>NC_134141.1:58375000-60875000 GCF_033958435.1 Carettochelys insculpta | reverse complement strand
AATATATTTCTTTTGTCAATGAACAACCATTACATGATAACTCATGTAAATTTATCTCATTTGTTAAATTTAGCCATTTGAAGAAATGACCCAATAAATGACCCAATCATTGTCAGTAAAAAGCCTGTTAGCAGAAGAATGCATCTATGCAGCAAAATCTTTTAAGAACTGTGGTTTATAAACTAAACTTGAGAATTCAGAATGAAGTTTAGTAATAGTTTCTTCTAAGTAATGAACCAGCATGCGTACTGGAACATCAACTGAAAAAACTTATAACACGACATAAACGTAACACTGTAACTTCAACTTCTTGCTGGCACTATATTATATAGTGAATTGGAATTTTTAAATAGGGTCTCCTACAAAACAAGTAAGTTAACTAGATAGCACCAGGAACTTTGCTACAATCAAAATACGATTTTGACCTTACCTTTAACACTTTTTCTGTTAACATCAGCACCTTTTTCAAGCAAATACTGAGCAATTTCTTTGTGTCCTTTGTAACATGAAATCATCAGGCACGTATGCCCATGTCGGTTTGATACTTCCAAGTCAGCTTTATGCTCCACAAGGTATTTTACTATTTCCAGGTGCCCATCGAAACAGGCTGCCCTAAGTGGGGTTGAATTTGTCAGTGTTGTGTTGTTGACAGATGCGCCATGATCTAACAGACACTGGACTACCTTCAAGTGACCAGCAGCAGAAGCAGCCCATAAAGGAGGAGCCCCCTCAATGGTCTCACCATCAAAATTCACCGAGCCACCAACTTCTATAGAAGCACAGCAATGCTCCAGCAAGTATTCCACCATATCAAGGTGCCCATAACGAGCTGCCATCAAAAGCGGTGTGGCACCACTAGTTTTTTCAGACATTAGTAAGGCCACCTCTTCTTTAGTTTTGTTTGCCAGTAACTTTGAAAGGAGCCGCAGTTTGCCATCTCGAGCTGCATTGAACACTGCTGTCTTTAGATCCATTTAGTCTGCACCTTTCTTATTCTTCAGGGATACACACCCACCTTTCTTCAGTGTCCAGGATAATGACACTACTGGAATTACAGACTCCAAACAGACACCCTGTGCCCTTTTCTTTTATCTGAGTTCTCTCTGCGAACAAACATGAAGACTCTGATGAACTGAGTTGGGTCCTAACAGTTCAGACCACACACCGTGTTCAGCAACCTGCAAGAGAAAAGAAAATGCAGATATCTTTTATTTTGCTTTTTTTTTTTTCATTTCAACCCAAGGCGAGGAGAGCGTTTCAGGGGACTATTTCCAAGGAGCCTGGAACAAGGCGGTCATTACCAGGCAGTCTGAGGAGTTATTGGAAATCACTGTTGTCTCGGATGCCCAAACGGGTGCATGCGTCCAAGTCGGCATTTTTTAGCAATCCGCAGCCGAAAGAAGCTGACAAACCGCTGCCCTAAACGCAACGACACTTTCCTCCGCCTCTGCCCGAGCTGCCCGCCCACTGCTCGGGCTGTGCGCGGCCCCAAGTCTCCGGCGAGGGAAGGAAGTGGGGGCTTCCCCGGGCCTCGGGGAGCGCCCCCTCCCGGGAGACTGGCGGGGAGCGAGCGCTGAACCTCCTCCGCCTCTACGCTCGGCTCGCAGAAAACCCCCTGCACCGGCTGCAGCAGCCGCCACAGCTGCGCCAACTTGTGCCGGGGCCAGCGCGGGCCGGGAGCGCCGAGCCCCTCCGCCCAAGGCCGGGCCAGGGGAACGAGACCGACCCCGGGTCAGACCCGCCCCGCCCAGCTGCCTCCCTGGCGGTGGGACCCGAGCCCCGACGCCAGCCCACAGCGAGCTCCGAGTTACCTTCCCCAGGCGCGGCGCACCCAGGCCCTCCGCCCGGCGCCGCCTTCACCGGGAAGCCTCCGCCGCGCGCCGCGCCCCATCCAGCCCCTCCATGACAGGCGCGTACCGCCTAGCGGCCAGCCTCGGCGAGCGCCCAGGCGCAACGCAACCTGCTGCGTCGTGTCCTCCCCCGGGAGCCGCAATGGGGAATGGGCCGCCGCCCAGCCAGCCACTCAGAGCAGCGAAGAGCCCGTTGGGGGGGCGGGGCTTCCCCGGGCTCAAGCTACGCTGAGAGCGCGCAGAAAGGGGCGGGGCGGGGTGGAGACTCAAGTTTCCCAGCAGCCGCCCTGAGCCGGCCCTCTGCAGAGCCGCGTGTTGCCTCTTCCCTGCAAACAGAGCCGACTTGTGCCTGAGGACAGCGTGGGTCCGGGCAGCCCCTCCTGCACCCCCACGCCTCATTTTTCCCGCCCTGGAAAACGACGATTCCCCATCTTTGTAACGTGCGACAGAGACCAAAGGCACACGGGAGCTGAGCAGCGTGTTGGGCTGCCCCCCTCCAGTTTGGGGGCGGGGGTGGTATCCGGGTGTTTAGCGACCATGGGAACCCGGGATTGCACTCAGGCCCGCATGGGTGAGGGGACTGAGTGGCTCAGGGGACTTGGCGATATTGTGCCTGGCACCTTTGCTAGCAGGAGGCTGGAACTGAAAACATAAAAACTAAACTGTCTTCTTAGAGTGCTGGAAAGGGTCTTTTCACCTTCTAATCGGCGTGTTGGGGGCGACGTGGTGAAGTTTGCACTGTTGCTATCCGTATTCAGGCCTCTGTGCAGAAATCTCTGTGGGGGACAGCTTTTTGGTAAATGTAGACCACATTTTTTTAAAAAAAATAAAGGTTTTAAAAATAGTCATGCAACACACACAGCTAATGAAAAAATTGAATGGAAACAAGTATCAGAGAGGTAGCCGTGTTAGTCTGTATCTTTGAGAACAAGAAATCCTGTGGGCCTTTATAGACTAACAGATATTTTGGAGCATAAGCTTTCCTGAGCAAAGACCCACTTCATCAGATGAATGCATCTCCAAATGCATGTTGCTTATGCTCCACAATACCTGTTGGTCTATAAGGTACCACAGGACTTCTTGTTCTCTGAGTGGAAATGTGATTGGTAAAATGATTTTGTCATAACATCCTAGAAATTTATTGTCATAGAAATTACCCTGTGGGATCTTACTGCAATATTGTTAGTGAAAAGCAATATTCCAAAAACATTTGTTCTTCTCCCTTTCCCATTGCTAGCAGCCAAGGGCATGCTGGGAAATGGAGTCTCCTTCCTATTCCAGGGCCAAATCTTTAGGCAGGGAGCTGGCCAAGGAACTACAGCTCCCAAAGTGCCTAGGGTTCCCCTATCATGCCCTGCAAGCTCCTCCCAGTGAGGAACAGCAGGGAGTAAGAGAGAGAAACTGGACATGAGACAGGGCGTGTTCATACCCCACCTCACATATGGCCCTGATGCTGGTCCTAGTCCTACATCTTCTAGGCTTCTCAGTTTTGTTTCTTTCTCAGAATTAAGCTACACTTTAAAAGGGGAAAGTCTCTTGTGATTTTGAGTGGATGCTGCAATTCCAGTCTTGCTCTGAGACTTGGGGGTGTTTATGAAAAAAGGGAGGAATGAGGTTGTTTGGACCTCTCCCACCTCTCCTAACTCCTGTGTCCCCAGAAACCAGGACATCCCTCCATCCCAGTCTATGGCCAAGCGGGGCTTGGCTCCTTCACAGCTGCCCTGTTGTGCCTCTGACCCCAAATAGGGAGAATCAGACCTTAGAAAAGTTTCAGAGGGGTAGCTGCGTTAGTCTATTTCAGTAAAAAACAATGAGGAGTCCTAAAGAGTAACACACTTATGTAGGTATAAGCTTTCCTGGGCTGGAGTACATGAATTTGTTAGCTTTTGGAATGTTGATTTCCTATGCTGCCTAGGGTGCATAATTACCTTGACCAGTCATACGCTAGAACTTCCTCCTTGGGATGATTCTGTTTGCCTATTACATCCTCTCTCTCCTTCTCAGACCCCTCTAACTTGCCTTCTTGCTGACATGAGCTAGGTACCGAAAGCATGTTAAAATAATCCAGCAGGGTTGACAGAGGGCAGTTAAGAGTGCACTCAGCAACCTGTAGCTTCAATGGTGAACCCAGTGGTGTCCCCATCCCATTTGAAATTGCCACAGCTTGCTTTGTCAGATTTTCACTGTACAACTCTGGTGGATGGAGAAGCATTGTCATTTTCACAGCTCTGTCAATATTGTGTGTTGTATCCTGAATTGTGCAGATCTGTTTCATATCTTTAAAGAGGAACTTAAAGGATATTTACAAGTTCTGAATTTCTTATGGATATGGAATCACCAAGGATGAGAGAACCATCATGAGGTAATGCCACGATAAAGTAGAATTTGTCCAACAGAATAAATTTCACCATCTTGGATGGTCAGAATTCAGAGATGCTTGTCAACCCTTAAGAAAATGGCTTGCCTCAGTTGTTTCCTCCATCATGACTGCCCAGGTAACCCAGGACTTCTGAAAAATGCTGTGCTAGGAAAGAGATAGTAAACTCTCTTGGGAATAGATCCAGAGCCTTCCCTTCTGCCAATTTCACTCTGCTGCATCTTCTCACACCAAGAAACAGCAGGGGATTGTGTCAAGCTATTGAGTGGATCAGAAATGGGAAGGAGGCCACAGTGGCTTCATGCAGGTTGTCCTGCCATTGGGCGAGTTAGAGTGGGCAGGGAACAAGACACTCTCTGAAGGTGTGGGCGTACTTTCTTTTGAGGGCATTGAGAAAGGTAGGATTAGTGTGGCAGGTAGAACCCCTTTAAGAATCTGAGAAGAAAGTGGGGTCAGGGCAGAGGTGAAGAAACAGAAGGCCAGGAGCAGGTACAGGACTAATGCTGCTTCCATTAGCTTTAGTGGCAATAGAATTGGGCTTATTTAAGATATGAATTTGCATTTGATCATGGGAATGGGGCAACCCACATAATAACCAGGGATCTCCTTACCTGTAAGATACAAAAGGGATGGGGATACATACACAGTAGTGACAAAAAAAAAAAAAAAAAACTGTGGGAGACAACAGACAGTAATGTGGCTCTCAATTTGTAGTGCAATATTTTGGCAAACCCCCAATACAATCAAATCCACAGGTTTGAATTGTATATGTAAAAGAAGAAAATCACAGACCCGGCTGATGTTAGTGCCTTTGTATTCAGCACTGTTTAGAAACCAGATGCAGAATACTAATTACATTTCTGTGAACCCCAGAAAGAGCAGAACAAATTGAAGGGAATTCAGAGAAAAGCAGTTAAAATGATCAAGAGGCTGGTTGTATTAATGCATGAAGAAAGATTAAATAGCTAAATGCTAAATTAGGAATAAGTGAGAGTTGGGGAAATATTGAGCTGCCCACAGGTATTGAAAGGGAGGGAAAGAATATTTAAGGTGGTTCTGCGGTTTTGATGAGCACTAACAGGATGTAACTGAGCAAAAGAAAATGTATGCTTGATATCAACAATGTTCTTTTGGTGATGAGGGTCTGTTAATTGGAATAATTACCTAAGAGGTTGTGTAAGCCCACAGTTTTAATCATTTAAAATTAGAACTTACACTGTACAGTCTAGATTGTATATATTAACATTATACACTATGGAACAGTTCTGTTCTGGCACAGACAGATAAGATAACCTAAGAGGTCCTCTCTTTCTAATTCTTAGAGTATTTCGTACGATTACTTGGAGAAAATGTAGGACAGAATTCCTCCTCATCCTCCGACATCCTGATCTAGAAATGAGCTCTACTTGGGAAAACCTCTGTGTTCGCATGAAACTCATTAAGACTGGGCCATTGTAGACTACTGTGAATAGTCCCATTGATGTACCAGGGAATATTAATGATAGTTAAGTACCCCATTCAGCAACCCTTCAAGAGTGGTCAATGGATTGTAGAAGTTATAGCCACAGAACTGTCCTTATCTACATAAGACTGGGGGTATGTTGTGGCAAATTTCTGAGGGAAATAATAGATTTATCTTGATGTTTTAGAAAAGTAACCAAAAAATCCTGAGCGTAGGCCTGTATGAAATGAAGTGGCAACATATTCCTATGTGAAGCCCTTCTTGCTATCCTTTTCTCCCATGCATAGTTCCTTTCCATACTTAGGAATCCATGTATCTTTTTAAAATTCATTAAATATTTTTATTACTATAGTACTTAGAAAAGTGAAGAAGTTATAGGGCTATAGATATATTTCTAACTATCCTGCTAAATCCTGATCTGATCATATCTAATATTTCATTCCTGAGCTTCCATATTAGTCTGGTGAGATGGTACCAGACTTGCAGAGCCTGGCCTTCTAGTTCTGGAAAACAGAGACTGTCAAGCATGTCAAATTATATTCAATTTATTGTTATCTGGACCCACTACAATGTAGAATGGGTCCTCAAAACCATTGTGATGTTTCTAATGTGTTTTGCTGTTCCCCAGACTAATGAATTAACCTATTGTACCTCAAGGCCTCTTAAAAACAGAGGGCTTACCACTTCACCCTTCAAGACCTCATATTACATCATTTAGGGTGCGTCTACACTAGCCGGCTACTTCGAAGTAAACGGCACGTCGAAATAGCACGCATCACGTCTACCTATGCCATGCGCTATTTCGACGTTGAAATTGATGTTAGGCGGTGAGACGTCGAAATTGCTATTCCTATCCAAAGATGGGAATAGCGCCCTACGTCAACATTCAACGTCAAAGTAGGGCATGTGTAGGTGATCTGCGTCCCGCTACATCAAAGTAGTGGGGTGCTCCATGGTGGCCATCAGCTGAGAGGTTGAGAGACTCTCTGTGCAGCCCCTGCGGGGCTCTATGGTCACTGTGTGCAGCAACCCTTAGCCCAGGGCTTCTGGTTGCTGCTGCTGCTGCTGCTGCTGCTGCTGGGGGTCCATGCTGCGTGCATGGGGTCTGCAACCAGTTGTCAGTTCTGCAGACCTCGTGCTGTGCAGGCCGAGTGTGTCTGGGAGGGGCCATTTAAGGGAGCGGCTTGCTGTTGCCCCAGAAGGGCTACTCTGCCCTGTGACCCTGACCGCAGGCTTTCCTAGCCCCCTTATTCCCATGGGGGCTGCTTTTGTGTGTAGATGCTCCCCTGTGGGGCCCATTTCAACATAGAGCTTTCCTACATCAACGTTGAACGTCGACAGCACCAGCGCTGAAGGATGTGTGGGCACTACGTGTGAAATAGCTTATTTGGATTTCACTATGTCAAAATAACTATTTCGCTGTAGCATCTCAGTGTAGACGTAGCCTTAAAGTTTACTTGGCACACTGTGTACTTTCTCTGACATGCACTCAGTATTCTGGCTGTTGATAGGTATCAGCAACATGTGAAGTGATAATTTTCATCACTACCACTGGATTACTTCTCACCCTGAGTTATTTTTGGTCTCACATTAATTCATTATTTAAAGCAGGGGGTCCCTGATAACGTGTACCACATATTAATAGAGAATGTGCCTCACAGATACTTACTGTTCTGTTTTCAATTGCCAGACATCTCATCTCCCATTTGATTGTGTATCATCCCTGCAGCAGCTACAGCAATCTGTTACATGAAAAGCAATATCAGAAAAATACTTAAAGTATTTTTAGCTTCTTTTAATGTGAGTTAGCAGCTGATAGTTTGTACCTGTTGCCTTAATTCCAGCTTAAAGAAGGTTTTTTTAATTGTTTTCTCAGAGATAATAGTAATAATAATAATGTAAAAACAAAAACTTAGGCTATAGCACAACTGTTGAGGTGCCAGGCTTTGAAGTGCATGAATCAATGGAGAGGTATTCAAGAGTGCTCTTTGATACCTTTTTGGGAGAGAGACTATAATGGCAGAGAGGCAGAAACTATGTTAATGCCCTTTCTTATTTGTTTCCATTTCTCCAGTCCTAATGGCTACTAGTCAGATCCCACCTGGGTGAAACAATCCTGTTTGTTCCAGATGACTAAAAGCTAATTCTGCATCTAGTTACTATAGATTCACCAATTAACGCACTGACCTGTGAAAAACAAGGGTAAATCACAGACTACATATTTTGTGTCACCACCACCTGAGCTCAATGACATCCTAGCTACAGGAAGCAGAATCCTTTATTCTCTTATATTTTTGTCCTTGATGTAATTTTCAACACAAATGCACAAAATGTAAACACTACAGGGAGGTTTTGATGCATTGGAAATGTAAAAGGCTCTGTATGCTTTTATGTATCCTATATTATTAAGTAATTCCCAGAGGGGTGAGGGCACAAATAGGACGGGAGAGAGTGAAGTCCACTTTTCTAGTTTTATACCACTTGAAAGTTCCTGCATGAGGGAACTTCTTTACTGGCTCTGCTTGACCACTTTCTGCCCAAATTCTTCCGGCATGCTTGAAATTTTTAACAATATTTTGCTATTTGATTTCACGTTGTTGGACTTTGTATTTAAAAAGATGAGGGCAGCGGGGAGGTTGGGAGAAAACAGTCTGTTTAATGCAACAAATTGACACAGTGCATTATTTTTACAGATAAGTATGATTAACTTCTACAAAAAAGCATATGCTTGTTAATAACAGAAGACTTGCAATGCACATTGTAAGGTTGTTTTGAATACACTGTGTGGTACTAATGCTGCTCCACATGAGATGGATGTTTCTCTGAACACCTAAATAGGGCAGGTTCATTGATACTATGAAAGGGAAACTCCAGGGTGTTGAAATTGTCTAATAAATCTGCATTTTGTCTTATTATTCTGATACTTTGTAGTCAAACTGTGTAAGATCAGTGGGGTTTTTTTTCAAGACCCGTTAAGGTTTATTAACATATATTAAGATTTTTTTTAGAGTAAAATTAATGGCACATTTGTGTCTAACTTCTGTAGATCACAATTTGTCAGTCTTTTGAAAGTTGGGTCCCTGCTATAAGAAAATCAAAGCAATTCTCCACTCTCCACACCCCACCTACTAACCCTAAATGTGATGTCAAAGGCCTTTTCATCTTATTTTATCCATTTTCTGTGCCCTCTCATTTACTCCTTTGCAGTACCATTTCTTGGAAAATGTTGCTCTAGGCTGCTGTTCAACTACAGTATGTGCCTAACAACTCAACTTGCAGTTTTAATGCAGCAAATTTTAATACTGAAAAATATTTTAAAGTAAAATTGTGCTCAACACACTGCTCATGAAACCACTCAAATCCATCAAAGTAGTTTTAATTCAATAGTGTATAAAGAGGGGTATGTGTGAGTAAGGAAATTGGCCACAAAAGTCTAAATTGTGCCTCTAATACAGGCCACCAGCACAAGGTGATGTTTTCATGTTGCTAACCACATCAAGCATAGAGGGCAGGACTGTTTATGGCGGACTACCAAACTGCCTCGTCTCTAAGATGGAACCGCATCAATTGTTTGCAAAGGCACTGGAACTCCAGCGGCTGCTGTACCCTCGAGGAGGCCATTTTGGAAGAGTGGGGGCAGGTGAGCAGCTGTGTGTATTGAGACCCTGCTTGCTCTTCTTCCTGATCCCCTATCAGGGAGCGAGAGGACAGTACACAGCTTGCGTGCACACCTCTCAGTTCTGGCTGAGGCAAGGAGGGGACAGCGGAGAAATCCTCACAAGCCCTGTACTTTCCCTCCTTCCCTGAGAGGGGAACAGGAGAAAGCACAAGCAGCCTCCTAATGTGCACAGTTGCTGCTTCCCCCGGCCTCCTGAAATGGGGCACCTCCTGGTTTCAATCACAAACAGGACTAATGGTTTGGTTCAGTGGTTTCTGGCCTGTCCACTATACAAATTGTTCCAGTGCCCCTGGTGGCTTGAGTAATTTTCTGCAGCGTTTGCATCCTACTAGCCACGCTCTTTTACCTTCCTAATGATCCTCTACTGACTACGCTATGGTCCTTGGTGACTTACAGAAATGCAGCTGTTTGAGCAGACTTGAATATTGTATCAGATTCCTTCTGCTTCCCACCCCTGAATTCATATGCAACACCCTCCCACACCTTCTCCCCTCCTTGCTCTCCAGCACAATGAAGGAATATACCCCATAATACAAATATGGCTACGCAAAGCTCTAGGCATTAAATCTTGAAATTAAATAGAAGATTTTCATCCTGGGTAACAAACCATGCCCAACCCCTCCTACTTCCTAAATACAGAAAAAACATTTCACTTACAACAGAACCTACCAGACTAGTCATGCTGCATGCAAATATATACACATAACTCCCTGTGCATTGGTACGAACCCCTTAGTTTCACCAGGGAGAATAATTACATAGCTGTTTATTCAGGGAGCACAATAAGCTGATACAGAGCTTTAAGGTTCTTTGCAGCATGGTCGAAGACAGCACACATGTAGTATTATTCTGTTTTAGTTTAATTTTCCTGAAATAAATATCGGTTGAAGGGAAAAAAAAAGAAGAGGGCAATATCAAAGAAATGTTCCATTTAGCGTAATATGAACACAGTGAACAAACAAAACAAGTGCTAGGCAACAATCTGGATTGCAACACTGCAGTTCCTGGGGAAGCTAACAACTGACTGAGAACATTGTCATAGTATTTCAGTCCTTGGCTTCAAATGCAGATTGCTGTATCTTTATAATTCAGCCATCTGCAGCTGTAACTGTCACTGGGGGATTGCAAAAACACAAGTGCGGAGTAATTTATAATAGTCACGACCCCTCAAACCGCCATACTCACTAGACCAGCGGTTCTTAACCTGGGGTGCAGTACCCCCTGGGGTATGTGACACACTGTCTGGGAGTGTGAAACATGCCAGATTTTTTTAGAAGGTAAATCATCAAAAACACAAATAAAGCACAGGTATGTAAGAACAGCTATTTTGTTTCATCACACCTACATATTTATTAACATGCTTTTTTAACAATGACTGTAATATACAACTACAAAATACTAGTATTGTGGTCAATAATAAAACTATTTTTCATATATTTAATATGCATTTAAAAGTGGCAAGGCCCCCCCATCTCCGTTTTTGATAAGGGATGCGAGAACATATTTTGAGAACCAAAGGGGTGCACGCTGCAGCAACGGTTAAGAACCCCTGCACTAGACGTTCATATTCCTAGCAAAAATCAAAAGTCATAGCATTCTGGTTTTGCATTTTGTTTGTGCTACTCCTGAATATGTGGGCACAACCCAGGGGAGTAATAGTATATATGGAATTGCAGTGTGTGTTCAGAGCTCATGTGCAATTGGCTGTTTTGTCTCATTTCTGTGTGCTGTTTTGTTTTTTGCTTGTATTTCCTGTTTTGAATCATCGACAAGTAGCTCGCTGGAAGCAGCATGTGACCAGTTAGCTCATGGAACTGTCTGGAAGGAGCTTCCTGTTAAATTACTAATAATAACATGCGTATCAATCTGCTCTGATTGCATGACAACTTAAACCAGTCACGAGAGCAGTATTTCTTAAACTGGCCCTACTGACCCAAAACAGGCTTGCAAAGCTATTGGGGGGGCGGGGGGAATCACGCAATAATGTGGTGTTGTTACCTCTACTTTTGTGTTGCTAGTGGCAGTTCAGAAGTAAGGGTGGCATGGTATCTCATTTTTTGGGAGGTGGGATCATCAAGGCCTAAAATATTGTCACAGGCGTCCAACCCAAAAGAGTTGAGAACCTCAACTCTAGAGAAATGGAGAGTATGGACAGGTAGAATACCCATGCTCAGAAGCATCAGCAGTCCCTGTTTGCAGTTGTCAGGAAGAACAGATACTGCTGCTTTGATTACTCCACGGAGGCTGACTATGCTGCTGTTGAGCAGACAGACTGGAAGTTGGATCTCCCCATTAAAGAAGTTGCACTGGCATCAGTTTGTAAAAAAAATGCAGCAGGTCATCTGGAATGAGCAAAGGAACAGAGAGTAAAGAGGACTTGCAACATCTTTGTTTGTACCTTTCCTCTCTTTCCCAGTCTCTGTCCCTTCCCTCTGACTCACCTATCTGGGTGTGTAGGACAGGGTGGCCCAGTTTCTTCTGCAGCAGCAGAAACAACAGTCAGAGACGCAGACGTCATTCTCATTCTGACTTACCTGTTGGGGAGTTGTGCCTGTCCTTTGTCAAAGTGCTGTAATCTTGGAATATTCCTGGATCGCTATCTCCTCTGGGATTCTTCGTAGGCAGGAGTGTCCATAAACACCTTTTGCTGTCTGCATTTGACTAAACTGCAACTTTTATTTTGGCATCGCAGTAGTTATGTATTTAGTCAAGTCCTCTCTCTTATTTATCTAAGTTACCACCCCAGTTCATGTAGCAGGTGAATGCCTACTCTGTGCTCTCCAAATTGGATCACTAACCTGCACTCCCCAAATTGGATCACTGACCTGCACTCCCACACAGGACTATTCACAAGGACTCCTCAGAAACTTCAGTTAACAGCAGATTGCAGCTGTTCATTTGCTTTGTAGTGCTTATAAGTTCCATAGATTGTATGGGTTCTTGTTTTGTATCTATAAATCCTTTGGGTTCTGGCTGTTCAGAGATTGCCTCTTTCCTTATGTATCATCATCCTGACAATATATGTCAGATGAGGCAATTCTATTAACAGGCTCTGAGCTGCGTTCTGCGAGACTAATGGCAGTGCTGACAATACATTCTCTGTGGAGGGAGGGGCCTTGGCTCTGGAACCTGTTTTCTTTATTGGACTCACACAAAGACCTAGAGTCTGTTGACATCAAGGGAGGGACGGAAGGTTTATGTATTTACTTTGTCTTAATGATGAATGGGGCCAGGAGTCAGACAGTAGCAAGGACGGCTGATGTTATGACATTTGTTGGCTTGGTTGAGAGGTATTTTCTACATGCTCCCAGAGGCTCTGCAATGGGTGCATTTTTAGAAAAGAAAATCAGTTAAACAGCTTTGTCATGTTAACTGACATATATTGTCACGACGATTTTACATAAGGAAGGAAGCATGTTAACTATACCCTTACTTTTTTGTTAGACCCTTTGGAAAATGTAAATGCATCACCTTTAATCTATTGGATAGTCAATTAAAATACATAATTATGCATACAGTATAATTACAGTTGGATAATAGGAGTCTTTGTCGGACTTGTCTTCAAATACTACTTTCATGTCCCTACCATAACATATCCACGCACCTTTTTAATACCATCCTCCTCACTAGGGTGTCTGAGCATCTTATAGCATTGTGCATTGTACCAGCAACAGTGTGTGACCAACCCAAAAGTTGTGCTGAGCAGGTATCATGACAGAGTTTCAGCTTTGAACAGACAACAGAAGTTTGATTTGGTAAAAGTCCGAGGCCAAATCAAGTTCCTGTTAATTCTCAGCTGGACAGTCACTTGATTGTCAGTGACAAGATATGTGAGGCAGTATCTTTTATTGGACCAACTTCTGTTAATGGGAAACAAGCTTTTGAGCTGCAGATCTGGGAAAGATACTGTCTGTTTAGCATAAGTCAGGGATGGGGAACCTATGGCTTCTGGCTTGCCTTGATCAGGCTCTGGCTCCTCCCCCCTGCCAACACAGACAGGTCAAGATAAAGCTGGCACTCCAACTCCGGAACAGGTCTCCAAGCTTTGGCACCCCGCTGCATGGCTGGAGCACAAGCATCAGATCCCTGCTACAGAGGGAAGCAAGGAAGAAGCCAGCACTAAAGCTCCTGTGTGGCCAACTCTGCATGACGGGAGGGAGAAAGTGTCTCTGCATGATGTCATTTCCCCCTCCCATCCCATCTGGAAGAACAGTAATGCATGGAAATTCCCTGTACTAGCCTACAGACTCCACCCTCTGTCGCTCCCATTGGCTTTTACTCATGACTTCTTTTTTTCCCTTCTCACTGGGGTGTAGCTGTTGACTGATTTTAGTGATTTTTTTTTTCTGTCAGTGGCTCACAATTCAAAAACGGTTCACCCCCTCTGGCAATAAGTAGTAAGTAGATCTGCATAAGGCAAAGAAACAATCAACAAAGGCCGCACTGAATGCGCGCAAAGCCACAAATCAAAAATGTCCCACACACCTCTTTCTCACTGTCCATGGCTGAGCTGGGTGCGAGTCAAAAGGCCCAGACATAGTGAGTCTGGTGGGGGAGGGTGGAGAGTTGAGAAGGGGAATGATCAAGAAGGGACAAAAGAGTCTGAGTTGTTACCACAGGTCAAGGGAGAATATTCTGCGTACGGGTTCCAATGTTCCCTCTAAGCTGCACACATGCCTAATCAGCCCCGTACAGCGGCACAGGGCTGTCGTGCATGGAGCCGCTGCAGCCTGGGAAGAGGCCCCACATCTGCCAGCTATGGCAGCTCCCTGCTGCTGGGGCCAGAATAGCACATCTCTCCCCTGACTGCTCCCTACTGGGCCCTCGCTGGCCCTTACAGCAGCGAGCTGCCATGCCCAGGGGGAAACAAGCTGCTGTGGCCAGAGGAGAGATGCGTTCTTCTCGCCACAGCAGCTGCTTGGATTAAGAGAGGGGCTTTGGGTTCTTGGGGTGGCGGGGTGGGGGGTGTTAGCCCAGGGCTGCTGCCCATAAAGACCAAGTGTCTTGGGCCAGCCCTTCCTCGCTGGGGAGGGAGCTCCAGGCACTGTTCCTGCGGCTCCCATTGCCTGTGATTCTGGCCAATGGGAGCTGCGGGGGGCAGCACGGAGCCACTTGTTCCCCCTCACACCAGCCAGGAGCCACCTCTGCTAAACACTCTGCATCCCAATACCCTGACTCAGCGCTACTACGCTCCCAACCTCACACCCCAACCTAAGCCCCCTCCTGCCCCTGAATCCTGCTCAGACTCCACACCCACACGCCAGTCTCCTGCCCCGAGGCTGCTCTCACACTCCCCACTTCTTAGCCCCAGCCAGGAGCCCCCTTCCTGCAATCCAAACACCTCATACCCAGCCCCATCCCACAGCTCACATCCTCAGCCAAAGCCTTCATCCCCAGTCCTGAGCCCCTCCCCACAACCCAGACCCCCTCAGTACCATCCCTGCCACAGATCATCCATGTGCAGAATGAATTGTGTTAAGTGCACTAATATGGAGGTTATGTGTTGCGCATCATTTGGTTTGGTGCACATTCCTGGCTCCCCATCCCAGACTTATGCTAAAACACTCTGGCTGTGATGCTCGAGTACCTTTTGTATACACATTGGTGCACATAACAAAATTCATTCTGCATAAAAACAAAAATTAGCTGGAACACTGATTTGCACCATTTCCCACACATTGGGATAACCAAACCCAACATCTCTCTTCCGAGGGTACTCCAGGAAGTAAGGGCACATCTCCTGCATGCATGTTGCTTCAGACTAGGGCCATACATTACTTGCCTTTGTGCTTCTTTGGTCCCTGAAGGAATAATTGCCAGTTTGTGTGGCAAAGTTTCCTGTAGCAGGAGAAGAAACTAGGCAGCTTTGCAAAGGACTCTATGGCAGAGGATTGCAGAATAGTTACATGAAAGTTTCCTAAAGATCTCTATTGATTCCTGGGACATCCTAGTGTATGTTAAACTTTTCTGCTGAACCCCCCACTGAGTAGCTGCATGGGCTCGCTTTCTCTCCCCTTTACCACACAACAAAGTAAATGAGGCCTCCATTTGCTCACCATGCAGTATCAAAGCAAAACCCGTGCTTACAAGAGCTTGCCTCTCCTGCTCCACTTGTGGCAGAGCTGGAGTGCAGGATTGGCCAGAACTCTCTGGCATCAAAAACTGCTGACATGGCAAACCAGCCCCTGGCTAACCTTGTTGCATGTCCCACATCCTCCTCCACCAGCTCATCCCCGGGGTTGACTGCACTAGCTGCTGCCAGTCCCCCTCAAGTAGCTATGGGGCTCCTGGTGGTGGCAAAAGGGTTGCTACTGAGGATGGTGTGCTGTTCCTCACAGAAGTGGTATGGCTTTGGCACTGCTGCACCAGAACAATGGTTGGCCTCTCTTGCCTTTTTATACATTTGCATCACTTCCTTCATCTTAGCATGGCACTGCTGTGTGTCTCTTTCATGTCCCTTCTCCTGAACTCCTTGAGCAATTTGCCCTTAGAAACCAAAGTTCCTATGGTTTGAGCAAAACTATGGCAGAAGAGCCTCCTCTCCCCACTCACCTAGCAGATTCGACAGCTCTGGCATACTCCAAGCGAGAGCATGCCTGCATCAGAAAGCTGGCAGGATTAGCTTTGACGACATGTGAACAATATCAAAACTTCTCTGGCTTTTAAACAGGTAGATGTGCATGCCTGGGTATCTGCAGGGCAGCAGAGTTCACGCTGCTGGCCAGAGTGGTGATGATGGGGATTGTGGGAAACCTCCTGGAGCCCAATTAGGGTGACATGAGATAATGCAATGTCTGCACTGAAGCTGGGTAGCTCAAGATATTGCAAAAATATCTACGCCTCTCCTCATGGCAGTTTTATTTCATCGTGAGCAGCATTTCAGTGTGTGAACTTCCACAGTTTTGTTGAAGAAAGGTGAGATTGGTTGACAAAACTGTGTACCACAGATAAGGCCTGAATAGTACCTGGTAAGATGGCAAATTGTGATAATCTACAACACTCCCTTTAGGCTACAAAGAAACTGCAGGATTTACAAGTCTCCATAAATTTGATAGGGCTTGGAACTGCAGGGTACAAATTGTCCCTGGAAGCTTGTAGCGGTAGCGAGGGGGTCATTTTTATCTGGTTTTCTTTACATTCTTTTAAAACACAGACAGTCCCACATGCTGTGGGCATGCCTTCTGTTTAAAGATGTAGAAAGAAGTTGACATTAGAATTAAAATAATTTTAATCTTTAGCAATTAAACATCAGCCATGAAGTACGTCTTAGGATATTTACCCTTGAATTTGGGCCTCTCTCCAGCATCCTGTTCATGGTTTGTCGTAGCAGCAAAGCAAATGATTTTACAGATGAAAATAAAGAATGGTTCAAAGTAGGACTACTGTGTTCAGAGTTCTTTGACCTGGCAGCCAAACAGTCACCTCCTCCACAAGGCCCAACTACCTCAATTTAAAGACAACTGAGCACCATTTTTAGAAACATTTGACTAAGGAAGTCGAAGGCCCACACCCCATTTCCATTCCTGCACCCCTCTTAACCTTTTCTCTGCCTTCTTTTACCTCTGCTTTCATACACTCCTTCTTGCCTTGTTTGTGTTCTCCAAAAAGTTACAGTATTTGATTTCACAGTTTAATATTAAGATTGTTATGTATGCATATTACGGGTACGCTGTACATTACAGATGGTAACTTTAAATTTAGAAAAAAGCCCAGAAAATGACAAAACCTGAGAGTAATTAAATCAAGTGGCTTACTGTACACACAAGAACTCTACCAACCAGCCACAATTAAAATCCTCCTCCTTCCACCCACGCATCACTTTAAGAAACGACTGGGAAAATAGACACGCCTCACACCTGCACTTTAAGGTAACAGAACGGGGTTCAGATCACGCAGATGCCAGTTTTATTTTTGAACCCTAAACCCAGTCTTTATATACTCTGTTCTCAGCTGTCTTCATTTTGCTGTTTTTTCTTCAAAGAGATAAACAAAAACAAGTTCAGTCAGAAGAAATAAAGGAAAGAATGTTTATTTTAATTTTTAAAATGCACCTACTTCTGCAGTCAAGCAGCATCATTAAAATATATACTTTTTAACAACTGCACACATACTTTGAGATTCTTATTTCTCAAAATAGCGGCATATATTTTGAATGACAGAGAATTTTTGTGGTTTAGTAACAAGCATCTCTCCTATGTTTATATTTCCGATATAAAGATTGGTATTAACAGAGGAGATTTCCTTGTAGGATATTACACTATGCTGCCTCTGTGGGCTTTCATTAGTGACTAGTATTACCCTATTTATTTCCAGTAGCAGCTACAACATACGAGGGAACAGTATAAACTTAAAGGAAGATACAGTATTTGCCCAGTAAAGCTTACAATATAAAAAGAAGCTAGCCAGACAGATCCGGGTCGAGGAAAGTGGCATATCATAACAACAAAATAGTCAAAGTGATGACTGGCCACATCTTGATAATACTGCTGAAAACATATTGATATTAAGTAATGTCTTTATGGGAAACTTACCACCATCTTTCTGCAACTTAGTTTCTCAAAGGAAGATGAGTTTCTCTTAGTTGACATCAGTAAAACAACAAATATACCTTTCGTTTAATTACCTATTTAACTGTCTTTCATCATTCCAACAGCTCATGGGTCTCTCCTTTATTCTTTCTTTCTTCCATATTGCTTTCTGTTGCCTATATTTAGATTCCTGGAAAATCTTCTCTACTTGCTGACCAAAGCCAGGACTATCTTCTTCTAGTGCATTAATAGTTTGCAGGACACAAGGAGTCTTCTCCCTTGGAAGTGGATTATTCAGTGGCCTCAGTGGTATGACAGAGTTGTATTTATGCTGTTTGTTAAGAGCATTCATCAGGGAGGTATAAGACTGGAACTCACACCACGCCTCACTTAAGAAATGTTCTGTCAACAAAATGATCGTCCATGCTGACTGATTGATAGCATCATTTAAGTTTTGCAAGACATGTCTACCACTAGGCATCTCAGCAAAAATGATTCCAGGTTTAATACAAAATTTATTTTCTAATAGATGCAGGAGTCGATTGGCTTCATCTGTATCATTCCCCCCATGCAGAATCACAAACTTGTAAAACACATCCTTAGGATCCTCATCGCTGCTGTGAACGTCCGCAAGATTTGTAGAGATCCCTTCTATATCAGAAGACAGGCTGTGTAATTTGTGATTTTGCTTGATGTCTCTCTGATCTGCGCTCACACCAGTAGCTTCTTCCATATTATTTGGTGGAGGATTTTGTTTGGAGTTAGTGTGGCCCATTATGATTAACGCACACGTCAGAAGAGGTGTTCACGTGGTTAATATAAACTCATTTCATTCTAAAAAAAAAAATCAGAAGTAAAAAGCTGTTGAATTCATAGCAATTTAGAAATAATCTGAACGGTCCAAAGTGGGCTGTTACACACCCTAATGAAAGATAGCAAAAATGTTGAAAGGGACCTGGTGGAAGAAGTGGATAATAAGTTATCCGATAAGATATTTCAGCACAACAAAAAGTGATAATAGCCTATCCACACAGCAACATCATGTCATAAAACAGGGTGTTAACAATCCATATAGATTTCTGGAAAGGTTATACCTTGAATTCTATGTTCACCTAAAAGATGTGCACCAGAAAGATTCAGAGAATAAATTCATAGAAAAGCAAGAGCCCATGTATTAGACAGGATGTTGTATCTAAATTACAGAATAAGTTTGCCCCACCCGCCACGCACTGAATTCTGTATCAAACCAGGAATTATACATGACAATGGTTGGTTGATTATTTAAAAAAACAACAACAACAAAAAAAACACTTGATAACTTTCAATTTGATTGAAATTTCATAAATTAACACCACAAAATCCTATTTCAGTAGCCAAACAATGAAAATGGAAATTTAGGGTCTGATTTCCTTCCCACTGAACTCAATTAACTTGAATGGAAACTGAAATACACCCACATAATCATATAACACATATGGTCTTCTAGAACAATGTTCCTCAACTGGTGTGCCGCCAAGTGACACTCAGTGTACCTCAGAAGTTCCATCTGCCACTCTGCGCACGTGCCCCACTGCTTGGTGGAAGAAGCACGTGGTGGCTCTGGGGCAGCGGCAGCAGCTCTGGTAGTCACTGGCACTGGGGGGGGGGGGGGGGGGGGGGGCTGGCTTTTGGGGAGAGGTGGAGGATTGGGTTAGAGTGGGGACGGGGAAGGAGCGGGAGGTGCCTGGCTGTGGGGGACTGGTGATATATATTGGCTGTGCTGTGAAATTATAATGAGTGCTGATGTGTGCCACGAGGCGCAAAGGTTGGTGAGCGCTGTTTTAGAAGAGCTACAAAAATGCTTAAAGAACTAGAACAAGTGAACTGGAAGGAAACATTAAGTATGCATGCACTGGTGAAGCAAGAATTAAGGGAGACATAACATAATTGACAAACATAAGATGTTGCATGCCAAAAACAAGGAGGGAAGGGAATTGTTTAAAACGTACAAAAATGGTATGACGCCCTGTGATTAAATGAAATTAAGAATAGAACAATTTAGGTTGGATGTCAGAAAAAAAACACCTTCCAGCTGTAAAAACCTGAATTAGATAAATCACTACAAATTGTTTGGGATGAATCCTGTATTGGTTAGATTTTACTATTTAATTTAAAAGATATTCAGAGAATCATAGAATGTTGCCCGTCTGTAATGTCTACAAAATGGCACAATAAAAGCAAATCTTCTGTACTTTTCAAAAAGATCAAGTTATCATTGCTGCAAGTAAATAATTTAAAAACATAAATTTATGCAGAGCATTTTTAGCTGAAGTATTGCACAAAGGGTTAGCTGTTCATTTGGAACATGACAAGGAGTGTGATTCAATTTCTGAGAGCTCCAATAAAGGGACATACTTTACTTTAGTGACACAAGTCATGATCTGCTAATGACAGAGTGACTGCTTTGACAGAGCCCTAGAAGAATGACACTGAAGGGGATCAAAAAATCTGCATATACACCGCCGTCAATAGTTGAATGATTTTATAATTCCTCATAAAATACTCACTTAAGAGACATGCACATGTAGTTCTCCCAAAGAAAATGCTGCTAAATTTCTATTTCAGTGCATCGTCCAAGATGATTTCCTTGCCATTAAAAACACTGACCCATGATGGCATCACTTTGTCTGCTTTATCATGTAACCACAATTCAGTTATTAAAAATGTCAAAGACATAATCTAAGCCTTTCTTCTACTTTAATTGTTCTCTGTTAAGAATATAGTACTAATGATAATTAAGGGCTACATGGCAATTTTTGAATTGTTCTGAAACACTTCTCTTTACATGTATAACAATACCTAAAACCTTCATAACTTTTCTGGAATTTTAATAAAATTAATTTTGTTCAAGGTGGACTGATAGTTTGTATATCGATTGATGAGAATGCTTCCCTACTTATTTTGATAAGTGAACACTCACACCAACAAAAGCATCTTAAGAACACACATTTCTGCAATAATACAACACTCCTTTGTATAGATTAGCTATACTGTCATTTTATTTGTTTGCTTTTTAGAAAGCATAATTGTGAAATAAGTCAGTTCATCCAGGAACAGAGGGTTCCAAGCCTATAAATGTTTACCCATGTGAATAGCTACACTGCCTTCAAATTAATGAAAAATAGTCTTTAAAAACTGACATTTAAAGGGGTATTTATTCCTGTTGATCAACATGCTCTAGATGTTTTAACCTAGCTTTTATGCCTTAACAAGTTATTGGTCCTTCACAGTGAACATACAGCCTTGTTAATGTTGCTCACTGCTGAGTAAAACAGTTATTTTGAAAAGGGTTTGCATGAAAATTGCACACATTATGCAAATAGATCCAGTATACTTTTTTTTTAAAAAAAAGCTAAATCAATGTTTTGGCTGATCCACCATGAAAATACCTCAATGAAAACCAGTTTGCTCTTGCATTGCCCATAGCTGCTGTGGCTTTTTTTTTTTAAAATTATATTCAGTTTCTTCTCTTTGCAATATTGGGACCATTTTTTAAGCTGGAACAGCACCATCTTGTGGCACATATACTTACAACACAGCATCAGCATATGCATCATGTTGTACAGCATTTCCCAAACCGTGTTCCATGCAATGTGAATAGGTGTTCCATGAAAAACTTTCCATGCTAGCAATATTTTTCCTTCTAAAATATTAAATAAGAAATCATGTGTATCAAAAATACTAAAGTATTTAAATAGTATTTAGATTGTAGATATATTAATATTTATAACACTTTCATAATAGTGTAGTTATTATCTGACTCATGCTGAAACAGAGATGCAAAACCACTCTTCCCATTAAAAAAAAAACCTGCCAAATATGAATTATTTTTATTTTCCAGTAGTTTTCTGCAAAAATTACAAATTTTCAAAAACACATTTAAACATATTTTTCCATACTTAATTTGTGTTCCTTTTTCATAAAAATGTTTTTTAAGCTTTAAAGGAGGACAGTCTTTTTTTTTTTTAAACAATGCTGTCCTTTCTATTTCTGTACAAACAAACAACTCTAACCATCCTTTTGGCTGTTATGTTTTTTTGGACAGTTTGTACTTATTTTTTACACTTGTAAGGTGACTAATGGTCTTCTTATCAGAAGGACATCAGTTGTTCATTCAGATGATTTTCTCTTGTTACTTTTTGTTCTTTGCAAAATAAAATACATTTAGAAAAACTATTTTAAATCAACTTTTGGGCATTGCATGCGTCAATTTTTTGGTATGAAACCCCTCCATCTACCCCTCTTGTGGGTTCCGTCAATACATTTGAAGCCCAAAAGTGTTCCATGGCCAAATTAGGTTGGGAAACACTGATCTAGCACAGTGGTTCTCCAACACTTTGGGCCATGGCCCATTCTGCTCAGTGTAAACCCTTTCTTCAGATAACATGCCAACCACCCATGATGACAACATGCATTCACTTATCTCTAAACACATTAAATACTAAATTATATATATTAGGCTACTGGAGCATAAAGACATAAATAGGCAGCAAAAACAAAAGGGGGCATATATTTAAATCTTACATCATATAGCAGGTTAGTTTACCAAACTTCGTTTTACATAATGTAAAATATTGATTTATGTTTAAATCAAAAGGTTTCAATGTTGTCTTTACTTATGACAGGGATGTGAAATCTTTGTGGGTTGGGGGCTACTGACCTACAAAAAAAAAACAGTTTGGGGCGGGCCACACAAAAGTGATAACCAAAACAACAAAACACAAACAAAACAAGCCCCAGCCTTCATTGATGTGTCTCCCAGTTGAGACACCATACTCCTCTTGCACTACAGCTCCATGGTGGGAAGAGCAGAGGTTAAGACCAAGGTTCAGCTCTTCCCACAGGCAAGATTAAGTCTTCTGGGACCCCAGGGCTAGCAGATTTTATGGGGCCCTCTAGGTTCTGGGATGTGACCAAAAATGAGGGGTTCAGTGGGTGGGAGAGACCTGATGGGGAGAGGGATGGTGATGGGAGAGTGGGGTCTGGGTGGCAGGTTGGATGCTGGAGCGGGCTGATGGTGGGGGCCTGGGTGGGAGGCAGGGTGCAGGTTTTTGGAAGGAGGTGGGGTGCAAAAGCAGGGTGGAGGTGCAGGTTCTTGGTAAGACAGGGATGCATGAGGGGGATGAGGATGCAGGGTCTGATGCACTTACCTGCACAGCTCTCTGGGACCACATGTGACTCCACCCCCTCCTAATGCTCCCATTGGCCGCAGTTGCAACCAATGGGAACAGCGGGGAAAGCCTCCCGGCCAGTGATTTCCTACACTGCCGTTTCCCCAGCTTGCAGAGGGGAAACAGCAGCACTGGCAACCATGCAGCAGGGCTGTGGGGCTTGCGTGCCAGCACAGGCTCCCCACTGCAAGGTGGGGGAAACAAGTCCTGAAGGATGGTCACAGACCATGTTTTGAGACTCACTGATCTACTATATATTTTAGAGAGTTTGTTCGTTTATCTGTTTAAGAGCTCCTCCTAAGCCATAAGAGCTAGGCCCACCAAATTTGGTATACAGCTTCCTCTTATGAAGTGCCTGGAATGCAGTCGCTTCTCATAACACCAAACAGAGCAGAGACCAAATCAAGTACAGTCTTCAAAACTGACCCATCTGAGCAAAATGTTGAAATAGACTGAAGCAAGATGAACCAGAAAAATCGGATGAAACTGGAACAGAATTGCTTCTCAATAAGCCTTACAAATAAACAGAGAAAATGGAGAAATTTGGAGTCATGCTCTGTTTTGGCACAGCTAAACCAATGCTTAAGGTTTGAAAACTAGAAAAAAATGTTATTGGAAACCAACTTGACTATAGTCCTTTTTTGTTCAAACCTAGCAAATGATGAGAGCTCATAGGGAATTTCTGATGTAAAGCTACCTTTGTAACAGAGGATGATGTACTCCAATTTAAATCTCGTTTCTCTCCCTCACCTGCCCCCAAACCCAGCCCCATCCCAGTATGAATCAGAAACTGACTGGTGTGGAGTATCACCGTCTGCCTTCTTCATGGCAGCACTGGGCAAGGAGAATAGAGAAGTTACTCACTTGTGTAGTAATGATGGTTCTTCGAGATGTGTCCCCATGGGTACTCCACATTAGGTGTCGGGCTCGCCCCGGCACCGCAGATTGGAAATTTCCAGAAGTATCTCGTCAGGTCGCGCATGTGCCGATGCGCGTCGATCCTTCGCGTGCTTTCGGTCACGTGCGCGATCCAGTCCACGCCAGTTCCTCTATCAACCGCCCCGGATGCTCCTGAAAGACACCAAGCAGAACTCCGAAGCGGGAAGGAATGGGTGGGTAGTGGAGCACCCACGGGGACACATCTCGAAGAACCATCTTTACTACACAAGTGAGTAACTTCTCTTTCTTCTTCGAGTGGTCCCCGTGGGCGCTCCACATTAGGTGACTACCCAGCAGTGACCCCAAATATGGAGGTGGGTACCCGATTTATGTGCAGCTTGCCCTTGAAAGGACTGCTGTCGATAGACGCGTATCCTCATAGAGCCCCCGGTGCATCACATAGTGCTTGGCGAAGGTGTCATAGGATGACCAAGTCGCCGCTCTGCAGATGTCTTTTAATGCGATTCCTTTGAAGAAGGCTGTCGATGTCACCATCGCTCTAGTGGAGTGAGCCCTGGGGAGAGCTAGCAGAGGGGTCTTACGCAGTTTGTAACACAGTTTTATGCAGGATACAATGTTGTTCGAAATTCTTTGTGAGGATAGACCTTCCCCTTTTGATCTGGGTGCGAGAGACACCAGAAGTCTGTCCGTTTTCCGGAAGGGCTTAGTTCTGTCTATGTAAAAGGCCAATGCCCTCCTCACATCGGGCAAGTGCAGCCGCGCTTCCTTGCTGGAGGTGTGCGGTTTAGGATAAAACAAAGGTAAAACTATTGATTCATTAGTGTGGAACTCTGAGGCAATCTTTGGAATGAAGGCCGGGTGTAATCGTAAGATCACCGCTTCCTTTGAAAATATTGTGTAGGGCGGCATTGCCATTATTGCTGCGAGTACGCTCATCCTGCGGGCTGATGTAATTGTGAGAAGAAAGATTGTTTTTATGGTAGGCAACCAGAGGGGTACTGTGGCCAAGGTTCAAAGGATGGTCTAGACAGCGTGTCGAGGACCAAGTCCAAACTCCATCAAGGTGATAACAGCTTCCGAGGGGGGTATAGGTTTGCAAGCCCCTTTAGGAACCGTGTGGTAATGGGATGAGCGAATATGGCTGGCCCTTCCTCTCTATGTTGGAACACTGGTATAGCTGCGAGATGGACCTTTAATGAGGATAGAGAAAGTCCGTCTTGTTTCAGCTCCAGCAGGTACTCTAGAATTACAGGAATAGAGACGTCTAGAGGAGCCAATTGCTTGGACGAGCACCAGGATATAAATCGTTTCCATTTGTGTGCTTAAGTCCTCCTGGTGGAGCCCTGCCGACTGCAGTCCAGCACTTCTTTTACTCCTTCTGAGCATGTGCTCTCTAAGGCGCTGAGCCATGGATTAGCCACGCCTGTAGGCGGAGCATTTGAGGATGTGGGTGTACTATGGACCCCTGACTCTGCGTGAGAAGGTCCGGTACTATCGGGAAGGGGAGTGGCGGGCAGCATGACATGCATAGGAGCAAGAGAAACTATTGCTGTCAGTCCCACACTGGGACTATAAGCGTCTTGCGTGCCTTCTCCCTTCTGGCTTTCTCTAGAACCCTGTGAATGAGTGTTGTGGGAGGAAATGCATACAGCAGGGGACCCTTCCATGGGACCATGAAGGTGTCCCCCAAAGAACCCTGCCAGATGCCTGCTCTGGAGCAGTAGTGTGGACATTTCTTGTTGGTGTAGGTGGCAAACAAATCGATTCGGGAAAACCCGCGTCTGTGAAATACTTCATGGAGCAGATCGGAGCGGATTTGCCACTTGTGCGTGAGAGCAAAGTGTCTGCTTAGTTGGTCTGCTTTCACGTTGTGGACACCCGGCAAGTATGAGGCTTTGAGCGTTATGTTGTTGGCAATGCACCAGTTCCACAATCAGACTGCCTCTGCACATAGTGCACGAGATCTGGCCCCTCCTTGACGACTGATACAGAACATTGTGGAGGTGTTGTCAGTAGTGACTCCGACCACTTTGCCCTTTAGGTATTTTCGAAAGCTCCTGCATGCATTGAACACTACTCTGAGTTCCAGTTTGTTTATGTACATTGCCATCTCTGCTGGGGACCACTGTCCTGTGTCACACTGTTGCCAATGTGCGCTCCCCATCCTACGTGGGATGCGTCCGTTGTGAGAAAAACCGCAATTTGCGGATGGTGGAAAGGCACTCCTACTAGTAAGTTCTCGGGGTGTACCCACCATGCCAGCGACTTTCGCACCTCCGTTGTGGGCGATACCGTTTTGTAGATGGTGTGAATCATTGGCTTGTAAACGCTCACCAGCCAGTGCTGTAGGCCTCGCATGGGTAGCCTGGCATTCTGTACCACAAACGTGGTGGCTGCCATGTGCCCCAGAAGCTGTAGGCATGTTAGGATTGGCACTGTGGGGCTGTACGTCATTACCTGCACCAGGGATTTAATGGTGCGGAAACGGGCATCGGGCAGATATACTTTTGACGTAGCAGAGTCTATGCGTGCCCCTATGAACTCTATGTTTTGTGTGGGCTCGGTCTTTGATTTCAGGAAATTGATGACTAGGCCCAGTGAGGTGAAGGTCTTTGTAGTAACATTTATCATGCCCTTGAGACCCCTTTCAGTAGGCAGTCGTCCAGATCTGGAAAAATGAACACGCCCTGCCAGTGTAGACAAGCTGATACTACCGCAAGCATTTTGGTAAAGACTCTGGGCGCCGAAGAAAGACCAAATGGGAGGACTCTGTATTGGAAGTGCTCCCTGCCCACTTTGAAGGGAAGAAAATGTCTGTGTGCCGGGTGGATCGTTATGTGGAAATAAGTGTCTTGTAAGTTGAGGGCTGAGAACCAATCTCCATCGTCCAGTGCCATGACTATGGAGGCAATTGTAGTCATCTTGAAGCGCTGTTTGCGCAAGTACCGGTTGAGAGCCCGTAGGTCCAGGATTGGCCTCCAGCCTCCTGTTTATTTCTCTGTTAGAAAGTATCGGGAGTAGAAGCCTTTCCCTCGAAATTCTTCCGGGACTCTCTCCACCACCCCTATAAACGTGAGGTGGTCCACCTCTTGCTTCAACCTTGCCTCGTGGGAGGGGTTCCTGGGGAGGGACTGGGTAGGGGGTTTTGGTGGTGGTAGTGATGGGAAAGGGATGGCATATCCCTTGGCTATAATTTCGAGCACTCATTTGTCTGTCGTGATGCTTTGCCATTGAGGATAAAACGGTTTGAGTCGGTGGTAGAATATATGCTGTGATTGGCATTGAGTGATGGTCTTGGTATTGCAGTCCTAGACATAGCCATCAAACTTGCTATCTTGGAGTTTGCCCTGAGGGTGTACGCCCTTGCTGGGGACGCCGTCTGGGAGCCCTATACTGTTGTTGCTGTTGATGGCACCCTTGATCGTAACCCTGCTGGTACTGTGAGCGCTGGGGTTGGTATGCATAGCGCCTTTGCTGGGAGTAAAATTTCTTTCTCCTGTACAGAGGGGTGTACATGCCCAGTGTTCTAAGTGTGGCCCTCAAATCCTTGCTGGAATGTAGGACCGAATCAGTTGAATCAGCAAATAATTTTTGTTTATCGAATGGGAGATCCACAATTTTTGTTTGCAGATCTTTGGGGATACCGGACATCTGGAGCCACTGCTCATTACCACCGCTGTTTCCGTGGAGCGTGCTGCTGTGTCCGCTACATCTAGGGAGATCTGGACTCCTGTTCGTGAGGCCACATAACCCTCCTGGACAATCGCCTTCAAGACCGGTTTCTTGTCATCCGGGAAGAAATCCATAAGAGAGGTAAGTCTAGAATAGTTATCAAAATTGTCATTTGATAAGTGGGCAGCATAATTAGCCATCCTCAATAATAACGTGGAGGAGGAGTAAACCTTTCTTCCAAATAAGTCCAGTTTCCTCACGTCTTTGTCAGACGCCGCCCCCCCACCCCGCCCAATTTGTATTGAGGTGTCTTAGACCTGTGTTGTGAGGATTCGACCACTAAGGAATTTAGCTGAGGGTGGTTAAACAGGAATTCCATACCTTTGGATGGAACAAAGTACTTCTTATCTGCCCTTTTATTTGTAGGTGGAATGGAGGCAGGGGTCTGCCACATATTGGTGGCTGCTTCCATAATGGCTTCATCTAGTGGGATGGCTACTTTAGATGATGCTGGGGGTCTCAGATTCTTAAGGAGTTTGTGATGTTTCTCCTCTACTTCTGCAATTTGTATGTCTTGAGTGTGCGCCACTCTCTTAAAAAGTTCTTGGAATTGTTTAAGGTCATCCGGGGGAGAGATGTCCCCGGGGACAACCGCCTCATCGGGAGAGGACGAAGAGGTGTCACTATGATAAACCTCCTCTGATTCCTCTGGTTCCTGAGCCCCCTCATGTGTTTGCTCCCTTAAGGGTTCTAGGGGGAGGTCCAAGGACTCTGGACCCATCCCCGCTGGAGAGGGCTGGGTTCTTTTTGAAGGAGGAGGATGGATGTAGGAATGTACTGGAGGTTGAGGTGGGGACCTGCCCCTGGATCTTGAGCCCCTGTGTCGGTGTTCACCATGATACGGGCAGCCGTAACAGCAGGGGCAGGGTCCCAGTGATGGGGATCTGGACCGAGACCGGTGTCTGTACATATGGTGCCTAGAGGAGCGTGACCACCGTGATGATGTTGACATCGGTGGGGATGCTCTGTAGTAGTATTCGTACGGTTCCGTACCGGAGACCAGTGAAGGATGCCTGAGCCAGGGAGACGGCGGCTGAAGAAAGGGAGATGGGGGTCTTAGATAAGCTGTTGGTGTCTCTGCCCATTGTGGTATATCCATCTTGGGAGGAGAGCTAGGAAACAGCGGCATTTCAATGATGTCTGGGGATGGGCTACGGTGCCAGGCTTTGGATTTTGCTTTGCCCAGCCCATGCTTTAGAAAAGTTGGTGCCACCATCTCCGATGCTGGGGACCTCGGCACAGTTGTCGGTGCCGTGCCCGGTGCTGCTGCATGCGGTTCTGTGCAGGTAGCTTCCTCCGGCACTGTTAGGTCCCGTGCCGGGTACCCCTGTTCTGGTGCCGTCAGTGCCGCAAGGTGTGGTGCCATTGGTGCTGCAAGGCTCAGTGCTGTAGCCTCCGGTGCCTGCCGTGTCGGCGCCTGTGGTGCTCTCGGTGCTGACTGTTTAGTGGTCGGAGCCCCAGGCACTGCTGTCTGCTGTATGGCCTTTCTGCTGCTTTGAGCAGTCAGCGGTTCACGGCCTTGTGCCTCACTCGTCCTGCTCACAGATACCACTGGCAAGGATCGAGCTAGGGAAAGCTTCTTTTTCTTTTGTAAAGAGGAGGTTAAGGAGGCAGCCTTCCTCTTATGCAGCCCTGAGGGCCCTTCCCTTTGGGTCTTCTCCGACGGCTCAGGCTGGAGGGCCTTGTCAAATAGGATCATCTTTAATCTCATTTCCCTGTCCTTTCTTGCTCTGGCTGTTAGTTTAGAGCAGTGAGGACATTTCTGGGGAACATGGGCCTCTCCAAGACAACAAATACATTTACTGTGACCATCAGAGGCAGGCATGGCCTCGCGGCATGATTCACATTTTTTAAACCCTGGCGAAGACATCTCTGCCAAGGTGTTCAACTCCTTTCAGTGTTAAATAAGGTAGTTAGCAGCTATTAACAGTCACAAAGGGGATAATGTTTACGGCCGTTAAGACAGCGGACCACCTGAGGCGGCCGCCTCCTTCCCTCGTCTTTCTTTCCTCCCCCTTCTTTTCTTCTTCTAAAAACTATACACAAGAAAGAAACCAACTTTAACAGTCTTAGTAAACAAACAAGTAACTATTAACAAGATTAAAATGATTTTATCTGTCTCAGGCTTTGGAGCCGGAGCGGATTCCGCCTGCAGCCGTTGGCGGTTGAGAAGGAATTGGCGTGGACTGGATTGCGCACGTGACCGAAACCACGCGAAGGATCGATGCGCATCGGCACATGCACGACCTGACGAGATACTGCTGGAAATTTCCGATCTGCAGCGCCGGGGTGAGCCCAACACCTAATGTGGAGCACCCACGGGGACCACTCGAAGAAGAAGTTATGCTTATCCTCTGAATGCTGCACTTTTTTTCTAATTATTTCTAGGCTCAATTCAGTGTGTTGGCCCCAGTGCAATATATATGTTCTGTTTATGTAAGGTTTTTATGAAGCATGTAGCATTATTCTGTTTAAATGCTGCACCAAATATGAGTGCAAAAAGCCCATAATGAAAAGGAGTTTTCTTCTGTAAGTTCCTTTAGCTTGTATTTTTGTTAGCAGTGTTTTATGTATTTATCTGCATGAAGACATTGTCAAAGTGGTGTATACCCCATCTTCATTAGAACACTATCAGTTTTGGGTTCCAGTAATTTAGGAATTATTACTTTCTTTCTGGTGCTGCCCCCAATAACCAACCCAACCAACCCATCACAAGTGATGCATTTACAGGCATCATTGGACATGGACATGTTACTGAAAAAATAAATGACACTGTTGTGTGAACCTTCCCCAAATGCTTCTCCATTCTCTAGTTAAACAGATAAAATGTTATTCAAGCAAAAGTTACCTCATCATGGAAGCTAATCAGATTGGTCAGGCATGACTTGCCCTTGGTGAATCCATATTGACTATTCCTGATCACTTTCCCCCCTTCAGGTGCTTCAAAATGGATAACCTGAGGATCCCCTCCATAATTTTTCCAGGAACTGACACAAGACTAACCAGTCTATAGTTCCATGTATGGTCCTTCTTTCCTTTTTTAAAGATGGGCAACATATTTGCCTCCCCCCAGCCCCCATCAGGGACCTCTCCTGATCTCCATGAGTTTTCAAAGGTAATGGCCAAAGGCTCTGCAATGACATTTGCCACTTCCCTCAGTAATCTTGGATGCATTAAATCCAGACCCATGGATTTGTGTATGTCTAACTCTTCTAAATAGCCCTTAACCTGTTCTTTCGCCATGAAGGGCTGCCCATCTTCTTTCCATATTGCATTCCCTAGTGCAGTAGTCTGGGAGCTGACCTTGTCCACAAAGAGAGAGGCAAAAAAGGCACTGAATACTTCAACTTCTCCCATATTGTCTATCACAAGTTTACTTCCCTCATCCAGTAAGGAGCCCACATCCTCCCTGATCACCCTCTTATTAGTGATATGCCTGTAGAACCCTTTGTTACCCTTTGCTAGCTGCAGTTCCAATTGTGCTTTCGCCTTCCTGATTACTCCCCTGCTTGGGCCTCAGGGTAAGAGGTGTTGCAAGATCATCCCTTGGCAGCTGCTGAGAGATTTGGTCAAGGGATTCTAGAACCAGGGTGAAGACATGGTTCAAGAGCTCATTATAGTGCTCCCTCCAGAGAGAAGCAATTGCTTCATTGTCCTTCAAGAGCTAGGTACCATCCTTAGATCTCAGGTGACTGATCCTATGGTTTCTTGGTCCATAAACAGATTTGGTAGCATTGAAGAAGCCTCTGGAATCATTGGAGTCTACAACATGCTGGAATTCTCACACCTCCTCAGTCCACCACTGGTTTTTCAGAGTCCTTGTTTTACGTTGGACTTCTGCCTAGGCCTTGGCATGTACTTCCCTCTTTGTCATACAACTGATGTTGCTTTGCCAGGCATTAAAGGTTTTCCCTGTTGCTTCAACCAGGTGTTCAATTTCCATATGGTTCTCATCAAACTACTCCTGATGCTTCCTGGGCTTGTAGCCAATGGTTTCTCCACAAGTTCCAGTGATGGCATTTTTCACATGGCACCAGTGTTCTTCCATATCTTCAGAGTGTGCTGTTGGCAGCTTCCTTTAGCGCATTATCTGGAACTCATTTAAGCCATGTATGTTGATTTTTCATCAGATCAGTTTCCTTTGAGTTCTCCATTTGGTGACAATCCTAATTGCCATCATGGATCAAATAAAGAGGTGATCAGTCCAGCAGACATCAGCACTAGTCACTGCATCTGTGAGAAGGACACCATGATGATCCCTAGTGTGGGCAATGATATAGTCTATGAGGTGTCCAGTGCTTCGATCAAGGATGTTGACATGAGGTCTTAAATTTGTTTTTCTGGTGGAAGTGGGTGTGTGTGATGACAAGCTTGTGTTCCACACATTTCATAAGAGCAGCACATACCGGAGTTGCTGTTGCCAACTACTTTTTTTCCCCAGTGACAGTCTGCCAGAGGGACCCTGGCATTGAAATTCCCCAGGAGAATAATCTTGTCTCCTTTGGAAACATCTTTCAGGACTGTGTCCAATTTGGTGTAAAACTTCTTCTTCTCATCATCTTCAGCATGTAGAGTTGGTGCAGAAGCACTCATGAAGGTTGCCTGCTGGTTTTTAGCAAGATTCAAGCGGAGAGTCATGAGACGCTCATTGATCGTGACAGGGACTACAGACAGGATCTTTGTCAGTTCATTCTTGATGGTAAATCCTACTCCATGAATTCATTTTTCTTCTTTTGGGGTTCCTTTCCAGAAAAATGCATATCCTCCACCTTCTTCTCCTAGCTGTCCTTCTTCCGCTCTATGCATTTCCACCAGCGCAGCTATATTGGTGTTGAATTGTAGCAGCTTGCTGGCAATCACTGCCATGCATTGTTCATGTCGCCCACCATCTGGCTTGTCCATTAGAGTCCAAATATTCTGTGTTTCAAAGTTTACCATTCAATTTTGACCACAGAGAGGTGAACCCACTGGCTACAGTTATCCAGTCAGTGAGGCTGAGGTGGACTATGCTTAGGAAATCTTTTCTAGCCCCCTCCCCCATGTGGGCTGAGCAGAGCGGATCCTAAATAGGACGACTCAGTTGTGGATGCAGCAGACAGACTGTTCTACCACCTCAGTGCTTGAAACGGAACAAATGATACATACATCCACTGCCTACGTGCTAGGGCATGACTGAAAGCTTCCAAACTGCACCATCCTTCTCCGGTCACCGGTCACCATAGGGCTTAAGTTTAGGAGAGTAGTACCCAGACAATGACACCTATGTGTGACTTCTTTTAATGCGGGGGGACTGTTGCACTGCAGCCACCGCACGATCCTTGATGGCTAGAAGACCCAGGTCCAATGGCATGGGATCCGTGATGATTGGGAATCCCCTATCCACTGCATCAGTCATCCGCCTTCCCAGCCATTGTAGCATTACCCTTGCTATCTTCCGCCTGTTCCACTGTTGTGAACTTTTAGGATTGTTCTTTATCTGGAACCTCCCCCTAGACATTGCTACCATGGGTGACCCTGCCTGGAGTATGAGACTCCTTATGACATCACTCTCAGGTTCAAGGTGATGATCCAGGGAATGAGAGTACCATCAAAGTGATGGAATACAACAAGACAACTGGACAGAGCGTCACAAACAACTCCACCTACTGAGTCTCAAGATCTGGGATAGGGAGCAGATGCCACAAGGGTTCAGAGACACATTGATCGTCAGTCTCTTCCAGAAGCGCGACAAGTCAGACTGTAGAAACTATTGTCACATCTCCATTCTGGCAATGGCAGGAAAAATCTTAGCTCGAATCATTGCAAACTGACTCCTGCCACTCTGAGGAAATTATCCCAGGATCCCAGTGTGGCTTCCAACCATTCTGAGGGACAGTGAACATGATCTTCACCACCCGGCAACTACATGAAAAATGTCAAACAAAATCAAGTCTTACACATGAGTTTCATTGATCTGATTAAAGCACTCAAGTCAATCAATCGTAGTGCCCTGTGCACCATCCTCTCAAAGATCGGCCGCTCCAAAAATTTCATTAGCATCTTGAGGCTGCTTCATGACAATATGACTGTCACAATAATGAGAAACAACAGATTCCCAAAGTGATCCCTTATAGGTCAAAAGGAGAGTGAAACAAGGCTGCATCATTGCCCCGTCACTGTTCCGCATCTTCATCACCATGACTCTCCAGCTTATTGATGGCAAGCTTCCAGATGGTGTGAAGATTGAAAATCTTCCAGTTTGTTCTGTAGACAATCTCAGAAGACTAAAAGCAAGACTTCCATGACCCTGGTCCTGCTGCAGTGCAGATGAGGAGAGGTGGAAAAGGAGAAAGAGCAGCAAAAACTGCCCCTCCAACAGCTACCAATACTTGCCGTTCTGTGATAAGATCTGCAGCTCCAGAATTGGGCTGATCAGCCGTCAACGGACTCACACATACTAGGGTAACATGAAGACATCCTACTCGTTATCGAGTGACCACCAAGACTCCCCTGCATTCTTGAGCAATGTATTTGTACTCCTCCTTAGTCATCTGTGCAAGTTTTCACTTTTTATATGCATCTTTTTTGAGTTTAAGCTCACCAAGAACCAAGCTCACCAAGCCGGTTACCTACCATATTTGCTTTTCTTCCTGTTCATTGGGATGGTTTGTTCCTGTCCCTACAATAAGGCTTTTTTAAAATACTGCAAGTTCTCCTGGACTCCCTTCCCCTTCATATTAGCTTCCCATGGGATCCTGCTTATCAGGTCTCTGAAGGAGTCAAAGTCTGCTCTTCTGAAATCAAGGGTCTGTATTTTACTGCTCACTTTTCTACTTTTGTGAGCATCTATGCAGCAACATTACTGAGCCTCAGTACCCACCAGTGATGCCTCACAATGTTATCTAATTCAATGTTATGCATTTCAAGGACAGAGATTATTGGAATTATTTGAAATTGTGAAGTCCTGAATGGGGATGTGATTCATCCGTGTTTGCTAAATATAAAGGGGTAGTTATTGTTTTATTTCGATTGACAAGGGAATCCTGAACATTCCACAGCCCAGTTTGTAAGATGTCAGTTTTGAACCTGACACAACAGTGAGAATTTCACATTAAGATCTTCAAATTTAATTTTAAAGCAACTGAGATTGAATATGATAGACAACACAGTTGCTGGTGCACATATAACACTTGGATTGTCATAGACTTCTACTGAGGTAAATTGAGACACACTAACTGATTTTTGTTGCAACAAGGACCATCACAAAACTGACAGTAAACCAGGATTTGCAAAGTTCCCGTTCCCATGCTAACTATACATTAGGTTTCTTAATAACAGACAACATGTTGAAACCATCTCAGTGTAAAGCTGAATTTGTCTTTGTTATCTGAAATCTTTTTAACATGTCTTTTGTGGTATTTAACCTCCAAACAAAGTGTTTTGTGCCTAACAGGTTTTTTTAATACAGTAAGCACCTAGCACAGTTAACCCCATTGTCACTCTCTACACACTTTTTATTTGTGGTCATTATTTGGACAGGAAAAATGCAAACAACATATTATATAATAACTCTAGGCTCAGAAAGATTTGTGTATGTCATCTCTGACTTTCTCCACATGTTATTAAATATTTAGTTTTTAATGCTGCTTAATAAAGTTAAGTTGTTAATCTATTAAAATAATTATTTTCACTATGACCACCATTTACACACGCTTGATCATGTAGAACAAACCCCTTTAAGGGTTTCTGTTAGTTTCAATAAAAAGGAGCTATAGCTATGGTTGACAGAACCTAATATTTCATCATTTCAATTGACTGTATTAGTGTCGTTTTAAAATTATTTAACTTTTCACAGTTGTGGGAAAAGTTAAATAATTTTAACTTTACGGGGATCAGATATTTAATGACAATAGAGGAGAGTCAGAGTTAAGGCTTTATAAAATGTTATAACAAAATCTATCAGCATCACCTTAAAATATACAAATAAATCACATCCCTTTTTACTTCATACATGTTTGAATTCATTCGCTAATCCATTTGTAACAACCCCAGTTCAAAAGTTGTAATCACTGGATTTCTATCTGAAATTTTCAGTTATCAATGGACATATATTTTCATCTGTCTGTGAATGTTTGGTCTGCTCAGTGTTTACTGACATTTGTGAAATAAGAATCTAACGCTTCCAAGCCTCACTATACTCTGAGCCCCCTTCTGAGAAACTTACTTCTAGTTGTTTTCTCCCCAAGATTTCCCTTTTCACCCAAAGTCCCTCCTCTCCCAGAAGAGCGTTTTTTTATGCTGTAGACTGGAGCTAAGGAGACTAGACCTTAATTCGGGAGTTGGGGGGAACTTACAGCCCAGGGGCCAGATCCGGCCTGCAGCTCACCTAAGTCTGGCCTGTGAGGCTTGGGGCTCGTCCCTCCCCCCAGAATCCAGGAGGCCATGATGCTGGTCCAGCCCTGCACTCCCCCCACATGGCTGAAACATGAGCACTGGCTCCTCATTCCGAGGGAGGAGTGAGGCTTAGCCCTGAGCTGCAAAAGCCGGATCTAGCTTGCAGCCTCTGCCTGGCGGGAGGGAATGGGGGTAGATGGAATCAGCTCAGCCTGCTGCAGCACCTGGAGGAATGGCAAAGCAGGGAACCACTCACCTGGAGGCTTTTCCCCCCACCATCCCATTGGACAGAATCACAGAGCCATGTGTGTCCTGGGGGAGCTGCTCCAGCCTCAGGTAAGAGACCCTGCCATTACCCTCACACGCACATCCTCCCACCCAGATCCCCCCTGCACTGTACCTACTGCCCAGACACCCAACCTCGACACCCCACCCTGCTCCCGCACCCTCCCTTCTCCCATCCAGACCCTGCAATCCCCAACCCATCCTGCACCCTACCTCCTGCCAGTCCCCCACCCAAGCCCCTTCCTGCACTCTCCCCCTTTCAGACCTCACACTCCCACCACCAAATCCCTCCTGCACCCTACCTCCCACTCAGACCTAGCACCCCATCCCACACCCCAGCAGCCCTCTCTTACACATAGATCCCCTCATTTTTGGCCCCACTCCAGAGCCTGTGGCCTACACAACCTACTGGCCTTAGCTCCCCAAAGAGTTAATCTGTCCTGGGCAAAACCCTGAACCTCCATCCTCCCCTCAACTCCCTCTGGGGGGGGGGCCTGGAACGAGAGGAGTGAGGTGTCTCAGTTAGGCCCCACACCAGTGAGGGTTGGGGTTTTCTGTGGGTCAATGGCCCTGACCCAAAAAAGGTTCCCCACCCCTGCTCTAACTTCTAGCTAGATTCTACAGACTAGTGCTGCCTCCACTCTTGAGTGCCCGATATTCCTCAAAATGAACTTAAAAATCACTCTTTGATCTGAAAATTTGTACCTAGTATTGTTACAAATAATGCCAAAAACAGCCATACTTGATAGATTTTTGGAGAGAAAAATACTTGAGTTTAATAACAGTCCATCACATGCTCAAAGTAACTGTGGGCCCCAATGTTTCTCCTATGTAGTCAATTTCTCATTTTAGTTTCTGTGACTCTTTCACACATCAGTGAAGGAGAGGAAGAGATTTAAATAAAAAATTCAATTGTAAATTATTCAAACCTGGCAAAGATAAGTGAGTGATTTGAAATTACTTTTTGGAACTGACTATATTTCAAGCTGACGGTTTCCCTTTAAGTTTTAAAACAACATTATGTAAGAAGTAACAAGTTCTTATTTTTTCAAAAGCTAAAGATTGTCAAAGCAGAGATTCGATCTTGTTTTTAAGCAATATTTTACATTAATGTCCTGCTAGCTAATGCTTATGCATTCTTGGCTAATATAACAAGCCTTGTGGATAAGGCAGAAGCAATAGATGTGGTATATGTAAACTTTAGTAAAGCATTGGTAAGTCTTACATGACCTTCCTATGAATAAACTAGGTAAATGCAATGTAGATGGAGCTACCATAAGGTGGGTGCATAACTGGTTGGATAACCGTTCTCAAAAGAGTAATTCTCAATGGCTCACAGTCATGATAGAAGGGGTTAACAAGTAGGGTTCCACAGACACCAGTTTGGGAATAATTTTTTCCAAAGCTTTAAATCGGGGCCAGCAACCTTTCTGAAGTGGAGTGCTGAAATCTGACCTTGTGACCTCTATGTATGGTTACTAATAGTTCTTCTTACAGCACCCTTGTTAATAAATAAATTAAGATGCAGAGTTTTACCATTAGCTGTGGCTGGTGGCAGGAGGGAGAGCCCAGGCGTGCAGAAGTAGGGCTGGCATGTACTGGGGTCAAGCAAGCCAAGGGAGAGGAACGGGTCAGCCCTGGGGAAGCATGACCTGCAAACACCCCACTGGAATTATCCGCCTGCCTGAAGGATGGTGGCATCAATTGGTGAGGTACAAGACAGGGAAGAAATGGAAAGCAAGAGGGCTCGGCCCCCATCCCAGACAGTGGGCAGAAGCAGATCGACTAAAAAAAATCACTGACCTGGGGCAGATGGCAAGGAGTGGTGGGGGGGAAGGTGGAGGCAGAAGGGCTCAATCCCTGCATCTGGTGGGGGAAAAGGGAAGGCATGAGGGGGCAGACGGACTCAGCCCCTGTCCCTGGGGGAGGTAGGGGCAGATGGCAGAGGTTGGGGGAGGTCAGTCCCTGTCTCTGGGTGAGATGGAGCGGCTCCTCAGGGCCGAAGGGAGGGAAGAAAGTTTGCTAGAAACTTGCCTGGAATGTTTCCCACTGCAGCAGGACACGGAGCTGGGGAGCACAGCAGTGGCTCGGCAGTGGAGAGGGGACAAAGATGCTCTTGGTGGCTGCGGTGGGCTGAGTCAATTTCCTGAGGAGCTAAGCAGGAACCAGGCAGCGGACGGGGAGGCCACCTGAGCAAGGCAAAGGCACTGCACCCAGAGTGCAGGGAGCAAGGCTGAGGCTGTACCCGCAGAATGCTCCCTGCAGTGCAGGTCCCTTTGACAGAGAGGGCCTTGCAACCGCCGGTGCTGCTGCACTGACGGCCACCAGGGAGCCAGCGCCAAGCCAGGGGAGCACTCCACACAGCAGGAAGCTGGCACTGCCTGCCAGCGACAGGCACCCCACCCCACCCGGCACAGGCAGCAGTTCTCAGGCCACCGTGCGCCCCCGCCTGGCATACCAATAAAAAATGGGTGGCATGCCAGGGCTTGCCAACACATGCTTTAAATAACGGTGTAGAGAGTACAGTTATACAGTTTGTGGATGATACCAACCTGGGAGAGGTTGCAAGTGCTTTGAAGGATAGGATTATAATTCAAAGTGATCTGGACAAACTGAAAAAATGGTCTGAGGTAAATAGGAAGAAGTTTAGTAAGGACAAATGCAGAGTGCTCCACTCAGGAAAGAACAATCTGTTTCACATTTACAAAAGGGGAAGTGACTGTTTAGGAAGAAGTACTGCAGAAAGGGATCCTAACAGATCACAAGCTAAACATGAGTCAACCAAAAAAAAAAAAAGAAGCAAACGTGATCCTAGGCTGCATTAAAAGGAGTGTCACAAGCAAGACACAGGAAGAAATTCTTACACTCTATTCTGCTCTGATTAGGCCTCAACTAGAGTACTGTGTCCAGTTCGGGGGCCTGCATTTCAAGAAAGATTTGGAGAAAGTCCAGGGAAGAGCAACAAAATTATTAAATGTCTAGAAAACATGACCTATGAGGGTAGACTGAAATAATTCTCTCCTTAGTTGGGAACAAAGAAAACTAGAGGGGACATGGTAACAGCTTTCAAGTACCTAAAAGGGTATTACAAAGAGAAGGGACAAGAGGCCATGGGCTTAAATTGCAGTATGGGAGGCTTAGGTTGGATTTTAGTAAAAAACATCCTAAACTACAGTAAACTCTTTCATATGCGGCAACCCTGGGACCAGGAGGCAAGAGGTGGCTGCGGGATCCCCAACAGGATTTGAGGGAACTCTGCCAGAGTGTGGGGAGGGGGAACGCCAGGATCCATGGGCTGAAAGCCAGCTGGTGTGCCAGTGAACTCTGGCAGCCTCAGGGTGCAGGGCTCTGCCTGGGCCAGGGGAACTGCAGCAGCCTCAGGGCTGAGACCTGGCACCTCCAGCCCTGGAAACCCAGATGGGTTAACCCTGGCAGCCTAGACCCAGGAGAACCCTGGGAGTTGGCAAGCGGTGCAGTCCTACTGGCAGCTTCAGCCCAGGGGCCCTGGCTGGGTCAGGAACCCTGGCGGCCCTGGGATGAGAACCCGCAGCTCCAGCCAGGGACAGCCCCGTCCGGGGAGAGCCCGGGGCAGAGCCAGCAGGGGATGGTGCAGGTTATTTGAGAGTTCCAGCTGATCAGATCCTGGCTGAGAGGGAGTTTGCTGTACCAGGGCAGTGAAGCACCGGAATAAATCGCCTCGGGAGGCATCTTAAACAGCTCTACTGAAGAGCGGTTTAGACACCTACCTGCCAGTGGCGATGGAAATGGCGCTTGGGCCCACCAGGAGCGCTGGGGACTAGACTTGATACCCCCTTGGGGTCCCTTCCAGCCCGCTGAGCACTCGGAGAACACGAGTGGAGACCCGCACGGCCCCTCCCACAGTACGAGGGATCGACGACAATGTGCAACCACCTGCAGCTCTGCCCCCGGGGACCACCCACACCTCTCAGCCAGCCGCTCCCGCCACCTGATAGCGGGAGGAAAACCCCCTCTCCTGCCGCCCCACGCCCCCTGCTCGCGCGATACACTGCCGAGGACCCGCCGCGCCGCTCCCGGGCAGGGCCCCGACCGGAAGAGCCGCGAAAGGAGCGGGGCGGCGGGTGCTGCGGCGCCGCAGGGCGGGAGCTCAGCCTCCCGGCGGTGTTACCCCGGCAAGGGCAGCAGCGCGGGGGCAGGATGGGACCGCGGGCGCTTACCGGGCCGAGGCCGCTCGTCCTTCCCCGGGGGCGGAAGCGCGGACTGGCGAGCGGCGGGGCGGGGCCCGGCTCCGCTCTCCCCATCAGCTCCGGGAAAGGAGCCGCGTGAGTGCCTGGCAGCGCCCCCCGCGGGCTGTAACACAGGAACAGTTCGCCCCGGCCCGGCGCTGGGACAGTGACCCTGCCGAGAGCCGGGGGCAGCTGGGAAAGGCGCCGGCCGCCTCCCGCAAGGTGCCCGCCCGTGCCGTGGCGGGCGGGACGCCCCGTATTTCGGGCGCCAGAAGCCCCCCCCCCCCCCCCGCTTCTGCTAACAAAGGGGCTAATTGCCCCTCTGCGGGCCCCTGCTGGCCGGAGCGCGCGCACTCACCTGCCCTCCGGCCGCACCGCAGGGAGCCAGCAGGGGGCGCTGCAGAGGGAGCGGTATATTGGGGTGCGGGGAGGGTGGCTGACTCCTCCTTCCCGGCTCCCCAGGGCGTGGGGAGTAGGGAGCCCACCCCCCGCCGCTGCTGCACCTTCCCGGCTCCCTGAGGCGCAGGGAGCTCACTCCCGGGGCTGCCGCCCAGCTCCCCACGCCTAGCGGCTCGGAGAAGCACCAGAGCAAGCGGGGGAAGCTTCCCGAGTCTGGCCTACTAAACCCCGGGTTGTGAGCTCAACCCTTGAGCAGCCGCTCTGGGATCGGGGGCAAGTAGATTTAAAAAAAAAAAAAAATCTGTCAGGGATGGTGCTTGGTCCTGCCGAGAGTGCAGGGGGCTGGACTCGATGAACCTGCAAGGTCCCTTCCAGTTCTGTGAGATGTGTGTATCTCCACATATTTATGCTTTTTTCCATATAACTCAGCGCTAAGGAACGTTCCCGCAGCATGCCTGTGGTTTTTCAGTAATGGTGCAGATTAAAGAGGGCCCCAAGGCACACTTCCCCCCCTACTCCTGCGTGGGCTGGCAGGCAATAGGACCCTGCTCTAGCTCACACACCAGCCTGCACTGACTTTTAATGATTTTTTTTCTGTGTAACCCAGCACTGAGCAAAACTCTGCAGCCTGTCTCTGTCTTTTAGATAATGATGGGAGTTAAAGCGCCGCCCCTAAAAGCAGCATGAAAATTCTTTTGGCCGTTTATTTTCAGCAAGAAGCAGGCTGTGAAGAAAATGCACTCAGATGATGACATCACACACCCACAACGACTTGGGGAAATTTTGTTTCCCAGAAGACATTGGCACAGAATCCTAAAATGCAACAGGGTTGCGCAAGAACTGCGGGGTAGGTACCGACAACGAACTTCTGCCACAGTCAAACTTTGGCAATTTAACAAGGACACACTAAACTGACTTCAATAAATTTGAATATATACCCAAGTATAGACATACCCTTCAACACGGGCAGCTGTTTTGGGATACTACTGTATCCCAAAATAACTCCCACCTTGTAGACACAGTAGCAGTGGGGTAGCCATGTTAGTTGGTATCTGCAAAAACAATGAAAAGTCCTGTGGCACCTTACAGACTAATATATATTGAAGCATAAGCTTTTGTGGGCAAAGACCCACTTCATCAGGTGCATGCATCTAACAGTGGGTCTTTGCCCATGAAAGCTTATGCTCCAATATATCTGTTTTGTCTACACTACAGCGTTCTGTTGACAAATATTTCCCAACAGAACCTCTGTCTACAGAACGTGTCCACACTTAATACAGGTTCTCCCATCAACGTCCTCTGTCAACAGAGCGGCCAGACTGCCCGGCCCTTTGTCAACAGAACAGCCAACCAGAAGCTCTGCAAACAGGGCAGCCCAGTGAAACAGAAGCCCTTTCTGTCAACAGAGGGCTCCCCGGAGCATCTACACTATTTTTTTTGTTGACAGAATCCGTTGACAGAGGTGCTATGCCTCGTACAGTCACGAAAGAGCTCTGCCAGGAAAACTGCTACATTCTGTCAACAGATTCTCAACAGAATGCATTTGTAGTGTGGATGCTACCTAGTTTTGTCAACAGAAGGCCTTTTCTGTCGACAGATCTCTGTAGTGTGGATCCAGCTTTAGTCTATCAAGTGCCACGGGACTCCTCATTGTTTTTTTCATGTAGACACAGCCTCTGTGGACCACTAAAGTCACTCAGCTCCTATGTTTTGCCTCTGGGCCTGTAGTCTGCAGACTCACTTGAGACATCTCCTTCCTGGGCATACACACTACCACATCACTTGAGGTGTTCAGATGCTCAGCTCCAGCAAAGCCCTAGAACAGAGAAGGGCAATAAAACAGTAGTGGTTACCAGAGTTAGCTCTTGGCAAGCCACCGCTACTATATTTACCTGTGCCTCTGCAGGTACAGGCGATTGAAGCTCCCCTTTGTCATGGATCGCCATTCCTGACCAACGGGAGCTGCAGGAAGCAGTACAGACCAGGACACTGCTTCCTGCAGCCCCCATCCACAGCCAAAGGGAACTGCACTTGCCCATAGCTGTAGAGGCACAGGTAAATATAGCAGCAGTGTCCCTCTAGGCTAACCCTGGGGAACCAGATCTGATCTGTGGGCTAGTGTATGATCACCCCTGCCCTAGAAAAACTCACAAAGTGGGAGAGAGAGGCAGTTGGCAGCTAAATCACGGTGTGGAGAGAATCTAGTACGCCACCTCTGGGAATACTGACAAAATGGACCCCTCCAGCAAGTTTCATTATGAAACAGCCAGGAGTGTGGGGGACGGGGGAGGCCTGCCTTTTTGCTTTATGATTCGTGTACTCACCAAAGATATGGGAGTCCCCTAGTTTGAGACCCCTTTTGCCTGATAAAGGATTTGAATAGAGATCTGCCCCCTCTCAGCTCAAGTATATAGCAACTGTATAGCTTAGCGTTTGGGGTACTCACCCATGGGGTAAAGACCTGTTCAAATACCTTCTCTGTCAGCTGATGTATCTGTAGGCGACCTAAGCATCTATCTGAGAGGAATCGGGCTTAGAACACACCTGTATCATTTGTGCCTCCCCTTGGCTAATTTATGCAGCTCTCCTCCTAACATATCGTCTTTAAGGATTATATTCTTGATGACTGTTTCTTCCACTTCATTATATAGAAGCCCTGACTAACCCAAACTTTGTGGATTGCGGTATTAGTCCTGTGATTTAAAATACATAAATGTTAAAGCCGTCATATACTCAAAACTGCAAAACCTAAGCTCCTAAGCTCCAAGGAGTGGCGGGGAGATGGGAATCAGCTGCGCTGGTCAGTTTCCCGGCTCTGCAAGAAGAGGGGAGCTGGGAGCCATGGTGCCACATGGTTCCCAGCTCCTCCCAGCGTGCAAGATAGTTGAGTTACGTGTGGTTGCCCAGGAACGTAACCTATGCATAACTCGGGGGTCTACTGTATAAAAATTGATCTTCATTGTAGAAAAAATACAAGGGAGCTAGTAAGCAGGGAAGTTCTGCAGTGGAGTTCTCCAGATGGAGAAGACTACATGACCCTGTTGAGTTTGTGATCTTAGGCCTTGTCTTAGACACTGCCACGATTGATCCATCAGCCACAGATTTATCACATCTGATGTAGACAAAATAAATGATCTCCCGTTGATGCTGGTACTCTACCAAAATGAGAAGAGCAGCTGGAATGAAAGGGCAACCACCAGCCTTACTGTGCACAAGATGCCATGGTAACTATGTCTACTTCAGCCACTCTATTTTCATAGCCATAATAGATTGACAGCCGAGATAAGTGTAGACAAGACATTTGTTTGACTGCTGTCATGTGTTTGTTTAGCATGGTGTTTTTGAAGGGCCATGTACTGAGCTTGGTAGGCAAGGCTGAGAGCTTCCTAAGGTTGCTCTAGTCTGTAATGCTTTGGTCCTTCATCCCTTGAGGCTATCTTGACAAGGGGATAATCAATAGGACATGAGAATACCAGGATATGAAATATATACAAATAATGGTGCAGGTTGCACTGGTGGGAGAGTGGCATTATATGGGAAGGAAAGAATAGAAAAAAAATACAGCAAAAATCTTATGTGAATCAAAACATTTCTCTCTAAGGCTAGAAATCCTATGCTTGAATAAGAGTCTAGAGGTAAGAATATAATAGCCCTCCTGCCCAGGATGGTGACAGCGATGGAAATGCTAAGGGAGATTAGAGGCTACAAAAAAACCCACCCAAACCAACTATTCCTCATACTGATTTCAGGAGGGGATGTAGAGAGAAAATTCCTAGACACCGTGAATAACTGCTACTTGGAGCAGTTGTAGAGATTCCCTCTGCAACATTTTCCACTTATCTTATGCAGAACACCCTGTCCAGTTCTGTGATTAAAAAATCCAAATAAAACTCAGCTTGACTCCATATTTAGTCACTCAGATTCCTTTATTTGGCATAGAACAAAGCTATGCTGAGTAAAGCAGACTCAAGCATAGGGCATGGGTATACAGCCTACCACACATCCAAAGTTACACAAGCCTCTTCCTTTACATATATTTACACATAACATTGCATTTGCTACATATTGCACCATGCATTTTTGGACTGACATGGTTACTTTGCAGGAACCAATCCGTGGGCAGCACGCTCTGTTCATGCTCAACTTAGTCTTTACTCACAATGGACAAAATAAGGAATGCAGATCAGAAGTCAACTGTGAACTAGGTGTTCTCCCTTTTGTAAGGTAACAGAGAGAAAGCCATGCTAGTCTATATACTATCAAAACAAAAAAAGCAGTCCAGTAGTACTTGAAAGACTAACAAAATAATTTATTAAGTGATGAGCTCTCGTGGGACAGACCCACTTCTTCAGACCATAGCCATACCAGAGCAGACAATATTTAAGGCACAGAGAACCAAAAATAGTAATCAAGGTTGACAAATCAGAAAAATATTATCAAGGTGAGCAAATCAGAGTAGAGGAGCCAGGGACAGTCAAGAATTAGATTAAGGCAAGCATGCAAAAGGCCCTAGGTGACAGGCCTGTTCTCTCCTACAGACAACCTCCCAACCTTATGAGGATTCTCACCAACAACCACAGCCTATACCGCAGGAACACCAGTCGGGGAGCTTTTCCTTGCAACAAAGCCTGTTGCCAACTTTGTCCACATATCTGTTCTGGAGATACCATCACTGGACCTAAACAGGGTATTCACAGAATCACGGGCACATTCTCATGTTCCTCAACTAACATCATATATGCCATCATGTGCCAACAATGGCCAGATGCTTTGTATATTGGACAGACTTCAAACGCTCTTAGACAAAGAATTAATGGGCATAAAACAGACATAAAAATACTCCTGATTCACAAACCTGTCAGTGACCACTTTAATGGAGTGGGCCATTCTGTTAATGACCTGAAAGTTTGCGTATTACTGAAGAGGAATTAGTTTGGAACAACAGTTTGGAAAGAGAGGCTGCTGAACTCTCTCTTATATTCAAATTCAACACATTAACACGTCGTATGAACTGGGACAGGAATTTTTTTAGGTCATTATAGGGGCTCTTTTGCATACTAGGCTTAATCTAATTCTTGACTCCCCCCCCCCCCCCCGATTTTCTCACCTTGATAATATTTTTCTGATTTGTCAACCTTGATTACTATATTTGCTTCTCCGTGCCTTAAATATCGAGTCTGTTCTGATATGGCTATGGTCTCAAGAAGTGGGTCTGTCCCACGAAAGCTCATCAACTAATAAATAATTTTGTTAGTCTTTAAAGTGCTACTGGACTGCTTTTTCCCTTTTGTAAGTCTTTACTTTTCTTATTTAGTCCATATGTTCTGTTTTCAGCCTAATCATCCATTTAGCTCCCTAATTCTATTCACCAAGAAACGAGGCCACCTTCCAGGTGTTAATTATACATCAGGGCAGGCCTCGGCTACAGCAGGTAGTCTTGGAACTCACAAGGGAAGACTCAATTGATTTAGTCAGAAGGGGAGCACAGGATCGGGTTCAAGAGATGAATACAGCTGAAATGCTTGGTAATAGCGACCATAATGCAATTAAATTTAACTTTCTTGGAGTGGAGAAAATACCAAACCTACTACAGTACCATTTAACTTCAGAAAGGGAACTACACAAAAATAAGCAAGCTAGTTAAATGGAAATTAAAAGGAAAAGTCACAAAAGTGAAATGTCTACATACTGCATGGAAACTTTTTAAAATACCATAATGTACGCTCAAACTATACGTATATTTTTTTTTTAAAAGGAAAAAATGTCACCATACCTAAATATCAAGATAAAAGCGGTGATTAGAGACAAAAGGCATCTTTATAAACAGAGAAGACAAATCTGACTGAAGAAAACAGAAAGGAACAAACACTGACAAATCAAATGAAAAAGTATGATTTCGAAGGCCAAAAAAGAATTTGAAGAGCAACTAATAAAAGACACAAACTAAAAGCAATTTTTAAAGTGCGTCAGAAGCAGGAAACATGTCACTCAATCAGTGGGGTCCCACTGGATGACTGTGATGTGCGCAAAAAAAAAAAAGCACTCAAAAGACAAAGGCATTGAGGAGAAGCTAAATTAACTCTTTGCATCTGTCTTCGCTGCAGAGGATATGACGGAGATTCCCACACCTGACCCATTCTTTTTAAGGAACACTTCTGAGGAACTGTCCCAGACTGAGATGTGAATGGAAAAGATTAGAAACAAATTGACAATTTAAACAGTAATGTCATTAGACTCAAATTGTAAAAATAGACTCTGATATGTAATTTATCACTTAAATCAGCCTCTATACTAGATGACCAGGGACTGCCATTGTGTTGCCAATTTTTAAATGGCTCCAAAAATGCTCCCAGCAAATACAGGCCAGTATACCTAACTTTAGTACCAGCAAATTTGTTGAAAATGTGGTAGAGAACAGAATTCTTATATATGTAGATAAATATGATCTGTTGGGGAAGAGTCAACACATGTTTTATAAAGGGAAATCATGCCTTGCCAATCTACTAGCATTCCTCTTAGGAGGTAAACAACTATGTGGCCAAGGGTGATCCAGTGTATTTGGATTTCCAGAAAGTTTTTAGCAAGATCCCTCACCAAAGACACTTCAGCAAGTAAGCAGTGGTGGGGTAAGGAAAGTATTCTCATGCATCAGTAATTGGCTAAAAAGACAGGAAAAAATTATTAGTTTTCAGAACGGAGATAGTATCCCCCAGTTCACGATTTCTCAACATCTTTGCAAATTATTTGAAAAAAAGAACACAACAGTATGATGGCTAAGTTTCCAGATGATACAAAATTATAGAAAATATTTAAGTCCAAAGCTCACTACAAAGAGTTGCATAGGAGCCACATAAAACTGGGTGAATGGGGACCAAAATGGCAAACGAAATTCAGTGTTAATAAACACAAAGTAATACACATTGGAAAAACATAATCCCAACACCCCATATAAAGCCACAAGATGTAAATTATCTGTTACCACACAGTAACGATTATGGAGTAATTGTGGATAGTTCTCTGAAAACCATCTGCTCAATGCGCAGTTCGAGTTGAAACCAGTAGCAGAATTATAGGAATCAGTAGGAAACGGATAAATAAATCAATGTATGATAATGCCATTGTGTAAATCCATGGTATATGTACCTCAGTTCTGGCTGCCCCAATTTAAAAAAAAAAAACAAAAACACCTAGAACTGGAGAAAGTATAGAGAAAGAACAATGGAATAGTTTCTATATAAGGAGAGATTATAAAGATTTCACCTGTTAAACATGGAAAAAGAGATAATTAAGCAGGGGAGATGACAGAGCTATAAAACCACACATGGCACGGAGAAAATAACTATGTATTATTTACACCTTCACATAACACACAAACCTGGGGTCACCCAATGAAATTACTAGGCAGCAGGTTTTTAAACAAAGGTAAGTATTTCTTCACACAATGCACAGTCAGTATGTATAACTCGTTACCAGGGAATGTTGTGAAGGCAAAAAAGAACTAGACACGTTCAGAGAACAGGTCCATCAATGGCTATTAGCCAAGATGGTCAGGACTGGAACGTCATGCTCTGAGCACACTAAACCTCTGACTCTCAAATAGTGGGACTCAATGACAGAATGAATCACTCCAATTGCCCTGTTCTGCTTACCCCCTCTGAAGCATGCGGCACCAGTCACTGTTGAAAGAGAGGATGCTGTGCTAGATGAACCATTGGCCTGAGCCCACATACCTATTCTAATGTTCAGGTTACACTGTGAAGAATACTATGAGGCAGAAAAGCGCTCTTGGAAGTCAGAGAGAAGTAGTGTTCCATTACTACCTGAAAAACAGTCTCCAAAGCCTTTAATAAAAACTAGATTATGGACATCCATTACTATTAAAGCAGGTACATTCTGAAAGTTATCAGTAAGAAGGTTATGCAGTGCTTTTTATTATATCTTAATGTGGCCAATGATGTATTGTTTATTCTAGTGTAAAACAGAAATTATTTCAGGTACCATCATCTAGCTTTTAGATGACAGGGTTTTCTTTTGAGTGATAAGAATATTCATCTTTGCAAAGGAAAAAGTGAATTACAAAGAAATTTATCTGGGACGAGGGAAAGCAGATAGGCCGAAAAGACCTACTGTGACACACTAATGTGAAAGTTCTCACTATAGTGCACTGCTTAACAAACAGGCAACCATAGGCTGTCTACACTAGAGGTTTTGCTGACAAAAGGGCCTTTTTGCCAACAAAATATGGGGATTCTCCAGATTTCCAAGGCGTTCTGTCGACAGAAAGTCAACAGAACACAGCACTTCCGTTGACAGCTGTATGCTGCTCCCCATAAGGAACAACACCTATGTTGACAGAGATCTGTGGACAGAAAGCAGGTCTGAACATTCTGGGGTGGACCTTCTGACAACAGACAGAGCTTCCAGGATACTGGGTAGCCTTGTCTGCTGTGCTTCCTGTTGGCCATTTTGTTGAGATGACAGCTGGGCAAGTCCAGCTGCTCTCTTTCAACAGAGCAGATCGAAAGAGCAATCTGCTCTGTTGTGTGGCCATAATCTGTCAACAGAAGTGCTTGTCAGAAGATATCTTCCAACGAACAGTTCTGTCGACTGATCACCCTAATCTAGACATAGTCATAGTGCACTACCTCAAGTTTCTAAATGGCTTTATAGCTTCATATGGAGGGCCCTGCAGTAATTCTATCACAAATACAAAGATATGTGACTAATGAGCACTCAAGTGGAACCTAAATTAATGAATGGATAAGTATTTCTAAAAATGTTCTTTCTTAAATATAAATTAACTGTCTCAATCCTACTTGCTGTAGTCTGAGAATGTACATTCCCCTTTCAGTCTCAAAATAAAAATCCATTCACATCATGTTCATATATTATTTTTATTTTCCCATATAATATTCACAGGGTCTGTCTTATTCAAACTAACAAATGTTTTCAAACTAAAACCGGAACTGACATTTCAGGCCACAAGAAAAGGTTCTATAAACATCCAAAGAATAGTCAAAAATTGGTGTCTTATGCAGTGCGTAATTGATAAAGGTGTATCAAATATTGGGTGATTCAGTTGTGTGCCACACACCTCTTATTTGAACAATGTCCTTAACATACAAAGATGAAGCTTTAATTGTCACACACCTTAAAATGTTTTTGCCACCCACTCTTCGTTTGTGAGAATGTGTCTATTATATTCTATTAATTTTATTCAATCATTTACTCAAATATATACAGCTATGTTTAAACTTGTGGTTTTGTGCCATGTTTTTACAACAGAGAAAATTAAAGGCTTTTTAAGCTACTGCTACATAACATGGAGCATGTTATGCAACAAGATACAGGAGAATTGGTTGAATACCCAACTTAAATTTAACAGTCAATTCCACGAAAACCTCTGAAGTGGGAGGTATACTAAGCTAACAGTTCTACTTTACACATTCAAATACTAGGAAAAAATAAAAAGTCAGGAAAGAAACTTTGTCTCTATCTCTCTGTAATAGGTATAAGCCAATATTTGAATTACACCATATACAAATTTTGACAGTAACATGAAACAACTGATATAGGGAAAAAAAAACCAAACATATTTCACATCTTTAAAATAAATTTTTCATTGCAATTAAAGCTACACGTTAACTGATCTACTTACAAGTTCAAGCTTCAGATGATTACTACAGGACACTGCCAAAATTAGATCATATTTGTTTCAAATTATTGTACTGGCAAATATGCAACAGTGAACTAACTGCCTCCTTTTGCTTCATTATTGCATGTAATTAAGTTTTTAAGAATCCTGTAGATCATCAGCTTGCTGCCACACATAAGAATAAAGCAGCTAGGCGCAATCTGGAAAGAACATCACATGCAGGCAGAGGCTTGTGGCATTCAAGAAAAGAGTCCATGCCCAAGTTTATTTTAGTTGTAGTAACTAGCACTGGCATTGTTTCTACCTCTCAAAAAAAAAAAAAAGGTTGTAGTGCTTTAAAAAAAAAAATCAATACAAGGTGGTACCACCAAAGGAATTCTTAAAATTAGAAAAAAGTCTATTTTTCACCTGTCGACCTCACAATCCCTAAAATAGGGATTAGCTCATTTTTTCTTGCAAGTCTCAGATTGCAAGTTAATTGATCTACTCATAAGGATGAATTTAGTACTTCTTTTTTTTTTTTTTTTTTTTTTACTACAACCACTCCATTTTAAATTGTTTTAAATTGATGGCCCTGAGTTTTTGCCATGTGCCTAAGTATGGCATTATAAATAAACATTTTGTTTCTCCAGAGTTGGAAATGTACGAGAAACACTGGCAACATGAAAGAATTACAGTTCTTATATTGCATGCTAGCCTAAAAGTTTCAACACCTTAATATAGCCAACACTATTTCATTAATAAGAGAAAAATTAACTTGAGCATCGTTTCCAGCGTTTAGATAACAGAGTTTTCTTCTAAATGATAAGGATACCTCTGAGAAGGAAAAAGTGAATTCAAGAGCAATTTATTTGGGAAAGGGGAGGGAAAGCTGACAGGCTGAAAAGAACTTTTGTGACACATTAATGCAAAAGTTCTCATTATGATGCACTGCTTAACAACTTTAAGTTAGAGACTACTTTTAAATTAAGAGGTGAAAAAGCAGTGAGAACCCCCTACATTTTCTTGTTTTAGGCTAAATGTAGTTTTTCCTGTGCACTTGAGAACTGTAAGATTTCTTTAGTACTTCCAGACTAATTGAAAGATGTTTTTAACCTTATTTTGAAAACCATTGTTCAAACAATTTATGTACATGTTTGCAAACTTCCACATCCTAATAAAAGAAGGCTTTTCAGAGAACCAATACAGCATCTATTAAAGACATGAGCAATGATATCAAAAAAGACACCCTGAAACTTCTGAAACATTGCATGACCACTAGCAAAGAAGTGGCAGTTAGGTGCACAAGGCAACAATACATCATAATCATGAAGCCTCATCATGAAACCTATGTGCCTCACACAGATGTCCAGTGTCAATGCTGTGTTGCTTAAGCCAGTTTACCTCAGTTTTCCAAATTTTCAAGAGCCACAGCAGCATGTGTGACTAGAGAAACTGCACAATGTCAGTGACAAAACTGCAGGTTCTCCCTATCTTATTGCAATTTTTAAAAATAAAAACCCACAAAATTTTGAGTCTAATAGGATATTGAAAATTGGTTTCCTGAGTAATCTCAGTTCACAATTTGTTCAATAAAACATATTGTAAAACAGGAAAATCATTATATTTTAATGTTGGAAGAAGATCTGTCTCTTAAAATAAACCTGTTTAAATATATACCTCAGCAAATGTGAATGATGGAGACTTACCATTCTACAGAAGAATGGTATTTGTGCCAAGATGTAGTGTTAACTTGCAACAGAAAGAAAGATACATGGATTGGATTTTTCACAGCAAATCAAAACAATGCAGTTCAATGCTTTGTGATTAAAGTTTATCATATTTGCTTTTGTTTTCAATACGGCACCTTCAGCCTGTAAAGCTAAAATATCAATTTTCACATGTACTATCTTCTATACCATTTGTTTCATTCTGTATTTTCCAAAACATACCACAGATTAATCATTGACTACAAATAAAAGAAAAACGGACCACTGCTGGATGCTGAACATATCAAAAATACAGCAAGTTCTCAACTTTTCAAAATACTTCAAATAAAAAGGTGTCCCTTTCACAACCCTGACTGTATTTTGTAATTTATAATGAATGAGAAGGGTAAAAAGGTATTAAAAATGTTGCCCATATTTAGTTCTTTTCTATCTACAATTAATTGGAGAACAGCAAGTTTACAGATGAACAGTGTACAGTGGATTTGAAGCATCATTTCTCTACTGGTTATGATCCAACACGGGTTGTTGTTGTTCTTTTATCAGAGAAGAAGCTTTTGAGGAGAAATACCTGCCCAATACTAACTACTAGGAGAATGATGGCTTCTCCTATTGACCAATAAGCTACTCTAGTGTTTAGATCTTCTGCTCTGCTCCGACCTTGTGCTTCTCTCAAACGGAAATGAGTTTGATAATCAATAACAGACTTCAAAGCTTCATGAATTGAAACACAAGCAGACTCCATCTAGATAAAAACAAAATTCTGAATTAGAAAAGTACTTGAAAAAATTGTGCGTGTTGTATGCAAGCATGTACAGCCAGGACTTCTGTAATTATACAAGTGAATATGTTTATTCTTTCAACGAATAAGCTTTTAAGATCTGTCACATCTAACTTACATCAACCAGTTTGCTACATGGTTTCCCTCTTCAACCATGTAAATATATCATTAAAGACGTCCCCTATTTCCCATTACATAAGCCCATTTTCAGCTACCTAGAACTTAGCCAAACTAACCATTCAGGCTGAAATATTCTGTGCCAAGTCTCTGCCTCAGGTTTTCGTTTTGTTTCAGCTAAAATGGGTCAGCCATGTCAGAAAATGAGGTTAGAAAAACATACGTTGTTTTGCTCATACTTCAAAATGTTGCTTCTGTGGTTTGTTGAGAAACCCTCAAGCCGGTGAAGAAGGGACTGTCTTGCACTAATCTTAGAAAAGTTACATTTCATACATGCTCAGATCTATAAATTCTCAGAAGAGTTAGCACTGGACTTCCTGTTCAGTTGCTCTTGCTGGCAGCAAAGGGTCACTATAGCATAGGACAAGAATGAAGAGCAGGAAAACTCTCCTCTGTGTTCTCAATGCTGCTGGTGCCTAAGCAGCAACTACACTAGAATGCACAGGGTTGAGAAAAGCAACAGTGTATATGTAGCAGCATGAGATGGGTCAGGAGAAGAGGTCATAGCAGGAGCCAGAAAGGAAGGATGGAGGACAGGAACTGAAAAGTGGCAGAGACAGACAGCTCTTTAATTGCTAGAACTCCCATACAAAATCTGGCATTGAACTCAGGAGTACCCAAGTCCCTAACATTCATCTGCCAACAGCAAATAATTGCAATACACACTGGAGGAAAGCTTTCTAGATAATTCAGGCTGGGATTTTCAAAGAAGCCTGGAGAAGTAAGATGCCCAGCCTTACTGACTTTCAAGACTCCTTTAAAAACTCAAATCTTATCTGCTCCACCTTTTATTTGGCTATCATGTCACTTTAAACCATTCCTTTACCTGGGTCAGTGCAGTGACTCTATTCTCACTAGGAAAAAGAGGTGGATCTTCTCCAACCTGGAAGTCGAAGTACACTGTTTTGTGGGTGAAAGTAGAAAATTCATTGCTGAAGCAGAATTTGTATGTTCCATTCCTAGATGCAGTGAAGGTAAAGCTATCATATTGTTTTTTCATCTCCTTGTACAACACAATGCCAACAGGATCTTCCAGCCGACAATCAACATCATAATGCCCTCCAGTGATCACCTGTGGAGTGTGAGAGATTATTGGCATTTTAAAACAGTAGAAGTTATTCTCATTACTCCCCTTTGCTAAGTACTGCTAGAGCTCATTGAATCAGACATGTTAAACTAAATTCACTGTACCATGAATAGAGAAGACACTCAGTAACATATCAAGTTCACAGTGAAGTTCAACTCAAAAATATCAGGTTATATTGTCCTACAGCACTGGACTTGGGTTTTTACACACTAACACAATAATAGAATACTTCAGAATAAAATACTGCATATCCACAGAGTTTTAAAGATATGTTTTTTCAAACATAATAATTTATACAAATACACGAGAGAAAATCGTATTTCAATTAAGTTATCTTACTTAAGATTCTCAGATTCTTCAGTGACTGGTACAATACAAGAACCTGACAAGGAGGAGACAAGAAACTGAAGTAATACTGCGTGAGAACAGCAAAGGCTCGTCTACACTAGCTCCCTACTAGGAAGGGAGCATGGTAAGTAGGGTGTTGGGAGTTTATTAATGAAGTGCTGGAGTGCATATAGAGCACTTCATTAAGCAAATTCCCCCCATGGCAACTTTCAAGTGTTAAACTTCAAAGTGCCAGCTCGCGTCTAGCCGGGGCTCACCCACTGGTACTTCAATATTTTGAAGGAGTAAATGGACTCTGAAGTACCCCGGGCACTTCAAAGTACCAGCAGGTGAGCCGTGGCTAGATGCGAGCCGGCACTTTGAATTTTAACACTTCGAAATTGTCACGGGGGGGAGGGGGGGATTTGCTTAATGAAGTGCTGCATATGCACCGCAGCACTTCATTAATAAACTCCCAACACCCTACTTACCGCGTTCCCTTCGAAGTAGGGAGCTAGTGTAGACAAGCCCTAAAAGTTACTGTATTTTAGGTCCACTTTTCAAGCCCTGAAAGACCAATAGAGTAGGCTGGAGCTACACGTTTCCACAATTGTTAGAAGGCTGCGACACCCCTCTCCAGGCTTTCTTCCTGCTTTGTACTGCCAGAACGGCATAAGAATGGGGACTTGGATCTGGCCCCCAGTTTTCACAAACCTTTATTGACAGTCTTGAAAGTAGGAGAAAATCAATGAGGTTTAACTAAAAAAATAAAAAACCTGTCTCCCTATGATACAGACACTAAACATTTAAAAATGCTCTAGGGTTTTATACAGAGTCCACACAAAAACCTAGTTTTTAATTTCAGTGTAAACAAGTCAGTTAGGTTTGATTTCAGTTTCACTTTACAGAAAACTTTGTTGTTGTTGCATTTGGGGTATTCTGCTGCAGACTCAGGAATTCTGTTGCCTCCCTAGAGCAGAGCTTATATCTTCCTCTAATACTGAACAAATTTAGCCAATGCTTTTAAGTGCCCCTCATGGCTCAGTACAACTCAAAGTAAAAAACTATGTAAGTAAATATTTTCACAGCATCTGAAATCACACTGACACTCCTATATAAAATGAAAAAAGAAAAAGCTTTTGGCATACTTAAGACATTAGTGATTTCATCTGGATAAATAATGAGGTACAAATTTAAATGTGAGCCTGCATTTCCCCGCCTTTTAATATGAACATTTTGAGTGCATCTACAGACATTCTGGTGGAAATATAAACAAGCTCATCTGACTAGAAAGACTGTTTGAAGTCTACTTTTGGAAAAGACAGAAATATTACTTCTTACATATTAAAACAGATGAGACAAAACATTGTAAAATAATCCTGCAGAGGACAGATTAGCCACAACAGGTTTTACTCCAACTTCCAATGGTCAGATACGAATCAGTTTGAAAGGTATGTCTCAAAGATATTACAGGTTAAAACTCCCAAATCCAGCATTCTCTCATCCAGCTGCATTTGTCATCCAGCAGCGCCACAGATCTTGCAGGACCAGAGAGTCTGGGGCTGAGAGGAGGGGCCAGCCAGACCAGCGGCAGGACCCCAGAACAGGGCAACCACAGCTGGTCTGACAGCAAGCGGGACTGTGGCAGGGGAGGGCTGCAGCAGCCAAGGACCCAGGGCCCGCAGCAGGGAGCAGTGGCCTGGGCAGGAAGCTGAGGCCCAGAGAGGGGTAGCTGGGGCGGTTAGCAGAAGGAGAGGGTTGAGAAACTGCAGGGACAGTGGCAGGAGAGAGCCCAGGAGCAGGGTTGAGGCTGGGGCAGAACTGACCACCCCTGGTCCAGCAAAATCCCTCGGCCAGGACCAGTTAAGTCCTGACAAGGTAGGCTGAACCTGTACTTTTAAAGATAAACGTTTTAGGACAGACATCTAACCATACAAATTAAAACAACTCAGAGAGCAGAAAAAAGAAGCCCAATTTTAAGAAAAATTCTTCTGAACAAAACAAATTATATTTTCAATTCCTGGCCACTGAAATAGTTGGGTGTTTGTGTCAAAGAAATCTTTCAGTTCCTTTTGCTGCAAGCTACCTCACAAATTGCACATGAGATTGCCAATCCTTAACTATAAGTGGGAGATTCAATTACTTCCAAAGAGCTTCAACTAACTTCCTGGAGTATAAGATGATTAGGGCTTGTTTTAATGCTAGATTTGAAAGAAAAAAACATAGAAATACAAGACCAGCAGAGTGATTTTTCTATGGGTCCAGAACAAACTTAAAGACATTTGGGGCAGAATTCACTAATCCACAAATCCCTCAGCAAGGATGGGCATATGTTAACTCCAAAAGCAACATTAATTCATAATTATTTATGACAGGGTTTCCCTAACTTTATATAGTTGGGACCTGAGTTTTTTTCCAATAACTTTTTAGTGGCCCAAAAATAACAATGGTACATAGTGATAATCTGTATACTTTCTAAGGACCGGTATTTTTTTACCCCAAGGATCGGTACTGGGTCACAGACCACACTTTATGAAATGCTGATTTATGAGGTAGTCTGTTGAGGCTTGACAGAATTCACTTTCTATATGTAATTTCAATGAACATTATCAATGTTTATCTTTATCAGGTTTTTTCAATTTTTTTTAAATTGAAACCTCCATGGTTATGAAAAAGTATCTGGATGACCGCAGACACTGAGTATAATAAAATTGAAACCTTATGGACGACAGTAAACTCAGGTTAAAACAGTTGAAGCCTTATAAATGCTAGATACGTGCACCTTCAATTTTGTAAACACCAGGGCTGGTTGTTTGTCAGAGCTGTAACTACATACTTTATGCAACATTTATTATAACATGTTTTATACACACTGAGGTGGGACCCATATTCTGAAGCAGCATTTTTCTTATGTTTCTATTATCAATAGAAATATTTTTCAGTTTGAATGTGCACAGTGAAAATACAAATTTACTGAAAAAAAGATAATATACTTGACATTAGAAATCTAATTTCACAATATACCTTCTCCAACAAGCCTCGAAGCACAAGATATTACTAAAAATTAGGTGCTTTTCACAGCAGAAGCATTGTCTTTAACAGGGATTTACTTCTATTAGGCTGGCAAATGGTCACAACAATGAAATTAAATTAACCTCTAAGTAGTACAATCCTTAAGAAACTCAAGGAATATATATTTTTATAGCTATGCCATTTTTGGCAAAGTGCCCATTTTACAAGGTTGATGCACATTTCACAGATGCACACTTGTGAAAGGTACACAATAAATACATAAAAGCTTACAACTAACTCACACGTTTTCATTATAGATCAGGGAGTATAGCACTTTTATATCTTTGCTTCCCACCTAAGAGTTGTGCAGACTTGTGTACATGTTACTGGGCAATAATATTCCAGGATCACAAATGGCTAATAGCTAATGTTGAAGTAGGATTTAGGATCAGAGCTCAGAATCACATGAAATTCAGGGACAGCCAACACTCACAGGGCATAGCATGCTTATTTCACAGGGGTGGGAAATATCAATCAGCAGCAAACCAAACAGTCACACAGTGTAAGGGGAAGCAGGGAAAATGAGGGCAAACCCAGTGGGTGTGTGGCTTAACTCAGATGAACAGTTGGCTTTACAGGGAAATAGGTTACTAGGTGGATCATTGTAATGTTGGCAAACAGGCAAATATTAAGCTGATTTAAAGATTGTGTTAACTGGAATAATGAGAGGCAGTTGGTGTCCTACATAATCACTTCATAAGAGCATTACTTATTACAGAAACAGAATTATGAAGTGATGCTGGCTAGAGAAGAAGATATGGGGTGACTGTTTTAAGTGTCTCCAACTGGCTAAAGAAAACAGAACAGTGACCACCGAGTCCATGGAGCGCCTGATCCCCTGTGAAATTTGTACAGGGAAATATTACTTGGCACTGTCAAGCTGGGGGTACCTATTACTAAGGCTAGGTCTACACTAGGAGGTAAAAATCTATTTTAGGTATGCAAATCCAGCTATGAAAATTGTGTAAAATTGATTTTTGCCATCATCCACACAGCAGAAGGTCAACAGGAGAAACTCTCCCTTCCACTTCCTACTCCTTGCAACTGCCAGCAGTACTGGGGTAGACAGTGGTGCCATGACAGTTCAAGTCAGCACATCCCCATTAGGCGTACTAAATCTAACTCTGGAAGATTTATCACCAGTGTGTCGATCTTCCCAGAGAACTGTAGATTACCTTTTGGCCCGGTCTACACTAGGAAACAAAGCTGATCCCAAATATGCATTTCTAGGTACGCCACTAGCATAGCTAGAAGTGACTAGCTGTCAAAATCCACTTTCTGGCCCAGTACAGGTCGGGGCGCTGTAAGTTCACGCCACGTCCCTCACTGCATGCAATAGCATTGAGTACCAGGGGCAATAGCCGAGCCCAGGGAGATCAATTTTGCCCAGTCTTCACACACAGCAAAACCGAACTCCGGCAGATGGACAGACGTACAGACGTACCCCTAGTGTGGTGGTGTGTCAATGCCTCGGGCCTAACAGGAGACATGAGCTTGACCCAAACACGGTGTCTGGCTAGGGACACAACAGAGCAGGTATGTGGCACTCCGGGTTCCCTGCAGGATTCCCCCATGGAAGGCCCGCTTGGCACTGCTGGGGCGCGGCCCAGGGAGTCCCTGTCAGGCAGAGAAGCCGGCTGCCCCTGGGTGGGTAATTACCTGGAACTCCAGGGTGCACTTGGTGCCCTGCGCGATCTCCTCGTAGAAGCACTGCTTGGCGTTGTCGGGCAGCTCGAACGTGATCTCGGAGGCCCGGACGGCGCTCCCCAGGCACAGCAGCAACAGCAGCAGCAGCCCACGCAGCCCGGAGGTGGCGCACCAGGCCGCGGCCCCATTGCCCGGCAAGCCCCGCAGCAGCATCTCCCCGGTGGGGCGGGGACGGGTCTCAGCACCGGGCGGCGGCTAGGGGATAAAAGAGAAGGCGTCGGAGCAGTTCCGGGAGCGCCTCTGGCCAGGCGGAGGCTGGGCGGGGGGAGCACCGGCGGCCGCACCGAACAGGCCTCGCGCACGACCCGGCGGCGGGGGCCCGCGAGCGGGGCTGGAACGCGGGGGAACTCACTGCGAGAGTCCCGGATGGAGGAGGAGGAGGAGGAGGAGGAGGAGGCGGCAACCGGCGTCTGTGCAGCGTGGCGAAAGGAGCGAACGAAGTGGAGACCCGGAAGGAGCTGTGCTGGTGGCGTGCCTCTGAACCGGAAGTACTCCCAACTTAGCACCCTCCCTTCGCTTTTGCTGACGTGTTCGTTAGGGACGAGAGAGCGGGTCGGGTTTTCTAGGACCCGTCAACCGCAGTTCCCGCTGTGCCCAGCCCCAGCCGCGGGCAGTAGCGTGCTGGGGCCTGGCTCTGGCTCTGGCTCTGGCGCCCCCCCTCCGCGGCTCCTTGCATCTGACCAGGCCTGGGGGAGGGTGATTGCGCCCAAAAGGCGTCCGTGAGGCGCCACAGGCCTCGCCTCCTCTCCCTCGGGGCCTGCTTCGCGCGTAGTCCGGCGCTGAGGCTGCAGGGTGTGAGCGCTTGCTAACCAGGCCTTCTCATTTGCTGCTGCATCTGTCATTCAAACTGGGCCCTTGTCGCCTGGGCGACCAGCGGGGTGCGGGGCTGACAAGCGCGCGGAAGGAAGGAGGCGTTCGGAGAGAGAAGGGTGTTTGCTGGGGCCGCGCTGGGGTTCTGTTCTATACGGCACCAGGGATCGGCCCGCACAGGTGGGGCCTAAATAAGCCTGGTTTTGAAATCCGCCCCAGCACACGGCACGACCAGCCACAGGCTCACAGACTGCTAGAACTGGAAGGAGCCTCCAGAGGTCAAGTCCAGGCCCCTATCGTCAGGGCAGGCTTAAGCACCATATAGTCCCAGTGGTTCTCTAAGCGGTCCATGGACCATCGTCTTGCCAGGGGTTGGGGGCTAGGGCTCCTCCCTCCCTCCCTCCCGTGAGGTTGGAGCACCACTCTCAGCTCTGTGGGAGAAGATAAAGGATGCCCTGAGCCTTATGGGCAAGAACCGGCTCACGGGGACAAGTGGCTGTATGTGCTGCTACTCCCCAGCCCCACAGATGGGAACTGCAGTGCAGGAAGTCACTTGCCTGGAGCATTTCCCTGCTGCTCCAATTGGCTAGAATCACAGCCAATCATAGCAGAGGGGGAGCAGTGGGGAGCAGGGAGCCAGGTAGGAACCACTCATCCCTTCATTCCCAGCCCCAGCTTCCCCACCTTGCTCCTGTACCTACTCTCACTCCCTCCCAGACCTTGCGCCCCCAAACCTGCTTCTGCATCCTTCTTCCTTCCCTCCCAGGCCTTGCACTGCTACCCTTCCTTTACCCTTCCACCCACCGCACTGTATCTCCTGCCCAGACCCTGCAACACCATCTCAGCTCACTTCAGTACCCTCCCATTCTCCCAGATCTTGCACCCTCAGCCTGCTCCTACATCTTCCCTCCCAGATCCTGTCCCTTACCCCCTCCTGCACCCCTGCTCCTTCCCAGATGCTGCAGCCCATCCCCATCACACTCACCACCTCCTGCCTTGCCCCTGCACCCTCATCCTGCTCCCCAGCAGCTCCCACCAGCACAGAGAACCCCTCATTTTTGGCCCAACCCCAGAGATCTACTAGGTTGAGGACCCCAGAAGAGTTAATCTGGTCTTGGTTTCACACACACACACACTAGCCAATGGGGCTGTAGCACAAGGAGAGTGAAATGTCTCAGTCATGGGCCAGATCGGTATGGGTTGGGGCTTTTGGGGGTTTTTTGCTTCTTATTTTTCTACGGACCCCAAACCAAAAAAGGTTCCCTGGCCCCGCCATAAATAAAGACAATGATTAAACCTTTTGTTTTGGACATAAATTAATATAATGAAGTTTGATAAACTAACTGATATATGCAGTAAGATTTAAATATATGCCCCCCCTTATGTTATACATATGGATGTTTCTATGCTCCAATAGCCCAATATGAATATTTTAGTGTATAAGGTATTTAGAGAGAAGTGAATGCATTTTGTCATCATAGGTGGTTGGTTGGTGATCCATGGAAAGGTTTGCATTGAACAGGTTGGGTCATGGGCCAAAAAGTTTGAGAACCACTTATCTAGATCATTGTGTAAGGTGAGAGCACAGTGCCATTGGTCCCATCCCCCCCACAGCTGCCGCTGTATCGCCTGACCTCTGTGCCTGCCAGGCTGAGGTGGCTGGTTCCCAGCAGCGGGGGCTGGGCTGGCTGGGGGGAGGGGTCCCTCCTGAGTTCCTCACCACAGGCACTCCTTGCCCTTCAGGGCACCTGCGGAAGCCTTCCAGCATCCCCTCCCCGAGCATTCCCCCTGTCCCCCACATTTCTTTCTGTGGTCCTCCTGCAGGTTGGCGGGGGGCAGGCTAATTGCAGGGCCAAAAAGCGGGGGGGGGGGGGTGACCTAAAAAGTTTGCTCACCCCTGATTTAAACCATCCCTGACAGATGTTTTTTCTAATCTGCTCTTAAAAATCTCTAATGATGGAGATTCCACAACCTCCCGAGGCAATTTACTGGAGTATGTAACCACCCTGATAGTTACATAGTTTTTCCACATGTCCACTCTAAACCTCCCTTACTGCAATTTAAGCCCATTATCTGTTGTCCTATCATCTTAGATTAAGGAGAATAATTGTTCTCCTTCCTCCTTATAACAACTTTTTAGGTACTTCAAAGCAGGGGTGATGCATTGCGAGCCAGGTGTGTGGGGGAGTGTCATGACAGGTTACGTGTCCCCCAAATACTGTGGACAGGCTGGGAGTGGTGGACAAGTGGGGCCAGAGGGTCAGTGCTAGCAGCAGGGGTCTACCCCACCCCACACTCAGCCACAGCAACAGAGAAAGTGGAGCACGGCAGCCCCAGCTCATGAAGTGAGACCTCCCCTGCTCTCCCCAGCAGGAAGCAAAGCTATGCAGACAGGGGAGCAAAGCAAGCTGGAACTGTCTTGCCTCGCTTTCCTTGCCCCTGTAAGTGAGTGCAGAGAGGTGGCAGACCCCCATTGCCAGCACCAGTCCCCTGGTCCCACTATTACCCTGAGCCACCTCAGCTCTGGGAAGAGCTGGGGTACAGATGGACCAAGGGCAGGGGAGAGGTGGGGAGAGGACGGCGTAATGGCAGGGCTGAGGAGAAGTGGGTCCTGAGGTTGGAGGGGGGTTGTCCCAACCCATCCCAGGGCTGGGTGGCAAGGAATGCACAAGGCTGTGACTGCCTAGGTTCTCCCTCATCAGCTGCCTGTGCTTGAAAGCTGTTATCGTGTCTCTTCAGTCTTTTCCAGACAACACATACCTAGTTCTTTCAATCTTCCCTCCTAAGTCATATTTGCTAAACCTTTAATCATTTTAGCTGCTCTTCGCTGGACCTGCTCCAGTTTGTCCAAATCTTTCCTGAAATGTGGTACCCAGAACTGGCCACAATACTCCAGTTGAGGCCTAATCAGCCCAGCATAAAGCAGAAGAATTACTTTTTGTGCCTTGCTTACAACACTCCTGGTAACACATCCCATCATTGACTCACATTTAGCTTGTGGTCCATTATGACGCCAAGATCCTTTTCTGCAGTACTCCTTCCCAGGAAGTCATTTCCCATTTTATATGTGTGAAACTGACTGCTGCATCCTAAGGAATGTACTTTGCATTTGTCCTTAATGAAGTTCATCATATTTTACCTTGCATCATTTCTCCAGTGTGCCCAGATTATTTTGAATTATAACCCTAGCCTCCAATGCAGTTGCAACCCCTCCCAGTTTGTCGTCGTCTTCATAAAGATATTTGGTATCAAATTTACAAACATATTCTGTATAGCATTATCCCAATTGTTGATAAAGATATTGAACAGAACCAATCCCAAAACTGATCCCTGCAGAACCCCATTTGTTGTCCCCTTTTAGTGTGACTGTGAAACACTGATAACTACTCTGGGAATGATGTGGCAATCCAAGCGTTCAATACTTGAGGCAAAGGGAAGCTTTAGAGTTTTGAGTAAGAAGGATCTGATTCTCTTCCAGTACCCACCAACCAAGCTGTGGGATTCAGTGTGTTAAACCCAGAACAAATCCTGCCAAATATGTATGCCTGTAACTGCCCATAGGGACGTGTAGAAACCCACTGCTCATTGGATTTTGTTGCTGGTGCTTGTTTTGCTTCCTACCATGATTCCTTAAACACACTAGGGGGAGCTATTTAATTAGACAATTCCACATAAGGATGGACTACAAGCTGTCAGGAACACCATTCCGGATAATGCCATGGCACATCTAGTGGCTTAGCTATGTGACTTTGTCCTCACCCACAACTATTTCCGATTTGGGGACAAATTACACCTTCAAATTTGTGGCACAGCTATGGGCATCTGCATGGCCCTACAACATGCCAACATTCTTATGGCTGATCTAGAACAACATTTTCTCAGCTCCCATAACCTAGCACCCCTTTGCTACTTATGCTACATTGATGACATATTGATCGTATGGATCCATGATAAGGAGACCCTTGAAGAATTCCACAAGGATTTCAACAGTTTTCACCCTACCATCATCCTCAGCCTGGACCCATTTCCTGGACACTACAGTTCAAATGAATGATGGTCACATAAACACCCCTCTATACCAGAGACCCACTGACTGCTATTCTTACCTACATACCTCCAATTTCCATCCAAGACACATCACATGATCCATTGTCTACAGCCAAGTCCTAAGATACAACTGTATTTGCTCCCACCCCACTGACAGAGACTAAAACCTACAAGATCTTTATCAAGCTTTCTTAAAACTTAATCACCCACTTGGGGAAGTAAAGAAACAGATTGACAGAGATAGACAAGTACCCAGAAGTCACCTACTTCATGACAGGCCCAGTAAAGAAAATAACAGAACACAAATTTTGATCAGCTATAGTCCCGAGCTTAAACCAGTCCAGTGCATCACTGACAACCTCCAGCCTATACTGGAACACTATCACTCACTCTTACCTTGGGTGATAGGCCAGTCCTCTCCTACAGAGAGCTACCCAACCTCAAGAAAATATTCACCAGCAGCCACACACCATACCACAGAAACACTAACTGAGGAACCTATTCCCTGCAACAAAACCCATTGCCAACTCTGTCCACATATCTATACAAGTGACAGCACCACAGGACCTAATCCATGTGATATATGGCATCATGTGCCAGCAATGCCCCTGTGCCATGCATATTGGACAAACTGGACAGGCTCTGTGCCAAAGGATGAATGGACACAAATCCAACATCAGAAACAGGAACATACACAAATATGTAAGGGAACACTTTAACCTCTCTGGATTTAAAATTTTACCACAAGATTAAGGAGGAAGCCATCTGAATTGGAATGCATTTGCCAATTCAACACATTTTAATTGGGCCTTAACAGAGATCTCAACTCTTTTCTGCGTTACAAGGGCAATTTCCCCAGCTTTGATATTCACGGAAATGGGACACATCCTACTTATTTGCTTCATCAATTGGTCCTACCAGTGACAGGTAACCTTTCCCCCCCACCCACTTCCCTTCTCTTTTATCCTTTCGTTTTCTGCTATATAAACCCTAGATTCTTTTTTCTACTTCTGAAGAAGCAGGTCTTACCCATGAAAGCTGCTCATAATCTAATAAATTTGTTAGTCTCTAAGCTGCTAGGTGACTTAAACAGTTTTTCAAGATCCATTTTCCTTTTTATGTTCAAAGTACCTTGTGTTTAAACTCTTTTCATGCTCAGATGTGTTTTTTTTCTATTGAACTATAATGTAATGTTATAGTAATATAGTGTAGTATTAAAACAATACCAGGAACACCCACATTCCCAATATATAGACCTATTTCTTAAAACTCTAAGAATAAGACCCCCAGCTTTCAGGCTTCTAAGGGGTTATGTGGAGATGAGGCAAGACTACCTGTCCTATGGTGTAAGAGGGATTCTGCTGAGTGCTACAGAATATACAATGAGCACATCTTTAAGACTAAGAATGTAATTTGCACTACATATTCCCTTTCTAGGTAGCTGCCTCATAAGAAACACCATATTGGATCAGACCAGTAGTCCATCCAGTCTAACATCCTGCCATTCACATTGACCAGCACTTCAGAAATTGGAGAAAGGTACTCTGCATTAGGCAGTTGTTTTCCCTCACCTTATGACTGCTGTATAAAGTTATAAGGAACAGTAAAATAGGGAAGGAAGAACGTTAATATGACCAACTCTCAAATAAATATGCTCCCACTATATTTCCAGAGAGATGAAGGAAGCAATATAGAACTTCACACAGGTAAATCAGGAGCATGAACAAGTTTAGTTTACTCTCTACTTACCCATTTGCAGTCAACTTTGGGGTCCAAAATATCAACTATACCAATATTTGGTGAAGGAGCAGCAGGAATTGAGTTAAAAAATAAAGATGTGGCAAAAAATTGGATCTACACAGAAGTTATCAGAATGGAATTTTCAGTGCTTAAAACCACAGATTGGAGGATAGCTTCGGATGCAATAAAAAGCACAATTACCAGGTTTTTGCTGTGCATAACTGATGGATTAACACAAATCTATCCAGGACAGCTCATGTGAGAAAACATGCATGCAACTGGAACAGTGATGTGTGCGGTTATAGAAGAGGATGTTTAAAATGTAGAAAACCTAGAACCAGGGGAGTGGTAAATCAAAATAAGTCACTATCGGCTGGACAGAGGCTAATTACTGAGGAGAGTTGGAACAGATGTGTATGGAGCAGCATCATGTAAAATTATTTTACAGCTCTGGAGAGCGTGATATAAATTCACATACCGCATATTTGAATTTTAGGAACTTTATGGTATCGATTATAGGATCACATATGGGCCCCTTCAGTAGTCCCCTATCTCTCAACATGGTAGAAGCTTTTTCCTTCCAAACCCTAAATGAGAGGACCTCCAAGGTTGTGTTGAAGTGAAAGGCAAGCTTCAGAAATGAATCAAATCAGTCACTGAAGTCCCTAGTAGGCCAAGGAAGAGTCTGAACAAAGTGACTCTGAATTTGGGTGAAAGCTGATTAAGAATTTTAACACATTGGATTGAAAGAGTGCATGGCAGTGCCACAGAAAATAAGATGCGAATGCCACTTCCAACAGTGTACCCCAAAAGTTTTAGAGTGGTATTATCTGTTTGAAAAGTCCCATAAGACTGCTGTAAAACTCCTGAGCTGGCAGAGTCAGTATAATCTGACCCTTTGGTGTGTGATGAAAGGAAGGGTGTGGGAAAGAAAGACCACAAAATTAAAAGAGCGGATACAATATAAGGTGAGCAATATGTGAGGGGTTAGAGCTCATGCTAATTACAGAATCTACACTTAAAATCAAAAGAGATCTTCCAAAAAATTGTTGTGCTGGACAGTTGGTCATATGAACATTTAATTTCCTCATTCGGAAAGCAAAAGAGCAAAGCCAAGCCTGAGACCCTGCCAGATGTGGCAAGCTAGCATGTTATTGCCATGTATGTGGAGATCATCTATTCATGAAAAAGAAACCTCTTCAGTTAGCAAGGCCGTGTCTACACTAGCCAAAAACTTCGAAATGGCCATTTGCATGGCCATTTCGAAGTTTACTAATGAAGTAACATTAGCATGCAGGCAGCTGCGGCACTTCAAAATTGATGCGCCTCGCCGCTGCGCGGCTCATCCAGACGGGCCTCCTTTTCGAAAGGACCCTGGCTACTTCAAAGTCCCCTTATTCCCATCTGCCCCATCTGGATGAGCCGTGCGGTGGCAAGCCGTGTCAATTTCGAAGTGCCAGGGCCGCCTGCATGCTAATGAGGCGCTGAATATGTATTTCAGCGCTTCATTAGTAAACTTCGAAATGGCCATTTGCATGACCATTTCGAAGTTTTTGGCTGGTGTAGACATAACCTTTGTACTGTAAAGCCACATGTAAATATGTAAGGAGCACATGACCTATGAGGAGAGGCTGAGGGATTTGGGCTTGTTTAGTTTGCAGAAGAGGAGACTAAGGGATGATTTAATAGCAGCCTTCAGATTCCTGAAGGGGAGCTCTAAAGAAGAGGGTGAGAAACTGTTCTCAGTGGTGCCACATAGCAGAATAAGGAGTAATGGTCTGAAGTTACAGAAGGAGAGGAGTAGGTTGGATATTAGGGAAAACAACTTCACCAGGAGGGTGGTGAAGCACTGGAATGTGTTTCCTGGAGAGGTGGTGGATTCTTCATCCCTACAGGTTTCTAAGTCCCGGCTTGACGGGGTCCTGGCTGGAATGACTTAGTTGGGGTAGATCCTGCTTGAAGCAGGGGGCTGGACTAGATGACCTCCTGAGTTTGCTTCCAGCCCTATGATTCTATTACTTGAGCTAAAGGATGTCTTTTAACCTTAGCAACAAAGGTCAAGCAGTTCTAAGTAACTAAACCTCTCTACAAGATCCAGTCAGAGGAGGATGGTGTGCCATGTTCACTGTGGGGTTACATACGGACTACAGATCACACGTATCAGAGAGGTAGCGAGTTCTGAACACAGACGTTAAACAAACTATCGTATGCAGTAACTTCATCCAGTCAAAGCAAAAGCTATCACGTTAAATTGTTCCAACTACAGGATTAACCTAACCTCTAGCACATGCAGAATCTCTGTATTTGGACATTACTGAGCTGGGCAGATAGTTAAGGGGGAACGTGAAGTGGATATGCTGAATTTACAGTAATGGGACATGAGCTAACGGAAGGAAATGAGGAATTTTAGACTACAACATCTTTGGAAATGAGACTGTCTCTTGGTATGTGTTTGTACAGTGCTTTGAACAATGTGTCCCCGAACTTGTTTGGTTGTTCTGGACACTAACACAATATGTGTTAAATAAAACAAAAAGATTGCCTATGTTATTACCCAGAATCAGAGTAAAGAGTAGATGTGAGTAGACTGATACAGTATCAGTGCTCTTGCATGCTCTTCAGATGGCACACATCCGTGTGTACAGAATAGAGTCCAGTGAAGGAAGAACATTTTAGAACTACTGGGACAAAACTAGAGATGGGAGGATAGTTAACGATGTCACCAAATCCAAAGAGGAGTTTAAGGAGACTCTACACCACTGGTTTTCAACCAGTGCGCAATGGCACACTGGCGTACTGTGAGAATTGTTCAAGTGTGCTGGGAAATTTTGTCATTTTCTCCTTGCTGTGGCTCTTTGGAGAGCTACCGTGTGTGCATGGGGTGCGGGGGCGGGAATCGACAACCCCATGCTAACTGGGGCTCAAGCAGCAAGACTGCCTGAGTCCCAGATGGCACAGGGTTTATCAATTTCCCCCCATGGTAGCTTTTTGCAGAGTCACTGTGAGGGGAAATGCCCATCCTGCAGGACCCGTTCGCTCTGGGAGGCAAGTGAAATGCTGCTTCACAGTCTGATGGAGCTGGCAGGGAAGCTGCCCCTACTCCCTGTGATGGCAAGAGGGAGGGAAAGAGGATGGAAACCTGTTGGAACTGGGATGTGGTTTAAATGCTGCATCCTGGCTCCAACAGCCGGGCGGGGAGGGAAGGCTGCTTGCAGTGGTTACTTGTTTCCTCAACATCCCTAGCATGGTGCTGAGCTCGCTGTCTAAATTGGTGTATTCTGTGGTGGATTTGAAACATTAATGCATTTGATCCTTGTTTAGCTTGTTGTATGCACTACTATGTTGCAAGCCTCTCTGGTAAGACTGTAACCATAGTAAATGTAAGTAAATGTGACGTTTATGAGCAATGGATCCAGTTGAAAAAAGTGGGTGTGTGACGGAATTGTTTGTCACATGGAAGTGGGCCACATTACTGAAAAGGTTGGGAACTGCTGCTCTAAACACTAATATTTTCTGAAATATCTTGGAATTTATGAGTTATGAGGCTGGTAAAGATCCTCTGGTAAGTCATAGGTATTCTGGGAAAACTGGAAGATGGAGGGCTTAGCTGGCAGTAATACAGAACTCTTACTGCAAACCACCCATGGCATTTATCTGGAATCCAGTGATTAAAAAGAACAAAAGATTGTTTGCCTAACATTTATCCCACAGTTGTACTGGCTGTGTGAGGCTTGGCAGCAGGGAGGATAGATGTCAAGAGGAAAGTTGCCTTTGTACTTATATTCTCTTTGAATGTGTTTCAACAATCACAGTGTTTAATAGAGATACACAAATCTCAGCTGTAAATTGTGGCACTGCAACCAGCAACTGCTTTATTCTGTGCAAAGTGCAGAGTACCTCTAGCTGAATGTGTTAGGAACCCTATTAGAAACCCTATTATTAGAGAAGACACAAGGATGAGTAAGGATATCCAACCACTTACTTTAGTGAAGCAAATCAACAACTCCACAAAAGTCACAGGATCAGCCAGTCATAATAAATATCCTCGTGCTCAGTCGGTCTTATCCAGACCCACAGGCTCAGATCCAGGGCACAGCCTTCCCTAGGCAATCGCTGTTCCTGGAACATCCACTTTCATGGGTCCCTCCAGGGAAAACTTGTATAAGTCTGCTGTTGTTAAGCTGTCATTTGTAAGGCACACGGTAATATCTTTGGACCCCATCAATGGGCAACAAATGTGCAACAGCATATTTAAATAGCCGGGTGTCATTAGGTCTTCAGAAAGCCCAGGGCTTTCACCTGCTTTAATAATGAAATCAAACCAGCAGTGTTCCCTTGAATTTTTTTCATCCCTGTGCCGAATATATTTTGTTACATGCACCAAGGCATGTGCAGATGTGCACGACAAATAGAAACACATACTGACAACTGTGGTCCCTCTGCTGATCAGCTGGGCGGCATATGAATCTCACCTGGGTGGCTCCCATGTGCTCAGCTTACAGGGAACTCTGCAAACAAATCTCCTTGTGTCTTGGACTGGTGAAAGCTGAATGCTGTCTGCGCTGGTGGACGATATCTATCCAAAACAACAGACAGATGCTCTTCTGGAGTTCAGTCACACAATCAAAGTGAGCATCTGATATATCTTCTATAGGAGCTGCTATCTAAGATGTGGTCAGTAGTAAAACTAGTTGGGTTTTTCCAATTTATACGAGTTGGCTACGTCTACACGAGACACCTCTGTCAACAGAAGTCACTGTCGGAAGGGATTTCTTGGCAAAACTTCTGTAGACAGATTGTATCTGCACATAAAAGCAGATTGAAAGAGCAATCCATGCTGTCGACACAGAACAGCCAGACTGCCAATCCTCTTTCAACAAAACGGCTGACCAGAAGCTCTGCAAACAGGGCTGCCCAATGAACCGGAAGCCCTGTGTATCGACAAAAGGGCCCTGGAGCATCTATATGGTGGTTTTGTCAACAGAACACTGTTGAGAGAGGTGTTGTGTCTGAACGGGGAGAGGTATAATGCTGCCCTCGGATATGCTGAGGTTTGTCAACAAACTGTTGACAAAGCGAATTTTGCTTGTAGACTCTCTCTGGTTTTTTCTGACAAAAAACCAGTTTTGCTGGGAAAAGCCTCTTGTGTACACGTAGCCATTGCGTGTAGAGGCACAATAGCAAAAAGGACATTCACCAATAATTCAGCAATCTGTTTGGAGCATCTAGCTGAGTGGTTCTCATTACAACACAAGGACATGACTTCACACATTTACTGACACATCCATGTATTCTGCATATGCTAGAGGCCCCAAATAGTGGGACTACTGCAGGAGACACAAATAGTCTTCATCTTTACTGGACACTGAGAACATGATTTCATTCAGCATTCCTGACGCAGCTTTAGGTTTTGCATGAATAATTCTGATCATGCTCTGAGTCTGCTGAAGATACTTCTTATGAAAGTAAGTTTACCTTTGGAGGAGGAAATATCTTTATAAAATAAGTTAAAAAATAAATTTTCCTGTATATAAACAAGTTCTTCTATGTAAAAGAGTTATGTCTACTGCTGTTTATCTCCTGCTGTTGTTTTTCTCGAATGGTAACAGAGAAATAGCCGTGCTAGTCTATATACTATCAAAACAAAAAAGCAGTTCAGTAGCACTTTAAAGGCTAAAAAAATAATTTATTAGGTGATGAGATTTAGTGGGACAGACCCACTTCTTCAGATCAGGTCTGAAGAAGAAGGTGTCTCCCACAAAAGCTCATCACCTAATACATTATTTTGTTAATGGGCTGCTGGACTGCTTTTTTGTTTTGTTGTTTTTCTTAGCATTTTGTATTTAAGCTTTAAAAATAAGATACTAGTTTCATTTTCGTTTTCTTGTGACTTATTCATAGGACTGTGGAGCAATCAAGTGGAGAGGGAAGAAGCTTGATAAGACTGTGCTCAAAGTATACTGTACTTGTTTTATTTACAGCATACAGTGAGCAGATAAGCAACATTAATAGCAGAATAAACATTCAGTTTTACCTTCAAGAAATAATTATTAATTTCTTTGTTATGGACATTTGGAACACTTCCTGTTGACCAAGACATCATCTAGCTGAGTGTCTGTTTATCCAAACTATATTATGCATCCATATATTCTTTAAAGTATGATATAAACTTATATTCTCTACTTTTCTCTCTTTTTCTTTTGATCAATACCAGGGCAGCCAAATTCTGCCTCCAGTCACAACCTTATATTTCTGTGATCTTATTGGAACGGAAAGTACATTTTTGCTTAGAATGTTTAATACCTACCTCTAAATTAAATCTGAATATGTCTAGCCCCTGTCTTTCACAGGGTAGGATTCAAAGCCATTTGGTATCATTCCCTTTCTCTTGTTAGCTCTTTCCCTCTCCTCTCTCACATTTCCACCTTTTCATAGCTCTGCTTGTTGTCGTCTAAGTTTGTTATGTTCAAAATGCGCTGAGGAACTTACAAAGAGTAAATTGTCATAAGCTAGGAGCTCAGTTGGTGTAAAGAAGTGTGTAACTCCAGGGAAATCAATTGATGGTGCTGTGCTCATTCACATTAGTTGAGGAGCTGTCCCTGTATGGTTTTCTTTCATGTCTCCAGTATATGTTCTGTGGAAGAAAATCACATTAAAAATAAGATGGCAAAGTAAAGCATTAAAGTCCAGAAATACCAAAGTTAAAGCTGACTTTACTCTATTCCCTAGTGGCTCTGCCTCATAATACAGTCTTATTTCATGATTACATACTACAAAAAATAAATTTTTAAACAGTCTGAACATGCTTAACATCGCTACTTATGCTGCAGCAGGTGTTTGGAGCTGTCACACGGAATGTATCTGGTGACTATAAAGTCTCGCTCATTTGAAAACTGCATCTTTCAGAGAATTGTGAAATGATCTCTTGTGGCTCTGAAATTAAGTTCTCTTCTCCTTTGTAAAGATATCATTAAGGGTAAAAGTTATTTTTTGTAGACTATGAAATCAGTTGAGGGCCTGTAGTAAGACAATGTCTAGACTACAGGGATTTGTCAGCAGAAGTTTGTGTTGGAAGATATCTTGTGACAACACTGCTGTCGACAGATCGCAGCCAGACTGCCAAGTGGGTCAAAAGAGCGATCTGCCCTGTCGACAGAGAGTGGCCAGACTGCCCAGCCACTCTGTCAGCAAAATGGTCACATGGAAGCAGAGCAGACAGGGTTGCTCAGTGTCCCGGAGGTCTCTTCTGTCAGTGGAAGGTCCTCCAGAACGTCCAGACCAGCCTTTTGTCGACAGATCTCTGTCAACAGTGGTGCTCTTCCTCATGGTGAACGTGATACAGCTGTTGACAAAAGCACTGCATTCTGTTAACTTACGGTTGACATAACGTGCTTGGAAATCTGTATGCTTTGTGGGTTATGTCGACAAAATGGCCGTTTTGCTGAAAACTCTCTCTAGCCTAGGCATAGTCCAAGAGAGCACTCGATCTTTTTCTGTTTCAATAGGCTCTGAAAAGCAAAAGTTTCTTCCTATTCTTCACATATATGATGCAAACAAGCCAGTGAATATTTTTCTGCTAAGGTCTGAGTTTAAAAGGAGGCTGTTAAACTGCTGTGTTAAGACAAAGCTTATATTCTTTGGGATCTAATACATATGGAAATTAAATTATATAAACTTCTGAACTAAGGTTATTACAAATGGACTGAATGAATAGTTAAATCAACAAATCATGTCTGGTATTATTAGGGTATTTAATTTATATATCTTGACATGTGACAGTAGTTTTTGCTGTTTTGTTGTAGTCATATTGGTGACTGGATGAGAACCACAAAGTGAGCTCAGTAGTATCTTTAATTGGGCCAAATATGGTTGGTGAGAGAGACAACCTTTGAAACTCCTCAGAACTCTTCTCCAGGTTTGTGAAGCTCAAAAGGGCTAATCTCTCACCAGCCAAAGCTGTTTCAAAATAAAAAAGATATTACCTCACCCACCTTGTGTCTCTGTGTTTTAACAGCTTTAAAGCTTGAACTCTCTGCATCTCGGTGTCATCTGTCATTAAAAATTTTCAGACCTCTCTCCGTAACGTCCCACAACTTTGAAAATTATAAAAAAGACAAAAAGCTTAAAACATATTGCGCAAAGTTATAAAAAATAAAAAGTGCATTCTGCCAAGCCTTTTGTTAAGCTAGAACAGCAGGGGTGAAAAACAGCAGAGGGGCTGGGGGGATGGGGCAGAACCTATATTCCCCCTGCGATCCTCTGAATCTAAGTGCCCCATTGAAACTGCAGGTCAAAAACAATCATGCTTCACCTTCAGATTCTCATGCTAGGAACCCCAATGACTTCCAGAGTATGAAGAAGGTTTGCAGGTTAAGATGGGAGCAAAGAAAAATTCCTTATTCTTAATCTGATGCAAGAACAACATCGTGCTCAAAAATTTCTCGGGTCAGTGGGGGTTTGACAAGGCCCCCTGACCTGAGAGATTTCAGCTTACTGATAAGTACAATTTGTAGTGAGAACATAAAACAAAACTTGAGTGTGTGGCTAGATCACCAAGAAATGAATGACGGGTAAATGTGTTTCCGCCAGCCAGACACCACCCACTGTAACTCATTTCCCTAGGGCTATGTCTGTACTAGAAGCATCTGTCAACAGAAGTTACTGTTGACAGGGAAATCTCGACAGAACCTCTCTCAACAGATTGCATCTACACACAACTTGTTCTGTTGACAGAGAACTGCCAGACTGCACTGCTCTCTGGTGCCAGAAAGTGGAATGGCAGCTCTGCGGAGAGGCCTGCCTTGCAAACGGAAGCCCTCTCTGTCGACGGAAGTGTCTACACTGCACATTTGTCGAAAGTACTCTGTCCAGAGATTGTTATGCCTCAAATTTTTGAGGGATAATACTGTCGAGGCAAATGCAGATTTCTGTCGAGGTTTTGTTGATGGAATGCTTGAAGTGTGTAGATGCTCCCTGAGCTATGTCAAAAGAGGGCCCCCCCACTTTTTTTTGGTCAACAAAACTCTCGAGCATAGACCCAGCCTAGGAGATTTATGGGAAAGCTGATTTCAGTGACAGTTATCTCCTCTGCACTCACCCACCTGCCTCACATTGGGGAAGCAGAAGCAGAAGCAGCTCCCCACCCACCCCAAGCAAGTAAGCAAAACTCCTAAGCCAGCCAGGAAAGCAGAAAGACAAAACCAACTGCTGGTAGGGGAGGGACACAATTAAAAGGTTCCAACCTTCATAATTAAAGTGTCATACCCCACTCCCGGTTTGTAGCCCAGTCTTCCTCCTCAGTCCCCCTGTGGTCTTTAGGAGGAAAGAGGGATGAGGGTGGAGGTGGACCCAGACGTGGTCCATGCTAACACACACCCAGATAGCAGGGTTGCTCCACATCCCATCCAGCCAGCACAGAGAGGGAAACCACATACACACACACACACGCCAACACCCACCCCCACATACTCCAAACTTCAGCCAGCCAGAACAGAGAGAATACGCACACACTTCTTCAAACCCCAGCAACCTCACCCGCCTGCCCTGAGTCTCTTCCAGCACAGCCTGCTTCACCCTCTTGCCATCGGCCTTCTATGGGGTGGGGGGGCTCTGTCCCCGGGAGAATGGGGAGCCCCTGCCATGGGCACCACCTTGCTGCTTCTCCCACCACAGCCAAGGAATTACCTGAGACAGAGTAAGTGCCACTGTCCTCTCTGCCCTTGGCTGAAATGCTGGATTTCCCCTCTTACCTAGCTGGCTGGCTGCAGGTAAAGTTACATGAAACTCCTCATATGCCTCCCCCGCCTCAGCACATCACCCTGGGCAGCAACCCTGGTTTCTCAGGCCTTGGGCTGGTAGGCCATCTGCATAGATACTGGTTTTGAACAGAAAGGTATTGATGCAACAATTAAAAGGTTATTAAAATGTTCTTCTTTGGCGGGGTCATTGTCCTTGTTAGGTTTTTTGAGTTTTTTTAATTGTCACTGCATGGTGATTGGACAGTATGTACATGCAGCTGTGCTTTCGCAAATTGGAATACTGGCTTGCACAACAACTAGGGGGATGATGAAAGTAGTCAATTTTTAAGCACATTCGGAAATGCTAGGTGAGTTAAAAGTGCAGTATTTTTTAAAAAATGCTTACGTAAAAGTACAGATTTCATGAAAATAAATTACCTGAGTAATGTACAAAAATTACTTGGGTAGTATAACAAAGTATTTCTACTTAGTCTATGTCTACACCATGGGATAAATTCAAATTTATTAAAATCAATTTTATGACATTGAGTTTTAGAAATTTGAATTTGACTATCCTCACCTCCCCACAAATTACCACAAAGTCAACTTATTGCTGCCATGCTAAATTGCCAAACATCAACTGTTGCCACAGTGCATTGTGGGAACCTACCTCTCAGTTCCCTCAGCCCCTTAGCATTCTGGGTATTTTTGCTGGTGCAGTACAGGCAAAAATGCTCTACAAATGTATGTGGGTGTGTGATGTCATCTTCCCACATTGCATTGCCCTCATTCCCCTCCTCTGGAAAGCCAACGGCCATTTTTCCAGAAGGAAAGGAGGAAGAGAAGGGAATTACAATGGTACACATCACATATAGTGCTCTGGGATCACCCAGATGACTACGCCATGTCAACTGGTCCCTCAGATACTTTTCCCCCCTTGAAACCACAGTATGGTATAACCTGTCTTAAGGAAGCCATTTGATAAGGAATTTGCCAAAAGAAACCACGATTGGAAAGAAAGCATCAATAAAGATTGTCAAATTAACTGAAATATCTTGCTTTCATAACTGATTTATCAAAGATTTTACAAAAAAAACAGTGAGTGTCTGTGTCTTCCTCAACTGGGCCTCCAGCCACTGGTCCCCCCTCCCTTGATTCCGGAAATATTTCAGGAACAATTCAAAGCTTGAAGAAAGACAAGGATAGAAAAGGTTAGGAAAAAGATTTCAAAATAAACCATGCATTTGGTAGTGCCCTAGTAACAGTAGCAGACAGACGTCCTGTCATCAGCATTTAGTAACTGTTGTGTACAATTCTGATTAGAGCAAATGCTAGTTTAAAACAATAATAAATCCAGTGTCAACCAAAGCCTTGTTGCACTATGATCACCAGAGGAGAGGAGCTGGTCGTGTCAGACAATTTCAACATTAGATAATTTGGATGACCTGAAATAGAGTGTAAATAAGTTGAGAGGGAATCGCTATAGCTATAATACTATTGTGAGACCTCCTGGTTTCCTTCTCCTAGGTTAACACCAGCTGATAGACTACCTGGCAAAAGATCACATGTGTTCTACTGTTAGTACTACTGTAAGAGGAAAGAGAGAATTTCCTTTTGGTGCTGCTGATTCCTGAAACTTTTGTGTTCTCATCAAGGAAAGAAGCACCCACTCTCCTGACCACCTTTTCAGAGTTACTTCCTTGGTCCAGTAATCCTCCCTTCTGGGAGAAGCCATAACTTTTAAAGGCTGTTTGTGGATGAGCCACACGTACAGAGACCCAGCCAGCACAGTAATTTGGTTACATTAAGACAGCACTGCATCCCAGACAGTAAGGTTAATAGTCTGATGTAAATTTTCACAGATTTAAAGTTTAAAAACTCAACATGCCTGCCTGTTCTTCATCTAGTTCAATTATAAGGATTATATTTATCATACAAACAGACATAACTCACAAGGAACAGGGCTGCAATCTACAGGAAGTCTTCATAAATGGGGAACTGGGAAGAAGATACTCCTCTATATTTCACAGCTAAACCTCCCTAAAGCAGTTGACTCTGAAAGTAATCCAGTGAAACTCAAAGTCACTAGGTAAGGGGTAGGCTGTACTACCTGAACTCACTTATCTAACTCACTTTGGCTCACTTGCCAACAGACTGCTGACTGCAAGAACCACAGAGTCAAGAAAACTGCAAGTTTGTATTGAATTAAGAATGGGAGATTGAAGCAAACTTCAATTTTAACACCCACTGCATCTTTCTCCTCTCAATCTATTTTGCGTGCATATATTTTAACAATTTTTGCCACTGTCTTCTGCAAATTCTACATATTAAGTCTCCTTATGTTGTTAACATAAGTTATGTGAGTTTGGAGGGCAACCCCCGACTTCTAGGGAGTTTCTCTCCGGCAAGGACCCCTCATACATTGCTGAGATGCAGCTGGCTCTGGGGTGGAACACAGGGAGTGGTTATATAGGGATCCAGCACTGAGATGCATCTGGCTCCGGGGTAACATGTGAGGGCTCATTGTACTGAGACCCCTCACATGGCATGGAGAGGTGTCTGGTTCTGGGGTGGGGCTATGGCTGGTTACACAGGGACCCCTCACTTGGCACTAATATGCAGCTGGCTCTGGGGTGGGACGCAGGGACCAGTTACCTGGGATCCCTAGCCTGGCACTGAGATGCAGCTGGCTCTGGGGTGCTGGACCCCTTGCCTGATTCTGGGGTGGGAGGCCCCCAACCCTCTCTGTGATCCCAGCCCCCCTGCAATCCCTTGGCCCCCCACCACCCCACATGACTGCAGATCCCCATCCAACCTCTCGGCCTCCCTGGGACTCCCAAACCCCCTCTGTGATCCCAGACACCATCTTGTCCCCCCCACCCCCAAGCCACCTCACAGGAGCAGCCCAGCCAAGCAATGGGGAGTATTCTTTGCTGCCCTCTTTCTGCTACTAATGGTTCCCAACTGAATTGGTTTAACAGCTGGCCCTTAAACCAATTAAATTGAGTGCCATTGGTTGCCTAGCAACACAGGGCAAAGAGTGAGCACAGAGGAATGTGGGTGGAGGGCTCATCTTAAGAAACTGCAGATAGCTCTTAAAGAGCCACATATAGCTCACACAGAGCCACACACAGCCAGCTTTTAAAAATGACACCGCCTGCTTTGAAGTGCACCCCTGCAGCTGTGGTGCCTGAGGCAACTGCCTCCATCGCATTGCCCTTGTTACAGCCCTGGAAGGGAGCAGCCCAGCCCCATACACACCCCAGAAAGAAGGGGGGAGCCCCACTACACACACGCACACCAGAAGAAAGGGAGCAGCCCAGCCACACACACACACACACACACCCCAGAAGGAAGTGGGGAGCCCAGACACACATACACAACATCAGGGATCAGGAGAGGAAATTGCTACCAGGCCAGCCCTTCAAGGACAACTGGGATCTCCTGGCCCCTTTGAACTGCAGCACAGAGCAGTTCACAGGGTCTGGAGCAGCTTTGTGCCTCCCTGGCACTCTGCCAACTTGCCCTCAGTCCCACCCATTCCAGCCTCAGCACCACCTCTTCTGGGAGTGTGTAGCTGGGCCTCCTCACACCTTGTCCTGGGGCCTAGCATGGCAGTCAGCCTCATTGCTCCCACCTACCAAAGCCTGAAGTGACGCCCCAGTTGGGAAGGTGACTTGGTAGAGGTTGAAAACCACAAATTGCTGTTGGCATTAAGGCATTAAGATATTAGGAGAGTTATAGATGGTTGTTTACGTGCCAGATCTCTGCCTATGGCTATCACAATACTCTATGCCAGAACAGTCCAGTAAAAAGATTTAAGTGGCACAGTAAGTGTTTGCAATAGCACCATCATGATATTCTAGAAAGTTACAGCTAGGCCTCTCTGTGCAGTGGAATTCTTATCAACACATTTATTATCCACAAAAACATGGTTTTTACAAAAGAATCAACACGCCTGTGTGAAATGGCTGAAAGGGAGGCAAACTCAAGAAGCTTTATGAGAGCATCAGGAGAATGTGCTACCTTCAACGAATTCTCATATTTTGTTTAGGATTTTTTATGTATTAATTTTTTTAAGAAAAGGAACATCTCACGTTTACTGCAGTCATTCCTCATGGTCAGAGGCACTTGAAGTTTAAAACCAAATGGATCCATCTTTGATTTCAAGAATTTGTCGTTAAGGTTTGTATTGAGAAATTCTGGAATCTGCTGTGTGATGGTGTCGTGGAGATGCCACTGGGAATGCCAGGGACCACAACTCCTATTTTTTAAGACTCCAGAACTGCTTTTCTAATTCACCAGGCTGGCTCCCATTGTATTTTCAGAACTGGGGTGACCCAAGTTCGCTGCAAATATGACACAAAACCAGAAGTACTCTATCTAATCTGATAAACTTCCTTTATAAAAAGGGGGCTATAAAAGCAAAGTGTCTTCAAGACTCAGAAAATCATGGGAATTCCTCAAACATCTTTTATTTGTCCATTAACAATTTAGAGTTACAGCCTCCCTGTCAGTCATAAATGTGCATAGAAGGTACACACACACCCCTTCAAAAGGTGTGCTGTTGTGGGGCACACCCTGGTGTTGAGCACCGTGGGAGTCAGAGTCTGAAGAAGTGAGGATCTAGCAGAGGCATTGTCTGGGACAGGGCTGGCTGCTTTAAATCTTCTGGATTAGCAGAGGACAAACCTGCAATTCTTGGGCCATCTGCACGCAAAGGATTCTGTAGCTCCTTTCAAATCCACTATACTGATACACACTTAGAACAACTCCACTGGATTTTTGTCAGTGTAAATGAGATCAAAACTTTGCTCCATTCCCCTCCTGTTCCCAGATCCAGGCGACAGACTTGGCAGAGCTGCCGCGCTGCAGCTGACTGTCCCACCACTACCAGTTGCCATGTGAACTTTTCAGTGGTGTTACCATAGCATCAGGAATGTTGCCGCTTCGAAGTAGCATTAGTGCAGGCCAGTCTTTATGCTGAGTCCTACAGGAGCCCTAGGACAGTTGCACATTCCATAGCCCCACGTCTTCTGACACAAATACCTAATTCTTCCATCCTGCCATTCAGAATGTAGCTGAACACAGACTGCATTTGTCACTGCACATTGGTGATGTTAAAACATAGCCCATGTGGTTTTGTCCTAGTTGTACCATTTGGTTCCTCCGTTACGGCTTAGATGGGATCATTTAGGATTTGACAATTAGAGATATTTCTGTAAGTTCTGCTGAACTTTGATTATAAGACAGTAGTTTCCTCAGATGATTTAAAATATTTTCTCATTGAAGGCACTAAACCCCACTCTAATTTCTTGTCTTAACAGACATGGATAGTGTGACATATTAACTTTCAAGTAACCCTCCTGGAGGTTTTATTTGCTGTCACAAATCTCTTCAAATAGTGACCTCTTTAAAAATTAAATGTTCAAGGCAAACACCTCTAAACCTACGTTCCGTGTATTGTGAAATAAATTACTGTTTAAACCATGGAATGTGCAATATAATTCAGATTATTATTCTGTCCTGCTAGGGCCACCTCGGACCACTCTTGGAGAAATCCTATAATCTTCTGCACTATTTGAGGGAAAAAGTTCCGTAGCTGCCTTGCTACTCCAGAACGTGTTGGCCTCACACAAGCCTAACCACTGAACTGTGTTAGCTGTCACATGAGCAATTCCATATCTGTAACCTATGGAATTTGTTCAATTGTCCTGGTAGTTTAGAGAACAAAGCCGAGAGGTTTGTGATCTAAGGGGCTTTCAGGCAAAGCAGTAGGCATTACTTGTTGAAAATTACGGGGTCCTAGCCCAATAAGCTTTTCGTGGACAGATCCTCCACTGGTTTAAATCAAGAACGCACCATTGAGTTAATGGAGCCATTTTGTTCCAAACAGGCCTGTGTTTTGAGCACACTGCTGTACGCCAGTGAAACATGGACTTTGCGCTCAAAACAAGAGCAGTGGCTCAACACATTCCACATGCGCTGCCTTAGGCGCATACTCGGTATCTCATGGCAGGACAAGGTCCCCAATAGCGCAGTGCTTGAGAGGGCAAGCACCACCTCCATGTTCACCCTTCTCAAACAGAGGCGTATGCGCTGGCTGGGCCATGTCTCACGCATGACGGATGGCCGAATACCGAAGGACCTCCTCTTCGGCGAACTGGCGTCTGGAAAGAGGCCGAAAGGGCGACCTAAATTGCGCTGCAAGGACACGTGCAAGCACGACCTCAGCGCTCTCTCTATCAGTGTGAACACCTGGCATTCGCTCGCCTCAGACAGGCATGCCTGGAAACAGGGAGTGAAGGAAGCTCTTGTTATGTATGAAACCACCTTGGTGAAGGAAGCGGAAGACAGGAGAGCCCTCAGGAAGATCTGTGCCCGTGATACCAGAGCGACATCTGCCTACTGCCGCTCACAGTGCGGAAAGGACTGCCACTCCCGGATTGGATTGCACAGCCACAGAAGATGCTGCTCGAATCAGTCCAACGGGGCGCAGACCCATGATCCCTCGGGATCGAAGGATGCCTACTACTATTTGTTCCAAAGGAGGCTTGGGCCCTTTATTTTTATTTTATACTTAAAAAAAATAAGAAGCAACGACTACACACTAGCAAGCACGGAATGCGTGTAACGGCAGTAGCTGGCAGATGATATGCTTGTTACTTTACATTACAAATGTCCCCTTGGAAGGCAAGGATGAGACATAATAAGCTAAGACTCTAAAGCAGGGAAGAACCTTCCAGACCACTTCAAAGGTGTATGCACGGCTGTAACATATGCTTCTGCTCATCTGCCTGATCGCTGATAGTGAGAATGATTGAATTACTGCCTGAGCCTGTTTGGTCTGATGAATTGGTGAGCCTGTGCTCTTGGCCTACGTTTGCCATCTGTTGGGTTTTCAACTTGAATGTCAGGTTTTGTAAGTTTTGAGCAATTTATAAAGAAAAAAATACGAAGCATTTTAGAAGTCTGTGGAGTTTGTCACTCCAAACAGATTTGGGACTCCATGGTGTCCAACATAGCCTGAGGTACTGGGCTTTGTCAGCCCCTAAGAGCATGGGAGAGTTAAAGCTCTTTTGTTTTGTTCTCCTGACTGCTGAGGAGCCTATTTCATTGCCTCCACAGCCGTAAGACCTTTGTGGGAGGAGATAAGAATCAAAGCTCACAGCCTGTCTACCAATAGAGAAGTCAGATCTTCAGCTGATGTAGATTGTCATTGCTTCATTGACTTCAACAGAGTAATGCCAATCACATGTAACCATAGCAGATGGCTTGCTTCTTTTACCTCCTGGTTCATATAATAAAGGTAGACAGTCCACTGCCACAGATACTCGATTTCCTATCTCTGTGTATATTCTGACACTGTGCAATACAAATTTTTTAGAAATTTTATATCTGTTTGAATAGTGGATTGATTTCCAAGTTTTCCATCACATGTAAGCTGATGCCTTCACGCACACAGAGAGCACAAAGACACTATGCAAACCAAATGAAGTGAAGGAAATGAATTGTTTAATGAAAGGTCCTGTGATCAATCAGGAGTCAGTGCCGCCGCTGATGCTGGAAGCTGAATGCCCAAACCCTTGGGACCCCTTCACCCCCCAGGGCTGAAGATAGGAGCCACAGGGCTGAAGCCCCAATCCCAGCGCACCTCTTCCCCCACCTCTGCTCAGTGATCCCTTCCATCAGTGAAGCCAGGCACCCTGGGTGGCTGAATGCTCAAGCCTTGGAAGCCCCTACAGGGATGAAGGCAGGAGCCAAGGGGTGAATTCATGATCGCTGCCTCACCCGCCCCCACAAAGCTGGGCACAGAAGTGCTGAATCCTGGATCCCTGGTGCTCCCATGCAGCAGAAGCCCCATGAGCCCATTGGCAGAGTGTGGAGGGTACTGGGAATGTTGTTCCCCCAGACTTCAGTGGCAGGGCAGGGCAGTCGCCGGGACAGACCCATCCCTCCTTCTCTCCCCAGGCCCTGGCCAGTTGGAGGCAGGAAGCCAGAGCCAGGCAGTGCAGGGCAGCTGTTCCTCTGGCTGGTGCCATGGCCTAGGCAGCCATGGTGCCTCCCATGCTGTTGCGGCAGTGGGCTGAACTGCCCCTCGGCTCCCAGCCCCTTTTTCTCAAGCAGCCAGTGAACACCACTGGGTGGAGTGCCCAGCTCCATGGGTGGCAGCCCTCAGCAAGCAGGAGCCTCACGGGAGCCCTCCCAGCACACAGCTCCTGACTACCCTGTCCATGCAACCTGAGCTATCCCTGGCCACACACAGCCATGAGCTCATGGGAATAAGGGGACTTCGAAATAGGCGGGGCCCTTTCGAAAAGGAGCCCCGTCTGGACGCGCCGCGCGGCGGCAAGGAGCGTCAATTTCGAAGCGCCGCGGCCGCCCGCATGCTAATGAAGCGCTGAATATGCGTTTCAGCGCTTCATTAGTAAACTTCGAAATGGCCATTTGCATGGCCATTTCGAAGTTTGGGGCACGTGTAGACGTAGCCTTTGAGATATAATTTTTGGTTGCAGCCCACCCACTGACCAAGTCAGGCTGGGTGGCCTGCTGAGGAGAATTGGGGTGGAGGTGGCACTCCCTCCCTGGCCCTGCCATGTGGGGTTGGGTTGAGTCCTGCTGGCCTCTGACCCCAGCAGAGAAGTTATTCTACACCTGAGGGAGCAAGACATTCAGACACCCATGGCGGCCCCATCTCTCCCCGCCGCCACTGGATCTGGGAGTTTTTATAACATGTTAGGGAGAGGCTGCCAGAGAGTTCTGGTCAATTGCCATTCAACTCACTTGAATTCAAGCAATGCTATCCGGTGTCCCATATTCCCCACACAAAAATATGGTCACCTTACCCTTCGTCAGCCACTGGACAGCCCTCCCCCAGCTCACTGCTTGTGGGTGGGTAACTATTAAGAAAGGACCGGGCCAGCAGGAGGACACACCAGTATTCATGGGAAGGGGAGAGACAGAAAACATCGGGTAATTTTTCCATTTACATAAAAAGCAGGGACACCTGCAGGAGAGTTTTAAATACAGGATTGTTCCTTTAAAACAGGACATCCAGTCACCCTACCAAGATCTCTAGGCCTGTACTTCAACAAAGCATCAAACTTTCTGTTCTCCATGGGAGCTTTGCCACTGACTTCACTGGGCTGGACTTTCACACCCTGCATACAGGGTCCATTTCGGAGCCTCCTGACTAGCTAAGCTCTGACACAGAACCATTTATATACCTACTATTACAAAATTATTACTCCTACACATTCACCTTTAGCTAATTAAAGGGGAGCAATTGGGGGGGTCTGTCTCCCTTCTTACTAGCATATGTCCAGGCTGCACAGTTGCCTGCTTTCACTGTGTTATGGCCCCGCACAGACAGGTTGCCCAGGAACCCTTGCTTGCTTTTTCTTCAGAGACAGTCAAAAGTAATTGCTGCATGACAAATTACCACAGCCCTTCTGCACAAGCTTACTTTATTCTTAAGGTACAAACTTTACAGAGAAAACAAATTAAAAACCATAAAGGAACCCACATGCCTGCTAGGAAGCTTGCCAGATTTCCCTCCAACTGGCAGAAGCAGTCTTTCTAACCCCACCCAAGGACGATTCCCTGTGGGTACAAGTTTATCCCAGATTCCACTCAGAACAAGCACACAGTCTTACATGGGGTTAGCACATCCAGTCCTTCCGACCCTACCTTAGGATAAGGTGCCCTGGCTGTTGCTAGACCGGGAAGAAGGCCCTGAACCAGTTTAAAACCAGGCTACTTAACAAAAATACCTTTCTTTGTCTGTTGGTTCCTGGAGAATCTAATCTGAAATATCCCATGGAGATACTTACAATCCCCCAGTAACACACACGCTACTTCATTTGCTACATAGTGAACTGCAGAGATATTAAACCTAATTCAATGCAAAAGAGAGGGAGCTGTGCTAGTCTATATACTAGCAAAACAAAAAAGCAGTCAAGTAGCAAGTTAAAGACTAACAAAATAATTTATAGTAATAAATAATAACCTTTAGGTTCTCTATGCCTTAAATATTGAGTCTGTTCTATTCTGGCTATGGCCTGAAGAAGTGGGTATGTCCCACGAAAGCGCACCACCTAATAAATTATTTTGTTAGTCTTTAACATGCTACTTGACTGCTTTTTTGTTCTAATTCAATACAGTTTAACTTAATTCAGTAAATTTTATTAAACATAAGGCAAGAAATTGTCAATCAGCCATATTTACATCTCACCACCCGCCCACAACTTATGACATTTTTTTCCCATAGTACCAAAATGGAGGGGCAGGATGTCCTTACAGTTCCGGCGCTGGACTGGAACTCAGATCTGTGTTCAGTTTCTTGGTCTACCTCAGTCTCCTGATGTAGCTTTAAGTTAAGTCACTTAAGCTGTCTTTGCCTCACTTCCTCATCTGCACACCAGGATGGTGATCTGCTCTTTCTTCTATTAGGTGCCTGTCTTATCTGTGTAGGCAGTAAGCACTTTGGGGTCAGGAATGATCTCTCAATATGTGTCTGCACAATGCCTAGCACAATGAGAACTCGCTCAGCTGGAGCCTCTAAGAACCACCATAATTCTAATAATAGCGCTAATACGTAAGTCTTTTTAAATTACCATTTGTTTGGGCTGTTATTTTGTCTCATAACCTGAATGAGTTTAATTGATAAGGAATAAAACAAGGAATGGATTTGCACAGGTCACCAATTGCTTAATCACATCTATGGGGTTGGAGGAGAGACAAACAAAAACTAACAACCATAAGCCAATTTTTTCACATGGTGCCTTATCACAGGGCATTTACAGAAATACTGACTGGATCATCTATGTTTGTGTAATAAAAAGAGGAGTCACTCATCGATCTTGGTATACAAGCAAATCTTTCTGTGTCAACAGAGGAATGTGACCTGGCCTCATCCTGTGATACAAAAGTTCTGGTAAATTTACTGACCTGTCCAGCTGCCAAAGCTGGGAGTTAGCTTTGGGACTGTGCTGGGTCAGATGGTTGGCCTAAGCAGGAGCCCAGCACTAATTTAGCTGCTAATTTGCTTCATTTTCCCATCATTTTCTTCAGTTGTGTTTTAAAAAGCACCACAACGCATAGGGCAAAATCCCTTCTTGAAGGAACTGGCTCTAGATATTTAAAAGGACAATATGTTAGACATAAACTTCTAGTCGGCTTAGCAAAGCAAAGAATTGAAGATAGGCTGGCCACAGGCCGAATTCTGAACCTTGCCTTCACATGTTTAGTTCCCATTGTAATCAGCAGGAGTCACATGTTCATACATTCAAGGACAGAATTTAAACTTGATGCACAAATCTGTCCTCACTTATAACTGTATGATTGGAAGAGTCAGTATATGTTAGGGCAGAGTTTGGGCAGTGTTTTGATTCATGGGCCTCATATTTAGATTTAGGGCCAAAATCTGAAGTGAGTCTAAGGAAATCTATGTTGAATAGTAACAGAGAGGAAGCCTTTCTTTGTCTGTTGGTTCCTGGAGAATCCAATCTGAAGTATCCCATGGAGATACTTACAATCCCACAGTAACACACACACTACTTCATTTGCTACATAGTGAACTGCAGAGATATTAAACCTAATTCAATGCAAAAGAGAGGAAGCCATGCTAGTCTATACACTATCAAAACAAAAAGCAGTCAAGTAGCACTTTAAAGACTAGCAAAATAGTTTATTAGGTGAGCTTTCATGGGACAGACCCACTTCTTCAGACCATAGCCAGACCAGAACAGACTCAATATTTAAGGCACAGAACCCCAAAAACAGTAAGCAAGGAGGACAAATCAGAAAAAGATAATCAAGGTGAGCAAATCAGAGAGTGGAGGGGTGGGGGGGAAGATCAAGAATTAGATTAAGCCAAATATGCAGACGAGCCCCTATAGTGACTCAGAAAGTTCCCATCCCAGTTTAAACCATGTGTTAATGTGCCGAATTTGAATATAAAAGCCAGCTCGGCTGCTTCCCTTTGAAGAACAGTGCGAAAATCCTTTTTCAGTAACACAGATACCTTTAGGTCATTAATAGAATGCCCCATTCCATTAAAATGTTGACTAACTGGTTTGTGGATCTGGAGTGTTTTGATGTCTGTTTTGTGCCCATTGACCCTTTGTCTAAGGGAGTTAGAAGTCAGTCCAATATACAAAGCATCTGGGCATTGTTGGCACATGATGGCATATATGATGTTAGTAGAGGAGCATGAGAAAGTGCCCGTGATTCTGTGAATAACCTGGTTAGGTCCAGTGATGGTATTTCCAGAGAAGATACGTGGACAAAGCTGGCAGCGGGCTTTGTTGCAGGGAAAGGTTCCAGGACTGGTATTCCTGGGGTATAGACTGTGGCTGTTAGTGAGGATCCTCATGAGGTTGGGAGGTTGTCTGCAGGAGAGAACAGGCCTGTCACCCAGGGCCTTTTGCAGTGTGGCATCCTGATTAAGGATAGGTTGTAAGTCTTTAATAATTCGTTGCAGTGGTCTGAGTTGGGGGCTGTAGGTGATGACCAGTGGTGTTCTGTTCTTGGCTTTTTTGGGTCGATCCTGGAGTAGCTGGTCTCTGGGTATTTGTCTAGCCCTGTCGATTTGGTTTTTTACTTCTCATGGATGCCACACTCCAGAAGGCCCTGGGTGACATGCTGTCTGGCCCAGCAATATCTGTGTTCCTGGTTGGATGTTGCCAGATCAGAGAGTCCTGTACCAGAGAGGATCAACCTGTAGTGACTTTAATATGCTTTTCAGAGAATATTTCTGCTCTTAAGCGAATCTGTTGGAAAAATGGAAAATGGAGACAGTCAAAGAAAATTAGCTTAACATTCTGAATAAATATTTTATTTATTTTTGTGAAACGTCTATTGAAATTTAGAGTGGATATACAGTCTTTAAATGTTTCTGCCCTTCAAGGTGAAATACATTATTTGTATTTAACATGTGCACTATTTTTATATTACATATACAAATACTCTACTACTAAAAAAGAGGTTTCAGACCGGGCACCAGGAAGACTCAATGCATGAGGTAGATGCATTACAAATTTCATTCAGCCTTGGTTACCACTCACAGCAAGCCAACCCTTCTCAGACACATGGTGGAATTTATGAGGACTTCCTGTTGATGTTTGTATGGGAAGATTCCATTCCCCTTGTGTTCGCTCAGGATCGCCTTGCTTGATGTGATGTGTTAGTCACCTGGCATAGCACTGGAGATGCAATTTACTTGGCATGGTAAATAGCAGATAAGCTTCAATTTACAATGATGAGGTTGACCCTCATTTCTTAGGAACAAATCCCTGTGAAGGAAGTGAGGATTTTTTTCTCACTTAACGAACCGAATCTGGAAATGCTTATTTATATAATAGCTGGAGTTGCACATCACATGTCAAAGAATAATGTATAATCCCTCTTGGCTTTCCCTGCACTTGCTCTGCTCACTTCTGTGTGCCTCTTGAGGAGCCTAAAGTAGGGGAGCTGTCCTTCAGAATTAGTCAGACTTGTAGCTCTCATTAACCCTTCATTCACCAATGCAATTTCTTACCCTTTTTCGTCTCAGTTCTTCTCCATACAGTACAAGCCATAGCTGAATCACAGTAACCAGACTGGCTGAGGGCAGGAAGGCATAGTTTCCACATGAAGGCTATGGCTGCACCAGAGCAATCAGCTGACACAAATTACTGTCAGAAGAATTTTCCAACAAAACTTCTGTCAACAGACTGCAGCCAGACATGAAAGCGGATCATTTTTCGATACATTCTGTCAACAGAGAGCGGCCAGACTGCCCAGCCACTCTCTTGACTGAACAGCCCCCAGAACACCATCAGACAGAGGCAGACGGCCAGCAAGCCCTTCCAGGAGCCCTGGCCAGGAGCCCCCTCCACCAACACCTGTTCGCTGCCTACGCTGAGGTTTGCCTACCTTGTAGGACAGCACAGCTGCTACAGCAGGGCTCACACGCTTGCTGAGAAAGACTTTGTGCTTTCCAGCTAGCCATGGTACCAGAGCAGCCCCTGGGCTTTCACTGGCCCGACTCAGAGGTGCTTCAGCTCCTGCTGAACCTCCTTATAGCCATCGTCTTCCTGCTCCCCAGGGACGGTGACCCAGACTCCACCATTGAGGAGCATGCCCTAGCTGCCACACAGGCCCACCTGCACTCACCCCCCTGGGTGACCAGCTGGGTCTGGAGGCAGAGCACCAGTGCTGACTGGTGAGACCAGCTCATCATGGGGAAGTGGCACGTGGGCTGTGGATCTAGAGCTTCTGAATGCAGGGCACCTTTCTGGAGCTCGGCACCTGGCTTGCCCCAGTCCTCTAGATACATGACATGTGGCTGGAGAAGCAGGTCACGTTCGCCTCTCCACTCCTTTGGGAACCATTTTGGTGTGGGGAAGTCCACTGTCAGTGCCATCCTCATGCAGGTAAGGCACTCTTAGCTGCTGGCCCTGCAGAGAGGGAGCGGGGTGTTGTCCTGCCCAAGGGGGACCCTTGGGAAGTAGAGTTAGGGGTGTAAGGGTTGGGGATGGTGGGGGGAAAAGCCCCCTGTCCCTGGGGTACCATGCTGTTCCACCCTCACACAGCCTGCTGCTGGGGCGGTGGCCTCATGGGGAGACACCCAGAGAGCTTGGGGGGGAGAGGGCAGGAGGAGACAGGGGAGCCCCTGTGGCCCAGGGGCTCCCTGCCTCAGTCCCTGGTGTGTGTGTTTGGTCTCCTCTCCTTGCAGAACATGATGGCCATCAACACACTCCTGCTAGAGAGGGTCACCCAGCTTGCAGACATGGACATGGTCATGGCCAGATTTGCTGCTCTGGGGTTCCCCAACTACTTTGGGGTGATCGATGGGACCCACATCTCCATCTGTGCCCCAGACCACAGTGTGGTCAGGCTCATCAACAGAAAAGGATATTACTGCAGCATGCTGCAGGCCCTGGTTGACCGCCATGGACAGTTTCCTGATATGGGTGGTCAGGCTGGCAGAGGATGGACAGGCCACAGGATGGACGCAGACACCTTTGCCCTCACTGGGAGCTGGCAGTCAGGGAGGAGCACATGCCATTGAGCCTTATGAGAGACGCCACCAATCTCTCCTGCCCTGGCTTATGAAACCATATACAGGCAGCTGGATCCAAGTGAGAAACTGTTTAATGCCTGGCTCAGCTGGGCACAGATGCAGGCCGAGTGCGCTTTTGACCGCCTGTAGGCGCGCTTCAGGAGAGCAGAACACTTCCCAAGCTGTGGCAGTGTGCTGTGCCCTCCCCAGTACTGAGGAGGGGAAGGAGGAGACCGTCTTCCAGGGGCTGGATGCTGCCCGCACCTGTGAACAGCCACGCCCAGCTCTGGTCCGCCAAATCAACAGGGATAGTCTGCAGATCCTGGAGGCCCTAAGGGAGACCTTCCCCAGGGCACCCCGGCAGAGGCCTTGGGCCCACAGCCCTACCCCATCTCCACCCTGACCCCCCCACTCACTCCCTCATCCCTCCCTAGCCCCTCCCCAATAAAAAGGGACATGAGGGTGGAGAACAAACCATTTTTTCAGTGAACCACAGTGTGACAGGGCGTACCAACCCCACACTGTCCAGGGGGGGGTGACAGGGCGTACCAACCCCACACTGTGCAGGGGGGGTGTGACAGGGCGTACCAACCCCACACTGTGCAGGGGGTGTGTGACAGGGCGTACCAACCCCACACTGTGCAGGGGGGGTGTGACAGGGCGTACCAACCCCACACTGTGCAGAGGGGGTGGCAGGGCGTACCAACCCCACACTGTGCAGGGGGGGTGTGACAGGGCGTACCAACCCCACACTGTGCAGGGGGGGTGGCAGGGCGTACCAACCCCACACTGTGCAGGGGGGTGAGGGCCAGGCTAGTGGGTAGAAAAGACTCCACCCCCCCGGGACCTGGCAGGGCATGCTCCAGCTGTAGGCCAGGTATAAAGGCTGGGGAAGCCTGGAAGTTGAGGCTGGCCAGCAAAGGAGAAGGAGCTCCCGCTGGAGCCTGGTAGCCACAGCAGCCACCACCACCACCATAGTCACCAGTGGGAGTGGCTGGAAGAAGCTCAACCAGAGCAGAGGTGGCCGACCACACCAGGAACAGGGTAGGAAAGAGCCCAGGGTGGGGGGACTGGGAAGGTTACGAGTGGGCTCAGCGAGTTGTGGTGAGGATCCCCACTGAGCTAGTGGATGGGGTTCCCCTACCCACCGTCAACATGGCTCTGGGCTGGGGCTTGGTGGACCAGGAGGGCCCAAGCTCCCCTACCCCCACCTCCCCATGAGTCTGAGGCAGGGGGAACCGAAGCCACTGAGGCCTGACTGTGCTGTGAGGCCCTTATAGTGGGGACAGGATGCTGAGGCCTGACTGGACTGTGGAGCCCAAAGGGCAAGGTACAAGCCCTCGGGAGCAAGGTGAGGCAGGAGACTCTGCCACACGTAGAAAAATGCGTGCAAAATAAATGTTGTCATTTAAAAAAAAAAAAAGAAAACCCCACTATGTCCAGAGTGCAATAAGGTTTAACAATATACAGGGGGGATTGGGACAGGGGGTGGGGGCATCCATCCAGGGCGGGAATGGGGAGCTGTGACTCCATAGGGGAGCAGGATCCTGAGCAACATTGGCCTTGAGATCCCTCTTGGGCACGGTTGGGACCAAGAGCATATGGAGGTCGTGGGGTCTGGATTGGCAGAGGGAGTAAGAAAGGCCTGGAGAGCAGGAGGGGCCTGCGGAGCTGGGGGTGGCTCAGGCCATTGCCCACTGGAGCAGGTCCAGAATGGCTTGCAGGATGGCTGGTGGGGTCATGGCAGTGGGGATAGAGGCAGCAGGGGCTGGGGAGAGCAATGGCAGCAGGGAGAGTGGGGGCAGCAGGGGAGGGAGATGTGTGTGGCTGGGCCAACATGTCCCACCAGACACTGGTGGTGGCATTAAAGTGGAACATTAGTTGTTCCAATGCCCACTACCACTACTCCTGCTTCTGTGCCCACCACTCCTGGTCATCCTGCAGCTGCTGCTTAAGGAGGATGGTCTTTCACCAGAGGGTAGCAGTGTGGGCCATCTGGAGGTCCTCTTCAGCCTGCTGATGTGCCCTCCAGCTGTGGGCCTGCCCTCTTGGTGGGAGGTGCCAGATACTCTGGTGCCAACTTGGGGCTGGCTGGCCCTGGCTGGGAGGTGGGACTGGCTCAGCCCTCAGTTGGTTTGGGTCCAGCTGTAAGGAAGACAAGAAGAGATGATGAGACATTCACACAATGCAGCCCCTAAGGCCCTGCCCATCACTGTGACCAGCAAGCAACATTCTGCCAGGCCATGGGATGGGGATGTCCTGGGAGCACTGGCATGTGTGGCCTGTACAGTGGGCCTGGGTGGTGCCTCCGGGACTGGGCTGACTGCTGTAGCTCTCCCATGCACCCCCACTCAATAGGCTAGCAGCCGAGGGGGCCGTCCAGCTACAGAGGGGTCCCCTCACAGGTTTTGGGTCATGCAGGCACAACCTGGCCATTCCCAGTGCCCCCCACATGCATGCAGCTTGCAGCACTGTCCATGGGAGCGGGTGCTGACTCCTGCCTGTGGGCATGTTTGCGTTCTGGGAGACGCACGCCCTGGTGTGTCTGGGGTCAGGCTGTCGTCCATGTAGCTGGCCCACTTCCAGCCACAGCAAGGGCTGGTGGGCCACCCTCCCCCACCACCAGCCTGGTACTCATCTGGCCTCCAGTCCAGCTGGCAGTGGGCTGGTGCCCATGCCTGGGGGGCTGCCTGCTGGGTCTAGGTGGGACATGCTGCGTTGCACATGGTTGCACATGCCAGGCCCACAGCTTGCAGTCCTGTCAAAGCTGGCCTTGTGAGGCTTACCACATGCCCTGTGTGTGCCCTCCCCCCACACTCTGGGGTGTGGGATGTGTGGGGTACTTACTGGAAGGTCCTTTGAACAGGCCCGGGGATGCTCTGGAGGAGTCCTAGGTGGAGGAGCCCCAGTCCAGGGTGATGGCCACCATGCTGCCACTGGCCTTGGACCCCATGTCCACCTCCAGCTCTGGCAGGGGTTGAGTCCGGGGTGCTCCAGGTCTTCCTCCTCCTGCTCAGCCTCTGGCTGCAGAGGTGGGCCTCCTCAGCTGTGTCCATGGCAGCAGCTGGGGGGAGGTGTTGTCACCCTCCCCCCAGCAGCTGGTTTCAGCTCTGTGTAGTATGGACAGGTGGCTGGTCCTGACCCCGACCTGTGCCGTGTCACCAGCCCACACGTACCCTGGCACAGCTCCTTCCCCTTTGCCCACACTTGCTTCGTGGTGCAGACGGGGTGGCTGTGTGCCACCAGGGCGGCAGCCAGCTGGGCATATGCAGGGGCATTCCTCCTCTTGGCTGAGGGGTCCAGGTGGGTGTGTTTCTTGCCGCACCTGGCCACAAAGTCCTGTATCTTGGACCTGGTCTAGGAGGGGACCAGGTGTTTTGTGCCCTGGAGGGCTCCTGGGACCCCCTGGCTGCTCCCTAGAGGGACCCAGAAGGTTGTGTGTTGTCTCACTGTCATGTCACTCAGATCAGCTGGATGGAATGTCTGAGGCATGGAGCAGAGCGTGCGCCGCTGGGCTGCTCTCCCCCTCTCAGCGTCCTGCCATTGGGTTGCTTTAAGAATGGCCAGAGGCAGGGAGCACAGAGCTGTGCTTGCAGTGGAAAGGCCACCCCACCTCCCCGGGGAAGCTGGCTGGTGCCAGGGAGGACTTTTCTGCTGACAGAAGCACGCCCCCCCCGGCCCAGAGCATCCACACTGGCTTTCTTTCAACAGAACCTGTCAAGGGACGTGTTCTGCCTCATGGGGTAAGGGCAGAATTCTGCTGATGGAAGTGCCGCTTTCTGTTAATTTACTGTCAACAGGATGCATTTGTAATGGGGACACTCTGCAAGTTTTATTGTCAAAACACCAGTTTTGCTGACAAGTCTCTAGTGTGGACGTACGTGAAGAGAACTATAAACCGGTTCTAGGGATACGGGAGCTTCCCCTGGCTTCAGAAACCAAGAGTTTCCCTCTCTGGTGTTCCCAGTCTGTACTACAAAATGATTTTGAAATGCTGGTTACTCTTTCACCCAAGCACCTTGCATCACCCATAGCAGTGTGCTAACCTTCCTCTACCTGCCAGCATCTGAAAGCTATAAAAACAAGCATACGATAAACTCCATTGAAATGTATTTTAGTTGGACATACACTCCAATATTTCAGACAGATAAATAAAAATCAAACTGAAGTGCGACATAAACCTGTAAAAAGGGCTTGGAAGGCCCTTCCCCACTGTCAGGGGAAGATACAGGACAGAGGACACTGGGGACTCAGTTCATTTGCTTATCTGTTACTAACACTGAAAAACAGATTAGGTACAGTTAGAAGCTGGAGAGAAAGACATAAACCAATCGTATACCATTACAGAAAGAATGCCTCTATCCATCCTCCGCTGCATGAAGAATCATCAGAGATGCTCCAGTTTTTGCAGTCAGGTTCTCCTCCCCTTAGGTTGCAGCCTAAGGAGGGCACAAACCCAAAGCAAGGAGAGAGGTGGATGAAGAAGGAAAGGAAGAGAAATTGGGAGGTGGAAGAGTGGAGAGAACAAGACAGAAAGGAGGAGGAGGAGAAGGGTGAGCTAATGCCACAGACACAAGGCAGTGGCAAGTAAGATGCAAAAATTATCAGGATGGCTCTTTTAAATAGTTCATGTTTGCACTGTCTGAGACACTTCTAACTCCAAATAAGAACCAGTTTCACCCCAAAGCCTGAAAACTTTTATGTTTCTGCTACTGCAATAGTTTTGATATCAGGGATCACTCCACCCACACCTGAAACTGTCACCTCTGGAGCAAAACACAAGAGTTACTTATCAATGAAAGCAATTTTAGACAGTAAAGTGAAATGGAGAGCATTACATCCAATTGAAGCTGCATGGAGATTGCACATAATAGGTAGAAAGTAGCATCCCAAGTTGAACTTTTGCCAGAACAGAGGCTTGAGTCTGTGGGAAGCGGGGAAGCTTCCTGCATGATGATTAAAACTTTTGCCCTGGGAAGAAAAAGTAGCCATGAAGCAATGCCCATCCTGTGGAGATGGATCTTGTTCATTTCCAGTCAGGAGTACAACAGAATCATCCATTTGATAGGACAGATGTCACTGACCTGTTCAGCTTCTGGAAGAACATTTTGTCTCCTATGCTGCACATGAAAGTTAATGAATAACAATGAATGAAAACTAAATGGAGAAGAGTTTATTGCATCCCTGCCAGCCCGAAGGGTGCTACACAGGTGCAAGGGATATTGTACAAGTTGCTTAATTGTCATGGGACAGAAGCATATCCATTTTCACTGTATCCAGTCCTACTCCCTTTGATGTCAATGGCAAAATTCACAGCAATTAAAATAGGAACAGGATCAGATTTGATGGCAATTATAAATGTCCAAACTTCTTGAGAGATGTCAAATAATCTTACAAAATGTCCTCAGTTCCTAGGCAAGAGTCTAGGTCTCAGATTATCCCTTCAGATATAGTTTCTCTCCCTTTTGGAATCCTCACAAACAGGATTATTGTGTATTTTCTGCCGTAAGCAGACTGTGGGTTAACACTGCCAGTCAGCAAAGTAGCTGCTGCAGCCTTAATCTTGATTTTATATATATGAAAAACGGAGAGAGGTTAAGAAGCTTGCTCAAACAAGGTCATCAAGCAATTCGTAGACAGAGATGGGAATAGAACCCAGAACTCCAAACTTTCAGCAGTGGATGACACTACCATAAAAACACTGGCTATTAACTCATAAAGCTCAGAATTCCAGATCTGAAGAAGTGGGTCTATCCCCCAGAAGCTCATCACCTAATTAATTATTTTGTTAGTCTTTAAAGTGCTACATGACTGCATTTTTCCCTTTGTGAAGATATAGACTAATACGGCTACTTCTCTGTGACTATTCTTTATTGCTGTGGCCCACAATTACTGAGTCAGTTCTGTTAGTCAGAATCCAAATCCTGGATCCCTTCATGGCCAAATTTATGTTGGTTCACACTGAAGTGTTGTTTCATAATCTTGTCTGGATGTCCCCATTATCTTTTCTATGACACTTCTGTCTTACTCACACATCATTTCTTGCTTCCTTTTTGCTGTTGTCACAGAACTCCTAGGAAAGGAGCTCATCTTCATTAAGGGCACAAAACATAATACATGGAGATACGCATTCACATAGAACTGGAAGGGACCTTGGGAGGTCACTGCGTCCAGTCCCCTGCTCTCATGGCAGGAATAAGCACCATCCCTGACAGGTTTTTTTTTTAAATTTATTTGCCCCAGATCCTTAAATAGTCCACTCAAAGGTTGAGCTCACAACCCTGGGTTTAGCAGGCCAATGCTCAAACCCCTGAGCTCTCTCCCCCCTCTACATTAGGGAGTAAAGTTGACTTTATTAAAGGCAACTTTTTAACACTAGATTTTATAAAGTTGATGGTGAGTGTGCACACATTTAGAAAGTCAACAGTGTGTCCCATTACCTTCGCTAAGTTTGACTGTGTCAGCAGTGCAGTGTGAGTACCTATCCCACAGTTCTGGCCACCCCATTGCATTCTGTGTTTCTGTGCCAGTGCCTTATGCCAAAAAAAATGTACCACAAGTGTTTGTGGGTATCTGAGGTCATCATCCCAGAGTGCATTGCCCTCACCCCCACTCCCTCTGAAAATAAGCTGACAAAGGCATGTTTGCAGTACATTCTGTTTCAAGGCTAGCATAGCGCCAGAGGCAATTAAAGATGTTGCAGTGTGTTATGATCACTTCAGGAAGTGTATTGCAGTATCATATAAGCTTAAGCACCTGCGAGTAGAAGGAGGAGGACACTGATTCAGAACACAATAAAGCATTGGCAAGCAGAAATGCAGAGGTGCTGATTGCCCTGGATGTACTGCACACAGTGGAGCACAGGTTCTGGAGGCATGAAATCAGCTCACACTGGTGGGACTGCATCATTCTGCAGGTATGGGATGATCAACAGTGGCTGCAAAACATCCACATGCATAAGGCCACTTTCATGGAACTTTTGTGAATTGCTGTCTCCCTCCCTGAAGCGCTATGAAACAAAATGAGACCTGCTTTGACAGTTTACAAGCATGTGACAATTGCTCTGTGGAAGTTTGCAATGCTAGACAGATACCAGAGAGAGGGAAATCAATTTGGAGATTTGCAGTGGGGGCTGTTGTGATTCAGGTGGCCCAGGCAATAAATGCCCTTCTGCTGTGAAAGACAGTGACCTTGGGAAATGTGCAGAACATAGTGGATGGCTTTAAGGCCATAGGGTTTCCTAAGTGAGATAGATGGAACACACATCTCCATCCTGGCACTGGAGCACCTGGCCTCAGAGTACATAAACCACAAGAGGTACTTATAGTGTTGCAGGATCACAAAGGTCATTTCACTGACATCAGTGGGAGAGGGTCAGGAAAGGTGCACGATGGGTGCATCTTTAAAAATACTGGTCTGCTCAGAAAGGTCCAGAATGGGACTTTCTTCTCAGACCAGAATATGACCACTGGAAATGTGAAGATGCCCATAGTGATACTGGGTGACCCTGCTTACACTTTGCTCACTGGCTCATGACTCCATACACAGGCACCCTGAACCATAGCAAGGAGCATTTCAACTACAGGCTTAGCAAGTGTAGAATGGTGGTTGAATGTGCCTTTGGCCCTTTAAAAGCCAGATTCAGGTGCCTTCTGATCTATTTGGACCTCAGCAAAGCGAACATTCCCATGGTGGTGGGGACTTGCTCTGTGCTTCATAAATTTTATGAGCAAAAGGGGAAGTTTTATGCCAGGCTGGAGAGCAGAAGCGGATGCCATAGCCAGTACTTATGAACAGCTGGACACAAGGGCAACCAGGAGAGCAAAGATAAGTGCTCTGGAACTCAGGGATGCTTTGAAAAACAACTTTATGAATGAGCAAATAGCAACATGAATCTGCTGCTTTTAAGTAGTGTATCCCTCAATCAGTGATGTGTGCTTGCCCTTTATGAAACCACCTCCAACACCACCCCACTCCACCTCACCTAGACCCTATACAGATTAACCAATAAACAACACTGTGTTTTTCTGACCTACATCATTTTTATCTGAGGGCATAGGGTTAAGGGGTAGAAAAGCAAGAGAATCCTGCCATCACATGTTGGGGAATGTGAGCCTTCTGCTGTGTGGAGTGTCCCTAGGGCGGACTGCAAGGCTGTTCTTAACTTTCCCTCCATATTCTGGGTCCCTGACAAGAGAAGTCAGGGAACACAGTGAGGAGGTTGGGAATTGTTCATGGTGTGCAGGGGGGGCCCTATGCAGTTCCATTAGGGACCACAGGATGTCTGTCTGTTCCCTGACTGACAGAATCTGTTCCCGATTTTTACTATGCCTGATCCTTTGTTGAAGCATGCTTTGCTACCACTGCTGTGTCCACTTTCTGTCAATAGCCGCTTGCAAATGCTCTTTTCATGTGTGACAAAGTCAGACTTGTTCCTGAGCTTCTGGCCTCTATTCAGTCCACAGTTCCCACTTGAGGGCCCAGTTGCCCTCACTGGGCTGAGGGCTGGTCTGGGGCGGGGGGAAGAGCTTGGCCCCCACCCACTCATGCTGGGTTCCAACCCAGGGACCTTAAGCAGCTGCTGGTGGGAAGGGCTGACTCCCTTAACCCTTGGTGCATCAGCTCTTCTCCCTCGGCTACTTGCCCCAGACAATTCCCCCTGGTACCTTCTCTAGGCTGCAGCAGTAGCAACTTCCTGCTCTTGATCTGCTGAAGCTTCTCCCTCTGTGGTTTCTGTTGTTCCTGTTCCCGTTCCCGTTCCCGTTCCCGTTCCCAATCCCGTTCCCAATCCCGTTCCCAATCCCGATCCGATCACACTCTCTCCCCACCCTTCTCACTGTGAAGGGCTTTTAAAGGCCTCTTATTAGACCAGTCATGGAGTCAGATGGCCCAAATTAGGCTGAGCCATCTCCCGCCCAGCTGGTGCTCCTCAGGCCCTTCTGCTTGTTTGGGCTCCCTCTGAGGAGGCCCTCCACTCTGGCCCTGCCACACGATTCTTGCAATTGTTCAAGAATGAGGTTCAGCTTGGTTCTTTTCTTGTGGCGCATCTGGCAGAGTCTGTCTGCAGGCCAGGATGGGACAGCACTCACTCTCCCCCTTGTGCTGCCTGGAGAATACATTCAAGGTCAAATATTTAATACAGTTTTTAAATCTGAAACAATGCACAGAACCATACAATGAATGTCTGTCTGTTTCACAATCACTGTGTCTTTTCTTTTATCAGGCCACTCCTGGCCTCTTAAGGCTGAGAATGAATCAATCTCTGCAGAAAAGAAACAGAAGAGTAAGCCGTGCAGAAAAGAAGCTTCATCTTCTTCCGAGCATTCTTCATATTTCAAGACTTGGTAAGATCCTGGGGAGTGAGGCCTGGGGAGGCACTGCATGGCACTCATTAATACACTGTAACCCATGCTGGACATGCTAGTATCTGGAGACAGGGTCCAGAGTGTCCAGCAGCCACGTGAGTGGGAGGGGCAGAGAGCACAGAAGCCACATGGAGGGTTGAGAGGGGCAGTCCTGAGAAATATGAAACGCAGAAAGAAACTTTCTCTGCGTTTCCTCCCAAATCCTGTCTAGGGAAAAGGCCTTTTAAAATACTGTAACCCTGTGCTGACATGCTGGTGTCCAGAGGTAGGGTCCAGAGAGCCCACCAGCCCCATGGGAGGAGGGGAAGCTGGAGAGCCTGCGAGCTGCGTGAAGTAGGGGTGAAGCTAGAAAGCCTGCCAGCCAGATGGTACAGTGGGGCAGCCCCGGGAAATTTAAGTGGACTTTAAACACGGAGAGCAGTGTGAGAATGTTAAAGGGACAAGTATCAGAGAAGTAGCTGAGTTAGTCTGTATCTTCAAAAACAACAAGAAGTCCTGACAAAGCAGGTCTTTGCCCATGAAAGCTTGTGTTCCAAAATATCTATTAGTCTATAAGGTGCCACGGGACTTCTTGTTGTTGAAGGGACAAACTTTCATGAAACTTCCCAGGCTTCTTTTAGGTTGCAAAAAGAGACACCAGCCTTCTTATAAGAACAGAAAGCAATAAAGAATATATATATGCTCATTCTGTGTGGGCACAGGGCTGGGCAATTTGCAAGAATGCTGTGTGGTGCCGTGTTTCCAGTTTACTTACTGGTGGCTTGTCATGGCAAGGAGTGCTACCACACAGGCTGGAATAAGTCAGGCCTCTCCAAAAACCTCATGAGAATAATAAAATCAACCTAAGTCCTTACACTCTAGTGTAGACCAGGCTTCAGCTAAATGAAGATGTGAAGCAACATAGCGTGGGATAGTTGCTGTCAGCAGCAAAGTAGTTAGGAGTTGTCTACACAAACTCTAATGGAACAAACTCACTGTGATGCGCAGTTGCTTCTGTCCTGAGGAGGATTTCTGTGAGCTAAGACAGTTATTCCCCATCTTTCCAGACTATTGTATCTCTTTCAGTAGTCCGATCTGTCTTGCAGACCCAATGTTTCACTTTATTTACAAACTACTTGCGTACAAAATCAGATATGAAAACACCTAACGTGTCACAGCATGCCGTTACTGAGAAATTGCTTACTTTCTCATTTCTTACAGCGTAATTGTAAAATGTCAGGTGAAATATCAATATTTTACTTACATTTCAGCATGCTACTTGAGCCTGTGTTTTGGCTTTGGGCTTTCTTTGACGTGCAAGCCCCATGTGACAGTGCTGAAGCACGTAACAGCTTTGCAGAGCTCCCAGTGGTGTGAGGCCCCAGGCAATTGCCTTGCTTGTCACTTCCAATGTTGACCCTGCACTAAATCAGTCACAGGACCTTTCTGGGAGCTTCATCCTCCAGGCTGAGAAATAATCAATTAGATGAGCTGAGTAGCCCCTGGGAGACCTCTGCACACCTCACTGACCTCACACTCTCAGATCCAGGACACCAAATAGTTCACTTAAAAAAAAAAAGAAGAAAGCTGTGTCTACACGTGCATGCTACTTCGAAGTAGCGGCACTAACTTCGAAATAGCGCCTGTCGCGGCTACACGCGTCGGGCGCTATTTCGAAGTTAACTTCGATGTTAGGCGGCAAGACGTCGAAGTCCTTAACCTCATGAGGGGATCGGAATAGCGCCCTACTTCGACGTTCAACGTCGAAGTAGGGACCGTGTAGACGATCCGCGTCCCACAACGTCGAAATTGCCGGGTCCTCCATGGCGGCCATCAGCTGGGGGGTTGAGAGATGCTCTCTCTCCAGCCCCTGAGGGGCTCTATGGTCACCGTGGGCAGCAGCCCTTAGCCCAGGGCTTCTGGCTGCTGCTGCGGCAGCTGGGGATCCATGCTGCAGGCACAGGGTCTGCAACCAGTTGTCGGCTCTGTGTATCTTGTGTTGTTTAGTGCAACTGTGTCTGGGAGGGGCCCTTTAAGGGAGCGGCTGGCTGTTGAGTCCGCCCTGTGACCCTGTCTGCAGCTGTGCCTGGCACCCTTATTTCGATGTGTGCTACTTTGGCGTGTAGACGTTCCCTCACAGCGCCTATTTCGATGTGGTGCCGCGCAACGTCGAAGTTGAACATCGACGTTGCCAGCCCTGGAGGACATGTAGACGTTATTCATCGAAATAGCCTATTTCGATGTTGCTACATCGAAATAAGCTATTTCGATGTAGGCTTCACGTGTAGACGTAGCCGAAGAGTGTTCGTAGGAAACAGTGAACTGATAATTAATTGATTTTAAAACTCGAAACCCCGGCGCATCTATCAACGCTTACTGAACACTGGCTAAGGTACAAATATATAACTATTTATTTAATTCAGTTAACCTCACTAACATAACAATACTGTAAACTTAACTATCAATCTGGTTGTCAAAAAATAATGAAATAAACATATCTGTATACAAGAATTTACACAGACTGACCCCACCCAAAGGCTCTCATACCACGATTCAGATCAGGTAGGTTTTAAGTGGGATGCCAGGCTGATCTATGGACGAGCGCATGATGTCTTCCTTCTCCTTTCTTCTTTCTTCTGTCTGCTTCGCTTCTTTCTTCAGTTCTTCAATATTTGACACGTCGTCTTGCATGGTGTATGCCTGTAAGAAATGACTCCTGTGTGCAGGTAAATCTATAACTTCTTGTATAACAAAACTGAACGTATTCAAAGAATGGACCAATATACACCCCTCAATGGCAAGTAGAGTGCATGTGTATATTTAGTCTCGAATCTCACTGTCCTCTGATATCACAACAATCCAGTCACAACATGTCAGGGGAGAGTGAGAGACCAAGATGGATGGTGCTACCTCCTTATATAACCAATGGTTACCCGGGGGTTGGGGGGGGACCCTAGGTCACCTGACCCTGATTTTCCCTACCTTTTCTTCTGAGGTAAATTGCTGAGTCATCTTAAACAAAATGGAATCCTTACTGGCACCCATTTTAAAATTCCATATTAAACAAATTTACCCTAACAAGAGAGTGTGTAGAGAGTGTGTGTAATAGACTCAAGTGACATTTAAGGCAAACTAAGTTAACATTCCAGTGCTGACAAACCTTCGGTAAGTATAAGTAATGTCCTTGGCTACAGAAAGACACAGTCACAGAAACCCAGTTTCTTGGCACATTTAATTGGTTGGATTACTGACTGCAAGTATGTGGTTTGTGTTGGGGCACATATTTGGGGACTGAAGGGAGGGGAGGATATAATTTTCTGGCTTCAAGTCTGAGGGCTTCCTAAAAACACATGCGGTAGAAGACCAATACGTGGCACTCGAAGTAAAATTAAAGATTTGCTTTACTCCTGGGCTGAACCTGAAAGCTGAGTAGGAGCAGGATGGCTTGTATTCACAGCAACAGAAAACCTTCTTCTACACTAGAAGCATCTGTTGACAGAAGTATCTGTCAGAAGAGATTTTCTGACAAAACCTTTGTTGACAGATCGTGTCTACATGAAAAAGTGGATTGACCTTTCAATTCGCTCTGTCGTCATAAAGTGGCCACACAGCTCTTGCTGCTTTGTTGACAGAACAGGTCCTGGTAGCCCACCAGATAGGGTCACATGGCCATCAAGCCTTCCAGGACCTCCAGCCAGGCTCACCCTTAAAGGCCCCCCACCCCGACTCACATTCCCTGCCCATGCCGAGGCTTGCCGATCTCCCTGAGGGAGAGCAAAGCTGCTGCAGGGCTCCCCAGCCATCTGTGAGAGAGCCAGTGCTTTCCTGACCACAAGCTTGTCAGAGCAACCCCTGGGCTGATGAGCAGATACTGCAGGCACTGCCAGTGATCCTTATGGCCATCTTCCACCACAGTTGGAGGGGTGAGACTGCCCTCTAGCCTGCAGAGTATGCCCATGGTGCCCCAGTGCCTGACCCACCCTTGCCACCATAGGTGCTCAGGCGGTTCTGGAGGTACGCCACCAGCTCCAAGTGGTGGGTCGTGGGGCAATGGGACAACTAGCAGTGGCCCCTGAATTTCTGTATGTGCAAGGAGACCTGCATGGAGTTCTGCACCTGGCTTGGCCTCACCTTCCAACGACAGGACACCTGCATGCAGTCCACCCTCCTCCTTGAGAAGCTGGCCACCCCCAACAGTGACCGCTCCATCGGCAACAAATTCGGTGTTGGGAGGTCCACCATCAGGGCAATGTGGCTGGCCCACAGCCATGGCAGGGGCAGGTTTCTCCCCCCCAGGGTCCTGGGACTCATGTGGCCCCCCGTGGGGCTGGCAGTGGGCTGGCACCCATGCCTAGGTGCTGTCTGCTGGGGCTAGGTGGGATGCACTTCTGTGCACATGGGTGCATGGGCTGGGCCTGCAGCATGGGTTCTGCCCAGGCTGGCCTGGTGACGTCTGTGGCACAGCCCATCTGTGCCCCCACCCCGTGCTCTGGAGTGTGTAACCGATGGGGTACTCACCAGCCAGTCCCCAGAAGAGGTCCACAGATGGTCTGGACATTGCCTCATGAGAGGGGCCTGAGTCCAGGGCGATGGTGAGGGTCCCCTGGCTGGACTTGCAGTCTGACAGTGATCCTAGCTGGGGCTCTGGCAGGGTTTCCAGCTGCTTCAGCTCCAGCTGCTTTGGTGGGGAGGGGCTCCTCAGCCATTTTGACAGCCACTGTGCTGGGGGTACTGTCCTCGTTCCCCAGGAGCTTATGCAGTTGCTCATAGAAGGGGTCACCACATGTCCTGGGCCCACACATAGCCTGGCACAGCTCCTTTACTTTGGCCCACACCTGCTCCAGGGTGTAGGCAGGGTGTCGGCACTCCCCCAGGGCTACAGCAAGGTAGGTGTCCCCTGGGGCATTCCAGCGCTTGGCTGTGGGGTCCAGCAGGATGGCCTCCTCACCTCAGAGGCCCAGGAGATCCTGGAGCTCAGGTATGGTCCAGGAGGGGGCCCACTTCCACATCCTGCGAGAGTCCAGGGGGGGTCTCAGCTGGCCTCCAACATGCCTGCAGTGTCTGGGAGCAGCTGTGAGGTCATGCTGGCAAGCAGCGTGGTGGGTCTGCTGCTTGCACATTCTCAGCTTCCCCCCACAGGGTTTCTGGGGCTCCCTGAACCTTTAAAAGTGGCCAGAGGCATAGAGCATAGAGCTGTGATTACGGTGGAGGGGATGCCTCCCGGGTCCAGCTGGCCAGCTCTGTGGAGCACCTCTGTCGACAAAAGGGCTCCCCAGAGCATCTATGCGGCTTTTTCATCGACAGTTCAAAGCATTGTTCCTCATCGCAGAGCGGCAGAATGCTGTCAGCAGAAAAGCCTAGTTTTGTCGCCAGACTGTCAACAAAACGCATTTTGTATGTAGACACTCAGTGAGTTTTGTTCACGAAACTCTAGTATAGATGTAGCCCCAGAGAATATGTTACTTTCACAGTAATTTCATGTACTCGTACTGAAATATGGGGAGAATCAAAGGAGGAAAATAAAATGCCATACGAATTTTCTTTCTGATGTTACTTCTAAGGGTTACAGTTTTGTAATCCTGCAGGAAGTAGGTTGGGATAGCTGTGTGTCTGAGAAGTGTCAATGGTAAAAATTATTCTGGTTAGCAAATGCTGTATTAACTTACATTTTAATTATCACATTATTAACACATAAACCTAACCCTCGGGTTAACCAGCTAGCTTTTTAAACATGTCTTTTTCTACAGTAGGTGCTTACCAACATGTTAAATAAAATGTATGAATAAAAATGTTTCCGAATACACCTTGTTTTTTCCAGGGTCTACCACTAGGAAGAGGTAAGAACAGTAAATAAACAAGAGCAAAGGCAGACCGAGGACCACACAGGGTTCAGAAGAATAAGATTAGCAATAACAGGAAACAGTGATCAGGGCACTGGTTCACATCTGGTTTTGAACTGGTAGTGACAAAAATTATTGCCAGCTAAATTGATGGACTCAGCCAAATTCTTAATGGCCGTGTCTACACTACAAAAATAACTTTGAAGTTGCTTACTTTGAAGTACAACTTCCAAGTAACAGACTTCGAAGTTGAGCATCTACATGCATTCTGCTTCAAAGTTCAATGAGCATACAGCCTATAATTACCCCTGTTCTGCAATTGATCTCTATGTGACAGAGGTCCAGACTTACTTACCTGGAGACTGATAACTGGGAATGGAGTAAGGACTTCAAAGTTGGGTTCCCTTACTTCCAAGCTAACTTCAAAGTAAGGGAAAATGTGTGTAGACTCTGCAGGCTACTTTGAAGTAGTGCCTAACTTTGAAGTTAGCTCCTAGTGTAGATGCACCCAATGAGTAGTATCCATACTTAGTCTCACCTTTATTTGCTATCTCAGCAGAAAGCCCAAGTGTGGAACAGGCATGGGGACTGACCATGGAGGTGGTCATCATGGATGAAATATTTGCACACAAGAGTGGGGAATCTGCTCCTCTAGCTGTAACTTGTTCCGTGACTAAAGAGGTTATCAGTCTCCAGGTAAGTAAGTCTGGACCTCTCTCATATACAGATCCATTGAAGAACAGGGGGAATTATAGGCTATGTGCCAGGCAAGGACTGCAAGGATTTCACAAGTGAGGGGAAAAAAAACAGCAATGACCTAAGGAGCAGAATAGTAGAAAACAAATGCTTTGAAACAACGGAAGTATCAGAGTAGCTATAGGCAGATGTGCCTGCTTTATGATTGGGAAGGCCATACCCTGGCAGTAAAAATAACTTTCTCCAAGGCTTGGGAGGGATCTGAAGAAAACAATTTACAAATAAGCCCATGAACACTATGTACCTTTGTGTCCTTTAGCTTTGGAACAGGCTTTTTAAATAACAAAAAAAAATTGCAATAATACAGACCTTAGCATTGCAGTTCCATCGTTTCTCTACCAAGTACACTAAGGGTATGTCTACACTTGGGAATAAAGTCAAATTTATTAAAGTCGCCTTTTTAACACTAAATTTTATAAAGTTGAAGTTGAGTGTCCACACCTGTTCACAAAGTCGACTTAGTATGTCCCCATTAAATTGCCTAAGTTCAACTGTGGCAGCAGTGCATTGTGGGTACCTATCCCACAGTTCCTGCCACCCCATTGCATTTTGGGTTTCTGTGCCAGTGTCTTGTGGGAAAAAAAGCGACCACAAGTGGCTCTGGGAGTTTAATGTCATCACTCCAAAGTGCATTTCCCTCACTTCCCTCTTCCTGCTGAAAAAAAAATGGCCCAGGAAATTTTCATGCTGCTTTTACATTGCCTGTCACATGCCATTACAAGGACAACAGGGATTCAGAGAAGCATCAATCTTTAGTGAACTCTTTGATGATGACTTCCCACACTGTACTGCAGTATCTTCTAAATGTATCAAAACAAAAAGCAGTCAAGTAGCACTTTAAAGACTAGCAAAATAGTTTATTAGGTGAGCTTTCGTGGGACAGACCCACTTCTTCAGACCAAAGTGGGTCTGTCCCACAAAAGCTCACCTAATAAACTATTTTGCTAGTCTTGAAAGTGCTACTTGACTGCTTTTTGTTTTGATAGTGTAGAGACTAGCATGGCTTCCTCTCTGTTACTTCTAAATGTAATGAACCTGGATGATGAGTACCATGAGACAGTGGAACATTTTCACGTCAACAGTGGGAAAGGAGGAACGCAGATTTGGTGGCAGCACTGGATGCATTGTACACCATGGTGCAGAGGTTTTGGGCCAGCGAAACCAGATCAGACTGGTGGGACCACAACATTTTGCAGGCATGGGATGATGGGCAGTGGCTGCAAAACTTCCACATGCATAAGGCCACTTTCGTGAAACTTTGTGAATTGCTGTCTCCCGTCCTGAAGTACTGCAGCAACAGAATGCTTTGACAGTTCAGAAGTGTGTGGCAATTGCTCTGTTGAAGTTTGCAATGTCAGACAGCTACCGGTCAGTGGGAGATCAATTTGGAGCGGGCAAATCTACAGTGGGGGCTGTTGGCATCCAGGTAGCCAAGGAGATCAGTAAACTTCTCCTGCAAAAGACATAGCATGCAGGACAGCACATATGCAGGACATAGCACATGGTTTTGTTGCCACAGGGTTCCCTAACTGTGGTGGGGCCATAGATGGAATGTATATCCCCAGCCTGCCACTGGACCACCTGGCCTCAGAGTACCTAAACCACAAGGGGTACTTCTCTATGCTTTTGCAGGCATAGGTAGATCACAAAGGTCATTTCATCTACATCAACATGGGATGGTTGGGAAATGTGCATGACAAGCATATCTTTAGGAATGCTGGTCTGTTTAGAAAGTTCCAGAGTGGTACTTTCTTTCCAGACCAGAATATCAACATTGGGGCTGTGGAAATGCCTATTGTGATACTGAGTGTCTCTGCTTACCCTTTGCTACCTTGGCCAATGAAGCCATACACAGGCAGCCTGGACTGTGGTAAGGAGCACATCAACTACAGGTGTAGCAAGTCCAGAATGGTGGTAGAATGTGCCTTTGGCCATTTAAAAGCCAGGTGCAGGTGCCTTCTGACCCATTTAGACCTCTATGAAGAAAACATTTCCCTTGTCATAGGGTCCTGCTGTATTCTTGATAACATCTGTGAGTTGAAGGGGGAGAATTTCATGCTAGCATGGAGGGCATAGATAAATCTCCTGGCCAGTAATTATGAGCTGCCAAACACAAGGGCAATCAGGAGGATGCATAGAGGTGCAGTGCAAATCAGGGATGTCTTGAAAACCATATTTATGAATGAGTGGGCAGATACCTGAATCTGCTGCTATTAAATAGCATGCCCACCACCATGATGTGTGCTTGCTCTTTATGAAACCACTTCCAACTGCATGCCACCCCATACCATCACACCTGACCCCAAAGCATGGACCTCAAAGTATGTTAACTAATAAATAAAACTTTCTTTTATCGACCTACATTGTTTTTATTCAGGTGTCCCTAATGGCAGAGGGGTGGGTATAGGGAAAGTAAGAGAATGATGATCTCATATTTGGTAGAAAGTCTGCTTTCTGCTGTGCAGTGATTCCCTGGAAGTAGACTGCAATGTCTGTGACCTCTCCCTTCTCATTCTGGGGCCCAAACAAGGGGAGAACACTGAATTTGGAGAGGGAGCTCTGAAATGGAACATGGATACCAAAAGGGGATCTAGAGTTACTTGACTGCATGAGCTCTGTCTGCTTCATTATTAGGGACAGCACTTTTATATAATTTTCCAATACTTGTTTCCTTCATTTTTGAACATCCTGTCTGTCCAGGGCAGCTTGCACATGTTCTTTGCATGCCTCTTCCAAGTGCTCAGTCATGAGCGCCTTTTTTGCCTTTTTCCTCCTCTGTATCTGTGCTAATCTCACTTCAGTGGGTGGGGAGGTGGAGGCACCAGTCTTTGCACTCCCACTTCCAAGGCTAGTTCCTGTGGAAAAAAGTCACATTGAAATGTAAAGCTCATTGTCATCAGCAACATTTTTATCTTTACTGGGAACAATGAGCTTAGTGACAGAATGACTGGCTGTCTGTCTCTATGGAGGAACATATGTCCATGACAAGGTCATTCTCTGGATTCTTAAGGCTGAGAATGCACAAATCTAACCGGAAGGATTCAAGATCTTCTGCAGCTGATGTTTACCTTGCAGAGAATGGTAAGATATTTTCAGCTAATGGGAAGAAATGTGAAAGCACCACAGCCCTTGTGTGGATGGAGCATGCCACTGAGCACTGGGCAGCACTTTGACCCTGGCCGTGACCCACACCAGCCCATGCAGGAGGTAGGTGGCATGCACTGCATGCCATTCTTTAAGCAGTGCCATGATTTAAAAGCCATAGTCAGGCTGCATGAGTTTGCTCTGCACTAGGTCACAGGGAAAGAAATCATTAAAAGTCACCGCAGTGACTCATGAAACTTTCCATGCTGGTTCTAGATTGCCAAAGGAGACGTCCTCCTCCTCAGAATAAGAAAAAGGGATAAGGAAAGAATGCTTATGCTCTGTGGGTACAAGTCTGGAAAATCTGCAAAAATGCTTTGCAGGGCCATGATTCCAGATTATTTGCTGGTGGTCTGGTGTGGAAAGATGTCTTACCATGGAAGCAGGAATAAGCAGGTCTCCCCAAAACTCTTAGGAGAAGAATCAAAAAGTGCCTGCCCGAGACCTTTAGTGAGATGTCCAAACAAGATCGGTGCTCCATCACCAGAAATATTAACAAGCTGCTCTAGGGGAAATGGGCATAGATCCACCCTACCATGCTTGCACCATATTATTCTCAGTATAAAAGAAGCATACTCACCAGAAGTGCCCTCTCCAGCATCACAGCTTGCCTCTGAAACCTCCTGGGAGGAGAGGACTGGCTCCAAAGCTATAAAAATCTCCTGACTTGCAGGATCAGCTTCTCCACTGGACTGCAGAGTGCTGTCATCCACCTCTTCCTCATCCACCACCTCAGACACCACTTTATGCTCCTCGCTGCTGCCAGAGGTCTGCACTGAGGCATCCAGGCATTTTTGGAGGGAAGTGGTTGGGTCTTTCCTCAGAATAAGTTCCAGCTGCTCATAAAAGTGGCACGCTCGGGGAGATGATCCAGGCCAACCATTGGCTTCTTTGGTCTTTCGGTATGCCTGCCTGAGTTCCTTGATTTTAACACGGTAGTGCTGAGCATTCCTAGTGTGCTCTTTCTGAAGCATGCCCTGTGATATCTTGGCAAAAATGTGTGTTGTTTTGCTGGTTTTAAGCTGCATGCGGACAGATTCATTCCCCCCAACACACGCACACGGTGATGAGGTCCTGGATCTCCTGTTCGCTACATGCTGGAGCTCTTTTGCAACCCTCTGAACTCATGGTTAGTAGGTGTGCTGTTGAGCTGTGCTCCTGAGCTCTGCTAGCCACACTGGCCAGAAAGGAAAGGAAATTAATTCAAATTTCCCCAGCTGATGATCTCTGCTTCCTGTCACCTACTTTCTGCTCAGCTGGAGAGTAGCACATGTTAAAGTGACAACCAGAAAGGACACTTAGGGCATCGTGGGATATTTTCAGAGTTTAATGATATCAGTTTTAATACAGTTGCTTCCACCCTAGCATAAGGTCAACATCAAAAAATCATTTTTGGTGTTACTCCTTGTGAAAACATGTTTACAAAAGTTGACCTTAGAACCTCTTAAAATCAACGTAATGAGCCCTGTGGTGAAGACCGATGCTTTATAAAATCAACCCAAGTCCCTGAAATTTTATTTTATCCCTTAGTATAGACCATGCCTAAAAACATCTCAAGTCCTGTTGGTGGAGGGCAGAATTTCGTCTGCTCCATTTTGCTTTTTAGAAATTGAAAATAGGTAACTGAAAAGCAAGCAAACAAGATAAACATTGAAGAGAGTACAGTCAATTGTTGGAAAGTTATAATGTTGACATTTCTGCTTCCCATGAAGGCCTATGTCCACAAAAATCACACTGTTTTTCATTTTTTGAGATTCAGTGTTCTACTGGTCTTCAGCAAATATAAAAAGGAAGGCGCAAAGCTACTGAAAAGAAAACATACAGTGAGGTGGCAAGTGATTGATGACAGCGGGATATTGTGATGCTTTGCACTGTGTGGGTTGCCCTGTGCTTCACAAGGTGAATACTAACTTCATTATACAGCTGGGGAAACTGAGTTACCAAGTGATTAAGTCACTTTCTCAAGATTCCACAAAGAGTCAATGACAGAATTCTGTTCTCTGGACTTCCAGGCCACTGTCCTATGTATCATTATAGCCGTGTCTACACGTGCACTCTACTTCGAAGTAGCGGCACTAACTTCGAAATAGCGCCCGTCACGGCTACACGCGTCGGGCGCTATTTCGAAGTTAACTTCGACGTTAGGCGGCCAGACGTCGAAGTCGCTAACCCCATGAGGGGATAGGAATAGCGCCCTACTTCGATGTTCAACGTCGAAGTAGGGACCGTGTAGTCGTTGTGAGTCCCGCAACGTCGAAATTGCAGGGTCCTCCATGGCGGCCATCAGCTGAGGGGTTGAGAGACGCTCTCTCCAGCCCCTCAGCTCAATGGTGGCCGCATGGAGCGGCCCCTTAAAGGTCCCCTCCCCCTCCCTTCCTGTGCAGAAACCTGAGGGAACGTGCAGGCGGCAGCCCAGACACGCGGCCAGCCTGCACGTCCCTCAGCCATCCAAACCAGCCACCCCACCTGCGATGGCTGCCCGGCAGCCCTCCCAGCACCCCCAGGGGACCCCCCCAAGGGGAGCCAGGGCAGCCAGCCCAGCCAGGTGGGCAGCCAGGCTGGCAAGCGGCAGCAGAGCCCCTCCTGGACGGAGGCTGAGCTGCGGGACCTGCTGGGGCTCTGGAGCGAGGAGGAGGTGCTCCAGGTAATGGGGAGCAAGAGGCGGAACGCGGATGCGTTCGCTCGGCTGGCCGACGGCCTGGCTGCCCGGGGTCACCCTGCCCGCACTCCTGATCATGTCAGGAGTAAGGTGAAGGAGCTGCGGCAGGGTTACTCCCGGGCCCAGGATGCGGCCGGCCGATCTGGGGCTGCCCCCGTCACTTGCCCCTTTTACAGGGAGCTCAGGGACATCCTGGGCCCCCGGCACACCTCCTCCCCTCCGGCCACCCTTGATACTTCGGCCAACGAGCCCCAGCAGGCCCTGCAGCCAGAGCCCGCCCCGGAGGTAAGCCCCGCACCCTGGGGGCCCCCCCCCGGAGTCCACCCCCAGGACATCGCGGCAGGAGGAGGGGGGGGGGCTCCTCCTCCGCGGAATCCAGCCTGCAGATCCTCCTCCTGCCATCCCAGAGCAGCAGCCGGGCCTCCGCCCCCCGGGGATCTCCAGCCTGTGGGAGTGGACCGACAGGTATGTACCCCCCCTCTGGTGTACACCCCTGGGCTTGAGGGGCGGGGGGTAATAGATATGTGTCCAGGGCCCCCCACATGCTCACATGGCCATGGCCCCAAGGACAGCAGGGCCATGTCCCTCACAGCAGTGCATCAGCCCCTGCCCCCTCCCACCCCGCACGACAGTGCCATGCCCCATCCCCGGGGCAGGGGGGAGCGGAACCTCGAGGGGCCCCCTGGAGGAGGGGGTGGGACAACCCGCAGCAGCAGCAACAGCAACAGCAGCAGCATGTGATGGAGTCGGGGGAGTGCCAAAGGGAGACTCAGGCTAGATATGAGCAACAAGAGCCGAATAGCTCTCAGGGGCAAAGGAGGATCCTGGGGCTACAGCTGGCAGGTGACACCTCCGCCCTGAGCAAAGAGGAGGGAGGAGCCGAGCTGGCTTGGAATTGGGGGGGAGGGCGGGGGCCACAGGTAGAGGCTAGGGGAAGGGAGAGCTGGAAGGCAGACAGCCTGAGGAGGGGGAAAGCTGCATCCCAGAGGGGCACCCCTTGGGGTCTTCTCCCCAGGACGGGTTGGAAGGACTGTCTCTTCCGACAGCTGGTGCTGTCACTCCTGGGAGAAACTGAGCACCTGTGGCCTAAGAAACCTCTCCTGTCAGACCCTGCGGAGTGAAGTGAGAGTCGCTCCCACCAGGGGACGGGGTGCAGTGCAGGGGGACCCCTGAACCCCATCCATCACAGCAGCATCTCCCGGGGACGGGGATGGGGAACCTGCAGCACAGGGCTGGGGGGACAAAGGCCACGGCTCGGGGCCCACACTAACACCTGTCTCCATTCTTCTTCCCCTCCTCCTCTCCCGTGTCCCGCACCTGCACCATCAGAAGGACCGGAAGAGAGCGCCGGCGAGGCATCAGTGGTCCCGGAGAGCCCTCCGGGGCCATCGCTCCAGGCAAGCCCCTCGGCCGAGGACCGACCGGCCCCACGGCGGGCTAGACGGCGGACCCCGCGCCACCACCAGCCGATGGCGATGGACCCCCAGCTGCTGGCCATCCACCGTCGGCAGCTGGAGGTCGCGGAGCAGCACCTGCAGCTGCAGGAGCGGGCGCTGGCCTGGCGCCAAGAGGCATGGGGGGGCCTACATGGAGACTTTCAACCGCCTGGTGGACTACCTGGACCCCCATGCCGCGCCAGCTGCCGCAGCGTCCACCCTGCCTGCTCCACCCGCCGCACCACCAGCTGCTCCGCCTGTCTCCGTCCCGTCCACCGTCGCCCCGCCACCCACCGCCAAGGGCCGGAGCGCCGAGGGACCCCTGGAGCCAGCTGAGACTCGCCGGGCATATCTTCCGGTCCGGCCCGCCCCCCAGCCAGCCCCGGACAGGGCTGCGGCCACAGCGGGGCTCCTGGCCGCCCACGCCCAGTGCCGGACTTTAGGGGTGAGGGGCCCGGGACGTGGCCCCCCCCCTTGTATATAGTTGGAACTTATTATTTTGTGCCCCCCGTTTGCCCCGTCCCCCCCATGTAAATAGTTCTCCCCTTTATCCTCCCTGGTTTTCTTTTTATTACTGAGCACACTTTTTTCTTACTATTGTTTTATTTGTACATATTACTTTGGTTCCACACGTTGTATATAGTTTGTTCTTGTTTTATATATTTATAGTTAAAAAAAAAAGTTCTCAAAGAAAAAGCAGTTTAAGTTCAGCCACAAGTGCGTGCTGTCATTTGTCCAGGAAAAGTGGGAGGGGGGTGCGGTTGGGTGCTCCATGGTGTGGGCGTTGGGGCAAGAGTGTGGTGGAGGAAGGGGCGGGCAGTGGGGGGCCTGGCAGAGTTCACCCTGCGGCCTCATCATTGAAGTGGGCCCGCAGGGCCTCCCGGACCCAGGTCCCTTCGGGGTCCACCTGCCGACTGGGGGCAGCGGGTGGCTGCACATCGGCCCTGCCAGCCTCCACAGCCCAGCCCTGGAAAAAGGCCTCCCCCTTGCTCTCCACCAAATTGTGCAGGGCGCAGCAGGCACCCACAATCAGGGGGATGTTGTTGGGGCCCACGTCCAGGCGGGTCAGGAGACATCTCCAGCGTCCTTTCAGGCGGCCAAATGAGCGCTCCACCACCTGGCGCGCGTGGTTCAGGCGCTGGTTGAAGTGCTCCTGGCTAGTGGAGAGATGGCCCGTGTACGGGTGCATGAGCCAGGGCCAGAGGGGGTATGCCGCATCTGCGATGACGCAGAGGGGCATGGTGGTGTCCCCCAGAGGGATCTCCCGCTGGGGGATGTAGGTCCCTGCCTCCAGCCGGCGGCACAGGCCCGAGTTCCGGAAAACCCGGGCGTCGTGGGTGCTGCCAGGCCAGCCCACATAAATGTCCTGGAAACGTCCCCGGCTGTCCACCAAGGCCTGGAGGACCACAGAATGGTAGCCCTTGCGATTCAGGTATCGTCCTACACTGTGATGTGGGGCGCGGATGGGGATGTGAGTCCCATCCAGAGCCCCGAAGCAGTTGGGGAAGCCCAGGGTGGCAAAGGCCACGATGGTGGCATCTGGGTCCCCCAGCCTCACGAGCCTGTGCAGGAGCATGGCATTGATGGCACGCACAACCTGCAGGGAAAGCACATGGGACAGCACCAATGAGGGGTGAGCAGGGTGTGCGTGGCCCTGCCCTGCCCTCCCCTCCTCTGCCCTGGCCTGCCCTGGCCTGCCCTGCCCTCCTCTGCCCTCCCCTGCCCTCCTCTGCCCGGGCCCCCCTCCCCTGCCCTGCCCTCCCCCTGTGGGTTCTCTTACCTCCATGAGGACAGCCCCGACGGTGGCCCTGCTGACACCAAACTGCTGTCCCACGGATCGGTAGCTGTCGGGAGTGGCCAGCTTCCAGACAGCGATGCCGACCCGTTTCTCCACTGTGAGGGCACGCCGCATGGCGGTGTCCTGGTGCCTGAGTGCGGGGGTGAGCCACTGGCACAGCTCCATAAATGTCTGCCGGCTCATCCTGAAGTTCCTGAGCCAGCGGTCGTCGTCCCACTCCCCAAGCACCAGCCGCTCCCACCAGTTGGTGCTGGTGGGGTAGCTCCACAGCCACCGGCATGTGAGCCGGGGGCGGGGGCGGGGTGCTGCAGGGTTGGGGGTTGAGCCCTGCTGCCCTGGGGGCAGCTCCTCCTCCGGTGTAGCAAGGAGGTGCTCAGCTGCCTCCCGCATGGCATGGAGCAGGGCAAGCCCTGCTCCTGCCGGGAGGGCTGGGTGGACCTCTGGCTGCTGCTGCTGCTGCTGCTGCTGCTGCTGCTGCTGCTGCTGCTGCTGCTGCTGGGGGTCCATGACTGCGTCGCCCGGGGTCTGTGTGCCTATGGCTCCTCAGACCACGTGCTGTGCAGGCTGAGTGTGTCTGGGAGGGGCCCTTTAAGGGAGCGGCTAGCTGTTGCCCCGGAAGTGCTAGTCCGCCCTGTGACCCTGTCTGCAGCTGTGCCTGGCATCCCTATTTCGATGTGTGCTACTTTGGCGTGTAGACGTTCCCTCGCTGCACCTATTTCGATGTTGGGCTGCGCAACGTCGAAGTTGAACATCGACATTGCCAGCCCTGGAGGACGTGTAGACGTTATTCATCGAAATAGCCTATTTCGATGTCGCTACATTGAAATAAGCTATTTCGATGTAGGGTTCACGTGTAGACGTAGCCTATGTGTTATATGTAGTGGAGAATTTGCACCCCTCACTAAATGCACTGAAACCAGTTTAAACCTTGCTCAGGTAGGTCTTGCATGCATTAGTAAACTGGCAAATTAAGCTAAATTGATTTAGGCAAGGGTTTAATGGATTTAGATCTATTTACCTTGTAGGTATGCATAGATTGATTTTTTTTTTTAAATGTAGTTAAACCAGTGCAACTTCTCCCATATAATAGACAAGGTATATGAAAGATGGAAAGAAAAGAAGACGGCAAAAGGACAAAAGGAAAAGACACCTATGAGAGGTGTAGAAGTCAGTCGATTTAAAAAGCAAAACTGAGCTGACTCTGCAGAGGTTACTCCAATGGGTCAGGATGAAAAGAATCTTTGACCTCCAGTTACACTCCACACAAACAAATCCTCCTTATATCTGTGTCTTTTGAGCGGCATTCCTTTCCAGGACTGCAATCCTCCTTCTGTGGGAGAGAAAGTATGGCTACAAAGGTGAAGCCCCACTATTCGCACCTATGCCTAAGACTTTTCTGGGTTTCTGGAGATGGCATGTAAACCAGTCTTGGCTGAGGTGTGCAGTGGCATGGCTCATTTCCTCCTAAACAGGCAGAAAGTACAACCACCATAGGATATCCTTCACTTTGCAGAGGCTTTTGAGAATTTCAGCAGTAATGTGTCAGGACAGTATACAATTTGGAGCCCAGAAAATCATCAATAAAACACAGCATTTGTAATGTTTTTTGACACAAAAGATCTGATGTTCCTTTTCCTTCCAATTTTGGAACCAACATGTTCCTTTAACTTCCTAATGGGGTTCTAAAAGAGGATTCCCTATGTAAACATTCTCCAGGGACTCCAGGTCCCCCTTCCTAACATCTTGCAATTACCTCTAGTTTCTTTATTCCACTGAATACCTAAGATTGACTCCTCACACTTCTGAGAGAGGACATACATTTGTGTTAAATGTACCTGGTGTAATATTTGGTTAGGACTTTCATAAGCACCTGTGGAAATGAGGCACTATTTTCCCATTGGTTTCTGAATGGAACTGTTGCCTAACTCTTAACTGCTTTTGAAACTCCTTCCCAAAACCTCTCCAATCAAATATTTTTAAATTCATAGAAACTTGAAAAAAAAGACAGAAAGTAGTTTTTAGGCCTAATCACAGCACATGGCAAATGGCTGCTTCTGAGATTCTAAAAACCTCTGTAGGGATTACTGCAAATAAGAAAAAAATATGCAATTCATTAGAAAAAGGTATGGTTAAAATTCTGTATCACTGCTCAGTGGAACTTTGTCCCTTAAGATGGGTGCAGTGGAATCTTTACACATCCTAATTTTCTACTTTTGTTTTTGCAAGGAAACTAAGGAAAAACATACTGGCTATAAACACACTAGCCCCTAATTTCAGAAGGGGCATGTTAATGAGGGATCTTGGAAGATGTTAATGGGGTGATGACGTGAATATGCAGTGCCTCATTAGCATAATAGCAACCAAACGCTATTCAAAAGGGCTGCTTTCAGAACGCGCACTGCCCTTGTAGACGGGGGCCTTTCGAAAGGACCCCCTGGACTTTGAAAGTCCCTTCTTCCCAAAACCAAATGGGAAAAAGGAGCTTTCAAAATCAGGGGGTCGTTCTGAAAGGCCCCTGTCTACATGGGTAGCGTGTGTTCCAAAAGCAACACTTTCGAAGCATGCGCAGCTGCCATTATGCTAATGAGGTGCTGCATATCATTAGCATCTGCCACGGTGGCTCCTTACCATGCGCCTTCCGAAAAGAGGGACTAGTGTGGCCACAGCCATTTTCACTTAGGCTGCATCTACTCTAGCAAGTTCTTTCGAAAAACTTTTCAAAAGAAGGGGACTCTTTCAGAAGATCCCCTGGAGTATCTACACACAAAAAGCATTCTTTCAAAAGTAAATCAAAAGAATGAGGTGCACCCTTCTAAATCATTCTTCCTTTCCTGTTTCAGGAAGAGGGCCCTCTTTCAAAAGCTTGAAAGAAAACATGTAGATGCTTCACAGGCCCTTTTTTTCCCCAGAGAGCAGTCCTGACGGGGGCCTGATTTTTCAATCCCTGGCCTGTACTTTCAAAAAAGTGTGGGGCTGTGGGGACGCTCTCTTTCAAAAGAGCAGATCACTCTCTTGATCCGCTTGTGTGTGTGTGAAAGAACTTCTTTTGAAAGAGTGCGTTCTGAAGAGATCTTCCAGAAGGGCTTCTTTCGAAAGATCTCTGTAGTGCAGACATAGCCTTAGCATATCACATGGTCTCCTGCACGTTGGATCAATAAAGAGTTTCTTTTGTGAAGGAAGTTAAAAAAACAAAAAGAAGTCTCCCTAATTTTTGATGGATTTCAGTATTTATTGTGATTATGTTGTGAAAAACTCCTGTGTATTGTACCTCATGGGCTACGTCTATGTGAGAAGCCTCTGTCGACCGAAGTAATTTTTGGAAGGGATTTCCTGGCAAAACTTCTGTCAACAGATTGAGTCTACACATAAAAGCAGATCAAAAGAGCAATCTGCTCTGTGGACAGAGAGCAGCCAGACTGCCCAGCCCTCTCTTGACATAATGGTTGACTGCAAGCTCTTCAAAAATGGCTGCTTGGTGAACTGGAAGCCCTGTTGGTCAACAAAAGGGCCCCAGGGCATTTACACGGCTGTTTTGTCAACCAAACACTGTCGAGAGAGGTGTTATAGCTGAACGGGGAGAGGTATAACATTGCCAACAGATGTGCTGGGTTCTGTCGACAACCTGTTGACAAAGTGCATTTGGCATGTAGACACTCCAGGGGTTTTTCCTTGAGAAAAGCCTGGTTTTGCTGGGAAAAGCCTCTAGTGTGGACATAGCCAGGGTTAAGGATGAAATCTTGGAGGCACAAAAAAATCTCACTAACTTCAGTGAGAACCAGAATTCATAGCACATTTCAAATGCTTTTGTCTTTTTAACGTATCTTCTAATAATGGTATTGCCTAGGTAAGATTTAAGACGGATTCATGAGACATCTACTGAGGACAGAATTAATCAGGAGTAATGAGTATTATGTATGTATTTTAGTTATCAGAAAAGAGGCTGCAAGGTTTTGAAATTTGTGCTCAAATCCAGTTTTATTTAGTTTCTCTAAGGCCTTCAGTAGCTACACGGCTGGACTCTGGAAACTGGATGTTAGCCATATTAAACATAGTTAGTCTGGATAAAAAGCCAGACACTTGCCCAAATCAGTTAGCTTTTCAAATGTCATTGTACATGAAGTGCATTATTGCTCCTTTTTAAAAACAGATCTGGCAAATGAGGTTAAAAAAATAAAAAATGCACAATTACCAAAATGTTCCAGAGCATCAAACCATAAAAGACTTAATTTAAAAAACAAGACAACTGCTGCTAACAGTATCTAATACATTAATGGCACATATTGTTAATGGTGACTTGATGCTCCAAATACATTGAATATACATACCAGATAAAAAGACCTATACAACGTGTGAAATGGTATTTAAAAAGCCTATTACAGCTATTCCCAGTACAATCTCAAAAATGGAATTTAACAGAGGCTAGGATCAGAAAAACAAGATACTTGATTATGACTTTACAACAGCCTATGTAAAGGCATCTAACCCCGCTAGCAGCTCACAGCACTAGTCACCTTAGACTCCCATAAGTGGTATTCATTCAGGACAAATACATATTGCCAGGAAGCTTCCCTGCTGTGTTTCTATGCACAGGTTATTCAACTACAGCTGGCATCAGCTATACAATTCTTCAGTCCCTGGGCAAACATTCCGCAGACCTTAACATTAATTCTGGTGCTTCCCAGTTGTTCTCTTGTGATGCTGCTGTTGCCTGAAAAAAGAGGAGAGTCTTTTAAAGATTTAAAAGTAGATTTTGATGCCCCATCTACTTAAGGTACTTGTATGGCCTTCATTATCATAGCAGCCCGGGACCTCCATTGTCAATGTTTTTATTCCCTGCTCTACAGAGGTGTTCTGAGAAATACCATTATCCCTAATATACACCTAGAGAAGGGAGGCAGAGAAACGCCAAAAGATTCTGTGTGATCTCAGGCAAGTCCATTGCAGAACAGGGAATTTAACTTTTGTCTCCCAAACCTCTGACTTGTGCCCTATCCACACCACACTATCCTTCCTCTCGTACCTATTGAATTAAGCTTAAACCTGTCAGCAAAATTAACCCCCAGTCTGGTGGGACAGGGGTGAGACTCACCTCACTGGACTTGAACATGAATGCCTACCAGCAAAACACATGATGATGTACTCTGCCTATCAGAGGGCATGATCCAGATTAAGAGTTTTTTGGCATGCAAGCTCTCTATATCAATAATACAGTATAAATCAGTGCTGTGCAACCAGTGTGCCATGGCACACTGGTGTGCTGAAAAGCAGCGCTTAGTGTGCCCCAGAGCCATGTGCTGGGAGTGCTGTCTCCCGCTCTGCACACCCCCCACCTCTTGGTGGGAGAAACGTGGCGGTGGTGGCAGCAGCAGCGGCTCTGGGGCGGCAGCAGTGGCAGTGGGGACAGCTCTGAGGAGGCAGCAGCAGTGCCTCTGGTAAGTCACTGGCATCAAGTTAGAGCAGGGAGTGGGGGTGGGGGTAGCTGGCTCTGCGGGGAGAGGTGAGGGTTGGGATAAAGCAGGGGCTAGAGGTGACTGGTTCTGGAGGAGGGGTGTGAGTCTGGGTTAGAGTGGGGAGCTGGGGATGCCTTGCTTTGGGGGAGGGGAAGGGGACTGGGTTATATATATATTGGGCATGCCTTGAAATTGTAATGGGTGCTGAAGTGTGCCACAAGGCGATAAAGGTTGCCGAGCGCTGGTATAAATGTACAGCAGCACTCACAAAGTGCACTCTAGAGCCACACAGTTCTCTTTTTAAACACCTGGCAGGCTAATTTCTGGGGAAAGTCACTGGTAAGTTCACTGCTTGGCGTGTACAACCAGGTGCACGTATGCACGCAATTACTGAATAATGGGTCAATTAACTTTAAAAACCTCGTAACGCAGCAAAGGTGCTCAATTAAACCCTAGCCAAACATTTAATGACATCTTATTGAAAAGGACACCAGGAGTTTACTTGCAACTTTTGCTTAGCTTGACTGAAGAAGAAAAGCCAACAGAAAGTGTGCTATATTTACAATATTTAAATTTTCAGGTATCTTTCCTTGTTTCTAAGAAAACATAAACACAGTTAGCACTAGTCAGTCTCCTTTGTAATTTTAAACTCCCCTCTCATATTGCACTTTATTGCTTCCCCATGTTCTTTTGACACTTGGTAAATAGCAAAAAAAAAAAAAAAAATGTGTTTTCAATGAGCTTTCCAGAAATCCTCTCTGAAGCTAAAAGTTTTTGCAGCATGCAGTCATTTGAAGCAGCTGTACGGCCAAAGCCAGGTTCCATTCGGCCCCCATTAGCTAGTTGCAATTGCTGGAACTAAGTGGAGACACCCAATGACTAAGATGTTCCCCACACAAAAAAATCAGCTACAACATCCTATCATAGGTAGAAATATTGCCAGTTGCTACAGAACAAAAACAACAAAATGACCAAAAGTTCAAATAGCTATATTCCAAATGTTCTACTTGTTATTACACAACCAGACCAACAAAGACATCCTGTCAAGTAAAGTGCATTAAAGAAAGAGAAAACACAAGCAGCAAAATTCTTGAACTCTTATTCTCATGTGACTGTACTCTTCAACATTTTTTTCAATCTATCTTACTTCTGGATGATGAGGACTATAAGGTGTTGTCTGGAAGACTTTTAATTGTGCACAGTTTGAAGTTTGGGTGCTTCAGCTGGTTAAATCAATTTTCTACCACTTCAACATGAGAAGCTGCAAAGAAACACAGCTATTTGCATTGTGCTTGTTGGACTGGTGGGATGTTGCATTTACACAAAGCCTTAGCTGAAACTCACCAGGTAATAGCTCAGTAACTCATTACCTACTAGTCCTTCAGCAAGACTGCAGAGTGCTTGGCACTTCTCATCATCAAGCCTTCTGTGAGCAGCCAGCCAAGCCATGGGCAATCCCAAACAAGGTTCTGAAGATCTGCCTCATTTCTTCACCATTGTAGGGTTGCCAGCTTTCCCAACCAGGCAAACCAGACATCATTTGCGACAGTGGTGTCTGGCCCATCCAGTTGGGAGAGTTGGCAACTCAACTATTAAGCAGCCTTCTTCCTATAAAGTTCTACATTGTGGATAGGGTTAGACAAACTAAAGCATTCCAAAGGGAAGCCCATCAAGCACTACTCCCAACCTGGTACTGACAGCTCCAGCCAGAGATCAACACAGCATTGGTGCTGTGCCATTAACCAGACCAGCCTTGCTCAGGAAGTCTCTGAATTCCCAAGTGTGTCTTTAAAATGTCGGGATGCTGTATTAGTTTTTGTTGCCAGCAAGTTACAGGGAGAAAACAATTTGGACTTGAAATCCGAAACAGCTTAGCCCAACAACACCCTCAACTCCTTTTGCTAACAAAGGGAGCTGAAGGCTTGTCTGTATTTCATTTTTTTTTTTTTACAGGGATGCCCGGAGGAAGATGGATGAACAGAGCCAGTGATACCTAAATCCAGTTGTAGTTCTGACAAATGACACTGTCCCATCTGCAAAATGGAGATAATCTTTACTTCCCTCCAAGGGATGCCATGAGCATAATATTTGTACGAGGCTTTGAAGAAATAAAGGAAGCACTGCAGTTTAAGTGCAAAGTAACATTTAAAACTGTGCAGTATGGAAAACTTGAAGTTGACACCAAAACTGAGCTTCCTTTTGATGATTTTTTTTTCAGTCTAGTCTAAAATGAGCTGGTGGCCCATACCTAGAACTGTGAATGTGCTGGGAACCCACCAACAGAGCCTACGGCTGGTTTGGAAAGATGGACAGCAGCCCAGCAAGCTCGCTCTCTGCTCTGTTGGTGTGAGGATGCAGGGTAGCTGAACACAAAAGGTAATCACAAACAGAAATTCAGTCCTGTAGCACTGTAAAGACTAACAAAATAATTTATTACGGGATGAGTTTCCATGGGACAGACCCACATCTTCAGATACAGACCAACACGGCTACCTCTCTGTGACTACAAAGTGTAATCATGAGTTTGTACTTACACCAGGAGTCCTCTCTCCAAACTCACTATAGAATGTCATTTTGACTTTATGCTTGTGTCCCGTTCTTTGGTCAAAGGTGTTACAGCTGTCAAAAGGTGGGCTGTACAAGTGTAAACTAACAGCAGACTCTGTGTGGCTTGTGTTCTCCACACGGTGCAGGCCAATGGAGTCTAGACAAGCAGGACAAGAGAGAAAAGGCTATATTAACAGACAGCTCAAATAAAATCTGGCAAGCGCAGAAGCACCATCACAACCAAAAAGGCAGTGCACGCTTTCAGAACACAATCTTCACTCAGAAAAGAGAATTTGGGTTTTACTCTTTAGAACAAAACTTTTTGAGACTTCAGAAGTTCTTGCTCCCTAAAGTTTCTGTTTACAGGTCTTGCCTGTGTTAGGAAGAGGACACCATTGGTAATTTATTATCAGGTGCCAGGAGAAGACACTGGTGTTCTGATGATCTTGGATGGAAGATTTGTTTTTCTTTAAAGAGAAAACAACAGAACGTTTCAGAGGAAAACAGGTTTTTGCATTGGAGCTAGTTTTCAGCCTGATAACAAGGACATTAATTGTGTTCAAATGGAACTACTTGAATTTCAAATGTAAATTCACAGGAAGAAGACAGTTGCTTTCTTTCACAGCTGTTCTTCTTCCAATCACCTTTCCCCATTTGCCTGGGCTTTTTTCAAAGTGACAAATTAGCAGTGGGGTATGGGGGCCAAACATCCAATCTTCACTAAAACAACAAACACAACTGAACAGGTAATAAAAGAAATCACTGTCCACAAAGGCACTATTAATAAATTAAGGGCACTTTCCAAGAACCAGGGGGCAGAAACAGAGTTATTATAAAATTCCTAAAGTTAAAACTGAATCTTACAAAACTCATTCTGAGTAAACATTAAAGGGCAATTTTTAAAACTACTCAAGAGCCCAAGTTTATAATTCCCAGAGCAAATGCAACTCAGCCCTCTAGGCTTATGTAATATCTTACATAACACTCAGCCCTTAATTGCACAATGTAGCCTAGACACCATTATTGTGGGAACCACTGGTGTTCTCCAACTTTGGTACATTTAAAATATATGCCTCTAAGATTCACTTACACTAATTTCATGCAATGAGGGGAAAAATCCCAAAGTTTATATTCACGTACTGAGAAATTAAAATCAACTCACTCTGTGGGCAGTCTTACAAGTACAAACCCCAAGCAACAGGTGCCATCACAAAAAGGAACTGCCATGCTACATGGGATATTCTTTCTGCACTAACGCCATTTATTTGGATGTACAGCTATCTAGACAGAAACACAAGCACTGTACTTAAGGCACTGTTAAAGAGTTACGCAGGCACAGCATTTTGTTTTCTATTACTTTTAAGCCAAAACAGCCAGTCAGGAAACACAAAGGAGGAACTAAGCATACAGTTCTCTCAGAAGATGAAAATAAATTTTTCAAGATATTTGTTTTACTTGCAAACTTCTCTTAACGTGGGAGAAGTATACCTGGATAACAGCAGAGAGTTCATACAAAAAGTTGTATAGAAGCTGTTACACAAATTGTGATCAGCTCGAGGTAGCCAAGATGCTCCCCAATTTCATATAGTATTGTGCATTACTTCACATGGGGAGTTATGCGGACCACTCAAGGTTTAATCTGTTGGGTGCACTTGTACATAGTAATCAACATTATTCAATAAAAAGGCCCTAACCTCACGTCCTACCCCCAAGTCAAGGTAGGTAAGAGCTGCTGTACACCCCAAAGAGTATGGAGAGAGGATTCTAAAAGATCACAGCAATGTACATTTCAATCATTATCCATTTTATCTGGCTGTTAGCCTTACTGATCATGTGGACACCTACTATTCTATTAGGCCACGTCTACACTACAGAGATCTTTCAAAAGATGCCCTTCCGGAAGATCTCTTCAGAAAGAACTTCTTTCAAAAGAGTAAGTCCAAACACAAAAAAGTGAATCAAAAGAGCAAACTGCTCTTTCGAAAGAGAGCATCCACACAGCCCCCGCTCTTTCGAAAGATCAGGCCAGGGACTGAAAAATCAGGCCCCGTGAGGACTGCTCTTTCAAAAAAAATAGTCCTGCGGAGCAGCTACGCATGTTTTCTTTTGAAAGTAGCTTTCAAAAGAGGGCACTGTTCCTCAAACGGGAAAGGAAGAGCGATTTCAAAAGGAGCATTGCATTGTTTCAATTTACTTTTGAAAGATCACTTTGTGTGCAGATGCTCCACAGGATCCTTCGAAAGAGCCCCCTTCTTTTGAAAAATCTTTTGAAAGAACTTGCTAGTGTAGATGCAGCCATAGTTTTGTTCTTAGGCTTTCCACTGTAGCTCAAAAGGACCTTTCACACCTAAGAGATATTCACAAATCCAAACAGAGAGGCCTATATGAATTCTGGATTTTCATGCATATGATTTGCCTATTGTTTTATATTTTTAACTTCACAGCCACACACATTTTCATTTAATGATCTGGAACTCAATCCTGCACGACTATGACCATTCAGGAGCTGTTGCAGGATCTTAGCCTTTAATGCAATATTTTAATAATGAATTTAGAGGAGTGGGTGATTTTGTCCATGGTTTAAGTTTAAATACAAGTTTGAGGAGAAAGTGAGTCTGCACAGGCATTGATATAGTGTGGCTTGACACAGTCCTGACTGATATGATTTAGCTGGGATTGGTCCTGCATGCAGAAGGGGGTTGGACTTGGTGACCTCCTGAGGTCTCTTCCAGCCCTATGATTCTATGATACGACAGGGTTAGATGTCATACAAGAATCAGTATCAGTAACATCAGTTCATTAAAGAGTGAACTTTTCAGTTAAGAGTTTTCATCACTGATGGGCAGAAATGGAATGGTCATATACGAGATTAAAACAATCTTACCATTGATATAGGCACACTGATTTTCCCCCAAAACTCGTTCTGATTTCTTAATCATTGCTCCAGTCCCTCTTTTCCCTGGCCACTCAAACAGGGTCTCTTTTAGATTCCCCTGAAGGATCTTCATAAAGCAGTGTGAGTCTGTGTGATCATGAATACTGCTAGAGAAACATAGAAGAGCTGAACTCAGTGTGAGGTACACATTTAATACCACCTACTAGAACACACAACAGACTACTCCTGGAAAATTTTGTGCCAACAATTTGAAGATTCTCCACACGATACTTTTAAATTCTGCATCTTTTATTTGTCAATAAACACAGTAATCATTCTAATTTCAATTGTTTTGATAATTTGTTTCAAAATGCCTGCCAAATATATCTGTAGCAGTAAAGACAACAAAAAAAGCTTCGAGAAATGTCTTTTGACAAATAGATTCCTTCTTAGGCGCATTAATACAATTTTTTTTGGTGTAAATTAATTATGACTCTAAGAGAAATGCACTCCTGCACTCCTCAAACATTGCAAAGCCTTGGGGGAATCAGGAGTAACAGAGAAGCTGAGGGACAGGGAAGTAATTGCTGAAGGGTTGCTGTGTGGGGGTCAAAAAAGTATGGAAAATGTTTTTTCTTGGGAGGGGAAACTGCTTGGGAGCTGAGACGCCTCCCCCTTGCCCTAGCCTTCCTCATTAGGCCAGGCACATCTTTTCCTGTTCCCGAGTGTGCCTACACCAGCTTGCCCTCCCCATGTGTCCCTGAACCCCCATTCAGCCACCCATGTCCCCCCATCATCATGTAACCCACCCCCACTTCTATTGAAACCCCACCCTAATCTGTCTGCCCCACTACTCCTTCTGAATTCTAGTCTATATATCTCCCTGAAGCCCCTTTGGTGCTTCTCTGTCCATCCATCCCCATATCCTGGACTTCCTCATGTGGCCCCATGTGCAGGGCACTGTGAGGAAAGCAGCCTCTCCTCTTCCCAATCCTCAGCTGGCTGCAAGCTGGTTGTTCTCAGTTGTGGTGCCACAGCAACCCTGGTGGGTAAAACACAAAATTGCACTGCCTCTCCCAAAGAATGTATTTTCTGCAGAGAAAAAAAAATCTGCAGGGGACATGAATTCTGTGCCTGTGCAGTGGCAGAGAATTCCTCTACGAGAAACAGATACTATAGTGTATTGTACAGTTATAACAGTATGTGCAGGACATTAATGTTATCATACACTTATCACATTATCAGAACACCAGCAAATCTCAAAGGAACGTTCACTGGGCTTGAAATACACTCACTAAAGCCTGATGTATTAAAAAGCTGTTACAATAACTTAGCAAATATAGGTGTTGGAAACTTTAACAGGTAACTATTAGCTGAATGATTAACTGTATCAGCTAGAAACAGACTGAAAAGAAAAGCCCAGGTAAGAAATCCTGGCTGTTGAGAAACAAGAAAACACTTTCCATGGATTCCGCTTGGGGCAAGGATTTTATCTTTCCTATCGGATAGAGATTAAGAATAAACTTGAAACTCCACCCCACTATCTAGGAGCGGGAGTGTCCTACTTCTCGATCTTCAGGGCTTCTTTGCTGCTGAGATGGACATGAGGTAGGAGAAAGGATGTTTCAACTGAATTTAATAGCAACAGCTAAACTGACCAGACAGAGTTGTTCATTTCACTCTGCTGTTTGGCAAAGCTGTAAGCAGCAGCAGCAGCTGCACTGGAGCAGGTTGGCTACCTACTCACCAACAAATTTGGGTTGCTATATTTTCAACCAAGGGTTAGAAATATAATTAACTTAATATAAATTAAAGGTTCACTGGTGCAGACATTGCTAATTTAGAACCCAAGACTCCCAAGGGAAAACTGTCTCACTATGACAAGTGGATTTCTTGACCCTAATATACTAGACTAAACAAGCTTCCATCTAGAATATGAAGGATTTAAGTGTTTATACACAAAAAAAATGCTTCAATCCAAACAGAAGTTGTATTGCTCTTCACTTCTAAGATGCAGGAAATTTCTCTCTTTTCCTCTTTTTTTTTTTAAAAAGGCAAGTTCATGAATGCCACATAGTCACTCCCCCAAGATTTTCTCATGTTAACTATTTACCCAGCTTAGCTTATACAGAGAATGAAAACCACCTTTGGTATCATTCTAGACACCTGGGGATGCTTCTCCAAGTCATAAACCAGGATGTTGTTTGATAACTCAGTCTCTGCTTAGAAAAGACCAGATAGTAACGAGAAGGTGGGCTGCAGATCTAGACCGTTTTCTTACATCTGCTTGTGGAATCACGCCACCATTCAAAACTAGACCTGACAATGTTAATTCATTTTCACATCTAAAGCAAACAATTCTAGTTTTTCTGCTTAAGGGCAGAGTCAGTAACTATTGGACAAAAGTCTACAGTCTACAAAACAAAACAAAAATGATTTGATTAGCCAACAAAGTTGCAAAAGAACTTGGGAAAGGCAGATCCACCCCCACTTCTGCTGACACATGCATATCACACAATAAGCAACAGTACTGGCATGTTGAAGTCTGCAGAAGAGGCAGGGCATACAAAATACACACAAGAAGTCTGAAACTGCTGCATACCACAGAAGAAAACTCTGCAGGGACTTCTGTGTCACTATCACTATGCAGATCCCTCAGCCAACGCTCCCATACATCCCACATATATCGGTCACACCAGCTGCAAAGTCTATTGCTATTTAATAGCTAAGATTGCAGCCACAAAGTGGCCTTCTTATGCAGTAGCAGAGGGGAAGGGAGGGATGAGAAAATCTCATTCCTTCCCACAGCCAAGCACACAGATGAGGAGTTAAAATATATATAGGTGTAATTGAACCAACAGTTTTATAGCTTTTAATATATGAACCTGAACCTGCAGCCTTGCTCAGGCAGAATTCACATGAAGCAACTGGAGTTTTACTTAAAGATGAAAAGATCTATCTCTGTAACTGTAGGGTTAAAAGAAGCTCAGTGCATAAAACAGCAGTTTAGACTTGGTGGAAGACTAAAAACTGCAGAAATGCCCTAGAATCATGAGATGTGTAATTTTGAAAATTACACTCTTGGTGCACTCATCATTGCTACTTCTTTTGTTTGTAATCAGCAATGAACCACCCATTAATGCTTGTGACATAGACAGTTTGTCTTTTTATAGGACCCAGAGTATTGTACAGACCAAAAATAGTACTTTCTTTATTTCTATTTGCAAATCTTTCTACACAAACCTGCCATGTCCTTCACCCCAGCATAAGATCATCAAGTTGAACTTTCCATTTCCTTTATCCACAAGATTTCTCGTGTACCTGAAATGGAAAACATCTGATTTTTAAAAATGCATATGTAGACATGCAAAGAAAACAATGAGAACTATACAGATGGTGCAGGGCAGCTTACATTACAAGATCTCTTCACTTTGGAAATCAAAATGACATGCAGAAAAAGTGAAATGAAACTTTTAAAAAGTTTTTGCCACTCCACCTTTTCAGGTTGGAAAAAACAGACACACAGGAACACCTGAGAGCATCAGTGAAACTGTTAAATTAAAGCCAGTTCTGAAGTTTGGAAGTATGTATCTGACACTGAAGTAGAAGAGAGAATCTAATCAAAATAGTTGCCGAATGAGATCACTTCAACAGCAGGCTTTATAATTAGAAACAGAACACTGCAAGGAAGAAAGGAAAAGAAATGTATGCATTTGTCTCCAACTCAGTTTCACATATTCTTGGCTTTCCTTTCTGTGACTGCATTCTTTTGCATTCAGCAAAGACTTTTTATAATGTGAGGCTCACTATATACTGTTTCTTTCCTGGACTTTTTTTTAATTTTGGACTTATAATTTCTTTGTACATCTAAAACTCAGTACCAACAGAATAATTTCTGTCCAAGAGCTATACCCAAAACAAATCTCTGAAGAGCAGAAGATGTTAAAACGTTTCCCGTATTAAATCAAATACACCAAAAGAAAAGCAAAAAAGGCTTTCTTTTTACAAGCATGCTATTCATGTGGGCTGTGTCTAAACTAGTAAGTTCTTTTGAAAAAGCTGGGCCTTTTTCGAAAGAACCTGCGGCGCATCTAAACACAAACTGCTCTCTTTCGATCTGAAATCAAAAGAGCGCATCTTTTCTGGAGGATCTCTTCCACTCCCGGATTAGGAAGAGTGCCTTTTTTCAAAAGAATCTTTCAAAAAAAAAAAAAAAAAAAAAAACCCACAACAACAACAACGAAAAAAAAAGATGGTGTACATGCTCAGTGAGCCCTTCTTTCGAAAGAGGAGGAATCCATGATGCCGGCCAGCTGGAGTGTGGAGACACCCTGGCCAGCGCTAGCGGAACCTGGCTTTGGCTGCTTTAGAGGAAGCGGAGAGTGTGGTAGAAGCGAGGACGTCAGCCCTCCCAGCCCTCCCTGTAGAGACCGGAGCCAGCACGTTCTGCACCCAGGTGACCCGTGACCTCCAGGGACTCCCCACGGAGCCAGCCAAGGATTTCCAGGAACCCACCCCAGCCACAAAAAGGAGGGCACCCTCATGGATGGAGCCAGAGCTGAGGGACTTGCTGGGCCTCTGGCATGAGGAGGACGTCCTCAGGACCACCACGGGCAAGAAGTACAAAGCCCCCAGGTGTGCCCAGCTGGCCACCGGCCTTCCCACCTGAGACCACCCTGGCTGGACTTTGGAGCAGGTGCACTCCAAGGTTCAAGAACTATGCCAAGGCTACGTCTGGGCCAGGGACGCCACCAAAGCTTCTGTAGGGAGCTCCATGGCCTCCTTCCTGGTAAGAACAGCTCCTCACCCCATTCCATCCTCGACAAGGCAGCTGAGGAGATGCCTGCTCCACCAGCAGGGGAGCCAGGACCGGACGGGGACCAGCCTGGACCCTCCAACCAGGCCAGCATGCTGGATCCAGAGTCCAAGGGCAACTCCATGGACTGGACCCTCGTGATCATGGTGCCCTCTGGCTTGTTGAGCCGTACCACCTCATGCTGGATGTCCCTGGACATCGTCAAGGGACCCTCCAGTCAGTGGACAGATACACAGGAGACTGCCTGACCCTAGATGCCCCACTGATAAGCTGGCCCCTAGCATGCAATCATGCCCACAGGTGACATTTGGCACATGCCCTTGTGGACAGTGCCAAGGACTGTATGCATGTGGGGTTGCCCGGGAAGGGCCAGGCTGTGCCCAGCTCACCTGCCACCCATGCAGTGATCCCCTGTGCCTAGACACCCCCCTTGCCCACTAGTCTGTTTCCGGGGGGGCAGGGTGGCCCACAACAGTCAGCCCATGCCCAAGGCATAGCAGAGTCCATGTGTGGCAGGGCCTGACATGCAGGGCATACATGTCACCTCTCCCAGGACATCACTGTCCTTTGGCCAAGCATGGGGAATGAGGGGCCCAATACTTGAGGCTGGGCTGCGGAACTGATGTCCTGTCTCTCTCTCCCCTTCCATCCTTCGCACTGAGCCATCCGAGGGCCAGGAGAGGCACATCTCACCGCTGGGGCCGGTTAACCCCATCCCTGAAGTCAGGCCATGAAGACCAGGAGAGGTGGGGCAGAGGGCCAGGATACCCCCACCACCAGCGTCCAGGTGGGCCTGCAGCCAGAGGGCAGGTGGCCGCAGGTGGAACAACGAGGCTGCTGTCTACATGGCTGCCCTCTCCTCCCAAATGAACGGGCGGTGGAGCAGCTGCTGCTGAATCGGGCTGACCTGACCTGGCCTGGTGGCAGGAGGCATGAGCTCACTGACCAGCCAGTCAGCTGACCAGCACAGCTTATCACCCCCTGCTGCCCTTGCTGCCCTGTTCCCGCCCGACCTCCGCCCTGCAGCCTTACAGGGCTTCGCCAACTGGATACTGGCCACGGTGGACCCCACAGTGCCAGTCCCACCACCACCCTTCCCAGCACACCCACCAGTGGGATCCAAAGAGCCAATACTCAGGCCAGTGCCTGAAGACCAGGGCAGTGTGTGGACCTCCTCTGGCGACTCCTGCATCTGCAAGTCAGAGGGACATGCTGCCTCTTTCCAGGAGTCACACACAGCCACGCCATCCCCCCGACCCCCACCCCTACAATGAACCAGACTTTTATTGCCTCAGTGAGCTCTGCTGAACAGAGCTGCCAGGGTCCCTTTTTAAGTCAATGTTCTGATCAAAAACCAGATGCTGGGAAACCGTACTTTGCATGCCTGGGGCCCTAAGTATTACGAGAGTTTCTAACAAAAAGTGTACCTCTGCCGCAGCCACCAATAACCCGTGGGAGATTTTCACTTGGCATGCAGAAGTTTTTCTATTTATGTTAATTGGCTCTTTGTTTGCTTAATTTGCTATTTCCCTCCACAAGATATCCCACAGTTTTATTCTGTCAAAATAGCATGGTAACAGCAAATTATTTTCATTTTGTCACATTTCTTTTAATTTCATTGTACCCTCAGGTTAGTTTCTTCATTCCAACTCAGGTTCTTGACTATTTTTAACTTTGATATAAAAGTTCTCTTCTATGTGAGTTCACAATGTAGGAAGCTTTGTCTGATCAAACATGACACAGTGTATCATTTCTGCACAGCAGGTGTGGCTGGCTAAGCAGAAAGATACTACACATAATTGCACCATAACCATGCTCATATCAGAATAAAAGCTTCAGGGTTTGTTCTCAGTGGGAAAAAGTCACGCAGTAAACTCTTTCATATCTAGCATTCTATCATCCAGAACTCTCAAATAACTGGCATTGTAACCATAAGCAAATTTGAGTTATGTTTTCCCCAAGTACAGTAGATAAGTGAAAGTTAATACAAATAAATAGAGCAAATACAGTATGTTTACAGTGTACAATACTACTGTTGTTGGTAAATAAAGTACTCTGCGCATATTTTTGTTTGTTTCTTAATATTTAAATATTGTTTTTCTTTAGTGTTATACATTGCTAGTATACCTCTCTACTACCCAGAATATTTGAATATCTGAAAACCGCCCAGTGCCAGGGCTGCCAGATATGAAAGACTTTACTGTATTAAGAAGAAAGGAATTTATTTTTTTTAAATTCAGTATAATGCATCCATGGCAAAGAAAAAATTAAGAATGTTTTAATGTGCAGAAATAATGTATGTTTGAGTTACAATGAAAATACACCAGATACAAAGGGAGAAACCAGTATTTGGAAAAGTAACAATCACTGTTAAGCCCCAACTGATATTCTACTTTCTTCTATGCTTAACCAGCCTAGACTATGATTAAACAAACAAACAAAGTCTAGTGATATCAGAAGGGGCTGAGGGGTAGGAATCGAATAAATAGGTTACTTCTCATATATGCACACACATCCCCAAGTGCTCAACAAAACTAGGGCTCACACTTCAAGGCGATGTGCCTTCCCTCCATCCAAGATTTAGGAATGCCGCCCAACCAACACACTTAGAAGTAGCGCTGGGCAGGAAATGGGTTTCCAGTCAAGCAAATATTTTCAAGAATGCAAAAGTTTTCCAGTCCATATCAAGATGAAACTGACCTTTCAATATTTTTCCACAAGAAGTAAGAATGAGAGACATACCCACTCCAAAGCAGCAAAATGTCTGATGATTAGGCAACTTGCTTAGGATATGGGAGACCCAAGTTCAAATGTGTCTTCTTAATCAGGTTCCCTTACTCTCTGGTCATCATATTAAAGGGAAGGATGTTAATGAGGTTAAGATGCAAGACTGGGATACAGATGGAATATCTATTCCAGGTTCTGACAAAGAGTGCCTATGTGAACCCAAGAAATCACTCTGCAGGTTTAGTTTTAGAATGTCATTACTTTTCCTCACCACTGATCTATCACTAATACATTTCCAATGGTCACAGTCTTAAGTGTAAACAATGTACCAGAGCCAGGCAGACAAAGTAGTAAAAACTGTACCCTGTCCACATGTAACCGCACACAGGCAGAATCAAACCTGGGACCTCTAGAGCTGGTGCCGCTACAGTTTTAACTAAAACCTGTGGGGGGAGGGGCTCTCAGCCTAGGCTGTAGAGAACACTCATTCTTTCTCTGGGGAGCGGTCTAGGTGCTACTACATGGGGCAGGGAACCACACATAGGTGTGTTAGTTATGCATACATGCCACCAGCTCTTCCCTTAGTAGAGTTACACCCAAACTGGATTGAGACCTAGTATAGCTGAGTCTGCAGCTCAACGCCTCGTCTTCAAGTGGTGGATAACACTTGCCCTACTTTTCATGGGGCAGGAGGGGGAGAGAGATGAGGACAACTCCTGAATGGCGGGAGATAATGAGCCCCAGAGAAAACCCTCCAAGGAGAGGCTCACGCCTAAGCTCAGCTCTAGGGCTTTCAGATGTGGGCCTTTACCCCAGGAGTGCTCATGCGCTAACACAAATGCGTTAGTCTTTAAGGTGCCACCGGACTGCTTGTTGTTTTTGACTGGCCTGGGGATTAGCCGTCTAGGGGGAAGGGGAGACGAAATCAATCCGGCACTCAGGTCCGCCGGCTGAGCGCAGACCCGCCCTCTCCAGGAGACCACAGGCTGCCACTGAGCCCTGACCTTCCCCCGCCAGCTCCAGGAGCGCCCCTCGCCCACGCTGGTCCCCGAGCTCTGCGCAGCACGGCGGTGAACTTCGGCCGACTCCAACTGAGCCGCGCCTCTGGGCGTAGCTCTAGGACAGCTCTGATTGGCTGCCGGAGCCCCGCCCCGGACCTACCTCCGCACAGCCTTTTGCCCGGCAGCTAGGAAACCTGCGGGGCGGGGCGCCGAGTCGCGCCGCCCTGCCCGCTGCAGAGGGGGGTGTGTTTGCACTAGGAGCCCCACGAGCAGAGCGGGAGGCGGGGCAGCGGCAGGCCCTGGAGCCCAGCGAGGCTGGGGGTGCAACGGCGGTGCCGCCCCAAGCAGCACAGGGAGACGGGGGCGCAGGGAAAGCGCATCGCAACGGCCCCCCCCGGCCCGGCCCAGCGAAGGGGAGTGGGTGGGAAGCGGCAGGGGGCGAGGGTCCTTGTAGGGAACCGTTGGCGGAGCAGGGCAAGACGCGCCGCCGCGGGACAAGAGCCGGGGGCGCTCCGCGGGGCGCACACGCCACCCTTCCCATCCCGCCCCTGGAGGGGGGCGGTGCTGAGTCGGCCTGGGCGCCGCACTCCTTGGGGAAGGGACACCCCGAGCTCTCCTGGTGTCGCCTACGCTGCTTCCCTCCCCCGGGGGCGGCCCGGCCCAGGCGGGAAGGCGGCTCTGCACAGCCCGCCGCTGCGGAGCTGCGCTGCCTTAGCCTCCCGCGGCTCAGCGCCAAAACAGTCCCCGGGTTCGTAAGTTTCCAGCCGCCCGGCTTCAGCCTGGCTCCGCGCAGCCTCCCGCTCCCCGGCGGCGCCTCCTGCACATCTTCGCCGCTAGGGGGCGGGCGGCCATCTCAGAGCCCGGCCAGGAGGGAGCGGGCTGGCTGGGGCAGGGGCTGGCAAGCGCGAGCGGCCAAGCAAGTAGACAATGCAAGTCCCGGGCACCGTAGGTCCGGCTGCTAACACGCGAGCCGAAAGCCGTCGCCACAGCTGAGCAGCCGCTAGGGGGCAAACCTCGTCCCCGGGCCTGAAGCGGCTCTGCCTCAGTTCCAGCCATGTTCCCCGCTTTGCAACCGACGGCAAATGAGTTCACACCGCAGTGCTGGTTGCCGCCGCCAGCGGTCCCCTCGCCCAGCTCCCAACCCGCCGAATGTGCGCTGATCGCAAAGACACCGCCTCCTCCAATTCCTCAAGCCGATGCTGAAAGACTTGTGAAGAAAATACTGCCACAGCGGCACGGAAGGCGCACAAGCCGCTTCGGTTTAATGCAGGCTGCTCGCATAGCGGTCCTACTTACAGTCTAGGCTCCACTCCTCTGAGCTCTGCTGATTTCACTGTAGTCTCTCTCTCTCTCACACACACACACACACACACACAGAGCTTCCAGGTGCTGCTCCCTCTCTGTCACACACAGCTTCCAAATACTGCTGCCATTTCTATTAGGCACGTTTATATGGCTTGCTCAGTGCGCTGTCACTTACTCTAGAGACAGGCGGCCCCTTTTTGAGTTAACCTCCCCCCCCCCCGCCAGTTGCACTGAGCTAAGAAGACTTGGCGTTACCTGAACTGGTCAAATTGGGCGTATCTCATCCACTCCCCGGGGTTGCTCTCGTACGATTCCATTACGGCTTGCACTTCTTCGACACTGACTTCATCACTGGCAAATAAGCGATGCAGGATCTGGATCAGTTCCTGTAAAGTCTGCGCTTTCCACACTTCAGTTTGCGCCAGCTGCTCCATGATGCACCTCTCACAACCTGCAGCAAGCAGCAAAACTGCTCCTGCTTGGACGGACAGTCACCTGCCCTCGCTAGCAGACAACGAATTTCCCTGCAGCTTGCTGCTGCTGCGGGCTCTATTTATCCTCCTGCGTTACAGTGGGAATGTACCAACTATCCAAGGAGGGTGGGAGGGACGTTCACACAGCTAGTTAGTTCGCTACGGGACCCTGGGTTGTGGTAACAGACAGAGCCAGCCCCTCGCCCCACGCCCGGCGAAGAGGTCAGGTGTGGCTTCTCAGCCCCCTCCTTTTGTATGGGAAGGTGGCACTTCTTCAGCGCAAGGTTCTGCCCTGCTCCCGGCCAGTTCCTGCGGTCCATTTGAGTCTCTTTTAGGTGCCAGGCTCCGTAGCGATTAGAAAGCCCCAGGCTTGGATGCTGGAGGGAGCAGACCGGGACGTTAAAAAAAGAGTCATGCTTGACTCCCACTCTGATCCAGCTGACCTCTCCGCTTAGTCGAGTAAAGTGTCCATCACCACAGTGACTCTCTCAGGCTAGGGCTACGCTACTGGAATATTTCAAAACAACACACCTACACCTGAAATGCGTTTTGAAATAGCACCCAGCTGTTTTGAAACAGCATTTCCAGACATATAACGCTATTTCAAAGTCGTGCCATTGGATGCCATTATGGCTTCTTTCAAAATAGCTCTATTCAGGGTCTTAATAACGCCAATTTAGAAACAGGCATTATTCCTCCTGAAATGAGGGTTACTGATTTCGAAATAACACACTTGCTAATTCACATTGCATGTGCATAGTGTAGACACTAATAAAGTTATTTCAAAATACCACCTGTTAGCTTGAAATAACTGTACTGCAGAGGTAGCCTCAGAGGAGTGCACTGCTGCTTCCCCCTTATGGGCTGGGTCTACAGTAGCATTCCTCTTTCAAAACAGGTATGTAAATGAGGGAAATCGAAAATGCAAATGAGGTGCAGATTTACATATCTGGCCCCTCATTTGCGTATTCTTTCAAAAGGAGAAAAGCAGTGTAGGCATTTCTTTTCCAGAAGTTCCTAAAAAAAATAGGAAGAAGGTTCTTTTGAAGATGGGGATTACTTTCAAAAGAGCCAAGCCTACACTGCTTTTCTTTCGAAAGAAGCATATGGAAACTAGGTGACAGATATGTAAATGTGCACCTCATTTGCATTTTTGATTTCCATCATTTGCATGCCTCTTTTGAAAGAGGAATGATAGTGTAGCCAGAGCCATGCAGTTGTAAGGAAGTATCCCTCCTTCTCACGCAACACAGCATCACAATGAGCCCCTTTCCCCCCACACCCAGCTTCTCAGTATGGGATTGCTCTTCCCAAGATGAGCAAGCAATTACTTAGCTCTACCTGTGATGCATCACATCAGCTTTGAAGAACTTGGCTCACTGTGTCCTGCCTTTGTCCCAGAGGAGTGGCTGGGTTAAACTTTCCTAGGCAGCTGGAGGTGGAAAAGCGTCAACTCCATTTATCTCCTTGTGAAGGAACACCTAGTTTATGACATAACTAGCAGCTTTACCTGACATTGCTTAGATTCTTAACTCAATTAACGGTTTTTGTTTTGTTTTGTTTGAAAAATAAGGAAAATGTAGTTATTTTATTTAAATGATTGTATTTTTTAAAAAAAATAGAGCATTATTTTTATGAAGTTAATATTTATTTTGGATTTCTTTAAAAAGGGATTGTTAAAATTTGTCTGTTCAATTTTTTATTTTTTTATATTTGGAAGTCCATTAAATGCATTTTTCTTTCATCCCTATCTTATCATTTACTAGGTTTTAACAAAAAAGGACTGTAGTCAATTTGGTTCCCGATAACATTTTCTTCTAGTTCTCAAACCTTAAGCACTAGTTTAGCTGTGTCAAAACAGGATTGTAAGGTGGATAGAAAGCTGGTTAAATGGTTGGGCCCAACGGGTGGTGGTTAATGGCTCGATGTCTGGTTGGCAGTTTCAAGTGGAGTGGAGTGTCCCAAGGATCAGTTCTAGGGCTGGAATTGTTCAAAATCTTTATTAATCACCTACATGAGGGAATGGATTGCACACAGCAAATTTGTGGATGACACTAAGCTAGGGGGACAGGTACATATGGTGGAGGGTAGGGATATGGTCCAGAGTGACCTAGATAAATTGGAGAATGGGACCAAAAGAAATCTGATGAGGTTCAACAAGGACAAGTGCAGAGTCCTGCACTTGGGATGGAAGAATTCCAAGCATTGTAGCAGGCTTGGTGCTGCCTAGCTAAACAGCAGTGCAGCAGAAAAAGACCTGGGGATGACAGTGGATGAGAGGCTGGATATGAGTCAACAGTGCACCCTTGTAGCTAAGAAGTCTAATGGCATATTGGGGTGTGTTAGGAGGAACATTTCCAACAGATCTAGAGAAGTTATTTCCCTCTTTTCAACACTGGTGAGGCCATATCTGGAGTCTTTTGTCCAGTTCTGGGGCTCCCAAAATATCAAGGACATGGATACATTGGAGAGGGTTCAGTGGAGGGCAATGAAAATGATTAGGGGGCTGGAGCATATGACCTACTGAAGAATTTGGGCTTCTTAGTTTGCAGAAGAGAGAGGGGCAACTTAATAACAGCCTTCAATTTCCTGAAGTGGTGCTGTAAAGAGGATGAGAAAGACCGTTCTCAGTGGTGATGGACAGGAGAACAAAGAGCAATAGTCTCAAGTTATAGAGGGAGAGGTGTAGGTTGGATATTAGAAAAAGCTATTTCACTAGGAGGGTGGTGAAGCACTGGAATGCATTACCTGGAGGAAAGGTGGTGGAATCTCCATCCCTAGAGGTTTTTAAGTCCTGGCTTGACAAAGTCCTGGCTGGGATGATTTAGATAGGTTGATCCTGCTTTTAGCAAGGCGCTGGACTTGATGACTTCTGGAGGTCCCTTCCAGCCCTAGGATTCTGTGATTCTATTCCATGACATCTGATGTCACACATTAGTCAAAAAAACTTGGTTCTATTCCTGGTTCTGTCACAGAATTACTAAGGATGGTTCCCTAAACCAATCTTTCTCCTTTTGTAGTTCTACACCTATCTTTGTGTAGATGTTTGGTTCAATGGCTTTCATCTATAAAAACTGTTCCAGCACCCCAAGGCATAAGTGCTTCAAAAGCCTATTAAGTCCAACCTTGGCATTCACACAACCAACCCTCAGGCCCCAAGGGACTTTAGGAGCCTGCATGTTTAGGTGTCAGTTATGTTTTCCCCTTAAAATACCAGAAGTGCCAAAATTTCAGTGGCTAGGCAATACATAATCACCTAACTTGATGATGTCCAGCAGCACAGCACCTAGCTCACACCCAAACCTCGGTGAGATTCACAAATCATGTGCTCCCCCTGCCTCAGGGCCCAATCTAGTAAGCATGTTCCTCTTGTATTAATGTGGGATACAGGGTGGGGGATTGAATCCCCACTCTGCTCTGTGGGGAGCAAGGACTTGAACACAGAGTGGAGCCTGGCTGTTGGGTGTTCTGGTGCAGGTCTCACTGCCTCTCTTGTTGAAGTTGTTCCATTGGGTATAACTAGTCATTTCATCAGACAAAAACAGAATAGCTCCAGCCATACACCATTCACACTTCCCTCAATTTCTCCCTCATCCTTTCTTCCTTCAGTTTATTCTTGAGTAATACCTAAAAATTAATCTAGCAGAAGAGAAAGACACTCCCCCCACCAACATTCACAGAGCTCAAGGAAGGTGGCGTTCTTCACCCTGAAGTTGTAGACCCATTGCTAATCCCTCCAGTGCTCCAGGATGATGTGGTCCAATGTGTCTGCACTGGTGTCCAGATGCTATGTAGCAACAGTGTCCAGTCCATGGCAGGTGGCCTCCAGTTGCAGGATCCACTCCCCCAGATACTCAAGTAGGGTCTGCCACATGGGCATGGGGTTGGGTTTCTGAAGGTCCATACAGAGAGCCTGCAGCAAGGGATAGCTCAGTGGTTTGTGCATTGGCCTCCTAAACCCAAGCCTGCGGCCTCAAACCTTCAGGGGGCCATTTAGGGATCTGAAACAAATAGATTTAATTAAAAAAAAAATTGGGCAGGTAGGAAAAACTGAGAAGTGACGGTACAGGGAGGATCTTTTTAAGCCAATGTTTGGGGTCATTTTTCAGACTAGAATCACACTTTAAATAGGGCTGAGAATGTCTTTGCTTAAATTGTAAATGAGCTGACATTAACACTTAACACCAGTTTATTCTACATCTCCCTATTAAGAAGATTGAAGCAACTCCAGTTTCATTCAATTACAGTGTCACAATTACCTGGCTTGCAATTCAATTCAAATACTAGTTTAAATTTAAGCTAAAAATCTGAATGTACAAGTTATTTTTTTATGTAAAAAAATAGTTATGGAAAAGAAAATTACTCACCTTGTCCAGTAACCATGGTTCTTTGATGGGTATGTCCCCATAGGTGTTCCACTCTGCTTGTTGGTGCGTCCTTGTACAGGCGCTCAGAGGTTCATCCATAGCCATGGTTTCCCACACTGTGTACGCACAGAAGCACCTCCTCATGCTCTCTGGAGTGTGCACAGTGCAGGCTCTTCCATTCCTTCTCCACCTGACAAGTACAGCAGGATGCTCCAAAGCAGAGGAAGGAGCGGGGGAAGTTGAGCAACCACGGGGAACACATCTCGAAGAACCATCGTTACTGTACAAGGTGAGTACCTTCCTCTTCTTCTTAGAGTAGTGTCCCCACGGATGCTCCACTCTGGGTCACTATAAAGCAGTAGTGCAGAATGGAGGTGGGTTTGGAGCTTGGTCACTACCACAGTAGACAATACACCTTGGCCCACTTGGATAGGAGATGTGATGGTAGACAAAAAAGCATAGTGCTGAGCAAACTTGTTACTGGAAGACCATGAGGCTGCCTTACAAATGTCCATAAGGGGTACATTCTTGAGGAAAACACTAGTGGAAGACACAGCCAAACTTGAGTGGGCTGTGATGGCACCTGGCAGCTCCCTATGATGAAGTGCCTAATGGTGGGGAGAAAGAAGGAAACCCACTTGGAAAGTCATGGAGTGAGACAGGCAAGCTTTTGGACCACTCCGTGAATGATAGGAAAAGCTGGGGAAACTTGAACCATGGCTTTGTATGGTCTATGTAGAAGGCCAGCGCCTGGAGGACATCTAACATGCACCACGCTGCTTGCACTGGGTTGTAGCGTGGCTTTGGGAAAAAAAGTAGGTAATTGAATCGGTTCATTAATGTGAAATGGCGAGGGAACCTTGGGTAGACACTTGCGATGAGGTTGCAAGGTAATTCTATCTTTGGTAAAAAAAAAAAAAAAAAAAAATTGTGTAGGGAGGCTCAGCCTTTAGGGTGGCTGGCTCTCTGACGTGCCTGGCTGACATGATCTCCATGAGGAACAAGACCTTCATAGACAGGTGAAGCCAGGAGCATGTTGCCAAGGGCTCAAAGCGTGGCTTCATGAGGTGGTTAAGGTCCCAAATAGGGAATGGGGGATGGACTGATGGAAAGATATTTTGAAGGCCTGTTAAAAATCGTTTGGTGACAGGGTTAAGAATGAAACCCCTCTTTGGGTTGGTGAAATGCCACTATTGCCGGGGATGTACCTGGACTGTGCTGAGACTACGGTCCGACTCACGCAGGTGAAGTAGGTAATCCAGAAAGATAGGCAGAGGCTCAGTATGAGGAGGGTGGAAAGATGGGAATCCATCCAGTGAGAAAACTGCTGCCATTTATAGAAGGTAAGACTTGCGTGTAGACTCCTGCCAGCTGTTGATGAGGATTCTCTTTACTTCCTCAGACCATGTCGTTTCGGCATTGTGGAGCCATGAAGAAGCCAAGTGTGGAGATGCAGTTTGTGGGGACCGGGATGCAGAGTGCGGCCGAAGTCCTGAGACAGAAGGTCGCAGTGAGGAAGAAACAGATAATCTGCTATTGACATCTGAATGAGGTAAGGATATCAAGTTTCTCTGGACTAGGCCGGGGCTACTAGGATGACGAGCACTCTGTCTTGTCTGACCTTAAGTAGCATCTTGTGAATTAGTGGAATGGGAGGGAAGGTGTACAGCAGGGGCATCCCCAATGGAGGGACATTTTCTGTTGGCCATGGTGGCAAGCAGATCTGTGAGGGTAGCCCCACAGTTGGGACACCTAGTTGAGGGCAACCGTGTTGATTTCCCATTTGTAATGGTCAGTGCACAAGTGACTGAGAGTATCAGCCATCACGTTGGGAACCCCGGGAAAATACATAGCTACAGGATTGACCCAATGTTGAAAGCACCATGTCCACAGCCTTATGGCTACTGCAGTGAGAGACAGTGAATGAACTCCCTTTGGTGGTTGATGTAATACATGCAAGTGGTGTTGTTGTTAAGGATACCGCATGACCTGCTGGTCAGGAGCCACTGAAAATGTTTGCAGCTGTAGAGGACCACTCAGAGTTCCAACAGGCTGATGTGAAGGGTTTGTTTGGTGAACCACCACCTGCCCTGCACCGTGTGATGACCAAGGTGCGCTCACCAACCAAGGAGAGACGCATCTGTGGTGAGAGTGACCAACGGTGGCAGTTGATGAAAAGGCATGGTGGTGAGAATGTTGCCCAGGCACGTCCACTATTGAAGAGAAGCGAGGACCCATGGAGGGGTGGCTACTGTCTTGGAGAGTGGATCTCTGGCCAGAGCATAACAGGAGGCCAGCCAGGACTGGAGACAGTGCATGTGGAGCCTGGTTACCTTGACCACCTGAGTGGTGGTGGTCATATGGCCCAGCAGTGCTAAGCAGGTGTACACTTAAGCGTTGGACAACAGATGCACTGCCTCAATGAGATTGCACAGGGTGTGAAACCTTTAGAGAGGCAGGGTAGCCATCCTGGTGGCAGTGTCTACATGTGTTTCTCTGGACTCCAGAGCCTGAGTAGGATGGATCGTAGATTTTGCATAGTTGTTAAGGAAGCCCAGGCTGACCAGGAGATGCATGGTGACATGCACCATGTGTTGCCACCTTGAGGAGCGACAGTGCCTTTATGAGGCAGTCATCTAGGTATGGGAAAATAATGACCCGCCCTGACAACAAAGATGAGCAGCCACCACCACCAGGGTTTTGGAAAACCCTCATGGTGGCATGGAAAGACCAAAATGGGAGGACCTGATATTGGTAGTGAGAACTTCCAACCACAAAGCAAAAGAAGCATCTATGAGCCAGATGGATGACAATATGGAAGTGTGCATCCTGTAGGCTGACAGCTGAGAGCCAGTCATTCTTTTCCAGAGCCAGAATAATAGTAGCAAGGGTCACCATCCTGAAACATCTGTAAAGAACATACTTGTTGAGGTGTTTGAAGTCTAAAATGGGTTTTCGTCCACAGCTCTTCTTCTGGGTGAGAAAGTAAGTGGAGTAATGCCCACTGCCCCAGAATTCCTCAGGGACAGACTCAACCGCCCCCAAACAGAGGAGGTGCTGGACCTCCTGGTTGAAGAGATTCTCATGAGAGGAGTCCCTGAAGAGGAAGGGGTTAGGGGGGCGTGTAGGGGGCATAGAAGTGAAGGGGATGGAGTATCCTTGTGCCACCAGTTCCAGCACAATTCTGTAGTGATGGCCTCCCACTGATGCAGCAAAGGGTGAAGATGGTGACAAAAATAGCTGTGTGATGCCCTGTTGGGAACATTGGATCAGATTCTGGACCACACCCTCAAAGCTGCTGTTTGGAAGATTGAGGGTGAGGTGCCGAGGGTTGTTGGCTTTGACGCGGCCTGCCAGAGCATCGGTGCTGCAGTTTGTGCCTTTGATGCTGATCGAATTGGGGTTGCTGGTGGGACTTCTGGAACTGGTCCTGAGGGGCACTGGTATGGGGAATAGTGAGCGTGCTTAACTGAGGGTGTATGCATCCCAAGGGTGCATAAAGTCATTCTGAAGTCTTTCATCAAGTGGAGGATGTCATGTGTACTTTCTGCAAAATGATGTTGGCAGTCAAATGGTAGACCTTTGACCTTCCTTTGTAGCTCCTTAGGCACCCCTCAGGGGATGAGCCATGAAGCACAGCGCATAACAACCGCTGATGTAGTGACACGTGCCACTGTGTCCGCTATACCCATGGCCAACTGCACAGCTGTGCTAGCATTGGAGTGGCCCTCTTTGATAATACTGGATGTTGTCTGATGATGTTCAGGTAATGCTGGAACCAGCTCCTGAAGCTTGGAATAGTTCTGAAAATCATAATCCATCAACATGGCTGTGTAGTTAGTGGCATGAAGGAGACGGGTGCCAGAGGAATAAACCTTTTGACCCTTGAGATCCCATTTTTTGCTGTTTTTGTCTTGTGGTGTGGAATGGAAAGACCAGGTCTTGTTGTGGATCTCACCTATCACTAGCAAGTAGGGGCGTGGATGGGTGAACAGAAATACACTGTCCTTGGATGCTATGAGGTATTTATCGGCCCACTTACTAGTAGAGGCAATAGACACCAGGGTGTGCCACAGGGCTGTGGTTGGGTCCATGATAGCCTCATCCATGGGCAATGCCACCCTAGAGGATGACTGACACTGTACCATGTGCAGGAACCTGTATTGTTTCACCAGAACTTTCTGCGTGTCCTTTTCCAGTGACTGTGCCATTTGGTGAAAAATGTCCTGGATCAATCGAGCATCATCTGGCAAGGAAGACGATGAATGCAGGAGGGAGCCTTCTTCCCCTTCAGATAGAGATTCCTTGGTGCTGGGATTCTCCAACAGTGGGAACAGTGCCATGGACAGCTGTGATGAGGGTGGGCATGGTTCAGATATGGTTGACAAGGTCAACTGGGTATGTCGGTGCCATGATGCTTCGTGCCAAGAAGACCACTGCTGCTCTGGTTGCTGGTAGGCAAACCACAGAGGTGGTGGTGGATGGTATTGCATAGCAGCCAGTACAGGTGGGGCATTCTACGAAGGGTGTACTGGGCTGGAATATTGGGAGAACACGCTGGCACTGTCAGATCAGGCACTCGGTGTTAGAGACCTAGCGTGAGAGGTGAAGGACAATGCTGAACAACCTGAGAGACATGGTGAAGCTGGACCTTGGCAACGACTGTGCCGACGAGATGGTGCCATGCCGGGCTGTTGTTCAGTCAGTGCCAATGTCGGCATTCGGCTCCTCGCTACTGATTTCTGTGGTGCAGAAGGTGTGGTAGATGCATCAGGTTTGTGGCAATGCTGTGCCCAGTCCCCAGGTGCCCGAGAGTGGAGGGGTTATCAGCCCTGGTCTTTTGCAAAGTCCCTAGTTGTGAGAAACGCGAATGGTGCTGCTTCTGTGTGGGCACAGACGGAGGCGTAGATGCTGGAGTAGTCAGTCATGCCTTAGCTGTTGGTAAGCTCAACGGTGCTGCTGGTGCCAATGCTGCCGACGCCTTGTCCTTTTGCTTCGGCACAGAATGCGCCTGCTTGGTTGGTGCCAGCAGGGATGGTGCCAGGGAGCCCAGAATGGTTTTCCCTTCTGACACGGCCCGCACAGACGGCTTTATCAAATACTATTTGGTAAGAAGTGACAAGCAGGGGAAGGGAAATAGTACAGAGACTGTCACAATAGAGCATGAACATGATTATCCTGCTGCTGTAAAACTTCCATAGTCAGAATTATAATTTAAAGCAACAAGCAAGTTGACTAGGAAACAAAAAGTCAAATTTGATTTGACACTATTGACACTTAATCTTTTAAACTTTTCATAGTTTTTAAGATCAAAAGGAACTATTATGATAATCTTGTCTTCCTGCATAATACATTTCATCTGTAATTCACCCCGTAATTCTACATCAAGTCCTTAACTTCTAGTTGAGTTGAAGCACCTTTTAGAAAGACATTCACTTGCCTAGACAATTTGTTCCAATGACTAATTACCCTCATGGCTTATTTTTAGTATGAATTTGTCTCATTTCACTTTATAGCCATTTTAGCCTGCCAGACAAGATTGAAGAACCTTCTTTTATCATATTTTTCACCAGGTGGACAACAATCAAGCCACTGCTTCTCCTTCTCTTGAATAAACTAAATAAAATTTCTTCTTACTGGGAGGCAGGTTTTCCAGATCATGTAGAGCTCTTTTCTGAATTCTGTTCAAATTTGTATTTTTGAAATATTGATGTCACAACTGAAAACAGTATTCCAGTAACTGTCTCAGTAATGTTGCACACAATGATAATACCATCTCTTCTTTATGTCTCCCCTATATTCCTCTGCTTATACATCCAAGGGTATCTATTAGTCACCACATTTCATTGACAGGTTATGATTAGTTGATTGCTTACTGTGTCCAAGTATCTTACATTTTTTCTGAATTATTGCTTTCCAAATTACAGTTGCCCATTCTGTGAGACCTTCATCCTTTGTTTTTAATGGTATGAATGGCCTTATAGACCTTTGGCTCCCTTTTATCTGCATAAAAACTGCAAACAAATACACGCTGTTGTACAAGGTTCAAGTGAACCTAGTTTACCAAACAATCCTGATTGCTCTGTAGAACTGAGCAGTAATTATTTACCAATTCACCAGTTTGCAAGACCTCAAAATTATACCAGCAATTCAGTATTATATTCTTACTGATAACTGATAGCATTAGGCTAAGAATGCATTCCTGGAGCACCTCGCTAGAAACACCTCCTTGGATGAAGCCAATTTACAGTTACTTTTTGATATCTAGCAAATATCAAGTTTTTAATCCATTAATATGATACATGGATTTTGTATAGTAGTATTTATTACTAAGAGAATATACATGAGGTACTAAGTCAGTTGACATACGGAAATCTATGTACACTATGTTAGTTTAGTTACTATATGAATAGTTAACCTCCATCAATTAAACTTCTCATCTCATAAGAGTTACGCAAGACCTACTTCACATAAAAATACATCTATTGTATTAGTCACTACAATTCCTTTTTTTTATCATCTGAATCCCATATCAGCCTTTGTATGATTTTGCCTTGGATTGATGTCAAGCTACTTAGCTCATAATTAGCCTTTCTAAATATTGAAAAAATATTACCTTTTTTCCCCGTCTCCAGAACTTCCCATTTTGTAAGATCTTGTCAAGAATTAGTGTTGATTACTCTGACAGCTTTTCAGCCAATTCTAATGCTTGAATGCAGTTTATACAGTTCTGTAGATTTAAAAATGTTCAGCTCAACACAGTAAACTCACATCAGTTTCCAAATTGTTGGTTTTTCTGATTTTTTTAGCCAAAATTTGAAAAGTAATTCCTATATACCTCTTAGAACTTTTTGATCCATGTACATTGAACAGCACAGAAATGCCATAATGCCCAAAAATTACTCTAGCAGTCACACGACTATGTATTTCCTTCCACGCATTAAATAAACTTGTATTTTGAGAGGCTGTATCACCACAGATAACAGTTGATACAGTACGCAGTTGGAAAAAAATGAATCTTAGCAAAATTGGTACAATCAAGGTGTTATGTAAAGTAGGTCTTGTTAAACTATTTTATGAGTTTAATTGATGGAGGTTAACTATTGATATAGTAACTATATTGACAGAAGATACATAGATTTCTAGAAGTCAAATGATTTACTGATGTATATTCAGATATTGATCATATTTATCTTTTTGTGCCCATTCAACAACCCAAATGGATTCCCAAGTTTAATTAACCCATGCTGGTGAATACTCCCACAAGTGCTGATTACCCACAGCAAGAAAAAGTGCATAATCAAGCAGGATATCAAGAGCTTTTGAACTGGCCCCTAATGTGTAAGACTTTCCTTAATTCCCCTCACCAATTAGGTCTGTCACTCTTTCTTAGTATGATGTCAATGGTTCCAGTCATCCATCTTCTTGATTTAATATTATAATAAAAACCCTAACTAGTTTAAAATATTTCAGTTGGTCACCTTTCAAGAATCACATTCAATAAGAAATGTTCTCTCTATTCTTATTCACCTTACCACCTTTTGCCCTACAACTGGGGTGCATCAGTGGGGGGCGGACCCCTTTGGAGCAGGGCCTGAGATTTCATAACGGGGTACAGCACAATCAGCTGCTGGGTCTCAGGCTCATCTGTCTCATTAAAAACGTTGAAACATGTTACTGTTTTTATGTAGGTATGTTCATTTATATACAGGTTGAACATCTCTAATCAGTAAGCAGTGGAAGTGTTGGTAATGATGGAAGACAATATTGACCTACTGTGGTCTGTCAAATTCTCTTGTCTGGTACCCGTCATGTACTGAGAATGCTGGATTAGAGAGGTTCAACCTGAACTGATTAATAAAGTTTTATATTCGACATACCTTCTTATACATGCCAAAGAGGGCTTTTTCTTTTCATATGAACATAACTGAAATTTCCATCACTTTGGATTACATTCACCAGGTGGGGGGAAGGGGGGCGGGGAGAAAGCCAGCCCTGCTAATTACAGGGACAAAAAGTGGGGCCTGATGTTAAAAGTTTGCTCTCCCTGCCCTATACTGTACTCTGTTCAATTTAGCTATGTGTTTCTTCAGTTGTACTGCATTAACTCAGTGTCCTTTAAAAGTATACATAGCTGGAAGATTATTTTATACGTGCATTACTTTACACTTGGTATTTCACTTGTTGACTAGATGCTTTATCAATCAAAATTATCCTGCCATAAGGCTACCTCCCCTATTTCTTAACCACTTCCTTCATTTTGGGCTCATCTGCAAGTTGAGATGCACATCACCACTATGACTAAATCAATTAAAATATATTTTCTGTAGGGCTTCATCCCTTGCCAGATTCCACAGACTACACACTTTTGACTTGAATTTTTCTACCTACTAGTCATTAATTCACTCACCTTTTGTGACTCACCTTTCAGAAGTGTATACAATTATCCAATTGTTTCGGACACGGATAAAGAATGTCCACTTTTAGGGATGAATTGCCACCACAGTGGCTCCTGAATGATGGCATATGGATCATTTGTGGTCTTCAGAGTGCTTTATTGTGGACATTGGAAAGCTCATCATCTGGTCACTGCTAGAAGCAGCTGGAAACAGGAAGCCGGCCTCTCCAACTGTAATTGAGTCTACTGCTTCATAAACAAACCACAAGCATTCTCCTGCCCGCCATGGTGGATTAGCACTGCCAGCCACTAGCAGTTGAGGAAAGTTAAGAACCAAAGGGAACAAAAGGAATCCAGATTTTATGTCCACGGGCCAAAGAGAGAAGAGGACTAGGTGACTGGATATTATTTTCTTGGAAACAGAGAACCAAGAGGTAGAAGAGCATTCACAGGCAGAGAATAAAAAAAAAAGAGAGGAAATATAAAACACAAAAGTACATATCATCCCACAAGAAAATATTTATAGCAGGTTACAAATATGTATGCAGCCTAGTTTTAGTTTTTCCTGGTAACAACCGCAGCTATTGCCATAAGAATTGTGAACAGAATCCCTGTCTCACCTGGAAGTGTGGTTAGTATTGTATATATGTGATTCATGCTGGAAATTGTGCTCACCTTGATAATATTTTTGGTATGGCTATGGTCTGAAGAAGTGGGCCTGTCCCACAAAAGCATATCACCTAATAAATTATTTTGTTAGTCTTTAAAGTGCTACTGGACTGCTTTTTTGTTTTGTCAGGTGAAGTGTGCCTCACTGGTGCCTGTAAAAATCAGCTGATAATTATTTTGAAAGTATTTTGTCACCCTTGAAACATAATTGCAATATGTATGAAGCACAGCCTTTAAAGGAGTCTAAGGACTAGCAGTCTCTCACAGAACCAGAAATACAGAATAAAAATGACTTCAAAAGAGAGGAACCACAGTATACTAAGGACTCTCCCTAGACTCTTGCAGTTAAGATACTGAAAGAACTAAACATTTCTTAGCTAACAAGTGAAGGAAGAAAAGAAAAAAAAAATGTATCTATAAAAGTGCAAATACAAGAACAATAGGGAATGATTTAGTGTGGATGAAAGTCCTGAGGAACAGCACGTTTTTTAAATCTAACTAAATAAAATGTAGGTGGCTGCATCTTTACTGGGGGTAGACCAGATGATTCCCTGAAGTCCTTCCTAACCTTATGCTTCTAAGTTTGAAATAGGTCAAAACTAAGCAAAATTAATATGCATGTTGAATGCAAGGAAAAAGACACCTAACGAGATTTACTACCACTATAAAATAGCCATAGCCCCCACCTTTCTCTTTCTCCAGATAGCAAGAGAAGAAGCACCACTTCATTTAAAACTCAAAAGGATAAAACTGAATGGTGTGTCTACACTACAAAAATAACTTCGAAGCTTAACTTCAAAGTAGGGTGGGCATAGACCCTCAACTTCAAAGTAAGCAACTTTGAAGTACAGCACTACTCCATTCCCAGGAATGGAGGAAGGACTTCGAAGTTCAGCTCCCTTACTTCAAAAGTTAAACTTCGAGGTAAGGGAAAACGTGTAGACTCTCTTCAGGTTGCTTTGAAGTAGCCCTTAACTTCAAAGTCAGTTCCTAGTGTAGATGCACTCAAAGGGCGTGTCTACATGGGCACAAATCTTCGAAATAGCCATGCTAATGGCCATTTCGAAGATTACTAATGAGGGGCTTAATTGAATATTCAGGGCCTCATTAGCATTAGGACGCTTCTGGCTGCAGCACTTCGAAAGTGCTGCTTTGGGAAGAGCACAGCTCCACGTGGCTACACGGGGGTCCTTTTTGAAAGGACCCCGCACCTTTCAAAATTCCCTTATCCCGATCACTGATCGGAATAAGGCGATTTCAAAAGGGGCGGGTCCTTTCGAAAAGGACCCCCGTGTAGTCGCACTGAGCTCTGCGCTTTCGAAGCGCCACAGCCAGAAGTGTCCTAATGTTAATGAGGCGCTGACTATTCAGTTCAGCACCTCATTAGTAATCTTTGACATACGGCTATTTTGAAGATTTGTGCGCATGTAGACACAGCCAAAGTGTAGCAAAAGGAACCATCCTGAAACGGCAGGGGAACGGATAAGAGGTCTTTTGGCTTTTTCACCTCGTTTCTGTACTCTTCTGTTGTGCTTCTTGTAGTCATTCCAAATGTCCTCATCCACCACACACCAGTAGTTTAATTAATGGACGGTCAGTCTAAAAATAATATTAAGACAGTAACAGTAGTGGTTTATTGCTTAGCCAAACACATCACCCTGTAGGAGCCACAAGTTTAAGAACAACCTAAGTCACATGTGTTTAAACAGGCAAAAATGGCATTAAAATCACTTCAAAAGTCTACACATCTTTTTGTCTTCAAGTACCCTCTAGTGGCTGTTCAAGGTTATAATTGCTTCAGAGTAATCCCATAACTGGTTTTGAAATAACATGTATTTATGTTTCTGGTTTTAGATTTTAATGGAAGTGACACTTTAGTTGCTTTAGATAATTTTTTTTTGTAGTGTACTGGAAAACACCATTTTTTAACTGGAAGGGACCTGGAGAGGTTGAGTGCAGTCCCCTGTCCCCACAGCAGGACCTATCATAGTACATAGTAGCATCCTTCAGTCTACGTAGACTATGGAACATGCCCTTCGTAGTTCCGTTTAGCATCCTCATTTGCCGTGTCGGCTGTAACTGTGAAGACCCACACGAGAGTGACAGTCCTTGCTGCATCTGTTGCATATGTAATGGGTGTCTGGCAGGTCCTTGCTGTGCTTTCTGTGGGTTCGCTTCTCCTTTGCTAGCTGTCTGATCCTCAACTCACCCTTCTGAAGGCCCTTGTACAGTTCCTGCCTCCATCTGCTGCGATTGTTTGCCAGCTCCTCCCAGCTGTCTGGCTTGATGTCTACTTCCCTGAGGTCTCTCTTGCAAACATCTTTGTAGCGCAGCCGGGGGTGTCCGGGAGGTCTTTTGCCAGAGGCTAGCTCACCATACGGAATGTCTTTTGGGATCCTTCCATCATTCATCCTGCGGACGTGGCCAAGCTAGCGGAGCCGCCGCTGCCTGAGGAGAGTGTGCAAAGTTGGGATTCCAGCTTGCTCAAGGACGGTAGTGTTGGACACTCTGTCCTTCCACGATATTCCAAGGATGCGCCTGAGGCAGCGCAAGTGGAAGACGTTCAGCCTCTTTTCCTGGCGGGCGTACAGGGTCCAAGACTCACTGCCGTAAAGGAGGGTGCTGAGGATGCAGGCTCTGTAGACTTGCCTTTTGGTGTGAGTGTACAGCTTGTTGTTATTCCACACTCTCTCGCTGAGTCTGGACAGAGTTGTGGCTGCTTTACCAATCCTCCTATTTAGCTCAGTCTCCAAGGACAGGGTGTCAGTGATGGTGGGACCCGAGGTAAACGAACTCGTGGACGACCTCTAACATATAGTTGTCAATGCTGATTGATGGAGAATCAGCAACATCCTGAGCAAGTACGTTTGTCTTCTTTAGGCTGATGGAGAGCCCAAAGTCCTTGCATGCTTTGGAGAACCGATCCAGCAGCTTCTGAAGCTGGTCTTCTGTGTGTGACATGACAGCAGCATCATCTGCAAACAGCATGTCTCTGATGAGGACTTCCTGCACCTTAGATTTAGCTTTCAGCCTTGCAAGATTAAACAGTTTCCCGTCAGATCTTGTGTGCAAAAGACACCCTCTGTTGAAGATCCAAAGGTGTGTTTAAGAAGGAGTGCGAAGAAGATCCCAAACAATGTCGGAGCAAGGACGCAGCCTTGTTTGATGCCGCTCCCGATGCTGAAAGCATCCGATAATATGCCATCGTATTGGACGGTTCTTCTCATGTCTTCGTGGACAGACTGGATCATCTTGAGTAACCGTGGTGGACAACCTATCTTGTGGAGCAGTTTGAACAGTCCACCCCGCTGACCAAGTCAAAGGCATTGGTTAGGTCGATGAAGGCAATATAGAGTGGCTTCCTCTGCTCCCTGCATTTCTCCTGCAGCTGCCTCAGAGAGAAGACCATGTCGACGGTAGATCTCTCTGCGCGGAATCTGCACTGTGATTCAGGATACACCCTCTCAGCAATCTTCTGGCGTCTGCCGAGGATGACACGAGTGAACAGTTTACCAGTGATGCTTAGGAGGGAGATTCCACGGTAATTGTTGCAGTCGCTTCTGTCTCCTTTGTTCTTATACAAGGTTACAATGTTAGCATCGCGTATATCCTGTGGAACCTCTCCCTCTCTCCAGCACAGGCACAGTAGCTCATGTAGGGGTTCCAGAAGAGTGTCTCTGGCACACTTGATTACGTCTGGTGGTATACCATCCTGGCCTGGGGCCTTTCCTACTGCAATGTTGTCAATGGCTTTCTTCAGTTCATCCACAGTTGGTTCCTGGTCCAGTTCGTCCATTACTGGTAGGAGTTTGACAGCATCGAGGGCTGAGTCGACCACAATGTTCTCGTGTGAGTACAGCTCGGAGTAGTGCTCGACCCAGCGCTTCATCTGTTTGGCTTTGTCAGTGATGACTTCACCAGATTTGGATTTCAGAGGTGCCATCTTGTTCTGGGTGGGTCCTAATACCTTCTTGATGCTCTCGTACATTCCCCTGAGGTTACCAGAGTCAGCACTGGTCTGGATGCTGCTGCGTAGCTTGAGCCAGTATTCGTTGGCACAGTGCCTGGCCGTCTGCTGTACTGTTTTTCTGGCTGCTCTGAGCACTTGCAGGGTATTCTGGCTCGGCGAACGTTTGTACTCTAGGAACGCAGTGTGTTTTTTTCGATGGCTGGAATCATCTCATCGGAGTTAGCTTCGAACCAGTCATTTGTGTTTCTAGCTCTTCTTCCAAACACCAACAAGGCCGTGTTGTAAATTGTATCCCTCAGATGCTGCCATCTGGATGTCACATCGGCACCCCCAGGGTTGCTGCGCAGATTCTCCTCGAGGGTCGCTCTCAACTTTTCAGCTCTCTGAGTTAGCCGTCTTTCTGGCATCGATGCAGGGCCTTCCAGTTGGTTTAGAGAGGTGCAGCTTCTTGGGCATCACCTTGAGTTTGGAGCAAACTAGCGAGTGATCTGTATCACAGTCAGCACTATGATAGCTGCGTGTCGGAAAGATGTTTTTGAGGTTATCACGTCTAGCGATGACCACGTCTAGTTGATGCCAGTGTTTTGAGTGTGGGTGTCTCCATGACACTCTGTGCTGTGGCTTGGTTTGGAAAAATGTGTTTGTGATGCAGATTGCAGTATGTGCAAAGTTTGAGAAGACGCTGACCATTTTCGTTCATTTTTCCCCACACCGAAGTGGCCTAAGCAGGAAGGCCACAAGTCACGATTGGCTCCAACTCTCGCATTGAAGTCACCCAGAATGTACAGTTGTTTGCAAGCAGGTATTTGCGCTATGGCAGCACTAAGCATGTCATAGAACTTGTCTTTTACTTCTGGTGCGGCGTACAGGGTTGGGGCGTAAGCGCTGATCAGGTGGACAGGACCAGCGCGAGTTTGAAGTATGACCTGAAGGAGTCTTTCTGAACCGCCCATGACTAATTCCACCATTTATAGAAGGGTGTTTCTGATGGCAAAGCCAACACCACGCTCCCTGGATTCTTCTCGGGCTTTACCCTGCCAGAAAAAGGTGTAGTCCTTTTCCTTTAGAGATCCCGAATCTGTGAGACATGTCTCTTGCAGAGCAGCAATGTCAACTTGGAGCCTCTTCAGTTCCTCATTGATGACAGCAGTCTTTCGGGTGTCGCTGATGTCCTGAAGATCTTCAGTCAGACCTGTCAGCATGGTCCGCACATTCCAGCAAGCAAGCTTAAAACTTCGATGGTTTCCTTTTCTTGTTGCTTTTCTTATTGGTTTGCCTGGTGCTCAGCTTTCAGGTCGCTTGTCAGGTTTGGGAACCTTAAGCCTCACGCACCCAGTGAGGCAGGTGAACTGTGGCGGGACAGTACCCTATTGGCTGGGGGCTGCCCAGCTTGAGGTGGGTGGTGACTGTCCAGTGAGATGCGACGATCTCTCCCACCGTCGGAGGCAACCCCTTGTGATAGGTCCTGCTGTGAGGACCTGTTACTATCCCTGAAAGGTTTCCCCCCATCTAACATGCTCCAGACCCTTGAAGGGCACCCTCAAGGGTTGAGCTCACAACCTGGGTTTACAAGGCCAATTCTCTAACCACTGAGCTATTTCCTTCTTCCCACTTCACAAATAGTGAATTATAACCATGTGTGAATCACTTTTCTAAAAATATGGCAATCATCAATTCATTTGGAAACAGATTCAGATCACATTTATTCATAATTCAGATTTCTAAATACAGGCACTTAAACACAACAAATTTGCATGAATTACAGTCGGTTGAAACTTATCAAAATTCTTTAATTTTAGCTCTTAGTTTTCAACATAAAAGCCACCCAAACACAGCTTATGAAAACATCCCTTAACAGAAAAATTATGTGTACACACAAAGTAGCCACACTTCTAGATAGCATATTATTTGAATGCACCCACATACAAAGTACATATGAATAGATTAAGCAGGCTGGTGACAATTCTTTAGTACTTCATGTTAAAAGATGAAGTGATTTGCTAGATGAACCTCATTAAACCTTTGCCCTTCCCAAAACATGCCTCCTTTCCTACACACAAGAGGTGTCAGCCCATGCATGAGAAAGACTCAGTATCCTTCTTTCATTAAGGTAGTAGCAAGTCCTCATCAGGAGCACCACTTCCTGCGATTACTTCGACAGTTGTTAAAATGTCCCAAAGTGGTGTTCCATGTCTCTTGATGGAAGTGACTATACAGCAGTTGAAGCAGGAGACCAGGAGTGCAAGCGAAAACACTTATGGTTGGGGTTAGCCATCCAAAATCTGTTTCCATGGAACTGAAGAAGTCAAGAGCTGGGTCACTCTTTCTGCTGTTACTGGTGGGTGAGAGGCATTTTTCAAGCATATTGTAACTGAAAATACCAAACAACTAGGAAAAAGCTACTGCCACTGCTAAAAGAAAATATAAAGACATTTTATTAAAATGTAGTTCAGGAAATGCAGTTGCATCAGACACTCATATAGCTCAAGGTATGGGACAGAACAGGATATGACAACACACTTTTTACCTTGCCTGCAATGGTTTATACATGTTACTTCTGAGACAAATGCTATAAAATGCTTGCCTGAAGTGAGGTATACATGAGATTGAACATGTTCACAGTAAAGACTTCACAACAGGTAAGAGATTACACAATGCACCTAGTAGATATGAACATAATGTCAGAAGTAAGCTGAATCCCAGATGGCACATATAAAATCGTTTCCATACCACAATGACACATGGAAGAAAGGCTACTCAGTCACATAAGTGTGCAGCTCTTCTTTTATGCAAGTCATCTGCATTATTTTGTAGATAATGCACAGAACAAAATAAATTAATTGGCAGTAATGCAAAATTCTTTTCATCTTGTCCACGGACATTATTTCTGAAGATCATCAGATTCCTTTCCCTTTCTGAAGGCCAGTGCTATGCATCAGTGGCTGCTTACCATTCATCCCCATGCTTGAGATTTGCAGTAATGTAGTACAAGTTTGCCATCACTTCCAAAACACTATAAGAGGGGGAAAAAGGGAGTAGAGATAGAGAGAAGCAACAAGGGGTTAGTTTAACAATGAAGCAGTCCATTTGCAAAATTAAACTATCACTATTAGACAAGTGCATCATGGGAAAAAAGTATCAACTGTTATTAATACAGTAAATGCCGTGTTATCAGGCACTTAGGCTAACTGGCACACTTGGTTAACCAGCATGCCCTGCTGGGGCCAGCTATATGTTTATGTAATATGCACAATTTTATGACAAATTAATGATGTCATCATCCTGGGCACAGCAAGCATAGAGCAGATTTAAAGAGGCAGACAAGGATATAAAACGGTTTTTACTACACGAATATTAAGAAAGAACAATATTCAAAACTAAAGTTACCTCATAGAGCGTCCCAACTTCTTGATCTGGAGAAGGAGCAAAAGACTGATTCACATATATAAACTGTAAGGGAAGAAAACAAGAAGAAAAAAATCCATGTGCTGAGTTATCTTCCTTTTCATGAGCAGCACTTCTTTGACCCGATGCCTGCCAGTTACAGGGTGAAGGCTACCTTCTGTTCCCCATGTTTACCTCACTTTACACATTCAGAGTTCTGCATTAGAGCCACCATTCTTTAAGTAGAGAGGTAGAAGTTCAACCTCTTAAATCCAGTACACTCATCCACCGACATCTGTGGTCTGGCAGGACCAACGATCTTATAGGACCAGAGAGTCTAGGGCTGAGGCTGGACCTGCATCAGTGGGGCAGGGGCTGGGGCCAGAGCTGGAGCCACCGCCAGCCCTGCTGTAGCAGGTGAGGGGAGGGGGGTGCAGAGCCCCCTCTGGAGCACAGGGCTCTGACTTGTTAACATACTACCTGCCAGCACTCCCTCCAAGCCACTGCTTGATATGCTGTGGAGCAGAAGCTGGCAGGCCGGTGACTGGGGATCCCGTGGTGATCACCGGAGCTCTGCTGCTGGGGAGTGGCATTGCAAGGGACCCAGCCCAGAACCCACAAGGCTGGGAAGCCAGTGGGAAGCCAGCTGTGGAAACACAGCGTCAGGTAGCTGGCCGTGGAGTGTCGGCTGGCCAGATAGCCATCAGGAAGCTGGCTGGGAAGCAGTGGCCATGTGGCTGGGAGATGGCTGGAGCGTAGTGGGGCTGGGGACCAGCAGAGCTGTGCCTGCTAGGGCTAGGAAACCTCAGCTGGGACCAAGAAGATGGCACCCACAGACCTGGAAGCCAGCATCCCTGGTCCGAGGTTGCTGCAAGTGCTATCAGAAACGTGGCTTGGGCTGGTGACCAAGAGGGGAGCCCCAAGGCATTTACCTCCTCTGGTCTGTCAAAATCCCTCATCCAGGGCAGCTCAAGTCCCGAGGGAGCCAGACCAGGAGGTGCAACCTATTAATTCTATTCCTCAACTGACCAACAGGGATCTTTGTTGGAATGCTAGACACCCGCCACTTCCACAGCATCTGAACTCTAAGACCAGATCATTAGCCCAAAAGCAGCATGGAAGATAAGTGCTTGATTGCAATCAAGGACTTATCTCCCCCGCTGCCATCAAACTAACTGCCTGGTCTTTGCTCTTTGAATATCCAATACCAAGACTTTCTGTCTACTGCAAAATTTCTTGCATAAAATTATACCTATAGACACTTACCCTATTTTTCAAACACATTGCTCACATTTATTAAAATAGGATAATAAATTAGCATAATTAAATACTAGCAAAAGAAAGCCTCAGAACCTGAGGCAAAAGTTCAGCCAGTTGCTATAGAAGTTTGAGATAGCCACACAACAGTCCCAAAGGAACTCTAGAAATCTTATGATCAGAATCTCTTTCTAAGGGTCAGTATGGAGCTGGAAAACACATGAGGAGGATCTGCTGACTAGGGTAGGAAAGGAAAGAAATAAATGGAAAAGTGAGGAGGTCTTTAATATCCTAATCTCATGGTTCTTATATATGGGTTGGGACTCACTACCCCATTTAACAGGAGTCACCAGGGCTGGTGTTAGACTTGCTGAAGCCCAATTTCTTGGGTGTGAAGTTGAAGTCCAAGCTCCACCTCCCAAGGCTAAAGTCAAAGATGGAGGGCTTCATCCCTGAAGGGTGAGACAGGTTACAAGCCTGCCACCCAAGGCTGAAGCTCTTTGGCTTTGTGCCCCTTTCCCACCAACTTGTGGGCTCAGGCTTCTGTTCCCATCCTGCCATTGTCTAGCAACTTTTGTTGTCAAAAGGGGTCACAATACAATAAAGTTTGAGAACCCCTGTAGTAATCCAACAGTGAAAATCGTAGTTAGCTATTCTCTAAGACATTAAATGCTGACAACTTCTAAGTGTTTTAAAAGAAAACCAGGAACTGACATTCAGGGGAAGAGGAATGTCTGATACCGCTAGTATTTTTATATTTGTATCTATGTTATTATTCAACAGTTGTATTACCAAAGGGTATGTCTACACTATAGATTTACCCCAGAACAACATATTCCAGAGTTATTCCAAAATAAACTATTCTGGAATAACAGCTCCACACTACAGGGAAACCCCAAAATAAGCAAAATGTATTCCAAAATTGCGTATCTATACACAATTGAGCCTTCTTTCGGATTAGAGACCCTGGAAGCACTCTAATCTGAAACATGCAATGTCTACACAGCAATGTTATTTCTGAATAAGCCATCCACTATTTCAAATTACCGGTTTTGTTGTGTAGATATTCGCACAGTAATTTCGGAATAGCAGCCATTATTCCAAAATAATTTTGCTGTGTAGACACACCCATAGAGTCTAGGAGCCCTACTCATAGACCTTAGGGTACTAGTTCAGTGATTTTCAACTGGTGTGCCCCGACATACTGGTGTGCTGTGAGAACTAGCCAAGCGTGCCATGAAATTCTGTCACTTTCTCCTTACCACTGCTCTTTGCAGAGCCACTGGGGAGAGAGTGATGGGGGGGCGGGGTGGAGGGACAGATTGACAGCCCTGGGCCAACTGGGATTCAAGCAGCAAGGCTGCCTCAGTACCAGTCAGTGTGGGGACTGTCAGCTTCTCCTCACAGCAGCTCTTTTCACACAGGGAGACAACTCCTTAATGTGGCAAGGGGGGTGGAGGGCAGGATCATGTTGGATTTGAGACACAGTTTAAATGCTCATCCCTCCCCTACAAGTAAAAAGTGGTTGTGCCATGGATTCGTTTGTCTCATTGTAGCATGCTGTGTTACTGAAGAGCTTGGTAACCACTCTACTAGGTATTATACAAGTGCATACAGAAAATGCAATAGCTTTTATTTAAAAATAAGATTTGAGATTTTTCCCCTGCATGTACTACAAATGATGCATTGTTTTTTCTGTTTTATTACATACATATTTCAACCCCTGTTAGACAGCTGAGTTTGTGCAAAGCTAACCTAACCCCAATGTAGATGTAGTCATTGACAATGGAAAATAGTTAACAGTTTTTAGAACTAGTCTTGCTATACTGAGGAGAAACCCCTTGCCTCAATGCAAGCTGCATCTGCCCTGTGGGGTAATGCTAACCCAGCAATGCCAGAAAAACAAAAAAAGCAGTAAAGCAGCACTTTAAAGATGAACAAAATAATTTATTAGGTGAGCTTTCGTGGGACAGACCCACTTCTTCAGACCATAGCCACACCAGAACAGACTCAATATTTAACCCATAGGCCGTGTCTACACTAGCCAAAAACTTCAAAATGGCCATGCAAATGGCCATTTCGAAGTTTATTAATGAAGCACTGAAATACATATTCAGCGCCTCATTAGCATGCGGGCGGCCGCGGCACTTCAAAATTGATGCTCGTCCAGACGGGGCTCGTTTTTGAAAGGACCCCGGGTACTTTGAAGTCCCCTTATTCCCATCTGCTCATACATCTGAATATGTATTTCAGCGCTTCATTAATAAACTTCAAAATGGCCATTTGCATGGCCATTTTGAAGTTTTTGGCTAGTGTAGACATAGCCATAGAGAACCAAAAATAGTAATCAAGGTTGACAAATCAGAAAAAAAATTATCAAAGTGAGCAAATCAGAGAGCAGAGGGGCTGGGGGGGAAGGAAGTCAAGAATTAGATTAAGCCAAGTATGCAAAAGAGCCCCTATAGGGTCCCAGAAAATTTGCATCCCGGGATTTGCTCACTGTGATAATTTGTTTTCTGATTTGTCAACCCTGATTACTATTTTTGGTTCTCTGTGCCTTAAATATGGAGTCTGCTTTGGTATGGCTATGATCTGAAGAAGTGGGTCTATCCCACAAAAGCTCATCGCCTAATGAATTATTTTGTTGGTCCTTAAAGCGCTACTTTACTGCTTTTTTTTGTTTTGATAGTAGGTAGACTTGCACGGCTTTCTCTCCGTTACTAATCAGCAATGCCAGGTATGTATAAGCCCCACAGTCGGGATGCACAAGTCCCTGTTGTTCTCAGGTTCCCCTTGGAGCATTAGAGTATCACCACACCAAGCAGAAGCTTAAGCAATTAAGAAGCAAGCAACAGGATGCCAGTACTGACTACAGCCTCACCAGCTCATCTCCTGCACTTCCCCCACCTACATGCTACCCTGTGGGTTACCCTAGCACATCTCCATGATACCAAGCAACCTCATGCCCGCCACACCTTTGCTGGGCTGGTTCAGTGACTGACCCAGGGAGGCACATACCAGCTGCTCTGAGGCCATCAGCTTGAGGAACTTCTTGATGAAGTCAATGAGCCCCTGGATGGTGCGGGTCCTTTCCACAGCCCACTTCTTGGTCTTCATGATGGGCGTGTCCCCCACAGCCTTCAGCAGGATGTCAACTGGAGAAGAGCAAAGACTGAAGCTAGACTCTGAGCTATTTTTGTGGAATAAAGGCAATGTCGAAGTAGGGCACTTATTTCCAAGCTGCCCCCACCTACAGTGTCAACCTGCAATTCCAAGCCTGTACTTTGAAACTCACGTGACCACTATTATGCTAATGAGGCGCTGAATATGCACATTAACACCTCATTAAGCTGCTACGAATTGCCCCATTACCATGCCACCTCCGACGGGAGGGGGCGAGGGTAGAAGCCGTCTGAGCGGGGCAGCCAAGGGAACCAGAGCCTACGGAGCCGAGCGGGAACCGGCCCGAGGAATACGCTGCTCGCGTTGGCCGTGAGCCGCAGGCCCGGGGGGTGGGGCTCGCCTCGAGGAACGCGGCTGCGCCCCTAGCACAACCTCCACACCGGACCCGAGGTTGCCGTTATCCCGGGGCCCCCGCAGCCGGGAGATACCAACGCGCCCGCCCCGGCACACGATCTGTCCCCTGCCTTTTCCCAATTGGGTGAGCTAACTGAAGGAGGCGGCCCATTGGCCCACGCGCCCGGCACTCAGCGCGAACGCCCGTTCTCGCCCCGCCCCCAAGACAAGAATTCCTTTTACTTTTCTTCTTGGTGTCCTCGGCGGGTTCCTCGGTCACCGGGGAGCCGGCTGAAGCGGGAGCTGGCTCGGCAGCCCCCACCGCAGCGCCCCCGGCCGCGGGCTCTTCGACGCACTCGCCTCCGCCACCATCCTCTGGAGAGAATGATAGCCGCTCCCCTACTTCCGCCATGCTGCCGACAAGCAACTACGGGCGGAAGTGACGTTGACTAAGACCCCATATTAACGCGGGGGGGGAGGGTGCGCGGCGAGGAGAGCACGTGACCGACGGCCTTTCTGCCCTGTGGCGAATGAGCCGCTCCGTCTCCTTGTCAGGTTATTCGGCGTCGCGTGGGTAACGGGACGGTTCCGTTTCCGCTCCGGGCAGGAATAGTGCGGCGGGCCGTGGCCAGTGTGAGGTGGGAGGGGCAGAGTTCGCAGCGACCCGGCCGGCTCAGCGGCCTACGCCCGCCGCCTCACCATGATCAAAGCGATCCTCATCTTCAACAACCACGGCAAACCCCGGCTCTCCAAGTTCTACCAGCGCTATGTACGGGAGATGGGGAGGAGACGGGAGCGGGCCGGGGCGGGGGACGGAGGAGACGGGGTCGCTGAGGTTAGCCAGGCGGGTAGAGCGGGGCAGCCCTTGGCCTCAGTAGGCTGTTGCGAGGCGAGTGGGGAGGGGCAGGAGCGAGGCGAGGGCAGGACAGCGGGCCGGGACGTTGGGGGCAGCCCCTGTGCTGGGGGACAGTGCAGTTTTCCCTTGCAGGCCTGGGGGAGCCGAGCTGAGAGGTGGCTGTATGTCGCTCCGCCCCCTTCGCAGCGCTTACTGATGTGATGAGCTTATCTGTTCCCTGTAAGACTGGGCTACCTGGTCTGAGCCACGAGTGCGAGTGGCTGGTGCAGTCTCCTTGCAGGATGGGCGGTGACTTCTCCTTGTTAGGTGGTTAGCTGTGGGGGAGAGCGTGCGGTGTGCTTAGGCAGTTGGTGTGCTCTAGGGCTGTGGGTTGGGGTCTCATGTCTGATTTGAGGGCTTGTGTGTACTAGGAAGTCTTCTTGCTTGACTTAAATGGGTATTACGGTGTTTAAAAGGGTTTGGTTTATTCTAATTTGGAAGGGAAATTATACCAGGATAAGGCATTTTCATGCTGGTATAAATAGAGCCATAGTGGCAGTGGTGATGGGTGAGAGGACATCTGGGGTGAATCAACCACGTGCTCTGCACCAAGCCTTCCCCTTTCACACCCATGTTCTGGTCACACCTGCTCCATGCTTCTTCTGAGTGTGTGTGTGTGGTCCCATCCTTCCCCCAGAGTGCTGTGGCTTGAAGGCATCTGGAGTTGCTTTAGCTTGCACTGTTCTCAGCCTGCATGGCTCCAGGGCAGAGGTGGGAACATCCCCATGCCCCCTACGAGTGGCACAGCATTCCTGGTGTCGGATCCTGGGGAGGTGCATGCGATTCCTTGTGAACTCCCACGTACTACCCCTGTGTAGCAGACATAAAATGTTATAAATATAATGGCAAAAATCATTTCACATCTGACATATCCAGAATGTGGTCCTGACCTTAGAGCTGCATCTACAACACAGTAGACAATGGCACCTCCAGTTTAAAATAGCCAAAGTCATGTGTTACCAATACTGAGATTCTCAGCAATGCCAATTCATTCTGAGTACATGATTAAACCAGGATGGTTTTAAGTATGTTTGTTTTTTTATTTTATTAGTTTTTTTCAATCTGGGAGAAAGTGAAATTCATACCAGCTGAAAGTGACTTGTGTGTAAAATTGTATGTAAATATGTGCTTTCAAGTCAGGAAGTATCACTGTAGGCATGATCTGGAATTAGTCAGCAAAACAAAAGAAGTAACACAGGATAAAACTAATCATTAACGGATAATTTTTCAGCTGTGTGCTGTATTTCCCAGTAAATCCTGTGGAGTTACCATTGGATGTAGAAAAATACACAAGAACTCTTGTCTTCATCAAAAATTACATAAATATAGATATTAAACATAGTACCAATGGGAAGAATTTTAGTTTTCATGTTTATGGCTAATCAGTCAAATACAAAAAGATTGCATTTTTCAGGTTTGCATGACTAATTCATTTACTGGTAAAAATGTTTTATTTTGGATCTATCTGCAAAATTCACCACTGTGGTAGTGCATACCAATGAGCCAGTGTTTAATAAATGAAAACATGGCTGGCACAAAACACTCTCTCTGACAGAATTTCATCCTCTCTCCTGGAAAGAGAAGTTGGAGAAACAATAACTTGAGTCAAGAAGCCTACTCTTCTTTGTTAACATCTGTGAGCCAGAAAGCCAATTATCTTGATTTACTATTTCAAAGTAAAATTCATGCAAAGGGTTTCAGGCTGGCCATGTCTGCAAGACTTTAATTTCATTGTGTGTATGTGTGTCCCTTTCATCTTCCCAATTTCAAATGGGGGATTTCAGAACTTTTAGGAAAGAGATTTTTCTTACTTTCCTTTGCCACTTTTCTGCTGATTACTACTGGGATTGTAATTGCTTAGATGTGAATTGTTTCATTTTCTCTTTCCCATCTTAAGATCTATTTCATCACTTTTATTTTAAATATGTCTCTTAACTATTGTCCGTCCCTGTTGTTCCCAGAGTAGCTCTGGGAAAAGTGGTGTCTTTGTGGTTGCTTGCCTTTTCCAGAGCTGCCTTTGTCCAAAGAACTGAAGGATAGTGGAATTGTTCCCACTTGGCATAACTTGTCCCATCCTGTTAAGTAGGATTTTTTGCCTGAGGGGAATGAGCGCAGGGTCTGTTTTGTTCAATTTTTCTTTTTTCTTTTTTAAGCCAGGGACCATCTAAATGTGGTGTTTTGTGATTTGCATCCCATTGTGTGGCCCCTGTCTGATTTATCTGTGGCCTGTTGGCCTCCAGTCCAAAAAAGGTTCCCTACCCCCAGGTCACCATTTCTTTCTATTGTTTAGCATGCCTGAGGAACTGTAATAAGTCTAGGTGTTTTAGTTTTAATTTATGTAACAACAGGTCCACAACATGGTATGGTGTGGTACGCTGTACCAGCACCTTCAAGCCAGGATCGCCAGCTGAGTGGCAAGGGAACTGCAGCAGCTCCAGCCCTGGGGGCCCAGTCAGGGCTGGGAGCTGGCTGGGGAGCAGGGCTCCGCCTGCAGCTCCAGCCCAGAGACCCGCACGGGGCCACGGGAACGCTGGCGCAGCCCCGAGGCTGGGAGTTGGCTGGGTTGTGGAGCTCCACTAGCACCTACAGCCTCAGGGACCCGGCCTGGGCTGGGGGAACCCCATCAGCTCTGGGACTGGGAATTAGCTGGGGCACGGAGTTCCGCAGGTAACACCAACCCCAGGGATGTGGCTGGGGGTAGGGGTCCCTGGCATCCCTGTGCGGGAACGCTGAGAGTGGGGGATAGCTGTGTACAGGCTCCTCTTTTTTACAAAAAATGCGCTGTCCACAGGTGCAATTTAATTTCCGCAGAAAGTATAGGTCTGTCTACACATGTGATTTCATGTGATGCCAGACACCAAAGTATCTGCGTAGGTGCACACTGTTAATATAGGTAAAGAAAGCCACACTCTGCCTCCAGTGCAGTTCATCCTAAACTTGAAACTGGAGCTAGGTGCACTAAGCAAATCTAGCTTTCCATGTCTTCAGTAGTACTGTGCAACATAACAGCAACAGGAATTGCACTGGAATTAAGACAAAAATCCACAGTTTATTCAAACAACAGATGTATGAATGAAAGTAAGCAATTTAAATGAAAAGGATTTCCAAATTACAAGTCCTCTACAGCAGTGTTTCTTAAACTATGTTCTGCAGAATACCGGTATTCTGTGAACTACCCAGTGGTGTGCTGTATGCATTTGACACTTTTTTGATAGCCTACACTGACTGTATATATTTTCTGTTATTAAAACCCGATATAATGGTGTTTCCCAAATGGTGTTCTGCGGAACCCTGGGGTTCCCCAAAGTGAAAATAAGGGTTCCATGAGAAAATTCTCCTCTGCAGCTTGCTGCCATGCCATCACTGAAACAGGAGGAAAAAATTTAATTGGTTTAAAGGCCAGCAGGGCGGTGGGAGGGATCTGGCCATTAAACCAACTGAATTTAGTTCCATTATTTCAGCAGCGGCAGGGCAAGGAACCGCAGCGAGCCCCTCACTTGTCATGCTGCCTGAGTGGGCACACTCCTCCGGTGAGCATGGCTCAGCGCACCACCACTAGCTTTCCTTCTACTGGGCACACATGGCCGCCTGGCATAGGCTTATCATACAACCCCATGGATGGGTTAGTCCTGGGGGCTGGTTTGTGGAGTGAGACAGGGTAATCCTGGGTGTGCAGGGTCGGTTTGGGTCTGAGAGGGGTTAAGCCTGGGTATGTTACTTAATTGCTGTGATACTTGATTAAATTGCTTCATTTTATTTTGGCTGTGTATGTTGCTGGTTTTTTTTTTTGGAAAGATGATTTTCATCGGTGTTCCACATATTCGTCTCAAAAAGTTTAAGAAATGCTGCTCTACAGTGTTGAAAACTGGATGCTTCTGAATTATGCTGCAAGACTGCCTTTACTCTCAGCCTCCATAAGACTTTAGGATTGTCTGCACAGCAAAGAAAACCCTGCACCTGGCCTGTGGCAGCTGATTTGGGCTCAGGCTGTGAGACTCTTTCATTCTTGTGTAAATTTTCAGCTTTGTTCCAGAACTCAGATTCTGGGACTCTCCTGCCTCATGTAGGGGTCTAGAGCCCAGCCTCCAACCAGATCCCCAAAGTCTCCACATCAGTGAAAGAGCCACATGAGCCCAAGTTGGCTATCATGTGCCAAATGCAGGTTTTTGTCAGCTCTTTTAACATTCCCTGGCAGGAGAAGGGAAACTTTACATTGTGTAATTGAGACTTTATTTGAATGAAATGTTAGAATGTGTTCTGCCTACATGGTGATGCTTTCTGTTTCCTGAAATCCATGTTTGAAAACTTGTAATATGATCCAATTTCAGAGGGAACTTCTAATATTTCATGAACCTACTTGAAATTTAAGGCACATGCTTTCAGTTAAAGCAGTGTAACCCCCTGAATAGATGCTGTTAAACCAGTTTTAAAACTGTGTATTGATTTAGTTTATAATTGATTCATGCTAAGATGTACCATTTCAAAACCCATGTAAGATACCCCACTGGGGGGATTTGTGGAGAGTGACATAAAATGATTTTTTTTGAAGTATCTTTAGTTTACCAGTGCAAGCCTGGGTAAATGGGACTTTATCTAAGAGTTGTTCAGGAATCTATTCCACACTTCAGAATTTTGATAATAGGCCTACCTTCTGCAACCACTTGAGTACAATTTTCCAATAAAAAAAAATCACCCAAGTTAGTCAGTACAGACTCTCCCCATCCTCTACCAAATTAGAGCTCAATTTATTTATAGAGGGGAATCTGTCAAATTTTCCTCTCACCAAAGCAAGGAATTCCAGAAATCTCCAGAAAATTGGAAGGAAGCTAATGTTGTGGCAATTTTCCAAAATGGGTAAATATGATGACTGAAGTAATTATAGGTCTATCAGCCTGACATCAATCCCAGCCAAGATAATGGAGCATGTGATATAAGAATTAAGAGGATAGTGCAATTAGTGTAAATAAATATAGGTTTTGGAAAACAGATTCTGTAAAACTAACATTTTTGATAATCAGTAACAGAGAGGTAGCCATGTTAGTCTGTATTCTAACAAAACAAACTGCTGGTTTGTTTTATTTTTGATGATGTTATAATTGTTACTAAAGGCACTATGTGGACATAATATATTCAGACTTCTGCAAGGCATTTGACTTGGTACCACGTGATCTTTTGATTAATGAAGCTGAATATATAATTAAATGGCACATGTTAATTGGATAAAACAATCAGCTAAGTAATGGTTCTCAAGAGTTAATTGTAGATGAAGATTCATCACAGAGCAGGTATGTCTGCAGTGGGAGAAATGTGTGGATGTGTTTCGGAGGCCCCAGTTACCACAAAAAAGGCTCTTATGGGGAGGGTGTCACTGTGTGGCTGGCTGACCAGCATTAGCTTACTGGGGACTGTATGAATTGAAGTTGGCTCAGTGTTATTGTAGGGAAGAAGTGCATGGCATAGATTGATTTGTTTGGGAAGAATGGGTTAAAATAAGTGGGTAACATGTCCAGTCATAAGAAAACCAGAGCTTTCAGGCTCATGCAAGATGGAGTTGGACAAGTGAGAGACCAAATGAGGAGAGGATGATTGTTTTGGCTCAGGGCACGACTAGCTTTAGATGTGTCATATTTTAAGCCCTGGTATCCACTTGGTAATGGGAAATCAATTTCCAAAGTATGCAGGTATAAATTTTCAGCCTATAATAATGTTAGCTGGGATGGTTTGTCTTAAAATAATTTGGCTGAAATTTGAAATAAGCGTCGTTTTTTGAGGGCAGTAAAACATTGCTTGTTTAACAGCTTTCTCTGTTCAGTCTAGTTTAGAACAATTACATGTAGCTTAATAACAGACTTATAAAGATGATCGAAGTAGTGTTACAAGAAATTGAGGGTCTGGACTTTGAGTGACTGATTAGAAGGCATCAAAGCTATCTGGAGAGTGCTATCAGGGCAAACTATAATCTATAAATGTAATTTACTACTGTTAATCCACTTTCATCTGATAGTAAATGCATTTTTTCATAGAGTGAAGATACACAACAACAAATCATCAGAGAAACTTTCCATTTGGTATCCAAACGTGATGAAAATGTTTGTAATTTCCTAGAAGGAGGATTGTAAGTATAAAGTTTAGCAGAAATATTTTGAATATTAATGAATAGCAAAGGATGTTATGAGAACCTTCAAGAATACCGTATTTTAGAGCAGGAATTTAGTTACTATTTCTATATAGGTATTTCTAATGCACCAAACATCCGTCTCCATTTATCTTTGTTCTAAATACACTGTTACAGTTAAGTAGCTGTAACTATTTTATGTTACAAAGGCATAATCCAACTTTAACCAAATATTTCTTCTTTCTTGTCTAATCTACACCTGTAACTGAACTGGGGGCTGTGGTTGTAACACAGCTGTCCGTAGTTCAGATACAATACAGAAAAAAGAAATAGAAGTGTAAATGGCATCTAACTGTATTCTCATAGCCTAGCGAAAGCCTGGAGGTCAGCATAAGCGACTATTTCACTACATCATTGCAAAAGTTGAAATCAGGATCAGCTCTTCTACTGGGTACTTAGGCCTGAGCTCCTAATATTTGGTTGCTGTGGGCTGTCAGTAGAGGGTTCCTGGCCTAGTGATACCACTGCCTTTCTGCCAGAGTCCAAGTAGAGCAAGCCTGGACTGAGAAAAATGGTTGTTTTAAGAACAGTTAGCAAACACATTTTTAAAAGTGGCTTTTTTGCACATTATAGACAGCTAGATGTGTTTGCTGGCCATGGTCAACCCTAGGATTTGCCCATCTAGCAGGTATCTCAGCACAACGTGGTCTGTCTACACTAAACAAGATTTTGTACGTAAAGTGTGCTTAGCTAAGATGCTTAAGAACATGGCTGTTTTTCCTAGGGTGGTTGTGTCCTCTAAGCCTGATGTTTAAACAAAGATTAGTTGTTTGACCTTTGTTTAAAACTGTGGACTGTTTTCCTCTGGTGCATTGAGGTGGCTGATAGTTTTGATTGTAGGGGTTATTCCTGATATGGTACTTTGATATTTTTAAAGGTAAAAATTTTCAGGGTTTATTTTTCCCCCTTGTGATCTTTAGAGCATATTTGTTGAGTTCTCATTTCTTAACAGAAGATTTGAAGTGCTGAAACTAAAATTATGTAGGTATTAACAAAAACACAATTTCTAGGAAAAGAGATCATGACTAACGTAGTTCTAGCTGCCATGATTTTGGTCACCTTTTAGGTTGCTTAAGACACTTAACGCAAGTTAACTAGCTGCACTGCTCTTGGGGTGGAGAGCCTGGGGTCTGTCTTCCTATATCTCTGAGGAGCAATTTTCACATTTTGGGCATAATTGTAATATAATCATAGTACTGGAAGGGACCTCAAGTGGTCATGTAGTCTAGTCTCCCCTGCGCTCATGGCAGGACCAACATCATCTAGACCATCCCTGACAGATGTTTAATTTGCTCTTAAAAATCTCCTGCAATAGAGATTCCACAGCCTCCCTAGGAATTTATTTCGGTGCCAAACCTCTGTGACCGTTAAGAAATTTCTCCTAACATCCAACATTGCTCCTTGTCGTGTCAGAGGTTAAGGAGAATAACTTTGATTGCTCCTCCTTGTAACAACCTTTTAGGTACTTGAAAGCTGTTATGTTCCCTCTGAGTCTTCTCTCTTCCAGACCAAACCCCAATTTTTTCAGTCTTTCTTCACTGGTCATATTTTCTGGAAGCTTTAATTATTTTTGATGTTCTTCTCTGGACTCCAATTTATCTTTATCTATCTTTCCTGAAATATGGCATCCAGAACAGGACATAATATTGCAGTTTAGATCTAATGAGTAAGCAGTGAAGTGGACAAATTACTACTTGTCTGCCTTATGACACCCCTGCTAATACATCCCAGAATGATGTGTTTTTGCAGCAGTGTTACTCTAGTGACTGTTACTTAGTTTGTGGTGCACTCTGACCAGCAGATATCTTTCCACAGTAACAATAACTTTAAGGTACTGCACGTGGAAATTCTGGCAAAGTGTGAAATAACTTGAAATGCACTGCAATACCTTGATAATTGTGATAAATTAAGCACTCAATTTCAACCTTCACATTGCAAAATTTTTTTTTTAATTTGCTTGGAAATCACATTGCATAGAAAAGTGTGTATTTTCCTTAAATTTAGCTCGTTGGGAACAGAGGACTTCTATATTCAGTTATTAGTGTGATGTTGTGTGAAAAGTACAGAAGTTCTAATGGGGCTTAAGAGTTCTGATGGATAGATAAAGAACAGAAAATTCTTTGTACACACTTATGTTCCATTAGAATCTGGTTAGTTCTTCTGTAAATCCAGGTGAGGAGGGGTTTTAATGGCTTTTTCCACAATGTGCAGAATCATCAGCTTAATACCTATATACAAGGGCTGTCAATTAACATGCTGGACAAAGGATGGGGGGTGGCAGGCACTGAGTGTATGGGTGTGTTTATGTCTGTCTGTGTGGGGTATGTGTATCTGTGCGCATGTCTCTGTGTGGGGCTGTAGGTAGGGTGTGTGGGTTTCTCTGCATGGGGCTGTGTCTCTGTGTGTGTGTGTGTGTGCATGTCTCTGCATGGGGCTGTGTTTGCTCATGTCTCTGCATTGGGGGTGTCTCTGCATTGGGCTGTAGGTTGGGGGGATGAGTCTCTAAGTGTGGCTTTAGTAGCAGGGGTGTGTCTCTGTTGGGGCATAGGTGGGGAGTACGTGCCTCTGTGTGGAGCTGTAAGTGAGGGTTCTGTGACAACTTGCATAGTGGAGGTACTGAGAGTCATTGAACCAATCTGTAAATCCTTTACACAATGAAACCACTTCAAGACCCCACCCCAGTACTGCTAATTCCAGCACCTCTAGGTCTAGTTGGGGATGTCTGTCTGGGTGGTGTGTGTGTGTGTGTGTGTGTGTGTGTGTGTAAGTAGGATACAGTTATCTGTTTGTGGTGTAATTGGAGGGCTTGTGAGTATAAGGGATGTGTGTCTCTATATGAGGATGTAAGTGATGTAGTTGCAGGCAGGTATAGTTGGTGTGTGTATCTGTATGGGGTTTTACAACCACACTGCCATTAATTGCAATTAATTTTTTAATTGCTCGATTACTCGTGATTAACTTTTTTAATCACTTGACAGTCCTCCTATATACCTGTGTGCCATAAAATGTTTTCTTTTTATACTTAAGCTATGTTGTTGCTTAAGATAAAGTTTTTAACAACCTACAGAGAAGAGATACATGCCTTGTGCTATTTGCAGTTAAGTTTCTTTTACAGGGAGAGGACAGAGGATAGGCTGAAGCATATCACTATTAAGTCACTTAATATATCTCTTCCTTTTGTAGTTCACTAACTTAAGGAAGGAGAAACATAATGAACTGAAATTTCTGCAACTCTTCTAAAATTGAAATCGAGCTTGTTGGCTGCAGTCCACTCATACTACTTGTACTATAAGATATCCTGTAGCACAAATGTTCTAATTTAGTTTATCGCTTAAACCATAAATTTGATGTAAGTGAATATCCGTGGAGCATGTGTACTAATCACTAGTTTCAATACATGTGTACTTAAATTTTTTCCACTGTTCTCAGTGGTTCCCCATTGTGGCTTGAGAAAGATGCTTTGGCAAGAAGGATGTAGGAAAGATGCAGGAAGGATAGTAAGGGGTAGAGGGGGAGGAGGAGTTGTCTTAGATATTAAAAAGGTGCACACCTGTACTGGGGGGTAGATGGATGCGGGAGATGGATGCATTGAGAGTCTCTGGGTTAGGTTGAAATGGGTAAAAAACCAAGGGTGATGTCATGCTAGGGGTCTACTACAGACCACCTTCCCAAAGGGTGGATGAGGCTTTTTCTAAACAACTTACAAAATCATCCTGAGGGCAGGATATTTTGGTGATGGGGGATTTCAACTATCCAGATATATATTGAGAAACTAACGCAGAGAGGAATAGACTATTCTGTAGGTTCTTGGACTGCACTGAAGATAATTTTTTATTTCAGAAGGTGGGAAAAGCTACCAGGGGGAGGTCATTCTAGATTTGATTTTTAACAAATAGGGAGGAACTGGTTGAGAATTTGAAAGTAGAAGGAAGCTTGGAAGAAAGTGATCATGAAATCATTGAGTTCATGATTCTAAGGAATGGTAGAAGGGAGGCCAGCAAAATAGAGACAATGGATTTCAGGAAGGCAGATTTTGGTAAACTCTGAAAGCTGGGAGGTAAAGTCGCAGGGGAAGCAAGACTAAGAGGAAAAGCAACTGAAGAGAATTGGCAGTTTTTCAAGGGACATTATTAAAGGCTCAGAAGCAAGCTATACCGCTGTATAGGAAAGATTGAAAGTAAGATGAAAGACCCACATGGCTTAGCCGGGAGATGTTGCACTATCTCAAAATCAAAAAAGGAATCAGATTAAAAAGTAGAAATTAGGACAAATTACAAAGGATGAATCTAAACAAACAATTCAGGTATGCAGGGGCTCAAGGAGGAAGTCTGAGGTCATTTTGTGTCTTTGCCTATCTTGAGATATAAAGGAGAACATGAAGACTTTCTATAAATATATTAGAAGCAAGAGGAAGACCAAGTACGAGGTATGCCCACTGCTCCATGAGGAGGGAGAAACAATATTGGGAAACTTGGAAATGGCAGAGGTCCTTAATAACTTCTTTGTTTCAGTCTTCACCACAAAATCTGACAATGAAGGAATGCCTAACACAGTGAATGCTAGTGGGAAGGGGGTAGGTTTAGAAGGTAAAATTTAAAAAAAAGAACAAGTTAAAAATTATTTAGAAAAGTTAGATGTCAGCAGGTCACCAGGTCCCACTGAAATGCATCTTAGAATACTCAAGGACCTGATAAAGGAGGTATCAGAGCCTTTAGCTGGCATCTTTGAAAAGTCCTGGAAGTCAGGAGAGATTCCAGAAGACTGGAAAAAGCAAATATAGAGCCCATCTATAGAAAGGGAAATTAGAACAACCCAGGGAACTACAGACCAGTCAGTTTAATTTCTGCACCAAGAAAGATAATGGAGCAAGTAATTAAGGAATTCGTCTGCAAATATCTGGAAGAATACAAGGTGATAGGTAGTGGCCATCATGGATTTGTACAGAACAAATCAGGTCTAACCAATCTGATAGCTTTCTTTGATAGGATAACAAGTCTTGTGGATAGTGGAGAAGCGGTGCATGTGGTATACATAGACTTTAGAAAGGCATTTGATACGATTTCACATGATCATATTATCAATAAACTTGGCAAATATAACAAGTGCAGCTACTATAATGTTGGTGCATAACTGGCTGTATAATCATTCTCTGAGAATAGTTATTCATGGTTTGCAATCATGCTGGAAGGGTGTAACAAATGGAGTTCCACAAAGGTCTGTTTTGGGACAAGTTCTGTTCAATATCTTCATCAACAACTTAGGTATTGGCATAGAGAGTATGCCTATTAAGTTTGCAGATGATACCAAGCTGGGAGGGGTTGTAACTGCTTTGGAGGATAGGTTCAGAATTCTAAATGATCTGCACAAACTGGGGAAATGATCTGAGGTAAATAGGATGAAGTTTAAGGACGACAAATGCCAAGTACTCCACTTAGGAAGGAACAATCAGTTTCATGCATATAGAATGGAAAATGATTGTCTAGGAAGGAGTACTGCAGAAAGGGATCTAGGATCATAGTAGATCACAAGCTAAATATGAGCCAACAATGTGATGCTATTCCAAAAAGTTAAAAAAGCAAACATGATTCTGGGATGCATTAACAGGAGTGTGGTGAGTAAGACATGAGAAGTCATTCTTCTGCTCTACTCTGTAGTGGTTAGGTCTCAGTTGGAGTATTGTGTCCAGTTCTGGGCGCCACATTTCAAGAAAGATCTAGAGAAACTGGAGAAAAGTCAAGATGAGCAACAAGAATGATTAAAGGTCTAGGGAACATGAGCTATGAGGGAAGGCTGAAAGAACTGGGCTTGTTTAGGGAAGAGAAGATGGGACATGATAGCAGTTTTCAAGTGCTTAAGAGTGTTCTAAGAAGAAGGGAGAAAAATTTGTATCCTTTGCCTTTGAGGATAGGAACGGAAGCAGTGGGCTTAATTTGCAGCAAGTGAGTTTAGGTTGGACATTAGGAAAAGCTTCTGAACTGTGCGATTAAACACTGGACTAAATTGCCTAGGGAGGTTGTGGAATCTCCATCACTGGAGCTATTTAAGAGCAGGTTAGATAAACACCAATCAAGGATGGTCTAGAGCAGCGTTTTCCAAAGCGTGGTCCACAGCCCGATACCAGTCCTTAGAAAATATACAAATTATCATGCACAATCCTATTAATTTGGTACGTTTCATATTTTCCCACCTAGTTAAGGTAATAACAATAAGTTAGACACTTGAGTATTTTATATCAAGATTTATGATGTTGTTGTTGTTCTGAATAAATAATAAACAGTGAAATATATTAAGTTTTCATTCATTGGTTTTTTTACATGCATTTTATGTTTTTGGACCACAAAAACGGGTACTGGAAAAAAAAAAAACGGGTTCCAGCTACATAAAGTCTGGGAAAACCTGGTCTAGAGACTCTAGATAATGCTTGGTCCCGCCATGAGTGCAGGAGACTGGACTTGACGACCTCTCTAGGTCATTTCCAGTGCTGCTATTCTGTGATTCTGTGTGACCACCAGAGTAACATTCTTTATCATCTGCACAATGCATGCTAGAATGTCACAGAGTGACAATAGCATGCATCTTAGTGAAAGTGTCCTTGTTGAACTGTTTACCATAATTCTGATGTGTACGTGCATACATTGGAGAGCTTACTACTGTCTCCGAGGCTATTTACTGATTGTATATATGCAGTAATGACCTCTTACTAGTAATGCTCATTTGTCTTTTTTGGCTTTTTTCGTTTTAGAAATACCTTTACATTAAATTTAGACTACATCATCAAATGTTGATAACACTTGACCCATTAGTAGAGAACCTCCATAATTTAAACTGTGTTGTCACAAGTTTATAATAAGAAAAAACGCATTAACAGCAAATTTTGTCTTGACACTGACCTAGCTTATCTCTTCATTTAGACTAATAGGTGGATCAGACAACAAACTAATCTACCGACACTATGCTACATTGTACTTTGTGTTCTGTGTGGATTCTTCAGAAAGTGAACTTGGCATTTTAGACCTAATACAGGTAAGTGTTATTTATAAAGGAAATTCCATATTTCTTGGTGTTTCTACTTAAAGCCTACCTTTTTCTGAACTGTTTGAAAATAAAGATCACTTCCATTATAGTGTAAAGTACAACATACTTCTGTTAAACATTATACGGTTTTCTTTAGAGAAAGCTCTTTCCCACCAAATTAATATTTAGGTAAGAAGATAATTCATTGGACATGTTATGAATTAAATTACAATCTGCCCTATTTTGTTGCAGTTTTTCAGAGAACTGGAATCTAGTTTTGGTAACAGTCATTCAGTTCAAATGACTGCTTTCCTGTTTGGGTTTTGTTTTTCTCTTTGCTCACTTTGGCATAGTTACACTGTCTAAACAGTGAAAGTGATTGGATACTGCATACAGTGGATGATCTTTTCACAGCTATTTGCTCTACAGAGTAGAGATGATTTGTTTTCTAGTATATCTTCTTAGTCAAAATGTGTTTAAATATTTTCAAAGTGAGAAGAGCAGCAAATTAATATTGAGTGTAATTTCAGTATTTCTGAATATTCACTTTTTGAATGTGCATAAATGTATAAATGAAACATACATTTTCATTCTCAATTAGAAATAGTAGGCTTGGAAAAGACCCATGTGAGTTATCTGTCTGATCCCTTGCATTTTGTGGAACTACTTATGCAATTCTGATATTTTTCTTGTTGTGCTCTAATATGTATGATTACGATGATGATGATTCAGTGACCTACCACTTACTCCACTGTCCCATGGCATTGTCTAGCCTGTGTCTCCTCATAGCTTTAGGACACAGCTTTATGTATATTGAAGCCTCTAAGTACTTAGACCACTATTATAAAAGCATCAAACCTAAATCTTTGTTCTCAAATTTTTTTGTAGGTTGAATTATTTCTTATGTTAGAGGTGCTTTTATCTTCCATTACCAATTTCGCATCTTCCTTGTGGAAGCTGTTATGCTTAGCAATAAAAAAAACTTAGGACTGTGTGAAGGAAAGAGTACATTTACAGAGGCTTTTAGGTCACCTTTAGCAGTTAGGGGTGTACCATGGATATTGATCTTTGACTTTGACTCAGATATTTATTGAAGTTCCAGTCTCCATCTCAAATGATTTTTGTGTCAAGACAGACTGGTAGAATCTTTCACCTTAGTATTGCAGACATTTTGTTGTTATGAATATAACATTTCTTGTATACAATCATTTTTAAGGTTCTCTACAAATTGTTTAAAGGCTCTTTGTTACCAGTGTTTGGGTACTTAGAAAAGGCAGAGGTCTGTGTGTCAGCATCATTATAACTAGGTATATCAGGTTTACAGGGTTAAATGTGAGTTATGCTTGACTATCCCTTAAAGTATTGCAAGAGGAAGTCAAGGCCTTGGTTCAGGATTTTTCCCTCTCAGCAGAGTTAATAATGATAACTTAAATTTTTATTTGATATTCAGGAGACCCATCAGCAATTTCAAAATTTTTCTGATTTTTTTTTTTTTTTTCCACACAGGATGTTCATCATAAACAATCCTATCCCACAGACAGATTTGATTTCTACAAATAATCATTTTCCAGTGAAAATGGTTGGTTGAAAATTTTCTGAGATGAACCCTTTTAGTTCAGATTAGAGTTGTGCAGAAACTGAGGCAGGAGAACTATATAAAACTTTCTTCTGATTAAGTGTTCAGTGTCATCCCAGTTGCTTGAGATTTTTGTTAATGCCCATTTGACAGATTGCTTGAGAACGGACAGTTTTGTGCTGTGGCTGACCACGAGAGGGAGTGATTTCCACCATCTGACCTCCTTTTACATAGTGAAGGCTGGAAATTCTATGTCGTGTCAACAATTTTTGTAGTATTTCTAGTGCAGTGTTGCCCAGATGTCAGAGTGCAGTCTGGTTGTGCAGCACCTGTCACAAAACTTAAGACGAGATGGCTCCTGTTCCAAAGAGCTTGTGATCAAAAAGACAAAAAGACAAGTCAGCTCAGCTGACTTGTGAAGTTTATAAAAGTACGTATGGAGTTACATGGTTCCTGCAGCATCCATCTCCTAAAATGTACCAGTGGTTCTCAAACTTTTTATGACTCCTTTCTCATGGCAAGCCTTTGAGTGTGACTCCCCCTTTATAAATTAAAAATACTTCTTTAAAAAATAGTTAACACTATTGTAAATGCCGGAGGCAAAAGAGGGTTGGGGGAATCTGAGAGTTCTCCATTCCCCCATGTAATAAGCTTGTGACCCCCCCCGCCACACCCGAAGAGGCATGATCCCCAGTTTGAGAACCCCTGCTTTACAGAGTAAAACAGATGTTGCAGCTGGGAGCCCTGTGCCCTTTTAAATAACTGGGCCCAAGACAGCTGCCCCTCCCCACAGCCCCTTCTCTGTTGGTGGCCCTGCTCAACACTGTTAGAGCTTTTTGTTTCATTCAACGTCAGCCCCATGTTTGGTGGTGCTGCATTTATTTACTATTATAACTACTAATGTCCAACTATATATGTATTAAATGTGTGGATGACTGTCCCTTCCACGTATCAGAGGTCACCTTGAGGCATGCTTTGAATATTCAAAAACAAGAAGTCCTGTGGCACCTTAGACTCTCTCAGATATTTTGGAGTGTAAGCTTTCGTGGGCAAAGACCCACTTCATCAGATGCATAATGCATCTGATCATGCTTCTGACGAAGCAGGTCTTTGCCCACGAAAGCTTACGCTCCAAAATATCTGAGAGAGTCTAAGGTGCCACAGAACTTCTTGTTTTTGAAGATACAGACTAACTCTGCTACCCCTCTGATCTTTGAATTTTGACATCACAGCTTTCACTGCAGTGAAAACGCTTTCACAGTCAGATGGATGTATATCTCTTGAAGTTTGCTAGCACTCCCTAGATTTGGTGACACACCAAAACCTGACTAAGGCTACATCTACTCTACAAAATAAAGTCAAATTTATTGAAGTCAACTTTTTATCGCTAGATTTTATAAAGTCGAAGATGAATGTCTGCAAATGTCATGAAAGTCGACATAGTGTGTCTCTGTTGCATTAGTCAGGTTCAGCTGCATCAGCAATGTATTGCAGGTACCTATCCCACAGTGCCTGCAGCCCTGTTGAATTCTGGGGTTTTGTGCCAATGTGTTATAGGGGGAAAAATGCTCCACAAGTGCTTGTGGGTGTCTGCTGTCATTTTTCCAGGGTGCAGTGCTCTCACCCCACCCCCTGCCTTTGGGAAGCAAAGTAAATTCTTGCTGTTTACTTAAATCCTGCCCCCGCTCATGGTGCTATTATGGATCCTGAACAGCTTAAACCATCGCACAGTGTGTTATGGCCACTTCCCGAACTGTCATGCAGTATTTTATGAGACAAAGCCAGTGGGAGGATGAGATTGACGAGGTGGAGGAAGATGATTCAGATGATAATGAAGAATTGGAGACCAGGTATTCAGAGCTGCTGGCTGTATTGCGTGCAGTGGAGCACTAGTGTAATATTACCAGGGGTTCTGGGGCACAGCTGAGAGAACCAATCCTGGGCAAATTGCTGAAAACTGGGCCACTTATAGCCCAGGCTGTGATTTCTTCCTCACTAAGGCAAATCAAGCCAGCCACAAAAATAGCTCTGCCAGCTGCACTGGCCAGCTAGAAGCTACACAAGCAAACCCCCAGATTCTCCAGCTGCTCCAAATGCCCAAACCAGTAACCCTCCTTACTGAGGTGAGGGGCTATGAAAGCCTATTTCACCAAATCCACACAGAATCTTTCAACCCCCAAAGTGACCAGCCACATCCCCAGGTCAATATATACATAGATCTTACCCAAAACAGCATGCTGTTTAGAGTCTAAAATCTAAAAGTTTATTAACAAAGAAAGAGAGAATAGGGTGTGAGGGAGAAATTGTTAGTGGTACATTAAATACATCAGTTAAAACTATTAATGCAGGCCAGCGGTGTTAAATGCTGATAACTTGAAAGTCTCTCAAAATACACCTCGTGAGGGATGGGACCCCAGTTCACATAGGCTTAGTTCATGAAGACTGAAGGCAAAGATGGTCACTGCCAGGGTCATCTTACAGCTTGCCATGTGGAAGGAAAAATTCTTTTCTTCCATAGGCCATGGTGGGTCACCTACCAGGTGGCCTGATGTGGCACTTTGCCATTGGTTGCTATGTTAGGCAGCACATTCCAGTCCATTTCCATAAAATGTAGAATTGACATCTGGGTATCTGGTCTTTGCTCTTTTGTTCAGCCAATGTCATCTGACTGGGGAGGTGGTCACATCTTCTATTGTGAATCTCAGTGCTAAAACATTTCTAATGCAGGCATAAAAGCAATACCTATAACTTTACATACAAAGATCATATAGATATAAGAGTAATATAAACAGTTTCAGGGCATTACCAGCTTTCATTGGACACCTCACTTGGCACAAGATTTGGTGCAAACCTAGTACAGTGATCACATTTAATTTAAAAATGCAGTAGTGTCACAGCCAGTTCTGGAGACGTGAAACCAGCACACGCTGGTGGGACCGCATCATTTTGGAGGTGTGGGATAAGCATCAGTGGCTGCAGAACTTCCACATGTGCAGGGCTGCTTTCATGGAACTTTGTGATTTGCTGTACCCCGCCCTGGAGCTCAGTGATACCAGAATGAGGCCTATTGTAACACTTCACAAGCAAGTGGTGATTGCTCTGTGGAAGTTTGCAGTGCCCAACACCGACCGCTCAGTGGGGAATCAGTTAGGGGTAGGCAGAGCTACAGTGGAGGCCGCGGTGATCCAGATAGCCAATGCAGTATGTGCTCATCTGATGCGGAAGACCAATACTCTGGGAAATGTGCAGGACATAGACGGCTTTGCTGCCATGGGGTTTCCTAACTGTGGTGGGGCAATAGAAGGAATGCACATTTTCATCCTGGCCCTGTCCACCTGGGCTCAGAATACATAAACCATAAGGGGTACTTCTCTATGGTGTTTCAGGCAATGGTGGATCAAAAAAGTCATTTCACTGACCTCTGTGTGGGATGGTTGGGGGAGGTGCACAACACACACACACACTTAGAAATTCAGGTCTGTACAGAAAGGTCCCCAATGGAGCTTTCTTCTGAGACCAGAAAATCAAGATTGGCAACATGGAGATGCCTGTAGTAATACTAGGCAACCCTGCTTCCCCTCTCCTCCCTTGGCTCATGAACCCATACACAGGAACCGTGGACCACATCAAGGGGCTCTTCAGCTACAGGCAGAACAAATGCAGAATGTCAGTGGAATGTGCTTTTGCCTGTCTAAAAGCCAGATTCAGGTGTCTTTTGACCCATTTGGACCTTTTCAAGCCAACTGCTCTTGCACCCCATTCCAGCTCCCCAGTAATTATAGCGTGGTGTATTCTCCCTAACATTTTCAAATCAAAGGGGAAAACTTCATGCCATCTGGGTTGCAGAGACAGATGCCCTGGGCAGTGCTTATGCCCAGCTGGACACGAGGGTATTCAGCAGCACACATGCAGAAGCAATGAAGACCAGAGAGGCTTTGACAAATAGCTGATGTGTACTTGACAGCCCTTCCCCCCCCAGTGATGTGTGCTTGACCTTTATAAAAGCACCTTCAACTGCACCCCACCCCATGTGAACCAATAAACACATTGGTTTTCACAAGAATATTCTTTTTATTTAGTGAGGTGAGGGTTAAGGAGTAGGAAAAAGGGGAATCCTGGCATTACGTGTGGTGGAATGTGAGACTTTTGCAGCATGGAAAGTTCCTGGAGGTGGACCAGGAGACTGTGACCTTGCCCTCCCACCCACTGTTCAGGCCCACAACAAGTGGAAGTTGGGCAATATTGCTGGGAGGCTGGGCAACAGAGTGAGGAAGCCCCATAATGAGTCCTGTGGTTTGTCCCTCTGCAGTTCCAGCATGGAGCGCAAGATGTCAGTTTGTTCCTTGACAGCGGTCAGGCACTCTCATGAGCATGCTTTTTCCACACTGCAGCATGTTTTGTCTAATGCTGAGTCCACTTTTTGTCAGCAGTGGTTTTGTCTTGCTCCCTGTCTGCTTTTTTCAAGCTGCTACAGGGTGAAGTCCTGCTTGGATCTTTCCCTGCAGCACATTGCGGCAACCTTGTCTCCCTCACTCGCACTGAAGAGAGTCGTGGTCGACAGTTAGGTGCACTTTTTGAATGTGACACATGCACTGACCCATACAATGAATGGGTCTCTGAGTGGCAATCACTGCAACTTTTGCTTTCCAAAGCCGCTTTTGGCTTCTTACGGATGACAGTAACTAAAACTCTGCAGAACAGAACTTATTAGTTCTCCAGTCCATTTTATTGCTGACATGGTAAGATTTTGGGGGCTTAAGGATGGTGTGTGTGGGATGGGGGAGGGGTTTAAAACAAAGCCCTGTAAATTGTAAAGTGCAGAAAAAAACTTTCTTGGCAGCTCCTCATCAGTTCTGTGCAGACAAAACGCAAATTAAAGCAGGTAAAGCCCATGCTGGACATGCCAATGTCCAGGACTAGGGTATGTACAGCCTGGCAGCCACATGGTGGGGTGGAGGGTGCGAGCCTGCTGACCGCATGGGGGGAGGGTGTGTTAGCCCTGTAAAGTGCAGAAAATAAACTTTCTCAGCAGCTCCTTACAAATCTTTCACAGCCATGTGGTTGCAGGGGGACGCTGGGGAGCCCTCCAGCAACATGGTGGGAAGGGAGAAGGCCAGGAGAGCCTGCCGGCTGCATGGAGTGGGGAGACAGAGAGCCCACCAGTCATGTGGTGCATCAGGGCAGTCCTGGGAAATTTAAATGACCAGTAAGAAATGCGATAATGTTAAGGGGACAAACTTTACTGAAATTTCCCATGCTACTTCTGCATTGACAAAAGAGAAACTAGCCTCATAAGGATAACAGTGAAAAAGAAAATATGCTCATACTGTTTTAGCACAGGGCTGGAAAACTTGCCAGAATGTTGTGTGATGCCATGATAATAGATGACTTACTGGCTGCCTGGCAGGGCAAGGTGTGCCAGCATGGAAGTCAGAATAAATGAGGCCTCTCCAAAAACTTTGTGTGAAAAGTACCTGGCTGACACTTTTACAGAGATCTCCAAAAGGATAAGCACTCCATCCCCAGAAGTATTAACAAGTGATTCTAAGGGGCATAGATCCAACATATCTAACCTTCAGCACACTTGTAGCAGTTTAAAAAATTATGCTCAAGAGAAGTAAACCTATACCCTAACCCAGGTGCAACCTACTTTTACCAGTTTAAAAATTATACTCACCAAAAGAGCCCTCTCCAGCATTGCTGAACCCTGGAACATCAGTTGCTGAGAAGGATACTGCCTCCAGGGTGATTGAGAGCTCTGGGCCGGCAGGATCAGCTTCCTTAGACATCTGCTGAGTGACAGCGTCCTCCTCATCTTTGGTCTCAGGCTCCTCCTCACCCTCTCGTCTCTCACTGGAGACCAGAGGCCAGTCTCCTGAAGAGTCTGTGCTACCGTTGGGGAGTGTGGTTGGGTCTCTGCCAAGAATGGCATTGACCCTTGCTCATAATAGTGGCACGTCATGGGAGATATCACAGGTCACCCATTGGCTTCTTTCACTTGGTAATAATTCTGCCTGAACGCTTGGTTTTGACCCAACTTTGCTGATCATCTCTGGTCTACTCTTTCTCCATCATGCCCTGCGAAATCTTCTCATAAATGTCTGCATTTCTTTTGCTTGTCTGCAGTCTGCCCAGCACAGATTCTTCATCCCACACAGAAATCAGATCTAGAATGTTATGACTCCGTGCTGGAGCTCTTTTGTGACCCTGAGAACTCAGATCAGAACTACGACCTTGAGAGCTTATGATGGCTACTGAGGTATGCTATCTGTGCTGGTGAGAAAGAAAATTAATTCAAATCCCGGGCTTCTTGTTAACTACTTCCTGTGCACTTGGAGAGCAGCAGAGGTGAAACCAGCCAGAACAAATAAGTTCTGGGCTTCCTCTGCAGGGCAGTAAAATCAATTTAAAGTAACTCTGTATCTCTGTTTCCATACTAGCATTAATTAGACCTTTTAAATACGACCTGGGTGTTACACTGCACTGGAGGGGCAGGGTCGGGGTGAAAGTCGACCTTAGTGCCCCCTTAAAATTAACCCACGGATATTTGCAGTGAAGACAGTCAGATAGTAAAATCGAGCTAAGTGCCTTAAAATTAACCTTACGCTGTAAACATAGCCTAAGAAAACCTAGGGCGTCTATTGACACCTCATACAAACAGAATTCTCTAGATCTCAAGTAGACATTTCATAGTATTTCTTACCCAGATTTCTCATTTGATAGTGTCAGTGTTTTAGCTACATTTGATTAGTTATGGGGTGTGTTTTTTCAGCTGTTAATGCGGTAATAGAATGTGAGTATTTAATACAAGAGGAAAAAGGATGGTCTATTAATAGTCTTATGGCTAAAACAATGGACTTTAGAGATCTGGATCCAGTTCCCTTCTCTGTCACAGATTTTGTCTGAAGTCATTTGAACAAGTAATTAATCATTAGGTCCCTCAGCGTCTAATCTTCTGCTGGTGTGTTGCATCTGGTTTCTCCCACATGTCGTCTGTGTACCTTGGGAGCTCTTGAGGGCGAGGACTCTGTTGGTATGTTGCTGAGCACAGTGGCCCCTGATTCTCTTAATGGTCTCTGAGTCTTCTGGTAAGCTAAATAAAGAACTAACTAGCTGATGTTTTGATTGTTTGCTTTACTTAGTATTGTGAGTAGCTGGATTTATTAATACAGTAGACACCCTGTGCAGACTCAAGTTAAGTGTTTTCATATTAACGGGAGTCAAGTCCAGGGGGACCCTACTTTATTGTACCCCACCTCTCTGCTTACCCTCGTACTGCCAGCTGGCTCAGGCTCCTTAGAAGGCGGCTTCTGCCTTGAGGCTGCCTAGCACTGCAACGCCGGGGGTAGAGGGGGACAGGCATGGTTGGAGCTGCCCAGGGCCAGGCCGCACTGTGGCTGGAGCTGCTGCCACCGGAGTAGCACTAGGGCGAAGCCTCACCATGGCTGGAGCTGCTGCCACCAGAGCAGCCCAAGGGCCAAGCTGCACCATGACTGGCGGGCAGCAGGTGTGCCATGGCTGCTCCGCGTAGCCAGCAGCTGAAGCAGGAGGTGTCCCGTGCCTAACCCGGCCCCCGCCCATCTGCAGGGGGAGCCGGAGCCACCGGCTGGAGCAGAAGCTCCAGCCACCTGCTTTCCCCAGCCAGGGAAATTCCAGGGATCTCCCCAACCCCCTTCCCCCCCCCCCCGAATTTACGCGAAATTTGATTTACAGGGAGGTCGTCCAGGACTCAACCTCAGCATAAATAGAGGGTTCATTGTATTTGGGTAAAATTAAAGCAAAACTAAAGTACAGTTTTGTTGTTTGTAGTTCATGTAATTCTAAAAGTAAAACACAAGAGGTTGCTAGAAACTAACTTTAGATCATAATTAGTTATGGAAAACATACTTATTTTTACATCTCTAGTCACCGGGTCCTGGCTTAAAATTTATTGCTTTCAGAATTCATTTTTAATTCTCAGTTCTGTGACTCACATTGTTCCTAGATTGCTGCTCAGTGTAGTTTCTTTGTGAAAGCTGGTAGATAGTCAGAAATTTCTTGGTTGTCAGTTTCATGATTAATTTATTGTTTTGCATTTAGTCATGGTATCGTCAGGGTATCTTTTGACCTAGATTTTCTTCTTTGGAGAAGGATGTCCTTGATTCTCGGGACTCATGAGTGCTACCATGTCTGAAGCACTTACTTCTGTATTTGGTATCTCTCTTTGATCTTGTTTCTTGGTGCAGTTGTTTAATTCTAAAATATGTTTTGCATTCTAGCCATTTTGTCTGTTGTTTTGTCCTCTGCAGTTATTCTGAGACTTATTTTTTAAAAAAAATCTTAATTTTAATTAACTTTCCTTTATAATAGTTTGCAGTCTAGAGTAATAATTTATAAAATCAGTATGACATAAAACTAAACTTGTTTGCAGTATGATCTTGGGCTTTTACCCTACCAGTATTACAAATAATCCGAGCTATCACCACTAGAAGACAGGGGCATTTCAAATATTAATAGAAATCTTTATCTTGTGAAAATTCTGTTTGTCTGACTCTACAAAACTAACAGTTTTTTCTTAAATTTCTGTGTGTTTAGTAGGACTGTCAGTTAACATGTGCTAATTCCTGCAGTTAACAGGAAACCAGCATGAGCTGCTCTGGAGACCGTTTCTGGTAAAGTGCAGCAATACAAACTGCCACCAGAGGGTGCACGGGAAAGAAAGTCCCAGCTCCAATGGGGAAGAAACAAGTAAAGACCCTGACAACCATCCCTCTCCCCTCACAGATGATCATATTTTTAAAAATAAAACAGGCTGGCGGACTTGCCCAAGCTGTTGCCCCACCTTGCAGGGGCTCAGCCAATCCCCTCTCTTTGCCTCTTGGGGCTGGGACTGACCCTCCCCCCACATGTGGTTCTGGGGCTGAGTGCCCCTTCCCAAACTCTGCACTGCCGATTGTGGGGTCTACCCTCCCAGTCCGAGTCTGACCCTTCCCTCAAGGTTGGGGATGACCCCCATCCCTGAGCCCTGTGGCACCTGTGGTTGGGAACTGAGACAACTTGAACGTCACACTGCCAACAGCAGAATCTATCCTTCTCTGGCCCTGTGCCACCTGCAGCTCAGACTGAGATAAGCGGACTGGTTTGAATAGGGCACAAATATGTTGATTTTATATATATATATATATATAGAAGAATTTATTGAATTATTCCAGAAATATTTAAATAGATGGTATTCTTATAATTGTTTAACAGCATGATTAATTGTAATTAATTTTTTTAATTGTGTGATCGATTGCATTTAATTTTTTTAATCACTTGGCATCCCTATTATTTAGTGGTTAATCATGCTATACAAATAGAGGTCTTTAAGCTTCAGTGGTTATCCTCCAAACTTCCATGTATTGTCTTAGATAACTAATCATCCTACATGGATACTTGCACTTTTTTTTGAAGGCCAGCCATTGAAGTTATGGATTTAAAGCAGTTGTGAAGGGAGGCCCTAGTTGTTGGAACAACTTAAGAGTGAAGAACAGTTCAGTTGCTCCTGTCCTATTCCCTTGCGAAACCAGTCTGTGAACATAAAAATTGCTCCTGAGAACACTTCTCTTACTATGCCTTGTTTTAAAATGTCATTTTGTATTAAAGAACATTTTTCAAGGCATTAAATTAGTGTCTTAAAGTCAGAATTTATAAATCTCTTTGCACAAATCTGTGTTTATCTTGGCTTTGGAAGACTTTGTGCTTCCTCCCCCACAACTTCTAAACATAAATAGCACTGGGATAACTCTTCCCATAATACACACACAACAAAAAGACATCTCTGGCCCATGGAACTTACATGCTAAGCCTAAGACAGAGGCAACAGATGGGTACACGGGTGGAAACAGTGTTAGTCAGCCTAATGGAGAGTGGTCTCAGCACATTAGAAACCTAACTGTTGTCAAGTTTTTTGTAGGTATCACAGAGAAGGGGGTAAGGCGGCAAAGAAGCAGCCTTGAAGAAGGTCTTAGAAAGCCCTTCCCAAGTGTGAGAGTAGCATGAGAGAAAGCACATGTTTGAAAATTTCAAAAGTGGGCAGTGGCATGGGCCTGTGGTACAGATACAAGTGTCAATATCACAGTAGTAAATGAGAGGAGAGAGCCTGTGAAAGGCATTGAAAGTAAATACAAGCAGCATATGTTTAATTGATAAAGGATGAGCCATTAGATCAGCGATTCCCAACCTTTTTGAGATGGCAGTCCATTTTGACAATTCAGTAAGACTTTGTGACCCAAGGCAGTTCAAAACCGGGGTGTGTGTGTGTGTTCTTTCAGCCCCAAACCTCCCCCTCTGCCCCACAGCTTAAGCCTCTCACAGCCCCAGACAGCACCCCCACTTACCTCGCGCAAGCTCTGCTGCTGCACCACCACCCCCAGCTGGTCATCCTCTGCACGTCTTTTCCCAGCACTCCTATTGCCTTCTCTTCCCTGCCATGCTGAAATAGGACTTGGTTTAATTGGTTAGGAGGGATCCTGTCCTTAAACCAATTACATTGAGTTCCATTTCAGTGTGGCAGAGCAGGGACTGGGAGCCGGAGGAGGAGTCAGGCATCAGCATCCAGATCTGCAAATGGCTTCTTAAAGAGCCACATGTGGCTTGGAGCTGCCCAGCCAACGACCCTTGCCAAATCTGCTGGCAACCCATGTTTGGGACCTGACCCATAGGTTGGGAATCCCTGCATTAGACGGATATAAAATGAGGTGCATAGTGGTCAAAGGAATGTGGTAGAAACGTGATCCATCCAGCAGCATACTAAATGGATCTGAGCAGGAAAAGATTGCGTTCTTCTTCGAGTGGTCCCCGTGGGTGCTCCACAGTAGGTGTCGGGCTCGCCCCGGCGCCGCAGCTCAGAAATTCTTCAGCAGTCTCCGTCGGCTCTTTGTGTGCTTACGGTCACGTGCACGATCCGGTCCCCGCTAGTTCCTTCTCAACCGCCAACAGCTGCAGACGGAATCCTCTCCGGCTCCAACGCCCGAGACAGATAAATCCTGTTTTTTCTCGTGTTAATAGTTATAATATTATATAGTTAGCAGTTATATAGTTATTATAGTTTAGTTTACCTTGTTACAGTTCGTTTTAAAAGTAAAGACTGTCTTAAGGACTGCAGCGGCCGCCTCCGGGCAGGCCCGCTAGTTTTTGTCAAGCCTCCAAAGGCCAACGGTTGCTATTGTTTAACAAATAGACTGTTAAGTGTGCTGTTAGCATCTAAGGACTCTCAGAGTTAAGCTTTAACAATGTCATCCCCCGGCTTTAAGAAGTGTGAATCTTGCCGGGAGGTCATGCCTGCTTCGGATAGCCATAGCAGATGTATCCGGTGCCTCGGGGAGACACACGTTCCCCAGAAGTGCTCCCATTGTTCAAAGTTGACGAATAGGGCTAGGAAAGATAGGGAAATGAGGCTGAAAATGGTGCTATTTGACAAAGCACTTCAACCTGCCTCATCAGAGACGCCGCATACGGAGGGCTCTTCAGGATCGCACAAGAGGAAGGCTGCCTCTTTGACCTCCTCTGTGCAGAAGAAAAGAAGACCTTCTCCTGCTCGATCCCTGCCCATTACCTCTGGGAGCGGGACGAGTGAAACGAAAGGCCCGCGCATGCTGGCTTCCTCCACTGGTAAAGCTGCGGCGTGAGTACCCGCCCAAGGGCCTACAGCTACTAAGGAGACGGCACTGAGAGCCGTGCAGGCCCTGGACAGACCGGCACCGGCTACTGCGGCACCGAGCGAAGCTCTCCCAGCGGCACCGAGGACGACGGCAACGTCGGCACTGGGAGCAGCGGAAACTAGCACGGCACCTGCTACGGTACTGAGCCCACCGGCACCAATAAGACCACCTGAAAGAGCAAAAGCTAAAACAAAGACCAGGCACCGCAGCCCCTCTCCTGAGGTAATTGTGCTGCCTTTATCACCGCGATCACCACCGGAGATTCGACAGGCAGCAACACCTTCAGCCTGCCACAGACGTCCATCTCCTTTTCTTCAGAGTCCATCTCATGGAGCTGCACGCTTCTCTTCATCATCCAGCAGAGACCCCTATGAGTATTCTCACAGAGGCTCTCCCCATACATCGGTGTCATCTTGATGGTCACGGCATTCCCTGCATCTCCCTTACATCTTTGGGTCTTGGTCCAGGTCCCCATCACCGGGCCCCTGTCCCTGTTGCTATGACCGCCATCATTATACAGGGCGTCAGCATAGGAGGTTGGCGTCTCACCATGGATCTCTGTCAACTCCTCCTCAAAGCCACAGTGCACAGCTTCCACCTGGGGGAACACCGCAAGTCTCCCAGTCAGAGGCTGGATTGAAAGATTTTGAACCCCACCTCGAAGCTTCAAAAGGACAATCATATCAATACAGCCAGGATCCAGAGGAATTGGAGGAGAGATACCACAGTGATGCCTCCTCATCCTCGCCAGACGAGGTGGTGGTTCCTGGAGACATTTCTCCCCCAGATGACCTGAAACAATTCCAGGAGCTGTTCAAAAGGGTAGCTCAATCTCAAGACATTCAGGTGGCGGAAGTGCAGAAGAAGCACCACAAGCTTCTTAAAAATCTCAGGCCCCCGTCCTCTTCTAAAATAGCTATACCATTGGACGATGCAATCATGGAGGCAGCCACTAACATATGGCAAACTCCGGCCTCCGCTCCTCCTACCAACAAAAGGGCAGACAAAAAGTACTTCATCCCTGCTAAAGGTATGGAATTTCTGTTTAGTCATCCACAGCCAAATTCGCTAGTGGTCGAATCGTCTCAGCATAGGTCCAAATCGTCCCAGTATAAATCTGTGGGACTGGACAAGGATATAAAGAAGCTGGATCTCCTGGGTAGAAAAGCCTACTCCTCATCTACCCTGTTGCTCCGCATGGCTAACTATGCTGCTCGTTTGTCGAACCACAATTTTGACAACTACTCCAAACTTACCGTCCTCATGGAATTCCTTCCGGAGGATAAAAGGCCGATCCTTCAGGCAATTGTACAAGAAGGCTATGCGGCTTCTCGAGCGGACGTCCAGATTGCATTGGATGTGGCGGACATAGCGGCCCGCGCTGTAGCCACTGCGGTTGTAATGCGGAGGGAGTCATGGCTTCACACCTCCGGCATTCCCAAGGAGCTACAAGTCAAAATCACAGACCTTCCCTTTGACAAAATAAAATTGTTGCCGAATCAACCAACTCAGTCCTACACTCGAGCAAAGACTCCAGAGCGACGCTTCAGACTTTGGGAATATATACCCCACCGTTCAGAAGGAGGAAGTTTTATCCTCAACAACGCCGTTATGGTTACCAACAGCAACGTACCCAATTTCAGCGGGGGTATGATCAGGGACGTCATCAACAACCACATTACAAGGGCCCTAGACGTCGACCTCAACAGGGCAACGCCTCCTCAGGGCAAAGTACAAGACAGCAGGTTTGATGGGTATGTCGAGGGTCGCGAAGCCAAGACCGTATCTCAGTGCCAATCTCAGTACGTGTTCCATCATCGACTCAAGCCGTTCTACCCACAATGGAAAAGCATCACTTCGGACAAGAGGGTATTGGAGATTGTAAACACGGGATACACGATCCCCTTCCAGTCATTACCTCCACCAAATCCTCCCACCGCACCCCTTCTCAGAGACCCCTCTCACCTACCAGAATTAAGGCGGGAGGTGGACCACCTCCTATTCATAGGGGCGGCGGAGAGAGTACCGGAGCAATTTCAAGGCAAGGGTTTCTACTCCAGGTACTTCCTGACAGAGAAGAAGACAGGAGGGTGGAGGCCCATTTTGGATCTACGGGCACTCAACCAGTATCTACGCAAACAGTGCTTCAAGATGACTACGATGGCTTCAATAATCACGGCACTAGATGACGGAGATTGGTTTGCAGCCCTCGACTTACAGGATGCGTATTTTCATATCGCAATTCATCCAGCACACAGGCGCTTCCTCCGGTTTATTGTCGGCACAGATCATTTTCAGTACAGGGTCCTTCCATTCGGCCTCTCTTCAGCGCCCAGAGTCTTCACCAAGACCTTAGCGGTGGTGTCAGCATACCTACACAGACAGGGCGTTTTCATCTTCCTGTACCTGGATGATTGCCTGCTAAAGGGAACTTCCCAGGCAGAGGTATTACGGATGATACACATCACCACAAACACATTTACGTCACTGGGCCTCATCATCAACTTCTCAAAGTCAAAGACCGAACCCACGCAAAATATAGAGTTTATAGGGGCTCGAATAGACTCAGTCATGTCAAGGGTATATTTACCCGATGCCCGTTTTCACGCCATCGAGTCTCTCGTACAAATAAATGTACAGTCCCACTGTCTCAGTTCTGATGTGCTTATAACTACTGGGGCATATGGCGACCACCACGTTTGTGGTGCAAAACGCCAGGCTGCACATGCGAGGATTGCAGCATTGGTTGGCAACCATATACAAACCATCAATCCATACCGTTCACAAAAGGGTGTCACTTACAACAAAGGCACGAAGGTCACTAACGTGGTGGGTAAACCCCAAGAATCTACTAACAGGGGTGCCCTTCTGCCAACCACAAATTACTGTGTTCATTACAACAGATGCCTCCCATACGGGATGGGGGGCACACATGGACAACAAAACCACTCAAGGGTTATGGTCCCCCGTGGAGAAGACACTGCACATAAACATATTAGAGCTCAGAGCAGCGTTCAATGCGTGCAGGCATTTTCAGAATTATCTGCGCGGAAAAATAGTCGGCGTGAATACCGACAACACCACCACCATGTTTTATATAAACCGGCAGGGGGGAGCCAGGTCTCGTACACTTTGTGTGGAGGCGGTCTGACTGTGGAACTGGTGCATTGCCAACAATATAACCATAAAGGCTTCATACTTACCGGGTGTCCACAACGTCAAGGCGGACCAGCTCAGCAGACACTTTGCGCCCACTCACGAGTGGCAGATCCATTCAGACCTACTTCACCAAGTGTTCCGCAGATGGGGTTTTCCCCACATCGACTTGTTCGCCACCCGAGACAACAAGAAATGTCCCCAGTACTGCTCCAGAGCAGGCATGGGACAGGGGTCTTTGGGGGACGCCTTCATGATCCCATGGAAGGGCCCTCTACTTTATGCGTTCCCTCCCACAACACTTATACACAAGGTCTTGGAGAAGGCCAAAAGGGAGAGAGCACTCATGATACTCATAGTCCCAACCTGGAACCAGCAACAGTGGTTCCCATTGCTTCTACGCATGGCACAGCATTGGCCGTTTCCCCTACCAACAGTACCGGACATTCTCACACAGGCTCGGGGGTCAATACTGCACCCGCACCCGAAGAGACTTCGGCTACGAGCATGGTTAATCCATGTCTCAGCGCCTTAGAGACTACATGCTTAGAGGGAGTACAACAAGTCCTTGAATGTAGTCGGAGGACTTCTACCAGAAAGACTTATCAACACAAATGGTTGCGTTTTTCCGATTGGTGCTCCTCCAGGCAGCTAACACCCCAGGACGCCACCATACCTACGATTCTGGACTATCTGCTGCAACTCAAACAAAAGGGACTTTCTCTATCCTCTATAAAGGTTCATCTGGCGGCTATATCAGCGTTTCGGCACGAAGAGGATGGATCAACCATATTTGCCCATCCTGTTGTCTCACGTTTCCTAAAGGGATTGGTAAATCTGTACCCCCCTCGGAAACCAATACCCCCATCATGGAGTTTAGACTTCGTTTTACACACCCTCTCGGGACCGCCCTTTGAACCATTGGCTACGGTCCCCCTTCGACTACTTACCATTAAAATGACTTGCTTCCTGGCAATCACGTCAGCTCGCAGAGTGAGCGAGCTTGCGGCCATAATGTCCACACCACCCTGCACGATATTCTCAAAAGAAGCGGTGGTCTTACGTTTGCACCCAGCCTTCGTCCCGAAGGTCTCTTCAGATTTTCATATTAACGAACCAATAGTGTTGCCCTCATTCTATCCTAAGCCTCACAACTCGAACGAAGAGGCACGGTTGCACTTACTTGACGTAAGAAGGGCACTGGCCTTCTACATTGATAGAACTAAACCTTTCTGGAAAACGGACAGACTCCTGGTGTCCATTGCATCCAGGTCAAAAGGGAAAGCGCTATCCTCGCAGAGGATTTCAAATCACATTGTGTCATGCATAAGACTGTGTTACGAGCTTCGCAAGACTCCTCTGCCAGTTCCTCCAAGGGCCCACTCTACTAGGGCAATGGCGGTGTCAATGGCCTTCTTCAAAGGAATCGCGCTGAGAGATATCTGCAGAGCGGCGACGTGGTCTTCCTATGACACCTTCGCCAAGCACTACACCATGCACAGGATGCTTGATGAGGATACACGCGTGTCGACAGCAGTCCTTTCATGGGCAAGCTGCGCATAAATCGGGTACCCACCTCCTTTTTCGGGGGGGGGGGGGGTTACTGCTGGGTAGTCACCTACTATGGAGCACCCACGCGGACCACTTGAAGAAGAAGGAGGAGTTACTCACCTGTGTAGTAACGATGGTTCTTCAAGATGTGTCCCCGTGGGTGCTCCACTACCCACCCGTTCCTCCCCACTTCAGAGCTCTGTTTGTGTGTTTTTCAGAGACGTCCGGAGCGGTTGATCAGGAACTGGCGGGGACCGGATCGCGCACGTGACCGTAAGCGCGCGAAGAGCCAATGCGCATCGGTGCGTACGCGACCCGACGGAGACTGCTGAAGAATTTCCGAGCTGCGGCGCCGGGGCGAGCCCGACACCTACTGTGGGGCACCCACGGGGACACATCTCAAAGAACCATCGTTACTACACAGATGAGTAACTCCTCCTTTCTCAAGGCTAGAAGAAAGGGTCTTGCAGTCATTGTGACATAGTATGATGGGAGGCCACATGAGAATTTTATTTGAGTGGATGGAGAGGAAAGTCTGTATCTTGAGATGTTATGCAGAAATATTCTGCAAGAGTTAGACATAGATATTTGAGTTGAAGACAGTCACTCAAGCCCGTAATCTGGGTGCCATCAGCGTTTTCCATAGATACCGAGAAAGAAGATAACAGGGGTGTCGTGTTTGAGACTTTAGCTTCAAGAGGAGTCAGGAGACACCAGGGATGACTTACGCTTCTGCTTTATTGATGCAGAGAAAATAATGCAGACAAATAATGCAAAGCTATAAACCCTCTATATCAGTTTGGGAAGTATATAACAGTAAGATATAATGATATCTACATACAAAACAATACACAAAATACTCTACTCTAGTAAGCATACATGAACTTTGTTTTAGAAATTATACACAGTTCTACCATTAGCAAACTTACAGTTGTCAGACAGAAGGTTGTGGCCTTTTTCCTTTCCCACACGCAGAGGCATCCACAAAGCAATTGCCGGGAAAACAGGTTACGGGCTTCTGGTTGCAGCGAATAAGGCAGTGGGAATACCTTATCTAATCCCTTCCGATTGGTTGTTTCTTTCTAACTACATTTATACTCCACTTGGTTGGTCTAATAATATCTACCAATCAGCTACTAATTATGTAAAGTACCTATTTCAGCTTTACATATGATTTAATCTGTTGCTGAAAATGTTGCAAAACTGTGTGCTTAATTAACAGCTCTGTGGCTGTACCTGGACTTCCTCTACTTCTCAGAAATGGAATGCGCTTAGCACTAAGCTGCATCAAGCCCTAGCGAGGTCATGCTGTTCTAAAGGAGATAGATGATGGCACAAAATATTCCTCCCTTTTAGTATCTTCTTATCCCACCCCACCCCTTTTCCTCCCTGGCCTTGCCTGCATGTGAAGCATCAGACTCCAGGCAGGCCAGAGTTTGATTCAGTCACAGATCTTTACGCTGAACAGGGAAAACACAGCAGATGTTATTAATGTGATCCAGTTGGGGTTGCCCTGACTCCTCTACAGGGGGAGAAAGAAGATTAAGATCTGCTTTAGCTGTCAGTTCAAGCTCAGCACAGCTAGTCATCCACAAAGAGAGATATCACAGAGACAGGATGAGATTTTAGTTTATACAGAAGGATTGAAGTGTGGAGCAAAGACGTGAGTTGGAGTCCTCAGCAGAGATGCAGTAATTGAATGTGTTTGCATTTGAAATTATCCAGAGATAAGATGCAGAGGGAGAAGAGAAGGGGAACACTGACAGAGCCTTGTGGAAACTCTCAGAAAGATGGAAGGGGGCAACGAAGATCTGTTCAAGGAACAATTAGGAGAACAAGGGGAGGGAAGAGTGACATAAGCCAAAGGAGGACAGCATTTCAAGAGCATGGTTGACTGTGCAGAAACGGGGTCACCAGCTAGAGGATGAGGGTGGAGAACAAATTATTTAGCTTTGGCTAAGACAAAGTCGTTAGACAATTTGGCAAGAATGATTTCAGTGGCGTGCTGGTGCTAAAATGAGTCTGGATTTAAGAGTAGAGGCACTGGAGACAGTAGTTGTAGACCGCATGTTCAACGATCTTAGAGGTGAAAAAGAGAAAGGACGTGGAAAGTAGATGAAAAGGTAAGTGGGCTCACGGGTGGGTTTTATTTAGGATGGAGAGATTTAGTCATGGTGGTATAGGTGGAAGGAGGGGTGGGGAAGACCCAGAGGAGCATGAGAGGTTATAGAGAAGAAAAAGGAAAAGGATGAGATGATGGGACGGAGTCAATGGGGAGGGACTAAAGCAGGAAAGTAAGTGAAATACTTCTACCTGTGTGATAGGAAAGAGAGAATTGTAGCAGGGGAAGAGAGGGCAACCCAAGGGAGGTGGGAGGATCATGCTGCATTTTAGCAATTCACTCTTGGCAGAAGCTGACAAGATTCTTTGAGGGGAGAAGTGGAAGCAGACAAGGACCCTCAACCACTACGTGAATGTAATAATGAATTAATCTGTAAAAATAAACAGCTGAAATTCACTTTCAGTTGATAGTTGGCATCACCATGAATTTAGAAGAAAAGATTCACATCAGAACATCATAAAATTTCAGTATAGATGTTCTAGGAATGTATGCATTTTTTTAATTTGTTTTGTATGTATGTAATCCCTTGGCCATGTTTCAGAGTTACACTAAAAGCTGTCTTTCTTCACATACTGTTTTGCTTGGGGCCTGCCAGCAGCACAGGATCCCAGTAATATTGTTAACCATACAATTTTTCAAATACGTTAGGCCAGTGGGCAGCAACATGGGCACATGAGGCAGGAGCTCAGCCCCACCCATCCTCCCCCATGTAGCTGGGAACTTGATCAAAGCCATGTCATTTGTGGATTAACAAAAGACCAGCTAATGCTACCAACCACCACCTAAACAGTAAAGCTCTGCCTCTTAATTTTTTTATTTATTTTTTTTTTTAAACTAATGAAGCTGTTGTAAGTAGGACCATTAGTGACTTTTAAAAGTATCACCAGCACTCAGACCATACATAGAAGTCAAAAGGTCAGATTTTGGCAGTCTGCCTCAGAAAGGTTGCTGACCCCTGCACTAGGCTTTCTAAAATCTTCAAACATGGTACATATGGAAGACAGAGATCGTTAAGTTCATAAATAATGGAATGACTGAATTGCTCTTAAATCTTGACCTTTTGCTTTGTTTTTTTTCTTCCACAGGTATTTGTGGAAACACTAGACAAATGTTTTGAAAATGTCTGTGAACTGGATTTAATTTTCCACGTAGACAAGGTACTGTGGCGTGCTACTGTCCTATCAGTTGAATCAAACATTTGTTTGAAAAGAAACATTTTGTTCTTGAAACTGACAGAGTGGATAACAATCCTAGCCTGGATGTTAATACAAACGGACAAGGTTTCACTAAGTTATTTTTAAAGTTCAGAAAGTATGCTAGAAAACACCTTCAGGAATCAAAATGAAATTCATTAGTAAATTTACTTGGGAGGTGTCTAATTTAACTGATACCCACAGCCTAGAATTCTGAAAATATGGGCTTTAATCTCTATAGTTCTTTGATTGTATTATGACCATTTTCAAGGGAGTGCAATGAACATGGTTACCAAGATTAAGGCAGTGTCATTTGAGCTACTCTGGCTTTTTTCAGTAGGTTGGTAACTGATCCATAAAGATATATTAAAGAACCTGATGCATGCAGCGTGGGCCACCTGAAGTAATGCCTGCCAGATTCACTGGGGCACCAGCAGCTGGCAAATCTCGACCCTGGTTTGAGGATCTGGTGCCAGTTGATATAACAGGTTGTGCCAAATCTCGAACCGGGGTCCCTGAACCATGCACTGCAAGGGGATGCCCTCCGGATGGGGTTCTGATGACTGCTCCCAAGCCCAGCTAAGGGTCACATCACTCCTCTAGTCCTCCAGGAAATTGCCTTCTAAGTCAAAGCCCGTCTGCTGGAAGTCAATGGGCATCACTGCCTCCAGCATCCAGGGTCCTTCGCCTGTAGAGGCCCCCAAGATTCCCTCCCCTGGATCCTCTACTGGCTCCTGCCCAGCCAGCAATGTGTCTGGGGCCGAGCTCCCTCTTCCGGCAGATTCCAGGGGGTTCACCTTGTAGGAGATCCATGAAGTGGAGCTAGTCCTGGCCTAACACCACCGGCTAGGACAGCTTCGTGACCACAACCACCATATGGTGTTGCTTGTGGGTCCCCACCATCAGCAACACCCCAGTCTGGGGTACAGCCTCACCTCCCCATGGCTGCAGTGTAGCTGCGCCATCATGCCCCTTTGGGCGGGTCCGGCGGTCAGTCCCTCCCGGATCAAGGTTTGGCTTCACCCTGAGTCCACTAGGGCTGCAGTCTGAATTCCATTCACGCTGACCAGAATCATTATCTTGAACTTGTCCCTATTCTGGGACCCTGCCACCAGCACCTGCCCGTAACTGCAGTCCATAAACGGGAATTCACACTTGAAATGGCCCTCTTGGCCCCACTCGTAACAGTGGCCCCCGCTCAGACCTGTCAGCAGGGGCTCCTCGGGAGGAATCCATCACGCCCAAGGTGGGTCTGTCTCCTTCCTCACTGGAGCTTCCCAGTGGGACTCTTGTGGTGGACTGTTCTTAATTAACTGCGCAGCTACTGGGGATGGTGGTGTTTCCCCTCTTGCAGCACCATGGCACCCTCCCACTCAGCCACTTACTTGGGAGGCCTGGGTTGGGTGGTGGTCGCAGTTTGGCCTTTGGGAACTCCTTCACTGACATATAGCTCTCCATGAGGGCAGCAGCATGGGCCAGGGTCTCAGATCGGTGCTGTTGTACCCACTCCTTCCCTCGAGGGGAGGATTCACACCAGCTTTTCCAGGGCCACTTGTTTAGCTACCTGGGCAGCAGTCTGGCTCCAACCACCACCAACACTGGTCCCAAACTCACTGGGCTACGGCCAGGGGTCTAGCTCCTGCTGCATACGCTGGTGATAAGTCTTGGCACAGATCCCTGCTGGGCCTTCACCCATGAGTCCTCCCTTGCCTCCTAGGGGTCCATACTGCAGTAAGCCGAGTGGGCTGGCCCAGTCAGGTAGGGGCCAGTGAGGTGGCCCAAGTTCAGGGTGCTACCTTGTGGTAGCTGCAACCATCTTGAGCATTACCAGGTACACCTCAGGCTCATGATGGGGGTCCCATCTTTGTGAACTTCAGGGGTAACCCTGCCAGTCCCCCTTCAGCTCCTCCTTCACCTGTGTCCAGCGGTGATGGGATCGGGGGCGCCTTCCACAGTGAACTATATGCTGCACCAGATGCTGTTGCCAGGCTTGTTGCTGGCTGGCGATTTCCTTCAGTGGCTGCTGCTGTTGCTCCTGCTTCGGGCAGCCTGCATCTGTTGCTGGTTGCTGGTTTGCCAATTGCTGGAGCAATTGGCTTTGCAGCTGTTGTTAGACCACCTGTTTTTACTGGTGGTCCATCAGCCACTCGAAGTTTGATAGGGTCCATTGTGGCCTCATGATTTGTCTACCTGCCCTCTCAGTCTGTACGTGGGGAAAACTAAAAAAAACAGAAAAAGAAGAAAAGAAAACATTATTTTTTTAGGGCCTTCCTCTCAGGTTCCTAACTTTCCCCTAGTGCTGGGGGCAGGCGGCGGGGGGGGGCGGGGGGATCAGTTCAAAAATGCCCACATTCTCCACCAGTTGTGGCAGAGCCTCTAGCCCTGTGCCTTTTCTAAGGGCCTACATCCCTTTATCAGGCCTTGTTGGCTTAGTCAATATCACCTAGTCAGGCCTCAGCAGCCTAGTCAGTTATCACAGGCCCAGAAGCCTAGTTCATATCCTCTGAATCAGGCACCACAGCCTAGTCAGGCCTCAGCGGCCTAGTCAGTATTGGCAGGTCAGTGCTCCCCCTTCCTAGGGGTCATGGGTGGGGGTAGGGGAGCCCAGACCCCCCCCCCCCCTCCCCCGCCTCCACTGGGCTCTAGCCCAGGGTCCTGTCAGTGGTGGGCATGTCTCCCCAGTCACCATCTCAGTGGGGATTCCCACCGCAACATGCTGAACTCTCCAGATACCTCCTGGCTCCCTGCCCTGGGCTTCTTCCTACTCCGTTCCAGACAAGATGCACCATCCTGACTCTGGCTGCTGCCGCTGCTCAGGCTGCGGGTGCTGTTCTCAACTTCTAGCAGGAGTTCCTTCTCCCCTGGTGGCCAGCCCCAACTGACTAGCCTCCCTGGCCTTCATACTTGGGCTGCAGTTGGAGCAGGGCCACAGGGAAGGGGCCTTTTACACCCAGCAAGCCTGCCCCCCCCACCGCCCCCCCCCCAACTGGCTAGCACAGGATTGGTACACCTCATCGAGTGCATTAGGAGGAGCATTTCCAGCGGGTCTAGAGAAGGTGTTATTCCCCTCTGTTTGGCACTGGTGAGGCCACATCTGTAGTACTGTGTCCAGTCCTGGGCCTTCCAGTATAGAAAGGATGTGCATACATTGGAAAGGATACAGCAGAGAGGAACCAAAATTACTGCAGGGCAGGAGTACGTGACCAATGAGGAGAAGCTGAGGGATATTTAGTTTGCAGAAGAGAAGAGTGAGCAGTGATTTTTATAGCAGCCTTCAACTTCCTGAAGGGGAGTTCTAAACAGGATGGAGAGAGGCTGTTTCAGTAGTGACGGATGGCAGACCAAGCAGCAGTGGTCTCAAGCTACAGAAGGAGAGGAGCAGGACAGCTTTGGGACCACAGAGGAAAAACTAGATATTAGGAAGAACTTCTTCACCAGGAGGATGGTGAAGCACTGGAATGTGTTACCTAGAGAGCGGGTGGAATCTGCGTACCTAGAAGTTTTTAAGTCCCAGCTCGACAAAGTCCTGGCTGGAATGATTTAGTTAGGGTTGATCCTGCTGTGGGTAAGGGGCCTGGACTCAGTGACCTCCTGAGGTCTCTTCTCACCCTGGGATTCTATGATTCTATAATAGTTTAAAGGGGAGACTACGCTGGGTCCTGTGGAAAGATCTTTTCTGATAGCTGACTTCAGTGGAGGGCTTCAGAGACGGGTTTTGGAACCGGTCTTATTTAACATTTTTATTACTGACCTTGGCACAAAAAGTGGGAATGTTCTAATAGCATTTGCAAATGAGACAAAGTCTGGCAATATTGCCAATAGAGAGGAGGAAAAGAAAATCTTATCAGCTCTGACCGACCTTGTAAATTGGAGGACTAGAAATGGAAAGAAATTTAACAGTGCCAAGTCACTCGTTTAGGGTCTAACACGAATTTTTGCTATAAACCAAAGACTTATCAGCTGGAAGTATTGGTGTATTGGTTGTATGGGTGTATTGGCTGAACACAGGATGACTGAGCCACCAATGTGATGTGGCTGTGAGAAACACGAATATACTCATAGGCTCTGTTAAGGTTTTTCCAGAAAATGCATGAAGGTGTTACTACCGTTATACCAGGCACTGCTAAGACACCACCTGGAATACTGTGTGCCGTTTTTGTCTTCTGTGTTTAAGAAAGATGAATTCAAACTGAGATAGGTGCAGGTAAGGGCTACCAGAACTTTGAGGAATGGAAAACTTTGAGAGGACTTTTAAAGCAGTTAGGCTTGTTTAGCTTAACAAAAAGAAAGCTGAGTGGAGCTATGATTGCTCTCTGTAAATATTTCCGAGAAATAAATATCAGGGAGGAAGAGAAGTTAATTAAATTAAGAACCAGTGTGGACAAAAGAACAAATGGAAATAAATTTACCATCAGTAAGTTTAGGCTTGAAATTAAGTGAAGGTTTGTAGCCATTAGAGGAGTGAAGTTCTGGAACTTCAAGAGGAGCAATGGGAGCAAAAAAACTTAACAGGCTTCAAGACTGAACTTGATATGTGGTGTGGATTGTATGCAGGGACTGCCTTCAATGACATGTGGCAATTGAAATATTCCAGTACCAAAAATTCCTAATGGCTTGAGATGGGACTACAGAGCATTCTTTCCCAGGTATCTGCCTCGTGAGTTTTGCCCCCATGCTCACGGTCTGATTGCTATATTTGTTGTCAAGAAGGGATTTTCTCCCAGGCCAAACTGGCAGAGGCCCTGGGCAGCTTTGCCTTTTTCTTCACATGCAAGTTTAAGCTAGTGTAAATGGTGACTTCTCTGTAACTTGAAGTCTTTAAACCATGATATGAAGATTTCATTAATGTAGCCAGAGGTTAGGGGTCTATTACAGGAGTTGAGGGGTGAGGTTCTGTGGCCTGCAATGTGCAGGGTACTCCTGGAGGAGTTCTGTGTCACCGCGCAATGCAGAATTTTGCAGAAATTAATGCTATGTGTGCAGAATTCCCTTTCCTACACCAAAGAAGGTTGCAGTGATGATGGCTGCCAATAAGTGCCACTGGACCATTAGACCCCAGCTTGCACAGATAAGTCACTCTGCCTGGCAGTGGAGGGAGCTAAAGCATTACTGATGGCTGCAATTCCCAGCACACCCTTAGGAAAGGTGATGGCAGTGTGCAGGAAACTTCACCCAAACAAAAGACTGAGCATCAGGCTTTTTCTTCCTCTGGATCCCTGTGCTCTGGGATGGAAGAGGGCAGGTGCCTGGGTTAGGGGAGGGGAACGCGCCTGGGCTCTGGGGCAGAGGAGGAGGAGTCCTGGCTGGGGACATTATGGCTGGGCCCTGGGGTAAAGTGGCGGAGTTGGGGGTGTTTGCCCCTCCCCCCAACTGGACACTGGGAGATAGAAGGGAGCAGGAAGACAAAAACAGGCCCTGAGTTGTCACAGGGGTTCTTTAACTTGCTACTCCTGGGGGATTTTTTGTCTGTCTGTATTGTTACAGAGATACTTGCTGACAATTATTTTAAAATAAATTTTCAAAGTAATTGAACCTGGAGGGATTATGCAAGGCTATTTTGACAAATTTTGCAGAATTTTAAAATACCATATGTAGAATTTTAACTTTTTTAGCAGAGAATGACCCCAGAAGTAGCAGGAAGTCAGACAAGAGCTAGATGATCATGATGCTCCCTTCCAACCCTCAAGTCAGTCAGAGAGACCCATTTTACATTGTAACATGACACCCAGACCTTTTGTCTAGTTAAGCATAAAATCTGTGCAGCCATTTGTAATTTATGAACCTTGGGCTATACCCACAGTACAAGTGCTGCAGTTTTCCTAGTGTTGTGTAGATGCCATGTAGTCCCTGAAATCTAACCACCGGCTAATGATCAAACTGGCAAGACAAATGGAGTGCCTCTGTAGTCCTCAACCCTGGTTACATTAACAAGGCCAACTGACAACTTTGTCACACCCTTCTACGAAGAACTCAAAGAAGACCCCACACCACAATTTATGCAGCTTAAGGCTAATATTAAATCTTTCTCCAAACAACAAGTGAAAGTCTATGAACATGAACCCATTCTAAGGTCGTCCTGTATGCTTCCCAAGATACCCAAATAACCCTGGACAGACCTATCATATCTGGCCATAGCACTATTACTAATGAAGTGCAGGGACATAGAAACTGTCTTTAGGCCAATCACTACATAAAACCAGCTTCCTCCATGACACAAGTGGCTTCATCCTCAAATTCTATAATATTAATGTCTGTAAGAACACCATCCTTTGCCACCATAGGTATCATTTCCCTATACACCGCATCTCTGACAGTGAGGGCATAGCAGTCTGAATCAAATATTTACAAGGCACTGAGGATCCTCTATACCCCCCAATTGCCAAACTTATCAATTTCATCTTTACGCATGACAATTATCAATAGAACAGCATACAGTAAAAGCTGAAGTATCCGGAACCCCCTGGGAAACTAGGGCTACTGTATAATCAAATGTCAGATAGTGGAGTGGGCACCACTCATGCTGCTGTTGCCATGAGCTGGACAGCTGGCCTCCCCCAACCCCACTGCAGCTGGCCCTGGCAAGGCAGTCAGCTCTTACCTCCGTTGCCACTGGTCTCCAATCCTGCTACCTCAGGCTACAGCATGTCAGCCAGCCCCCAGCCTAGTTGTGGGTGCCACTGCGCAGCAGCCTCATGGCAGCCAGCCAGTTGTTTGGGCAGCTGATCCCTGCTTCACTGCTGCTGTCCTCGGCTCTGCTGCCACTGTTGCTGGCCCTGCAACCACCAACCCCACGATCGTATGCTCAATTAACTGGGCCCAGCCACCAGTTAACCTGGCTTTTACTGTATACTTATGTGCATGCAGGTGTTAGTCATCAAACAGGCAGTTCTGATGGTCTCTTTGTGTTATGAACAAAGAGGATTTTGGCTCCTGCTGTCAATTTTTTCTGGACTTTACAATTTTTAAAAGGCTGATTCAGGTATTACCCAGAAATTATAAATGTTCTATAAGTGGTGTGGTCAGCACCTTGCCACTCAGATAGTATTTTGATGACTAAAATGTATTTTGTTTTGTGATCTTCCTTAGGTCCATAATATTCTGGCTGAAATGGTCATGGGTGGAATGGTTTTGGAGACCAACATGAATGAAATTGTCACTCAGATTGATGCACAAAATAAACTGGAGAAATCTGAGGTAAGGCTGAGAGACTATAATGAGCTGAACTTAAAGCATGACCATAATATCTTCATGATATGCAACTTTTGCTGTTTGTCCTACAATACCATCAGATATACAGCTGCTTGGTTATAGTCCCAAAAATTGACAATGCATATTCAGTCTTTGGTACATTTCGTCTTCTGTGATAACCGCATAGAATGGTAGCTAATTATTCTTTTGTTACTTCTATCGAACAAAGCCACACCTGCCATTGGTGTCAGTGTGCAATAATTATCCTTTAAATTCCTTTCACTCAAGATCTGTGGCTTTTGTCTTGTTTTTTCATGATGGGACCCAATCCTGGCTGTCGAACAATAGAGGGGAAAAATATATAGCTCTTTACAAAGAAACGTATAAAGTGTTAAATAAGTGGTAGTGTCATAGTAACACTGCAACACAAAAATGGTAAGTTGGGGTGGAAGTGGAAGGGTAGTGATGTATGGATTTAAAGCCCTGTTCTGATCCCACTATAATAGATGGGAGTTTTGCTATTACTTGCAGTGATATTATTGCTTTTTGCTACTATTTGCAGTGATAATGGGCTTATATACCTGAATTAGATTGTAGAACCTGGGGTCAGAAGCTACTCCACACAAGCCTACCATGGTCTCACTGTGTGCTCTCGGCCGATGTGCACTGACAGTTTGTCAGAACATTTTGAGCTAGTCCTATTTGGAAGAGGATGTGGTTAAGGTGTAGTAATGAACTGTTCAGGCATGCCGGCAGGCTGCACATGGACAGCGCTTAATCACCCTGACATTTGGAAATGCTTCCTAACTGTCCATCCTAAACCTCCCTTGCAGGCAAGTGTGGGGTAGATTCAGTCCCCAGTTTGCCATAGTCTCACCTGTTCATGTAGACAAACACTAAGAATCAGTCTTAAATGTACCCTCAAATAGAGTGATTGCATTCTGTTTGTACAATGGCCAGATAAATTTGAGTAGCATGTGCTCAGATTTTGACTTATTGGATATCACCAATTTACTGACAAGATATGTCTGTAGATGAAATAAGTTCAATACTAAGTGTTGGTTTCTGCAGAACTTGGCTTAGTTTAGTACAGCTGAATTTAATTTGCAGAGGGGAGAATGCTAGAAGTAATATAACTGTGGCATTGAACGTTACAATCTTTGTGTAGTGTGTCAGTTGCAGTGTAGACCAGTAAACCAGCAATATGTTAGCTAAACCTCCTTGACTGATTCTTCTGTGTGAAAGGTGATAATCCTGCATCTGCTCAATTTATCAGTTTCTGGAAGCATACTGCCATCATTCCGATTTCTAAGCAAATTGTCCAGATTCAGAGCTGTCTCTAAAACAGAGGCAAGCTGAACATATATTGGTACTATGTTAAATAAACAAATTAGCTTCTATTGTATATTGAGGAAAACACTGAAAACTTAAGTTTCCATTGAAACAAATATTATTACATCTATCACGTTAGTGAGAAATGAACTCTGAAGTGGTTTAATGTCCAGCCATTTATACTGTTCCTCCTATTTTGTGAGATGACATGGCAACGCTTTCTGTTTGCACCTCTTCTACACTACTTCTGGAAGCAGCACAGCACTGAGTGTGAGGAACATACAAGTTGAGAACAATATGATACTGTTTATGCCAATGTATACCTAGAATAAATGTTATAATTTAATAAGATGCCCAAATTGCCTATTTAACTTTATGACAAAGTATGGATTTTGGAAGTAAATGTTGTTTGGTTTTTTCCCCTTATAAAATAAGGTAAGATTTTTCTGAATAACTTGTTGTACTTGTTTTTCTGGGATGGATACAGCAAGACAGTAACCTAACGTTCAAGAAACGTAACTTTTTCAGATTACTATATATCATGGTGTTTGCAAAACTTTGTGTGAGCTCTGCCTTAAAAACACTAGTCAAGGTACTCATTTACTAATTAGTTTTGCTGCTACATTAGCTACAGAATAGCCATTTGATTGCTGATCTCAAATCTGTCAGACAAATGCAGTGACCCCTCTGATTGATTTTCCACTACTTCTCTACCTTTTTCTTAATATGATGTTTGCAATACAAAACTAATTGATAGACAAAAACAGAAAGCGGTTAATTTGGCACATAGGCAGTTTGCCTGTTCTGTAGAGCAATGAATTATGGAAGGTAAAGTTACAGTAATGATGATCTGAAATACTTGATGACTGGAATGGAGTGGATAGTTTAACAATCTGTTCTTCATTAATACAGATTTTAGTACAGCTCCTGTAATATTACAGTACTCTAGAGTCTGGGGTGAAGGTTTATTCAGTTAATTCATTAGTCATTTGTTTTATATATATATATATACCTAATCTTCACTTATTTCCAAATCACTATTTCTTCTCCTTTGTCCTTTTTGACTAAAGTTATTGCAGTATTTCCCAAGTAACAACTGACAAGATGCAAACCTTAAACTGAAACTTATGTCTCTGTGGTGTATACCAAAGTTCTTTTTGAGCTGGAGACTTTTCAGAAATAAAAACCTGTGAATCTTGTCTTTTTAACTGCTTTTTGTTGATGGAGTATTAGAAATAAATGAACAAGAGCTCTCCAGTGGCTGTTTTCCGTAGAGTCTTACTTCAGATTCATAAGATTACCATGGCTTTATGGCTCCTGACTTCAGTATGTTTCCCATCTATTAGAAATGCTTGGATCCAGAAAGCAATTGTATCAAGAATAAAGTATTTTCTCCTTCTGCAACTAAAATGGCAAATTTCATTAAATATATTTAACTTACATCGTCAGAACTTAACCTACATTTCACTTAAATTTTAATCCAAAGTGGAGTGGCTAGATGTGAAATATTTTGGATTCGGTTTCAGTAGGATAAAATGCAAGATGATTATATGTAGACTCCATCCACCTCACTGAACAGTTAAGCTGTTCCAGTTTTTCACTGGACTTGAGTAGAAATTTAACATGAGGAATTAAATATATATTTACTGCATTCACAAATGTGAGTAACAAACTCCTTTATCGAACCAGAGACTGCTTAGCTAGGGCCCTTGGAAGAATAGTAGCACTTTGCAATGTTGTGATGGTGTCCAGGTTACATTTGTGGTTCTTGTCACCTGCACTATTGAGAGTATGAGCATGGTACTGAGGCAATATGCCCCTTTGTCTGGTGAGGGGAAGCTTGTCCCATGTACTTCATCGCTAACATTTGTGACTAAGTATTGTTGGTCCCTGTATGGACTCCTGGTCAGTCCCTCTGAACCAAAAATATTACTGTGATTTGGGATAAGGGAGGGAAGCTCGGGAGAGGATCATGGGCATGCTATCAGGACCACAGCTAAAACTGGGTAACTTGTATTCTATTTGGTGTGTTTAGTGGGGTGTGCATTTAGTGTTGTTTTTAAGTTGGACCTCATTTTTCCAAACCTCCTGATCTTTTCTAGCTCTTTCCATTCTTCTCTCTTACAGACCTTTATCTTTCAGTCTCCCAGACAGGACAGGTAGACACAGGTATTGCTGACTTTCAGAAAAAATGTATATTTAACAAAAAGGGAAAGCAAAATGATGTCAAAGGCAATAAATTATTTAGGCCAGACTCAAAAATTATGTGTTAATATGCCCATGCCAGTCCTTGTAGCCTACTTTTGTGTTAGTTTCTTCTTGTAGTTCCCTCATCTTTTATTGGCCATAGTGTATTTTACTAACTTGTCATTGACTTCATATGTTCTTTATTTTAATTTTTTCCTACATTGTAGAATTTTAACTTTGGGTTTTTTTATGTCAGCATTTAAATAACAAAAATCTTGGCTCTTTTGGAATAAAAAAAAATAATATGAATAATAATTGAGCACACGAATAGCTGGCATGACTAGTGCAGTGTTGCATGGTAGACAAACCTTAGAACTCGATGGGTGTGGCCAGGAACATTGTGCCCACAAGAGCCTTAGCTTAGTGTTGGCTCTAACGGTGCAGCTTCCAAACTTCGTATTTCATATTAAAAATCAGAACCTCTATGCCCTTGTGTTGGAGTGACATTTTGAACAAGTTGCCAAAAAACAACAAAAGTATTTGTGTTTTAAAAGTTTGATCCCAAATAACTGAACAACCCATAGATTTTAAAATTATAAAGGTGGAATGTAAAGTTTACCTACAGATGTTACAATTGGCTTTTTAAGATTGATGTTGTTGTACTTGCACTAATGAATAGGGTGAGAGGGCAGCTGGCATGTAATCAGCTTCACATGTGTGTTTTGCTCCTCCTTTTGCAAGTCCTGATGTCTAGAGCCGTTGTGAATCATTGGTTCTTCAAAAGGAGCCAATCTGTTCACAGTCAGTTTTATGGAGAAGCATCCAGTGATCCAAGACAAATGTGATATGAACAAAATAATAAGGAAGAGTAAACTTACATTTGAAGTTCAGTGTCTGCTGACTGCCGCTGTGACCCTGGTTATCTGAAACGTTAAGTACAGTAAAATAATTTGACGGTCAATGTGCATTAGTTATAGATTACCTTTGATATGAAATATTCTTAAAAATCAGTTCCATTTTTTTTTGTAATTGGAATTTTAAAACCACAGATAGTCTGCTAACCAACTGGGTTATGAATATCTTTGCTACTCACTTTTAAGAAATTCTTTACGGATGAAGCATAGACTGCTTTTTAACAGATACCTTCCGATTTTAAAAAGCAGATTTAATAAGTAGAAATTATCCAAACTCAGGTTTTACAATTCTGCATTTTAAAGACCAAGGCTATGTCTACACTAGCACCTCCCTTTCGAAAGGGGGATGCGAATGAGACGCTTCGGGATATGCTAATGAGGCACTGCAATGTAAGTGCCACTATCGATCGTGCGTGGCTCATCTACACAGGGTCCTTTTTGAAAGGACCCTGTAGATGTCAAAATTTCCTTATTCCTAGAACCAAATGTGCGTAGAGTCCTTTTGAAAAGGACCCCGTGTTGATGAGCCGCACGCGATTGAAGGCGGCATTTTCGAAGTGCCACAGCTGCCATTATGCTAATGAGGCACTGCATATTCATCAGAGTGCCTCATTAGCGTATCCCAAAGTGTCTCACTACCTTTCGAATGGGGGTGCCAGTGTAGACATAGCCTAAGTGTAAAAATATTTTATATGGCAAGAACACCTTTTACTTGAATTTGAAACTTCTTGTATTATATGAAGAACATACTCCAAACAAATTACCATCCTCGTTTTGGCCTCCTCAAGTTACTGAAATTAAGACTTATTTCACTATGTTAGAAAAAGGAGCTAATTTTTCAGTCGTTTTTTGCATATTGCTACTTTTTGTGTTTCTGTTCTGCTCGCACGTTCTGTTTTTTATTTTTGGGTCTGGCAATTTAAAGAAAGAAACCCAATCAAACAAAAATCATTCCCATCCATTACTATCTTTGTGATTCAAGTGCTTGAAATATCTAAGAGTATGTCTAAGTCTTCTATCTGTTTGGCCTCATTTTGATATACCTGCAGACTTCATTTTGTTTTTTCTCTAATTCTATTCATTTATCTAATCTCATGAGCAGAGAACATGATCATTCCTTTATATTCTGTATTGCATCCTTTCATCCTATTCATAACCCTGCTGCTTTGAAATCGTACTTCTGGGAAGAGGAGTTGGTATAAAGCACCAGCAGCAGTGATCTCTAAGTGTGTTCCAATACACATGGAAATGTCCAGTTTCTCTAGTAGAGTTTCAGCCTTTGTTAATTCATTTTCAAGTCAGCTGCATGTGTTTGTGCCTCCTTTTTACGAAGAGCTTCTTGTGGAAGTGTTAGGAGGGCCTCCTGAAGTATCCATTTGTCTAGTAAGAAGCATTCATAAATATCTATCTACACTTGCAAAAGCATCAGCAATATGTTCAGGTGTACTTGAGAGCTTCTAAAAACAATGTGATTCAGCATTTCTAGGTTTATATTCATTTAACACATTATATCAGGATTACCAGGAAAGACTATTGCGACATACAGCTACCAATGAAAGAGACAATTACCCTAAATTATAACAAACATATTTAATATTTAAGCAAACTGAGATTTCCTATTAAATAAATAGAAGAATATTTTCTGTTTAGTGTTAATCAATGGAGTGTGCTAGCTTTGATCTCAAGCAAAACAATCAAATTTCTTATGGGGCATTGATAATTCATGTTGAAGCCACAAGGCTTTAACTATACACAATCAGGTTTTCAGTCTTGTTGTGGCTGTGAGTAAAGAAATAGCATGTCAGGTATTTCAGGACTAGTGTGTAGCATTTTTAACATGAAATGGAGAATACAAAGCAGCGGGGGGGAATGCAATGTTTGGTTCACTGTAATAACAGCTGTATGCAAGGTCATACTGTACTTCTAAAATATCATGAACATTCTTGAGAAATTTCATTTTCACTTGCTTAGGTCATTTCGCTTTGCTATGATCCTTCATAATTCACTGCATGATCAAGGCTTGCTACTTAGTTTTTTAAGTGTTATAATTTTCTCTTCACCATCCTAGATTTTCTGCTAAAGCATTGAATAATATAAGTAGTTGAAAGCTAGACTGTGCAGTGTTACAGTAACTACTTCCTCGTTAGGGATATGCAGCAAACTTTGTATGAACAAGTTGAATTTGTACTTCTTGTGACTCCTATTTTCTTTTTGAAATTTAATTTATCCTTGGTAGCAGGAATTACCGAGAAATAGCAGAATTAACCAGTTAAATATTGTTAAGTCTGCCAATCCATTCAATATATAAGAGCTTAATACAAACACTAAAAGAGAACTACTGTTACTGTGAATTACACTTTTGTTACTGTAATACCTTTATTCTGATATTTTTATTACACTGAACGGATTTTAATATGAAGAGGCCTGTTTTTAGAAGTACTGTATGGTTTTGTCTTGTGTTTATAAAATTGTGTGAGTGATTGTGCTAAAAGGGCATTGTGGTTTGTAAATGTCATGCCACAAAACCATTTCATAAAGAGGAGGACTCTAGGAGAAAAGGGTGAGGTGGTTGGAGAATGACTCTGCTTCTGTGTATGTTGATGAGTCTCATCTTTCACTCTGGAAATTGTCTCAGGCTATGTCTACACTACAGCATAAAGTCAATTTTGAGGGAGTAAACTCAATTTTTACTATGTTGCTGTCTTTGCTGCAAATGCCATTAGGTCAATTTTAGGGGGTACTAAAGGTCGACATTCTTGCATTGACCGTGCAAGTTGGTGTTTGAATTCATGCTAGTGAGGAAACAGCACTACTTTAAATAGATTTTATTGGCCTCTAGAGATGTCCCACAGGTATCCCACAATGCGCCATAGGTGTACATTCTGTCCACTTTCACCTCCCCTGCTCTCCAGGTGTGCAGGTAGTAAGAAACAAGAAGTCTGGCATTCTGAATTCATTTCTTTATGATCAGCATGGCAGTCACATCTAGTCGCTTTAGAGAGCCTGAGCATGGAGCCATCAGGAGAGTGAGGATCTCAGTTTGGCTGGCAGGCTAGCTCCCCGCCCCACCACACCACTTAGCGGCTGGGCTTGGAGTCATGCTTGCAGGAGAGACTGAGAAACTTCTGCACTGCACATTTGTACAGGGTAGCTCCCCTCCCCCACAGGCGCCAGGCAGCTGGCAAGCGAGCCCCCTGCCCCACCACAGACATGCTGACTGTGCACTGCGAACCATGCTTCCAGACAGCAGCATGTGCTGGCCTCTGCGGGGTGAAGGCTTCTGCACTTCACATTTTCCAGGGCTTGCTGAGTACCAGGGGGAATGGCTCTCCCCTGGCCAGCCCCGTAAGGCAACAGGTGCCAGATGAATGGCTCCCACAGTGGGCAATATTTCTGGGGGCTGTCACTGAGGGGATGGGTTCTCCTTGCATCAAAGATAGTCAGGGGCTGGTTGGTCCATGTAAGGCAACATGAACCAGGGGGATGGCTAATAAGAAACCAGGTGGCTGCACCATGTCAACAGGCACCTCAGCTGGCCCCTGTTTATGTTGGGGGGGTGATCCCCAGTGCCTCCTATTTTTGAGGCTGGTCCCTCCGCCTAGGCACAGAAAATGGGGGCGTTTGCCCCACAGAGTGCAGTGTAAATTTTTGGGCCTGTCTCCCCACCATCCCACCTAGGCACACAATATGGGGGGAGTTTGTCCCACAGAGGGCAGCGTACATTTTTTGGGCTGCCACCCCCCTGCCTATGGACATTTTTCCAGTACTCTCCTGTCCCAGAGCATGTGGCTCAGGGGAGCCAGAGTCTCAGCAGCGGCCTGTTTGCTGCATATTTTTTTTTTTTTTTTTTTACCAGGGGGAGCACTGAGGTACCTGTTGACTTGATTCCATCCCTACCTTTCTGCATGTGGTCTGGTTTTAATCCACGCTTATAGATTAAAAAAGTGGGATTGAAGGTTCCCTTCTGGAAGTTGTTCTTTCACCAGCAGAAAACCGTGGTACCTGTTGACATGGCACAATCACCTGTGTGCTCCCAGAGCACGTGTGAAGAGGGCTTCAGATTCTGAAGCCCACAACCTGTTTGGCTTTCTTTCCCCTGGGATTCCCTACTTTCCTTCTCTGTGAATAATATTATGTTTTTCCCTGTTCACACGGATCCAGATTCTTCCAGTGTTTGGCATTCTTTCACAAGAGGAAAAGTAGCTGAGCAGCCTGTTGTCATGGTTCAGTCATAGTTTTCTTTCCCCTTGGATTTACTACATTTCCTTTTTTTCTTCAGTAAATAGGCCGTTTGCTTTCAACGGGGGGCAGGATGAGAACAATGCAGTCTGGGAAGATGACAGTGAGTGCTGTCAGCATGCGTTTGGTTAAAAGGTCTGTAACGCAGACAAACAATTTCTTTCATCAGGGAAAGAGACTTCTGAAAAATGGTTGGTTGTTTACAAAGGGAGGAGAATAAGAGTAAAGCAGTGTGGGAGGATGTCACACAACCACTTGCAGGGCATTTTTTTCCCATGAAGCACCAGTGGGAAAAAAAAAACTGACTGCAATGGGGCTGAGGGAACTGTGGGGTAGGTTCCCACAATGCACTGCTGCAATAGTTGAACTTTGGTGATTTCGTGGGGACACGCTAAGTTGACTTTGTGAGGAGGTGCGGATGCTCAACTTCAATTTTATAAAACCCAATGTCACAAAGTCAACTTTAATAAATTGGACTTTATTATGTAGTGTAGACGTAGCCTCATGAGTAGGCAGAAAAGGGGCAAGCTGAAATGCCTTAGTCCTCCTGCCAAGGATATTCTTTGATTCTAAACCATAATTGTTATAGATAAAGTTTAGTCAGAGGTGGGTTTTTATTTTTAATTTTTTTTTGAGGGGGGGGGTGTCACTCATGGTTATTTTAAATAATTCCCAATTGTGTAAGAGTCAGGGGCTGCGCAAAGACGATAGCTACAGGTAGGTAAAAATAATGACTAGTTATTTTATTTGTCTGTTCAAAAAAGAACAACAACAAAAATCCGTCATTAAATTAAAGTACATTTCAGCCCAAATCCTAATCTACCTTAATTTAGGCTACAGGATCTTCATCTTTAGTCGTGGAAAGACATTTCTGTTTTAAATTGCCACCCATTTCCGTCTATATGGACCATGCACATCATTTATATTATTTTGCTGGTTTTGTATTGCTTAAGTTTTGAATTATATAATCAATTGCTTTTGTTGCTGCTTTAATAGCATTTGCATCTTCTACATGGAAAACAGTTTACATTGTCCAATTCTTGGAATTTTTCGAATGATTTTTCTGCTGTGGCCGACTACTTGTTTTAAAAGTGAGAGAAATCAGGTTAGAGGAGGAAATTCTTATTGTTTACAAGATACCAACATTTTCTGAACAATTATTTGTGTATCTAGTAACAGTTTCGAGACGCTAAAATCAGTTTTTCATTACTTTATATTGCACTGTGTTTTTAAAGGTGGAACCACTAAAAAGTGCTGTGCTTGACAGTACTTTTATGTTGTATAAACTGAGCCTCAGTTTTTTGTTTTTTTAATTTCCACTTGTGAGTTTTATGTTAGTAATACCAGGTCTTGACTTCCTCTCCCATGGAGTTGAGAACAGTGATTGCAGCTTTCAGCTAAAAGAGGGAAGTCAGGACCCAGCACTTCTGATATTCTTTTTATGTGAGGCTCTCTATGGTGCCTCAGCCCATGAAGTAGCGTCAAGATGGCTGTGTGCCTTCTCTGTTCTGGGATACTTCATGCACCTTAGCACAGTTTAGACCACCGGGTGGTGGTGGGGCACCATTTAAGTCATGGTACTATGGCTTGGCTGCTCTGTGTGATGTTAGATCAACTTTATACCTTGTAAAGGAGCAGTAGTGAGAGAAAATACTGTTTTACTTAGTAGCCTGTCTGGAAAGCTGCTCAGCAATATCTAATGAATGGTTATATTGGGCGCGGGGGTGGGTTGTGCATCTCTGTAAGTTGATACCACTAATGTCATGTGCACCTTAGCCCAATTATTGTAAATACTAGAAACTTTTAACTTCATGCATTACATGCAGAGACTGTACTTTGAGCAGTAATTAATTACAGAAAATATTATGTGCAAGAATGAGTCAGCTATCTCCAGAAGACTGCCATTCTTTTTTAGCCATGTTGCCTACTCAGAATTCAGTGTTTACTAATTTTATAAGATATTAAGATACCTTCCATTTCTGAAGGCTTAATCCTTTGTTTTTCTTGCAGTTTGTTAGTTACATTAAGTCCCCCAAGTCTATATATTGTAGGTGTACAAGAATACTGCTAAGATCATTAATTTTGAAAATTTCCATGTAAACTGTAAAAAGAAAAAAAAGCTAATGCAGTTAAGCCTCAGTAGGTTAGTTTTTTAATGTTCTTAATATAGGGAATATTAAATTTAAAACTGTATCTTTCCAAATACCTTTTGCTTTCAAAACTGTTTTGCAGACTTTTTAAAAATAAGTATCAGTGAGAATAGGCAGCAGCCTGTTGAACTCTTTAGCTGCTTTTGGGTCTGTCTCGTGTGCTGTTAACTGGAAATTCTGCTTATGTTTCAGCAAGAGTAAGGGTTTGTCTTCAGTTACCTGGAGAGTGATCTGCTGGGGTCTGATTTAATAGGTCTAGTAAGGACCTGCTAAATCAGCCACTGATAGTGCCAACATAGCCCCCAGTGCTCCACTGGGGAAGAAGTTAGGGAAGTTGATGGGAGAATTTCTCCCATTGATTTCCTGCTGTGGGGCTGCTGCAGAACTTTGATGTAAGGTACGTTAGGGTTACATAACTCCAACAACACTATTCCCGTAGCTGGAGTTACGTATTCAGTTCAACTTTCTCTGGTAATGGTCTCAATCTTGTTTTTAAGTTCTGCATCTGACCATGTCTGTGTGTAATGAGTTATTTTACTAGCATTTAACATGTCTTAGTTTTTTGTACACTATTAAATACAATGGTGCTTTGATCCTAGTTTATATATTTAAATGGCTTTTTATGCTTTTCAATTAGGAAATTTGTATTTAGAAATAATAATAGAGATAGGCTCTCTGTTTCTTATAAGGCTCTGAGTTGGAAATTATTTAGTCAGCATTTCTGCTAAAATCCTTGTTTTTAGTGGGGGATAGCTTGTCATTGGAACATAGAAAATATCTTTAGAGTAGTAATATTTGGCATAAAAAGACTCAACCTGTGAACATTTTTCTTCCTTAAATATTAAAAGAGATAATTAGCATTTTTGGTAAATGGGCAAAAGAAATTCAAATGAGTCATCCTTTGTTCTGCATGCCACAGAAAATGTTAGGCCCAGCTTTTCAGAATTTCATGCGTGTAATTTATACATGTAATTATTGCTGTGACTGTGTGCAGTTGAAATACTGGATTGTATAAATTTTCGATGTGGCTGGTGCAGTCCTAAAAATATGGGCCTTTGCTCCCAAGTTATCTTCTTCAAGTCATGACTTTTATAAAAGAAATGTTAGAATATAAAACATAAGAAAACAAGTAGCAGTTGAAAGGCATTTAAAATGAAAAGTTGTATGGATTTTTTTCTCCTCATACAGACCTGGGTTCAGATCATTAGTTTGCTATAAATTGGTTGTAGCTTTAAAAATTTACAGAGCAATGTCAGTTTGCAGCAGTTGGGGGTCTAACCTTTGGTATGTAGATGTAGCGGCTACTTTGTCTACATGGCTATACTAGATTAAAATCAGTTATAAAATGTTGTTTAATATATTTGTAAAGTAAATGGGTGGCTTTAACTGATTAAAGACTAGAACAGAGGAAATTAACAAAAATTAAAAATATATTAATGGTTGACTTGACCCAAGCTAATAAAATTAAACTGACTGTTCATGTCTCAGTACTCTCCGGCATTGCAGGTGTTTCAGATGGTTATGTGTCCTGTAAGTGGCTATACCTAGAATCAGCACAAATTAATCACAGTAGGTTAGCATCAGCATATATCATCTGTGTGTGGTGGGTTTACAACCTGCATTTTAGTTAGGTTTGTTTTCTCTGTCCCTTCCCTGCTCTGGTATACTTTTTATCAGATTGACATAGCATGTTTCCTTATTTTAGAATTTGTGTGAACTGTTTTCCTTTCTGGTTTAGTATTTCCAGAAAACCCATTTCATCTCAACCCAAACGCCCATCTGGTTCTTCTGATCTTGTAATCATGGGAACAATTTAAATGTTTGCGTTATCTGTCTGGACCACTTGTTGTAGTAGGCTTCACCTGTGCTGTATTTTTTCTTTACTTCTGTATACAGGCTGGTTTAGCAGGAGCCCCAGCCCGGGCTGTGTCAGCTGTAAAGAATATGAATCTTCCAGAGATCCCAAGAAATATTAATATTGGTGACATCAGTATAAAAGTGCCAAACCTTCCCTCTTTTAAATAAAATGGCTACTACAGGTAAAAATCAAGGAAAATGTAATAGAGGTTTACCAAACAAAGAAATTTCTAACTTTTGCTACTTTGATAAAAAAGTAAAGGTACTGCATAGAAACTCTGTAAAATCTGTGTGTGAAGTTGAATATTGCTTGTGTCTTGTGCAACGATTTTAAAGGAAATATTTGGTTCCTAAATTACATTCCTATGCCTTTCTCAGGCATATTACTATCTTGGCTACTGCAGTATTTTGGAAAAGTATTTAAGATATTCTTTACTTTATATAACGTAAAATGTGGTGGATTTTTATATATAATCTAATGTCTATGATTAGTGCAACATTCCTTTACTGTTTCTGCTGTGTCATGATTAAGATCCAACTGCATATGTTGCATGAAAATTATTAAACTGTCTCTCTTGTTTTTGTTTGAGTAAAACTATAATTAACGGGACTTCTAAACAGATGTTTGTCTGAAATCCTATTTTAGCAATAGATCACTTGTTTCCTATTTCAGTGAAGTCTGTGTATTAAAAAAATGTGTTAAACAATATTAATGTATTATTTTGATCACCAGTGTTCTAAAATATGGTGTGACTATTCTGGAACTTTGAACTTCATGCAAAGGTTATTGGAGATTGTTCTGAAGAAGAAACTTGCCTCCATTAAAAAAGTGGAGCAATATGTAGACTTGTATTACAGGAAGATGTTTTTTAGAAGTGGAGCGTATATTCTAAGTTTGGAAAATCTTTTCCATATTGACTGCCTATGCTGATAATACAGGAGGGGGTAGGTTGCACAAGAGGACACAGAGAACAGTCTGCGGAGAGGTGTACAACTAAGAATACAGGATTTAGGAAGGGGTTGCTCTTTAAAGAGAAAAATGAAGAACTAGAGATAAACTTGGCAGCCAAAAGGGGTTCTCATTTTGGTGTACCTTTCACTTAGAAGTTTGAGGTGTGGGGTGGGAGGAAGCCTGCTAAAAAGACCTGACAGCTGGGATAAATTCTTTAAGGACAACAGGGAGAGGGAAAATATCCAGTACAAAGACTATTTGTTAGAGTCAAGAAATAATGAGGTAGCCTCATGTCAAATTTTTGAAAGGTCCATGGTTTCAAATGAGTCAGATTTCCATGAGTTAAAATGTAAAGTGTATCAGCAATTCAACATCTCCCTTGTTTGAAAATAGAGCGGTTGTGGAAATTCAACAGATTATAGTACTTTAGAAGTGAAGTTAGCACTTAAAATGTTATGTTCACTGTCTGAACTAAATTCAGCTCTACCTGGCAACAGCTTTTATTTACTCACTTATTACATATTTATTTGCCCATATTTGCTATCAAAAGCTTGTGTCTTTGAAATTTCAAATTCCATTCTGCATTACTGTCTGCCAAGGCCAGATGAAATGTTTCTAGTGCAGTGTGTTCTTCAGTTGTGAAATTCTAAGAGCTTTAAATGTAACACCTGGAGTAGTTTGGAAGCAGAGAAATATGCTAACTAACTAAATCTGCAGGTTTTATGTTGGGAGAAAAGGGGTGAATTAGATAACTTGATCCTTCTGGTTTAGATCTAAGTTAGAAACATGACTAGGAGATGAAACAGAGCTTCAGATACAAAAATGCAAGCTTATATAACTGGTATATAATAATGAAAAACATATTCCATTGGCATTAGATAGTTGGAAAGCAGTAATGTTTTAAAGGCCTGGGGCTGGTAATGGACAGCAGGGCCTTATTAACTCTTCATGGTGGGCCAGGGCAGTTAGATTTTATGGGGCCCAGATAAAGATTAGGGGTTCAGTGTGCAGGAGGGGGCAGTGACGTCCTGGGGCTGATCAGAGTGCGGGGAGCCATGGGGGTTTTATGGGGGATAGGGGTCCGCAGAGGTCAGGAGGTAGGAGGCCAAGCCCCACACCTGACAGTTTGAGGAGGCACAGCCTCTCCCAGCCTTCCCTACAGTTTCTGTACTCAGTGTTATGTGAGCCAAAAAATGTGGCCACTCCTGAACTAGCATCACTTGAGCACTCAGCATCCTTGTCCCCATCCTGTACTCTTCCACCATCCTGCTCATTGTGTTCCTCCCCACCCCCCCATACCTGTCACTGCATCCATCCACATCTCAGCACACAGAGATGGCAATACCCCTACCTCAAACTCCTGGGTGCAGTCAATGGGGGCATAGACCACATGTGCTTGGGCTCGAGCCCTGCCGGACAAGGAGTGCAGAAAAAGGGGCCAGGCAGCAGGGAGGAGGTGCACTCCCTGCGATGCCTTCACAGCCACTGGATGAGTGCTGGAGCAGTGTTAGTGCAGGTGCAGGCAAACTTTTTGACCTGAGGGCCACATCAGGCACAGAAATTGTATGGAGGGCAAGGTAGAAAGGTTGGGGGAGGCAGTGCCTCTCTAAATATCCAGGCGTAGTCCAGCCCCCACCCTGACCTCAAGGGACCCCGTCCCTTATCCAATCTGATCCCTGTCCCCTTTAACCTCCTCTGTTCCCTGACCACCACCCATGAAATCCTTCCTGCTTCCAGCCCCAAAACCAGCATCAGGGCTGGCGCAGGAGGCAGGTGTGCCTCCCAGGTGCTGGATGAACTGTGGCTGCGTGCAAAGGAGGAGGGCAGAAAGCGAGGGGCCAGGGACTAGCCTCCCCTGACAGTTTGGTGAATGGGCAGCCCCTGTGCTGTGCTTCCCAGTAGTGTCTTCCCTGTGTTGACTCAACCAAGGGGCACTGCACCTATGGGTGGGAGTTTGGACAGCACCCCTCCTCCCAGGAACCCCGAAGGATTGCAGGCTCAACCGCTTCCCTGAGGGAAGCTTATAGGGAGAGTGCACACTTTGCCTAGCCCTAGGGTGGAGAGCTCTATCCATCAAGTCTGCAAAGTGCTTCCAACTATCAAAAGGGAGATCTTTGACCGTACTTGGACACTCTCTCAGAAAACTGGACAGCTGTTGCCAAGATGCTCTTCTCCTGACCACGGCAGTAGAAACAGACCATGGTGCAAGGGAGGCTGAAGAAATCTCTTTGCCAAAAGCTGACCCTCTTTTACAATAGATCTAAACTGCTCCCAATGGCTTCTGGTAGATGCTCAATAAAAGAACTGTCATGTTTGGCCATGAATACCAGCTGGTTTGGTCTTTTGAACTGAAATGTGGCTGACGCATGAGGTTGATAACCAAAATGATCATCATCTTTTTTGTGCTTCTTTGTATACAGGGTGGACTTTGTGCTAGAGTGTGCCTTGTTTATTAACGGGATGGCCTCCACAACTAAGGAATATGACCCTTGCTGAGAAATTGATACTCTACTTCCCTTAGCTGGAACGTAATTCTTTTTAATCTTCCCACTAGCAGGTAGGCAGTGTGGTAGCTGGAGTTTGCCACACCATCTTAGAGGGCTCAGTAAAAGCTTAATCAGGTAACTACCTATCTGAGAAAAGAAAGCTCAATATCAGAGAACAGGCACAAAGGAGACATTGCTTCAAGCCAAAGGTGGGTGAAAAGGAACTGAGAGTGGTTCACCTGTGCAGCGTCCTGTAGCCTTGGTGCTGGGAACCATACCACAAAACAACGTCAAAAATTAGTAAAAATCATGCAGTAAAATCTGACTAACTTTACAGTAGGACTCAAATCCTGAATTGTTGTGCAATCAAGCATCATAGCTAGCAGACATGAACATGTCAACAGTGACAGGTGACTGAACATCACTGCTAGCCACTTCTCAGGACAGTGACTGTGCACATTTGTTTGTGAGTTTATAGTTTTTTTTTTTTTTTGTTTTTTTTTTAAACCAACTCTCCCTACCTTTTTTGCCCCCAGACCTATTAAATGTTTCCTGCCTCAACAGCTTGTCTCTCTTTGGGGTTGCCTCTATAGAAAAGGTTAATCTGAAAAAGTAGGGTATTAGTCAAAAAAGATTTCCTGGAGAGTAGAGTGCTGTGTCCAGGAGCCGCGAGATAGGGATTTTAAGTGGAAGTACATGACTTAAGTACCTCAAGAGGGCAGAAAAAAATTAGTCAGGCTTGTTTGGATTTTCATTTGAACACTTTATTTACCTCAGCAAAGGTTTGAACTTTATATGACTGGGCCAGAGGGCAGAACCATGCCTGGAGAGGGCGGAGACGGAGCAATGCAGCAGCCACAGGCATGTGTGGACTATGGGGATGGGGAACTTGGAAGAGAGCCCGGCAGGGCAGAGTGGGGAAGGCTTGTGTGGCATTGATGAATAATATGTGCTGAGTGGGGATCAGCAAGGACTTTGAGCAGCAGTCCCAACCTGGCCAGAGTCCATCTGGTGAATGCCACCTGCTCCTGCACCTACTTTGCAGACCAGCCCCAGAGGAGCCAGTCATGGCCCTTGTATTGCTAAAAGTTCAAGCAACCACAAAGTTAAAAGAGCACTGATTGCTGAGTTGTGGTTTAAATGGTTTCCACTGCATAGCTGGTGTGTGCATGCCGAAGGACCCTGATGGTAAAAGCCAGGCCACCTGCTGCATGGCTATCCCAAAGCAATATAGCAGGCTGCAGAGTTGCCCACAAGAGCCACCTGCAAACAGGTGCAAGATGCCACCATGCACCCCTGTGTAAGGGCTGAGTACTTCTTCCTTAGATCCTTTTTGAGGGCCACAGCCCAGGAGCCATAGTTGTAGCAGCTGAGGATGATTAGCCACCCAAGGCATAAGCCCCGCCCACTCAAATCGACTTTTCATATGAAGAGGTGTAAGTTTCTGGTATATTTGGACTTTGGGGATGGAGCCTGTTTACTTTGACACTCATTCACAGCATCTACCACGAAGAAGCTGGGTGGAGGGTGAGCATACAAGTACTCCACCTTTCACTGGCACAAAACACTTGTGTTGTACCCCACGACCAGTTGGTCGGCAGCTGCCAAATAGTAGAGGCAGCTGTAATGATAGTCTTGTTGAAGGGAAGTGCAACATGGGAGGGACCTTTGAGACCACAATGTCACTGGTGGGGGTCAACCGACTCAGCGACTTCCTCCAATGGAAGATTAAGGCTGGTGGCCATGTGGCAGAGAAGCTCCTGGAGCACCCTATACTCTCTGAAAGCCAGTGCACCTGCCCTGTCCTCGTCTGGGGAGGAGCTGTCAGATGCCAAGGGGGCTGCCACCAGCGCAGGGTGAACTGTGAAAGGAGGTACAGGAGATGTCACCTGAGGAAGAGTAGGGTGGCAATAGTCCTGAGGTGGGCAGCTAACAGTAGCCTTGGGCTTTTGAGGGCAATGTTGTATGTGACCAACCAGACAGTGCTGTGCCTGTGATTCCTGATATGCCCACGGCATCCAGAAAGGGTACCGGGCAGAAGGCCACTGTGCAGCATCAGAGTCCTGTTCCAGGCCTTGAGGGTCCAACACTGCAAAGCCATGGAATGAGGCAGAAGAATGTGAACAAGGAAGCCAAGGAGGAGCTACTGCAGGAGCACAGCCAACATCTGGCTTGGTGCGTGAGGTCTGACAAGACTGACGAGGTGAGAGAAAGCAGTGAGGAGAGCAGGACCGGTGCTTTAAAGAACAACATTGAGCAGAGGGTCACTGCAGTGAGACAGGAAGAGGAAAATTTAACTGGTGCAAGTACAGAGACCAGCACTGGGAGCGACATCAGACCCCCCAGATCCGTGCTGAGAAGTATCATGGCATGAAGGATGGGACTGGTGTCAAGGATAATAGCATTGAGAATAAGGCCAATGTCAGGATCAGATTGAGGTGGAGAACAAGACCAGTGTTAAGACAGGGAGCGATGTGGAATGAAACTGGTGCCAGGAACTGGACGGGTGCTGGGACAGAGACCTGCGTCAAGATCGAGATCTGCACAAGAAGCAAGAGTGCCCAGGAAACGAGGCCTTAGGTGCCACAAAAGGCAGATGTCAAGAGTCCGACATGCAAGGGTCCTGCGGAGGGAAACAGGACTGAGTTCCTGAGTGGGAACATTGTCAGGACACAACCTGCACTAGACGGATTCCAGTGTAGAGGACAAGTGTCAGACAGCATTGGGACTGGCGAGGCATGGTGCCAAGTGCCTGAGTGGCAGGCAGAGCATTCTGAAGAGCTGAAATTAGATGCACCTGCAGCTGAGGCCTTGGACCGAGAACAAGCTGATGTCAAGCTGGATCAGAAGGCTGGAAGGTGTTTGACACTGCAAGTTAAAACAGCAATGCTTCGGATCCCTGGCAGGCTGGAGGAGTGAGGAAATTGGGAGATGGACTAGCATGGTCAGAAGTGCAGGCTTTATGCCTGAATACCTGTTGAGGGGGCAGGGTCTCAGTACATGCCAGGGAGCTAAGCATTTCTGAGTTTCTGGGCTGCCTGGTCTGTATCAGGTGTTGATGAAGGATCTACCTGCACTGTCCAAGAGGATGGGGCTTAATGTGCATGACAGAGGCAGGGGCATAAGGATCTTGGTCTCTGGGAGTGTCTGGTTCCTCCACCACCAAGGATGCTGCTGTCAACAGAGATGGTGCAGACAACTTGGGTGTCTTGGAGGCACGCAGTGGTGAGGTGGGAACAGTGCTGCACCAGCAGCATTGGGTGAGTGGAGCCCATTCTGAAGGCTGCGCCCACAGCTGAGAACGGCGTACTACGCGCTGAGGATGGAGGTGTGGAGTCTTGCCATGGTGGTTGGAGTGCCAACTTCATGAGGAGGTGCCCATGCTGAAAGACATGCTCATTACACATCTGGGACTTGAAACCCTTGCCCCTACAGCCTTTGAGCTTCACCCAGACACTAAAACAGGAGTTGTGAGGGTCATTTGTTGGTATAGACTTTACAGCTTTGCTTAAAGCCCTGGGAGTTTTTCATTTTCTTAACTCCCAGAGGGGAAAAATAAGAGGAGAAAGGGAGAAACCTTCCTTACCTGACAAAAAGCAGAGACTAACTGAACAAAAAACAAGTGGTTACGCCACAGCTGTTTGCATGAAAAGAGCTGTAGCAAGAAGTACTTCTCCACACACTGGAACAGCCAGATGAGTGGTCAAAAGAGAAACGTGAGGTGCTGAGTTGGCTGGGTCATAAATAGGTTTCACACAGGTGCCCCTGCTAGGGGCTCCCCAGCCAACCAGCGTGTAGTTGCTAAAGGAAACTTTACAAAAGCACAGAGAGAGAGAGAGAGAGTGTTTTAAGAACAGCTCGCACACGCTTTGTACCAGTTAGAAAGTTGTTACCCCCATCTCCAGGCTTTACCCGCCTCTGCCCCCCCATCCCCAGACTTAGCACCTATGAGCGCCAACCTTTTCCCCCACCCCCACCTGTAGGCTTAACTTGTCTCAGTGTGCACAGTTCTGCAGCAGCAGTGGCCACTGCTCCCTCTCAGTGTAGCTTTGGTGCTCCGGCAGAGGCAAGCTCAGCTGCTCTCCTGCCAGCTTGAGACTTCCGCCCACATGGGGCGGCTCCCTGCCCAGCTGGCTTTATCTTCCAGGCTCCCTGCCACAGCTAACTGCTGAGCGGCTCCAGCTGCCGCCACTTAAACAACAGAACAAAATTCAGTTGGCTTAACTGCAGGCAACTGAATTTAGATCTTGATTTAAGTGGCCGCAGCCTCTGGAGCCGGAATCGCTCCTTAAGAGCTGCATGCAGCTCTGGAACCACAGGTTGCTAATCTCTGCCCTTGGTGAATCCACATTGACTATTCCTGATCACTTTCCAAGTGCTTCAAAATGGATTCCTTGAGGATCCTGCCGTGATTTTTCAGGCCACTGAGGTAAGGCTGAGCAGCCTATAGTTCCCTGGATTGGCCTTCTTACCTTTTTTAAAGATGGGCGCTATATTTGCCTTTTTCCAGTCATCGGGACCTCTCCCAATCGCCACGAGTTTCCCCAGGTAATGGCCAAAGGCTCTGGAATGGCATTCACCAGCTTCCTTCAGTACCTGTAGGTGTATTAAATCTGGACCGATGGATTTGTGTGCATCTGGCTTTGCTAAATAGCTCTTAACCTGTTCTTTCCCCACTGAGGTCTGTCCACCTCCTTCCCATACAGCATTAACTAGTGCAGTAGTCTGGGAGCTGACTGTGTCTGTGAAGACAGAGGCAAAGAGAGCATTGAGTACTTCACCTTTTCCCACATCATGTCACAAGGTAACCTTCCCCATCCAGTAGGGGCCCACACCTTCTGTGATCATCATTAACATGCCTGCAGAACTGTCTTGTGATCCTTCATGCTTCCAGCTAGCTGCAGTTCCAGTTGTGCTTTCTCTTCCCTGATTACTCCCCTGCATTCTCAAGCAATAGAGAGAGAACTAGATGCAAAGCTAGGGAAAGAGTTAGCTGTAAAGCCAAATAGATATCAAGCTGCAAATGTAGGCAGTGAGCTAGCCAGACAACTTACCTAAATTAAAAGCTAGCACGAGAACTAATTGCAAAGCTAGATAAAGAACTAACTACAAATATAAGCAGAGAGATAGCAAGAAAAGTGACCTAAATTAAGAACAAGCTGGAGAACTTGCTGCAAACCTAGTGAAAGAAACATCTGCATAGCTAGTGAGAGAACTACCTGCAAATGTAGATAGAGAGATAGCAAAACAACAGACCTAAATTAAAAGTTAGCAAGAGAACTAACTGCAAAGTTAGTGAGAGAGAGAGAGAGATGCAAAATGGAGGCAGAGGTAGTGAAAAAAGTGACCTAAATTAAAAGGTAGTGAGAGGAGTAACTGCTAAGCTAGACAGAACTAGCTGCAAATTAGGCAGAGAGCTAGAGAAAGAACTGATCTAACAAGAGTATTAGTTGCAAGTCTAGCAAGACAACTGCCTGCCCAGCCATCGAGTGAAACAGCTGCAAACCTGGGGAGAGAATTGGCTGCAAATGTAGACACAGAGCTAGCAAAAGACTGAGCTAAATTAAAAGCCTGCCAGAGAACTAGCTGAAAAAATAGTGAGAGAACTGCAAATGTAGGCAGAGAGCTAGCAGGCCAAGTGACCTAAATTAAAAGGCAGCGAGAGGGAGTACTGCAAAGCTAGCAAGAGAAAGGGATGCAAATGTAGGCAGAGAGCGAGCAAGAGCACTGACAAATTAAAAGCTAGACAGAGAACCGGCAATCTGCAAAGCTAATGTGAGAACAAGCTACAAATGTAGCTAGCTAGCCAGCAAAGTGACCTAAAAAGGCAGCAGGAGAACTAGCTGCAAAGCTGGGGAGAGAAATAGACAAAAATGGAGACAGAGAGCTAGTAAGTGAACTGACCCAATTAAGAGCTAGTGAGCGAATTAGCTGCAAATGTAGGCAGGGAGCTAGAGAGAAATGACCTAAATTAAAAGAGGGAGAGAACTAGCTGCAAAGTTAGTGAGAAAACTGGATGGAAGGATGCTGGATGTAGGCACAGAGCTGGTGCAAGAACTATTTGCAAAGCTAACCAGAGAATGAGCTGTAACACTATTAAGAGACCTACCTGTGAATATAGGTAGAGAGCTAGCAAGATAACAGCCCTATATTAAAAGCTAGTGAGAGAAGTAGCTGCAAAGTGAACAAGCTGCAAATATAGGTAGGGAGTTAGGGCTAGAACTTATCTAAATTAAAAGTTAGTGAGAAGACTGGCTGCAAATACAGACCGCCAGCTAGGGAGACCTAACTTAAATGCTTGCCAGTGAATCAGTTGCAGATTTTGGGAGAGAACTAGCTGCAAATGCAGGCCAAGAGCTATTGTGAGCCAACTGGCCATAATTAGAAACTACAGAGCGAGAGCTGCAAAGCTCCTTAGCTGCCTCTGAAGCTCCCTCACTGACTGAGTACCTCTACCTCTCTTTAACGGTATCTTGCTCCCTTTGAAACTGCAAATCCCTCACTTTCTCTGGGGCTCCCTAACCACTTCTAAAGCCTGCTCACTGGCTCTGAAGTCCTGCTGCCACTGATATTCTCTCAGTGCCGCTGAAGCTCCTTCCAACCTTCAGAATTTCACTGCTGCTGAAGCTCTCTCTGCCTCTGAAGTTGCAGTGCTGCTTCTTAAGCTCCGTTGCTGCCGCTGAAGCTGTCTCACTTTTGCTGTAGGTCCCTGGCCTGCCTCTGAAGCCCCTTAACTACTTCTGAAGCTGCCTTGCTACCTCTGCCTTTGTGTCTGAAACTCCCTCTCTGCCTCTGGCGTCTCTCACCTCTGCTGAATCTTGCTCGCTGCCTCTGAAGCTTACTGCCTGCTTCTGAACATTTTTTGCTGTCTCTGAAATCTGGTGAGTTCAACAAGGACAACTTGGAACAGAAGCATCCCAAGCATTGTTACAGCCTAGGGGCTAAGTAGCAGTGCAGCAGAAAAGGACTTGGGGATTACAGTGGATGAGAAGCTGGATTGAATCAACAGTGTGCCCTTTTAGCCAAGAAGGCTAACAGCATATTGGGGTGCATTAGGAGGAGCTAGAAACATTATTCTCCTGTATCTGGCACTGAGGGCACATCTGGAGTATGTCAGCACCACAGTGATCTCTTGATAAAAGTTTTGCTGGAAGATATTTTCCAACAGTAACTTGTGCTGACACATCCCATTCGCACATAAAAGAGCAATCTGCTCTGTTGACAGAGTGTGTCCAGACTGCCCAGCCACTCTTGAGAGAACAGCCAACTGGAAGCTCAGCAAACAGGGCCACTCAGTGAACCAGATTCCATCCTGGGTTTTTTTTGTTTTTTTTTTTAAACAAACTATTGACAAAGGCGTTATTCCTTGTCACAGAGAGGCAGAATGCTGTTGGCAGACGTGCCAGGTTTTGGCAACAGAATTCCAACAAACCTCTATAGTGGAGATGTAGCCCTGGAGTATTGCGTATAGTTCTGGGGCCCATGGCATAGAAAGGGTGTGGCTGCATTAGAGAGGGTCCAGTGGAGGGCAGTTGGGGTGGAGCATATGACCCATGAGGAGAGCCTGAAGGATTTGGGGTTATTTAGTTTGCAGCGGAGAAGCATGAGGGGGTATTAGATATAAGCCTTCAACTGCCTGAAGGGGATTCTGAAGAGGATGGCAGAACAAGGAACAAGGCTCTCAACTTACAGTGGGAGAGGGTAGGTTGGATATGAAGAAAAAGTGTTTTACTAGAAGAATGGTGAAGCATGGGAATGCTTTACCTAGAGAGGTGGTGGAATCTCCATCCCTTGAGATTTTTACGTCCTGGCTTGACAAAGTTCTGGCTGGGCTGATAAGGTGGGGTTGGTCCTGCTGCGGGCAGGGGGTTGGATTTGATGACGACCTGTGGTTTCTTAGAGCCCTAGGATTCTGTGTGTCAACTTTTTTTATACATATTTTGTGCTACGTATCTGACCCCTCCACCCACTATTCCTTTGCACACCTTCATTTTTGGAAATGGTAATGCACAACTTCATAATAAGATACTTTACTACTCACAGAAGTATGAAGGAGAGAAACAATTTCACAATTTAAAATTTTCTCAGTGGTATCTGACTTAGGATCTACTACAAGCAATGGGGCAAGTCACGTCTCAGAACTATTGTTTCTGACTTTCTGCAAACTTAATATTAACTGAAACAAAAACATTTAACTTCTAGAAAATACATTAAGTAAAATCAATAATTTTGGGATGTGTACACTGTATTCTTACTATAAAAAAGCTGAGTTCTTTATTTCAAGTGCATAACTCAACACTACCTTAGCTACAAAGTTACAACTTCTTGTCTCCATAACAGGGTATATAATGGCCTTCTCTATAGAATGCAAACATATATATGGACAAATGCAGGATAAATTAACCAAATATTGTCAAGCGTAAAGCGAGAATGCTGCGTGTTGTATATGGCCTGTGATCTAGAGGAGCTCAAACTAGATGATTTGGTATCTGACCTTATTAAACTGTGTGACTTTAGAATATTCTTTAAAATGTACAGAAATACAGAGTCCAAACAAAATATTTTACATCAAAATCTTCTTTTAAAGACTAACACACACTGTATGCAACAATTAATAAAACAGCTATAGAAAACATCCATTTGTAACAGTCCCACAGACTCTATCATTTCATAGGATAACAGTTCCAAAAAAGGTATATTGTAAAAATACGTATTTTGTTTGTATAGGATTAATGCAACTTTAGGTTGACATCCAGTACTAAGCAATACTTTTACCATAAAATGTCATCATTGCAGAGTGCTTTTTTCCCCAGTGTGTATTTATTAGCTATTCCTGCCATATCAATATACAAAACAATCAGAATGTTGACAGAGAAATGTGAAGTTCACTGTACAAAGATAAGGCTTGAGTTGCAGGTACATTTCCCCTCTTCCAGGTATTTTGTATTTCAATGAAAAACTCAGCTGAATTCTTCCCAGAGTAGCTTTTATAAATATTAGACAAACCACAAAAAGATCTCAAGTACATAACATTTTACAATATATCCAAGCACAAACAAATACACAATACTGTACCTACACATTCTTCATAGCCCAACTTTGTCATCTTCAGCACTAAACACAAAATTGTTTCTACATGTGTGGGAATGTATATGCAATACTATAGGTATGACTGTGTAATACACACATGTATGTGTATTACACAAAAGCTCCAGCCCTTTAAACTCCCAAGTCTTATGTTGTAAAATGGTATGTTACAGGACCTCCATGTTTCTCAGTGGCATTCATCTTAAAGACCACTAAATCTCCTCCATGGCGTAGGGACAAGGCCAGGGCTTTTTTCTCTCTCTCATGTATGTAATTCTGCATTTCTCCTTATTGCACTATCAGTTCTCTGAGGTAATCTTCTCTTCACGCAACTTTACCATTTTCTGACAGAGTTAAATCAAACAAAAAAAACAAATGCTCCTGTTTCTGGAGCTCTATGACTTTACATAAGCAAAACTACATTAGAACACAACACCTAAATTTATAATTAAAGGACTTAAATAGGATCCAGCATGGAAACCTGTTCCTGTATTTTAGCAGGCTGGCGGCTTTCATAACCATCACCACACAGAACCCGTCAGCTTACATATTTGTTTAGGAAATGATTCACATGAATAATGTCCTGTTAAGGGTAAATGTCTGCTTTAGCTCACTGTCAAAAGTTCGGTTAAGCACGATGATTTATGGCAAAGGTGAAGAGATTGCTTGACTGGACATTACGCAAGATGAAATATATACAAAACATCTAATTAATAGTGATTATCATTTGGACCAGGCTAGTACCAAAAGAGAGAGAGTGACGAGAGAGGAGACTAAACGATTCTATGTAGTCTTTGCTTTTTGGGAAATGGGGATAAAAACCAAAACGTTTACAGTGGAAAAGAGCAGTTCCTAAGAGCTATGGTTGTTCTATCAATGAGGTGTTTTATAAAAGAAAAAGAGAGCAATTCCCTGTGGGAAACTTGAAACTGCTCATTTGCTAAGGTTTAGAGGAAACAAAGAGTTGGAATTCCTTCTGTCAAGCATAAATGATTCTGAGGTGTACAAATGAGTTACTGTTGTGATATGGAGGTACAATCTGAGTGACTCAAGTGTCTCTCTCTTTTTCACATTGTGGGTGAAATTGCAATCAGTACACAGGAAAAACTTCCATTGGCTTTAATGGGAATTTTAGCTGTGTTAAGAGTGCAGGATCAAATCCATTGCTTTTGATTAAAAAAATCCTATATGACGGACTACTTCATAAAATACAATTTTCTTCTGTAGCATTTGGATTGGGTGAGAAGGCTCCTGCTGATTTTTCTATATGCTCATGTTGCTTTATGTATATTCTATGAACAATATTGGGAGCGAATCCTCACCACATTAAATTATAATTAACCTCAATGACTGGAGTCCTATAAATACAGAAATAGTATGAATACAATGCCACATACACGTACACATACATGGTAGACAATCAGCATGCACAGGAAGTAAAGACATTAAATGATGATTCTTGGAGATGTATATTCTCATAGAATAGTGACAAAAGGAATAAAGGACCAAGGTATTTCTCTTAAAATGTGTTCCTTTTATTGCAATTCAGTAGAATATCTGCATGTCAACTATACAATCTAAAGCCTTGATTTTTAAAGTACTGTTTATGCTCTAGCCATTTTTTAAAAATAGGTTACTTATCTATCAATATAGCTGGATATTTCTGCTACTTACTGTCTCTTCATCTTTCCATGTTATGTAGAATAATCTACATTTACTCCAAGATTCACCACCTTCTGGCAAAACTTACTTACACTGTCTTGTAAAGGCTTAGCACTGAGTGAAGTGTACGATGACAAGACACAGATGAAGGTGGATTATCATTTTCTCAATATTCACTCCCTTTACATTTAGGACTGTGTCATTAAAAATGTACTTCAGGATTCTTTGTCATTTCATCTCCCCTCACCAGCCTATCTCCCACACTTAAATAAACGCTCTCTCTGTTTCCCAAACCATATCTTTCATAGGCTGTCTCTACACTAGTCTCCACCTTTCGAAAGGGGGATGCTAATGAGATACTTTGGGATATGCTAATGGAGGTGCTGCCATGAATATGCACTGCCTCATCAGCATAATGGCGGCCACAGTGATTCAAGAGTGCCACTTCTGAATTGCATGCCGCCCATATAGACAGGGCGTTTCAAAAGGAGCCCTGAGTCTTCAAAAGTCCCTTATTCCTAAAACCAAGTAGGAATAAGGGGCTTTCAAAGACTGGGGGGTCCTTTCAAAAGGCCCCGTCTACACAGGTGGCACGCGATTCAAAAGCGGCACTTTTGAATTGCCGTGGCTGCCATTATGCTGATGAGGCGCTGCATATTCATGACAGCACCTCATTAGCATCCTCCTTTTGAAAGGTGGGGGCTTAGTGTAGAGACAGCCATAGAATTACAATAAACTCATTGCTCAGCCAAAATATTTTTTTTTTAAATCATTGGTAAAACATTAAAAAAATCCCCTACATACCTGTGTGCATTTTAGTAATCTGTACATTTAAATAACTTCAGAAATTATCTTTTGCTAAAAATTTACCAAAATATTTTAACACACAAAATATAAAAAACAAAAAAACCAAACCAAGAAACAGAAACCCAGCATAAATGTTGCTTGTATAGGCATTGGTTAGACAAAAATGTTACAACACTAAGGAGTATATTCAAAACATTTCCTTCTCTGCCTCTACTATCAGGATGTCACGGCTTGTAATGTTACAAATAAACCCACTGTCTGATCCAGCAGATGAGCAGGAAGTCAACAATGCAATCAAAGACAGACCTCTTTTTGGTTATTAAAAGGCCACCAGATAAACCTGTAACTAAAGCATTTGTTTAAGTATGAAAAATAAATGATAAATCTTGAACTGTCTGGATTGAAAGTGAAGACAGCTACATGCTGATGGCCCCCTGGGTATTATGAGCAGCTAGTGCTAACTTAAATTTTGAATATAGCCCTTAGTTGTATCATATTTATTTAACATTTAAGAGTTTCCCAGTATGTCACAAATGAAGTTTATTTTGCAAGCCACCCACTGCCTAAGAGGACAGTAATATTCAACGTGAAACTGGTGAAACTCTGGCGTCTGACGGATTTCATGAAGAAAGGAGATATCAAGGTCCGACTCCAGGAGGACAAGAAGGAGTGGGAACACAAACAACAACAGTCCAAGGCCTACAAAAAGAAGCCTGGAGAAACTCTTCACAAAGGCGTTTACCTGCATGTTGCCTATTAGAAAGTCATAACTGCACCTAAGTGCTCTACGGGCTTCTTTCATTTCCTCTTCCTCAGCAACCAAAAACACATTTTCATCCACTTCCAGTTCCTCAAATGAATCGGTATCTTCTATATCATTATCCACTCTTGATGGGGTGTCAAAAAGCATGTCAATCTCATTATCATCAACTGGGGTGGGCAGCAAGCTAGCACTTGGGTTGTATACCAGTTCTGAGATGGCTAAAGGCTCCTCTTTGATATCCTCTTCCTCTTCAATGGTGAGATCTACACTTTCCTCAGCATCCTTAGCAGGGGAATTAGATACCATGGGTACTGAAATTTCATCTTCCTTTGGTAGCTGGACACCTAAAGAAGGGAGATAAAAAAACTCAATTTCTGATGTAAAAGACAAATGCATTCTTTCATTAGGATCTTGTATCAGAGGTTGTACAAATGCAATGTGCTTTCAGAACACAGTAGTGCAAGGAAGACTTCACGCACATTTGCTTATAATTTGATTACTGACATCAGTAACACTTTACTATGGTGTAGTTGTGGCGAGCATTGGTTAAATAGTAAATTTATCTTAAAACTCCACCTACTCTGCAGAAGAGGAGTGTCTTTCAGATGACGCAATACTCTGAAATGTGAGACCTGATTATCTTTTGTCTCATAAATTAAGACCATTAATATTTGTTATTAACTGCAGCACATGGAAATCAGGTGGTCTTTTTTGATACTGAAAAGTAGATTTTTAGTAATCCAGCTCCCATTTTAAACCACATAAACAGGTGTTACTGGGATGTGTTTTGAAAAATGTAGCTCCACCCTTCATTTGCAGAAAACAGGGCATCAGCCAACAGGAAAGTTTGTCAGGAAATATTTGAGAGGAGTTCTGGAACATGGCTTTTGGGGGTCTGTGTTGTGAGCCGGTGGGGTGAATATCTAAGAGTCCATTTGCCTCTGAGCATTTGTTTTGGCTGTGTGTTTGGCAGTTTGAAAAGTGTGAATTGGGAGTGCTTTGTTCCAGATGGGCCTTCAAGGACTGATTGGATTGGAGGCAGGGCTTTGAGCCAGGCCTTGCCAGCAGCCTTATAAAAAGGCAGCCATACTGTGAACAGCCAATAGCGCAACAGAGAACAGGGAAGTTTGCCTAGCAAACGTCCAAGAGAAGTTCTGGTAAGTGGCTTTTGGGATGCTGCGTTGTGAGCTGGTGGGGTGAATCTCCACGTGTCTGTCTGTCTGTGAGCATTTGTTCTGGCTGTTTGTTTGGCAGTTTGAGAAGTGTGAATTGGGACTGCTTTGTTCCAGGTGGGCCTTCAAAGGCTGATTGGATTGGAAGCAAGGCTTTGAACATTTGTTTTTCCTCTGTCTTCACAGACATCTATTTATAATTGGAGATACACATCTCCTAGAAAGGAGCTTGGGAAGGTCATCTTGGACCTTGAAAAGGACCTTGGGAGGTCATCTAGTCCAGTCCCCTGCCCTCCAGGACCAAGCACCATCCCTGACATCTATTTGCCCCAATCCCTAAATGGCCTTCTCAAGGATTGACATCACAACCCTGGGTTTAGCAGGCCAATGCTCAAACCACTAAGCTCTCTCTTTAGCCAGTATCTTTGAAAACTTGTGGAGATCAGGAGAGGTCTCAGATGACTTTAAAAAAAGCAAATGTAGTGCTCATCTTTAAAAAAGGAAAGAAGGACAATCCAGCAAACTATAGGCCAATCAGCCTTACCTAAGTCCCCCAAAAATCATGGAGGGGATCCCCAAGGAATCTGTTTTGCAGCACTTGGAAGAGGGGAAAGTGATGAAGAGTAGTCAACATGGATTCACCAAGGGCAAGTCATACCTGACCAGTCTGATTAGCTTCTGTGATGAGGTAACTGGCTCTGCTGACCTGGGGAATTCAATGGATGTGATACATCTTAACTTTAGCAAAGCTTTGAATACAGTCTCCTACAATATTCTTGCCCATGAGTTAAGGGCATATGGATTGGATAAATGGAGCGTAAGGTGGATAGACAGCTGGCTAGATGGTCGGGCCCAGCGGGTAGTGACCAATGGCTCAATGGCTTGGTGATGGTCGGTTTCAACTGGAGTGCCTCAAGGATCAGTTCTAGGGCTGGTATTGTTCAACATCTTTATTAATGATCTAGAAGAGGGGATGGATTGCACCCTCAGCAAATTTGCAGACAACACTAAGCTAAGGAGACAGGTAGATAAATGGGAGGATAAGAATAGGGTCCCGTGTAACCTAGACAAATTGGAGGACTGGGCCAAAAGAAATCTGATGAGGTACAACAAGGACAAATGCAGAGTCCTGCACTTGGGATGGAAGATTCCTAAGCATTGTTACAGGCTGGGGACCCACTGGCTAAGTAGCAGTGAAGCAGAAAAGGACCTGGGCATTACAATGGATGAGAGGCTAGATGAGACTCAACAAGGTGTCCTTGTAGCCAAGAAGGTTACCAACATATTGGGATGGATTAGGAGGAGCATTTCCAGCAGACCTAGAGAAGTTATTATTCCTCTCTATTCAGCACTGGTGAGGCCACATCTGGAGAATTGCATCCAGTTTTGGACCCCACAGTACAGAAAGGATAGAATCACAGAACTGGAAGGGACCTTGAGAGGTCATTGAGTTAAGTCCTCTGCCCCTCAGTGTTGATGCATAGGAGAAGGGTCCAGCAGAGGGCAACCACAATGATTAGGGGGCTGGAGCACATGACTTTTGAGGAGAACCTGAGGGATTTGGGCTTATTTAGTTTGCAGAAGAGAAGAGTGAGGGGGGATTTGGTAGCAGCCACCACCTTCCTGAAGCAGGGGTGCTCCAAAGAGGATGGAGAGAGGCTGTTCTCCGTGATGGCGGATGGCAGAACAAAGAGGAATGGTCTCAAGTTGCAGAGAGAGAGATGTAGTTTGGCTATTAGGAAAAACTGTTTCACCAGGAGGCTGATGAAGCATTGGACTGCATTGCCTAGAGAGAGAGTGAAATGTCCATCCCTAGAGGTTTCTAAGTCCCAGTTTGAACAAATCCTGGATGGGATGATTTAGACAGGGTTAATCCTGATTTAGGCAGAGGGCTGGACTTGATGACCTTCAGAGGTCCCTTCCAGCCCTTGGATTCTATGATTTGAAGAGAGACGAAGTGAAAAGGTGGCACCCAGTGATCGGGAAATTTAATCGTTACCATTCAACTACAAGGATTTATTTTAGGAAGACGGGTCTTTCAAAGTCCAGGGGGTCCTTTTAAAAGGGCCCCAACTACATGGGTGGCAATGTTCCAAAAGCAGCACTTTTGAATTGTGCGCAGCCACCATTATGCTAATGAGGTGCTGCATATTCATATCAGCACCTCATTAGCCTCTTCCAAAATCCCTCATTAACATGCCCCTTCTGAAAGGAGGGGGCTACTGTGGCCACAGCCCAAATGTCATGACAGTCTTTTATGGCATCTTGTCAAGGAGAGACCATGTGAAAGAGGAAGAGGTTTGACACAATATACAGCAGGAGATAATAGATACACATGAATGTATACCCTGTGTCCTCGTAGGAATGTCTGTCTCCTTTCTTCCTTGTCCCTCACTCATCTACAGTCACGCCTTATTCTTGGTCTTAGCTCCCTGTCTTTGATGCTTCTCTCTTTTCCAGCCGTCTCCCCCCGTAACACAAAATCTTCCTTATTTTCACCAGTCCATCCCTTTTTCTACCTTTCATGAATTTTTCATCTCCCCAATCCTCCGAAGTCTCTCCTTTCTCTTTCTTCTTAAACCACTACAATTCCTCCCCTATGCCACTATATTCTCTTGAGTTGGCACTGAAAGCAGCAAAGTAAAAGTAATTTAAAAATCCCAGTTTGAAAAGTGCTCTGAGTCATAATTACTACAGGAATGCTTCAGAAATCCCAGTGTTATTAAATCGCTTCAGTCTATAGCTGTCAGTAGCAGAAGGGCAGGCAAAAGGAGGTGACTCGTACAAGAATGAGGATCCTAAGGAGACAGAGTTGTGACGGAATAAATTTGAAATTACTGTTGAGTTTAACAGCTACTAGCAGCAGTCAACATCATCCATTTTTAAAGACAGAACAGCCAGCAAACTATGATACACAAGTATGTGTGGTAATAATACATAATACTTCCATGCGACAGAGCTGCCCATGTGTAGGGAGGAAAACGTTAATAATCAACAGTAAATGTACACATGCCCTGAGGTGGGAGGGAACGGGGTTCAGATGGGATTTTCTGTTTACCAGAGATCCTGAAATTAAAACAGTTATTTAAGCACATAACTCTTTTTTGAGCATCCAGGCCATAGTGCAGCAGTTCCCAACCGTTTCCAGACGGGGACCCATTTTGAAAATTCAGGAAGACTTGGTGACCCAAGGCAATTCAAAACTAGGTGGGGAGCGGGAGGTCTCCCCAGGGAAAAATGCACTCCCACAGCTTAAACCCCTCTCAGCCCCACCACCCCCAGGCTTAAACTCCTCTCAGCTAGAGTTGCTGTATTTTGGGAAAACTTATATGGGACAGACAGAACCACCTGCCAGCTGCAAGAACCACGGCCGGGGGATGGGAAAAACTCACAGCCCCACTGGCTGGGGCTGGGAGTCCTGGCCAGCAGTGCCACCCACACCTGTGGAACCCTGGCCAGGTGCAGCGGGGCATCCCACACTGTACCACAGCTTGAAGCCAGCTAGGGCTAGGAGGCCTGGATGGCAGCGCCAGCCACAGGACCCTGGCCAGGTGCAGGGGAGGCATGAATCCCCTGCTGTCCTGTGGCTTTAAAGCTGGCTGGGAATGGGAGCCCTGGCCAGCAGCAGGGGAACTCCTGCAGTCCTGTGGCTGGAAGCCAGCTGGTGTGCAGAGCCCTGGCCAGCAGCGCCAGCCACAGGACCCCATCTGGGTGTGGGAGGATCCACAGCTTGAAGCTGGGGAGCCCAGACTAGCTCTCAGCCTTGCCAGCAGGCTTAAACTTAAGCCACCCTGATCCCCCCCATCCTACCTCACAGGTGAGTTCTACTGCCCTGCTGACAGCCCCCTGCTCCTTCATTGAGCTCTGTCCAGCTCCCCCAGCCCTTTCACTCGCTTCTCTCCCCACCCCCCCAGCAGCAGCTGGGCAGTTCCCTCCCCTGCAGGCTTAAATGGGACTCAATTTAATGGGTTTCTGGGTGTGATGCCTTCAGCTGGCTGTTAAACCAAGTAAATTGAGTTCTATTTCAGCACCACAGGGCAGGGACTGGGAGCCAACGAGGAGTCAAGTGGCAGCTCAGGAGCTGCAAATTGCTCCTTAAAAGCCTAGTCAGTGACCCTTAGAAAATCTAATCCCTGCCTTAGAGTTCTACAAAAGATTAATAAAGCTTCAAAACCACCCTGGGAGTCATCTAAGGAGAAGAAAACCAACACAAAGAGATTAAATGACCTGCCAAAAGTAACCCCCAGACACTCATGTCAGAGCTGAACTCACATCAGCTGACTCTCAGTTCTTGCTTAAAGCAAAAGACTATGTTACAACAGAAATAAAGGGCCTGAGTCACCATTACTGTTTTAATACAAACAGGTGCAAAATGAGACCACAATCATGTAGCATCACAGCGAGAAGCTACTTGACATGTGAGATCTAATCAGATACATTGACATTAAATACTGGCTAATGAGAAATAAAATGAAAGCTGTGTTTCCAGGGCCACCTGCATCAGACCTGCAAAGTCACTCAGTGTTAAAAGTGTCAATGCACAGCTCCATTAAAGGATAATAGACACAACATCTAATTTAAAGTGAATAGCACAAGTACATGCTTAACCTCATATAGGAAAGATTTGAAAAACTGGGTTTTCTTGCACTACAATGAAGAAATGTGCGACTGCTTTGTAACCATATGAAATAGGGTAGGAACTGAAAAACAGTAATGCTAGTTAAAGAGAGAACCACAGTACAGCAAGTTGTGTAGATGAGATCATTCTGAATACGAGTTCACTATTTCACTTTTGAAATATAGCTATATTATTGCTCAGTAGAACAACCAATAATATTCAAAATGATTTGCTGCTGAACTCAGGCCTCCACTCACTTTTGGTGGAGAAGGGAGGGTGAAAGAGGTCAGTACACATTTTTTTCTTGCAGTCTCACTGTGAAGTGTTACTAAACCAGCTTATAGGTACTATTTGTGTTTCTGTTCCATTGCAGTTAAGCTGTATTTCCACAAACATTTTCTCTAGTTGACAAGCTACCAAAAGAACATAAGAATGGCCATACTGGGTCAGACCAAAGGGCCATCCAGCCCAGTATCCTGTCTGCCGACAGTGGCCAATGCCAGGTGCCCCAGAGAAGGAGAACAGAAGACAATGATCAAGTGATTTATCTCCTGCCATCCATCTCCTGCCCTTGTTCTGAAGGCTAGGGCACCCTACTTTATCCCTGGCTAATAGCCATTTATGGAGCTAACCTGCAAAAATTTATCGCGCTCTTTTTTAAACCCTAATAGAGTCCTAATAGAAGAACATGGTCATTCCATTTATCTATGATGACTTAGCCCAGGGGTCTGCAATCTCTAGCTGTGGAGCTGCATGCGGCTCTTTAAGGACTTCTTTGTGGCCTGAGGCTATAATTGCAAAGAAAAACAAAACAAAAAACCCCTCCTGATTATTTTTGACAAAGTGTGAACATCTGAAAGCTGAAACGATATGTGATCTTGAAACATTGGCTAACTGCCCCAGCATCTTCCAGGGAGAGAGGGGGTTCGGGAGTGAAAGTCAGGAAAACAGTGGTACAAACATGTAAAGTGTGAGGAAACAGAATGAAGTAAAAAGTTTATGAATGTCCTGCAGTAAACAAGTATCACATTACAAATCACTGTGTGTGCGCTTCGCTTAAGACGGGGGTTACGAAAAGTGTGGTTTGATGTTATTTACTAAGGACCACCTCATAGTCACATGCATTGCAGCTCCTGAGTTTTTAACCAATTGGAAAAAATACCTCTTCTTGCTATTTTCATTGCCGATCCCTGATTTAGCCACTGCCCAACATGTATAGTCTACCAGGACTGTTGTGCCAGCCAGAGTGACCATGGCTGATGGCGTCACACTCAGCAGAGTGTAGGGAAATTCCCAGCTCTCAATTAATTCTAGCTCATGAGCCGTAAAATGATTTTTTGAGTATTTCGCCCCAGATGACTTCCTTCCATTGGTACGGTAATTCTTTAGCAACTTTGGGCAGCTTCTGGTTCTCATTCTTCTGACACACAGGAAGAAAACAAAAACAAAAACCAGGAGCCACATAAAAAACCCACTACCCCACAACCCCTCACTGATATGACACCTCCCTTCACTGTTCGGGGAGTGAGGGGATTTGGGTAGGTGTTTGGGGTCTGGATGGCAGGGAGGGTGCAGGAGTGGGGGGGATCTAGGTGGGAGGTAAAGTGCATAAGTGGGCTGTGGGCAGCGATAGGGGGGTTCAGGACCAGGCTGAAGGTGAGGGGTCTGGGCAGGAGGGAGGGTGTAGCAGCAGGCTGGGGGAGGTTCTGAGTGGGAGGGAGGGTACAAGAACAGGCTGAGGGTGAGGGTCTGGGTGGGAAGCAAGGTGGGCACGGGGTGTGTGGGAGGGAGTGTACAGGAACAGACTGAGGGTGGGGGGTCTGAACAAGAGGGGGGCTGCAGGAGCAGCACAGGGGGTCAAGGGCAGGGTGCAGGGGTGGAAATGGAATTGCCAGTCCCAATTACACAGCACTACTATTTAGTATGAACTAATTATTTAGGAGCAAGACAACTGGAGGACCACTCAAGGAAAAGCTAAATCAATTAGAGCCATCACCTTATTTACTAATATGGTAGTTAAGAAATTTTATATTATCGTCCATTTAAGTAAAGAAAAATAGGGCATTCACATATTGACAGTGGGCAGCAGATTTTTAGGAATGTCAAACAGGAATTCTGAATGAAACAGCATAATTCAATATTGTGTGTCATGAGTAAATATACCCTGCTGAGCTCTCACCATAAATGAAAGCGTCTGCAGTTCTCACCTGTCAACACGGGATTATGGCTAGAAAAACCTTTCTACTTTTTTTCTCTGTGCCAATAGGTTGCCAGTATTTTCCATTATTTTGCATATCATATTGTCCTTTACAGGGTAAAGCCTATCAGATCGGAACGGTAGTGTTTTATACCTGCTTGGGACAAATGTAAATTAATACAGGAGGTGTATAGCAATAGAGAATACAGACCAGTGTTTCTAATGGCCAGCACTGTGAGGTCCATATGAAAAAACAAAAACATTTCTTTTTTTACCTTCCTTCACAGTTAGCACTTACTATACACACATCTGGAATTAAGGATTCTGGAAACTTGCAATGTCCCCTTATTTAAAGTTAAAATTCCAGTCATACTAAAGAATACAAATACAATATATATTTTGGGGCTTATTACAGTTTGACAGTCATGTCATACTTTTATGGCAGAATATGATTTAAAATGCTGAAATCTTAGGAAATTATATGAGAACACACTGTCAAGATGTGGCATAATGTCATGTTTGCCTTGCCCTGACAAACTTTCCAGCAGAATTTACGTCGTCTTGGAAGCTGGTCTCTTTGTTAGTGTTTGAATACATGGAATTTGAATTGGTGATGATGATAAAATGGTAGGCCATGTTAAAAGAAAATTCCTGGTCAAAGAGATGAAAAAACCCCAAAGTAATCTTGGAGGCATTTTTATTTAATTTATTCTCCATCACGTCTGGGATTTTTTTTTTCCACTGATGTATGAACCTTTATTTTGTCTTCAATCCTATTCAGTCAGGAATAAAACATTATTAAATAAAGCTTTCTAGGAGGTTTTCCAGTTCACTGCTTTTTCAATACTAAAGTTTTAACTTTATATTTGGGTTTAAATAAAAGAATATTGAATATTCATGCTTTGGCTACATTAAAAGCACTGACAGTCCATAGATAAAGATCCTTCTATACTTATTTCTGGCATCAGATCACTTCAAAAGGGTATGACTTTTATCTGCTATATTGCACATGTATAGCAAAGGCTTGCACCATTTTGGGCAACTCTACCAATTTTGTAGAATAAAATCTTCTTGTACCAGCTAGGACTCTCTTCTTCTCTTCACCTATGTTCTTCGTACTCCAAAACAAATTGTGATGGCTCTAAACCTCTTTTCCAGATTAAAATATGAATAGTTGCATGAGAAACAAGCAAACACTACAACAAGTAGTACATTGTGCACCAAGACCAAGCTGATTCCCTGGCCTAACTTTCAGCCAATTATGGCCTAAAACCATCAGCTGAAGATTAGCAGAGTCTAGAGGAGACCAAGCTCAATTATATTTCTGGTTACATCTACACTATAATATGAATGCGATTTTATTAAATTCAATTTTATAATGCTAGTTTTTATAAATCCAAGTATGATTATCCTCACCTCCCCACTAAGTCGAGTTATAGGTGCCACTCTGAATTGCCCAACATTGACTGTTGCAGCAGTGCATCGTGGGAACCCATTCCACAGTTCTTAGCCCCATAGCATTCTGGTTTTTTTTGCTGGTGCAGTATGGGGAAAAAAATGCCCCACAAGTGGTTGTGGGTATGTGATGTCACCTTCCCACACTGCATTGCCCTCATTCTCCTCCCATGGAAAGCAAAAGGCCAGAGCAGACAACCGTGAGGCACTGTGGGATATGTACAGGACGCCTCTGGAGGCCAATAAAGTTGATGTACATAATTGCCATTTCCACACTAGCATTAATCCAACCTTTTAAATTCAAACTTGGCACTACACCAACTCATTTTGTGGGTGTAATAATATCAACCTTAGCGCTCCCAAAAGTTGACCGTACGGCGTCCACAATGAAGACAGCTCCATTTTACAATGTCACTAACTGCCTTAAAATTGACTTTATGATGTAGTGTAGGCATCGCCCTAGTGAAACTTCTGCTTTAGGTGACTGGATATATTGCACAGCTTTACACGCGGAGTGGAAAAAAATATTTGTGAGTGCATAGGCTGGTTTTGTTTGCAAAAAAAAAAAAGCATGAAGAAGAATGCTAGTGCTGACAACACACTCAGATAAATTTCAAAATGACAAGTAAAAATTAAAGCTGAGATAAAGCTTCTTTCTTCATCCTACAAGTTTTTAGCTGGGAATGGAGAGCCACTACACTAACAGTGTAAGCACAAGGAGGTATCTAGTACAGGCGACAACATCCGCGCAAATACTGACTAACCTGGAAATACCATGCTTTTGCCTATTATAGTCATTAAGAATGAAATTCACCAGTGGAAACCCACCACAGCACTTAAGCCTCAGAGCAATGCTGTGCTGAGATAGTGAATAGAATTATTATGCAACAGGGCCTTAACAATCCTATGCAGAACAAGAGTTGTCTGGCTTGCTTAGACAATAATGATGGGTGGCAGAATGGGTAATCTGCACAATAAGGACCCATGATTACTGGGATCACTTAACACTAACTTCCCTTAAAATTGGTACAAGTAGCACAGCAGCTGCAAGGAATTCCACTACTGCCCCTGTTGAAAGTGAGTGGATTTTATCTTAAACTTGCATTAATTTTGTGCACATAAACCCAAGTACTCTGGCTTTATGCAAGTGAAATCAATTCCACTCAGAGCTCAATCTTTCATATCTACCTCACATAAATAGCCACCTATCTGCTACTGGTAATTCCAATGTGCTTTAATTGCACTGTAAGGCTAACTGAAATACCACTGAGGGTGCCAACTCTCACGGTACTTTTGAGTGCTGTGATTGTGCAATATGAGAACTAGCTTCTCACCAGATGTGCGCACAGAACAGGATTCCTGCCTGAATTGTAATTGATGCTGCAGTTCTCACTGCAGCCACTGGAGGCCGCTGCAGGTTTTGGCCTGCTAGTGCCACAAGATAGCTGCCCAATGCTCTCTCTGTGTCCTGAAGACAAGGGCAATGCTTGTGGGGTGAAAGAAGGGGGACATGTGACCCTCCCCGCCCCCCGCCACATCGCATAGGCGGGAGGGCAAAGGTGCGGAGGCTCTGGGTTTCCTGGGGCGGGGCAATTAACACAGAAGGCCTGGCACCTGCAGCTAGGATCAGGTCCATGTGTCCTCACGGCACAGGGGAGGGTGGAGAGGGGGCATGGAGCAGTAAGGCTCCACCTTGGCATCCAGCCACACCACTGGTGGACACACACACACACCCCCCATCCACCTCTGCCCAGCATTAAGTGTGTGAGGGAAGCAAATCAATCAAGCTGTAGAAAATCATCTCAGGGTAGCGGTGCTAGTCTGTAGCACCACAAGAAATAAGCAGCCCTGCAGCACCTTCATTACCTAATAAATAAAATTGTTAGTCTCCAAGATGCTACGGGACTGCTGCTTTTTGTGAAGCTGTAGAAAAGTGATTCTAGGAGCATATTTCTCCCCTCCCTCCAGCGTCTAGGGACCCAGCTCCCACCTAACTTCACTGTCCCAGAATTGGGCATTCAGGAGGGTGGGGGACATGGCTGTGGGAGAGAGCTGGCAAGAGAGGGACGGGCAGTGTCCCAGGAGGGGGCAGACTGCATTGGAAAGGGCAGGCACCTTGGCCTTGCAGCAGTCGGAGAAGCAAGGCAGGAAGCTGTAAAGAGCGGGGCCCAGAGGTGGGAGCGGAGATCAGTGTCACAGGGCACACCATCAACCAGAAGTAAAAGGGAGGAAGGGCCCCACTGTGTGTGCATATTCTTTGAACATTTTAGGATGAAATTCCAGAAACAAACACATTTTCCACCCAAGTGTTCAAAAACTTCAAACACACATACTCTAAAGCGTTAAATTTAAGTTTAAACAAAACATGAGTTTTAAGTCAATCCAAGTATGCTGGGGGATTTTTCTCATGATTCATGTGGAGTTCCAACTCTATACCCAGAATTTTGCTTGGTTGGCTAGAAAGGACAAATTTCAGGTAGCTTCATGGGTCCACCTACACCCACAGAAATCATGGGAAAAAGTGTGCAAAATCAGGCAAACGTTTGTTGTGGCCTGGAGGGGAGGTCTCAGAGCAGCAGCTCCTGCCTTGCTCGACTGGGCGTAGCTCATCACTCCAGATGTGATCTGACATGAAGTCACAGCACTGCTCAGTTTTGATCCAGCCCTTATTCCTCCATGGAGCAGTCATAGAATCACAGAGCTGGAAGGGACCTCAAGAGGTTGTCGAGTCCAGCCCTCTGCCCCAAGCAGGATCAACCCCAGCTAAGTCACCCCAGCCAGGACTGTGTCAAACCTGGACTCTTTTTGCGTTAAAGCTGACCAAGGATTTCCCTGTTAAGCCAAGCTGGTTGCCTACCATATTTGCGTTTCTTACTATGCAGCAGGATTGTTTCTGTGCCTTCAGCAAGACATCTTTAAAATACTGCCGGTTCTTCTGAACTCCTTTCGCCTTCATCTTCATTTCCCAGGGGATTCTGCCCATCAGTACCCTCAGGGAGTCGAAGTCTGCTCTTTTGAAATCAAGGGACTGTATATTGTTGCTCACCTTTCTTCCTTTTGTGAGGATCCTGAAATCAACCACCTTGTGATCACTGCAGCCCAGGTTTCCACCCAGTTCTATTTCTCCTACTAGTTCTTCCCTGTTTGTGAGCAGCAAGTCAGGTTGTGCACGGCCCCTGGTCGGTTCCAAACCTGAATGGGGCTGTGGCAACACCACTCATTTACCTTTGGCTCAGCTGCCCGTCCTGTCATGATAGAAGGGAAGCCAGACCAAACCAGAGTGTTGCTGTGACCCTGTGCACCAGGCTGCAATGCCCAAGTGAAGAGGCAGGCCCAGCACCGCGGCACAAGAGCCACCACTGGAGTCTGACTGCTGGGTTGGCTCATTTGCCATCCCCACGAGACTCTTCTTGGAACCAGTCCAACATTAGGCTGGCAGCACCATCTGCCCCAGCACTGCTGCAAGGTGGTTGACACCTGCCTGATGGTTGACCAAAGTGCATCCATTGCATCAGGAGGCCACATCCACCCCCATTCCCACTTTTACATTTAACTGACAGTGATTTTGTGTAACTTTACCAACAATGAATAAAGCCATAGAAATACAGGTTGAACCTCTCTCGTCTGTCACTCTCAGGACCCGACGAGCGCCAGGCAAGGGAATTTGCTGGACGAGGGGATGTCACTATTGTTCAGCAGCATTACCAACCCCTCCACTGCCTACTGGGCTCTTGGAAGACATTTAGGACTGAGTTACAGCTAAATAACAGCACAGAACACTGACAGCCAGGACTGGTGGCTGTAAATAAACTTTATGGGACCACAGGAAACTTGGCCACTTGGTTGTCGTCTGGCTAAGTAACATCATGCCGGATTACAGAGTTTGCTGGATGAGAGAGTGGCAGATTAGAGAGGTTCAAACCATATTATTGTTTTAAATCTGCATGGTCAGAAACTAGTTTATACCCCAAGATCCAGATTAATCACTGCACTGGCCATAGGTCCAGCAGAAGACGTGACTTGCACACATTCAGAGGCAGCATATGGCCACTGTAGGGGCATTGAATTTCTGGAGTGTAGCACCATCCTGACCATTCTCTCCCCCAGCCATCTGCCCTGGAATGACCCCATTGCTGGGACATCATGGTGGGATAGGTGAAGATGTAGACACACTGAAAGTTCTGCTGCATGGGTGACGGGGTCATATGATCCCTTTATAACCCCCTTGTATCAACAAGAGTACCACCAAGGCTTAAGGTGATGCAATGAATTCTCTTGCAAATTTAGGTTTTGGTGGAAGAGAGAAAGCTTTTTAAAACTTAATATTAATAGAGGTGTAGTTTAAAAGAAAATTAGACAAAAAGGCATTGTTCTAAGTGAAACCAAACCAAACAAAAAATTAAACTGACTGAAAATGACCAGTCAATTTACACAGTCCTTGCTGTTTGAAATGCAGTAAGTAACCAGTCAGTACCACTAAAACATGATATTATGTAAAACTATTCTGGATTGTGATTCTCTTTTTTATGTTTAAAATTTTTGACTTCCATGAAGTCAGTCCTGATGTACATTAAAATGTAGCTCGTTTTCTTCAACTGTACCTCATTAATTAGTAAATTTAATAAAACCTTCAATTATTGCAGAATAAATTCAAAACACATTGGGTTCAATTACAAGAAAAAAATGACATTCAGATGTAATTAGTGAACTGTATCAGTGATACTGGCTATGACCTTTCACTATGTTTCCACTGTGTTCATTACTGTACTACTGTTATCATTCAAAAGGTGCCTAACTGATCTTTTCAAGACCATTTTGTTGTCTATAATCTTATCGTGAGTTTATATTGGTTTTGTCTTTCCTGAAAGGCTGAAGGAATAAAACTCCACATACTCATTTTTGTCAGAAATTCACACTTGAAGTGTTAAATAACTTATTAAAATAATTTATCCATTGACCTCATTCTTTTTTTCATCTTTTCTTTTTTAAGCTTTCAGTCATTCTTCCTTCTCTCTGCCCCATTAAAAATAGTATTTTGGCATTAACAATATATTTTGCTTCCCTCAAAAAGATTTATTGTTAGTAGATCAACTACAAAGAAAACCTGGAAATCAGACTGCCCTCAATAGTCCTAAAAGCAACTGAATGTATTAGAATGAAACTTACCAGCACTTCTAGCTGTGATCCTTGACCCATGCTTCAGAAGGCGAATGCACACATCTTTGCTACAATGGTTAACCATACGCAAATGAATACTTTTCCTGGTTTGGATTTTTACCAGACATTTCACCATTCTGACTATTATATTTTCTATCACAGCCTTGTAAAACTGGCATCCATACTGGCTCTGACCTTTCACTAAGTTTCCACCGTGTTTTAAAGGATGAAGTTCAGTGGCGCTGATGAATCAAATGACAGACCTCTAACACGGCCAGTAAAAATAACTTATTAGGGAACAGAAGGGGGTTATTTTTAAACATTTCCAACTGTCTCATAGTGTACAATGCAATACCTTCAATTGCATCTCTCGCACTTAGCAGTTGCTAATAAAACAGCTGAATTACACACACACACACACAAATATAAAAACGTTATGCAGTAAAACAAAATGAGATGATAAAACAGATCATAAAGAGAGACCAAATGACACTATGACCCTTTTTAAAAAATCAATTCAGGCATCAGAGTTGCACAACAAATGTTATCTGTGGGTGGACGAAGCCCTAGCCCATGTGCGTGAGGCTAAAAGCTGTTTTCACTAGGAAGCTGAATATTCTTCTTGCATGGGGAGGAAGGTTATAAAAGTACTTTGCATTTCAAGGTGTGCCACTTAGATTTCTCAACTAAGGTCCTGTACCTCGTATAAGTCGGAGAACAGAAAAGTGCATCTCCCTTTAGAGATGTGCACCGGTTCTCAATGGTGGACAAAGCCAGAGAATGTTCACATTCACCAGAAAGAGGAGCTGCTCCAGAAAGCAACCTGCATTCACTGGTTAGCAAAGGATATGCAGGGTCACTAAACAAACTGAACCCGTATGTGCTTACAGTGCATACCTAATTATAACTGGAGAATTTAATAAAACAGCATACATAATGTCATCCTGTCAGTGGTACTGACAGTCCTCGCCGATACCAATGAACCCATTTGGGGCAGGATTAAAGTGTGTCACCCCCATAACACTCATTCTGGATGTTCAAAAGCTTGTGGTGCTACCAGACCCCCCCCTTATCAGAAGCTCTTACTCTCCCTACGCTATATAGGAGAATGAAGTTCTACCCACATTGCACTTCAGATGTTTGGGTCATCCCGCCTAGTTTGTCTTATGCAAGACATTTATTTTAACTCAGCCAGTTATTCCAGCATCTGCTTTTTAGTCAAGCATTGTTATATATAAACATGCACTTGGGCTCTGTGTACATGAGAATTTGCCCAGTGCCAGGATTCCTTTTATTGCTTCCTAAAGTAACTATGTGGAACAAAGGCTGCCACTGTTACTTTCCCTACAGCCACATACCTTTTCATGAATAAATTCATTGTGGGTAAGAGAAAGGACCCACTGCCCCCTTCTCTGATATGCCCCATTTTACTATCTGTTCAGAAGTGACATTCCTATGAGATCCTATCAAATTCCATCACCACCCCCTTTGTAGCAATTGCTAGGATATAAAATGCAAATCCTGACTATCAGGAAGTGCAGCAGCTGTGCTATTTCTAGATTTACAAAATCAAGTAGAAACTGTTCTTAAACAAATTACAAGTGTGTTTTAATTCAAAGGAAGGCAAACTTAGTAAGCAAATGTCCCTTGGCTAGGGCTGTGAATTATATTCAAAGATAATGAATATACTTATGCAAAAAATAACCCATCTCAGGTTACTCAGAATCAGCCCATTGATTGTACGTTTAAGAAATTGTGCCGAAACATTCAGAATTCACAACTGTGTTTGGAAGGAATCCTGGCACACCTGCTAATTGCCTCTGAATGGGCATTAATTCTTGTAGGCTGGTGGAAACACAATTTATTTTTGCCTTGACGAAACAGTTTATACTTGCAGAAATGAATGTTTCTGTTGTGTGGTTAAGCTTAAAACTTTTGATTTGATCATAAAGCTGGAAGACTATAAATTTGAATAGTTTATGACAGTATTTCCCAAACTTTACACAGTTGGGACCCAGTTTTTTTCAGCACTTTTGTGGCCTAAAAATATAAATGCATATAAAAAAAATGAAAAATGAATACATTTTCACTGTTTATTATTTATTCACAATAATAATAGTACATAATATACATCTTGATAGAAAATATCAAGTGCCTAACACTATTAGCTTAATTACGCAGGAAAATACAAAATGTACCAAATTAATAGGATCTTGCACAATAATTGTATATTTTCTAAGGATTGGTATTTTTTCCTCCCCCCAAGGACTGGTACTGGGCCACAGACCACACTTTAGGAAACACTGAGTTATGAAAAATTTATATTATGCATTCTGTTACACTTAGCTCCACTAGGGGACTTCAGAAATATATGTTCAAAATTCAGTACCAAGATAAGCACAGGCAAACTCTTCAAGTCACACACTAGATTTTGCTTCACAAATGAAATAAAGATCTCTCAATTCAAAAATAATTGATTGATTAATTAAAAAAATTAAATTAAATTACAGGTAAGTTAAGAAAAGATGCTATTACATTTATAGGGGTTTGGAAGAAAATTAGAAAAGTTGCCTCCAGTCTGTAAGAATCATCATTTAATTTAGGAAACCATGGAGCCTTGTGATGTCCTTCTGTCTGCTAGAGGCTGTTTTGTACAGCAAATATAATCAGCACTGAGAGTACTTTTTCTGCTAATTTTAAGATCAAAGGTAGTTTGTTTCTAAAATACATGATATTTACAAATTTTCTTGCCATCTGATATAATCTGATGTGTATTTGACATGCAACCAGCATGATTTTAAGAATGCAAATGCATAGTTGTACTTATGCTCAATAGATGAAGAGCATTTCTAACCTGAAGTAATAATGATTTAACAATACAACATTTTTAAATAAAATTCTGAGATAGCGCTATTCTGTGTGCAGAGAAAAGGAAAGCATACTAGGTTAGAAGTAGTACAGCACCCTTCCTACACAAAGGGCCTTTCTGAACTTTAAAGATTACATTAAACCCCCATACTAAAGGCCACAGATCGTTTATGTTTAAAACATCACAATGTTATTCAAAAGTGGCCGAATATTTTAAGCTGTGTGCCAGAGCTGTATGCATAAGATTTCCTGTGTACCTGCTGCACACACAAAGCTCATATTATTTTTTTGCCTCCATCTTCAAGGTCAAAAGACAGCTCCCACACTAAGGTGCTAGACAATGCAGCATGCGAAGGTGGAGGGCAGCCATCTGTGGGGAAGGAACGAGTTATGAGCTATCTATTAAAACTAGATGTACACAAATCCATGGGTCTGGATTTAATGCATCCAAGGGTACTAAGGGAACTCGCTGACTTCATTGCTGAGCCTTTGGCCATTATCTCTGAAGACTCTGGGAGATTGGGAGAGACCCCAGATGACTGGAAAAAGGCAAACACAGTGCTCATCTTTAAAAAAGGAAAGGACGACAATCCAGGGAACTATACACTGGTCAGCCTTACCTCAATCCCTGGGAAAATAATGGAAGAGATCCTCAAGGAATCCATTTTGAAGCACTTGGAAAAAGTGATCAAAAGTAGCCAACATGGATTCACCAAGGGCAAGTCGTGCCTCACCAATATGATTAGCTTCTATGATGGGGTAACAGGCTCTGTGGACATGGGGAAGTCAGGGGATGTGATAAACCTTGACTTCAGTAAAGCTCTTGATATAGTGTCTCACAGCATTCTTGCCCATAAGTTAAGAAAGTATGGATTGGATACATGGACTATAAGATGGATAGAAAGCTGGCTTGACAGTTGGTCCCAATGGTTAGTGGTCAATGTTTCAATACCTGGATGGCGATCGGTTTCAAGTGGAGTGCCGCAAGGCTCGGTTCTGGGGCCAGTGTTGTTCAACATCTTTATTAATGACCTGGATGAGGGACTGCATTGCACCCTCAGCAAGTCTGCGGATGACACAAAACTAGGGGGAGAAGTAGATGCGTTGGATGGTAGAGGTAGGATCCAGAGTGACATGAATAAATTGGAGGATTGGGCCAAAAGAAATCTGATGCAGTTCAGCAAGGAGAAGTGTAGAATCCTGCACTTGGGACAGAAGAATCCCAAGCTTTGTTATGGGCTGGGGACCAACAGGCTAAGCAGCAGTACAGTGGAAAAGGACCTAGGGGTTTATGGTGGATGAAAGGCTGGATATGAGTCAAAAGTGTGCCCTTGTAGCCAAGAAGGCTAATGGCATACTAGGGTGCATTAGGAGGAGATCTAGAGAAGTGGTTATCCCCCTCTATTCGGCACTGGTGAAGCCATATCTGGAATATTGTGTCCAGTTTTGGACCCCACGGTATAAAAAGGATGTGGATGTACTGGAGCAGCTTCAGTGGAGGGCAACAATAATGATTAAGGGGCTGGAGCACATGACCTATGAAGAGAAGCTGAGGGATTTGGGCTTGTTTAGTATACAGAAGAGAAGACTGAGGGACAATTGTAGATTGGATATTAGGAAAAACTACTTTACCAGGAGGGTGGGGAAGCACTGGAATGCATTCCCTAAAGAGGTGGTGGATTCTCCATCCCTAGAGGTTTTTAAGTCCTGGCTTGACAAGGTCCCGGCTGGGATGACTTAGTTGGGGTTGATCCTGATTTAGGCAGGGGGCTGGACTAGATCACCTCCTGAGGTCCCTTCCAGCCCTGTGATTCTATGATTATGACACACAGGCCGTGTCTACACTAGCCCAAAACTTTGAAGTGGCCATGCAAATGGCCATTTCAAAGTTTACTAATGAAGTGCTGAAATTCATATTCAGCGCCTCATTAGAATGCCAGCAGCCGTAGAACTTCGAAATTGACATGGCTCGCTGCCGCGTGGCTCGTAGAAACGGGTCCTTTTCAAAAAGACCCTGGCAACTTCAAAATCCCCTTATTCCTATCTGCTGTTAGGAATTACATTACTGCATATGAATTTACATACAATTCTATACTCACGTTTAATTAGATAGCTAAAGGTACATACAGAGGGAATGGTATCTCCAAATATGAGAAGAGGCATGAAGAGTCTCTCAGAGGATACATCCTCAGAAAAAAAATGTCCAAAATTTGGCCTTTTCAAATAGAAGTTAATAAGCACAGAAGTCTACATGGAGGAATAGCTTAGGGAAGCTGACTTTGGACTTGGTTCTGCAGAGCTAACCCACTACTAAGGAAAGAGCCATTTTGGTTGATTGCACTTGCAGTGCTCCTTACTTAACACTAAGTACAAGTCTTCACAGAGATTCATGCATAAATCTTCAATTGAAAAAGCCCCAAAGCTAACAGTTAAAGACATTCAGCTTCAGACTGTTTTTGACATATGATCCACAGCCCTCCACTGGTCAGTGCAGTCAATTAATGCAGCGTCTTAAAATATCCCTCAACCATTTAGACTTGGATTTTATAACAGTGCCTACTGAATTAGTGTCAATTAAAACCAAAGTTTTAAGTCTTCATTTATTCTAAAAAAAAGTATGGAGGACCTTAGATGTTGTGGAAAAGGGCCTCACGGGAATGGGCATTAAAGTATGTAAATGCTCAAGAGTGGTAGACTGATACCTCACCAACTTTCAAAGGAATTTAGGGTGAAACTAAAGCACCAGTCTTTTCTTCATTAAACTTGGCATAACCTAGAAAGTCACTAAAATGACTCAAGGTTGTTCACTCACTCTGCAAGCTAAAGTCACTGCTACCAGCAGAATAACCTTCCTTGTACGAAATCTGAGCTCACATGTATCAAGTGGCTTAAATGGCATTTTCATGAGTTTGTGCAAACCACGTTCATATCCTATGACTCAGGGGCCTTTTTAATGGAGGATTTCAAATGCGACAAGCTCTGCTCGAACACTGCGACTAAGGGATCCAGAGATACTGGTCTATGTTTGCTAGTTCCTGTCAAGCAAAACAATGGGTGAATAAACACAAAGAGAAATAGCTTTTATTACAGATACAGAAAGCTACTTCGCTGGTGTTGTGGGGACACACTGCTGGGATTCCCTTGGTCTTAGCAAATGTAGATGGCAAGACATGGCTCATCAGTCTTTCAATGTGAGGACAGCCTGTAGAGAGAATTTCTCAAATCATCATTTTCTTTATTTTGTGATTTGTCCACCATTTTTGTAGATGCCTTTTTGGTTAAGGAGGGAAAGATGGCATCATGGGACCTGTGTAATCTATCCAGCAAAAAACAAACAAACAAAAACAAATAAATAAAAATCCAAGCATCTCATAGCACCTTAAAAGACTAACAATTTTATGTTTTAGGTAATGAGCTTTCATAGGAATGACTCACTTCAGCAACAGGAAAGGCATACATGGTGTGTGTCCCCCCCTGCACCTGAGGCTGTCCATCCTGGTGGCAGTCCACAGTTTAAGATGTCTGAGCCAAGACTAGTGTCAACAAAGGAAGAGAGAATCTTCCTGTTATTCCTGATACGGAGTGTCTTTGTTCCTAATTCCTTGTGCTGTGTGCTCCTGTCTCTTCATCTGCTAGACTGTTAATGATCTTGCCATGTTCCTGAATCTGTGTGTGCTCCCTGTCAGCGACAGCCTTCAAGACTGATGTACTGACTTACCTGATTTATTTGTGTACTTACCTTACATTTTGTGGGGCCCCTGGGGTCTGAGGAGGTCAATGGGTGAGATTAGCAACAGAGAGTTTTGTGTTACCTTCTTGTTGAACAGTTATTTAGTTGGGAGTCCTGTTTAATAAATTTGATACACTGTATTTTATAACTTGCTTCCCTCAGTATCTTTCCTGTGACCATCAGCCTGGTGACAGACCTGGTAAGGAGTACGAATCTGTAGGGTGGGAATTGATGGTTAATTACAGTAGGTCCCTGTTGAATACCCTTATTGGGTTAACAGATCCTGCCAGGCAAAATCTGAGGGACTGGTGGCTGAGTCCAGCCCCTGGTGTTTCATGGGTATCTCCAATTAGCGGGGGTCTGTAGAGGTTAGTATGGGGAAGTGGGTCCTCCCTTTCCACAAGTCTCAAGTCAGGGTCCAGTGCGGAAAAGATGGTACAAAAGACCAAACTCCCACTTGGCTGCTTTCTGTCTCCTCAGTTCTTTTCATTTTGGGGAATGGTACCAGCACTTGCTTTTCCTTCCCAGCTTCAGTAATTCAGACAGGCCTTCTAGTTCACCATCCTGTTTTTCTCCGTTGCCAGAAAGAACAGGGATAGAGAGGGGACCCAGATCCTTGGGCTCCCAGCTGGTTCTTACCCACACTCCAGATCCTTCGCTTGTTGATCCCTCCATTCCGGAAGCTACAGCCCGACTGCATTCCGACAGACTTTTTCAGAATCCCCTTTTAAGCAGGTCCTCCATTTGGAGCTTGCTCTGCTGCTGCTGCTGCTGAGGGGCAGAGCCTTCTTAGCCTACAATGGTGCTCCCACAATTCCCTTGGCATCAGTGTGCAAACCCCATCACAGGCACCTAAAGAGCTCCAGTGGCACCATATTGTCCTTAGTGCACACCAGGGGCTCAACTCAGGCTTCTGCTTCAAAAGATGAATCGTCTGAAATACTCCATATCAGATTACTGTCTGGACAGGAGTTTCTGAGGAAAGCCTCTAGAAATGTCCTTGAGCAACCTTGTCAAAGTTTGTTGGCTCTGGATGATACATCCAAGCATTGCTGACACCCACCCCTGTAATGCTTATGCCCACACTCCCAATGTGAGGGAAATCTGTGAGGGACACACTCATCTGTGCGAGACATCTTCTACCTATATTCATGCTTTTTGGATCTATTGCGCTTTCTTCCTCCTCCTGCATCACAGCCAGGGAGAACAACACTCTAGAAATGAAATATACAGCAAAGCAAGTCTGGATTCACGTTGAGAACCATACAAATGTAAAAGTACCTTAGGTAGTGTCAGTGGGGATCAGATGATGATTGACTTGGAAAGCCTGGAACCTGACAAGTACTCCAAAGCTGGCACAGTTTTCTTTTGTTTGTTTGTTTGTTTTAAGTTCCTAATAAAATGAATTCTTGAGTGCACTGGTCACTAAGTCTTTATCTATACCACCTTTTTTGTCAGTAAAACTGTCAGTCAGGCATGTGAAAAACGTCCCCCTAACCGATATAAATTTCACTGGCAACAGAAGGGTTCCACAAGTGACATTACCAGAGCATAGCTGTAGGAGTGCTCCACTCCAGGTGTCGGTGTGTCCTCAAGCCAGTGCTCAGAGTCTTCCATAGCCACAGTTTCCTGCGCCGCGCATGCAGTAGCACCTCCTCCATCCCTTTCTACCTGACAATTACAGCAGGACACTCCAAAGCAGGGGAAGGATGGACGGAAGTGGAGCACTCACAGGGACATACATCTCAAAGGACCATCGTTACTGCACAAGATGAGTAACTTCCTCTTGTTCTTTGAGTAGTGTCCCCATGGGTGCTCCACTCTGGGCAATCAGCAAGCAGTAGTTGCAGAATGGAGATTTGGAGCTCAGTTACTACTGCAGTAGACAACACAGCTTGGCCCACTTGGATAGAAGCAGCAATGGGAGCCGAGAGAGCGTAATGCTGAGCAAGTGTGTTAGTGGAACACAACATAGCCACCTTGCAAATGTCCGTGAGGGCTACATTCTTGAGAAACGCAGTAGTAGACAACACTGCCAAGGTTGAGTGAGCACTGACTGTGCCCTGCAGCTCCATATGATAAGTTGCATAACGAGTGTGGATGCAGGAAGAAATCCATTTGGAGAATTGTTGGGACGAGACAGGCAAGCCTTTAGACCACACTGCAAAGGACAGAAAGAACCAGGGGGAATTTTTGCCATGGCTTCATATGGTCAGTGTAAACGGCCAACAACTGCTGGACATCCAGGGAGTGCCACACCACGTGAGTGGCGTCAGAGTAGGGTTTTGGGAAAAATGTTGGCAAGTGGGTAGGTTTGTTAACGTGGACTGGAGAGGGAACCTTAGAGAGGAACTTGGGATGAGGTTGGAGAGTAACTATCATTGGTAAAGACTGTGTAGGGGGGTCTCGGCCATCAGAGCAGTGAGCTCCCTGACTCACTGGGCCAACGTGATGGCCACAAGAAATGAGACTTCCATGGACAGGTGGAGCCAAGAACACATCATCAAGGGCTCAAAGAGTGGGTTCATAAGGCACTGAAGAACAAAGTTGAGGCCCCAAAAAGGCACAGGGACCAAACTGATAGATAGGTGTTCTGGAGACCTGTCAGGAATCATTTAGTAGTAGGATGGGCGAGGAATGATAATGCACCCACTGTTAAGTGAAACACCGCCAAAGCCATGGCGTGCACTAGGACCGTACTAAGGCTGAGGCCTAACCTGTGCAGGTACACAGTTCAGGGGGATAGACAAGGGCGTGGTGTATGGAGGGGTGGAATGATGGGCATCCATTCAATGGGAAAACAGCCACCATTTGTAGAGACAGGATTTGCACGTAGACTCCTGCCTACTATTGAAGAAAATGTGTTTTATCCCTTCAGAGCAAGTGGTTTCAGCATTTTGGAGCCATGTGTAGTTGCTTGACGTAGTTTGAGAGAATCGCAGTGAAGAGTGTGGCCAAAGTCCCACCACGGAAGGTTGTGGCAAGGAGGAGATGAATAAGGAACCACTACTGACATCCAAAAGAGGTAAGGGTAACGCAGGTTTGTCTGGGTGACACAGGGGCCACCAGGATGAGGCAGGCCCAGTTCTGCTTGCTGTTGGGTAGCAGTTGGTGGATCAACAGAATGGGCAGGAATGCATACAGTAGAGGCGCATTCCACATTACGGCAAAGGCGTCCCCGAGGGAGTACTTCCCGAGCCCTGCCCTGGAACACTGTTGATGACATTTTCTTTTGACCCTGGTTGTGAACAGGTCAATATGTGGCTGGCCCCAAAGGTGAAACACTTGATTGAGGTCAGCTGTATTGATTTCCCATTCATGCTGGTTGGAGAATAATTGGCTGAGGGTGTTGGCCATTACATTTAGGACTCCAGGGAGGTAGGTGGCCACAGGAGTGACCTGATGTCGGATGCACCACGCCCACAGTTGTCTGCCTTCTGTGTTTACGGATAGGGAGCAGATGCCTCCTTGGCAAATGAAGTAATATATGCAGGTGGTGTTGTCAGTGAGAATATTGACCGACCTGTGAGTGAGGAACTGCTGGAAGTGTTTGCAGGCATAGCGAACCACCTGGAGCTCCAGAAGGTAGATGTGTAGTGTTTGTTCTGTGAAAGACCAATTGCCCTGCACCACGTGGGGACCTAAATGCGCCCCACAACCCTACAGGGAGGTGTCATGGTGAGAGTGAGGGACAGTGGTGGTTGGCGAAAGGGCATGCCAGTGAGAACACTGCCCAGGCACGTCTACCATTGGAGAGAGGCAAGAACGCATGGTGGGATGGCCACTGCCTTGAAGAGAGGGTCCCTGGCCAGGGCACAGCAAGAGGCCAGCCATGACTGAAGGCAGTGCATACGGAACCTGGTCAGCCTGACCACTTGAATGGTAGTGGACATATGTCCCCGTAGCGTTAGACGGGTGCACACAGTGGTGGGTGATAGACATGTTACCTGGATGAGATTGCACATGGTGTGAAACCACTGGATGGGTAGACTGGCTGTGGTGGTGAAAGTGTTTATGTTCGGCCCTATGAACTCCAGGGACTGAGGAGGTTGAAGCGTAGACTTCTCGTAATTGATAGGGAAACCCAGACTGAGCAGGAGCTGCAACGTGGTATGTGCCCTGTGCTGGGCTTCGGGGAACAATGGGTCCTTTAGGAGGCAGTTGTCCAGGCAGGGGAAGATGATGACCCGTTGTCACTGAATGTGAGTGGCCACCACCGCCAGAGTTTTGGAAAACACTCTTGGCGCCATGGAGAGACTGAACAGGAAGACCCAATATTGATAATGATAGTTTCCCACCATGAAGCAGAGAAAGCGTCTATGAGCTGGATGGATGGATGATGTGGCAATATGCATCCTGTAGCTCGAGAGCTGAGAGCCAATTTGTTCTTGTCTAGAGCCAGAATAATGGTAGCGAGAGTCACCATCCTGAAACGTGTACAGAGGATATATTTGTTGGGCTTCCTGAGATCTAAGATTGGTCTCCATCCCCCACTTTTCTTCAGAGTACAGAAATAAGTAGAGTAGAACCTTTTGTACCAAAATTTCATGGGAACTGGCTCGACAGACCCTAAGCAGAGGAGATACTGGACCTCTTGGTCAAGCATACTCTCCTGAGAGGAGTCCCTGAAGAGGGACAGGGTAGGGAGGCAGGTGGGGAGGGGTGTAGAAGTGAAGGGGATGGAACCTCCTTGTGCAACCCATTCTAGAACCCACTTGTCTGTGCTGATGGCCTGAGGCAGTGATGGAATGGTTTTAACTGGGTAGTGCCTGGTTGAGAACAATGAATCAGACGCTCAACCATACCCTCAAAATTGTTATTTATGTGGCTGAGGGTGAGGCATTGAGAACTGCTGGTACTCATGTTGCCTCCCAGCCGTTTGCACTGAGACCTGTACTTTTGGCGGGGCTCAAAACAGTACTGCTGCTGGGGTTACTGAAACTGCTCCCAAGGTTGTTGGCACGGCAAGTAGCGGGTCCGTTTGGCCAGGGACACATACATGCTGAGTATGCACAAGGTAGAACAGGAGTCCTTCACAGAATGAAGAACCTCATTGGTCTTTTCAGCAAAAAAGTGTTGGCAATCAAATGGGAGGTTCTCAACCTTTTGCTGTAGCTCCTCTGGAACCCATGAGGTATGAGCCAGGATGTATGACACACGGCCAATGCCGTAACTCCAGCTCCCGTATCCACGATATCCATTATAGACTGCAAGGCAGTGCTGGCAATAGTGTCCCCTTCCTTGATAATGCTGATGTGGGGCTTGGTGTTGATGGTGTAGCAGAGCTGGAAACAGCTCCTGCAATTTAGAGTAATTTAGGTAATCATAATCAGCCAGCATTGCCATGTAATTAGTTGCACAAAGCAGTAAAGTGCAAGATGTGTAAATCTTTTGGCCCATGATATCCTGTTTTTTGCTGGCTTTGTCCCGGGGTTTGGGGTTAAACAAAACAACCTAGTTTTGTTATGGACTGTATCCACAATGAGGGAGTTGGGGTGCAGGTGCATGTACAGGCATTGAGCATCCTTAGATGCCACAAAGTACTTCTTGTTTGCCCATTTGTTGGTAGGGGCAACGGACGCTGGGGTTTGCCAGAGTGCTGTGACTGCGTCCCTTATAGCCTTGTCCATAGATAGTGCCACCATGGATGAGGAAGATGGTTGTATTTTATGGAGGAGCCAACACTGCTTAACAGGCACCTCCTGTATGTCCTTGTCCCATTTCTGTGCCACCCAGCAGAAGAGGTCTTGAAAGGCCCTCAGATCATCTGCAAGAGGGGGCAACAGGATGAGCACTGCATCACCTGGTGAGGAGGAAGAAGGGTACCGGAGGGAATCCTTTTCCCCTTCAGAGAAAAAGCCCCTTGGGGTCCAAGGACAGTTGGTATAGTGACAAGGTGGATGGCCACAGTGATGGTGGGCAAGGTTCTGATGCCCTGGATGGCACCGACTGGGCACATGAGTGTGGAGACCGGTTACTCCACGAACACCACTGTTGCTCTGGGTGAGAACAGTGATGTGCAAACCATGGCAGCAGTGGGAGTGGACACGGCATGGTGGACTGGGCTGGAATGCTGCAAGGAGAACACACTTGGGAACTCAGATCCATGTCCCCCAGGTGTTGGGGGCCTCATGCAGGATTACACAAGGATGCCAAGTGATGGGAGAGGCACAGGGAAGTAGGCGGCCTCAAAGAGGGTCGGTGCTGAGGGGACAGCACCAGACCGTGTATGTATGTGCATTTGCTCATTGTTCTCTGATGCCGAATGCTTTGGTGCAAAGGGTACCAGGGAGGTCACTAGCCTGGTGCCGTTGCAGTATCGCAGCAGCCTGCACCCAGGAGTGGGGCAGTGTTTCGACTCTGGATTTCTGAGGCGACCCCGATCAATGCAGGGATCACAACCAATGCTGCTTGAGAGCCAAACTGGGTGCTGAGTGTGGAGCCATCATCCTTGTGGGCTCAGCATGTCCCACTTTAGCATTGTTGGACTCAATGGAGCTGATGCCGAGTGTTTGCATCTTGGCTCCCTGAGTGCTCGTTTGGGTGGTGCCGGTAAAGACAGTGCCGATGAGCTCATGGTGGCCTTGCCTTCTGGCACGGCCTGCAAAGACCACGCCGGAGGCCAGGAACAGGCAGGGGGCAGGTTTAACACCATGGCAGGAGATCCCAAAGCAGTCTGGGGACACAGAGTCCAGACCACTAGACTTAGTCATTGGCTATTTAGTGAGTGGTTTGTCAGGGGCTGCCAGGTGTAGGGACTTCTTATACAGAAACACGCTGAGCTGATCAGCTCAGTCCCTGAGGGCTCTCAGTGTGAGGCTGAAGCAATCAATCAACACAGGATTGTGTTTGATGGCCCTCGCCCAGACACTAAGTACAGGATGCCTGGCTGTCAGAAACATCGTGTCCTTGCACTGCTTACAGCCCAGGGAACCTGGCACAGTGGTGACACAGCAGCTAAAAAACTAACTTTTTTTTTTTTTAAAAAACTTGGACTGGCAAATGGCTAAACTAAATGTAAACTAACTCACTCTGACTTGCTTTGTAGAGACACACAACACTCTGTCTGTAGCCAAGGACGGTGGAGAAGGAACTGAGGAGCCCACGCTGCATGCATACCAGATAGCATGAGGAGGTGCTACTGCATGTGCACAGCATAACAAACTACAGCTGTGGAAGAACTTCCGAGCACCAGCACAAGGACACGCTGACACCCAGCGTGGAGCACCCCTGGGTACACTACTCGAAGAAGAACACAAAAATTGACTCTGCACATGGATGGGAAAAATCTGCACACGGATGGAAAAGATTAGAGGGAAAACTGCTTGCCAACAAAAAACATTAAAGGGCGTATTAAAAATACATTTCCATCTCATTTCTGTCACTCACAGGCAGAGTTTTATCATGTTTCCTGAAGTCATTCTAGTTAGTGCCACTAAGAAAGAAGAATCTTATCTGTATCCTTGTTGCTCTGTAGCACTGGTCTGGTAATCCATGCATACAAACATAATTTTGAAACTCTGGAGCTTCAGTCTGGAAACCAGTCATCTCAACTCGATATGTGAGTGCTTACTTGCAAATTTAAGTGTCCACATGAAGAACAAGGTACCAAACTTTGAAAGTTTGCATCTGCTTTGTTATTATTCTAAATAGAATTTTTTTTTTATTATTCACTTCAATAACTGATAAAGTAGCAATTTTTTATGCCAACACCAAAGTCTATTGGCTTTTTCCAATCTGCAATGGACTGCCATGACCCCTTGTCCAGTCAGAACACGTTTCCTTCTGTATCAATTCATGTTTTGCTTGGAGAGAATTACCTATACTGTACCAACAACATGTGCCTGATGGAAGAGGATTTCATTTTTACAGGCAAATCTATACTACGTGCTTAGATTTTTAGAGATGACATTAGATACATTACAACAATTGCAATTTATCTTTAGCCCCTACATTGTTTGTTTTCCCTTCTGAAACAATTCTCTTCAACATAAACAGACAGCTTTGAAGTGGTTCAAAATTTCCTATGGACTGGTACTCTGGATTTCATTCAGATATGCTTGTTACCTAGCAACTTTCAGATATGTGGCATGAAATCTTCCTTGTCTCCTGGCAGTTTCTGTAACTAATTTATTTTCATACTTATCACAGACTTGGCCAATGTGAGAATCAATCTCTCAGGCAGTTTTATAAAGCAGAGGGACATTTTCAAGGAGGGCACTACCATGATAAGACAAAAAAGCTCCAAGCAACTGAATACTGTGCAACTCAGTCAGCTATCACATACAAGGTTGACTGAAATTTAGGGACAAGCAAGAGGGGCTAGGCAAACAGGTAAAATATTAACAGTGCTGATACTAGTCTGGGAGTCAAGATCTGTTTTCTATTGCTGGCTGAGCTACCAGTTAACCATGTAACCTGAGACAAGTCATTTCACTGCTCTGGGATTCTGTTTCCTCATCTGCATAAAGACACGATTAATCCTTACCCACATACGTAAGACTGGCACAAGGACCTCTGTAGTCACTCCCCTACGCAGTACTGTAATAATCTTTGTCCAAAATATGCATTGTAAGGTATCATTTAAAAACTAATAACTCACTGATAATTATGCTATAAGCACACTGTGGTTATTAAGAGTTATGAATATATGCTAAAATTATGACCTGAAGTTTGCTTAAAGTACACACACAGTGGGAGTTGATAAATAAGTTTGACTTCGACAAAGTAATGGGTATTTGATCTGTATCTGACCACCCCACTCTTCAGGCACAGACAAAGGTGGTACATTTTTACATATTAAGCAAACAAGCTATTAAGAGGAAGAAAACGCATGGAGCTTCCTCCTCCACCAGAGAATATAAGAACAGACAAACTATATCAGACCAAAAGTCCATCTAGTCCAGTACCTTGCCTTCCAACAGTGGCCAATAGCAGGGAATGAACAGAATAGATGTTCATCACGTGATACACACATTCCCTATTCCCAGTTTCTGGCAGACAGAGGATAGGGACACCATCCCTGTCCACGCTAGCTACTAGCCACTGATGGACTTAGTTGCTGGGGTCACAGACACTGACCCAGAGCTGTCTAGCCCACAGACACTTCAGAGTATGACCTGCATGCTTGCAGACTGGTTGTGAGTATTCCAGGCTGAGAACTACAAGAGCGAAGCACTGGGAGACATCCACTGGTGCAGGAAAAGTGGTGGCACAGGCCCTCAATGGGTTGGATTGTACCCCAAACCTCAGAGCAAAGACACTAAGATCTATGGTGAAAAATATTATGCAAGTGCTAAGTTTTATTACTATCTGTCACAGAAATTTAATTACATGTATGGTAGCTTCTAGGACATAATCCAAAGACACATTCCATTCCATTCACTGCATATCATTTAGTAGAACGATACCTATACTACTTACTTATTTTTTAGGTATGTTGTGAGGTTTAGCTTGTTTTTTGAGTGCCTTTCACCTGAAAAATCACACAACTATTATCCCCATTAATCCTCACCAACACAATTACTCTTGGGCCATGCTACTTGAACACAGCTTTCACACCCCACAGCTCTCAGAATTAATAATTTTTTCGGTAAGATGTACAGAAAGATAATGGTGTAATTCTGAATGCTAACTGTACAGCTATTTCCATACTAAGTTGATACTGTGTCTTTTAATTAATCTTTCCATGTGCACAGGAACGTTTAACAGTTTATAACATTTACTGTTTTGTGTATGAACCAGTTTGATAAGTGACTTACCTTCATCTAAAGGAAGATCTTCTTCACTTGGAGAAGGGAGGAGAGGTTTCAGTGGTTCCATATTGATTATGAGTTGTTTATTCAAGGAATGAGAACTACGGCTCTGAGGAATGCTGGTTCTAAAAGCAAAGGTGAACTGCATCAAATTGTTCACAAGAAATCATTACAAATAAAAATAACTGCAATATCCATTTTTGGAAAATAATTTTGGACAACTTACAATGGACCCCCAAGGAGAACAAGCCACATAATTATATTATTTTATTCCCTGCCTCCCTGTCTCGTGGCTCACATCCTTGATTGAATGGTGGCTTTGCATCTGAGGTGCTGCAGAGTGGCTGGTAGGGGCTCTGCAGTAAGCCGGCTTCCAGCTTCATTTAGCCTCATGTCCTCAGTTTATACTGCACTTCAGATTTATTGCTCCATTTTCACACAGCAAAGCTATGAGCAGAACGTGACCCCTAGAGAGAGAATGCTAATCATTCCGCTGAAGCACCATGCTCCACTACATCTAAGATTGGCAGAAAGATCTTCTGTTATTTGGGCAGTGTAAATTCAAGAACAAACTATGAGTGTTTTTGTCCCTTTCATCAATGGATGAACAACAGTGCTCACTCTAGGCACACCCTCTACAACATGTCCTAAGGTCCTCAGGTTTTTCTTTTTAGTTTATTATTAGTAGCCCTTGGTACAGCCTTCCCTGTTAGCAGGTGTTGATCTTTTTGGGAAGGTTAAGAAGGTTCTGTCTACTCCCTTGGCCATTTAACTATCTTAATCACTTGTTAAGAAGAACTGAGTGGTTCTTTCAAGTGGATTGTTTGGGTTGTGATAATTGGGTCCACGTATCTACTGCAGTTTACTGTAAGCAGTGAGTGACAGTTCATAAGATGTCATGGTAACTTTTAACAACAAATGATGTGAAAGGGTATGAAAGGGAGTCAGATAGACCAAATTAGTCTGAACTAAAAGGCTTAGTGATATAAATCAAGGACTGTGTTCAGATCATCCTTGGTCACAAGAAAAGTGTGGAATCAGAAATAAGTGACTCAAAATTGGTGCGTCAAAAACTAGGTCTTCTGGAGGCTGTTCCACTGTGCATTCTCTTTGTGGGTCCTTAAACAAAAGTACTTCCAAGAAAAGAACTGACAGGTGGAGGAGGTTTCAACCACCTTGGCTACTATACCCACTGCCTCATGTGACCCTGAACTTTATCTGTCCTAATCCTGAGAATTATCCTGACCAGATGGACCAGAGAGAGATGAACCCTGATGACATCATCTCAGATGTTTTCAGATGAATCCTAAACATGATCTGGGATGAAACGAGATCAGACCTTAACAATAGCTGCTCTAGTCCACCTCAGTCAAGACAGTTATTACTCTCTTATCTACCACGCTACCTAAGACTGTCAAAAAAGGTGGCTTTTCCTTCTAAAAACTCACTCTACCTATAGGGAGATGGAAAGGCGGAAGGGATCTTTTTTAAAACAAATGCCCCATTAATACTTTACACTGCAAATGTTTCAAGTGTTTTCCCTTCTTTCCTTCATCTTTAATAAAAGGTTAAAGATTAAAAGAACTTTTATAAATGGTGTGTTTGCCATGCTGCTAAGCAGGCTCAAGCCTCTGTGTACCAAACCCTGAACCTCTCTTAACACTATTTAATACTGGACAATTATGCTAATATCTTTAGGCTACATACTCTATTCAATAGACTACAACAGATGGAAGGCAGGAACCCCAGTAGTAGCTTGCTATAAATGTATTTGTTACAAGAGCCTAACCCTTGAATGAGGGCAAATTTCTGATTCCATATAGTATGTGGATCTTGTTTCAGGATAGGCTGAGAAGGACACCTGCACACATTCTACCATCACAAAATTCTTCTTCATTTTGGAGTATCCTAAAATTACACACTATTTAATAATCAAAAGATACGGCACTCAAGTTCATGGAACAATTTTGTGCCTTAGCATAGGCAGCAAGTATATATTCTGTTACAGTTCACTTCTAGTATTCTGTAAGGCAGTAAAACACAGAAAAGCCAAGTACAAAAGAAATCTTTTTAAAAAAGATCAACTAATACTCATCCCTCTGAACGTACTGGTGGAAAACGGACAGCAAAGAAAAAGTGGTTCCTCACCATTGTAATTGCTGTTCTTCGAGATGTGCTGCTCATATCTATTTGAGTTAGGTGTGTGCATGCGCCCATGTGCACAGCTGTGGGAAAGTTTTCCTTAGTAACTAGATAGCTGGGTCAACTGGGAAGCCCCATGGAACGGCACCTATATAATGACCCAGCACCCCCCTCAATTCCTTCTTGCTGACCACTCAGAAGGTGGGGCAGGAACATGGTTGAATAAATACAAGCAACACATTTCAAAGAACAACAGCTACAACAGCAGCAAAACCCGGAGGGTGGGGAGCATGAGAATCAGTGCACGGCTGACTTCAGGACTCCGGTCCCAAAGGCTGCGTCTCATCTAGATTGCTGAACAATTGCACAGTGAGACGTGAAGGAATGCACATAGGACCACATAGCAGCACGACAGGTCTCCTGGAGAAGCACATGCTCCACGAAGGTGGATGAGGTGGCCTGCGCTCACATAAAGTGCACCGTCACAGGTGGCAGGGAGACGTTTGCGAGGTCGTAATGCACGCTACAGGACATGATGTGCAGCGACAACACCAAGAGTCCCTTCACGTGCTCAGTGACGGCCATGAAGAGCTGTGTGGTCATTTGGAAGGGTGTAGTCTGGTCAATATAGAAGGCAAGTGCCCATCTCACATCAAAGGAGTGCAGTTGTTGCTCCCACTGGGAGCTATGAAGTTTGAGGCAGAAAACAGGCAGGACAATATCCTGACTAATATGAAATCTGGAGACCGCTTTAAGGAGGAATGCTGGGTCAGGGCGAAGTTGGACACCTTGTTCATATGGAACAGACACAAGGGTCTGGAGTTCAGATACCCTTCTGGCAGAAGTGACAGCCACCAGAAATGTCACTTTACCAGAGAGATATCGGAATGAGCAAGTGTCCAGCAGTCTGAAGGGAGGGCCCATAAGCACACAGAGGACCAAGTTAAGGCCCCAACCTGGGACTGGCCAGCAAGCCAGCAGGTGAAGTCAGTCCATACCCAAGAGAAAGTACCCCACCAAGAAGTGTGCAAAGACACAACTCCAGATATGTCAGCCAGGTGCACCTTGATAAATGAAGCAGCAAGGCCTTGCTGCTTCAGTGAAACAAGGTAAAGGGAACCCCTGCAGGACAGAAGTAGACAGAAGCACAAGATCACTCTTGGTGCACCAACAGGAGAAGTGCATCCATGTGGCCATGCAGGACCATCAGGTAGACTCTTTGTGGCTGCTGAAGAGGACCTGTTGCACTGGCCCTGAGCAGGCCTGCTCAGTGGATGACAACCATGAAGCCACCACACCGTGAAGTGAAAAGACCAAAGATCTGGGTGGCAGACACGACTGTATTTCTGCATGAGGGGAAGCTGAATAGGTATAAGACCAGAGAGCCACCTCAGTGAGGGGAATCAATGCTGGTGAACCCAGGCTGGTGCTATGAGGACCACATCTGCCCTATTCTTGCGAGCCTAGCGGAGCACCTTGCACATGAGGGGAAATAGAAGAAAGATGTAGATCAGTCCTGGGGCCCATGGGATGAGAAACGTGGTCACTTTGGAGCCTGGGCTGAAGCCCTGGGAGGAGAATTGCAGAACACTGGCAGTAGCTCCGGAACGGGAAGAGATGCAACTGGGGAAGGCAACTGGGACCAGAAAAACAGACAAAGGCTGATGGAAAAGGCAGGGCATCCATGGTGCAGACACCTGGATCTGGAGCATGCTGCAGGAGTGCTGTGGGGTAGAGTAAAACTAGCTGCAGTCAGCCCTGTGCTGGTGATGGGAGAGTGACCCGTTGTTGATAAAAACTGCGTGCCCCCAAGGCTGGAAGGGCCAGGATCACTGCAAATGCTGCCCGGGCTGCTACGGAAAGCATCCACTAATGCAGCAGGCACTGGCAAGCCCAAGGCCTCTATGGTACTGCAAGAGACCTTGAGGCTGCAGATGTCAGTACATGGAGAGAACCCATCTGGTCTTGGAGTGGGTCCTCTGGGAGGAGTTCAAATGGCTCTGGCCAGAATACTGGCGCATGGCCACACCCAGGAAAATGCGGCAACCTCAGAGTATCTGATATTAAAGGCAGGTGTGACTTGCTGCTAGGCCCCCCTCTACAGAGGGGTCGAGGACTTGAGCCCGAGATCCCCAGGGAGAGCCCCACTTTGTTGAAGTTTAATAATATATATGTATATTTATTTATTTAATAAGCTGCAGCTCAAGAGCCGTAGTTGTAGCTGCTGAGGACAACCAGTTAGTTAACTGCCCAGAGTGCAAAAGACATTTTGTCGCAAGAGGTCCAGGCACCTGGCATTTTTGGCTTTAGGGGCTGGGCCCACTGGCCATGGCACATCATTATGCAGACAGCCTTTGCCCCAGGGAACAAGGTGGTGAATGGTACACACGTACCCACAGTCTTCACTGGTGCAAAGTACTTGTGCTGCGCCCCACGAGTGGCTGGGTGAATGGAGGCCACAGGCTGCCGAGCAAAGAGGGTAGCAAGAACAACGGTTCCATTTTCATTTTTGAAAAAAGGGTCACACAGAATGGGCCTGTCAGAAGCAGGACACCACCGGCTGAGCCCTCCACCTGAGTGACTGCCTCCACTCAGAGGGGTCAAGCCAGCAGCCATGAAACGAAGAATACGCTGGAGCACCCAGGAGTTAGTCAGCCAAGTTTAGAAACCAGTGAACCCTCTACCACATCATTTGAGATGAGGGGGAGGCTGAAGAACACTCAAGGGGGCATCCTTGATGCTTGGCCCTGCACAGAAGAGGAAAAGAAGAGGATGCCTGAAAAGGAGCAGGGTGGTGGAAGCCACAAGGTGAGCATGTAGCAGTAGCCTCTGGGGGACAACAGGTAGACCTTGTAAGAGACCGGGCAGAGGGTACCATGCCCATAGAGTAATGGTGCAGCCTGCCCAGAGGAATGAGCATGGCGCCGAACCAGAATCATTGGGCAGCCACCCTGTTTTGATGCTGGCCCTAAGGGTTGGACACCACTGAGATGGGGCAGGAACAAAGGAGTGCCGCGGGAGAGCCATTCCCTGAGAAGGCACCACAGCAACGTGGACCGCCCTGGCCAGGGTTCCTGCGAGGTGGATGAGGCAAAAAAGAATGGTTGAGAGATGGAGAGTGGTGGCGGGGTAAAGGGTATGGAGATCCGGACTGGGGCTGAGGCAAGGGGTGCGGAACAGAGCGTTGCCACAATGGGACAGATGATGAAAAGGTCAACTGATGCCGGGGTAGAGGCTGGTGCAGGAACGAGACAGGTGCTGATGTCGGTGCTGGACAACATGATGGCATGGTGAACGGAACCGGCAGTGGGAACGAGACCAGTGTTGAGAGGTGGAGTGACATCAAGAACATGGTCGGCATCAGGGCAGCTGGCGACATGGGAAGTGATGCCAGGTCAGGGACCAGCACCAAGCATGGGACTGGTGGCCGTATGTAGGCTGGAATGGAGTCGGACACTGTGGAGAATGGGAAGTGACACAACAGAAGGCAGACGTTGAGGTGTCAACCCCCCCGCCCCCAAGATCCTAGCTCAAAGGGCCAGACCAGTGCAGAGGACTGGGACAGCGCTGCAAACTCAGCTGAGATGTAGTCCATGTCAAGTGGAGTTCAGAGCCGGTCAAGTAGCAGCAGGAAGATGACATCAGAGTAAATGAGGCACAGAGCCAAGTGTTGAGGTGGCAGCCAGGTTGTGCTGAGCAAAGGAAAGGAGTCTGCTTTACACCGAAAGAGTCATTTTGCTTGTGATGGGACTAATGGACCGTCATTTTGAGCAGCCATTTGAGACAATCCCAGTGAAAGATGCTATGTTAGTATAACCCAATTCTCTCCATCACTATCTCCTAAAAAAGGGACTTGAATCAGTATTGACCCAAAATTTCTTTTAATCAATCAGTAAAATGCTTTTTTTACCTCGATATCAGAAGGTAGGAAGTATGATCCTCACAGAAAAAACCACCACCTGCTTTTCAGCCCGTCATTATCCTGTTTTTAACTTATTTTAGGAAAAGGGAAGTGAGGAAGTCCACCGCACAGGCCCAGGACGAGAAGCAGGCTAATCTTGAGTGGGGTGGAGATGGAGGCCGCGAAGGCGTCCTGCACCATGAGCTAAAACAGCCAATATTCGGATGGCCAAGCTGGTGCTCAGGTTGAGCCTGGAGAAATGGGCAGAGATACCTGTATAGGTGCAGACAGGAGCGACGGCATGCTCACGAGTATTTGTCATGGGGAAGGGACTGTAATGGATGCCGGGGAGCTCATCCATCACATGAGGCCCAGGCTGCCTAGCAATGATGAAGGATCAACCAGCACCAAAGCACCTCTGGGTAGAGCCAGGAGGATGGGCCTCAGTGCATGGAATGAAGGGGCAGCAGAGTCACTGGCCTCAAGAGCATCCAATAATTTCAGTGCTGAAGATACTGTTGTTGACCGAGACAGTGCCAACAATTGGAGCCTCCAGCGAGTGCACACCATGGAGCACGAGCATTGCCACGTTGGTAGGGGCAGGCCAGAGCTCTTTCCAGGCACGAAGCCCGGTGTTGGGGTGGCATGTCACATACCAACAACAGGGGTGAGGAGTCTCGCTGCAGTGATTTAAGGGACACCTCCAAGATGAGTTGATGGAGCCAAAAATCAGGTTCTCAACGGTTCTGGAGATTGAGAGCACTGCAGGCCTGGCACACATCTGCTGACTAAGCTTTACCCAGGCAGCAAACACAGGGGTAGTGAGGACAGCCCACCTGCAGAGGCTGTAAGTAAACAGAACACTCCCCAACCTCTGGTGGGGAAACCATAGGGGAATGAGGAAGACAGTCCTAACTGAAAAGACCAACTGAGCCAAAAAAATGGATTATGCTAAACAACTATTTACAAGCATTTAGAAAAGGCTGGGGATCTGTGTCATAGCAACCGGTACTTGATTAAGACAATCGATCAGCCACCATGGGTGGTAGGAAGGAAACTGGTGGGGGAGGGCAGGTCGGCTGGGTCACAAATAGGCTTCACACAGGCACCACTCCAGGGGGCTTCCCACCTGACTCAGCTGGCTAGTTGCTTGGAAAATCTGTCAGCTGTGCGCACACACCTAACTCAAACAGATATGAGTAAGCACTTGAAGAATACAAGACAGCTTGGACACAAGGGGCTCTCCTATGCTAATGTTCACTTACACATTTAAAATGAAAGACATACCCGCTTATTTCTGTGCTTCTATTTTAGACACAATGTTTAGATACTCAGTTTGATGCATCATTTAAACGTCACACTTTACAAAGGGATAGCTGGTGTTTCAGGACACAGTGGAAAAAAGCCAAGACAAACTCCGCACACAACAACAATGCAAAAATTAACTTTACAGTAGAAGGACTTCAGCTGCAAATATTAAAGAACCTAAATAATCACTACTGTCATTAACACAATAGTATGTTTTTCAAGCTTTCTAAAGTGTCGTTCCTTTTCCTCTTGGGATTTCTTTCCTCTCTTCTGCATGGAATTAGTGCAAGTTTTCCATTTCTATTTGTTTTGATTAGGATGTGATCAACTCCTGCTGGCTGTATGAGTTGCTTGTCTCAGGATGATACCTGCCTATTTTAAAACATTTGACAATATAGCTTTAGAAAAAGCAAACTAGAAAACCCCAAATGAGGTAAGAACTATTCTCCTCTCTATTTAAATTAAGTCATTGGATAAGTTGCTACATGAATCCCTTCTTCTGAAAAGTTAAAAAATAGCATTATGACAGAGGCTGAAAAGCAGGTGATTCATACTTCCTACCTTCTGATACAGCGTCAACAAACTATTTTACTGATTGATTAAAAGGAATTTCAGGTCAATACCGATTCAACTCCTTTATCTAGGAGATAAAAAGTGATGGAGAGAATTGTGTTATACCAACTTAGCATCTTTCACTAGGATTGTCTCAAATGGCTGCTCAAAATGATGGTCCATTAGTTCCATAATAAGCAGAATGACTTCTTCTGTGTAAAGCAGACTCATTTCCTTCGTTCCTTATATTTAAAATATCAAAACATACCTGTGCACTTCGGGAGGCTCTCTCTGGATTTTAGAACTTGCTTCAACAACCTCTTTGGCAACCTTTCCACTGTAACAAAACATGAAAGAGAATATTCAAACAAAGTTTGGGTGTTTTTTTTAAATTTATGTCAATATTGATATGTAGGTGTACCACCAACAATTAAAAAGCAACATAGAAAAGTGACACACTGTGGGAAGATAAAAACTAAAATGTATTGTGGTACCCTACTTTATCAGAAATAAATGTAGTGCTCCCACTGAAAATACTGGACATCATTTATTTACAGAACAAGCACAGAAGAGCTGTGTCAGCATCATTTTCACCCTGCTATCTCACCAATATATGTCAGCCCTGATTCTGACGGGAGTAGTTCCCTCTCTATACTATCCAAGTTTTGTCTTGTGTTCAGATTGCCACAAAGGATGGCAACTAACTGCCAAATACTGTGGCTTTTTTTTTCCCTCATGTGAAACACTGTCTGTTGGGATCTAAATGTAACCACCAAATCATTTAATAAAAAATACCAAAGAGCAATCATATTACAATGGCTTTGAATTTCTGCTGAGCTGGATTAGGTTCCTCGATATAATTTCCCCATTAATAATTCTCTGAGCTCTCTCCTCCACTCCCAGAATAGTTAATCTTAAATTCCACAAGGATCAGAAAGCACTTACCTATATCGAAATCTACTGCCCTTAAAAAATATTTTACTGCTGGACATTGTCTTGATCTGACTTGATTTTGCATACCTTCCAGGGGGGAAAAAAATAAGTACATGGCTATCACATTTTCAAATGAGCAAAAGTAATTTAATACACAGAAAGAGCAAGACAAAAAACTGTGTTAGTCTTCTACTATAGCATAATAGCATATAACTAGAAGTTTAAAACTTTTGTGTCAGTATGTGCAGTAATTTCAAAATAAAATTGCATGTGAAATTTAACAGGTATCTCAAAATGTAGCCTGTATGAAAAGGCTGCATACCAATGAGTGATTATCTGGATAACAGAGCAAGGAAATACAACATATAGTCCAACAGGGCCTGTAGAAAAATGTACGTAATTTGTGAAACAAAAAGCACAGAACCCAACAGCCCCTACAAGCATTCTTACTAGCAATAGCCTACATGTGAGAGGATTATGACAGATGTAGGTATCTCCATACTGTCTAGCCATGTCAGAAGGAGAAAAGGCAAAATGGATGTGGTTTGTTTACGTCACCTCTTTATTTACCTAAAATGTGGAAGTGCCCGGCAACAAATGATACAGTGCAGGTTATCCGCAACTGGTCGCACCCCCTGCACTACTGGGATTCTGCCATTCTCCCTCATCTGAAATGAACGAGGGCTAATAAAATGGGGGAAAGGGATCAGCTCTCTGCTGTCAGGCACAGTATCCCTGAAACTTCCCTCCCTCAACTTTTCTTCAAATCTTTTTACCAGACAATTTTTTCTGACAACTGTTTCCCTTCCATAATAAGTCCCTGCACTGTACGTCTGCCATGAGTTTTATATACTAAACTGTGACATTATACTCCAACTCCACCACACACACTCCTCCCACTAGGTCCCAGACCTGCTGTGGGGAAGACAAAATTCCCTGCCCAACTTTGGCCATATGGTGACAAAGGAAAAACTCTTTCCAAGCTCCCAAACAGAAGGGCAGCTAGCCTAGTCAGCCATGAACCCCCTCCCCGCGCTTTACAAAGTCACGAGTGTGAATGCTAGTCCAGATAAGAGAAGATTTTTTTTCAGGACAGCCTGGAATATAAATACCCAACCCTCAGCTTTTTCAGTCAGAAGGAAGGGCAGTGCCTTCTCCTGTCCTGTTGCAGCTGCTTCCTGCTCCTTGCTGATAAACTTCCCCTGCCATCGCCTCCTACTATCCATCATAAGGGGGGAGGGACCCTTAAAGTGTCAAGAACCCTTCTTCCTCCAGCAAGTCACACAAGGATTCATTACACATACGCTGCAGTGAACATACCAGAATCACCAAAACAAACAAAGCAAAAGAATAGGAATTCCTCACTTAGAAAACAGACATATTTTCTGTGTCTTCACACAGACATGTAATGTGTGATCCAATCCAGTCACTTTAAACCAGCATGCAACAGCCTCTGGCTACATTAATCAGAGCCTGGTGGAGGGAAGGGATCTGATTTATGAATACTGAGAAACCATGTGGCCCCAGATAGGTCACCTCCCTGCTATTCTTCCCCATGATTGAAGAAACTCTTATTTATAGCTGTGTGCAAAGAATCCCACAAATAATTTAATACAAGGTAGGATTAAGATATATGTGACCTAGATAAATTGGAGGATTGGGCGAAAAGTAATCAGATGAGGTTCAACACAGACAAGAGTCCTGCACTTGGGACGGAAGAATCCCAAGCATTGTTGCAGCCTGGGAACTGACTGGTTAAGTAAGTAGTATAGCAAAAAAGGACCCTGGGATTACAGTGGATGAGAGCCTGGATTATGAGTCAACAGTGTAACCTTGTAGCCAAAAAGGCTAATAGCATTTTAGGGTGCATTAGGAGCAGCATTTCCAGCAGATCTAGGGAAGTGGTTATTCTCCTTTGGCACTGGTGAGGCCACATCTGGAGTACTGCGTCCAGTTCTGGGCCCCCCAGTATAGAAAGGATGTGGATACATTAGAGCAGGTCCAGCAGAGGGCAACAGAAATGATTAGGAGACTGGAACACATGACTAATGAGGAGAGGCTGAGGGATTTGGGCTTATTTAATTTGCAGAAGAGAAGAGTGAGGGGCGATTTGATAGCAGCCATCAACTTCCTGAAAGTGGGCTCTAAAGAGGATGGAGAGAGGCTGTTCTCAGTAGTGACAGATGGCAGAACGTGGAGCAACGGTTTAAAGTTACAGAGAGGGAGGTGTTGGTTGGATATTAGGAAAAACTATTTTACCAGGAGGGTGGAGAAGCACTGGAATGTGTTGCCTAGAGATGTGGCGAAATCTCCACCCCAAGTCCCAGCTTGAGAAAATCCTGGCTAGGATGATTTATTGGGGTTGATCCTGTTTTAGGCAGGGGGCTGGACTTGATGACCTCCTGAGGTCTCTTCCAGCCCTAGGATTCTATGGTTTTATTATATGTGTCCTATCATAATTTAACTTTAACTCTGCACATTCTTGATTTACAGCACTCTCTATATTGCCTAATCTACCAATGTACTCCCATCCACGGAGAGCTACATTCAGTCCTCACTCTAAATTAATTAGGTATATTCATTCTGTCTAGAGCAGGGGTCAGCAACCCACAGCATGGGTGCCAAAAGTGGCACGTGAGCCGATTTTCACCAGCACACAACGCGTGAGCTCAGTCCTGCCGCTCCTCCCCCATGCAGCTGGGAGCCTGCTCAAAGCCGTGCTGTCTGTGGACTAACAGCAGACCAGCTACCGCAACCAACTACCACCTAAACAGTAAAGATCTGAGTCTTAATTTATTTATTAATGAAGCTGTTGTAAATTAGATTACTTGTGATTTTAAAAAGTACCACCAGCACGCGGACCATACGTAGAAGTCAAATGGCCATATTTTGGAACTCCCCCCATAAAGGTTACTGACCCCTGCTCTAGAGGCTGAAATGAAAGAGGTGAGTATACTTTAAAAATCTAAAAGCAACAACCTCACGGGATTATATGGAAGCCACATGAAGTGGGGCAAGGAAGAGAGTAGACGGGGCAATGATGCCTGAGATCTGAATTATCACTATTGAAGACAGTGTTTTATACAAATCCACACTGGACATTCATACTTTGACAGCTGCTACTGTCTGAATGGCAAAAGAATTTGACTCCTCTCCTTGGAGTATAGGTGGGAGAGTGTGTTTTATATTACTAAAAAGAGTTATTTTTGAAGTATTTTTACATAATGAAGTATGCCAGATGCTGTCAAACTCAGAGTAGCAGGAATAAAAGAAACTTGTCCAAAGGGAAATTTAAGCATACCCAGCAAAAGATCTAATTAAGTCAACTGGAGAAATCACAAAAATTAATGAGTCTGTTTGATGATTCCATTGCACAGTATCTATGATGAACTGATGTATATTTACTTACTTATAAAAAGCCTGGTTCTCCACCCCACACTTCCAAAGATGCTTGCAGGCTGCTGGTGTAGAGGTATGAAAAGACAACATAGCCTTTTTCTAAGAATAAGAAAAAAAATAAGAAAAAACATAAAAGTTGGATTCTTTAAGGCTATGAAATAATCTCTCAGGAAACTGGCAGACATTTAGGACCAAATTTCCAAAGGACATCAATCCACACTTCATTGCAACTCGTTCGTACTTGATTTTCCCTCTGTGAAAATTAATTTTTTAACTAAGAAGTTACTTGTTGGGGAACAGAAGGAGATGGTAGGGTGATTTGTTAACAGAAGAATGACTCGAGGGCATACCTTTCATAGTTTTAGGTAGAAAAAGCCAAACTTTACGCAAATAAAGCAATGTACTAATTTTCATATTTAATGAATATGCACTGGCTCAGATCCCTTGTCAGTGCCAAATTATTGAATTCTTTGTTTCTCCTGCATATAAAGACAACAAGTTCGCTCTCCCAAAGCCATCACTTCCTTCCTTGAGTTCCCCCATCCTCTACGGCCTAGCTCCCCCCTGACTTTCCACCATGTTCTCCTCTCACTTTTATTGTTCACATAAGCCCATCTTGTGCCTCTTATTACCTCCGGCTATTCCTTTTTCCTGATGACCAGTTCTCTTCCCCACCACAATATCCAACCTTATCTTTGGCTTTCTTAGTCCAGCATTTCAAGCTTTCTGCACTTCCTCCAGCTTTCTCATTAAACTTTCACTACTTCCTCTGTATCTCCCCACACACACACACACACAGTTTCTGATTTCCCTTTCCCTTTCTCTCTTCCATTCTCCCTTCTCTGTATACACTGTGGGCCTCAACACAGCCACAGTGATACCCCACGTCACTCTACCATCCTTAAGGACATAGGCAGCTTAAGCAGTATGCTCTAGGCAGGACATTTTTGGTCACAACACTGGAGAATGAGCAAATACTAGAAGAAACTAAACTATAGAGACACTAGACAGAGAACTTCTCCCACATGTCTGCAGTTCTCCTGAGCAGGATGCACGGCAAATCAGTCGGCTCCCAAACAAATCAGGAGAATTGAAACATTGGTCTCAACCCAGACCTGAGTTAACAGGATCAACTGCCTCCTGAGTACTTCTTGGGCTTGTCTATACTACCGCCTTCCTTCGAAGGCAGGATGGTAAGTAGGGTGTTGGGAGTTTACTAATGAAGTGCTGCTGTGCATAGGCAGCACTTCATTAAGCAAATTCCCTCCTGTGGCAACTCCAAAGTTTTAAACTTCAAAGTACCGGCACGCGCCTAGCCATGGCGCACCTGCCGGTACTTCGAAGCGCTGGGGCAATTTCGAAGTCCACTTAAAACTTCGAAGTTTAAAACTTCAAAGTGCCGCGGGGGGATTTGCTTAATGAAGTGCTGCCTAATGAAGCGCTGCCTAATGAAGCAGCACTTCATTAGTAAACTCCCAACAACCTAATTACCATCCTTCCTTCGAAGGAAGGTGGTAGTGTAGACAGAGCCCTTGAGTCTGGAGTGACTCTATAGCCTATATCCTTTCTGGAAGCAACAGCTCACAAAAGCCTTTCAACAAGTCAAGCAGCTTTTCTTGGGGGGTCTGGTTTATTAACACAAAAGTCAAAATAATTCTAACTGTCCTCAAAGACCCAACCCGCTCCAAGGCTCCTTTTAAATTGAGTCTTCCCCTGTGTGTGCCTTGTCCAGCTTTCTGGCTCTCAGGACATACAGCAATGAAATACCAATCACTGGCCCTGTCACCTCACTTGGGCTCACAGGCTTAGGTTGTGAGGCTGTAAATTTGCTGTGCAGATATTGGGTTCAGGTAGGAGCTCAAGCTCTGAGATCTGATGAGGGGGTAGGAGCCCAGAGCCTGAGGTCCATCACCTGAGCCAGCTGACCCAGGCCAGCCATGGTTGGGCCATGGGTCTTATATTCCAGTGTAGACATCAGCAGGCAAACCCCTCTTTTGCTCCCCAGGTTTCTCAAGAGTTACTACAAGAGCCTTCTGCACTCTGCAGATCTTCTTTTCCCTGCTTCCTGTTCCCCTTTCTAGAGAGCAGTTGCCCTCTGTCAGGCCTCCTAGTGAGGCTCCCAATGAGAGACAGGCAGCCTGAACCAATTCCCTTTTAAAAATTCAAGCACACCCCATAAGTACCCAACCAAAAAATGTAATCAGCGGTCAAAGTCTTGACACTCCTGTGCGTTTTTCATGTTTTATGATGGTTCATTTCACATTTAAATAATATTACACTTAAAACTAGACTGAAAAAATACTAGTGAACACATTTTAGGGAAAAACCCTGCAATGCAGGATGGTTGGGTTAGAATAAATCAAATAAATACTGTCAGTTCTAATCTGTTTGTCAGATTAGATACCTTTTTCTCAAAAGCAATAAAAAGACATTTATTTTTATTTTACATGTAATATATAACATATGAAACAAGTTATTAAACCATCCATTATAAAAACTGTTTTAAAATTAAAATATATTAGTAGCTTTTTAAAATTAAATCTAAATGTAAATCCTTTCATATGAAGAATAGCCAACCTCTTTCTGAGCTCCAACCACATAAAATGTCTTCCCTTCAAATTTCAATTTACAGACATCAGCCCTAAGAAGAAAAAAATCTTTTAAGTAAAGGAAAAAATTGCAGTGAAGAAAAGTGATGGGCATGTTCAAGCAAATTTAATGGATTCACAAATGTACACCAGGCAGTCATGGAACAAAATATTAACTCATCAACAGTGCACTCTTGATAAATTTGTCAAAATGAAATAATATATTACTTTTCTTCAGAGAAGAGAACATAGACTTGGGGTATTATGCTCTTGCCATTTTTGTAATCCATTAAAGACTACATTTGGGCCAAGAAGGAAAGAAAAGGAAGTTGATGAAAAGTGAAGATACACACATCTATACTACAAAATTTTTCTCATCTTTAAAATCTTGGAACCCAGTTAAAATAAGGAACTGAACACTTTTAGGAGCCAGATGCTGCACAGAAAGTGCTAAAACAGCAGTCCCCAACCTTTTCGAGACAGCAAACCATTTTGACAATTCAGTAAGATTTTGTGACTCAAGCCAATTCAAAACCAAGGGCAGGGGTGGGGTGGAGGGTTCTCCCTGGGAAAAGGTTTTTGCAGAAACTTGATTCGCCCCAGCCCCCATCCCCAGGCTTAAAGCCCTCGCAGCCCCAAACCAGCTCCCCACCCCCAGGCTTATACCCCTCACATCCTCAAACCCCCCCACCCTCAGGCTTAAATCTCTTGCAGCCCTAAACCACCTCCCCAGCCCAAGGCTTACAGCCCTCACATCCTCAAACCCCTCCACCCACCCCCAGCTTAAACCCCTTGCAGCCCCAAAAAGCACCCCCACCTTCCTCACATAAGTGCCACTGCTGCCCCCTGCTACTCCTTCACCAGGCCACTGCCACCACCTCCTCCACCCAGCTCCCCTGCCCAGCCCTCCTACTCCCTTCCCCCACCTGCAGCATGGGCAGCTCTCCGCCCTGCCGCACCGAAATGGGACTCAATTTAATTGGTTTAATGGCGGAATCCCTCCTGCCAGCCATTAAACCAATTAAATTGAGCTCCATTTCAGCATAGCAGGGCAGGGACTGGGAGCCAAAGGAGTGAGCAATGGGATCTGCAATCCTTAAAACAGCCACATGCAGCTCTGAGCCACCCAGCCAGTGACCCTTAGAAAATTTAATGGCCACCCATGTTTGGGTCCTGACCCATAGGTTGTTGTCCCTGCTCTAAAAAGTTTCCCACACAGAGTGCTGCAAATACATCTAATTTCTTACCAGTAAAATCCCATCTATTTGTATATCTGCTTATTTGTACCTTGATATCACTCATTGCTGTATCTGAGCACTTACAAATAGACTACAATATGAGAAATTGCACGGGATTTTATGAGGCTTCATAGCGCTAATATTGACTACAATGAGATTAGACATCTATTTTATTATGTGTCCTAATCAAGATTTAATATATATTATCTAAAAAGGATCCATCAGTAGCACAATAACCTCCTGCCCCTCCTAGTATAGGTATTTTCATTTAACTGCATGAAAAATTACGAACTTAATAAAACTATATTATAATTACTGTAATTTTTCATAAACCTTTTTAAGACTTTAGTGAGCAGCTGGTTGGCACTGAAGAGATCCATAGGCAAAGAAGAATGTAAACTCATCTCTCGCTGTATGAGCACAATTGGTTCCTAACTTTTTGCTCATAGGTGAAAACTCATAAGAGGGACACTAAATTCCTACTAAAATACTTGTAAAAGTCTCTGATTGGTTCCGAGTGCTCGGAGTGGAAGCAGATGGCGCTGCTTTTGAAAGGTAAGCAAGCCTGGGGTTGTGGGGGTAAAAGGCTGGGGGCAGTTTGGGGACAGGGGTGGGAGAGAGGGTTAAAACCTGGTGGCAGGGTTGGGTCCGCGGGGTGCAGGTGTGTGTGGGGGGCGTGGTTTAGGCTGCTGCAGGTTGCCTCTGTGGGGCTGGTGGGGGGTGTAATGCTGCAGTGGTTCAGGTGCATGGGGCTGGCGGGGAGGTTTAAGTTTCAGCAGTTCGGGTGCATGGGGGCAAGTGGGGGGGGTTAAATTTCAGCAGTTTGGGTGCGCGGGGCCAGCGGGGGGGGGTTAAATTTCGGCGGTTCCAGGTATGTGAGGACAGGTTTAAACTTCAGCAGTTCCAGTGTGTGGGGCCGGTGGCGGCAGCGGCGGCGTGTGTGTGTAAGTTTCAGCAGTTTGGGTGCTGGGGGGTTTAGGTTTCAGCGGTTTGGTGTCTGCGGGGCTGGCGGAGGGGTCAGGCTGAAGAGGGTTGGAGATGCTGGGAGGGAGTAAGTCTAGTATTAGCGGGGGGAGTTCACTCATTGAGTGAACTAGGAGAGGTATGTGTGTCCCTCGTTTAAGCGAGTACTCCTAAATAAAGTACTTTAGTAAAATAAAGTGTTTAACAAGGGATGAGTGTACTAAAAAAACCAAAAACAAGCACTCCTCTCCTACAGATACTGCATTTTAATCATAAATGTACCATATCAGTAAACAGAGCGATGACTACTCAGATATTTTAACTGAGGCTCTGTGATAAGAGTATTTTGTTTTTTTTGAGGGGTGGGGGGAAGCTGATCCATTTATCTGAGATGAACATGTTTTGCCAGCACACAAGGGAAGGTGCCCAGAGGTTGAAGACCACCCAAGGACCATGTGCTCCAGCTCAGGGGTGAGTAAACCTTTTATATCAGGCCCCACTTTTCACTCCTACCATCAGCAGGGTCCTCACAGCATGACTAATATAATCCAAACCAACAGAAATTCTCATTACATTCATATGAACAAAACCTTTTTAGCACGTGTAAGAAATATGTACAATATAAAAACTTTATTCACTGGTACATGATTGTGAACAAACATACATAAAAACAGTAACATCTTTCAGCCTTTTGAGTTAGATGGGAGACTATGACCTAGCAGCTGATTGTGTTGTGTCCCCCCATTACAAAATGTCCTGCCCCCCAACCTTGTGCACCCCTGTTCAGCTGCTGCCCAGGAATAATTTCACTTGACTGCAGTTTAGGGAGAAACAGACTGATTTTAGCCCAACAGGGATTTCTATACTGGCTATCTTTGTAGATTTTTAGATGGTCTCTGTGTGTGTGCAAGGAAAAAAAAAAAAGTCTACAGAAAAATCCCCGTTTGTATAGATGCTTTTCCCCATTCCTCCCACTTCCGGGGAATGGAATCAATTACAGCTCTAGTCTAGCCCCTTCTGAGGTGATGGTCTGGAATAATTACTGTGAAGGGTCACCTAGGAAGAAGCTGCTCCTGTAATCTCGTCAGCAATTGCTCGCACTACCTGAACTGCCCATTCAGACCTCTGGAGTTACAGTGAGGACGATAGCTGAGGCGTCAGTGAAAACTCCCCCAGTGCTTCCTCCAAGACTTTCAGTATGCATGTGGTGACATTTTACAGTTAAATTGGCATGGAGATTGGTTTTTGGAGTGGCATTTTGTTTGGTCTTATTTTGCAACGAAGGCAGTTATTCAGAGTGCAATGTTTCTATGAGCAATTACATTCATTTAGGGGAGGGGGCGACTCTGCAATGCAAATGATTGGGGGACCAGAATTATATGTTAAAAATAGGATGAGACAAATAAATAAAGTGCTCTGCCAGGAGAAAAATGGCGAAGAATACAAAATGCTGAAGACTTTTTCATCTCTCCCTTCTTTTGCCTGTCTTCCTCTGAGGGGCTTGTCTACAGCGGGTCTTTTCTTCCACGAAAACTCCTTTTCCCTGTAAGAAAACCCTTTCCACCCACACAGCTGAGGCGGATACTTTGGAATAATAGGGGCACTTATATCAGAACAGTAACTTCACTAAAACAAACCACTGTTGCCCTTTCCATTCTGTAACTGAGTCAGTGTGCGCTAAGCAGCACTAATTACAGCTTAAGTGGCTTCCTGGGAGGCATCCCATCATGCTCAGTAGCCTGAATGTCCAACCTTACTCGCAGAGCCCCAGCCCCGGCCCCGGCTCGCGGTACTGTGAGGCTGCAGCAAGGTACCTACTGGCCTTGTGGGCAGAGCTCCAGCCCTGGCCACCACTGGGCAGCAGCTGGGTTCCCCCATTAGCTCCACACGCACAGCTCCAGCCCTGCTCCAGGGCACTGTGAGAATGTAGCTGGGTTCCCCGAAAGCCCTGAATGCAGAGCTCCAGCCCGATCTTGGACCCCACTGCAACGCTCCAGGCTGGGCCTGGAGCTCCTTGTGCAAGACCAGTGGGGACCTCTGCACCAGTCCCGGCTTGGAGCACTGCGGGACGGCAGAAGAGTTCCCCACTAGCCCAGTCCCGGCCTGGAGCACTGCGGGGCTATAGTGGGATCCCCTGCCAGACCCACACATGGAGTTTCAGTGGCCAAAAGGGACCATTCAGTCATGTAGTCTGACCTATCAGGTAATAAAACCTCATATAGTTATCCTGGTATCGATCCCAATAACTTGGTCTTTGGTTAAAGCAACTCTCTTAAGAGGAGGATCCAGTCTTGATTTTGTGACTTCAAGAGACAGACACTTCACCACTTTGCTTGGTAACGCTGAACTTCTTTTAAACGACTGCTTCTTGGAGCAGCTGGTTCAGGAATCCACAAGAGGAGAGGCAATTCTTGATTTAGTTCTGAGTGGAGTGCAGGGTCTGGTCCAAGAGGTAAGTGCAACAGGACTGCTTGGAAAGAGTGACCATAATATAACAACATTTAACATTCCGATGGCAGGAAGAACATCTCAGCAGTCCAACACTGTGGCGTTTAATTTCAGAAAGGGGAACTGCACAAAAAAAGAGGAGGCTAATTAAATAGAAGTTAAAAGGTACAGTGACTAGAGTGAAATCCCTGCAAGCTGAATGGAAACTTTTCAAAGACACCATGATAGAGGCCCAACTTAAATGTGTACCCCAAATTAAAAAACACAGCAAGAGATCCAAAAATGAGCCACCTTGGCCTAAAAATCATGTAAAAGAAGCAGTGAGAGACAAAAAGGCATCTTTTAAAAAGTGGAAGTCAAATCCCGGTAAAGCAAATAGAAAGGAGCATAAACGCTGCCAAATGAAGTGTAAAAATGTAAAAAGAAAAGCCAAAAAGGAGTTTGAAGAACAGCTAGCAAAAGAATTAAAAAAGCAATAACAAAATGTTTTAAGCACATCAGAAGCAGGAGGCCTGCTAAGCAACCAGTGCGCACCCTCGATGATCGAAATAAAATAGGAGCACTCCAAGACAATCAAGTTGTTGTGGTGAAACTAAAATTCTTTCCTTCAGTCTTCATGGCTGAAGATGTTAGGGAGATTCCCAAACCTGAGCTGTCTTTTGTAGGTGACAAATCTGAGGAACTGTCCAAGATTGAGGTGTCATTGGTTTCAGAACAAACTTACAAGCCTAACAGTAACAAGTCGCCAGGACCAGATGGCATTCACCCAAGAGTCCTCAAAGAACTCAAATATGAAATTGCAGACCTCTTAACTGTGATTTGTAACCTACCCTTTAAATCAGCTTCTGTACCTAATGACTGGAAGATAGCTAATGTAACATCAATATTTAAAAAGGGTCTCTAGAGGAGATCCTAAAAATTACAGACCAGCAAATCTAACATTGCTAGGGGGCAAACTAGTTGAAACCATAATAAAGAATAAAATTGTCAGACACATAGAAGAACATAATTTGTTGGGTGAAAATCAATGTGGTTCCTGTAAAGGGAAATCATGTCTCACTAATCTATTAGAGTCCTTGAAGGGGTCAACAAACATCTGGACAAGGGGGATCCAGTAGATACAGTGTACTTAAGATTTCCAGAAAGCCTTTCACCAAGTCCCTCACCAAAGGCTCTTACATAAATTAAGTTGTCATGGGATAAGAGATCTATCTATCTATAAATATGGAGATATAGCTATCTCAGAGCCAGAAGGGACCTTGAGAGGTCATTGAGTCCGGTCGCTTGCATTCACAACAGGACCAATCGCCATCCCTGACTGATTTTTTTTTTAAATCTGTTTGCCCCATATCCCTAAATGACCCCCTCAAGGATCAAATTCACAACCCTCGGTTTACCAGGCCTCTGCTCAAACCACTGAGCTATTGTATGATAATAATTCTGCCCACTGTTATTAGATGTAGCAGGCCTGATTATGAGCTCATACAGTGCATCTTCACTGTGCCCAGTTGCATTACTCCTGACTGATGCAGATGGGAGGAGTTAAGACTTAGACCCAGCATATTGCATCTGTAGTCAAGTTCATTCCATGGGAAGGAACCGTGGCTGCCCTGTAGCTTCTTCTCCTCCTCCTCCTCCATAAGTCTGATTTTTGTTTTGGTTCACATTAAAGAAAGGCAGCTTTTAAAAGTCTTTTGTCAGCTGAGTGTTCAGTTTCCAAAGAGGTTCAGATCCACCAGAAATCAGAAAGGATCCTGGGTTGTGTTCCGACTTTGTCCAAGATCCATGAATATTTTCTGAATCTAAACTGATAGTGATTCCATACTCACTACCATTAACAATGCAGAAGCCAGAACAGATACATGTGTCTGCATGTACACACACTCGCTCTCTCTCTTTGTTGCATTCTCTAGAGTTTGACTTAGACATAGGCATTTTAGGCCCATTCCTGGGTTCTCAGCTCCCAGAGCCACAGTTATATCAGAAGTTAAACTTTCACTTTTACTAAGAGGAGGTTTTTAGCCTCCGTGTGTGCAAAGAAACGCTCACCAAAGTGAACTGAACAAAATTCAATGACATTTGCCTGAGTCTGTAAAAAACCTGAAACAATAGCTCTGAAAGGGGAAGACTGCTCCATGCAACTAAGTGGGGTGTTAACGCCATGAGCCAGTGCTCCAGCAGAACTGGCCCCCACAATCGCTACCGTAAGGGAGGACTGAATGTGGTGTAAAAGGAAGAGTGCAGTGATGCAGACATTCCATGGCCGTTGGAGTAAATACTAGCCCATCCCCACTCTCACTGTCACTGCTGTATTGAGGAAAGAAGAAACTTCTGCTGCTGCCACTAAGGAGAAGGTGTCCCATGCAGCCACCTCCACGCCACCACTAGCCCAGCTGAGGACAGGAACAGTGAGGTGATGAACTGTTCATGTACTAGGCTTCGGCAAGGCCAGAGCTGGTTTGGTGACTCTCTGAGCAAACATATGAGCTTCCCAGGATAACCTCAGGCAGCCCATTGTCACAACATGGTTTGAAACTCTCCCTCGACTGAAAATGGTAACAGATGCCACACGTCTTAGCCTGTCCCAATCTTGATCCCAGCCCTGCAATCTGCTGGCCTCTTCTACACCCCGTTCACGATTCTCACTCATGCAGTGCTGGTTCCCAGCCCAATTGCTACCATAGCTCAGGCTGCTTCTGCTCCAACCACATCTCAGTTTCAGAAAGGCATGGCGAAGAGGTGAGCTGCAAAGATGAATCCACAGGTGACCCCCTCCCCCGCCCCTTTGTTGTGGGAAAGCAAGTGGTTACTCTTTTTATGGAACACCAGGAATAGACCATTGTCTCTCGATCCTGGTTAAACCAGGTGGGACTTGGCTGCCACACAGCAGAGCAAGAGCCATGAAGCAGATCACATTGACTCTAACTGGCCCTAGAGATTTAACAAATACTATGTTTGGCTCAGGGAAACAGTTAGAAATTATTCCTCCAAAATTTCAAGATTACTTTTTTGCAAAGTTCTGATTTTGGAGGAAAGAAGAGAAAATCATTTTGTTTACTTCCCTTCCACTCAACTTTGCCCCTGCCTTTTCAGTTGTAAAAATGGGGAAAAAGGGAGGGGAAGAATTAAAAAAAGAAAAGGGGAAGAGGGAGGAGAAAGACAATAAGGAGAGAAAAGATAACCATTTATTTCCCATTTTTGAAGCAACCAGTCTTAACTCAGGCTATGCACACACTATATTGGGTACTGGGTTATGTATCTTACACACACATTCACTGTACAATGTAGTGAGATGCCGTGCAGTTTAGCCATAAACATGCGCAATACTGTAAAGATTTACCTATATGCTTAATTATATGCACAGGAACTATTCCATTAACTGTGCTGGGACTATTCACATGTGCAAAATTAAACAGGTGCATAACTTTTAGAAGCATTATAAACACACACCTGCAGCCAAACAAACCCTTTAATAATATAACAGATATGGGATTTTGGAAGCATTTCATTTGACTGCTACGTGAACCCAATCAAAATAAAACCCTAATAACAAAGTGATGCAGAATATAGGACCCTGACTTTGAACTTGGCAGATAGTGTCTCACCCTATTCCTACTTAAATCAATGTTAAATGTCCCATGGATTTCAACTGTGCTACATGAGGTGATAGTATTGTGCATAATGGACTATTCAAATAGGAGAGGCAGACCCCACAGAGAATGGGTGGATGATATACTAGATTGGTGCACAGCTAGTTGACAGAAATTAAGCCACTCCTTACTGGAGAGGAAAAGATGGAAAGAAATAGTGAGGGAGGCATCAGATACCAATGAGCACTGAGCCCATGGTTGTTGACGACGATGACGATGATGATGGTGGTGGTGAATGAGATGATCAGGGAGGGGGGAATGAAAGTGAATATTTTGTTTAGATTTACATTTTGTTTCAGTTTTTTTTGTGTTCATGAACCTATTCACTCTAAGCTGAGCTAACACTGTGACGGGAGTTGTCAAGCAAAATATAAAGTTTATGTAACATATCAGAGAGTTTGTCTCACAAATTCTTTCACAACTATACTAGACCAACCACACCCACCTGCATCAGTGTATGTTTCTATCCTCCCTGTTTGTGCTTGATATTCTGCATCTATTCACAGCATTGTAAGACTTCAGTTCTGGTCCTTATGCATTTGCTTCCTCAGGTATACTTGCCCATGGCTCGGTTTGAATTCAACTCTTTCCTTCCCAAAACCTTGCTCTGGTCTCTAACTGAATTAAGTTTTTAAAAATTAAATAGAAAACATACACGCTATATTTCAATTACTGTATTTTTCGAAAATGGAGGCTGAAGTCAGGGACTGGAGGTGAGGCAGGGAAGAAGGTGGATGGTTTAGGAGGACTTCTTGAACAACAGACTCACAGATGCACAGACAAATGGACTCACAGACAGACAGGACATCTTGTGTTTCCTGTTGACAACCCACAATGCCTAAGTGAGGCCAGGCATGATGGGCTACGCACCCAAAATGCATTGCTCTTATTTCAGAACTGGGCTCTCTACTGTAAACACTCAATTTCAAAATGCTGCAGTGTGGATGCTCTCTTCAGAAATAACTTATTTCTACATAGCAATGTAGAAATAAGTTAGCCCAGAAAAACCCTGCAGTGTAGACACAGATTTAGTCTTGGTATGAACCGAAAGAATTATTCAAATTAATGTAAATTTACTAACACCTGAAATTAATAGGTTTGCTCCAAGAACCCTGGAAAGTACAGGATTGGGCTACAACAAGAGACTCCCCTTGTGGGGCCACATTCTTCCCTTGCACTAACGGTTTGATGTAAAGGGAAATTAGTCTGGGTCAAAGAGCTGGCTCTATACCACACCAAATATAACTACCATAACCGCCAATCATACCAAACAAAGAATTGGCCTACTGTAGAAGTTGACCATAGACCTTCTGCATAATCCATTTTTTATCAGAGCTATTTAAGATGCAAATAAGTAGAGTATGACGCATTCTAAGTTATTCCACCAGCTGTCAAAAAGCTGGTGATTTCATGAAAAAGACTGGAAACGCTGGCAAGAGAGATTCAGCCTATCTTCACTGACCATACAGTAGTAGCTTCAGATGTGTCCTACAACAGTGAAATCTTTGAGACATGAAGCAAGTTGTCTTAAGAAAGCAAAGGCACAGGGACCAAATCTACCTATATTTAAATATCTGTATAGGAACTATAATTTATAAACATAGAAAATGCCACCTCCTTGCCCACGTTAACTACTTTTTTTTCCAAAACCCTATTCTTCCTTTTCTTATTTAAATATGGAAATGACACATTCAGGATCCAAGCACATTATGGTAGTAACTGGGCAAGCTTCCTTATGCACTCTTGCCATTAAATCATAGTAGTGACCTCCAGCATGACGGTTACTGAGTTTCGAGCATCTCTATCAACTACTGTTCAAGGTTGTCATATGGACTCACGTCAAGTAAGAAGAACGAGACCACCAATTCCTTTTTCATATGTAGTCTAAAATCCTTGAAAAATAAAATGCAAAACACCAAAAAAGTGAAATTTCAATATTCTACCTGTAACTTTCTTAAAAGAATTGGGAGGGAACACACAATTAGAAGAACCCTATGTAATACTCTAATTATAGGTGATATGCTTACCATCTGAACAAATGAATTCTTTTATTTCCCTGAAAAACCACAAATCCAGTTGCTGTGAATCCTAAAAAAGTAGTGGTACCAGTTGAATCCTTAAAATAAGAGAAAAAACACAGCTTAAAGCTATTTGTTTGACTTTTTCCCCCCATAAAATACATTGTATTAATTGTTAATGTGGTAAAAATTCTCAGTCCATTGTTGTCATCAACATGGTATCTGTATTCTTTGGACAGAGTCTTATCTGTAAAATTATTCTCAACATCTAAGCTAAATCCTCAGCAATAGAAACTTGTTTCTTACTATTTGACAAGATAAAACCATCATATGCTTTGTCTGTCTCCACATGTAGTTTTGGTACATGTATACATACACAAATAGTTCCATTTAATATAAAAATGCTCACCAATGTGAGTGTAGGATTCACAAATTTTGCCCACATGTCCTTCATCTTACTTCCTTCAACCTTGAAATACACAGGCACAAGCTCTCTCGTGTGATCTCCAATACCTTCTATCATCATCTGTGCTAGAAATATTGTCACAAGACAGCCTTTCTTGCTATATTTAGATTGTTCCAATGTTGGTGGAAATCGTTAAGTGCAAAGATAAGTGGTGTTTTCCATTAAATCAGTAAACCAAACTTTGAATTCCATAAAGAAAAAGCTGGATTCAAGTATTCTGAGCAAAAAGTTTAGGTCTGTTCATGTTTTCTAGTAATCAGTTTTCCCTATGCCTAGTTCCAAACTCTCATTTAACTGGAATAATCTGCTTCACTATTCCATAAGATTTATTATAAATCATTATGCAATCAGAAATATTAGGCTTTTTTGAAGCTTTCTGTGGGAGGTAAAAACAAAAACAGAGACAGAGAGTTTAACATATAGGTGTTCTCTTGTAAATACTATTACAAAAACTCTAAGATCCATACAATGACATCTGAAATAATGTGGTATGGTTTTCATCCAAAGCTTGCCGAAATAAAGGGAAGTCTTTTCATTTACTTCATGGACTTTGGATCAGGTCCCCTACTGAATAAAGAACATAAATACATGCAATAATGCAGATACAACCTTGGATGGGGATGACTGTTTAAATAGGTCACTTAATTTGTCCCCAAAACCAGGCTGGAATGCATTATTTTTGAAACACAAACATGCAAAATAACAATTACAAACAGCATAAAAATGGACATCCTTAAAAGCAAATTAAGAAGGTAAAACACCATCACTTAAAAATACAGATGTATGGTGTTTTTATTTGTACACAAGACAACTAGTGGTTATAACCAAATATCCCTTCTAAAAGGCCACATTGTTACTGAAATTCTTGGAAAATGTGAAGTATTTCCCATCCAGAGTATTTGTTTAACTATAATGTACCGTTTACCCAGTATTACATGTATTATAAAAGAATGAAACCTTGTAAACTCTTCCATGATACTGCATTAAGAAAAAGTTTTGAAAGGCCACTAAATTAGCCATTACCATAATTTTTGCCTCAGTACATTTAACAAAAATATACTCTTACTTAGTATGCTCTACTTTGTATGTTTGCCTAAGGCATCATTTTCTGTTGACTAGAAACAGTTATAAGCAATAACTATATTGCTAGAGTACAGCAGTACAAGTTGTTCACAGGCTTGGGATAGAAATACTTATGGCATGCCAGGACCTCAAAGAAAATGTTCACATACTGACACAGCATGAAAGAGTGTCATACTCTGAAATACTGCCTATGCAAGGCAGTACATCTAGGACTAATACATAGGTGTTTGTCAATCAACGTTTTACAAGACTGCAACCCCTCTCGTGATTTCTGGGGAGGCTCTCAGACATATTTTAGTACACATGGCTAAATGAAAATGGTACTAATTAACTGAATCTGATAATCTGATTAACCTATAAAATAATACTCTATTAAAAAACCCAAACTATTACCTTGCAAGGATGCGGATCAACACCATAGGTTTCCAAAGCATGTGCTTTCAATAGTAAATTAAATTCAGCAACAGATGGACTCTGTCCTCTGAAATTACAGAAGGCAAAGATAGCAGTTTAACTAAAACTCAAGAAAAAGGTATACTTTTGCCCAGTTCAGAAAATTACAATAATCAAAACTAGACAAAGAAAAGAAGACCTATTAACATATGCACAATTTCAACCATATAATATTTACAAAAAGAGAACAAGATCTTTCATGAGACTTCTGCTGTTGCTCTGTTTTAATGCCTAATCTCTTCACATTAAGTTTTGATACTTTTTGCATACCACCAGGTCTCCAGTCATCCGTACAATTAGTCAAGGTCATCAAGTATCCATCCAGTCAATGTGACGTTCTTGTTTACGTTCCAAGTCAAATCTTACCATGAAATAAACCTCAGTATATGTTTTTCCACATATACCTTTCCAAACTCATTTAAAAGGATTGTCCAGATTAAGAAACATTCCTTCCAGCTCATAATACTAAACAAAAATATTACGAAGAGTACCGAGATACAGGCCTAATTATAGCAAAACCTGCTTCCACCACCAGAGTTAAACATCTGCCAGCATTTCTATTACAGGCCCTTAATTTTAGGATTCAGTTCACAATCAACCACAAGTATTCACTAAAGTCCGAAACACGAAAGGCAAAGTCTAAAGCCTGAAGCAAGTTTTGCTGGTACTTTTCAACTCAGTCCTTGCCAGTTTCCATTATAAACCACTGCAGGTTGATTTTTTTAAGATGCAGTAGAATGCCAGTATTTTCAAACAGATGTATTGGGTGGTAATTTGAAAGCCAAAGCTCTGTGTGGTTTCCTAGAGTTGGTGGCAGGGTGAGGATAACTTTTTCCATTTTCCCCACACAGTCCGGGTATCCTAGTTGTCAATTATATTTGTCTGTGCTTCATTTGACAAGCACTGGGAGAATGGTGGGGGGGGGGGGGCAAGCAGTCAGTCAAATCTTCCAGTTAACTAAGAATTAACTGGAGTAAGTGCAGAATGAGGGCGAGGGTTCCAGAATGGGGTCATGGGTGAAGGGTTTGGGGATGAAGAAGAGGGCTCTGGGATGGGGAGCGTGGCACAGGAAGGGTTTCAGGGTGCTGGACCCAGACAGCATTCACCTTGGGTGGCTCACCAAAAGTGAAGACATCTCCCTGCTGCTTCTAGGTGGAAGCACAGTTCATTAGCTCCCATTGGCTGTGGTTTCCTGCCAATGAAAGCTGCAAAACCAGCACTAGGGGTATGGCATGGGTAGCGCACAAAGCCCCCGTGGCTGTTCCTTCTCACCACTTCCAGGGAGCCATGAGGAACCAGGTATGCATAGCGGCCCCACACCAATCTGACTATGAATCTGACTTCCCAAGAAAATCAGAAATGCCAGTTTATAAGCTTTCCAATTGGTGAGGTGACAGATAACACAACTTTTATAGTATTTAGTTTGAGCTGGCCACAGCTGCACACGGAAGCAAGGGCTTCATTGAGCTGCCCGTAATGATGTCAAGGGTCCTTTTCTCGAGGTGATGCAATCAGTTTAGAATCCTGTAAGGTTCTGTAAGATAATGATTTTGTATTTACAAAACATTGAACTATATCTGCCATTGTGATGCTTGCAGCATTAAACTAGCTTGCTCAGGCTCTCTTTCAAAGGCAGTTTCCCTTTCCCTCCCTTTCTCCAACTTCTTCCAGTAGAACAACAACAACAAAACCGTCAAAAGTAGGAAAACAAAACAATCTGAAATGAACATTTGTATAGCCACATTGAAAAAATTCTATGGAAAATTTCAAACTAAAAATGTTTTTATTTTGTTCAGAAAATTTTGCACAAGAGGAGACTCACCTCCAACCTGCTAACATGTAAACCAAGTAGAAATGAGCTGTACCATAGTGTAAGTTAACATTATAAATTCTACAAGATTTTTGCCTCATGTATTTGTAGATAACAGAGCACACATTGACTTAAATAACTTAACAGTTAGTTGTTTAAATCACACAAATTAATAAAACAGATTTTGGTTGTTTATTCACAACTTCTCCTTTTAGTGGGGACTAATCTACCTCACAAAATATATCAGGAAGATATGGACTTTTATGGAGTGGCAGAAATTTTGGAAGTTAACCTTTCTTGTTAATATTAAAAAGCTATCTTAAATATATACATAATCCATCATAAAGCCAGGAAATCAGGAAACATAACTGAAATGCCTTTCTTACCCAACCTAAAGGCAAGAGCTCTCCAAATTCAATGATCTGTGTGTGTTTCATTGCATGCTGAACTCAAAACCGAACAGGGTCGGAGATTTGGTTTTAATTAAATTATGGACATACCCAAAATGGCTTCTGCACAAAACATTAAAATAAAAAAAAATAAAAGTAGAAAGTCTAGAAATGGCTTTAAAGTCAAGTATATTATCAAATTAAAAAAATAGGTTCTCTGTCAGAGAAATTATATTCAACCAATGCTAATCAACTACATTTGCCGGACATCAGCCTGATTCACCACCTATAAATATTAATCCCAGAAACAGAGGGTCTTTTACATACTGTAACATCGAAAGTGGTCACCAAGAATAGGGAAGGCTCAAAAGGCTCATCAGAGAAATGTCCAGGTTAAAAATGTCAATCAGCCTCACTGAAGCCTGCTTTCAAAGAAAGTCATGAGGAAAAAACAAGCAATTACTATGTCAGGTACTCTGGTGCATAGGATACTAGAAAGGGAAAAGTAGAAAGGGAAGAGTAGGACTCCTCTTTAAATGTCATATCCGCAAATCAATCTTATCATTTTAACCACTTCCCAATTGCCTACTTATAAGCCCAGTTCCAGTATTAGTATGGAAGATGGACAATGATTCTTTGCTATATGAAAACCAGTGAAGCTTCTAATGAAATAAAGATGGAGTTCCACAATCATCTCTGCTTTTTTCTTGTAACTATGTCAAATCACATCACAACCACTCTCCTTGGCAACTTTAATGCCACTGTTGATAATTTGAGCAGAGCATTTTAAGAATGTGATTGGACCTGTTACTGTGTGCCTCAAATGACAATGATGGCAGTCTTTTACAACTGCATGTTTCTCATGAGCTTGTCATTGTGAGCATCTGGTTTCCGAGGAAGAGTATTCACCAGTTGGATTGGTCAATAACTGATGGCCAAACACTGACTATGACTAATTCCACACAATTTCTCATAGTTGTAAGTCATTCATCAGCAATTGCAGAATTCACTGGTCTGCTGAGCTTGATAACACAACCATGAATTAGTCTCTGCTAATTTCCTTCTTAAATTGAGTGGCGGAAGGCTAGCACAGTGGCCTAAGCGTTGGTCATAAAAACTCAGAGTTGTGAGGTCTATCTTTTAGGAGGCCATTTAGTGGTCTGCGGCAAATAGACTTAAAAAAAACATCTGTCAGGGATGGTGTTTGGTCCTGCCCAAGAGGGCAGGGGACTGGACTCAATGACCTCTTGAGGTCCCTTCCAGGTTTGGTATTTCTTCTTACTGAGAAAAAAGGGTCACCAAATTTCAAATTATTGAGACCATAACGCAGCTGAAATCTTAAAACAGGTTTCAGACCCTGCCAGAGTCCACTGATGCTCAATCATTCTAAATATACTTCAGATCTCAGATAACTGGCAATACTATGACCTTCTCTGGTCCCAATAAGAGAGCCAAGAACCCCTGAATCTCCATTAATATCTTCACCACCAGTGAACAGTATAACAAGGCTCATTTGGAGGTAATATGGTCACATATCATAACTAAATTGAACTCATAAGTACTGCCTACAAAGCTTATATGGAAGCTAAAGCTACTGCACTCAAGTAAACATCTGCCAGAAATGTTGTTGCCTTTTTAAACAAACACTTGTGCGTCCTCACTGTGAGAGGTTATTTACCTAGTACTGTCTATTACAGTTCTAGTGACCTAACCAACACAGCAAAAGACCGCATGGCAAACTGGAGTGAACACTTCTGTCAGCTACTAAACACCCTCCAATCTTCTTTGGAGCCTGATATTAAGGCCTCTGTTGAGATGATGTGTTCTACATAAAATGCTCCTCTGGAATTCTCTGTGGACAAAACACCTAGCAATAGCAATAATATTATGGGAAATAAGGTGGTAGGAATCTGTTAAAAAGCACCAAAGCAACTATTATTTGTGGTACCAGGCATTGCCAAATCTAATTTGCAGAAGAGTCAGTTCCAATCAGCTGACAAAAAGGCATTATTCTACTGCTTTAGAAATACAAAGGCTGCAAATAAGATCACTGTGAGTATAGCAGCATTGCTTTTTTATCTGTCCCAAGGAAAGTGTTTGCTTCTGTTTTAGTGGCTTCTGATATCTTAAGAAAAAGACGACCATAGCAGGCTGGCTTCACTCAAACCATTCCACAACAGAGTAACTCTTTAGTTTGCTAGCTTATTCACACTGCATTTGTTATTTCAAGCTGCAGTCTCGCAAATGGGAAAATAACTGCCTTTTTCCAAATGACAACAGGTGTTTGAGGAGGATACCTTGCATCCCAAGAACTCTTCAATGCAGTCAAAGACTATGCTTGACCAGACACTAAATACATACATTTTAGGCATACCCTTTGGGAAAAAAAAAAAAACCTTACCAACATCAATTTTTCCAGTGGCACAGCGTGCGTTAACCAACCAGTGGATAAACTGGCTGTGGCATTTAAAGCCCTGGAAAGTTCATTCTGAAAATTAAGTGGAGAAAAAACAAAAGGCTTCCGGTTGCTAATTTTGAACGTGTTATGGGCTATAGCATCTTAGTGGGCAGTCATCTAGTAAAGAATGTCAGTGATTTCATCTAGCTTGTCTCTTGTTAATAAGATGGTCAACATCAAGAAAGCATTTGAAGCTGACTCTGCAAAACTGTCATCAGTAACAATGTACCCCATCAAGAATGCCTTTCAAAATCAAACAAACCGCTATGCAGGGAGTTGAATCTAAGGATATATAATGCTTTGGTGTTCACTATGTGAATCATGGCCACTCACTGCTTAGACCCACAGTGTCCAATACACATGTGGCAAAGAGGGCAGTAAAATGTGGTGAAATGTGGCTCAGAAGAGCAGCACACATGGGGTGCCCCTCTGGCCACTCCACACACGTGCCCCACCACGTGGTGGGACAAACACGTGGTGCTAGAGGCAGAGGTGGTTCCTCTGGCCCTGGCAGGCTCCAGCTGCAAGGCGACTAGCACAGTGTGGCTTCAGCCCAGGGCGGCTGGCGCAGCTCCAGTGAGTACTCTCACAGTGGGGATGTGTGCCTGGCTTGGGGTGGCAGGGCAGTGCCGGGGGGCGGGAGGGAATGGGCAGGTCCTGTGTGATCAGTTAAATTTCTTTTGGATGCCACTGGCTTAGACTATAAAGAGGCTGGACTCCACTCAAATGCAGCAGCATCTACACATGAGAAAAAAAGACAGCATGAATTCCAGTTGAATGAAAAAGAGCTGCATTCTAACCAGACAGATCACGCTCATTCAAATAGTTGCCCAAAACTCTCTAAGGTAGTCATCTATTCTGAATGAGCTTCCCTGCAAGGATATTTGTCATTAACCTGAAACATACAGGATGGAAAGACTCTCCAGAAGTTCTAAAACATGATGAATGGATGGCATCACATGTCACTCAGGCATCCTACAGCACAGCATGGCAGAACTGGTTCAGGACAGAACATCTTGAAGGCACATAACATTCAATGATCTCTATGCTGTCCATACAATAGCATGAGGATGAACCAAACCAAACCTTAATAATCTAATGTACCTTCTTCATCTGTATATATGCCAAGGAGATCATTTCTTTTTTCTAAATAAATGTATCCATTTCAAATCCAAAGCAACTGCAAACTGATTATTGCTTTAATAGTAGATACTACTGTTGATTAATGTGAGAAGCCTTTAGACTTGTCTTAAAACTACCTCAGACAGAAAGTCCTTTCATCTGGGGTAAACCCTCCAGTTAATGCCCTTAACCTGCAAAATAGGGAACATAACCAAATTTCTCTCTGTTTCATATTTCACTTCAATCAGGAAAGCCGAGTATGCAACTGTATTTCCTGCAGGCATCACATGTGCACACATAGATAATTTATTCAGCATTAAAGAGTATCTTAAATATTTCACATCTGCAGAAATTTAAGTCATTTTTAATTTGATCAATTTCCAGATCAGAAAGCCCAAAACTGTGCACTCAGGAAAAAGGATGGATACTGTTCTGTGCAGAAAAACTTGGCAGCCTGCATTACAAAAAGAGAAATGCATTTCTGATTTGAATTCAGAGCTCTACAACTGGGATAAGCTATGAGTTAATGACTCATCCTGTATGTACTATGTGAGCATCCAAGAGGAATCTATCCTTTCAAAGCTCCAGCTAAATCTTTGAAGAAATACTCGAACTGAAGAACTGAGCAGCCTGCAATCTGTTATTTTCTTTTAAAATAATGAGGTGTGCGCCATAGAGGATTATGGGAAATGTCACCGACACTACTTGCTCCCCTACCACAAATTCACTTCTAAAATCCTTTTCTCCTTCATTCTCTACATCTGGGGCCGGATAAGAAGCAGAATGCATCCTTTGTGGCAGTCAGAGAATTGAAGGGTTTTGGCCTCCTATTTCTTGAAAAAGTTTATAATGAATTTGTTTTTAGGAAAACATGGAAAATTGAATCAAAAACCTTTGGTCAGATCTATTTCCTGCTGCTGATCTGCTGAATTATGTTGGGCAAGTTGCTTCCGCTCTCTGTACTTGAGTTTCCTTATCTGTGAAAAGGGAATAACGACACTTACCTCATTTCAAAAATCCTTTGAGCTAACAGTGCAAAGCATTTTTGAGAGACATCGTCATTATGGTTCCGTAATAATTTTTGTATCCCTTCCAGACAGCTGCTGCTGAACACTTATGTACCATATTCCTTCCAGCAGCCATTATTCAACATTTAAGATCTGAACTGTGGCTAGGTTAAAAGTCAAAGACTTACAAAGCGTGCATGCAATGAAGCGGTAACCATCTTCTGTTTCCACTGAAGGTAACGGAGGCTGCAAGCACTGCACTCCTCATGCAGCTTTAAACAACATAGGAGCTCTTTTGAGATTCCAGTTTACTTAGGGTTGTTGATGCTGTACATTCTGTGCTGTAATCTCAACAAGGTAAGCCACAGGGACATTATAACAATAAGTCCAGAGGCACCTTATAGACTAACAGATTTATTGGAGCATAAGTTTTCATGAGCAAAGACCCACTTTCATCAGATGGATCTGACAAAATAGGTCTTCACTCACAAAAGCTTATACTGCAATAAATTTGTTAGTCTAATAAGGTGCCCCAAGACTTCACATAGTTTTTGTGGATACAGACTAACATGGCTACTCCTGATATTATACAAAGGCCCTCCATCTCTGAAATATTCTCCACCACATTATATACCAGATCATCTGTGGAACCTTTTAGCAAGACATTTTAGGTTTTTTGTTTTTTAAGTTTGGGGGGGTTACCGATTTCCATAAAGAATTATCTAGGTGATTTATTTTTTACATGTCAGGGACAGCTATCAGATTGTATAGGGTTGTTGGTTTTTAATCTTTTTCATACATGTTAGTTGAGAAGTTTATGAAGCCATGTGCGCTACATGCTCAAGTCCTTACATCTGTTTTATTTTGCCCTTATTCAGACAAAACTTCCTAAGTATTTAAAAACAATTTTAACTGATCACAGGCTACAATAGCGCCTGATTAAAAACTTCAGGACCTGGCATTACATTTTCAGTTTTTGACACTCAGGAGATTTAAGCATCTAAAACTGTATTTAAATGGTGCCTCATTCCCATAAATATATTAAGATTACTAAGAGTTCTTCTCTTCCTTTTGAGCTAAACTCAGTATACAGTTTTTAATGCGTTACTTTGTAGTAGTTACAATAAAATTGTCATATAGACAACTTGATAGAAAAGCACAGATCAAAAAATCCTTTTAACTACTTTTCCTGCCTTATTGCATAGTCACTGAGTCTTTTAAATTAAAAATAGCACAGCAAAACGTTGCAATTTCAAGCAATGGCACTGCAGCACTTGGAATTCTTACAGGAACCAGTACCACAACCGAGTAAAAGCTTTAAATTTTTCAGTATATGAACAGAAGTAACACTACCAGTCAGTTGACAACCTAATTGCTAAAATTCTAGTGGAAAATTTGAAAGCTAGGAAAAACAAACAAATATCAAACTCTTCATATGAATTTCCCATTCATAATAAAGTTTCAAAGATCAATCATTTAAAACAAGCAACACAATTATGGTATGATTTAATACCACAACAACAGTAAACAACACTTTCACTTTATTTAGTTCCTTATATCAGATGGTTTCAAAGCACTTAACTAAAAGAAATTCCTGAAGTCACACAATATCTGAAACAGTGGTTAGTAAAAGAGAGATAGCCGTGCTAGTCTACATACTATCAAAACAAGCAAAAAAAAGCAGTGCAGTAGCACTTCAAAGACTTACAAAATAATTTCTTAGGTGATGAGCTTTCATGGGACAGACCCACTCCTTGATCTGAAGAAGTGGGTCTGTCCCACAAAAGCTCATCACCTAATTAATTATTTTGTTAGTCTTTAAAGTGCTACTGGACTGCTTTTTGTTTTGATAGTGGTTAGTAAACTCTCTTTTAGACATGACACTCCATTATAACTTAATGCAGTGATTTAAAAAAACTCCTTGGACTCCAGGAGCTTATCCCAAGAGACAGACAGCAGTGAAGCTGGACTCTAGCCAAATGGGCAGCCCTAATAAACTTCCTTCCTAGGATGAAGCTCTTGGCATGAAGGAAAAGGAAAAGCTGGCCACTTACCCTTTATTGGATAACCCAGGGGGAAAAAAACAAAACAAAACTGTGTTTGAGAACCCCTTAAGTGGTATGCAGAGAGGCATTGGGATTCATTCTGCTTTGTGATAAACAGCAGAACTCAATCCCAAATGCCTCCATCAGCTACAGGAGGATAAACATGGAGACGACAACAAACGCTTTCAATATGCATCATTCCAACTACCTTTCCCAGCAGCAGTCTCTGGGCAGCTCTAACAAATGTCATGTAAGATGACCATCTCTTTCCATTGAGCAAGCTAGTCCTACTTCTACAGTACGTACTCCTAACATCAAAGGGACCCCTTGTAAAATCGTACAAACCAGTCTAAATTTTGTTCCTTGCTATTCACAACAGAAATTTCTTTTTTTAAACAGTGAATTTCTCCAGAAGTTTTGCTGCTGTTCTAGTTTCTAAAAGCTAATGTCTGTTGGGTTCATACAGTTTGCTCCTTAACTCAACACCTGCGGAAATTCTTTCCACACTTGCTGTATAAATGTTAGTTCTGGTCTGGTTCACCTTCCATTACCCACACACAATTACAGACGAACTTTTTTTTGAAATGTTTCATATTCTGAACAATAGACTGTTTTCCCCTATGAAAGCTTCTATTTTTGTTGAATTTTTCAGAGATGGGGGGTCCTTCATTTTTTGGCACCGAAAAACTCCACAATTATAGCTTTTTTCTTACAGTAAAAACTGTACGTTTTGCTAAAATGGGTAAAAAATTTTAGGTTCTGTTGTGAAAAATATTCCATTTCATAGTTTCAATAAAAATACAGCAGGAATATATGATAATTTCGATATTCATTTATTTTGCCATGTTATTTTATGGAGGAAAGAAATGTTTTCTGACAGAGTTTACAAAGAGTGGAATGGTGTGGGTATCTTGTGCTGGACTGGGTCCTCATTCCCCTACATCTCTATTCCCTCCGCACAATGAGTCTCCTCTGATGTTAACCTACATTGGCCCCTTAGCTGTAGAGAATTCATTCAAAGAAGGCAGACAAAAAAGAGCATCATTACTAGATAAATGACAGCTTCCTTTAAACATGGACACAGCTCTTAGACCAAGGTTCGTCTGCTGAAGGCATCTGATTATGAGACTAACACTGCTACGGCAACACTTCAGACAATCACCTGCCTTTGCCAATCAAGAATGAAATAGAAGCCCATTAATCCAAACTGGCTGTTACGGTTTATTTTAAACATCTAGATTCACAGTAACTCAATTAAATACTTAAAAAGATATAGGTTTCATTGACCTCTAGAAAGTGCAAAGTGAGTTGTTTGATGCTTGTTTCCCCATGTGCAGTTTACACTAAAATGGACATGCTGAGTACAGTGATAATAAAAATGTAAATCTCTATCAGACAGGTCTGATGATATTGCTATGGCAACATAGGCTGGCCAGAAACTATACAACTTTGTTCTAATGCCAGCAAGCAGAAAGAATTTTCGTTAAGAGAAATATATTTACATTGATATAGTGCTTTTCATCCCCAATGATACAAACATGCTTTATGTACAAAATGATACACAAACTAAATACAAAGACCACTCACCATTGAGGGTATGTCTTCACTTGGAAATAAATTCAATTTTATTAAAGTTGACTTTTTAACACTAGATTTTTATAAAGTCAATGGTGAATGTCCACACTTGCTTACAAAGTCGACTTACTGTGTCCCCAATAAATTTGCTGTGTTTGACTGTCAGCAGTGCATTGTGGAGTACCTATCCCACAGTTCCTGCAGCCCCAATGCATTCTGGCTTTTATGGGGAAAAAATTCACACCAAGTGGTTGTGGGTATTTGATGTCATCATCTTAGAATGCATTGCCCTCACTCTCCCTTCCTGCTGAAAGCAAACGGCCAAAGGAATTTTTGCACCACTTTTACATTGCCTGCCACACACTGTTACCAGGATAACATGGATCCAGAGACACTTCAAGCTCTTGCAGAGTGTTTTATGATCAGTTCCCACAGTGCACTGCAGTGGATCCTGAATCTAAGAAGCTAGGAGGATGACTATCTTGAGGTGAGGGGCAGTTCCGCATATCAAGAGAGGGAGAGGAGGAACATGGAGTTGGTGGCAGCACTGGATGCATTGTACGCTGTGGAGTTCAGGTTCTAGACTCAAGAAACCAGCTGAGGCTAGTGGGACCACATCATTTTGCAGGCATGGGGCAATCAGTCATGTCTGCAAAACTTCTCCATGAGTAAGGTCACTTTTGTGGAACTTTGTGGCTTGCCGTCAGCCTGAAGCACTGTGATGCTAGAATGAGACCTGCTTTGATAGTTCACAAGCATGTGGTAACTGATCTGTGGAAGTCTGTAATGCCAGACATCTACTGATCAGTGGAGTGTGCAAATCTACAGTGGGGGCTGTCGTCATCCAAGTGGCCAAGGTGATCAGTAAGATTTTCCTACAAAATACACTGACTCTGAGGAATGTGCAGGACATAGTGGATAGTTTTGCTGCCATGGGGTTCCCTCACTGAGGTGGGGCCATAGATAGAATGCACATTCCCCACCCTGGCACTGGACCAGCAGGCCTCAGAGCACATAAACCTCAAGGGGTACTTCCCTATCGTGTGTGGGATGGTCAGGAAAGAAGCCTGACATGTATCTTTAGGAATTCTGGTCTGTTCAGAAAGCTCCAGAGTGGTACTTTCTTCCCAGACCAGAAAATCACCATTGGAGATGTGGAAATGCCCATAGTGACTCTTAGCGATCCTGCTCACCCCTTGCTCTCTTGGCTTATGAAGCCATACACAGGCACCCTGGACCGCAGTAAGGAGCTATTCAACTTTGGAGGATTTCGAAGCTAAAATCTAAGAAGTATGTCCTGAGCATGAGCAAACTGACTTTAAGGGCTTATAAACAATTAAATTTAGGCAGATTTTCACATTTTTGGCAAATGGCAAACTCTTAACATGAAGACCAACTCATTGCCAAATGTCAAGTGCCTGCTCCCTACTATGGAGGTGATACAGCTTTTTAATTAAAAGGAATTTTTTTTTAAACAGCAGAACCAATGCCCTTTTTCCTAGTCTTACTCTCTCAAACGGTTGGGCCAGTTGGGCTGAAGTTCTCCAAAATAAATTCAGTCTTAGGTGGAACACTCAGCATGAAAAAGTTTGAGTCAAAATGGTTAATGTCTGGCAAAGAAAGAGCAAGTAGAAATAGGATCTTATATCAGGAATTGTCAAGCACCTCCTCTACAGCCCCCATGTAAGAGAGAGATGTGTATTAACTAAGGATTGGTCTACAGCAGATCTTTTAATTGACTGCAGATATGCAATTCTAGCTACAGAAATTGCATAGCTAGAATCGACTTACGTGCAGTTGACTGTAAGGTCTGTCCTCACTGAGGGACATATACAGGAGTGTTTCTCCCATGAACCTCCCTTACTCCTCATGAGAGCAGGGAGTCGACTGTGGACCCTAGGGAGATCATTTTGTGGGTCTTACCAGACACATAAAATCGAACTCCAGGAGCTCGACCCTTTGACCCCATCAGTGTAAACGTACCCTTAGTCATGGAGGTCTTATGTTTCAGCAAGGAAATTCATCTGTTTCTCCCTTATAACATCTGGCATATTGTACTCTGATCTTTGGGCTGTTTGTTGAAGACAATATTGGAATTATGAACTACTTTGCTATTTGTACATACAAATAATGAAAGCAATGAACGTAATTATTAAACGACACTCCGGTGTGCATCTTAAACATGCAATTTGTGAGCTTCAACTGCTCCCACATATATCTGAACTGAGAGAAAGGACTTGATCTTACAAACCTCATGCCATATTCTCTGTAAGCTGTATGCTTTTGCAGATGCTCAAGAGAGATTAAAATACTGACCAGCTGGTTAACAGAGCTACGTTTTTTGTTTCTACTTGTGTTGCCCATTTGCACATGCCTTGATGCATATCATATTTATTCCACACATGGTTGGAAAAAATCTGCACAGAAGAACATTGCTCATGAGTAACCCTTGCTTCAAGAAAAGCATTGCCCGATTGCTTGAGTTAGGATATGCAGATTCAAATTTTTCAGATGTAAACTTGAAGACAGTTTTATCATATTGTACAGGTACAGCGTTCAATTAAAAACAAACAATCTTCCTATGATTACTTTTATTCCACTTCAACAGAATATGTAACAGAAATTTAAAAGGTACAGTAAATTACTGTAAATTGAGTAAGAAAAATAATCCCGAGCTGAAAATAGGGCACTGCAATTATGTTTCATTAAAATACTGTTACATCTATAAACGTGATAATATTTCTAGAGCTCTGTGTGGACACAAAATTTATATCTGCATCTATCTGCAAAAATGAGGAATGGATATCCACAGTGATCTCCAAGGAACTGGATACCTATGGATATAAACTGGACACCTGCAAAAATCAGCTGTGGATGCAAATACCCATGGAGTTGATGGGCTTTAAATATTTCTTCTTTCAGGCCTTGATTCAAGAGAACATCCCTATACAGGACACCTCAAACGTGCTCAAAGTTAAGCATTTCCTAACCCGTTATACTGAACAGGGAGTGGATTTAAGCACATTTAAGTGGTTTCCTGAATCAAAAATTGGACCTATCCCTCCCTCTCTGTAGATTCCTTCCCTCTGCATGGCAGACAGGTCCACATGTTGTTCTTTTATTTTATTGATTTATCAATCATAAGGTACTTCCAAAAGGTAGAGACCTTATCTTCCAAATGTCAATTTGTGTATTTCTATTACTGGAAAAAGAGGATTACTCACCTTGTTCACTAAACTGAAGTTCTTCGAGATGGTTGCCCCTGCGGGTGCTCCACTTAAGTATTACGGTACCAATGCACTGCAGTCAGAGATTTAGGTTATCAGCTTCCTTGGCAGGCTGTGGGAACATGGCAACAGAAACACAGGGGAGGAAGGGTGGGGTGGTGGAGCACCCACGGGGAAAACCATCTCAAAACCTCAGTTTCTGTATAAGGTGAGTAACCCTCTCCTTCCAGGGACGTAGAGGAGAGATCAGATTATTGGAGTCACCTGCCCTGGTTTTCTTCGCTTTTCTGCTCAAACTGCTTTTCAGGCAAGGAGAAGCGTATAGGACTCTATAATTGATTGAAATTATTACTTTGCCTTTTTTTTGTTACAGGTGTGTATATATACCCAAGGTTTTAAGAGGGATCTGGAATCCTTCAACGTGTGTACAGCCACATCAGTGGACTGAGCAAAGAGCTTGGAACCCTCAAAGGGGAAATCCTCGACTGTTGCTTGTACTGGCTTGGGAAAACCAGACAATTGTCGCCATGAGGCCCTGTATGTAATTATAGCAGTGGCAACAGAACAGCAGCCATATAGGCTGAGCCAAGAAAGGCCTGAAGGGCTGTACAAGAAATCAGAGTCCCTTCAGTAAGAAATTGTTTGAACTGCTCTGTCTTTGTATTAGGCAGATGATCAATAAGCGCCATCACTCCAACAAAAATATTGTACATGTATGTTGCCAGGAGTACCATGTTATTTGGCTATGCAGACCTGTAGGGAGGCCAAACAGTGTGATTTGTGGCTGAAGAGGTCAAGTTTCTTCTGGTCACTCTCATATCGGGAGGTTCGGGAGAATGCTGCTAACCTCTTTGGTTAACCGCATCCACAACCAGAGAGTTCAGGGTCAGATGGGTAAATAAAAAGTCTGCCTTTTGTGGGGAGATAATATTTTCTGTCTGATCTCTTGCAAGTCAGAGGTGGAGTAGCTGGCATTTGCCACACTGTATTTGCTAGGTCCATTATGGCAGGGTTCATGGGGATGGCAAGCTTAGCCGCAGTAGATGTGTGAAGGATGTCCCTTAGGATACGATGGGTCTGAGGTAGGTTCTGCAATGAGATCTCAAGTGTATCCACCACTCTTCTGAAGATTTCCTGAAAGGATCTGAAGTCATTCCCTGAAGATGATGGAGGAGCATGATAGTATCATCCATGGAAGGGGAAGAAATGTGATGAGGTGATGGAGAGTCTAGCATAGACTTTTCTGTAGCACTGTCAGAGGCCTCCTTGACATCAAGATGGGGAGATGTGGAACAAGATGAGGAAGGTCATGGGAATAATAGCACAAGGCTGTTATTGCCTATATGGTACCCAGGGGTCCCACTATGGCCATGTAGAAGGAGGTGGTGGCAGAGGGGATGGTTCCCATTGATGGGGAACCTACCACAGAGGGAGGAATGGTGGGGTGTGCCACAGGCCACGACATTATCCCCGTCGTCAGAATCTGAAGGAGGTTGTGACCTGGGGTGTGAAGTCAGTGGCGCATCAACTGTACCAAATAAGGGGTTGCTCAATACTGGGGCCATTAAGACGTCATCTGAGGTTGAGAATGACATGAAAACTTGTGGAATATCCATTAGTGTAGTGGAAGGTACTGTTGGTGCCATCTTTTTTATGTTCAGTCCATGCTGCGTCCAGCTTTCGAGATGAGGACTTGCTCTGCGGTTTCAGCGCTGATAGGGATAGCATAGAAACTTCTAGTAGTGTTGGTGCCAACCACACGCTCAGTGCCGAAACAGTTGTAATCAGTGCTGAATATGCATTTGACAGTGTCCAAGATTTTGTTGGTGCCAGAGGTGCTGATTTTGGCTTTTTGTGCATCAAATGGTTAGAAAGAGCCTTAGTATGAGCTGTAGCGCCTCGGGGCATATTTATCTTTATGGGATCGTTTCTTATAATGCAATTTGTTTCTTGAGTCAGATAGCCTCTTCTTGGCCTCTGAGGAGCCTGGTGATGATGGCTTATCAGGTGGTACCAGCGGTTCCAATGAAGCCACAGGAGAAGGCTCTACAGGTGGGGGGGAATGCTCAGGATCTGACACAAGCCTCATCAACTTTTCAATATAGAAAAGCTTCAGTTGGAGCTCTCTAGCCTTTCTTGTTCTAGCTGTGAGCTTTCTACAGCGGGAACACTTGAAGATGCAGCATCCTTCTCCAACCACCTCACAGACTGAGAATGTCCATCTACATGTCATACACCTTTTAAAGACTGTTTTTAGCACCATGTCTGGCTCACCAATCTGAAGATCAAGGTTTTTTAAAACTGTAGAATAACACTAAGTGAACTACAACAGTAATTATTGAAACTAGGAAGCTATCTAATGATTAGGAGAAACTTATTTCAAGGGAACATCAATGGGTTCTGACCAGTGCCAACAGTGGCAGAGAAAGAACTGAGGGGTTAGCAGGCTGTATGTGTGCAGGAGCTGTCATGCTGTAAGGTGCGAGAAGAGTTTGTAACGGTCCCATGAGAGCAAATCGACCCCTCTGTGAATCCTCAGGAGAATCTAAACAGACCAGTCTGTGCAAGGTAAAAACCTGCAAACTAACTGCCACGGGAACAGCTGCAGAACAAGCTGCGCTTGCCAAGATTTCAAGGCTACGCTGGCAGTAGGCCACAAGAGATAGTGATAAGAAATGCATAGGCAATTTTAGGCAACCTTATGTTAACGAGTTCAGCTTTATCAGCTAGTGTTAGGAGGCCTGTTACTGAGCCTCTCCCTGAACGAAGCTCCGACGCGTCGGGTTTTCCCCCCCACTGGTGACTGAGGCATCTCCGGGGCTCCCGTCGCAGGTGTCACATGCTTTCAATAAACCAAATATAGCACTCGCCTTCTGGGTGCAGCCTCGTCTCTGGGGAACCCGAGCCTGGTTGGCTACACATGCTCAGTGTGTGTCGGTCACTGTGCACCCACAGCTCACCAAGGAAACTGGTATAATGCATCTCCAACCAAGAGTGCATTGGTACCGTAATATTTAAGTGGAGTACCCATGGGGACACTCAAAAAAGAAGGGTGATCACTTGACAATGAGTAGACCATCTTCATGTCACCTCCTATCTGAGTCCATTGATTAGCCTGGTTCTGGAGCCACAAGTCTTATCACAGGAGGGAAAGGTGTTGGCAACTGTTAGAGGGGTGTGGGACAGTTTTTGATGCTCTTTTCTTCTCTGCCTCTCGTCATCTGCACTGTGGTGGCACCTCTCAAATTGTGCCACCCCCTCAAGGATTATTGCTCTCCACTGGAGAGAGTCCTGGGCAAGGTGCTCCCAAGTGTTGACACCAATGCTCCACTTCTGTGTGTGTCCCTTCAGCACACCCTTATAGTGCTTCCTCCAGACCACAATGCTCCTCCGCCCTTCCTTCAACTCTGAAAACAGAATCTATTTTAGGAGGTGCTGATCAGATATCTGAACCACGAGACCAGTCCAACAAAGCTGCTGGCGAATGATAATGGCTTCAATGCTGGTCACGTTCAACTCTTGCAGGCCACGAGTGTTCATGCACCTATCCTCCAAAGAGATATTTGGGTTGGTTTGTAAGCATTCAAGCTAAAACACTTTCCCTCCCGTTGCCAGGACGGAGATGCCATGACAGTTTCCACAGTCAAAGTCACCCTTCTTGAAGACAGTGTGTCTCTGAACTCTTGTGGTATTTGCTCCCCATCCCATATCTTGAAAAGTAGGAGGTGGAGTTGTTTGTGGAGCTCTAGCCAGCCTTCTTTTTTTTTTTGAAGATTTTGATAGGGATTCCATCTACTCCAGTTGCCTTGTTGTACTTCATGGCTTTGACTGCAACTTGGACCTCACTCAAGGTAGGAAGTGTTGCAAGATCGTTCCTTGGCAGCTGCTGAGGAATTTGATCAAGGGATTCTAGGCCCATGGTGTAAGGGCACTTCAAGAGCTCATTACAGTGCTTCCTTCAGTGAGAAGCAAGTGTGTCATTGTCTTTCAAGAGCTGGGTATCATTTGATCTCAGGGGACTGAGTCCATGCTTTCTTGGTCCATAAATAGTTTTGGTAGCATTCAAGAAACCTCTTGTAATGTTGATGTCTGCGAGATGTTGGAGTTCTTGCACCTTCTCAGTCCATCACTGGTTTTTCAGAGTCCTTGTTTTACACTGGACTTCTGCCTTGGCCTTGGCATATGCTTCTCCCTTCACTGTGCAGTTGATGTCACTTTGTGAAGCCGTAAAGACTTTCCTTTTCGCCTCAATCGGGTGTTCAATTTCCACATTATGCTCATCAAACCAGTCCTGATGCTTGTTGGACTGGTAGTCAATGGTTTCTCCACTCACTCCAATGATGGAATTTTTTAACTGACACCAGTGTCCTTCCACATCTTCAAGTTGTACTGTCGGCAGCTTCCTTTGGAGTGCTATCTGGAAGTCACTGCATCTGATGGGTTTCTTCAAGCCTTGTATGTTGATCTTTCATTGCATCAGTTTCTTTTGACTTCTCAGTTCGATGACGATCCTAATTGACAGCATACATCGAATAAGGTGGTGATCAGTCCAGCAATCACCAGCGCTAATCACTGCGCATGTGAGGAGGACATCATGCTGATCCCAAGCACAGAGAATGACAACCTATGAGACACCTGTACTTTGATTGAGGGTCTTAAATTTGTTTATCTGGAGAAGAGTGTGTTTGTGATGACAAGCTCACATTCTGCACATTTTGTAAGGAGGAACACTCCACTGGAGGTGCTGTTGCCAACTCCTCTTTAGCAATGGTAGTCTGCCAGAGATCTGCATCTCTTCTGACCCTGGCATTGAAATCTCCCAAGACAATAATCTTTTCTCTAGGAATATCTTTCAAGTCTGTATCCAACCGGGTTTAGAACTTCTTCACATCATCTTTGGCATCTAGAGTTGGTGCATAAGCACTCATGACTTGCCTGTTGGTTTTTCGCAAGCTTCGAGCAGAGAGTCATGAGATGCTTAATGATGCTGAGAGAGACTTCAGATAGCATCTTTGTCAGTTCATTTTTTATGGCAAACCCTACTCCATGAATTTTCCTTCCTTTGGGGTTCCTTTCCAGAAAAAGGTGTACCCTCCACCTTCTTCTCTTAGCTGTCTTTCTTCTAGCCTACGTGTTTCTGCCAGGGCAGCTATACCAATGTCAAATCATTGCAGCTCATGGATTACAATTGCCAGGCATCTTTTGGGTTGCCCACTGTCTAGGTCGTCCATTAGAGTCCGAATGTTCCATGTTCCAAAGGTTACCATTTGATTTTGACCTCACAGAGGTGAGCCCACTGGACATTGTTATCCAGTCTGTGGACTGAGGTGGACTATGTTTAGGGTACCTTTTTTAGCCCCCTCCCCATGTGGGGTGAACGGAGTGGATCCTAAATAGGGCTGCTCAGTTGTGGACGCAGCAGCTGGACCGTTCTGCCACCTCAGTCCTTGAAACGGAATGACTGATACGTACATCCACTGCCTATGCACTGGTTCATGACTAAAAGCTTCCAGATTGCACAATACAGCTCCTGTTACATAGGAAAATGCCTGTGCATGACTTCTTTTAACATGGGGGGACTGTTGCACTGCAGCCACCACATGATCCTTGATGGACAGAAGGCTCAGGTCCACTGGCATGGAATCCATGACAATTGGAAGTCTCCTGTCCGTTGCATCCTTCAGCCACCTTCACAGCCATTTTTGCATTACCCTTGCTACCCTCTGCCTATTCTGTCACTAAGGACTTTGAAGATAATTCTTTGTCTGGACCCTCCCCCTTGACCTTGCCACCATGGGTGACCCTACCAGGAGTAAAAGACTCCCTATGGCATCACTCATGTTCACTGGACCACACAAGCCCACTCACCCTGACAAGGTGACAATTCAGAGAGTATCCCTCTACAAAAACCGTTCCTTCCCATAGATATGCTGGGTTTCTGAAGATTATTTACAATGACAAAAATAACTCAGAATATCTGTTATAAGGCCTTGATTGAACCCCTGGTGAAATGTGATTGCATTGTTACAGTACACCTCCCTATTTCATGGAGGTGAGCAATTATTAATTAAAATTCACAAGACAATTAATCACAGCTCAATAAAGCTGTCATGTGTCTCTGCCTGGCATAATCTCTGCTCTTATCAGATTCAATTTGTGCAGTCAAGTTCCAAGAATGGTCACATTGTGATAAAAACCTGACAGTATTTCCACTATCACCTATAAAGACAGAAGCAGCCATCACACATCTGTTCTAATTAATTTGTACAAGCCTTTGCAAGGAGTCACTAAGTCATTTGTAGCTGTCACTGTGCACTATCAGCCACTTTCCAGGCATTTCCTTCACTGTGTGTGTGGTCTCAACAAGAGATAATTACTTCCATCATGCACTGGGATAGAAGAAAAGATGTGCCCAGTTTATGGGTCATAAGAAAAATAAGATGGGATTCAATGAGGAAGCAGATTATTCCAAGCTCTCAGAGCCTGGATGATGCAACATTCTGCAGAAGTGAAAAGCCTTGATTTGTATTAATTCATTTAGACTTGCATTGAAAATAAAGAGTCTGATTCACTGTCATCAGTGGAAATCAAGAATGCTCCTATGAAATTAGTAAAACATGGCTGAAATTAGTAGAACATGACTGAAATTAGTGAAAACAAAATCAGGGCCAAAAGCTTTCCTGCCCTTTACATCATCAAACAAATCACTCAAGTGCTTTTGTTACATCACTATGGAAACTCATTTTCACAGTTTTGGTAAACATTGGTTAACAGACAAACTAAATTCATTTTTATTCTCATTGGAGTAAAAAAAAAATCAGGATTATGAATTTTATGGCACCTATCAAGAGAAAGACATGCTAAAAATATATATCAAAGTTTAATGGCTTTTCTGATTGTCATAATATATAAGCTTTCATTTTGCTGTTATTGAGAATGTGATGACATCACAAAAGAGGAAGTTACTCACCTTATGCAGCAATGATGGCTCTTCAACTTGTGTCCCCCGCAGTGGGTGTTCCACTCTGGGTTTCCGTAAGTCCTCATGCTGGCGCTCAGAGATTCTTCCATAGCCATAGTTTCCCACACCACCCATGTGCAGAAGCACCTCCTTGTGGTCTCTGGCACACACCCAGTGCGAACTCCTCCATTCCTTCTCTACCTGACAAATTGAGCATGATGCTCCAAAGCAAGGGAACGAGAGAGGGAAGTGGAACACCCACAGGGGGACACACCTCAAAGAACCACCTTTACTGTACAAGGTAAGTAACTTACTCTTCCTCTTTGAGTAGCGTCCCCGGGGGTGCTCCACGCTGGGTGACTAGCGAGCCGTAGCTGCAGAATGGAGGTGGGTTTGGAGCTCAGTCACTACCAGTTAGTAGGCATCCTTCAGTCTGCATAGACTATGGATCGCACCCTTTATAGTTTCAATTGAGGGTTTCATTTACAGCTTCTGCTGTGACTATGAAGACCCACATGAGAGTGACAGTCCTTGCTGCATCTCTTGCAGATGTGGTGGGTGTCTGGCAAGTCCTTAGTGTGCTTTCTGTGCGCTCACTTCTCCTCTGCTAGCTGTCTGATCCTCATCTCGCCCTTCTGAAGGCCCTTGTGTAACCCCTGCCTCCATCTGCTGCGGTCGTCTGCTAGTTCTCCCCAGTTGTCCAGCTCGATGTCTACCTCTCTGAGGTCTCTCTGGCAGACATCCCTGTAGCACAACTGGGGGCGTCCGGGAGGTCTTTTGCCAGAGGCTAGCTCGCCGTACAGGATGTCTCTTGGGATCCTTCCATCATTCATCCTGTGGACGTGGCCAAGCCAGCGGAGCCGACGCTGCCTGAGGAGGGTGTGCATGGTTGGGATTCCAGCTTGCTCGAGGACGGCGGTGTTGGTCACTCTGTCCTTCCATGATATTCCAAGGATGCACCTGAGGCAGCGCAAGTGGAAGACGTTCAGCCTCTTTTCCTGGCGGGCATACAGCTACGGCACTGGTGATGCGAAGGGAGTCCTGGCTCCAGACTTCGGGTATACCGAGGGATCTGCAGGCAAAGATAGTCGATCTTCCCTTCGACTTGCAGAAGCTGTTTGCTGAATCAACTGACTCGGTCCTTCATTCCAGTAAAGATCCAAGAGCCACACTTAGGACCCTGGGGATTTACACCCCTCCATACGGAAAGAAAAAGTACTACCCTCAACAAAGACGGTACCAGTACCAGCAACAGCATCCCCAGTACCACAGGGGTTACGAGCAAGGGCGACATCAACAGCACCAGCAGTACAGAACTCCCAGGCGACGTTCCCAACAGAGCTGTGCGTGCTCGGGGCAGGGCCAAAGGCCACAAGTTTGACACACAGATCCAGGGCTGCGCCATCTCTACCATCGCACAAGGTCATCCGAAGCGGCTATTCCACCATCGCCTCCGACCATTCTATGACCAGTGGCAAAGGATCACCACAGACAAATGGGTGCTGGACATCATAGCCACGGGGTACGCCATCCCCTTCCAGTCGCTCCCACCGCCACGACCTCCACCCAGGCCCCACCTCCAGGAGGCCTCCCACGTAGCGAGGCTCAAGCAGGAGGTAGACCATCTCATGCTCATAGGGGCACTGGAAAGAGTGCCGGAGCAACTGCAAGGAAAAGGGTTCTACTTGAGGTACTTCCTCACGGAGAAAAAGACAGGAGGCTGGAGGCCCATCTTAGATCTTCGAGGCCTCAACCGGTACCTGCGCAAGCAACGCTTTCGGATGATCACAATCGCCTCCATCCTTATGGCACTGGACGATGGAGATTGGTTCGCAGCCCTCGACTTACAAGACGCGTATTTTCACATAACTATCCATCCGGCTCACCGGCGATTCCTCCGGTTCATGGTAGGCAAAGAACATTTTCAATACAAGGTCCTACCATTTGGCCTCTCCTCAGCCCCCAGAGTCTTTACCAAGACCTTGGCAATGGTGTCAGCCTACCTGCACAGACAGGGGGTATTTATATTCCCCTATCTGGATGACTGCCTACTCAAAGGGGCCTCGAAGGAGGAGGTACTACGCATGATACGCGTCACAGCAGGCACGTTCTCTTCGCTCGGCCTGGTTATCAATCTGGCAAAATCAAAGATAGACCCCACACAGGACATAGAGTTCATAGGGGCACGCATAAATTCTATTACAGCGAGAGTATCTACCAGAGACTCGCTTTCGGGCCATCGGCTCCCTCGTGCAGGTCATCACCTTCAGCCCTACGGTGCCAGTCCTTACATGCTTACAGCTGCTGGACCACATGGCAGCGGCGACGTTCGTAGTACAGAATGCCAGGTTACACATGCGCAGCATGCAGCACTGGCTGGCGAGCGTATACAAACCGGCAGCACACACCGTTCACAGGGTGGTGTTGCCCACAGCAGAGGTGCGCAAATCCCTGCAATGGTGGGTAAACCCCAAGAACATGCTAACAGGGGTACCCTTCCACCAACCACAGATATCGGTTTTTCTTACTACAGATGCCTCCCACATAGGGTGGGGAGCACACATGGGCGAAGAAGTGACGCAAGGGCTGTGGTCTTCCACGGAGCAGTCACTGCACATAAATATACTGGAGCTCAGAGCAGTGTTCAACGCCTGCAGACACTTTCGAGACCATATACAAGGCAAAGGTGTCGGGATCAGTACAGACAATACCTCCACCATGTTTTATATAAATCGGCAAGGAGGAGCTCGGTCCCGTGCCTTATGTGCGGAAGCAGTCCGGTTATGGAACTGGTGCAATCGCCAACAATGTAATTTTGAAAGCCTCGTACTTACCAGGCGCTCACAATGTGAAGGCAGACCAGCCGAGCAGGCGTTTTGCACTCACACACGAGTGGCAGATCCGTCCCGATCTGCTATGACCGATTTTTCACGCATGGGGTTTTCCCCAAATAGACCTGTTTGCCACTCAACACAACAAGAAGTGCCCACGATTCTGCTCCAGGGCAGGACTGGGATGGGGGTACCTGGGGGACGCATTCGCGATCTCGTGGAGGGGCCCCCTGCTCTACGCTTTTCCTCCCACAGTGCTGATCCACAAAGTCTTGCAGAAAGCCAGGAGGGAAGGGGCCCAAATGATTCTGATAGTCCCAACGTGGGATCGATAGCAATGGTTCCCCCTACTCCTGCGCATGTCGGACCATCCACCGATGCCCCTTCCGGTGGCGCCGGATCTGCTCACGCAAGCCCAGGGGTCCATAGTGCATCCGCACCCCCAAGGCCTGTGACTACAAGCGTGCTTAATCCATGGCTCAGCTCCCTAGAGAGCACATGTACGGAGGAAGTGCAACAAGTCCTAGAAAGTAGCAGGAGGACTTCCACCAGGAAGACCTACAAGCAGAAATGGACTCGCTTCACGGCATGGTGTTCTACCAAACAGCTAGCCCCCCTTTCGGTGCCTATACCTGTGATATTAGAGTATTTACTGGACCTCCATAGAGGAGGACTCTCACTATCCTCGTTAAAGGTCCACCTTGCTGCCATTTTGGCGTTCAGACATGAAGAGGAAGGGCACCCGGTGTTCGCCCATCCCATGGTTACCAGGTTCCTCAAAGGGTTGGTAAACCTATACCCCCCTCGGAAACCGCTTCCACCTTCGTGGAACTTGGACCTGGTGCTTAATGTGCTAACGGGAACCACCATTCGAGCCTTTGGCCACGGTTTCCCTCCGCCTCCTTACAATAAAGATGACCTTTCTTCTCGCAATCACGTCAGCTCGCAGGGTGAGCGAGCTTGCGGCAGTTATGGCAACGCCACCCTGCACTGTTTTTTCCAAGGAGGCGGTAACCATACGGCTGCATCCAGCCTTTGTTCCTAAAGTTTCTTCTGAGTTTCACATTAACGAACCTATTGTTTTACCCTCATTTTATCCAAAGCCTCATAACTCTAACAAAGAGGCGTGCCTACACCTCCTGGACGTGAGGAGGGCGCTAGCCTTCTATATAGACAGGACCAAGTCCTTCCGGAAAACAGATAGACTCCTAGTCTCTCTCGCTCCCAAATCGAAAGGAGAAGGTCTCTCTTCACAGAGAATCTCGAAGCACATCGTATCCTGCATAAAAATGTGCTACGAACTCAAAAAGACTCCTTTACTGGCCACGCCCAGGGCTCATTCCACTAGGGCGGTGGCGGCATCAACAGCCTTTTTCAAGGGCGTTGCGCTAAAAGACATTTGCAGAGCGGCGACCTGGTCATCCTATGACACCTTCGCCAAACATTACGCCCTTCACAGGGTATTCCAAGAGGATACCCAGCTCTTGACAGCGGTCCTCTCGGGGACAAGCTGCACATAATCCGATTACCCACCTCCTATCTTGGGTTACTGCTGGGTAGTCACGTAATGTGGAGCACCCACGGGGACACTCGAAGAAGAAAGAAAGGTTACTCACCGTAGTAACGGTGCTTCTTCGAGATGTGTCCCCGTGGGTGCTCCACTACCCGCCCATCCTCCCCACTTCGGATCTCTGTTTAGTGTTTTGCAGGAGCATCCGAGGTGGTTGGTCAAGGAACTGGCGGGGACCGGATCGCGCACGTGGCCAGGAGCGCGCAAGGGAGCGGTGCGCACCGGCGCATGCACGGTCCGGCAGAAACTGCTTGGAAGATCCAATCTGTGGCGCCGGGCGAGCCCGACACCTAATGTGGAGCACCCACGGGGACACATCTCGAAGAATCACCGTTACTACGGTGAGTAACCTTTCTTTACCTTAGTTCACAAAACGAGTGAACTTCCCACGCTTATATGAGCCAGCTGTGGAGTCCTTGGCCAGGAAGCAGGGAGACCTGGAGCCCCACGGCTGGCTGTGCTGCAGCTGCAGGGTCCCTGGCCCAGGGGCAGGGAGACCTGCAGCCCTACCCAGCCCACTCCCAACACTCCCCCTGTGGCAACTCCTCACGCAAGCCCCCTATCCCGCCCGCTCCCAAAACTCCCTCAGCCCGAAGCTCCCATGCACCCCCACAGCCTGACCCAGCCCACTCCCAACACCCACTCCAGATCCCCGAAGCACACAGCCTGCCGCACCCCCTACAGGTACCGCTCCTGCAGCCCGGAGGAATGAGCCACCACCCGCTCCACTGCAGCCGCCACCAGGTTTTAACCCTTTCACCAGCTCATGGCCCCAAACTGCCCCCAGCCTTTAACCCTCTGCAACCCCTTCCACCCCCACAACTCAAGGGTCACTTACCTTCAAAAGCAGCACCACCTGCTGCCACTCCTTCCCAGAGTTTGGAGCACTAGGAACCAACCAGAGACTTTTACCTGTATTTTAATGGTAATTTAGTGTCCCTCTTTTGAATTTTCACCTATGAGCAGAAAGTTGGGAACCAAAATGTGCTCGCAGAGTGAGGCAGGAGTGTACAGGAATTATTTAATATTAGAAACACAAGACAAAAGCAAGTGCAGATACTTGAAGCCTTAACTCCTAAATCCTTAAATAATTATCATTCTTCTGCCTCTGCATAAACAGTTACAATGAATATTACAGAAATAGCATGAGGGTTATGTTGTTCTGTTCACGTCACCACTTCCCCTCTCTCTGCAGTTTGTAGAAAGGACAGGTTTTTTTTTGTATTTTTGTCTTTTTTAAAGTTATGAAATTTCACCTGTATGCCTCATGTTACTGTCATGTAACTCAGATTTCATACCTTTTTAAGTTTCCTGAACCCAATGCAGTGGCTACTCTTAGATTCCTCTGCAGCTGCCCAGCAGAGGAGCAAAAGAGGTAGAGAGACTGCTGAGGTCACCAAGCACTGCAGTGTTAGGCCTCAGGGAGAGGAGGGCTGTACCCTGTAAGTACCGGCCGTCTCCTGACCGCAGCACTACTTCTCCACCTCTTCCCCCCGAACTCACTACTACCACAGTGGACATACCCTCTCTCCCACTGGCTGCCTGCCCCCAGGAGTGCCAGGTGTATCCACTCCCCCCATACGTGCTGCCACCATGAGCATGCACCAGACATACCCTTCCTCCTGTCTCCCATCCCCTTGATGGGCACTGCAAGAAGCAGCTGTGTCCATGATCTGTCATCATTTGGATAGACACCCCAGGGCACGAAGTCCCCTCTTGCTTCAAAGACGGGAACAGTGAACAAGTATAGAGGCACACTGAAAAACTGACACAAGCCTGAGCCCTCAGGCTCCTGGAATTCACACACTGAAGAACCTTGTAGCACGTGCAACAACTACACAAGCCACCAACAGTAAAAAACTCTTTTAGTATTAAACAGTTTTATTTTTGTAGCAGGGATTAGATACAGATACAATCAACCTTCATGGCTCTTTATTTGTTATTAATGTTCTGTGCCAGCCTCCATATTAAACCTTATAGTAGAAAACAAGTTAATTTTCTGTAGTTTTCATCTTTTTTTAAACTATAAATTCTTCAGAATTTAAAAAAGTAACCAGAAACAAAAAGGCTTACGAATACTGCCTAGAAACAGACACACAGTAATTTACAACTGCTTCACAAGCAGCACTCCAAATTACCTGAACTCATTTTGATGTATTTCAGCAATTTTCCTTTCCAGCTTCTGTGACTGCTTGGGAAAAATCTTGAAGTTGCTAACGTAGTTCTCTGGGTGTTCATCAGGATCATAATCACCAAGCTCAGCTGGACAAGTTAAAACACAAACAGAGGAACAGAATGAGTAAAATTATACAGTTAATGAAGGGTAACAGAGATAGTGAATGCACAAGGGTTCTCCCATAGACCAGCCACCATGCGTCATTCAGACAGTTGTCAAATTTAGTAAGAGATTGATCAACTGTATTTCCAAAGGAAAGCAAGCTTGTTGCATTCATAATTAAACTAAGGCTATGTCTACACTCTGAAATAAATTCAATTTGTTAAATTTGAATTTGTAACACTGGGCTTTATAAATTCGAATTTGAATATGCTCACCTCCCCATGAAGTCCAGTTAATGTTGCCGCACTAAATCACCAAAGATCAACTCTTGCAGCACAACCTATCCCCCAATTCCCTTAGCCCCACAGCATTCTGGGTTTTTCCCCTACTGGTGCAGTATGGGAAAGAAATGTCCCACAAGTGGTTGCAGGTATGTGATGTCATCTTCCACACACTGCATTGCCCTTATTCCCCTCCCATGAAAAGCAAATGGACGTTTTTTCAGAAGGAAAGAAGGAAAAGTAGGAAATCCCAGGCAAAAGAAAACCAAATAGGCTGGCTTCAGAAGGTGACTGAACCATACAAACTAGTCTCTCAGCAGCTCTTCTCACCCACTGAAAGAACACCTTCCATTTGAACTAATGCAAAGTTGAGTTTAGATTCAACTTTTGCCTAATCAGCCAACCAGTGCGCCAGGGAACTGTCAGACCCACATGCCACAATGAATATGTGCTCTAGGATCACCCAGGAGACTGTGTCATGTCAACTGGTCCCTCAGCTACTTTGCCCAACCTTGAAACTGCCCTTGGGCAGAATGCCGAAGTAGCTGAAAAGGAGACGAGAGTGTCAAATTAGGCCCCCTGGCAAAATGTTTACGTAAGAGAGAAAATAATATAGAGGGTAAGAACTATTTAAACATTTCTTCTGTCAAAAATGCCCCTGGAAGAACCTCTACTAAGGTAGTTGTGGAATAAAACAGAGAGAATGTCACTGTAGGTATAATAAAGTGGTGGCAGTGGTGAAAGCCCAAGTATCACTGGCTGTAGGCGATGGCTTGTGTTTCAGGGAGGGGGACGGGGGGCAAGTGCTGATTGACCAGTTGACATGGTCCCTTCACCTGGCTTATGCCAGCTCCCCTTTCCCCCTCCCACCCTCCAGCTCGTAAGGGGACAGCCAGCTCCTGACAATATTTGCTGCCAGGGGGACTCTGCTTCCCCCAGCACCTGTACTTTTGGGATGCAAGTACTGAGGGACCAGCTGACATGGTCCCCTCACAGGGAATCAGCCCCTTGGCTCATGTCACTGAAGAGGGGCCAGCCAACCCCCAACACTATTTGCCACAGGGGGAGCAAAGAGCAAGCTCCCTTGCTCATATTGCCTATAAGGGGGCCATCCAGCCCCAGAAAGTATCTATCACCAGGGGACCCCGCCCTTGGCCCCTGTTTGGGCCCTTGCAAACAGAACCCTTCACAGACCAGGATAAGGTGCTTTCTGCAAGCATTTTCTGCACTGCATTGCCATCACGTGGTATGGAGTTGTGTGGCCTACCCCACCATCGGCATGGTGCTGGAGGGCAAGCGGGGGGGGACCCCAAAGCACAGCAGAACACGGGGTGGTGGTCCAGTGGGGGGTGAGTGCCTGAAGTTATCATCATCACAGAGTGTAATGTACCCACCACCCCTACCACTGGAAAACAAAGGTCCAGTCAAAGGAATTTTGCGTCCTTTTTGGGCACTTTTCAAGAAAGCCTTCCCTGGCTCACTCCATTGCACAGTGCTGTCATGGATACATGACTGCTTATAGCCATTGCACAGTGTGTCATGTCCAATACCTGATCTGTCGAGCAGGATTTTATTGTTAAAAGTGACTGAGACGATATAGATACAGATGTATTGGATGATGATACAGAGGAACTGGAGAACAGGAATGCAGGGTTGCTGGCTGCACTGGATACATTTTTGGAGATGTGAAACCAGCACACACTGGTGGCACCACATTACTTTAGAAGTATGGGATGACCAGCAGCGGCTGTAGAACTTCCACATTCACAAAGGCACTTCCATGAAACTTTGTGACTTGCTGGTCCCTGCCTTGAAGAACAGCGATATGAAAATGAGACCTACTTTAACAGTTCACAAGCAAGTAGCAATTGCTCTGTAGAAGTCTGCAGTGCCTGACAGCTACCAGCTAGTGAGAAATCAATTCGGGGTGGGCAGATCCACTGTGGGGGCCATAGCGATGCAGATAGCCAGTGCAATCTGTGACCACCTGATGAAGATGACGGTGACTCTGGGAAACGTGTAGCACGTAGCGGACAGCTTTGCTGCCATGGGGTTTCCAAACTGTAGTGAGGCAATAGATGGGACTCACTCCCCCATTCTGTCCCCAGACCACCTGGCTTCAGAGTAGATAAACCTCAAGGGGTACTTTTCAATGGTATTGCAGGCTGTGGTAGATCACAAAGGTTATGTCACTGACATCTACGTGGGTAGTCAGGAAAGGCGCATGACACGCGCCTCTTTAGAAATTCCAGTCTGTACAGAAAGCTCCAGGATGGAACTTTCTTCCCCAACCAGAAAAATCAAGATTGGTGATGTGGAGATGCCCGTTGTGATACTGGGTGACCCTGCTTATTCTCTGCTCCCTGGGCTCATGAAGCCATATACTGGCACCCTGGACTACAGACAGTAACACTTCAACTATAGACTGAGCAAGTGCAGAATGATGAAGGAATGTGCCTTTGGCCCTTTAAAAGTCAGGGTGACCCATATGGACCTTTCCCAAATCACCACCACCACCCTGGTTCCAGCATCTTGTATTTTGCTTAACATTTGCAAATCAAAGGCGGAAAATTTCATGCTATCCTGGGTTGCTGAGGCAGATGCCAAGAGCAGGGTTTATGAACAGCTGTACACAGGGGCGTTTGTAAATGCAATGCAGAAGCAACAGCAATCAGGGAGGCTTTAAAAAAACAGATTTATGAATGAGCACACAGCCACATGAATCTGCTGCTGCTAATCATTGTGACACCACATGCAATTATGTGTTCTTGACCATTGTGAGAGCACCTCCAAGTGCACCCCACAACACGTGAACCAATAAACAAAACTTTAATTTTCTTTTTAAAAGGTTTATTTTTATTCGTGGGGGCACGGAGGCTAAGGGGTATTCAGGAAAAGAAAGGGAAAAGCAAAAGTGCTCATGTGGTGGAAGGTGAGCCTTTTGCACCAAGGAGAAGTCGTGGCGGTGGAGTGGGATGCTGTCCTTAACCTTCTCCCACTGCATTTGGGGACCCCGATGACACGAGGGTGAGGCTCACCAAAGGGAGGGTGGGCAACAGGGAGCTGAGTCTGAGTCCACATAATTAGTCCTGCGTTGGTGGGTGTCCCTCTGAAGCTCCAGCATGGAACAAACAATCTCTGTTTGCTCCCTGACAACTGTCAAGAAGTCTTCTGAGTCTTTGCTCCTGTACTGGAGCATGCTCTTTCGCCACTGCTGTGTCCAACTCAGGTTAGTAGCAGCCTGGCTCACTCCATGTCTGACTTTTCTAGTTGTTACAAGATGAGGTCCTGCTTGGATCTCTTTTTCCTCCTCATCATAGCAACCCAGCTTCCCCACCTGGACATCGGGGAGCACCTCATCCCACAGGTGGCAGCAGCGTGCTGCATAAACTGTGTGAGGAAGAGGGGAAGGCCTTCCTGCCTGTGCCCACAAGCAGGTACGCATAGCTGCCATCCAGGAGGCCCTGAGGGACAGCTTTTCCCCAGAAGAGCGGTGACATGGTCTCCTGGGTGGCCCCACTGGGAGCTTCAGGTATACCCATCCTTGCCCTCCCACAGTCCTGCTCCCCCAACCTCCCATACTGACTACACAACAAACAGACATTGTGTGTTGACAATGGGGTCTTTATAGGGGAGAGAATCAAGATAACTGGGGTGGGGGGGTGGAGGCAACCGGGGGAGTGGGGAAGGGTGCTGGTAGCCATGGTGGAGGGGAGAACTGCAACAGGGGTCCAAGGGGCAGGGAGGATCAGGGCTCAGGCTCTGCATGGCACTGACACCTGCGGGTCACACAGCCTCGGATGCGGGGTCCGTGGCGTCCCTGGCAGAGGTGGGGAGAGTGTGGAGGGGAGAGGGTAGGGAGGGGCAAGGGTTGAACTGGGGTGGGACACGATGGCCTGGACAAAAGGCGTTAATGTCCCAGAGCAGAGCTGCCCCATGCACCACCTGCACCCTGACATGCTGCAGGCAGAGGCGCGGATCCTCCGGTGTCCACTTGCAGAGGATCTGGTTCATGACCTGGAGCTCTTCCAGGCAGAGGCAGTGCAGCTACTCCAGGCTCTGGGTGCACTGGGACCTGGGTAGTGGTGCTGCGAGCTATTGGGAAGCCCTCCTCACTTTGCAGCTGGTCTGGCTGTGGAGAATAAGGACAGAGGGTCAATCATTCCAGGGGACACCGTGCCCGAAGCCCAGCCCCTACCCACGAGCTGAAAGTGCTGGGTCTAGGCTTTGCCACAGCCTTTGTGCTGTGAGCCAGGCCCTGTGTGCTGGGGCCACTGGCCTCTTCTGTCCCCAGGAGTTGGGGCTATCACAGGACCATGCACTTGGCTGTGTACCATGTGGGGGGGGGGGGCTGCTGGGTGTGCCCATGTCACACTTCCCCCTGCCACCATGCTAGGGTGAGGCATGTGGGGCGGGGGGCACTGTCCCACCCTGGGGTCCCAAGCAAGGCAGGCCTCTCCAGCCACCCTGTACCCCATAGGCCAGGGACCTGCCTTGTCAGCCTCCAGGAGCCACACAGCCAGGGGCTCCATGGCGCACAGTCCCATGTGCACTGGCTGCTGTGTGCTCTGTGACTGGCCAGGGTCAGGCATGGAGCACCACCCCTCAGCCAGTCTCCCCACCCCCTGTACAGGGGACAGTAGTGGCACTTACCAGACAGTCCCTCGCCTGTGCTGGCTGACGCCAATGATGGCTCTGCCATCAGCCCTCCAGTCCCCTAGGTCATCTGGCTGGCCTTGTCCATCTCCTGGGATATTGTCCACAGTCCCCGCCTCCACTCCATTATTGCTGGCTGCCTCCAACTTGATGAGTGGGTCAAGGCTGGGGTTGACAACCAGGGGCAGGGAGGGGACCGTTCTGCCCCCTCAGGATCCAGTCCAGGTCTGCATAGTGGTGCTGCCCCTGACCTGCACCGCCCCACCCTGGCCCAGGCATAGAGAGCTCTTTTACTTTCATCTGCACCTGTTCCTGGGTACGGATATGGCCCCTGGTGTCCAGAGCATCGACCATACAGCCATAGACATCCACACTCCTGTGTAGGACATGGAGGTCCTGAAGGATGGTCTCATCTCCCCAGACCCTAATGAAGTCTCGGACCTCCGTGGCCGAACAGGAAGGCACCCACCTCCTGTGTGCTCAGGCTGAGTCCTAGGAAACAGGCGCAGACTCCTGGGGAGCTGTGGGTAGCAGCTTGGAACCATCATTCTACCTCATGTTAGGCCACATGCAAGCTGGCACCAGAGTGCTGGCTGGGTGCTTGGTAGCTGCACACCGCCTCATGCACTCTGTTGCCTTCAAGGGCTCCAAGGGGGAGGCAGGACCATTGAGGCATCCTGTATGTGACCAGAGCAGCGGGCTGGCCAGAGCAGGGCACCCTGGGGAGCGTTTGAGACCCCTTATTTCAAAATAGCTCCTATTCCTGGTCTAACATCACTTATTTCACAATCACAATTTCAAAATAAGTGCTATCCCCCTCACACTGAGGGTTAGCAATTTCAAAATAACACACCCCTCATTTCAAAATTATTTTTAAATAGAGCGAGTGTCTAGACAAGCTATTACTTATTTCAAAGTAACTGTAGTGTAGTCACAGCCCCAGAGACATGCACCATAACCATGGTAATGTACCTGTTTCCCTCTGCCCAGCAGTCCCACTATTATTCATTTCTTCTCAAGATGCAGTACTTCAGATTGATGTAGTGACAATGAGTTTTTGGTTATTTCATGTAGAATTGAATATGTTTATACTGAGAAATGTAAACTAATAGAACCTTGGATTTGTTCTAAAGTTAGAGATGAGTACCACACACATAATGCTGCACGTTCTCATTTAAAAATTAACAGGAAAAGTTTGTTTTTTTCCGGTGCTCTACTACGTTCCAGGTTTCTTATATCTCCCTTGACCCCTCTAAATTTTTGAGGCACATTAAAGTTTAGAGAATGGCTCACTCTTTTTAAAACCTGATTCGGAAAAGTATTTTTAAACCCTTTGCTGTTTATTTTGAATACTACTCTCAAGGTGCTGACAATTCACAATGTATTGTGGGTTGCACTTACCTTGGACAATACAGGCACCCAAGTAGGCAGCATCAGAAAAAGAACACAGCAAACGACCATGGAAAATGTCCCTTTTTATTTGTAGATAGAGAAGATATCTGCAATATATTTTGGAAAAAAGGCATTTTAGAGTGAGTACGGCAGCCCCGTTGTGAGAGCTTTTCATGTTGTATTTATTTTATCACCAAGGCCACAGCATCACTGTGGTCAAATATTCTGAGTTTTTCCACTTGCACGAAAGGCAATGAAGAAGAATGAGAAGAAAGGTATGACCTGTAAAAAAAATTAGACTATTGACAAAAAGAGAGGTGTTGATTTCTCCCTGGAAAAACGTAATTGGAAAAAGAAGAGTGATAGTACTTTACAGAGAAAGTGATGAAGAGCACAACAGAAGGTGGCTGGGATGACTTAGTGGGGGTTGATCCTGCCTGAAGCAGGGGGCTGGACTAGATGACCTCCTGAGGTCCCTTCCAACCCTAGGATTCTATGAACCTCAGTGATAGGCAATGCATGGCCCAGGGCCCAGAATCTGGCCCACTAAGGCTCTAACTACATTTACCAAAATTTCAAAATGGCCATGCCAATGGCCAAATCGAAGAATACTGATGAGGTGCTGAAATGGATATAAATGCTCATAGGAATAAGGGGATTTCGATGTTGGTGGGGTCCTTTCAAAAAGGACCCCCATGTAGACGAGCCGTGCAGGAGTGAAACACAGCAATTTCTAAGTGTCACAGCCAGCAGCATGCTAATGACACACTGAATATGCGTTTCAGCACCTCATTAGTATTCTTCGATTTGGCCATTAGTAAGTTTTTGTAAAGTGTAGACATAACCAAAGCCTTTTTTTAAGCCCATGCAGCCTTTTCCCACGTCACAAGCACCATTTTACCCAACCTGGCCAAAGTGAGTGTGGGACACAGAGGCCGTGTCTACACTAGCCCAAACTTTTGAAATGGGCATGCAAATGGCCATTTCAAAGATTACTAATGAGGTGCTGAAATACATATTCAGCACCTCCTTAGCGTGCTGGCAGCTGCGGCACTTTGAAATTGGCGCAGCTCGTCCAAACAGGGCTCCTTTTGAAAAGGACCCCAGGAACTTCGAAATCCCCTTGTACCTATCTACTGATAGGAATAAGGGGATTTCGAAGTTCCTGGGGTCCTTTTCAAAAGGAGCCCTGTCTGGACAAGCTGCGTGGCAGTGAGCCATGACAATTTCAAAGTGCCGCAGCTGCTGGAATGCTAATGAGGTGCTGAATATGTATTTCAGCACCTCATTAGTAATCTTTGAAATGGCCATTTGCATGGCTATTTCGAAAGTTTGGGCTAGTGAAGACGTAGCCAGGGTGTAGTCAAGCTGGGGCAGAGGTCAGCAACCTGTATCTCTAGAGCCGCATGCGGCTCTTTAAGGAGCCATTTGCAATCCCCTGCCCTACTGCGCTGAAATAATGGAACTAAATTTAATTGTTTAACAGCCGGCAGGAGGGATCCGTCCCTTAAACCAATTACATTTAGTTCCACTATATCAGAGTGGCAGGGCAGGGAGCTGCCCATGCTGCAGGTGGGAGAAGTGAGTGGGAAAGCTGGGGCAAGGGGCAGCCGACTCTGCCCCTGCTTCAGCCATGCAGCTCTTTGGAGAAGGTGAGGAGGTGGCAGAGGCCAGGGGAAGCAGCAGTAGCACATGCAGCTCATTGTCTGAGGCAGGTTAAACCTGGGGATTGGGGGGGGAGGGCCCACAGGTGGGTTTGGGGCTGAGATAGGTTAATCCAGGGGATGGGGGTGGATGGGTTTGGGGCTAAGAGGAGTTAATCCAGTGGATGGGGGGCAGGTTTGGGGCTGAGAGGGGTTAAGCCTAGGAATGGGGGAGCACAGTTTGGGGCTATTTTGTGTTCAGCCCCTGGAACAAATAAAAAATTGCCATGTGGTTCCTGATGCAAAAAGGTTGGCCACCCCGGTGAACGTTATAGTAAATGTAACGTCAAAACCCCATGTTAGCTCAGAAATAAGGGTGCTTGGTGGAATGTCATGTCCTTTCAGAATGCTCATTCTCCTGAAATCCAGGAAATGCAGTGTGAAGGCTGCCCACGCAACTGTACTGCTGCCCTTTTTCAGTCATGCCCCAATATGCCCAGTTCACAAAAATACTTTTCTTCTGGCAACTCAACAGTTACTGTAACGTGCAAGCTCTTTGCCTCCTTTTACAAGCCATCCATTTTCACCAACAGGATTAACACAGCTTCAAAGATAGAGAGATGGAGGAGGGGGTTGCCCATGCCTCCTTCACCAGAGTGAAGTCATGAGTTAATCTCTGCCAGGTGGGCAAAATAAAATGCCAAAGCACGCCAGCTATCTCTACACAGATCTGACTGTAGTCAGCAATCCCCAGGTCCTGGTTTACTCATTGTTCTCCAGCAAACTACTGCAGTTTCATGAGCCAGGAATCATCCATTAGCAACCCTGGCTGCATGCATATTTACTTTACATCAGCACTCAAGGTACTGTGCTGTCAATTCTAGACCTCCACACTGTGCATCTTTGGAAACATCATATTAACCTGCTCCAAGATCAGGAAGCAGACATCTGGGTCAACTCCCCAGGAGTGGTAAAAATACAGATTTCCCCAACTAACCAATACAAAGTTTGTCTATTGCCCGTCCTCATTTCTTACTCCTTCCACAGCTAGAACTCCTTTCTCTGCTTTTGCCCGTCTCTCATCCTCACCGCCCCACACAATGCTCGTCTACAGCTCCTCTACATCTTATATTGCAAAAAATTTGGTTAAATCACCTGCTGACTCTTCTGCTGTGTTCACAATAAGCCACCTCAAAAATAAACACTATAAGTATCACAGATAATTCATGTTGCTTGCTACAAGCTGAATTAGATCTTTATTGCACAGAGTACAAAGGTTTCTGCTAGAAACACGGATTGTTCATAAGGGGAAAATGGCACTGGCACATTTCCTCAAAACTATCCAATTAACTAAAAAGCAGCTACCTAAAAAGAACCTCTAACTTGTTTTTTTATGGGTGCAAATACAGTTTCAATCCTTGCACACCATACATCTATGCAAGTGAAGAAGTGAAAATGTTCTTAAATATTGTTCTCGGTTTTGGTCCTCCAGGGATTTAGTGATTTTCAAGCCCTACCCTTGAGTAATGTGTGACAGACTGAGATCACTTTGACCCATATCACATCAATATGTTGAGCTCTAGCCCTCTACAATATACCCCCATCTAGAAACTTTTTGAAAAATGGCTTTTTTCCAAGCTTCTCTCTCCACAACCCCTATCTTAAATACATCCAGGTTTGGCCTACTAACCCTTCTGAGGCACACCAAATATCAACGGAATCTGACTAAGCATGGATATTTTAGAGGACTTTGAGAAGTGGACCTTTAACTAGAAGTTGTGGTGCTGTTAAGGTTGCATCACTACATTATATGCTGGTTACATTACCTGCTTGTTTTCTGAAATCAATTCCAATAATGCCATAATAAACTGTAAGGTTGTTCGGATCAACTCATTCCTTAAAACACTGGTTGTACTATGGAGTCTCCCTCTCAAAATGTGACAGTACAAACAACACCCTTGATGAACACACAGGCTCCTGCTGAAACTCTCTCCTTTAGCGCCACAGAATCTGGGACAAACTTCCAAGCACAGCTGAGACACTCTGGGGCAGAAGTGAGTAACAGGGCACAGGGTTGTAAGAGATTTCACACACTCCCTCCCCAACCCCTTTCTAGCTGCTCACATTGGAAAAGAAATGATGAGAAGTCACCGCCTGTTGGCTGCACTATTAAGCAGCACTGAACACCAGAAGCAAGAAGAGAGGCATTAGGGACATTGCTGTAAGAGACAGCAATCCAGGAACTTAAGTTCAATACCACCACCAAGAACAGGTCTTCTTGGCGCTAATCTGCCAGTACTGACCTCCCTTATGAGCCAAATGGCTCCTCGCAGCTCCTTCACCCCAAGTTGGAAGAACATACACCATTTGACCACAGCTCCAGGAAGCTGATCACAAAGGATGAATTTTTGAAAGGTCTACATGCTACTAGAATCCTTCAAGACTTGCACTGACCCACACTTGGTCTGCTCCCATCTTCACCTGCATGGAAAATTTATGGAAATGGACTTCCTGGGCCTGATGACAGCACTGACACCAGACATGCTGGTGGGGATTTCTGTTTACATGTCTAGGTTATCCGGTGGTGTATTCACCTCATACATCTTTTGCCAGGCAACCTGGTTGTAATTCAATAATGAATTCTAGACGAGAGTCTGATTCAAAAGGATTAACTCTTCCGCCAGTCTGTTTCCTCCCTTCTGCAGAACACAGACTATTGTTAAGTATTAAATAAACAAAACATTATACTCCTCTTCCTGAAAAGTGACCTTTTTCACTTGCTTCAAGTCCCTAACCCAGGGGTGGTAAAACCAGTTAGAGACTAAGAGCCAAAAAAGCTGAGTGCAAACAGCCATGTATTATTAGAGCCTGCTCTAACCTAATCCCCCTCTCCTCCTCCAGAGCCAGGCACCCCCAACCCTCCCACTCTAACCCAATGCCCTCCCACCTGCCCCAGAGCCAGGCACTCCCAGCTCCTTCTCCCTCCCTTCCTCAGAGCCAGGCACCCCAAGTCCTCCCCAGACATTCTAACTCTACCCCTCTCTCCTCCCCCCAGAGCCAGGCTCTCCCAGACCCCTCACTCTAACCCAATCCACCACCCCTCCCCCAGAGCAAGTCGCCCCCAGGCCCTCCCCTGCTATAACCCAATGCCCACTATGTCTGGGACTCACCAGAGCGGCTGTCACTGCCACCATGCGCTTCTTCCTCCAGGCACTGGGGCATGTACCCAGAGCGGCAGTGAGCCGTCCAGGCCCACCGCTCATTGCTCAAAGCGCTACATGTGGCTCGAGAGCTGCGGGTTGGCCACCCCTGCCCTAACCCTTTGGTACATTAGTATTGGAAATTTCCCTAGGACTCTTGTCCCCAAGAAGCTACAGTTACTCTCACGCTATTTTTGTCTGTCTTGCTGATGTAAATCTTCATTCAGCCACAACTCACTAATCGGTTTTAAACTTGGCACTTCTGGAGCACAGGTGGTTCCCACGAGAAAAAATGTCTTCCACTTCAGTGAACTGAAGGCCTTGGTGACACAAAAAAACCCTTAATCTGCAATAAAAACATGCTATTAGAGCTGTATTGGGGCAAATATGCAATTTCAAAGCTTGTATCTGTTAAATTATCCTCACCAGTATGTAGTCAGCCTGTACAGAGTTGGAATGACCACGAATCTGGAAAAACAACAGCTTGGGAAAGTAATTCAGGGCTGTAACAACTGGTCTCACCCTTGTTACGCTGCCTCAGGATGGTCCCAGTGGGGATAGGGGACTGGGGATGGGCTGGGGGCAGACAGCAGACACAGCACAGCCCGAGCCCCATACTTGCTTGGAGCCTGTGCCAGGAAGCCACATGCCACGAAGCTGTGTACCAGCCCCTGCCCATGGGCGTGCAACATAGCCTGACCTGCTGCTGGGGGAGGCAGAGACCGCCAGCCCGCCACTTGTGCATGTGTGCTCACCCTACCCGGCTGGGCCCTGCACAGCCCAACCTGGTGCTTGCCCCACAGGAGGGACCCAGGGTAGTGCTGTTGTTGCCATGGTGACAAAGCTCAGCAGGGCCTAGGCCAGGCAGATGCCCAGCAACAGGCGGGGCTTTCCCAAAGGGGGGGGGGGGAGGGGCAGCGCTCCTCCACCTGCCACCAGCAGAGGGCGAGTTCACCCAGTCCCGCCACGTGCACTGGAAGGTGGGAGGGGCCTGCAGAACCCCTGGCTTGAAGCTGTTTCCAATACATACAGGGGCTCTAGTTGGGTTCAAAGGTTAAAGTCCCCTCTAAAACATATTCCAGCTCCCCTGAATCCCGCCTGCTCAGTGCTGCTGGCTTTCGTGCACCCCTGCCCCTAGATTGCCTGGTGGCTGTGCAGGGCTGGGCCCTCTGGGGCAGCCTGGCTGCTGCTGGGGTGGCTGAGGTGCTGGGGGGGGGGTGCTGGGGAGGCCTTAGGTGCTGGGTCTGTGGGGGAAGAGACTCCTGTGGCCGCCTGAGGTGATGACACTGGGGAGTTGCTGCACCCCCAGCTTAAAGCCGTTTCTGTCCTGTGCAGGGTTTATGCTCAGGTTCAGTGGCACTCAGTGCTTCACCCTCCATCCCACCACCTAGTATGCAGTGCTCTGTCTTTGGCAGAGTGTGAGCGCTTCTCAGTCTGGGCTGGGGAGGTGGTGCCTGAGCTGTTTGCGGTGGACCTGGTGGTGCTCAGGGTGTGCTTGGGGCTGTACGAACCTGAAGCCAGGCCTGGGGAGCCCAGCCCTCCTGGCTTTCCCTGCTGCAGGACTGCTGACTTTGTGCCCTGCTGAGTACAAGGTTTCGCAGCCTCAGCCTGTGATGGGGTCACTCAGTGACGCACTTTATGGGGATCCTTTTGGCAACCTTCACTGTGGCTCTTGTAATAACCTGGTACAAATTACAGTGCCGAGGCCCAGCTGTCAGGGGTGCCTGGCTTATTCAAGCTGTATGAGCAAAACCCAGCAAAGGTCCTCTTCCCAAATCAGAACCCTGATGTGTGGGACAAGCAGGGGGCGGCAGCAAAGGAGGTGCCCCTGTCACCACCATTTCCCGGGCACAGACCCTGTGGCCCGATGCTGCCTGTGTGACTGTGGCCCAGCGCAGCAGGCCCAGCTCAGCACCTTCATCCCCGGCTCCATCAGTGGCAGCTCCACAGAGTTGCTGGAATATACAGCTGGGGGTGCCTGGCTATGGGGGAATGAAGGGGGGTGGGGTTAAACCAGGGGCATGGGGTGCCTGGCTCTGCGGGGAGGGCATTGTCCCTCAAGCATTCCGAAAATCTGGCAACCTAGAGTGGCCTGGCCTTCCATGGGGCTGCCAGGGATCCTCAGAGGGCGAGACGCTGCCCAGTGCAGCCACAGCCGGGAGCCTCCATTGCACCTTGTGGGTAGCCTCATTTAAGTGGCTGCTACTAGCCTGTTCTCCCCAGGGTAATAAATGCACCCAGTCTGGCTGCCAGCAGGCCAGGAGCCCTGCAGGTCTGCTCCCTTGCACCCACACGGGATGTGGGGTAGGGGAGACCAGGTAGAGCAGCACCATGACAGTGGGAAGGTCAGAAGGGACAGGAGCCCATTACCTCCCCACACTTGGCTGGACGGAGCAAACTGCAAACCTGTGAACTCCTCGCAGCACCTCAGCATTCCCTGTCAGCTGAGCACTTCGGCCTCACCTAGGAGAGATTCAGGTACCGCCCAACAGATTAGCAGAGTGCCCACCACCACCCCCAGCTGGCAGCGTGTGTTTCTGCTGGCCATGCACATGCCCCTTTGCATAGTGCCACCCGCGCTGCCTGTCCACACAATGCCACCTCCACACACCCTGCCCCTGAAGAGGGCCACCACATGCACCACACCCTGCAAACAGTGGCACTCACTCATCCTCCCTACCCGTGTGCACAGCCCCACTTACGCTCCCTCATCAGGTACACGTGCCATTGCCAGAGACCCTACCCGCAGCACCAGCTCCAAATACCCTGCCCCTGTGCACAGTGTCACATATTCCCTGCCCCTGTGCACAGCACCATTCACCTCTGCCCCCGCACACAATGCCACTGCCACCAGCACACCCGATACACAGCATTAGCTGTGCTCACACGCACACACGGCCCCTACACACAGCACAACTGCACATGCCTGCCCTGACACACTGCCACCAGCACACCCTGCCTCTGCCCATCATCCCACTCCTGCACACCCTGTGCCTGCACACACAGGGCCACCAGCACTTTTGGCACAGCACCACCACCATTTACACCCTGCCTGTACACACTTCACCATCTCCACACACCCTCTCCCAACACACAATACCATCAGCATCTGTGCACGCATGCACACACACGCACACACCCCACCACCACACATACACACACAAACACTGCTCGGACACAGCACTACCAGCTCCTCCACACACACCCTTGGCCCTACACGCACCACCACCTCCCACATTACCACCTCGACTCTGCAACCAGTGCTGTCTGCACAGCCCTGCCACAGCCCGGCACAAGCGGCCGTGGGCCCTGCTAAGTTGGGAGAGATGGGGGCACATCAAGTCCACCACACACCGCTTCCTCCCCCGCCACCAGCAAGCCCAGGGGGAACCAGACACAGCCCGCCCCACACAGCGTAAGCAGTGTGTTAATAATAATAATAATAATAATATGTATTTTCCCTTTTTCTACAAAATAACTACTATGATACATGAGAGGCGCAATTTTATATTCTTCCCTCAGGTGCAAAATTAGCTAGTTACAGCACTGCAATGCGTGTTCCCTTTTTAGTGAGTAACAAAACCAATCTTACAAAAAAGCATTTCATGGGTACAGCATAGTGTTTGCTGGCCAATTCTGAGGCCAACGTACCTGCTCTAACACTGCAGGTTGATGATTTCTGAGTTTGAAGATGAGATAATACTGGAACCAACACATCAGCAAATACTGGAGAGGCAGCATTAACCATTTAATCATTCTCACCTACACTAGGCATTCAGACTGAGAACAAAAAACACTTACAGAATGGAACACAGGAATAGAAGCTATTATAACAGCCATCTTCTCTTGGAGTATCAACTGCAGTGGAGACACTATGACCACATTAAATTGCATTATTGTGATATACACAGAAATCATTCATAACCGTAACGTTCTTACCCAACCACTCACACCTAATGGCATAACATTTCTTAGGCAAAACAACAAGGAAATGGTAAAAGTGCTAAGTTCAAGAAAGTTAACATACACCAGATTATTTAATGTTGACTTAAAATTGTATTAATGGGACCAAATATTAAAATTGCAATGTTTTTGCTAATTACATCACTTTTAATGCACATGGGTGAGGAAAAGGACTTGCAGCACTGTAAAAGAAAGAAAAATGCAGTATATTCTGTCTTTACTGCTTCATTCTGTGGTGTAGAACACTGATCTAGGTTCCTTTTTGTTGTTAGCATCCTCACCCAGGAAAAAACTAAAAACACACATGTACATTCATTAACACTCAAAAATAGACCTATAGATGAGAACTACTGTGCCACACCAGTGACAACATTCTGCACTTAGTGGGTAAGATATTGCTAGAACACGTTGGGTCAAGCAGCATTTCTAAGGCAGCTGGGAAGTTAACCCTATTTGTCATATGCATTCCTACAGATTTAGAAAGAGGAAAATGGAGATAGCGAGTCAAGGTGATATTTCTAAGCCAACAGTCTGGGAAATTTTAATCTCACAAACACCAATATCTTTATTTTACTTGTTTGTCTACAAAGAATTATAACAAGCCAAACAAAATCAAAAAGTGCACGCTTTCTACTTTCCCAGACACAGCTTTGAAATCATGTCATTCATTTAGGTCTTAAGTGTGGAAGACTGAGGTCACTAACTCCAATGAACTCTGTTCAAAGACTTGTGTTATGAAATTATAGCTGTACAGCCAGCATTAACCCACAAATGAGAATGCCTCAAATGGTCTCTAATCCTGTTTCAGGTTAGGGGAGAGGAACCTCAGAACATCTTTGATAGCCAATATTTTCAGTAATATTTAGAGAAAAATCAGACAAGTAATGAATGAACTATACAATGAAAAACCACCTTATTTCGTGGTCCAATGGTTAAAGCTCTCCGGGTCCTTCAGACACACAAGCCACCTCACCATTACAAGGAATGGACAATGCGATATGCACTTCTGGCAAACTTCATCCCAAAACATGCTATCATGGAATAAAAATTTGGGACCACACCAAAACAGCCTGGAAAGAAATCTGCGCTAAAACATTAGGAAAGAGGACAACACTCACAAAGAATGGCTCATAGCAGAAACTCTGAGAAAAGCAAAGGAATGAAAGGACACAAAAGCAGCAGTCAACAACAGCAAAACAAGAGCAGCCAAAGTGGAAGCTCAGAGACTGTATTCAAAAGCCTACAAAGAAATTTAAAAGGCTGTAGAACAGGACAAGAACTTCTTTGTGGAAGACCTTGCACAACAAGCTAAACCAGGTGCAGGACAGAAAAATTTGAAAGAGCTCTCTAACACCCAGAAGCAAGCTGGGTCATGGAGTACAGTGGATCAGCCAGTACAGGATAAAGAGGTGTGTGTGCTAATGAACCCAAGTGAGCAGCTCAATAGATGGAAGGAACACTTTGAAGAGCTACTGAACTGCCCTGCCCACATGGAACCTCCAGAGTTACCACCTGCAAATACACCTTTGCAAATTAACAGCAGCAGACCTACAAAAGAAGAAATCAGAAAAGCGGAAAATAACCTGGTCCAGACAACTTCCCTGCAAAAGCAATCAAGGCAGGTAGTGAGACATCAGTCAACATGATGTATAATCTATTTGGGAAAATCTGGGACACTGAGGAGATCCCACAAGACTGGAAACACTGCTATCTTCTCAAGCTTCCAAAGAAAGGCAACCTGAAGGAATGCAAGAACTGGAGGGGATTCCAGGAAAAGCGTTCAATAGGATTCTCTTGGAGAGAATGAGGACAGGACTTGACAGACAGCTCAGAGAAAAACAGGCCGGCTTCTGAAGCGAGAGATCTTGTACTGACCAAATAGCAACTGTGAAATGATCACGTAACACTCCACTTGAGTGAGACTGCCCCCTGTACATAACCTTCACAGATTCTGAAAAAGCCTTCGACAGCACTGATAAAACTCTTTGTGGGAACTGCTGCAACACCGTGGATCCCATCCAAAATTATTAACTTGATTCATTCAGTGTATGACTTCTCAAAATGCCAAGTTGTTCACAACAGTGTCACAACAGACTCCTTTCAGCATACTCTCAGGAGCGTGACAAGGCTGCCTATTGTCTCCTTTCCTGTTCTCGTTCACAATGGACTGGATTATGAGCAGGACAACAGATGCCCATCCACAAGGCATTCAGTGGACACTTTTCAAACAGCTAGAGAACACTGATTTTGCTGATGATGTCACCCTCCTTTCACACAGACATGAAAGCATGGGGGGGGTGGAACTGCTGCAATGACTGGACTCGGCATTAAGAAGGGAAAGACCAAGACAATGAGGATCAACCAGCCCAACACCACCACTATCATCTGGAAGATGTGGAGCAGTTCACATACTTGGCAAGTATTATGGGAAGAGACAGAGGAAGAGACAAGGATATCAGTGCCAGGATAGGGAAAGCAACAGCGGCATTCAAGACTCTTCATCCCATATGGAGTTCATAAATAATATCTGCAAAGACATAACTGCAGCTCTTCAACACAAATGTGATCAGAGTACTCTTGCATGCATGAGAAACCTGGTGTACTAAAAAGTCTTCAAATTACAAGCCACAGACACTCGTAAACAGATGCCTGAGGTACATCCTTCACATCAAATCACAAAACTTTGTCACAAATGAGGAGCTTTGGAACAGAGTGGGACAAGAACCAAATGATATTGAAACCAAGCGAAGAAGGTGGGGATGGCTAGGCCACACTCTCAGAAAACCATCATCCAGCATAGTCCATCAAGCTCTCAAATGGAACCTGCAAGCAAAACGCAAAAGAGGAAAACCTCAGACAACATGGAAGTGGTCTACTGAGACTGAAGGACAACAACTGGAGTACTCCTGGAGCCAGCTAAAAGTTTTGTCCTGGGACAGAGTGAAGTGGAGGAGACTTGCAGATGACCTACGCTCCACTCGGAGTACAAGGGTTAAGTAGTACTAGTAATGGGTATCAAGGAGCTTATAAAATTGAATAGTTCAAAATTACAACAGGAATGGTGCACAAGTTGCAGTATGGTGAACTGCATCACTTTCTCCATGTCCTTTAAACCACTGCAAATGCAACACATAGAAGGCACTGAAATATGAAGAGCTGTCAACTTGCTCTGATTGCTTATGTGATTTTTCTTTCAAGTCAGAAAATGTGGTTAATAGAACTGGCTGGTTGAAAAAACTGGTGTTTATAAAAACAAGGTTCTAGTGTATCCCTATTTTATTACTATAAGCCAAACTGCAATATTAGAACTAATATTAACTGAAATCTTTTTGGCATCTAATTAAGCCATTACCATGATTCTCAAACATAAGAAGATGCAGGAGAAACTGGGAGCCTTTTGTCTGCTTGTTGCTGTTTTGTTGATTTGTTTATTTGGTTTGGCTGGGTGGTTGGTTTTTTTTTTTGTTTTGTTTTTTGTTTTCCATGTAGGAAGACAAAACATCAGTCATGTAGCACTTCAAAGACTAACAAAATAATTTATTAGGTGATAAGCTTCCGTGACACAAGCTCACTTCTTCAGATCTATAGCATGTCCAGTCCAGACTCAATTACATAGTAGAGTGGTCCAAAAAAGGCAATAAAAACTGACAAATCAAATACACGGAAGACGTGGTTACTCTTCAGTCTTTAAAGTGCTATATGACTGCTGTTTTGTTTCGTTAGAATCCATACTAAACACAGCTAACACTCTGTTACCAGTGTTCTTAATTTAGCTTACACCCATCCTATACAAAAACAGAGCAAATGTTTGAAAACTCCTGAAAAGACAAAAGTTATATATAAACACAAAATAAGTATTGTTAACAGCTGGTATGTATCTATTTCCTTCTGTTTCATTGAAGTTACGTGTTATTGGCCCTAACATGAGGAAGGTCTTTAAAATGTAATTTTTACTGAAGTGCCTTCTGAAGAGTAATAGGTTTTCTGAAGCCCACATAGACAAGATGATGTAGTGAAGGCACTGGTGCAGGCCACGATGTCCCAGCAGGAGGCTACCCGGACCCAGCAAGAATCAGCCCGACTGCAAGTGACCAACCAGCTGTTGATGAGCCAAGCAGCCCAGGACCGAGCCACCCTGAAGGCCCTGACCACTCAGTGCATGGCCAAGATGGAGCACGGCCACTGAAGGCCAGTGGGTATTTACAAAAGATAATGGGGGAAGATGATGTGAAGGCATACCTCCTGGCATTTGAAAGGACAGCTCCACAAGAAGGCTGGCCCCAAGCTTAGTGGGCCAGCATTTTGGCCCCTTTCCTATGCAGAGAGGCCAAGAAAGTACTATTTCGATATGTCTGAAGAAGCTGCTACTGACTACTCCCAACTGAAGGCCAAGACAGTTGCAAGTTCAGGGGGTGATTGCTGCTCTCTGAGCCCAAAGATTCCACGACTGGAGGTACCGAGAAGACAGAGCCCCACAGTCCCAGCTGTTTGACCTGACCCACCTCTGACCCAAAAGTGGCTGCAGCCCAAAACTCACAGCCCACAGGAAATGGTGGGGACCATCTTCTTGGACAGGTATACGAGGGGACGACCATCTGACCTGTGAGGCTAGGTCAGCCAAAATGACCCCTCCTCCTCCAATGATACAGTGGCCCTCATGGAGAGAAAGCTGGACACTGAAGGCCTCTTGTGGCCCTTCGGGGGATGAGGCACGACAGAATAGGTGGCCTGCCCCAAGGAGCTGGTTACTCGAAACCTTGGACCAGACTGGGTATGGGAGAAAGGAGTTGGAAGAACAGCCGGAGGCCATACAAGAAGTTGGGGTCCAAGAGAAGGAAGGACAGGGTGCCAAGGCCAATGGCCCGTGGGGCAAGGGGAGACCCTCAGCCAGGTATAGGGAGCTAGGACACATTTTAGCTCAGTGCCCAAATTTAGAGGAGCCCATGCAATGTGAGCTCTAGGATTTCGGAGATCCCTATGTCCTGATCAACCCCATAGCCATTACAACAGCTCCGCACTGACAGACCTGACCAATCAAAATGAAGAACGAGGAGACCATGGGCCTGGTAGATGCAGGCAGTGCAGTCATGCTTATCTCTGAGACTCTGATAGGGCAGGACCAGTTGTCCCCTTTTAAGCGCACAGAGATTACCTGTGTGCATAGGGTTGTCAATTACCCCCCTGCTGTTCTGGTACAGACAGAGGTCCAAGGGAATGTCAGGAAGGTAACTGCAGGGTTGGTCCCTTGACTCCTCTATCCATTTGTCATAGGGAGGGACTTCCAGGGGTTTAGTGACCTGCTCCCCACGGATAATGCAAAAGGAGAGAGCCCCCTCCCAGCCTCCTGGGCATTTGACCAGGACCTGTTCTTGGGGTGAGGAAAGCCCCCTGAGCCTCAGAGGCAAGAAAGGAGGGCAGCAAAAAAGTTAGGAACTCATATCCTGGCCCAGAATCTAAGGCCAGCCTTGACAGGATGTGGAGCTGAAAGAGCCAACAGGGGAGCAGCCCAGGAGGCAGGCCCAGTGCTTCAGGGCTCCTGGGGATGGAAGCAGGGGAAGACGTATCTGGGCTTGAACAAAAGAGGACCTTGCTTGAGAACTGTGGGCAGGACCAGGCCAATGAACCAATATATCACAACATACGAATGGAAGCAATCAAGATAAATGAGGTCCCGGTAGAAGAGAGGCCTAAGGGCCCTAGACCTTACTATGTGCTTACGGGGGATCTCTTACATCGACCAGATGCCACTGGTGGAGCAATTCCTGGTGCCCTAAAGACACTGGAGAGCAGTTTTAGACCTATCCCACACTCATTTGTTTGGGGAGCACTTGGCGGTTGACAAAACCCTGGACTGGGTCATATGGATGTTCTACTGGCCAGGCGTATACATGGAGGTCTGGCGATACTGCACCTCCTGCCCTGAATGTCAACTCAATGAGCCTCGGCCGCACCTAAGGACCCCACTAGTACCCTTGCCTATTATTGAGGTACCTATTGAGCACAGCACTCTGGACTTGGTCAGCCTATTGGAGAGGTCCACTCAGGGGCATCAGCACATATTGGTAGATCTTTTATCAATGCGATCACTATTTAAGTGGGCATCTAACAAGAGACGCATCAGCTTCACTGTTGGTGTCACCCATCAGGCCTTTTAACTCCTATTTAAATTCTACAACCGTTATCGCTGCTCTTGCTCTTTTTAATAAGCAAGAAAAGTCGGCCATCTGACTTTTTTTTTTTTTAAGCAAACATTGGCACTGAAAAGCAAGGGAGATCAGACCGCCTCTGAAGAATATTCCATTAAAATTATTTCTACAAAGCTCTGTAAAAACTGCCACGTACTGTAAGGCACCGCATACATTTCAAGAGTGGGAGCATGTGTCAAATTTAGCCTTGTGTACCAAACAATGCAAGAGATGTTATCCAGTAAATACCTTTGCATACACAGTGTAAGGGTGTACAAAGCTGAGTATGAAGAGTAATGCTCAGAGAGAACGGCAGCTTGCGCACTCCAACAGTTGCAGATTAGCAATGGGTCCCATGCCCAAGGCCCTAGCCAAATGGAGGCCCCCAGATAAATCAAATGTCCCCATGCCCTGGCCTGCTTTCCTATCTAATGCTCCTACCAGTGCACTGGTTCAGGGTGTAGGCTTGTTCCACCTGTCTGACACTTGTGCCTGGAAACAAGGTCAGGGTGCAGTTGGGATGCAGAGTGGCTTGCATTGCTTCCCCCTATCCAGAACTCCTTTCAGGGAGTGGGAAAAGCCCTCTGCCTGACCCCAGACCTAGCAAAAGCAAAGGGCTGAGGAGGGACTGCAAGTAAGAGGGCTGGGAATGGCCTCCACTTCCTCAGACAATTGAGAGAGACCCAATTTTATTCTTGAGTAAGCTATTCCACTTTGCTTTGTCTCTGTTTCCATCTTTAAACAGTGTGAGGCCAACTGTGCATGTGCATATATAAAAGCAAGATGCATTTACCTCACCTGGATATGTGTGAGAACAAGTTAAGTAAAGAGCACCAGATGCTATCAGGAATGCAATGTACTATCATTATGGTTCAGCTGATTCCACTGCTTTTCAGGAGAGAGGCCCACTCCTGTAGAGTACAGCTGGTGCAAAGGTCAAAGTGACAGAACGGCCTTCATTTATTTTCCAGTAAAGTATCTGAAAACATCCACAGCAAGATATGTAGTTCACCAGCATGGAAAGGGATTCGGGGGGGGTGGGGGGGGGTAGTTTCTATGAAAAGGGAGACAGGCTCAAGAGGAAACAGCTGCTTGCACAGTGCTAAATACAGACACCTTTTACATCTTTTTAATCCATGGGCATTTTGGTGTAAGAAAATGAATTCACTTAATTTAGTTCAGATACAGAGGGGGTATTAACTCCTACATTTAATCTCATACACTGCCTCCTGGTTTTGCTCCTGCAGCTAATTCTACTTTTGGGAGAAGGCCCCCTAACAGGGGGTGGCAAAGGAGTCCAGCTCTGAGGATGCAAATCAAAGAGGCCTGAGGCTTCTAGCTGCGGCTGTTGTTACTGAGGTGGCGACCAGAGCCCCAGGCCCTTTATGTTGCTGCCAGAGTGCCATGCGCATCTCTGAGGGATGAAGGGGCCTAGGACCCCACTCCTGGACAGTGCTGAGGGCTGGCTGTCCCAGCCACTCCCCTTTCAAGGGTGAAGAGCTGGACCCACACACACCCCTCACCTGACAGCCCATGGAAGCTGTCAGCAGTCCCCTGCCTCGGGGAATTCTGCACCATCGTGCAACGCAGAAATTACTGGTTAGTAACAGAGAGAAAGCCGTGCTAGTCTATATACTATCAAAACAAAAAAGCAGTCAAGTAGCACTTTAAAGACTAACAAAATAATTTATTAGGTGATGAGCTTTCATGGGACAAACCCACTTCTTCAGACCATAGCCAGACCAGAACAGACTCAATATTTAAGGCACAGAGAATCAAAAATAGTAATCAAGGTTGACAAATCAGAAAAAAAAATCATCAAGGTGAGCAAATCAGAGTAGAGGGGCGTGAGGGAGGAAAGTCAAGAATTAGATTATGCCAAGTATGCAAAAGAGCCCCTATAATGACCCAGAACATTTGCATCCCATTCAAACCACGTGTTAATGTGTCAAATTTGAATATAAAAAAAGAGTTCAGCAGCCTCTCTTTCCAAACTAGTGTGAAAATTGATCTTCAGGAAGACACAAACTCTTGACTTTGTGTGCACAGGATTGCCTTCCCCCTACCCCGCAAAGAAATGGGCTGCAGTTCTGCTAGCTGCCACTAGGGGCCACTGAACTTGGCAGAGCCCAACTTGCACACAGAACAGTATCAGAGAGGGTCCCCGTTAGTCCGTAACTGCAAAAACAATGAGTCCTGTGACACCTAATAGACCAACACATTTATTGGAGCATAAGCTTTTGTGGGCAAAAAAAAACCCACTCTCTTGCTTTTAGTTTCTTTCAATTTATAGCTAGCAAAAACAGTTTAGACAGAAAAACGAGTTTAAAATGACAATTTTTTTTAAATTAATCCAAAATCCCTACCACTATGATATCCTGATTGTCTTTCTGGGCTCTGTACAGTGCATAGTCCCTTCAAAAAAAAAAGCAACATCAAGAGAAGAAATAAGACTTGGATCAAATCAGAAATTTTATAAATAGCCAAATAAACTGAGTGGTATTACTTACATACCATAGATATTTTATATCTACAAGATATGTTAAACAAATGCATTTTGTGTAGTAATTTACACAGCTACTTTGTCCTCATACAAAAGTTTTTATCCTATGGCCTCAGAATAGCTTACAAAGATAATCCAATTAGTTGGGTAGCTCAGGGTTACAACACGTTTACACAGAGACAGAGATTTGTCCAAGAAAATATACTAATGATTATTCCAAATAACCTAACTCACAGGCCTGTCCCCTATTCAGTAAGCCACTTTGTTCTAATATTTTACCAGCAGAAAACAATTGTAATTTGAAGACCACATAATATGTCAGTTCTCTAAATACCATACATATCTAGAAAACATAGCATTTAGCAGAATGCAAGCTACTACTATAGTCTCTGCTGGATTGCGGACACTGTTACCAAAGCGCTTTAAGATTTTTCCACAACACGACTTATTTCATTGCACTCCCAGCTATGACGCGCTCCTGGAAAACAAAAATGGTGCAGAAGTCAACAGAGCCATTAGCAGCCTGAATTTTTTTCCAATATATTGTTTGAAAATAACCATAGCAACAGAACATACATAATAAATGAGTGAGGACTACTTAAAAACCACAGACAGCAACCCTTTCTTCCATTCCCCACCACTACCCCTCCACTGAACACAACTGTTCTGCTGCCGTTCAGACCAGTAACAGCCCTTCACCTCTGCACCAGCTGTGGAGTGAACGTATGCTTCTCAACTGGACGAGTAATCAAATCAGTAACAACAATAGAAGTAGGCAACAATTCTATAGTACCTTTCTGAGGAAAGTGTCTCCAAGTCCTTTACAAACATTGTCCCCAGTCATGAAAATGAGCATAGGTGAGTAAATTCAGTGGGACTACTCATACTTACAATTTGAACCATTCAGGTCATTACTGAATTAAAACAAGCAATTCTGCAGCACCTTAAAGACTAACAAATTTGTTTATTAGGTAATGAGCTTCCATGGGTAAGACCCAAGCAGTCTTTAAGGTGCTACAGAACTACTTGTTTTTTTTGTGAGGCTACAGACTAAAGCTACCCCTCTGAGACTAATTACTCAATTAATCATCACTGGAACAGTAGTACTATCCTCATTTTAAGGTGAGGAATTTGAGGCACAGAGCATATTTACCCAAGTCCATGCTGCTAGTCAGCAACAGAGCCAAGATTAAATCTGAATTCCAAATCCCCTCTTCTAACCACTGCCTCAATCTATGGTGCATTCCATTGGAACCCACACACTGTTACCATTTATGTTGAGCTCCCAAAGAGTGCTTGGAACAGTGAAAGAAAGAGATCTATGTTAAATTAATGTTAGCAGCAGGGTAAAGGTTTAACACAGCATGTGTGATATCACCATTTGCTGTGAACCAAGGGAAACGAATCCTGCAAATTAAATGCATGATTTCTCAACTTGGTAAAGATTTACATTAAATGCACAGACAGAAAAAAATACCTGGTGAGCTCTTCTTTAATCTTCAAGGGTTCATGTGGGTAGAATTTCACTCTAAAGCACATGGTATATGGTGGATGAGCTGAAACATTATAAAAAAAATAAAAAAGCATGAGAACAGCAGCAAAGAACATCACCTCAATCACGCTCCGGGAGAGGCTTTCAACACTCATACTGAATAGCCTGTGAGATGATTAGCTCTGCAACATCAGGTAGCGCACCAAAAAACAAAGCAAAGCAAAAATTTAAAAAAAAAAAAATCCATGAAACATATGACGGGAAAGCCCGAAGCATGTGCAGGATCCAACCAAATTAAGCAAATCAGTTTACACATGGTTTTGCACCTCACAGTATTTATTGCTCAACCTATGCAGTGGAATAAAGTGTAATTGTTTTCCATGTCAATTAACACAGTAAATTAGAAGTAATGGTCTCCTATCTTTCTGCAGTGATGTACAAAAAGGTCACGTATAACTGCTTTTCCCGATAACGTTAATGCCTGGATTACAAAATGGAAAAAGGCGTTCGTTGAATTTCATTTTTGTATTTTAAGGTAAGGTTGTATTTTGCAAACAACTTACCTGTATCTGAACCACCTGTTTTGTAATCAGCATACCATCACTGCGAGATAATCAGATCTCAAACTGAAGAACTGTATCAGCTATAGCACTTGATTAATGTTTTAACCCTGCCAAAGATGATCTATGCTGTGTTTAATTACACCACTAAAAATTACACTAACACAATCTATGCATATTTCACTGATCTGATATTTCAGCTGTTGTTTTAATGGTTGACAATCCTGTATTACTTATCACTTTCTTATTTCATGTCTTACCATGGCAGCAGGGAGATGTTATCCCAAAAATGCAGTTTCCAGAGACCTAATAAGCATCTTCTTCCGATAATCATGCTAGGGTGAGAGAACCACAAGAGAAAAGCAAAGCAGTTCTAGGGATTGTCTACACTGGGGGATTTTTTTTTTTTGGGAAAGAAACCTTTTTTCCAAAAACCTCCCAAAGCGTTCGCACCGCCAAGAAGGAAAATTCAAGATAAGGTGGCTTTTCCCCTCAAAGTAACTACCTCAGCTCTGCAAATGACTTTTGCGGACATGTTATTCCCCCCTCACATGCAAACATTTTTAAGGCCAAAAAGAAACATGTGGACAAAAAACACAGCTATCAGCAGCTCACGTGAAGGCTGCTTTTGCAATCCTGTTGCTGCATGAACGCAAATTTTCCAACATTACTTATTTAGACATTAGAACACAGATATAAGTAAAACTGAAAAAGCCTGCAGTGTAGACATAGCCCTAATGCGAAAATAAACAATGATCTAGTCAATCTGGAGGAATCCTCACAGCTATTTATATGTTTTTCAGTTTTAAATAAATATTAACCTTATTTACTAAGAAATACTGTTCATTAGGGAAGCCAATGGACAGATGTAGACAAATGTCAATAGCATAAAATATGACTGCAACTGACATGCCTGCTAGAAGAGAGACTAGTGATGAAACGAGCACAGAGACTGCACCGTCCTCTCACCCACTCAATTCTGTGCATACAGTAAACCCTTGATTTAAATGGACTAATAGGGAGGAATGGGTGTCTGTTAACGCCAGAAGTCCATTAAATCCAAATCTGCAGGACTGGAGGCACCTGGTGGGAGAGCATGTGGCACTTCCAATGGCGGCTCCTCTGGCCTTTGCAGCTCCTCCAGCCCAGCGGCTCTTCCGGCCCCAATGGCCGCAGCCACTGCAGCGGCCCTGGCGGTGGCCGCTTTGGTGAGTCGATGCCATTTATTTGGGGGGAGAGGGGGTCAGACAGCGTCTGTTATTTCCAAAGTCCATTAAATTGAGGTCCCTTGAGTCAAGGGTTTACTGTACTTACCAACAGTGCTGTTTCTGTGCCGGTACCAACTGGGAGGGTGGGCAGGGAGCCAGCTGAGTAGCAGCTCCTTTTAATTTTTTTGTTTTTTAAAATACTGCTTATCAATATGAACACCTCCCCCCCACCAACCCATGGATACCACTAAGCAGCCACAATGAAGGAGATGTTGAGAGGAAAAAATGAGTAATCGTGAAAGAAGCAGTATGACAGCTGAAGTTCCTCATGGAATAGAGACTGGTAACTCTCACCCCCGCTGCCCCCCCCCCCCCCAAAATTACTGATTCTGTGGCATTTTATAGCAGGGATATATATCTAACTGCTAATCTGTATATATTTATTTCTATAAAACCTTATTGGTTCAGCCTGTATTCAGTTTTTAAATTTTTTTTTCCTTTAAAAAAAATTTAAAAAATTAAGAAGTAGTATTAAAAGAGCTCCAGGAAATTTCAGCACAATAAACTGTTTATCTGAGACATTAATTTAAAGAGGCCTTTAATTTTAATGAACATTTATGCTGGCACATATCAACCTTAACCTCCCTAAACCTAGGGACATTGCTTTTCTGAATACCTAATCAGCCTGGGGAAGAGTTTAAAAAAGCAAACAGACAAAAAGGCATAAAAAGACAAAGAAAAAGTACTGAAGAGGGGAGGAAAGAAGCGGGAATGAATGTAGAGACAACTGAGGGAATGTGATCCCATCAATGACTTATTAGCTAGCTGGACATACAGTAAAACCCTGATTATCCAACGTGAATGGGACTGATGGATGGTTGGATAACACGAAAAGTCAGATAACAGGGCAGGATGACGCAAGTTGCTGCCAACTACACAGGCTGGCCTGCTGCAGGGTTGGCTGTCAGCTGCCCAGGTAGGGTTGCCATGGGGCTGGCTGTTGGCTGCCTGCTGCTCAGGGCTGGCTCCCTGAGCTGGCTACCCGCTGTTGGCTCCCCAGGGCTGGTTCCCCCTCCCACCCCCCACAGGATTGGAGGAGCAATTATCCAATCCCTATTTATCACAGAATCATAGAACAATAGAGCTGGAAGAGACCTAAAAATGCCATTGAGTCCAGCCCCCTACTCTAAGCAGGACCAAACCTATCAGATCAGCTACGCCAGGGCTTTGTCGAGGTGAGACAAACACCTGCAGGGATGGAGACTCCACTACTTCCCTGGGTAGACCATTCTAATGCTTCACCACCCTCCTAGTGAAAAAGTTTTTCCTAATGTTCAACCTGGACCTTTCCAACCACAACTTGAGACCATTGTTCCGTGTTGTGCCATCCATGACCACTGTGAACAGCCTCTCTCCAGCCTCTTTACAGCCTCCCTTCAGTAAGCTGAAGGCTGTTATCAAGTCCCCCGTCAGTCTTCTCTTCTGCAGACTAAACAGTCCCAATTCCCTCAACCTTTCTTCATAAGTCATATGCTCCAGCCCCCTAATTATTTTGGTCGCCCTCTGCTGGACCCTCTCCAGCGTATCCACCATCCTTCCTATAATTGGGGGCCCAGAACTGGACACAGTACTCCAGATGTGGCCTCACCATAGCCGTATAAAGAGGAATAATCACTTCTCTGGATCTACTGGCAACGCTTCTCTTGATGCAACCTAATATGCCATTAGCTTTCTTGGCTACAATGGCACACTGTTGACTCATGTCCAACTTCTCGTCCTTTTCTGCAAAACTAATACTGAGCCAGACGGACCCCAGCTTGTAACAATGCTCGGGATTCTTCCAGCCCAAGTGAAGGACTCTGCACTTGTCCTTATTGAACCTCATCAGATTTCTTGCAGCCCAGTCTTCCAATTTGTCTGAGTCAGTCTGGACCCTGTCCTTACCCTCCAGTGTATCTACCTCTCCCCCGAGCTTAGCGTCATCCGCAAACTTGCTGAGGGTGCAATCCAACCCCTCATCCAGGACATTGATAAACAAGTTACACAGAACAGGACTCAGAACTGAACCTTGGGGCGCTCCACTAGAAACTGACCGCCATCCTGACATCGAACCATTGATCACTATCCTCTGGGCCCAACCTTCTAGCCAGCTTTCTATCCATCTTACCATCCATTTATCCAATCCACATTCCTTTAACTTGCCGACAAGAACGCTGTGGGAGACCATATCACAAGCTTTGCCAAAGTCAAGATAAATCACATCCATTGTTTTTCCCCTATCCACACAGCCAGTTATCTCATCGTAGAAACTAATCAGATTGGTCAGGCATGACCCGCCCTTCATGAATCCATGCTGACTATTCCCAATCATTCTCCCCTCCTTCAAGTGCCTCACAATGGTGTCAGATAAACAGAATGTTGAATAACTGGGTGTCAGATAATGTGGGTTGTGCTGTACTTATATAGGAGCTTCCCGTAGTTAACAACTTGTGCTAGTTATAATGCTTCTGGAAATTTGTCCCATAACTGTAAAGTCACTTTTGCATCATGCACAGGAATGACAAAACAAACATTTGTTTCCTTCTTTGTGATAGCTGGATTTTTAGGATTTGAGGTTTTCCTTTTTCAGCAGGGTAGTGGTGGTTACGCTGGTTTTCAGGAAGAAGTGTATATTGCAAGATTAAATATTTCATGCTTCTATAACACGGCTAACTTCAGGACAGAACTAAATATTGGAGGGAAAAAAAGGCCACAAAAATATAAAGAACAGAAAATACAAACAACAGAAATAAAGACCAAAAAAGGAGACTGCTATTGGAGAAGAGAAGAAATAAGTAAATTAATGAAGAAGAGAAGAAATAAATAAATAGAGACAGAGCAGAGAGTGTGGTTCAACTCACACTGGCATGGATTTTTTTAATTTTTTCTCTGTATATTTCTGTTGCTCCATGATATATAACACAGTGACAGAACCATGGTCAATGTGTGAATACTAATGCCAAATGATCATATGCCTGACCCACAGTCAACTCAAGTCTTTCTTTAGCCTCATAGGTTACGTCTAGAAATAAGGGTTCTTTCAAAAATGGAGTTTATTTATCGAAAGAGACCCCATCTACACTGCTTTTTTTCTTTCAAAAGAATCTCTTCCAAAAAGAGATTATGCAAATGAAGCATGAGATATGTAAATAAGTCTCATTTGCATTTTCAATTTCCCCTATTTGCATTTCTCTTTCGAAAGAGGAATGCAGTGTATACCTAGCCATTGTGGCTTCTTCCTCTGTACACTTTGGACGTGGTTCTGTTATCAAATACAATACCTACATCCTCCTAAAACTACTTCAATCCAGCAGTAATATAGAGAAGGGAGTGGAATTCTGCAGGTTTTTTTTATGAACTCGTCAGGCGCATTGTGAGGGACAAAGCAGGAGGTCAAGTGACTTCAACCTCCCAAATAGTAAACTAATTTCTCCCAAATGTACTGGACTAGAATGCAAACTAGAAAAAAGAACTAACACAAAAAAGATAGTGTAAATTTCAACAAGACTAACTGACTCTGCTTGCAGCCTTTTGAAGATGGTATAGCGAAGGGAAAGCCCTGCAGTTTCTGAAAAGCTGCTGTTGCTGCTCACAAGATTTCTTTGATTGAAAAGCCAACTTTTTATTAACAAGAAGTTAAAAGAGCTGTCAGAATCAGAGCTGGTCATGTATGAAGTCACAAAATTAGAGAGCTACTCAACCATGTTGTAGACTAGAACAGGCAGTCCCCTAATGCACAGTGGGCCTGAGCCAAAGATCACTGAAGTCAATGAAAAGACTCCCACAGGCTTCAGTACGGGCTTTGATTCAGGCCAGTGTTTTTCCACACAGGGAAACTTGCATGTAAGAGATAAAGAAAGGTCAAATTCTGGCTGCAGTTCTGGCGGTGTCCGGTGCACATGGAGGAGTCGTTACAGACCCAGGAAAAATTCCCCAAGAACAGCATTGGCTTGCACTAGGTCTTGGATGGAGAGTAACTGCAGCTAGGCTTTGCAGCCCAGAACAACCATAACATAGAGTAGCCCTTATGCAGACATGGATCATGTATCTAATCCAAAATCTTCAATACTTTTGCCCTTAGCATCTGACATTTCATGGATATTTTGATGAGAAAGAGGACGGGAAGTTCTGCCCCGTGGTCTTAGTTACTATGCTGTTCAGAACAGATGTAGTGGCCTATCTGTCCAACTACAGCAAAATGACAAGATAACCTTCAATTCAGAAAAAACAAGAAGTTCTGTGGCACCTTACAGGCTAACAGATCTTTTGGAGCATAAGCTTTCGTGGGCAAAGACCCGCTTCATCAGATGAGTCATGCATCTGATGAAGCGGGTCTTTGCCCATGAAAGCTTATGCTCCAAAATATCTAGTAACAAAGAGGAAGCCGCGCTAGTCTATACACTATCAAAACAAAAAGCAGTCAAGTAGCACTTTAAAGACTAGCAAAATAGTTTATTAGGTGAGCTTTCATGGGACAGACCCACTTCTTCAGACCATAGCCAGACCAGAACAGATTCAATATTTAAGACACAGAGAACCAAAAACAGTAAGCAAGGAGGACAAATCAGAAAAAGATAATCAAGGTGAGTAAATCAGAGAGTGGAGGGGTCGGGGTGAGGTCAAGAATTAGATTAAGCCAAGTATGCAAACAAGCCCCTATAGTGACTCAAAGTTCCTGTCCCAGTTTAAACCATGTGTTAATGTGCCGAATTTGAACATAAAAGCCAGCTCGGCTGCTTCCCTTTGAAGAACGGTGCAAAAATTCTTTCAGTAACACACACGTTTAGGTCATTAATAGAATGCCCCATTCCATTAAAATATTGACTAACTGGTTTGTGGATCTGGAGTGTTTTGATGTCTGTTTTGTGCCCATTAACCCCTTGTCTAAGGGAGTTAAGTCTGTCCAATATACAAAGCATCTGGGCATTGTTGGCACATGGTGGCATGTATGATGTTAGTAGAGGAGCATGAGAAAGTGCCCGTGATTCTGTGAGTAACCTGGTTAGGTCCAGTGATGGTATTTCCAGAGAAGATATGTGGACAAAGCTGGCAGCGGGCTTTGTTGCAGGGAAAGGTATATTCCTGGGGTATAGGCTGTGGCTGTTAGTAAGGATCCTCATGAGGTTGTCTGTAGGAGAGAACAGGCACGTCACCCAGGGCCTTCTGGAGTGTGGCATCCTGATTAAGGATAGGTTGTAGGTCTTTAATAATTCGTTGCAGTGGTCTGAGTTGGGGGCTGTAGGTGATGACCAGTGGTGTTCTGTTCTTGACTTTTTTGGGCCAATCTTGGAGTAGCTGGTCTCTGGGTATTCATCTGGCCCTGTCAATTTGTTTTTTTTACTTCTCCTGGTGGGTAATTCAGGTTTATGAATATTTGGTAAAGATCTTGTAGTTTTTGGTCTCTGTCAGTTGGATCAGAGCAAATGCGACTGTATTGAAGAGCTTGACTGCAAACAATGGATCTAGTCACGTGTGCTTAGACAAAGGGTTAATGGGCACAAAACAGACATCAAAACACTCCAGATCCACAAACCTGTTAGTCAGCATTTTAGTGGAATGGGGCATGCTATTAATGACCTAAAGGTATGTGTGTTACTGAAAAAGAATTTTCGCACCGTTCTTCAAAGGGAAGCAGCTGAGCTGGCTTTTATATTCAAATTCAGCACATTCACACATGGTTTAAACTGGGATGGGAACTTTCTGAGTCACTAGAGGGGCTTGTCTGCATACTTGGCTTAATCTAATTCTTGACCTCACCCCGACCCCTCCACTCTCTGATTTGCTCACCTTGATTATCTTTTTCTGATTTGTCCTCCTTGCTTACTGTTTTTGGTTCCCTGTGCCTTAAATATTGAGTCTGTTCTGGTCTGGCTATGATCTGAAGAAGCGGGTCTGTCCCACGAAAGCTCATCTAATAAACTATTTTGCTAGCCTTTAAAAGTTCTACTTGACTGCTTTTTGTTCCAAAATATCTGTTAGTCTGTAAGGGGCCACAGGGCTTCTTGTTTTTCTCGAAGACACAGACAAACATGGCTACCTCTCCGATACTTCAATTCAAAGATGTACAGGATAGGCGATAATCTCTTCTCCCTAAATATTCATGAATGAGGTAGAATCAATATGCTTTTCTGGGGGGAAAGGGACTCATATACTTGGCCAAGAGTCTGCAACCAAATGGCAAGAACAGCTTTTTTTTTCCTCCCCCAAATTCAGTTACAAAATCAATACTTCAAGAGCCACAATACATGTGACTACAAGACAGCCCTTAATAAACAACATCAATACGGTACTTTTTGTAAGCCCTGTTTTAAGGGCAGCCCACACACAATGATCTGTAGAAAGTTTAAGTTACTTTCGTCCCTGGAATGGAGAACAAATGAGGACAAGAAAAATGCTGCTCCTGGGGACAGGCTCTTTAGCAAGAGGGAGAAATGTTCACATCAACCCTCCATGCCCCCACCCCATTCCCAGGCTCTATCCTCCATTGGCCCACAAAACCTACCCCTCATCCCCAGGCTTAACCCCTCTTACCCTCAAACCTGCCCCTCATCCCCAGGCCTAAATTTAGTGGTGCCCAGCCCCTCACCTTCCCACCAAACACCCCAAGGATAAACCTGCCTCAATCTGCCCACTGAACCCAGATCTTACTTGCCCCCCGCCCCCCCCCCACTGCTCTCTCCCTGACGCACACATCCTCCTCCCCCAACTTCTCAGGCCAGAAAGTGCCTGCAACTTTCCCATCTGCTCCTCACCCAGTGGCACCAGCATTGGACTCACCAGGGAGTGAGCTGGGATGGGTCCTGGGAGAGCTGAGCCGGGTACTGGAGGAGCTGAGATTTCACTGCAGACAACGGAAACAGGAGGAAGGGGCTGTGGCTGCAGAGCAAGGAGGAGCTTGGGGGGTGCCAGCTGCCAGGGAGAAGGAGCCATGAAGCTGCACTCGGCTCCCAGGAGGCCTCCCCCTGCCTCTTCCTCCTTCTCATCAGGGCTGTGCAGCCACCCTTCCCCCAGCTCTCCTGCTCCATTTTCCCCACGTGAAGCCTGGGTGGCTCCCTGACCTGCTCCCCTGAAATAATGGAACTAAATTTAATTGGTTTAATGGCCAGATCCCTCCCGCCACCCTGCTGGCCATTAAACTAATTCAAGTTAGTTTCATTACTTCAGCGGCCCCAGTGTAGAGAGCCACAAGAGAAGTCATCCAGAGCAGCAAGTGACTCCTTTCAGAGCCACATGCAGCTCCAGAGCCACAGGTTGCCAACCCCTGCATTAGGCCATTCTTATGGTTTATGGTGGGTTATGTGGAGGTGGGAGGGATGGAGAAGTGGCCATTCTATGGGGTGGGGCCTCTCTCAGGGCTGCAAGAGGGCAAGGAGTCACAGGTGAAGGAACCGGGGGTAGGAGAGAGCAGCATCACCCCCACATTTTACATGGTTTACCAGCTGCTGCCAACCCCATAACAAGGGTTCCGGCTGTCGTATCAGGGGGGCTCTGCCACCACCCACAGGCCAGGTGGACCTGTGTTTGGGACCCTGGCTGCCACCTGGGATTCCGCCACCAGCCCTACACCTGCCTGAGGCACCAAGTCGTCCCTGCCTCCCAGAGACACGGCCCTGCTCCTGACCCCACTGAGGTGAAGCGGATGAAAAGGCAACTGGCACAAATGGGGTTCAGGTGGTACCGGAGGCACCTTGCTGTTGGTGGCCCTAGGCAGACACAGCATGTAGCACCAGGTACCCCAAATTTAGTGGTGCCCAAGGCAGCCCCATATTCTGCATATGCTCAAGGGCAGCCCTGGTTCTACAAATTCTGTTTCCTCCATTTTATTTTTAAACTAATCCTAAGCCTAATGGAAGCCTAACGAGTCTTTTGACTGGAAGTGAGCAGCTAACAGAGTCCTCATTTTCTGCTTTTTACAGCACTGGAGTTACTAGGCAGAAACAAAACACCTCTTTCTGATATTCCTATACATTTTATGACAAAAGGCAGGACCATAAAAACAGCAACAAACTTCACTGCTTCAAGGGAAACATGATTATCAAGTTTGCCAATCACCCTCTTGAAACAGAATTACATTCAACCAATCACTCAAACTTGAAAAAATGGAAACAGTGACAAAAACAGATATTCATTTTCAAAAGAAAATTTCTCCACCAAAAAGAGATAATTGGATTGATAATAGCTATGACGTTTCCCTTTCAAAAACAGGTAAGGACCAGCTGGTGTGCAGGAAAAATGCCGCAGGCTCTGTCATGATTTCGTCCCGTCTGACGCTTTACCATACTGATTAAACATAATCATAATTATAATAATTTCAAATAATTTGATGACAGAGAACTGCATTGGGTGCAGCTTCCTCACAATGAGGCTATTAATCCACCAGTTTATATACTATCACAACTCAGGAGGTGAAGACACTAAATAGAATAAAACCTACTCAAATGACAGCATACACTGAAACTGTCAGCTGCAGTAAATCAAGATACAAATCCCACGTGAAGGAACTTCACACGATGCATGGCATATTTCCAGGAAATTAACTGTAATGTTTGTATTTACACTCAGTTGCAAACTATTGCACGTGCTATTTTCAGCAACACTTAATTGTCAGACATAGTTGAAATGAAGCATCAAACCTGTTTTCTACATTAACGAGCGCCTTGTGTCACTTCAGCACACATGATGGTGAACATGTATCTATCTCCTATATATTTCAAAGCAGTGCTCTTTAAAACCAAGGCAAAGGGTCGACAGTTCAGGAAAATGATGTTCCTGAGAAAAACTTTACACTTGTGTAGGGAATGTGGCAGAAGGAACGCAGTGCTGCTGAAGGCTGGGAGGAATGAGTCTCCCAGAGGTCATCTGCATGAGAATGCAAAAGGTGTGCATGTGTGATACCTTTTCAGGCAAAGCCTAATGGGTAGCAAGTAAGCCATGAGATTTGGTCTATTGTAAACATGTAGTTGTAAAATTACAATTTAAGCTGACACTTAATGTGGGAGTTGTGAGATCTCACCAATGCTCTGGGTTGTTGTGGGGGACAGGGCAGTCGCCTTAGCTGTGTAAGAGATTGATTACACAGGGCTCCCTGGTTTAAAGCATTGTGAGAGAAGCAAGGGGAGGGGTACTGGTTGAGCCAGCTTACTGAGTGCCTTGGCCCTGCCTATGCCTTGGCCATATAGCTCTAAGCCTGGCTTGACTAACCCTCCCCACCTGTTAAAAGATAGAGCTGGATATCAGGGTGTTTGTGAAACCCCACACTAGAGATACCAAAAGCTGAAATCAAAGAGTGGCAGCTGAGGCCACACAGAGCTGAAATCACTGTGTTCTGCCTTAGGGCAGTCCCAAGCAGTGGGGTTAGGACCGGCGGACAACAGCAGGACCAGTGGGCGGCTGGTAGGGGCGGCGGTAGACGACGGCGGGCGGCCGGTAGGAGCGGCGGCAGACGACGGCAACCGGCGGGTGGTCGGTAGGAGCGGCGGCGGACGACGGCGACTGGCAGACGGCTGGTGACAGCAAGGGGAGGCTACAGACAAGTGGACAGCTAGTATTGCCCTGGTGATGTATCTGTGGGCTTTGAGTTTGGGACTGCACCGCAGAGGGTACACCCTGTAACTGTGTGTGTGTGGAAAAGGGCCAAGAGCCCCAGCAAGAGACTGGGTTCTACTGCATATGGGGATGGTATCTGGGTAAAAGGGGTTTTGTCTCTTCTGTGCTGAGATATACTGCATCTGTCGCTGTAACCCTGGGGTAGGTTACGGTCATTAAACAAGCCATTTCTGTCTCAGACTCTGTGCTTGCGAGGTGGGGGGGTGGAAATCCGCCTTACAGGCACCCAGCACGGGGGTGAAATTGTCCCAGGCCACTGGGTGGGGGCTCGAGCCGGTTGATTGTATCCTTGATAGGAAAACCCCACAAGAGTTGAACCCGGCCCTTCTGGCAGGCATCTGGCGTAAACAGAAGGGTTACACTTGCTTCTTCTGTCATTTTGTCTACAGAGTCCTCATAATCCAAAACAAACCTATTCTGGAGAATAGCCATTTATATAAGAAAAACCCTCTTGAAAAAGAAAAACTAGTGAAATAATCCAGGTTTAAAACAATCTAGACACATCACATGGATTGGGGGCAAGCAGAGAAACACGTCAAATGGAAAGATTTCTTAAACAAGCTGCCTTTGCACGAGGACAGAGTGAGAGTTACACATACACCACCACAACACTATTTCTTTCAACTGACAACCTGGAAGAAGGGCAGTCACTGAATTCCAAAAGCAGATGTTTAAGTTATTTCTGTATTCCTGAGAATGCAAGTATGGCATGCATATCTCAGTGAAATTCCAGTCCGCCTGTGCAGTGTTAACCTCTCAGAAGCTATCAGACTTTAAAAAGAAATCTAGTATCCAAATATTAATTTTTAATCAACTCTGCAGAAGAAACTGTAAAATCCTGAACGTGTCACTGTTTTGCTTCCACTCTTGGCAAATAAATCAATTGCTTATGCAATCGACTTGCTGAACATATGCAAATGAACCTGAAAGGATGTTAATCTATATATGGTGGGGGTTTTCTGGCTTTCATTCTGGGGAAGGCAGAGGAGAGGGATACCATGTGCACCATGAACTTCAAATCACAGGTTCTTCCTCAATTACTGTACAACACAGTCAAGTAGCACTTCAAAGACTAGCAAAATAGTTTATTAGGTGAGCTTTCGTGGGACAGACCCACTTCTTCAGACCATAGCCAGACCAGAACAGACTCAATATTTAAGATACAGAGAACCAAAAACAGTAAGCAAGAAGGACAAATCAGAAAAAGATAATCAAGGTGAGCAAATCAGAGAGTGGAGGGGTGGGGGGGAAGATTAAGAATTAGATTGAGCCAAGTATGCAGACGAGCCCCTATAGTGACTGAAAGTTCCCATCACGATTTAAACCATGTGTTAATGTGCCGAGTTTGAATATAAATGTCAGCTCATCCACTTCTCTCTCTAAAAAGGAGCGATAATTTCTGTTCAGTAACACACATATCTTGAGGTCATTGACAGAATGCCCCATTCCATTAAAATATTGACTAACTGGTTTGTGGATCTGGAGTGTTTTGATGTCTGTTTTGTGCCCGTTGACCCTTTGTCTAAGGGAGTTAGAAGTCTGTCCAATATACAAAGCATCTGGGCATTGTTGGCACATGATGGCATATATGATGTTAGTAGAGGAGCATGAGAAAGTGCCCGTGATTCTGTGAGTAACCTGGTTAGGTCCAGTGATTGGTATTTCCAGAGAAGATATGTGGACAAAGCTGGCAGCAGGCTTTGTTGCAGGGAAAGGTTCCAGGACTGGTATTCCTGGGGTATAGGCTGTGGCTGTTAGTAAGGATCCTCATGAGGCTGGGAGGTTGTCTGTAGGAGAGAACAGGCATGTCACCCAGGGCCTTCTGGAGTGTAGCATCCTGATTAAGGATAGGTTGTAGGTCTAATAATTCGTTGCAGTGGTCTGAGTTGGGGGCTGTAGGTGATGACCAGTGGTGTTCTGTTCTTGGCTTTTTTGGGTCGATCCTGGAGTAGCTGGTCTCTCGGTATGCGTCTGGCCCTGTCGATTTGTTTTTTTACTTCTCCTGGTGGGTAATTCAGGTTTATGAATATTTGGTAAAGTTCTTGTAGTTTTAGGTCTCTGTCAGTTGGAGCACAGCAAATGCGATTGTATCGAAGAGCTTGACTGTAAACAATGGATCTAGTCACGTGTGCAGGATGGAAACTAGAAGGGTGTAGATAAGTATAGCGATCAGTAGGTTTTCGGTACAGTGTGGTACTGATCAGGCCATCCTTGATTAGTACTGTAGTGTCCAGGAAATGTCTCTCTTGCATGTTGTAATCGAGGCATAAGTTGATGGTGGGGTGTAGATTGTTAAAGTCTCTGTGGAATTCTTCTAGAGCCTCTGTACCATGGGTCCAAATCATAAAGATGTTATCAATGTATCTTAAGTAGAGGAGTGGTAATAGGGGACGAGAGCTGAGGAATCGTTGTTCCAGGTCAGCCATAAATATATTAGCATATTGTGGGGCCATGCAGGTGCCCATAGCAGTTCCACTAATCTGGAGGTATAAATTGTCCCCAAAACAGAAATGATTGTGTGTGAGAACAAAGTTACAGAGGTCAGACACCAGATTGGCTGTGGTGGCATCAGGGATGGTGTCCCTGATTGCTTGTAATCCATCTTTATGTGGAATATTAGTGTACAGAGCCTCTACATCCATTGTGGCAAGGATGGCGTTACCAGGAACTTTTCTGATGTTTTATAATTTCCTCAGGAAGTCGGTGGTATCTCGGATATAGCTGGGAATGTTGGTGGCATAGGGTTTGAGGAGGGAGTCCACGTAACTGGATAGTCTGGTGGTAAGGGTGCCAATACCTGAAATGATAGGGCGTCCAGGGTTTCCAGGTTTGTGGATTTTGGGAAGTAAATAGAATAATCCAGGCTGCAGCTCAGATGGTGTGTCTGAGTTAATGAGGTCCCGAGTTGCAGCAGGGAGTTCCTTCAGTAGCTGTTGTAATTTCCTTTGGAATTCCAAAGTGGGATCAGCAGAGAGAGGTCTGTAAAACGTGGTGTTGGACCCACCAGGAGAAGTAAAAAAACAAACTGACAGGGCCAGACGCATACCCAGAGACCAGCTACTCCAAGATCGGCCCAAAAAAGCCAAGAACAGAACACCACTGGTCATCACCTACAGCCCCCAACTCAGACCACTGCAACGAATTATTAAAGACCTACAACCTATTCTTAATCAGGATGCTACACTCCAGAAGGCCCTGGGTGACATGCCTGTTCTCTCCTACGGACAACCTCATGAGGATCCTCACTAACAGCCACAGCCTATACCCCAGGAACACCAGTCCTGGAACCTTTCCCTGCAACAAAGCCTGCTGCCAGCTTTGTCCACATATCTTCTCTGGAAATACCATCACTGGACCTAACCAGGTTACTCACAGAATCACAGGCACTTTCTCATGCTCCTCTACTAACATCATATATGCCATCATGTGCCAACAATGCCCAGATGCTTTGTATATTGGACAGACTTCTAACTCCCTTAGACAAAGGGTCAACGGGCACAAAACAGACATCAAAACACTCCAGATCCACAAACCAGTTAGTCAACATTTTAATGGAATGGGGCATTCTGTCAATGACCTCAAGATACGTGTGTTACTGAAGAGAAATTATCGCTCCTTTTTAGAGAGAGAAGTGGACGAGCTGACATTTATATTCAAATTCGGCACATTAACACATGGTTTAAATCGTGATGGGAACTTTCTGAGTCACTATAGGGGCTTGTCTGCATACTTGGCTTAATCTAATTCTTGATCTTCCCCCCCACCCCTCCACTCTCTGATTTGCTCACCTTGATTATCTTTTTCTGATTTGTCCTCCTTGCTTACTGTTTTTGGTTCTCTGTGTCTTAAATATTGAGTCTGTTCTGGTCTGGCTATGGTCTGAAGAAGTGGGTCTGTCCCACGAAAGTTCACCTAATAAACTATTTTGCTAGTCTTTAAAGTGCTACTTGAGTGCTTTTTGTTTTGATAGTGTAGAGACTAGCACGGCTTACTCTCTGTTACTGTACAACACAGGTAGAAGAGAACACAGCCTGTTGAGAAACCTCATGATTAAAGGTATTTTAACATGTCTTTGAAGAGATGACACAGAGAGGAATACATGACTTTAAAGTAGCTTGTTTCTTAAAAAGAGATTCATGCAAATACTTTCCATCCATGTTGATTTGCATGGAGTTATCACCATTGACTTCTTCTCTTAAGCTGCATGTACACAGCACGTCCATTTCGGAAAGGGCATGCAAATAAGGCACAGATTTAAATACCATGCACCTCATTAGCATATTCCTGCATTATTTAGCTTCTGCAAGAGGCATTTTCAGAAGACAAAGCAACCTCGTGGACAGGGCTCCTTCAAAAGGTACACTCTTCCCCCCCACCCCGCCACTTTTGAAAGCACCTTTCTTCCTGAAACAAAATAGGGTTAGGAGTTGTTTGGTTGCAGTGTACATGTTTGGGCTCAGGTTCCAGCCCAAGCTCATGAATCCCCCACCCCCATAGGGTCCTAAAGGCCAGCCTCAGGCCTCAGCCCAAATGTCTACTCTACAATTAAACAGTTCCTTGCACCCTAAGACCAAGCAGCTGGCACAAGCCAGCCATGGGTTGTTAACTGCAGCGTAAACATACCCTTAGACAAGCCTGGCAATGGTTTAGGTTTCACTGGACCCATGAGTCAGCTGAGCCTTGCTAGATGTAAAGTTTTGTTATGAAGTTCTAATTTATGTTATGAAGTTCTAACAGCTCTAATTTCTGCACTTCTCCTCATTCTGGACTACCTAGTATCAGCTCTGCTTGGGAACATCAAGTGCATATGTTCTGAGAGAGCTGGAGCCTGAACCCTTTTTTTTGGCTGGCGTAACAAATAACTCCCAGACAGTAGTATCATTAGGAGTGGAGGTGGTGAGAGATTAACAGATTGCAGCAGTCCCGTGCCAAGAATATCACCCCAGCTCATCCTTTTATGGAGGCTGCAGAAGCCTAACCTGAACTCTGATTTCCTGCACAGTAGAGTAATGTGTTACAAATCAAGCTGCAGAACCAGTTTTCACAGATTTTCTTCCTTCTACCTTATCATTTCATTCCACAGCAATTATGAAAGACCATTTGGAAATTAGACTGCCTAGGACTACGTTCTCACAAATGTGTCAAGTTTACAGAATGGTGCCAATATGCAGTATACACACAATTTACTTTAAAACAAAAAAGGTTGGGCAAATTGCACCCTTGAATATGCTTATCACTGCTGTTGAGGTCAGTAGAAGCTATTCTGAGACAAACAATTCAGAATTTACCTCAAGAATCTTGGCAGAATGGTAGCGGAAGAAGGATACTTAGTATATCAACATTTTAGGAGCCATGGGGAGGGAGTACTGCTTTGTTCTTATGACTCTTCAAATAGCAAATTCACTCCAAGGACAGATGCGTAGAGACGAGAAAAAAAAGAAGCCATTTCTAGTTCTGCCTACCAAAGGAGCAACTTACCGAATTTTTCAACAACACATTAACCTAAGTTGATCCCACTGAGAAGAAGTCTGACATGTGCAGCACAAACCCACTGTTTAGTCCCAAACAGACTTCTGACCTGTACAAAATGAAACCAGCAGTTGCTCAAGATGCTAGAGACCCCTGAGACCCTAATACAGCATGTTTCTCTTCACAGACAGAATTAAGAGCAGTAAAAATGGCAAAGGGGTGTACTTCAAACTTGTATACCATGTGTTCTGATGCACTTAACTTACTAATGAAGGTGGAAAACCATAAGTAAAGTACTAGGAAAAGAGACTGGACACTGTAGCAGCACTCATAATGAGTTGTTCCAAAACAGGTTAATGTATTCTTACTTGGCAACATATATGTATGTGCAAAGATTCTTCCCCACTTCCAGGTATTACTAGATATAAAGCACAGAACCAGCCTCTGCATCCCATTCTCTGGGACATGGAGAGACTACCAGCTTGCTGGCTGGTAGCTGAAGGTTCTTGAAGGGCTATCTTCCAATAAGTATTGTTGTTTACAAATTACTGGGGGCAGGAGAGGCATTCTGCATAGCAGACAAAGGAAAATATTAAATCTTTCGTCTTCAGTCTCACCACCTAACTCTTACAAAGTTGACAACCCTCCTTAGTAAAACAAGCAGTAGATCCCAATGCCTGAATTCAAGTCTCCAAGGATTAAGAAGTAAAAACTCTCCTCAGCTCCTGGAAGGAAATCACTGACAATAAAAGTAGTTTTGCTAACTTTCATTGGTCCATTTATGAATAAGCAAATATATATATAAAATAAAGGCCATAACACTTCCCAAAGCAAGTTGGTTGACCTTGCAGGTAGCACTCTGGAAAATAAGCACCTCAGACAAATATGAAAAGATTTAATCTAACTTTTTAGAAAATTTAGATTAATTCCTAGTGAATGAAAACCAAAAAGTCAAGCCAAACACAAAGAAACAACACAACAGTTGCATAAACAAAAACAAAAAAGCCATCATCTCTGTAGATACTCCACCCCCTTGAGAGACAGTAGCTAAGCTGATGGAAGAATCCTTAAGCTGACTTATTATTGTAAATACAAAAGGGGTAAATTTAATTTAACGTACATCTGTTAGGGGAGGAGATTGGATTTTTCATTCCCCTGAGAGGCCTAACAATGCTTATGTAACTTTTTAGTGGGGACCAGCCTTCACATTCTGCATTGCCACAAAGCAAAAGATTCCAATTGGATTGCCACACTCCATGTCTTGTTTCTATAGCTTGAAAAGAACTGGATGCACCACAGAGATAGAGTACTTAGTTCTTTCCACAACGAAAGGATGCACTGAATCACTCCACAGATGTTAGCATGCATGTGGTTTCAGAAAGGCTGTATGTAATCATAGCAAAAGGTGTTGATGGAAAGCTCTGTACAGTATCAGAGAGTTCTCAAGATTTCAACAAGGAAATAAAGGACCTCCTTGAAAACAAACAAAACACGCTGGAAACAACTGCAGGGAAACGACACAACCCACAGGCATTTCAAACCATGATACCAAGTTACAAAGTGGGCTGGTAGTACTTACATTTCATTTGCTTGGAGATAGACTTGTTGGGCTCAAGCCAGTGCTAAAAAGAAAGAGGAGAGGTCAGCACTTAACATGTTGAACAGTACAGCACATACTTAGCATTAAGGGCTATGATAAACTCACATGTAATATTCTCATACTCCAGTATGAGTGAGTTTATAGGGGAAACCTCAAATGTAGAGAAAACAACACTGTTGCCTTACAGCACAACCACAGTATATACAAAGAGAATGGCACAATTATGTACATAAAGAATGCTGTAATAATAGAGTAAAATTACTATTCATTTAATGTATTTTCCGTGACAACACACACATTCTAAAGAGATCCATTCAAGCAGAGCAGATCCCCAGCGGTGATTTAGGATATGTCTAGGCTACAGCATATGGTCAATTTTAAGGCACTCAGCTCGATTGTATGTCACTGTCTTCACTGCAAATACCATTACGTCAATTTTAGAGAGTGCTAAGGTCAACATTCTTACATCGACCAAATGAATCAGAGCAGTGCCAAAGTTCGAATTTAAAAAGTCGAAATAATGCTAGTGGGGAAACAGCATTTCTTTAAATCAATTTTATTGGCTTCCAGAGGTGTCCCACAGGTACACCTTCTGACCCATTTCACCTCCCCTGCTCTCCAGGTGTGCAGAAAGCAGGAAACAAGAAACCCAGCGTTTTAAATTAATTTCTTTATGATCAGTGTGGCGATCACATCTAGCTACGAAAGAGAGTCCCAGCATGGTGCCATCAGGAGAGCCAGGGTCTCAGTTCAGCTGGCAGACTAGCCTCCGCCCCACCTCACCATATGGTGGGTTGGCAGTTGGGACCAGACAGTGGCACATCAGACAGTAAGTCCTGCACTAGCAAGAGAGGCAGAGAAACTTCTTTTCTGTACTTCACATTTCTGTGGGGCACCCCCAGGCACCATGCAGTCAGAGATCTAGCCCCCACTGTACCATGTGACTAGCCCTTCCCCCTCCAGTGCCATACAGCTGGCCTGTGCAGGTGGAAGGATTCTATGCCTCACGTTTCCAGGGGCTCACCAAGCACTGGGGAGCTGCCTCCCCCTGTAGCAAAGATTTCCATGGGCTGGCTAGCCCCTGTAAGGCAACACATGCCAGGGGAATAGCTCCCTACGAGGGAAATTTTTTTTTGGCCGGGGGGAGGGGGAGGGCTGTCACCAGGGGGATGGCTCCTTGCATGGCAAAGATTTTCAGGGGCTGGAAGATGGCTCCCCTGGTGGGAAATATTTTTGGGAGCTGTTGCCAGGGGATGGCTAATAAGACACCCGGTGAGCATACCATGTCAACAGAACCCTCATCTCACCTCTGCCAGCTTACTTGGGGAGGACAGTCCCTAACCACACCTATTTACAGGGCTGGCCCCCCCACCTACACACACAAGCGATAGAGGAATGCCAACAGTTTATGGGGCCTGGCCCCACAGAAGGCAGCATGAATTTTCTGGGCTGGCCCTCCTCACCTTATGGAGACACCAGCTGACTGGAACATGTTAACTGATGCCTCAGCTCACCCATGCCAGCTTAGTTGGGGGGCCAGCCCCCAGCTATTTTCAGGGCTCCCCCCACACACACCTAGGCACACCGCTCCAGTACCTCCCTTCCCAAAGCACAAGGCGGGGTGGGGTGGGGTGGGGTGGGGCGGGCAGTGTCTCAACAGTGGCCTGGTTGCCGCATTTTTACCAGGAGAAAACTAAGGTACTTGTTGACATGAGTCCCACCCTACCTTTCTGCATGTGATCTGGTTTTAACTCACAGTTATTGTAAACATGTGTGATTGAAGGTTTTCTTCCTTGTGAAAGGTGTTCTTTCACCAGGAAAACTGTTAGCATGGCACAGTCAGTTGCACGCTTCCAGAATACATTTTCAAAGAGTGCTTCAGTTTCTGAAGCCCACAACCTGTTTGGCTTTCTTTCCCTTGGGATTCCCTGGTTTCTTTCTCCATGAATAATGTTTGTCTTTCCCTAGTCACATAGATCTAGATTCTTCCAGTGTTTGGCGTTCTTTCACTGGGGGAAAAAATAGTTGAACAACCTGTTGTCATGGTTCAGTTGTGGTTTTCCTTCCGCTGGGATTCCCTCCTTTTCCTTCTGAAAAATGGTGGTTTGCTTTCAATGGGAGGGGAATGAGGGCAATGCTGCGTAAGCAGATGACATCACACCTGCAATGACTTGTGGGGCATTTTTTCCCCATCGAGCATCAGAGCAAAAAACACAGAATGCAATGAGGCTGAGGGAACTGTGGGATAGGTTCCCACAATGCACTACCGCAATAGTCAAACTTTGTAGATTTTATGAAGATGCACTAAGTCAACTTTGTGGGCAGGTGATGATACTCAACTTTGATTTTTACAAAACCCAGTATTACAAAGTCAGCTTTACTAAATTTGATTTTATTTCAGTGTAGATGTAGCTGAAGACTATTTTTTCCTTCCCTGTTTCATGCTTATGTTTCTATTTTCATGCTTATGAAGTAAGGGCAGAAAATATTCAGAATCTAAAACCTGCATTTGCTGCATTTGAAAACAGTAGATGAAGGAGGAGACTCCACTAGCAATTGCAATAGCACTGAACTGAGTCTCTGGGGGTACGTCTGTAGTTGCCAGGAGATTGACCCTGGTCAGGGTTGATCTTCCGGGATTCTACTTTGCATGCTTAGTGGAGACACATGAAATTGAAGTATCAGGGCTCAACAGTCGCCCCTGGTGGTACTCATCATCGTGAGGCGTACGAGATCAACAGGAGAGGTTCTCTCGTCTACTTCCCTTTCTGAGGATGGCTACGTAAGTCCTTGTTAGATATGTTGGTTCATTATAGCTGGAATTGCATACCTAGGACTGACTTTCCGGTCTGGTGTAGACGCGGCCTGAGGCAGCTCTTTTGAGGCATGTGTGAATGAGTTGATACTCAATTGCCATTTTTGCCAAAGGTCAGCAGCCTTTCCACTGAGATTTTTCCTATACAGTAGACCCTCAGTTTGCACAGACTTCACTTCCACGTTTTCATATTAACACAAGTCGAGTCCGGGGAGATTCTATTGTACCCCACCTCTCCGCTTACCCCCGTGCTGCCGGCCAGCTCAGGGGCTCCTTAAGAGGCAGCTCCTGCTTGCAGCAACCCAGCACTGCAACACTGGGGGCAGAAGGGAGAGGTATCGCTGAGGCACCCCCACAGCCAAGCCACACCGCAGCTTGAGCTGCTCCCGCCGGAGCAGCCCAGCCCCACTGATGATGGAGGGCAGCTGGAGCAGGAGGCATCCTGTCACACACTGTCCCTAACCCAGCCCCCACCTGCCTGCAGAGGCTCCAGTTGCCCATTTCCCCCAGCCAGGGAAATTCCAGGGATCGGCCCAACCCCAACCTCGAATTTATGCAAAATTTGATTTACTTGGCGGTTGCCCAGGACACAACCTCTGGGTAAATCAAGGGATTGCTGTACATGAAAAGTCTCCACGTTAAAATGAAATTTATGCTGCTGCACCCAGCTGGTCAGCAAGTGTGCTGTGCTGCTTTATTAAGCACAATCAGCTCTGTCAAGCCTTGAGCCACAGGGCTCTTTTTTAACTCATTCCATGCTAGCTCAAAACAGACCTTTAAAACTTGGATGGGAGCACTCAACAATGCAAAATAAAAAGAGAAACCAGCAGAAAAGAACTTTCAATTCATGCAGTATCTGTCGTATTGAATATTACAGCTGTTGTAATGGTACCAACATGCAGAACCAGTTCAAGGTGATTTTCAGCACTTGCTAATGGGACAGTACAGTAATTTAATTTAAAAACAAACTGGCAATTACCTAAAGCAGCAGTTAAACTCAGATGTAATTAGTGGTGGCGTGTACAACTGCTAATGAAACACAAATGCCTCAAAAAACCCATGTTTCAATGTGTGCACCTCAGAATAGAAATGTTAAGTGTTACTGGCAATGCCAGTATTAAGGGTAGTAGGCTCTGCTCTACAGTTACGTTCAACTGATTTTGAAATCATCCCTAGTTGCCACAAAAGAAACTCACTCATTCTTCCTCCTTGACATTTCACACACTACATTTCAACATAGGGTAGAAGAAGCTAGAGGAAAAAATATTAAGCCTGGAATAATTATTTTTAAATCAGAAATGCACTTTTTAACTGTATTGTTTAAAAAGCACGCCTACCACTCACATACACATTGAACCTCTCTAATCTGGATCTCTCTCGTATAGCTACATCCATAATCCAGCACAATTAAGTTTGCCACACAATCACTTATGTCTCTGGCCAAGTTTCCCGTGATTTAAGCCACCAGTCCTGGCTCTCAGTGTTCTGTGCTGTTATTTAGCTGTAATTTACCCCAAATGTCTTCTAAGAGCCCAGAAAGCGGCGAAAGTTTTGGTAATGTGTTAGACCAGGGGTCTGCAACTTGCGGCTCTTTAAGGACTTTTGTGGCTCCTGACACTATAATCGCAAAGTTAAAAAAAAAAACAAAAAACCCTTTCCTGATTATTTTCAATAAACGGCGAACACCTAAAAGCCCAACAATTAACTCACATCTAAAGAGCAAACGACATATGATTTCAAAACACTGGATAACTCCATTAATATGTGCAGTGCGCTGCGCGATATGATGCCGTATCTGTGTTTTGACTGTGTCGCCAATAAAGTCTTGATTTCAAAAAGGAGAAAGAAGGTTGCAGCATTCGTCTGTGACGGGCAACAAGCATTTTATGAAAGAAAACTGATATTCAACAAGAAGTAAAATTGGTATAATTAAAGTGGAGCTGGAATGGATTAAAAAAAGAGGAAAATCGAAGATGAAAACAGTTTCAATCTCAATAGAACCCAAACTTTCACATTTATATCAAGTTTGGCTAGGCTCCCTTTAGGTCTCATTTGTAATGAGAAATTCGCCAACAACAAAAAATGAACCATAGAAACATAGAATTCTAGGGTTAGAAGGGACCTCAGGAGGTCGTCCAGTCCAATCCCCTGCCTAAAGCAGAATCAACCCCAAGTAAATCATCCCAGCCATGACTATGTCAAGCCAGGACTTAAAAACCTCTAGGGATGGAGAGTCTACCACCTCTCTTGGTAATGCATTCCTATGCTTCACCACCCTCCTGGTTCCTGGTGCAACCTTGAGAGGCATTTTCTCAAAGAACACTCCATTTTTGGTGAACAGTATTCAGCTGGATATGCCAGAAAAAGCGCCATGGAGAAACTGCTACGCAAAGCAGAGCAAAGTAAGAACATGGTCACTAAATGGGTGATATCACCAAGTAGCATAACTGTGGATAATTTTGTGGCAACTCAAGAGATTGTGAAATGATGAAAGCCATTCATGGATGGAGAATATATAAAAGATTGCTTTATCAAAGTATCAGAGCAGCTGTACAGTGATTTCAGAAACAAAAACAATATTGTTCAGAATCTAGCTTCCTCCAGAGAGAGAGAGAAGGTTTGAGAGTGAAAGTCAGGAAGATAGTGGAACACACATGTTGTGTGGAAATATAATATGCAAAAGAGTTTGTGAATCCCCTGCAGTAAACATGCACTGCATTACAAATCATTGTGTGCGTGCTGTTGTTAAAACAGTGGTTACAAAAAGTATGGGTTGACATTATTTATTAAGGACCATTTTGCATTGAGATGCATTGTGGCCCTTGAATTATTGTTTATCAAAATTTGGAAAAAATGGCTCTCCTAGCTATTGTGGTTGCCGACTTCTGTGCTAGACAATATTGCCCTCCTGTGGTCTTACGTAGTCTCTCCTCCAGTATCTGTCAGATCCCAAGGGTGCTGGATAGAGTTTCAACCTGTAATAAAAACGTGCTAGCATTTATCTGACACTCCCTGTCTACACAACAGTCTGAAGTGCACATCATAAAATGCTAACAAGACAAAACAGCAGAAATGTAGCACTTTAAAGACTAACAAAATAACCTATTCAATAATAATAATAATAATAGATAATTGTGCATCTGATGAAGTGAATCTGTGCTCACGAAAGCTCATGCTCAAAACTTTGCTGTTAGTCTACAAGGTGCCACAGGACTCTTCGTTGCTGTTACAGATCCAGACTAACACGGCTATCCCTCTGTTATTCAATAATGAGCTTTCGTGGGACAGAATCACTTCATCAGATCAATCTCATTTCCAATACAGACTGACATTTATTAAGTACAGAGGACCAAAAAAAATCTGCAATAAAAACTGACAAATCAAGTACATAGGACTGAAGGAGGAGGGTGAGGGGAGGGGCATTTAAGTTTCCTGCCTGTGATAATTATGAGCATCAAAGTAAGGGAAGCAGTGCTTGTAATGTGTAAGGTAATTTGTGTTAATGGGTTGAATTTGAATATGAATTCCAATTCACAAATGTATTGATGTAATCTGTTTTTAAATTCTCTTTGTTCTAGGACACAAGTTCACAGGTCTTTAACAGAACAGCCCACTCCATTGAAGTGTTGACTGATTGGCTTATATTGGAGCGGTAGCCGTGTTAGTCTGGATCTGTAACAGCAACGAATGGTCCTGTGGCACCTTACAGACTAACAGAAAAGTTTTGAGCATGAGCTTTCGTGAGCACAGACTCACTTCATCAGATGTTGGTCTTGGAAATCTGCAGGGCCAGGTATAAATAGGCCAGAGCAAGGGTGGGGCTTTCTACCAGCAGTTGATCTGGAGGTGTGAACACCAAGGGAGGGGAAGCTGCTTCTGTATTTAGCCAGCCATTCACAGTCTTTGTTTAAGCCTGAGCTGAGGGCGTCGAATTTGCAGATGAATTGTAGCTCAGAAATTTCTCTTTGGAGTCTGGTCCTGAAATTTTTTTTGCTGTAGGATAGCTACTTTTAAGTCTGCTACTGTGGGGCCCGGGAGATTGAAGTGCTCTCCTATGGGTTTTTGTATATTGCCATTTCTGATATCTGATTTGTGTGCGTTTATTCTTTTACGTAGAGACTGTCCAGTTTGTCCGATGTATATAGCAGAGGGACATTGCTGGCACATGATGGCATAAATTATATTGGTAGATGTGCAGCTGAATGAACCCACGATGGTGTGGCTGATCTGGTTAGGTCCTGTGTATTGAGATTCCTGATGTCTGCTCTGCGTCCATTTATTCTTTGGCGAAGTTTTTGCCCAGTCTTTCCAATGTACATAGTGGCAGGGCATTCTTGGCACATAATGGCATATATAATGTTGCTCAAAGTGCACAAGAATGTGCCTTTGATCTTGCAACTCATCACCGAATAAATCGTTCTGTTAGTCTTTAAAGTGCTACATTTCTGCTGTTTTGTTGGAGTACAGACTAACACGACTACCTCTCTGTTACTATCATAAAATGCTGCCGTTCTCCTGATAATGGAATCGGGCATTTTAGAGAAATTCTTGATGGGAAGTAGGTGATTAATGTGGAAATTAAATACATGTATTCTGAAGAGTTTGTAGTGGGATGCACATGAATACTCTCCTCAGCTCCTGAAAGGAGATCACTGGTAATCACAGTAGTTTTGATAAAGGGGAAGGGATTAATAAGGGGGTCATTAGAGTAGGAATATAAGAAAAGCTCTCTCTCGCTCTCCCCCCCCGCCCCATCCCCCACCTCTTCCAGTGTTGGCAAGGACTGGATTCAGGCAGGATGCAGACTCTTGCACTCTGACTACTCTGGTGCCCGCCCTGGCAAAACTACCAAGGTGTGCTCCCCAGCCAAGATCCAAGGTGCCAACCTTAGGCCTGAGGAAGGGAGCAAGGGTACTGAACAGGACTCCCTCCAGAATGTTGTCTGGAATGGTTCACCACTGCAGGGTGGTGAGTACTTGTGCGGGAATCATGACCACTTTGTCCACATGATCCCGGGAATGGGAGTAAGCCAACGCTAGGCACTGCTGCAACAGCTGCATGTAGAGCTTGACAAGATGAGCCACATCTGCCATACAGCCCCCATAACTGCAGGCAGACCCTGGCCATGGTTAGGGAGAACTTGGATGCCTACAGAAGTCTTTTATGAGGTTTGTCAAGGCTTGGACTCTGCCTAGGGCAACAACACCCTCTCACAGGTCACCATGAGCCTTGCCACAATGAATTGTATCTTCTGGATTGATGTGGCATGTGGACTCTTTTTCAATGCCTCAGAGCCCTAAGGACCAGCAGGTTGCTCGGACCACCACTACGCTGATTTGGACCTGAAACTGCCCTGGACAAACAGTCACTGGGGTGACAATAAATCCAGATACAACATGCCCAGGAAAATGGGGAATAGCAAACTGGTAGTAGGTGGATCACACCATAAAGTGAGGGAAATATCAGCAGCCCAGGGGAGACTGTGACATAAAAGTATGCATCCTTCAGGATGAGGGCAGCATACCAGCCTCCCAGATGCAGAGAATGAATAACTGAGGCTAGGGAGACCAAGGAAAACTTGAGCTTCCCCAGGTAATTGTTGAAGCTTTGCAGGTCCAAGATGGGCCTCACACCTCCAGGGCCTTTGGGATCAGGAAATACCTGGAATAGAACCCCTTCTTCTGATACTAGGTTGGAGCTTCTACCACTTCACACAACCACAACAGCTCCTGAACCTCTTGCAAGAATACGCTGTTGCAAGAAGAGTCCCTGAAGAGAAACAGGAGGGCACGTGTGAGGGAAGAGAAAGGAACTGGAGGATCTCTCACTGGGAGATAATGTCCAGGACCAAATAGTCTAATGTCGTGGCAGTCCAGGCTGGAAGGAAATGGGAAAAGTGGTTGCTGGGAGGTGGGAGGGAAGACTAGATACCTGGGGAAGTCTGGTATGTCACCCTCAGGTGCATCCTCAGGATTTGTTTCTTTGCCCCTTGCCCAGAGGGGCGGGGGGGGGGGGGGCCAGACTGAGCCAGAGTGGGAGGAATCAGACATCTGACTCTGCCAGTGCATGTAGCCCTTGCTCTTTTTGGAGGCTCGAATCACTTTTGAGTAGGGGCAGGGATGCACAAATCCAGGGTCTTAAGCACAGTGAGGGAGTCAGTCCTAAAGCTCACATAATTCTGATTCTGTCTGTTCAGCAAAGAGACCATGGCCAGCAAATGGAGCGTCTGCTGCTAGTTGTTCCTGTCTTTCCTTCTACTTAACAGTCTCCACCATGAAGGAGTTTGGGGCCGGGTGAGTGTAGAGGAAGTCGTGGTCTCTTGATGGGATAAAATATTTTCTCTCAGCCCTTTTGGAGACTGGCAGAAAGTACCCACAAGCCTGTGGCGATTTTCAGACCTCTCCTTGGAAGAGTAAGGACACCCTAGCAGCTGCTAGGGAGTTCAGCGTATCAAACAGAGTGTCTATTGACTACATGAGTTTCTCCGCCTGGAGCTCCAGGTTAGTTGAAACCTGCTACAGGAGCTCTTGATGTGCTTTGGCATCCTCCTGTGGCACCAAGTGCAAGGTCCTGAAAATGGCCACCTGTGTAGAGGCTAAGGTGGACGCAAGTGCCACAAGATCCATTCCCTCCTCCCGTGGGGCAGACTGCTGACTCATCAGCATCTCCTGATGCAGCGCTCGCGTCTGCTAAAAGGTGCGAGCATAAAAGGATCTGTCTCAACAGGACAAGCTTCAGTCTCAGGACCGTGAAGAGTGCTGTGGGCCTTCAGATGGGTGACAGGAAATTAGTGATCAACAGCGCCCAACCTTCACTTGGCAATGGGATCCGGAATGCCATCTGGAGCAGGACCTATCCCCCGAAGAACTCCAAGAGCATCAACAGAACAGAGATCAATGTTGGTGTGATGAAGAAGGCGGCACTGGTGGACCAACTAAACTGGTCTTGGGAGTGGTACCAAGGTCTCTGGGTCACTAGGGAGCCACCATGGCATGTGCTATAGGAGGCCTGGGTTTCTACCTGTGCTCACCAGGGCTCCAAAGACTGTCACCCCAAGTCCTGCCTCCAGAACTCAGAATTGTGGGAACAGAAGAGTGCTCATGAACCCCGCCTCCTGAAGCCTGCAAGCTGTGTGTCAGGGAGCACTGGTGGAACAATGCCTTGAAAGGGAACCAGGGCCACTGGGTTAGCAGTGCCTGTACTGGGCCCAACACGAGGTTGCTCTTGAACTGTTCTGTCACCTGAATGGACGCCACCAGCAACAGCAAGGCCTAGATGCCCTGTGCTGCCTGAAAGGCCTCTTGTGTAGACAGTTCCTCCATGTGTCAGATGCCTTCATTGCTACTTGGCATTGCTGGGGCAGGATGACAAAGGTTTGGCCACAGAGCCTGAACCAGCCCTCAGTGCCCCGTGGGGGTTAATGAGTGGCCCACCATGGGTTTGGGATCCACCTCATCCTCCACGTGCCCCTGAAGAATGTCAGAGAGCACTCCCTCGCTGGCATCTTCATCTTCCCGAAGACCTTGTCCACACTCACGCATGCGGACTGGGGCAAAAGAAGGTGATGACCCACTGATTCAAAAGGGCCTGTGGGCTCCTGGCTACCACCACAGTGGCAATGGCAGTGGCCAGAGCCCAGGCCCTTTAAATTGCAGCCAGAGCACTGGGTGATATGTGCTGGTCAGCACTGAAGGGCTGGGTGTGGGGAGCCAGCCCCAGGCCCGCCCCTGCTACCCAAGGCCCATCCCTTCCAGGGACTCAGAGCTGCCCCTTCACGCTTTCTCAAGTGCCCAGTGAAGTCTTATTAGTACAGACTGAGCCTAAAAGTATTCACTTCTGATCAGGAGGTAAGTGGCGCTCAGTAGCAATTAGAACCCAGTGTCGTCTTGTTTATCCACAGCAAAAAACTCCCGGTTAGAAAGGACACCATGGGGCTCAAAAAAAAAAAAAAAGTTATACAATATTTAACCCAGAAAATACCAGATCCTTTCCACATAAGCAGATTTAACAGATTATTTCATTTAAAGTAATTAACAGATATATAGGACCAGACTATGCATAGCACTTATTTATGCATCTGAGAAATCGGTGAAGGAAGACAGCAGAGTAAAAAGAGCACGCAAGGAGCCGCTCAACCCTCCTCCCAGAGACCTTGTGAAAGGCAGGTATGTTTGCAGCTCCTGAAGCTTCCACCACTACCTCACACAGTTCTGTGTCCATGACATCAAAAATTATCTGAAGCAGGAATAGTGAAAAATAAAAATAAAAAAAATCCTCCATTACAAATTATCACCTCACATTGAGTATGGGACAGAAGCAGAAACTGTGAGATTGTTATAAAGATGTGACAAAGAGGAGTACAGTAAGACCCTGAGTTGCACTTCAAACTCAACTTGAGTCAAGATTGCAAAAGTCTGAGTCTGTCATACAACAGAGGCCAGTATTCACTGCACAGCTCCATCTTGCTTGGAGTCTAAGAAATCATGCTTCTCCGTTTCAAAAAGGGCAATCAGATGCAAAGCACCAGGACACATAAGAGAGACAAATGCAATATTACTAAAAAAAAAAACTACTGAAGAGGGAACAAAATTATAGCCTTCTATCCATATTTCAACCCAACACTAAACTTTTAAGATGAAGGGTTGTGATTTTTTCACAACATACACCCCCGCAGTTCCTTTCATCAGATCATTGCCAAGAGCAGACAGAGAGGGACAAAACAATAGTGACAGGAGTTCTAGCTAGTACAGGGCACCAAAGCACAGACAGGAGGGAATACATGGGTCCCCATTTTATGCTGACATAGGTGATACAAAGTCATCAGCACCAGTTCCAAGTGTCCCACAGGCAATATCCATAGTGCAAGGGGCTATCGAGCAAGTCTGGAGCTGAGCCACTAGTTCTGCACCCCCAAGGAAGCACATCAGGGGCTTTTCATAGCAGGCCAGGAACAAGCCGTAGGCAGAGGAAAGTGTGCTATCACAGCCCACAGGGACATCCAACAGCGACAATTATTAGGGCAGGACCCAGAAGCCCCAGAACAGGGGTGGAAACAAGGCAATACTTCTTTCATCCCCTCCACTGGGCTCCTCCCCAGCAGAGAGATTAATCTTGCTCTTGCTACAAGAACAAGACCACCTAGTTGTGCTGGTGGCCTTCAAAGCTGTGTTTTTGTGGGCTGAAAACCAACAGTGGTGTTGATGCGGGCTTGGCAGATACATTAGCTCCATGCAGCGAACCTCACACAAGCTGAGCGTACATACGGTAAAGTGACATGGGGGAAACCAACAGCCACTGCAGCTGAATCACCTCCAAAAACCACTTAACCCTAGTTAATTCATGCCAAGCACCAGCTGGTGCAGCTAAAGAAGCAGCCTATACAAACCAAGCCTAATCCCCAGCTGCCTGTTTCTCTATACCTGCGCGTGTTCTGACTCACTTCCTGAGGAAAGCAACATTGTGTGCCAATCTCTCTTCCCCTCTCCCACTCCTCCCTTTCACCCGGTTTGCACACTGCTGGCACCCCTACCCCACAGGACTGCAAACAGCTGGTATTTTGCTCTAGGAGGAAAAAAGTTCATGATCCACAGCCATCATGTTGAGCACATAGTTAGCCTGGGGAATCGTGTTCTTATTCCTACTTCCCTCATCCTTCCTCCCGCAAGCCCACATATGACAAATCCACCCTGGCTGCTTTGTGTTAAACTAAGTTCTTTAGGCAAGGAACTGTCTCTTCCAATGAGTATGATCTAGCATTTCTGATCTGCTTATAGAATAATGAATCCTGACTTCACACCTGGGTACTACTATAATTATAGAGTTGTTGTTTGTGTTACCATACATAAGATCAAAGAAGGAGAGCAGCTGTGACCTTGGCTATATTAGCTTTGCTCAGTAGCAATAACAGCCTGGCAGTGTAAGTAGCAGCACCATCCATGAATGGAAAGAGGATGAGCTTTTCACTTATTGGTGTACAATGGGCCATGACCGAGGTGCAAATTAACATAGATGAGGCCAGGCAGCCAGACCTCTGGGCTAGTGAGCTCAAAAGGTATCACTCAAAGATTAAGGCCAGAAAAGACTACTGGATCATATTGTCATCTTCTGTCTATCACAGGCCACCAACACTACCCAGTACGTTCCCACTAAACCCAACTACAGAAATGAGACCAAACCAGAAGAGTTCCACAGACGACTAGACTTACATACTGCAGGCAGGGAACAGGAGGGACTGAGATACATCAGAGCTTGAGGCCCCTGCAATGGCAGGAAAATAATTAAATGCGATACACCCACACAATCCCGATCCTCACCAAGACGTTGCAGAGGAAGGCAACCCACTCCCCTGCCCCATGGTCACTGCTGAATTGAGCTTAGAGAAAATTTCTGGGAGAAAACCCCACATGTAACAATCAGTCGGGCCTATGCAAGTAAGCAAAAACCAGCCACCTAAGCACCCGAGAACGTTCAGTGCTCCCCTCAGAGCATTGGTCCTTCCTGTCCAGTGACCCACCTCCTGACTGGCCGTCTGCTTCAGAGGAAGAAGATTTAAAAAAATAAAAAAAAAAAATATCCAGACTATATTGGGAAAGGAAAACAACGTCCTTCTGATCGCTGCAGGCAGCAAGCTGAAACCCTGAAGCACGAGACTTAGAAACAGAACACCAAAGCAGGCAGTGAGCCGCAAGGCAGCTGATCTCTTCTCCCTACATCACAAGCAACCATGTCATAGAGTTGCATTCACAAATTTGTCCATTTCTCTCTCAAAACCGTTTGCCTCCATAACTCTATGGCTGAATGTACCCCTGTATTCACACCCTATACACCACTGTAATACTAATATACAAAGTAAACCTTGTGAGGTATATTTGAAAACTTTGCTGGCTGATAACCATCAGCCCGGTAAAATGTGTGGGGTAACATCGCATGTGAAGGTGTAAAATTTCATTATATGGTAGTTTTAATGCATATTCCAAATGGAGGTTGGCAAACAGGTCAGTCTTTAGCAAAGGAAAAAGTGTGCTATACTTTATCTGTACTTAGTAGCAGAGTTATTAAGCAACGAGTGAAAGGAAGCTCAAACAGAGTAAAAAGCAGCAGGGGGCATCCTTCCCTACGGACTTTTTGTCTCCTGGTACCCAGCTGAAAATATGTTTTTCTTGTAACCATTTCTGACTTCTGTGTCTCATTACCTATACTCACTTAAGATCTATGTAGTTAATAAACTTGTTTTATGTAATCCAATGTGTTCAAATTGAAGTGTCAGGGAAATGTAATTTGGGGTGGCAAATTGTGCAGCTTTATACAATTTGTATCATCCAGCAGAAGGCTCGCAAGTCCAGGACGTATATTACTGAGGGAAAATCTAAGATGGCGAAAACATATTGGGATCACCCTGCTGCATAATGAAGGCTGGTGAAAGTCACAATGTAACCTCAGTGTGTCTAGAAGGCTGCAGTACACACCACACCAGGGTGGAAGGCTGTCTGAGAGTGGCCCAGGTGGGAACTCTTTTGCCAAGATGTCACATGGTGCCCTAGGTTGCACAATAAAGATGCCACAGCTACTCATTAGTTGAAGATTTTTCTCTGGTATGTAGCAGAGCCAACACCATGGGCCGTGTGGCAAAGTGGGACTTGTTCCACACCCCTGGAAGGGGTGTGACCGAGAATGGAGGGTCAGGGTCTATGGCAGTTAGCCCTTAGCACTGCCCGGAAGGCACTGGTAGAACCACCCCCTTCCCACCGCCCCAAAAGAGGTGCAGAGCGGCACAGCTGCAACAGTTCAAAGGGACATGGAACTCGGGCCATCACTTCTGCTGACGAGAGCTTCAGGACCCTTTCCAATGCAGGGCCCCTATGCAACTGCCCCCACTGCTGCCTTGTTGGTACATCACAAACATGACCAGAAGGCTGTTTCAGAACCTCACCTCTCTGATGACTGAAGACCATCTTTTAATCTTCAGCTATTTGTTCTTGTGTCAACATTGCCATTTAATGTGAATAGTCCTCACTCTCCTGGGTGCTTAGCAGGTATTTAGAGAGAGCAATATATCCCCTCTTCTCCACCTCCTCTCATAAAACATGCCCTCCATCCCCTGATCGTCCTCGCAGCTCCTTCCTGCACCTGTTCCAGTTTACCTCAGTCCTTCTTGAACATGGGTGCCCAGAACTCTACACAGGATTTCAAGAAAAGTCTTACCAGTGCCTTTTACAATGGCCTTGTAAACAACTCTCCTACCACAGCCAACAGATGCCGACCCCCAGTGGACCAGTCTGTATTCCACCTTGGTCCCAGGTCCCACAGGGAAAAGCAGTTGGAGGATCCTCCATGGTGTGGTGAGGACAAGTGTGCACTTGGCATGATTTACCCCTGTCCCTGGCATTTGTTCCTTTTGTGACATGAGAGAGACCCTGGCACACATCCACCTTGAGTGCACCAGGTTACAGCTCCTCTTCCAGCTCCTTCAGAACCTCTTGCACTTTTCCCATAACTACTGATCCTTGCACATGACAGCCATGGCCCCACAAAGTCTCAGGACCTCCTTGTCAGCTTCCTCACAGCTATGGCCAAGATGGCAATTTATAAAACTATGGAGAGGAAGTTGGATGAAGTTGGGGGCTGCAAGTGTAGGGCCTATCTTTGCTCCTTAATCCATTCACGAATCTGGGCAGAGTTCCTCTGGGCAGCATCCACCAGCTCCCTCAATGCCTTTGGGGACCAGTGGGCACTGACTGGGACTCTCCACTTGGTAGCCACTTCCAGCTCCCTCATTTTAACTCTATGACCTGCACGCCAGTCCCTGTCTTTCTTTTCAGTTGTCCCAAGCCCAGCGGGTCCCCCCAGCCTTTAGGGGGGGATATTATAGCTGTGGGTGGGCTTGCACCCACCCACTTCTCAGTTCCCAGTAGGACCACAGCCAACAGATGAAAGCAGTTGTCCAATTTCTTCCCTTCCTTGTATTTTGAACTTCACCACCATCTGGTATCTAATGCAGATTCTTGAGAACAAGTGCAGCCAGCATGGCTATGGAGGACAGCAGCTGCACTCTGCACTTGCCAACACTTCCAAAAGGTCTTAATGACGTAGGGTTATCTTTTGGATACTGTGTTAAACGTTGCATGGCTTCAGGAAACTGCATGGGGGGTTTCGTCCTGTAATATACATGCCAGTTATACAAATAATTCTAAGCCCTCGCTAAAGGCTCTCAACATATGTGGTATCAACTCTCAGAACGAGTTTCTATTACCTTTAGCTCAAAAAAAAAATCACAACATTTGAGTAAGATCAGCTGAAGCTGAATCCCATCAAGACAAAAGCCAGGGGGCAGAGAAACGCATTATAAAAAGGTTTGCAGCCACAGTGCAGCTTTTTTTTTTGTGTGCGCGCGCACGTGCGCACACACACACACACACGACTGTCAAGTCAGTCGGTAGTTCAGAAGCATTCTTCGATTCCCAGCTTGCGCTAAATATCAAATAGCAATACCCACGAGTAGTTCCTTTCATCAGCTCCAGCTGACCAGGAGACTCCATTCCATCTGGAAGGATAATAACCTAGTCTCAGTTATTCATGCATTTTTCATTTCACCGCAGTGCAATCCAATATACCTGGACACAAAGATGTCATGAATGAATGACTGCAAAGGGTTAAACACGGGGAGTGGGTTCTCTGTTGGCAAGAGGCCACGAGAGCCAATGCAGGGGGGAAAAAGGATATCATTTGAATTAAAGCAGTTACCTGCTGAGGGGTTGTTTCTATTGTGTGTCTGGGAGGGGAGAGACAGAGATGTTTAAGCCTGAGCAGGACTTAAGGAATTCAGTAAATATCCAGGCCACAAGGGTATCTGAGTGTATATAGATACAGAAACAGAAAGGAAACGTATAGCCAGCCACAAACTGGTTATTATTTATTTTGGGTTTGGTGTGTGACTTCTCAGGCTGGCTGAAGTAGCCCTGCTGTAGACTGTAATTTGTAAACTCAATCCCAGGGAAGTGACTCTCCGTGCTTTTATCTACCCTCTGTAACATCTAGCAACCAAGTATGCTTTATCACTATTTGTATACTTTATCTTTTGTTTTGTTATTAAATCACATTTTTAATTAAGGAAATGATTTGATTCCTGTGTCCTAGAAAAGGGTCTGTGTATATGCATGCCTAAAACTGAGAGATTGGATATAAGACTGCAGCGTAATTTCTTCCTCTTTGTTTTCAAGCTCTCTCCTAAAGGAGGGTTAAGAATTTAGGGTTACCCCACAGGAAGACATCCCAACTGTGTCTTCCTGGATTTTAAAGAGGGGTTTTCTCACTTGGGTGATGGCAGCTACCTTCCAGGGTCAGGCAATCTGCAACCTTGGGAAGCTTTTAAGCAGAATCATATAGAGGGAAGGTATTTTTAAGGTCACTTGCAGACCCAACCTTCTGCACTCAGAGGTGTAATCAGCCTTAACAAAAGCCTAGGAAATGCAAGTGCTACAGAACATTGAAGCACATCTCATCAGCAACACCAACGACCATGAGAGCACATCTTGTCCTCCAAACTTCGGGGGAAAGGCCAGTCTGTGTAACGAACTCCCCCAGAAATTAAAGATCATCACAAACCTCAACCCTTTGTCCAAGGCTTCTCTCTCACACTCCCACACAGTGACCGAGCAAACACACAACATGTATGTTTTAAAAGACCTACCAAAACAAGATACTCCTCCATGCATATGTCTCCCTCTATGAAGGACATGAGAGAACATGCATGACAGATACTATTCAAATACTGTAGCAATGACTGCAGTATAAAAACCATGCGTGTACACATGTATGTGCGCGCGCGCACACACACACACACACACACAGAGTAAAAACGCTTTCATATCTGGCATACTATTATCCAGAACTCTCAAATAACTGGCATTTAACCATAAGTAAATTTGAGTTATCTTTTCGGTAAGTATGGTATAGTGAAAGTAAACACAAATACAGTATAGGTTTACAGCATACAGCTACCACTGTTGGTAAAGAAAGTACTCTGCATGCATTTTTGTTTGTTTCTTAATAACTAATATAGTGTTCCTTTAGTGTTATGCATTGCTAGGTATAGCTGTTTATCATCCAGAATATTAGAACATCCGGCAACCTCCTGGTCCCAGGGCTACCAAATGTGAGAGAGTTTATTGTAGAAGGGGTCCCCTATGGAAGTGGTGAGAGTATTCTGAATAGCACTGACCCGCAGCGCTACACTGTTGAATTCTATCTGGGATGATTGCTGGTTTTCATACTACTTTGAGATTTTTTGGAATTTGTCCAATCCCTGTTTAGAAGAATCATTATACCGCATCACTGCTAGCTTTACGGAGTCTGCAGGCTCCCTAGACTCCTTTTCCCTTGTCTTTATCCCGATAGGACAGTGGTTTCCCACTTCTTCCAAGTATCTATCAGTTAACTAGATTGAAACCTTGGCTGAACCTCTAGAAGTGCACTGCCCAATCAACCATGTGTGCCCATATGTAATTGAAACCAATCTTGTGGCTGCTAGACAGGATTTTACAGCAAACCAAGATTCACTATGGGGCAAGCTGTGCACAACTGAAGGGTAAGCAAGTAGAAGCCGCATGCTCACGACCAGCTCAGATGCTCACCATTAAGGGATTTCAGAAGGATATTTAGGGGAACCCTACACACCTGTTAAAATACTGGTGTGTGTTGGAACATGTTGTGAACTAGTAACTGAGATCAATTCTGTCAAAAGTAAACAAAAACACCTACCTTTGACCTCAAATGCACACAGCTCCAGATTGGAGGAAGATTGTTAAAAGATAGTTCATTCTTGGGTATGCTGAATCATTCAGATTGAAGTAATGGTCACATTTACAGAGAGAGTAACTATGCAGTTGTGAATTCTGCTGGTAGTGTTTCACATATGCTCAACTCCAAATAAACAATTCTGCAGCAGCAAGAACTTTACTTTTTAGGTGTCAGATTTTGCTATTAAGTATTCAATAATGTTTTGTACATTATTTGCTAATAACTTCAAAAGCATTATTTTCTTATGGAATCTGTGCTTGTTTTGGCTCTGCTACTAGAATAAAATTCAATGCTAAGGGTGAACAAACGCAAAGAGTAAGGCTTTACTTCTGAAATTCTGCAAATTGGTCTTTAGTCACTGTCTAAAATTTCCACACTTTGTAGGCATATGGGATGATGAAGCATCCTGTCAAACATATGGTGCTAAATAATTTATACACAGCAGTGGTTTATCATAAGTCAGGTTCTGAAGAAATTTTTGACAAACCAAACTCCACAGCTTTAAAAAGAGGGACATCTTATTTTAATAATACAAGAGCACAATCGGTTTCACAAAATGGGCCTGATGTACTGTTTATAGATTTCGTTTGAATTCATTTTTCCCTGTTTTATTATAAGACATATCAAATGAATCAGTCAGCAGGTATTATGAAAATAGGGGCTTTCCTCTTCCTTACAGAGGCTGTGAAAACAAAGCGACACTTCGGAAGCCTCTCCTAAGGCTTCTTGCAGGTGGCAGTCACTGAGCCATGCTTCTCCTGATATCACTGGTGCTACGCGCTGTGCTGTAGGCTAATTGTGACTTCATGCTTTCAGTAACTTCTCTGTATCTTTGCTTCTCACAATACAAAACATCTGCTGGGATCCCACTTCTTATTAGCACAAATGAATAAACTCAGGAAGCTGAATCATACAAATGAAAATATGGGAAACTATGGCTGTGTCTACACGTGCCCCAAACTTCGAAATGGCCATGCAAATGGCCATTTCGAAGTTTACTAATGAAGCGCTGAAATGCACATTCAGCGCTTCATTAGCATGTGGGTGGCAGCGGCGCTTCGAAATTGACGAGCCTTGCCGCCGCGCGGCGCGTCCAGACGGGGCTCCTTTTCGAAAGGGCCCCGCCTACTTCGAAGTCCCCTTATTCCCATGAGCTCATGGGAATAAGGGGACTTCAAAGAAGGTGGCGTCCTTTAGAAAAGGAGCCCCGTCTGGACGCGCCGCGCGGCGGCAAGGCTCGTCAATTTCGAAGCGCCGCTGCCACCCGCATGCTAATGAAGCGCTGAATATGCATTTCAGCGCTTCATTAGTAAACTTCGAAATGGCCATTTGCATGGCCATTTCGAAGTTTGGGGCACGTGTAGACACAGCCTATGTGTAAAGCTACCCCTCCATCAAACCATGACTCCCACATCACCACTTCTAATGTACTGCTCTATTTTTTTTTCCAGTTAAGCTGCATATTTCTGAATGTCATCCATTATTTTTAATGACAATATGGGCCCCAACAGGTTATGTGAGACAAGGCTGACCATTTCTCATTCGTAGGCATGGATAGGGAAGAATGTGGATCCAATGTCTGGACAGTTTCCTATTCACTCATGTACAACAAGCAGAGAAACAGAACAGATTTTTTTCAAAAGCTCCAGCTACATGTGGCACTTCTGCCTGTGATGTACAGGTAAAACTCAGGTAAGTGAACTCACTCAAGATTAAGGGAAAGACAAATGCAGAATAAACAACATTGCTTCCTTGGAACAAAGGATATTTATTTTTATACATATTCACCACTCTATATGCATTGTCTGGGCTCAAGACAGTGAGGGACTCAAATATTTGTTTAAAATTATAAGCAGCAACAGTGCCCAATATATGTGCAATCTCTCTAGTCCAGCAATATGATTTTAGTAGCCCGATGACCACTTATCATGGGCATAGACAAGCTTCCCATGGTCCCATAAAGTTTGTTTACACCCACAAGTCCTGGTTCTCAAGTGTTCTGTTCTGTTATTTAGCAGTAATTTACCCCTAGATGTCTTTTAAGAGCCCAGTAAGCAGTGGAAGCGTTGGCAATGTGCTAGACAATACTGACCTCCTGTGGTCCAGCAAATTCTCTCATTAGGCAGTGGTCAGGTCCTGAGGGTACCTGATCAGAGAGGTTCAACCTGTATTTATATTACGATAGTGTCTAAAGACCCTAATCCAAGCTGGAGCTTCACTGCACAGACAGAAAAGGAAGCATCTCTGCCTTGAAGGGCACACAGTGTAGTCCCTCAGATAACATCATCAGGTTCGGCACTACTGGTTTCCATGAATTCAGCCTCCAGTCAGAAATCCTGCAGCTCCCAATAAAGGTCAAAACAGAATCTACCACCAGCATAAAAGTACATACTCCTGACAGGGAGTGACTGAAGGGATGTGCTGATTGCACCTTTCAACTTCTCACTTATTGAACAAGCATGTACTGGGTATCTCTGGGTGATAGTTTAATGTGCTTGTTGAAGACTAGATCGGTTAGGGATAAAGAGCCAGAATAGCTATGGACAGAGTGCACATTTTATTCATTTTTACTTACTGTCGATAGATATCCATATAACAGTATTTTATCTATCTATCGATATAGCTACATAGATAAAAATAGATAATGCATAGCTCAATACCCTTCACCTTGTCCAGTGTCAAGCTCTCTCAACCCCCGACTCTAACCCAATCTCCACCTCACCCCACCCCACTCTAACCCAATTCCTGGGACTCACCAGAGCTGCCACTGCTACAACCACACACTTCTGCCTCCAGGCACTAGAGCACATGCCCATAGTGGCGGTGAGCAGTCCTCCAGGTGCATGGCTCTGAACTGAAGCCGCATTTCATTGATCACAGAGCCATATGCATGGTTGGCCACCCCTAAACTAGGTGCTGCTTATGGAGGGGAGGGGACAACCCTTAATGCAGGATCCTCTGTGCAGAAATCTCTCTTTAGAAGCAATATGTAAAATGCTTATAGGGCTGAAGTTGAAAGGATACAATAAAACAGAGCATGGAAAGGAGAACCGACGCAGGGTGGAGTTTCTAAATAAACAAGCGTTTTGCTCTCTGTGTCGTTCAGGACAGTTAAGTTTAGCTCACAAGACTGTCCCACATAATTCCACAACATTAACATATTTACTCAGGAGAGATTTAGGATCACGCAAAAAAGCCAGAACTGGTATCTAATTAGAAACAGATCTCCCTCCGTTTCTGCTGGTGTTTAAAAACCAAAATATATCATAGTTTCCGCCAATTCTAGTTCAGAGTAACTACCTTCAGTTTCACTGCTTATGGGGGATAACGATCTCAGCTATTGCTAATGGACGCTGTTCTAATAAGGCAGGCGATGTGCAAGCAGCCCAGTCCTAGCAGCTCTGCCACTTCTATTCCAACTCTATAGGTCAAATCAGAGGGGGCTAAACATGCTGATTTTTGCCGAACGGCTATTTGAGTTGTGGTGCTGACTAGCATCCAGCAGGAGCTACAATGAGATTGTCAAACTCGTTTTCACTTTTGACCAACACCCAATTTCGACCTATTGCAGGTCTCCAGAGAGAAGAGACTTGCTTGCTCTGCCACTGTGCCTCTTAAGCCCCTAGCTCAGCCTTAACTATGCAACAGTGTGGTACAGAACCGTTCTCGCTTCACCATCCACAGGGTTCCGTTTCCAAAGCTGACCGTCCCTTATCTTTTGCAACCAACAATGCTGATTCAAGAACATATACAGAGAAAAGAAGGATGCTCAGACATACAGGAAAATTGCAGTCAGAGAGGAGAACGTGCTAATCACTGTGCAAAGGACCACACGCAACATTGGTACTAACACTTGGCCAAGTATATTACCTGGAAATAATGCAACAATGCTAACAGTGAACGCTAATTGGAAAATTACCTCTGACAAGCCTTTTTCCATATTACAGCTCTCTAAGCTCATACCACCTATAAAAATGAAACTGGGATAGCTGACTGACTTCTGCTGCTAGAGTCAATGTGCTTTCTGCCAATGACCCCAAAGGAAACACAGTCCCTGCATAAAATGTACTACAGGTTGCAACTTTGAAAACCGGCACTCTGGTCTGGCAACATTCCTTGACCAGCAGGACGAGGGATGCTCCTGGACCAGAGTGCTGGGGCAGGAGGCAAGCTAAGGCGGCCTCCCAGCACCCCATGGAGGGCCACGGATGGGTAGCCAGCACCCCCTGGCTGTTCGGCACGGAGCTCCATGTCAGGGAGGAGATCCTCCAGTGGGGATGGTCAGAGACCTGGGGACATTAACTACCCTGGTCCAGCAAAATCCCTCGTTCAGGGCCACTGAGGACCTGAGAAGGCTGGAGCAGAGAGGTGGAACCTGTAGTATGAAATCCAGTGCATTGTCAGAGACTAGAGCTAGAACCCTTTAGTACAGCCATCGTTCTTCATGACACAATCTTTCCCCGATTTGCAAAGACGACAGCTAGAAGCAGTCACAATTTAAAGTGCACCTATTATCCTCAGATCTATAGACCTATATTTATTGGTTATTTGAATCAGATATATGAGGGGAAATGAATTTAATAAGCTAATTTAGAATGATTTATGGACTAAGGTTTGAGCGGAATTCAACAGCGATACTACAGCTCTGCATTAGAGCTTGGCTGCTTGTTACTCAGATCAATTAAATATTACTTAGAAATAAATTTGAGTGCTCATCTACATACCCGCTGCTTCTCAGGATCAACATATCGAATGCCAAAGTAGTCTTTTTCCAGTAAGCTGTAATAGTTGCAGATATGATCTATGAGAAACTGGCCCTTGGTCTCCTTCTGGAAAAGGAAAGAAAATTTGTAACCTTATATTGTATTACTCTAAGTACACTTAGTGCACATTCTAAGTCCATTATTTATTAACTCTTCCAGTCTCAGAGTCAAAACTGGCATTTCAGATAAGGACAAAAAACAATGAATATCTACTTCCCTTGCAAAGATGCATCAGAACGAAGGGTGGCATCGCCCCGGACATACGGCTGATTACTTCTAAAGTTGCACATTTAGAAAATCAGACTTACACTCAAACATTGTTTCTCTATGACGTTTGTATACTTAGCCTTCAGTCCCACCCCTTATCCTTTTCTGCAGACCATAGTTTTGTATCATGGCAGTACGGCCACCTGTTAATTTAAAACCTTAATAGAATTTCAAACCTTTCCATTTTTTTTACATCCTTAAGTGTTGGACCTGATTTTTCACTACTAAGATCTGTCTGCAAATCCACAGCCTCTCTGTGTACAACACGACAGATATGTTCATTTAATCTATTCACCCACTCATATGTGCTCATAGACGTGAATAAATCAAGGGTAGAGATGTGCACATACATTGAGGCACAAGATGAAATGTCTTACTAAACTTCGAAGTCCTAAAGATTGATTAGGGATTTCTTATTGGGAGGGGAAAAAACAACACACAAAACAAAACCGTAGCCACATGGGAAATACCTTACCTCTGGTCAGACTACTCTGGCGATAGAAAGGCTTCCAAAAATGGATTTGTACGAAGTCTCTCTTATACTAAAGGCAGAAATCGTGTTTGTTGTAACATTTACTGCAAACCATACCCACCAAAAGTTTAAAGTTTCAGATATTGAAGGGCCCTTTTTGTGAACAGATATGAATATACCTTTTAAGTAACTCTATTGAGATACAGAGCACTAGGATAGCTTTGTGGGTTTTATAAAGTGACATGGGGACAGGGAAAGTTAAATAGAAGTCTGTACTTTTACTTGCTTCTCACAGAGACACACTGAGAAAAAAGGAAAACAGTAAACATCAGAGACCCAAGGAATAAGAGCATGTGCTAATGTGTAGCACAACATAGCACTCTTCTTTCTCTGGAGCTTACGTGAACAGATTGTAGAGGTCTTGTAACCTGCCACATCCACACAGAGTATAGGTCATTTAATGCAGAATCCCCCCTGATAATTGCCAATACATGCTGCACCTCCCTAAACTGAGACTATGGTCCAGCAATCATGGATTTTCCTGGGCCAGAGAGCTTTGGTGGCCAGGAGAAAGGCAACAGGAGGGCCAGCAGTTCAGAGCCCATCAGAGTTGGGAGCTGGAGCCTTATCTGGTGGGAGCTGAGGCCAGTAGCAGGGGATCTCCCAAGGTCTGGAAAATTCCCTTGTTCAGGACCAGTCAGGTTCCAGGGAGGTCCAATCTATACTAGTAATCTAGCCAATGTAAACCAATTCTTTCTGGACCTCTGTGAGCTTTGGCTTCAATAGTATTTTTAGCAGTAAGTTCTACCAGTTAATTAGGTGTTGCATAAAAACCTAGAATACAAAATTCTTGACAGTATACAATCAACCCCTAATTCAAATTCTGCATCAGGGTGAGTTTGTTTTGTTTTAAATGTTTTTTTAAAGAACCCCACAATGAAGCAGGGTTTGAGAATGTCACAATAAATGTCAATTCACTAGGAAAACTTTGATCACACATGCCACACATTTGGTTATTTGAAATTAATCCTGTAGCTTGCACAACGGAGCAGGTTTGTGTGTGGCTGTCTGAGACCTATTTGTATAGAACACATCACACTGAGTAAGTCATTCTTTAGTTTTCTTTTTATCAGCATGAGTCTAACGATAATCAAATTACAAGGTGACTTGGGAATCAGAACAAGCAGAGGTTTGACCTCCTTGGTCTGGCACCCTTGGGAGTTGAGTAGTCCCAGACCAGGGATTTTGCCCAACCAGGACAGGTCAATACTCCCTGCTGGCTTCCTGCCCCCGCTCCCAGGCTCCCCTTCCAGCCACCGTCTGTGGCTTCTTGTCCCCCTACCCCATCCCTTTTTAGCCCTGGTTGTGGCCTCCTGGCCCAGCCTCAGACTGTCACTCCATGCCCAGGCCACTGGCTCCACAGCTATGGGCCGCCCACTTCTCATTCCTGGCCAAGGGCTGCTGGATCCCTGGTCTCAGCCCTGCCTTCCCAACCCCAGCTGCCCCTTCCACACCCCAGCCATGGCTGGGGCCAGCCACAGGCTGCCCGCTTCCTGGCACCAAATACAGCTCATGGGCCACAGCTCCCCAGCCACTGCTGGCCCCTACACTGCCAGCCCAGCTGCAGCTGTCCCAGCTAGGGCTCCGGGACTCAGGTCGCCCAGCTGGCCCCACCTCCCAGCCACCAGGGCTCTCTGATCCTGCAACATCTGTGGCAGACCAGAGTGTCTTGGATTTCAAAGGTTCAACCTTTATTTTCCAGGGAAGACTCTCTCCTTATTGATCTCACAGCTCCAAAACGCACAGGTCAAATACCTTTACAAACCAAGACAGCATAACATTCTCCCCCTGCACCCAAAGAATATTTTGGGCTGCAGAAGTTTATTCTCAGAACACATTGCAATCCTTCCATGACAGCTGGACACCCTTACTAACCTACTTACTGTTACACTGTGTCTCATGGCAGTCACATATGACAATTTCACTTGTGCACCAAAAACGGACAAGCCTACAGGACTGCTTTTTCGTTTTGTGAAAATACCGACTAGCACGGCCACCCCTCTGTGACTATCCAAACACTGAGATTTAGGATTACTTATTTCAAGGATTCTATTCGCAGTGCTATGTACCAGAGTTCCTTCTAGTTCTGCTGTGTACACTGAGGCATGTGTGGCTGTACACCACCAAGAGAAAAACATGCTGCCAGCTAATCAGCTGCGCAGCATCTGACCCTCTCCTGGGTGGCTGCCCAAGTGTTCAGCTTACAGGGAACACTGCTACAGACCCAGACATGGATGTATGGAAATATTGCTCATCTCATCCCATGCCTCTTGTCAGTACTTAGACTATGAGCTCTTTGGGATAGGGGCTGTTTTTTTTCTTGTATGCCTGTGCTCCTAGGGACTACTGCAACACAAATTATAAAATAAACAAATAGATTGGAATTAGATATTAAAGCACATAAAAACAGCTGCCTTTCACCCTCAGACAACAATGTCCTTAAGACACTTTAATTAAACTGCACTACATGTGCTGTAGTTACCAACGAGATCCAATGAGGAGGAGTTGAAGCTAGACAAATTAGGAGTGGAATTAAGGTGTAAATTTTTAACACTGAGGGTGACGTAACCATTGGAACAGAGGTTCTCAGTCAGACTTGTGACCCAGGGGGAGTTGTGAGCTGTCAGCCCTGTGGCTAGTGTGTTGTTCCAACTGACATCCCAAGACCCACCCTGTTAAATTAAATTATCCACCTCCCCCATTTTAAATTTGGGTGGGAAGGTGGTGCACACAGAGGCTTTCTAGATGAAAGGAGTTGCCAGTACAAAAAAGTTTGATAACCACTGGGATAGAGGATCACAATGCTCCCTTCTGGCCTTGAAACTGATAAAATCTATGAACTTACTTCCTTCTTCCTGCTGTCCTTAGCATCAGAGCAGCCTTCAATATTGTGTATCAGCACCCACTTTTCCTGGACTATCATGTCTCCCTCTCTCTCCATGCCCCCCCCCACCCAACACACCCTGGTATAAATGCTTGGGGGAGGGGTGTCACACTCCTCGGCTGTGTCTACACTACAAAAACAACAGAAAATAATAAGCTGTACTTCGAAATAAGCAACTTCAAAGTAGAGTGTCTACACAAACGCTAATTCAAAGTTAAACTTCCAAGTTGGGCACTACTCCATTCTCAAGAATGGAATACGGACGTCAAAGTTGGGCTCCCTACTTTGAAGGTAACTTTGAAGTAACGGTAAAATGCGTGTAGACTCTCTGCTGGCTACTTCGATGTACTGCTTAACTTCTAAATTAACTTCGAAGTTAGTTCCTAGTGTAGGTGCACCCCTTGAGTAGTATCCTTTTCTATTTTCCCCTCTTTTGAGCATCTCTCTTTCTCAAAGTCTCTGACTTTAAACCCAGCTACTTACGCACTGGGGCTATGTCGACAAAGCAGCGTCATTTTGAAATAATCCTTTCTGGAATAGCTATTCTGAAACAGTTTATTTCAGCATAACAGAGCTAAAAACAAGAATGCATTTTGAAATAACACCCAGGTATTTCAAAACAGCATGTCTGGAAACACTGTGCCGATTTCAAAATAGTGCCATTGGACACCATGAAATAGCGCTGTTCTGTGTCTTAACAGTACCTATCTCAAAATTGCTATTTGAAAATTATTTCTCCTGCAATAAGATTTACAAAATTTGAAATAATGCACCCACTATTCTGAATTTATTTTGAAATAGCATATGCACAGTGTAGATTCTGCAAAGTTATTTCGAAGTAGTGGCTGTTATTTCAGAGTAACTTTGCTGTATAGATGGAACCTGATAGACAAAAAGCAAACTCCAGTGAGAACTTATTCTCTTTGAATCATCTATTTTCCTCCAAGCCCAATTCCTCAAAACTAGCAGCCTATATTTTAATTTTTGAATGGATGCTTAAATTGCAAGATGTATAGGCAGGCAGTCTCATGCCATGCTTGCTAGATCTCACACCACCTTACAAATCAGGGGTCCATATTACCATCAGCATTTACATAGGGGAAGCTCAAGCAAAGAGAGACGTTATCCCAAAGTTACACAGTATGTCACTGGAGAGGCCAGATCTCCTGACTCAATCGGCTGGTGCACCTGGCCACCTTCCCTAAGTGAAAATGTTGTATGATTACGCAGTGTTACACAGATAACTATATAAGCAATACTATTGTATAGCTTAGATATTTGTATAATCATCATTTTACAGGCTACTATTGGTATGTACATACAGTTTTGGTATGAATACAGTTGCTTTTCTTGTTTAAAAAAATCCCAAATTTCTAGATTATTTCTAGAGCCCTAATGCAGAGTGGGGCTGAAAAGTTTTTACAAGGAGGTGTGACTACCCAGCACCGTCCAGGATTCTTGTCTTCCTTCCTTCTGCATTACAATGGCATACTGAATCTTTTCTCTTCTTCTCAGCCCATCTTGAGCCCATACTCTAGTTATTCAGCTTTTTGTCTGTTATTCATTCCTCTCTAGATTTTTTTTTTCTTTTTGTGTGTGTACGCACACACTGTATGTGGGAGTACCTGCCATCTGTGCCCTACCGCACTCACCCCACCAGCACAGGCTCCTCCTGCTGTGTTCTCTCTTCCTCTCATTCTTCTCTACTCACCCATTCCTAAGTAGGACAAGAAGTAGTCCTGTGGCACCTTATAGACTAACAGCTATTTTGGAGCACAAGCTTTTGTGGGCAAAGACCTGCTCCACCATATGCATGAGTCGCGGGGATGGTTTCAGGAGTATTTAAAGAGTGGGAGCCCAGTAAAAGGGAGGGCCAGAGCTGACGTCTATTCAGTCAGGGTGGAAAAGGCCCATTATCAGTAGTATCAAAACAAAAGCAGTCCAGTAGCACTTTAAAGACTAACAGAATCATTTATTAGGTCATGAGCTTTCATGGGACAGACTAACATGGCTACCTCTCTAATACATTCCTAAGTATTTACTCTTCACTGTACGTCCCCTTCCTCTTCCAGTCAAAACCCAGCTTCTTCATGCCTGTGGGATATACTGCTTTCATTGATCTGCCCTTTGTTTCCCTGTCATTAACAACTTTCTGCACTTCCAAATTATGTTAACCCAGACTGTCTTTTGTCTCCTTGTATATACTCATTCTCTCTTCTCCACCAACCTCCCACTAAGAGTGACAAGCATCAGAGAGGTAGCTGTGTTTAGTCTGTATCTTCGAAAACAACAAGTAGTCCTGTGGCACCTTATAGACTAACAGATATTTTGGATCACAAGCTTATGTAAGCTTATGCTCCAAAATACCTGTTAGTCTATAAGGTGCCACAGGACTACTTCATGTTCTCCATTAAGAGTGCTGCACCATGTCTGCTGCTGTAATTGGTTCCGTATGGCCTCAAGGCATTTACAGAATTGTTACTGGAACCTTTATTGGAATGCCATCTGCTGCGGCTTGTTAAAACTGGGTATGTTTATCTCTGTGGGTGCACTAGTGAAGGCAAAGGAAGCATTTCCCCAGAAGGAAGAACTCAATCCCCAAAACTATAAAATGTGGAAAGCTCTATCAGACACTTCTCTAAAAGAGACGGTGTACTTACAGATCAAGACGTGACAGTAAAATCTAAAAGAAACATCTCTCTGCTACATATGCATTTTGTAGTTATACTACAGAAAAAAATAAAGAAATTAAAACAAGACTGAACAGTAATGTCTTCATACACAGGCAATCTAAAAGTTAGACACCAATGGTTGAAATGCAAGATGTATTGAGTAATAAAATAAACACACACTAATCAAAAAGACACTCTAGATTTTCAGAATAAAAGCCATTTTGGTGAGGCACAAAAAGAAGCAACAAGACGTTAATATTACTAACAAAAATACATGAGAACTTCCATTTTTAACCGAACAATTTAAAACAAAACAGACATAAAATAACGTAATTTTTCACCTGACAAAGATACACAGAAGCAGGACCAACAGTCATGGAACGCACTAACTTTTATAGACTTATTTTCTAAATCACCCATTTTAATGTGTCTCTTGCATCACCCAAAGCACTACGGAGAGTATTTGAGCTCATTAGTTGTGATCAAAGACTGAAGCCATCGTCCTGCTTTTCAAACAACAAAGCACTCTTTCTAAAACCAGCCGCTGTGCTCCCCATTACAGGAGCAACTGGTGGCCCAAAAACAAAGTTAAAACTGAATTCAACAGAATGGACTTTTGTTTTATACAGTGACTCTCATACACCAGGTATTCTTAAACTCTTTGTAGAGGAGACTACTCATCAATTTATCTTTGTAAACACAACCATTTCTATGCACTCAACCATCGCTCAGATGCAACTCTAGGAGGACATGGGCCTGCAAAGATTTAACACATCCTTAGATTTAAGCTTGCAAGCAGTCCTACTAAGTCCTTTTTACACACACACACACACACACACACACACACACACACACACACACACTTTTCTCTCCAAGTTGCAAAATTTTGGCCCTTCCCAGAAGCACTGACTTAAATCTTAGTTCAAAATGTTTAAATCTTTGTTTGAAGGGAAAAAAAGGTGAAGTGTTTCAAGTATGGATTTTTCCTCCCTAACTTAACTAAATCAGAGCTTCTCAAGTTTGGATGTGGGTCTCCCTGGAGAGGTACAAAATGTATTCTGGGGTGAAGGGGTGTGAAAAGCTTTAGGAAAAAAACTCACTGCGTACAGCACAAGCTCTAGACCAAGGGCTGGCAACCTGCAGTTCTTTAAGGACTCCTTTGCAGCCCCGAATGCTAGAATGACCCCACCCTGCAGCACCTGAAAAAACAGCTCCTCTCTCAAGACTGGCCAGTGACGACTACTCCTCTTCCTCCTCTCACATCTGGGCAGGACAGGGGTCAGCAGGGCAGTGGGGGAGAGGGCTGCCCCTATTGCTGTGCCTGTGGGCTTGGGGTTAAAACTCCCCCTGCAGGGTCTGGATCCCATCTGGGCCCAAGGAGAACATGGTGCATCAGGCTGCAGTGGAGTGGGGTCCTGCTCCGCACAGGTGTGGAGTGGTTTGGGTGTGTCTTCCCCCACATGCCTCTTCTCTGGTTCCTTCTCCTGCCCCTGAAGCTGGGCTACTGCTGAACTCCCCTCACCTTAGCTGTGCTGCTCTCGAGGTCTCACCCACTACCATTCCCAACTGTGGTGTGCTGACCCCTCACACCTCTGTCTGAACCAGGCATAACTGAAGTGGAGTTGGAAAGGATTCAGGGAAAAAAAAAAAAAAAAAAAGAGGAAAAAAATGAGGATGAAAACAGAGAATTTCAAAATTAATGGACCCAATTCTTTGCATTTATAGCAAGTTTTTGGCTGGGCTCCCTTTATGACTCATTTGCAATGAGGGTTAGAACTCTAAAAATGGCCACAGATATCTACAGCCAGCAAATTAAGGACAGTAATACAGCTTCGAGCTCCGCTCTTGCTTGTGATGAGTCGAGCGATATTGATGATGTTGCACAAGTTGCCCTTCTTGGCAGGTATGTGAATTTTGAAGGACCACAAGAGGAGCTTATGCAGGTGCTGCTGCTCATAGGCAAAACAAGGGGAGTAGCTATTTTCTCAGTTGTCATTGACGGTCTAAAAATGAAATCAACACCAGCCACATCATCTCAGTTGCAACCAAAGGGGAACCAAGTATGAAAGGGGCACCCCAGGGGCTTGTCTCTCTACTGCAGAAAATGCTGGATCATAATGCGATGTCGTTTCACTGCATAATTCATCAAGAAGCATTCTGTGCACAAACATTTCCACCCAAAAATCACAGAAGTGATGACCCTGGTAAGGCAGATTTGTCAAACAAAATAATGGCAAAAGGCTTGAACCCCCAGCAGTCGTGCACAATTTTTGAAGAGGTCAAATATCAGTATTTCAACCTTCCCCAGCACAAGGTACAGCAGCTTCCCAGCGAAAATGTGCTCGCGTGTTTTGCAGCCTGTCTAGAAGTGAAGGTGTTCATGCAGGAAAAAGGCTATGGCTATGCAGAGCTGACAGATCCTATGCATCTGACCAGCTCAGAAAGTCTATTTAGTGTGTCCCCAACAAGGCTGCCTGCATCCAACTGTGGTAGCAGTGCACTGTGGGCACCTATCCCAGTTCCTGCAGCCCCCATTGCATTTGAGGATTTTGTACTGGTGTCTTCTGCGGAAAAAAGTTGCCACCAGTTGTTCTAGTGTTTTGGTATCATCCCAGAATGCATTCTCCTTATCTCTTTCTGGCTGTCATTTTCACACAGTTTTCGCCTTGACTACCACCTGCCATTACAAAGAATAACATGGATCCCGACACACTTCAAAGTTTGATACAGTGTTTTGTGCACAGTTCCAGCACTGCAATGCAGTATCTTCCAGACATAATGCCCATGCGCATAAGCTCATTGCTACCAAGGGCACTGATGGACATGAACTTCTAGAGAGAACAACTGCAGAGTTTCTGGCAACACTGGAGTCACCGTACAGAGTGGAGCAGAGATTTCAGAGCTGTGAAACCAGAACAGACTGGTGGCAATTGCACCATTTTGCAGTCCTGCGATGACCAGCAGTGGCTGCAAAATTTCTGCACGCATAAGGCCACTTTCAAGGAACTTTGTGAACTGCTGTCACCCATCCTAAAACGGAGTGATACCAGATTAAGACCTGCTTTGACAGTTGAGTAGCACATGGCAATTACTCGTGGGAAGTTTGCAATGCCAGACAGCTACCGGTCAGTGGGTAATTAATTTGGAGCGGGCAAATCATTGGTAGAGGAATGTTGTCACACAGGTAGCCATGGCGATCAACATGCTTCTCCAAAGGAAGACAGCGACTCTGGGGAACATGCATGAGACAAAGGATGGATTTGCTGCCATGGGGTTCCCTAACTGTGGTGGGGCCATAGATGGAAAGCACATCCCCATCCTGGCACAGGACCACCAGGTCTCAGAGCACATTAACCGCCAGGGTACTTTCCTGTGGTGTTGTAGGCATTTGTGGATTACAAAGGTTGTTTCACTGACATCAATGTGGGGTGGTTGGAAAGGGTGCAGGACCCATGACTCTTAAGAATTCTGGTGAGTTTAGAAGGCCCCCAGGAAAAAATTAACACTGAGGGCATGGAAATACCCTCAACGATTTTGCGTGACCTGCTTATCCCTTTTTCCCTTGGCTCATGAAGCCGCGCACAGACACCCTGGACTCCAGTAAGGAGCTCTTTAATGACAGGCTAAGCAGGTGCAGAATGGTGGTAGAATGTGCCTTTGGCCATTTTAAAGCCAGGTTCAAGTGCCTTCTGACCCACTCAGACCTCAATGAACAAAACACTACCCTTGTCACTGGGGCCTGCTGTAGTCTTCAGAACATTTGTGAGTTGAGCTAGATCCCAGGCATCCAGTCCCCTTAACTCAGGAGGTGGCTTCAGAGGACAACTCAGATCCCGTAGAGGGCACTTCTTGTAATTAGGCTTTTTTTCCTACTACTAGTAGCATGTTGCAATTAAGGGGTTGCGGGTTTATGTCCCTTTCCTTTTGAACAGCTTGTTAATATGCCCAGGGATGGAGCACTGATCCTGTTTGGACATCTGACTGAAGGTGTTAGACAGGCACTCACGTGATCACTGTCCCAACAGACGCTCCTGTTGCCACAAAACAAGCCAAGTAGATGGTGGGGGGGGCGGTCTGTTGACCAAACCCCACTTGAAGATAGCTCCTTACCCTTGACAAAAATGAGGGATAAGAGCGTTGACAAGGGGGGTTTTGGTCAACAGACCCCTCCCATCTACACAGTTTGTTTTTTATGGTGACTGAAGCCTCTGCTGGGACAGTGATCATGCAAGAGTATGCAAATGAGGCATGGAATTTGTAAATTAGCACCTCATTTGCATTGTTGAGTGCCCTCATTTGCACAACCCTGCCAACAGCAGCATGCTGTGTAGATGTAGCCTTACTGTATTTGACAAGAGGAAGCAGATGACAACTAGCATCCTTCTTGGAGAGAGAAGGTTCAGGAATGAAACTCAGGAAGATAGCGGTACAAACGTGTGTGAAGTATGAGGAAAAAGAACATGTAAGAAGTTTGTGAATATCCTACAGCAAACATGTATCACGTTACAAATCACTGTGCATGCGCTGTTCTTAAAATAAGGCCTATAAAAAGTATGGCTTGATGTTATTTATGAAGGACCATTGCGTATTCACATGCATTGCAGCTCCTGCCCTGTTTTTGTTTTTTTTTTTAATTAAACCAAATTTGCAAAAAATGGCTCTTCATGCTATTTTGGTTGCTGACTCCTGCTCTAGACTTACCAGGTCCCAAGACAATGCCATGCATTTCATTCTAGATGGCACTATGTATTCTGACATATTTCTGTTAAACTTGCACATCACTATGCAAAGTCACTGCTATCTGCGCATAAATTCATTTGCTACATCACAGTGTGTACATTTAATCGTTAGCATCAACCACAACTGCAGTTTTGCTTTTGCTCTTATTACAATGGATCATTGGCAGCTTGAATCAATGCCTTACTGTTTTAAACAGTCAGATTGTGTGTGGTTTTTTAATCAGTGTAGGTATGCGTGTGATAGGAGGGGGACATAAAACACTATCGACCTTCGGTCAGTGTTAAAAGTCCAGTTGACAGCACAGCAGGGCTATAGCAGATTCCCCACCTGCCCTAGCTTTGTGTTCATCATGGAAGCAGCCATCACATCAGTGTGGCCCCAAGGCACAAGGGCAAAAAGGGAAGTTGGATGTGCTGCTCCCATTCCTTGCTCCATAACTCCCAGTGGCAGGGGACTACAGCCAATGGGTGCTGTGGTGGCAGCGCCTGCCAACAAGGGTGGCATGCAGAGCTGCATGGCCACCCTGCTGGGGGGAGCCAGACATGCTGGTCACTTCCAGGAACTATGCAGAGCCAGGGCAGGCAACAACCCTGATTTAGCACCCTGGACTGGGAGCTGCTTGCAGCCCAAATCTCCTCTTGCACCCCAACCTTCTGCCCCAGGTCAGAACACCCACCTGCACCTATACTCCCACCCAGCGCCCCCCTCCTTGCACCCACACTCCCTCCCAAGGTCCACACCCCCTTCTGGCACCCAAACCCAACCACGAGCCCCCAGGCCTGGACCACCTCTTGTATCCTAAACCCCTTGACCCAACCCATCCCCCAAGCCCACACCTCCAGCTGAAGCCTGCATCTTCTCCCATTCCCCTGAGCTCACTTCCACACACTGAATCTGTCAAGCTCCAGCTCAGAGCTCCCTTGTGCATCCCAAACCCTTCACCCCTAGCCCCATGCCAGAGTCTGCACCTCCCAACTGAAGCCCTTGGCCCTCTGGCACCCTGAACCCCTCATTTCTGACCCCATCCTGGACTCCACATCCCCTGCTGGAGCCTGCCTCAGCCCAGTGAAAGAGTGAGAGCAGAGGAAGAGTGACCACAGTTAAGGGAGATGGAAGGAGTAGTGGGTCAGGCCTTGGGAAAAGGAGCAGGGTGTGGTCGTAGTCATCCAGCATGGCTGCATAGTTTGCCACCCAGAGGAGTAACGTGCCCAGTGAATAAACTTTTTATCCCATGGTGTCCCACTTTTTGCTCACCTCATCCTGGGGAGTGGAAAAGATGGACTTGGGCTTTTTACGGACAGTGTCAACCACCAGCAAGGTTGGTTGCAGATGGGTGAATAGAAACTCTGTGTCCTTGGAGATGACAAAATACCTCTTAATGGCCCCCTTGGTGGTGGGAGGAATGGATATTGATGTCTGCCAGATGACGTTCGTGGGGTCCCTTATTGTTTTGTCCATAAGCAGCTTAATTCTGGAGGAGGTGCGGGCTGCAGGATGCGAAGAAGCCTGGACTGCTTGACCTGCACCGCCTGCAGGTCCTTCTCCTGAGCCTGGGCCACACACAAAAACAGATTCTGAAAAGCCTGTGAATTGTCCATGGCGGGAGGAGAGACTGAGATCAGTGCGTCGTCCAGTAATGAAGAGGAGTGGTGCAGTGGGTACCTGTTTTCAACCTCTGACAGGCAGTCCTCTGCCTCAGAGTGCCGTGACAAGGGTTACCTAGCTGACGTGGTGAGCTGCAACGACCCAGGGTGGTCTCTGGACAGAGTGGACGGTGCTGGCAAAGTATGGCAATCGGGGCAACCCTGCCTGCCAGGCAACCAGTGAGGAGTGGGCTCTTGCAGATATGGATAGTGGTGCGCAAGCCATTGTGAGGGTGGCTGTGGGTGGCACGTGGTATGTCTTCCCAGTTGGAGTATGTGGGACTGGAGTGCTGTAATGAAAAGACACTCCTTCAGTCAGAACCACCCCTCCTGGGGTAGGCCATCTGTCCCTGAGCCATGTAAGAACCCAAACGTCTAGATGAACATGGGGATGGAGTTGGCGGCAGGGACAAACGGTATGGCGAGCTGGGCAGCAAGTCTTTGCAATGTTCCTTGGACACCGTGGTGTGCTCTGGCGCTGGAGGCTTAGGCAAGGCGGAGTGCCGATACTGCTGTGATGCCTCATCCAGTGCCATGCAAGAGTGGGGCAGTGCCTCAGCTCTGGACTTGAGCGGTCCTGAGTCTGGTGCCTCTTGTGAATGGTGTGGAGACTTAGAGAGGTGCCACTTGTGTTCCATTTCTGGCACCAAGGGCAGGGTCTTTGTTTTTGATAACCTCTTATGCCCAGGAGTAGAAGCAGCCAAAACTAGCAGTGCTGAAAGTGGTGAAGAGCTGAATGCTTGCAGCTTGGCTCCATGAGCACCTGCTTGAGCAGTGCCTCCTTAGACTGTACCAGGGACATCGTGGCAGACTTTTCAACTGGCATGGCCCATGAAGATGGCGCCAGAGGCCAGGAATGCACCAGGGAAGGACCTGCCATGGAGGCTGAGGCACCAATCAAGGTAGAGGGATGGGCAGAGTCTATACCCTCGGTCTCCCGTGCTGTTTTTTCAGCGGAGGGCTATTCTAGGGCCAATGGTTGAAGGGATTCTAGTAAAGGTTAATCTTGAGCCTAGGGCCCACCGACACCCAGAGTGGAGCACCCATGGGGACACTACCGAAGATGACAACTCACAATCCCATTCACTACACGCGTGCATAAAAATACTATCGTTCCGAAATACCTTCAATTGTACTCTCAAAAAATTCAAAGTGCAAAAGCATCTGAATTGACTTCGTCAATGCTACTCAGGAGTGAGAGATAAGGTCTCATTTCCCCCACCACCACAGGAATGTGTGATAAAGCTACAGGCAATGGAAATAATTAGCTTAGAAGAAACAAACACACCGCAATTGCCAACAGTGCCATAATTCAGAAGATGAATTCAAAAGCTGTATGAAAGATTATAAAGATATGCCAGAGTATTTTTCTTACACAAAAAGATTTATTAGCTGATGGACTTATTTCACAGAAAGGTCTAGACTGAAAAAAATGCCTAAACATGGCCAGGAGTCCTGAACTGTTTGGAAACCTGACTCATGGATTTGAAAACATTTTTAGAATGACACTGCTGTATTGAAGGCCAGGTTTCTGAGCCCTTAATTATTTACCAAGCCTGAAGCATTAATTAATAATTACTGGAGTGGAATAAAATCCCTTCACTTGATTCCCCTTGAACTGTGCAGGAACAAGGACTAGTAAGAAGGAGATATCATAAGCCAAAGACAAATGGGAAATGAAAGAAAAAGCTTAACCCTCCCCCATCCCAAACATGCATGTTAAAGAGCAAAATTTCAAAGTGGTGTATGTACATTCAGTTCACCATCATAAGCCACCACACGCTCAGTTCCCATTTGTGTCTGATGCCTCCCTCTCTATTTCTTTCCATCTTTCCCTGTCCAGTACAGAGTGTCTTAGTTTCTGTAGACTAGCTCTGCACCAATCATTTACGCGGTCCCTGTGGGGTCTGCTTCTCCTTTTCAAACCATCCATTATGTTGAATACCAGGGTCTTGACTTTTCATTCATCGTCCATGCCTGAATAGCTATAACTTCCGTTGTACAACCTTTTGCAGCAGGTTCTCTTTCGGCTGTATCTTCAGTGCCAATATCTGCTTCGTGGTACTTCTCTTTCTTGAATGCCCCTTGCTCATCTGCTAGATGTTCTTCTATCTGCAGTCTCATTCTCTCCATCATCATCAGCACCTTGCCTAGATGACTCATTAGGGCAATCAGTCTGTAGTTCCTGTACTCCAACATGCTCCATTTCTTGTTTATTGTCCCCACCACGGATCTTGTCCATTCCTTAGGTGCCTTCCCTTCTTTCCATGCTATATTACATACATCAGTGTATTTTCTGAATCATACTTTCTCTGCCGTATTTGATTCTCTCTCCAGTGACTTCATCACTTCCAGGGCTCTCGTTGTTCTTTAGTAATTTCACTGCTTTTTTTACTTCCTCCTTTGAAATATCAGTCTCACTCTTGATGCTCACTGGAGATATTTTTTAGTTCTTCCATCAGTCTCTCTGAGACACTCGGGTCCAACTATGCTTTGTACAGACCAGTGCAATATTTCGTCCATCACTGCACAACCTTCTCCTTGTTCACCCTCTGCTTCAGCTGCCACTTCCTATTAATATTCATGATCATCGTATACACCTCCCTGGTCTCACACTAGCTGTACCACCTCTCTGTATCTTCACACTGCTCATCTAACCATTTTGCTTATCCATCCTGGCTGCTTTCCTTACCTTGTTACATTTCATTCTATATTGCTGGTCTGCTCTCTTGGAAATATCCCTTCTGATCTTCAACGCTCTCTTCTCTAGGACTAACTTCAGCGTCTCCTGTGTAATCCACTTCTTACTTATCTTTTCTTCCAGAACTGTCTGCTCAATTGCCTCTTCTATCACTATGGCTATCCCTTCAACTCTCTTATCTAGGTCCTTCTCTCGGCCCACATTCCTGATCTTCTCTTCGAGTCCTGCTCTGTATGTATTCCTTATTTCTTCCTCACCTAGCCTCAACACATCTCTTCTTTTCTTAAACTATGTCTTATACTGTCTCTTGAGTTTCACTTTGATGTTCACCGTTGCTAGACTGTGGTCCAAGCCAATATCCACTCCTTGGAAAGTTCAGCACTGCTGTACTGACGGTACCCATCTTCTTCTTATCAAGATCATATCTAACATGTTCTTGGACTTCCTGTTGTTTGATTCCCATGTCCACTTCCTAAGTCCTTTTGTTGGAATCTCATGTGGCAGATCATTATCTCATGCTCCGCAGCAAACTCTAGTAGCTACTTACTTCGTTTGTTTCTTTCTCTGTATCCAAACCTTCCCAAAGACTCTCTCTCAGTCTTTGTTATCTGTTCCAGCCTTCACATTCCACTCTCTCTTCAGTACCTCCTCTGGCATCTTTGTCAAGTCTTTATAGAATAGCTCACCCTCTTCCTCTATACTGTTGCATGTGGGTGCATACACTGAATGACCACGATGTTGAATGGTTTCACTTTGAATCTCACTACCCACACTCACACACGCACAGCTTTGTAGCCTATCAGTGCTCCTCTAGCTCTTTTGCTAAGGAATCTGACTCTTACCTCATTATTCGTTTTGTTACCTGACCAAATGACTTTGCAACCACACATCTCTCCTGATGCTGTCCAACACATATTTGCTAGTCCACATATGTTGAACCTGTATCTCTCCACCTCCTTTCAAAGCAGCTCCAAATTTAAAGTCTTCCAGTTGCCCACAGTGTTCGGACATTCCACGTTCCAACTGACGCATGTGTTAGCTGTAATTGTCTTTCAGTAGATACCTTATCAACCCAACCCTTATCACTCAACTGTTATTGCGGACCTTGATTATACAAGCGACATCCGAGCCAGCACCATTTAGTCAGTCACTCATAGTGATATCTGGTTTTAATTATTATTGTTTTACGATCAGCGCATCATCACTCATCTGGCCAACCTTCCTCCTATATCCAGGCTTGGGACTGGTATGGAACACCTAGAGGCTTCATGGCAGTTATACATTCAGCTGTTTAAGACCAACCCCAAGCATTGTTAAAAAAGAATTGTGTACCTAAATGCTAGTGTGCTGAATATTTAGTCTATATGAAGTGTATGCTCAAGTGAGCTCAGAAACATTTTTTTTTTAAAAAAAAAGGTTCGATTTCATCTGTACCATCTACCACCTCAGAAAAGTTGGAGTTTCCTATTTTTTTTTTTTTTACTTCCGTACTCTGAGTTTGCAAACAGCTGATAACACTGTCTAAATAACCAAACTCAATGAGCTATTTGCATCCTCTAACAAATAAGAATAATTATAGGGCAATATTGGTCAAATAATAAATTATGGAAGAGAAACTAAAGGATACAATTACCAACTAAAAATAACATGAACAATATTCCATGTTGCCAACTCGCACTCTCTTTGCCAAACCATTATCAATCCACAATTACACAGGAAGATGAAGGTTGTATATTACTGAATATACAACAAAAAGGAATAGCTGGAGAAGATTATTATTACAGTTGGTGAAGAGATTTGCTGAGATAATTTGTTTTCTATTGATCAGCTATTGACCTGCCTTCTAGCCAGACAGTACATTAGCCTGACCTGAGAATCAATTACAAATTTTTTTTTTTTAAACATACTGAGTCTAGGCTTTCAAAGCCCTCAAGGCAGAGAGCAGCCAAATTAAGGGGTTCATAACCACCACCACCAAGTCATCATCCTCTCATTATGGCCAGTACTTGTCTCTTTAGGTTTCAATGGCCCTGAAGGGCTAGCCTTACAGAATGCCCTCCCGCTCTAATTGCTTGATTCTGCTAGTTGCTTCCATTAGTGCAGTATTCAGGATGCTATCAGAAGGTATAATTGATTTTCTTAAAAGGAACAGAGTGCTTCCGTCAGCAAATCTTCATGCCATTTTGTTCCATTTTCAACTTCTTTCAGGAAAGATAGCCAAAATAAACAATCCCTCCCTGCTCTGCCAGAGTTGAATCTAACTTCCAGAAGACTGACAACGCATAGCACCCCAATATAGATCCACACACCAGAAATTATATAGCAGAACAAGACGTTAATTGGAACAACACACATACGGTAGGGGAAGCGTATAACTTCAGACATGCTCATAATCTGAGGTGCCAAATTGTACATTTGGATTTCAGCATAACTATTCAGGGTAGCAAATTTTATATGCAAGAGAGAATGAGTAATCCTGCAAGGACCTTTAAAGACCAGCAATTTTACTAGGTAGTGAGCTTTCGTGGGTAAGACCCACTTTATCACAGCAGATGAATTTGGAGAAGATAAGATGACTCCACGGTTTATATCTCGGGGAGGGGGCGGAGGGAAGAATTAATAGGACCCGTGGAAGTAAATTAAGTGGGATGCGTACCGCTCCTGCGAGTATCGTAGGTGGGGAAAATTGTAATGTGTAAGACAATTGAGATGTCTGTTAAGCGCCAGGTTAAATGTTTCAAATTTGCAAATGAATTCCAGTTCAGATGTGTCCTGTAATCCCATGGTAAAATCCTTTTGTCGGAGAATGGTTACTTTCAGGGAGTTTAAAGTGTTCCCCTACAGGTTTATCTGTATTCCAGTTCCTGATGTCTGATTTATGTCAACTCATCCTTTGGCACAGAGACTGTCCAGTATATTCAAGGTACATGGCAGCCAGGCATTGCTGGCACATGATAGCTTGTACATTAATGGATATGCACATGTACGAGCCCCTGATGGTGTCACTATGTGGACAGAGCTGGCAATAGGGTTTGCTGCAGAGATAGGATCCCCACTCCCCCAGCCCAGCTGTCGGCTGGCTGGGTCTGTCCATAATTTACCTCAGCTGTTAGGGGATGAATTGTCCCTATTTTTTCCATGACTTTTTTTTCCCCAATGTTACAAGCAAGTGGGTTGGTCTTAAAAATATATATATTACCAAAATATATGCTCTCTGTGCGCGCGTGCGAGACCAAAATATATGCTAGTTTGAAATCTAGCCAAAGTTAAAGTGAGTATGAAATATGGGCAGAGCCACGGGTGGGCCTGAGCAAGCTACAACCCACCCACTTAGCATCCCAATCCACACATCAGTGCTGGAGGTACAGCCCCTGCAAACCCAAAATCAATAGCTGTTCCAAGATTCACTTTAAAAAGTTTAATGCAGAAAATCATCAACTGATGGACCAGCTGCCCCAGGGCATCCCCCAGCTTCCCTGGCCATGGACCAGCAGAGTGGAGCTGGCTGCGCTGACGGAGCTGGTGGCAGTGGGGTGATACCCCCTCCTCCCTCAGAAGTGAGGCTGCATGCCTACACCAGAATCAGCCTAGCGCTGTTCCCTCGGGATACCATATAATCTAGCTTCTACTGTACAGTTAACATCTACATACAATACACACACAGAAATTAAATATATACATTTATCATGAACTATTGAACACCTTGCCTACACTTCATGCAATGCTGCAAAAAGAACCATACAAGCGCCTGGACTGAAAAAAAAAATCAATCCGCAAAGTCTTATTCTAACATACCAATTCCAAGAGCAATTTCCAGTTTTTCAATTTGACATACCAGAAATGTTTCTTCCTTCTCCCACCTTGCATGGAATTTCCTTCACAAATTAAACCCTCTGAAGACCCAGTATGAATAAGGTTGTCAGGGACAAATAAATATTCCTGCATATAGAAATGTTAAGATTTTCTGTTATTTTTGTGTTCCCCTGGGAGAGCTCACCACTCTAGCAGCTGTCCCTCAATCAGCCTCTTTGTTAACTGAGTGTTCTGGGGGTTCAACCCAAGATCAGACAGAGCAATGACCAGTATTTTGTGCAAGCTGGGTGACGGGGCAGCCACTCAGGAGCGATTCAAATACTTTCCAGCTGATTAGCAGAACACCCACAGGCAGGTATTTTGTTTCTACTCGTCGTGCACATGTACATGCCTAGGCACACAGGAAAAAAAATTTATTTCACGCAAGAATGGAAAAAATCTGCACAAGGATGGAAACAATTAGAGGGAATGCTGGTGACAAGGCTGTTCACAAAATGGATCCTTTCTTTAAGAGGAAAGCAGTCTCAAAGCTCACAAAGTTTTCCTGATTCCAGTATGTTACAGCTTTGGGTTTTTTTGCATGTGTTTTTTTTTTTCCTCCCCCCGCCCCCCCCCCCCCTTTTTTTCTTTTTTTTTAAAAAAGAGGAACTTTTAGCAAGCTGGTACGTGTATTCTCTTACCTTGAAATTTAAAAAAAAAAAAAAAAAAAATCCAATCCTGATTCTGATATTTTCATAGTAGCTGTGTCTACATGAACCCACCCTTTCAGAAAGGGCATGCAAATACAGCCAATTGGAAATGCAAATGAGGAGCACATTTAAGTGTGTCATGCCTCATTTGCATATTCCTGCTTGACCTGACTTCCGGAAGAGCCATTTCTGGAAGCCAAAGCAGCTGTGTGGACAGGTTTCCTTTGAAACGAAACCTTAAATTTTTTTCAGGAAGAAGGGTGCTTTCAAATGGGGGGTTTCCTTTTGAATGAAACCCATCCACGCGGCTGCTTTGGCTTCCAGAAATGGCTCCTCCAGAAGTCATCTTATGCATGAATATACAAATTAGGTGTGAGATATTTAAATCTGTTCCTCATTTGCATTTCCAATCAGCCATACTTGCATGCCCCTTCCAAAAGGGAGGGGCTGTGTAGACGCAGATACTGTGCACCTCATCCCGCTGTTTCTCCCCAAAACAGTGTTAATAAACAGTACACTAATTAAAATCTGAAAGTTCCAAAAACAACAGAAGAAGAGATATGCAGCACTCAACACATCTTGCCTGCACACAAATTCTATACCCTCTAATCTTAGGAACAGGATTCTTGCATGTACAAGAGAAAAGAATGGACAAACAGCCAATCCGGTGTTTAAATTCAACATTCATTAGTTGCAGCACAGGAAAAACTGATAAGCTAATAAAATATTTAACAATCTACCTCCTCACACCATACATACCAGAAATAATTGCAACAGGAAGAACTCAGAGGTGCTTTTTGTTTTTCTTCCATCTCCACTTAAATGAAATGCAATTGTGTCTAAGAAACTTAGTATATGTAGTTGAGTAGACAACCATCAACTGTAAATAGTACACTATCATTTTCAAATGACACGCAGTGAGATTCATCATTGCGCGCTGTGTGGGTTTAGATCAGAAGCAGACGCTCAACCTTGTAATCAGTGTGTTGGTAATAGCAAGTTTGAAAAAGAATCCGTTTCCTGGAAGCTGGAAACAGGTTCAGCTGTGGTGATGACATCAACAGCCCCCAGTAACTTGGCTAAGAGTCTCAGAGGGATAGCCGCATTAGTTTGTTTCTGCAAAAAACCAACAAAGACTCCTGTGGCAGCTTAAAGACTAGTGTGTACCAGCCAAGTGCAATAAGTAGTCACAAACTCTTAACAAGATAGCAAGTGACAAACTGTACAGCTCCCACTCTTGTCTCTTTCACCAAGAGAAGCTTGTCCAATATGAAAGAAAAGTTACTCACCGTAGTAATGGTGGTTCTTCGAGATGTGTCCCCGTGGGTGCTCCACATTAGGTGTCGGGCTCGCCCGGTGCCGCAGATCGGATCTTCCAAGCAGTTTCTGCCGGACCGTGCATGCGCCGGTGCGCACCGCTCCCTTGTGCACTCCTGGCCACGTGCGCAATCCGGTCCCCGCCAGTTCCTTGACCAACCGCCTCGGATGCTCCTGCAAAACACTAAACAGAGATCCGAAGCGGGGAGGATGGGCGGGTAGTGGAGCACCCACAGGGACACATCTCGAAGAACCACTGTTACTACGGTGAGTAACCTTTCTTTCTTCTTCGAGTGTCCCCGTGGGTGCTCCACAATAGGTGACTACCCAGCAGTAACCCAAGATAGGAGGTGGGTAATCGGATTATGTGCAGCTTGTCCCCGAGAGGACCACTGTCGAGAGCTGGGTATCCTCTTGGAATACCCTGTGAAGGGCGTAGTGCTTGGCGAAGGTGTCATAGGATGACCAGGTCGCCGCTCTGCAAATGTCCTTTAGCGCAACGCCCTTGAAAAAGGCTGTTGATGACGCCACCGCCCTAGTGGAGTGAGCCCTGGGCGGGGCCAGTAAAGGAGTCTTCTTGAGTTCGTAGCACATTTTTATGCAGGATACGATGTGCTTCGAGATTCTCTGCGAAGAGAGACCTTCTCCTTTCGATTTGGGAGCGAGAGAGACCAGGAGTCTATCCGTTTTCCGGATGGGCTTGGTCCTGTCTATATAGAAGGCTAGCGCCCTCCTCACGTCCAGGAGGTGTAGGCGCGCCTCTTTGTTAGAGTTATGAGGCTTTGGGTAAAACGAGGGTAAAACAATAGGTTCGTCAATATGAAACTCTGAAGAAACCTAAGGAACAAAGGCTGGATGAAGCCGTAGAGTCACCGCCTCCTTGGAAAAAACAGTGCAGGGTAGCGTTGCCATAACTGCCACAAGCTCGCTCACCCTGCGAGCTGACGTGATTGCGAGAAGGAAGGTCGTCTTTATCGTAAGGAGGCGGAGGGAAACCGTGGCTAAAGGCTCAAACGGTGGTCCCGTTAGCGCATTAAGCACCAGGTACAAGTTCCACAAAGGTGGAAGCGGTTTCCGAGGGGGGTATAGGTTTACCAACCCTTTGAGGAACCTGGTAACCATGGGATGGGCGAACACCGGGTGCCCTTCCTCTTCGTGTCTAAACGCCGAAATAGCAGCAAGGTGGACCTTTAATGATGACAGTGAGAGTCCTCCTCTCTGGAGGTCCAGTAAATACTCTAATATTACAGGTATGGGCACCGAAAGGGGGGCTAGCTGTTTGGTAGAACACCATGCCGTGAAGCGAGTCCATTTCTGCTTGTAGGTCTTCCTGGTGGAAGTCCTCCTGCTACTTTCTAGGACTTGTTGCACTTCCTCCGTACATGTGCTCTCTATGGAGCTGAACCATGGATTAACCACGCTTGTAGTCGCAGGCCTTGGAGGTGCGGATGCACTATAGACCCCTGGGCTTGCGTGAGCAGATCCGGCGCCACCAGAAGGGGCATCGGTGGACGGTCCGACATGCGCAGGAATAGGGGGAACCATTGCTGTCGATCCCACGTTGGGACTACCAGGATCATTCGGGCTCCTTCCCTCCTGGCTTTCTGCAAGACTTTGTGGATCAGCACTGTGGGAGGAAAAGAATAAAGCAGGGGGCCCCTCCAGGAGATCGCAAATGCGTCCCCCAGGGACCCCCGTCCCAGTCCTGTCCTGGAGAAGAATCGTGGCACTTCTTGTTGTGTTGAGTGGCAAACAGGTCTATCCAGGGAAAGCCCCATGCGTCAAAAAAACGGTCGTAGCAGATCGGGACGGATCTGCCACTCATGCGTGAGTGCGAAACGCCTGCTCAGCTGGTCTGCCTTCACATTGTGAGTGCCTGGTAAGTATGAGGCTTTCAAGGTTATATTGTTGGCAATGCACCAGTTCCGCAACCGGACTGCTTCCGCACATAAGGCACGGGACCGAGCTCCTCCTTGCCGATTTATATAAAACATGGTGGAGGTATTGTCTGTACTGATCCTGACACCTTTGCCTTGTATATGGTCTCAAAAGTGTCTGCAGGCGTCGAACACTGCTCTGAACTCCAGTATATTTATGTGCAGTGACTGCTCCGTGGAAGACCACAGCCCTTGCGTCATCTCTTCGCCCATGTGTGCTCCCCACCCTATGTGGGAGGCATCTGTAGTAAGAAAAACCGATATCTGTGGTTGGTGGAAGGTACCCCTGTTAGCATGTTCTTGGGGTTTACCCACCATTGTAGGGATTTGCGCACCTCTGTCGTGGGCGACACCACCCTGTGAACGGTGTGTGCTGCTGGTTTGTATACGCTCGCCAGCCAGTGCTGCATGCTGCGCATGTGTAACCTGGCGTTCTGTACTACGAACGTCGCTGCTGCCATGTGGCCCAGCAGCTGCAAGCACGTCAGAACCGGCACCGTAGGGCTGAAGGTGATGACTTGCACAAGGGAGCCGATGGCCCGAAAGCGTGTCTCTGGTAGATACACTCTTGCTGTAATAGAATTTATGCGTGCCCCTATGAACTCTATGTCCTGTGTGGGGTCTATCTTTGATTTTGCCAGATTGATAACCAGGCCGAGCGAAGAGAACGTGCCTGCTGTGACGCGTATCATACGTAGTACCTCTTCCTTCGAGGCCCCTTTGAGTAGGCAGTAGTCCAGATACGGGAATATAAATACCCCCTGTCTGTGCAGGTAGGCTGACACCACTGCCAAGGTCTTGGTGAAGACTCTGGGGGCCGAGGAGAGGCCAAACGGTAGGACCTTGTATTGAAAACGTTCTTTGCCTACCATGAACCGGAGGAATCGTCGGTGAGCCGGATGGATAGTTGTGTGAAAATACGCGTCTTGTAAGTCGAGGGCTGTGAACAAATCTCCATCGTCCAGTGCCGTAAGGATGGAGGCGATTGTGATCATCGGAAAGCGTTGCTTGCGCAGGTACTGGTTGAGGCCTCGAAGATCTAAGATGGGCCTCCAGCCTCCTGTCTTTTTCTCCGTGAGGAAGTACCTCGAGTAGAATCCTTTCCCTTGCAGTTGCTCCGGCACTCTTTCCACTGCCCCTATGAGCATGAGATGGTCTACCTCCTGCTTGAGCCTCGCTATGTGGGAGGCCTCCTGGAGGTGGGGCCTGGGTGGAGGTCGTGGCGGTGGGAGTGACTGGAAGGGGATGGCGTACCCCGTGGCTATGATGTCCAGCACCCATTTCTCTGTGGTGATCCTTTGCCACTGGTCGTAGAATGGTCGGAGGCGATGGTGGAATAACAGCTTCGGATGACCTTGTGCGATGGTAGAGATGGCGCAGCCCTGGATCTGTGTGTCAAACTTGTGGCCTTTGGCCCTGCCCCGAGGACACGCGGCTCTGTTGGGAACGTCGCCTGGGAGTTCTGTACTGCTGGTGCTGTTGATGTCGCCCTTGCTCGTAACCCCTGTGGTACTAGGGACGCTGTGGCTGGTACTGGTACCGTCTTTGTTGAGGGTAGTACTTTTTCCTCTCTGTATGGAGGAGTGTAAATCCCCAGGGTCCTAAGTGTGGCTCTTGAATCTTTACTGGAATGAAGGACCGAGTCAGTTGATTCAGCAAACAGCTTCTGCGTGTCGAAGGGAAGATCGACGATCTTTGCCTGCAGATCCCTCGGTATACCCGAACTATGGAGCCAGGACTCCCTTCGCATCACCACTGCCGTAGCTGTGGAGCGTGCTGCTGTGTCCGCAACATCCAGGGCGATCTGAACTCCCGTCCTCGAGGCCGCGTAGCCTTCCTGCACGATGGCCTTGAGCACTGGTTTCTTGTCCTCTGGAAGCAAGTCCATGAGGGAGGTTAACCTAGTGTAGTTGTCGAAATTGTGGTTTGCTAGATGCGCTGCGTAATTTGCCATTCGCAACAGTAGTGTGGAGGAGGAGTAGACCTTTCTGCCGAAGAGCTCTAGCTTCTTGGCATCTTTGTCTGTTCCCCATCTTGAATTGAGATGTCTTTGATCTTTGTTGCGACGACTCTACCACCAAGGAATTTGGTTGTGGATGGCTGAACAGGAACTCCATGCCCTTCGCCGGCACGAAGTATTTCTTGTCTGCTCTCTTGTGGACAGGCGGAATAGTCGCAGGGGTCTGCCATATCGTAGTGGCGGACTCCAAGATTGCTTCGTCAAGTGGTATTGCTATTTTGGAGGAGGCCAGAGGTCTCAGATTTTTGAGGAGCTTATGGTGTTTCTCCTGCACCTCTGCTGTCTGGATGCCTTGTGTGAAGGCCACCCTTTTAAACAGCTCTTGAAACTGTTTGAGATCGTCCGGAGGATGGACGTCCCCCGGGGCCATAGCCTCGTCCGGGGAGGAGAGCAAGGAACCACTAGGATACGCCCCTCTGGACCCTTCCGGTTCCTGTTGGCAATGGTACCTCCGCTCGCTGGAAGCTTGCGAGGGAAAATCTCGGGGTTCCATAACCAGTTCCCCCTGAGATACTTGAGTCTCTGTCCCCATTCGCGATTGCCCTCGGGGATACGGGACCATCTGTGGGGATCTTTCCCTGGTAGAATGCCAGTGGTGTCTATGCCCCGCGTGATAGGGATGACCATGGCAGCATGGGCACTGTTCTTGGGAAGGTGACCTGAACCACTCCCTTGGTGCGTACCCCCTGCGTCTGGGGGAGCGAGATCGTCGAGAGACATGGGACACTGGAGAGAGCGATTTGTGATAGTACTCCAGCGGCTCAAACCCCAAGAAGGGTGAGGGTGGTCCCAGCCAGGGCGAGGCTGGTTGTCAAAATGGAGACGGGGGCTCCGGGTAGGCTAGGGCGGACCCCTGCCTTCTAGTTGGAGTCCGCAGCATGAGTGGAGGGCTGAGAGAAAGCAACTCTACAGCCCTGTCTGGAGAGGGGCTCCGGTGCCTTGTTTTCTGTGCAGCCTTCCCCTCCCTTGAGGGGGTGGCTTCGCCCCCTGACGTGCAGGGGATCTCGGCCCCGTCCGCGCCGCGCTCGGCCCGCTCTTGGGCGGTGCCGTGCGGGCGGTGTCCTCCGGTGCCTGCAGGCTGCATGCCTGCGCACTCTGCACCGCCGGTTCCCCAGGGATCGGTGCCGCTGCCTGCGGTGCCGCCGGTACCGGCGCTTGTTTAGCCGCCGCCCTGCCTGCGGTGCGGGGCGGCTGTTTGATCATTGGAGGCTGAGCCGCATCCACGTGGCTCTCCGTGCCGCCGCCGATCAGCTGTTGCTGCGGCTGGGGGCTGTGTGCTCCTCCCGTCCCGCTCGCTGTTGCTGCCGGCAGGGATTGGGTTGGGGAGACTTTCCTCCATTTTTGCGCTGATGGGATGAGGGAGGCGGCTTTCCTTTTATGGGCCCCGGAGGGTCCCTCCTGCTGCGGCCACTCCGGCACGTCTGGCTGGAGGGCCTTGTCGAATAGCAGCATTTTAAGCCGCATCTCCCTGTCCTTCCTTGCTCTGGCTGTTAATTTTGCACAGAAGGAGCATTTCTGCGTGACATGGGACCCCCCAAGGCACCTTATACAGTGACTGTGCCCATCAGACACTGGCATTGCCTCTCGGCAAGACTCACATTTCTTCAATCCTGAAGAGGACATTGTTGGTGAGTCTTTTAGTTGTTAATAGGTACTTAGCACCTTCTCTGTGCTGTTTTCCCCCTCTTGGATAGCCTGCCGCGGCAGGAGGGCTAATGGCCCTTGGCTCCTGGCCTCCGGTGCTCCGCTTGGTACTAGGACTGGACTGAATGCCGTCCCGCTTGTTGTTTCTTGGGGGTTTTTTTGGTTTTTTTTTTTTGAAAATAACAACTGGCTAACTTACCAATAGACTAAGAACTTGAAAACTTTAAAGAAAACAGCTAAAAGCCATTGAATACGCTAACTTGGCCGTAACCTAGTCGGATTCCGTCTGCAGCCGACGGCGGTTAAGAGGAACTGGCGGGGACCAGATCGCGCACGTGGCCAGGAGCGCGCAAGGGAGCGGCGCGCACTGGCGCATGCGCGGTCCGGCAGAAACTGCTTGTAAGATCCGATCTGTGGCGCCGGGTGAGCCCAACACCTAATGTGGAGCACCCACGGGGACACTCGAAGAAGAAAATATATTACCTCATCCCCTAGCACCTCATGTGCTCAGTCCAAGAGGAGGCCTTCCTTTCCTAAAGTGTACTTGAAATGACTGAACTCTCCAAGTTATTACATGGAATGGAAGACAGTAAAGAAGCCCAGCTAGCTCCACTGTCCATATTCCTCCACGGGACTCATGCCAATCTGTTCATGAGCTGTAGGGGCAGCCACTATGATTTGTGGAAGGTGGTCAGTTTCCTGGGTCCTGCAAATGGGAGAACTGGGAAGAAGCAGGAGGGGGAGCTGGGTGCTGCCACATTCCCAGCTCTCCTAGGCTTGAGGGAATCAGGAAACTGACCACTCCACCAGGGTTGGTTCCCTACTCCCTGCCACTGTGGGAGCCAGGCACCGCTTCTCCCCTGGCTTCACCCAGTGGCAGCCTGCCCCTGCCTGGCTCCCCCCACCTGGGGGAGCCTGGAGGGCAGACAGCCACAGAGAGGCTTTGAATTGTGTTTAACTCGCGTTAATGCGAACCCGTGCATTCCCAGAGTATCTGCCTTGCAATTAATTTGTAAAAACTGGCACTGCTGAGACAACCAAAATTTGAAGTTTCTGGCCTCCAGTTTCACAACTGGAATACGTGAGAGACTTTTTTCTATTCTCATATAACAGAACTAACCCAAAAATGCTAAAGAGTGTCTTGCATTTATTTTAGCGTGTGTTTTGGATATCTGTACAAACACTCCAAATCTTCGTATTGGACATGCTGTAAGATACAGTAAAAGTCACACAGTACAGCACATATACAGTTTTCAAATGCGTATTATTCTCTTACACCCTTAAAATGACAGAGGTTCTTTCAGACAACTTATTTTCATCTTTTCTTTCCCCAAACATGGGTAATTTTTGGAACTACACAAGCTCACCTTCAAGTCATGCTTTTCTTCTAAGTAAATGTGAAAGTGCCGGGATATGGCAGGTAGCAAAAATAACAATCTGCTTCAAGAAAGAAATAAGAAAATGCTTTCCAGTCCGAATCCCCATGCTTAGAACATTCCTGGATTTAAACAAAGTGCTCCAAAATGTATATTCAGAATCCTACATATGACCTTAGTTTTTCAGGCATGACAAAAGTTTTTTTTTTTTTTGCATTACAGTGAAGTTTTCAAAAGTAAAGTTTTCAAATTAAACTATTGTTTACTGAAAAGTACTGAGACACTATAGTGATGCTTGGGAAACAGTGTATTCACACGGAAATGACTGGAAAAGGAGTCAAATTAAAATCTAACACGATTTAACAAAGTTACCAGTGGGCTGAAAAAATGCAAACTTTTTTTGGAAGAAAGTAATACAATTAATTCTTAACCTTTGTTCTCATTAAGTGCCCCCTCAACATAACTACAGTGCTAACAGAGTTTCTTTCACATGGCAAAATTACAGATTACCACTGTCCCCTAATGCAGCAGCACAAGGAATGCCTGGAGCAAGAAAAACTGTCCCTTTGAGTATCCTTTTCTGGAGACTAATTCCTGCTTCTTCTACTTTTTAAGGATTTAAATATATCACGAAGAAAAAAAGCAATTATATAGTAATTCTAACATTAAGGTTGAAACAGCCATATTTTACTTCTCCAAAAATAAATGGATAGGAAGGCTACAACCAGAGGAAAAGGTTATCCTCAGAAGACCACTTTGAGACTGGTAAGCTATCAAGCGTCTCAAAATATACATTAACTACAGCTACTTCTACTTATACCAGGACTGAATTTCACCCATCCATTATCACTATCAGAACAAACTGTGCGCTGATGCCACACACTGACATTTTCACTGCTAATGGAGTGCTGCTGTGACTTCAGCAAGGGACTGGTCTTGAGATAATATTCAGCATCACAGGAAATACCACTGAGCTAAGGCCTTGTCTACACTTACCGAAGATAAGCACTGCAGGGATAGATCCCCAGGGGTGGATTTAACAAGTCTAGTAAAGAGGTGTTAAATCAAATGCTTATCACACTCTCGTGTTCCACCATAACGAGAAGCATAGGAGGGAAGTCAACAGGAGAGCTTCTCCCATCAAACACCTGCAGTGCAGACACCACAGTAACTCAATCTAAGGCTATGTCTACATGACAAGATAAATTCAAATTTATTAATAATCAATTTTGTAATGATAGATTTTATAAACTCATATTTGACTATTCTCACCACCCCACATGCGCCTCACAAAGTTGACTTATTGCTGCCACACTCAACCCGCAAACATCGACTGTTGCGGTAGTGCATTGTGGGAACCTGTCCCACAGCTCCCACATCCCCAGAGCTTTCTGGTTATATTCGCTGGTATTTGACATCAACTTCCCACATTGCATTGCCCTCATTCCCTTCCCATGCTAAGTAAAGATCCACTTTTCCAGCTGGAAAGAAGGAAAAGTAGGGCATCAACAAAGATGGCAAAGTTAACTGAAATCTAACTGAATTATCAAGGATTTTATGAAAATCGTCAAGTGTGTTTCTTCTCAACTGGCCATCCCCTGACTGTCCCCACTCCCGTGATTGCATCTGATCCCTGGAAATAACACAGGGACAATGAAAAGTGTGAAGAAAGAGTAGACAGTAAAAATTTGGAAAAAAAAAGAGTTCCTGAGGAAAGGGTTTTTGGTTTCCCAGTTCACTATACAGCTTCTGTGCACAGTCTGTATTCCCAACTGGCCCTCCACCCACTCTTCCCTGCGTGAAGGGGTGCTAAGAGGACAGAAAAGGCTAGGAAAAAAAAAGATTTTTGTCTTCCCTCTTCACTACACAGAAATTGCCAACATGGGGGATGGTAGCAACACCCTGACCACAGTGCTGAAACGTAAGGAATCAGCAGCAGCTCTGGGACACTAGCATGCCATTCAGACATGGAACAGCAGCTGTATGCTGTTGCTCGGCAACTGAAATGCACTCTCAAATAAGCTTGTGATTTGTCTGTGAAATGTTCACACCAAGTGCTATTTTGCTGCATGTATTACGAAATTTTAGGAGGTGCAGGATTAATATACCTTCTATGTACAGTCTGAGTACTGGTGATAGTTTTTAAAGTCACTAATAGTCCAACTTAAAACAGCTTCATTAATAAATAAAGATGCAGAGCTTTACTGTTCAGGTGGTGCTTGACGCATTAGCAGGCTGCATTAGCATTAGCAAGCTCCCGGCTGCTTGGGGGGATGGGGGGGGGGAGGTGGGGCTTCAGTCCTACCTCTCCTCTCCTGTGTACCACGCGTTGCTGACCCCTGCACTAAACAAAGATAGCGAACTGGATATCAGAATCAGAATATGGTAGTTGTAATAAACATTGAAGACTTGATGAAAATTCCTGACTTCAGACCCAGACGCATGCTCTCACCCCTTCCCATGCTGCATGAGGAAAGAGGGGCAGAGTCAGAGCCCCAGCCACGTGCCACACTAAACTGGCTTGTGCGCCACGCTGGCATGCACGCAGGGGTTCCCAACCCCTGTTCTAGTTGATTCTGACACGCAGCACGATCAAACACTTGCTAGATGTCAATTCAGTTATGCTGCATGAAGCGGGAATCTAGCATTTGAGGCCCTGTGTGCTCCGAAATGTTATTCATATGTGAAATGGTGAGAGCAGGGAGGAGATATTCATGCTGCTCCAGCATTTCTCTGGAAAATGTTGGCTAATAAGCAGAGGGCGTTTGATTCTGGAGACACCGAAATCTCACATCATCAGTGAGGAGCTTGATGATGCTGTAATTCACCACCACCACTGGAGGAATTTCACATATAGGCGTTTGCTCAGTCTCATACATTCAAGTCATTTTCCCATAAATATGCGGATATTACAGACTCAGCCTCTCTAATCTGGAGCTCTCTCGTGCGGCAACATACATAATCCGGCATGAATTCAGTTACCCAAAGGACCACTTGCCCTGGGTGTGGCCAAGCTTCCTGTGGTCCCATAAAGTCGGTTTACAGCCCCAAGTCCTAGCTCTCTGCGCTGTTATTTAGCTGTAATTTACCCCTAAATGTCTTCTAAGAGCCCAGTAAGCAGTGGAAGTGTTGGTAATGCTGCTACACAATACTGACCTCCTGTGGTCCAGCAAGTTCTTTCATTTGGCACCGATCAGGTCCTGAGGCTGTCAGACTAGAGAGGTTTCAACTCGTATTTCTAAGCCTGGGGGAGGAGGGGATGGTTTGGGGTCAGTAAGAGATTGAGCCTGGGGGCAGGAGGAAGAACAATGTTGGGCTTTGGGGGGAGGGAAGGGGTAAAAAGGCTGGTGGGAGGAGGTGGTTGGAAGCTGTGCGGAGTTCTGGTAACTTTTTTCCCCTAGAAAAAAAGCACTGGAAAAAAGTATGGCTTTGTTACCTTAATTTTACACTACAGATCACCCCAGGGTTATACTGATATGTATTTTATTAAATGCCACTATTGTATTAAAGACAAAATGGTGAACTACCTTCCAAGCAAGCACGCACTCATACACTTACACAGATGAACAGTTGCATACGGACAGCAAAGGAAGCAGCAAAGGTACACTGGGTCCACCGTGTCTGTCTGCAGTCATGAATCCAGGACAACGAGCTGATTATACGATTCCCTTGTCAGCTTGCTCTCTTTGTCAGTTGTAGTAATGGGTAGCGGTCAGTACCATCCATACTGGGGAGACAGGAAGGGGCCCAGGGCCAGAACTATTGTCCCGTCCCACTGCCCCAGGACTCTGTATGACCATGAGTCACCAAGCTAACAGCAGACGGGACTCTGATATTCACTTGATGAGGTCTCTTCCTTTTTCTTGGGTAGGTTCTTTTGCAGGGCTCAGCTTCTATTACTCTCTGGCCATCAAGGTGCTGCTGGCAGCTGGTTGTCCTGACAGACTGGCTTCATGGACTGATTCCGTTGCTCACTCCCCCACATTCACACTTTCCTCACTCACACAAAGGAAAGCTCACTTCAGAGAAAGTATTTCTTTTAAAGAGAGAAGCAGTCAGGATTTCTTACAAGCCTTATGGTATCTGTACACAAATTTCCTAATAACTTATAATACTTAATATAGACCTAGCAGCTTCTACAAAACAAAGCTTATGAAACAAAATATAACTATATACAACAAAGCTACATATACAAAAACAAAGCTACTGTTACAAAGCTTACAGAAAGTTACATGACTTAAAACCAGCAATGACTGAAAGTTACAGAACTCACATCTGCATTGTATTGGACTGAGCAGAGGCTTTATACAACAGGAACACCATATAAAGGAGCTGTGGCATGACAGCCTGGAGCAGACACACCCTTCTGGCAGAGATGATGGCCAGCAGGAAGGTCACATTCCGGGAGAGGAAGAGAAGGGAACACGTGGCCAAAGGTTGCAAGGGAAGAACCCATAAGCACCGGGAGCACCAAGTTACGGTCCCAGGCCAGAAAAAGCATCCCAACATGAGTGTGTGAAAAAAGATTGTTCGCCTTCCCTGGCTGGAAAGCCTAGATGGATCCCAGTTGGGCATTGAGAGAAGCAGCAGCTACTTCAGGGAAACAAGGCAGTCCACCACCTGCAAACAGAGGTAGACATGGGAATGAAGTCATGCTGAGAACACTGGAAGGAGGAACATGTTCACTTGCCTTACTGGCTCTGAGCATGCCTGCTCAACAGGACTCAACCATGAAGCTGCCACACCACGAGATGGAGGGAGTGAAGGTCCAGATGATGGAGGCAACTGGGGTTCTGCACAAATTAGCCCGGAAGCCAAACGGGCAGAAGCACCGAGAGCTCCACCAGCATGGGGTACCAATGCTGATGAGCCCAAGCTGGGGGGTATCAGGATAATTTCTGCCCAGTCCTTGAGAAGCACCTTGTACACAAGGGAAAACGGCGGGGGGGAGGGGCATGGCAAGGTGAAGACATAGAGCAGCCCCAAGTTCCATAGAATGAGGAACGCATCCAGAAGTAGCAGAATTAGGGACACTTGCAGTTGCTCTGGGACATGAACAGGTCCAGCCAGGGAAAGTCCCACTTCTGGAGGACAGGAAAGGATATCCATGCAGTTTGACCACTTGTGAGTAAGGATTGAGGCCATCTGCCAGCTGGTTCTGGACCCCAGAACATAGGACTTCTCCAGATGAATAGAGTGGGCTATGCAAAATTCCCACAGGCACACAGCCTCTGAGCAGAGTGGGGAGAAGTGTGCCCCCACCATGGTTGATGCAGTATATGGCTGTGGTGGTGTCCCTCAGGACAACTACACATCAACTGTGGAGCTGAGGCAGGAAGGCCTGACAAGCACAGCAAATGGCCCAAAGCTCAAGCATGGTGATGTAGAGAGCACAAAGAGGATGCTTCTGTGAACAGAGACAAGGTAGGTTAGAGGGTATGAAAGGGAAAGCTGATGAGAACATTCTGAGGACTTAAGACACCAGTGGAGGGCACTGGAGACATGTGGCGGCGCTGTGACAACCATGTCCATGCCTTCCTGAAGAGGGCGAAGGTGCTGGTTGGTTAATGAGCCTACAGATGAGCACTCTGCCATGTGGCCCAGCAGGCAGAGGCACATCTGGATCGTGGTAATGGGGAACTTGGACAGGGAACATAGGAGTTGGGGGAGAGCCTGAAAATGATGGTCAGGAAGAAAAGCTTTGGCCTGGAGAGCATCAAGGACCACCCTGATAAACTCTGTGCTTTGAGTGGGGACTAACGAGGACTTTGTGGACTGAGCAAGAGACCCAGCCTCTGCACAGTTTCCCTGGTGAAAGCCACCTGAGTCTGAACTGGGCAGAATGAGCAACCATGCATGCAGCCAGTCACGAAAGTATGGGTAGACATGAATGCCACTGCATTATGGGAAGGCCACCATGACTGCCATACATTTGGTGAACATTCTGAGGGCCCAAGGGGAAGGACCATGAACTGAAGATGAACGTGGCCCACAATAAAAATGCAGGTAGCACTGGCAGAAAGCTCAGATGGAGATATGGAAAAAGTGTCCTGGTTGAGAGCAGTGTACCAGCCCCCTGGACCCAGAGAGGGAATAATGACGAGAATGTGCAAAGAACCTGTGCGGGAGAATGTTTAATGTGGAAAAGCTGCTGCACTGGGGCAGTTCCAGTCTCTCGACTTCAGAAACCTCATTCCAGTGGTACAAAATGTCATCACAGATGGGACTTCCTAGGCTGCAGTGGATGGCCACTCCTTCTTTGGTGCTTGTCATGCCCTTTGCTCTCCACAGGGCGTTGCAGAACCACCTTCCTGGTCGTTGGATTTTGCTGTTGATCTCATCTGCCCAGTCTGCCGGGGCCGACTTTGCATGCTGGGATACACAATTCCCTATCTCATGCAGGTTTCAGACCTGCCAGCTACCCTCACCTGGTTTAGCCTGCCTGTCCAAGCGGTTTATCGGGGGGTGTGGTCGTTGCATGCTACAGCTTCTTGGAGCCACAGGTGAGAGCTGGGTGCCAGGTGAGGACCAAAGGTGCACGAACTGCCCCAAAGACACACGACAAGTCCCCACACCGGAGGTGCTACCCCTCCCTGGACACCCCATACCCAAAAAAACCATATGGAACTTGTGGGAAACCTGAGGAACAGAAGAGAAGGATCCCGTGGCACTCACACTCTGGTCTTGGGTGCACCATCAAAGTGAGTGCTTGGCCCTGGAGAAGGAGATGGACTGGCAGTGGTTGGTCCCAGGACACGGACAGGGAGGCTTGCATCAAAAAATGTTCAAGTGCCCGTAAGGGATGAAAGGGGTTGGACTGTGGCTGATGCTTGAACGGCTTTCACTGCGTAGCCAGGGTATGCATGCCTACGGACTTTATAGTACTCCCGGAATCCCTGAGGCTATGGAGGTAGGAGGCATTTTGCTCTGCAAACAACCCGATGCAAATCGAAAGGGAGCTCTTGGATAGTTAGGGGGAGACCAGAGGGCTGCAACCAGGCCATCTCGTACATGGCAATGCCTGAAGAGATAGGCTGGACTTCTGCATCCCCCAATTCCAATGCTGCCTGCAGGCAGGTCTGTGACATGACGTTACCTTCCTGTAGGCGAGCAGAGAACTCTTTCAACAAGTCCTCAGGCAATGAGTTCTTAAATTTGAGGCCAGAAGTCCATGAGAGTCCACTGTACAGGTTCTGCTACAGTCTGCCTCTTCGCACCACACTTCTATAGTTCTTTCACTGGAGGATTTTTTGCTTTGAAAGAAAAGATCTGTTCCTTAGTGTGCAAAGAGGCTCCTTGAAAATTTAATCACTATAACTTTCTAGTGTATTTACTGACCATAATTTGCTGTTCAAAGTTCCCTAGCAGAACTGCTTTCATACAATAGTAAATTCTTTCATATCGGGCAGACCCAGGACCAGGAGGTTGCTGGATATTCAAATTTTCCGGATAATAGAGAGGTGTACCTAGCAATGCATAAACGCTAAAGAAAAACAAAATTAAATATTAAGAAACAAAAATGTATACAGAGTACTTTATTTACCAAAACTAGTAGTGTTCACTGCAAACTTATACTGTATTTGCAGTATTTATTTGTATTTACTTTCACTAGACTGTATTTATGGAAGACATACCTAAAATTTACTTATGGTTAAAATGCTGATTATTGGAGAGTTCCAAATAATAGAATGCTGGATCTGAAGGAGTTTACTGTAGTAATGAATGTAATCCTATGGTGGTGTTGAATGAAGGGCAGTAAGCAAATGAATCAGTTGAATCATTGAATCAGTTCTTCTTGTGGGTTTGCCAAACAACAAAAGCAAGTTATATCACTGAGTTTTCTAGATTGCTGCTCTGTTGATTTTTAAGCGTAATCAGAGGTACAGCTTGCCCGCTTTCCATGTCTCTGTGCTTAATTTTTGTAAAGACACTGACTAATGAATCCAATGTTTATAAAAACAGAAGGTGCATAGCATGATAAATTCTGGGTCTGTGACTCCTTTGATACATACTTACAGTTCCCACTGATGCTAATATGTGAGCCATGCAGGCATCAGGAGACATCAATGGAATTTTGGAATAAAGACTGAAAGCAGAATATGGCTCAAAACTATCAAAATGAATCATGGGTGATTTGTCTGAATTTTTAAAATCAAGTCTGTTCAAGGAATATGGTTTGGAATACTAGTTGTGATATTAATCAAAGTGTCAAAAATAACATGAAACCTACTCTTGAGAGTATTAAAACAGAAGGCATCAATACCTTCCCTGCAAACTGTGCATTAATTTTCCCATTGTGATCTTCTTATTTAATTCGGTATTTTTCTTTGTCCTCTCAGGAGGCAAGCTAGGGGGCAATCTTCTTTAAGCAGGGAGCATTTTCAAATTTATCAAGCTCTCACCCCTCCTTGTCCACCTGCATCCTGGAAGCAGCAGGATAATTTGCTCCTGTGGATCCCATGCAGGCTCACAGCTGGTACATGCTTCAGCTTCATGTCCAAATTTTGTAGCTTTGGTCCATCTCTGCATGCACTTAGGAAGTTCACACAGCAAATCTGAAATACTTTTTCAGTGCCCAATACAACTTCAAAAAGGAGTTGATAAGAGATTTCAAGCCCAGAAAAGAGGATTACTAGCATTCTCTAGCCAAAAAAGTTAATCAATTACATTTAATGTCCTAGTTTGCTATTTTTTTTAATTTAACCCCTGTACCAAAACTGTTACACTTAAAGAAAAAGAAAAAAAAAGACAGACAGACCCAGTTTTCTCTCTGTCCAGCCTGGACCGTTTCAACTAGCTTGCTATATTAATAATTAAGAATGGTTACTTTTATGTATGACTATACTTAAAGAAAAATTCAGACCCCTTCTTTCTGGCCAGAAAAGCACCTCAAGCAGCTGAATTGGGATAGTTGTTCTGCCCAGGGAACGAGATGCTGTTTAGGAAGAAGCATGAGAGTCTGGGTGTGGTGCTCTGCTCTAAAAGGGGACCTCCTGCACAGCAAAAGGAGAGGGGTCATAGAACTAAGGGAATCTACTGCTGCACAGATCCTCCAGTATTCCACCCTGTGGGGAAAGAATGGAGTCCATTCTGGGCATTTAGTTCTGTAAGGCAGCTCTGTAGATACTCCACAGCCTAAGTAAAAGGGTTCTTCCCCTTCTTGCACAAGGCATCATAGTCATAATGTGGAAGCCTTACATTGGGAGCTGGAGCAGGGCGGGGTTCATACAGTGATTATATTCATCCTGCTTCATAAAATGGAACACAGACGTTACTTAACAGTACAGCAACTGGATAACTGTCTCACGCTTCCAGTTGCCACCATGCAGCATGCAATGGCCATTCAAACTCAACAGAAGTAGCAGGGATGTTTATAACTCAGATCCTCCTGATCCAAAAGCCAAAGCCCTGGCCACATGAGCTAACAGACAACCACCTTTAGCTGTAAGCAAAGGGTCAGTGACAGGCAACTGAACATTCTGACTGTATCCAACAGAGGTAAAGAGTTCATGCTAACCTAGTTAATTAAAAAGCATGAGTTTCATCTTCTGTCTGTAGAGTTGCACATATGGACCAATGCATGCTGCATGTCCAAGTTTTACAAAGTCTATTCTCTGTCTTTTTAGAGAAGAAATATTGTGCATATTTTCAACTTCACATATAAATTAGATCCAACAGGGGAAAACAGATTGCATATTTTGTTTGCGTTTCAGACAACTCGTTGAAGAACAGTCTCTTGGGAACAGACATAATTCTTCTTGACTTGATTAATCTCTATATCAATTGTACTATGGCTGTAGCAATGGGGAAATTGAGATGCTGAATATGAAGGAAATACTGGCATGGCTCAGCACGTTCTGGGCCAATGCCCAGTAAAGCTCCAGTTGTCATGGGAATGGAACAAAAACTCGAAGCAATACAAATGAAAGGAAAGGGGAAACTCCTTCTGTGACTACTCCCTTAAGGGAACAAGATGAACAGCGCAGAAGGAAACAAAGTGTCCTGCTGGTTTGCTAAAGATAGTGACATGACACATCATTTTGGGCAATCCAGTTACATGGACTCCCTCCTCGAAACCTATGCCACCAACACTCCCAGCTGTCCCCGAGATACCACTGACCTCCTGAGGAAACTACAAAACATCGGAAAAGTACCCGACAACACCATCCTTGCCACCATGGATGTAGAGGCTCTGTACACTAATATTCCACATGAAGACAGATTACAAGCAACCAGGAATACCATCCCCAATGTCACCACAGTCAATCTGGTGTCTGACCTCTGTAACTTTGTTCTCACCCACAATTATTTCCAATTTGGGGACAATTTATACCTCCAGATTAGTGGAACCGTTCTGGGCACTCACTTTGCCCCACAATATGCTAATATATTTATGGCTGACCTAGAACAACCATTCCTCAGCTCTCGTCCCCTATTATCCACTTCTACTTACAATACATCGATGACATCTTTGTGATTTGAACCCATGGTACTCTAGAACTCTAGAAGCATTCCACAGAGACTTTAACAATCTGCACCCCACCATCAACTTATGCCTCAACTACTCCATACGAGAGATACATTTCCTGGGCACTACAGTACAAATCAAGGATGGCCTGATCAGTACCACACTCTACCAGAAACCCACTGATTGCTATACTTACCCACACGCTTCTAGCTTCCACCCTGCACACATAACTAGATCCATTGTTTACAGTCAAGCCCCTTAGGTACAAATCACATTTGCTCTGATCCTACTGACAGAGACCAAAAACTACAAGATCTTTAGCACATATTCATAAACCTGACTTACCCACCAGGAGAAATCAAAAAAAACAAATCGACAAGGCCAGACGAATACCCAGAGACCCGCTACTCCAAGATAGGCCCAAAAAAGCCAACAGAACAGAACACCACTGGTCATTACCCACAGCCCACAACTCAAACCACTGCAATGCATTATTAAAGACCTACAACCTGTCCTTAATCAGGATGCCACACTCCAGAAGGCCCTAGGTGACAGGTCTAGTCTCTCCTACAGACAACCTCTCAACCTTATGAGGATTCTCACCAACAACCACAGTCTATACCACAGGAACACCAGTCCTGGAACTTTTCCTTGCAACAAGGCCCGTTGCCAACTTTGCCCACATATCTATTCTGGATATACCATCACTGGACCTAACAAGGTTATTCACAGAATCCCGGGCACAGTCTCGTGTTCCTCAACTATCATCATATAGGCCATCATGTGCCAACAATGTCCAGATGCTTTGTATATTGGACAGACTTCAAACTCTTAGACAAAGAATTAATGGGCATAAAACAGACAAAAACACTCCTGATTCACACACCTGTCAGCCAACACTTTAATAGAGTGGGCCATTCTGTTAATGACCTGAAAATCTGCATCTTACTGAAGAGGAATTTTCACAACAGTTTGGAAAGAGAGGCTGCTGAACTCTCTTTTATATTCAAATTCGACACATTAACACGTGTTTTGAACCAGGATGGCAATTTCCTAGCTCATTATAGGGGCTCATATTACATACTTGGCTTTATCTAATTCTTGACCCCGACCCCCACCCCAGCTTCTTCTGCCCCTCTACTCTTTGATTTGCTCACCTTGATAATATTTTTCTGATTTGTCAACCTTGATTACTATTTTTGGTTCTCTGTGCCTCAAATATTGAGTATGTTCTCGTATGGCTAGGATCTGAAGAAGTGGGTCTGTCCCACAAAAGCTCATCACCTAATAAATTATTTTGTTACCTTTTAAAGTGCTACTGGACTGCTTTTTTGTTTTGAAAAGTTCTGTACTAGAAAGCGTGTTTCCCCACTTTTTACTTCAAAATTCAATTCCTTAAACTTGCATCTAAAACAGTAAGAATGCACACTATTTCCTGCAATAAAATCAACAACTGATTTTTCTAGTGGGATGCTACAGTATGAAAAGTCCCTAAAAGTCTGCTCTACTGCAGGCAGGTGTTCACATGAATGAAAGCAGATAACATTGGGTGACTGAACAATGGTTGCTGCCCATTGCTGGATCAGCTCGTCTCTAAAGGCAAGGGGGAATGCGATTTATAAAAAGAAATCCTTATCTTGGTAAGCTAGATAATAATGAATGTGCAATGGTTTATATTCACAAACATTAAAAATAGCTATTCTATAACATTTGAGTATGAAAAGTAAGGGGCTGCTTCACCAGCAATGTATTTTGTTCCACATCCCTTTTCTGTAGGAAAGGCAACAGCATGAGAGCAGGTATTCAGTTTTTGGATTGATCACAACGAGAACTTCCTAAGAAAACTTGATCCATACACAAGGCTACAATCTACAGCACTTACTTAGGCTCAAAGAAAAAACTGTAATGAAGCTAAAAAAGAAAAGAAAAGAAAAGTGATGTTTGCTTGCAGAGAGAGCCTGACACTGACATGCAGAGCCCCACTTGTGACAGGCTCACTGCCCTCAACTCACCAGGCCTGGGTGCTGATGCATACACAACCTGTTTAAGTGCCTCTCAGGATCAAACCCAAGGAATGGTGCTTACACGCAACCCCTTGCCAAAGTGGGGTCTACATTTGCTGACAAGGGCTGAACAACTCCACAAGGAGCACATTTAGACCTGCCAAGTACAGAATTGCTCATCTCACTGCGCAGTGACAGTTCTAGTTATACTGCTAATGAGCTGCAGAGGGAAGTGAGTCAGGAATATAAAGGGAATTCCCAAGTCTTCCATGATCCTAGCTCTGGAATAATAAAAAAAGGAACACAAACAGAAAATATAGCATTAATGTAGAGACAAACTGGAAGTTTTCCAAAATTCATGATGTGCCTCAGTATCATGTGTTTGAAGCTATCACCACCCTTCCTACACACAATGCTGGTGAGAGTCAAGGGAAGCAGAAGACGTTTACTAACCCTTCTTTTTGTGTTTCTTCGCCTCTTCCTTTCAAGATCCAGATTTTCAAAAGTGGCATCCAACGGTCACACACTAAAATGGATGTATATTTGAATCCCTACATTTTAATAAGTAGTATTTTGCATACACAAACTGTTAACAGGTGCTAACTAGTTGTCATCCGATTGGCCGTACACACCGTCATTGCAAAAAAGTTTGCAGAGATATAGGCTTGCAATCCTGTCTGTCTGTATAGATGCAAATACAGGGCCCCAACCCAGCACTTCACAGACTCAGATGTTAATGTTGGAAGGGACCATCAAGATGATCTTGTCTGACCTCCTGCAGACCGCAGGTCACACAAGTACCGTGGTGTCCAATACATTTGCCATTCACCACATGTGGCAAACTGGACACCTTAGAGCTGCACACCGCCCTCCGCGTGCTCCACGCGCACACCCCACCATTTGGTGAGACAAGTATGTGGTAGTATTGACTCCTCCTGCAGCTCCATCCTGGAGGCAAGTGGCTCCGGCAGCCCTGGCACAGCCTGGCAGCTCCAGCAGTGGCATGGCCCAGAGGTGGCTGTGGTGAGTCGCTGGAAGTCTGCATGGGGGGAGGGGAGGGGAAAGGTACACCTGGCTCGGGGGGAGGGCATTTATTTTGAGCTGGGCAGGAGGGGGAGCCTTTGGAGAGCCTTAAATTACTATTAGACACCACAGCTCTAATAAAATCCTAATCTATACTAGTTACTAAAGTCCTGAAGTCATGGTTTAAAGACTTCACGTTACAGAAAATTCACCATTTACACTAGTTTAAACCAGTGTGTGACTTGGGTTAAATGCAGCAGAGGAAACCTCCTTCCACCAGGTCTCTGCCAGTCTGACCAAGAGTAAAATTCCTTCCTAATCGCCAACACGGCAAATCAGTTAGTCCCTGAGCATGCGGGAAAGACCGACCAGACACATACCTGGCAAAAAATTCTCTGCGGTACATCAGAGCTTCCCCCACCTAGTACCCTGTTTCTGGCCATCAGAGATTTTTGCTACTAGCAGTTGCTAATGGGCCAAATGATATTGTAGGCATACCTCCCCCCCCTCCACCAAAAAAAAAAAAACAAAGCTAAAATTGTATTTTTGTATACTTTTCCTGGGTTGAGTTTAGATTTGCTTCAGCAGTCAAGTTTCCCCCTTTATCCAGAATCACTCCTTTCCGTCCTTCATCGCTAACACCACAGATGAGAACCAACAGAATTTCACGGACTTCAAGCAATTTGCAAAAAAGCCCACAGGTGCATGCAGACCTGGCACTACAACATTATATCAAAAGCTGGCTGGGGGTGCTGCAGCCAAGCCACAACTGGCCCTTTGAGAGTTATATGCAGCCACCTCTGGCTGACTCCTCTCCTCCCTGAAATGCTGGCAGCCATGCAGAGGAGGCAGCAAGGCACTACAGGTAGGGGGTTGAGGGTGCGAGGAGGAACAGCTTGTGGGAGTGTGGGTTTAAGCCAGGGCAGGTTGGGGGGGAGGCCATGTGGGGTGAGGGGATTAGCCGAGGGGGAGGTGAGGCTAGGCAGGAGGTGAGCAGCTTGCGGGGGGTGGGGTTTAAGCTGGGGGCTGGTTGTGACCCCAGGGGTGGGGACATTTTTGGCCCCCTAGGAGCTGGTTAGGACCCCCCCAGGGAGCAGCTTGGACCGCGCATGGCGAGTGGTTAAGAGGCCGGGGGGCAGCTTGGGTCCTGAACAGCGGGCGGTTAAGCTGCCAGAGGGAGCACTGGGCCCAGGGGCAGGGGGAGGAGCCAATTTGGGGCTTGAGTTCCGCCACCGTTTTTGCCTAGAAGAAAAAAATAATAAAACAGTGTTCATTGTGCATACACTGGAATGCTTCTTGTGAATCTCCTACAGGTTTTAGGATTTGGACTGGCCATATCTGGCTAGTCCAGGATCCCACACCCACCCTGGAATAACACTTCCCAGAAAAGACATCTGGATGCCAGCCTTTTTGTCCAATTGAGGAGTTCCCTGCGTTCACAGTTGGCTTGCCTGGCGGCTACATAACTGCCTACAGGGCTGGTGCAGGGTCAGCTACACTTTATCCATCTGTGTGTCACATTTTTCCTCACGAGCTTGCATGAAAAAAGAGCGTATGCCCAGTTTCAAATATGGCAGAGGTTAGGATCTGTGGAAATGCAACATAAGCACAATGACCTCGTAAAGTGACAAGAACAGAATGTGCCTGTCAACAAATTTTGCCAAACATCTGTGGAGGCCTCACATTCTACTGAACATCCCACTTGCATACCAAATGTATGTGACTCACAAGTTAACCCTGCAGCCTCTGCTGTACAGTGAAGCCATTCAATGCAAAAAAACCCAATCAATTCCTTCCCAAAGCAACTTGAAAGGTCATTTTCTGTTAAGCTTTTTCCTTTATCTTTGTAATCACAAGTATTTCATGACTATATTTTAATGTTACAGTTACTTCATTAAGCACTACAGCACAAAGAAAAAATTGTTGTATAAATAAAATTTCATAAGAAATTTTTATCCTAGAATTTTCACTAAACAGTCTGAAATCACAGGGAATGTGACCTTATCCTAACACTTTAGAGAGAAAAATACACTTAAGCCTGTAAACCCCCACCCCACCCCACCCCCGATTTGCCATAGCAGCTAGGGCACCAACTGCTCTTTATGGCTATGAGACTCTCTCCTCTTGCCTTCCATGTAGGCCGGTGGGGGCAAAATCCAGCCCACTACAGCCCAGCATGACCCTCAGGCAGGCTTCTCGGTTGCCAGGGCTGCACAAAGCAGCCAGCACTTGAGGCCAGCATGTGCATCTCTGTGCATGTGCATCATCCTTGGTGGGAAGGGAGCAGTGGGTATGCTGTTCCAACACCCACAAACACTGCCTTTGTAGTTCCCATTGGCCTGTTTCTGCTTCTCTACTACGCTGACAACAACAAGGTGTCACCATCACCTGACAAATTTTTGCAAAAGCTTTTACCAACAGTAGGTATTGCAAGACTCCATTTTACTGCTAGGTTCAGTTAGAATGACGCTATCAGAATGGTCCTACGTGAAAATCCACACCGAAAAAAGTAGTGCTTAGTGTCACAAAACATATGGCTAAGTACCAGATAAGCTGTATTACATTTGTATCCCGAAATAGAAACCCCCCCGGCCAAACACTGCACTTGCAACAGCAGGGCGCAGTATTTCATTCTTGCTATGCCAGTGGGCAGTTAGAAATAGGCACTTCTTTCGAACTTCAGTGCAGTGGAGCCGGCAAGAGGTTTGAAATAAATTCCCTTGAAATAATTTACACAATTTGCACAAAGCAAATTGCACACGTTATTTTGAGATAGGACTACAGCGTAGCCCTCACCTCAGAGGCTACAATAGCCTTTAGACAAGAACCTCACACACATGGAATAGCATTTAAGAAAAATGCCTGCACACACAACTGAAACAGAGCAAAGTTCAACTGATCTTTATCCTTCAGAGCTTTTTGTGTTTTGGAGCTGAGTGACTCAGAGGACTAAAACTGTGATGCAAAGTTTTACTACAAAAGGTCACTAATTTTAGTTTGCAGAAGAAAAGAGTGAGGGGACATTTGATCGCAGCCTTCAACTTCCTGAAGGAGGTCTCTAAAGAGGATGGAGACAGGCTGTTCTCAGTGGTGATGGATGGCAGAACAAGCAACGGTCTGAAGTTACAGAGCAGGAGGGGGAGGTTAGATATTAGGAAAACCTATTTCACTAGGAGGGTGGTGAAGCACCAGAATACATTACCTAGAGAGGTGGTGGAATCTCCAGCCCTAGAGGTTTTTACGTCCTCGCCTGACAAAGTCCTGGCCGGCATGATTTAGTTGGGGTTAATCCTGCTTTAGTCAGGGGGCTGGACTTTATGACCTCCTGATGCCCTTTCCTGCCTTAGGATTCTATGAAACCCAGCCCAAGCTTAACAACAACTCAGGCCAAATCCTATGGTGATAGCTGTTTATTATCTGTGGTTGCTTCAGTCCAAGTCCCAGTGAACAGGTGGAAAACCTCCAAAATCAGCACCGTAACTGCCATCATTGTTGGCAGCTTCAGCTCCAAAGCCAAGGGCTTGACAGAAGTGGAAACAGAGTTACCCCTTCCCTTGAGAGAACTTTCGCATTCATCAACCAAGAGAGATAAAAGTATGTGTTTTGCGGAAGTAAAAAGTACAATACATCCTATAGAATCATCTCAGTCTCCCTTGTCTCACAGCCCTGTAATGTAGTGTCTCAGGAAATGTCTGCTGAAAAGATGTTTCACTTCTGTTTATTCTCAAGATTGAATCATGCCTCCTACACATTGGCTGTTCAGCAGCTATATGCAGACTTCTGTAGGAGGCTTAATGTGACAGTAGTGCATTTTAAAAATTTCTTCTAATTTATTACTACTAAGCACACTGAAGTAGAGGCTTAACTACAGGAAGCCTTTTCCTGTATTTTCATGGAGAATGAGAGAGGAAAACAATGTAGTATTTTTCACTCATTAAGGAGTAACTGGAAGAAAAAGAGGGATCAAAATGCCATAAGGGAACTACGTAATTGTTAAAATAATGGACAAGGTGCAAAGCTTAATGGAAACCCTATTAATTATTTACTGTAAATATTCCTGATGAGGTATGTCCTTCTCTCTGTTCTCAGTTTCACCAATAATTAGACGTTTAACCACATGGAAAACAGTTGACCAAAGTTGAAGCAAAATTTACTTGGACAAAACCAGCATACGTCCACTGAAGTCACTGAAGTTAACTATTGGGCCAAATCTACAGATTTGGCACACTGTAAAAAAATCCTGACTAGATTAATAATTTTACTCTTAATAAAGGACAGGATTAAGGTCCCCTGCCTTGTAAATCACAAAATAAAAATGTGTCATACCTCCCAATCCCAAATATTCCACATACTCTATATATGTAGTTTATAGACAATCACTCAGGTGCAGGTACACAGCAAGCCACATCACAGGGAAGAGAAGACGGACAGGAAAATTTTCCCTCCGACTCCAGAGTAAATGCTTGTTCTTAGCAGAAGTGCACAATAATCCTTAACAGCTACAGAAAGCAGAGAGGCTCTCGAGTTTGAGATCTTTTGGGTGATCTTTACAAACTGCTCAGGACTATATTTCTCCACCTCAGAAAGAAAAAAGGCCAAGAGCAAACTGTTTAAATTAAAGTTATTAAAATGTATGTGTTCAGTATTTTTCAAATCTGAACGCAACCCTTACAAAGAAAAAACTTAAAAATGAAACCTGACTGCTTCAAGCTGAGCAGCACTAATGCAGAAAGCAATCTTGACAGAATAAAAGCCTTTGTTGAGATGGACCCCAGCAGAGAAATACAGAATTGAAGAATCTGGGAAAACAGCCCTGACAGGAAACAGTAAGTGCATATTCTACCTTTAAAAAATTTTAATTGACCAGAAAACATGAGTTTGTTCATTAAATGGAAAAATGCCTTAGTGAAAAACACCACAAGCCAAAGCAGGACATTTCTTTTTCTTCTTTGTGCATACACATACCAGCAGACAGTTACTACCCCAGGGAGCTTGCAGTCTAGATGGAGACAGTGTGATAGACGGAAAGTGACTTCCACATCATAATAAGCCTGTGGCACAGGCCTGTATCCAGGAATCCAGACTCCCAATTCAGTGCCCTACTTACTAAGCCATGCTGCCTGCTCTATAAACTAGCATTATGAATAGTGGATAGTATAATGCTATTAATGAATACCGAATAGCTTACAGTTTGCAAAATAATATCCTAGTGAATGTTCTATGGCAGTGATGTCCTCAAGCAAGACACCCTATCTCCACCAGGGACCACTCCTGCCAGCCAGGCCCCTGCCCTACCCCTCCCCCCACAGCCAGGCACCCTATCCTCCTGCCCCCAGTGACTCACCAGAGCCACACCATCAGAGCCACCCAGCCCAAAGCCGAGCAGCCCTGACAGCCATGCAGCACAGTACCCGAGGCGGCTGAGGAGCTGCTACTGGAGTCCCCAAGCCATGGCCTGAGCCGCTGCACCACCACTCGAGCCACGGCACCAGCCCACAGAGCCACATTCCCCACAATACGCTTCCCCATTCACCACATGTGGTGAACAGGGAGCATACTAGACACTGCAGTTCTATGGCATGTTTGGTTTTAGAGGTGCATGATACATCAGTGCTGAGAAATTTTGTGCAACTGCTGCCTGTTCTGTTAAAATCATTGTAGAGGAGAAGAGTGAGGTAGCTGCTTGTGTGACTCTAGATTAGCAAGATCATCATATAATATATAGCCCCTGCATGTTCACTTTCAAAGGAAATGAAAGGAGTTCCCTGCCAAACCCCACTGGGTACCTATTTCTAGATTCCTTTGGAAACTCCGAGCTTTAGGCAGCAACTAAGTAATCTATTCTCCCTCCTTACCAACTGGAGGATGGGAGAGAAAAATCAGATGTATGACAAGATACCCAAAAATTAGTGGCAGAGCTAGAATTATACCTGACATCTTGTTTCCCAGCCCTGCGTTCTGATTGCTATACCTTGCATTTGAATATTTCAGTGCTGCAATCTCTACAGCCATGCACAGTATAGAAACACATTTAAATAGGGACTACAGCTAAAAAGACTACTTGGGAACAAGATGTTATCTGAAGATTAATGCAAGAAAAGGTTGAGAACTTGATCAGTTTACAAGTACCTAAATAGGAAAACACTTACTCAGATACTTATTTGATCGAGCAGAAAAGAGTTAAATCAAATCCTAGGGTTGCAAGCTAAACCTAGACAGATTCAAACTGAAACCAAGGTGCATATTTTTCATAGTGAAAATGATCAAGAACTGAGAAACGGACATCAAGTTCTTCCATCAATTAAAGTTCCTAAATCAAGAACTTTTCCAAAAATATGCTCAACCTCTCAGGGGCCGAAATTTGACCTTTTGACCTCTGTGTATGGTCCAAGTGCCAGTGATACTTTTTAAAGTCACTAATAGTTCTACTTACAACAGCTTCATTAATTAATAAATTAAATAAAGATGCCAAGCTGTACCATTTAGCCCAGGGGTCAGCCACAATGTAGCACTGATTTTTTGCAGACCCTCAGCTTTCAAACAGGAGAGTCAAGCTCTGCTCACCTTCAAAACACATTAGCTTAAAATAATTGAAGGGGGGGGCACTTCCTACTTGCCTCCTGGGCTGTGGCTGTGAGTGGGGGCAGAATTACATTTTGTTGTTTTGAATGAAACCCCATGTATCGACATAGCCTTTTATACAAGGTGCTTGTTTTAAGGATGGAAAAAATTAGCAGGACTCCTGGTCCAAAGCAGCAAGATTTAAAGAGCACCCCCCTTATCCCCCTACAGAAGTCTTTCCTTAACCGCATGCCCAGAACAGGCAAACACAACAGAGCTCCGTTTTCCAGCCAGGCAAGGGTGGGGGCCAGAGAGTGGCCGGGATGCAGAAGGAGCCGTGTTGCACCCTGTTGGGCAAGGCATTGCTGCAGGCACAGAGAGCACTTCCAGACTCCAGGCACCCCCAAACAAGTGCAAGGGAGCCTGCTTGCCCAAGGGGCAGGCTGCACATGGGGGGAGACCCAGCCACTCAGCCCCTCCTCCCCCAACTGTCAGGGAGCCTCAGGGAGGCGGCCTGAAGGCAGACCACTCACTGGGGCTTCTCACTGGCTGGAGCCTGAGGGCGGGGGGTGAGTCTGAGCTGCTCACCTTGGCCCACACGTCACTGGCTGGCCTCGGGGAAGGGAAGGGAGGGCAAAAATGGGGCCAAAGGGCGTGTGCCATGGAGTGAGGGGCTATTTGAAGGGGACCTGGGGCCCTCGGCAGGAAGAGGCCATGACGGGGAATCGATGTCTCTCTGATGGACATGCAGGGCCTGGCCTGTGCCTGATGTTCCGCCGTAGCTTTGTCCACAGGGTTGGTGGGGCTCAGGCTGCAAAGGGTGGAAGGCCACTCTGGGACAGGGCTCCAAAGCCAGCAGCCACACCTGGGATTAGGAGCTGCAGAAGCTGCAGACCCATTTTAGCAGGGTTGGAAGGGCACAAGGCAGAGGAAGGGAGTAGCACAGGAAGTCAGACAGAGCCACTGAGAATTCCTGCCCCGCCCTGTATCAAGGGGAGTCCCCTGCTGCTTACCCCAGCTGAGCTGAGTATAAGGGATTCCTGGCGCATCTCCCAGGCCTAGGGCCCTGTGATAAGGAGCTGAGCATTGACAAAAGCCTGGCCTGTAGTGACTGGGACAAACCTGCACAGCAGGCGGCAAAGCTGGGATGAGGCAGCCTGGCCCCAGCCCTGGGAGCAGACTCCAAGAGTCCTGACCTCCACGTTCCCTCCCCAGCCCCTGCTCACTGTCTTCCCTAATCCTCCCTCTCTAAACCTCTCCCTGCCTGGTCCTCCCAGACCTCCCTATAGGTGAGGGAAATAAATCGCACCTTAGCGCCAAGGAGCAGGTAACACCCCCCTGCTTGCCGAGACTCCCACTGCACAGCTCAGTCCCCGCCAACGGGCCAGGCAGAGCTGAGCCATCCCTCGCTGGGCCCTGGTTCGTGTCATGACCCTGCCCTGGCTCCCTCCTATCTTCCCCCTCCCCGATGGGCCCCCTATGTTGAGCTGGGCCATAGCTGACTGAGGGACAATGTGGGTAGCAGAAGCCAGGGGTCATTTGTCATATTCATCTCCACTCACTTTGCACCCCCCATGACTTCAGCTCCCCCCATCCCAGCCCTGCATGCCGGTACCACTCCCACAATTCATCACCCCTCCTCCTCCTGTGCCCCTCAGCCCATCCCTTACCCCAACTCTATCACCCACCACCTCCCCCAGTTCCATCGCCCTCCCCTATCTCGGCCCCTCATCCCACCCTGCAGCCCATCCACTGCCCAAATCAGCCGTCCAACACCAAATCCTAATTCCATCACCTCTCCCCCAACTCAACCCTTGCCCCATCAGTCCTCCCCAGCTCATCTCTCCATCCCATTCCCACCCCTCTCCCACAGTTTCGTCACTCTCGCTCCTAGCCCCCACAACTCACCCCCTCCAGCCCATCAGGCCTCCCCCACCCCATCCCCTCTGCACACGACTGACCCTCTTTCATTCACACAGCTCTAATCTCTCCCTCTCTCTTTATTGCAAATATGCCACCTGCAGTTCCCAGCACAGTCACAAGGGACCTCCCTGATGCTGCCAAAGCACACATGGGGAAAGCTCCCTGGAGAGAGACCTCCTCCCACCACGCATCCCCAAAGCCAGCAGCCTGTGTCTGACACTCCACAGGGGGCTGTGGAGGGGGCTCGAGCTGGGGAGGACTGAAGAGCCCTACCCCTGAGTGACCTTCTGCCTTCCCCAGCCCCTTGAGGGCGAAGCCCTGGAAAAGCATCACGTGTGGGCTCTGCACATCCTTCAGAAATGCTGCCCTCACATCATGGCCTCTTCCTGTCCAGGGCTGCTGGTCCCCTGCACACAGCCTCTTCCCCCACAGAGAACACACTCCCACCCCATGTGCCAATAAAAATCAGCTTGCACGCCAACCCCTGCTCTAGCTGAACCAGATGTTAGGCTCTGATGCAAATATGGGACAGTGAATTTACTGGCCTGCTTGTATCACCAGGGCTACGTCTACACGTGCACCCAACTTCGAAATAGCTTATTTCGATGTTGCGACATCGAAATAGGCTATTTCGATGAATAACATCTACACGTCCTCCAGGGCTGGCAACGTCGATGTTCAACTTCGACGTTGCTCAGCCCAACATCGAAATAGGCACAGCGAGGGAACGTCTACACGGCAAAGTAGCACACATCGAAATAAGGGAGCCAGGCACAGCTGCAGACAGGGTCACGGGGCGGACTCAACAGCAAGTCGCTCCCTTAAAGGGCCCCTCCCAGACACACTTTCATTAAACAGTGCAAGATACACAGAGCCAACAACTAGTTGCAGACCCTGTATATGCAGCACGGACCCCCAGCTGCAGCAGCAGCAGCCAGAAGCCCTGGGCTAAGGGCTGCTGCACACGGTGACCACAGAGCCCCGCAAGGGCTGGAGAGAGAGTATCTCTTAACCCCCCAGCTGATGGCCGCCATGGAGGACCCCGCTATTTCGATGTTGCGGGACGCGGATCGTCTACACGTCCCTACTTCGATGTTGAACGTCGAAGTAGGGCGCTATTCCCATCCGCTCATGGGGTTAGCGACTTCGACGTCTCGCCGCCTAACGTCGATTTCAACTTCGAAATAGCGCCCAACACGTGTAGACGTGACGGGCGCTATTTCGAAGTTACTGCCGCTACTTCGAAGTAGCGTGCACGTGTAGACGCAGCCCAGATGATCATAATGGCCCATTCTGCCCTTGCAGCATAGGAAAGCATGAAAAACATTACTGGGGATCAGCTCCAGTTTTATTCCAAGGCAGACAATCCATGCTGCAAAATATACCAAGGAATTTTTGCTAACAGAAAAAAAGACGCATTTACTTTCTAGTATTCAGGCTGAATGTAATTGGTCTGTGGCCTTTGCTCACTAATGCTTGGAAAATACCAGACCACCATCTTTTTAACCATATGCTCCTTTAGTGCCTTCTTGAGGAAACAAGAGTTAGTGAAAGATAATCAGTCCCTTTAAGGGCAATTACACTTAAATACTTCAAGAAAATGTTGTGGATGCAGATTAAACTTTCCTTAATCAATGTCTACTATTTCAGCTTCTTGAAAAAGGGTTACATCTTTAAGAAACAGATTAACACAATGCCTAATTTCAAAGATGCTTATATAAAAACAATGCATATTATTCCTTTTGTAGCTTCATACAGCAATATTGCTCAATATAATCATAAGAATTATCCCTCTATCTATGGGGCTACATTTCTTCTTCTCCAGTAGTAGTAGAAATCTTATCAGAAAATTGTGATAAATCAGATGAATGGCCTGTTCTCTAACAGGTCCTATTCTGAGATTCATACCTAAAACAGAAATGGACTGACATTAGTACAGGTACCTATAAAATAGAAGCAAACAAACTGATTGGAGCCACCCTTGGCCAATAAATACCCAGCGTATAATTAAGCATGTCATATTAACATACATCATAGTAATTAATTTAAGGTTCAAAGGATTAGAACATAAGAACATAAGAATGGCCATACTGGGTCAGACCAAAGGTACATCCAGCCCAGCATCCCATCTGCCGACGGTGGCCAATGCCAGGTGCCCCAGAGAAGGAGAACAGAAGACAATGATCAAGTGATTTATCTCCTGCCATCCATCTCCTGCCCTTGTACTGAAGGCTAGGGCACCATACTTTATCCCTGGCTAATAGCCATTTATGGACCTAACCTGCAAAAATTTATCGAGCTCTTTTTTAAACCCTAATAGAGTCCTGGCCTTCACAGCCTCCTCGGGCAAGGAGTTCCACAGGTTGACTGTGCGCTGTGTGAAGAAAAATTTCCTTTTATTAGTTTTGAACCTACTACCCATCAATTTCATTTGGTGTCCCCTAGTTCTTGTATTATGGGAAAAGGTAAATAATTTTTCTATGTTCACTTTCTCCACACCATTCATGATTTTATATACCTCTATCATATCACCCCTCAATCGCCTCTTTTCCAAACTGAAAAGTCCCAGTCTCTCTAGCCTCTCCCCATATGGGACCCGTTCCAAGCCCCTAATCATCTTAGTCGCCCTTTTCTGAACCTTTTCTAATGCCAATATATCTTTTTTGAGGTGAGGAGACCACATCTGCACGCAGTACTCAAGATGTGGGCGTACCATAGTTTTATATAGGGGAAGTATGATATCTTTTGTCTTATTATCGATCCCTTTTTTAATAATTCCTAACATCCTATTTGCCTGACTAACTGCCGCTGCACACTGAGTGGATGTCTTCAGAGAACTACCCACTATAACTCCAAGATCCCTTTCCTGATCGGTCGTAGCTAAATTTGACCCCATCATGTAGTACGTGTAATTTGGGTTATTTTTTCCTACATGCATTACCTTACACTTACCCACATTAAATTTCATTTGCCATTTCATTAAAATGAAATCCCTCAACAAAACTATCAGACAAAATAGAAAAAACCCCACACAGAGAAGTTATTGTTATGTGTCTCCAGTCATAAAGCTGAATATTTGTCACTTACTACAGTAAACTTTTTCATATCCAGCAGCCCCAGAACTGGAAGGTTGCTGGATATTCAAAAATGCCACCAAATGGAGAAGCGCCTGGGGATCCCTGGCAGGGGTGCAGGGGACACTGCCAGCCCCGGGGCTGGAAACAGATCTACGCTGGCATCTCCAGCCACATGGAGCCAGCAGAGCACTGGTTCAAGGAACTACTGCAATCCCAGGACTGGGAGAACTCTGCGGGTACACAGGGCTGTGCTGGCAGTCCCCAGGCTCGGGACAATGGCGGTGCATGGGGAAAGGATGGTGACCCCAGGACATGGGGAAACTCCACCAGAGAGCGGAGCTCTGCCACTAGCCCCAGGGCCAAGGAGCAGAACTCTGCCGGGGCCAGGGGAACTCCAGCAGCTCCAGCCCTGGGACAGGACAGATTAACCCTGGCAGCCCCAGGGCCACAAGGACCCCAGCAGCCCCAGGCCAGGAGAACCCTGGGAGATGTCAGGGGATTGACCCCACTGGCAGCTCCAGACCCAGACTTGGCCACACCAGGGAACCCTGGCGGCCCAGGTGCTGAGAGCCAGCAGCTCCAGCCCCAGCTGGGAGAACCAGGAGTGCAGCCGGCAGGGGCTGGAGCCAGTTATTTGAGAATTCCAGTTTCACAAATACCGAATTAGAAAGAGTTTACTGTATCCACATGAAGAGTCTCGATAGGGTGTACAATTAGGCCAAAGACAATTCAACATCAAATGGCTCACCATTACATAAACTTCAAAGGTCACCTTTGTCAATTTATGCTTACACCCTGTCCACAGAACACCAAAAGAAGGAATGTATTGTCATCTCATATTTTTGAAATCCATATAGTCTGTTTGCTCAGATTATTGCTGTCCTGAAAGACACCTATGAATAAAGGATGAATGCATCTGCAAACTGCTGCATTGTTACAAAACCCAGTCCAAGAAGCGGTTTTGGCCGTACGAAGCTTGCACATGCTTACAACAGAATGAATGGGATATGGCAATTCAGGATGAACATCTTAACACTGTCACACTTCTCAAACAAGTAAATAAAACCTATGACATTCAAAACATGGAGCTAATTGAGAAAAACAATGTAACAAATCTTTAAAGACACAGGGGAGTGTAAACATAAAAGACAGACTATTTTCAAACACATTAAACTGATTACGTTAAATTTAAAAGGTTTCCATCCTTCACAGACTGCAGCTCCAGCTTTAGTGTCAGTAAATCCTGTACACGAAGCACTTCTGTGTTAACCAATCTGAAACCAACTACCACTAATGCTATAAGCTGTTGCCCTCAATCTAATATTTGATTTATATTGTTTGTTTTTCCAATAGATCTTCGACCCCAAGACAGTAGCAGAATCCACCTTGGCAGCTTTCTTTACCAGATTTTCCAAAAAAACTCTATTAAACAAAAATAATTAAATCCTGTTACTGGATTCCTGGATGACAGAAATGTGTTTTACAAGATAATACCTTATCCTCAAATGTTTGCATGTGCTTGCCTCAGTTGATCTGTATATCTCTGTTGCTCCATTATACCAGTGCTGTACAGGATATATTTGACTATCTCTAGGGAGAGAAAAACCCACTGCAAACAAGCTGCCCAACTTCACTGGGCTCCGCTACGGAAAAACCTTTGAAGAAATATACTGTACGTCAAAACTAGAACTGAAGATCCACCGATAAGTTTAAAAATACATCAAAACAGAAGCTCAAAATGTAATTAGATCAAAGAGACATCATCTTGTTTTCACTTATATGCACAGAAAGTGTTCCAAATGAGTGTAATGTACAGAGCTCTGCGTAAGCATGAAGGTAATTAATATTTATTTCTTGGGAATCATGAAAATGAAGCCTGCATGCATATAAGCCCTAAAGCAAAACCAAAACCTCTGAGAAGCACTGTGGTTTAAGAGTTCCCTGATGAGCATATTTAAGAGACTCTCAGAGAAGCAGGCATATTTATTACTGCAGAACATATTGTGCAACACTAAAAAGACAAACTTCCAGGAGACTGGACGGAGTCTAGTCATGAAAAAGCAACAACTTTACCCTCCATGAAAATCTTGGAGTGCAGTATCTTATTTAAGTTGGAAAGAAGTCAGTCTTTGTCATTTGTGATTCTCAATGAAGAAATTTACCACAAAATAGAATCATCATACTGTTTCTCGCTCTTGCATTCTTTCTGATAAAAGCCAGGCACATAGGCTACGTCTACACGGCAGTGCTATTCCAGAATAAGAGATTCCAAAATGGCTATTCTGAAATATCTTATTTTGCAATAACGCCTCCACACACGAAAAACGTGCACTGAAATAGCACTCTACTATTTTGAAACAGAACACCCAAAACAGACTGGACACCGACTCACATTTAAAGCCACCCAGAACCACTTCTGACAGGGCATCAGGTCAGCAGTTGCTTCCTGTGGCTGCTGCTTGAGGCTATGGAGGCTGGTACCTGAAGGGAACGCCCACCCCTTACAGCCAGTTCTCAGGTTTCCCTGCTTGCTTGCCTACCTCTGTGAGAGACAGCAAAGCATTCTCACTGCATAGTCTGGTTGTCCTGATCCAGGACACCACTGCATTTACCGCCTCCCCGCCCCAATGCAGCTGGAGCTGCCTCCAGGCAATCTTCAGCCCCTGCTGCAAGTTATGCAGCACGTTTTGCAGGCTGCCCCCCCCCGCCCCCCCACAGGAACTCAGGAACCCAACCCCCAGTCCTGGTGGCAGACCCTCTGCATGTATCTGAGGGAGCAGATCCAGCAGCTGGAGACCGCCCACCACAGATCGGACTCCGTGCCCTGCAGCATCTAGTGCCCGGACACCACTGCGGATTGGTGGGACCACGTGGCCCTGGAGAACTGAGGAGACCGACAATGGCTCCAGAACTTCAGATCACCTTCCTTGAGTTCTGCCAGGGGCTTGCCCCTGCCCTGCAACAACGGGCCACAAACGTGAGTCTTCCTGCAGAAGTGGGTCGCCACGACCCTCTGAAAACATGCCACACTGGACAAGTGCAGGAGCCTAGGCATCCCTGGCCAGGAGTGGGGGGGGAAGTGAAGGGGCACAGGCTCAAGTGGGAGGGGGCAGAATGCATCCCATGAGGGCTTGTGTGGCTTCAACAAGGCCCTGGCCCTGGGCCAGCTGCACCCACCAGCTATCCGTCTGGATCCACAGGTCTTCTTCTGCCCAGGTCTGCATGACCTGACGCATGGCCCAGAGTTCTGCCAGGTGCTGCTACAGGTAGTCTCCCATACAATGGGTGTGCCTGGGGTATCCCTGGGACCAGCAGACTGTGACGGGAGACGTGAATCACCCTCCACTCGCAGCATGTCCAGTTGTGGAGAACGAGGATGGACAGTCAGTCAATCATCTCAGGGACACAATGCCTGCAACCCAACCCCCAGCTGCATGCTGCGTTCCACGGTTCTTGGCTCTGTCACAGCCAACGTGATGGGAGCCAAGCCATGGGCACTCTGGGCGATGAACCCCGACATCCCCATGTGTGGGGGCTGACAGGAGAACCCGGGTGTGCCCACGTGCCCGACTGCTGTGTTTGTGTCCTGAAGTTCCTTCCCTATGTCCCTCCCTCCCAGGGTGGCTCAGAGGGAGAGCGTCCCACTCCAGGGTTGGGACCAGGCCTCTCAATCTGCCCTGTACCCAATGGCCAGGAGGTGGCAGCTTCCTGGGGCTGCGTGACCAGGGCAGCATCGCACATGACCTCTCACGCACGGACCGCTGTGTGCTCTGTGGTCAGAGAGCGCCGGGCTTGGGGCACCCAGCTGCTCCCCCCCGCCAACCAGTCCCTCCACCCTCTGCATGTGCTGCCACTCACCCAATGGTCCCTCACCTGCACCAGATGACACCCAGGATGGCTCCGATGGCTCGACTTGGGTCCCCTGCGTGGCCTGGCTGGCCTTGTCCAGGTCCTGGTCATCCTCCTCCTCCTCAACATCATTGTTCACCCTTGGAGGAGGATGACAGGCATTTCCAGCCCTGACTCTGTGACCTGGGGCGGGGGGTGGTGGGAATGGGACCACCCCGCAGGATCTGATGCAGCTCCTGGTAACAAGGGCAGCTGGTGGGTGCTGCTCCAGAGCAGGACCTGCCCTCCCTGGCCCTGCTGTAGGCCTGCCTGAGTTCTTTAATTTTCATCCACACCCGCTCCTGGGTGTGGATGTGGGCCCTTTCCTACAGACTGGCTGCCGTGCAGCCATAGACCGTCACCCTCCTGAGCCAGGTGCAAGGATCCTGGAGCCTGGCCTCTGCTTCCTGCAAACCTCAATGAGGTCCTGCATCTCCACACCTGACCAGGAAGGCGCCTGTCTCTTTCCGGCCTGGGTAAGGGTGGGGGGGGAGGAGAAAGAGGTTGGATCTCCTTCCAGGAAGCTCAGGGGGACTTCTCGCTTGCCTCCTGATTAGAGTGGTTGGGAGACCAAACAGAGAGCGCAAAAGAGTCCTGTGGCCTGGAGCCTGCTGCGGCATACTGTCAGGTTGTGAGTACAACATCTCTTTTAAGGGCTATGGGGTGCAGGAAGTGGGGGGGGGGGTTAATAGAATTTTCCTCTTGCTGGCCAGAGCAGTCAGCAGAGTACCTTGGGGAGGGCTGGAGGACCCTTAATTCAAAATAGCCCTTGTTCCCCATCTAAACTGCACTTATGTTGAAATATCTTTTTCAAAAGCAGCACTATTTCTCATTGCATGAGTTTTACCAGAATTGAAATTATGCACCCACCATTTCGAATTTGTTTCCAAATAGCACGTGCGTCATTTGAATGCTGTCAAAGTTATTATTTCAAAATAACTGCTGTTATTTCGAGATCGCTTGTCCATGAAGACACAGCCATAATGACCTGTGCCCACCATTAGTACAAACTTAATATGATAAACATATCAAGTTCTAGGCAGAAAGAATCTGTCACACCTACTGTATTGCATAGTAAGTGATTCTTAAAATAATGAGCATGCAATATGGAAAGAATATGAAGTTAAAAACACAAGAAAATCATTATTATAATCCATGGAGTCCTCCCTCGTTGAAGCCCCTGGCTTAAACAAATAGGGTAAAGTCGAGTCTCAACATTCGCAAGCATTCTGCGTTCATGGTGATTTTTGTGAATGGAGGTGAGGTGCTCCTTAAAAGAGATGATGTACTCACAACCTGACAGTATGCCACAGCAGGCTCCAGGCCACAGGACTCTCTTGCTGTCTCTGTTTGGTCTCCCAACCACTCTAAGCAGGAGGCAAGCAGCCTCCAGCGCTCCCACCCAGGGCCACGGGGAAGCAGCAGCAGCCGTCGGCACTTCCAGCCCCAGGGAAGCAAGGCCACTCGCTGGTAATCAAATTCATGAATGTGGCACTCGCGAATCTCGAGACCCTACTGTATTATGAATTCATTACGTTCTTTTTACATGACCACTGTGAGGGCAATTGTTTACTATTTTTCTAGTTTCTTCTCTGTTTGCACTGTTCAAACACTGCACTGTTCAGCCTGTCAGCTGAAGATTGTATGGGTTTTCTTAGAAACAGAGGCTGCATCGTGGCACAAAGAAGCCAACAGTAGTCTCGCTGATTCCAATCATTATTACTGTAGCATCAAGGGAGTTCTCTAAGCCTCAGGTTAGAAGCCATCATGAAAGTGCCACATAATTATGTAGGTGTAGTCAAGAATCTTGCATTAAACATGCAGAACTTGAAACATCCTAGCCCAAAGAACTGAAATGCAGTAGTTACGGGCCACATACAACTGGTTGTGAGCCACTTGCATTTGTACTGCATTCATTTTTCTAGCATTTGAAGGCTTTCTTCCTTGACCTGCTGGAACCATTACATAGCTAAAAGAATAAGCCTCATTTGAACCTAACTGTGTTTTAATTAAATAATTCACACACAGTCAGCAGCAGCTCGGGTAATACATATTGATGGACCTGTCCTCCATGAATTAACTTAGTGACCCCATTCATATCAACTATTTTACCACTGAAAATTAAAAACAATCCAGCAACCATACTCCCCCAAAGAGGGGCCTATGATCCATTTACAGCATATCTGTTCAGATATGCACCTTCATTTGCATGCGTCATTGTAACCACTCTGCCGACAAATCTAGCAACTCTATTAGTATATGTCTAACAAGGCATCTGAGCACGCAAGTGTCTAAATGGTGTAAGCAGAGCAGTTGGATTTGCAAGCGTACACATGCTTTAGCACAACGACATGAGCAATTATTTTTAAAATGTGATTCTAAGTATTTCACACCTGATCAAAAAGAACCACCATCTTGCTATTATGTCACAGGCAAAGTCTAAACAGATCCCCTAATACAATCCCTTCCACCTAGATTATACCTCTTACATACATGTGGACAAGGGGGATCCACTCTGCACAAGGTACTTAGATTTCCAGAAAGCCTTCGACAAGATCCCTCACCAAAATCTCTAAAGTAAATTAAGTTGTCATGGGATAAAAGGGAAGATCCCTTCACGGACTGAATTGGTTAAAAGACAGGAAACAAAAGGTAGGAATAAATGGTAAATTTTCAGAATGGAGAGGGCATTTCCCAACGGTCAGTCCCAGGACCAATCCCATTCGACATATTCATAAATGATCTGGAAAAACAGGTAAACCGTGAGGTGGCAAAGTCTGCAGACGATACTAAACTGAACAAGATAGTTAAGACCAAAGCAGACTGTGAAGAATTTCAAAAGGATCTCACAAAACTGAGTGATCAGGCAACAAAACAACAAATGAAATTTACCATGGATAAATGTAAAGTAATGCATGTTGGAAAAAATAAGCCCAAGTATACAGCAGACCCTCAGTTTACACAAGGGTTCTGCTCCCATGCACCCTCGCGTAACCCAAATTTTGTGTACATTGGGGGTGGATTTTTTCCCAGAGGAACACACATTCTGCAGCCAGGGGAGCAGCAGGAGCACCTGGAGCTCATTTGGAAAGGTAAGCCCTGGGTTGGGGGAGCAGCTGGGGAGGGCTAAGCCTGGTGGTGAGTTGGGGGCCCTAAGAGGGAGGCAAGGGGGTTAAGGCTTGGGATGGGTTAGGGCTGCAGGGTGTGGCGTAGAGCCAGAGCCACGTGGGCAGGGGGCGCGGTTGAATAGAGGTGTGGGGGGGGGTTGAGCTAGAGCTACACGAGGGGGTGCTGAACTGAGCCACAGGGGTATGAACCGGGGCCAGAGGGTGGAACCAAAGCCCCACAAGGCGGTGGTGCAATTTGAACCAGAGCCAGGGCGGGGGGTGAAGTGGGGCTGAGGGATGGAACCAGGGCTGTGTGAAAGCATTTGAACTGGGGCTGCATGTAAGTGGTTAGCCACTGGGGGAGTTGAGCCGGAGCCATTCGTGGGTGGTGAGCACAGCTAGGAGAAAGCTGAGCCAGGGCTGCACAGGGGAGTGGGATTTTGAGTTGCACTTAACTTGCATTTTTGCATTAATGCAAGTTAAGGGCAACACGAAAATGTGCATTTGAGTGTTTACAGTACATATATTATGATGGGGGCTAGTGTAGCTAACCAGGAAAGAGATCTTGGAGTAGGGGATAGTTCTCTGAAAACATCCACGCAGTGTGCAGCAGCAGTTCAAAAAGCAAATAGGATGTTAGGAATCATTGAAAAAGGGATAGATAATAAGACAAAGTATATCTTATTGCCCTTACATAAAACCATGGCATGCCCACGTCATGAATACTGCATACAGATGTGGTCCCCTCAGCTCAAAAAAGATTTTTGGCATTACAAAAGGTTCAGAAAAGGGCAACTAAAGTGATAAGGGATTTGGACTGGGTTCCAAGTGAAGAGAAATTAAAGACAGCAGGACTTTTCAGCTTAGAAAAGAGGAGACTTGGTGGGGATATGATAGAGGTATATAAAATCATGAGTGGTATGGAGGAAGTGAACAAGGAAAAATTAGTTACTTGTTCCCATAATATAAGAACTAGGGGACACCAAATGAAATGAATGGGCAGCAGGTTTAAAACAAAAGGAAATTCTTTTTCACACAATCTGTGGAACTCCTTGCCAGAGATGGCTGTGAAGGCTAGGACTATAACATGGTTTAAAAAAAGAGCTAGATAAATTCATGAAGGATGGGTCCATTAATGGCTATTAGCCAGGATGGGTAAGGAATAGTGTCCCTAACCTCTGTTTTTCAGAAGGTGGAGATGGATGGCAGGACTGAGATGGTTACCTGTTCTGTCCACTCCCTCTGGGGCACCTGGTATTGGCTGCTGTCAGCAAACCAGATACTGGGCTAGACACACCTTTGGTTTGACCCAGTATGGCGTCTCTTATGCTCATGACAAATCAAGTTAGAAAAGGGTCTCCATTCATTTCATTTCATACCATACTAGAACATTAACTTCTGGAATGTGGAGATATTTGTGTTTTCCAGTTCCCCAAGAAGATCAGAATAGTTTTAGAACATTAAAAATGTTAACTTAGTCCCTTGAGAAAGCATTTCCTACTGGGTTAGATAAAAACAAAAAGAAGATTTGTTTTCAGTTTTAGGCCCTAATGGGGATGATACCTACAGATTGCAATGGATGAAAACTCCCAGACACTTCATTGGGTCACTTTAAATTTAGCTCTAAATTTGTAGAGCTCTCTGTATAAGTCCTCATGCAAAAATGCCTGTATAAAAATCCCTCGAAATACACGATTTCAAGTTTTGTGCTTAACTTGCATTAACGCAAGTTAAGTACAACTCAAAATCCCACTTCACCTGGCCCTGGCTCAATACTCCCCTCCCAGCCCTGCTTACCACCTGCTCAAGGCTCAAACCCCCACACGCAGCTCTGGCTCAACCTCTTCCCCCTGCCCCAGTTCAAACACCCCCATGCGTGACCCTGGTGCACCAACCCCACACGTGGCTCTAGCTCAAACCCCCCCCCATGCAGCTCCAGCTCAACTCCACCCCGCCGCCCCCTGAAGCCCTAGGCCACCCCAGGCTTAACCCTCCCCCCCGCCCCCCATGGCCCCAACCCACTGCCAGGCTTAACCCTCCCCAACTGCCTCCCCCCACCCCAACTTCTGGACTTACCTTTTAAAAGGAGCTCCAGGTGCTCCTGCTGCTTCCCTGGCTGCAGAATGTGCATTCCACCTAGGGAAAAAGCTTACCCCCCGCCCCCCGCCACAACTTATGAGAAATTTGAGTTATGCGAGGGTACAGGGGAACACAACCCTTGCATAACTCTAGGGACTACGGTATATGTTTAGCAAGAGTATTCTGTTCCTTTGCATCAAAACTCAGCAACCACATCCCACTCTCTTTTCGAATTTCATCTTAGAATAAAGAATAAAACCATAGTAGCATATTGCTCCAACAGGATCTACTCCCAAGAGGTGCTGACACCTGTAACTCATACCAATTTCAATGGGTCTGTGGGTGTTTAGATCTGGCCTGTATAGCTTGAGAGCCTGTCCAAAGATCACAAAAATCCATAGATGCACATGAACAAACTAATTCACCGCTAACTGGACAGACTTCATTTGACTCCCACGCTATGAATTCTCAGAAACAAATTTGCTGAAATAAGAAAAAAAGAATCAATTCCAGCAAAAAGTCCTTAAATTGGATTTCAACTAATCATCAAGAGATTCCTGTGTCCATCCCTACCATAACAGTAATGATCCCCAATCAATCTAATGTTAAGGGACTTGAGGACAGAAAGCTGCTTGAAAAGGGACACACACAAGAGTCGCATCCTTCCATTGCAAGGTATCACACAGAAGTTTTCACTGATAAGGTCTTCTCTCAGGGAGACCATTAACAGCATAAAAATCATCCATCACAATCCAAAGGATACCCAATGTGAAGTGGGGACCTTAAATGTCGTCACTGAAGCTAATGAAAAACCCATGGAAATTCACAATCAAAGCTAAGTTGCAGTATTTGTGCACCCTCCTGCAGGACTATCACTATCTTTTAGCACTTAACAATTCTAGATTTGCTTTGGTTTAGTGTTAAATTAGCTCAAATAATTAGTTGTTGTTGCACTTAGATCAGGGCTTGTTTGTGGTGGTTGTTTTTGTTTTTGTTTGTGTGTGTTTTTGTTGTTTGGGCAATTAAACCAAAAGCCCTGACTGATTTCCAGGATTACAGCACTAGCCAATGACAAAGCTTGGAAGAAAATCTAGTTATTTTGACCTGCCAATCTCCTGATGGAAACCCTATTTAACTCTGCCAAACTGGTAAGTATTACAGGCCTAGGAGATTTAAAATGTATTTCGACATAAAAACGGACAAAGGACAACATTGCCACAGCCACAGGTATAGTTGTGCCCTTGCCCCCTTTGTGGGCTTTGAAGGCACTTCCTCAGTACCGATCCTGAGGTGGAATTCCACAATGCTTCCTCTTTTAAACCAGGCAGTGGGCTAGGCTATCTTGTACAGCAACCATGCAGTTCTCCCTTTCATGACCCTGTGACCTATGGTACTCTGACAATTCAGCCTTCTTAAGCCAAAAGTATTTATTTTAATAACGGGAACAAAGCATTTAGAGGAAAATAAAAGGACCTTACAACACTCCATACATGCCTGTCATACTTAGATCTTACCTTCTGGTGGTAACCTACGCATGCCTAACCTTTTCAGACACCTCCTATGCCTGCATTTCAGCTCAGTTGCCTCAAACAACCTCCTTGAGAACTCACCCCTTTTCTGAGCTAGCGTTCCTTTGTAAACTGCTTAGACCTTTAATCTGTCGTTACATAGGTCTTGTCCTCTAATGGCACTATTTCCCAACAACTGGCTAGTGTTTACTCAGAAGCTGCTTATCTTGAACCATCTTCTTTCTGACTTATTTTTCCTTTGTTAAGTTAAACTAATAAATTTCTACAGTAAACATCCTGTAGCAGTGAGTGCCTGGGGGTCTGCCCCTTTTGGGGCAGGAATGGTCATGCCACCCCGCTAAAGTCCCACAGGCAAGCAAGCCCAACATTTTCCAAAAGGCTGAGCTGCACAGTATATAAGCCCTGGCCCTGCGGCAGGGTGGGGCAGAGCAACAGTCAATGAGCTCAGGCCCTTGCAGCAGTGTTGAGTAATACAGTTTTGGAGCCTTGGCCCTAGGACAGGGTGGAACAGCAGTAAACAAGGCCCAGCTCCCTTTTAGCAGGGTTGAGCAGTCCAAACAGTGCACCAGAGGTTTGGCCTACGACAGGACAGGGTAACCGACTCACAACCAAAGCAGTGCAGGTCGGGAGAGGTGAGGGACTAACTCTCCAGGAGTAGGTGCAGGGGGCTCAGGCCCACCCAACTCCACTATGCCCCGGCCTGAGGCTCTAACAACAGCTCATGCTAGGGGCCAGTCGGGGGGATCGAGCCCACAACACACCAACATGGGCTCTAGCAGAGCGTCCCCCAGGCTGCTTCCTACCTCCATCAGCGCAGGTACCCACCGGGAATCCTTCGGGAGGTTGGATAGGCAAACATCCTCTGGGTACAGAGCAGCAGGAAGGTCAGGCCAGTCAGGCATTTCCATGTTGTTAGGATAGTGGACTGGAGCCAGGACCATAGGTTCAGGCAGGTCTGAGGTCTCGGAATAGCTGGCAGCGTGTAGGTTCACAGGCTTAGGCCAGTCCTGTGGTCCTTGGGGTAGCTGGCTATGGGTGGCTCCCAGGTGCAAGCTGCCCTGGATCCCCAGAATGCAGGGACCACAGTGGACCTGAGGGCCCAGGAACTCCAGATAGCGGGCCAGCAGCAGGACTGGTAGTGGCTCTGGGGGTTTGTCCACAGGGCTGGCCAGCTAGTCAGTCAGGTATGGGGCCTTCAGCTCCTGGTCACAGGAGCCCCGCCTAAAGCCTCTGCTCAGCTTGGCAGCGGCCTTCTTAATGAGCCCTGCGGCCTGCCTCTGGCACTGCCGGTCCCAAATGCCGCTTGCTGCAGGGGCAGGGCACAGGAGCTCTGGGGCCGCCCGTCCAGATCTTTCCAAGTCAGGGGAAGGCACTGTACCTCACTACACACCCCAATATCCAAGCCAAGCCAACATGCAGCATTCATGAAATACACTGCAGATTCAGTTCAAAAAGGGGATACATTGACTCATGTTGATTAAAGGATCTGGGAATTATTGTATTCCTAATAAAATCTGTTTGAGCACCGGGTATTTAATATTCAGGGTCAAAAAGCTGATTCTGCATGTGATCGCTGTGAAAGGGACCTTTACATACTCTCTCACAAACTGAGTATGGATGCTTTGGAGGCGATATCAAATGACAAAGAATCATAAAAAGTAAAAGTTATCAGACGACATGAGACCTTAGCTTTAGGTACGCAGAAAAAGACACAGAGCAGTAGAAATTGCTTACAGACAAATGAAAAAAAATTGTCTGGTCATTGATTTTTACAGAGAATAGCCCTATTGGAGGAGAAGTAACACAGCAGACTGAAAACCTGGGGAAAAACCTGGAAAACATTTGCTTTTGCAGGAAGAGTCAGAAGGGTCTGGTGAGGTGCGGATCAAGTTCTGAAACAGAGCCAGATACTGCAACACCTCAAGCAATTACATTTAAAAATAGGTACTGTGTAGCAGGTACTATGGACGGAAGTGTGCTAAAAGGAAAAGTGAGGCATGTGGAACAAGAATTGTCACCACAGTACATCTAGCCAAAAATGCTAATATAGACCACAGGAACAAACAGAGCTGCCCTGGGATCAAGTCTCTGTTTTCTACTAGAGGACTGAAGTTTTCTTTAAAAGATTAACGCTTTTGATCAACCTGGACCATATGTATCTTCCTTGAAAATATGTCAGGGGAAAAAATAACTACTGCAAGGATCAGGGTATCACCGTGAAAAATAACGTAAGCATGCACACAGCACAGTTATACATGCACACATCTTGTAAGTGAAACTCTGACTTGTACTGGGTATAGTACTATATAGAATATATGCATATAGAACACTGCGCAGATCTGAAATCTGAGAAATTTCTATGAAAACATTTCTATTACGAAATGCCACAGGAAAATAGAACAACATGGCTGAGGAATTACACCTGCTAGTAGAAAATCTGTATGGGTGTAAACAGTCACCGTCTCGGTTAAATTACACTCAAAAGTTTGCCCATGTGTTCATTGATTTCAATCACGTTACCAAAAAAAGAAGCTAAGAACGACTGGGCTTAGAGTAAGTCCTACTGAACTTACGGGCACTTCAGTTTTTTGAGAAAACAAGGATGGAATGGGGTTCCTTTGAAAAAGTTGAGTTATAATAAAATAAAATAGGGAACAGATGTGTGGCTTCACCATTACAGCTTGTAGCCATGGTGTTCCAAAATACGGAGCATGTATTATGTAATGCAATAACAAAGTAAGAAAATGACCCTCAGTGGCAACTCTAGATTTCTCTTTCTGCAGCTTTTTTGCAATGTATACTCAATTGATAGATTCTAATGTAGTTAATTAATTAAGCAAGCCATAAAGATTAGCAAAGGTAAATCTTTTTTTCTGACAACATCCAACAAAGCACACAGTTTGGGAATTTACTTGTCAAAACACACATACTAAAAGACACAGACAGTCTTGAAGAATGATGTGTTGCAAAGTGAATTATTTAGTCTAAGTTACTAATCACTTGAACTCAGCCATATCCACATAATTTTCTCTCAATAAGCAGTTTTCCTTATGATGTTTCATTCTTGCACCTAGGCCCTGCATCACCTTCTTGCACTGCTTATGTCACCCACACACCTATGTGTGGTTAACTGTCCCATGTAGTGGTACCTAGAGCACTTCACAGAGAAAGAATAAGTGCCCACTACAGCCTAGGCTGAAAGCAAGCAGGCCTCTAGCTCAAGCTGTTAGGCGGCCTGGATTACGCTCCAAAGATCCCAGGCTTAAGTCTGCCTGTGGGCAGTAACACTTAATATGTTTTCCTTTTTTACACAGGGAACAAATTTCTTCAAAATATTCCCAGACTGGGTCTCTTACGCCAAGAAGCCAGGACAGTTTTCCTGTGGCAAAAGTCTGGGGGAATATAGAAAACTGCGTGCCCTGAATAATGTCTTCCCATAAACCTTTCCCCCACCTTCCACTGTTCCTCCTGTCTATGCTGCCTCCATTCTCTTATCCATTGCCTCTGTCTTTAAAACAATGTCTTAACTAACTCCCTGGCCATGCTTGGCCCAGGTCCACGTTAGCACAGAACAAAACCAGTCCTATCCAGCTGGTGTCTCTTCACACGTTTCACTTCAGTCCACTGAGAAAACACACGGAAAGCCCAGAACTTTCAAGAAGCAAGAGCTGGTAGTTAGGCTGGACAGACTAGACCCACTTAATTGTTTTTTTTTTTGTTGAGACTATACATGCGTAACACGTTTGCAATGAGATTTAATTGTACTTTTTTAAATGAGAAATGTAGTATTGTATTGATGATTTTAAAAAAAATCCCATTTAAATTCAAATCCAATTCTTTTAAAATCACAAGTTTTTATCTTTCCTGCACGGACTGACATTATAAATAAAATTGTTATTAAGAGTAAGTCCTGAGTGGTGTTCCTCAAAACAGTGCAGGGACGGAGGGAGGGAGCACTATGACATTTAAGAAATCGTTATAAAATTTAATTTAAAAACTTTAACACTGTCAAAAGAATAACACCTTGTAATGGACTATTACTCAAGATAGTCAAATCGCACAGCCCCAAGATACCAAAATAAATATCATGATCATTAACTCAAAAAAAAAAAAGAAGTCTCAGAGGTGGAACATTACAGAACACAGCTGAAGTAACTAAATATGCTTTTAAAACTAGGAACTCAAAGTTTACTACATGTGACAAGGAATTCAGATACATTAATGTATCACCCAAAACACCACAACTACAGGTTGCACCTCCCCTGTGCAACATGACTAGGACCTGACCAGTCCCAAACAAGAGAATGTGACAGACCAGGGGAGGTTTCCAGGCCGCCACCGCACTGGGCTGCTCACTCATCTGGTACTGGCCAGGCATGTTAGCCTGCACTGATGCTGGGGCTTCCTGGGCATACCAGCCCCATCCCTGCAAGGCTGTCCTGTTCTGGCAAGGTTGCTCCCCAGGGCTGCCAAAGTACATGAGCAGCAACTTGCCCTCCTGCCCAGCTCTCTGGTTCAACAACATCCCTAGTCCTGCCAGACAAGTAGTATTGCTGGACCAGAGTGTGCAGACTTTAGGAGGTGCAAACCTGTAGTTCAATTGCCTACACTACACCCTGATTCTGCAAAGGCCTCTCTCTCACTTCACACTCAGTAACAAGTAGGAGGTCTTCATGTCACTCTTCTATTTGTGAGTCTGTTTAGGAGAGTAGTACACAGAGGAAGATGCCTGTGCATGACATCTTTTAACATGGGGGGGACTGCTGCTTTGCAGCCACCATACAGTTCTTGACAGATAGAAAACTCCGGTCCAATGGCATGAAATCCACAAGAAGTGGGAGCCTCCTACCTGCTGCAGACTTCATCCACCTTCACTGCCATCGTAGCATTACTTTTGCTATCTTCTGCCTATTCTGCCAGAGGACTTTTAGAATTCTTCTTTGTCTGGACCCTCCCCCTTGATCTTGCTGCCATGAGTGACCCTGGTGGAAGCACGAGACTCCCTGCAGCATTGCTCCCGAGTTCAATGGAACACACAAGCCTACTCACCATGACAAGGTGATGATCCAGAGAGCAGGAAAGGCATCTATGTAGAACCCAGCTAAGATCTGGATTCAGATCTCAAACATTCCTCAAAGTTTAGGCCCATCTCCATGAACAATTTAAGAGGAGACCTCACAGTGCCCTACTCTGAAAACAAATGCCACTAAAGATTCCAAGTATACATAGGAGGCAGTTCAACCACTGGTAAAGAACTCAAGAATTATTCCCTTCAACCATGACAATGATGTTTATGAAAACTCCACTCATCTTTCTTACGAAGCATTGTATCTAGGTTGTAGACTATAAAAGCAAAAGATTTGTTATACACCCCACTTATAAACAAGAAACCGCTAAATTAGTTTTGACAGGTGTTTGCTTTGCCACCCCTAAACATCCCAACACCTCAGAAAAGGATGCCTGCAATGCTGCACATCCCAGCAAAGTTTCTGCAGAAGTTCCCCCAAAAGAGATGTCAGGCAAATTGCTGCATGAATGGAAGGGAAGGGAACAGACCGTTCTTAGTGTGTGTGTTTGTTTGTTTGGAGTGCTGAGCTGAGTGTTTGTTTGAAAGGCCGTGTGCTCAGGCAGGCAGTTGGAAGCTGTGAGTCTTGATTAGGTTTGAATTGAAACACCGTGTGCTGATTGGCTGAGCTGTAGGCAGAGGGAGGAGCTATCAGGGAGGCCGAGCACTTAAACCCCGCTAGTAAGTGACCAGGGAGCTTTGCGACCGGGTGCTTGCGAACAGGGTGAGTGCTAACAGGAGGGAGTTTTGAGAGGGGGAGCCTGGAGGGAGCCAGTGACTTCTATTGCCCTTAAACTTAAATCCTTTATAACAACCTCTATCTGAAACATTTAATTAAACCCTCATATATAATTAGAGTAGGAAATGGAGGCAGAAGCCCAGCAGCAGAGTGGGGGCTATCCTGTTTATTGTGTCGAGTGCAGTATGTTTGACTACCTACCCTGTGGGCGGGTGGCGTATGTGTGCGCTCGATGCAAGGAGCTCCTGGCCCTCAGAGACCAAGTGCATGCTTTGGAGGCCAGGGTGGCTGAACTAGAGGAGCTAAGGAAGGCAGAGGTGTTTGTTGATGAGACTTTCCGGGACATAGTAGGGCTGTCCCACCTCCAATCTGACAGTCCTGATGCTGTTACGGAGGATGAAAGGCTCAGGGAAGGAGAGCAGTCAATGGGAGCAGAGGGAAACCATACCATAGTTGGGACCCTCCTTCCAGAGGGTGCTATGGTATCCTCTCGCGCCGAGGATACTTCTCCGGGGAAGGGAGCACCAGCTGTTAGGAAGAAGCAGGTTTTAGTAGTGGGGGATTCGATCATTAGAAATATAGATAGGTGGGTTTGTGATGACCGGGAGAACCGTATGGTGACTTGCCTGCCTGGTGCGAAGGTTGCGGATCTCTCGAGGCATCTAGACAGACTTATGGGCAGTGCTGGGGAGGAGCCGGTGATCGTGGTACATGTCGGTACCAATGACATAGGGAAGGGTAGAAGAGATGTTCTGGAGGCCAAATTTAGGTTACTAGCAAAGAGACTGAAATCCAGAACATCTATGGTGGCATTCTCTGAAATGCTTCCAGTTCCATGCGCAGGGCCAGATAGACACGCAGAACTTCAGAGTCTCAATGCGTGGATGAGACGATGGTATAGGGAAGAGGGGTTTAGATTTATTAGGAACTGGGGACACTTTTGGGGTAGGGGGAGCCTATACAGGAATGATGGGCTCCACACCTAAATCAAGGTGGACCCAGACTGCTGGCATTAAACATTAAAAAGGTCGTAGAGCAGTTTTTAAACTAAGAGGTGGGGGAAAGCCGATTGGTGAGGGGGAGCACGTGGATTGGACGGAGACTTCTCTTACACGAGGCTCCATAGATAGGGATTCCCTAGAAGTTAGTCAGATAGGGAACGTGGGAAATAATATATGGGCAAGATCAGATGTGAAACAATCGCATATAAAAAAATCCAAGGCATCTGTGAAAGGCGGACATATAAATAGTGGTAGTTTTTTAGAGTGCTTTTACACAAATGCTAGGAGTCTGTCTAATAAGATGGGTGAACTGGAGTACCTCATATCAAAGGAGGAAGTTGACATAATAGGCATCACAGAAACATGGTGGAATGAAGACAATCAGTGGGACACTATCATACCGGGATATAAATTATATCGGAAAGACAGACCAGGTCGTGCGGGTGGCGGAGTGGTACTATATGTGAAGGATAATATAGAATCAAATGAAACAAGAATCCTAAAGGAATCAAAATGTTCCATAGAATCATTATGGATAACAATTCATTCCTCTAATACGAATATGGCATTAGGAATATATGACCGACCACCTAACCCGGACAGTGATAGTGATGCTGAAATGTTAAGGGAGATTAAAGAGGCTATCACAATAAAAAACACAGTAATAATAGGAGATTTCAATTATCCCCATATTGATTGGGTACATGTCACCTCAGGACGGGATTCAGAGATTAAATTTCTTGATGCCTTAAATGACTGCTTCTTGGAGCAGCTAGTACAGGAACCCACAAGGGGAGAGTCAATTCTCGATCTAGTCCTGACTGGAACACAGGATCTGGTCCAAGAGGTAACTGTTACTGGACCGCCTGGAAATAGTGACCACAATATAACAACTTTTAATATTCCTGTGTTGGGAAGAACACTGCAGCGGTCAAACACTCTGGCATTTAATTTCAAAAAGGGGAATTACACTAAAATGAGGAAGCTAGTTAAACAGAAACTAAAAAGGTAGAGTAACTAAACTAAAATCCCTGGAAGCTGCATGGAAACTGTTTAAAGACACCATACTAGAGGCCCAACTTAAATGTACACCCCAAATAAAAAAAACACAGTAAGAGACCTAACAAAGAACCACGATGGCTTAATAGCCATGTTAAAAAGGCAAAGAGAGAGAAAAGGGCAGCTTTTAAAAAGTGGAAGTCAAATCCTAGTGAGGAAAATAGAAAGGAACACAAACACTCCCAAATTAAGTGTCATAATGTAGTAAGAAAAGCCAAAAAAGATTTTGAGGAACAGCTAGCCAAAAATTCGAAAAATGATAGTAAAATGTTTTTTAAATACATTAGAAGCAGGAAGCCCGCTAAAAAAGCAGTGGGGCCCTTGGACGATAAAGATATAAAGGAGCAATCAAGGAAGACAGTGCCATTGCGGAGCGATTAAATGATTTCTTTGCTTCAGTCTTCACAGCTGAGGATGTTACAGAGGTTCCTAAATCTGAGCCAGCCTTTTTAGGTGACAAATCTGAGGAACTCTCCCAGATTGAAGTGACATTAGAGGAGGTTTTGGAGTTAATTGATAAGCTGAATAGTAACAAGTCTCCAGGACCAGACGGTATTCACCCAAGGGTTCTGAAAACTCAAATGTGAAATTGCGGAGTTAACAACAGTGGTTTGTAACCTATCCTTTAAATCCGCTTCGGTACCCAATGACTGGAAGACGGCCAATATAACGCCAATATTTAAAAAAGGCTCCAGAGGAGACCCTGCCAATTATAGACCGATAAGTCTAACATCAGTACCAGGCAAATTAGTAGAAACAATAGTAAAGAATAAAATTGCAAGGCATGTAGAAGAGCACAAATTGTTGGGCAAAAGTCAGCATGGTTTCTGCAGAGGGAAGTCGTGTCTAACTAATCTATTAGAATTCTTTGAAGGGGTTAATAAACATGCGGACAAGGGGCACCCAGTGGACATAATATACCTAGATTTCCAGAAAGCCTTTGACACGGTCCCACACCAAAGGCTTTTATGTAAATTAGGCGGTCATGGGATAGGAGGAAAGATCCTTTCATGGATCGGGAATTGGTTAAAAGACAGAAAACAAAGGGTTGGAATAAATGGTAAATTTTCACAATGGAGGGGGGTAAATAGTGGTGTTCCCCAGGGGTCAGTCTTGGGACCGATCCTGTTCAACTTGTTCATCAATGATCTAGAAAATGAGGTAAGCAGTGAGGTGGCAAAGTTTGCAGATGACACCAAGTTGTTCAGGACAGTCAAAACGAAAAGGGATTGTGAAGAACTACAAAAAGATCTCAGAAAACTGAGTGATTGGGCAGCCACAATGCATGTTTACATGAGACAGTCCTTAATGTCAAACCATACATTTTGTAACCTGTTTTAAGAACAGCACAGCACACACGATTTGTAATGCAATATATGTTTAATACAGGCCATTCACAAACTTTTTACATATTCTATTTCCTAACACTTTCCATGTGTGTTTGTAGCACTGCCTTCCTGAGTTTCACTCCCAAAACTATTTTAATTACACCAATTTTACTTCACATTTAATTTCAGTTCTCTTTCTTAAAGTGCACGTTGCCCTTCACAGCAGTAATGCCACAAGCTTCCTTTTCAAAATCAAGACTTTAGTAGCCACAAGAACAAAACACAGATACATCATCATATCCCACAATGTACTGTGCATATTAAAGGGGGAGTTATCCAACGTTTTGAGATCACATATTGTTTGCAATTTAGATATGCGATCATTGATGGACTTTTAGATGTTCACGATTTATCAAATAATCAGGTAGTTTTTGTTTGTTTGTTCTTTTAAACTTTGCAATTACACCACTGGGAGCCGTAAAGAAGTCCTTAAAGAGTCACACACAGGTTACAGATTCCTGGCCTAGTTCAAACAAACCACTAACCCAAAGAAACTACATATCTGCCAATCAGGTCCACATTCGCCCCCCAAAATCAACTATGCGCAACAATCCTTTTTGCCCTAAGCATCCATAAATGTGATCATGTGATGGCCTTTACATGAGATATTCAACTCTCCCACTTCCTACAGTTTAATCAGAATTTTTACAAAGGCATCAGCAGTGTTCCGATAGTTAAAAATTATTTATAGAGCACAGTATAGTTAGTTATATTTTTCAACTAAAGCAGGCTTCAAAATCCCTTTACTAAGCGTGCAAAACCATTGATTATATTCAGTTATACCACACACTCACATGCACTATGCTACTTTCTGAAAAGATACAAGTAGCTAAAAAGAACTAAAAACTGGTCCTTTATTAAATTTTATAGCTAGGATCCAGCTTGACCCAATTCCTCTAAGCTACAAATGGCTTTGCTTCAACGTTTCTAACTTCAGGCACATTTAGATCTCAAAAAGTAAAAAAGACCACATGCAAGTCTGTTTTTGTTTGTTTGTTTTAGTTTTAACCAGTTATTTGTGTTACGTTTCATGCCATAAAAAAGGACAAATACAAACATTTTGTCATATGCCAGAGAGTTTGCCAACACTGCAACACCAACCTGTGTAACTATCCTAGATTTAAATTCGATTAGAATTGCTGAAAATAGCAGCAAAAATCATGGCCAGAGGGACTTCTGAGCAGTGCAGTCTGTACAAACACACCTGTATACTAGTCACAATTTAAGCCCTCACTGAAGCCTCTGTTGGTGTGCCTTCACTACTGGATTTAGCTATGCTATCTAGATTAAAGCTAGCATTGTGCTGCAATTGTACCACCGATGTAGTGTAGACAGACATAACCAACCTGTAATGCTGCAAATACCCAAACTACAGAATATAAAAAGTTCCAAATGCCATGACTTTGGAGAGAAACAAAATGAGTCTGTCCAGTGGAACTTAAGTGGAAGCCGGGAACCACATCTCCCAAAGCATATGAGATGGACTTCATGACTTTAGGCTGTCCATGGGAGAGTACATTTCCATCAAGTAGGACTAAACAAGAGAATATAGTAGCAGAGCCTGGCCATGTCCACACAGACCTGGACTAAAGCACTGGTGCTGGCAGCGCTATGCAAATGAGGTTTCTAGAAATTGAAAATGGTTCTCCATTTGCATAGCCGTGTGACATTTCACTCTCGGTAGGGAGGCTGCCAGCAGCAAAGAGGCCGTGTGGATGGGCCTCTGCTGGCTAAACCCCTCTCTGTCGCCAGTCCCTTATTCCCGAAAAAATTCAGTGATAAAGGACTGGAGACGGGAGAATTTAGCCAGCAGAGGCCCATCCACACGGCCTCTGTTCTGCCAGCAGCCCACGATCCTAATCAGCTCCTCCACCACCACCTTCTCCTTACCCCACAAACTCCCTAAGTAAAGTGGCCAAACATTTGCTCAAGAAGTACTTAGATTAAAAGATCTTGTGTATCTGGAGACCTGTGTTTATACCTGAGGATTTCTGTGCAAAAATCTCAGAAAAAAAAGATGGTGTGCCCAAAGTGAAAGATTTCTGCCTTTGTGAACCAAGGAATTGTACGGTCCTGTTTAAAACAGATACCACTGTGACACGTATCTGCAAGATATTTCATGCAGCCACTGAAATAAATAACATAGGGGCTGCCTGAGGCCTAGTTAATGGAGGTTGCTGGAGATTTTACACATCTTTCAGCTAATTAGAGATCAAAACCAAATCCCAGTGCTGAAGGCATCTTGGATTTGTGACACTCTGGAGAACTCCATGAAGCATTAAGGATTACTCTTCCAGATACTTAGATTCTCGCTCATTAATTGGTGAAAGATCTGCTGTAATGCTGATATGCTCTACACTCGATCATTTAAAAATAATTCAGTAGATTAATATACATCACTTATATTCTTTACGTAGCAAGAGCAGAAATAAATAGAAATTGATGATAAAAATATGGGTAGGGGAACATCAACATTAACGGGTAATATGTTTCTCAGTTAAGAAAAATATATTTTACAATCCAATTTGTCCATTAGGGTGTTCAACAACTCAGCAGCAATGTGGTAAACCAGATTCTGAAACGCATTTCACACAGAGGCAAAACAACGAAGTGTTATAATATCTTCTGATAAGATGCATTATTTTGTTGAGCAGTCTGCAGTCTGCTACTGTAGCTGTTCCAAAGAGAAAGAGAAATGGGGGTGGCAAACATCAGACAGACATTCTATTACATCGCACTCTGAGCACTGTTAAAGAGGTCAGGATATGAAGTTTCAGCCAAAGATTTTACACTTGCTAGGTACCGTCCACTATTACTCTCACTGGTTATTTTAATATGCGGTAAAGATCACAGTCGTGATCCAGTGCGGGATTGATGTGTGCAGTGACCACCAGATTTGAAAGAAGCAGGGTACAGAAAACCCAGTCGCAGTCAGAATCACACATGAAAACGTAGACGTAGCTGATGTGATTTGGCGGTCGTCATCTTTCCAGGGAGTGGAAACAGAACCTCATGTGCTTTACAGCCATTTTCTTACACTTAACTGTTGATACTTACAGGTCTATTTCCATTCTTTTCTACATAGTTTTTACATGTTTAACAGCAAATTCTGCAACATTATGCAGTGCAAGGAGTTTCAGCTCTGATTTTCTTTGTCCTACTTTTCTATTTTACCTGATTTGCTACTTTAAAGGACACTATATTTCTGAGTTTGAAGACAAAATTATTTTTTCTCTAGACCGCACAGTCTGATGCGCACAATTTAATTTCTGCATTAAACATCTCAGTTGTTCTAACTAGTTAAGTGTATAAAATGAACATAACCAGCTTAGGACAAAATGTAAATTGAAACTAGATAGAGAAATAAAGATATGGACATTAGTTAAACCCGTGAACCCCAAGTGGGGCACAGGTCATCCACAAGGCTCCTCCATCTGGTTCTATCTTGGGCAATGGCTTCAATCTGGCCCCATGAATATGCCAGTTCTTGTGCTTCCGTGACTGTAGATCTCCTCCATGTTATTCGGGGTCTTCCTCGGCTGCGTTTCCCCTGAGGATTCCATTTTAGGGCATGTCAAACAATGCCGGATGGGGATTTCCTCAAAGTATGTCCCAGCCATCCCCATTTTCTCCCTTTTATTTGGATCCCCACTGGCTCTTGTCCTGTTCGTGTCTACAGATGTTCATTCGTGACATTGTCTTGCCATCTTATTTGTAATATGTACCTCAGGCATCTATTCAAAAACGTCTGCAGTTTGCGTGTTAAGGACTTTGTGGGCTACGTCTACACGTGCACCCAACTTCGAAATAGCTTATTTCGATGTTGCGACATCGAAATAGACTATTTCGATGAATAACGTCTACACGTCCTCCAGGGCTGGCAACGTCGATGTTCAACTTCGACGTTGCTCAGCCCAACATCGAAATAGGCACAGCGAGAGAACGTCTACACGCCAAAGTAGCACACATCGAAATAAGGGAGCCAGGCACAGCTGCAGACAGGGTCACGGGGCGGACTCAACAGCAAGTCGCTCCCTTAAAGGGCCCCTCCCAGACACGCTTTCATTAAACAGTGCAAGATACACAGAGCCAACAACTAGTTGCAGACCCTGTATATGCAGCACGGACCCCCAGCTGCAGCAGCAGCAGCCAGAAGCCCTGGGCTAAGGGCTGCTGCCCACGGTGACCACAGAGCCCCGCAAGGGCTGGAGAGAGAGTATCTCTCAACCCCCCAGCTGATGGCCGCCATGGAGGACCCCGCTATTTCGATGTTGCGGGACGCGGATCGTCTACACGTCCCTACTTCGATGTTGAACGTCGAAGTAGGGCGCTATTCCCATCCCCTCATGGGGTTAGCGACTTCGACGTCTCGCCGCCTAACGTCGAAGTTAACTTCGAAATAGCGCCCGACGCGTGTAGACGCGACGGGCGCTATTTCGAAGTTGGTGCCGCTACTTCGAAGTAGCGTGCACGTGTAGACGCAGCCGTGGTGTGCCATGATTCAGAGCCACATAGCAGGACAGACTTTACATTTGAATTGAAGATTCTCAGCTTTGTTCCAACAGAGATGTTGTGTGATCTCCATACTGGCCACGGAGTTTGAAATGCTTCTGTGGCTTTGCCAATCCTGGATTTGATGTCTAGGTCAGTACCACCATCTTTATTCACAATACTACCAAGATAAGTAAATTGTTCGACATCTTCGAGCGTCTCTCCCCCGAAAGTGATGTTGTCTTACTTACATATTAATGTCTTGGTACTTTTTAATGCTTTTTTTGCTCACATGAGGGAAAGGCACTGTACAAGCTATTGTTTCTAAAAAGCCTATCCTTACTGCACAGAGTGCAATATCATAATACAGGGGTAAGCAAAGTGTGGGGCAGGGTGCCCCGGGGAGGCGTGAAATTTTGTAAGAAAGGGGGGCACAGCACGATCAGCTGCTGGGTCTCAGGCTCATCCACCTCACTAAAAACATTGAAATATATTACTGTGTTTACATGTGTATTCACACATACACACACCCTGACTAACAAAATTTTTACATTCTACATACTTATTTCCTTACATGTGCTGAAAGGGTTTTTTTCCACACGAACATAATTGAAATTTCTGTCAGTTTGGATAATAGGCAATAATAGGGTCAGGAGAAGGTGGTGGTGGTGGAGATACACTGTTTACAATTAAGGAAAAGATTATTTTGTAGAGGCTCATTGAATTTTCATTATGAAGCAATGCAAGATCTGTATGAAAGCATGAAAAGGGAACTCATGAGGTTCTCCTTCCCCCTGGATACATAACCTCACTGAGGGGATAAAGCACTGTGAGAATCCTCTCCTTGCAAATGTTGATGTTCTGCATGACTTAAGAATCCTTAAGAAACAGAACAAACAGAAGGAATCCTGCACCACACATAGAAAGATGCCAAAAACATTATTTAAGGCACAAACCAGTTCTGCAGGGTTGTGATGATCCAGGTTCTTCTCACTATCAAGGCAGTGTCAAGTCATCAAATTAGCATTTTAAATTATTGTTCACATTCTGCCAGGCCTGATGATCACATTATGAAAACAGACTAGGAAAGAGGAAAATAAACTTCTTACTCAGTGAATAGAAAGTAAGTATCAGAGAGGTAGCGGTGTTAGTCTGTAGCTTCGAGAACAAGAAGTCTTGTGGCACCTTATAGACTAACAGATATTTTGGAGCTTAAGCTTTCACGGGCAAAGACCCGCTTCCTCAGATGCATGAGTGGGGGGGGGGGGGGCGTGGTTTCAGAGGGGTATTTAAAGAGTATGGTCCCAGTAAGAGGAGGGCCAGAGCTGACAAGGTCTATTCAGTAAGGTGGAAATGGCCCAGTATCAACAGCACTTATCAAAACAGGAAAAAGCAAGTCAGATCAGAAAGGGGGATGTGAGCCTTTGTCAGAGTCTAATGGGGAGCTATTAGCATCCAGGGCAGAGAAACTGCCTTTGTAAAGGGCGAGCCACTCCCAGTCTCTGTTTAATCCATGGTGAATGGAGTTAAATTTGCAAATAAATTGCAGCTCAGATTTCTCTCTCCATTTGATTTTTAATATTGTTTTGTTCCAGGACAGCCACCCTTAAACCTGCCACTGAGTGTCCAGGGAGATTGAAGTGTTCACCCACAGGCTTCTGTACATTACCGTTCCTGACGTCTGATTTAGGTCCATTTATCCTTTTACAGAGAGACTGTCCAGTTTGGCCAGTGTAAATTGCAATGGGGCATTGCTGGCACATGATGGCATATATATTATATTACTATATGTGCAGTAAAGGAGCCCCTGATGGTATAGTTGGTGCACATCTTCTAATATATACCATCTGTGATGGGGTTCAGGGGTCCCCCTGCACTGCACCCCGTCCGCTGGCAGGAGAGACTCTCACTCAGCAGGTACAACAGCAGGTTTATTAGGCAACAGATGTCCAGTTTCTCACAGAAGCAACAGCATAGCAGCCAGAGACAGTCCTTCCAACCTGTCCTGGGGAGACGACCCCGAGGGGTGCCCCTCTGGGGTGTAGCTTCCCCCTCCTCAGGCTGGCTGCCTTCCAGCTCTCCCTTTTTCTAGCCTCTCACTGCCGCCCCCCCCCCCCCATTCAAAAACCCAGCTCAGCTCCGCCCTGACCTTTGTTCAGGCAGAGGTGTCACCTGCCAGTTGTAGCCCCAGGGTCATCCTTAGCCACTGGGAGCTGCTGCTTGCCTCAGACATCCAGCCTGACTCACACATGCACTCCCCCCACTCCATTACACCATCACGTGCCAGCAATGCCCCACTGCAATTTACACTGGCCAAACTGGACAGTCTCTCTGTAAAAGGATAAATGGACGTAAATCAGACATCAGGAATGGTAATGTACAGAAGCCTGTGGGTGAACACTTCAACCTCCCTGGACACTCAGTGGCAGGTTTAAGGGTGGCTGTCCTGAAAAAAAAATTTAAAAAAAAAAAAAAAAAATCAAATGGAGAGAGAAATCTGAGCTGCAATTTATTTGCAAATTTGACTCCATTCACCATGGATTAAACAGAGACTGGGAGTGGCTCGCAGCTTACAAAGGCAGTTTCTCTGCTTTGGGTGCTAACAGATCCCATCAGACTCTGACAAAGCTCACATCCCACTCACCCACCCCACCCCCCATCTGACTTGTTTTTTCCTCTTTTGAAAAGTGCTGTGGATACTGGGCCATTTCCACCTTGCTGAATAGACCTTGTCAGCTCTGGCCCTCCCTCTTATGGGGACCCCACTCTTTAAATACCCCTCTGAAACCACCACCCCCTACTCATGCATCTGAGGAAGCGGGTCTTTGCCCATGAAAGCTTATGCTTCAAAATACCTGTTAGTCTATAAGGTGCCACAGGACTTCTTGTTGTTCTAGAAAATAGTAAGACATTTCATTTACCTCTAGCAAGAAAGTCAATTGCATTGCCAATATTAGACTTGATTGGAGTGGGGGAGAACAATCCTATAACAGATCACAGTTCTCTCTACAGATATGGAGCTCTCAAATGCTTTCCAGAGCTATCACATGGAACAAAACACTTCAATTGTCAGCATGCTGGTTAACTCATGGGTGGGGGATGGGGGAGTAAGGAGGAGGAGAAGGAAATCCAAAATTCACTATTTTTTGATATCCATGTAACAAATAACAGAGGAGTAACCATGTTAGTCGGTATCCACAGAAACAACCCAAACACCCCAAAACCTCTCCCATGCCCCAACTCCCTTCTGCGCCCAACCTCCCTTCCAGACCCTCTGCCCCAATCTCCAGTCACACATGCTCTCCCACACTCCGAACCCATCATGACTGTTCCGTCACTTAGGAGAAGCAGGGTTGGGTCACCATTTCCAGGGAGACACGAGGAGCCAGGTAGACAGCCTCCAGGCCCTCTGCCAACAGGACTATAAACTAGACTTTCTATAAAGTTCAGAAACATCACTTCACAAAGCTGTCCAGTTGGTACAGTACTGGGAAATCTAGCTTTTACTGCATATCTTCAGTCTGTGTAACTTATTAAAAAATGTTGAAAATTACTATACAGAAGGAACTTAACTGGAATCAAATTCTATCACATTCTTACTAGTAGGGAGGCCCTCTGCTGGAGAGGCTATAGGAAATGGAAAACATATATTTGCATGAGGTAGCTGTGTACAAAAATTACATAGTTTTGGGGAGAAGTTCATTTTATGACAAAATGCTAAATTCCTATTGATCCCCATCCTGCTTACTGAATGCTCCAGTAAATCTATATTTCTAAAAATACATTTCCTTGGTGGTGGGTTGTTGAGTGTGTGTATTTGTTTTTTGGTAGCAGCAAGACATTGTATTGTGCATTACTGGAAAAATCCACTGGAAAAGTGCACCTATAGACTCATGCTATCACAAAATATAGACTATCCTTGTTATGAAAATGCTTTCACATGAGGTATAGACACAAAAGTGGCACCAAAAAGGTGGTAAGTACAGGCTGAACCTCTCTAGTCCAGCACCCTCAGGACCTGAACGGTGCCAAATGAGAGAATTTGCAGGACCCACAGAAGGTCAATATTATTTGGCAGCATTACCAACACTTCCACTCCTTACTGAGAAGGCATTTAAGGATAAACTAGCGCTAAAACAACAACATACAACACTGAGCCCGGACTGGTGGACGTAAACAAATTTTATGAGACCCCAGGAAGCTTGGCCACACCCATGGTAAGTGGTTGTCCAGATTACTAAAATCATGCCGGCACCATCCGTAGTCCAGTGTCACTAGGCACTGCGCCCCACCTGCAGTCAGATGTGACTCTTATTCAGCAGGTAGAACAGGTGGTTTATTAGGTGACAGGGACATAGTATAGTACAGGCTTCTCAGTACAGCAACCAGAAGCAGTCAGTACAACCCATACTGGGGAGAGGGGGCCTCCAGCCGTCCTTTGTCCCACTCCAGCCAGACTTGAGTGACTGCCTCCCAACTGCCCAGTTCCAGTTCAAGCCAGCCAGGCCCCTCCTCCCTCTTTTGTCCTGTTTCCTGAGAAAGGAAGGTGGCACCTGGTGGTCTAGGTTACAAAGAGCAGGAACTTCCATTGTCTACATGTGAGAAGGCATCACACAAACTCATTACCGCTATGCACTGATGCTGTACTTAGGGAACTGAGGCACCCCACCGGGTGTTACTACAGGGCATCAGGACCCACACGCAACCTAACCAGGGGAATAAAATCCTCATACACCTCTTCGTCACGTCGGACAAGAGAGTGCTGGACTAGAGAGGTTTAACCCATAGATAGAAAATCTGTTAAAGCTTCTAGCATGTTCAGCCAGCCAGTCTGAATCTTTAGCCAGGCTCTTTACTTACTCAGGCTTTGGTTAATATTTAATGTATGACGTAGGAAGTTTTATTGTAACTTTGCCTTAGTAAAGTTTTAAAAACCTCTACAAACATTTAGAAAATAGAAGTATAATAATGATTGCTGCAGGTTTATTACACACACAAACATTACTTTTTATATAAACACAAAACTAGTGGATCAAGAGAATAAAATACATGTACTATTTGTAGATTTTTGTAAAAATGTAACATCATTTCACCAGCGTCAGACTTGAATGTTTCAGAACTAGCCTGTACCCAAGTACTGTTCCAAGGACTGACAACTGGATAAGGGTCACAAGACAACGGATAACAAGACACAAAAGTGCAGCCAATTATATTACAGTTTCTTGGGCTGTTGCAAGGATCTGTGTTAGGTGTGGTGTTAACTTACCCATCAATACATGGCAACGAGCAATGCTAAAGCAATCACAGACCAGAGCGCGCCCAGACTGGACAGGTTCAACCTGTAGTTTTCATAAAGATTTATCACCAATTTGAAACTACTTTCAATTTTCTTTTAAAAGAACCACACACATGCAATCTAGTCAGGGTGTAAGTTCTGAACTTCACCTGTAGGCTCTCTTGCTAATTTTTGTTTTACCATTTTTCAGTGGTGTTATGGAAATGAAGGTGATTAGTTTGTTGCCTTGATATTCTCCGCCCCCCCCACAGGCTTTCACACAGGCAGATGGAAGTCCCACACAAACAAGTGTTCATGCAGACAGATTTTTATCAATTAAATAGTTTAACGAGGTACAAAATGTCATCAAATGCATAAAGTAAATGAGCTAGAATTCTAATCTCTCATTTTAACACCTATGGTTACTACAGCAGGGCATACAAGAATGGTTTTTATCTCCAAAATGCAATTTTATTCTGAAGATTAGCTGGGGCGGGGGGGGGGGAGTATAATGGAGTGTTAAGCTTGCCAACTTACAGAGAGCCAAACAAGGACTTTTCAAACTAGATTTCCACACTTTAAACTAGATACAATCAATAAAAGAGGGAACAATTGAAGTCTCAAAAACAAAAAGATTGCTCAAATTACTCAAACATTCTGCATCTTCAGTGAAACTCAAACCAGTAGCCACTTTACAGCTATTCCTACTTCCAGAGGACAGGCTTCTGTGCTTAAAGGTGCAATACAAAAACCCAAAATGAAAATATTTCCATCTGTCAGTTACATTGTTACATCCACAACACTAAACAACACTGGCCATTGTTCCCTGTAAGCTGTGCGCTTGGGTGGTCATTCACGCAGGAAAGACCCACACACAACCCAGCTGATTGGTAGAGCACCAACACCCCGCATTATGGTACACATCTACATGTGCCTTGGTGCAAATAAATTTTATTCCACACATGTATGGAAAAAATTAGAGGGAACGTTGACTGGCGGTTCAACATCTATTCCTGCTCTCAGATTTCCACAAATACACTTTGTATTATTGGTGATAAATTCTGTCCTTCTGCTTGTAAACAAACTAGTGAGCACCCCAGTAATTCAACGTCCCTAGCAATGAAAGAATGAAATCAGAACTTAACAGTTCTGTGAATGATGCTCTAGCCCTGCTCTTGCATAGTGTAGGAAATCTCAAGAAACAAAAAGATAATTAGTACTTGGTGCTTATGTAGCACTTTCAAATTCTAAGATCTCAAAGAAATTCCCTAAATGATGAAGGAGAAATGGAGATTAAGTGAGATTAAGCAATTTTCCCTTAGCTCCTTCACACAAGTCAGTGCACAGTTGACAAAAGAAGTCAAAATGCAGTTTCCTCGTGCTGTGCTTGAAATATTAGTCCATGCTGCTCCTAATCTTATATTGGAGCCTGCTAACCTATCCAGATGTAACAACATACACACAGTATTTCTATTACATTGACAGCAGTATTATGTAAAAGGATTAATACCTAACTGGTTAAGAAGATTATTTTGAATAAACTGTATATAGTGCTAGAATTAATTTATTTTACTACCCTGCCTGCAACAGCTGTCTCTTTTAAAAGGAACGCCAACAGCTTTTCAGCACTCTGAAATCTATGTATAAACAAGCAAAGGGGAAATGAAGACGTATGGCATTTAAGCAAACTATTTCTGCTCCAAGAATTATTCATTTTTGTTTTATGATCATATTGCACTGTTTCCAAAATGAGTAGAGAGTTTGAGAGTGTTCTGCCTCAAATTTCCAGTATTACTTTCAATGGCATAGCTAGATTTCTAACAACATGCAATTCTATAGCAACTTAAGAACCAACATATTTATTAGGTGATACAGTAAAATTCCTTTAATTCAGCATCTGACGGTCTGGCAATCCTGATGGTCCAGAATCCCTCAAGATACACATACCTCAGAATTTGTGTAAGTCAGAGGGGCTTGGGTGGTGGGTTGGGGTCATGGGAATGGGGCAGTGGGATTAAGCCTGGGGTGGGTTAGGACTACAGGAGGACTAGGGTGTGTGGGAGCATGCAGGGGAGGTAAAGGTGCAAGAGCACAGGGGTGGTGAAGCTGGAGATGCGTGGGTTGGTGAAGAAGCTGCAGAAGCCCGGGGTGGTTAGCTAGGGCGTGGGGGTTATAGTGACGTCCAATATCAGGAAAATTTGGTAATCTGGCACCTGTCTGGTCCTGGACGTGCCAGATTAAAGGAATTTTAGTGTAATTTGTTTCATCTGAAGTAAATGTTACCAGAATATGGATTTTCTTGTAACAACAACACTTGTCCTTCCTCACTCAATCTTGCTTTAGTAAGATGTACAATACCCAAAAAGGTGAGTAACAATTATGCACATTTGCAAAGATCATTTGATTCACTACCAAAATGCAGCCACTTCTGGAGCTGGAATACAACCCCATGTTCAACATTACAGAAAAACCACCAAGATTTGTTATCACATGAATAGTAACAGAGAAGGAGCCGTGCTAGTCTATACACTATCAAAACAAAAAGCAGTCAAGCAGCACTTTAAAGACTAGCAAAATAATTTATTAGGTGAGCTTTCGTGGGACAGACCCACTTCTTCAGACCATAGCCATAGACCTTCAGCCATAGCCATGGTCTGAAGAAGTGGGTCTGTCCCACGAAAGCTCACCTAATAAATTATTTTGCTAGTCTTTAAAGTGCTGCTTGACTGCTTTTTGTTTTGATAGTGTATAGACTAGCACGGCTCCTTCTCTGTTACTATTCACCTAATAAATTATAAATAAATAAATAACATAAATAAATAAATAAATAAATAAATAAAGCTCACCTAATAAATTATTTTGCTAGTCTTTAAAGTGCTGCTTGACTGCTTTTTGTTTTGTTATCAGATGGTGCGTATAGAAAATAAAAATAAAGTATAAAACCCCACAAAAAAGGAAATTAAGGGAACAGAGACTTCTATCAGCAAAGGAAATGGAACAAGACAGGATATAACAAACAAAAGTGATGATGTAGGAGAGATAGGTCATGTAAAGACAAAGGAAGGACAAGACTATCAAACTTGAGTTAATAGCCATAGCATTAGACTAGAGCAGAATGTGGCCTGAGATGTGGGCAATGAAAATAATTTTAGCAGCTCAATTCTGAATGAATGGGAGAGGAGCAATGGAAAAATGAGGACACAAAAAAAAAAAAAAAATGGTTGTAATGGTTAAGTCACCAGCTAACCAAAGCATAGATATGCAGTGTTAGCTAAGGAGACTAGTGGGAAGTGATGTATCTTCACTATGTAGTAGAGAAATGAACAGGAGAGGTCATTTGTTGGCAGCTTCAATATGACAGGAAAAAGAACGAAATCCACGATGACCTTGAGGTTATGAACCTAGGTGACAAGAAAGTGCAGACAGTAATTGCCATCCAAGAGAGGAAAGGGCTCAGAAGGTAGATGATGAAACTTACCTACACTATATTTAACTTAATAAACCAAGAGAAAGCAATGCTACAAAAGCGTAAGTGCATTTCTACATCAGCAGCAGGAATCCTCTTATAAAAGAATATATTGGATACCAATTTTGCTCATTAGCTGGCCAGAATGGTTGAGCTGTCAGTGACGTACAGACTGGCAGATGGTGACAATCCAAACCTACTGGAAGAGAAGTCAGAGATGTTATTTCCTCTTCTTAGGAAAGACTCAGATCTCATATTCTGTGAAAGAATTTCCTTCAAGTCAAGTAAGTTACAGAAACGCTGTTTCAGAGCAATGTCAAAACTTGGGTTAGGGATGCAACTAAAAACCCTAAACAGAATAGGGTTTGTTTTAGCCCTAACCTTGAGCATTATTGCTGTTAAATGATCTCTCAGTTACGTGAAGTGGCTGATCACATCAAGACAGAACTGAACATCTCAAAACATCAGAAGCCCCAATTTTGTGAGGTACAAAGTACCTTCAGTTCTCTTGTAAGACATGAGAATCCATGAAATAATTAGGAGTGAAAGTTGTTCCACACTTCACAGGAGGCACTCAGTACCCAACAGCATGAAAACCACTAGATGGGTTAATTTCAATAGTACTAAATTGTATCTTATATACCGTTATTTTTTCTTCACTGGTTTTGAGGGTTTTTTAAATTATTTGTATTACAGTAGTAACCATAAAGTGCTATGTTTTGTCCAATCATATACGATTACCAAATCTGCACCTCAAAAAGCCTATGTTCCTGTTAGACAAGTAACAAATGGAGGCTGGATAGAAATAAAAACATTATACATATGATACTTTATACTAAATCATACCAGTTACTTCCAGCTTCCACTCTAATAATTATTACCTGGCTAATTTTGTGTTGTGAGAAGTGCATTCTTCTCTCTTTCCTGCCTCACACTGTTCATAACAATAAGTCAAATTTTTGTATGTAATTTGATTTCCATGTGACAGGCAACTTAGAAGAAAAGATCCAAGAGGTTATTATACGAGTATAATGGCATAAGCAAAGATCAATTCCTATTCATGCAGGCACATTTACTTCTAAATTTCATGAGAGCAGCTGGTCTTGAATAACAATGCAGCATTGTGATATTAATAAATATGTTCAAAACTCACAAAGACAGTCAGATATTTTAATAGACCGGACACGCTAATATATGCTTTTTGGCTTACATAGGTGGCTAGTAACAATTGCTGGGTTTTTTTGTAATGAAATTTTTCAGTTCTTTAAAGGGCACACCATGTATATACAAATATCAGAGGAGTAGCCGTGTTAGTCTGGATCTGTAACAGCAACGAAGGGTCCTGTGGCACCTTATAGACTAACAGAAAAGTTCTGAGCATGAGCTTTCTCGAGCACAGACTCACTTCATCAGATCCAGCATCTGATGAAGTGAGTCTGTGCTCACGAAAGCTCATCCTCAAAACTTTTCTGTTAGTCTATAAGGTGCCACGGGACCCTTCCTTGCTGTTACATGCATGTACAAGTGTTTCATACACAAGAATACATCATCATGAGCCTGGACAACTATATGAGGAAAAAAAATAAATCCAAGTTTATACAAATAGGCACAGTCACAAACTGATCAAACTGGCTTTTGACATGCCACTCCTGTCAAGTACACTACTACTACTTACACAGCAACCAACCCACACATGCAGTTGAGAATTCAGGCCACAATATCTCATCTTGATTTGCATCCCCTACCCACTTCTTCTACCTCCTTTGTTACAGCACCATCAAGCAGCTCAAGGCTGACATGACTTACACAGGATAAATATAAATTCAGTGTCTCCCCTGGCTGCTGTGTGCATAATCCATTAACCTTTCCCTTTCCACACAGCTAAGGTTCATTTCCTCATCATCATCCCTGGCTTTTGTTCCCTCATTTCCATTGTTGCCCTCTCATTCCCAGTTATTTTTCAAGTTGTCAACATCTCACATGCCTTCACAGTCGGGCTCATCTCCAAATGGACATTGGCCCTTCACTGCAAGAGTATGCTGAAGCAAATTTTATGGTTCTTCACTCTTCCGCGGAGAATGTGAATTTTAAAGAGATTGCATTGGTTAAAGTTTGTGGGGAAGAGTTGTTTTTTCACTTTTTTTTTTAATTAGTATCATTCTGTGGGATGCGCAGAGAGAAAGTTTATTCAAGGCAGATCAACAAGTACTAGTGGAAAAATACAGGAGACCGTGAATGTCACATTAAAACAAAGAATAAACACCACATGTGAATTAATTCCTTAAATGACAGGACTGGAAATGTGTGCTCAAGATGAAAGAAAAAAAAAAGCTGTTTATTAATAAATTGTAAGTTTCACAATCTAAAATAGGTCAGAATATTTTCTGCAAAGGGCTATGGAAAGATTGCATATAAAGGTCCATGTAAAATCTATGGAGCATTTGCAGCAGATTGTAATGACCCGGCTCAGATCTGGTCTTCCTCATTTTTTGTAGCAATGCACTAAGAGATGTAAGACCTATCAGTAGATCATGACCAAAACAGAAGAAAGTTTGTTTTCCTTTTAAAACTCAAAACATCCTTCTTCCCCCAAGTAACCCTCCCCTTTGACAGCTGGACACATCAAAAAATGAAATCTTTAATGATAGCCAAATCAGCATTTAAAACAAGTAGAGGTATGAGACAAAGGGATCCAATATCACCAAGTATCTTCATCACGCATCTGGAGAGCGCGATGAACAAGATCAAGGAAGAGGCAGAAGGGATATCTGTGCATGGGAAAAGATTTAACTTGAGATTCACAGATGATATAGTTGTCATTGAGGAAGATGAGGAGAAACTAGTGAAAATGGTGCAGGTGCTAAGCAAAGGGAAGCAGTATGGACTGATTATGAACATTAACAAAACAAAAACAATGGTATTCAGAGATAAGGAAATAGGAAGGAAGATCACTGTCGATGGTATTGAACTAGAAAATATAGAGAAGTTCACATATCTGGGGAGCAACATAAGGTATGATCTAGACTGTAAGAAGGAAATAGCAACTAGAATAGCAAAAGCAAAAGCGAGTTTGAAGGCAATGGATAAGATCTGGAAAAGCAAAGTGGTTAGCTTAGGAATGAAACTGAGCATCTTGAAAATGTATGTATTCAGCAACATGTTGTACAGATGTGAGAAATGGATGATAAACGAAAGATTCGAAAAGAAGAATATTGGTGTTCGAAAGGAGTTGTTATAGAAAGATTCTGAGAATAGGATGGATGCAGGTGATCACCAATGAGGAATTATATAGAAAGATACAGCCAAAAGAGAACCTGCTGCAGAAGATTATAAAATGGAAGCTACAACTCTTCGGGCACATTTGCAGAATGAACAATGAACGAAAAATCAAGACCCTGGTATTCGGCATAACGGACAGTTCAACAGGAGAGACAGACCCCACAGAGAATGGGTAGATGATATAGTAGATTAGTGCATAGCTAGTCAACAGCAACTAAGCCACTCCGCCCTGGACAGGGAAAGATGGAAAGGAATAGTGAGAGAGGCATCAGACACCAATGGGCACTGAGCCCACAGTTACTGATGATGAAAACAGTAAGGGGAGAGACAGACAGAAGGAGAGAGAGCAAGCATTTTATATAGCAAAATAATTCCCTTTTGGAAAGCTCAGCTCAACTGCAACATTATTTGTTGAGAGAGGTCCTGTTAGCGTAGTTTATAGTTCTAATCACACATCATTTATCACCCTGCACCCCAATACTTTCTCTGAATCACAATTCCTCATTTACCCTAACTCTGAGACCCTACATCCCCTCCTGCACCCCAGTCTCCTATCTCATGTTCTCTTCTACACTCAACCTCTGACCCAGATCCCGTACCCCCTTAAGTGCAGCCCTTGACCACTTACCAAAATCTTGGAGTGGCTCTCCTCAAAAATTATTGCCCAACCTGTGTGTGAAAGGCTTTCAGATTGCAGCGTAAATTAGAAACATGTTACGTTTACTAATCTTTCTGGAGATAAGGGTTACAATTCTGCCTTAATTCATCAATGAAAACTGATGTAATGGGTTCATAATGATTCACGATAGACGTACGTCCACAAGAAAATCCCTATACAATTTGATAGTCCATCATAAATAATCAACACCTTCTACTCTGGAAAGATCAGATACTGGAATTAGTAGGTGTATCAGGATTAAAAGTGCACTGGAATAATTAAGTCTCTAATTCAAATAATTAAGTCTCTAATTCAACAAGGTTGTGTAAACCCACCCTTAATTTTATGCATATGAGTTAGTCCCATTGAGGTTACTGATTTTTGCCTGTTATGTTTGTACAGCAACAAGTAAAGAGAGGGCACCACTGCAATATAAAACCATAACAACAAATATTGAAGAAAAATAGACCTACTAGTAATTTACAATACATAGTCTCCAAGAATGTGTGTGAGTCATGAAGCATCCTGCCAATTACTCATTAACGTATTTAGGTTATTTTGACAAAGTTTAACCAAGATACTTTGATATTTTAACATAATATATCATGCAAACCCAGGAACAGAATTTCTGTCTGCTTTGCATATTTCTTCTCTGGGTTCTAAAACCTATTTTGCCATTACCCTCTGTAAAACCTTTACTGAAATCCCTTTAGCATGGTGCTCAGTCAGGCAGGCCAACTGTCTTTTGCAAATAGAAACAGTGACCGCAGCACCTTTAGGTTATTTTCCATGCTGCCTCCCTTTCAGATATGCAACAAACAGTTTTATCCTAGTGCTGCTTTAAGACTGTCAAATGTACAGGTCCCAGAAAGGTTTAACCCATAAACAAAAAAGTGGGAAATAAATGTCACTGCAAGAATTAGATTGCCCTGATGAGCGACAAAGGAAATGGTTAAAGACTGAGGGTTAACGAATTTGCAGTCATCATCACTAAAGAAAGCAACATATTGAGTTCTGACCTTTGAGCTATAAACCTAGCCCTAAGCAACTAGATGACCTGCATGAGAGTCCTACAGCCAAGGACCAGTTGGCTAGCATCTGCAAATGCAGGATTCATATTAGTGTCTACCCAACCCATTCCAGAATTTGATATTTCACAAAGGAAAATCATTTCCAGCGTTAGGCACTATTAACTTCTTGAATGGCCAAAGCGGTATGTCAAAGAACCTTAATGCTAAAACCCAAAACACTGGTATTATTTTTTCCTTGAATCCCATTAAATTTACACAAAGAAAATCAAGCCACATTTTCCATACAGTTAATCCTGAATGTACTTTTCATATATGGTTTGGCTGAAGAATGCCTAATTCTGGTTGCAGCTTTTCTTGGAACAAATTCTTCAGTGAAGCGACAAACAGAGATGCAAATTAACTTTTTGTTGAAGTGCCTATTGTGAGTGCTAAAATAACTCCACACCTGTCATGCAGCAGAAGCTAGGACTGAGGTGAGCAAAAGGGGGGCAGACCCACTTAGGGAGGGCATGAAATTTCACAATGGGGGCACAACACAATTGGCTGCTGGGTCTCAGGTTCATCCATCTTATTAAAATAGTTGAAATGTTACCATTTTTAATGCGTGTGTAATCAACGCTGATATACCAATTAAAAACATTTTTACAGTCTACGTATTTTCTTACATGTGCTGAAAGGTTTTTTCCTTTCTCCATATGAATATAACCGAAATTTCCATTGGTTTGGATTACATTAGACAGGCTGCTTTCTGCAGGAATGAAAAGTGGGGCCCACCACAAAAAGTTTGCTTACCCCTGATTTGGGTATATATATTCAGACATGAAAGGGCAGTATAACAGCACTGAGAGACAACAAATGTTACAAACTACACTGCTGCATTTCGCATGTGCCCCCCCAAAAGCACAGAATGTGAGCCCCTCTCTGTTCCTTACTATGTCCGTACTGCCAGCACTCACATGGCAAGCCCGAACACTTGAGGAGTCAGAGTCTGCTGTTCTGTTAATGATCAAAATGTTACTATCCAGGGTTTTACAACTGCCACAACTCTAGCTGTACTGCAGTTACCCCACAGCACACAACAGGGACGGCTCACTCTCATGAATATGCAGCACTTGGATAACATAGCTAAAATGCAATATTTTGTCTACACGAAATTTTTTCTGTGATTCTGGAAAGGCCTTGTGAAAGTGTGAGAAAGTTTAGTAGTGTGTTCACAACTGCATACATGTGCAGCACTGAAGAACAAGCTAAGTTGGATTTTCCTTGTCACATGCCCTGTTTTTGGCAAACTGCACTCCACTCTCCTGCTACAAACCCATCTTTCAGTCCTGCGCAAGCAATTCTCATGACACCTGTTCTGCACGTCCACTAAATGTCCTACCCACAATATTGACCTACCACAAATGTCTAAGCAACATATTTATAGAACAACAGAGCTAGTTCCACAACCACAATAAGATAATCACCTGGCATTTAAAATTCCTAGAGGACTGCACCTTGTTCAGCCTTCCAGGACATCAGAAGCCAGATTCTCAGCTGGTGTAACTGCAGCTATTGTCCGGATATGGAACTAGTATGATTTACAGCAGCTGAGCATATCAACCCAAGTTCTTTGTTATACACAGAGACTTTTTTCCACTTGATACCAGACATACGCAGCTTTTTGCAGTATTAAGTTCACACAAATGCCATTCTGAAGGACATCCAGGTTCACGTACTCATTAAAGCTATGATCTCGTAATTACACTGTTCAGTTACTAAAGAATTATCCTACAGTACTGCATATAGATGATGGCAGTAATTCCCTGCTGCTTCTAGACATCTTGCAAAACCAAAAATCAAGTTCTACACTGTTTTATTTCTTGAACAATCCCATGATGATAAAGTGAATATGGCTGACTACAGTAAATCAGAACAGAATTTGGTTCAAGCAAAAATGAAGTTGCAAAACTCATGGATCCTGATTTTTAGAGGTGCTGTACACTCACAAATCCCAATGACTAAAATTCAAGTTGTAGGTGCCTAATATCTCTGGAAATCAGGCCGGTGGTGGCCTAGCAAAGGAAAGGGAGGGCCAAATTAATCCCTAGTGTAACTTTAGCAAAGTCTGTATATTTACACAGGAAAAATTTGGCCTCAAATGCTTACAGAACATCCAAGTTTGTGTTATGTTTATTTGGATTCTTTCCTTTACACTCTAAAGGAAATATCAAAAATATTATCACATGCAGACAACAATCACTGCTCCATTAGAAATTTCACATGCTTCTTTAAATTGTGTGGTTGCCGCAAATGGGTTTGTCTTGTTTTCAGTATGATAACAGTAAAGAAAAGAGCACAATAAAGTCACCCTTACTTTAAATTTTACTTAACACAACTGAGCAGTTAAAATCCTCAAGTGAGGAGCTATTTATCTTAATTCATGGGAAAATATCAAGATGTTCAACTCATTTCTTCAGACCATGGCGTTCAAAGTGAACTGACCTTCCTCAATGCTCAGTGTTGATAGAGCACAAACACTTTTAGATCCTACTTTCAAAACAGTGTTTGCAGACATCAGTAATGAGGTCCACCCATCACAGTGAGGGAAAGGTCAAACAATTCATTCATACATGCTGATATACCCGAGTTCCTTTTATCATATGAAACTTCAGGTTCTAGGAATTCTTTTCCACTTTATATAAACAACATTTTTATCCAATAAATCCAACAACCCTTACAATTCATGAAGCTTCTCATATAACCCTCATAATAGGAAATCAAGATTACTTTATGAAAATACTGAACAGAAACAGATTCCAAACTCTTCAAAATACATGGGGGAGGGTTAATAAATTCTCACATGGTTAGTCATTTTGCTCGGAATGTGTGGAAGTAAAAAAAAGGCAGTGTCTCGGTCCATACATTATTTCAGGCACATATTAGGGTAGCCACACTTCTGTTAAACACAGTGTGAATATACCTTGTTCATAATAAAAGCAGGAGAAGCAGTAGGGCTGCCAGAGGGCGCTGTAATTTGCTATTCACATAGTAGAAGGTGCTCTCTGGTCCTCGACAGGAAAAACAAAGGACAGGTGGAAAGGGCACCCCACAGAAACTACCTACCACTTTGACATTAATAAATGGGGCAGAACCTAACAGAAAGTGAGCCTTTTGGAGCCGAAAGGGGCTGGTTGTTCCCGAACTACCTACACAGATGAGAGCACAGAGAGCTTTGTTTCCCACTGTCTTCTGTGCAACAGTGCAGCAGCTCAACCCAATAGCAGGGCGAGGTCTGCTGCTGCTGCAGCTGCAAAAGCCTGCAACATACAACACAACAGCAAGCACACACAAAACTCAATGGGTTTTGTCATCATAAAAAAACTAAAACAAAAACAAAACCACAATCCTTCAGTGTAAAGAAGGAAACAGAACACCAGAGGAAAAACTCCAGAATCCACCACTACCAGAAAACAGAAATGCATTTTCCAATCATAATCAATAGCTCATTCCTCTCAGACAGATTTAACATTACAGTAACCACTGTAAACCTGGTTATATTTTGTTTCTTTTTTCCACTAGTATGTTTTACAAGGAACTGAACACCTTCCAGTGTGTCATGGAGACACAAGTGTTAAGCGACAAGGAAGACGTTTAGACACAGTGGACCAAATTTGTCTCTGGTGCCATTCCAGCAAAGTCAACGGAGTTATACCAGAACTACTGTACTACTACAGCCAGTTAGCGTCCGATCGGGGGTGCCGGCCCATCCCATGGCTTAAAGCGGTTCCATGGTACCCAAGGTTTACAGCGTGCTTCCATGGCTCTCAGCACCCGCCCGTTATCCCAACACTCCTGCTATTCCAGCGCAGATTGATTATTTGCAGGCCCGTACAGAGCTATCCTTACACATGTATCCACTAACAGATTTCCCTCTGCCGCTTTTCCCCACTCACTGGTTTTTGCCCTTGCTCCCTGCCCTGCTCCTCTCCATGCACTCACCCCCACGCACCCCTTCTGCACACGCCCGGAACGAAGGCACGGGCAGGGCGTGGGAACAGACTACAACCAGGGTGTCCCGCTCTCACAGACGTGCCTAGGGCCATCCCCGCGCCACCCCCACCCCCCGAGGGAAGGACCCAGGCCGGGGGGGGGGATGTTCACGGCACAGGGATGTAAACGAGGGGCACGTGTCCACGGCGAGGCTGATCCCGCCCAGGTACCTGAGCGCGGCCGGAGGATGGGAACGCTGGGTTTGGGGAGAGGGGGACCCTTCCCACGCCCCACAGGCACCTGGATATGGCAGGAGAGCTCGGAGTCGTCCAGCAGCCGGATGGTGCATTTCATCTCCTGGCTCAGGGACCTGATGCTCGAGCTCCGGAACCGGATCATTTTCATGGTCCTCCTGCCGCCCCTCCTCATGCACTCGCAGGTGGCGAACATGCACCACAGTCCCCGCGGGGAGCGCGCCCGGCCACCTGGAGCAGCCCAGCCCGGGCCGCGCAGTGCCGCTGGAGCGGAGCTGGGTGGCCGCTCAGCCTCAGGGCGGTGGCTCTTGTGGCGGGGCGGACCCCATGCTGCCGCTGCCCGTAGCCAGCCCCAGCAGGGCCCCGCGCCTGAACCACGAGCCCCGCTGGTGCGTGGAGCGCCTGGGAACCGGCGTCTGCGCCAGAGGCTGAAACCGCTGCGGCTGCGTCAGGCTCCGCTAGCCCCGCCTCGCCTCGCCTCTCCCCTCCCCTCCAGTCCCCAGCCCGGTGTGGCCCCGCCCCGCGGCTGCGGCCCGCTCCTTTCGCGCCCCGCCTCTTTCCCCTGCACCCTTCTCACCTTCTCCCACCACCCCCGGCGGCCTCGTGTCCACTTCCTCTCTTCCCTGCCCGTCTCCCAGCTTCTCGCCCCACTGGGCTACCGGGGGGATTCGGCTGAGGCCTGATGTCACCGCACCCTGAGGGAAGGGGGCCCCGGTTTTAGATCCGGAGAAGGCAGCAGCGTTTTCCACTCTCGGGGGCAAAGGGCTGTTCAGTTGTGTGCAAACACGAGTGCTTTGACCAAAGGCATTGATAGCACAATGCCTTGCTTCAACCGCTCCTGCACCAGTTGGGCCCAGCTTAGAACAAAACAGCTGCTAGTTGTGGTTACAGTGGGAGTAAGGAAATAGCAGCGTATACAGTCACTATCACATTTAAGAACGTGCATGCTGGAACCAGAAACCATTACTCCAGAAAGAATTAGCCCGTTACACAGTACATTCTGATCCCATTGGCTGGCCCTACCTTTGTATGTGAGTCTTTAGGAGATAAAAATGTTGAAAAATCAGATCATGCTGAAGCAGCGTCTTGGATGGGTGCAACTCAATATACCAGAAAGCTACAAAGGCTGTGGCATGTCTTCTTGACAGTCACTCGATAACGAGTAGCATGTCTTCACATCACCCTCCTATTTGTGAGTCTGTTGGTGGCTGATCAGCCTGATTCTGGAACCACAGGTTTTATCACAGAAAGGGCTGGTGGTAGTAGCTATTGGAGGAGTGCAGGGCAGTTTTTGATGCTCTTTTCTTCTCCACCTGTCCTTCTCTGCACTGTGGTGGAACCTCTCAAATTGCACCATCCCCTCATGGATTACAATTCTACACTGGGGATGGTCTTGGGCAGGGTTCTCCCTGGTGTCAACACCAATGCAGCACTTTTTCACGTGTGCCTTCAGCATGTCCTTATATCGCTTCTGCTGGGCCCCAATTCTCCTCTGTTCTTGATCTAATTCAGAAAACAAAACCTGTTTTGGGAGGCCATGATCAGACATCCAAACCACATGACCAGTGCAGCACAGTTGTGGGTAAATGATAATGACTTTGATGCTGGTCATGTTTGACTCTTCCAAGACACTATTGTTTGTGCACTATCCTCGCAAAAGATATTTAGGATTCTCCTGAGGCAGTGTTGATGATATTGTTCAAGTGCCTTCAAATGACGCTTGTATGTTGTCCAGGTTTCTCTCTCTCTCTCTCTCTCTCTCTCTCTCTCTCACACACACACACACACACACACACACACACACAGAGTACCGTTGGAACAACCTTTCCACTGTATGCAAGGAGCTTTGTCTTGGAATAGATGTCCCAGTTCTCAAAGATCCTTTTTCTCAGGCGAGTGAAAGCAGAGTTTGCATGGCTCAGATGATGCTGGATTTCCACATTAGTGTTGACTTTAGGGAAAGATGATCCCAAGGTGTGGGAAATGCTCCACATTTTCCAGCCATTCTCCACTGACTTCAATAAAAGGTGCATGAAATTGTCCTGTCTTTGAAGGTTGGTGGAGCACCTTGGTCTTTTTGATGTTCAGTGTGAGGCCAAGATTCTTGTACACTTCTGCAAAGACATTTAAGATGGTCTGAAGGGCTGTGGGAGAAAGAGCAACAACCATATTATCATTTGCGTACTGAAGCTTCATGATTGCGGTTGTGGAGGTCTTGCTTTTAGCATTCAGTCTCCTGAGATTGGAAAGCTTCTCCTTCATTCTACAAACAATCTTCAGACCATGTGGAAGTTTGCCATCAATGAGGTGAAGGGTCATGGCAATGAAGATGCAGAACAGCAATGGGGCAATGACGCAGCCTTGCTTGACTCCCATTTTGATCTTCAAAGGGGCCACTTTGGGATCCACTGTTGCTCAATACTGTGGTAGTCATGTTGTCATGAAGCAGCCTTAAAATGATGATGAATGTTTTGGGGCAAACGGTATTTGAGAGGATGGTTCACAGGGTGCTATGATTGACTGAGTCAAATGCTTTGGTCAGGTCGATGAAACTCACATGTAAGGCTTGGTTTTGTTTATGACTTTTTTATTGCAGTTGCTGGGCAGTGAAGATCATGTCTGCTGTCCCTTGGAATGGTCAAAAGCCACAATGGGATTCTGGGAGAATTTCTTCCAAGAGTGCCAGGAGTCGGCTTGTAAGGATTCGAGCTAAGATTTTCCCTGCTGTTGGCAGGAGGGAGATGCCATGATAGTTTTCCCAGTCCAACCAATCACCCTTCTTGAAAAGACTGACAATCAGTGTGTCTCTGAAATCTTGTGGCATCTGCTCCCTATCCCAGATCTTGAGAATCAGAAGGTAGAGCTGTTTGTGAAGCTCTGGCCCACCTTCTTTGAAGACTTTGGTGGGGATTCCATCTAGTCTGGTTGTCTTGTTGCACTTCATCACTTTGATGGAAGCGTGGTCCTCACTCAGGGTGGGAAGTGTTGCAAGATCATCTCTAGGCTGTTGCTGAGGAATTTGGTCAAGGGATTCTAGGACCATGGTGGAGAGGTGGTTCAAGAGCTCATTATAATGCTCCCTCCAGCAAGAAGCAATGGCTTCATTGTCTTTCAAGAGTTGGGCACCATCCTTTGATCTCAGGGGATTGATTCCATGGTTTCTCAGTCCATAAACAGCTTTGGTAGCATTGAAGAAACCTCTTGTATCTTTGATGTCTGCGAGATGTGAGATGCTGGAGTTCTCATGCCTTCTCAGTCCGCCACTGGTTTTTCAGAGTCCTTGGTTTGTGTTGCTCTTCTGCCTTGGCCTTGGCATGCACTTTTCTCTTCATCGTGCAATTGACGTTGCTTTGCCAGGCCCCACAGGCTTTCGTTTTTGCCTCAATCAAGCACTCAATTTCCACATCACTCTCCTAAAACGAGTCCTGATGCTTCCTGGTCTGGTGGCCAATGATTTCTCCACAAGCTCCAATGATGGCATTTTTCAACTGACACCAGCGTTCTTCCATATCTTCAGGGTGTACTGTCCACAGGTTCCTTTGGAATGCTATCTGGAAGTCGCTTCATCTGATGGGGTCCTTCAAGCCTTGTACATTGATCTTTCATCGGATCTGTTCCCTCTGACTTCTCTGTTTGGTGACGATCCTAATTGCCATTGTGGATTGAATAAGGCAGTGATCAGTCCAACAATCCTCAGCACTAGTCACTGCGCGTCTGAAAAGGACATCAGGCTGATCTGGATCACAGATGATGACATAGTCTATGTGGTGCCAGTTCTTCAGTCGAGGATGTTGCCATGAGGTCTTAAATTTGTTTTTCTGGTGGAACAAGGTGTTTGTGATGACTAGCTCGTGTTTCACACATTTTGTCCGGAGGAGCACTCCATTGGAGTTGCTGTTGCTGACTCCATACACGTCTCTTCCGACCCTGGCATTGAAATCCCCAAAGAGAATAATCTTGTCTTCTTTGATATGTCTTTCAGGACTGTGTCCTATTGTGTGTAGAACTTCTCCTTCACATCATCTTCAGTGTTCAGAGTTGGGGCATAAGCACTGATGACAGTTGCCAGTTGTTTTCTGGCAAGCTTCAAGCAGGGAGTCATGAAACGCTTATTGATGCTGATAGGGACTACGGATAGTATCTTTGTCAGTTCATTTTTTATGGCAGATCCTACTTCATAAATTCATTTTTCTTCCTTTGGGGTTCCTTTCCAGAAAAATATGTGCCCTCTGCCTTTTTCTCTTAGCTGACCTTCTTCTGATCTATGCGTTTCTGCCAGGGCAGTGATATTGATGTTGAATCGTCACAGCTCACAGGCAATAACTGTGCATCTTCTGGATTGCTCACCATCTGGGTTGTCCATTAGAGTCCAAATATTCCGTGTTCCCAAGTTTACTGTTTGAGTTCAACCACATGTAGGTGGGCCTGCTGGCTGCAGTTATCCAGTCAGGGGGGTTGAGGTGGACTACGTTTACCACCTTTTCTAGCCCCCTCCCCACATGGACTGAGCAGATCGTATCCTAAATAAGGCTGCTCAGTGTGGATGCAGCAGCTGGACCGTTCTTCCACCTTGAATTGGAATGACTGATACATACATCCACCACCTACATGCTGGGTCATGAATAAAAGCTTCCAGTTTTCACAGTCCTGCTCCTGTCACCATTGGCCAATCACTATAGGGCTTAAGTATCAGAGAGGTAGCCACGTTAGTCTGTAGCTTCGAGAACAACAAGAAGTCTTGTGGCACCTTATAGATTAACAGATAATTTGGAGCATAAGCTTTTGTGGGCAAAGACCCGCTTCATCAGATGCATGAGTGGGGGGGTAGCTTCAGAGAGGTATTTAAAGAGTGGGGTCCCAGTAAGAGGGAGGGCCAGAGCCGACAAGGTCTATTCAGCAAGGTGGAAATGGCCCAGTATCAATAGTACTTATTGTCAAAGTCAGACTCAGGATTCACATATTTGTCAGACCACTCTGTTTATTAGGAAAGCTGCTCTGCTAATGCACCCAGAAAATGTGAGTTCCATACAGGGATCAAACCCCTTGATTTATGCAGATGAAAGAAAGTAAAATTAACAAGATTACAAAAGGCGCAGGACTCTCATGTTTCCCATGAGACTAGTCAGGTATCTTCATTTCCATATCAAGCCTCAGCAATCTCCTGTCCATATCTCCCTGGTTATCTCAATTACTTTCTGTCTAACACCTAATGTTCCTTCTTCTGTTATCCCAGACACACCTGGCTCCACTCTGATCCATTCTGCATACCTACAAACAACATTAACATAATCTTCTCTTTCCTGTTCTTGAACTTATACTATTATTACAGTATAATTCATCTCTCTCTTACAATATAATTCTTTCTACTTTCACATTATCAAAAGAGGAAAAAAGTCAGATCAGACAGGGGGATGGCTTGGACACGGGTGGGAGAAAGTGTACGGGAACCCTAGGAGAGAAGAAAGCCAAGGTATGTGACGGAGGCTTGGCAGAGCTGTAGCTTAGAGCGAGAAGCCTTGTGGCCTTTGTTTGCTAGGGCAGTGAGGAGCACTAAAGAGTCAGTTTCTGAGGCAGATAATGAAGGGGAACAGAGGAGTAAGTCATCCACATATTGGACCAGCGTGGAACCTATGTGAAAACCAGGTCAGCGAGGTCTCTGGCTAATGCTTGGGAAAAGTAAGATGGCCTTTCTGTATACCCCTGGGGAAGCGTGGTCCATGCGTACTGCTGCCCCTTGTAAGAAAAGGCAAAAAGATACTGGGACTTAGGGTGAACCGGGACAGAAAAGAAAGCAGAGCACAAATCCACAACAGTAAAACAAGTTGCATCTGGCGGGATAGAAGCCAGAATCGTAGCTGGGTTAGGGACTATAGGAAAGGTGGGTATAACAATGCAGTTAATGGCTCGAAGAGCCTGAACAAACAGCCACGATTTACCATCAGCTTTTTGAACTGGGAGGATAGGGGTGTTACAGGGGCTGTAACAGGGAACAATAATGCCTTGTTCGTGCAGTGCAGTCATGACTGGAGCAATGCCAGCCTTTGCTTCAAGATTTAGAGTGTACTGGGACAGGCGAGGCAGGGGTTTGGAGTTGTCAACGGTAATGCAAACAGGGTCAGTATTTAAATGGCCCATTTCAGATGTGTGCAATGGCCATAGAGAGGATGGGACCTGCGAAATTAGACGTTCGAGGGACAGGACCAATGGGTAACAGGGAATTGGAGTGGAAAGGGAAGTTTCGGACAGCAGGAAGGCTGCAGAATCACACAGGGAGGACTGGGGAATTTGTAGGTAGACACCATCCGGGAAACAGTAGATGGTACAGCCAAGTTTACATAACAAATCCTGACCCAAAAGGTTTACCAGAGTGGAGTCAGAGAGCAGGAATGCATGATCTGCGGAAAGGAGACCAACCTGGACCGGTAGAGGTTTTGAAAGGGGATAAGAGGTTGGGATTCGCGTAATGCCCACAGTGGACACTGTTTTTCCAGAGTGGGAAACCGCAGGCAGGTCGGTAGTATGGACTGTAAAGAGCGAAGCTCCTATATCAACGAGGAAAGGGCGAGAAAGATCATCGATAGTCAGGACACATTCCCCAGCAGGGGAGAGAGGTAGTAAGGGAGCTAAAATTTCCCGAGGTTCCCCAGCATCCCGCCATTGTTGCGGCGCAAAGTAAGGCTGGGGACCATCTGGCAGGGCCAGCAGAGAGTCTAGCTGATTGCCTGCAAGGTTATTAGGTCAGCGCAGACACTCGTTCTTCCAGTGTCTGGGCTGCTTACAGTAATTACAGACACCTCCAAAACCCAAAAATCCAGTTCCACGGCCTCCCCTGCAACCACGTCCCCGTCCTTGGAACCCTCCGCATTCCCGGTATTGTCTGCCCTGCTCTGAATAATGCTGTATTTGCAGAGCCATTAACTTTTGGGAGGACTGTTCCTCTTTCCCTTTTAGAGTGCGGTGGCAATGCTCTGCCATTGCTTTCAAATTGTCCATGGTTTCGGTCTTCCACCCAACACTTACTCACTTTAACATACTGCCAGTAGCAGGGAGAAGACCATTCACAAACGCGTGTGCCAGGGCCCCCTGTCCATCTTCATCAGGTTGTTGTATTCCTGAATGTTGTAAGAAAATGTCAGTTAGCCAGGTCCGATAATCTCCCGGACTCTCCCCTTGCCTTTGTTTACAACAGTGTATGGCTGCCAGTTCGATTTAGGGGACCACACTTGGGGAATGGCTTCATGTAGGTGTCTCCAAATAACCCTATGCTAGTTTCTATATGCGGTGTTGGGGCTAGTATCTTTCATGGTTGAATGGCGTGCCACAGCTGGCCAATTTGCTGCAGTCAGCCACTTTTCATACTGGCTAGTAGAGACTAACAGTTTACACAATTGGAGGAGGTCTGTCTCAGAGGGTTCATAGGCTTCACAGACCAGCAAAAATTCCTCAGCAAATTTAATGGGATTTTCCTGTGGCTTAGGAAAACCTTTAATTACTGACAAAAGTTCTGTATGAGTCCAGGGTTTATGTCTCCAAGTGGGGCCACCCACTTCCGTCTTAAGGACCCACAAGGGTGCCAGAACAGTTTCGTCAGAGTCCTTTTCCCACCTTCCATCAGGAGCTCTTCTCCAGGAAGCGGAGGGAAGAGGGCAACAGGGTGATGGTGAGATCATTAAATTCGCAGTATCGAAAGAGGAATCAGGAGAATCTTTGCGGTTAAAACATGGAGGGGTTCTTTTTGGGGTTGTGGGACCTTGAACACTCTGCAAGGCTGCGAGGCCAATGAGGGTATTTTCTTTGTCCTCGTCATCGGAAATTACAGAAGGCCTTTCTTCCTCTTTTTCCTCACTGGGGTGGGAGTACGGAGGGGGTTGGGTTAGATCTGGATCATTACGCAGAACTGGGCAAAAGGGGAGCACTTGGGCTGGTGGTGGGAGAGGCTGCATCCAATAGGGACTTTAATTTATCATTAGAATTTTTAAGGCAGGTGAGCTTCGATTCGGTCCATCTACGATTTGCCTCTTCCCACCACTGCATGAAGCAATCTACCTCTCCTCTAGCCAATTTAGTTTTGGGAAGGCCAAGTTTGTCTTTTAAGACGTCCACTCGGTCTTTGTCCCAAGAACCTAACAGTGGCCACTGTGATTTGGGATCCCTCAGAGTCAATCTAGACCATTTTTCCAGAAATTTACAGGAGTCCGGACCCTTCTTAAAATACATAAAATAAGCCAGCGTCCCTTTAGGGAACTGCTCTGACTTAGATGTCTGGTTACCCATACAGGAGGACTTTTCACACACTAATCACACAAGAAGAAAATGTGGGTTTGTCAGAGCGGTACTCAGTGCAGCACACAAAAGGAGTCCACAGGCTACTGATTCAGTTGCCCTTGCTTTCACAGCAGGGGTTGTACCCAAGGTGTGGTGCGGCTGGGATTGTGCAGATTTCACTTATTCAGACCGTGGGGATGAGAACCCCTTGGTCGGCCAATCCGTGGATGGAGACAGCGCCCAGACTCAAACACTCCACAGGGAGGATGGATAGACACAGAGACAGGACAGTCCTCAGACCAGACAAAACATAGAAATACCTACCTGACCAGAGTCCTGATGTCAGATCCCAGGATCCCTACCAGAACAGAGTGGGAACCAATAGGTTCGATGGCGTAGACTACGCTGTGGTCATGCACCTTTCCATTCTTGCGGAGGACCGCTTGGGCCAAACACCCAGGTGCCGGCTGCCACGGTCGCCCTGCAAGAGGGTCACACAGCCTCAGTGAAGACGGTTGTCATCTCGGTGGGACCTCCAAATTGTCAAAGTCAGACTCAGGACTAACAAATTTGTCAGACCACTCTGTTTATTAGGAAAGCTGCTCTGCTAATGCACCCAGAAAATGTGAGTGCCATACAGGGCTCAAACCCCTTGATTTATACAGATGAAAGAAAGCAAAATTAACAAGATTACAAAAGGTGCAGGACTCACATGTTTCCCATGAGACTAGTCACAGTATCTTCCTTTCCATGAGACTAGTCACGTATCTTCATTTCCATATCAAGCCTCAGCAATCTCCTGTCCATATCTCCCTGGTTATCTCAATTACTTTCTGTCTAACACCTAATGTTCCTTTTTCTGTTATCCCAGACACACCTGGCTTCACTCTGATCCATCCTGCATACCTACAAACAACATTAACAGAATCTTCTCTTTCCTGTTCTTGAACTTATACTATTATTACAGTATAATTCATCTCTCTCTTACAATATAATTCTTTCTACTTTCACATTATCAAAAGAGGAAAAAACAAGTCAGATCAGACAGGGGGATGTGAGCCTTAGTCAGAGTCTAATTGGGAGCTATTAGCACCCAAAGCAGAGAAACTGCCTTTGTAAGCTGTGAGCCACTCCCAGTCTCTGTTTGATCCATGGTTAATGGAATCAAATTTGCAAATAAATTGCAGCTCAGAGATTTCTCTCTCTATTTGATTTTTAATTTTTTTTATTTTTAATTTTTTTTATTTTTGTTTTTTGTTTTTTTGTTTTGTTCTGAAACAAAAAAATTTTAAAAATCAAATGGAGAGAGAAATCTCTGAGCTGCAATTTATTTGCAAATTTGATTCCATTAACCATGGATTAAACAGAGACTGGGAGTGGCTCGCCCTTTACAAAGGCAGTTTCTCTGCTTTGGGTGCTAATAGCTCCCCATTAGACTCTGACAAAGGCTCACATCCCCCTGTCTGATCTGACTTGTTTTTTCCTCTTTTGATAAGTGCTGTTGATACTGGGCCATTTTCACCTTGCTGAACAGACCTTGTCAGCTCTGGCCCTCCCCCTTTACTGCGACCCCACTCTTTAAATACCCCTCTGAAACCACCCCCCCCACTCATACATCTGATTAAGTGGGTCTTTGCCCACAAAAGCTTATGCTCCAAAATATCTGTTAGTCTGTAAGGTGCCACAGGACTTTTTATTGTTCTATAGGGCTTAAATTTGGGAGAGTAGCACACAGAGGAAGACCCATATGCATGACTTCATTTCATGTGGGGAGACTGTTGCATTGCAGCCACCACACTGTTCTTGGCACATAGAAGACTCAGGTCCAATGACATGGGATCCACAACAAGTGGGAGTCTGCTGCAGCCTTCATCCACCTTCACAGCTGTTGTAGCATTGCCTTTGCTATCCTCCACCTGTTCTGCCTTTGAGGACTTTTAAGATTGTTCTTTGTCTGGACCCTCCCCCTTGATCTTGCCGGCATTGGTGACCCCGCTGGGAGCACAAGACTCCCAGCAGCCTCACTCTTGGGTTCATTGGAATACGCAAGGCCACTGACCACGACAGGGTGATGAGCTGGAGAGTAGGTGTGGCATGTAGCATGAGCACTAAAACAGGCATAGAAAGCAGCAATTCTCAACCTCTCCAGGCTTTTGTACCCCATCCAATAATCTGATTTGTCTTGTGTACCCCCAAGCTGCACCTCACTTAAAAGTTACCTGCTTACAAAATCAGATAGAAATACAAAATCATCACACTATCACTAAAAAATTGCTTACTTTCTAATTTTTAGCATATAAATCAATTGAAATAGATATAGTAGTTACATTTCAGTATATAGAACAGAATAAGTAATTCAGCATCTGTATGAAATTTTAGTACTTTTTACACACTGTTGCAAGACTGGCAAACATGTAGATGAGTAGTTGTACCCCCCAAGAAGGCCTCTGCATACCCCCTGGACATGTACCCCGGTTGAGAACCCCTGATGTAGAGACCTTAATGTAGAATGACCATATCTTCCTAGCCCAAATACAAGACCCGGGGTGGAAGGGCAGCTCCCCATCTGCAGCTGCCAGCTTCCCCACCCCTCAGGGCACTGGAAAACCATGCTGGTGTTCTTCCCAGCTTCTCCAAGATGTGGGGAGGTTGGAACCGGGCAGCAGCCATGCCAGTGCAGCTCTCCTGAGGTGTGGGGAGCCCGGAATCGATGGCAGCTGTGCCAGGTGCAGCTCCCCGGGGCTGTGGGGAGCTGGGAACCAGGTGGCAGCCATGCCCCCCACACTACAACCTATTTCCATAGCAAGGCCTCTTGCTGACGCCAGCAGCTGCACCTGCACTCAGCAGGGGGCCTGAATACAGGGCAATTAGCTCCTTTGTTAAATAAATTGGGATGCCTTCCTGGCGTCCGAAATATGAGGCTGTCCCGCAGGGCCATAACAAGGATGAAATGAGCGAGGCAATTGCCTCAGGTGCCACAGCTCAAGGGGCACAGCTAAGACGCCAACGGCACCATTTTTAAAAGCTGACTGGGTGGCTCTGTCCAAGCCGCATATGGCTCTTTAAGGAGCCATTTGTGAATTGGGATGCTGTTGCCTCCCAGTTGACTCCTCCTCCGCTCCCTCCCTGCTCTGCTTTTCCTTGCTGTGCTAACTAATGGAACAGCTGTTAAAGCAATTAAATTTAGTTCACTTAGTTAGCATGGCAAGGTAGCAACTGCCTGCAAGGCAGGTGTGGATGGGGGGGAGGTATGTGGAAGAGGCAGCGGCAGTGATGGCGGTCTGGCAAAGGAGTAGCGGGGGCATCACTAGCACTGGAGCTCAGCTGCTCATGTGAGGTAGAGTGGACCATGGGAGTGGGTGGGGGTGGTTTGTCTGGGGCTGAGTGTGGGGTTTCAGCTGGGGTGTGGGGAGTGGTTTGTCTGGGGCTGAGTGGGGTTTAATATGCGGGGGCAGGGGGAAGCAGCTTGGGACTGAGTGTGGAGTTTAAGCCGGTGGAAGGTAGGAAGTGGCTTGGGGCTAATAGTGGGCTTTAAGCTGGGGGGGCAGGCGGGAGTGGCTTGGGACTGAGTGTGGAGTTTAAGCTGAGGGGGTGAAGAAATCAATCTCTCCTCCTGCATTCTCAGGGTTACATAACTCCACCACAGCTCCCAGAGAGGGCTTTGTGACAGCTGATTCTTCTGTACGTATCTTAATGAGGGTAAATCTACATCATCTGGTAGATTGACCTGGTCAGGGCTGATCTTCCAGGGTTCCATTTCGCACACCTATTGGGGGCACGCAAAATCAAACTCCTGTACCTCTCAATCCTGCAAAGAGAAAGGGAGGTTGAAGGGAGAGTTTCTCCTGTCGACCTCCCTCCGCGAGGATGGCCAGGTAAGTCGATCATAGATAAATGATTCCAGTTACACGGTTGCCGTTGCTGGAACTGCGCATCCATGATCGACTTTAAGGTCTAGTGTAGACTCAGCCTGAACTTCTGAAGATGGAGGGGAGGAGGTTCCTCCTGGACCAAATTTCTGTAAAAAAATGAATTTCAATTCTCTTGGTAAAGATTTGCCTGAATAAAAACAGATTAGGAAGTTGAACTCTGAGCCCCCAAATTTTCGTTATGACACCACTTTTTGCTCCACTCCAGAAAACAATTAAATGAATACTCACTAAAGGAATGTGGCAGTCAGCCACGCCACTGCCAGCTGCGATCTCATTAGAGTACACAAGTTAAGCAGGGTTAGGTAATATCAATAATTGCATGGGACACTACAGAAAAAGTGAGAGTTTGCAAGAGTTTGTTCTTATAATTCAATTGGAGGGCACTTTTCCTTTGCAGGAGGAGTTGGGAGACAATCCACTGCTTCAGCATTATGCTAAGGAGTAAGCCAACTGAATAATACTAAGAATAATTAATGAATACAAGCAGCAAATCCAGTTTCTATCCACTGTTCAGAAATATTCTGATAGTCGTGGGTACTCGTGAAAATATTCATCAAACTGCACCTTTTTTGCAAAAATTATCATCACGTGCACTGTTTACATTGAAAGTACAATACAAATTATTCATCCCTTATTTGCCTGTTTAAAGAGAACAGCATCAGGAAGCTCACGTAATACCATTTATGATACCCTAGGATACATGCATTCTGTGCTAACCAATCATATGGTTTATGTTGTCCAAGGGAAACATTAGCAAATGACACATAGTTTATAGTTCATATGCAAACCTGTTTAGCACATGATAATTAGAACAATCAGAAAAAAGAGGAACAATTTACAAATTATTTATGATTTGCCAAAAGAGGCTACATTATAATGACTAGTATTTGTCATGAACAACTGGAGAAAGTCTACTAGAATGCCACCGTGCTGCTGAAAGTTAAGTCTTCCAGAAGAGATGTAAACGCTGGTTTTGATGTTATAGTCTCCTTCATTCCCCAAATGTACAGTGGCCTCTATCCTAACATGTTTCCACTATGGCTAATTTGTGATCTGGTTCCTTAATTTTTCAGATCATTAATTGGAGATGTTACTCTTACACTTCTTTTCCTACAATAATATGCAGCGGTGCTGATAACGTTCCAATGGCTGGTTTTGGTCACCCCAAGCAATGGTGTCATATTTTTGGAAAACTTAATCGCACAGGCTGTGGCCACACTTGGCCAAAACTTCAAAATGGCCATTCTAATGGCCAAATTGAAGAATGCTAATGAGGTGCTGAAATGAATATTCAGTGCCTCATTATCATGCTGCCAGTCGTGGCACTTTGAAAGTGTTGCTTTTGAACGTGTGTGGCTCAGCTGCATGGGGGTCCTTTTAAAAAGGACCCTGCAAACATCAAAATCCCAACATCAGCTGATAGTAATGAGGGGATTTTGATGTTTGTGAGGTCCTTTTGAAAAAGACTCCCGTGTAGCCGAGCTGCGCGTGTTCGAAAGTGGCACTTTCTAAGTGCCGCGGCCAGCAGCATGCTAATGAGGCACTGAATATTCTTTTCAGCACCTCATTAGTATTCTTTGATTTGGCCATTAGCATGGCCATTTCGAAGTTTTGGCCAAGTGTGGCCACAGCCACAATGGAAGAAAACAAGAAATAGGAGTGCAAAATAAGTGAAACTACTCTTCAATTTCCCAATTTGATTTCAACTCATCAAAAACAAATCATAAAAGACAGGCCATTTAAAGAAAACCATCAGAGCTATGTAATTCCGGGCTTTGAGTAAACACATTAGAAATTATTAAAATATCTAAAGTACTTCATACCTCAGGATACTACCATTACAACAACTACAACACACTGGATAATATTGTTAACCTTTCAAGCTACAAACCCAACCCAGCTGAAGAGTATGTCTTATTCCAGGCACTTTCTTTCTGCTCCACCGCTTCCACGAACCTAATACAATTTTGTGGTGACCGTGAGGCCTTGTTTCATCCTCTCCATCTAAGGCAGGGTTTCCCAACCTATGGGTTGGGACCCAAACATGGGTTGCGATTACATTTCAAAAGGGTCACCAGCTGGGCTGGGCAGTTCCACAGGTAGCTATTAAGAAGCAATTTACACTTCTGAAGTCGTTCTCAACTTCTTAATTGGATTAACAGCCATCAGGCAGTTAAGCCAATAAATTACATTGTGAACTATTTCAGCTGCAGGGCAGCGAACTGCATACCTGAATAGCAGTGCCCAGCTCAGGTAAGGTGGGGGCCTGAGTCCGAGGTTGGGAGGGAGGATAGAGCTGATCAGCTCCCAGGCTTCTTAGCCTCTGCAGGAGATGGGGTCCTCACAGTGCCAGCAGGGTTCCTGCAGCTGGTGTTGCTGGCCTGGGCTCTGCACCCTACGCTGCTTCCAGCCGCAGGAGTCCCTGTGCCTCCCTTAGCCCCCTCCAGCCTGTGAGTGACTCCTAGCCCCCAAGTGTGACACCCTTAAGCCCCCAGCAGCCCCTAAATGTGATTTCCCTGGCCCCTGAGTGAGACACCCTTAGCCTCCTTCAGCCCCTAAGTGACTCCCAGCCTCTGAGTGTGACTCTCATGGCTCCCTCTAGGCCCCTCCAGCCCCCAAGTGTGATTCCCCTCGCCTCCTCCAGCTCAAGTGACTACCCTAGCCCCCTAAAGCCCCTGAGTGACTCCTAGCCCCTGACTGTGACTCCCCTAGCTCCTGATTGTGGGGGTTAAGCCAGGGGGAGCAGTCTGGGGATGAGTGTCTTTCCACCACCACAGCTCTCACTGACTATAGTAAATATAGTGTTCTTATGTTATTAATGTATTTCCCCTTTTCTATGAAATAACTATTGTGAATCTATAAACATGAGGTGGCACAATTTTAAATTCTTGCCTCAGGCACAAAATTAGCTAGTTATGGCTCTGCTGTCCCCCTCACCCCCTCATTTTTGAATTTCTGTGGGTCACCAACTCTTCCTCAATTCTCAAAATGGGTCCCCATCTGGAAAACATTGGGAACTGCTGAAGGGAATACTTCTAACACACCAATGAACAGCAAAACAAAAAGGCAGTCAAGTAGCACTTTACAGACTAACAAAATAATTTATTAGGTGATGAGCTTTCGTGGGACGGACCCACTTCTTCAGACCATAGCCAGACCAGAACAGACTCAATATTTAAAGCATAGAGAACCAACAGCAGTAATCAAGGTTAACCAATCAGAAAAACAGGAGAGCAAATCAGAGAGCATGGGGAGGGGGGAGTCAAGAATTAGATTAAGCCAAGTATGCAAAAGAGCCCCTATAATGTCCCAGAAAATTTGCATCCTGGTTCAAACCCCGTGTTAATGTGTGGAATTTGAATATGAAGGAGAGTTCAGCAGTTTTCGACACATTAACACGGGGTTTGAACCGGAATGCAAATTTTCTGGGACATTTTTAGGGCTCTTTTGCATACTTGGGTTAATCTAATTCTTGACTCCCCGCCCCCTGAACCCCTGCCCCTCTGCTCTCTGATTTGCTCACCTTGATAATTTTTTTCTGATTTGTCAACCTTGATTACTGTTTTTGGTTCTCTAGGCCTTAAATATTGTTCTGGTCTGGCTATGGTCTGAAGAAGTGGGTTTGTCCCATGAAAGCTCATCACCTAATAAATTATTTTGCTAGTCTGTAAAGTGCTACTTGACTGCTTTTTTGTTTTGATAGTATATAGACTAGCAGGGCTCCCTCTCTGTTACCAATGAACATCAGTGTGACTTGCTGGATCCTGCCCCCGCCACCAACACCAAAAGAAGAAGAATTCTTTGTGGACTCCCCCAGTAGTCGTAATGACAGTGTAGATTTCTATACATAATGCTTCCACAACTGCGCACTGACTGAAATTATATGCAAAAAACACCGAAAGAGACACAATCACAGGTGTGCTGAACATTATGCTGTCCAGGGTCTCAAATATAACTCGGACATTATAATCAAGCCGGCTGACAAACGGGGTGCTGTTGTCATCATGAACAAGTCAGACTATGAACAGAAGGCAGCTAGACAACTCTCTAACGCCACATTTTACAGACCTCTTTTCTCTGATCCCACTTTAAAATTCCAAAAGAAACTACACCATCTACTTAAGGAACTCCCTGTCTCTCTCTACTTGAGACCAAGTTCACTCAGACACACCGTCCAAGCCCTGACCTAGATTATTCTATTTACTGCCTAAAATCCACAAATCTGGAAACTCAGGGCACCCTGTCATTTCAGACATTGGCACCCTTACTACTGGACCATCCAGCTATGTAGACGCCCTCCTCGAACCCTAAGCCACCAGCGCTCCTCACTATCTCCAAGATACCACTGACTTCCTGAGGAAATTACAAAGCATTGGAAACTCTCCTGACAATACCATCCTTGCCACCCTGGATGTAGAGGCTCTCTACACCAATATTCCACATGAAGATGGACTACGTGCTATCAGGAATACCATCCCTGATATTACCCCAGCAAATCTGTGGCTGACCTATGTAACTTTGTTCTCACCCACAATTATTTCCAATTTGGGGACAACTTATACCTCCAGATTAGCAGCACTACTATGGGCACTCTCATGGCCCCACAATATGCTAACATTTTTATGGATGACATAGAGCAACAATTCCTTAGCTCTCATTCCCTATTACTCTTTAAAGTGCTACATTACTGCTGCTTTGGTTTGTTAGAATACAGACTAACACAGCTCTCTCTCTTTTACACTAGGAATTGAGTAAGCTTGAGCTAAGATTGCTCAGGAACATTTCATCCCCAATATACACTTACTAAAAATAGCGAAATTATAATTTAAAGCACCTAACACCTCATCCACATCAGAAAACTCATTTTACTGCCCAAATATGTTCAGACTCTTCAGCTCCAAACAAAAAGTACTTTCAATTCTCATTTATAGTCAGTGCTGCTGCTTTCATCCAGTTTCACTGCAATGCACAACCCCAAACTCTGACCTCAGAGTTTCAGATATGCTCGCCATGGATACTTTCTGGTAATAGCTAGATTGGATTATTGGTACAGAAAAAGCTGTTCTCACTTTTTTCCACTTTTGGCTGGAAGGATGGCATAAGAACTACAAATGAGTTTGTTGTGGAGCTGGATAGTACAGTTTCACTGCAGCTGGGAGGTGTTAATTTAGGTTTAATGGTGTTTGACAGGGCACGTAACTTCATCTTGTGATATTTTAGCCAGCAATTCCCCAGATTTAGGCCAAATGTGCTTAAGTGACTTTCTTTTTAACCCTGTCACTAAGTTAACAAACTTGTGGATGAGGGATTTCTGTTTTTTAAGTGACCAATCCAATTAAACGTCTTTCCCCCACTGAAGCTCAGAGCATTAACTATAATAATAAAATAATAATTAACTCTAATAAATAATTGTGTTACTATTTTATTATTACTTATGTATTTTTCCTTTTCGTATAAAATAGCTACTATCAATATATCAACATGAGGGGGAGCAATTTTATATTTTTGCCTCAGGTGCAAAATTAGCTAGTTACAGCACTGCTGTCCCAGCCAAAATGGGACGGTTGGTCATCTATCTTAATAAGACTTTTAACAGAGTGCCACAACACATTCTCATAAACCAGCTCAGGAAATGGGATCTAGAATAAATTGCTATATGGTACAATTGGTTGAAAGAGTAGCGCCATTAAGATTTCTCTTTCAAATTGGCAGGGCATATCTAGTGGAGGATTCTACAGGGGGTCAGTTTTTAGGTTCTATTCAATAATTTAATGAATGACTTGGATAAAGGAGTTGAGATTATGAGCTGAAGATTTTTAGCTTACAAAAGAGGTTGCACAAACCTTTGAAGTCAAGATTAAACTTTAAAATAACTTCGACAAATTAAATAACTGGCTTGAAATGAACTAGATGAAATACAGTAAACATGACATGCAAAAACGCTCTGTGAGGGAAGTAAAAGTCAAAGGTACATCTACAAAATGGGGAATTGGTCAGTAGGTGGTAGTGCTGCTACAAAGGATTTTTGGGTTAGAGTGGCTCTCAGGTTGAATATGAGTCACCAATGTGGTATTGTTGTGGAAAAGGCTAACATTCTAAAGCAGGAGTCAGTAACCTTTCCGAAGTAGAGTACTGAAATTTGACCTTTTGACCAATTTGAGTGCCAGTGATACTCTTTAGAGTCACTAAGGCTATGTCTACACAAGAAGCATCTGTTGACAGAAGTTACTGTCAATAGGGAAATCTCAACAGAACCTCTGTCAGCAGAGTGCATTTACACACAACTTGCTCCGTCAACAGAGAACTGCCAGACTGCACTGCCCTGTGGTGCCAGAAAGCAGAAGGGCAGCTCTGCGAAGAGGCCTGCCTTGCAACCAGAAGCCCGCTCTGTCGACCAAAGTGTCTACACAGCACTTTTGTCAACAGTACTCTGTCCAGAAATTGTTATTCCTCAAATTTTTGAGGGATAATACTGTCGAGGAAAATGCAGAGTTCTGTCAAGACTTTGTTACCAGTGTAGACGCTCCCTGGGTCATGTCAACAGAAGGCACTTCTGTCGACGAAGCTCTGTAGTGTAGACCTAGCCTAATAGTCCTAGTTATAACAGCTTAATCAATAAATAAATTAAGATGCAGAACTTCACATTTTCAGTCTTTAAATCTTCATCCAGCTGGAGTTTTTTAAATATCTAAAAATATCCAGGATTTTAGTACCCATTGAACCTCTCTTATCCCAGATTCTCTGGTCTAGCAACAGCCTGTTTGCCCTCAGCCAGTTGTTAATCACAGAAAATTATCGACTTTCTCTGGGCTAATGTCTGAAGTCATTCTCTTAAAAAATTACACAATATTTTCATTGCTCAAACATATTGTCAACAGCAATCCCACTTTTCACACAATTTAAAAGCAAATGAATGCAGATTTAGAAGTGCACTCTTATTGTAAGGCAACTCCTGAAATGTTTATTTTTATGGTGCTAGCAATTGGAGGACACTGAAGTCCATTAATCTATAACTGGAAGTTTGCTTGAGAGTTGTCAGACTACTGCTGTCACTGATTGCCTAATTCCATTGTGTTCTGTTAGTGAAACTCTAGCACTAGTTGCATCAAGAAATAACCGATTTGTGTTTTAACACTGATGAACATGGCGTTACAAAACCGCCATTAATCCTCATTTAGCAACAAATACGCCATGAATATTTTATTGCTGTCTATATAACAGCAATGTTGCATTCCTTTTCACTTGTACAAATGTGATTATGTTGGCAACAAAAACACAATGACCCTTTTAACCCTATCCATATAATTTGACAGAATGGCTTTGGACATACATATTGCTGAGAGCCGTTTGGTGATGATTAAGTTTGCTGATGATGGCATGTCTCCATTTAAATTTTCAACCAAGCAGCTCCCTCGCAACTGAAAACTCAAGAATATCAAGACAGCTGGTTGGCAACTCTTATTTACAAGATAATAACTTGGACATCCACTCCCACAAACCAGCCAAAATTGCAATCCCTGCAGTCCCTTGTGGCCCAGGGTGGGGCAGCCCAGATGGCCCCAGGTATGCAGCATGCAGCCATCACCAGCCCCTGTAGGGAGCCACGGAGGTGAGCTGCATTGAGGGAGGAAGAGCAGGCTGAACTCCTGCTGTTTGCCAGAGGAAATTGGTGAAATTTTACTGAAAAAGATGTAAGCTGAAAGTTTGGATAATTCCTGAAAGACCTGATTTTCCAGCCATGACTGTCTCGCAGACTTGGGTCCTGATCTTGCAAACACATGTTTAAATGTGTATGTATCTTATTAACTGTTTTCCCTGGACCTCTTGAAGGAAATTTCAGCCAGTGTGGGCTTCCATCACTGTTGTAATTTGGGGTGTGTGTCATAAATGAATACCTGTAAAGGGTTAGCAGGCTGTCAGCAGGGGGCAGTCAGGTAAACACTCTTTTAAACTAAAAAAAATCCTCTTTTAAACTAAGGACAATTGCAGTCTGAGGGATCTTTGTATGGCTGCTGCAGAGGGAACAGAAACACAGTCAGGTTATGGTTATTTTAAAATTGGTGTAAACTTTTTCACTTGCTCTGGTTAAAGATTTAATTCTTTTCACTGTACTCTGTAATGTCTAAAATGAATCCCAGTGCTGCAACTGGTGTAGTTGAGTATTTTCTCTTGTTTTGTGAATAAATTATGTTTTAAGGCAAAAATTTGCTCCGTGTCCTGAGAAGAGTTTGTGTATATTCATGCCTGAGACCAGGGGTGTGCAAAGTTGTGGGGTCAGGCCCCCTTGGGGGGACTGAAATTTTGTAAGGGGGGCCAGCACAATTGGCTGCTGGATCTCAGTCCCATCTAGCTCATTAAAAATGTTGAAATATGTTACTGTTTTAATGTATTTATGCCAATTAAGAAAGATTTTATAGGCTATGTCTACACTAGCCCCAAACTTCGAAATGGCCATGCAAATGGCCATTTCGAAGTTTACTAATGAAGCGCTGAAATACATATTCAGCGCCTCAGTAGTGTGCGGGCGGCCACAGCACTTCGAAATTGATGCGGCTCGCTGCCGCGCGGCTCGTCCCAACAGGGCTCCTTTTCAAAAGGACCCTGCCTACTTTGAAGTCCCCTTTTGCCCATCTGCTCACAGGAATAAGGGGACTTCGAAGTAGGCAGAGTCCTTTCGAAAAGGAGCCCCGTTGGGACGACCCACGCGGTGGCGAGCTGCATCAATTTCGAAGTGCCGCAGCCGCCCGAATGATAATGAGGCGCTGAGTATGTATTTCAGTGCTTCATTAGTAAACTTCGAAATGGTCATTTACATGGCCATTTCAAAGTTTGGGGCTAGTGTAGACATGGCCATATTCTATAGACTTATTTTCTAACACATGACAAAAGGGGTTTCTTTTTTAATATGAACATAACCAACATTTCCATTGGTTTGGATTACATTAAAGAGGTAGTGGTGGGGGTGGGGCTGCAAATTGCAGAGATGAAAAGTGGAGCCTGATGTAAAAAGTTTGCTCACCCCTGCCTATCAAATTACAGCTCTTTTTGTCTAAGCTCTTAAAAGCTTGGGGTTTTCCCCACACGAAAACATCCCAAGCGTGCCTTCCTAGATTTAAAAATTTTTAAACTTTTGGTGGTGGCAGCTACCTCCCAGGGTCAGAAAATCTGTGACCTGGGGAGGTTTTTAAGCAGAACCTTTATAGGTAAGGTATTTTTAGGGTTTGGTAGGCCCCCACTTTGCTGCACTTGGAGTGTTAGAGTGGGAGCACAGCCCTTACAGGAGCGATAACCAGGTTACCGCCTCACAAATACACAGATTTGGGTATATGCAGAAATTGCCTGTCAGGCGCAGGGTCAGCCAATCATTTGCATAAATGACAACAGCCAGAAATCCAGAAAGAGCTCCTCTGTGTGGCTGTTGAGAGCCCTTTACACTGGTCTGGTCTACATTAGGGATCAAAGTCAATCCCAGATACACAATTTTAGCCACGCCATTAGCATACTTAGAATCAATGTATCAGGATTGACTTTGTTCCATGGTGTAGATCAAGGGTCTTCAGCCTCATGCTCATGTCCCTTACTCCAGGCAGCAGCATGGCAGACCAGGGTTGATGGCCAAGCCGGGACAGACTGATTTTTGCCACACCTTCACTGATGTCACAAAATCGAATTCTGGTGGATCGATTGCAGCATGATCATAAGTATAGCCATACCCTCTGCCTCAAACTACAACAGAGAGCTGAGATTAAGACTTGAAAGGCCTAGCCTGATCCAGGTAAAAAGCAAATTTCTTCTGTCTCATTTCTGATGCTTGTTTTCCCTTTGTATACTGAGGCTTTGGAAAGAAAGTTGGAAAATAAATTGCTTACATAATGTGAAATTCAGCCACCTGAGGCTACTTGGGTGAGGTCAAAGGAAAAACTTGTCCCTAAAAACAAATATAGGGAGGCTGATATTAAAGTTTGCAGCTCATCTATTTTCATGGCCAAGGTAACAGACAGTTTCGTAGATAGTTGTGACAGAGAACCAGGGACTAATGGCTCAAAGAGCTACCCATCAATTTTAAGAGAGTGAATATGTGGCTTCAGGCTATGACCCGATGGGTATGATTCGAACAAAGTCTTTAGCACTCTGATGGGCACAGAGATAGAAAAAAGTCAATTGGCTGTCTAGAAGAGGGTGGACAGCTGCTAAATGCACTCGGATTTAACTAAGCAGTAACCCTTGTTTCAAAAACGGAGAATAGTCCAAGATACAATAAAGTGGGGCTTCAGCTGGGGAGACATCCTTTTAATTGATCAAATGGAAAAGCTCTCGTCCATTTAATAAGGTGATTGGATCTATTTTAAGGCTTCTTACTATCTGGCAGCATTTCCTGCACTACATTAAAGCTAAAAAAACCCCAAGACCAAAACTAGCCCTGTAGCACTTTGAAGACTAACAGAATGATTTCTTAGGTGATGAGCTTTGGTGGGACAGACCCACTTCCTGAGATCTTGAAATTTCCCACATCTGACGAAGTGGGTCTGTCCCTCCAAAGCTCATCACCCAATAAATCACCGTATTATTATTTAAAAGTGCCACAGGACTTCTGGTTTGCTATGTGAAGACACAGTCAAACAGGGCTACCTCCCTGTGACTACCTTAAAGCAAACATTTTGCGAGGTTGTTTGTGTTTTAATGGCTACAGAGCTTTAACTTAATGCATCTCAACGTCCACGACTGTTTAACACTGTTCTGACATTTAATTGATTAATTTTTAAATGCTTTATGTATTACTCTTGGGTTATAAATGACGTTAGCGTTGACTTCACCAGGCCTATTCACGAGCATCAAACCCACGCAATATCGCGGGCTGGGAGCAGACGCCCAAACAGAAAGCGAAACGAAGAGCGGGCAGCAATGCAGCGGGAGCGCTCGGGGGCCGGCCGGCGCCTGCAGCCCGCCCTCCGCAGCGGCACAAGCCTCCGGGCGCGCGGTGCCTTTGCTGGGCGGAGCGGAGCGGAGCGAAGGGGAGGCGGCCGCAAGCAGGGGCTGGGCGCAGAGGCGGAGCGGGCGCGCAGCCGGATGGGCTCCCTATGGCGCTGCTGGTGGTGGTGATGGGCGTGAGCGGCGCAGGGAAGTAGGTGTTTCCCGGGCACCGGGGGCTCCGCTCGCGGCCGGGCCCCCTTCCGGCTCGGCTGCTTGCCGGGCCGCACGGCTCCTTCCGTCTCCCTCGCGGGGGGCGGGCTCAGCTTTCCCGCGCCGCGGTCGCGCTGTCCAGGCCTGGCTTGAGGTGCAGGGCCCGGGTCAGGAGCGGAGGCTGCGGGGTGAACACCTGCAGCGGGGAGGCTGGTCCCTGAAGGGGAGGGGAGCGCTCCTCCGAAACCTGCCCTGCTGCGGGGCTTCGCGGGAGCAGCTGAAAACTTACCCCGCAGGCTGCTCTGAGGCGGCAGTGCCTGCCCCTGCTGCGGCAGATCGGCTGCAAGGGTTCTTTCCAGGAGCCCGGGGGTTAATTAATCTTCACAGAAAAATGAGACCTGGCCCTGAGGAGCCTTTGGTGGTTTACACCCACAGATGTACAGAGGGTGTCTGAGGCGCCCAGTGACAGTCCAAAGATAACACTTCCTCTTAGTAGTCCTGGGAGCCCATCAACCATGGGCTCAGTGCCCTGTGGTGTCCGATGCCTCCCTCACTGTTTCCTTCCATCTTTCCCTGTCTGGTGCAGTGGCTTAGTTTCAGTAGACTAGCTCTGCACCACTCTACTATATCATCTACCCAATCGCTGTGGGGTCAGCCTCTCCTATTCAAACGATCCATTATGCCAAATACCAGAGTCTTGACTTTTTGTTCATTATTCATTCTGCAACTGTGCCCAAATAGCTGTAACTTCCATTGCATAACCTGCTGCAGTAGGTTCTCTTTTGGCTGTATCTTCCTGTGTAATTACTTGTTGGTGACCTTCTGCACCCATCCTATTCTCAGGATCTTTCTGTAACAACCCCTCTCGAATGCCACTATCCTTCTCTTCAAATCTTTTGTTATCACCCACATCTCACATCTGTACAACATACTGCTGAATACACATTTTCAAGACATTCAGCTTTGTTCCTAAGCTAATCACTTTGCTTTTCCAGATCTTATCCATCACCTTCAAACTTGTTCTTGCTTTCATTATTCTAGTCCCTGTTTTCTTCTGACAGTCTAGTTCATACGGCATGTTGCTCCCCACATATATGAACTTTTCTACATTCTCTAGGTCAATCCCATCTACACTGATCTTCCTTCCTATTTCCTTATCTCCAAGTACAATTTTTTGTTTTATCGACATTCCTAATCGGTCTGTACAGCTGCCCTTCCTGTTTAGCACCTGCACCATTTTCGCTAGCTTCTCACCTTCCTCAGTTATAACTATTTCATCCATGAACCTCACGTTAGTTATTTTCCCATGCACAGATATCCCTTCTACCTCTTCCTCGATGTTGTCCTTCGCTCTCTCTAGATGCGTGACGAAGATACTCTGCAACGTCGGATCTCCTTGTCTTGTACCTCTACTCATTCTAAACCAAATTCTCAGCTCTCTCTACATTCTCACTGCTCCCACCGCATTCTCATTGATATCCTTCAACAACTGTATCAGTCTGCTATCCACTCTGTAAGACTCCAACACTGCTGAAGTCACTTTCTAATCCATACCACCAAAGGCCTCTGAAAATCAATGAAGCAAGTGTGTTTGTTCTTGTTCTTTCAGTGAGCTTTCTGCACTATCAATCTAAGTGCTGATATCTGCTGTATGGTACTTCTCTCTTTCCTGAACCCCACTTGCTTGTCTGCTAGTTGTTGTTCTATCTGCGATCTTAGTCTCTCCGTCAGTATCTTTATCAGCACCTTGCAATCAGTCAGTAGTTCTTGCACTCCAATGTATTTCCTTTCTTGTGTATTTTCACTGGCACAGATCTTGTCCATTCTTAGGTGCCTTCTCTTCTTTCCATGCTGTTTACATAGTCCATGTGTTTCCTGAACCACACTTTCTGTGCTGTTGGATTTGATCGTCTCTCCCATGATCTTATCATGTCCAGGGCTCTTGTTGTTTTTTAGTCATTTCACTGCTCTTCATACTTCCTCCTTTGAAATATCAGTCTCGCTCTCTATACTTGGCAGAGATACCCTTTTCAGTTCTTCGATCAGTCTCTCTGAGACACTCAGGTGCAATTATACTTTGTATAGGTTGGTGCAATATCTCGTCTATTGCTGCACAATCTTCTCCTTGTTCATGAACACCTCTTCGTTCTGATCTTTGATTGCCATCTGCTTCATCTGCCACTTCCAATTAATATTCCTAATCATTTTATACACTTCCCTGGTCTTACATTTGCAGTAATACCTCTCTCTGTCTTCAAACTGCTCCTCCAACCATTTTGCCTCATCATTTCTGGCTGCTTTCCTTACGTCATTGCATTTCACCTTATATTGCTGTTCCTCCCTCTCAGAAACATCCCTTCTCATCTTCAGCGCTCTCTTCTCTTGGACCAACCTCAGTGTCTCCTGCGTAATCCACTTCTTACTGATCTCTTCTTCTGGAACAGTCTCCTCAATTGCCTTTCTATAGCTATGGCTATCCCTTCAACTCTCTTATCTAGGTCCTTCTGTGTGCCCGCATTCCTAATGTTCTCTTTGAGCACTGCTCTGTACGCACTCCCTATTTCTTCCTTGCCTAGCCTTGCCGTGTCTCTTTTCTTCTTAAACTGTGTCTAACACTTTCTCTTGAGTTTTATCTTGATGTTTGCAATCAGTAGACTGTGGTCTGAGTCTATATCCGCTCCTTAGAAAGTTCAGCAATGCTGTAAAGATGTTATCCATCATCTTATCAAAATCGTGTCTATCATGTTCTTGGACTTCCCATCATTCGATCACCATGTCCACTTCCTACAGTCCTTTTGTTGGAATCTTGTGTTGTATATAACCATCTCATGTGCCTAAGTGAACTCTAGTAGTTTCTCATCTCATTCGTTACTTTCTCTTTATCCAAACTTTCCCATGGCTCTCTCCCAACCTTCATTATCTTTTCCAACCTTTATGTTCCAATCTCCTCTGATGATCAACACATCTCTCTTTGGTATCTCCTCCAGCGTCTTTCTCAAGTCTTTACAGAATAGCTCAATCTCTTCCTCCGTACTGTCCAATGTGTGTGCATACACCTGAATGACTGAGATGTTGAACGGTTTTGCTTCAAATCTCGGTATCATCGTTCTTGCACTCACTGGTTTGTATTCTAATAATGCTGCTCCTGTCTTCATGCTTTGTTTTGTTCTCTGAACAAATGACTTCATAACCACACCTCTCTCCGAATGCCGTCCAACGCATTTCTGCCAATCCAAGTATATTGCTTCATGACAGAGTTCCTGGGAGCCCATTGAGCCTCTAAACCTGATTAGTACTATGTCATTTTCAAACTGTTCTTGTGGCAGGTTGTGGGATACTCTAAATTCACTAATAGTGGATTTTGTAGAATTTAAGTACAAGTTATTGCTGAGATAAGAGTGGCTTTACTTTTACTTTATTTCTGTAGTTTGAACAATATCTACTGTCTTCTGTTCGATAGCTGCATAAACAGTTTTTAAAAGCTAACGCACAAATCACAAATGGACACGAGAGGAGTTAGAGCTAAAGTTGCCTTTTTTTCCCCCCGATATTTCAGCACATATCAGCCGCTGTTCAGATAGTGATCGGTTATGTACTATGGGACGTAGAGATTGTTTGGCTTTATCAGTTTAATTTATTTGCTCCTGTTGGGTTAGTATAGGCTAGGTGTCTGCAACCAAAATAGCTAGAGGAGCCTTTCTTTTTTCTTTTTCAGTTGAAAATTCAAGAGCCACAATGCATGTGAATACGAGATGGTCTTTAATAAGTAACATTAAACCACAGTTTTTGTAACCCATCTTTTAAGAACTGCGCGCACACAATGATTTGTAATGTAATGTTTACTGCAGGACATTCACAAACTTTTTACATATTCTGTTTTCTCACACTTTACATGACTTTCACTCCCCAACCATCTCTCTTTCTGGAGGACACTAGATGTCATCTACTTTCACCCGTCAAATAGAGTAAGCATAAAGAGACAACAATTATGTTGTTTCAAACAAATACACTGCTCATGTGAATTCATATTGCAGTGTTAAGCTCATACTTTGGTGCCTCTTTGAGTTGCTTCAGTGACAGGAAATGAACTAGCAAACCTGTCTCAATGTCTCTTGCAAACCATGTTAGTTTTCACTCAAATAATAGCAGGTCTTCTAACAGTAAGAGAGCTGTGTTTTCCCTTTCCTCCTAACTTTCTGTTACGGCCATTTAAACGTGAGGTGATGTCCACCATGAAAGTGAAATTTCTGTAACGGCATATGATCTGACAGCTCTGTGTTTTACAACCCTTTTCCAGCACGGAGACCTTAACTTCTTCCAGACATGCTGCAAAACATGCAAGCATGTTTCCGCTGAAAGCCACCATATCTTGCTGTACTGGAGAAGGCTGGAATATTGACATTACACCTCTTCAAAAAGTGAGCGGAACTGCTGTTGGTGCAAGCCTTTTGCCATTACTTTGTTGACAATCTGCATTACCAGGGTCATCACTTCTGTGATCTCAGGTGGAAACGTTTGTGTACAGGGTGCTTCTTGATTAATAATGCAGTGAAACAATATCATGTTACGATCCAGAGTTTTCTTCAACAGCGAAACAAACCCCTGGTGTGCTCCTTCCATACTTGGTGCCCTGTTAGTCGTAACTGAGAGGGGTTTTATTTCTTTCAATGTTAGGGAGTCGATGACAACTGAAAAAATATCTTCTCCCTTATTTGGCCTTTGAGTGGCAGCAACTGAATAAACTCCTCTTGCAATCCTTCAGAATTCACATACCTGCCCAGCAGGGCAACTTTGCAACACCATCAACATCACTTGACTCACCACAAGCAAGAGAAAAGCCCAGGCCTGTATTAATGTCCTTAATCTGCTGGCTGGTGCTGTCTATGGCCATTTTTAGAGTTCTCTCTCTTGTTGTCTTCGCAGACAATGGCAGAACTCTAATTCTCTGAAAAATTTTGTTTTTGAACTCACTGTATAGCTGCTCTGATACTTTGATAAAGCACTCTTTTATACGTTTGCTACCTGTGCGTGGCTTTCCTTATTTCACAATGTCTTCAGTTGCCACAAAACTAGCAAAAGTTGTGCTATTTGGTGATTTCACCCATTTAGCAAACGTGTTCTTACTTTGCGCTGCTTTGCATAGCATCTCTCCCATGGCTTTTTTTCTGGCATCGCCAGCTGGATATTGTGCAGCAAAAGTAGTGTGTGTTTGAGAAAATGCCTCTCAAGGTTGATTTGTTTTTGTTGGTGAATGTCTCATTGCAAATGAGACATAAAGGGAGCTCTGCCAAACTCAATATAAATGCGAAGGATTGGGTCCAGTCAGTTAGAAATTCTTTGTTTTCAGCTTTGATTTTCCTCTTTTTTGAAGCCATTCCAACCCCCATTTTAATTATGTCAATTTTATGTCATGTTTACTTTTTCTTTCTTAAAATTTGTGTTTCCCTTCACAGCAGGAACGCCACAAGCTTCCTTTTCCTTTTCAAAATCAAGACTTTATTAGCAACATGATCAAAACACAGATACATATCACATCCCAGAATGCACTGTGCCTATTAAAGGGGGAGTTGTCCCACTTTTTGAGATCACATGTTGTTTGCCATTTAGATATGAATTGTTCATTATTGGGTTTTTAAACTTTCACCATTTATCAAATATAAATCAGGAAGCTTCTCTTTTTAAACTTTGCATTGAGAGCCACAAAGAAGTCCTTAAAGAGCCATGTGCATCTCCAGAGCTGTAGGTTGCAGTTCCCTGATTGAGGTTTTTGACTGCTAAACACATCTTGTATCTACGTTGCTTTATAGATTACATCAGTGTCTTTGTGCTAAAGAGAGAATCACAGGTCAAGGGACAATGAGGGAAATCGGCTTCAGAGGGTTGAGTAGGACCTACCTGACCACTCTTGTCACTGCAGGAGTGCTACTGTAAAATAATGCTGAATGGGTATTAACATATTCTCTTTAATATATCTCGAAGCACAGAGACACCCCCCCCTTTGCTGCTGTGGTTTCACCACTAAAGGGTTTGGCGAGTGACAGCAGGTCTGAAATGGCCGCAAAGCTTCTGATTCAATAACTGGCAAGCTTCCCCCTGGACTTGTAACTAAGTAAAAAGGAACAAATAACTTACAATACACGGCTATGCCTTCCTTCACTTTTTTTTTGGTAATGGCTTTAAAAAGACTCTCTAAGGGTGGGCTTCCTCACACAATATTCCACAGTACTCTGATGCTTGTTAGCTTGAAAAGAACTCAGAGAACTCCTTTCAGACCCCTGCAGGGTTTGTCTTGATTAGAATAAAATGTGTATTCTTAGAACATGTTAGCTAGCATCTTAGGAACGTCAGAAGGATTGGAAGAGAGACAAGAGTGTACCTTGCATGATAAATTCTTCTTAATTCTATGTACAAGTTGAAACAAGCTAAGTGTATATTCAAGAAGAAGGAGGGTGAATATTACAAGCCAGTATAGGACAGATTTACGACTACCAAACAAAGCAGAGAAAGAGCAAGGAAGAAACATGAGAAAAAAATCTCTTTTGGATGAGGATAATTAATGTTTGGATTGGACTAGTAAAGACAGTAACAGAAACAGCTATTTCTAGCACAGCTCAAAAACATTACTTAAAAAATGATGTGCTATATTACTGATCCCACAACTTTTTTACCTCAAATTTCCCTTAACCCTTGAGCTGTGAATTCAGGAGGAGGTACAAACAGAAGTAAAGGGGCCAAGGCTGGGGGTGGTTGTGTGTGACCACAACTGGGGGGCTTGGTTGGCAATCAAGGGGCAGGAGTGGGGCATGGAGTTAGGAGCGGAAGTGGGTGGTGTTCCCTCCCTGTCTGCTAGGGGGCCGTCCCAGTCCCTGGGCATGATCCTTCTCCCCTTCAAATGTTCCTCTTCCCTTTAAGGGGACTTCTAGGCTATATGTTTGGGGATCTCTGGGCTATATTGGAGTGCCCAAAGATTAGACCGGGGTGTCCAACATGTGGCCCTTGGGCTGGCCTTTTCATCTGTCCCCCGATGCCAGCAGTGGCGCCATTTTGAAAGCCAGCTCTGGGGCACTGGGTCAGCAACCTGCAGTTCTGAGCTGCATGTGGCTCTTTAAGGAGCCATTTGCAGCTCAGGATGCTACTGCTGCTGACTTCTCCAGCTCCCTTACCCAGTGAGGCAGTGCTGGACAGAGCCAGCTGGCGGTGGCAGACTGCAGCTCCTGCTGGGAGCTCATGCCTGGCACATGGGCTGCGGGTAACCCAGCATCTCCCCAAGGCCACGCACTGAGGAGGGCCTGCAAGTGCTGCATGCAGCTACCTGGGGCCGGCCCTGCTCTGGGCTCTGAAAGCCACAGCTGGGCCTGCTCCACCCAACAGAAGCTGGCTTCCTCCAAGAGATAGGAGTGCCCAAAGTCTGGCCCCTGTTCTGGCTCAGGGCCCAGAGCTGCCACATCTCTCCTGTGAGGCAGGAACCTCCCCAGACAGTGTCCCTCGCTCCCCTTGGAGTTACCTGGGCTGTCCTGAGCTGTGCTCCCCCAGCTTGCTGCAGCTGGCAGGAGTCTCAGCTGCAACCTGCCAGTCATACTCTCGCCAGTCCTGAGGCATGTGGCCAGGCAGCACCAGGTGGTAGTTCTCTCTCATCCCAGCTCTGCCATGCTGTGCAGACCGGGGGAAGCCTGGGAGAAGGTGTGAGAGCCAGCGACGGGCCGGGGAAACTCAAGTACCTCTCTCTGTGTGCACCAGGGAGTGCCAGGTGCCCGGCTCAGTTATCACAGGCTCACCCTGTTCCAGGAGAAGAACTCAGCCTCAGTCTGTAGAGCACATTCATGGCATTATATACATTTATTAATAATTCATTTTCAGTAAAGCCAAAGGTTAGATAGATATCTGATGCAGTAGAGGTGGCCTGGGGCTCTGGAGAGGGTTTTTATGACTGGGTGCCGCTTGGGGCTGTGTGTGGGGGGGGGTGGTCATGGTTTTAAGCCTGGGGGCAGGTTGGGGTTGTGGGTGGGACTAAGGGTGGGGGAGGGGGCAGTTTGGGACTGAGGATTTTGAGTCTGGGGGCAGTGGGTGGTGGTGGTCCCCAGAACATGTTAAAAGTTGCCTTGTGGCCCCCGATGAAAAAAAGTTGGATGCCCCTGGATTAGACCGTCTGATGTTCCCAGCGCTCTATCCAACACCTTTTAGAATCATAACAAGTTGTACTAAAGAGATTGGGTTATCTTACTCTGGGGCTGTGTCTACACTAGCCCCAAACTTCGAAATGGCCACACAAATGGGCCCATCAGCCATGAGCTGATGGGAATAAGGGGACTTCGAAGTAGGTGGGGTCCTTTCGAAAAGGAGCCCCGTCGGGACGAGACGCGCGGCGGCGAGGCGTGTCAATTTCGAAGTGCCGCGGCCGCCCGCATGCTAATGAAGCTCTGAATATGCATTTCAGCGCTTCATTAGTAAACTTCGAAATGGCCATTTGCGTGGCCATTTCGAAGTTTGGGGCTAGTGTAGACGTAGCCTGGAAGTTATAATGAAGATTTACCAGCCCAGGCCCCCTCTCTATTTTGAAGTAAGGAAATTACTAATATTTCATCCATATGTCAAAATTACTTTCCCAGGCCAAGGGCAAGTAATGAATTTATTCGGTCCATTCCCGTTGAAAGTGCAAAAATACTCCTGAAAGTGTTTTATCTGTCTTAGTTCCATACAGTTGAAGTTTTCAGTGAGGGTTCCACCATATTCTTTAGGTTATTCCATACTCTGATTTCTTCCTCTAGGATACAAGTGTTTCCCAATTCCCATGCTGTTTCTTCACGCTCCATTTCATCCTAGTACTCCTAATTATATACTGTTGACTTATTTCTCTTACATTTAATATGAATGCATGCATTTCACAATATAGTTGGCATTTAGCTCATCAATAATCCAATGCTGTCATGGATACAATCATTTGATCATTTAGAATGAGGCCCTCAAGTGCATAATCTCAGTCAAAAAATAAACATGTCTTTACATGCTGCAGCTTCTGTTCATCTAGAATTTCCAAGTCTTGTCATGAGTGAAATGCTGCTGGAAGTCACCACCAAGCTGCCGTGACCAAAGAAGACAACCGTTTGCTTTTCAAATTAGTGTAGTTGCAACTTTCAGAGTTTTACCAGGAGCCCTGCTGTTCTTAAAATCCTATTTTGAGCATGGTGTTTCGCTGTGATTCATTTGTGTCCCGAAATAGCATCTATGTTGTAGCCATAGCCTCCACATGTTCTATTATGTAGTAGGCAGGGGGCATGACTGATGCTTTCAGTAGCACTTTTCAGCCCCAAGGGGACACTGGCAGGCCTGTGTGCAGCCATAGCAAACGACTGAAGTCAAGCACTGGATATAGTGTGTTTGCTTGTTTCTGGATGATCTGTCATTTGTTCTGTTTGGACAACACCTAGCACAGTGGAGTTTGCTCTGTGACTGGAGCTTCTATGTGGAATGACAATGCACATAATAAATAAAATAATCCTAATAATAGGAATGCTGCAGAACATGCTGCCGCAGTGCAGCCTGCCCATTGATCTTACAAAGGCAGAATAGTTTAGGGAGCTTGGCTGACCACTACAAGTTTACTCCCCTCTGACTTCCAATTTGTAAAACAACTCAAAAACAAATCTCTCTCTCTGCCCTCACACCTCCCGTTTTAATGTTTTTCCCCCCTTAGTGGTTTATATTCACTACCACCTACAGATCTTCAAAAAATCATTTAAAAGCGGTGGGTGTGGGGTGAGTTAGGTGGTGATAGCTGTACTTGGGCTTGTCTACACTTGGCCCCAACTTCAAAGGGGGCATGGTAATCATGACACTTTGAAGTTGCCGTGGGAGAGAATTAGCCTAATGAAGTGCTGCATATTCATCGCAGGTTTTCATTAGTAATCTCCTATCACCCTTATTACCATGCCCCCTTAGAAGCTGGGGGCAAGGGTAGACCCAGCCCTTGTGTGTTAAAGAGAAGCGCTCATCAGTTTGGGCTCAAGCCACAGAACGCTTAACTGGATGCTATTACTGCTTGCTTCTGTGCTCTAGTTTTGCTAAAATTCGTGTGCAAGATGTAAATTCAGGCTAATTTATTCACTAAGTTTAAAAAAAAGGAAGTACTTGGAAACTGCTGAAAACAGACAGTGTTGTGGGTAGACGTCGTATTTGCATATCTGTAGCCTTTTAAATGTTACCAGACAATACTATCATCAAATACTCCTAACTGAATTTAAATAAATCGCACTCTCTCCTTCCTTTTCCCTTCTCTCCCTGGAACAGAGAATCTGAAGCATATGATTTTTGCTAAAGGTAGAGACAGGATGCAGGACTAGACAGACCATTTGTCTGAGGTATTATGGGAATTACTATGTCGCTATGACCAGTTACATTCCAAGGAGGAAAGATAACACCACTCTTCATATTAAGAGGAAGCTGTAATTATGAAGCAATATTTATATAGTGCTCTCCCTGTGTTCCCTTGCAGATCCACCATTGGGTCACATCTGGCTACTAAGGTACTAGCTTATTGAAATTTTACAATTGATTTTATTCACTTTTAGCAAGTCACTGTTAAATTATGAATGATTGTCTTATGTAACTATTATCCATTTGTAAATAGTTGAACAAGCCCTGACTGAATCAGGCATGGATGAATATCATCGTATAACGTAATGTGAATTTGACTTTCAAACATGGTATATTGATTTGCTCTTTTCTTCCTCTTTGTTATACCTTGTATTTCTGGGTGGTGTCATTATACAGAGGGTGAGATTCATATTGTGGTGCAGAAGTCTGTAAGTCTCCCACAATTGGACTTGCCCAAGTGACCTTGATAACTACTAAGCTACTGCAAACTTGTTTGTTTATGCTAAATTATATATATATATTTTTAGTTGGGATGGAAATTCTATGATGCTGATGACTATCATCCTACAGAGAACAGAAAGAAAATGGCACAAGGAATACCACTGAATGATGAGGTAGTTATTCTGTATATAATCCCACAGGCAAAGAAGTTGTTTAATTTCACCATTGACATGTCATTATATAGAAGTTGGGCTTCATATACATTAGCATTACAGCTTTTTTGTCCCTCTGTCCAAATCCAGGCTGAGTTTGCAGGGCTGGCACCAACATAAGAGAACTATATTTACTTGTAAACTATTAGTTATATAAAACTATTTAGTCCTCCAAAATATTTTGGTGCCTCACAAAACCAGAAGAAATGTTATAAGTTGCCGATCTCTCCCCAGCCTCCAAAGGACCCTCCATCCCAGCCAGTTTCTTTCTAGGCGTAGTTTAATTTTCCAAACAGATTAAAAAACAACGCAGTTTAACAAAAAAAAAACAAAACAAAAAACAAAACCAAAAAAACCATTCTTCGGCCCCTTCCTGGGCTGTCACCCCCATTCAGGGCTTTCTCCTGGAGGCCCGCCTCCTCCAACAGATTTCCACTGCCTCATGGGGGAGTGGAGAGGGATGGACAAATTCCTCCCTCCTCCTGCTACTGTGCTGATCCCTTTTCTTACTGAAGTCTGACTGTTTATAGCCCTGGTGCTGCTCCTCCCTCCTAGCTAACCAAACTTGGAAGACTGGTTCTGGCACTGTTACCTGCACAAGTTTCTCATCCCTTCCACACTCAGGGACACACACACCTTTACTCAATCCGTAGGGCTCAAGGCATGACCCTGTTAATTTAAACTCCCACTCTTACCCAATTCTTAGGGCTCAGGGCATAATTCCCTGCCAGTATGCAGGATCTGTGCCACTGAAAAAGCCTTACATGGTAGTATTCTTATTCTCTATTTATTTACAATTACCAAGAAAGCAGAATACATGCTAAGCACACAGTATCATACTCACCAGTCCTGATAAGGCAGGCAGACTTCCCCTGTTGGGACAGACAAAGTCACTCTCTGGATGCTGGTTGGTGCACCTATGGGTCTTGGGGTGTGAGTCTTCCTTAAGGTGTTCCTTCTTCCGTCTTTCCTGCTTGATGTTCTGTTCTTCCTCCTTTTTCCTGCTTGGACCCCAGTTTAAGTAGTGAAACTCAAGTCCTGCTTAGCTATACCATGACCAATTATTTTAGTAAAATTTTACTAACCAATCATAACCAATCGTAACATAATTATCTAACCAATCATAACCAGCCACCTTAACTGATTTACACCTAACAAAATTAATTATACAGCAGACGGGAGCAATTACAAACCAGAAAGAGAATATACAGAAAACAGTAGAAAAGTGAAGACAATCATCACAGAATGGTGATTCCACCTCAGCTATTGATAAGTCATTGCCTGCCAGACGAAATGCTGTTAACTAAGTTTTCTTTACCCATCTTGAGTTCTGTTTAACAGTGGGTGGCACTAGGATGTGGTCTTCTTCTTAACAGCCTGACGTGACACTATTGTACTGAAATGTAGATGGAATGTGAGTATGTGACCGGTAGCTTCACAATTAATGGCTGCTGCTCTTTAGTCTGGCTGCAGACAAGCTATAGACCTCTCAATATGGCTAGAGAAACCGCATTGGTTGTACTGTTACAGCACTGGGATCCAGGACCTCTTTCGTTTAAAGGGGCCATAAGATCAGAGTGTACATAATTGGTATTTGACATGATAATTGAGGGTCATAAACAGACCGAAAAAAGGAGCAAGGGAAGCAGAAGAACAAGGGTGACCATCGGATCAATTATTCAGTGAGGTGAGGCACATTTGTTTATTGCTATCGTTGGTCCAGGGTGAGACATATTTTTCTCCTCCATCAAGATATTTCGTTCAATCCCACCTTTGCCTAATCTTTCCACTCTCATGAGATAGCAAGAGCTTGTGGGAGGGATTTGAGTAGGGCAGAAGATATGATAGCAATCTCGGGGAAGTTCAGGGATGAGAGTAACTTATATTTCTTACAGTTACTGTGGTATCACACACCCTGGAGGTGTGGTGGGGGAGGCAGTGAGAGTACTTGTAAGAAATATAAGTGTGGGGGTCTCAAAGCAGGGGTTTGGGGAATGCTAGGGTATAGGGGGCTTACAGCAGAGAGTGGGGATGTTGGGGGCACAGGAATTGGGGTCAGGGGAGTAGTGGCTCGGGGCAGGGGTTGGGTGTGTGTGTGTGGAGGAGGCAAGAGGCTGGGATGTGGGGGGGTTGGGTTGTGTGTGGAGGGGAGCAGGAATCAAGGCTGGGGACTGAAGGTTGTGGGGTGCAGAAGTCCGGGCTGGTGGGTGAGGAGTGGCTCAGGGCTGCTTGCTGTTCCCCTGCCTGTTTGTGTCAGGGCATGAGAGCAAAATGCACAGTTCACCTGGCCTCTGTCCTCCCCTGCCAGAGGGAGGAATGCAGCGAACCATGCACTTTGCCCTTGCACTGACGAAGGGGGAGAGCAAGCAGTGCCTCTGTACAAATCTGTGGGGGTGGAAGGGCTTCAGCCTCCCTCCTCCCTAAATGGTGCCTGGTGGTGGGAAAACCTAGGCTGGGGCAGTCCTGGATGGTGGAAGGAGCATGCCCACAGCCAGCCCCCTTGTCTGGCTGCCTGCTGCTTAGCACAGCAGCCTGGAGGAGAGCCCCAGGAGCTGGGCTGGGAGCACATACCACTGCCTAATGCAGCCAGATGTCCCAGCCAGCTGGCTCCTTCTTACCGTCGTGGCGCACCAGGGTACGCCGGCGTACTTTCACCTCTGGGGAAGGCACAGCAGGCATAAAAGGCAGCATGAAAGGAGGCTTGGAAAACGTGAGAGAAGAAAAGATGTTTATCAGCGCTGGCATCATTCACCACAAGCAAAGCAAAGAGTTGGTGGTTGCTCCACAAGCGAGCTGGTAGCGGGGGTTTAGCCACAGTCGGTGGAACTCCTGCATAGCCTCCTTCATCAGCCTTGCTGCATCTTTCTCACTAGGTGTATGAAGTTTACTAGGTGGAAGGTTAGCAGCCGCTAATGCAGATTTAAGATTTCCTTTTTAGTGGTGTGTGGTGACATCTGCGTTTTTGAAGGGTGAGGTTAAGTGTTCCTAAATGTTTTCTCGTCTCCGTGTCCTACCCGATAAACATTTACAACCTAATCTCCAGTTTAAAAAGCTTGGTTTTGCTGGTTTATTTGGTTCAGGTTCCCCCCCTTTTTTGATCTTTAGAATTTTATAGCATTTGTCTGAGAGAAAAACAAGCACTCGCCTACATAAACAAGACACACACCTCAGTGGGAGGCAGCCGAGGGAAAAGCTGAATCAGCAAAAACTCACTTTACTTGCCTATAAACACAAACAAAATATTAGTTACCTACTTACATGCTTAGACTCTTAAGCTCCATTCTGCAAGTTGACACACTTGTGTAGATCCCAGCACCTGTGGAGAGTTCTACAGAGTTCATTAAAAGTCTGCCCATGTGAGTCAGCTTGTACAATTTAGGCCTTAGGCCTGGACCCACAAAAGAATGGTTAGGTGCCTAAACCCCAGGTTTAGCTGACTGAGGCTTTGTCTCCACTTAAAAGTTTAAAGCACTGGTGTGGCAGCGCTTTACCACAGCAGAGTGGCCACGACGGGAGTGCTGGGAGAGCTCTCTCCCGGTATTGTATGTAAACCACCTCCACGAGGGGAGCGACTAACTGCTGCCTGGTTTACACTAGTGCAGGACAGCACCATAGCTTGCTGCACTTGGGGAGCGGAGGGCTCCAGGGCTTTCCTTACCAATGCCAATATCCTACACAGCCCAGCTGGTGCCCTTCCCACAGGTGGAGCAGCTGCTCTGCAGAGGGGGTGCTGGGGGGTCAACAGCTGAGGTTTGCCAACTCTCCCAGATCAGGAGCTCTCTGCTGCAATGACATCCAGTCTGGGAGAACTGGCCTCCTGGAGCAGGGCAGGGCAGCCTCTGGGTAGCAGGTGGGAAGCACAGGAGGCGAGTGACTTCGGCATGGAGCACAGTGCATCTGTGCTGCCAGATGGAGAGAAGTGGTGTTTTGAAGGGGAAACCAATGCTTCTCTCTAGCTCGTGGCTGCCCCCTGAGCCTCCTGAATCTTCCAGCCCCCGCTTGTGCCACTTGCTGCCATCTGGTGAGCAGGGGCTGGGCGCAGCCCCTGGGGAGAGCTGGCTGGGGGATGGGGATGGCAGGAGCTGCTGCTAACCCCTAGGCTGGTGGGGGGCCAGCTGGGGGATGGGGCTGGAATCTGCCAGAGCCCCAGTGCAAAGCCATGGAGGAGGGGATATTGCCTTGAATTTAGTGGTGCTCTGTGCAGCTGTGTATGCCTAAGCATGGCCCTGGGTGTTTTTCACACTCCTGAACCAGAAAGTTGCAGCACAATAAAGTGGCAGTGTAGACATAGCCTAAGTGCCAGATTCTGTTCCATTGCAATCCACACAATCACTTGGTACCTGTGCTTTCAAGGTTAAAAAAAAAAGGATAAGTTTCTGCCTCTGGGCATGTCCACTCCATGCTTCATTCCAGCCTTCCAGACACCTACCTCCTGCCTAAGTCCTAAAGTGATTCACAAAGCCAGCTGTTCACCAAGTACTAAGTTGCTTGCGGGGCCTTCCTTTTCATGGGGAATGAGGCAGTCACCAAACATATCCCTCAGGAACTGTTGTCGGTGCCTAAGCCACGTGACGTCAGGCAGCAGTTTCACATGTACAAACCCTTCTTCCACAACTGAGTGTCTCCCCACTTAGGCACCAATCTCAGATGGAGTGGGACTTAGCATTCACCCCTGTGATGGGCATCTCCCATTGGCGAGCTGGGGTGGCTCCCCATCTAGTATGCTGGGTTTTGTGGATCACATTGTTAGGCATTTCCCTCTCCTACTTCCTAATTCAGGCTTCGTGGATTGAATGTCTTCCTGTGATTTTTGTAGTCACCACAATGCTCAGCATTCTTACCCTAACGAGCTGTTTTAAACATCTCTTTCACAAGCTAAGCAGTGTCCTAGCTTCATCCAGATCCTTCCCCTGCTCCCTCTTAGAGTTTTCCAGCAGGCATCTTAGGTGGTAAGGGGGCGGGGGGGGGCGGTCTCTTGGCATCTGGCAATTCCCAGTATCTCCCTTCCTCCCTCTATCCCTTTTGCCCAAGGCGGGTATTCTTTGTGCTTAATTCAAGCTTTTGTCACCTTGAGTGGAAAAGTACGAGATTCAAAATGGGTTTCCAGCATCAGCTGGCCTGACCACTTGTATTTCTAGGATCTACCACAGTTTGGGCTCACAGGACAAGCAAGGCAATTCTCAGGGTTTTTTTACTTGATCACCAAGCCATTCAGGTTCCCGAGCATCAGTGATGGCCCTCATTAGCACATATAGAATTATAAAATACACTTCTATCCCTTTTGCCCAAGGTGGGTATTTCTAACTTCACATACACAAATGCTAGGTGCACAAAAACAGGATATAGAGATTCAGCAGACTGTAAATGTAAAAATGTTACATGGCTTATTTTGCATAAAGCATCTTCAGGTATGCATGGTCATATTCATTACCTAATTTTCATAAAGCATGGGGGGCCATGACAATACGAGCATAATAACTAGGCACAAGGGTAAGAATTGAGGTTGCACAAAAGACCTGTCTTGTATTTCTTAACTTTTAGTTGCTTGACTTTGCAACCTAAATGCATAGGGTTTGTTTATATGTAAAATATAGTATATATACACATTTTCACAGGTACCAAGGCATGGATCTATACATGAATAGTATAGACTGAATTTATAATTTTTTCAGTTAATGGAAGCAAAATTAAGAATTCATACTCATTTACTGTGTTGGTGTTTATTCTGTTGTGCACCAGTACTTCAATTTTTCAGGTAATGGATTTACACAATTTCGATATGCTTTTGTTTTTGTAAATTTAAATGAAAAGTTTTATAGATCAGCCTTGAATGTAGAAATAGCTATTGGACCAGTGTACTGATCTGACTGCAGGGGAGGGAAAAATAGCTGGTCTATTTGCCTCCACACACCAAAGAAGGATTTAGAGATTCACCCATTTTTATATTGCAAGTTAACTGTTACATAAATGTCAGAACATTTAAAGTGACACTCCAAAATACATACCTTCAGATAACTTGTTTTGTTTCTAGGACAGAATTCCATGGCTTTGCAAACTACATGATATACTAATGAGGTAAGAGAACCTCAGACATGCAGAGTGATTGCATCTGTAATGATTATTGGTTAAAGTTGCATTAATGGGGTTAGGTATATAATACAAGTTGAACCTCTCTCATCCAGCACCCTCAGGACCTGGCCAGTGCCAGATGAGAGAATTTGCTGGACCAAGGTCAATATTCTGTAGCACACTGCTGACACTTTCACTGCTTACTGGGTGCTTAGAAGACATTTGGGGCAAATTGCAGCTAAATTACAGCACAGAGCGCGGTGAGCCAGGACTGGTGGCTGGAAACAAACTTTATGGGACCACGGGAAACTTGGTCACACCACACATAAATGGTTGTCTGGGTAACTAAAATCATGCCAGATTATGGATGCTGTCAGATGAGAGAGTTCTGGATTAGAGACGTTCAACCTGTATTATAAAAATATTCTGCAGTCAGTAAAACCATCCTGTATTCAGTATTCTGTGAAATGTTTTAATACTTAAAACAACAGTAAGGAAACACCTAAATACTACTACTGGATGGACCTTTTTGGGGTTGAGAGTACTTTCTTCATTGTCCGTATGAATATATTTACGTTTCAAGTACCCAGTTCAGTGGTAAGGTTGACACTAGTTAGTTCTAGAGGGCATACTGTGTGCACATAAGGCATTTTAGAAAATTTTGTACAAGTGATTTTGGAGCCTAAGTTCCTTTGACTTTTTATAAGATTTAGGCTTTTAAGTACCTAAGTCACTTGGAATATAGTCTCCTAAGTCAAGTGTTTAAGAACATTTTATCCTTAGTTGACTCACTTGCCATTGAACTTTGCAGGATGTGGGCTTCTGAAATAGTTGTCCTAGCTCAAATATTTAGATCTGTTAAAAATGAGAAAAATAATGTAAAAGTAATGACATGAGGCTTAGGGGAAAGAAGAGTCAAACCTAGAACTTTAAATTTCTGCATTTTGAATTTGCATGGGTTTATTCACAATGGCAGTCACCCCATAGACAATTACATATATTACAGCAACAAGATGATAACCCTCATCAGTAAAGATGGTTCTGAGCCAAACTTACAAGACTTCTGTTGTGTTCAAAATCTGGATTTGGGTTTTGCAGCATTTACCCTTTTCTGCTTATCAGGTGTACAATAAATATATTCTCCATCATGATGATTCATTTATGGATCTTGGCATGATAGAGACAGGAAAAGGAGATTTCACATTCTACATACGTGGTGTTTCTCAGAGTGGCAAGAGGCTGCTGAACTCCCAGGATTAAGTAAAGGATGTAGTTTCTTTTAAGAAGGGTCGGGGAAGACATGGAATTCAGAAATAACACAATAATCTTGAAAGGACCTGTCCTATCTAAACCAAGACTAAATGACTCTTATAGCAGCCTGCAAGTAGCAGGGTCAGACAGGCTATTTGCCTGTGGAACTTAAGTCACAGAATTGCCCATGTGTAAGGCAGCAGTAAAGTTAGTTTACTACTATGTATAATATGTTCACAATTTGACTACAGAATGAGTTTGTTTTTCTTTTTTTTTCCCGTATCCCAGTCACCCAACCTGTATGTTCATTTGTAGTGTCTAAAGCCAAAACTAAGTGGAAGGCAGGATGTGGGCTTTCTAGTGTAACATATGCCACTCTGTGCTTCTCCAAAGTTTTTAATCTTTGTTTTAAAGAACTCTTACCAGAGTGAAATGAAAGAATTACAAAGTGTAATTTCACTTGTTAGCATTAATCTCACTAAACCCAACCGTCCAGAGCAACTGTTAAAACAGCCAAGGTCATATGCAGAGTTCTCATCAATGTTAACAGGGGTAATATGGCTCTTCCAAAAAATTTATTTCAGTATCTTCAAAAACAAAGTGGAGTGGGTTAAGAAAAATTTGCGGTGTTCAGGATAGAACTGTACTCTAGTAGACCCTTAGAGGCAGCTTGTACATGGTGTAGGACAGTGCCTCATTCATGCTGTCCAACAGCCATCTCTCTCACCTGATAGCTCTCTCTTTGGAATTCAGTTACACTTCCACATTTGGGAAGATGGTGGCTGTTATGAAGACTCCAAAAGATCGAGGTGTTAAAAGGACAGTACGTGAAATCATGTTTTTAAAAAGCAAGTACCCTTACTTGTGTTAGTGATTTTACTTCAGAGTTCCCTTAAAATAAGGAAAAACAATCCTTACATTGCTTCTTTGTGAGGCTGGGTTGGGTCGCCCACTTTATCATCTATTGAAAATAATCAGACATGGTAATACACCAAATACAGGTACAATATTTAAGTCATTATTATTGAAATGTTCTTCCTTTGATAGAGAAGAATCAGATGAACAAAGTGTGATTCTGGCCTGTTCAGCTCTGAAGAAAATGCATAGATGCTTATTAGTAAGTGGAATTGATGCTCTGTATTCTAAGAGTGATCAGCTAAAGGAAGAAGGAAATTCTGCTACACGGAAGATCCTTTTTATCCATTTGGATGGATCTATGGAACTCATCACCAGCCGCCTGGAGAAGAGGAAAGGACACTTTATGGCAATTGAACTACTACAGTCTCAGTTTGATACGCTGGAGCCTCCAGCAGTGCCAGAAAACTTTATTACTGTGAATGTGGAAGAGTCTGTTGCTGAAATAGTGTCTGAAATTGAGAAATCTCTTCACTTAGGGCTTGCCTACACTAACCCCCTCCTTCAAAGGGGTGATGTAAACGAGCCCTCTCAGTGAATAGCAATAAGTTGCTGCACTGCATATGTAGCACCTCATTACACGAACTTCAAAGTTGCTAACTTCGAAGCGCCAGCCAGCAGTCTATCCCCGGGCACTCTGAAGTACATGCGCAATTTTGAAGTTTTCTTATTCCCAAAACATTGAGAGTAAGGGAACTTGAAAGTTGCACAGGTACTTTGAAGTGCCTGGGGCTACACGACTTGCTGGCGCTTCAAAGCGCTCATGGTGAGAATTATGCTAATGAGGTGCTGCATATGCGGTGTAGGACCTCATTGCTATTCACTGAGCGGGCTTGCTTACGTGCCCGGTTCTAAGGAGGGGACTACTATAGACAAGCCCTTAAAGTAATGCTTTTCTAGAGCAGTTTTTAAATTAAATGCAGATTGTTTTAACCATGTTGTATTTGTGCAATGGCAGCAATTACTTTCTCAAGTTAGCTGGCACGGTTTGCAGCGTTAACTGCACTGTCTTGACAAATTTTAAAGGGAACACTACTACTGATACTTTATGACCTGTTAAAACCTGAAGAAAATTTTCAAAAGTGAATGACATTTGCCTAACTCTTCTTCTGTTTAAATCACAGATGAAATTCCTATTGGCTTTGATAGATTATAGGTAAACACTAAATGTGTCTGACAATCCCATACTGGAGGTTTAGAGAGAACATGAAAATCACAACTAATTTAGCTTTCACGTTTTTCCCTTGCCTCCACACAGAATTGGCCCTAGTCATAACTACATGACTTTTAAATTTTGAATGGACACTGGAAAGTTGAACATCCTTTTAAGAGGAGGCAGAGTTCTCTAATAGTGCAGAAGGGTATGAACTTAGACAGCAGGGTTCAGACCCTGACTTCACTATTAGCTCCAGGCCTGATCTGGAGCAAGTCATAACTTCTGTGTTTATGTCCTTATCTGTGAAAATACTTGTCTATCTCACCTGGGTGTTGTGAGACTTCATTCTGACAAATACCTGGAGCTCCTGGGGGAAAGAGAGGGCTATGTAACTGCAAATTATTATTCTACCTAAATCTTTAAAAGTAAACTAAGTAGCACTTTATTGACTGTGATTTAGTCGTTCATATGCAAAATACACATACTGATGAAACAGGAGTGAGAATGACTCAGCCAGTGTAGTAAGGCTTATATGCTATTGGATTCATCAGTCCAGAACTGAGAGGTGTACTACTCTGCCTTCAGCTTGTCTGACAGGCAGCTATTCAATTTGACATTTTTCTGGCACCCTCCCCCTGCTACTGTGATAGCTTCACTCAAGCCTCTTATACTCAAGCTGTATTCCAAAGTATGACTTTTTGCTGTAACAAGAATTCAAACCTGATTTGAGGAACATCCTACATCAGGTAGGTGGTTTGCATTTTGCTCCCCACAGGCAATATTTGGATTTCACAGATGCACACCAGCCAGTTAGTATCTTATTTTCAATGTCCCTCCCAAACTGAGTCCACAAATTGGGGTCCTTTGCTACAATCATTTAAAAATGTACATACCAAAGGCTGCAATCCCAATTAGAGTACTTAAATTCAGGTGTAACTGTTCTTAAAAACGTGTTTACTTTCTTATCAACTTGTAATGCTTTATAGATGCTGAAATCCTTATTAAAGCTAAGACTATACAACTACAGCCTTAAGTAGTCTTAGTGAAGGCAAAGGACTACTTGTGTCTAAAGAAAAAAAGCAGTCCTATAGTGCCTTAAAGACTAACAGTATTATTTATTAGGTGTATATATCTCTGTTAGTCTTGTGGCACCTTATAGACTTTGTTGTTCTCGAAGGTACAGACTAACATGGCTACCTCTCTGATATTTATTAGGTGATGAGCTTTCATGGGAAAGACCCACTTCTTCAGATCTGGAGAGCAAAAGAAAAAACTGAGTGAAAACTGAGAAATTAACTAAATAGAGGGGAAAGAAGGAGTGGAGAGAGGAAAAAACCCTCTGATGTGTCAGTTAAGTGGGATATCTGCCATCACTGTGAATGTCAAAGATGGGGAAATTGTGCTTGTGAAGTGTAAGATAACTAGGATTGTTATTGAGTCCACAGTGATAGGTATCAAAATTGAAAATGAATTTCAATTCAGATGTCTCCCTTTGTAATCTGGTGTTAAAATCTCTTTGTCGTAAAAAACACAGATAATTAAGTCACTAATAGTGCATCCTGCCAAATTCAAGTGCTCAATTACCAGTTTGTGTGTATTCAGATTCCTAGTATCTGATTTGTGTCCATTCAGTCTTTGACGAAGGGATTGTCCAGTTTGTCCAACGTACACGGCAGAAGTGGATCTTTCCCACAAAAACTCATCGCCAATAAATATTGTTAGTCTTTAAGGCGCTACAGACTGCTCTCTTTGTTTTGTGAAGATACAGATACAAATACATGGCTACTTCCCTGAGACTATTCATGTGTAAAGAGAATATTCTGCATAATATATTCATGAACAAGGGCCTAGGAGGGCTATATACAGTCATTACACACAATCCAGTTTATTCAAGGCCAGCGTATTAAAAATAGTTAAGTGAGAACAAAACCCCTCATTACAACAATAAGAAATTTAAAGATACAGTCTGCTTTCTATACTTGGAAATTTTTGCATAAGTCGCACAATTCACAGAATTCAAAGAATACAACTGCATACTTAACTTTTGGGGAGCACATATATTTATCCAAAGATGTTTAAAATATCCTTTGAACATAGATCAGTGAATACTGGCCTGGACTTCACATATTTCCTGAAGTTAGTCCCCTTCGTTGGTAAGCCATGCTGTACAAGAGAAGTAATATTGTAAAGAACCTTTCTGATATATTTCAGCATACACATTACCCTCATTAGTACTCTCATCCCAATTTATGACCTTGATTATTGCTACTAGCTCACAGCTTTGCAGGGAAAAATGGTGTTATTCAGGGGCATCTTTGGGGAAATCAATTAACCATTAGCTGGATTATCAGTTTTAAAAGTGCATGTTGCTTCTTTTAGTGGACGTTAGACTTGCTCTTAGGGGTACACCAAATACCAGCAGTGCCTCCTTGGCACAATACTGTGCATGAGCATTGCGGATAGCAGTGAGAGAAAAAAATAGCAACGATCTAGTGGGTATATAGAAGTGACGCAGCCAAAAGTCAGACTGCATGAGATTGATCCATTTCTTTCTGTATTATTATTCTGTATAAAATGATCACAAACCTACTTAATCCAGAATCTGTCTGCAACTGTTTATTTCAGTGTGAATATCCTGGGCTGCTAATCAGTTTGATTTTTTTGCACATCCTTGTTGTTTGTTACAAGAGGAACAAGAACGGTCAGTTGTAAGATTATGGTTCAGTGCATCACATTAAAATGGGGAACAAATGCAACATTCCCAACACAAAGTTTCAGTTATTGTTCAGATCTAGAAACTAGTAGCGTCAACCCTAAAGTCAGTTAATTGGCACCCTCTTGTGGGGATTCCACTAAGTTAGCTCTGCATTTAATAAAGTTGCAGTTCTCCCAATACAGGTTGCACCTCCCTCATCTGGCACCCTTAGGACCTCACTGGTCCCAAACAAGGGAATTCGCCTCCTGCCATCCACTCAGCTGCTCTTCCCTGTTGCTGGTTCCACTTTTGCCCTACCATCTCCAGCCCTGTGGCCTCCTTACCTCCTGCTCAGACCTCAGCCCTTTCTGGGCTGACACGAGTCAGCCATGCTTGGGCTTCCAGCTGGGGAGACTGGCTCCAGACCCAACTGAGCTGCTGGATATGGCCCCAGCCTTGTGGAGGCCAGCTCTGGCCAGGGACACAAGCCCTGCCAGGCTCCCAGGGCCAGGCTTCCCTATCACTGGGCTTTAGCAGGCCCTCCCCCTAATAGCCTCCCACCGTGGGGACTTTGGTCCAGTAACCTCTGTGGTCATGCTGCCCCACAGTTGTTGCCGGACCAGAGAGTGCCAGTTTTGGGAGGTGGAATCTGTACATGTACCCCACACAATTCTACAGACGTAAGGCATATTCTGTCTCCAGCACAGTGTTCTCTGTAAGCTGAGTGCTTAGGCAGCCAACCAGAAAAGATTTAAATGTCACCCAGCTGATTAGCAAAGTGGCCACAGCTGGCAGCTTACGTTTCTGCTGGTGCCACACATCTGCAGATGCCTCTGAACATAATTTATTCTGCACATGGGTGGAAAACAGAGGAAGACTGCCAACTACTGCACAGTGGTGAGGCTGGGCATGGTTTAACCACGCATGGGCCACAATTATATATATTCAGGACACGTAGCCATCATATTGCTTAGCAAATAGTTACATCAAATCACATAGCATATGGCCAAATGTCAGAATTAACCCTCAGCCCTTCCCATCCAAAAACTGTATTGGCTTGGATTTTTTTAATGAGTACATAGAGATAAGTTCCTCAGTGTGTGCATAGGTACCTATATATCAGTGACCTCATTTCCATAAGTTCTTAATACCCAAAAATTCTGAAGTCTTGGATGCTCTGCACCTTTGAAAAGCAGCACCTTATTTAAACATATTTACATTTGAAAGTCTGAATTAGTGTCTTTATTGTTAAACAAAATTTTCATTTTTAATTAAAATCCACCTCAACATCCACATACCTGGTAAAGGATTGTGCTGTAGGTATAGCGTAAAGTCACATGCACAATCTGGTCCAAGCCAGTTCTTCAAGAACTGGCCCAGGACCATCTGAAAAACAAAGCAGAACGCTGAAGTGGGGAGGAACGGGTGTGTAGGAGCGCACTCACGTGGTCTCATCTCGCAGAACCATCACTACTACCCAAGTGAGTAACTTTTCTTTCTTCTTTGAGTGGGTCCCCGTGGGTGCTCCACATCAGGTGACTACACAGCAGTGACCCCGAAACATGGAGGAGGTGCTGAAGTTAGGTGTTGCTTGCCACAGAAAGCACTGCTGCTGGAAGGCGCGTGTCCGTCTCCATATGACACCATATCATGTAATGTTTAGCGAACATGTCATAGGACAACCACTTTGCTGCTCTGCAGCTGTCTTTCAGAGAGGCTTCTCTGAAAAAGGCTGTTGAAGCCGCCATTGCCCTGGTAGAATGAGCTTTGGGCAGAACTCATAAGGGGTTTTCTGTAATGAGTAGCACATCTTAATACAAGATGTGATGATATTTGAGATCCTTTGTGATGATAATCCTTCAATCTCTGTGCAAGGGATACAAATATTCTGTCCATTTTGCGTAAGGATTTTGGTCTGTCTATATAAAAGGCCAAAGCCCTCCTTACATCAAGTGCATGGAGCCTTATCTCCCTATTTGAAGCATACGGCTTAGGACAGAAGGATGGTAATGTTATCGGTGTATTTTTATATGAAATTCCAAGACGACCTTGGGAAGGCATGCAGGATGTAAAATGTAATATCACCCTGTCCTTAGAGAAAGTTATATAAGGTGGAATTGCCATTACTGCAGCCAATTTGCTGACTCTATGGGCTGATGTGATAGCTAGAAGAAGCCCCGTCCTTACGGTAAATAAATGACGCAAAATGGTGGCTAGAGGCTCGAAAGTTGGTCTAGACAGCGTGTCCAGCACCAGGTCCAAGCTCCATGGAGGTGAAATTGGCTTCCAAGAGAGGTAGAAGTTTGCGCGGCCTTTTAGGAATCATGATAGGATGCGCGAAAACTGTAGATCCTTCTGTAGTATGCCTGAAAGCTGATATGGCTTCAAGGATGGTAGAACAAGCCCTCCTTGTTTAAGGTCCAGTAGATAGTCTATAATTGTAGGATGGGTGCCTCTAGAGGGTGTAGCTGTCTCGAGGAACACCAAGAGGCAAAACACTTCTATTTGTAGTTGTGAGTCTTTCATGTGAAAGTTAGTCTGCTACATATTAGTACTTCTTTTACCTGTTCTGAGCATAGGTTCTCTGAGGCGCTGAACCAAGAATCAACCATGCCATAAAACAGAATGTTCATGGTTGGGGGTGAGTCAGAGCCCCTTGATTCTGTGTGAGGAGGTGCAGAACTATAGGGAAGGGGCATGGAGGGCAAAACGACATTCATTGCAGAAGTGGGAACCATTGTTGACAGTCCCATGGGGGGGTATGGGTATCAGGTTGGCTCGCTGTAGCCTTGCCTTGCCTTCTCTGGGACCTTGTGAATAAGTACTGCTGGAGGTGGGGAAGGCATAAAGTAAGGGTCCTTTCCATGGTATGAGAAAAGTATCTCTGAGCGAGTCTGGACCAAGACCCACCCTGGAGCAAAAACGAAGGCATTTTTTGTTGTTGCAGGTTGCAAACAGGTCTATTGGAGGAAAACCCTACCTGTGCAAGATGCGGCCAAGTGTATCGGGACGGATCTCCCACTCATGGTCTGATGCAAATGGTCTGCTCAGCATGTCTGCTGCTACATTGCTGATGCCCGGTAAGTAGGAGGCTCTCAGGATTATGTTGTGCACCAGTACCATAGGCGAACAACCTCCACGCACAGCATACGAGACTTGGCTCTGACCTGTCGGTTGATATAGTACATTATGGTAATGTTGCTAGTACTGATTCTGACCACTATGCCCTGTAGAAAGGAAATGGTAGGAAGGAAGGAAGGGAGGAAGGAAGTGTTTGCATGCTTTGAACACCTCTCTTGGCTCCAGCGTGTTTGTATGTAGGGCCATCTCCTGTTGTGACCACTGTCCTTGCACTGGATTTGTCTCCCATGTGTGCCCTCCAGCCTATGCTAGAAGCATCTGTTATAAAAACAGAAGTCTGGGGTTGGTGAAAGGGAATGCCTGATACTAGGTTTTTGGGGTTCATCCACCACCGCAAGGATTTTAGAACCTCTGCGGTCGGCGACACCCTCTTGTGAATGGTGTGTATACTGTCGCTAGCCAATGTTGGAGACAGCGAAAGTGCAGTCTGGCATTTTGTACCACAGATGTGGTGGCAGCCATGTGGCCCAAAAGCTGGGGGCAAATTATCACCTGTACTGTAGGACTGTGTATCAGGATTTGTATTAGGGATTGAATGGTGAGAAAATGAGGAGTAGGTTGGTACACTCTTGCTGTGGGGGAATCGAGGTGAGTCCCTATAAATTCTATGTCTTGCATGGGTTCAAGTAGTCTTCACGATGATATGATTGTGAGAAATAGCAAAAGCTTGATCCCGGTGAGGAGCAGGATCATGAGTGCTGCCTATAGGTATGGTGGAAAGAGTAAGGTAAGTGAGATTGCCTTGATGACAGAGGAGGAGATGGAGATATCTGACGGGGATATTCACACGAGTGGCGTGGTTGCTGTCAAGTTGGCAATGGAGGCCTGAGCCAAGGAGAAGGAGGCCTGAGAAAAGGAGATGGAGGCGTCAGAGGCCATTCTGGTATAGTTGGCTCTGGGGGAGAGTTAGGAGGTGAAGGTGATGCCATGATAACCAGGGCAGGACGAGGACTACAGCGGCATGTGTTGGTTTGCACTTTTCTGGCTTGTGGAACAGTGTGATTGTCGGAGGCTGAAACGTACAGTGCTGACGGTACTCATGCCAATATGGCTGCTATCGGACTTGGTGCCACAGGCCTCGGTGCAGAATCTGTTGGTACCATTTGTTTTGATATTTGTTGGTGCTGGCCATGGTTCCAAAGTTTTTGGTGCAGATTCCGTAAGTACCGAGGTCTTTGGTATCATGGGCCTATATTCCAGGACCCCCAGTGCTGACATTGTTCTCTGTGCTGGGGATGATTGTCTCGGTGCCAGTTTCTGATACTGGCTGTTTTGAGACATGTGAATTCCTTGGCTCTGAGGCACATCTGTGAGCCTGGGCAATAGCTGCTGACTTGTGCTTTTTAGGCTGTTTGTTTCCTTTAGATGCAGAGGGATCACAGCTTTCAGTCCCATTCATCCTGCTTGTAGATAGAACCGGCAAGGATCCAGTAGGAGATTCTCTCTTTTTCTTATGGCCTGAGGATGCCAATGAAGCCACTTTGCGCTTCTGAGGTAGGGACAAATCCTCATGGGGTGTAAGCTCAGAGGTCATAAGCTGAAGAGCCTTATCAAAGAGAATCATCTTTACCCTCATCTCTATCTTTTCTGGCCCTTGCAGTGAGCTTAGAGTAGTGGGGACATTTCTGAGGCACATGGGCCTCCCCCAGGCAGCAGATGCATTGGCTGTGGCCATCAGAGGCCAGCATGGCTTCGTGGCATGACTCGCACCTTTCAAAGCCTGCCGCAGACATTTTTTCTTTTCTTTCTTTCTTTTTTCAAAAGAACAACAAACAGTATTTAACAGTACTTAAATATAGTAAACAGTAGTTAACGGTCCATAAGAACTCCTAAATAACTCAAACGCGTAATGTAATGTGTCCTTTTCTCCCCTTCTCTTTCTCCCCCTTTCTTTTTTTTTTTTTAAAAACTACGTCCAATAAAAGTTTTAAAAAAAGTTAAAAAAGTTAAAAAACTATTAGCAGGTGAAATCAACTTTTCTTTCAGGTGTGTGTTGGAGCACAAGTGAAGTTTGTCTGCAGCTGCTGGCAGTTGAGAGGAACTGGCTTGGACTAGATTGTGCACATGACTAAAAGCACGCGAAGGGCCCAGCGCACCTCTGCGCATGCATGGTCCGACTAACTATGGCTTGAAAATCTCCAAACTGTGGTACTGGGCTGAGCCCAACACCTGATGTGGAACACCCACAGGGAGCACTTGAAGAAGATGCCATATTAGGAGAGCATCACCAAAGAGCCAAGAAGCAGAAAGTTGCATCATCCACACAATCCTTCTAAATTTTATCAAAACAATCTAACGTTGGGCTGTTACAAAGGTGAAACCTCCTAATAGTACCAAACACCACCAGATAAGCCAGGAATCTCTTAAGGTGGCCAAGGCAAACTTTGATGGCATTCTGCCTGGCAAGGAATCCTTTATCGACAGTTTGGATGTGAAAGCCCTACTTCCTTTGTTTTGTCTTTATGGTCCTTACCTCTCTATTGTCTTAGCTTTTTGGTTTCTGTCTGGTTCTTTGGTTGTTGGTTGAATAACTAATTTTGTGATATTTAAATCAATTAAGGTAGCGGGGCATGATTAGATAAACAATTGTTTTACAGCACAGCAGGATGAAACAAATTGTATAGTAATATTTTAGCAAAATGCTTGGTTAAAGCATAGCTAAGCCGAACTGAAGTTTCACCACATAAACTGCAGTCCAAAAGGCAGTTCCCTGGAAACAGTTCTGGGAGACATCATCAAGAACAGAATTACCCAACCTCAATTCCCTGCTAATCACACCTTGCAAAAGCTGGAGTCCCCAGATGACTGAATCCTGACTGGCCAGCAGGAAAAGTCCATCTGCCTTCTTGGGAATGGCGAGTATTGCATGCTCAGAGTGTGCAGTCTGTTTTTGGTGACTTCTCACAGAATCACAGAATGCTAGGACTGGAAAGGACCTTGAGAGGTCATCGAGTCCAGCCCCCCTACCCTCATGGCAGGACCAAGTACTGTCTAGACCATCCCGGATAAACATTTACCTAACCTGTTCTTAAATATCTCCAGAGATGAAGATTCCACAGCCTCCCTAGGCAATTTATTCCAGTGTTTGACTTCTGTGACCGTTAGGAACTTTCTCCTAATGTCTAACCTAAACTTCCCTTGCTGCAGTTTAATCCCATTGCTTCTTGTTCTAACCCCAGAGGCCAAGAAAGAGAAGTTACTCATTTGTGTGGTAACAATGGTTCTTTGAGATGTGTCCCCGTGGGTGCTCCACATTAGGTGTTGGGCTCGCCCCAGTGCTGCAGATCGGAGATTTCCAGCTGTATCTCGTCGGGTCGCGCATGCGCCGATGCGCGTCAGTCCTTTGTGTGCTTTCGGTCATGTGCGCGATCCAGTCCACGCCAGTTCCTTGATCAACCGCCTTGGATGCTCCTGAAAAACACAAAGCAGAACTCCGAAGCGGGGAGGAAGGGGTGGATAGTGGAGCACCCACAGGGACACATCTCAAAGAACCATCGTTACCACACAAGTGAGTAACTTCTCTTTCTTCTTCCAGTGGTCCCTTTGGGTGCTCCACATTAGGTGACTACCCAGCAGTGACCCCAAAATGGAAGTGGGTACAAGATTTATGTGCAGCTTGCCCTTGAAAGGACTGCTGTCGATAGACGCGTATCCTCATCCAACACCTGGTGAATTGCATAGTGCCTGGCGAAGGTGTCGTAGGATAACCATGTTGCCACTCTGCAGATGTCCTTTAATGCGACTCCTTTGAAGAAGGCTGTTGACGTCGCCATTGCTCTAGCGGAGTGAGCCCTGTGTGGAACTAGCAGAGGGGTTTTATGGAGCTCGTAGCACATTTTTATGCAGGATACAATATTATTTGAAATACTTTGTGATGATAGGCCTTCCCGTTTTGATCTGGGTGCAATAGACACCAGGAGCCTGTCTGTTTGCCGGAAGGGTTTAGTTCTGTCTATGTAAAAAGTCAATGCCCTCCTCACAATCGAGCGAATGCAGCTGCACTTCCTTACTCAAGGTATGCAGTCTCGGGTAGAATGATAGAAGAACTATTGGATCATTAATGTGGAACTCTGAGGCAATCTTTGGAAGAAAGGCCGGGTGTAATCGTAAAACCACCGCTTCCTTTGAAAACGTTGTAGTATAGGGTGGCATTGCCATTATCGCTGCCAGCTCGCTCCCCCTGCGGGCTAATGTAATTGCAAGAAGAAAAGTTGCTTTTATGGTAAGTAGCTAGAGGGGTACAGTGGCCAATGGTTTTGAAGAGTGGTCCAGACAGTGTGTCGAAGACCAGGTCCAAGCTACATGAAGGCAATAACGGTTTCCGCGGGGGGTATAGATTTTCGAGCCCCTTTTGAAACTGTGTGGTAATGGGATGGGCAAATACAGTTGACCCATCCTCCATATGTCGGAACGCTGATATAGCTGCAAGATGGACCTTTAAGGATGATGAAGTGAGTCCGTCTTGTTTCAGTTCCAGTAAGTACTCTAGGATTGTGGGAATGGAGATGTCCAGAGGAGTCAATTGCTTGGACAAACACCAGGATGTAAAACGTTTCCATTTGTGTGCGTAAGCCTTCGTGGTGGAGGCCCGTTGACTGCATTGCGGGACCTCTTTTACTCCTTCTGAGCATGTTCTCTCTAAGGCGCTGAGCCATGATTAGCCATGCTTTCAGGGGGAGCATTTGGAAGATGAGGGTGTGTTATGGACCCCTGACTGTGTGTGCAAAAGTCCGGTACTATCGGGAAGGGGAGTGGTGGGCAGCACGACATGAGTAGCAGCAGAGGAAACCAGTGCTGTCGATCCCATGTTAGGGCTATGAGTATTAGGCGTGCCTTCTCCCTCCTCGCTTTTTCTAGGACCTTGTGAATGAGCCTTGCAGGAGGGAAAGCATACAGCAATGGGCCCTTCCATGAGAGCATGAAGGCATCCCCCAGTGAACCTTGCCCAATGCCTGCTCTGGAGCAGTATTGCGGGCATTTCTTGTTGGTGTAGGTGGCAAACAAGTTGATCTGGGGAAACCCCTATCTGTTGAATACATTGCGGAGTAGGTTGGAGCAGATCTGCCACTCGTGCGTGAGAACAAAATGCCTGCTTAGTTGATCCACTCTCACGTTGTGGACACCAGGCAGGTATGAGGCTTTCAGTGTTATGTTGTTTGCAATGCACCAATTCCATAGTCGGCCCGCCTCTGCGCATAATGCACGAGATCTGGCTCCGCCTTGGCAATTGATATAGAACATTGTGGAGGTGTTGTCGGTGTTGACTCCGACTGCCTTGTCCCACAGGTATTGGCGGAAGCTCCTGCATGCTTTGAACACTGCTCTGAGTTCTAGTACGTTCATGTGCATCGCCATCTCTGCGGGGGATCATTGCCCCTGTGTCACTTTGTTGCCCATGTGTGCTCCCAATCCTATGTGGGATGCGTCCGTTGTGAGAAAGACCGTGATTTGTGCTTGATGGAAGGGCACCCCCTGATAGCAAGTTCTTGGGGTCTGCCCACCATGCCAGAGACTTTCACACCCCCATTGTGGGTGATACCTTTTTGTGAGTGGTATGAATCATTGGCCTGTACACAGTCACCAACCAGTCCTGGAGGCCTTGAATATGTAGTCTGGCATTCTGCACCATGGACGTGGTGGCAGCCATGTGCCCCAGGAGCTATAAGCAAGTTAGGATTGGCACTGCGGGGCTGTATGTCATCACCTGCACTAAGGATATGATGGCGTGAAAACGTAGTAGAGTCTAAGTGTGCCCCTATGAACTCTATCTTTTGTGGGGGCTCTGTCATCAGTTTCTGGAAATTGATGACTAGGCCCAGCGAGAGGAAGGTCCTTGTAGCGATGTCTATCATGCGCAGGACATCTGCCCTTGAGACGCCTTTCAGAAGGCAGTCATCCAGATACAGAAAAATGAACACGTCTTGAAGATGCAGGTAAGCTGACACTACTGCAAGCATCTTGGTAAAGGCTCTGGGTGCTGAAGAGAGACCGAATGGAAGGACCCTGTATTGGAATTGCTCTGTGCCCACTTTGAAGCGAAGAAAGTGCCCATGTGCCAGATTGATTATTATATGGAAATACGCATCTTGTAAGTCGAGGGCTGTGAACCAATCCCCATCGTTCAGTGACTATGGAGGCAATTGTAGTCATCTTGAAGCGCTGTTTGTGTAAATGCTGGTTGAAAGCCCATAGGTCCAGGATTGGCTTCCAGCCTCCTTTTTTTTTTTTTAACTCTCTGTTAGAAAGTATCGGGAGTAGAAACCTTTCCCTTGGAATTTGTCCGGGACTCTCTCCACTGCCCTTATAAATATGAGGTGGTCTACCTCTTGCTTTAACATTGTCTTGTGAGAGGAGTCGCTGGGGAGGGACTGGGGAGGGGGTTTTGGTGGGATCAGGGATCGGAAAGGGATAGTATATCCTTCAGCTATAATTTCCAACACCCACTTGTCCGTTGTAATGCTTGCCCATTGTCAATAAAAACGGTCTGTGTCGGTGGTGGAACATATGCTGTGATTGGCAGTGAGACGTTCTTGGTATTGCAGTCCTTGACATAACCGTCAAACTTGCTGTCTTGGGGTTTGCCCCTGGTGGTGTACGACCTTGCTAGGGATGTCTCCTGGATGTCCTCTACTGTTGTTGGTGGCGTCCTGGATCGTAACCCCATTGCTATTGCGAGAGCTGGGGTTGGTACGTGTAACGTCTTTGTTGTGGGTAGAATCTCTTCCTCCTATAGGGAGGGGTGTACATCCCCAGTGTTCTGAGTGTGGTCCTCGAGTCCTCGCTAGAATGTAGGACTGAGCTGGTGGAGTCAGCAAATAGCTTTTCCTTGTCAAACGGAAGATCTACGATTTTCGTTTACAGATCCTTGGGGATGCCAGATGTTTGGAGCCATGACTCTCTATGCATAACCACTGCTGTGTCCGTGGAGCATGCTGCTGTGTCCGCAACATCTAGGGCATCTGGACACCTGTGCGTGAAGCTGCATAGCCCTCCTGGACTATTTCCTTCAAGACCGGTTTCTTATCACTGGGAGGAAGTCCATGAGAGAGGTAAGTCGAGTAAAATTGTCAAAGTTATGATTTGACAGGTGGGTGGCGTAGTTGGCCATGCGCAGCAATAACGTGGAGGAGGAGTATACCTTCCCCCCAAATTAGTCCAGTTTTTTTGCATCCCTGTTGGACCCTGCGGACTTGTATTGTGGTGTCTTTGATATGTGCTGCGAAGATTCAACTACTAGGGAATTTGGTTGGGTGTGGTTGGTTGAAGAGAAATTCCATACTCCTCGATGGTACAAAGTACTTCTTGTCTGCCCTTTTGTTTGTAGGTGGAATAGAGGCTGGGGTCTGCCATATATTTGTGGCAGCTTCCATAATGGCTTCGTCCAGTGGGATGGCTATTTTAGATGATGCGGGGGGGGTCTCAGGTTCTTGAAGAGTTTATGGTGTTTCTCCTGCACTTCCGCAATCTGTATGTCCTGCGTGTGCGCCACCCTCTTAAAAAGCTCTTGAAATTGCTTGAGGTTGTCTGGGGGAAATATATCCCCAGGAACAACTGCCTCATCTGGGGAGGATGAGGAAATGTCACTGTGGTAAACCTCCTCCAGTTCCTTGGACACCTCCTGCGTCCGTTCCCTTGAGAATTCTAGGGGAAGGTCTAACGACTCTGGACCCTTCCCCGCTGGAGAGGCATGTGCTTTTTTTGAAGGGAGGGAGGGGGATGTGGCCATACAGAGAAGGTTGAGGTGGGGATCTGTCTCTCGACCTTGAGCCCCAGTGCTGATAATGTTCACCATGATACGAGTGACTGTAGCAGCAGGGGCAGGTCACCAGTGATGGAGATCTAGACCATGATTGGTGTCTGTATGCATAGTGCCGAGACGAGCGTGATCCCCTTGATGATGTAGAGATGCTTTATAGAAGTGCTCATGCGGTTCCGTTAAGGTGACCGGTGAATGATGTCTGAGCCAGGGAGACGGTGGTCGTAGAAATGAAGATGGAGGTCTCAGGAAGGCTGGTGGTGTTGCCGCCCATTCTGGCATACCCATCTCAGGAGGAGAGCTGGGAGAAAGTGGCATCCTGAGAATGTCTGGGGATGGGCTACGGTGCTGGGTCTTAGATCTTGCCTTGCCCAGCCCATGCGGCTGTGTGGTCAGTGCCGCCATCTCTAGTGCCTGGGACCTTGGTGCGGGCATCAGTGCTGCGCCTGGTGCCATTGCGTGCAGTTCCGTGAGCATAGCTGTCTCCAGCACCATTGGGCCCCATGCTGTGGTCTCCGGTTCCGGTGCTCTCGGTGCTGCGAGACTTGGTGCCATAGCCTCTGGTGCCTGCCACATCGGTGCCCGTAGGGTTCTCAGTGCCGACTGTTCACTGGTTGGAGCCCCAGGCACTGCTTTATCTCGTGCGGCCTTCTCGCAGATTTGAACAGCCAGCGGTTCACAGCCCTGTGCCTCGCTCGTCCTGCTCACAGATACCACTGGCAAGGATCGAGTTGGGGATATCTTCTTTACCTTATGTGTAGAGGAGGTCAAAGAGGTTGCCTTCGTCTTATGCAGCCCTGAGGGCCCTTCTTTCTGGGGCGTCTCCGACGGTTCAGGCTGGAGGGCCTTGTCAAACAAGATCATTTTTAACCTCATCTCCCGGTCCTTCCTTGCTCTGGCTGTTAGTTTAGATCAGTGAGGACATTTCTGGGGGACATGGGCCTCTCCCAAGCAATGAATGCATTTACTACAGCCATCAGAGGCAGGCATAGCTTCGCAGCACGATTTACATTTCTTAAACCCCGGCGAAGACATCTCTTTTCAAGGCACTTAACAGCTACTAATAGCTTGCAAAGCAGATATTGTTTACAGTCTCTAAGATAGTGGATCGCCCGAGGCGGCTGCCTCCTCCTTTCCCTCTTTTCTTTAAACTATATCCAAGAAAAAACTAACACTCTTATAGAACGAGAAAGAAACTCATAACTATATTATAAAACGAGTTTATCTGTCTCAGGCGTTGGAGCCAGAGCGGATTCTGTCTGCAGCAGTTGGCGGTTAAGAGGAACGGGAGTGGACCAGATCGCGCACATGACTGAAAGCACGCGAAGGACCGACGTGCATCGGCGCATGTGTGACCCGACGAGTTACAGCTGGAAATCTCCGATCTGCGGCGCTGGGACGAGCCCGACACCTAATGTGGAGCACCCACGGGGACCACTCGAAGAAGTTCTCTCTCCTCCTTATGACACCCTTTTAGATACCTGAAAACTGCTGTCATGTCCCCCCTCAATCTTCTCTTTTCCAAACTAAACAAGCACATTTCTTTCAGCCTTCCTTCATGGGTCATGTTCTCTAAACCTTTGATCATTCTCGTTACTCTCCTCTGGACCCTCTCCAATTTCTCCACATCTTTCTTGAAATGTGTTGCCCAGAACTGGATACAATACTCCAACTGAGGCCTAACCAGTGCAGAGTAGAGCAGAAGAATGACTTCTCATGTCTTGCTCACAAACACACCTTGTAATGCATCTCAGAATCATGTTTGCTTTTTTTTTTTTTTTTTTTTTTTTTTTGCAACAGCATCACACTGTTGACTCATATTTAGCTTGTGGTCCGCTATAACTCTGAGATCCCCTTCTGCCATACTCTTTCCTAGACAGTCGCTTCCCATTCTGTACGTGTGAAACTGATTGTTCCTTCCTAAGTGGAGCACTTTCCATTTGTCTTTATTGAACTTCATCCTGTTTACCTCTGACCATTTCTCCAATTTGTCCAGATCATTTTGAATCTTGATCCTATCCTCCAAAACAGTTGCAACCCCTCCTAGATTGGTATCATCTGCAAACTTAATAAGCGTACTTTCTATGCCAATATCTAAATCGTTGATGAAGATACTGAACAGAACCAGTCCCAAAACAGATCCCTGCGGAGCCCCACTTGTTATACCTTTCCAGCAGGATTGAGAACCATTAATAACTACTCTGAGTATGGTTATCCAGCCAGTTTTGCACCCATCTTATCGTAGCCCCATCAAAGTTGTATTTGCCTAGATTATTGACAAGAATATCATGTGAGACCGTATCAGATGCCTTAAAGTCTCAGTATACCACATCCACCGCTTCTCCCTTATCCACAAGGCTTGTTAACCTGTCAGAGAAAGCTGTCAGGTTGGTTTGACATGATTTGTTCTTTGCAAATCCGTGCTGGCTGTTTCCTATCACCTTACCACCTTTTAAGTGTTTGCAGATGATTTCCTTAAATTACTTGCTCCATTATCTTTCCTGGCACAGAAGTTAAACTGACTGGTCTGTAGTTTCCTACATTGTTCTTATTCCCCTTTTTACAGATGGGCACTATATTTGCCTTTCTCCAGTCTTCTAGAATCTCTCCTGTCTCCCATAATTTTCCAAAGATGATAGCTAAAGGCTCAGATACCTCCTCCATCAGCTCCTTGAGTACTCTAGGATGCATTTCATCAGGCCCTAGTGACATGCAGACATCTAACTTTTCTACGTGATTTTTTAACTTTTTTTTATTTTACCTTCTAATCCTACCTCTTTCCCACTAGCATTCACTATGTCAGGCATTCCTTCTTCAGACTTCAGCGAAGACTGAAACAAAGAAGTCATTAAACATCTCTGCCATTTCCAAGTTTCCTGTTACTGTTTCTCCCTCCTCACTGAGCAATGAGCCTACCCTATCCCTGGTCTTCCTCTTGCTTCTGATGTATTTATAAAAGTCTTCTTGTTTCCCTTTATGCCTGTAGCTAGTTTGAGCTCATTTTGTGCCTTTGCCTTTCTAATCTTGCCCCTGCATTCCTGTGTTGTTTGCCTATATTCATCCTTTGTAATTTGTCCTAGTTTCTATTTTTATAAGATTCCTTTTTTTTTTTCTTTTTTTATTTTGAGATCGTGCAAGATCTCCTGGTTAAGCCAAGGCAGTCTTTTGCCATGTTTTCTATCTTTCCTATGCAGCAGAATAGCTTGCTTTTTGGGCCCTTAATAACGTCCCTTTGAAAAACTGCCAGCTCTCCTCAGCTGTTTTTCCCCCTCAGTCTTGCTTCCCATGGGACCTTACCTACCATCTGAGTTTACCAAAATCTGCCTTCCTGAAATCCAGTCTCTATTTTGCTTTTCTCCCTTCTACCCTTCCTTAAAATTGTCAACTCCATGATTTCATGATCACTTTCACCCAAGTTGCCTTCCACTTACAAATTCTCAATCCGTTCCTCCTTATTTTTTAAAATCAAATCTAGGCAGCTTCCCCCCGGTAGCTTTTTCAACCTTCTGAAATAGAAAGTTAATAAATTGAGGTTAAGGATATTACTGTGTAAGGTATTTTGTGAGTAAAATACCCTGAAAACCTGCAGCTGATTACGCACTGAGCCCTAGGAATTGGGTATGGGTGACCCTGTGACCTTATAGACTGTGTAAGAATGGGGGTGCCTAAATCAACCAGGTTGTGCCTTGAGCCCTAGGACTGGGGTAGGAGGGGATGTAGGTAACAACCCCTTCCAATTTAGGACTTCATTTTTGTGAACAGGCTAATAGTTTTCTCACTTGCCTGACCCCTCCCCCATTGATTTCTCTGGGCCACTTTACTTCAGATTAAAGCAAACAAGACTTGTTTCCACTTCAAACAGGTATTGAGGAAAATCTTCAAACCCAGCTACTGAGTAATTCTGTAATAACCATTGTACCTGACAAATGCAGATCTGGCAACTGCAGCTCTCTGTGCTTGGTCTGTTACAAGCTGATACAATCATGTAAATTCCCTGCCACACACTAAAATAATTACAAGATACTTCAGTGGCTTAATTATATCAACACCCACAACAACCAGTGTGATTCCCGGTATATCTAGCATGTACCCCAGACATCAACTCATTACTTTGCCTGGTAGGGTTGTTGTGTCTACTAGCCTCACTCTTGAGAGAAGTGAGGTTCACGGTAAAGGACCAGGCTTGGTCAGATCTTTAAAACCATGCTTAGGTAGTTTGTAGCTTCAGCAGCTGGAATAGGAGCCAGCAGTATCTGTCCATCACAACAGGAGGAGAAGGGAAGAATCTGGCCCATTGCCTCAGACAAGGTGACAGGTCTGGAGAGCAGACAGTAGGCTACCCTCCCCAACAGTACAGCTCTGAGTGGCAGCAAGAATAGTGAGATAAACATCAAGCTGTCACTCTGAAGGAAGAGTGGGAGGGAGCCAACACATCTTCCTTTGAGTGTTCTCCCCTTACATTTCTCCTACATTACAGCTTCCTATATGTCAGGAGATTGGGTCCATGCTTTCATCCACAAGATTTCTGGGAAAGAAGTTCTCTCCTCCAGTCATCTTCAGACTCTTGCTATCTAAAGCCCAGACAAGCTAGTTTTTAGGTACTACTGCTCCTGCTCATAATGGAGGAAATTACCTGATCCAGGAGATGGGTTAATATCTGTAAAAATAAAGTTAGTTTATGGGTTTCCCTGCTATGTTCTTTTTAACCTCACAAAGGCTGGCCCCCATCAGCTTCTATAGCTATCCTTCGCACTCCCCTAGAATTGCAGTGAACGTGGCCTCTCTCATTAGTGACTCATTCATATTTGTGTTTATAAATGTAAGCCACAGAAAACATTTATCGTTCAAAACTTGATTTCCCCGTGGCAGACCCAAGCTTTAAGCACTAAGCATGATTTTGTGTTCTAAGTCCGTGCTTTTCTAACTTTTTCCTAGCATGCTCAGCTCCCACTCCAAAAAAGTGCTCAGATACCAACTGTACCTTGCTACAGGCTGTATCACAGTAGCTAGGGGTTATCATTGTACAGGAGGACCCTGTTCATCCTCTGCAGCCATCCAGCACGCTTGATGGCCCAGGAGGTCTAAAGGAGTACATGCAGGGAATCCGACCCCAAAAATCATCCTAAAAGAAGGTAAGAATCTCCAACCCATCAGTGCAGCCTGGTTGTATGAACTTGAGAAAACTCATGTGAAGCCATATATACACATCATGCAAAAGCCCCTTTCTGCTATTTAAGGAATGCTGTCACATTAAAAAGATTATTTAACTGTTACCTGTCTTAGACACTACCTCACAGTTAAAAGACTTTCCTTTCCTTCGTGTTTATACTCCCTCCAGTTTAGAAGTCAGACTTATAGTTCTACCCTTGTAGCTTTTGTTACTTAACTCAGCGAGTTCTGTTGAGTTCAGTGGGACCATGCATGTATCCGCTTGCTGGATCACCTTCTGAATTATCCAGGATACTTAACTATATATCCAGATCTGTAATCAGTCTGAACAAATTTAAACATTGGTTTGCTTGCATTCAGTCTTGTTTTTAAACATATTTACATTGCATTTAGGATTCAATTTTTACTGAAAATGTTAGTAAATATTGATTTCATTGTATACATGTGAACAGAGCAAAGCAAAGGAAAATACTCCCATAGACATTGGAAATTTGTAGGTAGGCAAAGTAAATAAAAATACTTCTTGAGAATTTGAGCATTTAATTAAAGTCTGTTTACTTTGCATATCTTGATGTGACAATTTGATACAAAAGCTTTAAACTTTATATATTCCAACAACTTGGTCTAAAATCCTCCCATTGTTTCTCACTATAAAAAAGTAAATATAAATTTTAAATTGCTTAAGTTAAATATTTATGGATAATAGCAAACTATTTTTTAAAAATTCTACAAGCCCTAGTTTTATTATAGATTTACTACCACAAGTTAATTAGGCATATTCAATAATCTGTCAGGGAGCCCTGACATTAGGTCATTTTGTGTGGGTGAGAACTGAACCATATATATTGAAGAGTCTAAATCCCAACAAAAAAAATTTTGTTTCATTTGTTTTTGGTATTTTTTAAGGTCAGAAGCATATTTGCATTCAAGCTTCTCTTTAAAGTATTTTCAGTACCTGATAAGCTGCCTGTGAAGCTTTATAAAGAAGTTTTGGACATTGATCCTACCTCCTGTACCCAATAAGGGAGAAACTGGAGTTAGTCTCTTGCCTGCTTTGCCATTGGCTTCTGTAACTGAGCACAGGATCACAGAATCCTGGGTCTGGAATCGACTTCAGGTCATCAAGTCTAGCCTCTCTGCCTAAAGCAGGATCAAAACCCTATCTAAATCATCCCAGCCAGGACTCTGTCAAGCTGGGACTTAAAACCCCTAAGAATGGAGATTCCACCACCTCTCTAGGTAACACATTCCAGAGCTTCACCATCCTCCTAGAGAAATAGCTTTTCCTAATATCCAACCTACACCTCTCCCTGTAATTTGAGGCCATTGCTTCTTTTTCTGCCATCTGTCATTACTGAGAACAGCCTCTCATCCTCTTTAGAGCCCACTTTCAGGAAGTTGAAGGGTGTTATCAAATTCTGCCATCACTCTTCTCTTCTGCAAACTAAATAAGCCTAAATCCCTCAGCCTCTCCTCATAGGTCATGTACTCCAGCCTCCTAATCATTTTCATTGCCCTCCAGTGGACACCTCTGTACCATCTATACTACAGTTTTGCCATCTGTGACAGAAAGGCACCATTCCTTAGTGGGATGTGCCAGGATTACTTCATACAATGGTACATAATATAAATTACATGAGATGAGAATTCCTTCATAAGCAGTAAACAAAAGATGCACCTCATCCCTGGAAACTAAGGCCCAGATTCACAGTGGGGTTTAGGCTTCTAACTTCCATTGAAAACACCAGAAGGTAGGAAGGTAAATACTTTTGTGGCTCTGGGCCTAATGGTTTTGCCAGCAGACCAGGCAGAAGTTGAAAGGGCAAGTTTCGCTAACTGCCTCAATTTTATATAAACTACAAAAAGCAGCCGTAACTTGCAGGGAACATTTCCAAAGGACAAGGATAATCCCAGCTCTAATTTTCAGTGCTTGATTCCTCCAAAAAGTCAACAATGGGGAGTAGTTATATCATATAGGTACTTATTTCCTAGAAACTGGACTGACATCTCCAGGTCACTTCTGCAGCCAGCCAACAGCAATCACTCACACACTATTGACCTGTACTGAATTTGAACTAGCAACGCCGAAGCAACATGTTCACCTTAGTAACGGCATGGAACAGGTTGAGTCCAGTGTTTCTTAACAAAGGGTATGTGCACCCTTGGGGTTACACCAAGGTCTTTCAGGAGATACATGAACTCGTCTCGATATTTGCCTAGTCTTACAATACGCTACTTAAAAAAAAAATCACTAGTAAAGTCAGTGCAATCTAAAAGTTCATTCAGACTTGTTTCTAGTGCTTCATATGCCTTACACTGAAATGTAAGTACAATAGTTCTATTGCAATTCATTTGAGAAGATGGCAGAAAGTCAGCAAGTTTTCAGTAGTATTCGTCTACCATATTTTTGTCAATAGCTTTTCATAGAGGTGTAACTTGGTGGCATGCAAAACAAATCTGACTCCTGAAAAGGGTATGGGAACCTGGAAAGGTTGAACGGCATTTGTTTCAAGACCTCAATTATTTTAGGACCATGTTTCCCAACCAGTGGCATGCGTAACAGGCATGAGAGCGAAGTCTGCAAGAGACTGCTAGGACTGAGTTTTAGATAAATGAACAAAGTGTTATGTCTCAAGTATCATAAGCTTGGCCCAGCTCTCAAGATACACCCTTTAGCCTGCCAGCTTCAACTTCATAATTTTAAAGAAATTCCAAGAGAATCTGAAACAGCAAGAGTTCCTTTGTTAGGTTATAAAGAAATAATGAGCCAGACACTACACACGCCACTATATAGGTTAAATTATCTCCAAGGAGAATTCATGCTATCTGAACAGAGTGCTCTATAAAGGTTGAAACACTTGTCTGGCAACATCCCTCATCCGGCAGGACTATGGGTGTTGCTCTGCCAGAGTGCTCAAGCTGTGTGGGGCTGATGTGGAGCCCTGCTGATGGCAGTGTTCCCCCACTGGCAGCCTGCTCTGGGGAGCCCCAGGGGCAGAGAGCACAGCTGAGGTTGAGGAGCCCCAGTGTTGGGAGCCCTCACAGCCAGGAGTTAGCTGGGGCATGGAGCCCCACCCACGAGCAGCCCTGCAGCTACAGGTTCCCTGGCTTGCCAGGGGGAGCCTAGCAACCCCGTGGCAGAGTCCGCTGGGGCAGAGAGGCCTGCTGGCAGTCCCCCAGCTGCAGGAAACCTAGCCAGATGAACCTGACAGCCCTTTGGGGGAGCCCTGTAGGAGTGCCTCTCCCCTTCCAGGCAGCCTTGGGGCAGGGAACCTGCAGCAGCCAGGAGAGGAGCCAGGTCGACAGGCTGGTGACCAACCCCCAAATACCCTCACAGGGCAGCCATGAGACCTGACCTCCCCTCTTCTGGCAAATCCCCTCATCTGGCACTAGTCAGGTGCTGGACAAGGGAGTACAACCTGTAGTACTTTCAGTGAAAATGAGGTTTTCGAACAGAGTTCATTTTCCGATCTTCTACTTTGTTATTTGCATTTTTTTTTAAACCAAACATAAGCCAATGTGTGTTAAGATAGGCAAGATTATTTTAACACCTCTGGTTTCTCCTGAACACATCTACCCTAAGTCCACTGAAATCAAGAAACAAAAGTCCAGAATCACTGGTCACTTGAAAATCTTGGCTAAGAGTAACTGTTTTAAGGGTGGTAGTTAACACAGGCAACTTGCGATCCCTTCACTACCAGTCTCTAAATTTTACCCAAAGAGATGCCTTTCCCACAGAATATGGTATCTTCCAGTATAAATCTTTTTACCCAACCTGAATATATGGGAGTGGAAAGAAACCCTTTAGTTTCTATTTTCTGAATGCATTGTCCCACTCCCTTCTCTCTCAACATGGAAGGTATTCCACATCCGTTATTTTTGTTGTTGCTGTGTTCCTTCTCTCGCAGAGATAGAACAACCAGAACAGCACACAGTATTAGAGATATACTATGCATTTATAGTATTTGTTTAACTATACACCCTTTCCTAATGGTTCCTTGGCATTGGTAGTTTTGATTCCCACTGCACATTGAGCAGGAGGAGAGTAAGAAGGTTTTCTTGGCTTTTCCCAGAATTGTGCATCAGCTGTAATTGAGCAATTTACTGATTAGTGCCAAAGTCCAGCTACAGATGTTTCCCATTAAGGAAAGGTACAACCTTTAACAGATATTAGAAGGTTTTTTTTTTTTTTTGTGGGGGGGAGGGTGGTGGTGGTGGTTAAACAACCAAATATATTTTTTATTTTAAAAATTCTGGTTCAGCTAGTTTGGTGAACAAATTTGAATCTACTACCTGTGCCATGAACGGTAAATTTAACCTGTTTCTCAACACCTTTTCAAGTAAATCACATTTATACTCAACATCAACATTATACTCATTTATACTCAATATCTGCTAAAATACAGTGCTGTAACTATAAATAGTGCAAGTGAATAATCCTCAGCTACTACTATTTAAAATTTGACCACAGGCTCCAAAAGGGATGCACCATCCAAACTGGGCCAGTTTGCTGAGCAGAATGAATGCAGTCAGACATGTTTACCTCAGCAACTGCTATATTTTACTTACCTTAATGGTAGTCTTCACACTTTCGATTTCGTTTCCTTTCCCTCTCTCCTTTGTAATCCAAACGTTGTTCATTAATCCTTGTCAAAAGTAAGTGTGTGGTGCTCCAAAAGTCTTACTCAAATGCTAAACATGTTTTGTTTTTCTGAGTCAAAGAATCAGCAATTTTGCAAAAACATTCGACAAATTGCTCAAAGAATTTTTAATTCATTTATTACCTGTGCACAAGAGAAGTAGCTACAAATAAAAACTCAAAAGATATACAGTATTTTTACATGGTGGTTAAAAGTAATTAGCATATCACATGACATTGTCAGTGAAAGTAATTATTCCAAGTACAAATCATAATGCGTGTTAGAATCTCAATGAGAGAAGCCAAAAAGCCTTAGAAGCAGTTTCAGAGCATACAATAGTGCTCCTTCCATCTGCACAGAGATTTAGATAATTTACAGTCAATCCTTGGTGAATATTGAGACAATGTCACAATGCATGTATCTGTAGTTAGATGCAGACTTAAAGATAATTAGATCAATAATTCTAGCATATTTTAAATGATCTTGCCTAACCTCTTTGAGATGTTTACTGAAGATGCGTGAGGTTTCTGCACTAGAAATGTGTCAGTTTTATTTGTTCTTGCATTTTTGGTTATATATATTTGTTCTATTGCCATGTGTAAGTTCCAAGATGTAAGCTGTTCTGATGTGTATATTTTATACAAATAAACGCAAATGGTACATAAATCAAGGGGTATAAATCGCACAGCATTTTGCTAGCAAAAATACATGCTGAAGTCACAAAAAGCAGTATTGGTACCCACAAATTATAGCTTTATTTAACTTTGTTTTTAATAATTTGTATTCTATATAAATTACGACCCAAAGTTAATGTTTAAGTAGTAAATTGGACATTGTAGGCCAGACAAACCTGTTCATTCAACTGTGAAAGATGATTTCTTAAAAATAAATCACAAATGCAGAACAAAGAAGTGTTTGATGCATGCAACAACTGAGTGAAAAAGCACTGATTCCAACTGTTCAAAGAAAACTACTGCACTCCCACCTTAAAATGCATCAGACTGGTGTTAGTTATAACAAGACAATCCCAAGAGTCAGAATGAAATAAAGCAGGTATTTTAAAGATTTCAGAGATGTTATCAAAAATAAATTACATTTTTCAAGTTAAAGAAGTGTGCTATGATGGTTGGGAGCCCAGTAGCCTTTCAATAGCTGCATTGATATCTCCTCCTGTTGCTATTAGAGCTTGTAAATTTGCTTCACGGTTCAAAAAACCCATTGCACTGAGCTGCTCCAGTTGTTGCTGAAATCTGACTTCTGGATTTTGCAACTGCTAAAAAAAAGGGACAATTTATTTCAAGCTGGAGACACAAGTTTAATACAAATACTATGAACAAATTTTACTAGATGACTGAAATACATAAGTCTATTCCATACTTTGTCTTGGCTAACTTCTGCACCTAAACAACAATAACCACAATCCTATAGCATGTGAAAGACTAACAATATTATTTATTAGGTGCTGAGCTTTTGTGGAACAGACCCACTTCAGATCTGGAGACTACTGATAACTGACAGAGAATTTTGAAAAAAGAGAGGAAAAAAAAAGGAAAAACTGACAAATCAGCGAGATAGGGCAGAAGGGAGGGGGAAAGGAGGAGAAATAAACCTTTGCAAGTGTCTATTAAGTAGGATGCCTTTGTTGAGTCCTTGGTGGTACAAAAACACCAATTATCTTACACATTAGAAGGACAATTTCCCCACCTTTGGTATTTCAAGTGACTCCTTTTATTTTGTGAAGATACAGATTAAGATGGCTAACTCTCACAGATTATTCTGCAACTAGTGACACAGAGGGAGCCGTGCTAGTCTATATACTATCAAAACAAAAAAGCAGTAAAGTAGCACTTTAAAGACTAACAAAATAATTTATTAGGTGATGAGCTTTCGTGGGACAGACCCACTTCTTCAGACCATAGCCAGACCAGAACAGACCCTGCAACCGAAGTTTCTTTTCAGTCTCCCAAATCAGAAGCAAAATTGAAGTGCCTGAACAACTGCAAAACATCTTTCTCTCAGGACAGTCTGCTGGCTTACATGAGTTCTGACATGTACCAGAAGTTACTTGGTTTTGAAGTGACTACAGGGAATGTTGCATGTTTGATGTGATGTAAGGGAGAAAAGAAAATTATTCGCTTAAGAATTACTTCCTTAAGTAAGGAAATATAATTTCCTTCTAAGTGTCATTAACAGATTGTTCTTGTACGTGAAATGAAATGTTAAATCCAGTGGTGCTAGACTTTGGAGATTTTGAGATAAACTAATTGTTGGCAATAGTGTTACTGAATGTGATGAGACACAGTAAAGTGGCATATCACTTAATTTCTAATGGCTTTAAAAATGGTCAAGAAATAAAATTCACAAAATCTTTTATATCAACTAGAACATCTAAATGGGAAACTGAACAACTGTGCTTTTATGGTCTGATCCTTCTCCTTACAGAAGCAGTGGCAGAGCTTTTGCAGACTTTGGTGGTACAGGACTGTATAAACTTCTGATGGTTAGATGCATTCTTTGAAACCATTTTAGTTCTAAAGTGACAAAATGCTTAGCAGATATTTTAAACCAACAATATCAAAGAAATACTTCTTGCTGTTTCTAGAAGTTGTCACTGCAAAGCCGCGTCTACACAAGCTGGCTACTTCGAAGTAGCCGTGCCAACTTTGAAATAGCACCCGCTGCGTCTACGCGTGGCGAGCGCTATTTCAAAGTTGAAATCGACGTAAGGTGGCGAGACGTTGAAGTCGCTATCCCCATCAGGAGATGGGGCACATGTAGACGATCCGCGTCCTGCAACATCGAAATAGTGGGCTCCTCCATGGCGGCCATAGGCTGAGGGGTTGAGACACGCTCTCTCCAGCCCGAGCTCTATGGTGGCCGCATGCAGCAGCCCTTAAAACTCCCTGCCGCCTTATTTCCTGTGCAGGAAGCTGAGAGCTCATGCAGGCAGCAGCACTGCCACATGCCCAGCCTGCACGGACCTCAGCAGCCCCAAGTCACCATCCTGCACCCCATGGCAGCCAGCCAGCCAGCCAGCCCCCCAAGCGCCCCCAGGGGAGCCAGGGCTCTCAGGCTGGCAGCCAGAAGGGGAAGAGGCAGTGGGGCCCCTCCTGGACGGAGGCCAAGCTCCGGGACCTGCTGGGGCTCTGGAGCGAGGAGGAGGTGCTCCAGGTAATGGGGAGCAAGAGGCGGAACGCGGATGCGTTCGCTCGGCTGGCCAAGGGCCTGGCTGCCCAGGGTCACCCTGCCCGCACTCCTGACCATGTCAGGAGTAAAGTCAAGAAGTTGAGGCAGGGTTACGCCCGGGCCCGGGCTGCGGGCAACCGATCTGGGGCCGCCCCTGCCACATGCCCCTTTTACAGGGAGCTCAGGGCCATCCTGGGCCCCCAGTACACCTCCTCCCCCCCAGCCGACAAGCCCCAGCAGGCCAGCCCTGCACCCCAGGGGCCCCCCCAGGAGCCCACCCCTGGGACGCCAGAGGAGGAAGACGGGAGTTCCTCCAGTGACGGGGGGGCTCTGCATCGCCCTCCCATCCCGCAGCTCCAACAGGGCGTCTGCCCAATGGGTGTCCCCCAAATGTGGCAGCAGACCGTCAGGTATGTACGCCCCCCGGTGCACACCCCTGGGGTTAAGGGGCAGTGAAGAGAGACATGACCATGGCCCCAAGGACAGCAGTGGCATGTCCCTCAGAAGAGTGCATCAGCCCCTGCCCCCCAGCAGGACAGCGCCATGCCCCATCCCTGGGGATGGCGGGAGCGGAACCTAGGGTCCCGGGGGTGGGGGTGGGACACCCACCATCAGCATCTCCGGGGGACGGGGATGGGGAACCAGCAGCAGAGGGGTGGGGGGACAAGGGCCACGGGTCAGGGGCCACACTAACAGCTGTCTCCACTCTTGTTCTCCCCCATGTTCTGCAGCTGCACCATCGGAGGGCCCGGAGAGCGCCAGCGAGGTGTCCATGGTCCCAGAGAGCCTACTGGGGCCATCCCAGCAGGCCAGCCCCTCAGCGGAGCACCGACCAGCCCCAGGACGAGGCCAACGGAGGAGCCACCCGCGGACAGCTACGGACCCCCAGCTGCTCACGATCCTCCGGCGTCAGCTGGAGGTGTCGGAGCAGCGCCTGCGGGTGGAGGAGCGGCGGCTAGAGCTCCAGGAGTGAGTGCTGGCCTGCCGCCAGGAGGCTTGGGGGGGCCTTCATATGCACTTTTGACCGTATTGTGCAGCACCTGGCCCCCCCCAGCCGTGCTGCCTGCTGCTCCACCTGCCATCCCTCCACCATCTGCCACCCTGGGGCCTGCCGCTGAGGGGGGCCTGGGGCCTGCGGACACCAGCCGGCCGTATTTGCTGGTTCTCCCGGCCCCCACCCGGCCTCAACCAGGGCTCCGGCCGAGGCGTGGGTTGTGCCCCCCCCCAAACACCGGGCACTGGACATTAGGGTGCGGGGCCGAGGATGTGGCCCCCCCCCCTTGTACATATTCCCCCATTTGTTGTAAATGGTTTTTGTTGGACCCCTGTTTTAGTAGCTGCCCCCCCCATGTAAATAGTTCCCCCCTTTTCTTCTGTTAATAGTAAGGTTGCACTGTTTAGTTTGAAACAACATTTCCATTTATTTCAAAGAAAAGTGTATGTGGGGGGGTGTGTGCTCCTGGGTTCTCTGTGGTGTGGACATGGGGGCAGGGAGTGTTGTGGAGGATGGGGGGGGTGCAGTGGGTGGCTCACCTGCAGCTGGCCCTGCCAGCGTTCACCCCGCAGCCTGGTCAAAATGGGCCCACAGGGCCTCCCGGACCCGGATCCCCTCAGGGTCCACCTGACGACTGGGGGCAGTGGGTGGGTGGACATCAGCCCTGCCAGCCTCCACAGCCCAGCCCTGGAAGAAGGCCTCTCCCTTGCCCTCCACCAGGTTGTGGAGTGCGCTGCACACGCCCACAACCTGGGGCATGTTGGTGAGGCCTGCATCCAGGCGGGTGAGGAGACACCTCCAGCGCCCTTTGAGGCGGCCGAAAGTGCGCTCGACCACCTGGCGCGCATGGTTCAAGCGCGTGGTGAAGCGCTCCTGGCTGGCTGTGAGATGGCCTGTGTAAGGGTGCATGAGCCAGGGCCGGACGGGGGTACGCCGCGTCTGTGACGACGCAGAGGGGCATCATGGTGGTGTCCCCCACAGGGATCTCCTGCTGGGGGATGTAGGTCCCCACCTCCAGCTGGAGGCACAGGCCTGAATTTCTGAAGACCTGGGCATCGTGGGTGCTGCCAGGCCAGCCAATGTAAGTGTCCAGGAAGCAGCCCTGGCTGTCCACCAAGGCCTGCAGGACCACGGAATGGTATCCCTTCCTATTGAGGAAGCGTCCTCCACTGTGCTCCGGGGCACGGATGGGGATATGGGTCCCCAGCCAGAGCCCCAAAGCAATCTGGGAAGCCCAGGCTGGCAAACCCCACGATGGCAGCATCTGGGTCCCCAAGCCGCATGAGCCTGTGTAGGAGCAGGGCACTGATGGCGCGGACGACCTGCAGGGGAAGGACATGAGAAACCACCAGTGAGGGGTGTGCAGGGTGCGTCTGGCCCTCCACCCCAGGGCTCCCCCCCCGGGTCCTCTTACCTCCAGGAGGACAGCCCCGACAGTGGCCTTGCCCACGCCGAACTGCTGCCCTACGGATTGGTAGCTGTCTGGAGTGGCCAGCTTCCAGACAGCAATACCGACCTGTTTCTCAACGGTGAGGGCATGTCGCATGGAGGTGTCCTGGTGCCATAAGGCAGGGGTGAGCCAATGGCAGAGCTCCAGGAATGTCTGCTGGCTCAGCCGGAAACTCCAGAGCCAGCGGTCGTTGTCCCACTCGCCGAGCACCAGCCGCTCCCACCAGTCCGTGCTCGTGGGGTAGCTCCACAGCCGGCAGCGTGTGCGGCGGGGAGGGGGGGAAGCTGGGAGGGCAGCAAGGTCTGGGGCTGCTTCCTCCTCCCCTGGGGGCAGCTCATCTTCCTCAAATAAAAGATGGACAGCTGCCTCCTGCATGGCACTAAGCAGGGCAACCACTGCTCCTCCAGGGGCAGGTGTGTGGACCTCTGGCTGCTGCTGCTGCTGGGGGTCCATGCTGCTTCCACGGGGTGTGCGTGCTTGTGGCTCTGCAGACCGCCTGCTGTGCGTGTCTGGGAGGGGCCCTTTAAGGAAGCGGCTTGCTGTTGCCCGGGAAGTACTAGTCCGCCCTGTGACCCTGTCTGCAGCTGTTCCTGGCACCCTTATTTTGATGTGGGCCGCTGTGGTGTGTGGACGCCCTCCTGCAGCCCCTACTTCGATGTAGTGCTGCCCAACGTCGACGTTGAACGTTGACAGCACCAGCACTGGAGGATGTGTAGATACTATTCATCAAAATAGCTTATTTCGATTTCGCTACATTGAAATAAGCTACTTCGATGTAGCATCCCCGTGTAGACGTAGCCCAAGAGTCCTTTAACTTCACTTTCAGAAGCTAAGACGCAAAGGAGAAACTTTTTCAAAATACTTGGTTTTAAAAGGTGAATGCTGTTACATGAGTAAGTGACCAATGCATAATACAATTTTTTCTTCAAGGCTACCATTCCGTTTTTATTTCAGCTATGAAGTGGAAATTCAAGTATTACAGAACAGAAAACAACAAGGGAAAAGTATATGGATGAAAAATTTTCTCTTACCCAATATTATTTAATATTTGTTACTTGGTACCCTCAGTGTGACAGATTAAGCACAAACATTTTGCTCTGATTTCTGGTTTGTGAACATTTGAAGAATGCTACCTGTAAGTCAGGAGTGAGCCAACTTTTTATATCAGACCCCACTTTTTGTCCCTGAAATTAGTAGGGATCCTGCACTCCCCCCACCCCTCCCCAGACACCTCTGGAAAGGAGCAGTGGTCTCCTGGAAGTGACACACTGTGCTACCTCAGCAACAGTGGTGGCAGAGGCCCCAGGGGCCTTCCACTGCTTCTTACTGTAAGGAAATTCTCAGCAGCAATGACACATTAAATATGTTCCTCTCTATACTGTATCTCAGAAACTTTGAAGCAAGCCCAGGCCAGGGTACCTCAAGGAATTAAGTCTGAACACGACATGTGAAACAGAATTAGCATTTGTAAAGCAAAGCCCCCAGGGTAGCTTGAGCCCAGAGCCAGTGCCTGGGAGATCTGAACATGCTGCTGAAGGGGGACTTACTTTTCCTCCTGGCCCTGCCTGGTGAATGCAGGGAGAGAGTAGCTGGCAGGTGCTGATCCACTCTGGCCTGGGAGCTGAGCTGTCTAGTATGCATAAAGTATGAACCCTGCCTAACTACACTGTCCCCCAGCCTCTCCTGATGGCTGCTGCAAGCAGAGCCTTTTGTAAGATGTGGGGGGCAGGCTGTGTGCAGTGGGAAGCTTGCCCCCAGTTCCCTGTAAACACTCAGCTGCCGCTCACTTCCCTGCAGGAGGGTCATTAATCAAGCTGCTGTCCAGCAGCAAGTCCACACCCTCCTCCCAAGAGACAGAACAGGTGCGCGCTGCTGCCAGGGGAAGGGGGAACCCCCCCCCACCAGCTCCCCACAAAGATCAGCCTAAGAGGAGCAGAGAGGCTGCAAGGGAACATAAGGCTGTGGGAGAGGGGCAGCCCAATTGTGCTGCACCCCCTTTACAAAATGTCACACACTGCTGCTGTGAGTATCCTTTGTCTACACAGGTCCTTGACAGCAGCTAGGCTGACAAATATTTTGAAGATAAAGTGTTATAACAAGAATTAGCAGTCATTCAATCTCAGCCTCTAGTGTTGCACCTGAAACAACTTAACTTGAATTCTGCATTTCTAGTTCGCAAAAAGAAGCGGTAACCGCTTTAAAAACTGTATAGGTTTTGTCAGTCTATGCTTACTCTTTATACAACAAGTTGAAACACTTGAATCCAGCACGTTCTCATCTGGCAACAGCTGTAATCTGGAGTGATTTTAAGTTAGCTGAGAAACCGCTCATCACGGGAGTGACCCAGTTTCCCATGGTCCCATGAAGTTTTACAGCCACTAGTCTGGGCTCGCAGTGTTTTGTACTGTTATTTAACTCTAATTTACCCCAAACGTCTTTTAAGATCCCAGTAAGCAGTGGACGTGTTGGTAATGCTGCTACACAGTATTAACCACCCACGATCCAGCAAATTCTCTTTTGACACCACTCAGGTCCCACAGAAGCAAGATGAGAGTTTCAATCTGTACTGAGAACATTTTGTACATCATGAGAAACTGTCTTTTCGACCAATACGGTGCAAATGACACTGACACAGAACTGAGATAGCTTTAAAGACTGACTAGGGAGAGGCAAAAGTGAAAGGCTTAAAATCCACATTGAAGCTCCTTATTTCTCTGTGCACACGAGCAACTCAAGAGCTAATGGGCCTCTGTACAGAAGTATTAAAATTTCATTTTTTTCTAACTTTTATTTTCACAGCTGGAAAAGTAAGTTTTCTAACTTGATCCTCTCACTCCTCCATGGGCTACCAGTATTAAGCACATGTTTTTTCCACTATTCCCTCCTTCTGCCCTTTGCAGCCTACATTAATAAATAAAAATTACATCAGGACATGTAAGATGCAGCCCAGTGGCCAAATCCAGCCTGCCAAGACTTTTGATATGCCTGGCAGCCTGCCTAGATCCCAGCTCCTCAAAACAGCTAGTAGCTCATGCCACATGAGCCCCTTAGAGAGTGGAGGGTAGGGGAGACTTCACATGCTGCCCCCATCCCCAGCCCAATCACTGCAGCTCCCATCCACATGCAGCACAGTGAGGTGCTGGAGGGAGCCACCAGCTGTTCTGAGTACTCTGGTACTGCAGCAGGCAGGGAGCCTGCCTCAGCGTCACACTGGGCAGCTGACCAGGAGCTGCCTAGGTAAATGCCTCCTCACCAGAGCTTGTCTCTGATACCCCAGCCCCTCCTTCTCCATAACTACTTGCCCCAGGTCAGCAAACTCTCTGCAACCCTGTTCCCCTTTGTCACAACTCCCTCCCTGACCCTGCATACCTTGCTGCACTTCAAAACTGCCCAAGTCATCATCTGCCTCCCGCCCTAAGTCACAACTCCTTCAGACCCTGCACAGTCTCCTACACCCCTTGTCCAGGTCCGAATCCTCTCCTGTACCCATACTGCCTCACCTGGACTCTGCACCAGGTCACAACCCCCTCCATCAACCCAAACTCCCTCTCAGATCCCACATCCTCTCCTGAATCCCAATCCCCCACACCGGGTACAGAAGTGAGCTCAATCTCCACCCCACATCCTGCATTGCCTCCATATAAAAGTGCGGACCATGACCACTTAACCAAAATCTTGGAGTATCTCCCCACCAAAAATTAAACGTCCACCCTGGATTAGATACATCTTAAACTTCTAGGATTTAGCCATCAGCTACCTTACCTGAGCGTTTGCACCAACAAGTGCCTGCAACATTTGCTGAACGAACTGCTGGTGACCAGGATCAGCAACTCCTGAGGCTGGACTGGTATTCTCACTGGGGATTGAGCTAGGTATGGTTGTCTCTGTGGGACCTCCAGTATTTCCTAATCCTCCTATGCCAGGATTAAATCTGCAGAGATGAGGAACAGCAATGCTAACATTCACTTCTGTATTAAAATTGACTGTTATACTGTTACTTCTTCCCCATCAACTGTCAAGCTGGAATTACACACATCAGCGAAAATGGAAAATGTGAATTTAAAAAAGCACCCGGATGCAGCAAGATCCCTTATAAATAATTAGCATTTTACCATGCACAGAAGGGAAAAAAGTAGGTGGTGTCTAAAACAAAGATATTTAGTAGACTGAAGATGGACTATGTGTGGGACAGAATCATAGAACCTTTGGGCTGGAAAGGTCCAGCCCCCTGCACAATGCAGGATCAACCCTAACTAAATCATCTCAGCCAGGACTTTGTCAAGTCAGGATTTAAAAACGTCTAGGGATAGAAATTCCACCACCTGTCTCAGTAATACATTCCACTGCTTCACCACCCTTCTGGTGAAATAGATTTTCCTAATATCCAACCTCCCCCTCTCCCTGTAACTTGAGACCAGTGCTCTTGGTTCTGCCATCCATTACTACTGAGAGCACCCTCTTCTCTGTGTGTAATTGAAAAAACTTCTAAATTCAAAGGACAAAAAGCTGCCAAATCAAATAAATTTAATGTAAGTAAACTTTGCAAGTTTGTTGGGACAATTCTTACCCTGGTATAAGCCCTGGTGCTTCTGTTGCTAGTGTCTGCAAGCCTTGCTGAATCTGTAGCAATGCTTGCATTGCTCTAGGGTTGGACATTGCTGACAGCGTGTCAGGGTTCTGCATCTAGGAAAAAGAAAAACTCATTACAAAACTGAAATGTTTATCACAATCTTTACCATGGTTTGGTTTTTGTTGTAAACACCCCTGCCAACACCTCCTATTGCTCATGTCATGAATGACTAGAGAAGGGGTTAATCCCTTCCTGATACAACTTGAGCCCAGGTGAACCAATGGGAATGGAGTGACTTTTTGAACTGAGAACAACTGCAGTTTACAGAGCTTTTGTCTGTTAGGATGGCAGAGAGAAAAAGACAGAGATATTCATTCAAGCTGCTTGGGAAGACATCATAAATATCCTGAGTGTTTCAAGATCAGCTGTAGAGATGTAAGTAGAAGGGAAACGTATAGTTAGATGTGATCAGGTTATGATTATTTTGAATTTGGATGCACTGGCTACTGGTCTTTGCTTACTACTTTGGTTTTGTTGTTTGCTGCTCAGCTAATTACAGGTTTTGTGTCTGACCTCTATCCAGAGGGAGGGTTAAGAGCTTGGAATGACCCTGGGAAGATAATCCCAGGTGTATCTTCCTGGGTTAAGAGGGTTTTTGTTTCACTTGGGTGGTGGCAGCCTACCTTCCAGGCAATCTGTGACCTTGAGAAATTTTCAGGTAAAGCCTGGGTATAGGAAAGTTATGGAAGATTTTGCAGGCCCCCAACATTCTGCAGTGGGAGTGCCAGAGTGGGGAAAAAAGCCTAGACAGCTCATCTTTTTATTCTAATGCTTCTCTTCACCCCTCTTGTAACGATTACCTCTTCTTCAGTAGCCATTCCACCAAGCCCTTTTAAATATAAGGAAGAACAACAGATAAGGAAATAGCCTCAAAAATGTTACCATATTAAATGCAAAGCTTACATATTATTACTGTAAGCTAGGATTGCACATAACTTCCTGCAGCAACGCAATGTGAAACCTGGGAGTTCAAAGGACTATATGGAGATTATGCTAGAAAAGAAGGATTTTCCAGGACAATAATGAAGATTTACCTAAGGACTCCCTAGTGAAAAGTTAATACAGATTACCCTCTTCTGGTGATGCAAAACCCTACTTTTTGCCGTTCCACCCTGAAGAGAGGATGATTGTCTCCTGACCTGTTCCTGGAGACTAGAGGTTAACAGCCTGAGCTGCACAGAAACAAGATGACCTGCCCAAGTCTTGATTCTGAGATAGTTATGAACATTTAACCAGGAGAAAACCCACTTGTGGATTTTGAAGGATGCCCACCTCCCAGGGTCCAAAGTTGGAGCTTGAGTGACCTAACTTTTTATCATGCACATTGGTTCTTCTATTGTTTTTAAACATTCTCTCTTTAATGCTTTTACTCTAAAAATAAATGTTTCCTTATAAGGAGTTGTGTAACAATTTATAACAGGCAATAAGTGAAGCATAACCTCTGGAGATAAAGCAACCCACAATTGCTGACTTTTTAGGCGGTCAGGCATGCCAGGAATACCAGAGTGCAAAATTATACAGTTATATAAGCCCCAACTTCAGAAGAGAGATGTGGATCTCTGCCCAAGAGTTGATGACTGAGGAGGTTAGGAGCCTAAAGTGAATGACTTTGGTGGACTATCAGGGGACCAGAATGGGACTGGGGGAATGAAGATAAATAAGGAACTGTGGTAAGCACTAGTTCTCACTAGTTTCTCAGCAAAACGTATCTGACATACCTGATCTTCAAACACACAACTAATGAATTCGAGTGCATACTCACCTCTCCTCCTCTGGATTACCTACTGTGCCATACCAGATGTACCAGAAGAACGCAATTTAGATGATGTACACAATAGAGCCCTGACTTTCATGTGAATTATGTTTCTGGGGAACCAGGTGTAATTTGAATTTTGCATAAGTTGAGGTGGGGATGGGAACTGGCTGGAGTGTAGAGCTCTGCCAGATCCAGCCAGAGGAAACTGCCAGAGCTGGGGAACCCTGGCACCAAAAGGGCTGGGAGCTGGCTGGAGCACAGCACTCCACCAGCTCCAGCCACAGGGAGCTGCTGGGGCTGGGGGAATTCCCAGCAGCAGAGTGGTTGGGAACTGCTGAGGCTGGGGGAATCCCTGCCAGCAAAGGGGCTGAGAGCCAGACAAGCACAGCCCCATTGTTGCTGGGGATTCCCCTGGCCAGCAGTTCCTTGAGGCTAGAGCTGCAGAGCACTACACCAGGCCAATTCCCAGGGCCAAGGCTGCTAGGATCCTCCAGGGTTGGAGCTGACAGTGTAGCTGCTGCCAGCTCCAAGCAACAAATTTGACTTGCATTAATGGAAGAAACACACAAGTTGACTTCATGTAAGTCAAGGGTTTACTGTATATGGAGCAGGGAACCTTTGGCCTGCAAGCAACACCCAGACCTGGTTTAATTTCATCCAGCCCATGACAACTCTCCATGCTGCAGGCCATAAGCTCTGACCCTTGGTTCCTGGCTGCTGGGCTAAACCTGTGCGTCCTCACTCAGCAGGTAAACACTGCTGACCTTGCCTGCTGGTACTGCCCCCCACAGCTCCCATTACCCAAAAACTGTGGCCAGTGGGAGATGCAAGGGCTGTGCCTGCAGGTGAGGACAGCATACGAAGCCACTTTCCCTCCAGAGGGGCTGCAAGGGCACGTTGGCTGCTTTCAGGAGTGGCACAGGGCCAGAGGAGGCAGAGAGTCTTAGCCCTTGTGAGACACTAGGCGGGAGCCATGTGAGGGAAGAACCTTGCACTTGTTGGAGAGAGAAAGGCAAACCAAGAGCTCATGTGAGTGGTGGACAATTTAGTTTGGTTTAGAATCTGCAAAGCAAACAAGAAAAAGGTAGGAAAATTACTCTGAAAATAAGTCATTATTCACACTAAACAGAAGTAGAAGCAATACCTGTCTTTTAATGGGTGTGTAACTTTGGCCCAAATGAGAAGGGAGAACTGAATCTGATGAATTAGTTATTTGAATATTTAATCTCTAAAAGCCCAATCCCCCAATTGATGCTAGCGTCTGCAATAGGAACCACAGATCAGACCTTTATGTTTTCAACCAGAACACGCATATGCAATGTGGCTAACACTACCTTACTGGGAATTGGTTAGATTCTCTTTTACTTACTTGCTGAAGGAAAGTTGGGAGTTGTTGTCTCATTTGTTCCTGAAGCTGAGGATTTCCAGCAAATAAGGGATTATTCAGCATCATCTATAGGGCAAATGTTCAAATTTAGTTGCAAATACTGAATAAAGAAATAAAGCTGCCTCCCCCGACCCCAACCAAAAATTAAAGATTTAGTGCACCTTGTAAAACAGTTATTTACGAATGTTCTGGATATACATGACAATTCAGATCCTCTTTGAAAAACAAATCTTTTATATGACTGTGTTGTCGTCATCTTTACTTACTCTCCAAAACCAGTTTCTGGTAGACATTGAGTCAAACACTGGACAATAGGATGGGTTTCATTTATTGTGTTTTTCAAGTTTTATACACATGAAGTACCACATCTTTGCATAAACGTTCCCTTGCAGAAGACAGACCAAAGAGAATGAACAGGAAAAGAGAAGTTACTCACCTGTGTAGTAACAATGGTTCTTCGAGATGTGTCCCCGTGGGTGCTCCACAGTAGGTGTCGGGCTCGCCCTGGCGCCGCAGCTCGGAAAAATCTTCAGCAGTCTCCGTCGGGTCGCTCATGCGCCGATGCGTGTTGGCTCTTTGCGCACTTATGGTCACGTGCGCGATCTGGTCCCCGCCAGTCCCTGATCAACCGCTCCGGATGTCTCTGAAAAAACACAAAACAGAGCTCCGAAGTGGAGAGGAATGGGTGGGTAGTGGAGCACCCACGGGGACACATCTCGAAGAACCATCGTTACTACACAGGTGAGTAACTTCTCTTTCTTCTTCGAGTGGTCCCCGTGGGTGCTCCACCATAGGTGACTACGCAGCAGTAACCCCCCCCCCCCCGCCCCCGAAAAAGGAGGTGGGTACCCGATTCATGCGCAGCTTGCCCGTGAAAGGACTGCTGTCGACAGGCGTGTATCCTCATCAAGCATCCTGTGCATGGCGTAGTGCTTGGCGAAAGTGTCGTAGGAAGACCACGTCGCCGCTCTGCAGATGTCTCTCAGCGCGATTCCCTTGAAGAAGGCCGTCGACGCCGCCGTCGCCCTAGTGGAGTGGGCCCTGGGCGGAACTGGCAGAGGAGTCTTGCAAAGCTTGTAGCACAGTCTTACGCATGACACAATGTGATTTGAAATCCTCTGCGAAGATAGGGCTTCCCCTTTTGACCTGGATGCAATGGACACCAGGAGTCTGTCCGTTTTCCAGAAAGGCTTAGTTCTATCGATGTAGAAGGCCAGCGCCCTTCTCACGTCTAATAAGTGCAACCGTGCCTCTTTACTCATATTGTGAGGCTTAAGATAAAAACGAGGGCAATACTATGGGTTCATTAATGTGGAAATCTGAAGAGACCTTTGGAACGAAGGCTGGGTGCAAATGTAAGACCACTGCCTCCTTTGAGAATATCGTGCAGGGTGGTGTGGACATTATGGCTGCGAGCTCGCTCACTCTGTGAGCTGACGTGATTGCCAAGAGGAAAGTTGTTTTCATGGTAAGTAGCTGAAGGGGAACCGTAGCCAATGGCTCAAAGGGCGGTCCCGAGAGCGTGTGGAGAACCAAGTCCAAACTCCATGACGGTGGTATCGGTTTCTGAGGGGGGTACAGGTTTACCAACCCCTTTAGGAAGCGTGTGACAACAGGATGGGCGAATATGGTTGATCCTTCCTCTTCATGTCGAAAAGCTGATATAGCCGCACGATGAACCTTTATGGAGGATAGAGAGCGCCCCTTTTGTTTGAGTTGTAGCAGGTAGTCCAGAATCATGGGTATAGGGGCGTCCAGAGGTGTCAACTGCTTGGAAGAGCACCAAGCGGAAAAACGCGTCCATTTGTGCTCATAAGTCCTTCTGGTGGAAGTCCTCCGACTACACTCCAGGACTTGCTGCACTCCCTCTGAACATGTAGTCTCTAGGGCGCTGAGCCATGGATTAACCATGCTTGTAGCCGAAGTCCCTACAGGTGCGGATGCAGTATTGACCCTCGAGCCTGCGTGAGAAGGTCCGGTACTGTCGGTAGGGGAAACGGCGGGTGCTGTGCCATGCGTAGAAGCAGTGGGAACCATTGTTGCCGATCCCAGGTCGGGACTATGAGTATCATGCATGCTCTCTCCCTTTTGGCTTTCTCCAAGACCTTGTGTATGAGTGTTTTGGGAGGGAACGCATAGAGTAGAGGGCCCTTCCATGGGATCATGAAGGCATCCCCCAAGGATCCCTGTCCTATGCCTGCTCTTGAGCAGTATCGGTGACATTTCTTGTTGTCGTGAGTGGTGAACAGATCGATTTGGGGAAACCCCCATCTGCGGAACACTTGGTGAAGCAGGTCTGAATGGATCTGCCACTCATGCGTGGGCGCAAAATTGTCTGCTGAGTTGGTTCGCCTTTACGTTGTGGACACCTGGTAAGTATGAAGCTCTTAGGGCTATATTGTTGGCAATGCACCAGTTCCACAACCAGACCGCCTCCGCACAGAGTGCACGAGATCTGACCCCCCCTTGTCGGTTTATATAAAACATGGTGGTGGTGGTGTTGTCGGTATTTACGCCGACTACTTTCCCACGCAGATAATTCTGAAAATGCCTGCACGCATTAAACACTGCTCTGAGTTCTAGTATGTTTATATGCAGTGTCTTCTCTACAGGGGACCATAAACCTTGAGTGGCTTTGTTGTCCATGTGTGCCCCCCATCCCGTATGGGATGCATCTGTTGTAATGAAAACAGTAATTTGTGGTTGGCGGAAAGGCACCCCTGTTAGTAGATTCTTGGGGTTTGCCCACCATGTTAGTGACCTTTGCGCCTCCGTTGTGAGTGATACCATCCCGTGAACGGTATGAGTTGATGGTTTGTATACAGTCGCCAGCTAATGCTGTAATCCTCGCATGTGTAGTCTGGCGTTTTGTACCACAAACATGGTGGTCGCCATGTGCCCCAGGAACTGTAAGCACGTTAGGACTGAAACAATGGGGCTGTATGTTATTAGTTGTACTAGAGACTCGATGGCACGAAAACGGGCAATTGGGCAAATATACCCTTGACGTAACAGAGTCTATCCGAGCTCCTATAAATTCTATGTTTTGTGTGGGCTCAGTCTTTGACTTTGAGAAGTTGATGAGGCCCAGTGAGGTAAATGTGTTTGTGGTGATGTGTATCATCTGCAATACCGCTGCCTGGGAAGTTTCCTTTAGTAGGCAATCGTCCAGGTACAGGAAGATGAAGATGCCTTGTCTGTGCAGGTATGCTGACATGACCGCTAGGGTCTTGGTGAAAACTCTGGGTGCCGAAGAGAGACTGAATGGAAGGACTCTGTACTGAAAATGATCTGTGCCTACAATGAACCGGAGGAAGTGCCTGTGCTCTGGATGAATTGTGATATGAAAATAGGCATCCTGTAAGTCGACGGCTGCAAACCAATCTCCATCGTCCAGTGCCGTGATTATGGAAGCCATCGTAGTCATTTTGATGCATTGTCTGCGCAGGTATTGGTTGAGGGCCCGTAGGTCCAAAATGGGTCTCCAACCTCCTGTCTTCTTCTCTGTCAGGAAGTACCGGGAGTAGAAACCTTTGCCCTGAAATTGCTCCGGTACTCTCTCCACTGCCCCTATGAACAGGAGGTGGTCCACCTCCCGTTTTAGTTCCGTGAGAAGGGGCACGGTGGGAGGATCTGGTGGTGGTAACGATTGAAAGGGGACTGTGTACCCCGTGGCTATAATCTCCAATACCCACTTGTCCGAGGTGATGCTTTTCCATTGGTGGTAGAATGACTTGAGCCGATGATGAAACGTGTTGAGATTGGCACTGAGAGACTGTCTTGGTTTCGCGACCCTCAACATACCCGTCAAACCTGCTGCCTTATATTCTGTCCGGAAGAGGCGTGGCCTTGTTGTGGTCGACGTCTAGGGGCCTTGTACTGTGGTGGCTGTTGATGACGCCCCTGGTCATACCCCCGTTGAAAATGGGTACGTTGTGGTTGGTAACTATAACGCTGTTGTTGAGGATAAAACTTCTTCTGTATGGTGGGGTATATATCCCCAAAGTCTGAAGTGTCGCTCTGGAGTCTTTACTAGAGTGCAAGACTGAATCAGCTGATTCAGCGAATAATTTCATTTTGTCAAAGGGAAGGTCTGCTATTTTTACTTGCAGCTCCTTGGGAATGCCTGACATGTGGAGCCATGACTCCCTGCGCATCACCACGGCAGTGGCTACGGCACGAGCCGCTGTGTCCGCTACGTCTAGGGCAATTTGGACTCCTGCTCGAGAAGCCGCGCATCCTTCTTGTACGATTGCCTTAAGGACCGGCTTTTTATCCTCCGGGAGAAAGTCCATGAGAGCGGTAAGCTTAGAATAATTGTCGAAATTGTGGTTCGACAACTGGGCAGCGTAGCTAGCCATCCGCAGCAGCAGGGTAGATGATGAGTAAGCCTTTCTACCAAGGAGGTCCAGTTTCTTTATATCCTTGTCCAGTCCCCTGGCTTTATACTGGGACGTTTTGGCTCTATGTTGAGAGGATTCAACCACTAGCGAATTTGGCTGTGGATGACTGAACGAAAACTCCATGCCTTTGGTAGGGACTGTCCTGAGATTGGGCCACCCTTTTGAACAGGTCTTGGAATTGTTTTAGGTCATCTGGGGGAGAGATGTCCCCAGGAACAACCACTTCGTCTGGGGAGGATGAGGAGGCATCACTGTGGTATCTCTCCTCCAGTTCCTCGGGATCCTGGCTGTATTCATATGGTTGTCCTTTTGAGATTCTGAAATGAGGTTCTAAATCCTTTGAACCAGTCTCTGATTGGGAAACTTGTGGTGTTCCCCCAGGTTGAAGCTGTGCACTGTGATGTTGATGAGGGGTTGACGGGGATCTACGACGAGATGTCGAACTCCTGTGTTGATGTCCTGTATAATGGTGGCGGCCATAGCAACAAGGGCAGGGTCCTGGTGATGGGGACCTGGACCATGACCCGAAAGCGTAAGGATGATGCAAGGAATGATGTGATCGTAGAGATGACACCAACGCAGGGGGAGATCCTCTGTGATGATACTCATAGGGGTCTCTGCTGGAAGATGGTGAAAAGCGTGCAAATCCAGGAGATGGTCATTGAAGAAAAGGAGATGGAAGCCTGTGGCAGGCTCATGGCATTGCTGCTCGCTGAATCTCCGGGGGGGTGGGGTGGGGATCGCGGTGATAATGGCAGCGCAATTACCTCGGGGGAGGGACTGCGGTGCCGGGTCTTTGCTTTGGCTTTTGCTCGCTCAGGTACCACCAGAAGTCTGATCGGTGCCGTGCTGAGTTCCGCTGCCCCCGGTGCCGCGCTCGGTGCCGTCATCCTCGGTGCCGCTCGGGGCGTTTCGTCCGGCCCCGTAGGGCTCCATGCTGGGTGTTGACGCTCTGGTGCTGTCGGAGCCAAAAAACTCGGTGCCAATCTCTCCAGTGCCTGCACGGCCCTCGGTGCCGTCTCCTTAAGAGTTGCAGGCCCCTATGCGGGTACATGCGCCACGGGCTTCCCAGCAGAAGAGGCAAGCGAGCCCGGGCCCCTTGCTTCGCTCGTCCCGCTCCCAGAGGTGACGGGCAGGTATCGAGCTGGAGAAGCCTCTCTCTTCTTCTGCACAGAGGAGGTCAAAGAGGCAGCCTTCCTCTTGTGCAAACCTGAAGAGCCCTCCTTATGGGGCTTTTCCGACGTGGCAGACTGGAGGGCTTTGTCAAAGAGAAGCATTTTGAGCCTCATCTCTCTCTTTCCGAGCTCTAGTTGTTAATTTAGAGCAATGAGAGCACTTCTGGGGGACATGGGTCTCCCCAAGGCACCGGATACATTTACTGTGGCCGTCCGAGGCAGGCATGGCCTCCCGGCAGGATTCACACTTTTTAAAACCGGGAGACGACATTGTTAGACTTTAAGTCCTTGAATCCTTAAGTGCCAACAGCGCACTTAGCAGTCTATTTACCAGACAATAGCAACCGTTAAAGGCTTGTCAAAAATAGCGGGCCCGCCCGAAGGCGGCTGCTCTGATCCTTAAGACAGTCTTTTGCTTTTAGAAAAAAAACTATATACACAGTAGAACTAATATTATAATAACTAAGTGACTATTAACAATAACTAGTAAAAACGAATAAAAACAGAGTTTATCTGTCTCAGGCGTTGGAGCCAGAGAGGATTCCGTCTGCAGCCACTGGCGGTTAAGGAGGAACTGGCAGGGACCGGATCGCACACGTGATCGTAAGCGCGCGAAGAGCCAACGTGCATCGGCACATGCGCGACCCGACGGAGACTGCTGAAGATTTTCCGAGCTGCAGCGCTGGGGCGAGCCCGACACCTACAGTGGAGCACCCACGGGGACCACTCGAAGAAGACGGCCTGCATACTTCAGAGCTGAGGACAAACATTGAAAGTGTGCAAAAAGCCAGTAAAGCTCCTTGGCTCAATTTTTTAAACACAAGCTACTTTTCATTTCACTTCACATGGCACCAGAGTCATCAATTAGCTAACTGCACAAACCCAAACACCCTTGTCCTGCTCCGCTCCTTCTGAAGCCACACCCCATTCACTCCATTCCACTCTCCATCTCTTGCTCCAGGCTTGTGCAGGACGATAGGGTGGGAGTAGAGGGTGGAATCTGGGCCGAGGCTGTGGGGTTCAGAGTGAGGGATGAGGGGGATGCAGGCTCTGGGTGGGAATCTGGGTGCTGGAAAGGACTCAGGGCTGCAGCAGGGCTTGGGCTGCAGCCACCAAGAGGGGCCACAGGGCTGAGGCAGGGGTGTGGACTCTGGTCAGGCGGCACTTACATCAGCCAGACTCCCTGCCTGCCCTGCCCCCTGAAGTGACCAACACAACCCCGAGGGGCCTCCTCACAGGTGTGTGCGCAGGTTTCTGTATACTGCCCCTGACTGCAGATACCACTCCTGCAGCTCCCACTGGCTGTGATTCCTGGCCAGTGGGACCTCCAGAGTCAGCACATGGGGCAAAGGCAGCGCACAAACACACCCCAAGGGGTGCAGGGACATGCCTGGCTGCTTCCAAAAATGGAGCGCAGGCAGGGAGCCTGCCTTAGTTCCCTTGTGCTACCAGACTCTTAGCAGCCTAAAAATCTCTAGCAGCCCTACACGTCACATACTATTTGAGCCTTCAGAAGCTGCACCTAACACAGGCATATCTGCACAAGAAGTGGTGACAGGAAGAGACTATTCCACCATTCATTAAGCTGTAATAAGTATTTGAACTTCACAGCAAATTAAAACTGTACCACATATGAAGAACAAAGATACAAGTGTCATGATCACATTAACAATCAAAGCAACTCCTAAAATCACTTTTGTGCTACATTTACCAGTGGCCTTGCCCACAAAAACGTTTGAGACTCACTTTTCAAGTGGCTCTTACATGTAGGGTAACCATATCTCCCCTGGCCAAATATGGGGAATGACTCCTGTTCCGACCAAAACGGGACAGATGATCACGCTATCTGGGGTGCCGGGAACAGGTGGGCCACTCCCGCCAGTGAAGCTCCTGGCTTCCCCAAGCTGTGGATGGCAGCCCATGCTGCTGCACAGGTCCAGCTCCTGGCTACCCCAGCTGGGGGAAGCCGGGTGGCTCCAGCTCCAACCCCACTGCAGCCGTGACTCACCCCCACCCGGCTCCAGCTACTGCTCCCACTCCAAGGCCCAGCTGAACCCCGTGGCTCTGGCCCCAGCCCCAAGCCCCAGCTCCTGCTGCCCGGGACCTGGATCCAACCCCATGAAAGCCCTGGTTCACACTGCCCCCCTCCCCCCTAGTCGAGCCACAACCCCCATGGTCCTAGCTCAGCTCCAGCATTTGTATTTCTGAACCGACTTCCTGACTTGACTTATGACCACTGGTTTCAAGTTTACGTTGCTTGGTCCTACAATGGAGTGTATTGTGGTTCCAACTTACAACACTGAAGACTCACAATGAATTTTTCAGGAACCAACTGTGTTATAAATCAGAGGACTGTCTGTGCACAGAAACTTTTAGCTCTTGTGGTTCTTCTGTTCATCTAGCCCAGTACTACTTATGACCCTTTGGTTCACCTAAGGCAGGGGTCAGCAATCTTGCCAATGCAGAATGCCAAAATCTGACCTTTCTGACCTCTACGTACAGGCCGAGTACCACTAATAGTTTTTAAAGTCACTAACAGTCCTACTTACAACAGCTTCATTAATAAAGAAAGATGCAGCAGTTTTCTGCTTACATGATGGTTGGTAGCAATAGTTGGTCTTCCGTTAATTCACAGGAAGCATGGCTTTTAGCAAGCTCCCGGCTGCTTGGGGGTGGAGGGGAAGGGCTGAGCTGCCACCTCACATGCTGATGAAAGTTGAATTGCATGCCACTCTTTGCATCCGTGCTGGGGGCTACTGACCCCGACTTAAGTTTTTTGCTGTTTACAGTCTTGCCCAATGCTAGTGCTCAGTAGTTAGCTCTAATCCTGCAGTAAGGAGACTGACTGGCAAGATATCCAGCTACAAACTGGACAAATGTATTAATTGGCTAGTACAGGTTGAACCTCTCAGGTTCATTCCCCTCAACACGCTCCTCCCTACCCTTACCTGCGTCTGCCTGCTTAACTAGAAGATTGCCTCAGCCTCTCTCCTCTTTGCACTGTCTTCTCCTCCACGCTACCTGAGAACCAGCAGCAGGATCAGAGACCACTCTTCTCCAGCAACATCCGTAACCAGACATGATGTTAGTTAGCCAGACAATCACGGGTGTGGCCATGTTTCCCTTGGTCCCATATCATTTGTTTACAGCCACCAGTCCAAGCTCTCATTGTTCTGTGCTGTTATTTAGCTGTAATATACCCCTAAATGTCTTCCTAGAGCCCAGTAAGCAGTGGAACTGTTGGTAATGCTGCTTTACAATATTGACCAGTGCCAAATGAAAGAATTTGCCAGACCACGGGAGGTCAGGTCCCCAGGGTGCCAGACTAGAGAGGTTCAACCTGTGTGTGTTGGGTTTAGATAGCACCTACAGTTGTTACTTTGTTGTAACAGTAGGTATTACATGAACCTTCAATACATTTTTAATTCAATACATACAATACATAATTGCATTCACCTGTGCTGCGAGATCAGGGTTCTGGCTTAGAGACTGCATCATACTTCTCATATAGGGTGCAGACAACATGTTCTGCATAAGCTGTGGATTTTCTGTTATCTGCTGCAACAAACTCTGCATTCCCGGGGTGCTGAACATACCAGCTTGAAAAGTAGAGAATGGCCATTTTAGCAATTCATAAACATGAAAATAGTAAAATGCATTTCCATTTAGTTATAATTAACCATGGCGATAAGAGTACATTTAATTTCCATCCTTTAACATAATTATTGCCTACAACAGACAGCTGCCACTCATTGCAAGAAGCTTCTCCACTTTTAACCCATAATCAAATGAAAACAATACCCAGAGTTTTAATATTTTGACCTATTGAACAGAAATAATTAGCAGAATGTCCAGTCAGGCCCTGCAACCTAGGGACACTGCATGTTTAGTAGCTACATGGGCAGGAGCATGCAAAGTGAAGATGGAATCTTCAGTGAATGCTGCTGCCAGATACTAAAAGATATATCAGCACAAGCTAAGTGCTATTTGCAAAGTTGTGTAACTTGGAAAATTTTCCCAATATTTCCACAGATACAGCAAAAGACATCCTTTACTTTTCTCTCTTCCAAAGCACAGAAATACCAGGGCTTCAGGGAAGCGAATAAATTATTTTATTTTTAGCACAGGTTAACCATGTTTTCCCTAGTTTTATTTTCAGAAATGAGGAATAATTTTACTGAAAAACTTAAAATAATTGCCTGTTACACAGTAACATAGTTTTTAGACTAAACTGTTAGTCAAGTTACAGGCAGTTGAAAACAACATTTCATAATATGAAAAGTTCAACAACTTTCATTATAAACCTTGATACCAGCACCATTAACAACATAATTTTACTTAAGAGAAATTTTGTTTATTTGCCTCTCTTACTATGGCTTAGCTTTTTCTTATATATTGCAGCAAATCCTAGATTCCTCCAAATCTACGTTTCATGACTTGGACCATAAGCGCTTTGAAGCACAGACCATTGTTCTTGCTTGGTTACACAGTGCCTAAAACAATGAAGCTATAGTCCACAACTAAGGCTGAGTCTACACTACAAGATAAAAATCGAATTTCAAGGAGTTAGCTTGATAGTAAAATGTCACTGTCTTCCCATTCAATACTATTATCTTGATTTACTGAACTAATACCAATTACAAAATATTGGTATTACGGGATGGGTATAGCAGCAAATTCAAACTTAAAATCTCAAATCAAGGCTAGTGTGGAAGGGCCACATCCTTATTTGAATTTGTTAGCCTTCAGAAGCGGCCAGTATGTATCCCACAAAGCTACACTATGACTCTCCAAGTATGGCTGCTTCACTGTGCAGTGCTCTCCATTCAGGCATGCAGGAAGAGGGTCAAAGGAAGCCCATGAAGTTTTGATTGAATTTGAATTGGAATTCAGCAGCCTAGCCCTACAAACATAAAGGATGCCCATTATGAAAGAGTTCCTTTGCCCATCACAGCACATTGGTAGCAATTATTGGTAGCCCTCTGCTCCAATAATGAGCACTCAGGGTAGCGATGTGTTTAGCACTTCTCAGGCTTGCAAGAGAGCCCCAGCTTGGACCCACCAGAAGATTCTGGATCTTATTGCTATTTGGAGAGACCAATCAGTGGCAAAGAGACTTCAAGTGGCTAAGAGAAACGCGGCAATCTATAAGCAGATGTCGCATGAGATGACTGCCCGAGGTTACTCCCAGGACTCTATGGAGTGCCAGGTGAAGGTGAAAGAACTCTGACAGGCCTATCCAAAAGTCTGGAAAGCCAACCAGCTGTCAGGGGCGGCTCCATAGAGCTACCACTATTATCAACAGCTGCACATGCTTATGGGGAGTGACCCTACCACAGAGCCCGGTCTGAATTACAACACTTGTGGATGCCATGCTATGGAGTTCGGGATAAGCCTGGGAAGAGCTGGGGGGCCTGAAGGAAGAGGGCAACAAGCAGGGGACTGAGGAAGTTCTGCCAGACAGCCTGGAGCTCTTCCTGATAGACCTGAAACTGGTCCCCTCCACGGCAGGCCCCGAGGCCCCTGGAACAAGCAGTATGGGTGAGTATTCTGCATGCTAGAAACTGGCTGGGGGTGGTTACAGCTACAGGGTTTTCCATAGGTACAGGTTTGCTAGCTGTGTTTCTGTACCCTTCGGAACAGCGTGTTAATGTTTCTTGGGATGTACTGCTTCTCCTTTTCAGAGATACCCCTGAAGGTCTCATCCAGGCACTCTTGCATTTTTTTTCCCCACGAGGTTCTTGGGCAGGCCCGACTTGCTGCAGCTTCCACCGTAGAACACCTCGCCATGCTAGCGCAACCAGATAGCAATCTGGTGTCATGGTGCCACACAGCATTTTAGCAAATTTTCCAGGCTTTTGGTCACACAGCAGGACTGATGAAGCAGGTCTTTGCCCACAAAAGCTTATGCTCCAAAATATGTTAGTCTATAAGGTACCACGGAACTTCTTGTTGTTTTTGAAGATACAGACTAACATGGCTACCTCTCTGATACAGCAAGACTAGCTGTTTTCTCCATATCGGTTAGTTTTAGGAGGGTGATGTCTTCTTTGGCAACCTGCAGAAGCACGGGAATTCGCATCTTAAACGTCCCCACAAACATGTGCCCCTTTACATCTGCCTGCAGCAGTTGGCAGGTGCTCTATTCCTCACCCCCCAGGGCGGTTTGCAGGCTCAGTGGGGCTTCCCTTCCATGTCCCCTTCCCCCCCAGCGTTTCTTTTGATTTTTCAGGACTCCCTGGTGCCACACAGGTGCTGGGCTCTGCTGGGTGTTTCCCCTCCCATGTCCCTTTATATCCAACCTCTCTCTGGATTATTTATTTTTTTCTTTACATTACTTTTACTATACATCGAAACCCCCCATGCAGCCTTTCATGCGGCTGCACTCAAACCCTTCTCCCACCATCCCCTACACTTGGTTTGATCGCTGGGGAGGATTGCTCCAGGAATGGCTAAATTCTCCCCGCCCCCAACACAGGACCCCTCCCCCCAGGACACCTGGCCAGGTACCTGACAGCTTCCTCTGCTTTGCAGCCCTCCCCTCGCCCTCAAAAGCGGACAGTTGCTCGTAGCTTACCATGTCCACAAAGAAACGTGCTGGATAAGTGATGGCAAGTGATGTATTGTGAAATGCATGCTTACTGTCCCATCCCTAAAAAGCCAGGAGTGTCCTTCAAAAAGTTAAATTTCGCTGATAGTAAACACAGAGACCCATTCATTGCACTTCAAAGCACATCATGTGAATTGTATCTTAATTCTGATCTTCATTTTCCAAAGCCAATGCCCAGCGTAGCAGACAAGACTGTAGATGAAAGGAATGCAAACAAGATCTTATCCTGCAGCATATGGAAAATACTGAGGCGGAGCTCACCAAGCTGACAAAGGACGCTGCTCAGTGGCATCACTGTACAGCTGAGTGGCGTCATAGCCAAGCAGAGTTTAACCAGAGAATGCTTGACCTCCAACAGCAGCAAGTGGCAAAGCAGGGTGAGGCTGCTGCAAAGCCTGTAACAGCATTTACAGAGCAAATGCAGGTCCTGTGCTCCCTGCTGCAGCTGCAGAAGGACTCCCAACCCAGCAGTGCAGCAGCTGATACCTGCTGGACAGAGTCCCTGGAGGAGAGATCGCTCACCCCGTCATTGCGGTCCCCGCACACAAGGAGGAAGGACAAGGACAGCCTAATGATCCAGCCACAACAGCCACTGCAAAGGGCTATTCGAGCACCCTTGAGAAGGCTTCTTCACCCTGCAACTTAAACCTCTTCTCCTCGCAAAATAAAATCATTCCTCTGAGATCAGGGTGATTTCGTGGTATGCAGGAGTGAGGGGGCAGAGAAACACAAATCAAACCGGGCAGCTGGGGAACGGCTGAAGGCACAGCTGATCACTGATATTCCCTGATCTGCAGCAGATGTGTAGCTGAGGGAACCAGGGGAGGTGGGTAAGAGACAGGGGAAGATGAGGGGCGGCTGAAGGCACAGTTGCCTTCCACATGCATTCTATTTACTACAAGTTAACTGCCTCCCACCAAGTAAAAGCATTAATTCATTAAGTCACAGTATGATTTATTGGCATTATATCACAGAAAAAACATGGGTAGCATATATGTTACAGATCATTCATGAAACTATATTTTCAAGTGTTCCTTATTGCTACTGCCTCAGCGCAGCTGCTGATGGATGGCTGTGTAGGTGGCTGCAAGTAAGCCCTGCCTATGGCCTCAGCTTCAGAATTCCAGACTGACAGGAAAGTCTCCTGCCTGGATTCGCATATGTTGTGCAAAATAGCGCATGCTGTAACCACTGTGGGGACGTAACCCTGAGAAAGGTCCAAACATGTCAAACATCTGAACCTTGCTTTTAAACGGCCAAAGCCACATTCTACTAGCATTCTGCACCTGCTGAGTCTGTGACTGAAGTTTTCCTTGCTGGGGTCCAGGGCGCCTGTGCAGAGCTTCACAAGGGAAGAAAGCAGAGGGTAAGCAGGGTCACCCAATATAACAATAGGCGTCTTCATATCACCAATCTTGATTTTCTGATCAGGGAAATAAGTCCCATGCATGTGCTGTCCAGAATTACGGAATATATGCACACTGTGAAACCTCCCTGACCAGCTAACGCTGATGTCAGTGAAACGACCTTTGTGATCCACCAAACCCTGCAACACCACGGACAAGTACCCCTTTAGGTATATATACTCTGAGGCCAAGTGGCACGGGGCCATGATGAGGATGTGCATGCCATCTATTGCCTCACTGCAGTTAGGAAACCTCTGGGCAGCAAAGCCATCCACTATGACCTGTACATCTTCCAGGGTCAGTCTTCCTAAGGAGACGCTGCCAGATTGCATGAGCCACATCTAATACCACAGACCCCACTGTAGATCTGCCCACTCTGAACTGATTTGCCACTGACTGGGAACTGTCAGGCATTGCAAACTCCCTCAGTGTGATTGCTACTTGCTTCTGAACCATTAAAGCTGGCCTCATTTTTCTGTTGCTGTGCTTCAGGGCAGGTGCCAGCACATCAAAAAGTTCCATAAAGGTGCACTTAGGAACGTGAAAGTTCTGCATCCACTGCCAGTCATCCCAGAACTCCAAAACAATGTGGTCTCAGTGTGTGCTGGTCTCACAAAACCTTCACTCACTCCACTGTCAGCAATGCATTCATGGCATCTAGCAGCTGTGAGTTCTTGGACCGCAGTTTGGAGATTTGCTCCTTCAAAACATCATAGTCATCGTCATCATCAGCAGCAGCACCATTGTGATATCAAAGAATCACTGAGCTTTGTAATTGAAGGAAAAATTGCACAACAGCCAGTTGGGCTGGAATGCTGCAGCAGGAAATGGTGCGATCTCGTTAATTTTTCGTGCAGTTACTGGTGCTGTGAATTCTGGGACAGTGCTTGTAATTCTAGGATTCAAAGATTAAACATGCACAAGCAACCGGAACTAAAGCATTGTGGGATAGGTACCCAGAATGCACTGCTCACGCTGTTGAACTTGCACGGGGCAATGGGGATGTGGAGACGACACGGAAAGAGGTGGACTGAATTTCAAGAAGCTTTGTAGACAATTTGAATTTATAACATGACAGTTAAATCAAATTTACTAAAAATCAAATTTCTCGTAGTGTAGACACAGCCTACGGCTACATGCTATGATAATACAAATAAAATTAATGAAGCTGGGGCATTACTATTCCAGTACTGGTTTATTTAACACATTCACATTTGGTTGCTCTGTTTACACAGTAAAAGCGCAGTTTGTTTCAGACCTCATACAACTCCATATGTCCTTTCAGGTGAGTGGGAAAGACTGAAAGCCTGTATTTAACAACATCTCACCCAATACCTCTATACGTGCTCTTCAAGCGAGCAGAATGCTTTTAATTTGTCTAGCAGGTCTTTACTTCTATTGTTACTTTAGCAGTGGCTCAAGTATTCTTAAGATAAATTTATTTTGCACTTTTGTTTGCCAACATCGGACTCTGATACTAGTAAAGAGAGCTATACAAGTAAATATTAGTAACAATTTAAACGTAACATTTTCTAATACAGTAGGGTCTCAACATTCACAAGGGTTCTGTGTTGTGAACTCTCGCAAATGGTGACTTCTGCGAATATGGGGAAGCTGCAGCTGCTCGCGCTCCGTGCCTGGAGCCCTGGCTGTGGGTGCTTCTGTCCTAGAGCCCCAGAAGGAAAGCAGCAGCCACTGATGCTCCCTGCCGGAGCCCCAAGCTCACGAATAACTGATTGCACCAACCTGCAGTTCATGAATGCAGGAACCTTACATTAATGTACATTAATGTCATTTCAGCAAGTTTCCTGCACAGGTGCAAATAAATACAATTCTATCAGAAAGAACATACCTCCTGCTCCAGGTCCCAAATTAGGCATAGTTGAGCCTGGTCCTGTACTGCTGGTGGTACTACTTCCAATGCTACTACTGCCCCCAGTTTCACCACTGTTGCTGCTACTGGTTGTGGAACTCTGAGAACTGGACTGAGGAGCCCAAGGATTTGGTAAAGGGTCTCTGTTTTCTGTACGAGATGGCTGACTGTCCCCACCTGATGCATTGCTTACTAAGGAAGCAAATGGGTTACCTCCAAACTACAAAAGAAAGAACAACATGGAATACCTATTAAAACCATCAATTTTATCTCTGATAGAAATGACAGGCTTTGAGATATATGCAGTACTCAACTTGACGATTAAAACCAGTTTAATGTCTCAAAACAGTTAATTATTCTACCATTAACCTTAAAATGGGACACAACTAACAGAAGGGGCAGTGACTTCAACGACCAACTTACATTTCCTTGACTGCCTGTTAAAACAGTGCATAATTTCCTTCACTCCTGAGAAACTGGTTTTCTATTAGCCTTTTATTTAAAATGCATTTTGTAAAGTGTTACTTCACTGAGCATTCAGCCCCGATAGGTACAGTTTCAAGCCTCAGAGCCTATTTCTTCTCTTACTGCCTGGCTTCAAGTTTAGTCACTCTAGGTACACTCAGTGACCAAAAGGTAGTGACCACACACACATTTACCAGTACAAGGTCTATTTGAAAAGTTTTATTGAAATTATAATTAAGGTTCTGATAACTCACCCATAGAGATGCTCTACATAGCGCTACACACAAGATACAAATATAGTTACTCTTGTGTCACTGACATTAATATTGGATCTGACAGGTATCATGGCTTGACCACTAGAGAAATAGTTCCTACTGGAGTCTACCAGAGGGAGCTCAGTTTTTCCTACTCTGGTCATCCCCTTTTTATAAGGTGAATGAGTACACCTACATTCTGTGCATGGACACTTAAAGGAACCCCAATTTTTTACAGGGTGAGTAAACTACCTTTATGCTCATTAGCACTGATGCACAACAACATGTATCCTGTAATTAAGATACACGTCCGAGTCAAATGTGCCTTTACGGTATTTTTATGATCCAGTGTTAATATGGGTAATTCTGCACATCTTTACTTTCTACCTCTATTCCAATAATCTTTTGACATCGGGTTATTTTCTGGTCACTTGTGTCACTTCTTGTCTTCACGGCCTAAAATAGCTACGCTAAAGTCTTGCAGGATTTGACTTGAGTTCTTGCATTTCATCTTATTCATGTCTAGCACATAGGTCAGTATTCAGAGGAACTATTATAGTTTTATAATATTACAGATCAACTCAACTTACATAAAATGAATATATATGCTACAGCAAGCATCACACAATAAATAATTAAAATCATTGTCTACAGTTTTATGCACCCACTTCTCACCTGCTCTTGAGCTGCGCTCAGCATTGGCTCCTGAATATCTGTATACATGCGTCGCAAAGCATTGTATCCACCTGGTATACTCTCAAGGTTGCTCAATGCCCGGTCTTGGTTTCTCATCATTTCCTGCATCATTGCAGGGTTTCTTGCTAGTTCTAGTGTCTAAGTAAGTGGAACATTTAATCTGTATTAGTAAAAAAAATCCATTCTAAAGTGAAAATAGCATCTAAAGCAGTGTCCAAATTATAACAGCTATAATCACATTTCTATATAACCTAACACACTGCAGTTTAGTTTGAATTGCTGTTAAGAGACATAGCAGGAATTTTTCTTGATGAAATCATTAGTAAGTCAACTGAATTTTCATTGGACAGTGTCAAAATTGTAAAAATGTTGGAAGTTTAGTTATGTAGCATTTGATAGACAGAGCATGAATATATGGTGTTGGACAGGAGGGAGGAAAGATGACAAAATTATGGCAACATTCTATCTAAACATATTTAGGGAATTTACTAAATCTAAGCTTAACTCAGAATTATGGCATATGCTGCTTCCAAATAGGCACCATTAGAAATTAATACCTGGTTTCTCAAATCCACAGTATCCATTGGTTTGTAGCTAAAAACTCTACAACATAGATGTACACTAGAGGTTTTCAACTGTATTTAATATCTGACTAAGTACTAAAAACTAAAGCTGTTTAGTGTTTTGTTTTTTTTGGCAAATCTATTATTGGTTGGATAACCACCTTCCTTTCTCAAATGAAAATAGGATATCTGAAGTACACACAAGTTCTGTCCTGGTTTAATTTCAGAAAATCTAGTAATATAATCTTGAAATACTGTTCAGGGAATGTTATAGATTATTTAACATTAGAGACAACACACAACTATTGCAGCCATTAGTGACTAGAGAAAAAATATCAATAGTATTTGCGTAGAGTAATAGTCTACAAGTTTTCCCATGATCCTAAATTTAATCAGCAATGTTCCAAAACATTGAAGTTTGCATATTTAATTTTTATACAAGTCTTTACAAGTTTATTATTGTATAAAGAACTTTCAACATACTTGTCTCATGATATCTGGATTATTAAGCATGTGACTGATCTCTGGATTTCGCTGTATCAATTGCTGCATTTGAGGATTGGCCATAATTAATTGCCTCATCAGATCAGGGTTTGAAAGCATACTCTGAACAAAGGGATTTTCCATTATCTGAACCATCATTTCTGGGTTGGACATGAGTTGTCGCTGCATCTGACTTTGTAACTCTGAAAAATTAGATGTATTCAGGCCCAGGCTACTCAAACTGGCAATTCCTCCAAGGCCACCTTAAAAAGAAGGAAAAAATATTGAACTTCCAGCTTTGATACCTTTCTAAATCAACTGCATCCAGACAGCTTTCCTTAAATACAAAAGGCTAATGTATTACTGCAAATTTCCAGACAATACAGGACAGTGAGAATTCAACTCTTCCAGATGAGAAAGAGTTCTTTCTCTAATGTCTGTTTATTAATGAAGACTTTTAGCATACATATAACACTTGGTTTATGTCTGTAGCTTACAATTTCAAAGCAGCTCTCTCTCGAGTCATACAGGATATACACGCATGTCTGTAAGAATCTGCCAAAGAAGTCTTTTATAATTTAACTGGAAGTTAAGTCAGAAACAGCATTATACTACAGTGTGTTTTCCTTACTGTGACAAAATAGAACGCTTCACTTCCTAATGCACCAGGTACAGGCTGAACCTCTCTAATCCGGCACACTGTTGTCTGGCAACATCTGAGGTTCAGCATGATTTCAGTTAGCCAGATGACCACTTATTTTATGCTTTCATGAGCAAAGACTCACTTAAACAGATGCTCAAAACTTTACTGTTAGTCTATAAGGTGTCACAGGACCCTTTGCTGCTGTTACAGATCCAGACTAACACGGCTACCCCTCTGTTACTTGACACATTTTCTGTGGCCAAATTTCCTGTGATCCCATGAAGTTAGTTTCCAGTCATCAATCCTGGTTCTCAGTGTTCCATGCTGTTACTTAACTCTAATTTACTCCTAAGTGTCTTAAGAGCCCAGTATGCAGTGGAAGCGTTGGTAGTGTTGTTATACAATATAGACTTTCCTGGGTTCAGCAAATTCTCTTGTTTGTCAGACAGGTCCTGGAAGTACCGGACTACAGACATTTAACCTGTACTAAAAATACAGCAAAATAGGTTTCCTACCCTCTTCACAGAGTAAATTATGTAACTTCAAACTGACCCCAAAAATTGTGGCAACAAAAATTACAGCCAAAGCAGCAAATGATTAATAAAGGTAACTATATAATTCTATTCATTTTTCAGAAGATGAAATGAGAGGGGGCCACTAGTGCTAAGTCTGGTGCAAACAGGAGAAAACCACTTTTCAGCCACAGAACACTTGTCCTTGGGATAATCACACTCTAGGGATGTTAAATCCTGTTTAATTAGTTAACTAGTTAAATGTTAAGTTTAACTGGTTAACCGATTAAACAGAGGGTTGGAAGTAGAAAAGCTCGGGGATTCTCTCCAGCCTGGCTGGACTACAGTGCTGTGGATAAAGGCTGTTCTGGTCAGGTTGGTGTGCCACCCACCTAAAGTAAGCTGGTCCAGCCCTCACTGATTAATTGCAACCAGGAAGCCTTGTCTATTTGGGATGAGGCTTACCAGCTAACCATTAACATCCTTAGTATACTCGGGAAGAGAAGGTAAGATAGACCTACTAAGCCCAGTGATTCCATTTGATCTGAAAAGTATGGTTGTAAGCGTGGCAGTAGTTTTGTTACTGTTCTTCATTATCTGGATGACAGAAGCTCAATTTCTGTGGTGCTCTCTACTCCTTGAACAAATCCAAATACACTGTAGAGCACACACAGCTCACAGGGAGCACTATAATTTTCTCGTTACCAGCTGCACTTTACTGTTGTTGACATGCTATTTGAATTAGCGGCATAAGTGGAATTTTCCTACGCTTTTTTCCACAGAAGATTTCAAGGAAGTAAAATTCCTATGACGGAATCCTCAAATTAACCCTATTCCTTTAAATGTCTGGTTTTCAGAGTTTTACAGATTACTCAAACTTATTTAAGTTGATTCAGGCACATGAGCTGCAAATATTAAGAGAAGAGGAGCATTCTGAACCCACAGTTAGCAGATAAAGAGCCATACCCAAACCAAAAGGGCTGCTGTTTGTTGAGGCTGGTGTGGAGGTACTACTACTGCTTGATGTTGATGTGGTAGAAGTACTCCCTGTCGTGTTTGTTTGTTGAACTGGATGATCCTGTGATCTGAAAAATAACGTCAAAACTATGAACCACTTTAACAGAACAATTTAAAAGATTTCTTGAGTGGACCAAAAACAGTTTAGCATGAAATAGCCAGAATATAAATTAAGACCAATAAGCAGACTGAAGAGCTTCAAAAAAGATCTCACAAAACTAACTGACTGGACAACAAAATGGCAAATTAGTTTGAACATTGATAAATGTAAAGTAATGCACATTGGAAAAAATGATTCCAAATATACATACAAAATAATGGGGACTAATTTAGCTATTGCCTCTCGAGAGATCTTAGAGTCCCTGTGGACAGTTCTCTGAAAGCATCAAATTAACGTGCAGCAGCAGTCAAAAAAACTAACAGTCTCAGAAATCACTAGAAAGAGATAGAGAATAAGGCTATAGCTACACGGTAGATCTATCTTGAAATGGCTTAATACCATTCGTGGACCACTAACTGTTTAAGTTATTTTGAGGCATCTTATTTCGATCTCAGTGATGACTACACTGAACTGAAGTCTGAAAAAAGTGCCTATTTTAGTACGAGGAGGGGTAGCAGAAACAAAATACCGTGCTTGAAACAGCCCCTACAATTTCAAGCACAGTGTTTGGCCACGCGGTTTCTATTTCAGGATACCAACTTATCCCAAAATAGAAACCGTAGTATAGCCTTAGCCTAAGAGAATCTCTTACTGAATATCTGTATAAATCCACTGCACACCCACATCTTGAATACTGCATACAGCTGTGGTTGCCTCTCTCAAAGATACTTTGGCACTGGAAAAAGTTCAGAAATGGTTAAGAAGAATAATTAGGGATTTGGAACAGGTGCCATATGAAGAGAAAAATAAGACGACTGGGACTTTTCAGCTTAGAAAAGTGAACGCTAATGATATGTGGTCTATAAAATCCTCCTCCACCACCCTTAAGTGGAGGAGTGACTAGACCTCAGCAAGGATAAGTTGCTGGTGAGAAGAGTGCCTGAAAGACAGGTGGGCAGAGTAGAGCAGAACGGAACGGGAATAGCATACCCCGCAGCAATAGTCCTGAGGACCCAGAAGTCTGAGGTGATAGCTGACCAGGCCCAAAGGAACGTACAAAGTTGGCTTAGGACGGGTAAGGCAGGATCCATCAGCGCCAGCACTCTGATCCTGAACATGCCATCCAAAGGAGTCTTTGAGGAAGATTTTGACCATCCACAACTGGCCCCAGACTGTTGGCGGGGAGACTGGTGGTGGGAGTAACCGCCCTTCTGTGGGTAACAGGCCAAGTACCCATGAGGTGAGAAAGACCGGGACCGTGGTTGATGCTGCTGGGACGCAGCTTAAAGGGCTTCTGCTGTGTAGCTGGAGTGTGCATCCTGACAACTTTGTTACTTTGAGAGTCCTTAAGATTATGGAGATGGGCATCAGTCTGTTGAGCCAAGAGCCCCTGGCCATTAAACAGAAGATCCTAGACGGCCTGTTAGACCTCTGGAGGAAGCCCTGATGGCCCCAGCAAGGCCATCTGGCATACAGCTATTTCTGAGGGAATGGAGCGAGCTGCAGAATCACAGACATGGAGGTGCACGCAGGTGTGAGACCCCAGCACGAAGGCAGAGAACTCCTCCCTGAGATTTTTGGGGAGGGCCTTCCAAAACTCAAGGGCAGCAGAGAGGAGTTGTAATTGTAGCAAGTAAGGACAATCAGCTGGTTAGCCACTTGGTGTATGAGGCCCCCTATCAAATAGGCCTTTCAACCAAAGAGGTCTAGGTGCCTGGGATCTTTGGACTTAGGTGCCTTGATGTGCACTCATTTACAGAGACCACCACCAGGGAGCAAGGAGACAGGCAAGTGCACAGGTACTCATGGCCCTTTACAAACCCAACGACTTCTGTTCTACCTCATGAGTTGTCAGTGGGACAGAGACCAGTGTCCCACAGTTAACAGAGGCAGTGTTCATGATGTTCTGGTTCAGGGGTCTGGAACCTACAGCTCTGGAGCGACATGAGGCTGTTTGAGGACTTTTCTAGCTCACAGTGCTATAATTGCAATGTAAAAAAAAAAACCCTTCCTGATTATTTTTGATAAATGGTGAATGTTTAAAGGCCCATGCTGGGGCTATAAGTATCAAGCGTGCCCTCTCTATCCTTGCCTTTTCCAGGACCTTGTGGATGAGTACTGGAGGAGGGAATGCATAAAGTAAGGGGCCCTTCCATGACAGAAGGAAAGCATCCCAAAATGAGCTTGGATCAATGCCTGCTCTGGAACAAACCTGAGGGCATTTCTTGTTGGAGGTCACAAAGAGGTCTAATTGAGGAAACCCCCATGTGTTGAAGATACATCGAAACAGATCGGGACGGATCTCCCATTCATGATTGAGAGCAAAGTGCCTGCTCAGGTGGTTGGCCTGCACGTTGCCGGTGCCTGGTAAGTATGAGGTTCTCAGGATTATATTGTTTGCAATGCACCAGTTCCACAGGCATACAGCCTCCGCACACAATGCGCGAGATCTGGCTCTGCCCTATTGATTGATATAATAAATCATGGAAATGTTGTCGGTATTGACACCGACCACTTTGTGTCGTAGGAAGTGCTTGATGCATTGAACACTGCCCTTAGTTCCAGCATATTTATGTGCATTGCCTTCTCTCTCTGGGACCATCGCCCTTGCACTGACCTGTTTCCCATATGTGCTCCCCATCATATGTGGCAAACATCTGTCGTAAGAAAAATCGTGGTTTGCGGTTGGTAAAAGGGGACCCCGCTAGATTATTGGGGTCCGCCCACCATTTCAGTGACTTTTGCACTGCTCTTGTGGGCGACACCTTCTTGTGAGTGGTATGTTTCACTGGTATATACATGGTCACCAGCCAGTGCTGGAGGCAGTGAAAGTGCAGCCTGGCATTCTGTACCACAGATGTGGTGGCGGCCATGTGTCCCAGAAGCTGCAGGCAAGTTAATACTTGTACTGTGGGGCTGCCTACCAGCACCTGAATCAGAAACTGGATAGCGTGAAAGCGTACAGTAGGTAGATACACTCTTGCCATGATGGAATCTAGGCATGCTCTTATGAACTCTATGCCCTGTGTAGGTTCCGTCGACTTCTGGAAGATAATGAGGCCCACGGAGCAGAACATCTTTGCAGTAATGTCTATCAAGTGTAAGACATCTACTCACAAGGCGCCTTTTAAGAGGCGGTCGTCCAGGTACGGGAAGATGAAGACATCTTGACGATGAAGGTAAGCTGACACTACTGAGTGTCTTTGTGAAGACTCTGGGCGCTGAAGACAGGCTGAAGGGCAGAACTTCATACTGGAAATGTTCTGTGCCCACAGAGAAATGCGTGTGTGCAGGCTGAATGGTTATGTGGAAGTATGCATCTTGTAAGTTGAGGGCTGCGAACCAATCCCCATCACCCAGTGCTGTGACTACACAAGTAATAGTAGCCATCTTGAAATGCTGCTTGCGGAGGTAATGATTGAGCGCCCGTAAGTCTAGTATTGGTCTCTACCCTGTCTTCTTTTCTGTGAGGAAGCGATATGAATATAAACCTTCCTCTGGGACTCGCGCAGAACTCTCTCCACCGCTCCTAAGGAGATGAGGCGATCGACCTCTTGTTTTAACAAGGTCCCGTGAGAGTGGTCCCTGAGGAGGGACTGGCTAGGGGATTTTATTGGTGGAAGTGTGCAGAATGGGATGGTGTATCCCGCAGCAATAATTTCCAGTACTCATTTGTCTGTGGTGATATTTTCCCACTGCCAGTAGAACGGTTTGAGGCGGTGGTGAAATGGGATGAGGTGACTGTTGGCACTGAGTGATGGGTGTGGTACTGCAGTCTTTGACGTAGTAGTTAAACTTGCTGCCTGTGGTGCAGTTACGGCCTTGCTGAGTACGTCGCCTAGACGGTCTTTGATGCTGTTGGTGCCCTGGGTCATAACCCCACTGTTACCGTGGGCGCTGAAGGTTGGAAGGCATAGTGTCGCTGGTACGGGTAATACCGCTTCCTCCTGTAAGACGAAGTGTACATACCCAGCCTTCTTAATGTGGTTCTTGAATCCTTGCTGGAGTGGAGGACTGCGTTCGTGGTTTCAGCGAACAGTCTTAATCTATCAAAACGAAGGTCAGCTTTTGTTTGTAATTCCTTAGGGACGCTGGATGTCTGCAGCCAGGATACTCGTCGCATCACTCCTGCAGTGGAACATGCTGCTGTGTCTGCCACATCCAGTGTGATTTGGACTCCTGTACGTGAGGCTGCGTACCCTTCACGGACTATAGCCTTTAGGATTGGATTCTTATCGTCTGGGAGATAGTTCGTGAGTGATATCAGTTTTGTATAATTATCAAAATTATGGCTAGAGAGGTGTGCAGCATAGTCAGTCATACCTAGCAGTAGGGTGGAGGATGAATGTACCTTCCACCCAAATAAATCTAGTCTCTTTGCATCCTTATCTGACACTGTAGATCTGTACTGTGGTGCCTTTGATCTCTGTGGGGAGGACTCCATGACAAGGGAATTTGGTTGTGGGTGGTAAAATAAAAACTCCATTCCTTTTGGCGGCACAAAGTACTTTTTGTCCGCCCTCTTACTGGTTGGCAGAATAAAAGCTGGAATTTGCCAGATGTTTGTAGCAGACTCTGTGATGGCCTCATCCAATGGGATGGCTATCTTTGATGACGTAGGTTTCAGATTTTTGAGGAGTTTGTGCTGCCTCCCTTGTACCTCCACCACCTGTGTATCCTGAGACCAGGCAACCCTTTTGAACAGTTCCTGAAACTGTCTAAAGTCATCTGGAGGGGATGTATCTCCTGGGATGACTGCCGGATCCGGAGAGGACGCAAAGGCATCAGTTTGATATGCCTTTGTCTGTTCCTCAGATACTTCCTGTGTTAGCTCCCCAAGGAGTATTCCAACGGGGGACTGACACCTGGGTCTGGATCCTCTCTTGGAGGGGACAGATGATGCCTCCTTGGAGGAGGAGGTGAGGACTGTCTATATGAGGTGCATAGATGTGGGGATCTATCCCAGGACCTTGAGTAACGTTGGTGTCAGTGATAGTCCTCCCGATAGTATGGGTGTACACAGTGGCAGGGACATGAGCCTGGTGATGAGGATCTGGAACGCGAGTGTTAGCTGTATCTATGATGGCAGAAGGAATGAGACAGTCTAGATGATATAAACAGGGGTGGGGATACCCTGTAGGGGTATCCTGGTAGCTGATGCAACTGTTGCATGTCAGGTGAAGGGTGCCGGAGCCAGGGAGAGGGGGTCCGCAAAAATGGAGATGGTGGCCTAAGGAAAGGCGATAGTGGTGTCAAGGGTCTTTCTGATATGGATGATTCTGGAGGAGAGCTCAGAGACAGGGGGGATGGTATAACAAAGAGGTCCAGGGAGGAGCTTCGGTGCCATGTCTTAGAACATGCTTTCCCCGGTGCCCATACGGATGGCACCATACCCAGTACTGAAGGTTTCAGTGCCGCCGGTTCCATGCTCGGTGCTGTGACCTGCAGTTCCGCACAACCAGAGGTCTTTCGCACTGCAAGTCCCTGTTCTGGGGCCTCTGATTCCCATGTTCTCAGTTTCGGGGTTATTTGTCTTGGTGCTGTAGTCTCCGGCACCTACCGCTTAGACACCTGTGGGATCTTCAGTGCCGCATCTTTGGAAGTCTGAGACCTAGGCAATGTCTTTCGTTCCCTGGGCCTAGCATCTCCTTAATATATAGATGCGTCCTGACTCTGTCTCTCACTCATCCTGCTCGTGAGTAGTACAGGCAAGGATCGAGTAGGAGATGTTTTCTCTCTCTTATAACCTGTGGAAGTCAGAGTCGCCGCCTTCTGCTTTTGAAGCGCTGACGGGCCTTCCGAGGGAGTCAGCTTGGCTGTTTCAGGCTGAACAGCCTTATCAAATAAAATCTTCCTTATCAAAGGAATTTTATCAAATAAAATCTAATTTCTCTGTCCTTCCTCGCTCTAGCAGTGAATTTAGAGCACTGGGGACACTTCTGAGGCACGTGGGCCTTGCCCAGACAACGAACACATTTGCTGTGGTCGTCAGAGGCAGCATGGCCTCACTGCATGACTTGCACTTCTTGAAGCCTGCTGGAGACCTTTTTTTTGAATAACTTAACGTAGCTTAACTTTAACGAGGGAACTTAACAGGTACTAAGAAAAACAAAACAGTGTGTAGATAAGTGTTAAGAGGGTTATGCTAAATATAAGAAAATTCTGATGGCAGAGCTCCCCCCCAGATCTCTTCTTACTTTTTCTTTTTTAAAGTTAAAAACTATATACAGTAAAAGATTAAGGAACAGTTCTTAAAAACTAGCAACCAGTAAAACAAATAAAGGGTTTTATCTTTTCAGACGTGGGAGCCGAAGCAAAGTCCCTCTGCAGCTGCTGGCGGTTGAGAGGAACTGGTGCGGACCGGATTGCACACATGACCAAAAGCATGCGAAGGGCCAGTGTATTTCTACACATGTGCAATCCAATCAGATGCAACCTGGAAATCTCTGATCTGCAGTGCTGGGGCGAGCCCTACACCTACTGTGGAGCACCCACGGGGACCACTTGAAGAAGAACTACTATTGCATGTATTTGTTCTTAAGATACAGAGCATAGTTGCCCTGCTCAAGAAGCATAATGGTTCACAAGGTGACTAAAATGAATTCTTTCTTGACCAATTATTGATTTTGTTCTGAGATCTAGCATAGGCCAGAATCCTTCTTCCTTTTTCAAATACCTGGAATTCTTTTTTCACTATGTGGCACAAGCCAAAAGAGATTAGTTCTTCAAACCTATCTTCCTGATACTACAGTGCTTGTGGGCTTTCCAGGGCAAACATTTAGGCTGTGTCTACACCTGCCCCCTTCTTTCAGAAGGGACACTGTAATGAGCAAGTTGGGAAGATACTAATGAGGAGCTGCCATGAATATGCAGCGACTCATTAGCATAATGACAGCAGCATGTGATCGCTTTTGAATTGCGTGCTGCTGGTATAAATGGGGGCCTTTAAAAAGGACCCCCGGACTTTGGAAGCCCGTTCTTCCTAAAACCAAATAGGAAGAAGGGGATTTTGAAGTCCAGGGGATCCTTTTGAAAGCCCCCCATCTACATGGGTAGCGTGCAATTCAAAAGCAGCGCTTTTGAACGGTGTGTGGCCACTATTATGTTAATGAGGTGCTGCATATTCACTGCAGCTCTTTATTAGCATATTTCCAACTGGCTCATTACTACGTCCCATCTGAAAGGAAGGGGCTAGTGTAGACGTAGCCTTAATTTGGAGGGCTTTTTTGAAAACCTAATCAGTTTGCCCCAAACTGTGTTTAGGACCCAAGCTCGATATTATCACCAGGCAGCAAGAGACTCAGCCCATCTACAGAAAGTGGCATACTGCCTGCTTGCACCGATACATCTTTACACTCTTGTTTTTCGACAATTCTTCAAAGGGAGTTTAGGAGCCCTGGCCTCTGTTGCAGTTGACTCAGAGCACTACTTACAGGGCATGCAGATTGCATGCAAAGTCAGTCAGTTGAAAAAATATTAAGGGAAAACTTTTCCCATTCCCCCACCCCACTTCTGAGGGGCTGTCTCCCCTTTGTCTTCTCTGTAGTTGTCTTCATCTATTTCATCAAGAGGTTCTCTCCAACATGAGAAGTCACCTTGGTGTTTGATAGGCCTCCCAGCAGGATCCATAGTCCATCATCCCTGGCAGGAGCCTCACCATCATCAAAAGCTATCCACATTAACTCTTCATTCCAGCCTATACCCTCACACACATTTCTTGACGGATGGAATGTGGAACTGCAACAGTGATGGCTCTGGACACTTGAAAGGTGAAGCTATCCCACTGGGTTTGTGCTCCTACAGTCTTGGTATTCATTAGTTTTTTGCTTTGATTTTTTACACTTCAAAGCACTTCACCCAATTCTTGTACAAGATATAGGGAATGTCCCTGGAGAAGGAGAGAGAGTTCACCAGGAAACATTTCACTTAGCCATGCACGGTCAAGAGTGGGAACTGTGAATCACATCCCCTCTGCTGCCTCTGGTGCAACTGGCTGTTGTAGCAGCTGAGCAACATCTCTGGAGCACCATCCACATGAACCCTGGACAACTGCAATGGAACTGCCCGCCACTGCACAGTACAGCTGTCAAAGCATCCACATGGTTGTACAGCTAGACAACATTACATTATCTTGGTTAAAGAAAATATGATTTGCAGTTTGTATAAAGTTTACATGGTTAGCATTATGGGAGGCCCTTGAACAATGATATACCTAGTTGAAAATCCAGGGCTTGGAATGTGGCTTAAACTAGAAAATCTTGACTGGGAAGGTAACTAATAAAATAGGTGAAAAGTCATTGAAGGCAGCCCAATCATCCGGGGTAGTTCTATATAGCTTTAACGAAAAAGGAATTAATAAGCCAGCGATTATATATCAGAATGTATGCGATTATAAAGATGAAAGTGTAAACTCAAAAGGTTCATTACTAGTTCCTGATGTGCAATCAAAGCCAGTCAACATGGGTTTGACCATCTTCACATCCTATAGTAAATACCTGATCAATGCTCACAGCTGTATGTTAATGTATGGGTATATGATTATTCAACAACTGTAAACAGCAGTTGGCTTTTGAATTTAATAAAGGAATTGAAGGTTAAACTGGTGTCCTGGCGATACCTGTATGATCAATAAAAATAATTCCAATGGGGCTTCAGCTCTACACCCAGATACTGATTTAAAGGTAGACAACACAACTAATGTGCTCATCTTTGTCAGATTTTTTTCCGCCACTTGGGTATGGTTTTAAGTTCATGCACAAATTGACTTCACCCTGGAGAGGTAAAAAGCGAAACACCTAAGCTGGTACAGGGCAACAAACAATGCTGGTGTTCAGCACTGAAGTGCCAGGGTTGAGTGCCCCAAGAACAGGATTTTTATTTATTTTTTCAATACTGTGACTATAGAGTGAAAACGCTTTGCAGAAGCAGTCGCTAAGCAAAGTCAAAGAGCAGACTGTAAGGTTCTAAGCACAGCAGTGAAGTTTAGAAGCTGGCACACGACTGCTAGGATGGGATACTATGAGTGTCGGCTTCCTACCATCACAGCATTTTGGAAACAAAAACTTCAAAGATCTTTTTTAGCTAGATCTAGCTCTGCTGCACAAGTTGTCTAAATGAGAATGGTTATTTGGTTTCTTAGTGCTAAAGAACAGAAGACAGCTTATCAGCAAGGTTACCTGTTTTGTGTTTTGATGACAAGGTGAACAGTAAGTCCATCATGAATTCCATGTTGGGTCAGAGTATCTTGATCTTTTAAAATTTTTCCAGCAAATATTAATACAAGTTGATCAGTGTGGGACTTGAAACGCTTAGAGATTTCTTCCTTAAACTAGATATTAGAAAGAAAAAGTTAATGCGATTGTAAATCAGTGCTTTAACTATTCTATTTTAAGTAACTTTTGAGATTTGGTAAAGTTTTGTTCATCTTTACCATTATGTTTCAAGTTTATACAACGTATGTTCCCTTTATTGCATGGTCCATCACCTTCTTGTTTTTGATAATGACTACAAGTCAGACCATTGCTATTTGCCCGTTCAATACAATTAAACAGTACGTCAATCAAGAGTGTTAGAAACTGATTAATTTAAATCCTTTCATGCATCAGCCATATCTACAATAAAAGCATAAATACCAAGGAATGAGGAAAATTATCTTTTTCAGTAATATTTTCTCTCAGAATTCTGTACAGGTGAATATGTAAGAAGTGTGACAATCTGTAACAGATCTAAATACTTGAAAACAGCTATTTCATATTGAGTTAAACTCATTTTTGACAATGTAGTATTAGCATGTTAGGTTTGCTACAATCTCACAAAAGAAAGTATTTCCACTGTTGTCGTATCATCCCCATGAACTGAAATGAGGTCAAGTCCCTATGGTGAAAGAAGGTACAAGAGAACCATAGCAAGGTTAACTAATGCCACCATGACCATTTAACAACTTCTGCATGTGGTACTGTGCATTAGCTTTACACTGCTGGTATTAACAAAGTTATGGAAAGCAACTGCTGAGACAGATACAGCAATTTCCTGCATATCCTTGGGAGACCTGGAATTTAGGTACCTTTGGGGTCCACTATAATAAAGACAAAGTTTTTATTTTGCTGTGGGATGGAACTGAATGTAACCTGAGGGAAGAGGGAGAGCAGGATAAGACGAAATACTTGGGATTTCAAAAACTGGATTTCTTGGGGGCATACCTAGAGAAGTTAATGCTAATTCCCCACCTCTGGTCATGCAAAACCTCAGCCTTTTGAAGCTACATGGGGTGGAGAAGGTGATAATTGATTATCTGTTACCTAAGACCAAGATTAAAGGCTCCAGCTACATCAGGAAACACCTGCTGTGTCCAGCCAGTGTTCTGGTTCTGAATCGGAGAAGATATACAATGAAGTACTCACACCTTCCAGAGCCTGAAGCTAGAATTAGGGATAACCTCTGGAGCTCAATGGTTTCAAGTGTTGGCCTGCTAAACCCCGGGTTGTAAATTCAACCCTTAAGGGGGCCATTTAGGGATATGGGGCAAACAGATTGGAAGAAGAAAAAAAGATGGTGCTTGATCTTGCAAAGATGGCAGGGGACAAAACTCTGATGACCTCCCAAGGTCCCTTCCAGTTCAATGTGATGTGTATACACTTTTTGGGATACATATGAGTACTTTTTTTTTTTTTTAAATATACTTCTCTGTAAAGCTTTCACCTTAAAAATAAGTGTGCTTGTTTAGAAAAGGCTACGTGGCATTTTGTAACTCCTAGTGATCACTTTGTCAATTGCTTCCTCTCCAGAATCTAAGAACAGCTTCTGGACTGTTTAGAAAGTCTGACTTGGAGGGACTATCCTCATGTCGGTAAGGAGCTGAGTAGCCTTAACAGTTCAGTTAGGATAAAAAGAGATGTACATTCTGCCAAAGAGATGACAAATGAGGGGCAGGGAGCCCAGAACGGGTGTGCATGGTGGATGACAGGGGGCAGGGAAGAATATAGGTATAATTGTATGAACTGTGGCAGCTGTTCCAACCAATACAAATGGCACCAAACTCATCTTTTGTTGGCTGTCCCAGATATTATTTATAAAGAACACCATGGAGCATCCAGGCAGGGCTGGGTGTTCACCATCAGGAAGAGAAGTCCCCTGGATCTGGGCACGGATATGGGTCAACACGATGCCAAGGGGTTACTGGGCCTAAACACATGCTTTTCAGCAGCACTGCACGAGGAGCAAATGTTTACAATCTTAGCCAAAAGGGCGAGAAAGTCCAGGCAAGCCAGCAATTTTGCTCTCTGCCCTCTAGGGGTGATCCATGGTGATAGGTCTCTGGCTCATTCATCTCACTCAAAATGATCAAATATGTTACTGTTTTTAATGGCTGGGTATTCACATTTATATACTGATTCTTGAAGCTTTTACATTCTATATACTTATTTTCTTACACATTATGAAAGATATTTTTCTTCCCCCATATGAACTTTAATGTAAACCAAACCAACAGAAATTTCAGTAAACAGGTTGGGGGGGGAAGTGCTAATTGCAGGGACAAAAAATTGGGCCCACAAAAAGCTTGCTTACCCCAATCTAGGGCACAGAATTCCTACATAAACACACCTAGATCATGGAAGCAGCTCACACAAACTATTCTTAACTGTGAGCCATTTTGGCAACCTACCAATTTGCATCAAGCAAGTCGCTCACTGTTTCCCACACTTACATGATTATGCACAATGCAGTCCCTCTTTAGAATTTAAACTATTAACATAAACACTGAAGTAAATCCCAGCTAATATTTTTCTTCTGGCTAGTGAAAGAAATCCAAGAACACCTGAGTCCACAAGAAACAGACCAACAGTTCACAGTACACTTTAAAACACATGCACACAGAAATTTGAATAATGGGTACTTCAGAAACCCACTTTCAGTAAAGGTGACTTCTAAACTTTTGCCAGAAGCTAATCTCTTATTCCTTAACAAAGTGACTGTTCTTCGCTAGTGTCTCAATCTCAAGTGCCACTGTCAATACAGCAATTTGTAGGCTATAATCACAGAGGTGGTGTTTGCACCTTAGGCTAAGTGCAGTGGACAACTACTCATTCTTCTGAATCTCAATATTTGAAACTGTATAAGATGAGGTACAGTTTGTTCACTTCAGACACCACGCACGAAAAACTGGCAACAGGAGGTAATTCTGATCCTTCCTTAGTTTGAACCAAGAAGATCGCAACAGGCATTTGTCATCCATTGTCCAAGATCTCACTTGTGGCGTTTTACTAGGTTCCTTTTTTCCCCCTCCCAATCCTATTTACATTAAGTTATTGGGGGAATCAAGTGCTCTCATGTAACAGTAATGAGCATACTATAAAAACCAATACAGGCTGCAAGGCACCTTGTTCTTAAATCCTATTAGTACCCAGACAGTACCCAGCTCCAGATTTTCTTAATAACTGTGAACAGGAGCAAGCCTCTTCTACAGGTTGAAACTCTCTCATCCGGCTACAGGCCATCTGGCAGGATAATGGATATTGCTGGATGAAAGAGCACCTGGACCAGAGAACTACAGCTGTGCACGGTGCAGTGGAGCCCTGCTGGTGGCAGCCAGGGTAGGGGACCCCCAGGGGGAAGCCCCAGCAGCACCCCTTCTGGGGAGGGGGAGCCTGGCAGAACCACAGACCTCCCCTCGTATGGCACCACTCAGGTCCCGAGAACAGTGAACAAAGGAGGTATAGTGCCTTGACAAAAATCAATACTCTTAAATATGCCAGTACACGTAAATGTATTTAGGGTGTCACCAGAGAAGAAAGGCAAGGTAAGAATATTCAACTTGTGGGACTGAGCAGTAGATCAAAGAAGATATTTTGTATAGCTTATTTGGGGGTCCAGGAAAGAGGTCACAAGAAGTCTCACGAGCTCAGTGGTTTGAGCACTGGCCTTGTAAACCAAGATTTGTGAGCTCAAGCCTTGAGGAGGCCACTTAGGGGTCTGGGGCAAATAGATTGGGGGGGGGGGAAGAAATCTGTCAGGGATGGTGCTCAGCCCTGCTGGGAGGGCAGGGGACAGGATGTGATGGCCCCAAAGTCCATTCCAGTTCTATGAGATATGTATATCTCCATTTGTACTTGTATCTCGCTAGAAAGGGGTGCAGTTTCCTTCTAACTGACAGCAGGTTTGAGTGACTTTTTCTTCAGTATTAATGGGTATCAGTATAAAATATGCATTACTGTTTACGTCAATTAAATGGTGCAAAAATGAAAAATTTACTTTCAATAATTTAATAGAAATATTAGTCAATCGTATACCATGGTGTTTGCTGGATTTTTCTCTCCCACACATATGATGAACAAGTTCTCTGCCAAGTACAATATCTAATATTTATGAAAGCCAAATCTTAATATTCAGAGCTTAGTAATGGGAGCAAGTCACCTGGTTAAGTTAAACAATCACACAACTACTCCTGGAAACCACAAACTGCCTTGCCGTCCCTAAAGTTTTACCTTAAACTAAGTAACTTGCATTAAAAAATACACTTTTTTTTCCTCTAATGAAGATGTAATCTGATAGCATGGTTTAATTCTGAAAAGATACCCTAAAAACAGTGCTATGGGGTTTCTTATTTTCTTCATCATAACCACATCAAGTATGCTCAGTTAATACGATTTAAATATCTCTATTTATCAGGGCTGCAACCTCTCTCTCTCTCTCTCTCTCTCTCAGCTATAACAACCAAGATGGGTTCTTTCTACATTACCACTTGTAAGAGGTTCTGCTGACCAAGTTCGGCTTTAAGTTACACTGTGCAATCTGACTGAAAACTGGCCTTTGAAGGAAGGTATCAATTTGACCAAAATAAATTTGTTCACAAACTAATGAAATCTTGCCCCTTTCCCCTTACCTGTGGTTAGCTCTACTCCAACACTTGGTTTGTCACTAGCCAAAGGAGGAGCGCATACACGAGAAGCAGATCAGCAGAGTAAAAAGAATCAGTTTTAGACAGTTGCTTGTCATAGTAAGGCTAAGAGGGAACACTTTTTTCGGGGGTGGGGGGTGAGAATCAGAAAAACACTCGAGTTTTTTTTTTAAATGAGAACCTGAGCTGCCTTTCTGCAACTTCATATGGTAAAAACAAACATGTCTGCTGACTCAAGGTAAGCAATAAAAAAACCTCAGCAGCTTTGGATGGATTTGTATCCACTCATATGCCTGACTCAAGAAGAATGTTAATAGAAGGAATAAAAACCAATAAAAATATCCAGGAAGACCACTTCCCATTTCCAAAAAAATCCTTGCATGAGAGGTACCTATACAGCAGGGGTCATGACTCTTTTTTGGGTCAGAGACCAATTGACCCAGGAGGGTGGGGGGGTGTTAGAAAAATCAGTCAGGGGCCACATAAAAGCGAGAGATCAAGAACAGGGATGTTCATGTTTAACTAGTAAGCCTCATCTTACCAGTAGAAGCTGGAATAGGTCCTCTGCTGCAGAGAGGGGCTGTTCCACCTGCGCTGGACCGTCCCCCTACCTGCACCAAGACCAAGGGCAGGACCACTCCAACTGGTATGGAGCAGCCCAAGTCCATAGTGCACTGTGGGCAGGGGCACCACAGCCTGGCCAGAGCAGCCAGTGTGTGTGGCAGGGGAGCTGCTCCAGCCTGGGCTGGAGCAGCCATCCCAGCCACACTTCCCCACCTTTTAGTTGGTTAACCGGTTAACCAATAAATGGGATTTTACATGCTTAGTCAAGAAGGTGGGACTAAGGTTCAGGGCTTTCCCAGGACAGTTTAAACTCTTCTGGGGATCTGTGATGGGACCAAAAATGAGGGGGTTCAGTGCATGGGTAGGGGTTACTGGGGTGCAGGTGTGAGCTGGGGGATCTGGATGGGAGGTGAAAGTGGGCCAGAGGCAGAAGAGACAGATTGTACAAAACTTGTGTAAACCAAATTGAACGAGAAATATGAAAAAAATGGTGTCAATAGTCTGCTTCCTTTCATCTATGTAATTTTATAATTATATTAACACTGCTCAACAGCAGACGTTAACACAGGTATTGGGGCTAATCTATAATTGGGGGAACTAGTAATAAATTTTAAAATTACATGCTTTATAAATTTAAACATTAAACTATAGTGTTCCATTAATAACTTTTTGCTTTGGGCATTTTAAAGGTAAAGAGGTAAGGAATGCACAAAAACCTATCTTTTTATCATGCAGAACTCCACAATAAGCTTGTAAAAAGGCACTTCAGCATTTTAAAACTAAGCAGCAGTGTAGCCTGTGCAGGTCATTTTAAAATGTGTTCTCTTTAGGCTGTTACAAATTACACCAAACATTTCAAACACACTTTGAAGACAAGAAACATTGCAAGGCTGAAATTTAAAAAGGAATCACAAGAGCATATTTTTTCCCCCAAATTGTTTCAATAAAGGCGTGAAGTTGGTCAACAGTATGGTGTGTACATTTTGTAAGCAATGTCCCCTAACTGGCAATGTGAAACTGTAGGCTGGCCAATGAGTGCAACTTTTTTCACCCATGTCATCCAGCCTCTCTCTCCTCTATCTCCGGAGGTGGATCTGGGGTTCTGCTGCTTAACCCTCTGATTTATAGCCTCTACTACAGGGATTCCCAGCCTATGGGTTGGGAATCAAACACGGGTTGCCATTAGATTTTCTAAGAGTTGCTGACTAGGCAGCTCCGAGCCACATGTGGCTCTTTAAGGAACCATTTGCAGCTCCCACCACTGCTCACTCCTCCAGCTCCCAGTTCCTGCCCTGCCACGTGAAAATGGAACTCAATTTAATTGGCAGGAGGGATCCACACATTAAACTAATTGAAGTGAATCCCATTTCAAGGCGGCAGAGCAGTGAACTGCCCACACTGCAGGTGGGGGAATGTAGTAGTAAGGCTGGGGAGAGCTGCGCGGAGGAGGCAGCAGCCCGGCAAAGGAGTACTAAGCGGCAGCAGCAGTGCTCATGTGAATGGGGGGGGGGGGCATTTTGGGGCTGTGACAGGTTTACGATATCACTCAAAGAGGGGAGCTTAGGGTGCAGGAGGTGGTTGTGACCTGGGGCAGGGAACTGAGGTGCAAGGTCTGGGAGGGAGCATGGGTACAGGAAGATTGGGCAGAGGGTCTGGGTTATGTGGGGAATGGATAGAGGAAGGAGACAGAGTTGGGGGGGGGGCTGGGGTACCACAGGCAAGCTATGGCTGAGTGACTTACCAGGACAGCTCCCAGCCAGCAGACCAGCTGATTTCACAGGTAGGATCCCTGCCTACAGGGCCATGGCAGGGGCCATGGGCATCTGCCAATCTGAGCGGAGCGGGAAGGATGTTTCAAACAAGAAGCTCCCACTGGCCAGAAACCAGCCAATGGGATTGTGCTGGGGAGGGGGCAGTGCTTGAAGCTTCTCTCCCCTTTCCTCCCAGGCTTGAAGATATTGGGGGGAAAAAAAAAAAAAAAAAACAAAAAAAAACCCAAGGCCCTGCAACCACTTTTCTGGGGGTATGCAGGGAGCTTGCCAGAGGTTGCCTGTTGTGTTTGTGGGACAGACCCACTGGCTTGGGAGGCCGGATTCAACCTGTGGGCCGTATTTTATCCAGGCTTGCCCAAGAAGGTGCTGAGGCATTAAGGGACCACCAGAGCACAGAAATTCCAGATCCCTTCCTTGATTGCATACACAAAATAACCCCAAACCGCTGCCACCCCGGATCCTCACAGCTTAAACCCCTCACAACCCCAAACTGCCACCACCACACCCAGGCTTAAACCCCTCATGGCTCCAAACCACAGCCGCACCGCCCCCCCCCCCCAAGTTTAAACCCCTCGCAACTCCAAAGTGCTGTCGCCCCCCGACAAGCAAGCTTAAACCCCTTGCAGCCCCCAACCGCCTCTCCCAGGCTTAAAACTTCTGCAGCCGCAAATGGCTACCACCATCCCCCTGCCCCTGGCTTAAACCCCTCGCAGCCCCAAACTGTTGCCGTCCCCCCAGCCCCCAGGCTTAAACTCCTTGCAGCCCTAAAGCCAGGATTAATTTACCTTCCACAAGGGCTCTGCTTGCTGCTGTGCCGCCATCTCCTCACCACAGCTACATGGCTCCCCACCAGCCCTCCTACTTCCTGCCCTGATGTGCTGAAATAACAGAACTCATTTTAATTGGTTTAACAGCCAGATCTCTCCTGCTGGTTGTTAAACCAATTTAATTAAAACAAAAAGCAGTCAAGTTGCACTTTAAAGACTAGCAAAATAGTTTATTAGGTGAGCTTTCCTGGGACAGACCCACTTCTTCAGACCATAGCCAGACCATTCTGTTCTGGTCTGGCTATGGTCTGAAGAAGTGGGTCTGTCCCACGAAAGCTCACCTAATAAACTATTTTGCTAGTCTTTAAAGTGCAACTTGACTGCTTTTTGTTTTGATAGCGTACAGACTAGCACGACTTCCTCTCTGTTACAATTTAATTAAGTTCTACTCTTTCAATGCAGCAGGGTAGGGCAGGGAGCCAGAGAAGGAACCAGCGGCGGCAGCCACAAACGGCTCCTTGAAGAGCCGCATGCAGCTCGGAGCTACCCAGCCGACTTTCAAAATGGTGCTGCTGCCAGCTCCGCAGGCCAGATTCTAGCCCATGGGTCACATGTTGGACACCATGGCCATAAACCATATCTTGTATGTCCGTTGTAGTTCAAACAGGGTCATGTGAGGTCTTAAAAGGTGGTGTCATTGCTATCATTGTGAAGGGCGTGTATGAAAGTTGTGTGAATAGTTATTTATATACACAAAATTATGTTCTTAAAGATGTATTATCCAGAGACTGTTTACCAGGAAAAATGAAAAAAGTTCTCTGTCAAACAAGACATTTTCCTAGCTGACTGTTTACATACAAATTAAGTTTCACAATAGATCTCCCCCATTAGTCTGAAACACATGCTAATGAAGAACTATGGAAAACAACTTCAGAAAGAAAAGTAACATGCAGCAGCAAGCAGAGAAGAGAGAAATATCAAAAGTTCCTCAGCTGTAACTGTTATCCATCACTTAGAAGTGGACAGCCAATATGCTTCATGAAAGTGGGATGGGATATCAACGTGGTCGGGGCGGGGGTGTTGGAAAAGACTGGAGAGAACTTTGGGTGAGGTAAGCAGCTTCAAATGGGAGGAGAATTTGCCTGATTATTTACTAAAAAACATTTTGTTTTTCTGTAATCATTTGTTCCTTTTACTCTTGTGGTAATTTGAATCTCTGTTCTTTGATCCAAAATGTACTCTTTTTCCTACAGCTATAGTGCTAAACAGAAGTGCTGGGGTGCTAAACACAAAGGTGATCGAGTTAAAACTTGCAAGCTGGTGTATATTGTTCCTTTGGAAACAGCAGGCCTGGTGTTCAGTGATAAAGGGCAGCACACTGCAGGAAAAGCACTGAGGATTGGTGTGTACTTATTCTTATCTGTACAGAAAGAGCAAGGCCAGTGGAAGCCTGAAAGTTATTGCTTAGGCTGCTGGGGCTGGTGATTTCAGGGCACTGACCCACAGTAAGCCTAAACAAACAAGACGGTGTTGAGGTCTCTCTCAACCGTAGATACTGTCATACCGTCCTAGTCCAGAACTCACTGTGCAGTGCGCTTAACCAAATTTCTATGCTTCTTCCTGACGCTATGGAGGACATCATTATCCCCTTCCTGTGCTACCAGGAAACAAATTAGTGTAATTTATTAGTAGGAACCCTATTTCTGACTGTGTATCAGCAACAGATGCAACTAAAACTGTGCTCAAAAATACGTGGTCCTATCTAAGCTTGAAGTTTTCTGCTTTCAGCATTGGTTCAACTGCATCTATTGCTGACAGTGACTATCAACAAGTTAGTATGACTGTAAAGTAAGGGCTGCTAATACCTAAAATATTACAAGAGTTACAGACCTTACATCTCAGGCATTAACAGAGATATCAATTATTGCAGAGATGAAATCCTGGCCTCAATGAAGTCTAAGCCTATGTCTACACTACACAATAAAGTCAAATTTAAGGCAGTTAGCTCGAATACACAGTGCAACTATCTTCAGTTTAAACACCATTAGCTCAATTTAGGGAGCAATAAGGTCGATACTATAACATCGTTGAAAGTGACTCAGTGTGGCATCAAGTTCAAATTTAAAAGTTCTAATTAAGGCTAGAGTGGAAGCGCCAAGTCTTTAAATCAACTTTACTGGCCTCCAGAGATGTCCCTTATGTATCCCACGATGTCCCCATAGTTGGCGGCTCTGACCGCTTCCATCTCTGCTACTCTCCTGGTGCGCAGGAATTAGGGAGCCCATGAATTTGAATTCAGCATCAGGAAACCCATGGCAGCTAGCCTGTGGGGTCATGCTTGCATGAGAGGCTGAGAAACTTCTCTTTTGTATCAGTGCGGTGAGCACATTTACTCTTTAAAAACAGTCCCAACATGGGAGTTCATGGTTCTGACTCTCCCATTGTAAGCTGAGCACTTTGATTTTCTTTTCAGTGCTGGCACCAGCTCCTGCCACACAGGACAGCCAGGCTGTGGGGGCCATGCTTGGGTAAGAGGCCAAAAAACTTTTCTACGATTTACATTTGTACAGGGGCGCTTCCCTCCACCCACCCTCCTGAACAGGTGACATGCAGTTGGGGTCTTTCCCGTGCCCAACTACATCACGTGGCTAGCCCCCGAGACAAAACAAAATAAACACACCATGCCTGCTGTGTAGTGCAGACCATACTGCCAGACAGCACTATGTTCTGGCTTGCGTGTGGTAAGGGCTTCAAAGGTGGGCAAGATTCTGGAGGTGCTTGCTATCACTGGGGGGGGGGAAGGCAGCATTTCAACTGGTCCCTAGCCCACCCCAAAACACCCACTTAATAGAAAGTGTGGGGCTGGCCCCCCAAAAAAATTAGGGCAGTGTGTTGCTCAGGCAGGTGGCAGAAGGGTCCTTGTCGGCTGAAGGGCCAGTTGACAACCCCTCCCCATCACCTGACACCCACTCAATGGAACGTTGGGGGTGGAGAGCAGATAAGGCAACCCCATGCCTGGAGTGCTAGTTGGTTTATCAGGTAGCAACCATACCATTCTGCCCAGGAAGGGGTGCTTTCAAGGGGGGGAAATGACTGGAGAACCAGTTGAGATGGCATAGATACCTGAGCAATCCTAGAGCACAAAGTCATTCATGCATGTGGAAATTTGGCGAGCTCCATTTCCTGTGTTGCATACATCTGCGAAGCCAAAAATCCAGCATCACAAATTATCTTTTCCCCCCACCCCCCTCAACTTCACCATCCTTTTCTTCAAGCTGTGCTCTGTTCCTGTAACATTTTCAGGGATGAGGTTTCTGGACAGGGGGACGAAAGGGAGTGCCATTTGAGATGACAGACCACCCCCAACCTGGAACACTACACCTTCTTTTCTTTCACCTGGAATTCCTTACTTTTACTTCCTTCACTCTGAAAAAAATGGCTGTTTGGTCTCCACGGGAGGGAATGAAGAAGGAAATGCAATGTGGGAAGGTGACATCACATGCCCACAACCATTTGCGAGGCATTCCCCCCTCCCCCCCGAATACTGCACCAGGAAAAACACCCAGAACGCTACACAGCTGAGGGAACTGTGGGATAGGTTCCCACAATGCTCTGCTGCAACAATCAATGTTTGGTGATTTAGTGTAGCAACAGGAACTTTGTGAAGACGGTGGAGAGGTAAGAATAATCAAATTTGAATTTATAAAATCTAGCATTATAAACTTGATTTTAATAAAACAGAATTTAAATCGTAGTGTAGATGTAGCCTATGATAGATTTTGCCCTTGATTTTAGTTAGGCCAGTAAAATTATTTACAATTTAAGTATGTACACATATTCTGTAAATCAAGTGAAGTCCAAAACTTGTGTTTATTTTTAGGAAAGTATTTGATTTCTTCATTTACTAGTTTATAACAATTCCACTTTTAAAGACAGCAATCTACTACATGATTGCATCTCCATTCCAATATCACATATTTAAATGTCAATTACTATTTCTACTGTAAATACATAGTTCAAGAAAATACTGCTGTCCTTCATGGTAAGCAATCACCAACAAATACTTACTATGCACCCATTACTATAGAACCTAAACAGGGATAAGCATTTCAGGTACATTTAAACTGAAACGCTACAGCAGCATGCCTGAAGCTATACTGCTGCAATGTACATTCATCCCTCATTAAATTAGTACTTTACTTACGAATACTTGCTAAAACGAGGGACACATACCTACCCCTTTGTTCACTAAACAAGTGAACTCCCCCTGCACTAGTACAAGCCTTACCCCACTCCCCGCACACACCTAACCTGCCGCAGCCTAAAACCCCACGGCCCCAACTCACCTCAGCCTGAAACCCTGCTGACCCTGGAGTCCCAACCCGCCTCAGCCTAAAACCCCACTGGCCCCACAGACCAAACCCGATTCAGCCTAAACTCCCCCGCCGGCTCAACCCGCCTCAACTTGAACCCCCCACTGGCCCTGCAGACCCCACCCGCAGCAGCCTGAACCCACTCCTCCTGGCTCCGTGGCCCCAACCCGCACCTCCCACCCTCCCTGTGTGCCCAACCCACAGCAGCCTGAACCTCCTGCTGGCTTCACAGCCCCAACCCGCCACAGCCTGCGCGCCTCCCCCCCCACCCCCGACCTGCCTGACGGGCCCAACCCACCACAGCCTGCATCCCCCGCACCTGCCCGATGGACCCAACCCTCCGCAGCCTGAATACTCTGCCCCGCCTACCCCATGGATCCAATCCACCACAGCCTTAACAGTGCCGCCACCTGCCCCGTGGATCTAACCTGCTACCAGCTTTTAACCCTCCCTCCCTGCCACTCATGGCCCCAACCTGCCCCCAGCCTTTAACCCTCCCCAACCCACTCAAACTCAAGGTTCACTTACCTTTCAAAAGCAGTGCCACCCGCTGCCACTCCTTCACTGAGTTATGAGTGCTTGGAACGAATCAGAGACTTTTACATGTATTTTAATGGGAATTTAGTGTCCCTCTTACAAGTTTTCACCTACGAGCAGAAATTTGGGAACCAATCGTGCTCGTATAGCAAGGAATTAGTGTAGACACATAGCATAACAATGCACTGGGCTCTTCCATCATTGTAGTAAATTTTTCTCTGACAGGTAGTAGCCTGTTGACAGAATTATTATTCTGTCAACGTAGCAGTTTCTACACCAGAGCTTAAGTCATCTTAACTACCTTCCACAGGGAATTAAATGTTTTGTAACTAAAAGATGAAGTTAAAGTGACTTAACTTTGTAGCTTAGAGCAGCCATAGTAGACAAAGCAACCCCATTCAACAACCACAAGGTAGACCGTGATAAAACTTTTGGCACAGTAGCCAGAAAGTATGCACACACTTTCATTAATAAAATTTCTGGGCAGGGTACAAAGGGGAATGCATTGATGAAAATTTCAGTATTTCCCCACTTCCACTACCTGCAAAGGGCTTTGTTTCTACCTAGGATGTCAAGCCTAAATCTTGCTCCTAGAGCTCACATCTTGTTCTTTAGATCCTTATCTTACTAGACCTTTGGCCAATAAGTGGTTGGCACAGGTTTCCAACACATTGGTTATGTTCCAAAACATATACTTGCAAAGCCTTAGAAAGTGACTGAGTTACACATATTGAATGTTCTTGGGATGCTAAAAATTATGCACTTTTTAAAAAGAGTACGAAACAAGCTCTCATGAATAGTGTTTCTTCATACCTCTGTTAACATGGCAAAGTCTGAATCCTTCAACAGCAAGAAAAATTCCATTCTGTGCTAGTTTCTGTACAATTTAACTGTTAAGTTTTTATGAATTTCAGCCACATAACTTCAAGCTTCACCTAATGTCTATATTTGGATGGAAGACGTCCAAATAAAGATGCAAGCATCACAGGAAATAGTGTTGACTCAACAGGTAGCACTGTTCCCTAATTCTCTCTGCACACAAGTTGCAAAAAAACAACAACAAAAAACATGCTAATTCTCAAAAAAAGATTCTAACACCTGATGAACATTTGACAATACCAAACCGGAGACACCACCCTGCAATGGCAACACTCCACTCCCACGCTACTATGGCTGCATTTCACTGGCAGCTAATTCTTGGCCATATAATTGTAAGTTAGAGGACTCTCTAAGGGTAAAAACGGCACATGCACAAAGCACACGCTACACCATTTTCTTTAGCCACGAGATGATCAAGGGAAGGTTGGTGTTACGCTCTCATCACCAGCCTCCGCCCGACCGGTAACCCGTGCAACGGGCAATACGAGGCACAGGCTGAGCTGTTAGCGCCGCTCAACTAGCAGGGCTTAGGCTCAGCCCGCAGCAACAGGAAGAACTAAACCCGCTCCTTGCCTCTGCTCTTGCCGAGAAGTCGCTGGCCGTGGGCGAGTCGGCGCCGGCTGGTCGTGGCGCTAACTGAGCGACAGCGGACGGGTAGGCAGGGCCTGAGCAGGCAGCGCAGTGAAACTCAGCGAGGCGCTGCTTCGTCACCCGGCCGGGCTTCGGCTTGGCTAGGAGGCCCCAGCACTGCGACTAGCCTCGGCGCAGGGAGCGCGCTGCCAACATCGGCGCTCCCCAGAGCGGAGCGGCTGCGGCTCCTGCCTGGGGGACTGAGCAAGGGGCAGGAAGCCGCCCAGCCTCACCTACCTCAGTCCGGCCCCGTCTGCCCACCGCCACCGGCAGCGGCGCGGCCTCCTGGCCCGCCCCCCTCAGCCTCACCTGCCGCACGTTGCTGGTCTCGGACACCGCGAATTCCTCCTTCTCCTTGGGGGTTTTCACCGTGACTTTGATAATCCGCGGCTCCGAGGAGGAGGCGGTGGCGGCGGCGGAGTCAGGGGGGCTGCGGTCCCCGGGGGAGCTCTCTCCACTCTCGGCCATAGCGGGGGAGGAGGCCCTCACGCTGAGTCTCGCTTGCTCACGCCGCGCAGGGCACGCTACGTAAACCCGGCCCCCACTCCCACTGCCACTGCCGCTGCCGCTGCCTCGCGCGCCGACAGCAGGAAAGACTTGCGACACTCTCACTCCCGGGGAGTTAAACGATATCAACCCAGCGCAGGCGCTGCGCGCACTGATGACGTCTCGCATGAGGGAAGTCTCTAGAAAGGGATGTCGTCTCGCCCGGTATTGGGCCCACGGCTGAAGGTAGCGCGCACGCGCAATAGGGTGTGAGGCCCCCTAAAGGAACATTGAACAGTGCGCATGCGCCTTATTGAGTTGCTTTCAGCGCCCATAGATCATACCTATCAAAGGCGCTAGGTTAGCCTCCGAATGACTCGTTTCTGTTCGCGTGTGTAAGCAACACGCCCACGCGTGTCACCTGCTGGGGCAAGAGGCGGAGTTTGCTTTGGCTAGTGCGCGTGCGCAACCTTTGCAGTAGTGGTTACATATCTAATATAATTAGAAGGGACTCCATCAGAGGTCATTGAATTCAGTCCCCTACCCTCTTGACAGGGCCAAGCACCATCCTTTTTCCCCCGCTCCCGTAAATAGCCCCCCCCGAAGGCTAAACTCACAACCCTGTGTTTAAGGGCCTAATGCTCAAACCACTAAGCTATCCCTCCTGCCTTTTCAAGCCACCTGTACCCCCAGGATACAGAGCTCTGCAGCACATACATAACCTGTGTTTCTCAGCCCTTTTGTGAATAAAATCAACTGGAATTTAATGTCCCTCTAATTTTTATTTGTATTTTTGCACACATAATTATGATGGAAACTTTATTGCCAAAAGGCAATGTCTTCCAACCAACCAGTTATGATTACCTCATTCAAACAAATGTGCTGCAAAAATTGTAGGTACTGGCATACTTAATTCTTTTAAAAAGGGGTACTTCAAAAAATTGAGCGTGTAAGTGGCTGCCAGTGGTCGTGGTAGAGGCTCACAGTGTCATCCATCTTCCTCTCCTAGTGCTTCACTGTTTCCTGTTGCACGGGGGACGTATCCAAGGCACTCCGTGTCCCCGCCCCCCGCCCAGCACAGCACGCCCAGCCTAGTGCTCAGTGCCCTAACACCCATCCGCACTAGTTCACTGGTGGTGTTTGGGCAACCAGCCACCCTGGTTTCACTCTGCAGCTTGTAGGGCATGCAATAGAGTCACAAGGTAGGCCCTGTAAGGTTAAGTGTCAGGTACATCCACCACCATAGTGATGGAAAAAGTGAGGCACCTTTGGGCACAACATTGACACCCTGGTGTACCAGCTATCTGCCACTCATTTAGCAGGTAGCTTTGTCACATCTCTTTCACGCCAGCCCCCACCAGTAAATCATCCAGGAGTCAGTGGGGGTGCATGGGAGAAAAAGATCACATGCCAGCCAAGGCTTCTTAGCTTCAGGAATGCAGCTACTGCTCTCCTCATCCCCCCACACAAAATTTGAAAAAGGGTGCATGGCCTAATCAGCTCCCCCCCCACCCCTATGAACGTCCTCCACTGCCTCCCATAGCCTCTTTCAGCTCAGCAGCACCACCCTGCACAGCACCGCCTGCCTGCAGAGGACTAGCTTCATTTCCAGCATCTTCCTTTGCCAGAGGTGCCTCTGCAGTTTCCATGGGCTAGGCTGACCTGGGCTGCCCACCTTCCTGGCCCCTAGGGGACCACTGTCCCCTGGGAGTGCTGGAATCATTTCTGGGCTCCCAGCTTGAGCAAGGTGGGGGGCACGTGGAAGAAGCAGCTGAGTAGGGGAAAGCTTCTATAGGGACAGCCCCTTCACAGTCAGCTTCAGAGACAGTGCAGGCTTTTTCACCCCCTCCTTTTTTTTTCTTTAAAAGGCAATTATGTTGTTCTTTTGCTTAACTTTGCCCAGGGAGGGATGGGTTCTTTAAAGAGCAGGGAGCTGTTGGTTTTCTATCCTCCCTTTCCCCTCAAGCAGGAGACTGGGTGGAATAGGGTCTTGAGTTATTATATACAAAGCACTCTCCCTTAAAAATTTGAAATGTTACTGTTTTCATGTATGTATGTATGTATGTATGTATATTTGCATTTATATACTCATTAAAATTTTTACAATCTACATACTTTCTTATATGTGCTAAAAGTTTTTTTTCATATGAACATAAGTGACATTTCCATTGGTTCACACTATATTAGGTTGGGGGCCCTGGTTAATTGCAGGAATGAAAAGGGGGGGGCCCCCTGTAAAAAGTTTGCTCAGCCCTAACAAATCACTGCTCTAACTTTTTTCATGGAGAAATAAACCCAGGTAGAAATTTTAAACATAGCTTATGCATCCCCAAATCACCCCTGGACCACTACTAGAAAACTACTACTTTGTTGTAATGATAGCTTCTTTAATGGATCTGTGAGAGGTTATTGGCCCCTGATGTCCAGGGACCACAAGCTGGCATCCATTGCTCTAGCGCTACCTAAACAATTGCTAAAGATCCAGGCAGGGTTACGTAGCATAGAACAAATGTCTCCAAGCTGGCACACTCAGGCTACGTCTACACTAGCCAAAAACTTTGAAATGGCCATTTCGAAGTTTACCAATGAAGCACTGAAATACATATTCAGCGCCTCATTAGCACGTGGGCGGCCGCGGCACTTCGAAATTGACATAGGTCGCTGCCGCGTGGCTCGTCCAGAGGGGGCTCCTTTTCGAAAGGACCCTGGCTACTTCGAAGTCCCCTTACTCCCAGGAATAAGGGGACTTCGAAGTAGCCAGGGTCCTTTCGAAAAGGAGCCCCCTCTGAATGAGCGGCGCAGCGGCGACCCGCGTCAATTTCGAAGTGCTGGGGCCGCCCGTGTGCTAACGAGGCGCTGAATATGTATTTCAGCGCTTCATTGGTAAACTTCGAAATAGCCGTTTATATGGCTGTTTTGAAGTTTTTGGCTAGTGTAGACACGGCCTCACTGCCATATCCTCTTTGCCTCTGGTACTTTTCAAAATACCTACCAAGTTATATGATTAAACAAAACAGCAGTCATGTAACACTTTAAAGACTAACAAAATAATTTAGTAGGTTTAATTTACTAGCTTTCGCAGGACAGACCCACTTCTTCAGATTATGATTAGTTATGCTCCCCACCTCAGCAACAGAATCCTTGGAAATTGTTACCCACCATTCCACCAGGGTCTCACACTCAAACAGCTGTATAACCCTCAAGTAAATTTGGTCACAACCCAGTCCTAATTTGTCTGTATACAAAATATTGGAAAAATATACAAAATATATTAGAAATTGTGTCCAATATATAGATGAAGATGCAACTTTATCCTAGCAGGTATCTCATTCTGTCTCTTTCCACTAGTGCTGACCTGGTATATGCTCTGGTCTCTCCCTAACATGCTCTTCTTTCTCTTCTCACAAACCTAATACCTTCTTCATAACAACATTATGAAATATACAATTCTTTCTTCCTTGAGCCAAATGAGTCCTTTGTCTTTTAAATTCAAAACTTGTTAGTTTTCTATCATCTCAATTTTGCCACTTTTTCTTCTCTTGTACCTTACTGTGTCAAAAACAAATTCAACCAAAATCAAAAATAACTATAAGAAGTTTACTAGGGAAATTTTAAATCATATAATCTCAAGAGAAGCACCTTATCTTCCTTCCTCATTTCACTCCTAGCTTTTGTAATCTCTTCTATTTTAAACTGTAAGGCCCTTACAACATGGTCCGTCTTATCAATTTCTATAATGCTACATCCTCCCAATTTACTGCTGAATAGTTAGTACTTTATAGTCATTGCTGTAATGTATTTGCATACCTATATTTGCTTTAAAAATGTGCTAATTTTCAACAAACACCTTTAAAATTAGAAGGGTGGGGGATGACATTTCTACACATAGGGAGCAAAACACATGAATCTAGGTCACTTCTCCCTTACTGATCTAAATTACCATAGAAAGTATAACTTCTGGAACTGTTAATGAACATACCTGATACAACACAACAGAGCACTTAACTTTTTATTAATTACTTCAGGATCAGTCCTGTGTAACCACTGGTTTCCAAAAAGAATTTCAAATTGAAGTCAAACTCACAGCAAAATATATATATGTGAATAAAACCTCACTAGTGCAGTACCTGAGTGATTCCTAAACAATAAACTTGTCCTTGCAATGCCTCTGTGAGCTACATGGGTTAGTAACAATCTAAGACAGAAGCTGGGAGTTGAACCTGGATCAGACCTTAAGGTTCTCAATTCGTATTGAAAAGACAAGGGGAGTTAGGAACAAGTCATTCATATCTTTGAAAATCTTTCATGTAATGAGTCAGTTTATTAACAGAATTTAAACCAATAAACTTTTCCAGCTACAGACTGTAGTTGTGCATGTTGCAGGATTGTGGGGAACGGAAATAAAGAAGTATTTAATGGCACTAGAATAAGTTAATCATAGAATACTAGAACTGGAAGGAACCACAAGAGATCATTGATTTTGTTCCCCTCAACTCACAGCAAGGCCAAGCATCATCTAGATCAGGGGGTGTGCAAAGTGAAGGGCATTCCCTCCAGAGGGGGAGTGTTACATTTTGTGACGGGGGTGCAGCAGATCCTCTCCCCCCCATGGCTTCCGCTGCCTCCCCAGTCCTCTACTTCCGCCCCCGAGGTCTTCCCCACTGCCTTGGTCAAGGAAACAAAGTATTCTACAGATTTTTGTATGTTACTATTCCTGATATCTGATTTGTGTCTTTTTGTATTTTTTTTTTAAACATAGAGACTTTACAGTTTGGCCAATGCATATGGCAGAGGGGCATGGCTGGTACATGATGGAATATAGTACATTAGTAGATCTGCAGGTGAATGAGCCCCTGATGGTGTGGCTAGGTCCTGTTACGGTGTCACTATGGACACTCTCTCTGAACCCTCAGTAGCAGATTTAAAAGTAGCCATCCTGCAAAAAAACAAAACAAACCAAATTCCAAAGAGAAACTGCAGAGCTACAATTCTTTTGCAAATTTCACATCATCAACCAAGGATTGAACAGAGACTGGGCGATTTTTGTGGTGTTCACACTTCCACATCAGCTACTGGAAGTATGCCACATCCTCCCTGACTGAATTGATCTGATCAGCTCTGGCCTTCCTCTTGGATTGGTATTCCCTTCTTTTCATGAGCCTGTACATTTAGACCTGCCTATGGAATCTCCACTACATGCCACATGACTTCTTGTTTTTGTGGATACAGACTAACATTGCTAGCCACGTGATACCTGTCACTATATTGATAATTCAATGGCTAAAAAAAAAAGAGCGATTACAGTTGCTTATTTCTCTTGCAGAATGCTGAAATGAACAAGACAAAACATGTGAAAACCAAGAAATGGACAGTTAAAATTGCCTATACTCTAATTTGCCTTCTTTTAGCATGCTCTGATACGCTCCACTGACACTGACTTTACTCTGTCAGTCCTACAGTTTCTGAAATGTACTTTCTTTTACCACTGTTCACGCTTCCCCACAGGATTCTATGTAACATTCTTAAGGAACACAAAAAAAAAAAAAACCCAGAAAATCCAGAACTATATTAATACAAATTAGGAAACTTTCAGTTCATGGTGATAGTGTCCACATAGGAAAGTTACAGCAGAGCACTTTGGTGCTCTTCATACCCATGAAGTTAGAACTGTGGGGCAGTATAGACAGGCCTACAATCACTAGTATCTGTCAAATGTGGCTGTAATTTGAGACGCTCCAAGCTGAATGATCCTAGTTTTGTCACACAATTGCTACCCCTCTGCTTTTGTGAAGCACACCAAATTTCAAAGCAGCTGGATTAACTGTTCAAAGTTTAGGGAAGAGTAGAGCTTTAAAGCATATAAAATGGCAGAAGTGAAACCTCTCTCATCTTCTTTCCGTAGCAGCGCATGCAGAGTGTAAAACTGTACAAATGTGGTGAGTGCCAAACACTACCTTGGATAACAGATTATTTTTATCCACTAGCTTTTGGAAAATACCTGAACTAGGAACCTTTTTAAAATGCTTTTTCAGTTTCTGGAGGTTACATTTCTGGAAATTATGGTTTGAACAACTGTAAGTTTGGGTCTGTCACCTTATTTTGTGCCCTTCTAAAGCATACCTAATGTCAAAAGAAATCCAACTAAGCATGTCAATTTTAGAGACCTTAGAAATGTTGACTTTTAAATAGATGTAATGATGCCATCTATTCTAAAGAGCAAGAATTTAGACATGCAAATGAAAGAGTAAATTTTATTAATGATGAAAAACTAATTATGGCATTAACAGCAACAACATTTTAGCTCCTCTAGAACAATTCTCTTTCCCCTTTAAGCTAACCAAGTACAACAAATTAACTATTTAGAATGTTAATCAAACTAGTAATTGTTAGCTTCTTTCAAAAAAACTGCATAGTTTTGCAGTGTACAAATATATACATTTCTGCAAAACCCTGAAGAACGAGAGTTGACTTTTTTGCTTTTCAACTCGATGGCAAGTATAATCACCTGTACTGGTCAGATTCTGAGTTTCTTTTCCCTTTTCTCCCACCCTGTAAAGGAAAAGTGAAATAGTAAACTAAAAATATATTTGACATATTTGAATTTTTAGGAAGATAAACAGAAAACTATAAAGACATGTACATCAGTTAATCCAGTTATTCTTGGCTGGTTTAAATCTTGAACTGCATAATATTTTACATACACAACTGAAGGATTACTATCTGAGCGACTACTTTATTTTGCACATCAACAATTTTGTTGTACAAAATAGATGAAGATCAGTCTTGCTCAGAGAGCTTACAAACAAAGAGAAACATTCAGAGAATACATCTAATCTAAGCAAAAAATTTTAAAACATTTTTGGTAGAATTATTTAAAGGCTTCACAGATTAAGTGTGGTCTAATACTCAAATTAAGAAATGTTGTTCAGTGTGGGTCTTATGTCACAGCTGGTTTAAAAAAGAGTAAATGGTGGAGACTTTCTAAGGTTGCGTCTATACTATGAGACATTCAAAATTAAGGCAGTTTGCTCGACTTTTTTTTTTTTTTTTTTTTAAAAACTGTAAATACCATTAGCTTGATTTAGGATACACTAATATTGATGCCACAATATCATTGGTACCTGATGGGTACAGCATCAAGCTTGAATTCAAAAGTTTGATTAAAGGCTAGTGTGGAAGCGCTACGTCTTAAAATTGACTTTATTAGCCCCCAGAGGCATCCCATATGTAACCCACAGTGCCCCTCAGTGCTCCACTCTGGCTGCTGCTTTGCAGATGCACAGGAATTAGGTAACAGGAAGACAGTGAATTTCAAATTGGGACCAGGAAGCCTGTGGCTCTGGGCTCATGTTTGTATGAGAGCCTGAGAAATGTGAGCACATTTACCCATTACAAATAGCCCCAGCACAGAGTTCATGGTTCTGTCTCTACACTTGGTAGTTTTTTCCTGCACTGCCTGGAGCCAGCTGCTGCCTCACTGCACCATGTGGCAAAAAGGCTCTTGTGGGGCTCATGCTTGCAGAGGCTGAGAAACTTCTCAGTGGTTTACATTTGTGCGTGCTCACCCCGCTTCCTCCCCAACAGGTGCCATGCAGTCGGGGGCTTTCCCACACTCAGCCACATCACTTGGGTACCCCCAACCCAATAAAAGGATGTGTCTGCTGTTTGGTGCTGACCATGCTGCCAGGCAAAACCATGTCCTAGCTTCCATGTGGTTAGGGCTCCAAGGGCAGGAAAGAATTTCTGGTGCTTGTAGCCACCAGGGAAAGTCTCCAACATCAGCTAAGATATCTGGGGCCTTTCTGCTGCTGGGTGGAAGTCTCCCCCGAAGATGGAGATTTTTAGGGGGACTACTTCAAATGGCACTCCACTGAAACACCGCCCCCATGCTCCCAGCAACGGACCTGTGGGCTTAATCTCTTCTGGTGGGTAACATTTTCAGTGGTGGTGGAACATTTCAACTGGCTTTGCAACTGCAGACCCCACCTGCCCAAAATATTGTAATGGGCAGCAAGCCCCTGAAAGACTCCTGCTTTTTGCAAAATCTTTGATATGTTATAAAATCTTTTCCCTAAGATTTCTTATCTTTCTTCATGGTTTGACCCCCTCCCCACCGCCAAAGGAAAAAAAAAAAAAAAACAGGGAGGGCCAGCTGAGATTCCTGTTTCTGTTGTAAGTTTAGTGTATGAGATTTCACTGTTGGCAATGTCTGCATAGTGAACAGGAAAGACAAAAATCTTTTTTTCAAGCAATTTATATTCTCTCTCTTCTAGCTTTGCACCCCTACAGGCAGGAAAGAGTGGGTGAAGGGCCAGTTGAGAATACAGTCTGTTCCTGTGTTATTTTCAGGGATTGGATGCAATCATGGGATTGGGGACAATCAGTAGATGGCTAGTTGAGAACAGAGCCTGTGCACAGAAGCCTTACAGTGAACAGGGAAGCCAAATACTCTCCCTTCAGCAACTATCTTTTTTCAAAAACTTTACTAGCATCTTTCTTCAAGATTTTCAGCATACGGATGCAAACACAGGAGGGGGGACAGTCAGTGGATGACCAGCTAAGAACACAGACTGTTTATAGAAGCTGAATAGTGCACTGGAAAGACAAATAACCTCCCCTCAGCAACTCTTTCAAGCTTTTCAGGGTCCCTGTGTTATTTTCAGGGATCGGATGCAATTACAGGAGGGGGTACAATCAGTAGATGACCAGTTGAGAAGAAACGCTGATTTTTATGAAATCCTTGATAATTCAGTTACAGAAGAAAGATTTCTGTTAACTTTGCCACCTCTTCGGATGCCCTACTCTTCCTTCCTTCTGACAGGAAAAATGGACTTTTTATTTAACACGGGAGGGGAATGAGGAAAATGGAGTATGGGAAGATGATGTCAAAGACCAGCAAGCATACCCAGAATGCTGTGGGGATGAGGGAACTGTGGGCTAGGTTCCCACAATGCACTGCTGCAATAGTCAATGTCTGCCAATTGAGTGCAGCAGCAGTAAGTTGACTGTGAGGCGTATGTGGGGAGGTGAGGATAGTCAAAAATCGAATTTATAAATTCCAGAGTTACAAAACTGATATTAATCAATTTGATTTTATCTCAGTGTAGAATCAGCCTAAATTAAAGAGACTGTTACTCACCTTGTGCAGTAACAATGGTTCTTTCAGATGTGTGTCCCCGTGGGTGCTCCACTCTGGGGGTTGGTGTGTCATTGCACTGATGCTCAGAGATTCTTCTATAGCTGTGGCTTCTTGTGCCATGCATACGCAGTAGTGCCTCCTTGCCCACGCACGATGCGGACCTCTTTGTTCCTTCTCTACCCAAGCAAATAGAGCAGGATGCTCCAAAGCAGGGGAAGGAGGGAGGGAGGGAAGTGGAGCACCCTTGGGGAGACATCTCGAAGACCCAATCTGGTATAGCTTATTTCAAAAATCACACTGATACACACAAAATGCATTTTGAAACACCATAGATATTTCAAAATACAGTGTCTACACCCAGAGCCTACTTCACAATAGAGCCATTGGACGCACTATGGTTTATTACAAAGCCCTATTCCCTTTCTAAACAGCCACTATTTCGAAATAGGCTCTATTCCCTATGCAATGAGGTTTACAAATTTTGAAAAGTTGAATCAGCTAACTTTGTCGGTAAGAGTACAGGTTAAACCTCTAAAATCTGTGAATCTCTGGTCCAGCAACATCTGTGGTTTGGCACAACTATGGATGTTGCTGGACAAGGAGCCACAGAGCTGCAAGGAGTTGGGCGCTGGGAGATGGGGGAATAGTAGTGTCCAGCCATGGCTCCAAGGCCCCGCTGCAGGCCACTGCAATGGGGCCAGGGAGCGAAGGTCAGAGAGCTGCAGCCAGGAAGCAGCAGACCGCAGCAGCGCCAGGGATCTGTGGTGAACCGTGGCCAAGGATGGGGAGTGGTGGCCCAGAGTGGGGCCTGGGAGTAGGGGCCAAGGCCAGGAAGTGGCTGACAGCTGGGAGGGAGCCTAGGACCAGAGCTGGAGGCCAGCAGCAAATTCAACTAACCGGGTCTGGCAAAATCCCTGGTCCAGGAATACTCACGTTCTAAAGATGATGGACTAGGGAAGTGGAACCTGTCATTAGATTCTAATGCAATAGTAAGTTATTGTCATTGGATGAACTTGCCAATACTCCAGCACAAATCAACAATGGGTTTACAGCTTGAAACAAGAGAGCTTACTGTGTTTACACCAGTCAGTGCAGCTACTTGAAAACCTTCTATTACAAGTGACTGTGTTTCCCCATAAGAAAGGATACAATTTACTAATGGAAGTCATGGAGTCTGTGACTTCAGCAAACCTCTGTGACCCCTTCAGCTTCAGTCCTCACAGTGGTCAAACCTTCCCTACCATGTTATTTTTAAGTAAAATTCATGCACAGGTTGTGGGCTTCCATTAATTTTTATTTATTGACTGCAACCTGTCTGTGATTTTTACTAAAAGTAACTGCAAAAAATCTTTACCTTCCCTATAACTGAGCAACATTTTCCTTCAGTATTGTTAAGTTTTTTTCCCCCCTAGAGGAAAAGCCCAGAATTAAGAAATAAGCCCAACCTATTGCTGTGGAACGAGAGGGTTATTACTCTGAGATGGGCGTCCCTGCGGATGCTCCACCTCATGTGTTTCACGCTGCAGTGCACCTGGCCAGAAGGTTTTTCATAGCAGTGGCTGACAGCTCTCTGGAGTATGTGCATAGCGCTCCTCTGTGACTTAGTGGGGTGTGCATTTGTAGTGACAGACAGCACATCAGCTAAGTCCCTCATCTTTGTAACTTATGCAACCAGGTGACATCTTCGTTCCCAAGGAAACAGAACAAAGGGGATAGGTGGAGCTTGGCTGTTTTTTAAATTAAATGATAAGCAGTTGGGGGCAGTTAGTCTGGAGAGGAACAAAAGAGACAGAACCCCAGGTTTGGGGACCCCCGCTCTGGGCCTCCTCTCCCCATTATGGACTGGGCTGACTGTTTCTGGTTGCTCTACTGACAACTCTATACAACACTGTGTCCCTGTCAACCAATAAACCTTCTGTTCCACCTGCTGAATGTGAGGCACTCCTGATTGCAGATGGGGAGCAGAGCTTGGTGAACACCAAACCCCATAAGCTCCGGTGGCAGAAGTGGGATAAACTGAACCCGTGGATGGAGCCTCTGGTAGTAAGGGACTGGGGCACAGGTGAAAGAAGAGGGCCTGTGAGACCCAGGTGTGCTCAAGGGCAATAAGGTGCAGTTTCCAAAGGTGGAGGGGCCTGTGGCTTAACCCAAGAGTGTGCGGTCATGGTCCTTGAGAGGGGTTGTCTCACCTGAGGAGGGGCTACCCCTGGAATCCATTGGAATCATCAGCCCAGAAGGTAGAGGAGCCTACGGCCTAACCCTGTGAGGTGTCACTTACAAGGAGACTGGCACGCTGAAGGAGTCTCCTTCTGGGAAGAGCAGAGAGACACGGAGTATAACTGTCTCTTTAAAACAGACATTGTCCAGTTATGCAAGGCAAAAAGGCGCTCTACTGACAAAGCTACCGAAGCCCAGCCCGCTGCCCAGATGGAAGAGAATGGTCGCTCCTTGGAGTTGGGGCCAGCCCCCACAGGGAGTTGCCAGACAGGCTGGGGGGGACACTCCAGGCCTCCACCCAGATGAGGCTCAGGAAGGGGCTGAGGGCAGCTGGATAAACCCCAGGGCTGCTGGAAACCACTCAGCCAGTCTCAGCTCCTCCCTGCTCAACACTTCCTCTGTGGAGCTAAAGGAGCTGGAGGATCAGGCACAGGAGCAAAGAGACTGAGAAGAGGAGTGACAAAAACAGGAGAAAAATCCATCAGAAGTGAGAGTGGCAGCATGAGCATGTAATGGCAGAACTAAGGGCTAAAGAAACACCTGTGGTGGTGAGTCAAGATGGGGGTAAGAGGCCCCAGACTGCAGGGAGCTATGATATGAATGTCCTGCCCCAGTTTAAAGGAGTGTGGTGATATAGATGCTTTCCTTAACACCTTTGAGAAGGCCTGTGAGTGGTACTGGATCGATTCAGGCAACAGGTTATGGCATTTCTCTTACTGGATCCCAAAGCCATAGTGATGGTCAGCCAGATAGATGGCTTACAAGAAGGGGATTATGATCTATTTCAAAGAGCCCTGCTGTGCAAAGTTAGGCTGATCCTTGGAACTTATTCCAACACATTTCAGAGTTCACAGAAGGCCTCTGGGGAGACAAAACAGCAGCTGGTACAGCAGTTGATACAATACGCCTGCGAGCAGACAGACGAGGCAGGGATCCAGACCAAAGAGGAAGTGGTTGATGTGGTGGTGCTGGAACAGCTGTATGAACTCTGCCTGTCTGACCAGAGCATGGTTGTTGGACTGGAAGCTGAAGGGCCTGCAAAAGCATAGGGCAGCTGGCTGATGAGTTTACAGACAGCTGGTATGGGGGTGAAGGGAACCGCAGAGGGACCAGAACACAGCGGTACAGAAGGGCAGTCGCCCTAGATTTCCCCAAAAGGTATACTCAGGTAAACCCCTTGCCCTCTCAAGGGAGGCAGCCAATACCAGAGAAGAAGACCACCCAACCCGAGGGACCCAACAAGATCTGATCTGTTATCTGTGGGCAAAAGGATCATAGGCAGGCTCAGTGCCCCAAGTTTCCAGACAGGTTGAGCAGACAGGGGCTTTTGGTGTTAACTGGCTGAGGTCCCAGCTGCTGGAGCGGCCAGCCTCCCAGGCAGAAGGGGCTGGCAGTATGCCCTCAGCTTGGGAGGAGGCAGATCCATAGGCCAGCTCCTCTGGGTGCCCGGATGCATGTGGCTTGATTTACACGGTGGGGGCAGAGCTGTGTCTGTGGAGCAAGTGCCTCATACCCCTTGAAGTGGAAGAGAAGGTGGTCAGAGGATCTGGGTGCACATGTGATGCTGGCCCGGTCCAGTGCGGTAGCACCAGAGTGGGTGATGCTCAATTTCCCCCAACTGACGGATGTGGATGGAACCCCTTTCAACGAGCCCATAGCAGCACTGCACCTGAAATGAGGGAATAAGGAAGGCCCCAAGGAGGTGGGCATGCACAATCATCTGCCAGCTGATAAAGTAATGGGGGGAGACCTGGAGAACCAGCTGGGCAAATGTCCCCACAGTCAAAGGAAGCAAGGGATACTCTGCCCTGATTCAGAAGACAGCACTGAGCCAGAGCCACAGGGTCCTACTCTGCGAGGCAGGAGGCCCCCTCAAGAGTGGGGCCTGCCAGGCCTATGATCCTGGATCTAGTCAGAGAAGGTGAAATTGGCTCCCATTCCTTCCCCACCCACTGAGTTCCAAGCCGAGTTGCAGAGAGATTCCTCCCTGCAGAAGCTGAGACCTGGCCAGCCCCAGCCCAACTCCATTCCTGAGAGGTTGGGGGGAGAGCTGCAGAGAGATTCCTGTGGGAAAATTCCTATACCGTGAAAGGGTTCCCATTGGGAAAGTGGAGCCATGGAGGGGTCTGGGGTCAGCTAATATTCCCCCAAAATATCACCACAAGCTGCTGTACCTGGCCCATGATGTTTCACTCTCAGGAAACCAGGGGATCCAGCTCATCAGGAAGAGGTTGTTACAGAACTCTTTTTTGGCTGGGAGTCTTTGCTGCTGTTCTTCGGTATTGCTGGTCCTGTGATCCCTGCCAGAGGGTGGGGAAGGCCAGGGACAAGGGGAAAGTGGCCTTGTGGAAACTGTTCATCACAGAGGAGCCTTTCCAGAAAGCTGCCATGGATATAGTATGGCCATTCAGTAAGGCGAGCTGATCTAGGAAGAAATACATTCTGATAGTGGTACATTTCGACACTCACTACCCTGAAGCAGTGGTTCTGACCTCTATCGAGGCTGATGTGACTGACGTGCTGCTGTCTGTTTTCAGCAAGGTGGGGTTCCCCAAGGAGGTAACTACTGACCAGGTATCATGTCAGCTCTGCTGCAATTCTTATGGAAGAAGTGTAGGGTCCAGCACATCTGGGCCACAGCCCATCACCCTCTGACCAACAGGCTGGTGAAGAAGTTCAATGGGACCCTAAAGCAGATGCTGAAAACCTTTATGAAGCAGCAACCACAAGACTAGGATAAGTACTTACCCTACCTGCTCTTTGCATAGAGGGAGGTTCCCCAGGAATCCACAGGATTCTCCCCTTTTGAGCTACTGTACAGGAGGTGAGTGCAGGGGTCCTTGGACTTGCTAAGAACTGAGTGGGAGGGGAAGCCCTCTCCCAGGGGAGAAGTGGAGGAGTACATACTGGCCTTTGGGGAATGGTTAGCTGAGCTCATATGCATGGCATGAGAAAACCTGTCCAGGGCCCAAGAAAAGCAAAAAGTCTGCTATGACCACGACGCCCGGGCCCCAAACCTATGCCACTGGGAACCAAGTGATGGTTCTCTTACCCATGTGGCAGAATAACCTGCAACCCAACTTCATGGCTAGATGGCGCATAGAACAGGTAACCATACGCTCAAACAGCTTCTGGGTCAAGGTCTAGCAATTAGAGCAGATGTAGGGGAATGGCTATCACTCTATGGGGCTGTTTGTCCCTAGATGCTGCACTGGTAAGTTATTCCAGTGACACAGAGACCCTCCCTCAGGCTGCCAGCTTGCTGAGGGGAAATAACACCAGAAGGGATCCTGTATCTTACCTGTATGCATGACCTACATGTGGCGAGTCCACACACTGCAAACAGGATGGTGGGTCAAGAGCAGAAGACAGAAGAGATCCACATACCTGTTTCTGATGTTCCTGGTACCCAGTTCCTGATGTTCCTGTGTACTTCCCTGCCACCCCAGTATCTTGGGAATATGGCACAGCTTTTCTCCTTCTGATCTTAATCCCACTATTAGGGTCAGGGCTACGCTAACAGCTGAGCCTTTACTGTTGTATTATAGGGAGTCCTAGTTTCATTTGTGTTATTAAATAAAACCTGTTATTTTAACCCAACTTACCTGTGTTTTGATTACACCAAACTGAGAACAGATGTGAGCGGTGGGCGTGGGAGAAAGTAGAAATCTGCAGGCAGCTCTTTTTCTTTTCAGTAAAACTATAAATTAAGCTGTTTGGGGCTAACAGTGGGATGTGTAAATACCAATTTGCTGTATATTGGTTGGTGAAAGGCAGTTATGGTGAGAGAACTGATCAAGAGTTCCGAATTTTTAAGTTCGGTCATGTATTGCAGGATTGAAGGTAAAAGGAGAAGACAACGGATTGAGGTTGTGAAGAATCGGCACCATTTACACAGATAAGTTTTGCAAGTAGAAGTTCACCGACTGTTGAGGAGGATCTGTTCGACTTCATTAGTGCATTATGCTTCTAGGGTAGTGAGCCACTGAGGAGCCAGGCCTGGAGTTTCAGGGTGTGGAGATGAGGATGAAGAAGAGGGCCACAACACTGCGTGCAGAGTTGCAGCTGCTGTGGGAGATGTCGTGGGTGAATGACTGACATTTGCAGAAGGTACATATACCACCATGCACTTTGCGAACACCCGTGGGGTTGTTGATAGCCCAGAGGGGAGGGCTGTAAATTGGTAATGGTCCCTGTCCACTGTAAAGTGCAGGAACCACCGGTGTTGGAGTGCAATGGAGATATGAAATTAAGCATCTCTGAGATTGAGGGCAGCATACCAGTCTCCTGAAGCCAGAGAGGGAATGATGGACACCAGGATCACCATCTTGAACTTCCTCTTGGCTATGAAGGCATTTAGGTTCCGGGGATAAAGGGAGTGACAGAACCTACCGCCCCCCCTTTGCCTGGGAAACTAGGAAGTAATGGGAATAAAATCTCATTCCAACAACCCCCAAGGGGACCAACTCCACTGGGACTGGCTAACCTCCTTTCATAGGAGGCACTCATGAGAAGGTCCCTGAAGAGGGATGGGGGGAAGGGAATAACATAGCCCCTCGCCACTGTATCCAGGACTCAACAGCCTGAAGTAATAACTTGCCAAGCCTAGTGGAAAGGGAACAAATGATCCCAAAAAGGTAAGGGCGAGACTGGTATACTGTCCTGGAGGGCACCCTCAAAATAGGGCCTCATTGGGGGAAGAGGACGAAGACCTTTTCTGACCCAGTTCCCCTAAAGCCTTGACCTGCAAAGGTGCTCGAGAGGCTGACAGTGAAGGGCCCACCAGAGTCTGGGCCACCTGGCCCTCAGTCTCCAAATGGTGAGCAGAAAGCTGGCCTAAGCGAAGCAAGTGGCCTGATGTAGGTGAACGTATGAAGGGGGAAATCACCAGCAGTGGTGCCCTGGACCCTAAGACAAGACAGCTTCATCTAGAGGCTCCCATGCCCAGGTGGTAGGCGCAGGGGTCCAGAAAGGCCACTGGGAAGGGCGCGTGGGGGCCCAAGACTGTTGGAGTCGCAGTGCAGGGTTGGGCTGAGTCCACTGATGTCATCCTGGCAAAGGGCCCCAGTACAAGGATCCTGACCTGGACCAATAGGACCAGGGAGACTCCACCTCAATGTCTGAGGAGTACTCCGATGTGGACCATGGCAGACAGGAGGCCAACTGTGCTGCCACAGGTGCATGCTGAGCCATTGACTCCAGTTTCCCCAGTGCCAGCAGGGGCTCAGGTTGGTCAGGTAAACCCTCAGTACTGGGCAAGCCCCCCTGAGCATCAAGTCCAGGGCTGGTGCGGGAACACAGGCTGAGGTAGAGGCCACCACCAGTGCTGAGGCTGCCATCGAAACTGCGGGTGCTGTTGGTGCCATGAGTGATGCCAGTGAAGCAGGTGCTGAACTCCAGTCAATAGCGTGATGCTTTCACGTATGCACCGTCCTACTACTACGGGACAAGTGCTGCATTCAGCCATCGTCTTTTCCTGAGGCTGGTGCCGGTGGGGGACAGAATAAAGGTCCCTGGTCACCTGAAAGGCCTCAGGAACGGATGGCGCTGGGACACTCCCTGCAGGGCTGGACACCCCACACCTGGTATTCAAACTTTTACCCAGCCAACTCAGTCTAGGCTCAGTGCCTGACAGTGCCACATGCCCCGACTGAGGGTGAATGGAGGACCCATGCCAGTAGGATGGGGGGGAGGGACAACTTGCCCCATTAGCCCTTCTTTTCTTCTGTGGCACCAGGGATTGAGAGCAGTGCCAGGACCTGCACAATGCTAGGGAGGAGGACGGAAGAACTGAAGCCTCCTAGGTTGAAGCTGGTGCACTGTGCATTGATGGTACTGGATCTGACTCCAGTGCCAGGTGCAGGGCAGACTCCATAACGAGAATCTTAACATGCAACTCCCACTTGGTCCACCGCTTGAAGGACTTGCAGATCTTGAGAGCTTCCGACAAATAAGCCTTACCCAGGCACTTAAGAGGATCACTGTAGGGCATCTGCCTCTGGCAACTCCCATAGGGTTTGAAGCCCTGGGGGCCAGGCATGTCAGCACAAGTGGCACAAGTACCTTCTGGTCCTTATCTAACAACTACTGCTACTTAACAGGTATTTAATAGGCACTTAAACAAACAACTGAGATAAGAACCACATACACAACTGCTAGAGAACACTTGCAGAGAGCAAGAGCATGTTCCAATGACCATCACAGGCGATAAGAACAAACAGAAGAGGCGTGGAGCTGGCACGGATATATATGGGCTGATATACCGGCACCACTCCAGGGGACGCCCTGTTGGCTCGACAGCTACTGCTAGGGGAAAAACTTCCGATGACATGTGTGCAGGCACCTACACAGAACAGATATGAGCAAGCACTTGAAGAAACTAACTTTTGCATGCTGTTTATCCAAGGCTTGTGCACTGCTCAGCCAGTGTTGTAGGGGCCTGGTGTAACCTGGAATGCAGGACAACTTTTGTGGCTGCTGTCATATGGCTTAGGAGTCACAGGCATGCCCTGGCAGGGAGCTGTGGTGCAGAATTATGGAACTGTGCTAAACGTGGTATGGTACAGAACCTCTGTTTGGGTAAGGACACCATAGCACTGACACAATTAAACTAAGCTCCTATGAACTCTAGGATCTGAGTTGGTTACAGCTGGCATCTGGAGGTGTTGGAGACTGAGTGCATCGAACAGAGTCATAGTGGTCATGACTGCATCCTGAGTTTCTCTGAATGATCTGCCTTGTATAAAAGGCAGTTGTTGAGGTATGGAGAAACTGACACTCCCACTTACCATAGGTGGACTGCTACCACTGTCAGGATCTTGGAGGAGACTCTGGGTGCCGTGGACAGACTAAAAGGTACCACTGTATATTGGAAACGTTGTGTCCCTGCTGTGAATCTTAGGTACCTCCTGTGCGCAGGGTACATGGAGACATGTAAGTTCACATTGTGGAGGTTGGTGCCAGCAGGGGGCCAGAGGAGGAATTACCTCCCTGGGGCTCAGGTTGGTCAAGTACACCCTTGGCACCAGGAAAGCCCCCATGAGCATCACGGCCAGGGCTGACTGGGGAGTGCAGGCTGGGGTAGAGGCCACCACTGGTGCTGAGGCTGCTACCAAAACGTCAGGTGCTGTTGGCGGCACAAGTGACGCCGGTGCAGCAGGTGCTGAACTCCAGTCAATAGTGTGGTGCTTCTGCAGAGCTGGCGCTAAGGTATGCGCTGTCCTACTACTACAGGTAAAACTGTCAGGCTCTCCTAGCCCCAACAGTCAGCTGCCAAGAGACACTAAACTGCAGGGCATTTCAGGCAGGGAAAGTGCTTGCCTGAGGAGTGGTTGGCAGTGGCTGAAGGAAAAACAGCAAATGAGACCCTCTCCACCCCCAGCGCTTTGAAGCATAATGCTGAAAGAAAAGCTCTTCAAAAGAGTAGGATTATTTTAAATTATGAGGGAGAAATGAGTGCCTCCGCTGTATGAAAGCAGCTGAGGTAAAATCTGAGAAGAGTGAGTCTTGTCAGCAGAGGCTGAGAAGGGTCCCCTGAGGGGGAACACAAGGCTGAGGGAGGCAGTCACTGGTCAGTCTTCTTCTCTCCTCTCTTTTCAAAAGAAAAGAATACAATAACGACACACTGGCTTAAACAAACAAAAAAGGGTAGAAAGAATCAAAGAAAAATGGTTAGCTGTCTTTTTGAAGAGACTTGGAGAGAGCACAGCAGGTTCCGACCATCACTGGCAGCACCAGAGAAAGAACTGAGGGGCGTGTACCTTGCACTTGGGCATTACCTCTCTAGCATGAGTAGCGCTATGCACATGTGCCAGCTGGCTGTCAGCCCCTGTTATGAAAAATCTTCCAGACAGGTGCACTGCAGCACATAAATGCCCAAGATGGAGCACCCACCAGGATGCTCCTCAAAGAAGAGCAAATAATTTCACTTGTTTGTTTGAAGGTGCTCAGAACTGAGTAAGTATGAAGCATCCTCTCTTATACTGAACTAAAAGTTGCTCTATTGCTTAGCCAAGTAGAAAATTCTACACTAAAAGTACAGAGCAGTAAATGCATTTTTTTACATATCAAAAGCAAAATGAAAATCTAATTTGAAAGGTTTGTCACAGGTAGCAGAAAAAGCTAATCACCAATCGAGTAAGACTTGCACGTGGCTTCAGGTTATCTGTTCCAGATAAACTCAAGTTACTAGTCCAGAGATAATCATTTGTCAGAATGTTAAGAGTATACAGAAGCAGCAAAGGTGTGTAATCCTGCTTACTTGTATAAATCACATGTGCTTTCAGGCACAAAACGGAAGAACTACATTCAGTTAGCCACCCAAGTAAATGTGTAATTCTACTTTGGTTTTGTTACTGTTTTCTAAAAATTCCATTATATTTTTAAAATTGCCTACATACTACTAATTTTACCAACTACACAAAGACATTACCTTCAAGGCAACTATTCAAAAGTCAATATTCTCATATATCAATGTTTCCATATACTGCTAAGTATTACACTCAGCATTGGTAAATTTATTTCTAGAAGCAATATTAAAAAGTACCTGATATTTTGTGAGTTCTGCTTGTAATAACTTCACTTTAGATCTTTCTTGTTCTAATGCAGCATGAAGCGTAGTCACCTACAACAATTTTTAAAAGTTAAAGAATTATTTTAATTTTCCAACACATACACTCACATTTATGCTTATCAACAGTCTAAATATTTAAGTGGCATGTTACACACACACACAGTTCCGTGAAAGAGAAAAATACTGAGTTTATTCTAAAAAATTAGTCTCAAAATGACCAAAATTTGATATCTCACATGAAGCACAAGTAGTATTCCCTAAGTCTCTATTAGTTCTGTAATGACCCTTCATATGTTTGCCTGCATAATGTAATAAGAAAAAATTGACAGCTTCTTTCAGATTTTAACCACTGCTATAGAACAATGGTTCTCAGACTGGGCTGGGACCCTGAAGTGGGTCATGTCTCCATTTTCATGGTTTGCTAGGACTGGCTTTAGACTTGCTGAGACCCACAGCTGAAGCCTGATGTCTACAATCTTGAATGGTGGGGTTTCAGGTTATAACCTCCCCCGCAAGTCCTTGTGCTTTGGACCCTCGCCAACAGCAGTGAGGCTTCAGCAGATGAAGGATTTGGTCCCTCCATCTAGAGGTGGGAGAGTAATTCTTGTTCTTAGAAGCAGGACACAGTACAATGAAGTATGAGAACCCTGCATAAGATTTTATTTTATATCAGTGTATTGTAAATTATACTATAGTGCAACAATTCAGTTACCTCACTCAAGTGATCATCACAGCTTTCATAATTAATAGAAACAGAATTAGATTAGGTTGTGTCACTTTATAACATTGCACAAATGGACATATGGGTCAAATTTAATGTTGCAAAACTGAAACAAGAAACATGGTGTGCTCCCTAAACTAGGATTTGGTCATATGTAGTCCTTCTTAAATGTTAACTACATTTAACACTTGGAAATCTACTGACTTTTCTGCAGTGGAATGCCAAATGCACAAATGCCATTTATTCAAGAGTAGCTGGATCTTACATACTCTGTGTCCATTAACACAAAGAAACCATACAGAAGGGAATTCTGCACTTTTTCTGTGCTTATATCCACTTTCACTTTGCTCTTTGCCTTCATATACTATTTTTAAAAACATTCACATGATTTAATATTTATAACTTACCTGTAAGGTCAGCTCATTCTTGATGCTCTGAGATTCATCAACCTGTAATAGTATTTCTGCTTTGTCTTTCACTTAAAAAAAGAAACAAGAACATTAGGCTATAGTTTACGTAAAGCAAATGTCATGGAACCAATTTTGAACCTGCATGATGGAGCAAAATTAAAAGGCATGATAGAGCAATATTAAAAAGTCTAACCACCACAAAATCAAAAGTAGTGTATTAGGAGGCTCCTTATTAAAATTTAAGAAATCAAGCAATGCCTTCTATAGTATTACAGTCAACACTGTTTTACAAAAGAAAAACAAAAACTGTCAGAGCACCTGTGACAAAGCATAGAATTCACGTTGTCACAAATGTTCACATTTTGGGGCAAATCAAAGTTCTGCATAGTTCCTAGAATATCTTTACAACAGCTCAAACACAATCCATTCAATCACAGCAGTGAATAAAGAATGGATTGTACAATACAGAAAAAATAAAGACTGAATGACTTCCTTATAAATCAATTACTTCTAGCAACTTCCAGCCATTAGAGCAGGATTGTTGATGTCATTAGCAAGATAAAAAAATCTCATTTATCTTTCAAATGTAATTGTAAATTAAGCTCCAATCCATACATTTAAAAGAAAAGTTGGAACAACTACTGCGTGCTCCAAATGACGAAAATGAAAACTTAATGAAATTGAACACCAGTCACTCAAACTGAAAAGGAATTATCAGTAGGTCCTAGTAAAGGAAGTCATCAGATTAAATTGCCACAATTACAATTGCCACTCATTACTCTTATCAATTTACCATTAAAAAAGTTTGCAACATCATTTAAGTAATTTTAAGAGAAAACTTTCGACATTTCGGAAGTTGTATCTTAGAGAATAAACAAAGTTACTTACTTTCACCTTCCTGCAGCATTTTCAACAGCTGTGCATTTCTTGCTTTTACTTCTTTATATCTCACCTAATATTAAAAGATGTATATGACATCACCACAAAAGGGACACTCTTTAAATTGGTGTTTGTTATTTTTAAACACCAGCTCTGAAAGCAATGACTTTACCGGTAAGTTAAGAAGCACAAAGGAACTAGGCTCATCTATTTAAAATATACAAGAGAAGTAAAGGACAAGAGAGCAATATACAAGAAATAGATGTTAAAGTGAGGCATGGTAGCTTGCCACCAGGTTCAAGATATCTATAACAATAATTCTTCTTGAAGACAAGAGAGCGCAATATAGGAATACAGAAATGAAAAGGAAGGTGAGGGAAAAATATAAAAATATGGGTGTAGAATTAAGACCTAGAAACTAGCTTGCCAGAACTGGCACAAGGGGTCATGAGAAATGTTACATTAAAAGGTATATCTACACTTACTGGGTCGAATCATTGACCTCCTGGAGTTCGATTTCATGTGTCTGGTAAAGATGTGCAAAATCGACCTCTCTGGAGTCAACCCCCTGTAATCCTGCTCTTGCACGGACTAAGGGAAGTGAATAGGAGAAACACTCCTGTCGACCTCCGTCAGCGAGGACAAACCTTAGTCCACTGACTGCAGATACACTGATTCTATCTATGCAACTGAAGTAGCTAGAATAACTTGTCTTCAGTTGACTGTAAGGTCTAGTGTAGACCAAGCCACAGAAGAGGCAATTCAGGCATCGGATGGACAGGAGATAACACTAAGGTCTGTTTTCTGAATAGGAAGACAACAAAAGACAATTTCCATGACTTGGTGTTTGGGAGCAGAGACCCTGTCTTCCTATGTGTCCCCGTATACCACCTATGGCAATGAAGGCTCAATTCTAACGGCCTTTTGTCTACCATTGTAGTATAATTATGTCACTTCTTCTGGAATTACAGTTCTTTCACATGGCCTTAATTCCCCCTGCCCCGCCCCCCCCTCCAGAGAACCCATAAAACCTCTGACAGACATGGAGCTAAAATCTTCCAGCAAGTTCTGTTCCTCAGTTTTACAGTTCTTGCTTCTCCTTCTTTATTGCACTGTTTATGGGTGGTTTTGAAGCTGCTGTAATGCCAGTGCCTGGTTGAGCTCCTTTGACTTTGGGCATCCTCAGTGGATTAAACTGTTTTATCCCTCATGTTAACTTCATATTGCTCCACAAAGCAAAGTCAATTGGTTTGTAAAAAACAGAGAAGGAACACAGTGGTAATGGGATTGTAACAGCATGAAGAACACAGCAAATGCCATTACTGAAAAGAGATGGGTAGACAAGTTCTACAGCAGAGTACCTTAAACCTCTCCAAGAAAGTATGATGGAATGTGACATCATCCCTACTGCAGCCATGCTTTAAAGCAATATTTTTTATTTATGGAATCAAACACCAATAAAAGTGAATTTAATTGTCATGTTGGTGAATTCTTCTAGGACTTATATCTAGTTATGGTATACCTTTCTACATACTTGAATACCAAATAAGCATATGCAATTATCAAGTAGAAACTCTAAACAGATTACATCACTTGAAATGAAATCACTTAACGAGACTTCTTATGCCTAGCCTTATTCTGCCAACTGTACTCCAGGAGCAATATCAAATAGAAATGGTAGTCATTTCAATTAATTTCACCCATAAGCCTAATTTTGACACATAGCAGCAGCTGTTAACCAAAAAAAAAGGTTGTTCCCTATTTTGCAGCAGGTTGGTCATATTCCACATTCCTGCAAGTTCTGATTAGAAAGTTACTGTCAACAATTTAATGCTATTTATATTGAGTTCAGCTGTTTGGTACCCAAGGTTAAGTTATGCAGTTTACATACAAAATGGTTACTCACCTTATAATTCTTATCCTTTGAGATGTGCTGTTCATGGCCATTCTAATCAGGTCCATGCATGTGCATGTTAGCTGGAATTCTTTTCCCCCTAACAGTTAACTTTTGGGTGGCCTGGGTGTCCCCTCACAATGCGCCTCCGTAGGCCCCAGAAAGGCCTCAACTGATCCCCTCCGCACACTTAGCTTCTTCTTGCTGGTTAGTCTGACAGAGGGGTCTCAGAAGTGTAGGTGTGGGAATGGACATGAACACCACATCTCGAAGAACAATAATTTTGAGAAAGTGACTAGCTTTTTTTGAGTGTTGGTTCATGCATATTTCAATCATGTGATTCCCAAGCCAAAATTCAGAAGTTAGAGTCAGAGCTTTGCTTGCCTGAAGGTAACATCATCCCTGGACTGATGAATAACTGCATAATAGGCTGCAGAAGTGTAGAGAGGGGACCATATTGCTGATCTGCAGATTTCTTGATTGAAAATGTGAGACAGGAAAAACACCGATAAAGCGCATGTTCTGAGAGTGTGCGCAGAGAGCAGTGGTGGAGGTATTCCCTCTAGGCTGTAGTGCTCTTTGATGCAGGCCACTATCCACAACAAAGTGTTCTGGAACAATACAGGGTGATCCTTCATTCTCTTGGCCACCATTACCAATAGTTAGGGGGGTGGGGGGGACTTCCTAAATGGTTTAATTCTGGCAAATTAGTAGAAACACTAGTAAAGAATAAAATTGCAAGGCACGTAGAAGAGCACAAATTGTTGGGCAAAAGTCAGCATGGTTTCTGCAGAGGGAAGTCGTGTCTAACTAATCTATTAGAATTCTTTGAAGGGGTTAATAAACATGCGGACAAGGGGCACCCAGTGGACATAATATACCTAGATTTCCAGAAAGCCTTTGACACGGTCCCACACCAAAGGCTTTTATGTAAATTAGGCGGTCATGGGATAGGAGGAAAGATCCTTTCATGGATCGGGAATTGGTTAAAAGACAGAAAACAAAGGGTGGGAATAAATGGTAAATTTTCACAATGGAGGAGGGTAACTAGTGGTGTTCCCCAGGGGTCAGTCCTGGGACCGATCCTGTTCAACTTGTTCATCAATGATCTAGAAAATGAGGTAAGCAGTGAGGTGGCAAAGTTTGCAGATGACACCAAGTTGCTCAGGACAGTCAAAACCAAAAGGGATTGTGAAGAACTACAAAAAGATCTCAGCAAACTGAGTGATTGGGCAGCAAAATGGCAAATGAAATTTAATGTGGGTAAGTGTAAGGTAATGCACATTGGAAAAAATAACCCAAATTACACGTACTACATGATGGGGTCAAATTTAGCTACGACAGATCAGGAAAGGGATCTTGGAGTTATAGTGGATAGTTCTCTGAAGACATCCACGCAGTGTGCAGCGGCAGTTAGTAAGGCAAATAGGATGTTAGGAATTATTAAAAAAGGGATCGATAATAAGACAAAAGATATCATACTTCCCCTATATAAAACTATGGTACGCCCACATCTTGAGTACTGCGTGCAGATGTGGTCTCCTCACCTCAAAAAAGATATATTGGCATTAAAAAAGGTTCAGAAAAGGGCGACTAAGATGATTAGGGGCTTGGAATGGGTCCCATATGGGGAGAGGCTAGAGAGACTGGGACTTTTCAGTTTGGAAAAGAGGCGATTGAGGGGCGATATGATAGAGGTATATAAAATCATGAATGGTGTGGAGAAAGTGAATATAGAAAAATTATTTACCTTTTCCCATAATATAAGAACTAGGGGACACCAAATGAAATTGATGGGTAGTAGGTTCAAAACTAATAAAAGGAAATTTTTCTTCACACAGCGCACAGTCAACCTGTGGAACTCCTTGCCCGAGGAGGCTGTGAAGGCCAGGACTCTATTAGGGTTTAAAAAAGAGCTCGATAAATTTTTGCAGGTTAGGTCCATAAATGGCTATTAGCCAGGGGTAAAGTATGGTGCCCTAGCCTTCAGAACAAGGGCAGGAGATGGATGGCAGGAGATAAATCACTTGATCATTGTCTTCTGTTCTCCTTCTCTGGGGCACCTGGCATTGGCCACCGTCGGCAGATGGGATGCTGGGCTGGATGGACCTTTGGTCTGACCCAGTATGGCCATTCTTATGTTCTTATGTTCAATATAAAAAGTCAATGGCCTACACACATCAAGGGACTGCAACCTCTGATCATGGGAGTTAGCATGAGGGTTAGGGTAAAACACAGAAAGAAAAACATGCTGGTTCATGTGGAGTGGGGAGACCACTTTCAGAAGAAATGTCAGATGGGGTCAGAGCTACAACTTATCATTACAGAAAACACGGTAGGGAGGCTCTGATATAAGAGCTGAGCTTGGACACCCTCCTGGCAGAAGTTACAGCTATCAGGAATGCTACCTGTAAGGATAGGGAAAGCACTGAACAATTAGCAAGTGCTCTGAATGGAAGACCCATCAATTTAGAAAGAACTAAGTTCCAGTCACAGGGAGAGACTCACCTATGGACTTAAAAGTAAAGTCTGTATAGGCCTTTTCAGAAGTGGTTAACCAGAGAGCTATTGAACAATGAGGTGCCCTAGGCCCCTGCATGGAAGGCTGATATGGTGGCTAAATGAACGTTCATAGAAGAAATTGAAACCCTTTATGTTGGCAGAGACAGTCTTTAAAAAAAGATCAAGGATATCAGGGCCTCTCGGGGCAAGCCATGTTGAGTGAACCAAATTGAACACACACTTAATAACGTGGGTAGCTCTCACAGAGGGTTTCCTACTGCCCTGGACGACTTGTCTAATCTGGTCCGAGCATGAGCACTTCAAGAAACTTAGCCAGGGATTCTCCTCAGTGTGAGGAGGAGAGACTTGAGGTTCGTGAGGAGTAGATGGCCGTGGTCTTGTGTGAGAATGCCTCAGAAAAGCAGCAGTTGGTTTGGAGTCTCCACTGACATGTCTAACAATGAGGTACACCAATGTCAGGGCTATGAGGATAACTTGGGCTTGGTCCTATCTGATTTTAAGCAGTAATCTGTGAACAAGGGAGATGGGTGAGAATGCTTGCAGGATCCAATGTTCCAAGTTGAGGAGGACTGCATCCCCACAAAAGCCCAGGCTGAGGCTCTGGAACAAACAAAACCAGTGACACTTTTGTTATGTTGCAAAGAGGTCATCTGGGAAGACCCCCATATCTAGAAGATTGCTCAATCAATCTTGGATGAAAGGCCCACTTGAAGAACTGCAAGGAGCAGGTGAGGCTGCCTGCTAAGTCGCTCTGAGCTCCTGGGAGGTATGAGGCCTGCAGATGTATTGCCTGCTTCATGCAGAAATCCCAGAACCTGAGGACTTTTTGACATAGGGAGAGGAGCGTGCCATTCCTGTCTGATGATAGAAACACACTGTCATTGTCTGTTAATACCAGTACACAATGTCTGACAGATGAGTCCTGACTGCCTGGCACACCAGTCAGACCACCCTGTCCATGGCTGTGGAGAAACTTCTGAGAGACTGAGTGATAGTGGCCACAGTTTAAAATTGTTCCACTGGAAGGCAGGCCTCAACTTGGGTCAAATCCAGAGTTGCCCTGATGAACACTATCCTCTGAGCTGGAAATAGAGTGGATTTAGATTGCTTGAGGAGGCCTAGATTGTTCAAAGTGGTTCTGACAAATGTCAAACCAACCTATTTTTGGCTCCTGGACTAGCCATTGATGAGCTCTTCATCCAGCTATGTAAAAAAAACTTGCACCTCATGTCTGCAGAGGAAGTTGGGGGGTGAGGAGAGGTCCAAACACAGACTGCAGGTAGTTTCTGTTGTCTGTTATGACTCTCAAGTACTTCCTGTGAGGATGATAAATTAAGACATTAGAAGTATGCATCTATCAAGTGGAGGGCGGTGTACCAGTCCTTCAGATCCAGAGAAGGAATTATGGATGCCAAGGAAACAACATGAAAATGGAGTTTTCCTAGGATCATGTTGCGCTCTCTCAAGTCTCTTGGCTTTTGGAATAAGGAAATAATGGAAGTAAAATCCCTATTCCCTGCTTTCCAGAGGCATCTCCTCTATTGTCCCCCCAGTGACAGGGCATGTGTACACATCCTGAATTAGGAGTTCCTCAAGAGAATAATTTCTGAAGACTGACAGGCTAGGAGGGTGGAAGGGAGGAAAACTGGATGGAATATCCACACTCTACTACGCACACTACCCAACGTTCAAGTAATTTGGGACCATGCATGGTAGAAAGGAAACAGGATAAGAAAGTAAAATGGGGTAGATCCCAAAAAACCACCAGAATGCTGTACTTGACCATATGCTCAAAACTGCTGCTTATAGCTGAATGAGGATTTGGGCAGACCACAGCCACAGTTGGCATCTCCTGCCATTCCTAATTCTTCTTCTCCACCCCTCCTGGCAGTCCTGAGGTGGGTGTCACAAATTAATGCCTATAAAGGGTTATCCCATAGAGGCACCTCTGTGGGGGACAGCCAGGTAAGACAATGGGGAGAAATTCTTTTTTGGATGGGAACAGACTAATAGGTCATTGTCTGGGTTCTACAACTGGAGCAGGGAGAAACCAAAAATGCTGATGAATCCAGTAAATATCCTGACCACATCATAATCAGAGCATGACTAAAAAGAAAGGAAAATGTTTAGTTAGATGCCATTGGGTTATTTTTATTTTGGATCTGGCATGGAATTTCTCAGTCTGGTTGATCATTTTTCCACCTCTACTTTAACTTCTAAATTGAATCCCAGAGAAGTAATTCTCTGTGCTTTAACATTTGATAATCTTTAGTAGTTTTAATTACATCTAGAAAATAAGTATGCTCATTTACTCTTGCTATTTTTCCATCTTTTGTTTTGAGAATAAATTACCTTTTTATTTATATCTATATCTATCTATAGATATAGGTATATATCAGGTAATGGTTTGAATTCTGTGTTCTAGAGAAGGGTCTGTGTAAATGCCTACTAAAGCAAGGTCAGCTATCACATTATAGTTCTTTGTTTCCAAGCTATTTCCTAAGGAAAAGGTGAAGCTTGGAGAGATCCAAGTATGTCTTCCTGGGTTTTAAGGAGGGCTTTTCTCACTTGGTGGTGGCAGCAAGGTATTTTTAAGGTTTTTTTGCAGGCCCCCACCTTCTTCACTTGGAGTATCAATGTGGGGAAGCAGCCCTAACAGTGGGTCTGGGTGTAAATGAAATGCCTACATTGAATGGCAGAGGCGTGGAGCTCTAATAGTCATTCTTGAGTCTTTGAGAACATGCAGTTTCTTGCCTGTCTTTTCAGTGGGGGGGGGGGGTGCACCTTTGAAGGGGAAGTCCTGAATGATCCGCAGAACCTCATAAGGCAGAATTGAGGCTTGTAGCCAAGCTCCCATTTGCATCGCTATGCCAGTGGTCATATCCCTAATGGCTGTATTCACAGCATCCACAAAAGTCTGTAAGAATGCTCTAAGGATGAATATGCATTTCCCTCTAAGTGCAGAAGACTCCTTCATGCAGGAATCTTCAGGGAGCAGCTCAATAAATTTTGCTAAAGTGCTGCACCTATCAAAACCATACCTACTAACCAACACTTTTTGGTTAAAGATACCAATTTGAAGAGTCTCAGTGGACTAGACCTTCCCCCCATAAAGGTCTAACCATTTTGCTTCATTTTTTAGGGATGGGCCCTGGAACGCTCGTCGTTCAAGATGGTTTGCTGCATTTACCACCAAGGAGTCCAGGGGAGGATGAGAATAGAGGTGCTCAAACCCTCTTGACCAGACAAAATAGGGCCTCTCATAACGCTTGGCTGCGTGTGGTAAGGAGGCTGGGGTTTGCCACAATGTCTTGGTGGTGTCAATAATAGATCGACTAGTGCCATAGCAATACAGCTTGGGGTACAGGATGGTAGAATGCCTGTAACAGGGTTAGCATCTTCCACCATCTTCTCTGCTTGGATGTTGAGACTCTGGTCCACCCTCCAGAGGTGTTGCTGGAGGGTTTTGTCTTCCAGGGACAGGTCTGGTGTCAAGCCCTTAGTGCCTCAATGAAGGAAGATGAAGCAATGCCAGCCATTGGCTGAAGCTCCTCCACATGCCCTGCTTGTGCCTACTGAACAGAGCCTGCAGAGAGGAATGCTTGTACTTTGGTACTGAAGTATACTATCAGCACAGAAGATGGTGTGGGTGCTTGTGTTAGGCTCTGTGCCAGAGTCAATGCTGTTGGTGGTGCCAAGGCTGAAGACATTAGGTGTCACATGGAGGCCTGTGGCATAGTGGTTGGGGAAAAGGGGGCGGGGTTGAAGCTCTACCCTCTGTTTTGTTGCCAAGGCGATCAGCACGAATGGGTGGTGGTGGGGGGAAAAATCAAACACGGCAAATGCCACAGAAGTCCTGGATTGATGCCCTTTGTTCAACCATGACTGATGAAAAAGCCCAAGCAAAAAGGGACATTGAGTTGTGGGCTGCCACTGAGTGGGCCATGGTGCTGTATAGTGAGGCTGATCCTGGGTGGATGACGACCTCTGGTTCCTGTTCTGATGGGATCTGCTGGAGTTGGACTCTGACTCCAAGGCATCCTTGAAGGATGACCAAGGAGCAGTTGCGCTTTTAGGTACCTAAACCCATGTGAGAAAATACTGCTGCACTCGTGAGCAAGAGCGAATCCGAGTTCCAGCGAACCATAACTGACAATAAGTAGTAACTGAGGGTGTGGGGTCTGCAGGCTGCTATGTTGGGCACCATGGAGATGCAACTCCAGAGGGCACCCAGGCTGATCCTATGGTTAGCTGCTAGGGGGAAAATATCTTCCAGCTAACATACACATGCAATACAGACACTTGAGTAGAATGCACATGAAGAGTCAAGGAAGAACTACTAGTTTTTATTCACATAAACTGTACACTTCTTGCACTTCTGTTCACTGCTCCCAAGCATATACAAAAATTTTAACCAATACGAAGTTCATCCTGGGCGCTGTATGTGCATTTACCATTGCCTTTTGACAATTGCTCATCAAAGTTTCATCGTTGTATCATTTTCAACCCACGTCAGTACTGATATTAAAGTGATGTTCCATGCCAGCAAATCTCTTTTCTTATCTAGTTCAGTATCCAGCAACACCAGAGGATTTAGTAAGAGATCAACCTTTGTACTGAACATTGTTTTGAAATCTTCCTCATAGGTTAGGAGAAGGGGAACAGGAGATGCAAAGCTCCATTTCAAGGCTGCAGAGCTGAACTGTTTCTCTTGTATCTGGAGGAGTAGGCACTGGTTTCTTTTTTTAAGGCATTTCGCATTGGTCTACAGTCCTAACAGATAACAAAATGCCAACACCTGGGAAACAAGTGATAATTAGGCATGCAAAAATTAATATTTACTCCTTTGCGGCGACCTTCTTATGGTATTCAGTTTATTTTTAGACACCAGTTTTACTTAAGAAGAAACATCAATACATATTGTATTACAGGAACCTCTTTGTAGAAAGATGATCTGGAAAGGTAAGATTCTTGTGGCCAGCATAGAAGTACCCTTTCAAATTAGGCATGTTTTGGCAAGTTTAATAAAGTGTATGAAAAAAAGAAGTCAGACTTTGGTCAAAACTTGGAAAAGTTATCAAATACGTACCTCCCATTGAGCGATGATGCTTTTCAGTTGCTGTATTTCTGCATCTTTCTTTTCAAGTTCCAGCTTTAATTGTTCTGTTTTTCCATCTTTCAAAACCATTTCCTACAAAAAAAAAAAGCAATCACGCAGCTTTAGGATCAACTAAGTTTGCAATAGAATTTCATTCCTGCAATAAACCAATCAGTTGCCCTGGACTGCATTCAAATAAAAAAAGAAAACCCAACAACATTAGCCTGGTTGCTTCAGGACAGTAAAGTCGCTCTTATGAGAAAAGTATTGGTTTTCCAAATTTGCTGAACCATTAAAATAGGATATATGTAAATATCAGTAGTACAAGGTATCTAAGGGTATGTCTACAGTATGAGAGTAGGCTGAATTTATTAAGGTTGATTTTTAGCACCTAATTTTGTAAAGTCAAAGGTGCATGTCCCCACTGTGTGCGTGAATTCACGGAGTGTGTTCCCAGTAGCAAAGACAGCTTTCACTCTGACAACAATGCACTGTAGATAGCTATTCCAGAGTTCCTGCTGCACCGCTGCATTCTGGGTTATGCTCCCAGTGTCTGATGGGACAAAAACAGTGCAGCAGGTGGTTCTGGAGATGTGTAATTAGCCTCCTATTGTGCACTTAGCTCCTCCCCTTCCCACTTGAAAGCAACAGCAAACAGTGTTTTCATACCCTTTTTTCCACTGGTTATTGGTGCAAGTGCCATAGCAACGCACGCATAGACCCCGTTCAGCTGCAAAACTGTTGTGGCAAGTATTGTGAACACCTTGCATGTTATGCTCTAGTACGTGCAAAGCCTAGCCAGGAGCTGCCAATGCGAGGAAGAGCGGGACGAGGACATAGATATATAAGAAACACTGGAGTGGAGCAACTGGCAGATGCTTACAGCAGTCAATCCTATTCCCACAGTGGAATGCCTGCCAGTTCTAGTCTTATGGAAACAACCACGACTGGTGGAACCACATAATTATGCGGTTATGGGACAATTGGCAGTGGCAACAAATCTTCTGAATGCATAAGACTACTTTCACGGAACTTTGTGAACTGCTTTCCCCTATCCTAAAATGCAGCCATAAAAGCTGCACTGATAGTCCAGAAGCAGGTGGCAACAGCCCTGTGGGCAGCTACCGGTCAGCTGGGAATCAATCTGGAGTGGGTAAATCTACAGTGGGGGTTACTGTGATCTAGGTAGCCAAGGCAATCAATACTCTTAAGCTATGAAGGACAGTGACGCTGGAAAATGTACAAGACATACGGAATTCCATCGCAGCAAAACCATCCACTAATTGCAGTGGGGCAAAAGAAGGAATGCACATTCCTGTTTTGGTACCAAACCACCTTTGTCAGAGTACATAACCACAAGAGGTACTTCTCAACGATGTTGCAGGAACTGCTGGATCACAAGGGTCATTTCACAGACATCAATGTGGGATGACTGGGAAAAGTGCGTGATGAGCACATATTAAGGAATGCTGGTTTCTTCAGAAAGCTGCAAGAGGGAACTTTCTTCCCAGACTATGAAATTACCAGATGTGGAGATGCCAATAGTTATTCCTGGAGACCCAGCCTACCTCTTGCTCCCATGGCTCATGACGCTGTACTTCAGGCAGCTTTGACCAAAGTAAGGAGCAGGTTAACTACAGGCTGAACAAGTGAAAAATAGTGATAGAATGTACTTTTGGCTGACTAAAGGCAAATTTTTGGAATCTGACTTGGTTAGATCTCAGCGAAAGCAACATTCCCACTGTTTTGGCAGCCTGCTGCATACTCCATAATATCTATGAGTAGGGAGGAAGTTTTCATGCCAGGTTGGAGGTCTAAGGCAGATCCTCTGGCCACTAAATTTGAGCAGCCAGAACTAGAGCAATAAGGAGAGCACATCAAGTAGCATTGCTACTCAGAGAGGCTTTGAAAACACAGCTCTGCAAATGACAGGACAGCAATATCCATAACATACAGGATAGCTGACTTGTCAAAGTTGTGATTGGAGATCAGAGCCGCATAGTTTGCTATGCAAAGAAGCAAAGTAGCCAAGGAGTGCAGTTTTCTGCCAAAGATTTCTAAGTATTAACTTCCTCATCTGATGTTGTCCCCCTGAACTGAGGTGTGCATAACCTATGCAAGGCAGCATTTGCCACTAGTGGATTGGGCTATAAATACATGAACAAGAATTCCACCCCTTTAGGAGGAATGAAGTACTTCTTGTCTAGCCTCCTGTTGGTAGGGGGAACTGAGACAGGGGTCTGCCATATACCATTGGCCTACTCCATGTCTTCTTCCATGGGAAGAGCTACTCTGGAAGAATAAGCCAGTTGCAGATTCTTTAGATGCCTATGTCACTTTTCTTGTACTTCAGCCAGCAGAACGTCCTAGCCGATAGCCACTCTCATGATTAGATTGTTGAGATGCTTTATCATCTAGGGGCAAAACATCCCCCAGAATAATGGTCTTGTCAAATGATGCAAAGAACCAGCCTATATGAGGTGCAGCAGGCTCGTGTTCCTCTTTATCCAATGCCAGTGTGACCCCCAATGTGAGCTGTTAAGGTACATAGAAATTGCTGTGGTAGAGACAGGACTGGAGCTGGCGACAATTGGGGAGAGGTGTAGCCCACAGTAGAATGGTCCCACGATCGATACCTACTAGGTGACTCCTTTCTAGGGGAGTCCCTGTGGGAGGAGTAACATTGATGATGGTCTTGATAGCAAGAACTGCTGGAGTGGCAAGAATGCAGCAAGTCACAAGATCATCCATGCCACTCCCAGGACAGGTCCCTGCGATGGGAAGAGTACAATCTACAGGACATTCTGGACAATGGTGACCGTGTGCCCTGTCCTCATACATTGAGAGCAGGAAGGGGGACAGTAGCCTACATAGTTCATAATACTGAGGGCTACAACCTTCCTGTCTTCTTGCATGTGGAGGAGGCGACTTCAGTGCCAGCACTCACGGAGATGAAGTGCTGGAGAGAAAAATTGGTGATGGTGAGCAAGGGGCAACACTTTGGTGCTGTGACTTAGTCAGCGCCATCCTTGGTGCTGCATCATTCAGGACTTCCGGTGCTGACGGCATGCATGAAGGTGATGCTGGAGATTGGCGCAGCGAGTTCAGCACTGACGGTGCCATGGCTGTTGGCGGGGCCAATGACTGTGCTGGAGCCAGAGCCAGAGCCAGAGCAGCAGTCAGTACTGAGAACACTGTTTGTGCCGGTAAGCTAGGAACTGTGAGCTTCGAAGAAGTTGTCTGTGCTCTTGATTCTGTGGGTTTTGGGCCCAAATATTTTGGTGCCACCAGCATGGCCTTTGCTGCCTTGCCGCTCCTGATCACCTTAGAACTCAAAGAGGCAGTGCCAGAGGTACCAGGTTTTGCTATAACAATCAGGCGTGCTCTGCAATATAGCAGGCAATGACCTGCTCAGTGCAGCCTTGGGTTTCTCAGAGTGAATGGCTGTTGAAGAGGATGCCCTCTGCTTATGTCCAGGCTGCTCCGATTACCTCATGGTCTTGTTAGGAGAAGGCTGAAGAGCCTTGTTGAACAAGATAATATTTAGGTGCATGCTGTGATTGCGCTGTTCCTTGGCCATTAGCTTGGAGCAATGCTGGCACTTTTGGCAGACATTATCCTCTCCCAGCCATCGTATGCACTCAGCATGACCACAGAAGACAGGCAAGGCTTTGTAACACTGCTCACTTTTCTTAAATTCCTGTGAGCTACGCATGGTCAGGCAATCTAACGCAGGCCAGTTTTAGTGATTACGTAAGTCAAATGCTGAACTATAACTTCCAAGTATAAAGCTTAACAGAAACTTATCCACACGTTAACTATAGATAACTGGGGGCTTAACAGTCTTTATCAACAGGAGAACAACTCAGAATCGTAACAATGAAGATGAACTATAAAAATATGAGAAGCTAACAGCAACTATACATAAGGGGAAAGGAAGGTTTCTGAGTCTTGTGACTTCAAGTGAAGAGGCAGTTAGCTGTGTCTGCAGCCTGGGGCGGTTGAGAGGAACTGGGCTCAAGCTGATCCATGCATGTGAGCAAAAGAGCACGAAAAGGGGGATGCAGCAACAGCACATGCACAGACTGGTTTGATACAACTTTAAGAGTCTCTGATCTGTGGCGCTGGGACAAGCCCAGCACCTATAGCGGAGCACCCACAGGGACATCACTCGAAGAACTCCCCCTGCCCCCCTCCCCCACTGCAACACAAGCAGTGAAGATGGTGTGAAGAATGCATTTTTATGATGGGAACACAAAGAAGCAGAAACAGTAAAGGCATTCCATGTAGGAGCTTCAGGGGAAGGATTGGGGGTGAGCAAAGGCAAACAGATTTTTCCAATCCCCCTGTTCAGCAGTCACAGGAGTGGGAATGTCAACTTTCTGTTCTGGGAACACATCCCTGGGGGTTGAGTCAAAGGCTGCCCTTTACCTTCCCCCTTTGAATTCTAGGGCGCCTGGCAGAGGCAGGTATGGCTGTGTCTACACTTGCATACCTCTTTTGAAAGAGGTATGCAAATAAGGTGCAGATTTGCACATCTGGCACCTCATTTGCATATTCTTATTTCAAAATAGCTTCTTTGAAAAGAAGAAAACCAGCATAGACACTGCTCTTCGGAAGTAAACCCCATCTTCAAAAGAATCCTCCTCTTCTTTTTTTTATGGGAAGAAGGATTCTTTCGAAGAGGCGGTTTACTTTTGAAAGAGCAGTGTCTACACTGGTTTTCTTTCGAAAGAAGCTATTTTGAAATAAGAATATGTAAAAGAGGTGTCATATGCAAATATTTGATTTCCTCCATTTGCATACCCCTTCCAAAAGAGAAATGCAAGTGTAGACACAGCCTCAGGAACATGGTGAGAAAGCATGTTGTTCAGCATGGACTGAACAGGGGCTCTGTGCTCTCTCTGCCTTTCCTGTTCCTCTTCTAGGATGCCCCACAAGTCTAATATCTCCTCTTGGATGTTGGCTTTGCACTCCCCAAATTCTCTCCTCCCCTCATGTTTCATCCTCCTCTCCTGCAGCATCTTTCTGCTCCGCACATTTAATTGTGTCCTGTTCATGCACGTGGATTGCATGCGCTCAAGGAACACATTCTCGAGTCTGTTTTCACTTTCAGATCTGTGCTACCTGAAAGCTGAATGAGCTGGGGGACTGGACAAAGAACTCACTGTTGCACCTGCTGTAACAAAAATGTGAAGGGAAGACTTCAGGGGAGATACTTTGTAAAACATACATGGTAATCTCATGAAAGTGTGTCTGTCTCACACAATAGGGATGTGTTACGTACAAGACCAAAGTTGTGTTTATGCAGCCACTATGCAATTGGTACGCATGAAAGTCTTAAGGGAGCAGCTTGACTTGGTTTGCTGGCAGGCATAGTGACGAACAGATTGGGGCTTGCTATTTTGCTTCTGCTTTGAAATCTTGTGCAGGACAGTGGCTGCAAATAGTAGCTCCTGCACCTGTGCAAGCTCCTGCATTTGAAAACTGTGGGGAGAGGGGATACAGGGGTGTAGTGGCAGAGCAGGGCAGGGGTGCTCACGGTTAGTGTGCATTTGGCATCCACCGCCCCACCCAACTGCTGGGAGAGTGCAATTTTCCCCTCCCACAAGAGCCTGCAGGGGGAGGGGTAGGAAGGGGAACCATATGTGGCAGCAGGTGAGAGGTTCACATCATGTTTCATTAGGGATGAGGAAATACAAGTGGATTTACAGTGAAGTTTCCTGCTCTGTCTCCAAATACGCTAAACTGTTCCGGGTAGCCCCCGCTATGTAGGTTGATTGGCTGCCACAGACCAGACCCTATTTCCTTAACCAATTTGCAGCATGATTAAAAAGGTGAAATCATCAGCAGTCTCTGGTAGCAGTATGTAGTGGGAAGAAGGGATTGGCTCCATAGTTTGAAAAAAAAGGTCCTGGCTATCAGTGAGACTGGTTGCTTTGTTCACCTGCTGACCATTTGCCACCACCACCTCCTCCTCCTCAACTATATCCTCTCCCCTGTTGCCCAAACTGCCTGAAAAATTCCTTGGGAGGTATCCATGGACAGCTTTTGGACAGTGGTTGGGTTCATCCCCCCCCCCCCCAGAATCCCATGCAGCTGCTCATAGACGGAGCATATTTGCTGTGATGACCCAGACTGTCCATTTGCATCCTCTATCTTCTGGTACACCTGCCAGAATACTTTATTGTCACAACACTGCTGGGTGTTCCTGGCAGATCCTTTTTCTACCATACCCTGTGTGATCTTGGCATAGATATCTGCATTTGTTTTGTTCCTTCATAGTTCTGCCTGCACAGATTCATCCCCCAACACGGCAGTCAGATCCAGGACCTTGTGCCTACTCTGTGCAGGAGCTTGTGAGCGGCCCTGAGCACTCATGGTCAGGTGTATTGCTTAGGTGTGATGCTTGCTCCACTTGCTTCATTGGCCAAACAGCAAATGAAAATCAGACTTTCCTGGGCCTCTTCCTGTGTACCTGGGAGAGCTACACGGTTGAAAGAGCTGGCCAGAGTGGTCACATTGGAGCACTGCGGGACACCTCCAAGAGGCCAAGAAGGAGAAGTTACTTACCGTAGTTAACGATGGTTCTTTGAGATGTGTCCCCGTGGGTGCTCCACAATAGGTGTCGGGCTCGCCCGGCACCGCAGATCGGAAACTTTCCAGCAGTTTCTCCTGGATCGCGCATGCGCCGGCGCGCACCGCTCCCTTGCACGTCCCCGGCCACATGCGCGATCCGGTCCCCACCAGTTCCTTGACCAACCGCCTCAGATGCTCCTGAAAAACACTAAACAGAGATCCGAAGCGGGAAGGACAGGCGGGTGGTGGAGCACCCACGGGGACACATCTTGAAGAACCATCGTTACTACGGTGAGTAACTTCTCCTTCTACGAGTGTCCCTGTGGGTGCTCCACAATAGGTGACTACCCAGCAGTAACCCAAGTAAGGATGTGGGTAATCGGTTTATGTGCAGCTTGCCCTCGAAAGGACTGCTGTCGACAGACGGGTGTCCTCTTGGTATACCCAATGTAGTGTATAATGTTTGCGAAGGTGTCATAGGATGACCAGGTCGCCACTCTACAGATGTCTCAACGCGATGCCCTTGAAAAAGGCTGTTGACACCGCCACCGCCCTGGTGGAGTGAGCCCTACGTGGGGCCAGCAAAGGAGTCTTTTGAAGCTCGTAGCACATTTTTATACAGGACACAATGTGCTTCGAGATTCTCTGTGAAGAGAGACCCTCTCCTTTTGACCTGGGAGTGAGAGAGACTAGAAGTCTGGACGTTTTCTGGAAGGACTTAGTTCTGTCTACGTAGAAGGCCAACGCCCTCCTCACGTCCAGGAGATGTAGGCGTGCCTCCTTGCTGGAGCTGTGAGGCTTCGGGTAAAACGAGGGTAAAACTATGGGTTCGTTAAGGTGGAACTCTGAAGAAACCTTCGGAACAAAGGCTGGGTGCAGCCGTAAAGTTACCGCCTCCTTTGAGAGTACTGAGAAGGGCGGCGTTGCCATAACTGCTGTGAGCTCACTCACCCTGCGAGCTGACGTAATTGCAAGGAGGAAGGTTGTTTTTATCGTAAGGAGACGTAGGGGAACTGTGGCTAATGGTTCAAAAGGTGGACCCGTTAGCATGCTGAGCACCAAGTCCAAGCTCCACGATGGTGGAAGCAGTTTCCGAGGGGGGTACAGGTTTACCAGCCCCTTCAGGAACCTGGTAACAATAGGATGGGCAAATACCGTGGGCCCTTCTTCTGCATGCCGAAAAGCAGATATAGCGGCGAGGTGGACTTTTAGCGAGGATAGGGAAAGCCCGCCCCTCTTGAGGTCCAATAAGTATTCTAGTATTACAGGTATAGGAACGTCAAGGGGAGCTAACTGCTTGGCAGAACACCATGCAGTGAATCGAGTCCATTTCTGCTTGTAGGTCTTCCTGGTGGAGGTCCTTCGGCTACTTTCCAGGACTTGTTGTACTCCCTCCGTACATGTGCTTTCTACGGAGCTGAGCCATGGATTAGCCATGCTTGTAGGCGCAGACCTTGGGGGCGTGGGGGCACTATGGACCCCTGAGCCTGCGTTAGTAGGTCTGGCGCCACCGGAAGGGGGAGTGGTGGGTGGTCCGACATGCGCAGAAGCAAGTGGAACCATTGCTGTCGATCCCAGGTTGGGACTACTAGAATCATGCGGGCTCTCTCCCTTCTGGCTTTCTGCAAGACCTTGTGGATGAGCACTGTGGGGGGAAACGCATAAAGTAGGAGGCCCTTCCATGAAATCGTGAATGCGTCCCCCAGGGACCCCCGCCCCAATCCTGCCCTGGAGCAGTACTGGGGGCACTTCTTGTTGTGCTGAGTGGCAAACAGGTTGATCTGGGGAAACCCCCATGTGTGAAAGATCAGTCGTAGCAGATCGGAGCGAATCTACCATTCGTGCGTGAGTGCGAAGCGCCTGCTCAGCTGGTCTGCTTTCACGTTGTGAGCGCCCGGCAAATACGAGGCTTTCAACATTATATTGTTGGCGATGCACCAGTTCCACAGTCGGACTGCTTCCGCACATAGGGCATGGGATCGGGCTCCTCCTTGTTGATTTATATAAAACATGGTGGAGGTATTGTCTGTATTGATCCCGACTACTTTGCCCTGTATGTGGTCTCGAAAGTGTTTGCAGGAGTTGAACACTGCTCTGAGCTCCAGTATATTTATGTGCAGTGACTGTTCCGCAGGGGACCATAGTCCTTGCGTCACCTTGTCGCCGATGTGTGCTCCCCATCCTATGTGGGAAGCATCAGTAGTAAGAAAAAGAGAGATTTGTGGTTGGTGAAAGGGTACCCCTGTTAGCAGGTTCTTGGGGTTTACCCACCACTGCAGGGATCTGAGCACCTGTGTCGTGGGCAACACCACCCTGTGGACAGTCTGGGATGCCGGCTTGTAGATGCTCGCCAGCCAATGTTGTAGGCTGCGCATATGCAATCTGGCATTCTGCACCACGAACGTCTCCGCCGCCATGTGGCCTACCAGCTGCAAGCACGTTAAGACCGGCACCGTGGGGCTGTATGTAATGACTTGCACCAGTGAACTGATGGCATGAAAGCGGGGGTCGGGTAGATACACCCTTGCTATAATAGAGTCTATACGTGCCCCTATAAACTCTGTGTCTTGTGTGGGGTCGGTCTTTGACTTCGCGAGGTTGATGACTAGGCCCAGCGAAGAAAACAAGTCTGCTGCTATGCGTATCGTGCGTAGGACCTCTGCCTTCGAGGCCCCTTTCAATAGGCAGTTGTCCAGGTAGGGGAATATAAATACCCCCTGTCTGTGCAGGTCGGCTGACACCACTGCCAGGGTTTTGGTAAAGACTCTGGGGGCCGAGGAGAGGCCGAACGGAAGAACCTTGTACTGGAAATGCTCCTTGCCGACCATAAAACGGAGGAAACGCCTGTGTGCCGGGTGGATCGTTATATGAAAGTAAGCATCTTGTAAGTCGAGGGCTGCAAACCAATCTCCATCATCCAGTGCCGTGAGTATGGAGGCGACTGTGATCATCCGAAAACGTTGTTTGCGCAAGTACCGGTTGAGGCCCCGAAGATCTAGGATGGGCCTCCAGCCTCCTGTTTTCTTCTCTGTAAGGAAGTAGTGTGAATAAAAGCCTTTCCCCTGGAATTGCTCCGGCACTCTTTCCACCGCCCCTATAAACATAAGATGGTCCACCTCCTGTTTGAGTCTCGCCTCGTGGGAAGCGTCCCTGAGGTGGGGCCTGGGTGGAGGTTTCGGCGGTGGGAGCGACTGGAAGGGGATCGCATACCCCGTGGCTATGATCTCCAGTACCCATTTGTCTGCGGTGATCTTTTGCCATTGGGGTTGGAACGGTCGGAGGCGATGATGGAACATTAGCTGGGAATGGCATTGCGCGATGGTAGTGATAGTGCAGCCCTCGACCTGCCCATCAAACTTGTTGCCTTTGGGCCTGCCCCGAGGATGCGCGGCTTTGTTGAGGACGTCGCCTGGGAGTTCTATACTGTTGCTGCTGTTGATGTCGCACTTGGTCATAGCCCCGTTGGTACTGAGCACGCTGTGGTTGGTACAGGTATCGTCTTTGCTGAGGGTAATACTTTTTCTTCCTATATGGAGGGGTATAGATACCCAGGGTTCTAAGTGTAGCTCTGGAGTCCTTACTGGAGTGGAGGACCGAGTCGGTTGAGTCTGCAAACAACCTCTGCGTGTCAAAGGGAAGATCCACAATCTTCGCCTACAGATCCCTCAGGATACCCAATGTCTGGAGCCAGGATTCTCTACGCATGACCACTGCTGTAGCCATTGAGCGTGCCGCCGTGTCTGCCACATCCAGGGCGATCTGGACTCCCGTCCTCGAAGCCGCATAGCCCTCTTGCACAATCGCCTTTAGCACCGGCTTCTTATCTTCCAGAAGCGAATCCATGAGAGAAGTAAGCCTGGAGTAATTATCAAAATTATGGTTCGCTACATGTGCTGCATAGTTTGCCATTCTCAATAGCAGGGTGGAGGAGGAATATACCTTCCGCCAAACAGCTCTAGCTTCTTGGCATCTTTGTCTGAACCCCCTGATTTGTACTGAGAAGTCTTTGATCTCTGTGAGACGATTCTACCACCAGTGAGTTTGGTTGTGGGCGACTAAAGAGGAACTCCATGCCCTTCGCCGGGACGAAGTACTTCTTATCCGCTCTCTTGTTCATAGGCGGAGCGGAGGCCGTGGTCTGCCATATGGTAGTGGCTGACTCCATAATGGCTTTGTCGAGTGGGATAGCGATTTTGGATGAAGCCGGGGGTCTCAAATTTTTCAGGAGTTTGTGATGTTTCTCCTGTACCTCTGCCGTTTGGATGCCTTGTGTGAAAGCCACCCTTTTAAACAGCTCCTGAAACTGTTTGAGGTCATCCGGGGGACCAACGTCCCCGGGGACCGTGGCCTCGTCAGGGGAGGACGAGGAGGAACCACTCGGGTAAACCTCCCTCGAACTCTCAGGTTCTTGTGGCCGATGGTACACCTGCTCACTGGAGGCTTGCAAAGGAAAGTCTTGGGGTTCTACAATTAACTCCCCTTGAGACAGCTGTGTTTCCATCCCCAGCCGGGAGTGACCACGAGGGTATTGGACGGCCGGGGGGGGACCTGCCCCTAGGTGTATGCCTGGGGTGTCTGTGTCTAGCATGATAAGAACGACCATGGCAGCACGGGCACAGGTCCAGGGATGGAGACCTGGACCACTCTCGGGGTGCGTACCCCCGATGTCTGGGAGAGCGAGATCTCCGCGACGATTCAAATAACGGTGAAGCTGGTTTGTGATAGTACTCCAAGGGATCCAATCTCAGAAAGGGCAAATGGTGGCCCAAGCCATGGTGACGTTGGTTGGAGGAACGGAGAAGGAGGCTCTGGATAGGCCGGTGGAGACCCAGATCTTCTGGGTGGCGTGTGCAGCGTAAGGGGAGGGCTTGTTGATAGCAGCACTGCAGCCCTGTCCGGAGAAGGGCTGTGGTGCCGGGTTTTCGCTCTCACCTTTCCCCTCCCCTGCGGGGCTGGCACCACCCCCTCCCGTGCCAGGGATCTCGGCCCTGCTGTTGGCGCTGGGCTCGGCCCGCTCAGTTGCGGAGCCGTGCGGATAACGTCCTCCGGTGCCTGCAGGCTCCGTGCCTGTTGGCCCTGCACCGCAGGGGCTGGTGCCGCCGGTTCCGGCGCTTGCCTGGCCGCCGCTCTGAGTGCTGAGCGTGCCAGCTGTTTGGTAATCGGAGGCTCAGTCTCTGCCACGTGCGCTGCTGCGCTGCCGCTTGTTTGAGTATGCGGCTGGGGGCTGTGTGCTCCGCCCGTCCCGCTTGCTGAGACCGCCGGCAGGGATCGGGCTGGAGAGAGCTTCCTCCGTTTCTGCACTGAGGGGGTGAGGGAAGCCGCCTTCCTTTTGTGGAGCCCAGGGGGTCCCTCTGGTTGAGGCCTCTCTGGCAAGTCAGGCTGGAGAGCCTTATCAAACAGGAGCATTTTCAGCCGCATTTCTCTGTCTTTTCTGGCCCTGGCTGTGAGCTTAGCACAGTGGGAACACTTCTGGGTAACGTGTGATTCCCCCAGGCACCGAATGCATTCGCTACGCCCATTGGAGGCTGGCATAGCTTCGCGGCAGGACTCACACTTTTTAAAGTCTGAAGAGGACATCGCGGTGAGTCTTTTTGCTGTTAATAGGGCACTTAGCACTTAATTCGCGTCTGTTTACCCGTCGCGGACACCAGCCTGCAGCAGCGGGAGGCCTACTGGCCTTCACGTCCACGCGTCTTCTCCGCTCCTCTCTCCCTTATTATATTTTTTTTTTTACTCTCTTCCTTTCTCTTTTCTTTTCTTTTTTAAAGAAAAACAATTTACACGTAAAAACTCTATCTAATCTGACTCTGGCCGGAGCCGGAGCGGATTCCGTCTGCAGCTGATGGCAGTTGAGAAGGAACTGGCGGGGACCGGATCGCGCACGTGGCCGGGAATGTGCAAGGGAGCGGCACGCGCCAGCGCATACATGATGCAGGAGAAACTGCTGGAAAGTTTCCAATCTGCGGCGTCGGGTGAGCCCGACACCTATTGTGGAGCACCCACGGGGACACTCGTAGAAGAACACTGATTTTCACAGCACTGCATCTGCACTACACTAAAAAGTCAAATCAGGCAAGCTTGAATTTAGCAGGAACACCAAAGTTTACCTTAACAGCCCTTAAAGTTGACAGAATGGGTGTGGTTGTGTGGCCTCATTAAGAAAAATCAACCTAATGTAGCTAAGGTTGACCTGAACTCCTAGTGTAGACCACTCCTAAGTTTTAACAAACTGCATGGTTCAAGTATGTTTTGAAGATCCAAACCATAAAAAAAAACAAACACAAAACTTTCAAAGGCTGGGTCTCTAGCAGAAAATCAAAATGTGACAGAACTTTTGTAGAATAGTAGGCATCCTTCAGTCTGCATAGACTACGGATCGCGCCTTTTATAGTTTCAATTGAGGACTTCATTTACAGCGTCTACTGTGACTATGAAGACCCACATGGGAGTGACAGTCCTTGCTGCATCTTTTGCAGATGTGGTGGGTGTCTGGCAAGTCCTTAGTGTGCTTTCTGTGCACTCGCTTCTCCTCTGCTAGCTGTCTGATCCTCATCTCGCCCTTCTGAAGGCCCTTGTGTAACCCTGCCTCCATCTGCTGCGGTCGTCTGCTAGTTCTTCCCAGTTGTCCAGCTCGATGTCTACCTCTCTGAGGTCTCTCTTGCAGACATCTTTGTAGCGCAACTGGGGGTGTCTGGGAGGTCTTTTGCCAGAGGCTAGCTCACCAGGTCTACCGTTGACATGGTCTTCTCTCTAAGGCAGCTGCAGGAGAAGTGCAGGGAGCAGAGGAAGCCACTCTACATAGCCTTCATCGACCTGACCAAGGCCTTTGACTTGGTCAGCAGGGACGGTCTGTTCAAACTGCTCCACAAGATAGGTTGTCCTCCACGGTTACTCAAGATGATCCAATCGTTCCACGAAGACATTAGAGGAACCATCCAATATGATGGCGCATTATCGGATGCTTTCAGAATCAGGAGCGGCGTCAAACAAGGATGCGTGCTTGCTCCAACATTGTTCGGGATGTTCTTCGCACTCCTCCTGAAGCATGCCTTTGGATCTTCAGAGGGCATCTTGCTGCACAGAAGATCTGATGGGAAGCTGTTTAACCTTGCAAGGCTGAAAGCTAAGTCTAAGGTGCGGGAAGTCCTCATCAGAGACATGCTGTTTTGTAGAATATTGATTTAAAAATATAATGCTACAAAAATTTAGAAGCGTTTGGGGATGGATAAACAAGCAGTATTTTAAAAACTTATCCAACATTAAAAAACAACTTGAAGCAGCATATTCTACAGAAGTGCAAGCAAAATTAGGGAAGTTCTCTAACCACTGACTACAGGATTTTGTTCATAGTGATAGAGAATCAGAGTTAAGTGTGACAGATTATTTGTGTCTTCAAATTAGTGTACACACTTTACCACCACCTCAATATACAGAAGCTGTTAGAAGAAAATTGTTCATATCAAGCATATGAGGCAACTGCTCTTCTTACAAGATTTTAGGAGCCCCATAAGTTTTTGATGCTTTAGATGTCTGAGGAGGAAGAGAGGGAATGGAAGTAGTTATGAGGAAAAAGATTTTAATTAAAAAAAAAAAAAAAAAAAAAAAAAAAGGTGTTACAAAGAGCTGGAAGCAAAAGTACAAAAAAAACCAGATTAAATCCTAATACTATTTCAAGTTCATGCTCAAAATCATTGGATTCTGTGCACAATGTTTAGGTGACACATAAGCAATACTAATTAAGTCATCTTCTCAAAAAACAAAAACGTTTTGATTGTTTCTTTTCAAAGAATACAAGGTAGGAGAATTCCCGCTCCCCCCCACAAAGGATTATAGCAGGGCTTCTGAGAAATCACATACAGTGAAGTCACAACAAGATTGTAACCTCAGCTCAGCTCTCTCTCAGCTGAGTAGGGAGAGAAAGAGGCACACCAACTCAAACAAAATCTATAACAAAACAATAACACAATTAAATCTTGAAAGTTCAGTCATAATTCAATTACTTCAGCTTTTAAACAGTCAGATAAAGACTAAACTTGTTCTATAACATTAAAGTTATATTTTTAAAAACAGCTTTTACTCTCCCTTCTGACTCAGCAATGTGAAATTCAAGGGAAATTTCCCATGATTGTTTTCTGCAAGTACATTCAGTTACCATTGCACCAAGGGACAGAGTGCTGTAGTACAATTTTCTGGAGGAGGAGTAGAGCAGCAGCAGCAGAAACAGAAGGAAAAAAAAAAGGAGCAGAAGAAGAAAAGGAAGGAAGTTTGATAATGTCAGGTTGCTCCTACTACAATAATAGCCCCAGAAATATCTACAGGTAGTGAAAAGGATCTGATGACTGGTCCATGAAAGCTGCAACCAGACGGCACGGGTCAAGGTAGAAAGGTTACTCACCGTAGTAACGGTGGTTCTTCGAGATGTGTCCCCGTGGGTGCTCCACATTAGGTGTCGGGCTCGCCCGGCGCCGCAGATCGGATCTTCCAAGCAGTTTCTGCCGGACCGCGCATGCGCCGGTGCGCGCCGCTCCCCCGCGCGCTCCCGGCCATGTGCGCGATCCGGTCCCCGCCAGTTCCTTGACCAACCGCCTCGGATGCTCCTGCAAAACACTAAACAGAGATCCGGAGCGGGGAGGATGGGCGGGTAGCGGAGCACCCACGGGGACACATCTCGAAGAACCACCGTTACTACGGTGAGTAACCTTTCTTTCTTCTTCGAGTGTCCCCGTGGGTGCTCCACATTAGGTGACTACCCAGCAGTAACCCAAGATAGGAGGTGGGTAATCGGATTATGTGCAGCTTGTCCCCGAGAGGACCGCTGCCGAGAGACGGGTATCCTCTTGGAATACCCTGTGAAGGGCGTAATGTTTGGCGAAGGTGTCACAGGATGACCAGGTCGCCACTCTGCAAATGTCTTTTAGCGCAACGCCCTTGAAAAAAAGGCTATTGATGCTGCCACCGCCCTAGTGGAATGAGCCCTGGGCGTGGCCAGTAAAGGAGTCTTTTTGAGTTCGTAGCACATTTTTATGCAAGATACGATGTGCTTAGAGATTCTCTGCGAAGAGAGACATTCTCCTTTTGATTTGGGAGCGATAGAGACTAGGAGCCTATCCGTTCTCCGGAAGGACTTGGTCCTGTCCATATAGAAGGCTAGCGCCTGCTCACGTCCAGGAGGTGTAGGCGCGCCTCTTTGTTAGAGTTATGAGGCTTTGGATAAACAAGGGTAAACAATAGGTTCGTTAGTATGAAACTCAGAAAAAAACTTTAGGAACAAAGGCTGGATGCAGCCGTATGGTTACCGCCTCCTTGGAAAAACAGCGCAGGGCGGCGTTGCCATAACTGCCTCAAGCTCGCTCACCCTGCGAGCTGACGTGATTGCGAGAAGAAAGGTCGTCTTCATCATAAGGAGGCGGAGGGAAACCGTGGCCAAAGGCTCAAACGGTGGTCCCCTTTCGCATTAAGCACCAGGTCCGAGTTCCACAGAGGTGGAAGCGGTTTCTGAGGGGGGTATAGGCTTACCAGCCCTTTGAAGAACCTGGTAACCATGGGATGGGCGAACACCGTGTGCCCTTCCTCTTCGTGTCTGAACACCAAAATGGCGGCCAGGTGGACCTGAAACGAGGATAGCGAGAGTCCTCCTCTCTTGAGGTCCAGTAAATACTCTAATATCACAGCCATAGGCACCGAAAGGGGGCTAGCTGTTTGGTAGAACACCATGCCGTAAAGCGAGTCCATTTCTGCTTGAAGGTCTTCCTGGTGGAAGTCCTCCTGCTACTTTCTAGGACTTGCTGCACTTCCTCCGTACATGTGCTCTCTAGGGAGCTGAGCCATGGATTAACCACGTTTGTAGTCGCAGGCTTTGGGGGTGCGGATGCACTATGGACCCCTGGGCTTGCGTGAGCAGATCCCGCGCCACCGGAGGGGACATCGGTGGCCGGTCCGACATGCGCAGGAATAGGGGGAACCATTGCTGTCGATCCCACGTTGGGACTATCGGGATCATTCAGGTTCCTTCCCTCCTGGCTTTCTGCAACACTTTGTGGATGAGCACTGTGGGAGGGAAAGCGTAAAGCAGGGGGCCCCTCCATGAGATCGCGAAGGCATCCCTCAGGGACCCCCGTCCCAGTCCTGCCCTGGAGCAGAATCGTGGGCACTTCTTGTTGTGCTGAGTAGCAAACAGGGTCTATCTGGGGAAAAACCCCATGCGTGGAAAAATCGGTTGCAGCAGATCGGGACGGATCTGCCACTCGTGCGTGAGTGCGAAACGCCTGCTCAGCTGGTCTGCCTTCACATTGCGAGCGCCTGGTAAGTACGAGGCTTTCAAGGTTACATTGTTGGCGATGCAGCAGTTCCACAACCGGACTGCTTCTACACATAAGGCACGGGACCGAGCTCCTCCTTGCCGATTTATATAAAACATGGTGGAGGTATCGTCTGTACTGATCCCGACTACCTTGCCTTTCAGTTGGTCTCGAAAGTGTCTGCAGGCGTGGAACACTGCTTTGAGCGCCAGTATATTTGTGTGCAGTGACTGCTCCATAGAGGACCACAGCCCTTGCGTCACCTCTTCGCCCATGTGTGCTCCCCACCCTATGAGGGGGGCATCTGTAGTAAGAAAAACCCATACGTGTGGTTGGTGGAAGGGTACCCTTGTTAGCAGGTTCTCGGGGTTTACCCACCATTGCAGGGATTTGCGCACCTCCGTTGCGGGCGACGCCATCCTGTGAACTGTGTGCTGCTGGTTTGTATACGCTCGCCAGCCAATGCTGCATGCTGCGCATGTGTAACCTGGCGTTCTGTTCTACGAAACGTCGCTGCTGCCATGTGGCCCAGCGGCTGTAAGCACGTCAGAACCGGCACCATAGGGCTGAAGGTGAAGCCTTGCGCGAGGGAGCCGATGGCCCGAAAGCGAGTCTCTGGTAGATACGCCCTCGCTGTAATAGAATTTATGCGTGCCCCTACGAACTCTATGTCCTGTGTGGGGTCTGTCTTTGATTTTGTCAGATTGATAAGCAGGCCGAGCGAAGAGAACGTGCCTGCTGTGACACATATTATGCGTAGTACCTCCTCCTTCGAGGCCCCTTTGAGTAGGCAGTCATTCAGATACTGGAATATAAATACCCCCTGTCTGTGCAGGTAGGCTGACACCACTGCCAAGGTCTTGGTGAAGACTCTGGGGGCTGAGGAGAGCCCAAACGGTAGGACCTTGTAAGTCGAGGGCTGCGAACCAATCTCCATCGTCTAGTGCCGTAAGGATGGAGGCGTTTGTGATCATCCGAAAACGTTGCTTGCGCAGGTACCGGTGAGGCCTCGAAAATCTAAGATGGGCCTCCCTGTGAGGAAGTACCTGGAGTAGAACCCTCTCCCTTGCAGTTGCTCCGGCACTCTTTCCACTGCCCCTACGAGCATGAGATGGTCTACCTCCTGCTTGAGCCTCGCTACATGGGAGGTCTCCTGGAGGTGGGGCCCCGGGTGGAGGTCATGGCGGTGGGAGCAACTGGGAGGGGATGGCGTACCCCGTGGCTATGATCTCCAGCACCCATTTGTCTGTGGTGATCCTTTGCCACTGGTTATAAAATGGTCGGATGATGGCCTTGAGCACTGGTTTTGTGCCCTCTGGAAGCGAGTCCATGAGGGAGGTCAACCTAATGTGGTTGTCGAAATTATGGTTCGCTAGATGCGCTGCGTAATTTGCCATTGGCAACAGTAGCGTGGAGGAGGAGTAGACCTTTCTGCCCAACAGCTCTAGCTTTTTGGCATGTTTGTCTATTCCCCCACGTTGCGACGACTCCACCACCAAAGAATTTGGTTGTGGGTGGCTGAACAGGAACTCCATGCCCTTCGTGGGCACGAAGTATTTTTTTTTTTTTTTCCGCTCTTTTGTGGACAGGCGGAATAGTCGCAGGAGTCTGCCATATCATAGTGGCAGACTCCAAGATTGCGTCATCAGCGGTATTGCTATTTTGGAGGAGGCCGGAGGTCTCAGATTTTTGAGGAGCTTATGGTGTTGCTCTTGCACCTTTGCTGTCTGGAAGCCTTGCGTGAAGGCCACCCTCGTAAAACAGCTCTTGGAACTGTTTGAGATCGTCCGGAGGATGGACGCCCCCCGGTGCCGTAGCCTCATCTGGGGAGGAAAGCGAGGAACCGCTGGGGTACGTCTCTCTGGACCCTTCCGGTTCCTGCTGATGATGGTACACCCTCTCACTAGAGGTGTGTGAGGAAAATCTCGGGGTTCCATAACCAGTCCCCCCTGAGATGCTTAAGTCTCTGTCCCCGGTCGCAATTGCCCTCGGGGGTACGAGATCGTTCGTAGGGATCTTTCCCTAGTAGATTGCCGATGGTGTCTATGCCCTGCGTGGTAGGGGCAACCATGGCAGTATAAGCACTGGTCTTGGGAAGGTGACCTAGACCACTCCCTTGGTGCATACCCTGTGCGTCTGGGGGAGGGAGACCGTCGAGACCCCGGAGAGAGCGACTTTGCCTAATAGTCCAGCGGTTCAAATCCCAGGAAGGGTGGAGGTGGTCCCAGCCAGGGTGAGGCTGGTTGCAGAAATGGAGAAGGGGGCTCCGGGTAGGCCAAGGGGGGGGGGACCCCCTGCCTTCTAGTTGGAGTCTGCAACATAGCGGAGGGCTGTGAGAAAGCAACTCCACAGCCCTGTGCGGAGAGGGGCTGCAATGCCTCCTCGTGTGCAGTCTTCCCCCTCCCTTGAGGAGGTAACTCCGCCCCTGACATACAGGGGATCCCGGCCCCGTCCGCACCAAGCTCGGCACACTCGAAGTCGGTGCTGCACGTGCGGTGTCCTTCGGTGCCGGCAGGCTGCGTGCCTGCGCGCTCTGCACCGCCGGTTTTCTGGGGGTCGGTGGTACCGGCGCTTGTTTAGCCGCCGCCCTGCCTGCGGTGCAGGGCGGCTGGCTGATTATCGAAGGGTGAGCCGCTTGCACGTGGCTCTCCGTGCCGCCGCCGATCAGCTGTTGCTGCGGCTGGGGGCTGCTCCCTCCTCCCGTCCTGCTCACTGTTGCTGCCTGCAGGGATCGGGCTGGGGAGCATACAGGGCATTCCGGCGTCCGCACCGAGCTCGGCACGCTCAAGGGCGGTGCCGCATGTGCGGTGTCCTCCAGTGCCGGCAGGCTACGTGCCTGCGCGCTCTGCACCGCCGGTTCCCCGGGGGTCAGTGCCGCTGCCCGCGGTGTCGCCGGTACTGGCGCTTGTTTAGCCGCCGCCCTGCCTGCGGTGCGGGGTGGCTGGCTGATTATCGGAGGCTGAGCCGCTTGCACGTGGCTCTCCGTGCCGCCGCCGATCAGCTGTTGCTGCGGCTGGGGGCTGCTCCCTCCTCCCGTCCCGCTCGCCGTTGCTGCCGGCAGGGATCGGGCTGGGGAGCATACAGGGGATTTCGGCCCCGTCCGCACCGTGCTAGGCACGCTTGAGGGCGATGCCGCATGTGCGGTGTCCTCCGGTGCCGGCAGGCTACGTGCCTGCGCGCTCTGCACCGCCGGTTCCCCGGGGGTCGGTGTCGCTGCCTGCGGTGCCGCCGGTACCGGCGTTTGCTTAGCTGCCGCCCTGCCTGCGGTGCGGGGTGGCTGGCTGAGTATCGGAGGCTGAGCCGCTTCCACGTGGCTCTCCGTGCAGCTGCCGATCAGCTGTTGCTGCGGCTGGGGGCTGCTTGCTCCTCCCGTCCCGCTCGCTGTTGCTGCCGGCAGGGATCGGGCTGGAGATACTTTCCTCCGTTTCTGCGCTGATGGAGTGAGGGAGGCAGCTTTCCTTTTAAGGGCCCCGGAGGGTCCCTCCTGCTGCGGCCGCTCCGGCGCTTCTGGCTGGAGGGCCTTATCAAGAAGCAGCATTTTTTTTTTTTTTTAAAGCCTGAAGAGGACATTGTTGATGAGTCTTTGAGTTTTTAAGTGGGTACTTAGCACCTTCTTTGTGCCGTTTTCCCCGTCCGATGGCCTGCCTTAGCAGGAGGGCTGATAGCCCTAGCTCCTGGCCTCCGGCGCTTGTTACTGGGACTGGCTGAGCTGTCCCTCTCCTAGCTTGTTCGTTGTTGTTTTTTTTTTTTGTTTTGTTTTTTTTTTTTAACAAAATAACAACCGGCTAGCTTATAGTAGCCTAAGTGCCTGAAAAAAACTTTAAGAAAAAACAGATAAAGTCGTTGAATACACTACTTGGCCTTAGCCTAGTTGGATTCCGTCTGCAGCCGACGGCGGTTAAGAGGAACTGGCGGGGACCGGATCGCGCACATGGCCGGGAGCGCGCGGGGGAGCGGCGCGCACCGGCGCATGTGCGGTCCGGCAGAAACTGCTTGGAAGATCCGATCTGCGGCGCCGGGCGAGCCCGACACCTAATGTGGAGCACCCACGGGGACACTCGAAGAAGAAGTTAGAATTACCACCTCGGGACCCAATTGCGTAATCCTTCCTTCGGATAGATTTGCATACTAAAAAAGAGTGTATCCGTCATTCCGTCCTGTTGGCTTTTGCATCGGAGGAGATTTGGCAACCCAGCTTTACTTCTTTGCATTTTGTTTATCCTTAAGCTATACCCTGGCCTGTAACTTTTTTGACTACTTCATGTAAAAATGGGTATCCATAAATTGTGTTGCCAGCATATAGCTGAAGTTGTGAGAGCATAAGCAGCTAGAAATTTTGGTAAGAAGAAACAATCCCAAAGCTTCACATTTTCTTTCACCAAGCAAACATTCACTGTGTACTTGTAAACAGCTGCCATTATACATGCCTGACTATGTTCATGAGATGTACAGTTATCCACTCCATTGTAATCTGTGAGTTGGTCTCTCCTTTTTTCCCTAATAAGTATTTTATGAACATCATCTTCCAGTCTATTGAAGAAACCTCCATCATGCAATAAAGTCTGGGAAGAGCTCAGTTCCTGTCAAGAATTAACTTCATGATTTATCTCCATTTAAATAAAAGTCAATATCCAGCTAAACAATGAAATAGTTGGAGTTTTAAAGAAGGACGTGTTTAAAGTCACAAAAATGCACAAAATACAGGTATCAACACGTTCTTCTTTAATATACAGAGACACATCATGAGATAAAAGAATATTAAATTTTACCTACAGTATATTTAATGCCACCTATAAACTTTGGAAGAATAGGAACATTCACAGAAGCGGTAGCAGGTCAGAAAAATGTTTTCCATTGATTTAACACTTTTATGCAATGCTTGCCTAGTTTTTTGTTTTTTTTTTTTTAAACTCTTAAGTAATTTTGATGTTAAATATTTCCTCTTCTATTTAAAGGGTCATAATACGAGGAATGTTCTACTGCACCATATTTGCAATTAATATTTTTAACCACTGGGCTTCTCATGCTCAACTTCTTGTACTTTGTCTGGAGAACTTTTTAGGCCAGGCTTTCAAATCTATCTAAACTGCACCAATGAAATTTGCAAGTTTGTAACTGGTGACTCAAAACTGGAAAGAACATGTATGAAATTCTCATTCATGGGACTTCCATCTTTGCATTTACTCATGCAAGATTTATGTGCAGATGTTACACAGCCAGTTTGAAAAAAAATACTTCCTGTCTGCCACTATAGAAGTGATTAAGCCTCATTGCTTAAATACTTACAAAATCTCATTATTTAATCTGGACTTTAGTGTTATGTTGATTAGTTTAAAAAAATTAAGTCTTACCTCATGCTTTTTAGCAAGATGATCTGAAAAAAGAAAAAAATATTTGCTATAAAGTATTACATTGTCTGATTTAATCATACTAAAAACTATGAAAGCGAGTTAATTCAGGAGAGGGTGAAAAATCCCTTTGGATCTCCAGCAACAACTGTTTTCAAAATTGCATTAATACATAAAAAGGACCGTCTACACCAGTGATACTCAGACCTCAGTGGTCCAGAAGGCTAATTAACAATAAGCTATACTCAAGAGAGCCACAATATTGTGAATTCATTGTTTCATTTACCATAAATGGTATATTTTATATATATATATATTATTCTCACAGCAAGGAAATTAACTCAGGGCAAATTGATAACTATTAGTTAACAACATAGTAAAAATAAAAGATGGTTACCGCAAGATATACAGAACCTCTTCAAAACCAAGCAGTTGGATATTTCTAATTTGTTTCTCTCTTCAGCTAAACTCATTGGTCCACATTAAAAAATTAGGGAAAAATGCAGGGTATACACATTTAGATTAAATTAAATTAGATTTAGAGCTACCAGAAGAGCGTTTTAGTTTACTTGTTTCTAACACTGTTTAGTGAATAGTACATTTGAATACAGTGTTACTGAACTGAGACTTGGGAAATGCAGTTTTAGTTCACAGGGCGTTTGCTATTAAAAGTATACTCCATAGTAATTTCACAGAATTAAATACTTGGTTTGTAAAGACATACTTATGAATACATACCTATATTAACATCTGACTGAAAGTCTTTCAAAGACACTGTGAGAGGTTTGTCTTTTCCCTGTTGGTTCTTTCTTTTCTCTTTCTTATTCACTGACTTTGATGGCGGTGAAGCATTTTCAGCATTTTCATAGTCCTGAAAGGAATAAAATACCACTGACTGCACTGTTTTACTCAAATGAATAAACCAATTAGTAATGTAATTGCTCTAATCCTGACGTCCCTAAATTGTGGGCCATGCCACCTTAAGGGGGCATAGAAGAACATATGGGAGGGTGCAGCAGGCCTGGGTCAGCCCTCACAAGAAGCATGGTAGGAGGATCACTCAGCCCCATCCACCCCAGCTCCATAACAAGCTATGATCCTCGAGCCCCAGCCTTGCGCCTGGCCCCGTCCCCAGCCTCAGCATGTGTCTACAGCCAACCATGGCCCAGCTGCAGTTTCACTCCCAGTCCCACCCCCAGCTATAACTCCATTCCTTGCCTGGGGCTGAGGGGTGGGAGCCGAGTTGCCCCTGGCCATCATCTCAGCCGCCAGTTCCCAGCTTTGGCCCCCTTACCCAGGTGTGTCATGCCCACCCCCTAGCCATGTGAAGATTAGGGACTCACAGACAGAAGTAAGGGGAACATCCGACCTTCAAAAGTTTGGGGACCACTACTCGAGTTTTATTTTTTTTAAAAGAACAATTCACACACAAAGCTTTTGGTTTGAAACATTTTTGATGCCTTTTTATAAATATCCTTCTCAGTCTGTACTCTGATTAACCTAAACAAACAAGTTTGTGTTTTAAACCAGAGTAACTTATTTACTAACAGTAAAGTCACCTGTCCACCTACTGTCCCGAAACCTATATAAAAGGATCTGTGCAGGGCCTCTAACTCCTGGCCCCGAGTCCTCAGTTCAGACCATGGTCCTTCTGTGTGAAGCCCAGCTGTTCCTGCCAGGGGTTTGCACTTTGGTTCCAAGTCCCAAAATGCAGCAGGTAAGAGTCCCACCTGGCTAGAGCAGACTCAGTCCTCAGTTCCCTCAGTCTTTGGCTGAGCCCTCAGGGTACCTGCAGGAGCTGCTCCCCAATTCCATTGTCTCTCGGGTGAATATCTGGTCTCAGGACCGCTCTCTAATTCCCTGCTTGCTTGTTTGAATCTCCAACCTCCTTACCCACCTCCTCCTACACTCCTGCCCCAGCCCTACGGGGGGGAGTTTTTTTAAAGGCAGCCTTAAGTGGTACCAGCTGACCCTAATTGACTTGGGGCACCCTGTGAGCAGTTCCCATTGATGGCAAGGTGCCCTAGTGGCTAGGCCCCCTTGTCGGGGCCTGGGGCCCAGTGTGTGGGTCTTCAACCCTCAACCAAGAGGCTAATGGATAAGTTTGGGACGTGGCCCCAAGAATCTAGTTTCCCCTCCGGCAGAGAGGGATTCCCTGCTTTGTGCCTGGGGGCAGAGTCCTCCAGCTCTGCCCTGTGGCGGTTAACCAGGTGGCAGCTCTGGCTCGGGCCCTGATGCCTCAGAGCCAGCTCCTGCCTCTTGGCTGGTCAGCCTTGAACTGGGCTGGCTTCCCTCCCTTTATACTTCTCCAGGCCTGAGACTGGCTGCAAGTGAACCGGGGTGGGGCTGATTGGGCAAACAGGCCCTGTTTAACCCCTGCCCTTTCTGGCCTTGCTCTCCTGCACCCTGCTCCCGAGCTGCTCCCACTCAGACTGATTGCCAGGGCTGCGCTGAGCTGCTTTTCCTCTTGTGAGCTGCTCCCCTGCTCAACACTACGGGGTTAGGCTACTTGGGATAGCAGTGCACCCTCGACAGGCCATGTGCATTACTATGTTGAGTTACAGCCCTATTTTGCACATGGAAGTGGACTGCTTGTACGGACAAGAACCACCACGTTGCTCTTGCATTCCTGTCTTTGTTCAGTGCATCCACTAATGAGGGTGAATGGTAGCACAAGAAGGTGATACCACAGATTCTCCATAGCCCACTTTACTGCAAGACACTTTCTCCACTATTGCATAACTTAGTTTCCTTTGGAGGAGCTTTCAGCTCAAGTACAGAAGGGGGTGGTCTTTATCCCTGACCACTTGAGACAGTACAGCACCCAATCTAAGTGCTGAGGCATCGGTATGGAGCAGAAAATCCCTCTCCGAGTCTGGAGCTATGAGCACTGGATCGCTGCACAGAGTCATTTTCAGGTCAGTAAACACTGCCTCTGCTTCAGTAGTCCATTTCACCACCTTTGGGGGACACGCTTTCGTTAGGACTGTCAGGTGACATGCTCAGAGGCAAAGTGGGGGATAAACCTCCAGTAATACTCTGCTAATCCCAAGAATGCTTGAACCTGTTTCTTCCAGATGGGCAGTGGCCAATTCTGTATTGCCACCACTTTATTCAGCCTTACTACGCTTCGTCCCACAATATACCCCAGGTATTTGGCTTCCGCTAACCCCATTGCACATTTTGCGGGGTTTGCAGTAAGGCCAGCTCACCTCAGAGAGTGTCCAATATGGCCTCCACCTTTTTTAGGTGTGTCTCTCAATCTGGGCTATGTATGACATTATCATCCAGATAAACTGCTGTGTATGCCTGGTGCAACTGCAGTCGCCGCTGGAATGCTGAAGGGGCTCCATGCAGTCCCGACAGAAGGGGCATATAGTGATATAAGCCCTCCTGCATGTAGAAGGCCATCTTCTCTCTGGCATTCCCGGTCAAGAGGTCTGTCAGTATCCCTTGGTCAGATCAAGGGTTGATAAAAATTGGGCCTTACCCAACCCATCAATCAGTTGATATACGCAGGGCACAGAGTAGGCGTCAAACTCGGATATCACATTCAATTACTTGAAATCATTGCAGAATCGGACGCTACCATGGGCTTCAGCACCAGAACAACTGGGCTGGACCACTGGCTGTGAGATTCTTCAATGACCTCCAGCTCCAGCATCTTCCTCACTTCCTTCTGAACTTCCTTACATTTTGCCTTTGGGATCTGGGAGTGCCTCTCATTCACCCTTCCTCCTGGGTATGTTATAATACAGCGTTCAACCATGGTGGTCCTTCCAGGTCTTGACAAGTACGTGTCTCCAGCACATTAAGAACTTCTGCCTGCTGGTCTGGGGTGATCCCCACTTGCTTCTCTGGGCCTTCTTCTGGCGTCGTTATCCCCAGGGCCATCAGTTGTGCCTCCTGGTCCCACCAGGATTTCAACTGGTTGATTTGGCAGATTTGTTTGGGTTTCTGGCAGCCAGGTTGTCGTACCTTATACTCTACCTCACCTAAGACTTCAATCACTTCATAGGGCCCAGACCACCTAGCAAGAAGTTGGCTCTCTGCTGTTGGGACCAACACCAGCACCCGATCTCCCACATGAAACTTTCTCGCCAGACGGTTGCAGTGGGTCTGCTGGGCTTCTTGAGCCTTTTCCAGGTGCTCCCTTATGATGGGGGTAACTCGGGCAATCCTGTCCTTCATCTGGAGTACATAATCACATTTTGCCTCCAGTTTGGCTACTACTCCCAGCGCCCTCTTTGGCGAATTCCAGGATACTCTAGGAGTTATGCCCGTACAACAGTTCAAATGCGGAAAGCCTGGTGGACACCCGAGGAGCTTCTTGGACAGCAAACGTGAGGTACAGGAGTAGGGTATCCCACTCCTTCCCATCCCAAGTCACCACTTTCCAGATCATACTCTTGAGAGTGCGGTTGAACCTCTCAATGAGGTCGTCGTCTGTGGATGGTAGACCGACATCCTCAGGGCCCATATGTGGAACAAGGCACACAGATCTTTCATCCATTTAGAGACAAAGGGAGTACCTTTACCTGTTAAAATCTCCTTGGGTATCCCTACCCTTGAAAAGATCTGTACTTAATTTCTGTGCAATCATCTTCCAGTGGATATTCCACACGGGCACTGCCTCTGGGTACCGAGTGGCATAGTCCAAGACTACTAATATGCTCTGATGGCCCTGAGCAGATTTCTCCAGTGGGTCAACCAGGTCCATGGCAATCTGTTCCAAAGGAACTCCTATGATTGGCAAGGGTACTAGCAGGGCTCTCAGGTGCAGTTGGGGGTCTATACAATTGACACGGGGTGCAATATCATCGTACTTCCATATACACCCCAGGCCAATAGAACCTTTGAGAGACATGGTCCAGAGTCTTATAAATCCCTAGGCAAGCCCCAAACAAATGGCTGTGGACCAGGTCAAGCACAACTCTCTGGTATGTCTGGAGCATCAAGACTTATTCTACCTCCTGGTCCTGGACCCACAGTACTTGGTAAAGCAGGTTACCCTTGATCACGTAATATGGTCTAAGGCCCTTGGTCTTCCCCTCCAAGGGGACCCCATTCACCTCAGCTATCTCCTGCCTCATGTTCTTATACACTGGGTCATTGGCTTGGTCCTGGCCAAAATTACAGAGTGAGGTCCCTAGAAGCCTAAGCTCAGGCAGGCCTAAGGCTCTTTTTTATTAAATGTACCAGTGCACTAAAAAAGTATAGCGTGTGATTTAAAGAGGTTTAAAACAGAAAAAGTAGACATACAGAAAAAAAAAGTAGGGGAAAGAATAAAGCAGGCATAAGGGACTGGCAACAGAGGGGGGCTTGGCCAACAGTACAGAGGCATGTCCACACGACCTCTGTATTGCTGGCACCCCTGCTGACAGCAAACTCTCGTGCAGCTATGCTATTTTTAAAGTGAAAACAAATATCTATGTATGAAATAAGCAAAAAGGGTACAAAATCATTTTCCTTTTTGCAGATCACCTTTAATAGGGTTAAACTGTATTATGGATGTTTGTGGTTTTCCTAAACTTTCTAATGCATCTCAATTCTTAGTAAACCTCTGGCTATTAAGAAACAGGAAACAGCTTACAGGAAATTCTGTGGAAACCAAATTAATTCATTTCCTTCATCCAGAACTTGACAAAAGGTCAAAACTTTCAAACTTGTTGATCAAAATAAAGCCAGTAAGTACCTTTTTATGCTCTTCATATTCCAGTTTGCTTAGCAGTAATGCCTTTTCAAGATCTGCTTCAAACATTTCAGATGTCAGCTGAAGAAACAAAATTAAGACAAGAACTCATGACTTTTGTTTTTATTAGTAAAAAGCAAAAGAAGTTACTTACCTTTTACTGTTTTTTGAGATGTGTACCTCCACTGGGTGTCGGTGTGTCCTCACACCAGTGCTCGGAGATTCTTCTATAGCTGTGGCTTCCCACCCCACGCATGCAAAGTAATGCCTCCTTGTGCTATGCAGTGTGCACAGCACAGAACCCCTCCATTCCTTCTTTACTCCACAAATACAGCAGGATGCTCCAAAGCAGGGGAAGAAAGGAGGGAAATGCAGCACCCAGAGGGACACACACTAACGGCACAAGGGCTACGTCTACACTTACAAAAAACTTCAAAATGGTCATGCTAATGGCCAAGAATACTAATGAGGTGCTGAAACGAATATAGGTATAAGGCGATTTAAGATGTTGGCAGGATCCTTTCAAAAAGGACCCCCACGTAGACGAACCATGGGCGAGCGAGCCGCGGCATTTTCGAAGTGCTACAGCTAGTGGCATACTAATGAGGTGCTGAATACTCATTTTAGCGCCTCACTAGTATTCTTCCATTTGGCCATTAGCACGGCCATTTCAAAGTTTTTTTTGTAAGTGTAGACATGGCCAAGGTGAGTAACTTCCTCTTCTTTGAGTAGTAGCCTCATGGGTGCCCCAATCTGGGTGACTATAAAGCAGAAGAAGTCACAGTTTGGAGATGGGTTTGGAGCTTGGTATCTACCACAGGAGACAACACTGCTTGTCCCACTTGGATGGAGGAAGCAGTGGAACACAAGAGAGTGTAATGCTATGCAAATGCATTGCTAGAAGACCACATGGCCACCTAGACTATGTCTACAAGGTGCTAGTGGCTGCCTAGCATACATTCTGGAGAAAGGTGGTAGTGAACAATACAGCCTGGGTGGAGCGGGCAGTGACGGCATCTGGGAGTTCCCATCAATGAAGTGGATAACAAGCATGAATGCAGGTGGAGATCCACTTAGGTGGTGGGATGAGATGGACAGGCCTTTGGTCTGTTCTGCAAAAGGACAGAAAAAGCCTTGGGGATTTACGCCAGGGTTTTGTGCAGTCAATGCAAAAAGCCAATGTCCAACAGATGTCCAGGGTGTGCCACACCACCTGGGTAGGATTGGACTGGGGTTTCAGGTAAAAATGCTGGTAAATGAATAGGTTCACTAATGTCAAATGGAGAGGGAACCTTCGGAAGCAACTTGGGATGAATGCAAAGGGTGACCCTATCCTTGGTAAACAAGGTATAAGGAGGTTTGGCTATGAGGGTGGCAAACTCTGACTCTCCTATGTGACTTGATGGTGATTAAGAACAAGACCTTCATCAACAGACGAAGGTAGGAACCCATTGCCAGGGAGTTCAAATGGTGGTTTTGTGAGGCACTTAAGGACATGGTTAAGGTCCCACATAGTGACTGGAGGGCATACTGATGGGAAGGTGTTTTTGCAGGCCAATCAGTGATAGGATGGACAAGTAAGCAGATCTCATCACTCACCTGTTGGAAAGCTGCCAATGCCCACGCACCTGGACAGTAATGAGGGCCAAGCCTGAATTGCGTAGGTGCAACAGGTAGTCAAGAAGATCAGGGAGAGGCGTGGCATGAGGCAGCATAGGATGGTTGGCACCTAGCCAGCGAGAGAAATCGCTTCCACTTGTAAAGATAGGACTTACACACTGACTGTCTCTTTTCGGGAACCCTTTTTACCCTTCAGAGCATGCAATTTCTGCATTCTGGAACCACGAAGGAGCCACATGTGGAGTCACAGTTTGATGAGACGGGGACGAAGAGGATGGCCAAAGTCCTGAGACAGAAGGTCATGGTGAGGAAGAAAGGGATAAGGACCTGCTAATGACATCCAATACAGGTAAGGATACCACTTTTGTCTCGGCCATGCCAGGGCTATCAAGCCAAAGTGGGCCTGCTCCAGTCTGACTCTGCCCAGAAGCTTGTGAATCAGAGGAAAGGGAGGAAACACAAAGAAGGTGCACATCCCATTTGATGGAGAAGGCATCTCTGAGGGAGTATCTCTGCAGACCCCGCTCTCTGGAGCACTAGTGGTGACATTTCCTGTTGACTTCGGCTCGCCCCAAAGTCAAAACACATGATTGAAAGCTACCATGTTGAATGAACAGCTGAGAGCATCCACCATGACATTTAGCACCCAAGGGAGGTATGTGGCAGTAGGGGTGGTGTGATGCCAGAGGCATCAGGTCTACAGTTTTATGGCTTCTGTGCCCAATGACGGAGACCAAACCCTGCCCTGATGGTTGATATAGTATATGCAGGTAGTGTTGTCTGTGAGGATGTTGACCCATCTGTTCAGCTGGTGTCTTGGGAAGCACTTGCAAGTGTAATGGACCACCTGAAGCTCCATGAGATTGATGTGGTGTGCCTGTCTGGTGATGGAACATTTGCCCTGAAATGGTGCAAAAGCCCAGATGGGCCCCCGAGCCCTTAAGGAGACCTCTGTAGTAAGGCTGACCGATAGGGGCAGCTGGCGGAATGGCACTTCAGAAAGAATGTTGCCTGGACACGTCCACCAGTGAAGACAGGCCAGAATGAGTGGCGGGACAGCCATGGTTTTGGATAGCAGGTCTCTGGTTGGAGTATAGCACATATCCAGCAATGACTGAAGACAGCGCATGCGAAGTCTGACCAGTTTGACTATGTATATTGTAGTGGTCCTGTGCCCCAGTAGTTTGAGGCAGACATGCACTGTAATGGTAGGTGACAGACGTACCACCAGGATGAGATTGTGCAGGGCCTGAAAACTTTGCAGGGGGAGTGTGGACCTGGCTGTGGTGTTTATATGGGCTCTGATGAACTGTAGGGATTGAGTGGGCTGACGTGTGGATATCTCATAGTTTATATGAAAGCAGAGACCTTGTCAAGAGGTCAGTGATGACTCACACCATAGAACGGGGCTCCGTGAACAATGGTCCCTTCAGAAGACAATTGTCCAGATAGGGGAAGATGACAAAACTGTCTTGGTGCAGGTGGGCAGCTATAACTGCCAGAGCCTTGGAAAAATACCCTGGGTGTGGTGGAGAGCCTGAATGGGAAAACCCGGTACTGATAATGGTAGGGCCTCACCGGGAGTCAAAGGAAGGGCCTGTGCACTGGGTGGATGGTGGTGTCAAAAGTAGAAATCTTGTAGGTCAAGAGACAATAGTTTCTGTACAACGCCAGGTGCTGAACCTCTTGCTTGAGAAAATGACTGTGAGAAGGCTCCCTGAAGAGGGACAAGGTAGGCGGGGCGGGTAGGCAGGGTAGAGGTGAACTGGATAGAGTACCACTGGGCCACTAGCTCCAGGACCCACTTGTCTGAGGTAATAGAAGCGCAGTGGTGGAAAAAGGGGTGAAGATGGCGATGAAATGGGTGATTGGTAGATTGTGTGTTGGTTGGACCAAAATGACCTCTCACATTCTTGGCCACACTCTCAAAATTGATGTCCAGGTGGTTGAGCGTGAGACACTGAGAACTGCTGCTGGTGTTGGTATGCTGGTGATGACCATTGGGGCATCTCTGTGCTCTCTATAGCTGGTAAGATCCAAGCCTGCATCCTTTACAACCAGCTTTCACTACAGGTGTTCAAAAATGGCATCATTCCTGAAAGCCAGAGTGGATTCTGTGTTGATCAAGGCACTGCCGATACGATATTTGCAGCCTCACAGATACAAGAGAAATGTAGAGAACATCATCAGGTCCTCCATGTGATCTTCATCGACTTGACCAAGGCATTCGACATGATCAACAGAAATGGGCTATGGAAAATACTTGGACAAATTGGCTGTCCTGCAAAAATTTACCATCATTGTTCAGTTTTTTCATGATGGCATGCTTGGTCGTGTCCTAAACAATGGAGAGACACTAGCACCTTTTGAAATATTAAACAGTACAAAGCAAGCATGTGTCCTTGCTCCTCTCCTGTTAACATATACTTTTCACTTATGCTGTTAGTGCCAAACAGATGGCAGTATTTTCAATTTCCGAAGACTTTAGGCTCACAGTAAAGTGGTTACTACAACGATCCATAACCTTCTGTTTGCCGATGACTGTGCATTGCTGGTTCATTCTATGAAGGATGCACAGAAGCTTTTCTATCACTTTATTACTTCTGCTCACCACTGGACTCGCAGTGAGCCTCAAAAAAAAGTTACATCTCAGCCTGCTTGGAAACAGACCAGCATCCCAGTGATCACTGCTGCTGGAAACAGTGCTTAAGGCTGTTGACAAGTTCTGTTACCTTGGAAGTGTACTACCTTCTAATATAAATGTGGATCATGACGTATCTGCTTGACTAGCCAAAGCCAGTGCTGCCTTTTGAAAACTGACCAAACACTTATGGAATGACCATGGTATTAAACTGCTACCATGGCACAGAGTTTATCAGGCAGTTTTCCTGAACATCCTGCTGTATGGCTCAGAGTCATGGACAATATATCACTTCCATATTTTGAAACTCAGTCAGCTCCATATGCACTGAGGAAGATCGCCCATGTGAATTGGCAAGACAAAACTCCTAACACAGAGGTTCTTAAGCTGGGTGGTGTCATGGGCATGGAAGCAATACTTAGGAGCGGTTTCGTTAGACTGGTCACATTATGAGGATGGCTGGTACATGGATACCAGAGATAGTCTTCTAGGGCCAGCTTACTCATGGAAAGCGCCCTATCAGTGGTCAGTATAAGCCCTGTAAAGACACCTTAAAGGCCAACGTGAAGTCATGCAGCTTATCTCCCAATGATCAGAGAACTCCAGTTCAGGACAGACTGCCCCGGCAGCAAACCACTGCACAGGCTCTTAATTGCTTTGAGACTGAGCGTATCCAGGCAGTACAGGAAAAAGCACAGAATCCAAAAAGAACATATGCTTGCAGTTGGTGGTTTTTTGTGTGACATCTGCTAGCGGCTCTGCTGAACAAGTACTGGTTTAGTCGCTCACCAATGGCATTATAGATAAGATCCATCGATTGACGGCTCAGTCCAAGAAGAACTATCTAACTTAGTTGTTTTCCAGAGAGGACTAAGGTCTGTCTCCAGCATGAAGATGGTAGAGAAGGAACTGAGAGGTCCCACAGTGCACATGCACCAGAAGCACAGGAAACGCTGCTATGCATGTGCGGTGCAGAAAACCACGGCTGCATAAGAATCTCTGGAGTGCTGGCACAAGGACACACCAACACCCAGAGCTGAGCACCCACAGGGACACTACCTGAAGAAGAAACAGCTGTCAATTGCATACTTTTACAACTTAATTTTAGTGTACAGGTTTCAGCTGTTGTCAATATGCTCGTTAACATGAAGAAATGCGTAAGAATGACTAAATAGATTTGTACAACAGTTAGTAGAATGCCTTATTGGCAGAAACTTATGCACTACTTAAAAACAAAGAAAGCAGTCATGCAGCACCTTAAAGGTTAACATTTATTAGGTGATAAGGTTACATGGGAAAGACCCATGTCTTCAAACCTGGAGAACTTCCGTATAAGTGTAATTTGCCAGGATCTGAAGGAGTGGGTCTTTCCCATGGAAGATCATCACCTAATAAATAATACTGTTAGCCTTTAAAGTGCCACAGGACTGCTTTTGTGTTTTGTGAAGATGCAAACTAACACTGCTACCTTTGAGGCTATGCACTATTTAGTTACTACAGTGAAAGGTAAGGCTTTTTCCTTTTTTGGGCACAAAATTCTTGCTTGTCAGATTGGAATCTTAAAAGTTCTGCATGCAGAAGCTTGCTTATTTTTAAGTCTAAAGTATCAACAAGTAGGACCAGGGAAAATAGCCTCTCAAAAGCAGACAGAAGAACAGGCCAGTTCTGCTCCCCTTAATACAGAATTAACTTCTGCTCAATGGCAGGGATGAAAAGAAACTCCAGGACATCATCTGAGAGAGGGAATAAAGGTTTGGGATGCCACATGAGAAGCATATAGAGTAGGGTCTCAACATTTGTGAGGGTTCCGTGTTCAAAACCCTCACGAATGTTGATTTGCACAAACACGGTGGGGGGCTCAGAGCCCTGGGAAAGCAGCGGCCGCTGGCGCTCCCCGCCCATGGAAGTGACGGCTGCTGGTGCTCCCCACCCTGGGGCAGTGGCTGCCTCAAGCAGCCACTCATGAATAACTGACTTCATGAACAATAAGTTTGCAAATGTGGGGACCTTACTGCATAGTGCAAGAGCTGTTTCAGAGAAGTCTAAGGGAATTAAGAGATTAGGGAGAGATGAAGTGGAGGTTTAGTTTGGATGGAGTTTTTTGGGACACGATAGGGGCAGGTTCAGTAAAAGGAGAATTGGAATTTTATATGCGAAGATTAAAAAGAGTAATATCTGATTTTGTATCCCAAGTGTGATGAACTAGCAATCATCATACATCTTTGTCCATGCAATTTACTACTCTTTTTTCATGTCATTTGTTTGTTCTTTGAGCTGACATTAAGATGTTTTCAGTCATTCAGTCTGTACTTCGTTATCTGAGGACCTAAGAAATTCAACCAGAGATTATAGGTCTATTACAGGAATGGGCAGATGAGATTCAGTGGCCTGTAATATACAGGCGATCAGAACAAATCATCATTATAGTCCTTTCCTTTCCAGCCTAGAGTCTGAGTGTTTGCATATTCTGAGCTCAATCTGATCAAATTAAAATTGGCTCAGTTAGTTTTTATAAAATTTTAGTGATACCATATGACTTTTCCGCCTATACCATCTGCACTCTTGAAGAAAGAAGTTACTCACTTCATGCAGTAACAATGATTCTTCAAGATTCCCCCCTCCCCAATAACTAACTATAGCCTATTTCCTATCTATTGGTCTGAGATGAGAGGAGAGAGCCATGTTCCCTCTGCAGCTGAGGGCAGCAATGAAGGAACTATGGAGAGAGAGTGCAGCTGTGTGTGTTATCTCTAGTGGCATGAATGGCATTTGCTGGGTTAGTGCATGCACAGCCCCACTCAATACTGCTCAGGAAAAATTTCCATGCTGCGCTGCTGGGTAAGCACAACACCTACCATGGAACACCCAAAGGAACAACACTCCAAGCACTAGTTTTGTAAGACCACATTGCCTAAAATACGTGGTTTCTGAAATGCTCCAAAGATCCAGACCAGTGGTTCTCATCCTATTTAGCACTGTGGGCCAAACAGCTCACAGCTCTGAGTTATGTGAGCTCCATCCATACAGGATCAGACCAAAGGTCAACTAACCCAGTATTCTGTCTTCTGAAAATGGATAATGCCAGGTGCCTCAGAGGTAATGAAAAGGTAATCATCAATGCTCTACCCCCGCACTCCCCATTGCCCATTCCCAGCTTCTGACAAACAAAGGCTAGGAACACTGTCCATACCCATCCTGGCTAATAGCCATCGATGGACCCATGTTCCATTAATTTATCTAGCTCTTTTTTGAACCCAGTTATAATCTTGGCCTTTGCAACATCCTCTGGAAAGGCATTCCACAGGTTGACTATATGTTGCAATAAGAAGTACTTCCTTTTTGTTTGTTTTAAATCTGCTGCCTATTAATTTCATTTGGTGACTCCTAATTCTTGTATTATGGGAAGGATTAAATAACACTTTGTTTGCTTTCTCCAAACCAGTCCTGATTTTATAGTCTGCTATCATATCCCCCTTTAGTCGTCTCTTTTCCAAGCTGAAAAGTCTCAGACTTAGTCATCTCTCCTCATATGATAACCATTACCATTAACCATTTTTGTTGCTCTTTTCTGAACTTTTTCCAATGCCAATATATCTTTAGTGAGAGAAGATCAGCACATCTGCATGCGCTATTCAAGATGTGTGCGTACCATGGATATATATATATAGCAGCAGTAAGAGCTCTTCTGTCCTTTTCTTAATGATTTCCAACACTCTACTTGCTTTTTGACTCCCACTGCCATTGATTGGATGTTTTCAGAGAACTAGAGCTAGTGACTGTAAGATCTCTCTCCTGAATGTTAACAGCTAATTTTGTACCCATCATATTACATGTATAGTTGGGATTATGTTCCCAACACGCATTACTTTGCATTTATCAACACTGAATTTCATCTGCCATTTCATTGCTCGGTCACCTACTTTTGTGAGAGCCTTTTCAAGCTCTTCACATGCAGCTTTGGACTTAATTATTCTGAGCCATTTGATAGCATCTGCAAATTTAGCCACCTCACTATTTACCTCTTTCTCTGGATTTTTTATGAATACATTGAATAGAATTGGTCTTGGTACAGACCCATGGGGGACACAACCTCTCTATTTTGAAAAATGACCATTTTTCCCTACCTTTTGTTTTCCATCTTTTAACCAGTTATAAAATCCTTGAGAGGACCTTCCCTCTTATACTTGCTTAAGAGCTTCTGGTGAGGGACCTTGTCAAAAGTTTTCCAGAAATCTAAGTACACTCTGTCTACTGGAATCCCCACATGCACATGCTTGTTGACTCTCTCAAAGAAGTGCAGTAGATTCATCAGACATAATTTTCCTTTATCAAAGCCATTTTGACTCTTCCCAAACAAATTATGTGAAGCAAGAGCCTCTCCTTTTCATGTAGGTCCATAAACAATACCCTCTCACCAGGAGGCAAGGACATGGGTGAAACTGCCAATATGATGGTATCTGTGTGCTATTATCCCCAAACAATTAATTTCTTCTACGGATGCAATTTAGTATCAATTGCACAACAGAATCTGAACTCCGAAACAGAGTATCTACCAATAAAAAAGAGCGAGGCACCATGACTGCCCTGAAAAATTAATTTTTGAAAAAAGAAGAAAGGTATGGGGAAAACAAGTTATAAAAAAGCCATTTAACATGTATGTGGAAGTTAATGCTGAACATAAGTCAGGACATAGACTCTCTCTTTAAAATGTTTGTATGGTGTCAAGCACAAAAGAGCCTAAAGAGTTACTGGAGGTAAATGCTACTGCAAAGAAACAACAGTATTATGTTTCTTTCACTAAACTATTGAAAGAACTATTACATCAGTTAAAGAAATGTTCTGTTTGTTCAATGGCCTTACCTCCAGGTTAAAACGCCTTAGTGTTTAAGACTTCAGTAGCACTCACCAAACGGAGCTTTTGCTTTACTACATTTTAAATGTTGGAGACCTCTAGCTCTAGAAAGAATACTCATGTTTGGGTAAATATATCAACCAAGAAAAATTAGGGTTATTTATTGCAATTAATAGGCAGCTTATATTGACAGATGTGATTGCCCTCAAAGCTTGTTAGGTGTGCTACCCTGACAGATATGGAAATGAGAGTGAGCTTAACACAGAGGACAAAGAAGAATAATCCAAGTGAAATGCTCTATTGATAAAGGTGAAGCCAACAGACTTTTATAGCAGATTTCAATGTTAAGGATGAGCAGAACAAGGTCTTCAGTATCAGGTCTTCAGTATCATAATTTTTTGTTTGCACTGCTGTAGCCATGTTGACCCAGGATATTGAAGAGACAAGGTGGGCGAGCTGTTCCTATAAAAGATATTATCTTACCCACCTTCTTTCATTAGCATTTGTGGAAGACGAATGACAATCCCCCATCTACGTTACTTTGAAAAAAAATCTCACCCACAGCTATTTCCCTCTCACATTCAGCTCTGAAGTTCGTATTACTTTGCAAGACAAACAGGTAAAATAATTTGATATGGCAGACTGTACCTGTTCATCTCTTTGTCTCCACTCTTGCCAATTTTCTTCCTGACAGTCCTTCTGCACTGGGCTGTGCAAAGTTTGTTCATGTTGAGACAGACAGCCTCCATGGGAGGATTTCTGTGGAATCTTTTTAAAAGCAAGATTTCGGAGCTGCAAAGCAAGAGCCAGGAATATAAATCAATCTTGTTGCTAATATCAGTGATTATACAGAAACAATATGCCGGCTGGGCAATCTTAGACATTTAAGCCACAACTACACGACCATTTATGTTGACAAAAACTTATGTCACTAAGGAATGTGGAAAAAATACACACCCTGAGCAATGTATGTTTCACCAGCATAAGTGTTAGCATACCAGTGCTTGTAACTGGAGAGCTTCTCATGCTGATGTAGCTACTGAAGTTTGTATGGGGAGGTTATGTTGATGGGAAAGCTCTCTCCCTTCAGTACAGAGCAGCTGAACAAGAAACCTTATAACAGCACAGGTGCATTGGTACAGCTATGTTGCTGTAAGGTCTCTAATATAGACACATTAGGATCTGTCGCTTCATCCTCAGCCTTCAGTCCACTTTTCATTTCACCAGTTACTTAAACCAATACAGTCAAAATAGTTTTAATGCCTGATGACAATGACAATATTTACAGTTTATTTTTTGCATTGTCACACTCAGGATATTTGAAAAACAAGGTGGATGAGGTAATAAAATTACCTATTATGAAAAAAGACAAGCTTTCAAATGGCAAAGCTCATCTTAAATCAAAACGTGCTAAACATCTGTGAGCATGTATGTTTATAATTGTTTTTGGCATATGAATACCACAGTGACAGATACCTTATATACCCTTTAGGTAACTACAAAACAATATGTTGAAAAGTAACATTAAAGCCTCCCCAACTAAAAAAGGAAGGAATTTCACAGTTCACCTTTAACATGGCTGTCTTCCCAGCCCTACTTTTATAAAATAAAAACAGAAGAGTAATAAAAAAAAGTCTTGATGCTTGAAATTCTATTAAAAAATGACTACCCATCCACTCAGTTATGTATTTTCAGAAACAGAAGTAAATCCCAGATGTTCAAAGACAGACTTAAGACTCCCACAATGCAACTAATTTTGAATAACTTTCACTGGGAGATGGAAAAATATGATTTTCTGGACCCCAGATGACATGCTTAAGAGTCTGATGTATAGATGAGTCCTTACAATTTTATCTTAGATGGTGTAACAGAAGATGATATTTTTCACTCAAATTAATAAAGTATACATATGTATATGTAAACTATTACACAAGACAGTATTGATAATGTTATGGCAGCAAGGCTAGACACTTACCGAAATAATTATATAAATAAATAAATCGGAAAATCGTCACGTTAAAATTGCATGTGAAACACTGAAAACCACTGTTTAGAAACACATTTGTCCAAAACTGTTTTTCCTTTTATTCTTAGGAGATATTCAAACAGCAATAATGGTGCCAAGCACCGCACACAAACACCATTCCCTCCCTCTGCTCTCCCCCCCACCAAAAAAAACACAAAAAAAAAACCACCACACAATATGGAGATACATATCTCAGAACTGGAAGGGAACTTGGGAGATCATTTAGTCCAGTCACCTGCCCTCTTGGCAGGGCAAAGCACCATTCTCCCACCCCTTATAAAAAAAACACTACACAAAACTACTTACCCCAGATCCCTAAATGGCCCCCTCAAGGACTGAGCTCACAACCCGGCGTTTAGCAAGCCAATGCTAAACCACTGAGTTACCCCCACCCTAGATGTTTGGTTCTGTTTAAACTTAGGCTCACAGAAGCCCCCTGATTTTGAAAGCCCCTTTTTCCCATTTGGTTGTGGAAAGAAGGGGCTTTCAAAATCAGGAGGGTTGTTGCAAAAGACTCCTGGCTACACGGGCGGCATGCATTTCGAGACCAGTGGTTTCAAAGTGCATGCGGCCACTATTATGCTAATAAGGCACTGCGTATTCATGGCAGTGCCTCATTACCACAGCCCCTCCAAAAGATCTCCTTCAATCATAGGATGCTACCAGGGGACAGCATCAGGGATGAGGAGAAGAATTCAGTCCCTGAACAAAGTTGCTGACACAAATGAAAGATTGTTGTTTTCCTGGTAGATGGAGGAGGTGAGGAGACCTCAAATCCATTGGGGAACTCTTCTGCTGTACTTGGGGAAAAAAGCACTCTAATAGCTAGGGCTGAAAAATGTAAAGCTCATGAATCTAAACAAGCCAGAATCTTCTCTATCAAAAGGACTTCTGTTTGGGAAAAGATAGGGAATATAATTCAGAGATTCAAACAACCAGGAACTACAACACCTATCATGGGATATACTCTGAAAAGCGAAGGTTCTGTAAATCCTACAACATTTCTGTCTACATGCTGGTGTGGAGCCAAGAGAACAAATTGGACATCTCGTCATCAAGTGACTTTTCTGGGGTATGTTAGACGCTGACAGCTTTGGCTCATGCCTTCTATTACATCTGCACAAGAGTGTACCATTAACATTAGCTTCTTTCTCTCCTCACAGATTTGCCTTAGCAGAATGGGACAGGAGAGGAAACTATTTTCATTTATTAGATTTTTTTTCTACCCAAGTTACTATTTTCAACAACTTAACCACCAAAAAGTTTAATTAAGAAAACTGTCACAATGCTGGGAAAGGGATGGGTTCCAAGTTCACTGAAGATAGTGGAGAGAAAAATTAAGGGATGGTCAGGATGTAGGAGGTTTTATTCTGCCAAGTCTAGAACTTAAGATCCTAAATATTCTTAAGGTGTTTCGTTTCTCATTTGGGTTGCAACTCTAACAATCTGGATTTGCAGTGGCAACGTAGAGATTTGGAGAACCATTAATATCAAGTATACTTTTCACTTTTTACAAGAACGGACACTGTTATACTAACTACTTTAAAGGACATTTAAAAATATACTATAGGTTGAACCTCCCTAATCTGGCACTCTCACAACCTGATTTGTGGTGGACAAGAGAATTTGATGGACCATGGGAGGTCAATATTGTCTAGCGGCATTACCAACATATCCCACTGCTTACTGAGCTCTTAGAAGATGTTCAGTGGCAAATTAGAGCTAAGTAACAACATTGCACACAGAGCCAGGACTGGTGGCTGTAAACAAACTTTATGGGACCCTGGAAAACTTGGCCACACCTATGATAGGTGGTCATCCAGCTAACTAAAATCATGATAGATTATGGAGGTTTCCAGACACGAGAGTTCCGGATTAGAGAGGTTCAATCTGTATCAGCATTCATTCCCTGTGATAGATCAGGAAATACATGAATATTATGAATGGACCATGCCTTATTTCACAATTTAGATGCCAAGATACTTCTAGGTTCTTGTTTCTTACCTTTAAAAAAATGTATATATGTCCCTAATTTCATCTTTAAAATATGGGAGGGTCCTGCTAAATAATTTGTGACTTTGTATGAAAAACGTGTTCACTTAGGTGTCTTTCTCCAATAAGCACTCACCACAGCCTTTTTGCAGCTAATTTATCTCACGAGGCAGAAACTTTACTGAGTCTCCTGTATAGTCTGCATTTCCTTCCACATGTGGCAAACACCACAGAAGACTAATGGAAACAGGAGGTCCACTTTTGAGGGCAACTATTCGAATGACCAGTGAAAGTAGGCTTACTTTGTAATGAACGAGGTGCCAGAGCTCAAGCAATTAAGTGCCGACGCCCCAGCAAAATTTTAAACTTTCATACCTAAGACAGCAAGTCCAGAGGCGCTGGAGCCATGAACGGACAAGCCTAGAGGTGCCAGGGATAAGATGTGGCAAGTCCTGACTACCAGCCACGTTTTGGAGAATGGGAAATACACACCAAATAAGAACTTGAAGTGGATGGAAGTGCCAAGAGGAATGAAGCACAGGCCTCTTATCATAATGCCTGTGCAATCAATGTTTTTAGCATGAAAATACTAATAAGAAAGGAAGAGCACAATAATACCTACTCCTTCTATACTGTCAGAGGACTGACTACCCCCTGTTCTGCTGATCTTCAGCATTTAAAATAAGATGACTCCAGTCCCTCTTCCAGTTCCTTCCTGCTTAGAACTACATCCTACATAGCCTCTGACCCACCATAGTCAGCCTTAAAAACAACTATTCAAGCTCAAAGCAAATCTTTCACATAATATATGATTCTGCCAACTTATTCTGGGATCTCCATCTCTTTCTGGGCATAAAGCAAAATCCTCCTGGAATACAAAGATGACATCACCTATTTACTAAAGTGAAGGTTTCTCTGTCTGTCCTGTAACTCCAGCAGAGTAGTGTCTGCGATCAAGAAATGGGGAAACATAATAAAACTAGCAAAACAAAACAGCAGAAATGATCATTTTGTTAAAGTGCTACATTTCTGCTGTTTTGTTTTGTTGGAGGACAGACTAACACGGCTGCCCCTCTGTTGTTAATAAAATTAAGTTATTTTCATTTAAATATATAAGCATAGTTCTTTGATTAGTCAAGAGCCTCCCACATTTAAAGAAGTGTAGTTGTGACTAAAAGGTTAACAAAGTTTTACAGACAATTTTAATGTTTAAATACTTTTTAATTACTATAAACTTAAATTCTTTTGTTTTTACAAAAGTAACAGATAGAAAGTAACAAAAACAGTCACATCAATCAGCTAACAGATGAACAATTGACCCATGGTGTATGGGTATCTGGCATAACTGCACACCTTGCATGTTACTGAAAATATAACAGCCTCTCTACCTCATTAGCCTCGCTCTGCTGCTGTTCCTTCTTTTTTCTCCTCTTTTCTCTCTTCTTCTCATTTGTAGTTGATTTTCCCCCTGAAGCTTGAGACTTCCCAGCACCTTGACCACTTCTTCCCTTTCCAGTCTCTGAATCAGAACCACTACCACTATCCACTTGTAACAGAGCAAAGCGAGATGCAGTGGTGGGAACTGAACTGATTACAGCTGAGGCCATTGTATGGCTTGAGATTATTTTGAAGATGCCTTCTTATTCAAAGATAATGCTTCCTGGGAATGTAGCGGAAAAAAAAAAAAAAGGATAAAGGAATCACACTATTCTGCTGCACAAAATCTTTTTGTAATAAAACATGCTTTTGTATCAACAATTCAGACCTGCCAATTATAAAACTTTATGTAATTTTGGGGCAAAAAGTATCAAGATAAGATACTGACTCATTTTACTTTTGACTTAACTATTTTGATAGCTTAATAATTATAATGTAATGTTTTAGTATTAACACGTGAATAGAAACAGGGAAGGTTGCTTACCAGTAACTGGATTTCTTTGAGATGAGCCACTGTGCACATTTATGCTTTTAGGAGACATAGCACTGATGAAGAAAACAATCTCTACAAGCAGTGCCCATTGTGATATATGACTGCCTCTCACGGATACTAATGTTTTAGGAGCCAGAGTATAAGAGCCACTGTGGTGCCCTTACAGCCTCAACTTTTTTGATCTGGACAAGAGCCCATCAGAGACATGATTCCAGGGAAGGACTGGGGGTGGGGGGGTGCAAATAGTATCAATCTGTAGAGGTAAGCACATTTCAAAGAATTCCAGTTTTTGATAAACTATTTCTTCTTCAAGGAGCTGGTACACTCTTACTACTTAGAAATTTAGCAAGCAGTATTCTCCCTGCCACACAGCTGAGTTTAGACTTCTAGCTAAAGAAAGATTGTAATACTGTTCCAAATTTTGCACCAGATCTTGGACCAAAAGGTAGGAAGTAAAGTTTTAATGGTGCATAATGAGTATTTAGTTGCAGTTCTACAGATTTCAGCTACATAAATGCATCTAAGTCACGTCATCAGAGTCATATTTATATTAGTGCATAGGCTCCTTGAAACAGAAATAGAGGTTATTTGCCAATAACTAGGCGGGGAGGAAGGGCAAAAGGTAATCAGGTGGGGAATGCCCCAGGTCAGAGGGGGCTCTGTGAGACAAATGAAGGAAATAAGCTCTGTGAGGGAGGTTTCAGTCAGTGAGAACCAGACTCCTCAACTGGTTGCACCCTTTCTGCAGGACAGGGCCCAATCTTAACCCCAACCCTTAGCACTGTGTAATGCTTCCTAGGGATACACAGGCTTGTGAGGCCCTTTGCTACACCATCTGCACTTCGCAATGAGGGAGTTTTGTCTACTTCTGCTGTGGATCAGCTCCCTGACTCCACCAACTTTTGGCACATACAAGTAACTGCATTCCAGATCTCTGCAGGTCTCACTGTCTGTCTAGGTTAGCGATAGGCACATTCCACTTCACAGTCCTCCACGTGGAGCCTGCAAGAGTGCTCAATCCCTGTTCTACTGAACACTCACACTACCCTCAGATCCTTTGCTCCCAAAGAAACTAGCTTACAAGAGTCAAGACAGGCTCAGTTTTCTGCTTAATGAACAGCCCACAGACACATTTATCATGAGAAAAAAGAATAAGTTTGAATCTCTGGATTTTGACAATAAATGCTTACTAGTAAGATTATTGAAAACAGATTGTTAGATGTAAGAGACATAAACACGCTTTCTAGAGCATGAAATTAATGCAGAGGATATTCCTGTACCTGCTACAGAATAGCTTACCCAATGTTTTTTCCTGCAGTGTTTTTGACCAGGATGGCTGAGATTCCCCCTTTCACAAGATCAAGTCTGCAGGTAGCTTGCCTTCACGGTGCTTTGTCACTGTCCAGCGCTGGAGAAAACCTCTTCATCCTGGCAGGAAGGAAAAGGGCCGGTTGCTCTGCAGAGATAGGTCGGGTCATAATGGCCTCAAAACCTCCCTTGACAGACTGGGAATAGAGAAGGGAAAAGATATTGGGACAGAGTGGAGCTGGTTTAGGACCAGGAAAGTTGGGGGCTGAGGAAGTTTGGGAATTGGGCGAGGATGCCAGTCTCTCTCTCTGCACCTCAGGATATAAAGCGGACCAGATATCCCCCACCCCCAATCCACAGCACTGGACACACACTTTCTCTCTTCCAATTAACTGCCCTTCTGAAATCTCCACAAATTCCCTGTTGTCTCATTATGCTAGCACACCTCTGATGTAAGACACTCAATATACAATGGTCAATCAGAAAAACAAGAGTCCCCCACTGATTATAACCAGTGACATACATGCTTTTGGTGAAGACCGGACACAAATCCTTTTTAATGTACCCATTTGTATCTCCCACAAGGTGGCAACAAGAAGTCCTTCGGTAGTACAGAGCCCCCCTACATCCCCTCAAAGCTGGGGTTAGCAGGAGACTGCACCCAGCAGAGGCGCAAGTCTCTTCCCCCCCACTGCAGTCGTCTTCTATCCTCTTGACCTCACCTTTTCAGCACAGCCCCAATTACCTTCTCCTTGTAAGAGGGGAACTGGGATGAGAAGAGAGCTGCATCCCAGTCAAAACTGACTAATGCAGGGAGCAGGCTTGCTTCCTCAGCTGTCCCATAGGGATCACCTTCCCCCTATTCATAATGCACACTCCAATCCTTCATCAGTTCTTGAGTTATGGGAGGGAAAAAAAAGAAATGGGTCCCTAAGAATGCACAGTCCTGAAGACAGGATGGAGTGAAGTGCCATGGCTCCTGAGCTGATATAGTTTGCACTGCCAAGCCCAGCTGCAGCAGGACTGTCTTCTCCTTTCTGCTCTGACACCTCCTCCCTTAAGCGCCCCCTCCTTCCTTACCTGTTAACCTACACTTTCTGACTCATCTACTCACCCATCCTCTCATTTCCTGCCCCTACTGCTTAACTCCCCTGCCTCCCCTATTGTTTCTCCTATCCTACCCCAACACCTTCTCTCATTCAATAACTCTCCTTTTGCCCCACTCACTGCCTCTGCCTTTAATCTGCTTTTTCCAGATTTCTATACCCTACCAACATTCCCTAACTTCCCTGCACCAAACCATACCTTCTCCATCTCCTTTGTCCCCCTACCTTCCACTCACTAACCCACACACCACAGATCCCAGCTCATTAACCTACAAGGGGCAGGACTAGGCTTTTACTCCATAATTCTCTAGATTCCACCTGATGACTGAACCTATTGTATCGGAGGGGTAGCCGTGTTAGTCTGGATCTGTAACAGCAACGAAGGGTCCTGTGGCACCTTACAGACTAACAGAAAAGTTTTGAGCATGAGCTTTCGTGAGCACAGACTCACTTCATCAGATGCTGGTCTTGGAAATCTTTCCCCCTTGTAGGTGCCCTAGACCTTGACCCCAATCCCCACCTTCCAACTCAATCTTCAACCTTCCCTCAGCCTCCAACTCACCTGGTCCCCAGCCAGCTCCACTCTGCCCCGATATCTTTTTGCTTCTCTATTCCTAGACTGTCAGTGGAGGTTTTGTGGCTGTTATGGCCTGAGCTCTCTCTCCAGAGCAACTGGCCAGGGCACTAAGCAGTGCTTTTTCCTTCTTGCCAGGATGAAGAGGCTTCTCCAGCACCGGACAGTGACGAAGCACGGAATGTGCCAACAAAGCTCCAAGTCCAGGCAGCAAGATCTGCCATAGTCAGGCGAACCCTCCCCTGCCACATGGAAAGCCAGTGGTGGGACCTTTGATCACTCCAGCAGACTTCTGTTCTCTCCACAGACCACTCCCAAAAACATTCTAGGCACCTACTGCTGCTGTTCTCCTTGCAGCTCTTAGCCATATTGCTGGCCAAGATGGAAATAGTGAGGCCAAATCATCCCCTACCCCTACACGCCTTCGAGCAAGTCAGAACTGGAGCAGCTGCAAGGGAGTTCCCCAAATTCCTTTTCATTTGAGCAACGCCACCTATCTGTAAACAAATGAAACATGACAATCTCCTGTTTTTATATGTTTGAATAAAACCCAGTATATTCTGCGAAATGAAACAAAATTAAAAAAAAATTTTTTTTTAAAAGTTAAGGGCCTCACTGGCCAGGAGGTTAATGTGTTTGTTTTGTTGCAGTTTCTTCAAAATATTGTTGACGAAATAAGAACTCCCCTGCAGAAAAATTATATTGCTGCCATCACCCATGGGTTTTATCCCACAGATCTCAAGATTATCTGTGCATAATACCAACTATGCACATCAGCACTTGCTAGCTCCACTGCTACATAACCAATGTTCATGTGACATTGAGTCAAATGGTCTTTCAGCGTGGTAGAAATCAGTTGCTTTCATGTTTGATAAGTGTGAATGAATGAAGCATTTCTGAAGTGTGAAGTGGATTAGGGACGCAATACAGGTGTTCTTACTTGAACCCGGGACTCACATTTACTCAGTCTGATAAAAGTCCTAAACCACAGTGTGTTGGTTTGACTCAAGTTTTTGCTTGGGACATGAACTCCCACAAACCGAAACAGCACTTCACATATGCCTTCACAGGAAAGAAAAAAGGGGGGGGGGGCAGGAGGGGGGGCTCTTCTTTAATGAAGGCGCTTTCACCTGAAGTGACAAATTAAGATAACCGAAGACTACCATGCTGCCTGCCCAAAACACTTAAGCATCCAGTGCTGTCTCACATAAAATAGCAAAAAGTGGAAAACCGCGTACAAAAGGCCTCTGCTGTCAGCAGCAATTGAAAGGGCATCAATAGCACGTGGAAGTAAAACTGCTGACCAGCTTGGTCTCACCCCACTACGTGACAACACTGATAGCCATGTAACTGTGGATATGGCAGGTGACATTGAAGACCAACCAGTTGAAGCAGTGAGGCAAAATCCTTTATTCACACTACAAATTGATGAGTACAGACTGTGCCAGTGCAGTCTAAATGAGTGCTTCTGTCCATATACAGGCTCATGGGAGATCAAAGGGAATATTTACTTTGCTGTTCTTTTGACTCAAGAACTACTGCTGAGAAACTTCTTGAGACTGCTACATGACAGATTAAAAAATACCACCACCACAAGATCAAATGCAATTGTAACATTCAGATGTTTACAGATGGGGCAAAAACAATAGCGGATGTAATAATGGATTTACTGCTCAGGGGAATGCTCTTGCACCACGATTGTGTGGGTCTAGTGATTAGTGCCTCCCTGTGTATACGCCACAAAAGTGAAATCAAAGGAACCTGGCAGCTCTTGCAGGGCTACTGTTATAATTTTGGTTAACTTCCTAAAGCAACACTTCCAGTTTTTACTGGATTATTTGGCCAAAGTAAGATTGATAACAGACCAAAAAAATAAGTATGTAGTGCAAGACAATGTAGCTGTATCTCCCACACTGTCTTCTCCCTCAGATGCCTGTTCCACTGCTTCTGTACCCTCATAATCAGAAGGTTTTCCCTAATATTTAACCAAAATCTTCCTTGCTGCAAATTAAGCCCATTAATTCTTGTTCTACTTATCTTCAGTGAACTTAGTCCACTGATCATAGTCCTCAATATATTTTAAAACTTAGTGTCCCTCAAATCCTCCCTTCCCTGCTCTCCAAGGCTTCTTTTCTCAGTACTTAACATAACCTTTTTTAAAACCTTTCCTCAATCAATCAGATTTTCTAAAAAATTGTTGGTTGCCCTCCCTCTGGACTCTCTCCAATTTGTCCATATCTTTCGTAAAATGTAGCACCCAGAATTGGACACAGTATTCCAGCTGAGGCCACACCATTGCTGAGCAGAGAACAATAATTTCTTTGTGTTACATATGACACTCCCATTAATGTATTCCTACGATATTAGCTTTTTGCAACCACATCACATGGTCAACTCAGTGTGGGAGAACCTCCATATACAAACCTATAACTCCCATTTTAACCCACTAGATCCTTTCAATCAGTATTACCACCTAACCAGTTATTCCTCATTTTGTAGTTGATCACTTGATCTTTTTTCCTCCCTAAACACGTGGTACCTACCTTTATTAAAATGTATCTTATTGATTTCAGATCAGTTCTTTAAGTAGTGAGGGTTATACTGAAGTCTAACCCTGGTTCAAAGTCTGCTTCAATCACTTACAGAACACTTAATAGTAAAGGCCAAGATTGCCATGAGTAAAGAGAAGACGTAAGAATATGCTGTTAATTCTGTTTTGAGGGATGATTTTGAAGTCACAATTCTTTATCACTTATGGTTCTTATTTTAAAAACAACTCCATGAATTATCCCAAACAGCCATCAACATACTTGTTCACTTTGCATATGAATCCCAGGAGAATTAAATGGAAAGTATGTTTTTTAAAAAAAAAATCAATGAAAAGATGTTCTGGTCTTTCTTAAAACCTCTGCCTAAAGTATGACTAAAAAGACACACTAGTTAACTTTCTAGAAAGTTAAGAGGAAGGGACTTACAATATACTATTACAGAAAATTGAATTATATCAATTGCTTTTTGACTGAAGATACTGGAAGTACAACTCAAGAGTTTGTGGTTGATTGTTTTTGTTTTTTTCTCCATAACTGAAATATCTTCATTAATCCAAGAATAGGTGATTTCTTAGATTGTCACAGGTCATGACAGAATTCCAGAAACACAGGATAGGACAAGTGCTCTCTAAGGGCAGTGGTTTTTTGGAACAGAATGCACTGGTACAGTGTACTGGCACCTTTGTTCAGAGCAGGGCTAGAGCCCCCACCAGCCCTGCAGCAGCACAGGGGGTCGGAAGGCTGCCGTGGGGCTTGGACGCAGAGCAGGTTTGGGAGCTGAAGCCACCACAGAGCTGCAACAAAGTGGGGCCAGAGCAGGAGCCCCTGCTTGCCCTGCAGCAGCAGGGGCCAGGAGCTGGAGCTCCCACTGCCCCTCCAGCAGCCCCAGCCAAGGCCACCGGAGGGGGAGGCAAAAAGCAGTATTGGTTTTTAAACTAAAAAAGCACTGTTAACAGAAAACATATGGTCTCCAATCCAAAAGAACACCTGCTTGTCACTGATAACCCATTCCTTCTCTGAAGAGCTTTTTGCATCTGTCAGAAGAGAAATTTCTCTGAATGTTCCAATTTTTGAAAAATCAAGCCTGCCACTGTCATTTTAGAAATTATTTCACTTGGATGTCCAGCTGTCTTCACTATTTTACCAGGTCAGTTGTCCCTAAATTATTTCCTCGCTCCCTACTGTTAGTCCATACATTCTTCATCTGACGTCCCTCCACATAACTTGGGAGTGGACTTTTGTCCAGGGGCCGAACTTGGCTGTGGGACCGATAGCCAGGAATGGGGTTAGTAACAGAGCTAGAAAGTGCTCCCTCCCCATCCTCTGTGGTGGGGGCAGGTTCACACACAGCTATGCCCCCTTGGGGGGGGCCAAAAACCTCATGGAGGGGCACCTCTCCTGGCTGCCAATCCCATTGCCAGCCCTGGCCACTGGGCTCCACTATCATTCATGCCACTCTTCTGGCCTTTAAGCTGCTGGCCAGCTCTGTTCTCAGCTAGGCTCTGGCTGCCTGACACCTAACCTACCCCTGCGCCTACCCACTGGCCCTCTGGAAGTCCAGGCTAGGCTGCTGGCCCCTGAACCGGCTCTGCTTTGGCAGCCCATCCTGGCCTGTCCCCCACTGCCACTTGACTTCCAGTCAGTCAGCCCCTGATCTCAGCCGTCAGGGCTCTCTTGTCCCCGGGAATTCTGCTCCAGCAGAACTCCATCCCCCATATTATTCTTCATTGTTCCTGCCTCCAGAAGGCAATGCATTTTTTTTCCTTAACGCTGTTGCATTAGAAAGGTTCCTGAATAGGGATTATGACATAGCACAACACAAAAAAGGACTATGCACCTATGTTAGATCCTTCAAGTTATCATGGATATGATGTAATACTGAAGTATTTTTATATTGTTTAATATCACCACCGTAGCCAAAAGGAAGGCACCACATTTATAATCAGTTTAAGAACGACAATATTAAACAGATCCAACATACAGCCTGGGGTTGGCAACAATCTGGCATGAGTGCCACTCTTGGCATATGTCAGGGGACTGACCCACCCCCTTCTCCCCCCATGCAACATAATAGCAGGTGGCAGCATGGAACTGGGGCCGGAGCCTGGCTGTGGAGGCATGGGGCTGGGACTGAAGCCCCTGCCACAGAGTGAGGCCAGAGCCATTGCCCCCCCCAACACAGCACAGAAGTGGGGTTACAACCCACAGCACAGGGCAGGAGCCAGGACCACCGCCAAAGCACAAGGGGTGGCCAGAGCCCTGCCACAAGGCCCTGTCTGAGCCCTAGATTGGGGTGAGGGGGTGCCCACTGTGGTACAGGCATGGGAGCAGCAGGTTGTCCTGCCCCATGCACAGGCATGAGGACCTGGGGCACCCTAGCCTCTCTCTCTTCAGCTCAGCGCACTGAACAGTAAAGCTCTGAATCGTCATTTATTAATGAAGTTGTTCTAAGTAGGACTATCAGTGACTTTTGGAAGCATCACCAGCACTCAGACTGTATACAGGGGTCAAAACTTCAAATTTTGGCACTCTGGCTCTGAAAGTTGCTGACCCTTGATATAGCCCAATTCCCTTCTTATTCATTTGCCAAGTCAATCAATTTCTTTTTTTCCATGAACACACTTTCCATTAAAAGTAGCAGAATCTAAAAACTCCTGAACTGGCAGAAATTTTAAGGCAACAGATGTAAGTTTCAACCATCCACGGAGCTACAAACAGAAAGCATTTTAAAAAATTATGAAAAGTAACAGAGGGCTAGCCATGTTAATCTGTATCCACAAAGACAATGAGAAGTCCTGTGGCACCTTAAAGACGAACAGAATTTTTTTGGAGCATAACCTTTAGTGGGCAAAGACCCACTTCATCATCTAGATGCACGTAGTGGAGATTCCAGAGGCAGCTCTTAAATATACAGGCTCATGAAAAGAAGGGAGTACCATCCAAGAAGAAGGCGTGAGCTGACGAGGTCAATTCGGTCAGGGTGGACGTGGCTCACTTCCAGCAGCATTCGCAAATTTTATATCATCAACAGCAGTTTGAACAAGAACTGGGAGTGGCTGGCCAACTACAAAAACAGTTTCTCTTCTCGTGGTGTTCATACCTTCACATCAGCTACTGGAAGAGGGCCACATCCTCCCTGACCGAACTGATCTTGTCAGCTCTGGCCTTCCTCTTGGTTGGTACTTCCTTCGTTTCATGAGCCTGTATATTTAAGAGCTGTCTCTGAAATCTCCACTACATTGCATTTGACAAAGCGGGTCTTTGCCTATGGTAGCTTATGCTCCAAAAAATCTGTTAGTCTACGGTACCAGAGAATTTCGGCCATGGCCACACTAGCCCCTCCTTTCGGAAGGGATAGGGTAATGTGGCACTTTGGAATATGCTAATGAGGCACTATCATGAATACTGTTAGCATAACAGCAGCTGCGCATGCTTCGAAACTGGCAATTTCGAAATGTGCACCGCCCGTGTAGCCAGAGGCCTTTTGAAATGACCCCCCAATTTCAAATGCCCCTTCTCATCTGGTTTTGGGAAGGGGCTTTTGAAATCGGGGTGCTTCAAAAGGTCCCTGGCTACATAGGCAGTGTGCGTTTCGAAATCGACAGTTTTGAAGCATGTGTGGCTGTCATTATGTTGATAAGGCACTGCCATGAATATGCATATTCATGGCAGCACCTCATTTGCATATGCCAAAGCGCCACATTACCATAGCCCTTCCGAAAGGAGGGGCTAGTATGGCCCTGGCCTTCAAGCTGCTTTTGAAAATTACCATGGCAGTCACCTTTTAAATTGTTGTACAATATATATTAAGCAGGCTGATAGCAAGCTTGAAACCATTAATATTAAAATTGCTTAATTTACTAATGTACATTATAAAATTAAGGCACTTGACCTTGGTGGTTAGTCTCACTTATTTCTTCCTAAAACATTTTGAAGTTTTATTGCCTTTTGATGTAAAAATAAAAACTTATGACTGCTAGAAACTGCTATTTAAAAACTGCTTATTTTTGAGCCAACCAAACTGAAGCTATCAATTTCGGTCAAGATTTTCTAAAAGTAATAGTGATTTTTGGATGCTTTACTTAAGACACCTTGAAAAAGCCTCATTCTCATATAGCACACAGCAACTTCTGACCAACAAGTTCCTTTAAGGTGTCACATCCGGACAGCCAAAAATTAAGACACTCAATAATACTGTCACTTGTGAAAAATAGATTTGTTTATTTTAAAGGGTGCAGGGCAAAATAATCCAAACTCATTTCCTAACTGTCAAAATATTCTTTACCATTCGACATATTTCTGACATATAGTGTAGCCGTTTTTACTACTGGAAGTACACATGAGCAGCTACAATTGTGTGACAGGCACAAATGCATATGTGCAAAATGGTGGTTACAACCCTAACTTTCACATCTCCTGTCTGAGATACTTTGAAAACTAAATGTAAACAAACTGTATTAATATACTGTTATGGTTGCACAATGTGTGTATGTTGAGGTGTTTTTGTTTTGTTTCCAAAGAAAAGTCCTCAGTTCCTTAACATATACCAGTCAAAGATTAACAGGTATTGATCACATCCTCATGAGTAAACTCTGCACTAAGAAGCACCAAACAGTCAAAGTGTAGTGCATCTTGTCACTGCAGGTCAACTATGCTTTCCCTTACCTGTGCAGTCATATAACTATGTATGCAGCAAAAGAAAAGCAGCACCTGCCACCTGACCAGTGTTGATCTCCCTTTAAATTCACTCCCTTTTTTTATCTGCAGTTTTATCAGAGTTCTCAAAGCTGCACTAAGTAGTTTACACCACTCAATCTTTAGAGCTGCTTAAACAGATTAAACCTAGGCCTCAAGGCTGCAATGAGCTCCACGCAAGCGCATCCCTTCAGCCACACAAATCTGAACTGGGGCCAAAGGAGTCTGGCTCTAGACTAGAGCCTCTTTTTTAAACAGTTTAAACTGATCTAAGGTCTCAGATTTAAAATAGAAAAAAATGCCAGGATCTATCATATAAGTGGTCAGAAAGTGGCAGAAGAGCCAAGTAATGTAATTGAGCAATAGATGACACAGTAGTACAAGTTCAATTTGAAATCCTTAATTCAGGTCTCTGATCACTAAATTGTCATTAACATCCTAAATACTCAGCTATAAAAACCACCAGAAAAGTCTTCCCTAACACAGGGTTCATTCTGAAATATATCATTGAGACTTAAAATCAACCCAAGAGGAAGAAAAGTCAGTTTGTTAAATTTTAAAGTTACAAATGTTTAGGTAAAGAAATTCTGAAAGGTCACACTCAACCTAGCATGCCTTTATGCACTGTTCCTTGAGCAAAAACTTAACAAGCAACTCTTTTACGTTTATATCTGGGCTAATTCTAAGCTATTGTAGCCAGTCAAGCCGAGGCATTAATTTTGAATGTCACGACAAAGCAAAAGCTCAAGATCCAAACATTACCAATTCTTCCTCATATTCTTGTGCAAAAAGGTAGATTTGTTTAAAGGAAAAAAAATTGGAAAGTACTTCCCTATCTTCAATAGTCCCAGGCAAATCTAAAGGGACTTGGCTCAAGCTCTGGGAAAAGCCCTCAAACGGGGGACGGCGGAGCTGCACACCGGGTACATTACCAAGCCGTGCGCACCAGGAGCCCATCTGACAGATGCTGGGGCCCAGCGTTACAGGCGGAGCTTGGCCAAGCAGCTATCAGGCAGCACAGAACGAGCTGTGCGCGCCGAAAAGCAGACAAGAAAGTCTCCGTTCTCAAGAAGGGGGAAGCAGAGACAGGGGCCAGCGGAGGCCGAGCCCAGGGCGCGTCCCAAGGGGACCCCCCGCGCGGACGCGGGACGGTTAATGGCCACACAGAGCCGCCTGCGCTAGCAGACAACATCCCCCGCCCCGCGCCAGGCCCGGCTCGTCTCAAGCGGCTGGGGGGAGGGAGAAGGGAAGAAGCGGGTCGTGACCGCCCAGAGCTCTCCCGGCGGCAGCTGCCCCCGGCCCGCACTTAGAGCGGCTGGAAGCCGCGAGCCCCGCCCGAGAGGAGCAACACTCGGCGTCCGAGCCGGGCACTCCCGCGGCCCAGAGAGAGGAGCGCGGCGTGCGCCACGGCCGCCGACCACGGCTCCTTCGCCAGCAGCGCTCCATGCAACAGGCCCCACTCGGGCAGCGTCCCATCGATCCGTCCCGCGGCAGGCTGGAACGTGTGAGGGGCGGCGGGATACTCATCTTCCACGGTAGAGAAGCGGCCCCGGGGTGGGGCGCGGGGGAAGGAAGGGGCGGCGGGATACTCATCTTCCACGGTAGAGAAGCGGCCCCGGGGTGGGGCGCGGGGGAAGGAAGGGGCGGCTGGAGATCCCCAAGGGCCCGCAGAGGCCGGCGGATGGACATAGTGTGGGGCCGCAGCACTCACTCCTTCTCCAGGACGGCTCTGTCCCCAGCAGCGGAGGAGCTGGCAGTACCACTACTATCTGCTAGGCGGTTACAGCGGCTCTCGGGAGACCTGGGCCAGCCAGTTGGGAAGAGGCTCTCGCCGCTGTGGCAAGGGGAGGGAGCGCCTTGCTCGCTCGCGGGCTTGTTTATTTACTCCGTCTGCTGATTGGCTGGGTCAGCCGCGGCAGCGCGTGCGCCTTAGAAAGGCTATGGTGACGCAGGTCCGTCCGAGCGCTGGCTGAAGGTAGCCGTCTAGCGCGGGTACGGAGAGCGGGCGGGGTCAAAGCGCCTGGTGAGTCGGCGTAGGGCTGAGGCAGGGCGCTGCGGCCCCGGTAGCGGGAAGAGCCGGTTTTTCAAATGGGGTCGCGAGCTCGCTCCTTCAGGAGCCGCAAGGCGCGTGACTCGGAGACAGTCCCGAGTCAAAGCGAGCGGTCGGGAACCTGTTGTAATAGCCGGGCAGCGCACGCAGCGATTTGTAGCGGTTGGAAAGTTAAGTTACTTTCACCCCCGGCTTGGAGAGCACGTGAGGGCGAGGAAGTGCTGCTCCCGGGGATAGGCGGAGGCGGGAAGGAGCAACGTCGGCATCCGCCCGAGGCGCTGAGCCACAATTTCCCTGCAGGTGGCAACCAACGTCACGCCCGCTCTCAGCCGGAGCCGAAGCGCTGGTCCCGCTCGGTGTCCCAGGAACTGGTTCGATGCAGCCTGAGTTCCCATGCTCCCAGCAACGGCGGAGATGGTGCATGGATGCAGCTGCTGGTCAGGGCGAGACAGGGCACCAGCTCCCCGCCCGCCTGTCAGGCAGCAGCGTGCCCTGCCTCTTCCCTGCCCTTTGCACTGCCGTTGGAGCGGGGAGCCTCTCTGAGGCGACTTGTGCAGCTGGGCCTTGTCTCGGTAGTATTTGTCACCCATGGCACAGGGGCCAATTACTTCTCCGTCCCCCCCTGTCCCACCCCAACACCCACTTTACCTCCCCTCTCAGCCCTGGATCCACTGACGTGAACTGGAGGTAGGGAGGGAGCTGGCCACAACTAGACAAGGTGGAAGATGCAGCTGGACCAGGGAAGGAGGACATAGAACTGTCCTCTTCTAGTTCCCCCACCCTGCTCACTCCTGTGGCCTGGATGGAGTCAGTGCAGCTCTTGAAACTGTCACCCCTGAGTCCTCCGCAGCTCTTTCCCCTGTCACTGGTGAAATAATAGAACAAAACTCAAGTTGGTTTAACAGCTGTATCCCTACTGTCATACTAACAGCTGTTAAACTAACTTGAGTTTAGTTCTACTGTTTCAGGAGCAGCAGGGCCAGGAGCTGTAGAGGAATCAGTGGCAGCAGGGTCTGGAGATGCAAATAATTCCTTAAAGAGTTGCATGTGGCTCTGGAGCCACAGGTTGCTGACCCCTGGGCTGAAGCCACTTGGCAAACACATGGTGAGGAAGAAAGATTAAGGCAACCTGTCTTTGGTGTATAACTTCCCGCTATGCACAGGCTGGGGCAGGCTAGCTCAGACTCCCACTCCACTCCTCCCTCCCACCCCCACTCATTGCTAGAAGACAATGGCTATGTCTACACTAGCCAAAAACTTCGAAATGGTCATGCAAATGGCCATTTCGAAGTTTACTAATGAAGCGCTGAAATACATATTCAGCACCTCATTAGCATGCGGGCAGCCACGGCACTTCGAAATTGACGCCGCTCGTCCAGAGGGGGCTCCTTTTCGAAAGGACCCCGGCTACTTTGAAGTCCCCTTATTCCCATCTGCTCATAGGAATAAGGGAGACTTCAAAGTAGCCGGGGTGCTTTCAAAAAGGAGCCCCGTCTGGACGAGCTGAGTCAATTTCGAAGTGCTGTGGCCGACCGCAGGCTAATGAGGCGCTGAATATGTATTTCAGCGCTTCATTAGTAAACTTTGAAATGGCCATTGCATGGCCATTTTGAAGTTTTTGGCTAGTGTAGACACAGCCAATAGTGGCAGGGGGCTGAGTGGGAAATTGCAGCCAGCCTGTGCCATGGGCCTGACTCATTCCCCAGCCAGCCCTGCTGCCAGCGAGGGAATTCCTGCTTGGCCACTACAGCCCAGTGATGAGTCTCGGTAGCAGCTGAGAGGGGCACTTTGCCTTCCATAGAGGCAGCTTGGGCAGAGCTCTTGCAGAGCCCACCATGCTGGTTTCCTAGCTTGGATTCTGCTTTGGTTGGGGGAAGGCAAAATTGTCCCTGGCTTTCACAGCCACCCCACTTGCTGTGTGATGTTATGGTTTTCACCCTTATTCCCTTTTTAGTTTTTATTTGCCCTAATGTGTTATTACCTTGAGGTCCTCCTGCTCCCTGTGTTTTTGTTATGACAGTAGTGGCTCCATTGAATCAGAGACCAGGAAGGAACTTCCAGAGGTCATCGAGTCCAGTCCCCTGTACACATAGCAGGACCAAGCACCACTGAGACCAAGTGTGGCAGGTGTTTGTCTAACATGCTCTTAAAAATCTCCAGTGATGGGGATTCTACAGCCTCCTTGGGCAATTTATTCCTATGTTTAACCACCCTGACAAAGTCTTTCTGAATGGCTAACCCAGGGGTTAACAACCAAAATAGCACAAGGAGCCATTTGTTCAAAATCAGTAAAAACTTCAATAATTTAAGAGCCACAATGCGTCTGAATATGAGAAGGTCCTTAATAAGTAACATCAAACCGTACTTCTTGTGACCCCTATTTTAAGAACAGCACACATGCAATGATTTGTAATGTGATACATGTTTACTGCAGGATGTTCAAACTTTCAACATACTCTGCCTCCTCACACTTTACATGTGTGTGTTTATACCACTGTCTTCCTAACTTTCATTCCTGAACCCCCGCTCTCTCTCAAGGATGCCAGACATCATCTCTTTACAATAAGCATATAGAGACAACAGTTACATGGTTTCAACCAAATACACTGTTAATGTGAATTCATATCAGTGAAACGGCATTTAATTATTTTAGTATCTTAAGTATACTTATAACAAGTTTTCAACTAAGTATTTTAAAAAATGCACACTACTAATGTGAGTTCTTATCAATAAAATGGGACATTTAATTATTTTCAGCATCCTAAATATACTGTTAGTTTTCAGTTTACCAATATTCAAGTGTGATTTTTGCTGCTGAGTTTCTTTGGAGAGTTGTTCTATATTTGGAGAGTAGGCTGTCATTTTCCTTTTCAAGTAGGGACTATATACTTTTCATCATTCAGCTGGCTTCTCAGTTTGCTTTTTATGAAATTCATATTTGAAAACATTTGCACAGGTAAATATATCCAAAGATGGACAGGATACCAAAAGTATCTCTCTTCATGTTACTATAGGCATCTGGTAAAGAATTCTAAACTTCAGGCACAGTTTGGTCTTGTTTTTTAGGATCAAGCATGTCAGTCTGTTTGTGTTGAAGTGCCAGCATAGATTTCTGCTTTTCTAGATCTTTGAATTTTGTCACCAAACCTCTGAATTTAGAAGTCTATAAGTCCTTGACAGTTCCAGTTGCAGTTCTGCTTGAGCCACTCCTGTAAATGTTGAAAAGTTGAGTGCAGAGGTATCAGCTTGAAGAGGTTTCAACACAAATGACATGGTTGCCTTTTCCTTTCTAAATTCCTGAAATTACGCCACAAAGGCTTCTTGCTTTTTCAGTATCACAGTTTTTAGGTTCACAATGTTAAGCTCATACTTTGTTGCCACTTTGAATTGCTTCAGTGATGGGAAATGAACACCAAACCTGTCTCAATGTCTCTTGCAGAAAATGGTAGTTTTTGCTCAAATGGTAGCATCTCTTCTAAAAGCGAAAGAGCGGTGTTTCCCTTGTTGCTTTCTGTTATAACCATTTAAATGTGAGGTGATGTCCACCATGAAGTGAAATTTCTGTGGCTACATAGGATTTGACAGTTCTGCATATTCACAGCCCTTTTCCTGCATTAACACCTTCACTTCTTCCAGACAGGCTGCAAAATGGGCATGCACGTTTCCCTTGGAAACCAGCCATGACTGTGTCTACACCAGCCCCCACCTTTGAAGGGAGCATGGTAAATAGAGTGTCAGGAGATTACTAATGAAGTGCTGCGCTGCATATGCAGCACTTTATTAAGCTAATTCTCCCCCGCGGCAACTTCAAAGTGGCAAACTTCAAAGTAGCAGCTCATGTGTAGCCATGGCTAACCCGCCAGTACTTCGAAGTGCCTGGGCTTCTTCAAAGTTGCAGCAGGGGAGACTTAGCTTAATAAAGTGCTGCATACACACTGCAGCATTTTATTAGTAATCTCCTGACACCCTACTTACCATGTTCCCTTCGAAGTTGGGAGCTAGTGTAGACACAGCCCATATCTTGTTGTACTGGTGAAGGTTGGAATATTGACATTTGACCTCTTCAAGAAGTGCACAGAACTACCAGTGATTCAAGCCTTTTGCCATTGCCAACAAAACAATCTCCATTACCAGGGCATCACTTCTGTGATCTCAGGTGAAAATGTGCACTCTTGTTGAATTATGCAGTGAAACAATATCACGTCATAGAATCCTAGGGCTCGAAGGGACCTCAGGAGGTTAGAGAGTCTAGGCCCCTGCCTGCAGCAGGATCAACCCTAACTAAATCATTCCAGCCAGGACTTTGTCAAGCCAGGACTTACAAACCTCTAGAAATGGAGATTCCACCATCTCTGTGATCCAGTGTTCTCTGCAGCAGAGAAACAAACTCCTGGTGTGCTCTTTTCATACTTGGTGCCCCATCAGTCGCAACTGAGATGATGTGGCTGGTGTTTCTTTCTTTCATTTTTAAGCTATCGACAACAGCTGAAAAATATCTTCTCCCCCTTGTTTGGCCTTTGAGCAGCAGTAACTTAAGCTCCTCTGTGAGTCCTTCAGAATTCACATACCTGCTGAGCAGGGCAACTTGCTTAACATCATCTACATCACTTGATTCATCACAAGCAAGAGAGAAGCCAAGGGCTGTATTAATGTCCTTAATCTGCTGGCTGTTGATATCTATAGCCATTTTCAGAGTTCTGTTGCTCATCATCTTTGCAAACAACGTCAGATCTCTAATTTTCTGAACAATTTCATTTTTCAAATCACTGTACAGCTGCTCTGATACCTAAGCCTCCCTTGCTGCAGATTAAGGCCATTGCTTGAAGTCCCATCATCAGTCAGTAAATAGCATAATTTTTTACTCTCCTCCTTGGAATAACCTTTTAGCTACTTGAAAGCTGTCACCTTGTTCCATCTCAGACTTCTCTTTTTCAGACTAAACATATAAGAATGGCCATACTGAGTCAGACCAAAGGTCCATCTTGCCCAGTATCCTGTCTTCCAACAGAGGCCAATGCCAGATACTACAGGAGGAGGGAACAGAATAGGTAACCAAAGTCATCCCTAGCCTGTCATCCATTTCCAGCCTCTGATAAACAGAGGCTAGTGACGCCATTCCTGTTCATCCTGGCTAATAGCCACTGATGGACCTAACCTCCATGAATTCATCTAATTCTTTTTTGAGCCCTGTTGAAGTCCTCGTCTTCACAGTATCCTCTAGCAAGAAGTTCAATAGGCTTATTAGGCACTGTGTAAGGAAAAAACTTCCTTTTGTTAGTTTTAAATGTTACCCATTAATTTCATTTGGTGACTCCCAGTTCTTATATTATAGGAACAAATAAATAATTTTTCCTTATTCACTTTATCCACACCAGTCATGATTTTATAGACGTTTACTATATCCTCCCTTAGTCTTCTCTTTTCTAAGGTGAAAAGTCCCAGTCTTTTTAATCTTCATGTGGCACCCATTCCAAATCCCTGGACACTAGGTGACAGATGTAAAAGCAGCAATCCTACAACAACAAAAAACTTCAAAAACAGACTCCAAAGAGAAACTGCAGAGCTGCAATTCATTTGCAAATTTGATACCATCAACCAAGGATTGAACAGAGACTGGGAGTGGCTGGCCAATTACAAATGCAGTTTCTCCACACTTGATGTTCACACCTCCACTTTAGCTACTGATAATGGGCCACATCCTCCCTGACTGAACAGACTTTGTCAACTCTGGACTCCCTTCTTTTCATAAGCCCATATATTTAAATCCTCCTCTGGAACTCCCCACTCATGCATCTGATGAAGCAGGTCTTTGCCCACGAAAGCTTATGCTCCAAAATATTTGTTATTCTAAAAGGTGCCACAGGACTTCTTGTTGTTTTTGAATCATTTTGTTGTTTTCTGAACCTTTGCCAATGCCAATATATCTTTTTTGAGATGATGCAACCACCTCTGTCTGCAGTATTCAAGATGTGGGCATGCCATGGATTTATGTATAGGCAATAAATATTCCCTATCTTATCCTTTCTCCCTTTTTAATGATTTTTAGCATTCTGCTTGCTTTTTTGACTGCTGCTGAATATTGTGTAGATATTTTCAGAGAACTGTTCACAGTGACTCCATGATCTCTCTTTTGAGTGGTTATAGCTGAACTTGCCCCCCATCATTTTGTATGTATAGTTGGATTTTTTTTCCAATGTGCATTTCTTTACATTTATCAACATTTAATTTCATTTGCCCAGTCACTTAGTTTTGTGAGATTTTTTTGAAGTATTTCACAGTCTTGTTCTTACTATATTGAGCAGCTTAGTATCATTGGCAAATTTTGCCACCTCTTTACTTTTTTCTCCAATTCATTTATAAATAGGTTGATTAGGATCGGTTCCAATAGAGACCCTAGGGGTCTATGTTTAGCACTGTCCATTCTGAAAACTTACCATTTATTCCTATCCTTTGTCTCCTGTCTTTTAACCAGTTACAAATCCATGAGAGGACCTTCCCTTTTATCCCATGGCAGCTTATTTTACTTAAGAGCCTTTACAGACAATCCTTGTCAAAGGTTTTTTGGAAATCTAAGTACACTGTATATCCACTGTCAAAACAAAAAGTAGTCAAGTAGCACTTTAAAGACTAGCAAAATAGTTTATTAGGTGAGCTTTCGTGGGACAGACCCACTTCTTCAGACTGAAGAAGTGGGTCTGTCTCACGAAAGCTCACCTAATAAACTATTTTGCTAGTCTTTAAAGTGCTACTTGACTGCTTTTTGTTTTGTCAGTGTATAGACTGGCACGGCTTACTCTCTGTTACTGTATATCCACTGGATTCCCCCTTTTCCACCTACTTACTGACCGCCTCAAAGAAATTAGTAAGGCATGATTTCCCTTTACAGAAACCATGTTGACTTTGCCACAACAAATTATGTTAGTCTACATGTCTGACAATTTTATTCGGTACTATAGTTTCAATTAATTTGCCTGGTACTGACATTAGACTTACAGGTCTGCAATTTCCAGGATCACCTTGAGAGCCATTGTACACAAGCTGATTTAAAGGATAAAATTACGAACCACAATTAATAGTTCTGCAATTTTACACGAGTTCTTTCAGAACTTTTGTGTGAATGCTATCTGGTCCTGGGGACTTGTTTCTATTAAGTTTATCAATTTGTTCCAAGACGACCTATAACAACACCTCAATGTCGGACAATTCCTCAGATGTGTCACCTAAAAAGAACGGTTCAGGTTTGGGGGTCTCTCCAACATCCTCAGCTGTGAAGACCAAAGCAAAGAATTCATTTAGTTTCTCCATAATGGCCTTATTGTCTTTAATTGCTCTCTTAGCATCTTGATCATCCAATGGCCCCCACTGGTTGCTTAGCAGGCTTCCTGCTTCTGATGTACATAAACATTTTACTGTTACTTTTTGAGCTTTTGGCTACTTTTGATCTTCGATATCTTCTAGACCTTGAAGTTTTTTTCCCCTTTTTTGGACCTTCTCCAGTTTGTTCATATCTTTCCTGAAACATGGCATCCAGAATTGCACATAGTATTCCAGGTGAGGCTTAATCAGCAAAGGAGTAGAGAAGGAAAATTACTTCTCCTGCCTTGCTTACAACTCTGGCTGATGTTGATACATCCCAGAATGTTTGGTTGTTGTGTTTTTGTTTTTTTGCAACAGTGTCACACTGTTGACTTTTATTTAGCTTGTGGTCCACTATAATTCCTAGATCCTGTTCCGTAGTACTCCTTCCTAGACAGTCATTTCCAATTTTGTATGCATGAAACTGATTGTTCTTAAGTGGTGTACTTTGCATTTGTCCTGATTAAATGTAATTTTATTTACCTTAGGCTATTTATCCAGATTGTTTAAATTATTTTTAATTATAATCCTAACCTCCAAAGCACTTTTAACCCCTCCTAACTTGGCGTCATCCACAGATTTTATAAGCCTACTCTGTATGCCACTTTCTAAATCATGGATGAAGATATTGAATAGAACCAGCCCCCAAACTGACCACTGTAGAACAGAACTCCTCTTGTTAAACCCTTCCATCATTATTGTGAGCCATTGATAACTACTCTCTGAGAGCAGTTATCACCCACCTTTTAGTAGTCCGTCTAGGTTGCATTTCCCTAGTTTATTCATAGGAAGGTAATGAAAGAGTGTATCATATGCTTTAGTAAAGTCTAGGTATACCACATCTGCCGCTTACCCCTTATCCAGAAGGCTTGTCATCCTATGAAAGAAAGCTGTCAGGTTTGTTTGCCATTAATTGTTCTTCACAAAGCCATCCTGACCTGTTTACTTTACCTTATCTTCCAGATGGTTGCAAATGAATTCCATAATTATTTGCTCCATTCTCTTTCCTGACACAGAAGTTGAGCTGACTCTGGTTGGTCCTTATTTTCCTTTTCACATATGGGCACCATATTTGCTCTTTTCAAGTCTTCTGGACTGTGCCCTATCTTCCATCACTTTTCAAAGATAATAACTAATGTTTCATACCTCCTCAATCTGGCCTTGAATATTCTAAGATTTGTCATGCAGAGCTGCAAGCGACCTGCAAACAATCAGTGCTTGAGGCAGCACGCAATATTCCCTCCCACCCCATTTCTGTATGGTCTCTCGTTTATCCCTGGTATTATAGCCCATTCTCTCTTCCCCACTCCTTGGAATTTCTGAACCATCTCCCAGGTTTCCATGCTTATAACTTACTTGTGGGCTTTGGTCTGCTGTCTCTGTTGAACATATTTTAAAGCCCTCTTCTCTAGGCTAGCCAGCCTGTGTCCAAATACTCTTTTCCCCTTCCTTGATAGATGGACCCCATCTCTGCTTATCAGCCCTTCCTCCTAGAACAGCATCCCATGGTCAAGAAAGCCCGTGTTCTCCTGGCAACATCATCTTCACAGCCAAACATTCGCCTCCAAGATGCACCTGTCTCTGTCTAGACGCCTACCCTTCACTAGAAGGAGAACACTGCCTGCACTCCAGATTTCCTCATCTATACTCTATATACTCCCAGAACCCTGTAGTCACTTTTGATCTGCTCAGGATACCTCAGAGTACCACTAGTGTCTGTGTGGCTGAGTAGCATGGGGTAGTAGTCAGAGGGCCAGATGATGAGTGATAATCCTTCTGTTAAGTCTCAGATACAGGTCCCTGGCAGGCAGCATGACACTGGGATGTCATGTTAGGGTGACAAATGGGTGCCTCCACCCCTCTCAAAGAGAACCTCCATCCATTGCCACCCTACATCATCTCCTGGAAGTTATGGTTGCACACCTCCCAGCCTTAGGGTTACAAGGCTTCTCAGCCTCTGCCCTAGGGGTGATTCCTAATCTTTTATAGCTAGGGCAGCATCATGGTTCTCCAGAACCATGGTTCTAGTAGGGTTTCTAGACATCCAATTTTTGATTGGAAAAACAAGTCAAAAAGAGACTTTGGTGGTGCAGCAGGGACCTGGGGCTGAGGCAGATTCTCTACGATCCTGGCTCCAGGCTAAACTTTGCTAGGAGTAAGTGCAGCTGTAATGGTTTGGCAAAAGTTGAACTTTGTCACAAGCACTTGTATCTTGTCTAGAGGACTGTGGCCATACAGCAAAGTTATTTTGAGATAACAGGCATTATTTCAAAATAACTTTGCTAGCATTTACACTACATACATGCTATTTCAACAGATTCAAAATAGTGAGTGCGTTATTTTGAATTTGGTAATTCAGTGCAGGAGGAATAACACCTATTTTGAAATAGCTATTTCGAAATGGGTACTGTTAAGACATGGGATAGCGCTATTTTGAAATAAGCCATAATGGCGTAAAATGGCAATATTTTGAAATAGGCACTACAGGGTGTCCTCGTAATAAGTCCAGGTTACGTTCCTAAATAATGCAACTTATAATGACACGACTTATAAAGGGGAATTAATATCCGTAAGTAATAATGTAATCAGTTGGAGATATGTTCCCAACACCTACAGTTTGCACGTGTGGTACATACACCGTATCTATAACCCACAAAAACCCATAAATAGGAATAGAAGAGAAATAAATAGAATAAATATATACATAATAAATAAATCCATAGAAAAAGATAAGCCAGCTCTTTGCCAGTCCCCACTGGTTCTCTCCCAGTTCCCTGCAGTTCCCTGCCTGTCCCAGCAGTTCCCTGCAGGCTCCTCACCTGTTCCTGCAGCTCCCCTCCAGCTCCCTGTGGCTCCCCACTGCTTCTCAGCAGCTCCCCACCTGTCCCTGCCACATCCCTGTAGCACCGTGCCTGTCCCTGCAGCTCCCCCCGACTCCTCCTAGGTTGCCACTGTTTCCTCATGACTTCAGGGCTCACTTCCAGGGCCCCTGCACTACAGCGCGTGCCCCCTGGCCACCACAAAGCTCCGCTATGTTCCTGGCTTTTGGTCCCCCGTCCCCTAAACGGTGTAAGTGTGGATCAGTGCGACTTTTAATGAATCTGCTTTCCTGAATTAATGACTTATATGTGAACGGACTTATAGCGAAGCAACTCATAATGAGGACCACCCTGTATGTGTACAGACATGCTATTTTGAAATGCATTCTTGTGTGCATAGCTGTGTTATTTTGCAATAAGCTACATATTTCTGTGTAGACATCGCCAAGATGTGCTGTTCATGCCAGCAAACCCAAGTTTTTAAAATATAGACAAAGGTTAATATTGTGCATGTAGGACTTAGCTGTGTTCCTTAACTGTTCTCAGCTGGGAGATTTTCTTTAGGGTTCGCTCTTGAGTGAGAGATTCTGTGCTAATTTTTAACTTGGCAATAAAGGAATCAAATCTTGAAATGTCTGGAAAGCCTGAACAGTATTCCCATGTCAAGATTTAACAACAGGTCTTTTAAATTAAATCAAGAAAATTAATACCAAAAAGGCACCACAAAGTGCCTATTTATTTATTTAATTCAGAAATTTAGTGTCTGGAGTCTAGTGTCTGAGAAATAAGAATTATATGAAACACTCTGAAAACAGTACAAAATAATCTTCCTCATCAAATTACTGATTTAAGCTAATTTTTAACCTACACAATTGCCTTGAGCAGAATTTGTACACCAAATGTCATCCCAGTATGACTAAAAATTATTCAAGCAGGGTGAAACTCGCTGTAAAGTAGAGATGTATATCAAGTTCTTCCATAGACGCAGAAGTGAAACAGATTCTGAGTGTTGCTCGACACATGGGTGGCGAAAGTTTCACAGACATGATCAAAAGCAAGATAGCGGAGCTGATTAAGGGACATGGCAAGGAACTGACGGCAGAAGGCATGGAGGAATCGGTAAAAAGTGCAGGAGATGACGAAGTTGAGGAAATAGAGCAACCAAACTGGGATTACTTTTATCCATTGCAGAAATACCAACGGGATTGCCCCTGTCATCCCAATGTATATTGAGACTCTCATAATCAACATAAGGGAACATGGTGATGGCTTCCCATCTGATATGCACAGCTGCTAGTTCAAGGACTTTGGTGTTGCATCACCTTTTTTCCTTCGGGGCTGCCATTTTTAAAAAGGTGGCTGGACAGCTCTAAGCCACATGTGGCTCTTTAAGCAGCCACTTATGGCTCCTGCTGCTGCCACCGCTCCGCCTCAAGCTCCCTGCCTGCCTATGAAAGAGCAGGATTCAATTTAATTGGGTTAATGGCCAGCGCTGGCTGGTAAACCAATTAAATTGAGCACGGCTCTTTCAGCATGGCAGGTCAGGGACCTGCTCCTGCTGCACTGTATGTGCCAGAGGGCTGGGGGGAGCTGTGCAGACGGGAACATGGCAACCAGCAAAGGAGCCGCAGCATGTGGCGCTCCTTTTGAAATGTAAATGAATCCTGGGTTGGAGGGTGGAGGGGCATGGAGAGTTAAAGGCTTCAGCGTGTTAGGGCCATGGAGGGGTGAAGGCTGCAGCAAGTTGGAAGGAGGGGGGAGCAGGAGGGTTAAGCATGGTGGTGGGTTGGGGCCAGAGGAGGGGTAGAGTTCTGGCACTTTTCCTGGGGAAAAAAAAAGGCACTGATTATATTGATAAGATTTTTAGAACTGCCTGGCAAATGACTGGTCCCTGTATCTATGGTATTGTGTGTATCTTCTTTTACAGAATGGGGGAGTGTACATCCTGAAAGTGTGCAAAGCAGTTAGTGTATTTGCTGGAGTGCAAAATTTCATCTGTGTTTGCTGCAAATAGCTTGACTTTATGGAATGGTAAGTCCTCCGCTTCTATCTGGAGTTCTTTTGGAACACCTGTGGCCTGTAGCCACGAGGATCTTCTCACAGTAAGGGCTGTGGCTGCTCTACCAGCCAAGTCTAGTGCCATCTGCAGTGCTGTTTTTGCTGCAGTGTGGCCTTCCTGAACTACAGATTTCAGAGTAGGTTTCTTGTCTTCAGGGAGATGAGAGATTGAGAAAGTTTAGAATAATTATCAAAGTCATAATTGGCTAACAGTGCCAAATAATTAGCTATGCATATTTGGAGCACAGAAAATGAATAGATCCTTCTACCAAATAGCTTCAGGCGTTTACACACCTTGTCTGCAAGGCTATTTTTGTACATTGATGATTTTGCTCTGTAGCTGGTAGCATCTATCACCAGAGACTTTGTTTGTGGGTTCAAGAACAAAAATTCCATGCTCTTCACTGGCACAAATTTTTTACTCTTGGCCTATTTGTTGGTTGGCGTGGCCATGGCAGGATTTTGCCAGACCTCATCTGCTGTCTCCATTATGGCCTTGTCAAGTGGTAGAGCTACTCCGGCAGTTGTAGGTGGTTGTAAGTATTTTAGAAGCTTGTGTTGCTTCTCAAGTATTTCTGTTAAAATAATCTCCTGGCTGGTTGCCACTCTCTTAAACAGATCCTGGAATTGTTTAGGGTCATCAGGAGAAGACTGGTGTATGGGTGAGAGTGCTTCTCCATGGGACATGGCAGATTGAGCTGGTGGTGAGTCAGGGGAAAAGCGTGACATAAGATCATCCAGCAGGTGGGTATCATGCAATTCTATGTTTTTCCTATTGTGAAGAAACCGACAAGAAGAAACCGACAAGATAGATGACTGATGCTGTGGCACAGCAGAGGGTGCGATCAGCGTGGTTAAGGTCTGGACTAGTAAGGCTTATGTGGTTGGTGATGGTGGTGTGAATTATGATGCGCTGCATGGATTGTCCTTGGGGATGTATGTTGAGATAACAAGCACTTCTGTGGTCAAAATATCCATTATCCCTAGAAGAATGTGGTGATACAAGGGCTTTTGAAAATTGACCACCACTTCTAGGTGGCCAGTCTCTGTAATCTGCAGAATAATAGGGGAGAAGTGAATGATAATACCTTGCTGTCTTGTAATAGTGATGGCAGCCACTCACAGTATCCCCGTGGTGGTAGGGTGGACTGGGGGGATGCAACAGTACCCCAATGGTGACCTAGTTAAAGAACAAGGGCTGTGGTTTCCTGAGGGAGCTCTGTGCTGTGCTGGTGTATCATGTTGTTTTCCTAGTGTTGAGAGAGCACAGCACCACATGCTCCTTCAGCACTGATAAAGGCTGTATATCAGACAGTGCCAGCTGCCCACCTTGCACAGCAGCCACTGCTTGGTCTGCCAGTGTTGGTGAGGGCCAGGATTCCATTTCAAGCAATGCTGGTACCACGAGGTTTCACTGAGGTGCAGCTTTTAGTTTTAGAAACAGAGACGGGCTTGGGCTTTTGTGTGCCCAGTTTATCTCCCATGCTCACTCTGGGCAGGGAGCATAAAGGGGAAGGCTGACATGCCTGAGGCCCCGGTGAAGAAGGGGTAGCATCCCTGACAGAAGGGATGTTTCCCAGCGTATAAAGTGAATCTGGCAGTGACTTGACAGCTCTATCAAAGAGGAGCATTTTTAGTCTCAGCTCCCTATACTTTCTGGCTCTTATGGTTACGCTCTTACAATGAGAGCATTTTTGAGGAATATGAGCCTCTCTGAGGCAGCAAATACATTCATAATGCCCATCTGCAGTGGGCATGAGATCACAGCACTTTGAACATTTTTTAAAAACAGTGTTAGAGACATTTTTGTTGTTGTTCTGCTTAGTTTTGTCTCTTCTTTCTCTTTTCTTTTCTTTTTTTAAGCAGGTCACCTCAGTCAACTATGTACAAGGAATGGGAAACTGAAGAGAAAGAAGGAGGTTCCTTCTTTCTGGTTCTTTTCTTCTTGCCTTTTTTTTTTTTTGGTAACTCACATAAGTATGTTATAAACAAAGAACTATATGTATAGAAACAAAGAACTTATAACTATAGGCTATGTATTCCCTATCTATGGGTCTGAGGGGAGAGGAGAGAGCGGAGCTCCAACTGCAGCCGAGGGCAGCTGTGAAGGAACACCAGAGAGAGCAAGGCTGTGTGCGTTATCCCTAGGGGCACAAATGGCATGCGCTGGGACTGCACGTGCTCAGGCCCCTTGAGTGCTGCTAAGAAAATTCTCTGTCCTGTGGTGCTAGGCAAGCACAACACCTACTGTGGAGCACCCACAGGGACAGCACTCAAAGAAGAACTTTAAGATTTGCAACAGGTTTTAAAAATCATTGTAAGTAAACACGTGTTATGCTTGGATAAGAAAATAAACCTCCTATTCAATCCCACAGAAATTCAGAGAGCATCTAGTGATCCTTACTAGGGGCAATCATTGTTTTCTACATTTTAATCTATTTTTTGAGCCCATATTGACAATTTTTTTTTCATTTACAAAATACAAAGGAAAATCAACACAGATCTAGTTAAATGCAGGCTAACAGACAAGCTAGTTTGAGGTGCATGATGAAGGCTCAGAGTCAGTATGTGTCTTTATAACAGGTCTGTTTAACACGGTACTGTGATTTAGAAAACTGGAATTAAGCATTTTAATACATTTATTATATTTCCATGTATTACTTTATGGTACATGTATTATGTTATGAATATTAAATATGTTAATATAAAATTTAACATGACTAAATATTCAATTATGTACACTTACAGCACAACCAATTAAAAACCCAAAAAACAAAAAAACCAAACCTCCAAATCCCCATATCACAATTCTACAGAGCAATAAGTAAAAGCCCAGTTTTTAAGAATACCATCATATAGGCATTTACAGGGCTACCAAATGCATCATCAATATGGTTATAATAGTTTTGTGCAATCCATACAGAAAAAGAGCAAAAATTATATTATTAGAGAGAGCATTATCATTTCATAATGTCAGGACAAAGTAAAATTTACTCTGTAAACAGGCCTTCAGTGGTTTGAAGCATGGGAAAATGAAGTTCTCATTTTCTCAGTGATCATGTACTGTGTACTAGAGGCCTTAATATAAGACTCTTTAAACTATATCAGTAAATAATCTCAGTTCAGACGGGAAGGATTTACTGTTGCTAAGTGTAGCAAATAATTCAGAACAATGTTTTAAAATATGGATGCTTAAATGTAGGTCCCTACATAAAAATGGCCTATTTTCAAAAGTGTTGAGCTATGAGGTGCTTATCACCTGTGCAAATCAGGTCACTTTTACTTAATTTTAAATATGAACGTGGGCACCTAGCCAGTCGCACTCAAATGCAAAAACTTTGGCCTCTGCCTTCAAGTCAGCTAGCTTCTTAGGAATGATCACTGCGCTTTTACAAAACACTATTCCACTTATTATCCAGAATGAAACAAACTAGCTGTAAACCAATGGATCTGTGCACTGTCTGCTCTGAAGTAGATTTGGATTTTAAAAGAATGCTTCACGTGCTATTCTAAATGAAAAGGTGTAAACCATTGCTACTAAACAACAATGTATTACACTATACTGGCTTACATTAAGAGGCTGGATTTTGGTCCCATATTTTACTATTTCACTAGTACACACACACACACCACACTTCAAAGTTAGATATGTTGAATATTAAAGCCCACAGACAAAAATACAAAAAGTGAAATAAGTAATTGCAGCAATTTCAGAAATAAGGCAGAATACTTATTTCACACAGAGGTTTAAAAAGTTCATGTAAAGAAAAATACTTTAAAACAGTTTTTTACAGCACATTTGGCTCATGTAATGTAACTTGCATAAAAGTAAGCAATTCAATACTGAGAACAAATATAAATATTTATATATGCCTTTTAAGGAACAGTTGTAGATCTTGATTCTGATATCAAGCATATCTTATGTAAGACTGCTAATGTGTGTGAAGGGAATTCAGTCATTGCTAATTATTGGGTGAAGGTCCAGTAGCCAAGCTTTCAAAATTACACATTTTTCAAATTACTATGGACCTAAATATATTTCTAAACTATAGAAGTTTAATTACCTTAGTCTCAGAATATTCTTGTACGGTTCAATAGTCTTCAGTCTTCACTAATGTTATCTTTTAAAAAATGCAGGAACTTTTCAAGTGGTTTGAAAAACCCAGGAGTAGAATTTTTTTTTTCCCCATGGTGAATAAAAAGATTTAATTATGCACCAATCTGTGATTGTGCATATAACAAGTGTCTGATTCTTTGAAACTGCGTAAGTAAAACAGATGCATAGGATCTATGGTGTTATGAATATCAGTATTACAGAACAATGATTCATTTATCTGTGGCTGCTAGCACTGGTGTATGAATAAAGGAAATATGACATTTTTAGGAGCATATGCTGTTAAAGTGTCAAATAATAACTATATCTTGAAGTCATTAGATTTTCTAGACATTTCAATGGAATCTGCAGCAACAGAATTGACACTAACTGCAGTGCTGGAGCGCCTCAGTGAAAGTTCAGATGCAGGAATATGCCGTAATTCTCGGCGAGAGAATTTTATTGGAGTTGCTTCTTGAAGCTGTGTTATGATCTCTTTTGTGTGAGAACGAGAGAATAGTTGAGGATGAGATTTTGAAGGCTGTACTTCATCTAGTCTTGCTTGGTCTTCTGTTCTACTTGATAAATATGCTCCATTGTGTGCTAGCTCTGAAACACCTTCCTCAAGCTTGATTGCATTCTGCCACCACCTTAAGCCACTTGCTGGGCTGTCTGCTTCTCTCAGTTTTCCTGATTGTTTGCTATTTTCAAGTTTGGACATTGATTTGAATTCTGAAGAAACTCCTGCTTCTTGACTCGGTATCCTGTCAGAATCATCATTATCTAAAAGGTGGTTTTCCGGAAAGCAAATGGTTAGGACACAATTCCTATGAAACTCCCTCAGTCAAGGAATAGTTGTTTTTGCAGAACATTAACTGAGACATATAGTCTCAGGGCATTAACAGGGTTAAATATGAAAGCTATCCCCAGTAGTAGCCATTCAACATTGGTGTTTACACTATAGCTGTAAGCTATGTCAGTCCCAGGATACTTGACAAAGTGGGTGTAGTAATATTATTTAATGGACCAACTTTTGTTGGTGAGAGAGAGAAGCTTTCATGCAACGTTGTTGGCATTTGTCTCAGTCTGCTAAACAATCACCTCATATTTAATGACAGATTTAACGAGCTGTTACTTTCATCTGTCTAGGCATTTATACGTGTCTCTTCACTATTTCAATTGCTAAATGAGACTGATCCAAAGAACTGATGCATAATGCGTCAAATTTTCAAAAGGAACAAATAAAATTACACATGTAGTTATGCCAACAAATGCACAGTTCTGCCAGTTCAATGCTAATGTGCATGTTCGTTTCTTAGACTGGTTTTTGGAAAATCTGACCAATAAATTTAAAAATCAGCAGAAAAAAAAAGATTTTATTCTTTTCCATGAACATATACAACATATCCAAGAATAAATGAAAGGCAAGGTGAGATATTTAACTGCTGTGATGAAACTGAACCACCATTAGACTTTGTATCATTAGTATCATTCTGATCAAAACATTTTTAGAACAATTCAGTTGTTGCACAGATCATGCATTTTTCTCCAATTTCATGGCTAGGATCTACTTTTGAGACATTTACTATTCCTGAAACGTAGGCTTACTGAAAAGCTAAAAACTTTTACTGTAGTCTTTCCCACATTCAGTTAGAATTAGATCTTTAACATTACTGTTTGCAGTTAATATTCTATAGTGACGAAACAGTTGGCTCTTTATCCCACCTTGAATGGGCTGGAGGGAAAACATTCATCCATAAGATGCTCACAGTTGAGAGGAGGCACCATGGTCAGCATATAGTCAAAAGGGGGAACCTTTTGACTTACCCTGAATGGCCTGGAAAAAGTGACACATTGGAAGTAGGCTCAGAGAGAATTAGAGGGCCAGTGAGAAGGAGGCTAGAATCAATCAGTGATCTGGTTCTCTGGATATAAGATAACCATTTACACAGGACTGCAAAAGGAAAAGACAAAGAGGGTACCCCAACTAGGCATGCTATTGGCTGGTCACAGGTCAGTGGGATGTACAGGCCAGTAGCTAATTACCATCTTACTGCAGGATGGACTAGAAAGAGCAACATTGGTGCCCTTGGCCTGAAAAGCTCCCTTATAGCACAGTTGCCTTTGGTTCCCTCTCTACTGGGTTTTGCCCTAGAGCCAAGTGAGGAACTATTATATTTAATCTTTTTATTTTACTTGTATAAATCATGATCCCTTAGGTATCTGCAGCCTATTAGACCTAGTAGAGATTCCTTTCTTTACTCAATAAAGGCCTCTGGGTCTTCAGTAAAACCAACTAAGAGGTAAGCTTAAAAACTGAAGCAGCTCCAGCGCTTACCTCAGAGTCAGTGGTATGAATCACGCCACCACATATCTAAAACAGCGACCAGTGGTACCTCAAGATTTATGATATCTAGCAGCAAGGTCAACTAAATTATTTGAAAGCTTTCAGCTATTAAAAAATCTTTTATTTTCAACTGTTTGAGAAAAATATGGAAATCATGCTAGAATCCAGAAAACCAAGATGGTAGTCCAATGCAATTTTAAAAGGTACAGCATATAGCAAACTGTTGAGACTAGAAACAAATGCCTTCTTTCATTTGAATGCAAGGAAGGAATACACTAAATCTTCCAGGACATATTTTATCATAATTAAGAAACTGATTTGCTTAAGTCTGCTCAGATGTAGACATTTCAAAGCTCAAGACTCATTGACTGTGTCTAGAGTGTTGCTACTAAAAGCTGCATATTGTTTCTATTGTGACTACACCTACCATTAGTTGGTGCCATCAGCTGCTGAAATGACTCTCCCACCAGCTCCTTCAGTTTCTTCTTTAGTTCTCTGCTGATTTTCTTATAGAAAAACAAGTCTTTTTCCAATTGCTTGACTTTTGCTTCATACAGTTTAAGACTTTCTCCAATACCTTCGCCATCTTGTTCTACGATGACAACATTAATTGCAGCTTAAGTATGTTTCTTTTTTTACAGATACAAAAAGTAATCCAGAATACAAAATTATGTATATGACATGCTACAGCTCATGGTGGTTTTCTCCCAAAATTTAGAATTAACATTATGAAAGATATAATTTAGTTCTTAACAGGATTCCCCTGCACAACAGCAGAAAATTAAAAAACAGAAATATCTCCTGGGAGCTAAAGGCAATCAACACCAGCCAGGACACCCTCAGCATCTTAAAAGATTGGGCTCAAAGCCCATGTCTTCAAGATTTTCACCCACAGCCTTCCCACTTATGCACTCAAAGTAGTTCCACACAAGTGACATGTGATTCTGTGAGTCCAACAGGAGACATCTGGAACTTGACTACTCACAAATGTAATTGATCAAGAACTGCTGATACGTAACATGCCTGATGACAAAAAAACAAGGTGTCTAAGCTGTGGACCCAAAAATCAGCAGGTATGTTTGACCACTGGACTTTTAGGGAGTAACTGTGAGAACTCATGCAAAATATGATTTTTTAATTCAAATTTACATCAAGATCCACATTTATCTAAAAAAATCATTCAATTTTCTGTCATGTAAAAACTTAAACTGTTTCTTTCATACCTGAACTTATATTGTGACTATGCGCCAGTATTCTCTCATGCCATAAAATTAGGGTTTTTCTACAACTGTACAGCTGTGCCAGTTACTGAAGACACTGTACTCCAGGAGGCGAGCTTCTCCCAAAGGCACAGATACACCCTGCTCTCTGATAGGCAATAGCTCTGTCGACTGGAGAAGCTCTCCCATTGACATGTCACTATTTCCATCAGTAGTTAGAACGGTATAATCACATTGCTCAGGAGGCATGGAAAATTCATACCCTGAGCAATATGCCAACAAAAGTTTGCAGTGTAGGCCAAGGCTAGTGTATAATGAAATTGTAAGTTGTGGCTACATGTTTGATGGTTCAACAGAAATACTTGTTTTATTTTGTACACAGTGTTTGCCAAAAGAGATCCCAACAACTACCTTTGAAATAATGCACTATTAACTGTATCTTTTGTTCATGTTCTTTCTGCTGGAGGGTCAGTCTCCTGTCACACTGTAGTGTGAGGTGTTCGAGTGCTGATTCCAATTCACGTATTATGTTTTCCTGTTCTACGGCTCTCATTTCCAGCTCTGCAGTCTGCAGCTGTAATTTACGTTCTGTCTCACGCAGGCTAACAACCTAATAAAGAAATATTTTTATTTTTATTTTGATTAACAAGTAATTCCAAGTAGTGGGTAATGGAAACAGGCTCAACTTATGCTCTTTGTGAATAAAAAGGAGAAACAATTGAAGGAATGTAATTTTTTTTTAAATAAAACGTTATTGTACTGCCTGGAAGGTAGTAGCTTAATGCTATCACTGAGATTGATGACATATAACATGTCTGACAGAAAAAGAAATCAAAGTGCCTCAAGCTGTGTATCAAAAAATCAGCACCTATTTTGACCACTGACATCTGAGGGAATAATTATGAACACACACACACACAAAATATGATTCAAAATTTATCATTAAGTTCCGCTTTAAAACAAAATCATTCAATTTCCTGTGTCTCATGTAAAAACTGTTTTCCTTTCATACTGAAAATTATATTATGAATGTGTATGGGAAATCTGTATTATTATAAATTGATTGGAAAAAGAATTATCTAAATTGAACATCCTCAGCAAGTCATACTATAGAGAAGGCTCCTCCCTGCTCTTCGTATATTCCACTATCATGATAATTGCTGCAGAAAAGCACTTTTTAAAAAATATATATCTAGCCTATATGATTATGAAGAACATTAACAATATGAACCGAGTGTAAATTAATGTTATGTTGTCACCCTTATTTTGTAAATGCCTGCAACAACAGCTCTGTGAGATGTGACCTGTTAATCCATTTTAGTGGATTGTTTACTCAACTTGAAATGTCAGTGTGATGAGGTGTTTCACTGCTGTTAATTTTGACAAAAATATCTAGTGATTGTATTTATTTCATAGGCCCTAACTACTTCCCACACCTCAAAGCCCCAGTTGTCACCTACTCAGCTGCCAAAATCTCCAGCTTGTTTCATGAAAACTTATGATGCAGAGCAGTTACATGTTGTCAGTAAAATAATCCAAGTGCACTGTAAACAGAGCACTCAACCAGCCTAAAAATAAATTGAATACAATAAGCATAGGTGCTAAATGTAATGACTCTACATGTTTTCATATTTAATTTGTTTAAAAAATTAAAAACAAGTGCCACAGAATTTGCAGTCTGTCATTCGAATGCTGTATATCCATGTGTCTTGCTGCAATATCAAATCAAACCAGAGAACAAGATGCATTGTCTTGGATACTCGTCCATCATGTATGGAAAGAAAAATTGTGTTCTTCTGGAGCATTTGATTTAGGACATGTATATGCTGGAGGTATCAAGCAGGCAGTAATAAATCCTCATAGAATTTCTAAACACTACAGAGTAGTTAATAAATTTTCTAACATAAAAGCTGTGTGTACACTACAGAATTTTCTCGACCAAACTGTGATTTTTTTGAGAAAACCAGAAGAGCGTCTACACCTAAAATACGTTCTGCTGAGAAACTGTCAACAGAATGCAGAACTTTTCTCAGGCGAGTGCTATCACCCCCATACAAAGCAGACTAACACGGCTACCCCTCTGATACTTGGCATCCATGTGAGCCTGACTTCTGCGTCACCAAGGTGGTCAGGATGTGTGGACTCTGTCGACAGAGTGAGCCACTTTTAAGCGTACATGCATCATTTGACAGCAATTTTGCCAGAAGATATCTTCAGATAGTAACTTCTGTCAGCAGATTGCTGTAGTGTAGATGTAGCCAAAAGAAATTTCTGCCAACATGAAGTAACAGTTTTGCACCTCATGAAATATAAGGATGAATTAATTACTAGATACGGGGAGATATCATAGAGATCTATAAAATCATGACTGGTGTGAAGAAAGTGATTAAGGAAAAAAGTTATTTACTAGTTCCCTTAACACAATAACTGGGGTCACCAAATGAAATTAAAAGGTAGCAGGTTTAAAAAAATGAACAAAAGGAAGTATGTCTTCACGCAGCGCACAGTCAATCTGTGGACCTCCTTGCAAGAGAATTTTGTGAAGACAGGACTCAAGGGAGTTCAAAGCAGATAAATTCATGGAGGTTAGGTCTATCAATGGCTATTAGCCAGGATGGGTAGGAATGGTGTCACTACCCATTTTGTTAGAAGCTGGAAACAAGTAACAGGAAAAGGATCACCTGATAATTTACCTGTTCTGTTCATTTCCTCTGGTACAGCTGGCATTTGCTGCTTCTGGAAGACAAGATACTGGGCTCGATGGATTTTTGGTCTCACTCAGCATGGCCATTCTTATGTTATCTTGGCTATGTCTACACTAGCCAAAAACTTCGAAACAGCCATGCAAATGGCCATTTCGAAGTTTACTAATGAAGTGCTGAATATACATATTCAGCGCCTCATTAGAATGTGGGAGGCTGCGGCACTTAGAAATTGACGCGGCTCGCCCAGACGGGGCTCCTTTTGAAAGGACCCCAGCTACTTCGAAGTCTCCTTATTCCTATCTGTTTTTGGCTAGTGTAGACACGGCCCTTACGTTTTACTGGACAGGAAATTGTTGGTTGTTTAAGGACTAGCAAACATGACCAAATGCAAACGTACACACAGCTTCAAAAATAGGGTTGATTTCCCAAAGCTGAGGAAAATTGATTGGGAGGAACAATTTAGGAAAAAAGTTAATGAAAATTGGGACTTTTCTAAGAAGAGCTTATTAGGTGGCCAAAAGACATGATTTCACCAGTAAGAAAAAAGAGAATTTTAGCTAAAAGAAAATCCTGATTCAGTGACAAAAGTAAAGGAAAAATTACATCCAGAAAAGGCACAAGTGTTCAATAAATATTTCTGTTCTGCATTTGGTTAAATGAAGGATGTACTCATCTCATATGAGGATGATTAAGTATTCTCAAGTCCATTAGCAACTGAAGCATGTTGAATATTATCTGCTAGGGATAAGCATCTGAAGAATCAGTAACTCAGATAATTTGAAGCCCAGAGCTCTAATGATTGAGAAGGCTCTGGCCTGCTGATGTTAATTTTTAATAAATTTCACAATATGAGGTTATTCTAAAAGCTTCAAGAGTGCTAATATTAAACCGATATTCAAAATGGCAGATGGGAAGACTAGGGTCAGTATGAATCAGTTAGTCTGACATCTACCCCAAGCAAAATAATAGAAAACCATTCATGAAAGAGTCACTCTCTCTCTGTCGCTGGGTCAATATTTACATGCAGAAGAACTACTTCAGTAAGAAAAACAGAGAGCGCCATCCCCAAACAACCTATAACTCAGGGGTTAAGGAACTCTCCTGAAAGATAGGACGCCCAAGCTCAAAGCCCTGCTCCACGATGGGCAGAGTGGTAAACTGAACCTGGGTCTTTCACATCATTAGTGATTCTTCTAGGCATTCGGCTAAAAGTTTTAAGGTATTGTACACCACCGTCATTACCTCTTGCTTCTCATTTTTATTAAGAAAAGTGTATAAGCCAGATCATCCCAACTCCAGGGGAGGGTTCACAACTGTGAACCCAAAGTACAGAAGGACACCTACAGTCTCTTTGAGGAGCTGATTTTAGGTCACACCCCTCCCGTCAGCACTGGTGAGCTTAGGCTGTTCCCAACTCTGTACGCATACTTTTGTGATTCCATTTTCTGGGCACTTAACTCTGCCTGTGCACTGCATAAGAAGGCTGTGCACCTCACATGAGGTTGTAAATTCCATTATGTGCCAGGGCACCTAAAAGAAGTTAGGCACTGCAACACCCAGTGCCGTAACACCAAAGTCATCTAAGCTCCTTGTTGCTAGAAAGATAGGGACATGGATCAATAATGGAAGGAGAGCACCCTTACTCACCATATCTGAATATAAACTTTGTAGGTTGGCAACATTTGAAAGGATTCTGACAAACCTGACATGTACAAGTTGAATACCGTTTAGAGAAGCGAGAAAGACCGCACAGTATCTGGCTCAGAACATGAGAGACAGAGCATAGCTTCAGCAACCGTCACTGAAAACATGATTTTTAAAAGGAAATTTTCTTCTCTTTTGGTGGCTGGGAGGAGTTGGGGGAAGGGCCAGCAGATAGGCCTAAGAATTGGAACCGTTTCATTTTATTACCTGTGTAACCAGTGAACAATTAAATACAGTTTAATATTATTCATCAGCCAAAACCTACCTTGCTGAAATATTTGAAGAGAATAGCTCTAATCTCAGTAGCAGACAGGGAGACAAGTTTTCCCATTACATTGGCCTTGCTCTGCATAAGGATTTGAGACGAGTCTCTAAGCGAGTGCTGGCGATTCTGAATATTTTCATTCTTATAGTCAATAGCAGCCTCCAAAGCTTCAATCTCTTCTTCTAGATAGAAAAGGGCATGTTCTTCCTACAAATAAGAGCAGAAATGAGGTATCATTTTTCATTTCAACCAAGAACTATGCAAATGTCAGTATACACCCCAATGTTTGTATGTTCATTCTATTACACAGACTCTCACTGTTCTGAGAGGAACTGCAGTAACATACTACAAATTGAGAAATACATTTAAAAAATAAAAGTCTGACTGTTTCTTCTTTTTCACTATAAGTTAAATACACTACTGAAGACAGAGTCTCAAAAGAGTCTGCACACTATAAGTGGGCCCTACTTCACCCTAATTTAATATAAGTTAATTATGCTGATTGGCAGGATTTCCACTTTGCACTGTTTGGGTATCTGGTAATATCTGTAGCTACACAATTTATCACAATGGAAATTGGGGGATATTTCAGGTGAGGTTTCCTTCTCCCAAAATCTAGGGGAAAGTCCACAGAAGTCATTATTAAAGGGTAAAATTCCTCATGCAATGACCTAATATAACAAGAACTGTCTGGGAAAATGATTGTAATTCACTGAAGTTTTTCAAAACGTTAAGAATTTTTAATTATATGGTTATTTAGAAAACTGGAACATGTGGACATTCTAAAAAAGTAACACAAGAAAATAACTGAAAAAGATCTTGATCTTCTAAATTGAAATTACATGTAAATTTACAGTTGTAGTAATTAAATGTACTTTATTATATAGATAATCTTAACAGAACATCATGACAGCTACAATTTTTTACTTTTAGTTCACTGTTTAAAACAGAAAGTAACTTAGAAGCTTCTTTATTAGGATCCTGAAATAGAGTGTCTACAAATGTGTAACTTTCATAGTGAGGATGAATCTATGTCAGCAGAAGGCAAATGAAACACAAATGGATGGAATAGTGCTTTTTATTAATTTTTGGATTATAAGGAAATTATTATCCAATATAAATTATTGGATTAGTAGGAAAGCTCACTCTCCAGATTGTCACCTTGTTGTGGCGAGTGTGCTGGTGGGTTCCAATGAACCCAAGAGAGATGCCTTAAGGGTCTCATACTCTCAGCAGGGTCATCATGGTGGCCAGATCAAGGGGGAGGGTCCAGATGAAGAACGATCCTAAGAGTCCTCAACAGCAGAACAGGCGTAGGATAGCAAAGGCAATGCCACAATGGCTGTGAAGGCGGATGAGGGTTGCAGCAGACAGGAGACTCCCAATCATCATGGATCCCATGTCACTGGACCTGAGCTTTCTATCCATCAAGAATCATGTGGTGACTGCAGTGCAACAGTCACCCCATGTTAAAAGAAGTCTCGCAAAGTCATCTTCCTCAACGTACTACTCTCCTAAACTTAAGTCCTATGGCGACTGGTGAAAGGAGCAGCACTGTGACATATGGAAGCTTTTAGTCATGAACCAGCACATGGTTCCAGGACATGGTGGATGTATGTATCAGTTGTTCAGTTTCAAGGAGTGAGGTGGTAGAATGGTCCGGCTGCTGCGTCCATGACAGAGCAGTCCTACTTAGGATCTGCTTTGCTCACTCAACATGGGGAGGAGGCCAGGAAAGGTGCCATAAACATAGCCCACCTCAACCCTCCCCCTCCCCGACTGGATAGCTACGTCCAGTGGGTTCACCTCTATGCAGTTGAAATCAAACAGTAAACTTTGGAACAGGGAATATTTGGACTTTAATGGACAATCCAGACCCGAAAGCTGCATGGGAATTATCACCTGTGAACTGCAATGATTCAACATGAATACAGCTGCCCTGGTAGAAATGCATAGGCCAGAAGAGAAGGCGGCGAAGGATACACATTTTTCTGGAAAGGAACCCCAAAGGAAGAAAAAAAAAAAATTCATGGAGTAGGATTTGCCATCAAAAACTGACAAAGATCCTATCTGAAGTCACTATCAGCATCAACGAGCATCTCATCACTCTCTGCTTGAAGTTTGCCAAAAACCAACAGGCAACTATCATAAGTGCTTATGCACCAACTCCAGACAATGAAGATGATGCAAAGGAGAAGTTCTACACCAAATTGGACACAGTACTGAAAGACACTGCCAAAGAATACAAGATTATTCTCTTGGGGAATTTCAATGCTAGGTTCTGGCAGACTACCAGTGGGAAAGAAGGATTCAGCAACAGCAACTCCAATGGACTGCTCCTCCATCTGAAATGTGCAGAACAGGAGCCTATCATCACCAACACCTTCTTCTGCCAGAAAAACAAATTTAAGCCTTCATGGCAACATCCTTTATCAAAGCACTGGCACCTCACAGACAGTGTCACTTCTGCACTCAGGATCTGCATGATATCCCTCTCACACGTGCAATGAGCAGTGCGGATGACTGCTGGACCGATCATCCTCTTATTCAATCCACAATGGCGATTAGGATTGTCACCAAATGGAGAAGTCACAGGAAACTGATATGACTAAAGATCAACATACATGGCTTGAAGGAGCCCATCAGATGAAGTGACTTCCAGATAGTGCTCCAAAGGAAGCTGCCAACAGGACACCCTGAAGATGTGGAAGAACACTGGTGTAAACTGACAAATGCCATCATTGGAGATTGTGGAGAAAGCATTGGCTACCAGTCCAATAAGTATCAGAATTGGTATGATGAGAACAATGTGGAAATTAAACCCTTGATTGAGTCAAAAAGGGAAGCCTTTAGGACCTGGCAAAATGACATCAACTGCACAACGAAGAGAGGAGCACATATCAAGGGCAAGGCAGAAGTCCAATTTAAAACAAGGACTCTGGAAAAACCAGTGATGGACTGAGAAGGCATGAGAACTCCAGCATCTCTCAGACATCAACAATGCAAGAGGTTTCTTCAATGCTACCAAACCTGTTTATGGACCGAGAAACCATGGAATCTATCCCGAGATCAAAGGATCGTACCCAACTCTAGAAAGACAATGACGCCGTTGCTTCTTGCTAGAGGGAACACTATAGTGAGCTCTTAAACGCTCTCCACTGTGATGCTAGAATCCCTTGACCAAATCCCTCAGCAACCACCTAGAGAAAATTTTGCAACACTTCGTCTCCTGAGTGAGGTCCAAGCTGCCATCAAAGTGATAGAGTGCAACAAGGCAACTGGACTAGATCAAATCCCTCCCGAAGTCTTCAAAGAAGGCAGATCAGAGCTCCACAGATAACTCCACATTCTGATTCTCAAGATCTGCGATAGGGAGCAGATGCTGTGACAGTTCAGAGACACACTGATCATCAGTCTCTTCACAAAGGTGAACACGGTGAACTGTGGAAACTATTGTGGCATCTCGCACATGGCATCTGCCATGGCAACAGCAGGGAAGATCTTAGCTTGAATCCTTGCAAACCAACACTTGCCACTCTCAGAAGAAATTCTCCCAGAACCCCAGTGTGGCTTCCAACCATTCCAAGGAAGAGCGGACACAATCTTCACCTCCTGGCAACCCCAAGAGAAACGTCGTGAACAAAACCAAGCCTTATACATGAGCGTCACTGACTGACCAAAGCATTCAATTCAGTCACTTGTAGTGCCCTATGGACCATCCTCTCAAAGACTGGCTACCCAAATATTCATTAGCATCTTAAGGCTGCTTCAAGACTGCCACAGTATTGAGTAACACCAGATTCCAAAGAGATCTCTGAGGTCAAAATGGGAATCAAAGAAGGCTGCATCATTGCCCCATCACCGTTCTGCATCTTCATCACCAAGATCCTTCACCTTATTGATGACAAGCTCCTAGATTGCGTGAAGCCTGTCTATAGAATGAACAGGAAGCTTTCAATCTCAGGAGACTTCAAGCTAAAAGCAAGACCTTCATGACCTCGACTATGGAGTGCTAGTACATGGATGACAACATGGCTGTTGCTCTCTCTCCCACAGCCCTTCAGACCATTTTAACTGCTTTTTCTGAAGCATACGAAAATCTTGGCCTCACACTGAACATGAAAAAGACCAAGGTGTTCCACCAACCCTCGCCGATGGGACAATCTCATGTACCGTCTATTGAAGTCAATGGAGAACTGGTGGAAAATGTGGAGTACTTCCCATACCTTGGAAATCGCCTTTCCACTAAAGTTTAAATTGATGCAGAAATTGAGCATTGTCTGAGCAGTTCAAGCCCTGCTTTTGCCTGCCTGAGATAAAGTGTCTTCGAGAACCGGGACATCTACCTCAAGACAAAGCTCCTTGTACACCGTGCAGTGGTTGTTCCAATGCTACTGTAATGCATGTGAAACCTGAACAACATACAAGCATCATGTGAAGGCACTTGAACAATATCATCAATGCTGCCTCAGGAGAATCCTGAATATCTCTTGGGAGGATTGATGCACAAACATTAGCGTTCTGGAATAGGTGAACATGACCTGCATTGAAACCATTATCATTCATCAACAACTTTGTTGTACTGCTCACATGGTTTGTATATCTGATCAGCACCTCCCAAAACAAATTGTGTTTTGCAAATTGGAGGAAGCACAGAGGAACATTGGGAACCAGCGGAAGCAATATAAGGACATGCTGAAGGCACGTATACAGCATCATTGTTAACACTTGGGAGAGCCTTGCCCAAGACCATCCCCAGTGGACAACGATAACCCATGAGGGGGCAGCACAGTCTAAGAGGTCCCAGCATAGTGCGGATAAGGAGAGGCAGAGAAGTAGAAAAAAAAATTAAAAACTGCCTCACACCCCTACAACAGCTACCAACACCTGCCCCTTCTGTGATAAGATCTGCAGGTCTGGGATCAGGCTGATCACCCATCAACAGACTCACAAATAGGAGGGTGACATGAAGACATCCTACTCATTACTGAGTAACCACCAAGAGCGGGAAAGGAAACAGCTGACTTGGAAGTTTTAACTAGGCTGTGTCCAGCAGTGACAGACATTTATAGGCAGTTTTTTCTCTTGCTTCCAACGACAGATGTCAGATCACTATGTTATGAAAGAACAAGGGCGGATTGTCAGGACACCAGCTGGAATGGATTTCCAAACTGAAATATTAGCTACCAAGCCGGGCTACTATCATTGTAATTACTGTAATTTATGTCATGTTCCTAATTACAGTTTTAATATTTTCACAAAACAGTTAAAATTTCACAATTCTAGTTTTTTTGATATTTGGAAACACAGAGACCATGATTAGAAAGCTATTATTAGTTCCTATTTTAATATAACAAATAGCTGTATTTACTTACTTCAGGGGACAACACTCTACCATTTTTAAGTTTCTCTTCCACACTATTTCTTCTTCTGAGCAGCTGGTCCCTTTCTTTCTGAAGAACCTGAACTTCTTCCAACATCTGTCTCCTCTCTTCACTGGCACTAGTCTGGAGCTGTACACTTTTATCACACAATTCCTTGTCCAGCATACTCAGGCGGGTAGATAATTTCAAGCTATCTTTGTTTAAAGCCTAAAAAAACCTCAAATCCATAAGTGGTACAAAAATGCTATCCATATATAACAAAACTCTACACAGGTTAGATTGCAAATCTGTCAGGGTAGGGATGTGTGTAGAGTGCACAGCACAATGAAGCCCCAAAACTATTTTGGCACTATCATAATGTAAATATTTACTACTAATTATACAAGTGATGGAACGCTCAACCTCAGCTTTCTACATGAAGTTAAATCACAATTTAGTCATCACCAATTAGAAAGACACAGGCTATTAAGAAATGTATTTACGTTAATATTTATTTTTTATATTTTAAACCAAATAATAGCCAAAAACATATTTTGTTCTCAAATTTCAAAGGGACCAACCAAAATTGCCCAAGTAGAATACCTTTGCACTTTGTATCCAGAACGCAAGTGTTTTACAAAAGGCAAAGAAATATCATTATTCTACATTATTCCCAATTTTAGAAGTCAAAAGAAATTGAGGACTGGCTTGCTTTAAGATTACTCAGTTGCAACATCAGGGAATGAAACCCATACTGCAGATTCTGCTCCTAATATGCTTTTTCCTGGACTCTCAATGGTTTTGTAATAATAGTTACACAATGTTACACAGAGTACCTGGCTAGATCTTAGTTTCTTGATTTCCAGATGTCGCTTCTCCTGTAATAATGCTTCTTTCTTGTTTATGATAGCTTCTCTTTTCTTTAAGTCTTCTTCCAGTTCTTCTAATTCTTGACGTTGATGCAGTACCTTCTCTAGTTCGTCATCTAACCATTTCCTTTGCTCTTCCTCTTTCTACATTTAAAAAAAAATGAAAAGACATGGTATTTAGTCAGGACTCAAATATTGCCTTTGTGCAGCATTCTAAAAGTACAGTTTTTTTCCCATCTAGAATAACAACTCTGTCACTTTCGGTTTTCGATAATTTAATCAAAATTAACATTTTCATGGTACATCTGGACTACACAGAAATGACATGATTATCTGTTTTCCTTATACCCATCCCTCTGCCATTATGGCCCCCTAAATAAAAACAACGTAAGTTTAAAAAAAAGAAAAAAGAAAAAAAAAAGGAAATTTTTGTTTATTAGCTAACCTGCTTTGGGGTTGGGTGTTGTGGTGAGGGGTGTCATGCTGTTGGAGGTGGTTTCATAAAGGGCAAGCAAACAGCATGAGGGGTGGGAGTTGCTGCTTAACAGCCGCAGATTCAGTCCCTACCCATTCATTCATAAACTTGGTTTTCAAGGCATCCCTGATTTGCAATGCACCCCTCTGTGCTCTGATAATTGCCCTTGTGTCTGGCTGCTGCTAATTCCTGTCGAGAATATCTGCCTCTGCCCCCCATGCTGGCATGAAAATTTCCCCCTTCGCCTCACAAATATGAATACAGCAGGCACCTAGGACAAGGGAAATGTTTTCTTTGCTGATGTCTAAGCAGGTAAGAAGGCACCTGAACCTAGCTTTTAAATGGCCAAAAGCACATTCTACCACCATTCTGCACCTGCTCAGCCTGTAGTTGAACTCCTTAGTGGGGTCCAGGATGCCTGTGCATGGCTTCACGAGCCAAGGGAGCAAGGGGCAAGCAGGGTCACCCAAAATCACTATGGACATTTCCACATCCGCAATGGTGATTTTCTGTTCTAGGAAGAAAGTACTACTCTAAAACCTTCTAAACAGACCAGAATTCCTAAAGATACATGCATCATGCACCTTTCCCAACCATCCCATGCTGATGTCAGTTAAATGGGTGTTGTGATCCACCAATGCCTGCAACACCATGGAGAAGCACCCCTTGCAGTTTATAGCCAGGTGGTCCAGTGGCAGGATGGAGATGTGTGTTCCATTTATGGCCCCAGCGCAGTTAGGGAACCCCATGGCAGCAAAACTGTCCACTATGTCCTGCACTTTCCCCAGAGTCACTGCTTTCCTCAGGAGAAGGTTAGTGATCACCTTGGTACCTGGATGACAACAAGCTCCACAGTAGATTTGCCCACGCCAAATTGACTTCCCACTGGTCAGTAGCTGTCTGGAGTTGCAAACTTCCACAGAGCAATTGCCACATGCTTGTGAACTGTCAAAGCAGGTCTGGTTCTGGTATCACTGTGCTTCAGGGTGGAAGACAGCAACTCACAAAGTTCCATGAAAGTGGCCTTACACATGTGGAAGTTTTGCAGCCACTGCTGATCATCCCATGCCTACAAAATGATATGGTCCCACCAGTCTGAGCTGGTTTCGCAGGACCAGAACCTGCACACCACAGTGTACAATGTATCCAGTGCTGCCACTAGTTCTGCACTCCTCTTCCAACCTCAATACGGTAATGTCCCCTGCCTCAATGCACTCGTTCTCCAGGGGCATTAAGTTCAGAATATACTGCAGTACAGTGTGGGACATCACCATAAAAACACTCCACAAATGGTTGAAGCATCTCAGGATCCATGTTACCCTCCGTAATGGTGTGTGGCAGGCCATTTTCTTTCAAATGTGGGAAGTGAGAGAAATGCACTCTGGGATGCACACCCAGAACCACTTGCTGCACCTTTTTTCTCCACAAGACATTGACATACAAACCCAAAATGCAATGGGGCTGCAGGAACTGCAGGATATGTGCCCACAATGCACTGCTGCCACAGTCAAACTTAGGTAATTTAATGGGGACACACTAAGTCAACTTTGTGAGCAGGTGTGGACACTCAGCTTTGACTTTATAAAATCTAGTGTTAAAAATACAATTTTATTCACAAATGCAGATGCACCCTTAGTATCCTCTTTTTCGATAGAGGCCAACGTCAGGAGCACCAGAGAGAATCAACAGAACAGGCAATCACCAAGTGATCCATCCCCTATTGCTCATTGCAAGCTTCTGGCAAACGGAGAGTAAAGATAGCATCCTGACCCATCCACTGATGGACCTATCCCTCCATGAACTTACCTAGTTAAAAAAACAAAAACAAAAACTACCTGTTATGATCTTGGCCTTCACAATATCTTCTAGCAAAGAGATCCACAGGTTGACTGTGCATTGTGTGAAGATATCTCCTTCTTTTTCTTTTAGACCTACTGCATCTTAAATTCTCACAGAATTTCCTGGGCCCCCATGCTGCCTCCAACAGGCTATTATAAACTCCAGAACCCAGCAGAGGATGGGGGGCTGAGGGCTCTGTGTGTTAGCTACTGGTTGGGGATGAGCTCGGGGGTTCTGTCCTGAGGTGGGGTGGCAGTACTAGGGATTCTAACCTGTGCAGTGCCAGGGCCCCGCACTTTGGTGGCATGGCTCTGGGCTTCACCTTCAGGTCAGGTAGTCTCAAGGCTTCCGCCCCATGAGGGGCACACACCAGGGCTCAGGGCAACAGCCTCATAAGGAGGTGCTAGGATTTAAGGATTCAGTCCTATGGGGCACATCAGGACTCGGGGCTTCAGCCTTGCAAGTCTGCAAATATTTACTTAAATTCTGCTCTGGCCAAATTTATACCCTGCATGTGGCCATCACAAGGCATATACATAACTTAAGACATATGGGGGAGCTTCTCTATTTGGTGAAGAGCTGACAGATTGAATAGAAAGGTTCATCTACTTGCAACTGATATATCTTACTGGACCACCAGCAGGAACTAAGATTGTTGACTTGACTTTCTGTTCTGTAACTCAGGATCACATACTGGATTCTATTGTAGTTTTCAAGAAATGATTAAAATCCATCTAGCTTCTCTCTAAAGCTGTTACTACATGTGCACAAAACTTCGAAATAACTGGTCCTCTTTCAAAAGAGCAGGCAGACTATCCACATGTGTAACACTGTCTTTCAAAAGGAAAATCGAAGGAAAGGGGCACAAATGGTGAAATCCGAACGCCAATCCCATATCAGGAAGATCGTCCCCTTTCAAAAACTAAATCGAAAGAATACACGTGTAGACACTCCACATTCAGCTCTTTTGAACAACAGGTCCGCCATGGTACCAGTCAGCTGGAGCATGGGGCCGCTCCAGCCAGCAGCAGTGGGGCTGTATAGTCCCTGCATCCAGACACCTTAAAGCAGCACGCATGCAGGAAACCCATGGCAGGAACCTGAGAGTATGCTAGGAGCAGCCCCTGCACGTGCTCCAGCCCCACACTCCCAGCGCCAAAACCATGGCAAGCAGCCAGCTCCCAAGTGAGCCCCATGGCCCCTCCTCCGAGCCCCTGCAGGGCTCCCACTGGGAGACAAAAAAAAAGGATCACCTCCTGGACGGAACATGAGCTGTGGGACCTCCTTGGCCTCTGGAAGGAGGAAGAGGTCCTACACAAGATGGGGATCAAGCGGTGGAATGCTGCTGACTTCGACCACCTGGCACAGGGCCTCCTGACCAGGGGCCACCCGGAGCATACCATGGAGCAGGTACACTCAAAGGTGAAGGAGCTGTGGCAGGGCTATGCCCGGGCCAGGGACCAAGCCAGACGCTCCAGGGCAGCTCCAGCCACAGGCCACTATTACTGGGAGCTCCGGGGCATCCTGGGGCCCTGGGAGAGCTCTCCACCCCCCAGCGTTCCTGGACATCTCAGCGGAGGAGCCACAGCTGAAGAAGGAGGAGTACCCCGGACCACAGACCGCAGAAGGCGAGGGCACCACAGAGTGGTTGAGTGAAGAGGGGGACCGGGCCATATACATCCCCTCCTGCTCGTCCACTGGGAGCCAGGAATCCCTGGACATCATCAAGTGACCCTCCAGTACGTACATGGAGGGGCGCACACCCTCTTTGCAGGGTGTGGGTGACACAATGGCTAGTCGGCCGCACACAGCACTGGTAGTCCCGGGCCGCACACAGACCAGCCCCGCAGGGTGTGCGGCACCCCGTGGTGGCCCACCAGCAATGTCCAGCACCCGTCTTCAGTGGGCAGCGCTGCAAGCAGCACACGGGGTGGTGGCTGGTCAGTGCTGGACAGCACTTGGGGCCTGTACACTGCAGGGCGGGATGGGCGACCTACACGAGACCCCTGGATGCACCCCCATTGGCCAGGAGGCCCAGCCCCTGGGGTGGGGGGGTCGGTGCCCCTTGGGGGGGCAGGGGCCCCATGGGAGGGGCTTGCGCAGGTGGACCACAACGAGGTCCCCTCTGTCCGGGGCACATTACTCACATGCTGTCCCCCTCTCCATGCAGCCGCACAATCTGTGGGCTAGGAGAGCCCTGCACTGTCCCTCGCCCGCTATAGTCCCCTCCCGCAGACCTCAGAGGTGCTCGGATGCCACCCCACGCAGCGTGCCGTCGGGGCCACGGCTGGAGGGCCCCCCAACCGGGCCAAGGAGGACCCAGCCAGCCAGCTCCAGGCCAAGGTGGGCGAGCAGCACCTGCGGCTTGCCAAGGCCGAGATGAAGTGGCAGAGGAGGGCCTGGGAGAGGCTTCTTAGCACCCTGGAGGGCATTGGCCAGACCCTTTGGGGGCATGCAGCCAATGTCACCCGCCTCTTGGCCCCCTCCCCAGCAGCTCCCTTGGCTGAGCCTGCCCCCACTGCCCCCAGCAGGCCCACTCCCTGGCCTTACCTGCTGGTGCTCCCCACACCCACTCCTCCCCGCTGGGGACCCTGCACCTGGGGAGGCAGGGGTTCCAGCGGCCAGCAGGGCTCATGGCCCACCATCCTGGCCCCAGAATGAGCCCCCTGCCCCTTTTCAGGTTAGAGTCCCGCCCCTCCTGTACATAGCTCACAATGCATGGTCTCGATAAATGTTTATTCACTATACACCACCCTATGCTGTGCTCCTCAGGGGTATGGTGGGTGGTGGATGTGTGGGTGCAGTGCTGGTGGGGGTGTTGGGGACGGTGTATGGCGGGTGTGCATGGGGTGTGGGTGTGCATGTGGGTCAGAGGTGGCTGGTCAGCAAAGGCCTGCCTGAGGGCCTCCCATATGCGGTGGCCATCCTGGTGGGCCTGGTGGATGGGGGCAGTGCCCGGCTGCCCGTAGACAGAGTGGACGGAGGGCCCCCCCGGAGACATAGGCGTCCCCATTTCCCTCCACAATGTTTTGGAGGATGCAACAGGTGCCCACCACCTGGGGTATGTTCAGGACCCCAACCTCCAGCTGCGTGTGGCAGCACTTCCACCTCCCTTTTAGGTTCCCGAAGGCCCACTCCACAACATTGCGGGCATGGTTGAGGCGCTGATTGAATGCCTCATGGGTGGGATCAAGGTGTCCCGTGTATGACCTCATGAGCCACAGCTGCAGGGGGTGTGCCGCATCTGCCACCATGCAGAGCGGCATGGTGACGTCCTCTGTCACTGGGATCTCCCACTGAGGGATGAATGTGCCAGCCACCATGCGCTGGCAGAGCCCGGAGCTCTGGAAGACCCAGGCATAGTGGATGCGGCTGACCCAGCCCGCACAGGTGTCACTGAACCAGCTCCTAGCATCTACCAGGGCCTGGAGCACCACCACATGGTAGCCCTTTCTGTTGATGTACTGGCCGGCGCTGTGTGGCGGGGCACAGATGGGAACATGTGTGCCATCCAAAGCACCAATGCAGTTCGGAAAGCCCAGGTCCTTGAAGCCAGCAATAGCGTTGTCCAGATCCTCCAGGCAGACGACCCTATGGAGCAGAATCGTGTTGATGACTCTGATGACCTGCATGTGGGGGGAGAGGGACATGTGCTCTAGTGCAGGTGTGGCAGGCCGTCTTCCCCGCCACCTTGGACCTGTGCTGCCCCCCTTCCCATCTGGTCCCAGCCCCATCTGACTCCCTAGCCTCTCCCATCCAGCCCCTTGCAGCAGTGGGTTCCCCTCGCCCCAGCACCCCCACCTGTGGGGGACGCGTGACCCAGCTCTACCTTACCTGCATGAGTACGGCCCCAACGGTGGCCTTGCCTGCCCCGAACTGTTGTCCCACAGAGTGGTAGTAGTCCAGGGTGGCCAGCTTCCAGATGGCAATTGCGACCCATTTCTCCAGGGTGAGGGCTGGCCGCGTGCAGGTGTCCTGGTGCTGGAGTGCGGGCATGAGCCAGTGGCAGATCTCCTCGAAAGTCTGCCTTGACATATGGAAGTTCAGCAGCCACTTTTCCTCGCCCCACTCCCCTAGCACCAGGCACTCCCACATCAGTGCTGCTGGGGTGGGTCCAGAGGTGCTGAGGCACCCTGGGGGGCGCACAGCAGTGCCATGGGTGGGCAGACCCCCCCGGGGACTGCCCAGCCACCCGATGAGATTGGGTGCTGCTGCAGCGATGCTGCACAGCACTGCCAGCAGTGTGTCCATGATGAGGGTGTCCTCCTCCAGGAGCTATCGCTGTGCCTCCATCTTGAGTGTGAGCAGGCTCTGCCAGGCTGGGGACAAGCTGGGCAGCACTCAGCTCGTGAGGAGTGGAGGGAGGAGTCCTTTAAAGGGAGCTGCTGGCTGCAGCCCCAGAAGGCCTTGTTGGCCATGGGACCCTGTCCGCGGGGTTTCCTGCCTCCCTTGTTTCAAAAGAGGGCTTGGAGCCATGTAGCCGCTCTCTTTCGAAAGACCGCGGTGGCACTTCAACAGAGTGGATTGAAATGCCGATCTGCTAATGGCATCTGGTCCCTCCCTTTTGACAGCCGCTATTTCGACTGCTGAATGTCTATTTTCGCCCTTTCGAAAGGGTGCTCATGTGTAGACACAACTTAAAGTGAATCGCATTAGGGCTGTTCATAACTTCAAAGTATTCAAAAAAGCATCTGGAGCCAAAAAGCTGTCTGTATTAACTCCCAACACTGGAGTACCAGAGCAGCCAATACTACAGAGATTCAAGAGAATACAAACAGCCTTGAACAACCACAGTACTCATGAGAAGAGCTGGACAGGGACAGAATTATTTTTCTTACTTTGTCTCCATATGAAAGGCTTTCTGAACCTCAGCCTTCCACTCACTTCACTCAGTTGCCCATTTCCTGAGTGCACTCATTGCACTGAGTTGTTCATTCACTCTTGGTCCTGTATGCAGGCTTGGAATAACCTATGCAGCATTGCTACAGAGGTTGCTGCACTAATATTGTTCCAATAACAGAAACTCTGATCAGGATTTTCCAGATCTGAAGAAGTGGGTCTGTCTGAAAGCTAATAAATTATTTTGTTAATTTTTAAAGTGCTACAAGACTGCCTTTTTTTTTTTTTTTTGTTAATTCTGTGAGCCTTGAAACTATTCGCATGGAGGGCAAGGTGGGATTTGTCACCCTCCAACCCACCAGCTAATCTCACCCAGTAGATGCCCAGAGGAAAGGGTAAAATAACGCACCCAGATGCTGGCAAAATCTACTGCAACCCAAAGCCAGTACAACAGAAACACTATCACTGGGCCAACGAGAAACTATGTTCACTGTACCACAGTAAAGACAAACTATAACCATTAGTGAGAGCAAGGGCCTGCAAGCAGAAGTTTTACCTGCTCCCTGCGGGAGGATTACATTTTGTTTTACCAGGGTGACCAATTTATTCCTGCTTCATCTAACAGTTATTTTGAGTACAATTATGCCACTCAACAAACCATTTCTTCCCTTCTCACCCACAAGACTAATCTAGGGTTGGGGTGAGGAAAGAGGAGTGTTGCCTCCCATCCCCTTGCTTATCAAGCCCACCAAATTTAGAATAAATCAGCTACCTGTAACTGCTGTGAAGTTCCTGCAGAATTTTTCTTCTTTTTAAAACCTGCAATTTCTTCATTTTTAAGTTTGAGAAGTTTTTGCTGTTGCTCTGTCTTTAACTGAAGTTCCTGTAAGTAAGAAAATAAAACTGTTTTCCTGGCCTTGCTGAGTCTTTTGTGATCAAATTCTATTGTTTTTTTTCTGGAGTCCATATAGGGGTATACTATAAGATTGTCTTTCCACTAATCGAAGCTGTATTGTAGTTATAGGAGGCAAACAGTAAAATAAAGAAGTCTGAAGAAGAAAATAGATCATAAAACTTGTAAGTAAACATATCTGTATGTATTTTCTTCATTTCTCCTATCTTGAAAAGCATTCCCTGTATTTATGGGAAGTCCTACAGTTATGCATCATAATCTATGAGAAAATAATGGGGTGAAATTGTACTATATTAGCAGTGCCCACACTGTTGTGGCAGCTACAGCGGAAGTACTCCTTTGTACAGGAGCTGCTTGTAGTCCTGGGCAGGGAGCCCCAGTGGCCAGAGGAGCAAAGCTGCAGGCCCTAGACAGGGGGCCACCACTAGCTAGGGGAGGGAGCAGCAACAATGCTTCAGGGAGATAAGGACCCCCCACTTCACCCAGCCTGCTCCTGCCCCCAAGCACCCTATTCTGCTCCTACATCCCCTCCTGCCCAGACCCTCCCTTGCCCACCCTGCTCCTCCCCAGGCCCTCAACCCTCAGCCTGTTCCTGCACCCTCCTACCCAGCTCTCCCCACCTCCAGCCTGCTCCTGAACTCCCCACCCACTGCTGCACCTTACCTCCCACCCAAATCCCCAAACCCCAACCCATTCCTGCACCCTCCTTTCCATCCTGGCCACCCACCCTTAGCCTGCTCCTGCACCCTCCCTCAGACCCAGATTTCAAACACCCACCCCCAGCTTACTCCTGCACCCTCCCTCCTGGCCAGAACCCACTCACCCACCCCCAGTCCACAGGGAAGTGGGAGAGAAACCAACCTGGGGCAGGTTCTGCAGGGCTCCATGATGGGGGTTCTGTGGCAACAGCTTGTGCTGCAGGGGCCACTGTGGTAGGGCTCCAGCTCCGGCGCCAGCACCGCACCACAGTGGAGGCTCCAGGAGGGCTCTAGCCCCAACTCTGAGCTGCCACAGGGGCCTTCACAGGAGAGGCTCCAGCCCCAGACCTGCCCTACAGCCCCCTCCTGTGCTGCATGAGGGGGAAGGAGGGGGTGGCGCTGAGCTCATGCACAGTTGGCTTGCGTGGGACAGACAGAAAGACAGCTCTCCTTTTATAATAGGCTATCGATGCCCATCCATTGTACAAAAGGAAAAGCCTCTTACTTTGATTTGCTGCTGGTCCCGTGCAATCTCTGCCTCAAGGATTTTCTTTTTTTCACTCTCCTCTTGCAGTCTTTTCTGTAGCTTGGCCTCCTGACACCTCATATGATTCACAGTATGTTGAAGTTCTGTAACCCGTTTCTCATTTTGGGTGGCTAATGAGGCCAGCTTCTTAGTGTCCTGTTGCTTCTTCTGTAAGACCTGAGTTCACATGGCATATCTCAGTCTAACAGCATGAACATTTAAACAAACAAAAGCACATCTTAGGACAGATACTAGTAAACAAGCCCACCAGTATTTGTACAGATTTAGGATTTTGGGTGGTATTTTGATAGAAGACTTGTGCTATGAAGCAGATGGTTTGCAAATCAATTTGAAGCGTTCTTAAGTTCTTGCCTAGTGCCAAAACACCATAGTATGTGACCGTGTCCATGTTATTCGATAACCCCTTTTCTGTCCATTTTTCTAATAAGAAAACACACTGGTCACATAAAAATGTGGCTAGACACATGCAACTACCTATTATTTGTACATTAATGATTTAATTATCTACTACAACTCCACTAACTTCAAGGGAGTCATATCGGCATAAAACTTGGATAAAAGAGCAGATGATTAAGCCCCAATTTTTCTGACGGATCCATAACTCCTAACAAGAAGAATCAAAACTACCTGCATTTTTAACTTAGCTGCATCCATTTTCTTCCGAAACTCTTTTTGTAACTTGGCTTTCTCAGCAGCATCCCTTAGCTCCTTGTTTTCCAGCTCCTGAAGCTGATTTTGTGTTTCAGCTAATTCCTTTTTGGTCTGCTCAACCTCATGTTCCAGTTTAGTTATTTTCAAAGAATACTGCCTGCTTACAGACTGAGCATCATCGCCTTAAAAACAAAATATTACAAGTGTGTGAAAAATCTGTATTATTGATCAGAACAAGCTATTTCCAAATTTCATATGAAAATCTAACCTTGAATTACGTATCTTAAAAGTTTAGTATTATTTATCCTTTACTCCTGGTAACAGCCATAGCATACCAGACATATTCCAATCAGAAAAACACAGCACAGTTTGTTCTCAAAAGTCTCAATCATGTGGACTAATGAACAGGCTAATGAACAAGGTGGGGAAGGAGTACCCTATGTAGAAAAAATGACAGATGTTGACATTAATAAGTACTTGTACTATCACAGTGTGGCTTAAGGCTGCAAGTTTCTCACAGAAGTCACAGAAGCCAGATTCTGTAAACTTCTGTGACTTCTGCTTGTTGGTATGACTGGGGCAGTCTCAGGCCACTGCATCCTTCTCCTCTAGCAGCAGGAAGAGTCTGGCTGTTGAAGAAGCTGGGACATGTGAGGAAGGGAAGAGTTTGGGTAGTGCTTACCTTGCTGGGTTACCCAGAAGCAGCAACATGTCCTTCATCAGCTCGTAGCTCCATGCACTGCTTCTGTCCCAAGGGCCAGCTTCACATCTCCTTGGCTACTTCTACACTACCGTGCTCTTCCAAAAGAAGGTCTTCTAGAACATATCCTCTGGAAGAGCATCTTTGGAAAGAGTACATCCACACACAAAATGTAGATCAAAACTTTCTATCCACTCTTTCAAAAGAGAGCAGCCACACAGCCCTGGCTGCTCTTTTGAAAGAATGGAGCAGGAAATGCTGAGGATGGGGTCACATGGCTTTTAAGCCCTTCTGGGGGCCCAGCCAGCTGCTCCCTTTAAGGGCCCCTCCCCAAAACCCCTTCTGTACACATGCTGAGGCCTGCCTTGCTGCAGAAAGTATAGCAGACCCTGTGCAGGGACCAGATGCACAGTGTAGAACCTCATGGATCCCCAGCAGCTCCCTGATGAGGACATCCTCAACGCCATGGTCCACTTGCTTGTCACAGTGGTCATTGCTGCCCTCCACCTCCTTCAGCGGGCAAGCCCCCACCCTTGCCACGGTTGTGCAGGCCTCCTCCATGGGGTCCTGTCCACACCTCCTCCCCCAGATGCTCTGGTGCCTATGGAGCCATCCCATCAGCTCTGGGTGGTAGAACTAGCTTGTGATAGGCGAGTAGGACGACAGCCAATAGCTGCAGAACTTCTGCATGACCAAGCAGACATTCTTGGAGCTGTGCCACTGGCTCACACCTGCCTTCCAACACCAGGACATCTGCATGCAGCCCACTCTCCTCCTCGAGAAGCAGGTCACCATTGCCATGTGGAAGCTGGCCACACCCTGGAGAGCAGGGCACCAGTTTGAGGTGCGCAAGGCCACTGTTGGGGCTGTCCTCATGGAAGTAAAGCATGCTCAGCTCACACATCTGCCACAGGGAGGGGGGCTCCCAGGAAAGGAGGACCCTCAGGAACCAGAGGAGACAGGGAAGTGGGGGAGCAGAGGGGAAAGGGGGGCCTGGAGCACTCCATCATGCACTCACAAGCATGTGCACTCTGTACTGCATGCAGGTTGTCAGGGCAATCAACGCTGTGCTTCTCCAGAGGGTCGTCTGCACTGGGGATCTAGCTGTGGCCATCACTGGATTTGCTGTGCTAGGGTTCCCCAACTGTTTTGGTATGCTGGATGGGACCCATATTGCCATCTGTGCCCTGGACCACAGCATGAGTCATTTTATGAACAGGAAGAGCTACTACTCGCAGGTTCTTCAGGCCCTGGTGTACATGAAAGGATGCTTTATGGGAATCTGCATGGGCTGGTCAGGCCGGGCCCATGAAGCGCAGGTGTTCTGGAACTTGGGGCTCGGCCAGAGGATGGAGATCTACATCCCCCATGGGAGCTCTGGTTGGGGACATCACCATTCCCCTGTGCATGGTGGCTGAAGCCATCTACCCGCTGCACTCATTGCTCATGCAGCCCTAGACCAACGACCCAGACCAGACACAGGACCTTTTTCACACCCAGCTGAACTAGGCCCGCTACCCTGTGGAGTGTGTATTCAGGCACCTGCAGGACCAGTGTAGGTGCCTCCTGATGCACCTGAAGGTTGGCCTACCCATGGTGCCGACCATCGGATGGCCTGGCAGCCCTGGGGGAATCCCAGGTGCTGAGGGGTCCCCGCATGGGTGTGGCACACGCTGGGTGTGATCTCTCCCCCACCCCCAGGCATGCGGCTCACAATCTGTTCACAGGAGCAGGTGCCGAGTGTCACCAGCAGCCATGTCCATGTGCTGGGATGCATGCCCATTCGGGGTGTGCCCAACCTGGGGCCAGAGGCCACGTGACCAGCCTATTTCCAGCTGTAGTGGAGGCAGGCATCACCACCCTCACACCCCAGGTGTGTGAGGCACCAGGATAGAGGGTCCCTTGGGGAGGACCAGGGAGGCCCTGCTCAAGGGTGCCTAGCTTGATGGTCGAGAGGAGGGGATGGCAATCACCAGTGCCCCATCACTGGAGCCCTCCTCCTCTTCTGAGGTCCACTCCTGCTCCAGCTCCAGCTCCGAGAGGGTAGTCCAGGTGGATGGTCTGGGGTCCTCCTCCAGCTCGGACTCGGACGCCACGGTGTCGAGCATTCTGGAAGAGGGCAGGGCAGTTTCCTCGGCCCCAAGGAGGCTGTCCAGCTGCCGGAAAAAGGGGCAGGTGGTGGGTCCTGCCCCTGACTGGCTGCATCCTGGGCCTGGGTATACCCTGCCTCACTTCTTTCACTTTGGACTGCACTTGGCTTCAGGCAGTCAAGCTGGTGGCCAGCCGGGTGAAGGTAGCTGCATTCCTCCACTTTCCAGCCATCTTCCAGAGAACCTCTTCATCCCAACACAGGCCAAGGAGGTCCCAAAGCTGCTACTCAGTCCAGGAAGTGGCATGGTTTTTGGTGGCCTGGGAAGGCTCCTGTGACCTGAAGGCTCACTGTGGTCCCCTGGAGGTCACGGGGCTACTAGCTGCTTTCCATGACATGCAGGGGTTAGGCTGTCAGCTCCATGCATAGCTGCAAGGGTGTGAAGCAGGAGGTTCATGCCTTTACTGCCAGCATGCTCTCAGCTTCCTGTCAGGGGTTTCTGGGTCCTTGAGTCTTTAAAGGCAGACAGCTGCAGGGAGCATAGAGCTCTGCTGGCAATTGCCAGGGTGTCTCTGTGCACCAACTGAATGGCACTACAGTGTTCCTTCAAAAAAAGTGGCCCAGAGAGCCTACACGTGTTCTCTTTTGAAACACTCTTTCAAAAGAAGACACTCTGCCTGATTCAGGACTGGAAGACTGCTTCTGAAAAAAGCACCACATTCTTTCGATTTATTTTTGAAAGGGCATATTTTTTATGTAGATGCTCCGCAGGATCTTTTGAAAGAGCCCCGGCCTTTGAAAAAACTTTCAAAAGACCTTGCTAGTGTAGATGCAGCTCTTTTGTTCAGAACCACAGAGGGAGCGCATGGAGCTAGGAGCTGAGGGAGGGATGTGTTGCTGCTACAGAGGAGCTGAAGAAAGTGTTCCAGCCCCACCAACTTCCTCCCACTCCAGTGCGGGTCTTGGGCCACATGTTGTTGCCTGCCCCCACTTGGCTGCACACCCCCACCCAAGCACTTGTGCAATCACTTGAACCACTCCCTCACACACCTTCCCCCCTCAAGATTTAGTCAAGGGTATATAGTACAAGTAATGGAAAGGCCATGGTCAAACCAAAGATCAACTTTTGTTTACTGTTCTTACTAAAAACGTAACCTTATTTATAACCCATTCACCAAAAAGTAAACTAGTCTCAGTAGCATTCTTGCCTTTATTGGCAACTAGTTTCTGGCAAGCATCAAAATAGGAGATCTTCAAGAAAAATTTGACTTCAAAAAGAAAATTCCCTCCAAAGGGCATGACATGGGAAAAATACAGAAATATTAACTAAACAAATAATAATTAGGGAAACACATAAAATATTTAGTGAATGTATAGTGGAATACCAACCCTAGGAAAAAGTACTGCAGAAAGGGATCTGGTGGGTCATTGTGGACCACAAGCTGAATGTGAGTCAACACTGTAACATTATCATTCCGTGATCTATTAGCATAAGTGATGTAAATACAACATAAGTAGCAATTCTTCCATTCCACTCTCCACAGATTAGGCCTCAACGGGACTACTGTGTCCAGTTCAGGGCACCATATTTCAAGCAAGATATGGACAAAGTCCACAGAAGAGCAAAAAAAATTAAGGTCTAGAAAACATGATGTCCTATGTACAAAGACTGAAAAAAACTGGGTTTATCTAATCTGGAAAAGAGAAGACAGAGGGACATGTTAACAGGTTTCAAGTACATAAAAGGCAGTTCCAAGGAGGTGGTGAAAAACTGTTCTTAACTTCTGAAGATAGGACAAAAAGCAATAGGCTAAGTTACAGCAAGGGAGGTTTATACTGGACATGAGGAAAATATGTGGTTAAGCACTGGAATAAATTGCCTAGGGAGGCTGTGGAATCTTCTCTTTGGAGATTTTCAAGAGCCGGTTAGACAAGCACCTATCAGGAATGGTCTAATAATACTTAGTTCTGCCCTGGTGCAAGATGAATGGACTAGATGACCTCTCAAGGTTCCGTCTGGTCCTATGATTTTTATGTGGAGCCCATGTGCCACCATAATACAATTAATAAACAACTGTCTACAAGTGACAAGAGATTATAATAGCCCCCTACTTAATATGATTAATTTTCTTAGTTGCCTGTAATTAAACAGCTAATTCGGAATTTCCTTTCTACAGTAGAACCTCAGGAGTTATAAACAGCAGAGTTACAAGCTGATGGGGCCTCATTTAGAATCAAAAGTACAGAATCAGGCAGCAAAGATGAAAAAAAAAGAAAATACTGTACAGTACAGTCCTGTTTTAAACAAACCACTAAAAAGGGAAAATTTAAATAAAAAATCTGACAAGGAAACTGTTTTATAATGTTTCATTTAAATTAAGATGGTTTAAAAGCAGCATTGTTCTTCAGCACAGTACAATTTCAAAGCTGTATTACATCAATGTTCAGCTGTATACCAGCCCTTTGGAAGAACCAGAACATTTAATTCAGAGTTATGAACAACCTTCACTATCAAGATATTTGTAACTCTGAAGTTTTACTGTATATGTTTTTAATTCAAATATATTTTACACAAGCCAGTTACCTGCTTTTACTAATTCTTTGATGAGTTCCTCCTTCATTCTGATATTAAGCGCAAGTTCTCTCATCTTTTGCTTGGCATCAGTAAGTCTCAGCTCTGAATTCTTTAATTTTTTCATGTTTATTATGTGACTCTTATGGAGGCATTCAATCTCTTCACCTTGAAAGAAAGGGACAATTCTGAGAACAAAGATCTGGAACGTGCTATCTATCCAGAAGACAAAATTCTGGCTTATTCTCTGCATATACACTGGAAAGGGAATCAAAAAGACAGGATACAGGGAGTTTTTTCCTCGCCACCTGCACCAAACTAGGACAGGATACAAAACAGGAGCAGTAGGCTGGGGAAGAAAGGTCCTTGACTAACAAGCCCATGGATGCTTCATAACCCAAACTGAAGCAAATAATATACTTGTGGCCACAAGTGGCCTTCCACAAGTTGCTCTGCTTTTCTGTCTCAATTTATGTATGAAACAGGGATAACAACTTATCTACATCATTTACAAAGGTGCGGTGAGGATTAATTAAATGTCTATATACTGTTCTGGATATGTGCAACTGCTACATATTGTTTTTAAAGCACCAATCAGTAAGAACATAAATCTACTTCACAAAAAATGTACTTATTAACAATTCCAAATTAGGATATCAAAAGGATTTTTATTTTAAAGTTTGTTTTTTAAATAGAAAAGATTAATTTATAGTAAAAATAAAAATTTACTTTTTCACGGTGTGACATAAGTATGCCAGTATCTCAATTTCCATTTGTAAATTTTACCTATGACTGTGTCAGTCTTCAGTATGGTTTCATTTGGTAAATTGGACTTGTGCATTTGGAACTGCAGATCACTTGGCTGAAAGGGAGAATAAAGAAGAGCCTGTTTTCGGGTCCATGTACGGTTTACGGAACGCCTAAGAAAAAATGGAAATCTAAGCTTTATTCCATATTTTAATTATTTCAACATTTTATGCCAGATTATATAATGACAATGCAGTAGGTTGCAAATCTACAAAGACCAGTGTGTGTGGCTCAAATCCACTTTATACTCACCCTCTTGCCTCAGGGCAGTTCTACACCACTGGCAAAAGTCAATTTAAGCTATGCAATCTGAGTTACATTAGTAGCATAACTCAAGTTTACGTAGCTTAGATCTACTTACCACTGTGCTGAGTCTAAGGATAAACTCTCCAATTTATTTCCCTTACTCTTCTTATTCTGGTGAGGTACTGGAGTTGACTGGATAGCAATCAGTGGTCAAATTAGCAGGCCCACTAACTGACCCTGATGGATGGATTGAGGCTGCCTCGATCCAGCTGGTAGCAGAGATAAGAAGGTTCTGCAAGCAGAGCCTCTGATCAAGCCATATTTATTCAAGTGAAGAGGCATTCAGTCTAAACGTATGTTAAATGCAACAGAGTAGATCACTAGCAATGCCTATTGTGTTCACTTACTTGGTGATGTCAGAAGTTGTATAAATTTACATACGATGACACTAAACTGACTTCATTGTATGCCAGAATTTAATGGGCATATTACTATCGCTGAGTGAAACCTTTAAAGAATGAATAAAAGAAAAAGATTACCTAAATGCGGATTTCTTTTCACTATCTGTGTTTCTTTCCTCTTCATCACTGTGATCAGAGAAGTGGCAGTGAAGGACTTCATCTTGGTCTTCTATATGACCCGCTATCAGTTGCCTGCGAGTTTGAAATCCAGCCATTACTCGGGCCAGTGAGTAAGTGGGAGGGCTGGTGTGTACCTTCCAAGAGACCCCAAAATTAAAACCAATGGCAAAGTCACTTGCAGAAATTTAGAAATATTTAGGGCTAATTTTTCAAAAGAATTTCATACACAAATCCACTAAACCTGCATTTGCATGCAAAAATGAGGGAGTTTATCTATGTGTCCCGGGATTTCTTTTTGGAGAAATCTTTTGTAAAAAAGGATACTGGCAAGTCACTACATGTCACTCTTTTCTTGGAATGAATGCAGAATAACTATATCATTATTAGTAATTACTTGTATTTTAGTAGCAGCTAAAGGCCCATTCAGGCCATTTGTACAGTAAATTGTACAAACACATTAGCACTAGATACAGAAGTACCGCGTGTACACTACAACAGATCAGAAATTAGCATTTTATACTCTTTAATAGGATGCAAACAAAAACTATCTACATGCAATTGTTAGTATCTCCTTTCAACTCCTGTACCAAAATCAGAATAATTACAAAATGAAGAAAAATTTTGTAAGTGTTTAGTTATTACCTTCCGTGACTCCAGTTCTGGAGCCATATAAATAGAATGCACTAAACTATTAGTAAGCGGCACACTATATGGTCGTCTTGCAGATATTACAGCAGCTGGCCCATCTCCACAAGCACCCTTGGATACTGAGGCTGTAGTCACAGTTAGATTCTCTAACTTATCCTTCAGCTGATCGATAAGGAGTTGCTGTTCCACCATTTTCTCATTCTCAAAAAAAAAAATAAAATAAATAAAAGATCTGTCAGGTGCCAGCTTTACATTCTATTACTTTAACCAAACACAGTAGGTTAAATGGCAAAGCTATTAGCAGGGGTGCTGTGTTTGGTATAGCAAACAGAATCTAAATTTTCCTATTCGAGGCTTATGTTTATGCACTATAACAGTGCTAACTTCAAAGAGAAAATCCAATGATAGAGTTAGTTGATTGCAATATCTTTCATTTCTAAAACCTAAATTAATCTAAATATATGGACCACATAACCAACATGCTTGAAAAAGATTTGTTAAAAACCATGTAATTCACCCTTTCAGAAAGGCCCATCTCTGGTATGTTGTTTAAGAAAATTAGCAAGAGCTGGAGGGGATACTTATGACTTAACAGTGCTTTATTAATTAATAATTGGGAAAGAACAAAATATGAGTCAGCCAAAATTGATATTCAAAATAGAAGTTACAACCCTGGAGCCTGATCCTAAATCACGTTTGTTTACTCAGCAAGTAGTGCTATTTAAGTAAATTAAACTACTCTTATAAATAAAAGTATGCAATAAACATTTGCAGGATAAGCACTTGGTTTGATAATATTTGTTGCATCAGATGTCCCTGCCTCACACAATTCTACTTCTGGTGCTAGTCTGGAGAATTTAACTGGCTTTCCTACAACAATTTGTGCACTGTTCAAAGCTGATCTTATTCAGGGACATCATATCATCTCTGAACTCATCCATAAAGTAATTATCCTCCAACAACCATGGTCTCAGTGCCCATTGGTGTCGAAGGCCTCCCTCACTATTTCCTTCCATCTTTCCCTGCCCAGTGTGGAGTGGCTTAGTATCTGTAGACTAGCTTGATGCTAATTTACTATATCATCTACCCTTTTGACTGTATTATCTTTCCCTTTTTTATATGTTGCTTCTCTTGTGCCCTTCAAAGCAGTACTATAAACAAATAAGGAATCTCTCTGAAAAGAGGAAAAAATGGACAGTGACATGACTTGTGAGAAGTCTGCTGTTGTGACCTGCACAGCATGTGCCATGTTTGTCTTCCTCCCGGACAATATAAAGGATTTTCTATGTACTAAGTGCAAGCTGATAGCCATTTTGGAAGAGAAAGTTAAAGAACTTGAGGCGCAAATAACCCTCAGGTCCATCAGAGAGGGTGAAGACTTTTCTGGATAGAAGAAACATAATACTGCAGGAAGAGCAAGCTGCTCAGAACAAGGAGGAGAACTGGAAGGAGGAGAAAACAAGTTCAGGTCTCTCCAGTTCCAGTGGAGTTAAGTAACCGCTTTCAGACTCTCTCTCCACAGGTGCTATGGTGGAGATAACTGGGGCTAATACCTCACAGGGATTGGATCTGAAGGAGTCCCCACAGCTCCTCAGGCATGGGATGCACAGTCCTAGGGATGCGGGTTCTATGACCACCACTCCTAAGAGAAAAAGACAGATGGTGGTGGTCGGGGACTCCCTCCTAAAAGGACGGAGTCATCCATCTGCTGTTCGGACCTAGAACCCCGGCAAGTTTGCTGCTTACCGGAAGCTAGAATCTGGGATATTACAGAGTCCTTGCCAAAAATCGTTAAACCTGTAGACTATTACCCCTTCCTGTTTCTCCATGTAGGAACTAATGATGCAGCTCAAAACAACTTTGACAACATCACAGAGGATTATATAACCCTAGGAAGGAAGATCAAGTCATACAGAACACAAGTGGTGTTCTCATCTATCCTCCCTGTGGAAGGAAGGGGTCTGGGTAGGGATCGTCGAATCACAGAGGTAAATGTGTGGTTGCGTAGGTAGTGTAGCAGAGAAGGATTTGGTTTCCTTGACTATGGGACTCTCGTTGGTGAACAGGGATTGCTGGGAAGAGATGGGATCCACCTCAAGAAGAGAGGAAAGAGCATCTTTGCACGCAGGTTTGCAAACCTCGTGAGGAGGGCTTTAAACTAGGTTCATCGGGGGACAGCGACACAAGCCCTGAGGTAAGTGGGGAAGGAGGAGAGAACAATCAAGTAGGTTTCCTGGGTGCAGAGGAGAAAGTGGGCCAATCAGCCACTTCTCTAAGATGCTTGTATACAAATGCCAGAAGCCTAGGGAACAAACAGGAAGAATTAGAAGCCCTGGCACAGTCAAAGTAGTATGAGGTGGCTGGAACAACAGAGATTTGGTGGGACGATTCGCATAACACGAGCACGGTCATGGAAGGTTATAAACTGTTTAGGAAGAAACAGACAGGGGAGCAAAGGAGGAGGAGTCGCGCTCTATGTGAGGGAGCAGCATGATTGCTCAGAGCTCCAGTATAAGGAGGGAGAAAATCCAGTTCAGTGTCTCTGGGTTAAGCTTAGAAGCGGAAGTAACAGAGGTGATGTTGTAGTTGGTGTCTGCTATAGACTGCCAGATCAGGGAGATGAGGATTTCTTTGGACAGCTAAATGAAGCTTCCAAATCACAAGCCCTGGTTCTCATAGGAGACTTTAATCATCCAGATATTTGTTAGGAGACCAATACATCAGCACACAGACAATCCAGGAAGTTCTTGGAGAAGGTTGGAAATGACTTCTTGATACAAGTGCTGAAGGAACCTACCAGGGGTCGTGCACAAATTGAATTGCTGCTCACAAACAGGGAAGAACTAGTAGGAAAAATAGAAGTGGGTGGAAACCTGGGCTGCAGCGACCATGAGACTGTAGATTTCAAGATCCGGACAATATGAAGCAAGGCGAGCAGTAACACATAGACCCTTGATTTCAAAAGAGCAGACTTCGACTCCCTGAGAGAACTGATGAGCAGGACCCCTTGGGAAACAAAAGATAAAGGGGAAGAGAGTTCAAGAGAAATGGCAGCATTTTAAAGAAGTCTTACTGAAGGCACAGGAACAAACCATCCCGCCGCATAGTTAGAAATGCAAACATGGTAGGCAACCAGCTTGGCTTAACCAATCCTTAGTCAGCTTAAACTCAAAAAGGATGCATACATAAATGGAAAATGTGGACAGTTGCCTAAGGAGGAGTATAAACATGCAGCTGGACAATGCCAGGGAGTAATCAGGAAAGCGAAAGCACAATTGGAACTGCAGCTGGCAAGGGATGTGAAGAGTAACAAGAACGGTTTCTACAGGCATGTGAACAATTAACAGGTTATCAGAGAAGGTGTGAGGCTGTTACTGGATGGGAGAGGTAACCTAATGACAGATGATATAAGAAAAGCTGAAGTACTCAATGCTTTTTTTGCTTCAGTCTTCACAGACAAACAACTCCCACACAATGGTCTGAGACAATGCAGTATGAAAATGTGAAGGGCAGCCATCTGTAGCGAAGGAACAAGTTCTGAGCTGTCCAGAAAAACTAGATGCACACAAATCCATGAGTCGGGATTTAATGCGCCCAAGGGTACTGAGGGAATTGGCAGATGTCATTGCTGAACCTTTGGCCATTATGTTTGAAGGGTTTTGGAGATCGGGAGAGATCCTGGATGATTGGAAAAAGGCAAATGTAGTGCCCATCTTTAAAAAAGGAAAGAAGGACAATCCAGGGAACTACAGACTGGTCAGTCTTACCTCGATCCCTGAGAAAATAATGGAGGGGTTCCTCAAGGAATCCATTTGGGAGCACTTGGAAGAGGGGAAGTGATCAAAAGTAGCCAATATGGATTCACTGGGGCAAGTCCTGCCTGACCAATTTGATTAGCTTCTATGACAAGGTAACAGGCTCTGTGGACATGGGGAAGTCAGTGGATGTGATATACTTTGACTTCAGCAAAGCTTTTGATACGGTTTCCCACAACATTCTTGCCCATAAGTTAAGGAAATATGGATTGGATCCTTAGCCTATAAGATGGATAGAAAACTAGCTTGATGGTCAGGCCCAGAGGGTAGTAGTCAATGGCTCAATATCTGGATGGTGGTCAGTTTCAAGTGGAGTGCCACAAAGCTCGGTTCTGGGGCCGGTGTTGTTCAACATCTTTATTAATGACCTGGATGAGGGACTGGATTGCACCCTCAGAAAGTTTGCGGATGACACAAAACTACAGGGAGAGGTAGATAAGTTGGAGGGCAGAGAGAGAATCCAGAGTGACCTGGAAAAACTGGAGGATTAGGCCAAAAGAAATCTGATGTGGTTCAACAAGAAGTGTAGAGTCCTGCACCTGGGGCGGAAGAATCCCAAGCACTGCTATAGGCTGGGGACCAACCAGCTCAGCAGCAGTACGATGGAAAGGGACCAAGGGGTTATGGTGAATGAAAGGCTGGATATGAGTAAACAGTGTGCCCTTGTAGCCAAGAAGGGTAAAGGCATACTAGGGTGCATTAGGAGGAGCATTTCGAGCAGATCTAGAGAAGTTGTTTTTCCCCTCTATTTGGCACTGGTGAGGCCACATCTGGAATATTGTGTCCAGTTTTGGGCCCCCCAGTACAAAAAGGATGTGGATGTGCTGGTACAGGTTCAGCGGAGGGCAACAAAAATGATCAAGGGGCTGGAGCACAAGACCTATGAGGATAGGCTAAGCGATTTGGGCTCGTTTAATTTACAGAAGAGAAGACTTCAGGGTGATTTAATAGCAGCCTTCAACTTTCTGAAGGGGAGCTCTAAAGAGGAGGGTGAGAAACTGTTCTCAGTGGTGTCAGATGACAGAACAAGGAGCAATGGTCTGAAGTTAAAGAGGGAGAGGTGTAGGTTGGATATTAGGAAAATCTACTTCACCAGGAGGGTGGTGAAGCATTGGAATGCCTTTGCCTAGAGAGGTGGTAGATTCTCCAAACCTCAAGTTTGTAAGTCCCAGCTTGACAAGGTCCTGGCTGGGAAGACTTAATGGGTGTTGATCCTGCTTGAAGCAGGGGGCTGGACTAAATGACCTCCTGAGGTCCCTTCCAGCCCTATGATTCTATGTAATTCCTCATTGGTGACCTTCCTCATACATCCTATTCTCAGGATCTTTCTATAACAGCTCCCCGCAAATGTCAATATCCTTCTCATTGAATCTTTTATCATCACCCATGTCTTACATCCATACAACTTGCTGCTGAACACATATTTTCAAGAGGCTCAGCTTTGTTCCTCAGCTAATCGCTCTGATTTTCCAGACCTTATCCATCATCTTCACATTTGCTCTTCCTTTCGCTATTCTAGTCACTATTTCATTCTTACATTCTAGATAATAGGTAATGTTGCTCCCCAAATATGTGAGCTTCTCCATGTTCTCTAGTCCAAGCCCATTTTCTTATCTCCAAATACCGTTGTCTTAATTTTATCAATGTTCGTAACCAGTTCATACCACCTCCCTTCCTCATTTAGCACCTGCACCATTCTCGTTAGCTTCTCTTAATTTTACTTGCTAACCATATCACCCGCAAACCTTGAGATCTTAATTCTCATCCCACGTACCAATATCCCTTCTACCTCTTCCTTGATCTTGTCCATCTCTCTCTAGATTATTGATGAAGATACTCAGTGATATCAGATCTCCTTGTCTCGTACCTCTACTTGTTCAAACCAACTTCCCAACTCTCTGCACAGTCTCACCTCTGCATCGTTGTTGATATCCTTCAAACATCCATATCAGTCTGCTATCCACACCATACAACTCCAACACTGCCCAAGTCACATTCTGATTTATACTGTCAAATGCCTTCTGAAAAACTGATTAAGTAATTGTAGATGTTCTTGTTCTTTTGTCGAGCTTTCTCCGTTATCATTATTGGCTGTATGCTATTTCTCTCTCTCCTGAATCCCGTTTGCTCATCCTCTAGATGTTCTTTTATCTGTGATCTCAGTCTCTCCATCAGTATCATCATCAGCACCTTGCCTAGATGATTCATTAGGGCAATCATTCTGTAGTTCTCACTCTCCAATGCGCTTCCTTTCTTGTGGACTGTCACTAGCACAGATATTGTCCATTCCTTAGATGCCTTCCCCTCTTTCCATGTTATATTACATAGGGTATTTCCTGAATCATACTTTCTCCACCATATTTGATCATCTCTCCCGTGATCTTATTTCCAGGGCTCTTGTTGTTCTTTAGTCATTTTACTGCTCTTTCTACTTCCTCCTTCAAAATATTGGTCTCACTCTCGATGCTTGGAGGTGGTATCTCTTTCAGTTCTTCAATCAGTCTCTCTGGGCTTGTCTACACTACCACTTTCCTTCGAAGGAAGGATGGTCATTAGGGTGTCGGGAGTTTACTAATAAAGTGCTGCAGTGCATATGTAGCACTTCATTAAGCGAATTCCCCCCGCAGCAACTTCAAAGTTTAAAACTGCAAAGTACCGGCACGCATCTCCTCAAAATTTTGAGGAATAAATAAAGGGACTTCAAAGTTGCCCCAGAACCTCCAAGTACTGGTAGGTGAGCTGCGGCTAGATGCGTGCTGGTACTTCAAAGTTTAAAACTTCGAGGTTGCTGCAGCAGGGAATTTGCTTAATGAAGAGCTACGTATGCACTGCAGCACTGTATTAGTAACTCCCGACACCCTAATTACCATCCTTCCTTCGAAGGAAGGTGTTAGTGTAGACAAGCCCTCTGAGACAGTCGGGTCCAACTGTGTTTGTACAGATCAGTGCACTATCACGTCCATTGCTGCACAAACTTCTCCTTATTCATGGCAACCAAAGACAAGAATGATGAGGTGCTCATCTGCTTTGGCTGCCACTTCCCATTAATATTCTTGATCATCTTATACACCTCCCTGGTCTTATAGTTGCTGTAATACCTCTCTATATCTTCACACTACTCCTCTAATCATTTTGCCTTATCCATTCTGGCAGCTTTTCTTACCTCATTGCATTTCGCTCTATATTGCTGTCCCGCCCTCTTAGAAACATCCCTTCTGATCGCCAATGTTTTCTTCTCTTGGAGCAACTTCAGTGTCTCCTGAGCAATCCACTTCTTACTGATCTTCTTTTCTTCTGGAACTGTCTGCTCAATTGCCTCTATCACTGTGGCTGTCCCTTGACTCTTATCTTGGTCCTTCTCTGTGCAAGCATTCCTGATCTTCTCTTTGAGCACTGCTCTATATGCATTCACTATTTCTTCCTTGCCTAGCCTCGTCACATCTCTTCTTATCTTAAACGGTGCCTTATACCTTCTCTAGCTATTGCAGAGAAACTAAATGATTTCTTCGCTTCAGTCTTCATGGCTGAGGATATTATAGAGGTTCCCAAATCTGAGCTGTCCTTTGTAGGTGACAAATCTGAGGAACTGTCCCAGATTGAAGTGTCAGTAGAAGAGGTTTTGGAACTAATCGATAAGCTAAACAGTAACAAGCCTCCAGGACCAGATGGCATTCACCCAAGGGTTCTGAAAGAACTCAAATGTGAAATTGTAGAGCTATTAATGGTGGTTTGTAACCTATCTTTTAAATCAGCTTCGGTACCCAATGACTGGAAGACAGCTAATATAACGCCAATATTTAAAAAGGGCTCTTGAGGAGACCCTGGCAATTACAGACCGGTAAGTCTAATGTCAGTACCGGGCAAATCAGTAGAAACAATAGTAAAGAATAAAATTGTCAGACACATAGAAGAACATGATTTGTTGGGCAAAAGTCAGCATGGTTTCTGTAGAGGGAAGTCCTGTCTTACTACTCTATTAGAGTTCTTTGAAGGGGTTAACAAACATGCAGACAGGGGGGATCCAATGGACATAATATACTTAGATTTCCAGAAAGCCTTTGACAAGGTCCCTCACCAAAGGCTCTTATGTAAATTAGGTGGTCATGGGATAGGAGCAAAGATCCTTTCATGGATTGGAAACTGGTTAAAAGACAAAGGGTTGGAATAAATGGTAAATTTTGACAATGGAGGGGGGGTAACTAGTGGTGTTCCCCAAGGGTCAGTCCTGGGACCAGTCCTGTTCAACTTGTTCGTGAATGATCTAGAGAAAGGGGTAAGCAGTGAGGTGGCAAAGTTTGCAGATGATACCAAGCTGTTCAGGGTAGTCAAAACCAAAGTAGATTGTGAAGAACTTCAAAAAGATCTCAACAAACTGAGTGATTGGGCAGCAAAATGGCAAATGAAATTTAATGTGGGTAAGTGTAAGGTAATGCACATTGGGAAAAATAACCCCAATTATACATACAATGTGATGGGGGCAAATTTAGATACAACAGATCAGGAAAGGGATCTTGGAATTATAGTGGATAGTTCTCTGAAAACATCCACGCAGTGTGCAGCGGCAGTCAGTAAAGCAAATAGGATGTTAGGAATAATTAAAAAAGGGACAGAGAATAAGACGAAGAATATCATACTTCCCCTATATAAAACTATGGTACGCCCACATCTTGAGTACTGCGTGCAGATGTGGTCTCCCCACCTCAAAAAAGATATACTGGCATTAGAAAGGGTTCAGAAAAGGGCAACTAAAATGATTAAGGGTTTGGAAAGGGTCCCATATGAGGAGAGGCTAGAGAGACTGGGACTTTTCAGTCTAGAAAAGAGGAGATTGAGGGGCGACATGATAGAGGTATATAAAATCATGAATGGTGTGGAGAAAATGAATATTGGAAAGTTATTTACTTGTTCCCATAATATAAGAACTAGAGAACCCCAAATGAAATTAATGGGTAGTAGGTTCAAAACTAATAAAAGAAAATTTTTCTTCACACAGCACACAGTCAACCTGTGGAACTCCTTGCCGGAGGAGGCTGTGAAGGCCAGCACTCTAACAGAGTTTAAAAAAGAGCTTGATAAATTTTTGGAGGTCAGGTCCATAAATGGCTATTAGCCAAGGGTAAAGTATGGTGCCCCTAGCCTTTAGTCAAAGGCTGGAGACAGATGGCAGGAGACAAATCGCTTGATCATTCTTCGGTTCACCTCCTCTGGGTCACCTGGCACTGGCCACTGTCGGCAGACAGGATCCTGGGCTGGATGTACCTTTGGTCTGACCCAGTATGGCTGTTCTTATGTTGAGTTTCACCTTGATGTTTGGAATCACTAGACTGTGGTCCAAGTGTATATCTGCTCCTTGGAAAGTTCAGAACTGCTGTACTGATGTTGCCCATCATCATCTTATCAAAATCATATCTCATGGTTCTTGGCCTTCCTGGCATTCAATCATTATGTCAACCTCCTACAGTTCTTCTGTTGGAATCTCATGTTGCAGATCACCATCTCATACTCCATAGCAAACTAGTAGTTCTTGCCTCATTCATTTCTTTCTCTGTATCCAAACCTTCCCATGACTCTCTCCCAACCTTCGTTATCTGTTCTCACCTTAGCGTTCCAATCTCCTCCAATGATCAACACATATCTTTTCAGTATCTCCTCCAGCATCTTTGTCAAATCTTTATGGAGTAGCTCAATCTCTTCCTCAGTGCATCCAACATGGGTGCATATACCTGAACAACTGAGATGTTGAACAGTTTCACTTCAAATCTTGCTATCATCATTCTTGCACTCACCCGTTTGTATCTTAACAATGCTCCTCTAGCTCTTTTGCTAAGAAGGAAGCTGACTCCTGCCTCATGCTTCGCTTTGTTCCCTGACCAAATGACTTCGCAACTGCATATCTCTCCTGATGCCGTCCAACATATCTCCGCCAGTCCAAGTATATCGCATCGGTATCGCTCCATCTCCTTTCGAAGCAGCTCTAACTTTCCAGTCACCCACAGCATTCAGACTTTCCACGTTCCAATTGACAGCATGTGTGTTAGTTATCATCTTTTTTTGGTAGCCAATTTATCAATCCAAACCCGATCGCTTGATTGGTACTGCGGACCTTGTTTATCTAGGGAATATCTGAGAAGGCATCTTTTATCAGTTAGTTGTACTGGCATCAGATTTCACTCATGCTGTTTTACGGTCAGTGCATCTCCACTCATCTGACTGACCGTCCTCCTTTATCTAGGTTTGGGACTGGCAGGAAACCCCTATAAGCTTCATAGTGGGGTTTAATTATCCTACTTTTCTTCAAAACCCTCACCAAAATCCACATCTTTCACAGCACCTACAAAAACTGGTTATCTAACAGTGGAGAAGTTAATACAACAGTCAATAAAAGACAGTCAAAATGAAGATATTTAATTATAAAATATATGTAATATTGACCTACAATGATCATATCTTTCTTACTCATCTGAGCCTGAGCATTTCCCTGCTGCCTGTCCGTTGCCAGAGACTTTCCCTACTGTTGGAGTCTTCACCGTCAGAGGGGAAAGGCTCCAGCAGCAGGGAGCTGCTCAAGACTTCTCCCGCAATGGGGGAAGAGATCTAGCAGTGGGGAACTGCTCCTCCCACCTCCCCCAGAATCTTTTCCTATAGCAGAAAAATGCTCCAGCAGTGGAGAGGATATTCCTATTTTTACCTGTATAATGTAGACAGGAAGGTCCGGCTTGAGTGATTAGAGAACTCTGTGGCCTATCCACACCGTACATACAGGTCTGTACTTGCATTGCCTTCATCATGTCTCACTGTCTACACTGTTACTTAAACTCATGCTGGGGAGGGGGATACCTGCTAAAAGCCTGAAGGTGTAAGGAGCTGGTGACAGAGGGGCTTTTAGCTGGCAGAGGCAGGTCTACAGCCTGTTTAATGCCAGCAGCAGCCTCTGCTGGCAGGGAGATCTCTCATGGCTATGATGATTAGCATAATCCCAGGGCTAATCAGCAGCCACTTGCAATTGTGAGACTGCTCATTAGCATGAAGCTGCTGAGAGAACATGTCAGTGTAAACCTAGCCTGAGCGACCTGCTCATAGGTCATCAGGAGAAGGATATGTGCAAAATTACCTGGAGACCCTCAAGTGAATGGCCATGCTCAGGCATGTTAGGGTGAATTGCATAGGCACTTGAACAACGCGGTGAGGTACGTGGGGTGGAGGCAGGGTCCAGAGACCCTTTTAAATTGTGATAGGGAAATATGCCTTAGCACAAAAGGCTAAACCACAAACTCCAGACCAAGAACTGAGGAACCAAGTGAATTGGAGAAGTCTAACTCAGTTAGCAATGGAATTTACTGAACTGCTTGCAGACTGCACTGTCTGCAGCCACACCCCTGGTCTAAAATTGACAAACAGAAAAACCCTATACGGAAAAGAGCCATGGCCTCTGACCTAGCAGCCCAGAGGCGCCAGCTGCATACCTTAAAAGGGAAAAAGAAATATGGGATGTATGGTTGTGTAAAAAAGGGGAAGGGGCTGAGAGGGGCTGCAGGTGAAGAGAAGCAGAAGCAACCAGGATGTGATGCGTCAGGCCTCGGGTGGAGCCAGCAAACGGCAGATCATAAAAGGGGGCAACAAAGTAAGGAGGGGGAGGAACTCCCAAATCCTGGAGAGACCGGATGCTGTCTGCGACAAGGACTGATCACCCTTTGCCGCTCCTCCCGCCTGTTCATGAGTTAAATAGAGTAGTGTGTGAAAACCTATTGGTACCACAAAGAAATTTGTAAAAGTATAGCTTAGATAGCCAGATGCAGTGTTTTAATGTTTTGTTCCTGTACCTGCTCAGCTACGTAAGTAAAAGTCAGCAGTTGCATTTTATCTCTGGCTTTTCTTTTGATACCCTGCCATAGCTATGTGTATTGCTGTGTGTATGTCTTTAGTTTTATGAGTCTGTAAGGGTCACGTGTAAGGCTGAGACAAAGACGCCCCAGGACCCCTGAGAGGGCTTTGAGCCAATGACCGGGAAGTTCTGAAAGCAAGCTGCCTCAGCTGGGAAGCGTGGTCCGCTGAACCTTTGGTGTTCTACAGAACAGAGTGTTGTTTGCGTCTGTACGTCACTTTCTCCTATTAATCCTTAAGCCCTATCCCCTGAAACTCAAAACTCACACTTCCTGGGGATAGATAACAGCTCTTAGAAATCAGGATAGATAACAGACAATGAATTCCACCGACCTGTGAGCTATTTTAGAGAACTACTGGGAGTTAGAAAAACCCCAAGGGGTGTTTCTTTTCCTTTTGGGTGCAATCCTATTCCTCCTGTTAGCAGTGTGGTGTAAGCCACAGCTATAACTACGTCAGTTTCTTAATAAATAGCACAAATCACTCTCAGTGGAGCGGGCCATCACTGGGAAGCAGCCCTCCCTTTTCCCCACTTCACCCACCTCTCACCTCCACCCTTATTTAGGACTTGGAGCACAGCATATTTGCTCCTCAGGATAAAGAGAAGAGGAGGTAAGATGAGATAGAGTGAAAAAGGAAAGTGAAGAGAAAAACTCTGATTCTCCCATACTTAAAATATACGCAACATATTTTCATTAGTTTTAGGGAATAGTAACATTTGTGGATCTTATGAGACAGTCAATTTTAGGCAAAATATACTTAATATTCCATTTGTGACCTGATGGACCTCTGGCTATTAGGCAACGAATTAAACTCACCGTAATTCTTTTATCAAGTACACATGCCATGTGAAGAAATAAGGAGCGTCTTTGTTACGCTACCCTGATTTCCATGTTAGCAAATCTTCCTGTGTATTTAGGTTAAAATCTTGTCACATTGACAAAGCTTCCAATAACTTCAGTGGCATCAGAATTTCACCTCTAAATTTTCTGGATAATGGACATTTCTAACCCCTTCAAGCCAAAGATCTCAAAAGGCTTAATTCTTCAATATTCATAAAGAGCCACTGCTCCTCAGTAATGTTGATAAATATTACTGCACTTGTTTGACGGATGGGACAAGGAACAAATATAGTAAGTGATTTCCCTAAAGTTATGCAGTAAGTCTGCTAGGCCAGAACACAGAGGTCTTGAGTCTCAGTGCTATGTTTTAGCCACTAGATAAAACTGGGCAAAAATAATTTTCTCAAAGTTGGTCACAGTTATGGAATCTAAGGCATAAATTAGACAGTCTGAGATAAAATTCCCACCAACAAAATAACTGTTGCCCAAGGGCTGCAAAATTCAATCAAATTTTAATAACTCTAGTAATTCCTGCATTCCAATTTGTCTCTTATTTGAGCCAAACTTACCCAGTAAAATGTGCAAACAAACAAACAAACTTACTAGTAATTTATTTGTTTCTTTTGCCTCTTTCAGAGATTCTAGATGTTCTTGGTTTTCCTGTATCAATGTTAGTATTTGATCCTGTAGTGTCTTCAGTTCAAGCTCTTTTTGACTGAATACTTCTTCATCTGTAGCTAAAGCCTGCTATGTAACAGAAAGGAGACATGGGATAGGAACAGTGTTATTCTCACAATTGAATAATTAAGAGATTTGTTATTTGGTGTTAAGAAAAGTAGACTTGAACTGAAAAATTTCCCAAGGAATACCACTAGTAGATTTTTCATAAATGATGTGTTAATTCTAGTATGTCTTAACAACTCAGTATGTCTTATTATTTCTTCCATTTTGTTGATGATCTCTGGACCTTTTTAAAATAAAAGTTTATGGGTCCTGCCACACCTATCATAGGAGGAAAAAAAAAAAAAAACAGGGGAGAGACTGCACGGGAGAAGGCCAATCAGGGGAGGCTGCAACTGGCTAGCTGATCACTATAAAAGGAGCTCTAGTGCAGAGCAGACAGTTCCTAGCTGGAGCTAGAGGAATGCAGTGGTGCTCCTGGCTGGTCAAAAGAAAATATGGCTCCCCAGACAGCTCAGTGCTGGCAGGGACTGAAGGAATGAAAAGGAAGCCCTGACTGGCTGCTGGGCCTGAACTTAGAAGAGCCCTGAGGAAATGCTGAAGGACTGGTGCAGGCTAGAGTTGTGGAGAAGTGACGCAAGCAACACATGGTACATGGCTGCTATTGTTAGGGACCCTCAGCTGAGACCCTGAGTAGTGGGTGAGCCTCAATCCTCTAATAGGCCATTGGAGAAATGGCCTAGAATTGGACAGTGATAAACTCCCAGAAGGTGATCTGAATTACTTAGAGACCAGTGAGGGCAAAGCTATTGCCTCCAGAGATGAAGCCCTGGCTGTACATCCTGATACCAGGACTAGGACTATTTAAAGACTGCAGATACACCCAACCAGAAGGGGATACTTGGGAGTGGTAGGTATATGCCGTTACACTTCCCAAAAAACATGCCAGTAACCAGAACTACAGTATGCACAATGGTATACAAATACAATGCTGCTTTCAGCATTCAGTAAAATTTAGTCACAAGGTCCATGAACTTTAAAAGAGTGAAAATCTTTCATAAAATAACCAAGAATTTACCACTGCCTTCTTTGTTCTATAACTGTGATGAGAACCACATTAATAATGTCAGAAGAGACCTGAAAATTTCTTGTGATGTCTTCACAGGCAGAAGATCTCAGGCTGGTCTAAGCAACTTCCAGAGTGCAAGTGCTGCAGTAGCTGCGCAGCACACTAGAGCTCTGCAGCCATGGATGTGTGATAGATCCAGAGGAGAACAAACCCTACCCTCTCAGATAATCTTATCACACTTAACAGGCTCCCCAAAAATCATTCTTTTCCCAGAGCAGATACATAGAGTCACTGCACCACAACTATCACATATTGCAACCAAAAATTGGTGAATGAATCCCAGAAAGCAACTCACACACATGCACGTACGCATGCACGCTGAACTGGTGATGAAAACTTCCATACCCTCCCCAGGACCACAGCAAAGAGGAGGACATCAGTAGGACATATACGAGGTTGGTTAGGGGCCAGGTTTGTTTACATGAGCTCTACCTCGAAAATTCAACTCTCCATCACTCACATGCAAAACGGACCTGAGCCATATCTCCATTACCCTGGACTGGTTAGCTGGACATACTTCTTCTGGATATAGTTGTTCTACCCATCTCTTAGAATCATAGGATTGCAAGAAACCTCAGAAGCTCATGAAGTCCAATCTGCTGCTCAAAGCAAGACCAATCCCAACTAAATCATCTTCAGACAGGGATTTATCAAGCAGGGACAAACACCTGTAAGGATGGAAAGATTCCATCCTATTCTTAAACTATTCCTGTGCTTCACCACCCTCCTAGTGAAATAGTTTTTCATAAATATCCAACCTAGACCTCTCCCACAGCAACATGACACCATTGCCCCTCATTCCGTCATCACTGAAAACAGCCTCTCTCCATCGTCTTTGGACCTCCCTCACTTTGAGATAGTTGAAGGCAGCTATCAAATCCCGCCCCCCCCCCAAAATCGGGTGACCATATTTCCCTATGTGAAATATGGGACACCTGATAACAAGGCTTGGAGTTGACCAAGTTCAATGGCAATCCATCATAACTGTGCAGTACAAACATTCAAAATAGCATTAAGTTGACTGAGCCCCCATTTCAACAACATACTCCATTACTATAACAAAATTAGGTAAAAATTCAAAATATATATCTACAACTAAGTGGTTATTGCTCTGTAGAAGTGCCTGCCTTGTCCTCATCATGCTGTCCACCACAGCAAGGGCTGGTAGAGAAAGGGCTGGTAGAGAAAGAAAGAGAAGTGCAGGAGCCAGAACAGGGTGCTTGGGGTATATGGGTGAGTGACTGCAAATCAGGGCTGGGTGTTTGTGCGCAGGAGGGCAGGAATCAGCGATGGGGGCAGGAATCTGGGAGGAGTGAGGAACCCTGGGGCTGGGTACTGGGACAATGTAAGCCATGTGTTATATTTGCAGCAGTATAAAAAGAGAATGAAACCTACTAGGCCAGTTTCCCACCCCACAACCCCCCTTTAATTTGATTGGAGTCAATGGATTCACAAAAGATAAATTATACCCCTAGCTTTCAAAGCAAAATAATATATTATTCCATAACTGATACCTTTCAATACTTGACTGAATTCAATACAGCACAGCATGCCTTCTAATAGCCATATACACTATGCCAAGCCCATTACCAAACCTTCCAACCCATCAGCAGTCTGAACATAACAGACCTACATTCTAATACTCTACTATGTAAACAGGATTTTCAGAGCTTGAAACTTACAAGTCCCCATAAGAGGTACAGCACTAAATGGTTTGGAAATCCTCACCCCTTCCCCGATGCTGCCTCCTGCAATCTCCCTCTGACATCACCCATCATGGGTTTTTCTGTCCCAAACAATGACAACCTCCCATCTAACCACTGGGCCCAGATGCCCCACTCCAACCCAGAGATGACCAGGCCACATGATACCTGTTTGTTTCCTAGTTGCTGCCTGTGAGCCATCCCCTCCTCCCCCAGCTTTACAGTCCTGGCCTGGCTAGTTCTCCCATTCCCCAGAGAAGGGCCAGATTAAGGGCTGTAGACAAATGGTTCAAATACCCCTTCCCAAACATATACTAAAACTTAATGGAAATCACTTATCTGGAAATCCAGCTCTGACTAAAAAGTCAAATAAATAGGATCTATGGTAAAGTTCCTCTACTTCTTAATTTACCAGCATCCATTTATAAAGTTACACAGGATATATTTTAAATATTATTGTAGCTATTGGAAACTGACCAAAACTCCTGAGAGTTATGTAGTGAAAAGAATTCTTTCCCTCTAAACCATTAACACCTATGCGAAGCAGAGCAGCCAGACTCCCTACCCACACCCTATTTCTCCCATCACCTCACCTTTTTCCACCTCCTCTCATAGGATAGGGGATGTGGCTCTGGCATTTGAGGGAAGGCACAGGCAGAAAGAATGGAGCAGGGGGGTAGCCTCCCTGAAGGGGGTGTTCCACCTGCCACACCAACCTGAGCAATTTAAAAGGGTCTGGGACACCCAGGCCAATTTAAATTATCTGGGGGTCCTGGGCACTTGCCCCTTTGGCCCCATCCATCAGTGAGCCAGGCTGAGCCCCCTCTCATACTCCAAACTCCTGCGCCTCAGCCTGGAGCTCCCTCCTGTTGCACCACAAACCCTTCAACCCAGGCTCTACCTCACACTCCTGGCTGGAGCACCCTCATCCCATCCCACACTCCAGCCTTCCATTTCTTGTTAACTTCCTTTTTGTGTTACAGCTCACCAAAGATTGCCCTATTAAGCCAAGCTGTTCATCTACCATATGTGCTTTTCTTACCGCAGATTGGGGTGGTATGTTCCTGCACCCTCTTCAGGGCTTCTTTAAAATACAGCCAGCTCTTCTGGACTCCTTTTTTCCTCATGTTGGCTTCCCAGGGGATCCTGCCCATCAGTTCCCTGAGGGAGGAGACCAAGCCTGCTTTTCTCAAGTCCAGGGTCCATATTCTTCTGCTCTCCTTTCTTACTTTGGTCAAGTTCATGGTCTTGATCATCTCATGATCACTGCTTCCCAGGTTGCCACCCATATTTACTCACTGTACCAACTCCTCTCTGTTTGTGAGCAGCCGGTCAAGCTAAGCCCGGCTCCTGGTTGGTTCCTTCAGCACTTAAACCTGGAAGCTGTCCTCAACATCCTCCAAAAACTTCTTGGATTGCCTCTGTATTGGTCTTCCAGCAGATGTCCGGGAGACTGAACCAGGGCCTGTGATCTGGCAGCTTCCATTAATTGTCCAAAGAAAACCTCATTAACCTGATCTGGCAGTCTATAGTAGAACTCCACCACCACAACACCCTTGTTTCTCCCACCCTTAATTTTAAAACAAAGACACTCAACAGGCTTCTCTCCTATTTTATACTGATCTCAACTCCTCCACCTTTTTTCCTGTCCGTCCTTCCTGAATGGTGTATAGTCTTTCACGACAGCGTACCAATCATATGCGTTGTCCCACCACATCTCTGTTATTCCAATCACATCATAGTTCCTTGTTTGTGCTAGGACTTCCAATTCTTCCTGCTTGTTTCCTAGGCTTCCTGCATTTGTGTACAGACACCTAGGATAACTACTCAACTGCCTTGCTTTCTCAGTTCTACTCAGAGCTTCTCCTCTGTTGCACCTTCACCCTTGTATTTCTTCCCAGCAACCTTGTCTGTGAAGATGCTCTTCCCTCTCCTCATTAGGTGGATCCCATCTCTTCCTATCAATCCAACTGCTCTGAAAGCATGCCAGCATCCAGGACATGACTGAGTCTTCCAAAACTCATCAAACCTTCAAATTATTACCCCTTTCTACTTCTCCATGTAGGAGCTGATGATATAGCCAAGAATGACCTTGAGCAGATCACTGCAGATTATGTAGCACTGGGAAGGAAGATCAAGGAATATGGAGTGCAAGTGGTGTTCTCATCCATCCTCTCAGCTGAAGGAAGGGGTCCAGGTAAGGATTGTCGAATTGTGCAAGTAAATTCATGGTTGCGCAGGTGGTTTCTTCAACCATGGAATTCTATTTTGGACACAAGTTTTGCTAGGAAGAAATGAGATCCACCGAATGAAAAGAGGAAAGAGCATCTTTGTGGGCAGGCTTGCAAACCTAGTGAGGGGGGCTTTAAACTAGGTTCATTAGGGGATGGTAACTTAATCCCTTAGGTAAGAGGGGTATCAAGAAGAAACACAGCAAGCAAAGAACAACAAAGGAGGACCCCTGATTCAAAAGGAAAAGGTAGGCCAATCAGCAAATTATCTAAGATGTTTGTACATGAATGCAAGAAGCCTGGGAAAGAAGAAGAATTAGAAGCCCTGGCACAGTCGATGAAGTTTGAAGTGATTGGCATAACGGAGACTTGGTGGGATGATTCATACAACTGGAGGACAGTCATGCAAGGGTATAAATGGTTCAGGAAAGACAGGCAGGGGAGAAAAGGAGGAGAAGGTGCGCTGTATGTCAAAGAGCAGTACGACTGCTCAGACCTCCAGTATATAGAGGGAGAAAAACCCATTGAGATAGGAATAAGGAGATTTCGAAGTTGCCAGGGTTCTTTCGAAAAGGAGCCCCGTCTGGACAAGCTGTGTGGCGGCGAGCCGCGTCAATTTTGAAGTGCTGCGGCTGCTGGCATTCTAATGAGGTGCCGAATATATTAGTATTTCAGCACTTCATTAGTAAACTTCGAAATGGCCATTTGCATGGCCATTTCAAAGTTTTGGGCTAGTGTAGACACAGCCCCAGAGAGGTTGTGAAATCTCCATTCCTAGAGATTTTTAAGTCCCAGCTTGACAAAGTTTGGATGGGATGATTTAGTTAGGGTTGATCTGCTTTGGGCAGGGGTCTGGACTCAATGACCTCCTAAGGTCCCTTCCACCCCTAGGATTCTATGATCCCGTGGTCGAAGAATCCGAAGTTCTCTCTTTGACACCACCTGCTCAGGCATACATTTACGTACAAAATTCATCAAGCTCTACCTGGGCCTTTTTCTTCAAAAGGAATGATGGACTAGAACACAACTTGCACCTCAAACCCCTTGATCCTCCTTCTCAGCACCACGTAATGTGCAGTGACCCTCTCCAGGTCATTCTTGGCAGTACCATTGGTCCCACATGCAGAGAAGTAGGAATGAGTAGTGGTCCATGGGAAGACTTGCTATCAAGTACGTTGCGGTGGGCCAAGTTTTAACTTTACATAAACCGATAATCCAAGTGACTTATGAGCCATTACAAGATAGATCTTTATTCGGATTCTGTGCACCAAAGCACTGCAGTGTCTCTATTATTTCAAAACTTAGCTGACAGTTCATTTCCTGACCCATATTGGAAATGTAATGTCACTCAGATTCCAGGCGATTACAGAAAATTTTACTCTTCCTCTTCTGACCTGGCTTAATTATTAGTACTGAGAATAACAGCTAATAAAGATAAGTGTGCGTTGTGCGATGTGAAAGTAGTTTGTTTTCCACCTTCCCTTCAAAGGCCAGTAAGCTGTGCTCTTAAGTTCATAAGAGAACATACAACTACATTAAGAAAATATTACCATAAGCAATACTAAGTATTAAAAACAAGAGAGGGCAATTATTTACCTACAGCATTTATGACATCCAAATAATTTTGTTTAATGTGCAGAGGGAGGAAAAAAAGCCCAACCTGATATATCTTACTTAATTTTTTCTATTATAGGGTTATATTGTTAAAAAATGAAGATCAAAATTAAAATACTATAAATTTGCATTATTTTGAAGAGCAGTAAAGCATAATATGAATATATAGTTAGAACTATTCACTGAGGAATCATTCTGACAAACTGAGTTAGAAACATTAAAATATTTTTCTCTCTCTACCATATTTTTGTTTATTTTGTATAAACTTAGTTTGGCCACTGCTAACAAGGCAAAACAGGATAATTCTCCCTGCATGAAACACAGCAACATCAAGGAGGAATGGTTGCTTGTCAGTCTTACCTGAGAACAATTAAACAGGCAGCCTAGACTCTCCAGAGACGTGGGAGATTTAAAACAGAGAGAAAGGTAATTCAGAGTTAAAAGGAACCAAGAGTAAAGGCACATGTATCCTTTTAAACAAATTATGAGAAAGCAATTGGAAGACATTTTCATAGGCATGTCCCAAGAAAGAGTCCATAAACTGCAACAGAAATCATTTGCAAACCTCAAAGCAGGTTTCCCAAGCAAACATGCATTTTGTTGCACTGTTTAAAACACATGAGCACAGATTCCTTCTACCAGAAGATATAAATGTGCTGCTGACACTTTCAGAAATGTTATGGCACCAAAACCACATGGCTGATATGTAACACAGAAGTGTTCAAGAAGTGCTGTGATATGAAAACCTGTGAATACTGGATAACACAAAAAAACAAAAAACATGAAGTTTTGAAAAAAATCATTTCATGTTTCCTTCAGTGTTACAGCTCTCAGTCAACTAAGCATCGGACAATTAAAAAGGAACAGCTTTTTGTTAGGTATTTTTATAATTCAAGGATAGTTTTTATTACTCCTGGGAAGGACTAGCTTAATTATGAGTATTAGGTTTGACATTGATACTTTATACAATAGGATTTAGTCCTAGAAAATTGGTAGATTAGCTATAAGTAGCAAACCTATGTTGTCAACTTGTTTGTGGCTCTGATGCACTGAATTATACAATGGGATGTAAAACAAAATTTCTCAATTAATTTGACAGCTTAAATTATCACCAGCATAGGCAATAACTAACAGATGAGATGTCATCACTCTGTTAATTCAATCTCTCTAAAGATGGAATGAAAGTTTACCAGCTCAACCACAAAAACCTACATTTGCCCACCTCTACCACAATGATGATTAATGTTTTGATCACCTATGAAAATTAATAATTCACCACCAGCTGAGTAGGACAACAGAATTTTGCAATGCTGCTGTTATTAAACTAAATCAAACCCTAGATAAAAAAGCAAGTGACAGGGTTTTAAAACTTTTAAAGTCTAATATGATTTTTACCCTTTCATGTATTTAAATTAACAAGTTATAGTTTAATACCTGGCATTTTTTTAGTTCTCTCTTCAACTGAAGAATTGTGATATGATTTGGCTCTTCTTGGTCACGTCCAATTCCACTATCAGTTTGTTGCATGACAGGAGCTGCCTTCCTTAGCTCCTGTGCCATGCTGATCCAGTTCTGCAGCTTATCTTGTTGACTTCCTGTTAGGCTGGTATTGTCATTTAGTTTAAGTAGCAAAGGAAAAACTTCCTCTATGCAATTTCTGTAGTTGAAACACTCCACCTGAAGATGGGAAAGCTGCTCTTCAAGAGAACGTATTTGAGTCCTATCTTCATTTAAGTCCTGCGATCCCTGGGCAGCATGGCTCATTACACTAGCCTGCTGATTCTGCAAAGCTTCCCGTAGCAACCTGATCTCAAGTTCCATTTCATCAATCCGGTCCCGGTCAGGGTTGTAGTTTACAACAGGTTTATTCCTAATATTCTTGGCTCTGTTAGCATATTTGAGGGAATTTAGAGATTCATCAAAGTCAGCTGAAGATGGATTAATACATGTTATCATGACAGTCTTGGCATTTCCTCCTAAGGAATCTTTCAGAATACGAGTAATTTTAGCATCCCTATATGGGATATGTACACTTTTTCTCTTTGGGTCTCCAAGAGCACTTATCACATTTCCCAAAGCCAACAAGCCACAATTGATCTGAATCGATTCCTTGAACCGTTCACCAGTGTTCCCTGTTTTTGTCACTCTTTCTGATCCTGCCAAGTCCACAAAGTGGAACTTAGAAGCAATGATCCGGCCTGATCTCAGAGATGAATCCTGTGCAACATCTACACTTTTCAGAGACTGCGCAGGTCGTTGCTGAGAAATACTGATGGTAAAAATAGCATGAGATCGGCTGGAGTGTTCATTCATTTGTGTCGTACCTGTGTGGCGAGCTGCATTCCCGCTTTCTAAAAGGCTCATCACTTCATCCGCACTTTGCACTTGGCAATCCTTCGCACCAACAATCACTACAAACATAAAGCCCAATAAAGCACAAATAATGGGTTAAGACTAGATTCTCAGCAAAAGTTTACAGAAAAACAGTTTAGATAAAGACGTGAAAAGCCAAAATAGTCCACATAAAACACAGTAAAAATCCAGCAAAAAAAATTAGCTATGCATACAAGCTCATATTAGTAAATCTACTCACAGCAAATACTAACACGAAAATGTTATATTAATGTAAGCACTACATACAGCATATTAATCCTGTAGCACATGTATGGTTAAAAGCGAATTTTACTGCATAAATGTCATTGAAGCTTCATTTAAATGAAAGACTTTAAACAAAAGACAAAAAATTGAAAGTTATAGTTCTCAGAAGTCTTAACTTTGTCATTTTATACCTATACAATATTTTTATTATTTTATACGGGCAATAATACAAACACTTAAATTTGTGAACACTTCCACTCATGTGACTAGTTCCATTGTTCAGTTCTTCATTTGCAGAATTGAACTAGAGGGTGTTGATACAAGCAATTAAACTTGATTTTCCTGAGTGCTGAGCTCTTCAAATGACTAAGCTCAGTTTGTTTACATATAGAAGTATTGAGCGCAAAACTGAAACTGGAGGACAAGATGTTGCCCACTGAAATATCAAGGGACCATTGTGTCATGCTGTCACTTGAGACGTTAAAGAAAAACCAAACAATGTATCCTAGCAGTTCTCAACCAGGAGTACATATACCACCGGGGATACACGGAGGGCTTCCAAGGGGTACAATCAACTCATCTAAATATTTGTCTAGTTTTACAACCTGATACATAAAAAGCATTAGCAAACAAAAATTTCATACAGACAATAACTTGTTTACACTTGTCTCAGTGTATACTGAGCAGTAGAAAAATGCATATGCCAAATTTATTTATTTTATAATTATATGGTAAAAATGAGAAAGTAGGCAACTTTTCACTAGTAGTGTGCTAAATATCAGAGGGGTAGCCGTGTTAGTCTGGATCTGCAAAAGCAACGAGGGGTCATGTGGCACCTTACAGGCTAACAGAAATGTATGAGCATAAGCTTTCATGGGGAAAGACCCACTTCATCAGCTGCTGTAGTCGTGTGCTGTGACACTTTTATATTTTTATGCCAGGTTTGAAAAGAACATAGTTTTTAAGTGAGGTGAAACTTGGTGGTATGCAAGACAAACCAGACTCTGACAACACTGAGAGCCACTGGTGTATCCCACGTACACCACAGAATTTTACTTCATCTTAAAAAAAGTATATTTCTACCGCCAATGCATTTGTTATGTTTGTGGATGCTGTCATATGAAGCTCAGAATAATGGACTAAACTTACAAAAGAAGCCATGTTTAATTCATCAGGGCAAAGCAAAAACACACAAAAACAGGGAAAAGTATCTTATTGGTGATAAAGGTTTCATGCTTAAATCATTGCAGCACAGCTAAATGGAATTTTACAAACTTGATCTGCTCTTAAAAAAAAAAAAAAAAAAAAAAAAAAGAGAGAAATCTCAGCTCAAAGGATAATTCTCTCTACCCCTCTCCTCTGCAGTCATAAAGCACTAAAAATAGATGCCCGTCAGGGAAATTACTTCTCATCCATAACTGGAACTCTGATAAAGATCCCAGAATATGTTGCTTAAGGACAGCTTCCATATCTCAAAATATATAATTGGACAGTCCACTGTACAGACATAATAAAGAATATTACTGTTCAATAAATATTTCCCCAGGATTTTATTGATGAATGGAAAGACCTCACCACAGGATTCATGGCCCACAAAGGATGATTAGAAATGTACATGCACATGTGTTTCTCCTAAAGAAGAATGAATGACCCCTGCACAATGGTTTGAAAATTATCATTGTTCAAATACCTATGCACCACAAAGAGCTCTCTCAAAATGCATCCTCATTATGAAAGAGTAGTACATTCTGCAGAAAAAATCTTTCTAACAAACCCAGGCACAACACTGTAGATTACACTGTGTCCAGAAAAGCCACACCAGTTCAACACAGTGGTACATTAACATGAGAAGAAACACAAAATGTTGGTAATGAAGAATCATAAAATAATAGAACTGGGAGGGAACTCAAGAGGTCAACAAGTCCAGTGCCCTGCACTCATGGCAGGATCAATGCACCATCTAAACCAGGGGTCCAACCTTTTCTCATCAGGGGCCAAACAACCATTTTTTACATGTTCTGGGGGACAAACACAAAATACCCCCAAACCCTGGCTTAACCCCCTCCAGCAACCCGAAGCTGCCCCCAGGTTTAACCCCCCCAGCAGCCCCAAGCCACCCCCAGATTTAACACCCCTACTGCCCTGCAGCCAGGAACCCTACACCCCACCACTGGTGACTCACTGGAGCAGTTACCGGAGCTGCACTGCTGGAGCCACAAGAGCCGTGCCCAGCCTTGAGAGCCCTGAGAGCTGCGTGGCTGCCTTTCAAAAATGGCACAGCTGCCAGCTCTGTGGGCCAGATTAAAAGGCTTCACAGGCCAGATTCTGGGCCACATGTTGGACACCCCTGATCTAGACAGGATCTGACATGTTTGTCTCAATTGCTTTCAAAAACCTCCAATGATGGAGATTTCACAGCCTCCATAGACAATTTATTCCAGTGCTTAACCACCCCGACAGGATGTTTTTCCTGATTTCTAACCTAAACCTCCCTTGCTGCAATTTAAGCTCATTGCTTCTTGTCCTACCATCAGAGGTTAAGGAGAATAATTTTTTTCCCTCCGCCTTGCAACAAACTTTTAGATACTTGAAAACTGTTTTCATGTCCCCTCCCAGTCTTCTCTTTTCAAGATTAAAACAAACCCATTTCTTTCAAACTCCCTTCATAGGTCATGCTTTCTGGATCTTTACTCTTTTTTGTTGATCTTCTCTGGATTTCTCCAATTTGTTAACATCTTTCTTGAAATGTGGCACCCAGAACTATATACAATACTTCAACTGATGCCTAATCAGTGAAGAGCAGAGCAGAAAAATTACTTCTCCTGCCTTGCTTACAACACTGATGTTAATATATCCCAGAATGGTGTTTGAGCTTTTTACAATAGTGTCACACTGTTGATTCATATTTAGTTTGTGGTACACTATGACCCCCTAGCTCTCCTTCTCCAGTATTTCCTTCCTCTACAGTCATTTCCCATTTTGTATGTGTAAAAAAGGCTGTTCTTTCTTGAGTGGAGTACTTTGCATTTGTCCTTATTGAATTTCAATCCTATATCAGACCATTTCTCCAGACAATTTTCAATTATAATTGTATCTTCTAAAACACTTGCAAACCCTCCCATCCTGGTATCATCCACAAACTTTACAAGTATACTCTGTATGCCACTATTTAAATTGTTGATGTACAGAATCAGTCCCAAAACTCTTCCTTTCAGAACCCCACTTGTTATGCCCTACCAACATGACTGTGAACCATTGATAACTATCCTCGGAGAATGGTTATCCAACCAGTCATGAACTCACCTTATAGCAGCCTCACCTAAGTTGTATTTCCCTAGTTTATTTATAAGAAGGTGATACAAGACTGTATCAGATGCTTCACTGAAGTCTACCTATACCACATCTACTGCTTCCCTTTATCCACAAGGCTTGTTATCCTATTAAAGGAAGCTATCAGATTGGTTTGACATTTATTTTTTGCAAATCTATACTGACTGTTACTTACCACCTTATCTTCCAGATGTTTGCAGATGGATTCCTTATTTGCTCCACTATGTTTCCAGGTGCAGAAGTTAAGCTGATTGGTCTGTAGTTCCCTAAATTGTCCTTATTTCTCTTTTTGTAGACAGGCACTATATTTGCCTTTTTCCAGACTTTGGGAATCTCTCACATATTCCATGACTTTTCAGAGATGATAGCTAATGGCTCAGGTATCTCCTCAATCAGCTCTTTGAATACTCCAGAATGTTCTTCATCAGACCCTGGTAACTTGAAGACATCTAGCTTGGCTAAGTAATTTTAACTTATTCTGTTCCTGTTCTAACTTCTGAACCTCCCTCATTTTCTCCAGCATTCACTATACTAGACATCCAATTACTAGCAGCCTTCTTGAAGAAAACTGAAACAAAGAAGTAATTAAGCACCTCTGCAGTTTCCATATTTCCTGTTATTGTTTTTCCCCTTTCATTGAGTAAATGATCCTACCCTGTTCTTGGTCTTCCTCTTGCTTCTTATATATTTGCAGAATGTTTTCTTGCTACCCTTTATGTCTCTAGCCAGTCTGGGCTAATTTTGTGCCCTCGGCTTTCTAATTTTGCCTCTATGTATTTTTGTTATTCATTTGTAGTCATCCTCTGTAGTTTGACCTAATTTCCACTTTTTGTAACATTCCTTTCTGATTTTTAGGTCATTCAAAATCACCTGGTTAAGCCATGGTGGTCTCTTGCCATACTTCCTATCTTTCCTACGCAGTGGAATCATTTACTCTTGAGCCCTTAATAATGCCTCTTTGAAAAATTGCTAACTGTCTTCAGTTGTTTTTCCTCTTATCTTGCTTCCTATGGGATCTCTTCTACCAGCTCCTTGAGTTTGCTAATGTGTGCCTTTTTGAAACCCATGGTTTTTATTTTGCTATTAGAAGAGAGGGGAAAATGTCACTTTGCCTTGGCATGACAGTACCTCGATAATGCATTTTTCTAACATTTTCCAAAGTGGAGAAAAGCATTCTGGCACAAATTCATTTCAGAGCCAAAAACAAGATCAACAATATCCTCAGATAAAACTTTGTCCTCTTACTCATTTCTATTTGAGCTAAAGGCTAGCTGCTTCCCACCTGAAAAGCTGCTACATAATATTATTGAAGGCATAGCATATCATCCTGTATAGTGTAGAACTATATACTTAATTCCACTTAAACAGTAAGGAGGATAGGAAGAAAACATCCAATTACTCAAGTGAATAATCCCATTGAAATCATCAAGATTATTCTGCACGACCTGCAGAGCCAGGACCCATATTCACTTCTTATCATTTCCATCTACTCTAGCGATATTTGTTTTCCTGAGGTATTAACAGCTATTTAAAAACAAAACTGACTCATACCATATGAGACTAACTTTACACTTATCAATACATTAAACCTCCCCTCGAGTCCTAATATTGGTAATTAATATATGCTTTTTCTTTTAAGAGAACACAAGAACATTTTACATTTGCTTTCATAAACTTTTACTTAGAATTATATGCCTGAAATAATATTTTCATGGAAGCATATTTAATAAATTTGAGTTCAAATAGGCATTTTTACCTGTGTTACCCTTTTCATCTTCTCTGATATGTAAATCTTTCATAGAGGTCTCCAACTCCAGCAGATCTCGGAGTTCTTCTTTGTAGACCTCTATATAAGATACTTTCACACTGAAGTCAATATTATGGTTTTCAGAGATGTTCTGAAATAGTTCCTGTATAGCACGTGGAATGATACCTTTTTCATCCTCTGCAACAGACGCTAAAATATAAAACAGAAATGTGACCAGAATTGCAGTGAACATATCTTTAGTATAACATTTAAGCTTCTGAAACATGAACAGAAATCTATGGCCTTCAGCATTAAGCCACCAAAGAAACTGAAGAATTTAGTCCCGCCATAAAGTCACTGTATAGCCATACACTAGTGAATAGCTGAATATTTGCTGACAACCCTAAACAAGATTCACACTCAAGCTCCAAGAAATTACTTGTTAATATAAACTAGAGGGCAAAATGGTTGGTGGCTCAGTAGTCAAATGCATCACTATTATTTATAAGCCTATATTCTCACAAGCCACAATTCACATTCAGTGATTATTGATTACTTCAATTTTCAGAAGATACCTCTTGCTCCAATACAGGTATAACAGTAATTCAGTAAGTTCCCGTGTGCCGGACATAGGAGAGAGTATTCAGGAACAATTCTTATTCATTCAATCAACATATGGCTCAAACACCTACTTTTAAATATCAGCAAGGATCTCAGATATTAATTATTCCACAGTATGGAAACTGGTTGGGTGATGATAACAGACTTCTGAGTAGCTCATGCCTTCAAACCAAAAAAAATGAGACGTTGTCCCATCTAATCAGTGAAAAAAGTTGCTGAGCTTTGAACAGCCATGTATTGTGGCACCTGCTATTTAAACCTTTTAGGTAACAGATTTAAAGAACACTGAAATAACCACAGTCAGTCAAAGGATGACAAGAATAAAAAGAATTAAGAATAAGGAGAATTTTAATTTTTACAGAGAAAATGTAGAATAATCTATTCATATCCAGTTGGAAAGCTGAAATTTTAAAGAGGAGTGCCACCTTTGGAGTTTTCTTTTGAGATTATTAATAGCTGAAAACAGTGAACATGGTCAAAGGGATGATATCTAATCTTCAAATGATTCATTTTAAAACACAGAAAAAGATAGCAAGACCCAGTTAGTCTGAAAGATAAAGGAGACTGTTTTCCATATTGCAGGATGACCTTCTTATTACCTGATGATGTAGCCAATATTTAAACACCAGGGCTGTGTCTATAGTGCAGAGTTCTGTCGGTAGAAGGGGCCTTCTGTCAACAGAACTCAGGGAGCAGCTACAGTCATAAAACCTTCTGTCGACAGTCTCTCTACAGAACTCTGTTTTTGCCTCAACAGAGTTATCCCTCAAAAATTTGAGGTATAACACTTCTGTCAACAGAGGGCTTCCAGTTCACTAGGCAGCCCTCTCTGCAGAGCTTTGGGTCAGCTGTTCTATCAACAGAGAGCAGGGCAGTCTGGCTGCTCTCTGTCAACAGAACAGAGTGCTCTGGTAATTATCTTTTGTGTGTAGATGCACTCTGTCAACAGAGTCGAAACAACACTGTTGACAGACATTACTGTTGACGGATCCTTCTAGTGTAGACATAGCCCAGGAGCTTCAGGTAAGTCAGACAGATTTCCTCACCATGTTGTTTTAAGTTAATACCAAATTTGCTGGTTTTAGTTAATATGAAATAAGGGGTAAACAAGTTAAAATATAAATGAGAACTTCATGCTCAAGCACAGACAAATTAAATTTGGAAGATGAAGGCAAAGAATCACCCATCTGAAACAATCCTACTGTGGATCAAATCCAGAAGCTCCAACCAACCTCACTAATTTAAGGTAATCCCCTATTCTGGATAGCTCATCTAACTCATGTTTGGTGAAAAGAGTATATTAGTTTATAATAGAGTTTTGCATTACATTTTGGCTACATCTACACTTAGAGAAAACTTTGAAATAGCCATGCTAATGGCCATTTCAAAGAATACTAATGAGGCGCTGAAACGCATATTCACCACCTCATTCATCCAGATAGGCGTCCTTTTCGAAAGGACCCCGCCAACCTCGAAATTCCCCTATTCCTATCAGCAGATAAGAATAAACAGATAAGCATATACGAATAAGGGGATTTCGAAGTTGGTGGGGTCCTTTCAAAAAGGACCCCCGTTTGGATAAGCCACGCAACAGCGAAAAGCGGCAATTTCGAAGTGCCACGGCCGGCAGCATGCTAATGAGGCCCTGGATATGTATTTCAGTGCCTCATTAGTGTTCTTCGAAATGGCCATTAGCATGGCTGTTCGAAGTTTTCTCTAAGTGTAGACATGGCCTTTCTATCAGTAGCATAGAGCTTAGGCCCTGTGGCTATGAACACTATAGAAAGTTCTCAGATACAGACAGACTGTAGCACTTTCTATGCTACACAGCTGTTGGAATGATTTACTGCAAGTCGATCCAGCCCAGCATTCTAATGGGAAAAGTCAATCAAGCAGCAAAAAACCCAAAAGACCTCACAAACAAAATCCCAACAAGCAGTCTGAACCACTATTCACCTTAAGTTTTTAAAAATATATCTCCATAATATAGTTATTTTACAACTATGGTATGGCCTACCATGTTTGGCTTAGGCAAGTACACTAGTCACAAATTACAAACTAAACTTTCCAGAACATACCAATGTGACCTCCACCAATGGTGTATGTCTTCCCAGACCCTGTCTGTCCGTAAGCAAAAACTGTGGCATTATATCCTTCAATCAAAGACACCACTAAAGGTTTAATGCAAGTTCTGTAAACTTCATCTTGGGTTGAATTTTTGCCAAATACAAAATCAAAAGTGAAGACACGGTCTTTCCCAATGATAACTTGCTGTGTGTTTGGGACCAGTCGCACGCATACTTGATGGTTATGAAGAATTTCTTTGGAAAGCAGCGGTCTTATTCTTACGGCAACTTTAACCGGAATCTCTTCCATGACAGCCTCCAATTTTAACACTCAATCTGAAAATTTTGCTTATAGTTCTTGTCTTCATAACATTCTCAATCTTCTGAATCTAAAAACAAAGTTTTCTGAATTATACATTGAACACAAGTTCATTTCCCAGTGACTTACTCAACTTTCCATACTGGGAAAAGATAACTAAAGAATATGAATTAAGTGAATTTCTGTCCTGTGAAAATGACACAGAAGGGTCCAGTCCCATATTTCTTCAGTTAGCAATTTCTCTCTCTCAATTACCTGACCAGCAAATTCAACTTGGAATCAGAAAGTCAGGAGATACTCTTTTTGCATGTTGCATGATTACATGAAGGCTGCAGTTCTAATCCAGGGGGTATGTCCCCTTGGGAGGCTTACTAAACTTTCAATGAGCATAGTGCAAGCCTCCCAAGTTACTCACGGAGTGGTAATACCACTCAGTGAAATTTGGCCTATCCACGACTGCCTCGAACAGCAGGATGCCTCGAACAAATTTCACCGAGTGGTGTTGCAACATACTGCAATGTCCACTAGCACTCTTCAATGCTGAAGCAGAATATTGCCCTGAAAATTTTGTGGATATTAAGGCATGTTCTTTTAACAGGTTTCCTAGCTTATGCACAATTAGACAAGTACAGGGGTCTGCAACCAAAATAGCAAGAGCCATTGTTTCAAATTTTGTTACAAAATCAATACGTCAAGAGCTGCAATGCACATGAATGTGAGATAGTCCTTAGTAAATAACGTCAAACGATACTATTTGTGAGCCCTTTTTTAAGAGCAGAGCACACACAATGATTTGTATGGATTAGAAAGTTTAAGTTACTTTCATCTCTGGAGCAAATGAGGACAAGGAAAATGCTGCTCCTGAGAATAGACTTTTAAGCAGGAAGAAGCAACATTCACATCAACCCTCCATGCCTCTCCCCCTATTTTCCAAGGCTCTACCCACCCTTGACCCAAAAACCTACTTCCCATTTCCAGGCTTTACCCGTCTCAGCCCCTAAATCTGCCCCCTAACCCCAAGCTTTACCCTTCATCCTGCAAACCCACCCCACATCCCCAGGCTTAACCGCTCTCAGCCCCAGACCCACCCCCGCCATTCACCAGGATTAACCCACCTCAGGCAATGAGCTCCTCCAGCTGTGCACACTGCCACTGCTCCTCCGCAGCTGCTGTCTCCTCCTCAGAGGAGCTGCACATCTCCAGAAGGGGCAGACTTGGCTGCCTCTCTCCCCCCAGCTCTCCTGCGGGCTTAGCACTTCTTCCACCGGCAGCATGGGCAGCTCCCTGCCCTGCCGTGGTTGAAATAATGGAACATAATATAATTAGTTTAATGGCCAGATTCCTCCCACCGCCCTGCTGGCCATTAAACCAATGAAATTGAGTTTCATTATTTCAGCAATGGCAGGGCAGGCAGCTGCAAGAGGAGTCAGCAGCAGCAGCAGCAGCTTCTAGAGCAACAACTGACTTCTTGAAGGCCCTGGACAAATAGACACCTATCTAGATTGCATGAGAAAGTCCCATTTTGTAACAAGGGTAGGGGGAGTTGATCTTCAAGGGAAAAAAAAAAGTTGTGGCATCATTCCAAAAAGATTGAGAACCTCTCCATTAAGTAATAACATGAGAACATACTTATCAATTCTGTTCATGAAGCGTTTGCTCACAACAATTAATCCAACTCACTCTTCAACAGCTATCTTAGCCCTGTAGAGGGAACAGAAATAAAAGCACACTAAAAATGTCTTCCACTTAAATAAGATAAGACCGCACATGGGATATGACAAGAAAATTTGATTTTAAATACTGGATTACTGTACTTTAAGCAGCCTGATTCAGAAGTCAGTCCTTTTTATCCCTGATAAGTCCCTACCTAATTAAAATTACAGTTTTGTTTTTTGTTTACATTTTTTTAAATGTATGGCATTTGTGGTTCTTTGTGCTGCCACCTGCATATTCACTCTTATGGGATGGATAAATCCTCTCCCACAGCTATTTTCAAAAACAGTTAGAGAAGCTGAGTTTGTCAAACATGGATGGACACTCTCTCAGGACATTAAAGGCTCAGAGTTAAAGTTATGGAAAGGTTGCATGATCTCAACTACTTCTGTTCTTAGAGTCCCATAAGAGCGAGAGAAAGTTTTCTTGTGAGTTGTACTGTTTGCTAGACTTCCATATATAGGGATATATACACTGTTGGTTACCGAACTTTTTAATTACAAAAAGTTCACAAAAGTTAAACATGAGAAATTCCTGAGAGGGGCAACAGGGGTATTAGATGAAATATTTTTACAAGAACTAGCTAAACATTTTCAGCCTACGTTAAAAGAAGTCTTTAAAGAAACCTGGTTGTAGTTTACAAATACACAGAACAATGCAAGCATAGGTACAACTGTTTGTAGTATGAAGAGTAGAAAGAAGTCTATTGCCTGATGGGCTCAGCACAAGGAAACCCCAGTCAACAAAGTATTTTTTTAAATTATTTCTACAAAGAATTGCTTTTAGTCTGAATGAAAATATCAGGAGCTCTTTAGAAACCACCAGCTGAAACATAATCAGTGTTTACACATGGCAGGTGTATTAGCCTTTACCTTACTAAATGACAACCAAACAACCCTCTCCGTGGATGATTAGCTTGTTATCACAAAGAATTTTGTAAAGCTGTGGAAAACAAAATGAGTGTAGAGCCTTCAATTAACAGGTTATCTGGTCACTAAAATGGGAGCCAGGAGATCTGACTTCTGGATTCATACAGCTTCAGAGTGGCTCACTGCCACTGCTGTCCCCATGGCAAAAGTGGCAGGAGGCCAGCTCTGTGCCCCCAGAAGGGTCAGGGCCAAGGGCAGCCATCCATAGGGTAGCACTGCCAAGATCGTGGTGCTGGTCCCCCACAACCATGCGGAGCAGCACTACTGGCATTTGAAAAGGGCCTGGAGTTCTGGCCACCAGTGCTGCCGAAGTAGCAGCCATAGCGGCCGGTGGAACTCTAGGCTCCCTTGAGAGACCAGCCCCTTGGGCAACCCCCCCTCTTTTCCCCTTGCCCCATGGTTGGCAGACTTGTCTAGCTTTCACACATGCTTTCATGTTACAAGCCCAGCCTTATAGCAAGACAGTAGCTTTGGGCCCTGTGCCTTAAGGGCCCACGCTCCCAATGACTGTAGCATCCACCACCCACTGTCCCTGCCCTGCTATCAGCATGTTACCTTGGGCCCCACAAAGCCAGCTCTGAATATCTAGGACCTGAACTAGCTGATGCAAGAATAAATCCAATGGCTCTTCCTTCGTTCACATAGTGCCAATGTTATGCACAAGCACTATGCTCACATGCTACTTCCTATCTGAACTGTCCAGGGGAGGGATCTATTGCTCAGTGGTTTGAGCATCCGCCTGCTAAACCCAGGGTTGTGAGCTCAATCCTTGAGGTGGCCACTTCGGAGTCTGGGGCAAAGACAGTAATACAAATTTTAAAAAACCTGTCAGGGATGGTGCTTGGTCCTGCCAAGAGTGCAGGGGACTGGACTCGATGACCTGCCGAGGTCCCTTCCAGCTCTATGGGATGGGTGTGTGATGGGGGTGGGTGTATTCCCCCTCGCCCCCCGGCGCACAGCACCCCCCAGAGCCGCACAGGCACGGACGTGTAGAACACCACAAAGAAGTCTGTTACGCATTACACACCCAGCGGCCTTCACCCACCCTCACTGCACGTGCAGCCGCCGCAGCTCGTGTCCCCGCTCCGTTGCTAGGGTTATTCAAAGCACCCCCTGCCGGCGCGGAGCTTGGCCTGGCTCGGTGGACGACAGAGCCACGACGCCGCTCACGGCACACCAGACGCTGCCCGGCGCGATGCCGGGAGGCCTCTGGAGCCGCCTAAGCCCAGGCTCGAGACCTACGCGCTAGCCCAGGGCACTGGCCTGGAGCCGGCTCTTCTACGGCCCCTCAGCACCGTCCGTAACTGCTGCTTCCCGCCGCGCCCGGCCTGGGACCCGGGGACCAGGCTGCTCCCCCCAGGCGCCGCTCCTCACCTGAGCCGCGCTGCAGATCAGCGCTCCGGGGCCAGGCCAGGCCCGCGCGGCTCCCAGCGGCTCACCCGCTTTCTCCCTTGCCCGGCCCGCCGCAAACCCACCTGCTGCGGGCCGGGGGCGCCGAGCGAGCCAGGCCGCCGCCCGTTTGTTTACACGCCGTCGCCAGGGAACAGCGGAGCAAGAGCTTCCGGAGCGCGGCCTCTGCCGCGCGCTCTGCGGACGGGCTCTTCCGGGCGCGGGGCTGGGCCGCCGCAGACATCTCGGCCTAGTACATCAGCTCCCCTGACTCCGGCCACGCCCCGGTCCCAGAAGGAGTCTCCTAGAGCGGCTGCAGCGTCGCCCGAGGCCGGGCTCCTTGTCACCCTCTGGGGGAGCAGAGTGGGTCAGGGCCTGTCCCTGCTTGCGACTCTCCTGGAGGCACCTTGGGCGTCCTCCCCCGGCCCGTCTCGGGAGCCAGCGGTCACGCTGCGTGGCGCCGTCGGGATTCTGCCCGTCCGCGAGGCAGGGCAGCGGGGCTTTCTCCCCCGCGGACGGCCGGGGCCTCTGTGCGGTAGGGGGTGGGGCGGAGGAGATGCTGGCCTAGTGACCAGCGTGGACTAGCCCGGGCGGAGGGTTGCGCTGGTGTCTCTCCCGCCCCATTGCTGGAGACTGAGGGTCTTGCTGCAAGGCCCGAGTTCTCCACGGCGCAGCTGACGTGCGCATGGCCCCAGCAAGAGCAGCCCTTGGGATCCGCTGTGGGAGCCGTGTGTGTTCACATCCCCTTCCTTGGATGGAGCAGGGAAGCCGCGGATTTCCTCCCGTGAGCCGGCTATCCAGGGAGCTGGAATCTGCCACGGCCCAGGCCTGCCCCTTCCCAAAAGAGGGTCCAGAGTGGTGGGTGGGCTGCTCCTGGCTGGAGGCACCCCAGGGTAGGGAATGCTGCTTGGAGGTAGAGTAGCAGCTCCTTCCCATATAGGGAGCTTCGTTGTTTCCACAAGGGAGCATTTTCTTCCCTGGTTCACCACAAAGGCACCCATCCCCTCCAGCTCCTTCCCCGTTGGAGCCCAGCTACATCTCCTGCCAGAAGTGACATGGATGAAAAAAATTAGATGGAACATTAGTTGGCACCATCACATCTACCACATTACCTCAGCTCCCTTCATCAGGGTCACCTGGTAAAGGTTATGCAGCTTCCCTGCACCATTTTACCAACCTGGTGTAACACTGCCACCAGCTACAATGTCATGCATTACATGCTACCCCACCCCTGTCAAAGTCACCCATCAGGTAGGCAAGCATGTCATGCATGCAGCTCAGCTGGTATTTTGCCACCAAATCACATTAGCCTACAGTTATTTTACCTTGTTAAGCTTATGGTGCTCTAGCACAGTGTTTCTCAACCAGCGGTACTTGTACCCTGAGGGGTAAACTGAGGACTTCTAGGGGGTACATCAACTCATCTACATATTTGCCTGGCAGTGAGGTAGGTCCTGGGCTAGAGTTGGGAGCAGGAAAAGGCAGCCCCACCTTCCAGGCTAGAGGTGGCATGTGGATGGGTGGGTGAGTGGGTGTGCATACATGGCTGGTGTCCCCCTTGTATCCCTGCCCAGTAGTTGCCACTGCCTCTTCTGGTGCAATAAATGCTCCAAGGACAACTACTAAATGGGTGAAATCAGACACTCACTGTGCTCTCAATCAAACTGTCACAGGAAAAATAAAACAAAAATACTCTGCAATCTGTGGGTGAACACTTTTTACAAAGTAATCACTCTGTATCTGACCTAACAGTCATCTTCAGAGAAAACCTGCAGAACATTTTAAAAGACAAGCCTGGAAACTTAAATGTATAAATTCGGTAGGGACTAAAAATGGTGGCTTTAATCAAACATGGTATTTATAGCAATCTGTAACTTACAGACATCTACTCCCTATTGTATTCTGTGGCTACGGAGCTGTTAATGGGCTACTTTGTCTTGCATATTTCTTTAGAATGTGTGCTACTAGTGCTAAAATATCTGTTCAAACTCTTATTTAGCTGTGACATTGAGTACCTTTCCCAGACCTGTGTGAACTCTGTAGTTCAAAACCGTGTTTTTTACCAAAATGGTCAATAAATTACCTTGTCCCCCTCAAATAGGTTTATTGAGCTAGACACAATCTTGATAAAGCTATGCTTCCCAACTCATAAGTAACACTTAGACAACATTATATTGTAAATATTATTCTGCTTGTAAAATAAATTATGGTGAATTAGCTACAAGCATGCCACAAAAAAGTATTTTATCCCCTTGTAAGGAGTGATCACAGCACATCTTACTTATAGGAGAGCGCTGTACATGAGAAATGATTTAAGAGCTAAATGACACATGAGAAAGTCTCTTATACTTTGCAGTACCATAATTAAAATTGATAGTTACTGGCCTAGTGTGTGGAGGAGAGAGGGAGAGAAAGTAGACCTGCTAGATCTTGATTTAGAGACTTTTGATGCAGTCATACATGACATTCTCATAAACCAGGCAACTAAGGAAATGTGACCTAGATTTAATTACTGTAAAGGGGTACACAATTAGTTGACTCTACTCAAAGAATGGGTTCAATGGTTCACTGGGATGATTGAGCTAGAAAAGAACACATAGTAGGATCTTGCAGGGGTTCTGTACTATTCAATATTTTCATAAATATCTTGGATAATAGACCAGCATCTGAAGAAGTGAGTTTACTCACGAAAGCTCATGCTCTAAACTTTTCTGTTAGTCTATAAAGTGCCACAGGACCCTTCGTTGCTCTTGGATAATAGAGTGAACAGTAAGCTTAAAAAATCTGCAGTTGACAAACTGGGAGAGGTTGCAAGCACTTTAGAGGACAGGACTAGAATTCAAAATATCCTTGTCAAATTAAATAAATTGAAATTAACAAGATATAATTCAGTGATGTGCAAAGTACTCTTAGGAAGGGAAACGAATCAAATATACAACTACAAAATGGGAAATAATTTGCTATTAGTAGTAATGCTGACAAGAATCAAGTGGCTGTAGTGTACCACAGCCAAAAGAGTCAAGAATGTTTGTCAACTGTTGTGGGGTTTGGGACATGGGTTGATGTGATGGAGTGGGGGATACCTGTGTGTGTGTGTGGCTCACAGAGGGCGTGGGGCTCCTGCTGAGGGTAACCCTGACGACCAGGTAACACCTTTGTACTGCAGACAAAGGAGGAGGTGGAGCCTGAGGGGTTTAAATTGGAACTGGGAGTTGAAAGCAGTTAGTCTGGGCTGGGAGAGAGAGAGAGACAAAGGAGGGGGCCAGGCCCCAGCTTTGGGGGCCCCTTGGGGCCTCCTCTTCCCAACATGGATTGAACTGGCTGCCTTTGCCGGCTGCACTGACTTCTTTGAACGACGCTGTGTCCTGTCGCCTAATAAACCTGCTGTTTTCCTGCTGAGTGAGAGACTCTCCTGCCTGCGGACAGGGTGCAGAGCTTGGGGAACCCCAGAACCCCATCACTGGTGTCAGGAGTGGGATGTTCTGGACCCTGAGGATGGAGCATCCAGCAGTAAGTGACCGGGGCCCCGGAAGAAGTGGGGCCTGCGAGACCCAGGTGTGCTGAAGGGCAGTGAGGTGCAGTTCCCCAAGGCGGAGGGGCCTGCAGCCGAACCCAAGCAACTGCGGTCGTGGTCCTCGAGAGGGGGTGTCACACCTGAGGAGGGGTTACTCCTGGGAATCTGTTGGAGTCGGTCCCAGAAGGTGGAGGGGCCGAGAGCCCAACCCCCAGCAACAAGTGACCCCTGAGGAGGCTGACGCTGAGTAAGTTCTTCCCAAGACAGTGTGCTCATGGTCCCTGAGAGCGGGTGTCACACTGAAGAAGGGGTTCCGCTGGGAGTCTGTTGGAGTCGGTCCCAGAGGGCGGAGGGGCCTACGGCCTAACCCTGGGCAGCTTGTGACCCGCAAGAAGCCTGGCACACTGAAGGGATTCGTCCAGGAATCGTGGGGTGCAGAGGGCATCAGCCTGAGAGCCTGCAACCACGCTCAGCAACTCCGCTGTGAAGTGGCAGCACCTGGAAACCGAATTGAGATTAAAGAAGCTGGACAAGGCAGCATGGATGTGCAGTGGCGGAGCTGAGGGCTGGGGAGAATCCTGCAGAGGTGAGCCCGGATCGGGGCAGGGAACCCTGGACTGCCTGGAGTTCTGAACCGAGTGGCCCGCCACAGCTCAAGGAGGGAAGGAGCGATTCCAACCCATCATCTACTAGTGGCCAAGACAGACCTGCGAAGAGTTTTCCAGGCGTGGGCCGAGGAAGGTGCCTGTGTGTCTGTGCAGGAAAGCAACTTGTCCACTGGGAATGGCAAGTTGTCTGTGAGAGAAGCTGCTTCACCTTCTGTGTGTGTGTGTGGAGACCAGCCGGGGGGCTGGGACAAAGGAGAAAGTGTCTCCCATTGTCTGTCTGTGTTGAACAGCAGCAGCAGCCTGGGGAGAGAACAGAGCCTGCATTTGGAAAAGGTGCCAATGAGGAAACTAGCCCATTGTCTGAGGAAGATTCACCAGCCTGGGGTGGCTGGAGAAGGAACCACCAGGAAAGAGCATTCCAGGTGTGACTCTGAATCCAGCCATGGGGGCTGGAGCAGAGGGAATGGCTCTGGGATGGGCAGTGGTGTCACTGCTCAGGACACTGGTCCGTGGTGCAAGAAAAGTGCTTCTGCTTCTGGGGAAGTGAATCCTTTGCCTGAGCCTGTGAGGGCTCGAGATGGAGCCAAGATCCCAGAGCTGGATCTGAGGGCAGCTGAAGCCCAGATGGGAAGTGGGCCTACCTCTGTGTCTCTCAGGGGGGATGATGCTTTAACTCGGTCTGATCCAGTTAGTATCATCAGGGAATCCCAGAGACCAGACGATTCTGGTACTTGTTCTTTGCCTGATGCTGAGGTGTTACTGGGAGGGGGTGAGAGGACTCTGTCCTACCAGAGTCATCCTCTCGCCAGGACACAAGAACAGACGGGCAATGGAGTTACGCTGACTGATGAAGATAAAGGAGCTGGTAGCAGAAGGGAGGAAAGGGACCCTGACCTTCTGTCCGGTGGTACTGGCTGTCTGCCTGGAGGGGGATTACATGGGAATCTGCCTGATGGGCCAGAAGTGATCCTGGGCGTAGGTGAAACCCAGGAGCTGGTTGTGGCTCAAGGGAACAGTGCCCCCGTGGAGGCAGACAGGGGTGAGTTATTGTTTGGGGAAGCTCTTGAGGAAGAGAATTTCCCTGAAACTTTTCCTGACCCGTCTGTGGGGACTGCAGAAAATGGGAGTGAGGTGAAGGAGAATGAACAGGAAAGGTGCATGTCTGTAAGAGCCAGAGCCAGACCTTTGCCTGGGGAGAAGTTTGTTTCAGCTCCTGATGGCCAGGACCTGCTTGAGTGTGAAACCACTGGCTGTGCTCTGGAAGGGTCCAAAGCAGGCAGGGTAAAAGTTTCTCAGGAATTGGAAGTTGATGCAAGTAAAGTAAAAACTATCAGGGAGTGTGAGCAGCCCTGTGAGAACCAAGTAAAACAGCTGCACAGTCAGTCTCTGTAGGATGCAGGAGAGGGCCAGCAAATCCCCATCTCCAGATGGTGGAAACACTTATATTCTTATACTGGACTCCACTTCTGATTCCATGGGGAGGCAGTAGTTGGAGGTGGAAGGACAAAGGAGCTGTGGTCCTGGTGGGCCAGTAAGGGATAAACAGGGATTCCTCCATGTGGATTCTGCGTCTGGGACTCACAAAACAACTCTCAGAAAGCAGTTTGGTTTGCAAATTTCCAGGCTGGCTGGGAGGGGGCCGTCTCCCTGAGATCATCAATGGCCCAGCTCTTGTTAGAAGGGAGGGCACAGCCAGAGAGATCAAATTTCCACCCCAGGGGGCAAGAGAGAAGATTAGAACTTGATGGTGCTAAGAAAGGCCTCAGCCATTTATCCCCAAAATGCCAGATTCTCAAGGATGGTGCACAAAGGTTGTGGTCTACCAAAGAGCAACGTAAATGTACAGTTGCAATGGGTTTGTTCTGTAACTCACGCTGACTGCTGTAACCAAGGGGTGCTGCTACCAAAAGCTGTAAAATTGTACCATGTACTGAATGTTTGGAAAGAGCCATGTGACATGATGACATTGATATAGAAGCATGAGTTGTATGTTGAAGGAGTCTGTAACTCTGAAATGTCACCATTGTTCCCTGTAACTAGTCTTGCAACCTCTCACATGAGGAGGAACATTCCAAACCTACTGTGTGGCATGGAAGGGGAAACTGAGGCACACAACCATTTTGGTGGTCTGGCTAAATGCCAAGGGTGGGAGCATTTGTACCTTCCTTTACTGGACTGTAACTGAATTCCAAACATTGGCTGGAGCAGCTGTATGGACTGGTGGGCAGACAGGGCAGGGCCCAGACCAGAAAAGAACTATTTGATCTGTTGGTGCTGCAGCATCTGTATGGGCTCTGCCTGCCCGACTTGAGAACGTGGCTGATGGACCAGAGACAGAAGCAGGGAGACCGACCAACCTGAGGGAACTAAAGGGACTTGCCCGGCTGCATCACATGAAAAGGGCCAATACCAAGCTCCTGAGTTGGAGCCTCCCCCAGCAGGATTATGACATGGAGGTGGTGCACATCGAGGGGAGCACTGAGGGTGCAGCCGATGCCCAATCACGAGGGGAGGGCCCCAAACTTCCCCAGGTCACTGGCTGAGTGACCCCGCTCAGTTCGGTCTGGAAGGGGGGAGAGATGTGATGGAGTGGGGGATACCTGTGTGTGTGTGTGGCTCACAGAGGGCGTGGGGCTCCTGCTGAGGGTAACCCTGACGACCAGGTAACACCTTTGTACTGCAGACAAAGGAGGAGGTGGAGCCTGAGGGGTTTAAATTGGAACTGGGAGTTGAAAGCAGTTAGTCTGGGCTGGGAGAGAGAGAGAGACAAAGGAGGGGGCCAGGCCCCAGCTTTGGGGGCCCCTTGGGGCCTCCTCTTCCCAACATGGATTGAACTGGCTGTCTTTGCCGGCTGCACTGACTTCTTTGAATGACGCTGTGTCCTGTCGCCTAATAAACCTGCTGTTTTCCTGCTGAGTGAGAGACTCTCCTGCCTGCGGACAGGGTGCAGAGCTTGGGGAACCCCAGAACCCCATCACTGTTGATAACACTGCATAAGGGAATCACAGATTATATCAGGTCCACACTAACCAAGAAAATACTATTAGACAGGTTTTCAAACGGATACCTTACAAGTTGTACTTTGTACAACTCCTACGAGAATAGTTTGTGTTGTGGAAATACAGGGGAGTATTCGGTCACACTGAGTGTATGACACCCTTGTCATACTGCTCTCTTGTCAGCTGTAGCACTCCATAGCAGTCGGAAAAGAGAAAAGGCCTAGGGCTCTGGGCCTCCTGCCCCGCCCCCTACAGCCAGCTGAAACTAATTTCTGCAAAGTGGTGATGGCAAGGAACAGAAAAAGAAGGACTCTCAGAGCTTTGCATCCATTTTTATACATTTCAATCCAGTCCCACTGCCCCAGGACTCTTGTCATTGGGGGAGGGATAACTTTGTGGTTTGAGCCCTGGCCTGCTAAACCCAGGGTGCAGAGAAGTAGCCATATTAGTCTATCTTTGAGAACAACAAAATATCTGTTAGTCTATAAGGTGCCACAGGACTTCTTGTTAAACCAGGGTTCTGAGTTCAATCCTTGAGGGGGCCATTTAAAGATCTGGGGCAAATAGATTGAAGAAAAAAAAAAGTCAGGGGGTGGTGCTTGGTCCTGCCAATAGGGCAGGGGGCTGACTCAATGACCTCCAGAGGTCCCTTCCAGCTCTATGAGATGAGTATCTATGTATTTATATTAGTTGTCCACTAACAGCAGAAGGGACTTTGATCTTCACTTGATGGGGCTTCTGTCACCAGTGGGTTTGTTTGCAAGGCTCAGCTGCTATTACTCTGGCCACCTATGTGCTGCTGGCAGTTGGTTGTCCTGACAGACTGGCTTCATCATTGATTCCATTGCGCACACACTCACGTTCACACTTTCCTCTGTCAAAGAGAAGCTCACTTCAGAGAAAGCATTTTTTTTTTTTACAGAGGAACGCTCAGGATTTCTTAGACTTATGGTATCTATAAACTGTCTTACCAGCTTGTAACACTCAACATAGACCCAGCAGCTGCCACAAAATGATGTTGATGAAAAAAACAACCATACAGAAGAATGCTACATCTACAAAACAAAGCTACTGTTACAAAGCCTACAGAAAGGTACAGGACTTAAAACCAGCAATGACTGAAAGTTACAGTATTTACATCTGCATTGTGCTGGACCGAGCAGAGGCTTTATACCACATTTAAGTTAAAAACAAACAAAACCCCTGGACTTGTGTTGTCTTGGGAGAACTGAGAGGGAACCAGACAGTTTTCAAATATGCAAAAAGAATAGTTACCTGTTCTGTAACGGGTGTTCTTCGAGATGTGTTGCTCATGTCCCTTCCAAGTTGGGTGTGCACTGGTGCATATCCAGGTGCCATAAACCTTTTTGCCCTAGCCAGTAGCCATAGGGTCAGTGCAGCATGCCCCTGAGTGGCCTCTATATGGCGATCAATATATGCACTGCTCCCTGCTCAGTTCCTTCTTGCTGGCTACGCCGACAGTGGGGAAGACCAGGAGGGTTTTGGAATGGACTTAAGAAATACATCCTGAAGAACACCAGTCACAGAACAGGTAACTGTCTTTTCTTCTTTGAGTGATTGCTCATGTGCATTCCAAGTTGGGTGACTACAAGCCAAAGCCTAGGAGGCAGGGTCACAGCCCTGGATGGAATGTAGGACAGCCCTGCCCACGGCAGTGTCATCTGTAGTGTGCTGTGTCAACATGTAATGGGCCATGTAAGGTGGCCACCCTGCAGATGTCCTGGATAGGAACCCGAGCCAAATATGTTCCGGAGTAAGCTTGCGCTCTGGTAGACTGAGCTCTAAGTGGGATGGGCTTATAGCATTCCTTAATGCAGGACACTATCCAGGAGGAGATCTGCTGGAAAGAGACTGGGAGGCCCTTCATCCTGTCTGCCACTGCCACAAACAGCTGGTGAGACTTCCTAAAAGGTTTGGTCCTGTCCATATAGAAGGTCAGTGCCCTCTGAACATCCAAAGTATGTAAACTTTGCTCCCGAGGGGAGGCATGAGGTTTCGGATGAAAGACCAGTAGGGAAATGTCCTCGTTAACATAAAAGGGGGACATCACATCAGCAGGAATGCCGGATGGGGTCTTAACTTGACCTCGTCCTTTTGGAACACTGAATAGAGCGGGTCCACCATCAGAGCTCTTAGTTCAGACACCCTCTTGGTCGAAGTAATGGCCACCAAGAATGATGTTTTGTAACTAAGAAATAGGAGGAAACAGGAAGTAAGGGGTTCAAAAGGGGCCCCCATGAGTCTTGACAATATCAGATTGAGGTTCCCACAACAGCAGAAGGGGTCACACCTGTGATCTGGCCTTTTCCAGGCCCTTCATAAACCTTTTTACACCACAGGATCTGAGAAGAACGATGACATACCCAGTCCAGGGTGAAAAGCCAAGATAGCTGAGTGCACCTTGATTAGAGACTAGTGATAACCCTTCCTGACTCAAGAACATCAAGTAATCCAGAATAACCAGTAACGGCGTCTGTACTGGGAATAAGTCATTTTGAACGGCCCAGATAGAAAAATCTTTTCCATTTGGAGCTTGTGGAATGCTTCTCACTGTTCAACAGCATGTCTCTCATGGGTTCCGAGCATGAGAGCCCCGCCACTTTCAACCATGGAGCTTCCATGCTGAGAGGTGTAGCGCTTGAAGGTTGGGGTGCTGCAGTCTCCCTTCCTCCTCTGTCAACAGGGCCGGACATAATGGGAGTGCCACTGGGTCGCAGACAGACAGCTCCAGGAGGGTTGAGTACCAGCACTGCTGAGCCCACGCTGTGACCACTAAGATGACCAATGCCCGGTCTGATCGAATTTTGAGTAGGGTCTGGCGGATGAGTGGCACTGGAGGGAAAGTGTAAAGCAGAGGGCCTGACCAGTGAATGCTAAAAGCACCTGCCCAGAAGTCTGGGCTCAGATTCTGGTACGAACAAGAAGTCCGGCACTTTGCATTGAGGTGGGAGGTGAACAGGTCTACCTGGGGATGCTCCTACTTCTGGAAAATTAAATACACCACATCTGGGTGTAACAACTACTCGTGGTCCATAAATGACCTGCTGAGATGGTCCGCCAGGGAGTTGTGGACCCCTGGTAGATAATATGCTTTCAGAGGAATTTGATGCTGAATGCAAAACTCCCAGAGCCTGAGGGCCTCGTGACACAAGGGCAGGAGCATGCTCCCACTTGCTTGTTTATATAGTTCATTGCTGTGGTGGTGTCCATGCTCACAGCTACACGATGACCTTTTAGACTATCCTGAAACACTTCACAGGCAAGCCTGATGGCCCTGAGTTCTCAAACATTTATGCAGAGTTGGGCCTTCTCCTTGCTCCAGAGGGCCTGAGTCTGGTGCTCTCCCAGAGGCACGCCCCCCCCAGCACCAATCAGAGGCGTCATGACGAGGAAGAGGGAAGGTCTTCGGGGGCTGAAGGGCACTCCCATGCAGACTCACTGGGCATCCAGCCACCAGTGCAGGGTTAACAGAACCTGTGCTGGGACAGTCACCAACACACAGCTGGAAAGGACGCATTCGCAGTCTGGCGTGCTGGACTACAAACGTGCATCCTGCCATGTGACCCAACAACCTTAGGCAGCCTCTGGCCATCGTAGTGGGGGACTTGATCACCTCGTGGATAAGAGATGCCATGGCCTGAAACCTGCTTTGAAGCAGGAAGGCTCTGGCCTGCCCTGCATCAAGGAGGGCCCCTACGAACTCCATTACCTGTAGGGGGGTCAACACCAACTTTGCCTCTTTACCATGAGATCAAGACTGTTGAACCTTTGTTGTATCAGTTGTACATGCTGTACTACACTGCGAGCGACCCCTGACCAGCCAGTCATCCAGGTAGGGAAAGAGGTGTACCCTGTGCCTGTGTAGGAAGACTGCCACCGCTGCCGTGCGCTTGGTGAAGACCCTTGGGGCGGAAGACAGGCCGAATGGAAGGACTGTGAACTGATAATGGCCCTTTCTCGCCACAGAACACAGGGACCTCCTGTGGGGCACGTAAATTGCTATGCGGAAATACATGTCCTGTAAGTCAAGAGCAGCAAACCAATCCCCCCAGCATTGGAATGATTAAGCCCAGGGATGTCATATGAAACCTTTTTTTTTTAATTTGTTTAGGTTTCGCAGGTCCAAAATGAGCCTTAGCCCCCACTTTTGCCTTTGAAATTAGTAAATAATGGGAATGAACCTATCCCTGAAACTGATGGGGAACATCCTCTATAGCCCCACATTGAAGGAGGGACTGTATCTCCTACCTGATCAGAGTCTCATGAGAGAGGTCCCTGAAGAGGGATGGGGAAGGAGGGTGGGAAGGGGAGTATGAGGAAAAGTGGATAGTGTATCCCCTTTCCACCGTACATAGGACCCACTAGTCCAAAGTTATGTTGCACAAAGCACAGCAGAAGGGGGATAGGCAGAACGAAAGCAAAAGCCGAGCTGGAACTGTGGTAGTGACTGGCGTGTCGCTTCGAACCATGCCATCAAAACTGTTGTTCAGGCCCCGGTGGGGATTTTGATTACCCTGGCCCTGAGTCTGCTGGTTATGGTGCCTTCTGTTCATATGACCCCTTCTCCTACCAGCATCCCTCTATGGTTGAGGGAATTGTCTGAACAGAGGCTAGGAGTGAAGTGTCGACGTTGGGTCACAGGGGTATGCAGGCCAAGTGAGAGTAAGGTGGCCCTTGAGTCTTTTAGGCTGTGAAGTCTTTTGTCTGTCTTTTCCTAGAATAGGTACGGTCCCTTGATGGGAAGGTCCTGAATAGTTTGTTGGGCCTTGTAGGGGAGTCCCAAAACTTGTAACCATGCCCCCCTACACATGGCTACCCTCAAGGCCATGACCCTGGTGGCGCCATCTGCTGCATCCAGCGTTATCTGCAGTGCTGCCCTGGATATAAGCAAATGTTCCTCCACCACCGCCCTAAAATCAGGCTTACTCTCCAGTGGAACCAGCTCTGAGAAGTGGGATAAGGAATTGGCCATGTTGTATGCGTATCTGCTAACCATAGCCTGCTGGTTAGCAATCCTTAACTGTAGGCCTCCCATTGAATAAACCTTTCTACCATGCAAGTCTAGGCGTTTGGCCTGTTTTTGGGGATGGGCCCTGAAACCCCTGTCTCGCCCTACGACTTGCCACAGCAACAAGAAGGGAATCAGGGGGAGGGTGGGTGAACATTACTCATTGTTCTCGGCAGGAACAAAGTACCAGTGCTTGGTCCTTCTGGCTGTGGATAGGGCAGAGGCCGGGGTCTGCCACACTTTGTCTCTGCAATACTGGCAATTGTTTTAATAATGAGCAGTGCTACCACTGTGGGCCCCAATGCAGAGAGGATATCTGTCACTGGGTCCGTTTTGTCCCTGACCTCCTCCATGTGTATGCCCAGGCCCTGGGCTACCCTGCACAACAACTGCTGATAAGCCCTTTCGTCCTCTATGACCGGGATGCCAAGGACCCAGCCAAGGCCTCATCTGGGGAGGACGAGGACAATGCACCTGCCCCTTCCATGACTACCAACAAGAGCAATAAGCCTAAATCCCGTTTGAGTCCCTGGCACTGGGCGCTGTGGTGCTGTGCTCAGCGCCTGGGGTAGAGCACCCGAGAATAAGGCAGGCTGCTTTAGTGGCGCGTCCTGGTAACTCAGCACCTGGACTGCACCAGGCCAGCCAGCGCTCTTACCGACAGTGTCATAGGTCTTGGTGCCTGCACGGGTTGGGCCAGTGCTGTCTGATGGTGCCAACCCCACCGAAGGTGCCTCCAACACGGTCAGCCCCTGCAACTGTTGTGGCGGAGGCACATCCAGTGACTCTGACGACACCACCCATGGAGTGGCAGGCACTCTGGGCGGGAGTCCCACAGCCTGACCCTGCATCTCATGGAACACCATGGGGTCCAAAAAGGCCATTGGGGTGCACCTTGGGAGGACTCCTGCTAACCCTCATCCGCAGAATGACGTCTCTGGTGCCTGCACCCGCTGCAGTGTGACATCCTCGTACTCCAGCTCCTAGTCGAGATGGGGTAATATGAGTTGGACTCTGATGGCAACGACCATGGTGGTGCCATGGGATCCGGGGCTTGTGCAGACTCCTGCTGACCTTGTGCTGTGTGGTAGGGCATGCTAAGATAAGTCAACATCAGTGGTCTGCCTTGTGGAAGCTGGTCCAGTGCTAGGAACGGCGATGATGCCATAAAAGATGACACTTGCCCGGTGCTCTGTGTTGGTGCTTGTGTCTGGGATGGTCCCTCCGGTGGAGATGTGGACCCCCAGTGCAGCACTGGTCCCAGCACTGTGATCTGTAACAGGCCCTGTGCCATGCTGAATGCCTCCAGTGTTCAGGGCAGCCTCAGAGAGCACAGGCTCCTGCCTTGTGCCAGCACTGATGCCTGCACTTCAAGACCCAATTCATGGTGCAATGTGGCAAACGCCTTGGACGGTTCTTGGCGCTTTACCTTCTCTGGGGACTGGCCCTTTTTATGCCTGTTTTTCTTGCAAGGCACTGGGGACTGACTTGTGTGTCACCTTGTAGCACTAGGCACCAGTGCCTGGGAGCTTTCCAACAGTACCAATGGTGCCGGAGTGCTCTGCACCGAGGATGCACTGCTCTGAGCTCCTGCAGGGCAAACGTCTGGGCACAAGGCCACCTCCACTAGTAGGACTTTTAAACATTGCACTCTATCTTTCAGAGTTCTAGTCTTGAAGGTCTTACAGATGGAGCAATGTTCATGAAGGTGTGCCTCACCGAGGCAACTTAAGCAAATCCTGTGCAGGTCACTCTTGGGGATTCATTTGCCACATTTTGAACAGGTCTTCAAACCTGGAAAGCCAAGCTCCCCTGGCATCGAAGCACCAAGGAGGTTAAAGTCCCACCCTGGGTCTCTAACAGCTAAGTGATAGTCTTTATCATCTGGTAAACAGTTATCTAAAACTATTACTAACTAATTTACAGGTAATGGCTACCAGCAAAACTAAGAGAGAAGAGTAGAGAGAGTTCTAGCACCAACAGCGCGGTGAGAAGGAACTGAGCGGGGGGGCATTGGGAGGTGCATACATTCTTCGCCATGTAGGCGCCACTCCAGGGGGCACCATACCGACTCTATGGCTACTGGCGAGGGCAAAAAAGCTTCCAGCAACTGGGCATGCACCAGTGCACACCCAACTTGGAATGCACATGAGCAATCACTTGAAGAAGAAGGGCTATTATAAGGAGGATAGTAATCAACTGTCCTCGATATCAATTAAGACTGGTTAAGTAGTAATGCTCTAACCCTGAACCAAGGGATATTTTAGTTACGCTTAGGAAAAGCTATCTATAAGGGTGATGAATTGCTAGAATAGACTTCCAAGGTAGGCTGAAAAATCCCCATCACTGGAGCTTTTAAGGAAGAGTTAGAACAAACACCTGACAGAACTGGTCTAGGTTTACTGGTATGGCTTCAGTGCAAAGGGCTGGACCTGATGACCTCTCAAGGTCCCTTCCTGCCTTACGTGTCTATGAAAATTCAGTGATATTGTGATTCAACTTTAACAACAGTTTATATAAATCCAGGTGTCAGTTTTATTTCAAGCATAATTTTTTTATTGCATATAAAAATAGACCTTCCTAGAATGTGAACTCAATGGAGTACAATACACAACTGCAGTGACATACAAAGTATCTACTTTACAGCTGTACGTCAGAAGTCAGTAGATAAAAAAAAGCTACAGCTTAAGCAACAGGCCTGTATGGTAATTCAGTGGGATATCTACAAAATTGTGTGTTTTTATTAGGCATTGTTAGTAGTATATGCAACGCACACGATGAATTGGAATTTCTTTCATATCTTCCCTGTGATCCCGGGCATAGTCCCATAGATAATAATCAAGAAGAACTGCATTTATTTTGTCACTCATGTCTTGTCCCTTCTTCTTATAAAGTTCCAGAAGGTGATCACAAATCAATCCACAACACCAAATAGAACAACCTCGGATCTCCACTTCGTGTACATCTCCAGACTGAAACATTACTCCTACAGAAGACAGTAGAGAGCTTTCCAATTAACGTTCAGTGGAACATGAATCACAGAATGGAAAATACCTTCTCTTTTAGCTACATATAGTTAAACATACCCAGAGTTTCAGACTTGATATACTGCATTATAAATCAAGGAAACTGAGGCTGTACACTTTCTAGGGTCTTCATTTTGTTTTGTTGTTTATATTTATCAATTGCTACATTGTTCAATTCCCATCCAAAGACATGTAATTCCTAAATGTTTTAGTTATTTCCACAATACAGCAAGAGAGGGCTGCAGAGGAGAGAAGGGTTAATATACAGGCAAATCCAGACACTATGGCTCAATCCAAAAGGCTGGAATGCTGCAGGCAGTGGTGCTGCAAGCTGCATGCACTTACAAATTCCCTTCTCTCATGATCTTGCCTTTTTCTGACCTTTTGTCCTTCTGACCTTCAGCCCTTACCTTTTTCTGACAACCTCCACCCTACGTGGCAACAGAATCTCACTGTATCACCCCAACACTAGAATAAGACTCTTAAGTTCTTGTGGCCTACAACAGAATTAAAATCAGCTTTCCAAAAAGCTAGTGAACAAGTCCAAACTTGTGTCTCGAAGCATTATTTGGCGGGACTACACTACAGTTCATTCCATTAGTTTGATGTCCTTTACCTCCCCTTAGTGCCCACAACAGGGAACTATAGCTTCTAGTTTGTATTTGATGCTGCCAGATAATAGCAAAAGCTTTGTGAATGCTGAAACAAGAGTCACTGCAGGAGAGCAATGTTGGGTACATGTACAAAGTGCAATGCATTGTATTTGAATTTTGTTTGCTCTGGAAGACTTACCAAAGGGAAGAAAAACAGACAGTTGGAAGACTGGAAGCTGCTTTCTTTTATGTTAATGATTGGTATTATTGAAGAAGCAGAGAAGTGTAGATACACTCATCCCTTGCTATATGAGCACAATCAGTTCCCAACTCTGTGCTCGTAGGCAAAAACTCGTTAAGAGGGACACTAAATTACCATTAAAATACACGTAAAAGTGTCTGATTGGTTCCTAAAGCTCAGCGAAGGAGTGGCAGCATGTGGCGCTGCTTTTGAAAGGTGAGTGAACCTTGGGTTGGGAGGTTGGAAAAGGTTAAAGGCTGGCGGCAGTTAAAACCTGGTGGCCAGTTGGGTCCATGGGGTGGGTAGGGGGCTCAGGCTACTGAAGGTTGAATGTGTGTGTTCTGGCAGGGGGTGTGTGTTCAGGCTGCTGAAGGTGGACGGTCGGGCGGGGAGGGGGGTGTGTCAGGCTGCAGCAGGCTAGGACTACCAGGCTGGTAGGGAGAGGAGGTGGGGGGGGTCAGGCTGCCGCAGGGCCAGTCTGCGGGGCTAGCAGAGGTGTGGGATCAGGCTGCTGCAGGGCAGTGGAGAGCGGGGGAGTCAGGCTGCCACGGGGAGGTGGAGGTGTGTGTGGAGGGGGGTGTCAGGCTGCCACGGGGCTGGCGGCGGGGAGGGGTGTCAGGCTGCTGTAGGGGGCCGGCAGGGGGCCCGCACAGGGGTTAAGGCTGCCACAGTCAGGGCCGCGGGGCTGGCAGCAGGGGTCAAGCTGCTGCAGGGCAGGTGGGTGGGGGGCAGGCTGCCACAGGTTGGGGTTGTGGGGACGGCGGGGGGTGGTCAGGCTGCAGTGCATTGGAGCCGTGGGGCAGCGGTAAGGCTTGTATTAGCGGGCAGAGTTCACTTGTAGAGTGAACAAAGGTAAGTAAATGTGTCCCTTGTTTAAGCGAGTACTCGTTAGTAAAGTACTCGTTTAATGAGGGATGAGTGTATAATACATGATCTATTGTTTATAATGTCTTTATACTGAATTTACCCTACTGCTAGGTAAAATTGTTTCATCAGAGAGATGAACTAACAGCCAAAATTACTCAAAAGTGGTAAAGCTAAGATACAGGTTTTAATGAGAAAATTGAAACAAACAAATGACAAAATCTAGAAACAAATCCCATTTCTACTCAGGTTGAACCTCTCTAGTCTGGCACCATCAGGACCTGACCAGTGCTGAACAGTAGCATTTGTCAGACCACAGGAGGTCAACGTTGTCTAGCACATAACCAATTCTTCTAAGAGTGAACAGTGACAAGTCATTTAGGAATAATTACAGCTAAATAATAGCACAAAACATAGAGTCAGGACTGGTGGCTGGAAACAAGTTTTATGGGACCATGGGAAACTTGGCAACACCCATGAAAAGTGGTTGTCTGGCTAACCAAAATCATGCAGGACTACAGATGTTGCCAGCTGAGAATGTGCTGGACTAGAGAGGTTTAGTTTATATTAATTGTTCTGTTAACATGCACAGAAAGATGGAAACAGAAACATCAACAAATAAAAGAACACAGTATTAGAGGCTGCATTTGTTCGATATAAACGTGTTATGTACTGACCAAAACATGTCACATAAGAAGAGAGGCAACTAACAATGGACATGAAAAAAGGATTGCCATATGTAAAGGAGTCCATGTAGTCTAATGGCTACAATCATTATGCCTTTACTATGAATCCAGAGAGAATATAGTTATGAGGCCTTCAGAACTTCACTTCACATGGATATGTTTACATAGTAACAAAAGACCTTTGTATGTCTTTACTACTTTCTTTTCAAACACACAGTAGCTGTTTAGCAGTTTGAAGTAAACAAATGTTCCCATTCCCCATCTATTCCTGTTTTCAAGTTCAGGAAGAAGGTAGGTACAGCTATTAGGAACTTACCAAGGATATGTCTACATCGGTGTTCCCTCTAATTTCTTTCCATCTATGGGCAGATTTAATTCTGTTACGTGCACCAAGCCATGGGTGGATGTTCACCCCCAACAGAAACACATGCAGCCCACTGTGGGTGCTCTGCTAATCAGCTGGGAGGCCTAAGCACTCAGCTTACAGGGAGCAACGGTTTATAATACAATGAAAAACATGCACAGCTTGTTCATGCAGTGGACTTGGGCTCAGAGTTTGCAATAACGGCCTGTTTAACTACATATAGACTTTCAAACTTGGGCTGGAGCTCCAAACTGGGCTCCAACCAGAGCTTGAAGGACTACACCTGCATTGCACAGCCCCTTAAGTGGAGTGATGTGAGTCAGAGTCACCTGATACAGGCCAGCTCCAGTTAGAAAACTGCCAAGCAGACAAACTGGCAGTGATAACCTTACTGAAAATGGTACCAATCAGCTCAGTGTTCTACTGCTTTACATCCTTTCTAATCCCGTCTTAGTAGGGTTTAATCCAAATAAATTTAGTTTAATATTTATATAAAATGAGAAGAATGATGGGATTCCTCTCATCCCAGATCTTTAGAGCACATACTCCTACCCTTTTGCCATCACTGGATCATAGCTCTGCATACGAGAAGGAAAAACTCCTCTCATGCCTCTTTCACGGAAGCAAATCATCTCTACACTACAAAATTAATATTCATGACTGACAGACAACACAAAACACACGATGGAAAAAAAAGAACTGCAAACCTTCCTGGAGTTTCCTCGTCAGTTCATCAGAATATCTCATTGCTCCCAGGTGAACAAGGACTTGAGGAATCCGATAGTCAGCAAATATAGTCAGACTAGAAATGTCACTGAAGCAGCCGTCTCCTTTCCCTTCCAATACGCTCCAGGTATCAGCCACTAGTATTTGTGCCCGTTTATAAAAAGACACCTTTTTACCCTGACAGATAAGAACACAGTTGTTTAGGCACCTGAGAGATAAGTAGTCAGAAACTGTATTGTTAAAGGAAACAGCCATTATTATACTTACTAAATTAAGTTAAACAGAATACAGTACCCTATTATATAGTCAAATAAAAACATGATAGAACCAATTGCAAATCTTAAATGCAAAAAAACCCTTAGGAAACAAATAAATATAATAAATAATAATAAGAAATACACCAGAACTAAAGGAAGTCAAACTGATACTGTGATATGAGGTTACTGAACAACATTGGTTTATTGTCCATGAGTTATACACTTGGAGTCCAGTTACTACAAAGTTTCCTTCACGGGCATAGAGTTCACCCAAGACGTTTTTTGGAGGAAAGAAACATAGGGGGCACCTTCCTGGATCAGACCATTTGTACTGTACATTGAGTTTGTTTGCTTCGAAAGAACACTCTGTGTAGACGCTCCATTGGATCTTTTGAAAGAGCCCCCTTCTTTCGAAAAACCTTTCAAAAGAACTTGCTAGTGTAGACGCAGCCAAAGGGAGGCCTGGGCACTATAATGCCAAAGCTAGTTGCTACTAACCAACAGTCTAATGAGCATGAAAGGTAGGACAATGCTGCTAATGCCAAATCAGAGAAAAGGTGAATTGTTAGGGAGTGGGGATTTTACAGTTCAGGGATATGTATATGTATCATTTACAGATCACTCCTTTGAAAGGATTTCATGGTTTTACTGGCAGGTATGAAACTCCAGCAGTGTGAATCTCAAAAACCTCAGATACAAAAAATGTCTCCAGCCTCCAGTTCAGCAAAGCGCTTAAGCGGTTGTTTACCTGTGGCCTATAACAACAACTGGTATTTTATTTTTTGTGGGTTTTTTGGCAGGGGGGTTGTGGTGAAGAGCAGGCTATTACTATGGGGACAAATAAAAAGACAATTTTTGGGCTCATTGTAGCCTTTAAGAATGTAAGGACAATAGGGAATCTGTGATTCACTTATTTCTGTAATTTTAGCAGCAGTTTGTCTTGTGTGTAGTACATTTTGCAAAAGTTTATGCCCACCGAACTGGGGACAAATTATCTTAGTTTTAAAAATTTTCCAAAAGAGGCAGATAATGGCTGAGAAGAACTGCAGCTTATTTTGATTATATTTTTTAATACAACTGTGTAACACTAATGCACAATACATGTTTATTCCTGAGTGTTATTAGGGAAATTTGATTTATTTTAAGACTCCACCCTGACCTCACTTCATGATCCTGTGATAGTTATGGTCCTACCTAGTGACAGCTCAGTCTTTTGCCTAGCACCAGTGTGACTCAGCTGCTAGCACTGATTTTGTTACAACCAGGGTATACATTTGGGAAGCACTGTTTCATACACCTCCAACACACAGAGCTGCCGGGCAAAAAACAGAAAGACAGGCTACACATTTGTGCAATAAACTCTTTGATCATGTAGATGTTTATGGTGCAGCGTCAGCATTTGTGACTGATTTTTGTTCTGAAGTTTGGATGTGTCTACACAGCAAAGTTATTTCAAAATAGCAGCCGTTATTTCAAAATAACTTTGCTAGAGCCTACACAACACAACTGCTATTTCAAAGTAATTTCAAAGTAGTGGTTGGCTTATTTCAAAATTGGTAAACTTCATTGTATGAGGAATAGTGCTTATTTTGAAAGAGCTATTTTGAAATAGATGCTGTTAGGACAGGGAATAGAGCCTATTTCAAAATAAGCCATACCGGCCATGGCTAAATTACCCCTTGCTTTCAAAAGGGGCATGTCAATTACTCCCATTTGAAAATGCAACAGAGGCACTGATACGAATATTCAGCACCTCATTTGCATAATGACAGCCCGCCAGCCCCTCAAAATGTGCTGATTTTCAACTAAAAAAAGCCACTAGCCAGGGTTCCTTTGAAAGGGTGCCCTGATTTCAAAAGCACCCTTCTTCCCCCCCAAAATTGGAAAGATATCAGATTTGCTTTTCACTACATGCTGTTTGCTTTTTAACAGAGAGAAACGTCAAGCACTAGTTTCACATGAAAAAGTTTGGTTTACAAAAGCAGAAGAATTGTTACCACTGAAATTCAAACAAAGGCTATGGTTACACTACAGCTATCTGTTGAAAGAAGTCACTGTCAGGAGAGTTTTCCCAACAAACTTTCTGTTGACAGGTTGCCTGCATAGTAAAACCTCAATTTAACAGACTAAGGGGAAAGGGGTGTCCATTAGGTCTGAGGGCTCGCTGTACTTTGTTCTGCAGGAAATTTCTACTTGTTAAGATTAGTTTCTCTTTCCTTCAGGGCAGCTTGCCACCTCCCCCAGCCCCGACTCCGCCCCCTCCAAAGAAGAAGCCAGGGACCCATCAGCCCACCGCTGCTGGAGGAGCTGGAGATCGCCGCTGCAGCTGCAGCCAGCTCACCACGGCTGGGCTCCACTATGCAGCGCTGCTGGAGCCAGACCAGCATCTTGCGGCTGGAGCGGCCCCATGCCACATGGCTGGAGCTGCCACCACATGCTCCTCTCACCTGGGTGAGGGGCATACATGAGTGCCATCTGCCCATGTACACACCCCATCCCTGATGGTAGGAGCATGTGGCAGCTCCAGCGGCCTGGGTAAGTCCCTTACATTTTACGATTTAGAATTTTACAGGCCCCATTAAGCGGGCTTTGGGAACAACAGGGGTCTGGAGGATGTCCATTGGTCCCAAAAGCTGCGTCTACACGTGCACGCTACTTCGAAGTAGTGGCAGTAACTTCGAAATAGCGCCCGTCACGTCTACACGTGTTGGGCGCTATTTCGAAGTTGAAATCGACGTTAGGCGGCGAGACGTCGAAGTCGCTAACCCCATGAGCGGATGGGAATAGCGCCCTACTTCGACGTTCAACATCGAAGTAGGGACGTGTAGACGATCCGCGTCCCGCAACATCGAAATAGCGGGGTCCTCCATGGCGGCCATCAGCTGGGGGGTTGAGAGATACTCTCTCTCCAGCCCTTGCGGGGCTCTGTGGTCACCGTGGGCAGCAGCCCTTAGCCCAGGGCTTCTGGCTGCTGCTGCTGCAGCTGGGGGTCTGTGCTGCATATACAGGGTCTGCAACTAGTTGTTGGCTCTGTGTATCTTGCACTGTTTAATGAAAGTGTGTCTGGGAGGGGCCCTTTAAGGGAGCGACTTGCTGTTGAGTCCGCCCCGTGACCCTGTCTGCAGCTGCGCCTGGCTCCCTTATTTCGATGTGTGCTACTTTGGCGTGTAGACGTTCCCTCGCTGTGCCTATTTCGATGTTGGGCTGAGCAACGTCGAAGTTGAACATCGACGTTGCCAGCCCTGGAGGACGTGTAGACGTTATTCATCGAAATAGACTATTTCGATGTCGCAACATCGAAATAAGCTATTTCGAAGTTGGGTGCACGTGTAGACGTAGCCAAAGTCTGTTAAATCAGGGCCCATAAAAATCAAGGGTTTACTGTACACTCAAAAGCAAATCGGGAAAGCGCTCCACTCTGTCGACAGAGCAGCCACACTACCTGAGTGCTCTCTCAACAAAACAGGCACCCACAAACACAGCAGACAGGCCGCCCATAGTTGTGGATGCCCTGTCTGTCAGGAGAAGCCCCATGGGGATGTTTACACAGCTGTTTTGTCAACAGAAATCTGTCAACAGCAGTGTTCTGCCTCCAAGTTTTGAGGCTGAACACTGCTGGTGAAAGTGCTGGGTTTTGTCGACACACTGTCAACAAAACCCATTTTGCGTATAAACACTCCACAAGTTTGGTCGACAAAACTCTCCAGTGTAACCGTAGCCAAAAAGTTTTCACAGCATTATTTCAGGTCATCTTTGACTTCATGGAAGCACGTTTTCACGAGACCCCAATTCTTGGCAAAATGTGATCTACTGTCATTTAAAAAAAAAAAAAAAAAAAAAAGCGTTTTCACAGACAGCCTAACAGTAGTTCTGGGATACACTCAATAATAAGTAAGCGTTTGAAATTCAAAATTCCCCAGCAGAACTAACTTGCCTTAAATGTAGCCTCATCTCTGTAAGAAGGAAAATTCTCCACTACTGTACGTAATAGTTTCTGAGCACTTTTCTCACTCATTTTAACACAGGTGACGAACGAGCCTCCAAACTTCTCAAGCAAAACTGTCCCAGTTTCATTCAGAATACGATGCCGCTCTTCAATCAAAGGCATGGGAACATTCGTGTCAGAGCGAAATACATGTCTAACCTGGTCAAGTGTCATAGTGGCATAATATGCAGCACTGGTAATAGGTATTCCTTCAAAAAAGTAAAAATAAATCCTTTCACCACTTCACATCAAACAGACATTTGCAAAATAACTTACTTAGGCTTGGATCAGTCATATTACATATGTATACTAGAAAGTTATGTTCAGAAATTAAGATTAATTGTTTAGTCAACTGTTAAATTTGGTTTTAAATGGAGACAATGATTTATAAGTCTGTAGACTCCTATAGATAACCGCTCCCAATACCTGGTCACCCCTGTACCTTTCTTTTCTCTCCTGTATTTTCCCCTTTTCTACTAGTTTTCAATGCCTGACTTGATATTTAAATAATATCCCACACAAATATAATCTAATTCTTATTCCTGTTTTTACTATAATTCCCAGTGATTGTGAATCCACATAAGAATATAAGAACGGCCATACTGGGTCAGACCAAAGGTCCATCCAGCCCAGGATCCTGTCTGCCGACAGTGGCCAGTGCCAGATGACCCAGAGGAGGTGAACCGAAGAATGATCAAGCAATTTGTCTCCTGCCATCTGTCTCCAGCCTTTGACTAAAGGCTAGGAGCACCATACTTTGGACCTAACCTCCAAAAATTTATCAAGCTCTTTTTTAAATTCTGTTAGAGTGCTGGCCTTCACAGCCTCCTCCGGCAAGGAGTTCCACAGGTTGACTGTGCGCTGTGTGAAGAAAAATTTTCTTTTATTAGTTTTGAACCTACTACCCATTAATTTCATTTGGGGTTTTCTAGTTCATATATAATGGGAACAAGTAAATAACTTTCCAATATTCACTTTCTCCACACCATTCATGATTTTATATAGCTCTGTCATGTCACCCCTCAATCTCCTCTTTTCTAGACTGAACAGTCCCAGTCTCTCTAGCCTCTCCTCATATGGGACCCTTTCCAAACCCTTAATCATTTTAGTTGCCCTTTTCTGAACTTTTTCTAATGCCAGTATATCTTTTTTGAGGTGAGGAGACCACATCTGCACGAAGTACTCAAGATGTGGGTGTGCCATAGTTTTATATAGGGGAAGTATGATATTCTTCGTCTTATTCTCTATCCCTTTTTTAATAATTCTTAACATCCTATTTGCTTTACTGGACTGAAGCTGCACACTGCGTGGATGTTTTCAGAGAACTATCCACTATAATTCCAAGATCCCTTTCCTGATCTGTTGTATCTAAATTTGCCCCCATCACATTGTATGTATAATTGGGGTTATTTTTCCCAATGTGCATTACCTTACACTTACCCACATTAAATTTCATTTGCCATTTTGCTGCCCACTCACTCAGCTTGCTGAGATCTTTTTGAAGTTCTTCACAATCTACTTTGGTTTTGACTACCCTGAACAGCTTGGTATCATCTGCAAACTTTGCCACCTCACTGCTTACCCCTTTCTCTAGATCATTCACGAACAAGTTGAACAGGACTGGTCCCAGGACTGACCCTTGGGGAACACCACTAGTTACCCCCCTCCATTGTGAAAATTTACCATTTATTCCAACCCTTTGTTTCCTGTCTTTTAACCAGTTTCCAATCCATGAAAGGATCTTTGCTCCTATCCCATGACCACCTAATTTACATAAGAGCCTTTGGTGAGGGACCTTGGTCAAAGGCTTTCTGGAAATCTAAGTATATTATGTCCATTGGATCCCCCCTGTCTGCATGTTTGTTAACCCCTTCAAAGAACTCTAATAGAGTAGTAAGACAGGACTTCCCTCTACAGAAACCATGCTGACTTTTGCCCAACAAATCATGTTCTTCTATGTGTCTGACAATTTTATTCTTTACTATTGTTTCTACTGATTTGCCTGGTACTGATGTTAGACTTACCGGTCTGTAATTGCCAGGGTCTCCTCAAGAGCCCTTTTTAAATATTGGCGTTATATTAGCTGTCTTCCACTCATTGGGTACCGAAGCTGATTTAAAAGATAGGTTACAAACCACCATTAATAGCTCTGCAATTTCACATCTGAGTTCTTTCAGAACTCTTGGGTGAATGCCATCTGGTCCTGGAGACTTGTTACTGTTTAGCCTATCAATTAGTTCCAAAACCTCTTCTACTGACACTTCAATCTGGGACAGTTCCTCAGATATGTCACCTACAAAGGACGGCTCAGATTTGGGAACCTCTGTAATATCCTCAGCCATGAAGACTGAAGCAAAGAAATCATTAGTTTCTCTGCAATGGCATTATCTTCCTTGATTGCTCCTTTTATATCTCTATTGTCCAGGGGTCCCACTGCTTTTTTAGTGGGCTTCCTGCTTCTAATGTACTTAAAAAACATTTTACTATTGTTTTTTGAATTTATGGCTAACCATTCCTCAAAATCTCTTTTGGCTTTTCTTATTACATTTTTACACTTAATTTGGCAGTGTTTATGTTCCTTTCTATTTTCCTCACTAGGATTTGACTTCCACTTTTTAAAGGATGCCTTTTTATCTCTCACTGCCTGTTTTACACGGTTGTTAAGCCACGGTGGCTCTTTTTTAGGTCTCTTACTGTGTTTTTTAATTTGGGGTATACATTTAAGTTGCACCTCTAATATGGTGTCCTTGAAAAGTTTCCACGCAGCCTGTAGGGATTTTACTTTAGTTACTCTACCTTTTAATTTCTGTTTAACTAACCTCCTCATTTTTGTATAATTCCCCTTTTTGAAATTAAATGCCAGAGTGTTGGACTGCTGCGGTGATCTTCCCAACACAGAAATATTAAACGTTATTATATTATGGTCACTATTTCCATAAAATATCCTTACAGCTTTCCCCTTTTTACATGCCCTAATTGTGATTTCTTCCTAATGGCACTTAACTACGTCCACATTGAGAATTTCTGGCAAAACCTTCATCACTGGTGTAGCACTCCTTCAGTGACAGCAACTGTGGAAGCAGGAGTCTACACCATATCCTGTGTTTTCTAGACCTTCTGGAGCTACACTGGTGTTTGATAATCAAGAGAGAATTCTTCAGAGTCTCAGCATAGACAACATTTGTTAATCACAAAAATATAAAATTAATTTTAAAAAATATGTACACGAAAAACAGGCCTCATGTATGCACATAACTATGTAGCTGTCAAAACCATAGTTAACAAGAAAAAATATAATCCAAGAGACATTGCTTTACGCATACACAATTAAGTAGCTTATTTTCTGTCAGAGCCCTTCTAGTATATCATCTGTAAAACTTAATGGGACTATTCATGCATACAGAACTGCTCACCCTGTAAATGCAGGATTGAGGAGTGAATTTGAAAATGATTTTTGAGACAGTCTTGACTGTCCTCCTTTCCTTATCATTATGTGACTGGCATGTAAATTTTTAAATTTAACAAACAACTCAGACATATAGGTACCATGCTCTTCCACCAAAATTCAGAGAAATGACACACTAACCATCATCAAGTGCTCTGTTGATTGCAGCACAAAGAGACCAGTAACCGCTGTACATCTTGTCTCTGTACTTCACCAGACACTTATGGTCTTCATGTTCCGACCAAAAGGAAAAATTAAGGGTGTCTACAAGAAACACCCAATTCACTGCATCATCACTTACTGCTTGAGGGTTCAGCTCATGCAGAGATTTCCATGCAGCCACACTGAACTCTTTTGTTGAGACTTTATCAAACAGAGTTTCTGCAACTTTCCGGACTTGCACTTCTTCCACAAACACATCACAGCTGTTCTCAGCTATGAACTGGGCAGAGGCTTTGGGGGACAAGATCGCTTGCATGGCTCTCCGTCTGGTGAGGGGGAAAACAGAAGCATCTACAGATATTGCCAGCAGTACTGTGTAAGTACACTAGACATTAAGGACAACTGTAGATGTGCAATACTGGCTACGGCAAATGCATAACTAGAATTGACTTGTGGACTTCCCTGGCTGTCTTCAATAAGTGAGGTGGATGGGAGAACTTCTCCTGTCGACCACCCACAGGTGTTGACTGTGGAGCCCAGAGAGTTCGATCTCACGTCCCTGCTAGGTGCGTGTAAGCAAACCCTGGAGGACGGACCCTGACCAGGTCGATCTGAGGCCTAGGGAAGTATTACCCTAACAGACCGAGCGGAGCGGCCAGGCCCAATGCGAAGAGGGCCACCCTCAGCCCGTGGCAGTCCGCAGCGCTGCTAGCCCCGCCCGGACACATGCCTTGTCTAGGCCTCCACAGCGCCTCTCCGCGCCCGGAAAAGGAGGAAGAAGGTCCCGGACCGCCACCCTGGACGGGCGCTGCTCCCACGGGAACGAGCGTCCCCAGGACCCCACTTACCTGGGCACGCGCGCGGGCTCGTCGCGAAGAGGCGGGCGGCGCTCTGCCAGCGCCCGAGCCGGAGCAGTTCCGGCTGCAGCCGCTGGTCCCTCCCTTCTCTCCGCCAGGCGTCATCCCGGCCGCCGCCAATGAGAACCTGACCGGTTTGCGCAACGGCGGCGTTCCTCGGCGACGCAGGCGTAGAAATGCCGCGTGACCCTGCGGGGGTGCGGTAGGCTCGAGGTCCTGCTGCCGAGTGAAGGCTCAGGCACGGCGCGCTTCTAACTCCGCCTGACGGAGTCTTTCTGGAGCGCCTGCCAAACGCCTCGTGACACCAGGTGCAGTGCGGAGAGGCCAACGGCGGATGTCGTGGCAAGGGCGGGTTTGGGACCGGTAGGAGCGAATGCAGAGAGGGCAGGAAAAGGCGTTTCTGCTTGACTTAGTCTCGCAGTACTCAGTGGCTCGCAGAAAGAGTTAAAAAGAGAAAGGGCCAGGCTCGATTTGAAAGTGTCCCACAGCTGTGGCAGGCTTGAGGAACGGGAACAGCGAATCACTGCACGTTCCAAAGTGGAAGACGTTTGTTAGCCTCTGCTGGGCGTACACTCTGCTGTAGATCTCAAAGCCTTTTAAATGACCTATGGTCTGAAGAAGTGAGTCTGTCCCACGAAAGCTCACCTAATAAACCATTTTGCTAGTCTTTAAAGTGCTACTTGACTGCTTTTTGTTTTGATAGTGTAGAGACTAGCACGGCTTCCTCTTTGTTACTCTTCTGACAAGAGTTACATGACCCTGCTAGGAAAGAGCCCAAGTCTCCCTACAAGGTCGGCTGACAGCAATTTCAAACAGGGACAGAATGGTCAAATCCCCACGCCCACCCGACCACCTCATAGGTGGGCTGTTATGTATGCACTGCTACTCTCACTTTATATCCACGGGAGCAATACATTGTGTTATACACATCAAAGTATGTGTAGATTTGCACCACCAGTAAAACAAACCAAAAAACTATTTTTTTAAGTAAATGACCATACTAATGACTCTAGCCAGGAAAGGTGAGACATTCCAGAACTACTCAAAGAATTTAAGTGTAAGAAAAGAGAAGTTACTCACCTGTAGTAACAATGGTTCTTCGAGATGTGTCCCAGTGGGTGCGCCACAATAGGTGTCGGGCTCGCCCGGCGCCGCAGATCGGATTTCTTCTAGCAGTTTCTATTGGATCATGCATGTGCCGATGCGTGCCGCTCCCTTGCGCGCCCCCCAGCCATGTGCGCGATCCGTTCCCCGCCAGTTCCTTGACCAACCACCTCGGATGCTCCTGAAAAACATCAGAGAGAGATTTTGAAGCGGGGAGGATAGGCGGGTGGTGGAGCACCCACGGGGACACATCTCGAAGAACCATCGTTACTACAGGTGAGTAACTTCTCTTTCACCTTCGAGTGGTCCCCGTGGGTGCTCCACAATAGGTGACTACCCAGCAGTAACCCAAGTAAGGAGGTGGGTAATCGATTCATGTGCAGCTTGCGCTCGAGAGGACTGCTGTCGACAGACGGGTATCCTCCTCGAATACCCGATGTAGGGCATAATGCTTGGCGAAGGTGTCGTAGGATGACCAGGTCGCCGCTCTACGTATGTCTTTTAACGCGATGCCCTTGAAGAAGGCTGTTGACGCCGCCACCGCCCTGGTGGAGTGAGCCCTAGGTGGGGCCAGCAAAGCGGTCTTTCGAAGCTTGTAGCACATTTTTATACAGGACACGATCTGCTTTGAAATTCTCTGTGAAGAGAGGCCTTCCCCTTTTGACCTGGGAGCGAGAGACACTAGAAGCCTGTCCGTTTTCAGGAAGGACTTAGTTCTGTCTATGTAGAAGGCCAACGCCCTTCTCACGTCTAGGAGATGTAGGTGCGCCTCCTTGCTGGATCTGTGAGGCTTCGGGTAAAATGAGGGTAAAACTATTGGTTCGTTAAGATGGAACTCCGAAGAAACTTTTGGAACGAAGGCTGGGTGTAACCGTAAGGTTACCACCCCCTTTGAGAATACTGTGCAGGGTGGCGTTGCCATCACTGCTGCGAGCTCGCTCACCCTGTGGGCTGACGTAATCGCAAGGAGGAAGGCTGTTTTCATCGTAAGGAGTCGGAGGGATACCGTGGCTAATGGTTCAAAGGGTGGTCCCGATAGCGTGCTGAGCACCAAGTCCAAACTCCACGACAGTGGAAGCGGTTTTCGAGGAGGGTACAGGTTTACCAGCCCCTTCAAGAACCTTGTGATGATAGGGTGGGTGAATACAGTGGGCCCTTCCTCTGTATACCGAAAAGCTGATATAGCAGCGAGGTGGACCTTTAGCGAGGATAGAGAAAGCCTGTCTCGTTTGAGGTCCAATAGGTATTCTAGTATTACAGTTATAGGAACGTCAAGGGGAGCTAACTGCTTGGCGGAAGACCAGGCTGTAAATCGAGTCCATTTCTGTTCATAAGTATTCCTGGTGGAGGTCCTTCGGCTACACTCCAGGACTTGTTGTACTCCCTCTGTACACGTGCTCTCTAAGGTGCTGAGCCATGGCTTAACCATGCTTGTAGACGCAGACCCTGAGGGTGCGGGTGCACTATGGACCCGAGCCTGCATGAGTAAGTCCAGCGCCACTGGTAGGGGAAGTGGTGGGCGATCCGACATGCGCAGAAGCAAGGGAAACCATTGTTGCCGGTCCCAAGTTGGGACTATGAGTATCATGCGAGCTCTCTCCCTTCTGGCTTTCTGCAGAACCTTGTGGATAAGCGTTGTGGGGGGAAACGCGTAGAGTAGAGGGCCCTTCCATGAAATCATGAATGCGTCCCCCAGGGACCCCCACCCTATTCCTGCCCTTCTTGTACTGGGTGGCAAACAAATCAACTTGGGGAATCCCCCATGTACGAAATATGCACTGTAGCAGGTCAGAGCGGATCTGCCATTCGTGCGTGAGTGCGAAGCGCCTGCTCAGCTGATCTGCCTTCACATTGTGAGCGCCCGGCAAGTACGAGGCTTTCAACGTTATGTTGTTGGCGATGCACCAGTTCCACAATCGGACTGCTTCTGCACATAGCGCACGGGATCGTGCCCCTCCTTGTCGATTGATGTAGAACATAGTGGAGGTATTGTCGGTATTGATCCCAACTACTTTGCCATGCAGGTAATCTCGAAAATGTCTGCACGCGTTGAACACTGCTCTGAGCTCCAGTATGTTTATGTGCAGTGTCTGTTCCGCAGGGGACCATAGCCCTTGCATCACCTTGCTGCCAGTGTGCGCTCCCCATCCTATGTGGGAGGCGTCGGTAGTAAGAAAAATAGAAATTTGTGGTTGGTGAAAAGGAACCCCCACTAGCAGATTCTTGGGATTTTCCCATCACGCTAGGGATCTGCGCACCTCTGTCATGGGCGACACTACCTTGTGGACAGTATGGGATGCCGGTTTGTAAACACTCGCCAGCCAATGCTGCAGGCTTCGCATGTGTAACCTGGCATTCTGTACCACAAACGTCACTGCCGCCATGTGGCCCAACAGCTGTAGGCACGTTAGGACCGGCACCGTGGGGCTGTACGTCATGACTTGCACCAGTGAGCTGATGGCGTGGAAGTGGGTGTCGGGCAGGTATACTCTTGCTGTGATAGAGTTTATGCATGCCCCTATGAACTCTATATCTTGTGTGGGTTTGGTCTTTGACTTTGCGAGGTTGATAACTAGGCCCAGCGAAGTAAACGTGTCTGCGGTGATGCGTATCATGCGTAAGACCTCTGCCTTTGAGGCCCCTTTCAGCAGGCAGTCGTCCAGGTATGGGAAAATAAACACCCCCTGTCTGTGCAGGTAGGCTGATACCACTGCCAGGGTTTTGGTAAAAACTCTGGGAGCCGAGGATAGGCCGAATGGAAGAACCCTGTACTGGAACTGTTCCCTGCCGATCGTGAAGCGTAGGAAGCGTCTGTGTGCTGGGTGGATTGTTATATGAAAGTAAGCATCTTGTAAGTCGAGGGCTGCAAACCAGTCTCCATCGTCCAGTGCCGTTAAGTATGGAGGCAACTGTGATCATCCGAAAGCGTTGCTTGTGCAAGTAATGGTTGAGGCCCCGTAGATCCAAGATCGGCCTCCAGCCTCCTGTTTTCTTTTCTGTTAGGAAGTAGCGTGAATAAAAACCTTTCCCCTGGAATTGCTCCGGCACTCTTTCCACCACCTCTATGAACACAAGGTGATCCACCTCCTGCTTGAGCCTCGCCTCGTGGGCAGCGTCTCTGAGATGAGGCCTGGTGGGAGGCTTTGTCGGTGGAAGTGACTGGAAGGGGATCGTGTAACCCGTGGCTATAATCTCTAGCACCCATCTGTCCGTGGTGATCTTTTGCCATTGGGAGTGGAACGGTTTGAGGCGATGATGGAACATGAGATGAGAGTGGCATTGAGGGATGGTGTTGATAGTGCAGCTCCCGACATACCCGTCAAACTTGTTGTCTTTGGGCCTGCCCCGAGGGTGTACGGCTTTGTTGAGAACGTCGCCTGGGAGTTCTGTACTGCTGCTGCTGTTGATGGCACCCTTGGTCGTAGCCTCGCTGATATTGAGCACGCTGTGGTTGGTAAGCATAGCGTCTTTGCTGAGGATAAAATTTCTTCTTGTATGGGGGAGTGTAAATGCCCAAGGTTCTAAGTGTGGCCCTCGAGTCCTTGCTGGAGTGGAGGACTGAGTCGGTTGAGTCCACAAACAGCTTTTGTTTATCAAAGGGAAGATCCACGATCTTCGCCTGCAGATCCCTGGGGATACCAGACGTCTGGAGCCAGGATTCCCTACGCGTGACCACTGCTGTAGCTGTTGAACGTGCCGCTGTGTCCGCCACGTCCAGGGCAATCTGGACTCCCATCCGCAACGCTGCATAGCCCTCTTGAACAATCGCCTTTAACACCGGCTTCTTGTCTTCCGGGAGTGAATCCATGAGGGGAGTAAGTCTGGAGTAATTGTCAAAGTTGTGGTTTGATAGGTGTGCCGCGTAATTTGCCATTCTCAATAATAGGGTAGAGGAGGAATACACCTTCCTGCCAAACAGCTTCAGCCTCTTAGCAACTTTATCCGATCCCCCCGATTTGTACTGAGACGCCTTCAACCTCTGCTGGGATGATTCGACCACCAAAGAATTTGGTTGTGGGTGACTAAAGAGGAACTCCACGCCCTTGGCTGGGACGGAGTACTTCTTATCCGCTCTCTTGTTCATAGGCGGAATAGAGGCCGGGGTCTGCCACATGTTAGTGGCTGACTCCGTAATGGCTTCGTCCAGCGGGATAGCAATTTTGGATGAAGCCGGGGGTCTCAAATTTTTCAGGAGTTTATGATGCTTCTCCTGCACCTCTGCTATTTGAATGTCCTGCGTGAAAGCTACTCTTTTGAACAGTTCCTGGAATTGTTTAAGGTCATCCGGGGGGGAGACATCCCCGGGGGCCATGGCCCCATCTGGGGAGGATGAGGAGGAACCACTGGGGTAAACTTCCCTCAAATCCTCTGGTTCCCGCGGTCGATGATATACTTGCTTCCTGGAAGATTGTGAAGGAAGGTCCTGGGATTCTGGACCTAAATCCCCGAGACAACTGTGTTCCCATCCCAGAGCGAGAGTGTACACAGGGGTATTGAGAAGCAGGGGAGGACCTGCCCCTGGATCTAGACCTGCGGTGTCTGTGTTCAGCATGATGAGGACGACCATAGCAGCATGGGCAAGGGCCCGGTGATGGAGACCTGGACCACGATCGGAGAGTGTACCCATGATGTCTGGGAGAGCGGGACCTCTGTGACAACATAGATAATGGTGAAGCTGGTTTGTGATAGTACTCAAGGGGATCCGTGCCCAGAAATGGTGAAGGTGGCCCAAGCTACAGCGAAATTGGTTGGAGGAACGGAGAGGGAGGTCCCAAATAAGCCGGTGGAGTCACAGCCCACCAGTGTGGCGTGTGTATCTCGGTGGGAGGCCTAGGTGATAAGGGCAGCAGAGCCCTGTCTGGAGATGGACTGCGGCGCCAAGCTTTTGCTTTTGCCTTGCCCCTCCCCGCGGGGTGGGCGCCGCCCCTTCCCGTGCCGGGGATCTTGGCCCCGTTGTTGGCGCCGCGCTCAGCACAGTCAGCTGCGGTGCCACGCGGGTAGCTTCCTCCGGCACCGGTAGGCTCTGTGCCGGGTGCCCCTGCGCTGTCGGTGCCGCGGGGGCCGGCGCTGCCGATTCTGGCACTTGCCTCGCTGGCACTCGCGGCGCCTTGCATGCCGTCTTGTGTAATTGGAGGCTCAGCCTCTGCCACATGCACTACTGCGCTGCCACTTTCATGAGCTTGTGGCTGGGGACTCTGCGTTCCGCTCATCCTGCCCGCTGGGCCCGCCGGCAAGGATCGAGCTGGGGAGAGTTGCCTCCTCTTCTGCACTGAGGGGGTCAAAAGAGGCTGCCTTCCTCTTATGCAACCCAGAGGGCCCTTCTGCGTGAGGCTTCTCTGGTGGTTCCGGCTGGAGAGCCTTTTCAAACGAGCATTTTGAGCCTCATCTCTGTCTTTCCCGGCCCTGCCTGTAAGCTTCGCACAGTGAGAACACTTCTGGGTAAGGTGCGATTCCCCCAGGCAGCGAATGCATTCACTATGCCCATTGGAGGCCGGCATAGCTTCGTGCCATGACTCACACTTCTTAAACCCTGAGGAGGCCATCGCCGTGAGTCTTTACTGTTAATAGGGTACTTAGCCCGTAATCAGTGCCTTTTTATCCCAAACAACAATCACCAGCCTGTGGGGCAGCGGACGGCGTAACTAGCCTTCTCATCCGCCCCTCTCTCCTTCATCCCTCTTCTTTCTGCTAGCTGATAGTCTCTTTTTTTTTTTAGTGACAAAACAAACAAACTACACTTAAAAACAACTATCTTATCTGACTCTGGCTTTAGCCTGAGCGGATTCTGTCTGCAGCCGATGGCGGCTGAGAAGGAACTGGCGGGGACCGGATCGTGCACATGGCCAAGAGCATGCAAGGGAGCGGCGCACGTCGGCGCTTGCACGATCCAATAGAAACTGCTAGAAGAATTCTGATCTGCGGCGCCGGGCGAGCCTGACACCTATTGTGGAGCACCCACAGGGACCACTCGAAGAATAAAAATTATGAAATGCAAACCCTTCAAAACACTAAAATAAGACAATTTGCAAGACTACAATTAGAGGATGTGTGCATTGCAGGAAGTACCAAGTAGTAACACAACTGTATGTTGAGCTTGAGTGTGACAGGCAAGATAATGTACTTGTCTGTCACTCATATGAACACACTCAGTAACACACTAACCCATGCATTATAGATTTGTCACTCAGGCTCCCAACACACACTTGTCTTATTGGAGTGGGAGCAAGCCCTGTGGAAGGGTTGAGTAGAGGGAAGGGACCACAAAAAAACAAATCCCATAATTAACAGGACTCCAAATACCCACCCAACTTAGAAGAGTCCCTGGAGGTTGATCCAGAGTACTGAGACCATAGAGCTCTGCCTCCCCACTCCTTCCCCCGCAAACCCACGTAAGGGTTCAAAGCTTAAGGAGCTCCCACCCCCTGCAGACTTGCCAGGTTTAAAGCAGCAAGGAGTGCCGTTTCCCCCACCACCCCTCTGTTCCTTCACATATCTAAGTTCCTGGGCTTTCCACAGCTGCTGCTCTGTTATAGTAGAGCTATTTAAAAGAATGGGCAACAGCAGCACCACCTATGCAATTGCCCCTTTTGCCCCTCAGTGCAGGCCACCCCACCAACTGGGTCAGGAAGCTAGAACTCAAGCCTTAATTTCAGCCTGGCATCCCAGCAACTCACACTAGCCTTGACAACACTGTTAAAATGGGGCCCTCTCCCAGTTTGAAACCTAAAGGGGTTAACTGTTTGCAAGGGTTTCTGCTTGGTCTGTCTCCTTCCAGTGTCGTGGAATATGGACATTATTTTCATTTCCTATATACAACCAATACCCGCAACTCCCTTATCTTGTTTCCAACACTGATAATACGTCATCTACAAGCCCCTCAGCAACATATACACCTTTCCTCTCCCTGGACAGAGAAGTCAGCCAATGGCTTTTGTCTCGACCCTTGCTTACAGGTGCCCATTTAATTTGGTTTACATAGGAAAATCTTCCGCATTTCAAATGTAACTTTTTAATGAACTTCACATTCCATATGGCTTAATGTATTTGTGCTGGGCTGAGGTGGTTAAAAGTCAATTCTGAACTGGGACAAACAGACCATGGACTGCTTGAATTTCTTTTCTCCCCAGAGCACATGAAAACACTTAACCCATCCATAAAAATTAGGAAATCTCACCATCAAGTTTATAGGAGAGAGACAAACAGCACATACCATATGTAGTTTAAAATATTTTCACATACAACTCGTGGAAGATAACACGGCTAACAGGAGCATAACACAAACTCCCATTGAAAGCAGCTAGTGGTAACAGGTGTAGCATCTCAACCTCTGTTTCAGAACAAGTCTGAGTGGAGCTTTTTAAGCTTCCAAAGACAACTTTTTAGTTGTAATATTAGCTTCAGTTATACACATCCAACTTCCCACTGTCTAACCCCTTTTTTGGGCTATCAATAGCAGAGCAGGCTGGTGACTTGAGGCAAAAAGAGAAATGCTCCAGTGAGCGAAACAGGCTGGTAGATTGGACTCAAAAACAAGAATCCACACTTAAACTGGATTTAATAACATCTAGCTATACACTTTTTCCATCATTTATCTTTTAGGAAGTGAATTTGAAATTCAAACTATCACTACAAATGCTGAGGTACATGAGACACGCAAAGGTACTTTATAGTTGTTTATATTTCTCACAAATATTTCCTACATAGTCCAGCTTACAACAGGGAAACAATGCAAGTGTTTCATATAAGCCTGTATACAATGAAAAAAACCAGGATATTTTTACAAGTTACAGAGTTAGATACTATCAAATTGCCAGTCCTTTAAAAATGTCTACCTTATACAATTGAAAGATGTGGGGAAAAAAATGAAAATGTGTTCATTAGCGATACACCAACTTTCATCTCTGTAAGTTATTTTCATCAGTAAGGCTGTCAATGACCAGGCTTCAGGTGTAATCTACCATTTTAATTCATCACACGGTTTTGAAAGATTTTATTCATATACAGTCAGCAATATAGACAAAATATGCCGCAAACAGGTAAGCAGGGGCGAATACTTGCAACAAACTCAAACCTAACCCCAACACAAATTTTGTATATGCTGCAATTTATTCCCAAGCAGCAAAACTCTGAATTATGGTATATTCACCAACACTTTTAATTTGCCAAACACAAGTCTGTATAAGAAGCAGATTAATTTAACAGCAATTTTCAATTATGACAATTTTCTTGCAGGGGGCAAGAGAGAGCATCCATTTTAGATATTACTTTCATGAATATCTAAAAAAATGACCACCAAGTATAGATTCACTAAATTTATTTTAAAAATCATAAAACATTTCTTACAAAAGAGCATTACATTCTGCACACCATCTGAATGAATGCCAGGAACATGTGGACTACTAATTTTCTCCCCCCTTCAAACAAAATACAGTGTACATAAAGCAGGGTGTTCACAAGTTACAGAAAAAAACATTACAGATTACAACCAACTAACAAAAATAAAAACCACTTTCTCTGCTGCTGTTTCAAAATTCCAATGTTAATCTCACGCACCACCCTCTTCCCCCCAAATATCTGTAAGGAACTAAAACATTACATCTGGTGGACAGCAAAGATTTCACTACACCTCAAATGCAGAACACCTATGAAGCAGAGGAATGTTGGCTTTTTAAACAGAAGCAGATAAAAAAAAAAGATGCAGGACTCCTTCAGTTCTTCACTAGTCTTAGAAAAACTTTCCAGAATACTGCTTCACACTATAAAAAAGAAAAAATATCTTGCATTAGAATCCTTCAACATCTGCATACTGCTTCACACTATAAAAGAAAAAGAAAAAAGCATGTATTAGAATTGTTGAACAGACATAGTGCATCAATATTTACACACATTTTTAAACTAATTAAAAATTACAAGTTCTCAAAATGACTAAGCATTTAAAAAAAAATCAATATTTTAAGCATTAGTTACTCTAAAGTCCAACATTCAAGTGAAATATCACAAAACTAGTTAGCCAGCACGTTAATACAGAAAAATTAAGCAAATTAAATCTACAGCTGTTAATACTTGGCAGGAGAGACAAAGTAATGCCAGTAAGGTGTGAAATGCTGCATTAACAGCACCAATCGTTTTCAACTTGTCCTGTAGAGGCATGGCCTGTGCCATATGGCAGACTGCGATTTGTTGTCGATTTAGTTATCTAAAAACAACAAAATCACTAGTCTTCCACACAGAACTAGACCAACATCCAATGAAATCTTCTATATTTTCTACAGGCTCTATATAATTTATTACAAGCAGTTTTTGCAGCAGTTTTCACCAGAGAAATGAGAGGACTGCTTGGTTAAGGCGTCTTCCAGCAAGATTAGTTATGAGGGTGTCTTCATTTTAGTAAGAATGGAGAACAAAAGAGAATAGAGACAAAACTACCAAGTGTAGAAGTCAGATACTAAAAGATATCTTTAAAACCCTGCTTTCTAAAAGCTACATGATAAACAGATAAGAGCTTTATCATTTAGTGGGAGTGCAACATTAACATTTCAACTTGCCTGTTCTGCAGTAAATACTGTGCATTCTGTATCTGGTCTTGTGTTCCTGTAATAGTTATTATCCGGTCTTCTGAGCCTTCTAAAGGTTCATCAATTTTGATCGAAGCCCCTGATTCATGACGTATTTGTTTAATCCTCTGGCCTCCTTTCCCAATAATAGAACCAGCCAACTGGGGGGGGGGGGATTGGGAAGAGAGGAGGAAAGAAGTCACTTACAAGGTAATTTCTCTCAAAAGGCAATTAAAAATTCAAAGTAGTACTTTGAGTAATATGATTTTTAAGAGTGCCCACAGAAATTGCTTCTTGGCTAAAAAAGCATTTGTCTGCATCATTTGTGAGAAACCATCAAATCAACCAAAAAACCACCCACTCCACCAACCACTCCACACAAATCAAAAACATGCTGATTACTCTATTTTCAGGTCTCAAGTACAACAGTAAGTTTTCTATACGTTATTTTCTGGCAAACAAAAAAGGCACAAAATGAATGCTGAATAAGGAATTAGTCTGGAAAACGGTGAGCATCTGAAATATTTTGGTTTATTTGTACAATCTGGGAGAAGATAAAACAGAATAAATTACTTACATCTTTCGGAATTGTTACTTGTGTTGTGATGATGGGTCCACCGAGATCGCCGTATGATCCACGACCCCCTGCATAAGAATAATCTGATTTAAAACGCATGCATCGTGTCCTTATAGTACTAAACATTAAGCTGTGCGTAAAATGTACAAACATAAACTTACCATATCCAGACCCGCCCTCAAACTATAAGAAAAAAGAAAAAAGGCTTAGTGTTCTTATTTAATGAATCAGACATTCACGCTAGACCAACTTTTGTAGCAAATGTATTTAGCATACATTAAAGGTGCTGAACTCTTAATTTTGGATACATCTGTACAGCAAAGAAAAACTTGTGACTAGCCCATACTAGCTTACTTGCGCTCAATGCTCCGCAGCTGCTTCACTTTTCTGTAAGTCCACAGAACAATGAAATAGCCATACAACCCATGTTCTCTGTAAGCTAAGTGCTTGGGCAACAACTCAGAAGAGGTTCAGGTGTCACCCAGATGATTACCAGAGAGCCCATAGACATCCAAGATAGGCAACAACATGCATTTCTGTCAATGGTGTACACCCCCCTGCCTTAGGGCACAAAATTTATTTTGCCCTTGGACAGAAAAGGTGGTCAGCTGAGTTTTCATTTGCTGTATAGGCATACAATCTGAAGATTAACCCCATTTTGAGGGAACACACACATACCACAGAAGATACACAAAAAGAAATTGATCATTTGGCACAGTCTTCCCACAACACATCAGCCCCACTCTGGAAGAAACATCTAGGAGCGAACTATTCAGATCACTGGCATTTGTGCTATGTAAATTAACAAAGAACTGTGAATTGCACTACAGTAATGCCCCAGGATATGTGATTTCGATTTGTGTTTAACTCGCATTAATGCAAGTGCAAACTGAAAGCACTTCAGCCCCATGAGCTTGGGGAAGCAGGGAGTAGCTGGGGTGTCCGGTAGGCAAAGAGCTGCTGCAGCATGATTTCTTCCCTCTGTGAGAATCCATGCCACAGCAGCTCTCTGCCTGCAAGGCTCCCCCAGCTGAAGGAGCCACGGGGATAGACAGCTACAGTGGCATGGCTTCTCCCCAGCTTGGGGAGCCAGGGAGAAGCCATGCCTGGGTCTCCTCAGCAGCAGGGAGTTGGGAGCCAGGCTGCCACTTGGGTCCTAGCTCCCCCTCCCTCCAGCTTGTGGGACCCTGGAAACTGGTGGCAGCCTGGTTCCTGCTCCCTACCACTTGGAGCCAGGAAACTGCTGGTCAGTCTCCTGGCTCCTGCAAGCCCAAGGGATTTGAGAGGCAGGCTACTGCCTGGTTCCTGTCTCCCCCAACTTGCGTGACATCTGAGTTATGCAGGGGCTACAAGAAACGCAACCCCCACGTAACTCAGGGGTCTATGTATTAATATGAGCCAACAAGTGGACATCACACAGTGATGCCCTACTAATCCAAGATCAGAAATTTGTGGCTCAGATGATAAGCTCATCATCTGAAATCCACTAAAACTATTTTTTGAGCCCACAAATGTTCTTTTCTGGAATATGCAGATCACATCTGCCCTCCTCTTAGGTTTAGGCAAAGGCGAGTGTCAAATCTAAGGCACTGCTTCAAGATTAGCCCCAACATAACTCCTCCCAATCCATGATAGGAGAGTGCTAAAAGGAATCAGAGCACATGATCATAAGTGTAGAAGCCTGTAACAATGCCTATAGCGTTTCACTTCATACACTTAGTTGTCCAGTCTTCCTGATTAAACACACAAATGAATTCCTCTAATCTGTTACCACGTTACCTCTTAGTATGTTTTTAATGTACAAAATTATCTAGATTTCTATAGTTAAAATTGTAATTCAGCAAATTAGTTAGAAATATGGTAACATGCAGAACTATTATTGGTTTGCAAAATTTCTAATTTGCAGAACTTCTTAAAATAATCTTGAATTTACCTACTACCCTAGGTCCCTTTTGGAAACTATGCCAAAAAGAGAGCTATTTAGAGTCAAGTGTTCAGACACTCATCTGTTCCCTAATAACTTGCTAAGTAATCTGATTATACCATATTGGTTATCAATACACAGTAACAGAACGTATAGTGAAGCACAAAAATAGAGAATGAAAGCTCCTGTATAGGGCTTCAAAGCTGTGATTTTATGTTCTAGCTGTACACTCAAATAGTCTAAGTCCTATACACTGAACCACAAATACCTGAGAATCTGATAAGATACTTAGCCATGAGTGTAATAAACCAATTTTAACATTTGAAAAACTAAATCAATAAGGTAAACCCAACAGAAAATGTCTCACAAATAACTGGCTAGAGCACAATGCCTATCCATACCTGGAAACATGCACAAACAGTGCTGTTTATAATGGCAATTTTCGCAAAGTTGTACGAGTTGATAGAGTAATACCATCTCACAAATCTAATATTTAAGACTAAAAAAAAGGGCCAGGAGGAAGGGCAAAAGGGGAGAGTGGATTTAAAGAGAAAGATGCTGAAAGCAAATATAATTAAAACATTGCCATATTATTCTTTGACAAGGCCTTTGCACATTTCTTCTATGGGACCCTATGTACACTGCATCTTCTTTAAAAAATATTTTTTGATGTCCCAAGGCCAAAATGAGTAAAGTAGAAAAACTGCACTCACACAGCCGCAGTATTGCAAAAGGAGCGTTCACATAAGTCAATAATAGATGTGCTTTGTTCTCACACATTCACTGTTGATCCCAGAGTGCGAGAAGGAGGCAGATGGACAAAAGTCATTTGCAGAGCTGGACTTCTCTGAGAGAAAAGCTTCCTTGCATAGCATCGGGGTGTGAGTGTGAGAGAGAGAGAGACGGATACCCTTCCACAACCACAGACAAGCTGTGCGATTTTAATTGCTAGTACAAACCCTAGAAGAAAGCTTAACAATTGCAGCACTTGCTCTCAAGAATTGGGCAAGTGAAAGATGCCAACTGAACAATAAACTGTCATAAATCTGTATCCAGACTTCTAAAGGGCTAATTTTTATAAATTTTTGCAATTCAGACTATACCTGAATTGAAATATTATTCAACCCCCACCTCTCCCTGAGGACTTTCTTAACTGGCCAAAAAAGATACTCAGAAACAGTAATTAAAGCAGACCACCCAAACAAAAGGCAGCTCACTCACCAATTCTGGCGGTTGTATGTCATCACAGGCATCCACATGACACTGCATCATCTTGTGGGTCAGGGCATAGTAACATGGTAAAAGGGGAGAGAATGGAGACAAGAGAAAAGCATCTGAGTCACTGTGTTCAAGCAGATCTGTAGCTACTCAAGCTGTAAGAGAACACACTAGTGTTTCCAATCATATGCACCAGTAGAATACGGAAAAGGAATCATTGTTTTCTCTAGAGTGTGGCAAGTGGAATGTAAAAAACAGGAATACAGCACTCTTCCTTTCACTTTTGGAGGGGTGAGCTTGGAATGGCTTGTCCTCAACCCCATCTCCAACTTTCTGGATGCCACTGACAGAAAGTGCACTTAGAGGTAGCTTCTGCCTGGTAGACCCTCATTTTGATAGTAACTGAAGAATAATGAAGAGAAGGAAGCTAAGGCTCCCCCCACTTTTTTTTTTTTTTTTTTTGAAGGAGAGGAAATGTACTTGCCCCTTATGCAGGGCCTTTTTTCTGGTGGAATGCACCAGAATGGATTTTGGACACATTTTTCCCTGTTAGAACACCAGAAAAAAAATTTCAACACTGCCCCCGTAGAAGTGCAGGGATGGGGGCATTAAAATTTAGACACCCATATCCCTATGAGAAATTACCCGACAAGTTCCAGCACCCCTTTTCCTGGAAAAAAAATGCACTACCCTTATATCCCTACTTATGGAAGGAAATAGGGTGAGATATTTTATTGGGCCAGCTTCTGTTGGTGAAAGAAAAGCTTTCAAGATTAAACAGTTTTTCCTTCAGAACCTGTTTTCACCATCAAAGGACAGTCACACCTCACCTACCTTCTCTCCCCCTATTCTTGGGCCAACATGGCTACAACAACAAAACTGAAAACAATGGAAGACATCCTTACTCAGAACTGTTTCGCTTGTGCTGTTGGTGCAACCCCCACCTCCTGCCCCACCAACAAACCTCTCCCCATTTATGGAGCATGTTTCCTAACCTTGAAAACATAACTACGTGACAACAGCTGTTTTATCACTGAGTTGTGTTTCACAAGCAAGTGCTGTCTGTAGTTCCACACTTAAGTCTGAGTACTTGAAGTGATACCACTGAGTACATCCTTGTTGCTCATCATTTCCCAAATTCAAGCACCCTTTGGGCACAGAATATATTGCCTAAAAGGCTGGAAATAAACCACTTATAGGCTTGAGTTAATTAAAAACAGGTTCTTTAAGAAGAGATGTACTAAAAGTTACATCATGTATGTAACAAGTGATCTTTACTGTAGACCATGGGTGTCCAAACCTTTTGGCTTGCCTGGGCCGCACTGAGTGAGAAGGAATTGTCTTGGGCCGCATATAAATATAGCTAATGAATATAAATCACATAATAATGTTAAACGTTTACGATCTTATGGGGCCGCATTACTAGCTGTCCAGGGCCGCATGCTGGACACGCCTGCTGTAGACAGACAGACTTTAATAATTTACGAATAACTACAGTCTCGTATCTGGTATACTTTTTTTTTTTTTTAAAAAGGAATAGTAGACTTTTGCCATTATTTTTCATAAACCTGAAAAAGTTCCTCCTTCAGCAGAGCCTAACTAATAATCTTCCACAAGAAATTCTTCTTTACACAGTGTTTTAAGGCAAAGACTAAACATCCATATAGCACAGAATTAATATCCAAGGAGTAGCTACATTATTTTAACAAACATACATGTTAAACTTAACTCACTCAAGTGCTATAAAATATATGGTATAGATAAGCACAACGAAGTGACAATGCCATCAACAAAACTAGTTTGAAAATGACCACCAGTCCATACTGTTACCCTACAGCGGCTGTTAAGAGCCCTCACCACCTTCAACTTAGAGCAGCCGGACTTCATCCACACTGGGAGCAATAGCTCATTCTGAAAGCGGGCACTTAACTTGACGAGCCTGCCCTGACAGAGCCGCAATGGGGAAGGAGGAGGAGGCTGGGCAGTTGCCAGCCAAGAGAGGAAGGGCAAGAGGGCTCTGCCTCCCAGGAGCTGCTGTCTAATGCCCAGGGCTGCTCAAACCAGTGCAAGCAGCGCTGGACTGTGCAGCTTGCCACAGTTGTGCTGAGCCCAGGGTGTGCACCCGGCAGCGACTCCCTCTTGCTTTGGGGCACTGCAGGGTGTCTGCCCCCTATCCCGGGCTTTAACCTTCTCCTCGCTGAAATTAGTCACTTTGCTTCAACAGCCTTTAAAACAAACAAACACCCAGGCTGTGGGGTGGGTGAAGAAATGGGAGAGGACATTGCCTCAGGCAGGTAAATCCTGGGGATGGAGAGCCCAGCTCGGGGCTGATAGGGGTTAAGCCTGTGGATGCGGGGGGTGGTGGTGTTAGAGCTTGGGGATAGGAGGATAGATTTGGTGGCTGAAATGGGTAAAGCCTGGAGATGGGGCTAAACATTCTAACCGGTATAAATCATTGTGCACGCGCTTTTCTCAAAATAGGGGTGACAAGAAAGTACGGTTTGGCATTATTTATTAATGACTGTCTCATTCACACACATTGCAACTCCTGAAGTATTGATTTTGTAATTGAATTTGAAAAATGGCTCTCTTGCTATTTCATTGCAGGCACCTGTACCAGAAGTACTGACAAGCAGAAGCAGGTGGGCATTTGTGGGGGGATGGAGGTAAAAAAATTTGCTGTACCGGAGAGAGGAAGTAACTGGTGTGCGTATATGAAGAAAGGAGAAGATTAGGGGATTTGCACAAGGAAGCATGGAAACATGGAGTTGGGTAATCTGATCAATATATACAAGCTGGTTTGCATTTATCTACTCTAATTCAAGGCAGACCAATCATGAGGGCGAATATGGCTTTAAAACCACCACCTGATATACTTTCAAATGATTAGAAATATCACATGGTAAATAAACATTAAACTGGAATAAAGGGTTGATCTGGTCTATATTTTGTAAGGTGTGGAAATATTTATATGTAACATATTTGGATTTCTTTTGTATAAGCTTCAAATCTGGTCAATAAAGGACTAATATTTTCTAAAACAGCGAGCACGCAATAGCTTTAGAAGGAGCAAAGAGAAACAGCAGCTAAATTAACAGAGAGATAGCCGTGTTAGTCTATGTACTATCAAAACAAAAAAGCAGTCCAATGGCACTTTAAAAGACTAACAAAACAATTTATTAGGTGGTGAGCTTTCGTGGGATAATCTTTTAGAGTGCCATTAGACAGCTTTGTATAATTTAGCTGCTATCAAAACATCTGGAAAATACAGTCATTTGAAATATGGACACTAACTTCTCAGGTTTATGTCATAGCTATACACAAATCTGTACAATCCATTTTATGAAATTTTGTGGTAAAAGTAGGAATCTTGCATAATTAAAAACTATTTTAGGAACGAATTTTAGAGGCAGTGGGGCTTGGCTAGGTTCAAGCTTCAGTCCCCCTCCTGGGTTTGTAAAATTTCTGTTGTCAGAAGGGGGCTCTGGTGCAATGATGTTTGAAAAGCCCTTCTGTATAGGCACCTATCTAGTTTGGATTAGATTTAAAAAGTCACATGCCTAGAGTGGTTATCTAAAGACATAGTAAAAATTGGTAACTAACAATTTTAAGACAAGACAGCTGGAACTAACTTAGGAAACACTGACAAATTCTGAATACAAGTTAGGGATAATAGAATGGCATAACTCCTTGTTGCAAGAGAAAAAAAAGGGGCAGAGAAATACAGGTAAAAACATGTGCTTCACTTCCATCTGGACTCATGGCATCTGAATGATGGATTATTTCCTCATCTTTTATCACACAAACATGCTGTCTTTCAAGTAATTAAATTTATATAAAACATGATCCTACTTTCTGAAGATAGTCACTGAAGTACTCTATGTCAAAAGCTATAGTCATATGGGGTCTGATGAGTCTCACATTCTACCAGAGAATTGTCCTTTCATATAGTGAAGGCAGCTGGGAAGAAATCATGCTTTTTGTGTTATTACCCTACAGGCATCAGGAGCAGCCCCTTTTATATTTCACATACAATCATATTTACCAAACACACATGTACACAACTGAGGTTGCTAGGACCTTAGAATTTCATGTATTTGCTCTGTATACATGAATATGAGGAAAACAGAAAAAGTTAACTGATTTCCGCAGCAGTTTTAAAAAAACAGGAAGATGTATTCAGACCTGAGGCATCTGTTCCGAGAGAACTTCCTAGACCAAACGATCAAAAGGACACCAATAGAAGCTAGTTTGAATTGAATGGGATTAAGTGGACTTTACTTTGACTCAGCAAAGTACAGTCTTTTAGAATACCCAAAGAAACACTTCACTCCAGAAATCTTCCCGCGCAGATCAAATATGGAAATGGTAGGCATTCATGAGCTCAGTTTCTGAAGATGCAGGATAGGGTAGAAAATTCTTCACAATTACAAGTCGAAACTTGTCCCCTCAAGGTCTTAAAAATTCTACTGCCATGGTACATAAGAACATTAACTTCCCGTCACAAGAGGCACTTGTGAAGTATCAGAGTTGGATAAACGATGGAATTGCAACTAGATCACATAACTTTCTTCAACAGTATGTTCAAGATCGTTATATGGAAGAGTGACAGAGAGAAAAGCCAGGCCTCGTCAGAACTAGTGCCTTAAGTTTCCAGACTGAGTCAACAGAGAGCTAATCAATGTTACCTCAGAGACTCATCTCCCAGACATTAAAAAGGAGCTTGCACCTCCCCCATCCTTGAAAAAAAAAAGGATTAAGAAAGGGAAGCCTGAAACTGGCTGACAGCGGATGACTACTGTGAATGTTTCTGTCTTAAACAAGACTGGCAGCCTGAACAACTAGGCTACAGTTACACTAGAGAGATCTGTCGAAAGACAGCACAGCCACACACACAAAAGCCAATCAGAACAGTGCTACCCTCTGTTGACCGGGCAGTTGGGCAGTCTGGCCGCTCTCTCAACAAAGCAGGCACCCAGAAGCACAGCAGACAGGGCTGCCCACTGTTCTGGATGCCAGTATATTTAAGTCTTCCCTACTCCATAGTTTTTGATATTCAAATCAAGAAACCTTAAAAAACACCACAACTCATCACCAATCAATATTGAAGACATGGAAAAAAACCCTCAGAGATTAACAGTTTGTGCTCAATTTTGCCTTGCAATCAGTGATTGCCAGACATCTTGAACAGGTTAATTCCAATCTTAATACAAGAGATTATTTAATACAGGAAAGAATCAATGTCACAGAGTTCTTAGGAATAGAGTGAAAATACCCCAGGCTTCTTAATGAACACTTCAATCCTTTCAATCCTCGCTCTCTAGGCAAGAAATAAGATAAAGAAAACATCTATTTACACCCCACAATTTTTTCTTTACTCAGTGAATTGCACTGTTGAGTGGACAAAGTGTGACTAGATAAAGCATAGAAGAGAAGCACCTCAGGGCACCTGCAAGGGTTGGAAGCCAGAACCAAGACTAATCAAAAGAACAACAGAACCTGTGTAGTGGGCCCACTGAAAGAAAACTGGATATATGGATGCCTTGGAGTTACCACCAAGTGCCTGCTTTTGGAAGCACCACCTCCTTTGAATGTGAATGAGAAGGCAGCACCACAGATTTCTAAAATGCATATGATGGCTCCGATTATGCACATGCATGAGATGACTAACTGGTATCAATCTGCATGAGAGAGAGAGAGAGAGAGAGAGAGAGAGAGAGAGAGAGGACGCTATAAATCTAAAGGAAGGTTGCAGAGGGACCACCTAACTCTTCCATCTAACTCACCGGGCCAGTGAAGTTAGGAGGAGCAACTACAGGTAATAACAAGACAAAGCATGCTTGCGTGTGTCACATGCAGATAAGCATTGATTGCTATATGTGTATTACCAGTAAATAAGGGTGTTCTGCCTTCTCCCCCCAAAAAGATCCTGTGTGGTACTTTTAAGTACAATATGCTTGTGGATACATTTAGGCAATGCATATAGAAAAAATCATCATGAAACCTCAAACGGACAGATTCTGACAGGAATACAGACCTAGTTGAAATGTGGGTACTTCTGGGGTTTACCTAAATTCAATCCAAAGGAAAAAGAAATGAAGTGAATAACGAACAATTGTCAATATGACTTGGGGCAGGTGATAACCTGCAGAAAAGTAGAAACTGGCCCCCAGTGCAAGTTTGAGATGTCAAATGTGAGTACCTGCTCCATGGACCCAAAAATACTAGAATGGAAAGGAGCAGAAAGTCTGATTTGGTTTGCCTGTTAACTTAGAATCATTTCTGTCCTTAAAACCTCTCTCAGATGATGGCCCCAATCTTTCATCAGGAGAGCGCTCCATCCTATTTTTGAGACCGTGATAAATAAATCCCAGAAACTTCAAAATACATTTAACCACAAACACTGAATAGCTTTAGACCTTGTCGTATGAAGAGAACTTTCATTCAAGATAGGTATAGGTGGGTGACCTTTTCCTGCCAACATAGCTGTTACTCATTTAGGTGGTTTACAACAGCTGTGCTGCTGTAAATTTGCTAGTATAGACATGACCGAAAAACTTCACTTCTAAACATAAGCTCTACCATGGTTTTGCATAACTAGTTAGCACACATTCTAACGTCACTTGAGTTGATGTGGTCTATTAGCACCCATGCGGCAATCAGATGAAATGGGGAGTCAGTGAAGACAAACTAAGATCACTACACCCAACAATAGCAGGAAAACGAGGTGGCTGAGGCAGTGGCCATTTCTGTAAGGAAACTGTGAAAAGTTCCTGGGACCCTGCTCTCTAGAGCTTTGAGAAACAAAAAAAGACATCCATGAGCAGGTATTTGAAGAGTGAACTCTTAAAAGGAAACCTTTTTTCATGTGTGTGTTGCGTATGTGCACACACACATTACGTTACAATACAAATTAAAATCCTTACCATTCCATCGTAACGATCTCCAGGTCTTCCCCTTCGGTCATAGGACATAAGATCACTACAATGAAAAGAAAAACCCTGAAGTATTTTCCATTTATGTAAAGTCAAATTTTAATTCAAAATTACCAAGTCAACTTGATAATTTAAAACAAAAATAGGAAGCACAAATAGGAATCAACAAATTCTACTATTCAGAATGTTATTGTATGTCTTTGAACAACTCACCCGCCACGAGGAGGCGGAGGAGGAGGAAGAGGAAGATTACGAGCTCTACTACCACCTCTGCCACCACGACCTGGAGGAGGAGGAGGGGGTCCTCTGCGAGGGCTCATGTCATCATAATCTCTTCTTGATGGAGGCATAGGACGCCCACCACGACCAGGAGGCATTCGATCAAAGCCTCCTCTTCCACGCATTGGAAATCCTACAGGACGTCCCCGTCTATCATCAAACATCATTGTGAAGCCACCATAATCATATGTTTCATCGTAGAAATTGGGATCATATGGCTGTGCTCGTCCTTTGATTGGAGACTAATAAAAAGTAAGAATTTCAAATTTAACTGTCACAACTAACATACCTCTAGATAATATGCAAGAGTATAAAATAAACCACCAATTTAAAATGATTTTGAAAATCATCCCTGACAACTTTCATTAAGCACCATGCTTCTGAAGAGTACATTTAACAGCCCTGTAAAATTATGCCCTCAATTTATCCACAGAATAGAAACAAAAACACTATGGGTGCATCTACACTAGGAACTAACTCTGAAGTTAACTTCAAAGTAGCCTGCAGACAGCCTACACAATGCGTAACTGACTTCAAAGTTGAGCATCTACACACACCCTACTTCAAATAGGGCTCTACTCCATTCCTGGGAAGGAAGCAGAGCCCTACTTTGCAGTAGGGCGTGTAGATGCTCAACCTTGAAGTCTGTTACTTCAAAGTTGTACTTCAAAATTATTTCTGAACTGCAGACACTGACTATGAGAATCAACTTCCCTATCAGGCTATGTCTACACGACTTACCTGGGCAAAACTTTCGTCATCCAGAGGTATGAATTCCACCTCCATTCCAACACTGAACAAAAATTACTCTGGCATAAAGACTAGTGTGCACAGCATGTCGCTGAAGAGTTTCACTCACTGACTGGCAGTGGATTAATTATGTCAACGGAAGAGGTTTTTACTGCTGTAACAGCTAGTAGGTAAGATATCTTGTACAGTGCAGCCACAGTCCAGGTTGAATCTTCCTAGTCTAGCACTCTTGGGCCCTGACCCACCCCAACCAAAGGTGATTTGCTGGACCAGGGGAAGTCCCTGCTACTGACCCAGCCTCCACTGCCTCAATTTCAGCCCAAGATGCGCCCCCCACCATTTGTTGCCAGGAGCCGCAGGCTCTTGCCCTGGCTACATAAGCTCCAGCCTGGGCACTGTAGTCCAGCAACATCCATGGCCCTGTTGGACTAGTGAATCCCTGTTTTTAGAGGTACTACCTACATTATACACTGAAATCCTGTAAAAATCTTTGGTGTACACAACAGCCTTACTATATTTCTTACGAATCTCACCTCTGCTCGAGGCACCACTCAAGGATCAGTAAGTAATTCAGTTTCTATGCCCATTCTTCTTTGATATTATTCTTTCCCCCATTTCCCCCCCCTCCTTTTTTTTTTGGTCAAGAGAATGTTCTCTCAAACTGGCCTGAAACTTATTTAACACAGGCCATCAGTAGGTCAATTATAACCGAAAGTTACTATCCGGCTATGCTATAATTGAAAATGACTCCCTGAATATTAAAATCCCTCTATCATGCGGACATCTAGACAAACAAAGTAAGGATCTTTAAGTTAATCTGAAAATGTTACCTCTGATATAAGATCCAGGATGATCTTGATGCATTCCACGACTCTATCAGGCTTTCCACCAATAAGCACCACTCTGTCAGTGGAATGAGGACAACACTCTTGAAAAAGTTTAATGGTGGTCTGAGTGTTCTGTTAAAAACAAAACAAAACATTTGAACTAGAAATATTTTAGCACAGTTGTAAGAAAAAAGTAAAGCCACCAACACTATATACCTACAGATTGAAGAGACGATAAAATGAACTTCACCTAATTAATTCAAATTTTTAGTTGTTGCAGGTACTACATTTGATTCTTGAGCTCCTCTGCAAACACGTGAAAACCATTCTACTCAATTTTGTCAAATGCACAAACTGAAGGAGCAACTTCCTCTAATTCTTTAGTTGCCAAACCTCAAGATTAATGGAATAAAATAACCAAAAATGTGTATTTTTAAATTTTCAGCATCCCGCCAAAAAACAGGTAATAGTTCCAGAATTTTATTGCAGGACAATCTTAGAGAATACACAAATAGAATGACAGAATAGAAAGCTCTTCTTAGACTGAATATTTAAACTAAAAATAAACTATATTTTACTATTTTATATAATACAAAAATACATTTAACAATTCTGCTAGAAAGAATTAATGCATCTCATGTAATGTTTAAAATAAAAGACTAAATATTAAATTTTATCAGCATTTAAATTTTAAAAAAAGCAGTGGAGAAGAAAAAAAAATGTAATTTTGGTGGGGTATATAAAAATATTCCGACAGTAAGAGAAGTTGGAGATTTAGATAATCTTTGTACAATTTCTCTTTATTTTTAAACCAAGAAGCAAAGTGTGAAAAATATTAAGAGTACCAAAATTTTAAAATCTGTAAGACTAGCTCTGTCATTAACAGGGTACTTCCAAAAGCTAAGGAGCAATTCTTTTCTAGGTATGTACTTAATTTTTAACAAAAAAAAGCCTAACTGTTGTATTGGTGCCCATGCCTTGTGGCACACCAAACATAATGATTATAAATACTGTATATTCATAAACATAAAAACACTGAAGAACTCTTCAAAGAGTTCTATGGAGTTTTTAGAAAAAAGGAGTGTGAGATTTAAATGTACAAGCAGTGCATTTTAGTAGACAGAACAGACTGAAAAGTCCTAGGCCTTATCACCTATTCCCAGCTTACTGTACAACTGCAGCCAATCCTCCAATAAGCAGATACCTGCACTAGAGTAGAAATCGGATGTGAAATCAGTTCTGAGCAAATCACACTGCTAGCATTGAAGAAAGTCTCTGAATGCAGCCACCATGATGGAACCCACAAACACAAATCACTTATAAAACAACACAAAACTGATCAAAGGGGGAAAACGATGATACCTCTCGGAGTTCTTTAATTTTAGCACCCTTGACGCCAATAATTCCTCCGGCCAGACTTTGGTGAATCAACAGCCTTAGTTCGCAGTCAAAGTCACTTCCTTTGTAGTGTTGGTACTATAGTAGAAGTTCATAGAAATTTTGTACACAAGATCAGCCAAATATAGCAACAAAGCCTTCCTGCATAAATATTTAGCATAACGTTTGATTCCTTTGGGTCTTTAAAACTTCTACACAGATCTACAGCTGGTCAGAAAATGCTATGTGTTTCTGTATTTCCTATGCTTTGACCACATAGTGATGCCTGGTTCTGTGTGGTGGTGCAGGTCAACACAGAATAGTGCATCATCAGAAATATACAAGTAAAATGAAGTGTTTCAGAAGGAATGCTCTTAATGTCTCATTTTTGTCTGGTATTGGAAGCATTTTAGTAAATGTAATGTACCAAATTCTTATATGCTTGTACATCACAGGTGACTTGTATATTAAGCCTTACTGTAATTTCTTCCATGGTACCACAATGCAGATGATTTCTCACCTGAATCTGAAAACTGAACCTTTAAATTGGCACTAAGTTTGAAACGCATTCTTCCATTAAAAGGAACTTAATTTACACATGAAGAACAACACAGAATGAATTGTCATTTGGTAAACTGTTTTACATTTCCAAAGGTACAAGGAGGAGAAAAGGGCATACCTCTTCCAAGGTAGGGATAATTTTCTTCAAAATTTCTCCAATTGTTTCAATATCTGCACTTATACTCAATATGCTGTCAAAGGCCACAAGGGCCAAATAAAGAGAAGGTGGAAAAAAAATACAAGTGAGTTTTGCATTCATAACCATAAAGCTTAAACATACTACAGAGAATTTATAGTATTCCCCATTTAAAGTAAACCTGTTTACTGAATTTAAAAACACATGCATCTTTGTTTATGCCCAATATATACACATCATAAATTTAAGAATAAGTCTTGCAGAGGCAGAGAGAGGCAAGAGACAGAACAAGAGACAGAGCAAGAGAGAAAATGGGCTTTTGGAAGGGCTCAGATTAAGTGGTCAAGAAACTGACGCAGAACTGAAAGCTGAAGTGAATATTCGTGTTCCCCACCACCACTAATTTAGGATACCCTCGCTATTACATTGGTAAAACTGGCACACCTTCTCACAGGAAAAGTGGGGATATGCAAGTGGTAAACATTTTATTTGGAGTAAGGTTATGAAACCAGTTAGAAATTACTAATGGGGCTCTGCAAGAAAACAAAATACAAATGCAGGACACACATATACACACACCAAAAACAAACAAACAAAAACAAAAACAAAACAAAAAAAAAAACACCACACAACACAAATGAGAAGTGAAGGAAAGTGAACCAGAGAGTTAGCATTTATCAGAAGAAATTATGAACAGGCAATGTTGGGGGAGCAAGGTGGGCCACAAAGACAGAGCGAGAGGCTATTTTGAAACAATTTGATTTACAATGCAGCGAATATGCAACACTTGAAGCTGTGCTCCTTCCATTGAAATAAAATTAGTGGATTGCTTGGGTGGGCAACTCACGTAAAAGTTCAGTGACAAAAAGACTTAATGGGGAAAAATAAGACAGAAACTTGAAAAAACAATACACCGTCTATAAGGGGATACTATTTAATTATATAAAAGGCAGGTAATAAAATACATTTCTCTCTTTCTAATCAGGCAGTGAGGCATAAACTGTTGGGACATACCGCTCGGGGCCACTGCTGTCTGGGACTGAAACACTGGCATTGTACTGCATTGGTCATTGGCGTTCGTGGATGTTGGCATTGGGCATGGGCATTCAATCGGAAGTTGTCAAGTATGGCACCCGTTTGGCAACGAGCACATTTTTGGGCATAGCCAACCAGGGTTTTCACATGGGCGTTCAGGGGCGGATGGGCCAACGTCATGATGGGCAACGCAGGGGCAAGTCGATCCAGTACATGGGCAACGGAGATATATGGCCAAAAAAACAAGGAGAGGGAAAAGGGGGAAAAGCAATAAATTTTAATTTAATACAAACTATACTCATTACTCTCAATTAATGAAACAAGCTTAAGTTGTTCTGAAGACTAACACAATAACGGATTGCTACATTGACCGTGGCTTAACATTTATGGCTCTTAAAATGAGTTACTTGATCTAACTATACTACTTTTTACTTTTAGCATACGATGTTTCAGTAGCAGGCTGGCTCATGAGGGTAGACACAAAACCTGTCGAGATTCAGATTACTGAAATCCTGGGCAAACTGGGAAAGTTAGTATTCCAGACAATTATATATGACATCTGGATTTAATCTTTTCCCCTTCAAGATAAGAACACTAGCTGCTAAAGAAGTCAGTTAAATATGCATATGGTTCCTGACCATTTTCAAGTCTAACTGCTAAAGTTGATGAACTTTCAATTTCTATCATTCAATTTACATATTTAAAATTTAGACCATCTAATGAAAAATACAGACAAATCTGATACCAACTGTGAAATGATACACTATTAAATATTGTATTTAACACAGTGTCATTCAAGAAAAGCTGCTGAAATCACACCCAACATCAAATACAGAAAAAGAGTGTAAATGAATAAAAATTCTTTAAGAAATGTTGTCAAGTTTATAAATATATTTTATGAAGCAGTAATATTGAACATGTGTCTAATCACAAGAGTCAACCCACTGTATAATGTGAACAGTAGATAAACCATGATCATTTAAAATCTCCTTTTTTCAAGTTACAATAAAAATGTTTCTATGCTGTTCTATACCCATATTTAAATCATGCAATCTTCTTAAACATTAAATGTCTCTGTGCTTCATGTACAAGCTGTTAAAGTAAGAACAGATGGACAATTTTATAAGATGAAATTAAAAAAAAGCCATCATTGGGTTAAACCAGACACCTGCAATGGTTTTCAAGTAATACTATAATTGATTCACACATATGGGAAATGTTGCAATTAAGGGGTTTCAGCTCTGTCAATATTTCTAATTAAGATGTAACTCACTTGAAGTGTATAATTTAGAGGAATCCTGTTAAAACACAAAGAGGCTTAATACAAACCTCCTCCCACATAACTCAATCTAGGTTTTCATTACGACAAATCTAAAAACCTTGAGATTGTCAAACAGTCATTACAAAGGTCTTAACTGGACTACTGTGGTCTAAAACTGATCCTCTCAATTTCTAGAAATACATGTAATGAGGTTAAAATGCTGTGTTCTGAAAGAATTGTTAAATTAGTTCGAACTCTCAAATACTCACGTCTGTACGAAGTGCCTTAATATTTTTGCCACCTTTCCCAATCACTGCTCCAGCATTCTGAAAAAAATAAAATAAAATCCTAATGCCAGTTCTATCTTTTTTATTTTTCAAAAAGGAAATTTTTTTTTAAAAAGTGACATCTATTTTTTCAGTAAGTTCACTTTAGGATGCCTTTAAGATGGCATTTGAAAAGCAGGTTAAACTTAAACGATGGTGACAAGTTATACAAACTGAAAAAAGGGCTAACAGAGCTGTTACTGTTTAAATAAGAAAAAGCACAATCTTGTAATCTTTAAATCGGTGTTTCAGTCCTATCACCACAGTATCAAAATGCAGTTCAACTAAGATAAGTTGCCCTGGAGGAAGGTGGGGGGGGGGGAAGAGACATTTGAGGTTCCACATTTGTTGTGTAGGTCAATGGTGTCCAGATTAAATCTGTTCAAATTACAAGATGTTCAACCTCTCAATTGAAAGCATTATAAACTTGTTTTTTTAGACTGTACAATGCTCTTTACTACTACTACTTATAATCAGGAGGCTACTATCCAAGTGTTGCCACTGATTACACTTATGCAGCTCTACTGACTTCTTGGAAGGTACAACTCTCATTATAAGATTACAATGGAAATGAAGTGGCCCTGCAACCTGGATTTGTTCAGTTTATTTAAAAGCCCCTTGCCCACGGTGTCTATCCAGTTAACTTCACATAGCATGGTGGTTTCTAAACTTGAACTAAAATAAAGTAGATATAACTGAATACATATAAATAGGTTTGCTGAGTAAGGTGATGCCAAATTTAGACACTTTTCTGAGTAAATCTGCATTTCAAGTTATTAATTAGCAGAAGACTGCAGTAGTCTATACAGTAGGTAGATGTTCAACACTAGTCAAAAGCACATTCAATAAATTTATTACATCGAGTAGTGTAATAAAATCACTTGATTACTCTGCAGCAAGTTCCTCAAATACTCTACTGAGTGTAGCAACCTGCTCCAATCCAATTTATGTAATCTTGCAGAAATATCACGTACAAAGAAACAACTCCCAAAACATACAGTATTTCGGGCAAAATGCAAAATCAAGTTGCATATGAATGAATAATTTCTGAGAACACCAAGTAGTTAGAATGTAATAATACTGCTCTCTCAGTGCTGCAGATAAGTAGGGGCAAATCCTAAATAAATTAAAATTTACATGCACGGCACAGCTACCATCTTCCACCCTATTCTTTGTTTACCATGAGAGTGAATTTAACAATTTTACCGTTGAAACCTAGAGGTATCAAAATTCACAATTTCCTCCCCTGTATTCAATCTTAACCCACATGCAATAATGAATGTTCCACCCCCTTACAGCTTTATTATCTGAGGTTAACGAATGACATCTGGATTCAAACAGCAAATTTTTACACCCTGTCTAGGAAACAGCCTGTTCTTCAGCTATTACTACTTAACTTGATTACTGGCTTAAAATACAAGCCCCTAAAAATCATTAAGGACTAATCCTTATAAAAATTACAGTTTTCAACTGCAACACCCTGCTACCACATTCAATATCCCAAACAAGTCAAATTTCATGTGATTATAAAAACAAACTAAAAAAAAAACCCATGGTTCGTTACTACTTCTGCTACAACACTGCAGTGTGAGATTTTATATGATAATCACAAAACCTCAAACACCAAGATTATATACTTCACTAGGATTGTCTACATAAATTACTACAACACATTTTGATGGGGTAATGTTTTTATTTTCAAAACCGTACTTTGCTCTGAAGCAGGATGCGCAGTTCTACCATTTCATCAGTGTTGCGAGATCGTTTGAAAGCCTGTTCTTCTTCCATATCTTCTGCAGGACGTTTTCCTACAGTTTCACAGGGGAGGAACACACGCACACACACTCGTTTAACTATCATATTCCAAATATGTATTTCCAATATGCCCACCACTGTTCCTGATTAAGCTTTCCATCTGCACAAGTGAACACTAGTGTCTAATCTGTAAACTGAATACACTGAACATTTGTAACAAAATAATTCACAATTCCAATGCAAGAACTGTAGTAACAGTCTTACCTAATAATCATGTATACTCTATGCAGTACAGTTTAAACCAGGATATTGAAGGTTTGTTTCCATAAAAATAGAATAGAACTAGTCATCACAGGAATATTTTATAGTGTACAAAAATCTCAAAACAAACACTAACATATCCAAAAGGTTCGAAACAGTTTATTTAGCCCAATACTGCATGCAACTGGAAAAATTTGTTCCACTGCAAATTTTACAAGCTGGCATCAATGACTATGAAAAATGAATTACTACTGTTTGAACTTTACCACTGATCTAAGTTCCTGAGTGAGAAATATATATTAGTTCTTTTGCACAAAATATGAAGTAAATAAAAACTACAATAATGATGCTGACTAGTACTTGTTTTAGTTGAATAACAGCTAAAGTACGAGAATTGTTTAGTTATCTATTTTGAAGTCCTTAATTTGATTACTTGATTAGCATCGATCTAAACAGACACGCTGAACAAGATAGCAAAACCACAGCACTGAATCAAAATGCAAAATGTAACTTTAATGGACCATAAAAGAAATCTGAAAGCATCACAGTCTGTTTGTAAGAGGTGCTACCACCTACTTTCCTGAAAATATTCAGCACACCTGTAAGCTATTGAATTGTTGAATGTAAACAGTAATTAAACAACCTGACCCTTCTAAAATATTTAAAAGGCTATACTCTGTTATAGAACTTACCATTTGTCTCTGTGTTGGTAAAGGTCTCTTCTTGCTGTTCAGTCTCCATTATTACTTTTTAGACTGGTAAATGGATCCTGTCAAAGAATAAAAAGGCTAGCACAAGTACTCTTTTCCTCCCCCCCTCAACCATCCCTCACCAGTAATAATCTCTGGGCATCTTGCAACAAAGAGACAACAGATTTCAGAACTTACTGAGTATTATATATCCTCGCAGAGCAAAAGTAAAGTGTTCTGGGCGGGATCAAAACCAACAGCCTATGAAAATCAACATACATTAATTTTAGTCTTCTTCATCTAGAGTAACACAATCTTCTTAAACATGGTAGCTAAAGCTTGACTATTTACTGTAAATGCTATTAAACAGTTTTTCTTTAGAAAGTAGACAACAGGAGACCTTAACACAAAAAACCTAACCACTGAATTTCACATTTTAACTAGGAAGCAGAAGTCACCAAAATATTATTTTGCCTTTACTCATAATTTTATTACATTTCAATATTCACCAAATGGGAACTTCAAATTCTAAATTTAAATGAGCCAAATCAATCCTTACTTCTATACATTACCACATGCACTTCAGACTTCTGCATCTCTCATATGGAAAAACTTCTATTATCCAATATGTAATTAGGAGACCCTACCTAATAAATGCAAATACTAGTAACAAATTGGGCGACGTCAACTTGTTTTAATATGGTTTTAAACATAACATCAGCTATAAGCCTTCAGACTAAGATCTACGTCAGATACGAAAACTTTAGGAAAAGCACATTTTACTTCGATAAATACATGTACAATTATCACATTAAAAGCTACAGAATGCAAAACACAAACTAAACATTAATTTGCCTGCTTAAGTCTGCATAAGAACGTTCAGAACTTGACTGCCTGAAGTTCTATTAACTAAAAACAGATTTGCACTTAAAACCTCTGTTAGTTTAAAATTTTTAGTATTCTTCACAAAATTTCAAACTATCTAGTGAAAAAGGTTATATGGTTTGACTAATACAGAATGGCCAGTTATTAACAGCACTAAAATATGACCTGTTTTAACCTCAAACTAAGTATCGTTCATTAATTTACAGTAGTTAACATGTTCATTCGGACCAGCATCGGCACTACCCAAAATAATGTTATTAAAGCATTATTCCATGAACAAATGCTTGGGGAGTGTCCAGGTTAGCCTTTGTGAATGTATCAAGTGTCTGAAATCAACTCGCTATTTACTGAGGAATAAAAAAAGTACAGTACAGCCGTATTTTCAATTCCATATTTCTATCACAATTATAGAAAAAATCATGAACTTCAGAATATTCAAATAAATTATGAATGTATGTCTGGCCGCATGTAACCGTGAGACTTTCAAGCCTTACTTCCACTTTCAGCTACCATCACCAAAAAGGGCCCTACGCCCTGCATCTATTAAGCTACCCACGGCTTAAGGCTTCCATTAAATGGGAGTGGTCCGCAGTTAATTCATGCTTGGTTGTAGTGCGAAGTTGGAGAATATCAATGTAGAAAGTATTACACGATTAAAGCACAAAGGAATAAACACTGTATAAAGCTTATATGCAACAGGGCGTTACAGGGGAGATTAGAGTGCCTACAATAGGCCCTGCGTGGGCGAAATTCCCTACGTATCGGCAGGTTCGGGCGAAGAGAGCCCAGGCACCGGGCAGCGCTAAACGAAGTGAGCGAGGGGAGAGAAATGAAAGAAAGAAATTAAGAAATCAGTCCCCATAACCCTCCTGCTCAACAACCGGGCCACCCGCTGAAAAGAGCAGCCCCGCCACATGACTCGGCAACCCTCGGGGTCGGCTGGGAGATAACCGTTCCACTCCCACAGGCTGAACTACCCAACCTGTGCCGCCGGCGGGATGCGTCTCACTCCAGAGAGGAAAAGACCCAATAATCGAGTTATATAATATCCTCTTCTCCCCCGAAATGACTCCGTGTGTTTTTTCCAGACGGCAGCCAGGTCCAGGGAGAAGAAATGGCGGCTACTGAAATGGCGCCTACGCGCTGCTAGGCGGGGCGGAGAGCGGAAAAGCCACTACCACGCGGTCACACGGCAGGCCTACATCACGGCTGCCCGGGCAGACACAAAGAGGCGCCTGGGAGTCCTTCACAAGAACCACAGCCTGTACGGGCGGATCAAAGCCTCCCAGCGAGAAATGCGTCCCCTCCACACGATCGCTCTGCTGAAACCGACACAGGCCCCGCACAGGCCCCGCGCCACAGAAAACGCCGTTCCCCGATTGTGCGCCATAACCCTACAGCAGTCCGTGCCCGCAACAACCCTCGGGATTCCCCTCCCCGTCCCACTGCGGAGCAGTGAAGGGAGCCCAGCGTGTACAGGAACCGGCAATCCCTTAGCCAGCGGAGCGCTGACCTGCACAACCCGCCCTGGGAGTGGGGGAGGCACGCCTGTCCCGTGGACAAGGAACAGCATGGTACCAAGAGAAGGGGGCACCATGACGATGCAGATAGGCCCAAGCCCGGACACGACCAGGCCGCTCGCATCGCTGGGTCATGCTACGCAGACGCGGCCCAACACCATTTATAGCAGAGAAAAAAAAACCCCACCGCGCTGCCTCCCTCCCCTCACCAGGGCCGGCCTCTCCTAACGTTTTACCGCGCTGCGCACTCTCTGCTCCCCGGCAGCGCCGCACCAGCCGCCTGCCCCTCCGAGTGTGAGAGAGAAAGGGGAGGGGAAGAGCCCCCCCGCCGCCAACGCGCGCACACAACAGCGCTTTCAGCTTATTGGCTCAGCCTACAATCGAAGACGACACCGCTTACTGCCCTTGGTGCGAACGGCTGCCCATCGCCTCGGAGGCGGTTCCCACTTAGCCCCGCCCTCCGTGGTACCTACGCAAATCTACTCGGTCCCCAAAACCGCAAGAACTGTCCCCAGCTTTATGCACCGACTGCTCCGACTCGCACCAGCATGTTGGGCATGTTTTACCTGACAGGCAGGAGTCACGAGAAAGGCTACGACGGCGGCAAAGAACGCTCGAACGGCGCGAGAGCAAGAAGCGCGACCTCCGTCGTGTGGAGAGAAAATGGCGTTCGCGAAGACTCCGCCTCCCTCGTACGGCTCCGAAATGGGTGGAGCTCTCGCGAGACTTAAAGTCGCGCGCTTGCTTCGGGTGGTGGCGGTTTGGGACCTTTCCTGGCAGTGGTCGGGCTCTGAGGTCGCTATGTGCTGAGATCACAGAGCACGCCCCCTTCTGGTGTGTGCCTGCTATGAGTGGCGGGAGGAGAGGTCCCAGCTGCCCGGTCCGGGTGCGGGTAAGTGGCCGGCCGCTTCCCGCGCGATGCAATTGGTTGGGGCTGGTGCTTAGCGTGCAGGCTCCACCAGCCCCAGGGCCGTGGTAGTTTCAGCCTCCTGCAGGTCCTGGTCCACAGGGGCTGCACCTCGAGCCTGGGGCCAAGGCGCTCGCCTAGCTGCACATAGGTGCTGGACTGGGGAGCTGCAACACCTCCTGCTTGAGGGGGTTTCCAGTTCGGGTCAGTGTCTCTCAGCACCCCTACTACGCACATTGTCCCAGCCTCCTACGCCTCTGAACCGTCCGAGAGTGAGCCGAGCCCGTCCCTTCCGCCAAAACCATCCGCACTGTCCGCCGTGATCTGGTGTTCCACGGACGTTGCCCTGTGTCCGCTTCCAAAATCCTCTCGGCCACATGGCTGAGCAGCGCCAATCGGCTCCTCTTATTTGGAAAACATCTAAATTCACCGCATCGGGGAGAAGGCCTGGACTGCCCTTGTCTGAAAGACACCCCTTTCACTGCAGGAGCCCCTGTACTAAGAATGACAAACTCCATTTGCTAACGTAAAGCCTGCGGCGGCAAAACAAGCTGTCCCATTTTAATCCCACTGAAGACAGAAGCTCCTACTTGTGCGAGATGGCCAGGCCTATAAATATGCGAGCATGCTCCTTTTCACTTAAGGCACATTTCCTGTGTATCCTACTACATGACTGATGCAGGCAGAAGATTAACCTAGGTTGGCTTTGTCACGAGCTAATATATAGAATTTCACAGAGGAGAAAGGTCTTGTCTGCCTCTACTCTTATCATGCTTCTTGTTTAGCTTTTTAAAAAGCAGAAATAGTAAAAAAACTTTTTTTAAGCTTTCTTGTTTACATAATGAAGTTTAAAAGGCTACAATCCAGCTGTCTATATTATAGTTTCTGTTGAGGATCAGCTTTGAAGACTACATAACACCATAGAGGCTTCACTGGTAATATGGGTATTCCTCAAGGTCTCACCTCTACCTAGAATTGTAGTTTAGTCAAGGGCCTGGTTGTGTCAGTTCTTATCTTTGAAGCTAGTCTGCAGCTGGGTTCAACAGGTACTTTAGTTCTAAGACTTTGATCCAGTCACATCACCTGTAACATCCCCTCTGTGTCATAATTGTACACCCTGAGTTTCTCATTGAATATATTAGTCCTGTGCCGCCTTTGTACAATCTCCTAGCAGCAGTGAAAATAAGGATCAAGGATGCCAAAAGTGGAGAGGTCCTAGACCAATTTCTGGATGAAGAAGGCAAACTGAGGCTGAGGAGCATGTCACAGTTCACTTCCACTGTTTAGCCTGGGTGAGGTGAAATGAGATGATAGCAGCAGGAGTTCTTTGTGCCAGCAAAAAGTAGTTTTTGACTTGCATGCTTTTTAGAAGCCCATACAAAAGATGGATCACCAAAATGGATTAAATGTTCTTTTTGGTGAACGGCTGGATGCTTACATTGTGTGCCAGTTGCACTTTATTTTCTGACTGCATCATGGCCAGACTTAAATATTGGAAGTATGTGTTTGTTCTAGAATTTCAGTTATATAGAAATGCATTCCAAAAGTTTCCTTAAATTGTTTGTGGGTGGTCACGATGCTATATTTTTCTTTAGTTCCATATGAAGTAGCTACATTTCTGTATTTCTGCTGTTGAATAAATGTTTTCTTGTTTCTTTTCAGGGGATTCATGCAGTTCTTGTAATTTAAAAAAAAATGAGTTCATCTAGCATTTCAGCAAAAGCGGAAGCCTGGCTTTCTTCTACTTGGCATGTTAAAGTTCCTTTGACTTGGCTAGAAGCTTGTATTAACTGGATCCAACAAGAAAATGGTTGTGGAAATTTAACTCAAGCTCAGATTAACAAGCAGGTGTTTGAGCAGTGGCTCCTTACAGATCTGAGAGATTTGGACTATCCTGTGTTGCCTGATGGCATCTTAGACAGCCCAAAAGGAGAATTAAATGGCTTTTATTCCATACAGATTGATTCACTGGTTGATATTAGCCAACCTGCATATTCCCAGTTGCAGAAGATAAGAGGAAAAAACACTGTAAATGAAGAAGTAACAGCTAACACTCAGGCATTTCAAAAGTCTTGGGAAGCAAAACCTACACGACTGTTGATGATTCAGCTAACTGATGGAGTACATCAAATTCAAGGTATGGAATACCAGCCTGTTCCTGTCCTCCATAGTAATCTTCCTCCTGGTACAAAAATTACAATACAGGGCAACATTGCATATCGTCTTGGAGTTCTTATGCTAAAACCAGAAAATGTGAAATTGTTGGGAGGTGAAGTAGATGCTCTTCTGGAAGTGTATGCTCAGGAAAGAGTACTTGCAAAGTTAATTGGGGAAACTGAGAACCTTAATCCTGCCAAGCAGAATAGTCATGAAGAAGGTATTTTAGGAGCTGTAGATGAACTAGAACAAACTCTAGGGCCTTCAGATGAAGAACTGCTAGCAAGTCTTGATGAAAATGATGAATTTACCATAAATAATGAGATTCATTTAGAAAACGGATATTATAGCAGAACTGAAAACTCAAATACCTATTTACCCTTTTCAAGCAATGGAAACTACTTGCAAAAGGAAACTGGGATCCTTTTGCCAGTTGCAAATGAAGAAAAAAGTAGTCCAGCTCTGGAGTGTGTTGATGGAGATTTAGATGACTTCTCATTGGAAGACAACTTGTTTTTAGAAGAAGAGATCCAAAAAGAAATTAAAATAGTGCAGTCACCAGTCAAAAACAAAAACACTGATATAATTACAGAAAGATTTTCACATGTCCCTAGATCTTTGCTAAATTGCTCATCTGAAAAAGATGGCAGGGCTCAATTGGATTCAGTTAGCAAAGAAAAATCCTGTGGGAGAGAACTGTCAGTTGGTGATGAAAATAGGACAAGTAATTTTTCACTAAACCATAATGTACAACATTCCCAGAACTTTACCAGTGATTTATCCTGGGAAAATATTCTTCAGCAGAAGTGTAGTAAAATAGATGTAGTTAACAGCAGTCAAAAAACTTGTAATTTTTCTGACAGCAGATTGTTAAACAGAAGACCAGTTAATTTTTCAAAAACTGATACAGAGATAAGCAAACAAAACTGTGCACAAACCTTTCCTGACAAAACAAGGGAGAAGTACAAAAGTCTTGAGTTAGATTCTCCACCTTTTACATATATTTCTGTTCTTCTTGCAAATACCCCAGAAATGATGACAACGGTGAAAGTTAAAGCCTTTATTGTAACCCTTACGGGAAATCTCACAAGCAGCAGTGGCTTTTGGACTATCATGGCTAAAATATCTGATGGCACTGCTTATCTAGAGGTGGACATTGCTGATGAAATTCTGACAAGCTTGATTGGATTTTCAGTACCTGAAATGAAAGCGTTAAGGAAAGATCCCACTCTACATCAAAAGCTTAAGGATGGGTTACAGAAATGCCAAAGAGAACTGATAGATCTTTGCTGTTTGATGACGGTCAAATTTGATCCCTTTCAATCTAAAGCAACAGTACTAATTTTACAAGATGTTGATGCAGTAGATCTAGAACACCTGAAGAAACGGTTAGATAACTAGTTCGAGGAAGAATGATAGAAAATAGTCCCAAGAACTGTGTAGTTCAAGGCATAGCAAAATAAGAACTGAACACCATTTAAAAATCAAGTGATTTTGTGTTTTATTTTTTTAATGGCAGAGAGGGAAGGTGGGATGGAATATCCATTGTTTGAGAAAATATTTGGATAAAAATTGCAAATAAATTTGGTTTAATACAATATTCATGTATCTATTTTTATTTTTTACAAAAGCCACCTTGCTCCTGATCAGGAAGCTGAGAAAAATAAACTTTCAGATAGCAAACTGGTGTAATTGAGTGCCAATCACTTATTTCTTATATTTTTCCAGTGAAGTTTTCATTAGAACTAGGGTCACTGCCGTTAAGTTTAGATAGGTACTATCTAGTCCCGGAAGAAATCAGGGGAGTGAATTATTTGCTTTCATCATAAGGCACTGAAGGCAACTCCTCTGAGATATAGAAGTTATCTATATTAAGATATACATCAGGACAAACCCTAGAGGGTTTGTAACCCACATACTTATGTAGCACTTAAATCTAAGAAAATAGTGATGGTTTGTGATCAAAAGTCAAATAGGCTATTTTATTTTTATTGTCTAATGTGAGAAACAAAGACTAACCAACTGGAATAAATAACTTCACACTTACAGTGGAAAAATCTGTGCTTACAAAAATTATTTCTTTTAACAGAATAACTTCTATCATTTTTTCTCTGTACAAATACTCAGATCTTTTAGGGTATGTCTGCATGGCAGAAATATTTCTGGATCTCAGTATCCCAAAATAGCTACTCTGTCGACACTTGACCCCTTTTTCAAAGGGGGCATGGTGATCAGCTTGATCAGAGAATACTAATAAAGTGCTGCGATGAAATAGCACGTCTATTATTTCAAAGTAACAGGCATGTTTCAAAGACATAGGCTATGTCTACACTTGGGGAGTAAAGGCACTTTGAAGTAGCATGGGCACTTGGACGTGCCCGCAGCTACACAGCATGCTGGCACTTCGAAAGTTGACACTTCGAAGTTGCTGTGGGGAGAATTAGCCTAATGAAGTGCTGCAGATTCATCACAGCACTTCATTAGTATTCTCCGATCAGGCTGATTACCATGCCCCCATCAAAGAAGGGGACAAGTGTAGACATAGCCTGTGTCTTTGAAAACATGCCTATTATTTTGAAATAGTTTTTGAAACAACAGGTGTGCTATTTTGGCATCCCTGTGCTCCTTATTGCAGGAGGAGTAAGGAATGCTTTGAAATAATGCATTATTTTGACATTTGGCATTGTTTAGATAGCGCCAAATCCGAAATAGCCGATTTTGAAATAAACTCTAAATAAGGTACACCATTTTTATTTTGAGTTTTGGGTGCCAAATAGATATAGCCTTGGAGTCTTGTTCCTACAGCATATTTCTAAATGAATGAAAAGACTAGATACATCCTTTCATGCTAGAAAATTATAGGATAGTTTCCAGTTTGATCTTCAGAGATACAGATAAGCCTAAATCTGATAGTTTGTGCAAAAATATGGCTAACAGTCATTAAGATAAATAGAAAATGTTTGCTTTACTCTTGATACTCATTCATAGTCTTGGCTGCAGACTTCAACCAATTATATTAATATCATAGATGTTATCAGCTGAATAGCTGAAAGCTTTCATTTTTTAAAACCCCATTCAGAGTGTGTAGAAAAGAGCAACATTTTGGTAATGCAGTAGGAAAAGGAAAACTTTAAAGGGTTAGCCAACATGCAGACAAGGGGGGAATCCAGTAGATATAGTGTACTTAGATTTCCAAAAAGCCTTTGACTCAGTCCCTCACCAAAGACTCTTGTGTAAATTAGGTTGTGGGATAAGAGGTAAGATCCTTTCATGGATTGAGAACTGGTTAAAAGACAGGAAACAAAGGGTAGGAATAAACGGTAAATTTTCCAAATGGAGAAGGGTAACAAGAATGGAGTCCCCCAAGGGTCAGTCCTAGGACCAATCCTATTCAACTTACTCATACATGATCTAGAGAAAGGAGTAAGTGGTGAGGTGGTAAAGTTTGTGGACGATACTAAGCTGTTCAAAATAGTCAAGATAAAAGCAGACTGTCAAGAACTTCAAAAAGATCTCACCAAACTCAGTGATTGGACAACAAAATGGAAAAAGAAATTTAACGTGGATAAGTGTAAAGTAATGCACATTGGAAAAAATAAACCCAAGTATACTTACAATATGATGGGGGCTAATTTAGCTACAACTAATCAGAAAAGAGATCTTGGGGTTATTGAGGATAGTTCTCTGAAAACATCCATGCAGTGTGCAGTGGCAGTCAAAGCAAATAGGATGTTAGTAATTATTTAAAAGGGATAGAAAATAAGATGAAAAAATATTTTGCTGCCCCTTTATGAAACTATGGTACTCCCATATCTTGAATACTGCATGTAGATGTGCTCTCCTCACCTCAAAGATATTTTGGCATTAGAAAAGGTTCAGAAGAGAGCAACTAAAATGATTAGGGGTTTGGAATGGGTCCCATATGAGGAGGCTAAAGAGACTGGGACTTTTCAGCTTAGAAAAGCAGAGACTCAGGGGGGGTATGATAGAGGTATATAACATCATGAGCAGTGTGGAGTGGGTGAATGAAAGAAAAGTTATTTACTGTTCCCATAACATAAGAATAGAGGACGCCAAATGAAATTAATGGGTAGCAGGTTTAAAACTAATAAAAAAGTTATTTTCAGACAGTGCACCGTCAGCCTGTGGTACTCCTTGCCAGAGGAGGCTGTGGAGGCTAGGACTATAAGGCTACGTCTACACTAGCCCCAAACTTCAAAATGGCCACTCAAATGGCCATTTCAAAGTTTACTAATGAAGCACTGAAATGCATATTCAGCACTTCATTAGCATGCGGGCGGCCGCGGTGCTTCGAAATTGATGCGGCTTGCCGCCGCGCGGCTCGTCCCAACGGGGCTCCTTTTCGAAAGGACCCCGCCTACTTCAAAGTCCCCTTATTCCCATGAGCAGATGGGAATAATTTCAAAAGAGCTTTCGGAAGAAGAAAGCCCGTGTAGATGCTGCTCTTTCAAAAGTAAACCCCATGTTCGAAAGAATCCTTCTTCCTTTATTTAATGGGAAGAAGGATTCTTTTGAAGATGGGGTTTACTTTTGAAAAAACAGAGCCTATACTGGCTTTCTTCTTCCGAAAGCAGCTCTTTTGAAATTAGAATATTCAAATGGTGCCAATTATGCAAATTCATGCCTCATTTGCATTTTTATTTACCTCATTTACATACCTCTTTCAAAAGAGGAATGCAAGTGTAGACGCACCCCATTACTTAGGGAGCCCAACTTCGAAGTCCTTGCTCCATTCCTGGGAATGGATTAGTGCCCCTTCGAAGTAGGGTGTGTGTAGATGCTCAACTTCAAAGTTATTTTTGTAGTGTATACACAGCCTAAGAGTGTTCAAAGAAGAGCTAGATAAATTCATGAAGGTTAGGTCCATAAAAGGCTATTAGCTGGGGGTAGGAATGGTGTCCCTGGCCTCTGTCAGAGGCTGGAGATGGATGGCAGGAGACAAGTCGCTTGATCACTGTCTTTGGCCCACCCCCTCTGGAGCACCTGGCAATGGACACTGTCAGCAGATGGGATGCTGGGCTAGATGGAACTTTGGTCTGACCCAGTAATGTCCATTCTTATGTTCCTAAGAAACTCAACTTCTTAATTATATCCCTGGCCACAGAAAGTATTCTTTGTAGGGGTTGGTCTGCATCACTTAATCAGGTCAACTAATTTATATCACTAAGGACTGAAAAATTCATTTCCCATCCAATATAGACGACAGCCCTGGTGCAGACACATGCTAATGAGAAGTGGATTTACTACAACTATGGGAGAATACCTTCCTCTGCCGTAGTAAGTACCTGTGCTGCAGCTGTGCAACTGTAGCAGCATGTCTAGGGTAGCCATAGCTTCTGATTGTAAGATCAGCCCACAGCCCTGAAGTTGGTTCTCCCGTGTGATGAAACAACTAAATAACCACATTGGCAATTAACATCCACTATCTTGGCTGGTCAGTGGATAAGCCCAGTCTATCAGACACTGATATGGGGAGCCACAGTTCCCATTAGTGTCACATCTAGCAATGAAGCTGAATGCTCTGAGAAAATTATATAATCTGCTCACACCGCTACTGGAACTAGTTGGTTGCTCCCTACCTTGGCTCCATTTGGTCACAGACTGGTTCAAGGTAGCTTTACTGGTTGTCATAGCCTTGCATGGTACTGGTGGAGAAGGTGCTACTGCAATGTTCCTCACATGACAGTTTCTTGCCATGGAAAAGTACTATCAACAGACAGGGAAGACTTGTATCCTTGAGAAACAGAAATTTTACTTGAGTTAGTTCAGTGGTTCACAGCCTTTCCAGTAACACTGCATATGTCAATGCAACTTCAATGCCACACCCACTTCTTTCTGCTGGATCAATAGCTCATAAACATCACATACTATGGTTATGGTCTCACTAGAGAGGTATGCAACAAGCTAAACAAGGATCAAATGGGATGTTGAGTAATTGAGTATCTGAGGAACATTTTAGCAGTTATTCAATTACTTGTGGGGGCAAGGAGGCAGCTCCAGAGAGCAAGCTCCCCCCTCCGTTAGCCCATTGGAGCTGGGACATGGCTTTTGAACTGAATCCCAGTTTCAACAGGCTTCCACCTGCCCTTTCCCCTGGCCACAGTGTGGGGTGGCAGGGAAGGCAGACTCCCCACCAGCCTGTTTGGACCCGGAAGCAGCATTTCTGCTGCCTCCTGGTATGAACAGGCTTCTGCAGGCTTGGCATTTCCCCTCACAGCAGCTCTGCAGATAGCCACCCTGAGGGGAAATTGACCAACTCTGCACTAGCTGGCAGTCAGGCAGCCTTGCTACTTGAGACTCAGCTGATATGGGGTCATCAGTTTCCCCCCACAATGCCTCTGCAGAGAGCTGTGGCTAAGGGACATTGATACATTTCATGGCACAATAGTACACTGAGGCACACTGGTTAGAGTTAGATCAAGACTACAGAACTCAACTCACTTCAGTTTCCAAGTTTAACTTCAGAATTTCACTGTCCTTCTGCCTGAACCTGTCCTGTATGTAAGGTTTGGTTGCTTTTCCTACCCTGCCCTAGTCTGTCTCTTTCTAGGAACTGGTATGTACAGTAACATTCCAATTTATGTCACTGTGTGTCCAAGACTTTCTTTTCCTGGACTTGATGTCAAGAGCCCCTTTGTTGTCCTTGACCTGATCTCCAAGGAAGTTCTTAACCAGGCTTGTTTCAAGCCAACCTGATCGTATCACTTGTAAACCTCATATGTAGCTTTTCTCATCCCCCAAGCTACTTGTTACACAATAAACTTAGACACAGTGAGCCCAACGGGATTATTGCAAAATTGGCAATTGAATTTGGAATTCTTTAGCCTTCCTTTGTAACCTTTGGCAAATCACTCTGTGCATCAGTTTCCCATCTGTAAAAATGGAGATAATATTTTGCCTCTTTGTATACTGTTTAGGTTGTAAATTCTTCAAAAGAGGGACTGGCTATATGTTTTACACTGCAGTGCAAATAATAAACAATGATCTTAAACCATTATAATATAAAAACATATAAATCAAGTGCACTGTTATATAGTACAACAATAATTTAACTTCTTTGGCTGGGTCTATACTTGCCACGGAAGAGTGTATGCTCAATGTGGACCCTGGAACTCCTTGTGAGACACAAGGATTAAGGAATGCCGACAGGAGGAGCGTTCCCGTCAGCATTCTGCAGTGAGGACAGGGATAAATATCGACAGCTGCAAAACTGATTTTTGGTACGCTCCATATGTGGTTTCTGAGCCACCAGATCTGTACAAGCCCGATACCAATGGCATCACTCCTAGCAAACCCTCAAGTCACCCTTATGTGCCAGCCTGTTTGGTTTGCACAGAGTGCTCTTCTGAAGTACATTGAAGGTGTAGAGATTTCTTTGTAGGGCTGTGCATGAAAAGAGGGCTTTTTCTTTTAGTCTATTTAAACTTTGCTCAGTTGAGCTAACGTACTAGGAATGTCAACACCACATATACTCTGGGCTAATATAGTTGTAAAAGTAGCAAACTATGTCTGCACGGGCTTTCCAATTACGCTGAACTAACCCTATTTTTTTTGGTGCTCTGTACTTATAAATGTCAGTCTGTATTGGAAATGAGATTGATCTGAAGAAGAAGGTCTGTCTCACGAAAGCTCATCACCAAATAAATCATTTTGTTAGTCTTTAAAGTGCTACATTTATGCTGTTTTGTTTTGTTGGGAGTACAGACTCACACAGCTATCTCTGTTACTAATTGAGCTAATTCAGCTGAAAAAAAAACCTACATTTTTTTGCTACATAGAGATGGCCTATGACTACAGAAATGAGGATCATTCATTCATTTTAGGGCCATCTCTTCTTCTGTATTTGTACTGTTCCTAGTATATTAAGATATGGTCCGTGAAGGGGGCTGTGAGGCATGCTGCATAATAATTATATTGTGTCCTATTTAGCTTAAAACTTAGATTTTGAGCTAAATACTAAGGCTCAAGTCATCAAAGATACTTAGCACCTAAATAATTCATTTATGTACTGGTGATGGCTGGTAAAGTATGAAGCAGAAAGATTCCAGTTTGATTCACAGTGATACCAAATGGGTTGCTGCAGCTTTTGCAATCCTTCTCTGACTCTACTTGAGTAGTAGATTCAACACAGAACTGGAATTCATGAGTTCTAAGATTCACTGATACAGGTTTCATCTCTATAGTCTGAAGTTCCATATTCCAGCACCATGTCCAGTCCAGCATCCCAGTGGGTTCTTCTGGGCTGGAGTACTCTGGGGAAAAGCCAGACCCAACGATCAGCAATTCCTACCTTGCCCTGCCCTGCCAGAGATCCTGGAGTGCTGCAAATAGCTCCTTTTTAGTGCTTAAGCTCAGAGAGAAAGTAAGGGAGTGGGAGAAGTGGGGATGGGGGATGCTTGGGGGAAAGAGGCAGGATGGCTACAGAGCCCCATGACCGGGGGCCAGGACCACAACTCTGTAGCCAGTGGTGGGTGCTGGGAGCATAGCCTGGCTGTCATGGTGGTCAGTGTGCTCCTGCAGGCCTGCACTCCTAGGTGTCCACAGCCACCCTTCCTCTTCCCCTCAGCACCCTCTCAGCCCCAACCCTCAGTTGGTGCCCACCCTTCTGCTGCTGCTGCTGGTGCACAATCCCACAGCTGGTAGCAGTAGAAGTGCCGGCATTGACCTCCTTTGGGCCAGCACATTCCCTGATTCAAGATCGGTCCAATCACAAAGGTGCTGGTCCAGACCAGGGACATACAACCTGTACTGATCTCCGTGATAGCACGTAAGGCCTGGTCTGCACTACAAAATTAGGCAAAGTGAGTCTTTGGCCATAAAAGCTTTTGCCCAAATACATCCCAAAACTAAATGGGAAGAAGGAGCTGTCGAAGTCTTGGGGGGTCCTTTCAAAAGGCCCCGTCTACATGAGCAGTGTGTGTTTTGAAAGCTGCACTTTCAAAACACGTGCGGCCGCCATTATTCTAATGAGGTGCTGCATATTCATGAAGCACTTCATTAGCATCTACCAAAGTGGCTTATTAGCATACCCCTTTTGAAAGGCAGGGGCTAGTGTAGCCACAGCCAGGGTGAAAACCTAGCTATGCTGAAACCAATAGAAAAGTTTCAACCCACTTTAGTGTGGCCATCATTTCTTCCCCAGTGAATGCCTTCTAATATTTCTGCTCTGTCCTCAGCTATTCAACAGGAAAACGACAGGCTGCATACCACAGGGATCAATAGTTTTGATGGCTATTCTAGGGAACATGCCTTTAAAAAGCTTCAGGTTTTTGTCTAACCTGTGGTTTTGTCTATGCAAAGAGGTTTTTGCCAGTGGAGTTATAATGTCATTGTTAAATTGGCAAAACACATAGATAATGTTAGATCAGTGTGAGGCAATGTCAACACTACACAGTCATTTTTAAATAATAGCTGTTATTTTGAAGTAACTTTGCAAGCGTTTACACTACGCACACACTATTTCCCAATAAATTCTAAACAGCAGATGCATTTTTTCAAAATTGGTAACACTCAATACAGGAGGGATCGTGCTTATTTTGAAATAAGTGCTGCTTAGGTGGGGAATAAGGGCTAACTCAAAATAAGGATGTTCAGCCATCCCCAGGATGCCCTGGTGGCTGGTCCGGCCAGACAGGAAAACTCCAACCCTTGAGCCCTTAAAGGCAAACCAGAGTGCACAAGGGTGTGCGCTGTGCAACAGGCTCACACCCAGCACCGTATTCCAGCTCACTTCTGCCCCAACATGAACCAGCTCGAGGGCTCCAGGCCATCCCCCACAGCTCTCCAGGAGCCTGCCCAAGCCCCCAGGAGCTGCCCAGCCCTACAGGAGGCAGGTACATTCCTGGTTGGGGGTGGAGATCTGGATCTCATTGAGGTCTGGGGGGCATGAGACCATCCTTCAGGATGTCCACTCCCAACGCAGGAATGGGACCACATCTGCACCCAGGGGCAGGTGTGGATGAAAGTTAAGGAGCTCTGCCAGGCCTACAACAGGGCCAAGGAAGGCATGTCCAAGTCAGGGGCAGCATCCATCAATTGCCCACACTACAGCAACCTGGACTGGATTGTGAGTGGCAGGGCAGTCCCATCCCCACCCCAGTCATCGACCCCAGCCTGGACCTACCAGTTGACCTGGAGGCAGCCAGCAGTGACAGAGTAGAGGAGGCAATGGTGGACAAAGACCAGGAACTGTATGAGGACAGCCAGACAACCCTGGGGACTAGAGGCCTGATGGCAGAACTATCCCAAGTGTTGTCCTACATGGGTGAGGGACCATCCTGTGAGTGCCATCACTGTCCCTCATATGGGGGCGAAGAGGCCAGCCACAGAGCATGCAGAAACTGGTGAATGTGGGAGCATGTGCCATGCTACTCCCAGGCACATGGCCCTGGCGGCTGCCACAGAGGACTGTTGGATTACTTGGCACAGGGTGCCTGGAGAGCCTGCCATGCTCCCGATGCCGGGGTGGGACACCCTCCTTCCACAATCCTCTGTGGGAGAGAGGCAGGGGACAGCACAACACACACAAACCCAGCAGTCCCTCATATGGCACGTGGGCATGCCTACAGTCTCATAGCAGCACCCACTCCTAGGGACAGCAGGGGATAGCAGCCAGATGCACACGGCCTCGCTCCCAGGACAACAGCTGCGACGGCCAAGAGCCATTGCTCTCGGCTTGCGGATGGGGGTTGGGCTTCAGGCACTGTGTCCCCTGACCATCCATCCTTGTTCTCCACAGCCAGACCAGCTGTGACGGGGGGGCCTCACATGCCCCAGCACAGCCATCTGGACCCATGGACACCACCGGTTTGCCCAGAGCCTAGAGGAATTCCAATGCCAACTCCTGGAAGAGCTCTGGGAAAAGGGGGTAAAAGGGGCTAAGCCAAGGGCTGGCATGGATGGGTATAACTGAAGCCCCCAGTGGAGTGGCCCAGGGGACTGTGTCAGTGCTCCCCTGGGGAGCAGCTGTTCCTCAGGGCCTCCTGGATGTGTATGGCCCCTAGATGGGCCTGCTGTATCAGCCACTAGATGGGCCTGCTGTGTGCGGCTGCGTGTAGGCCCTGGCTAGTACTCAGCCTCCACCCCCCACACTGGCAGAAAGATTTCCCCGCTATCCCTCACAAAGGTTGTGCAGCACACAGCAGGCTGCCACCACCTGGGGGATGCTGCACTCCCTGAGGTCCAGGCAGGTGAGGAGGCATCTAAATCACCCTAAAAGGAACCACTGACCATCAGGCAGGCCCTGGCCAGCCTGGTGTTGAATGCCTGCTGTGAGGTGTCCAGGTTGCTGGTGTTGGGCTTCATGAGACACACCAGCAGGGGACAGGCTGCATCCCCCACCAGACAGACAAGCCTGTCCACTTCAACCCTCATAGTGCAGCTGGGAAAAAAGGTTCCAATGTGCAGCTTGTGGTACACATAGGAGTTCCTAAAGATGTGGGCATCGTGCACCTTCCCTGACCACCCAACATTTAGGTTTGTGAACTGGCCATGGTGGTCAGTCATGGCCTGCAGGGCCACCAAAAAGTATCCCTTCTGGCTGATGTATGTTACTACCTGATGCTCTGGGGCATGGATGGGGATGCATGTCCTGTTGACAGTCCCTCCACAGGTGGGGAAGCCCAGGGTGCCAAATCCTGCCTTGGTGGCATCCACATCCACCAGGCAGATGACCCTGTACAGCAGGATACTGTTGGTGGCCCTGACCACCAGCAAAGGGATGGACAAAGTGGGACTCCTAGGGGTGCCAGGGCACCTGCTGGTTCTCTCTGCCACCCCAACACACCAGGAGCAACCCCTCGTAATCACGTCCACCCCAGCCAGGCTTCACAGGGGCAGGACAGAACAAACTCTCCCAGGGAGGGGGCTTGTACCCCCCATCCCCATTCCGGGCCAGCGGCCCAGGACCACCATACCTGCATGATCAGGACCCCAACAGTTAACTTCCCCATGCCAAACTGGTTTCCCATGGATCAGTAGCTGTCTGTCATGGCAAGTTCCCAGAGGGCAACGGTGACACACTGCTAGAGGGGGATGGCAGGCCTCAGGTGCATGTCCTCTCACCTCAGGGTAGGTGCATGCTACTCACAGAGCTCAAGGAAGGTGGTCTTCTTCATCCTGAAGTTCTGGAGTCATGGTTGGTCTCCCCAGCACTCCAGGACTACGTGGTCCTACCTGTCTACATGAATGTCCAGACACCAGATGCCACAGGCTCTGGTCTATAGTTGGTAGCCTCCAGCTGCTGGATCAGCTCCCAAAGCTGCCTGAGTACGGTCCATCACATGGGCACGGGGTGGGATTCCTGTGGGTCCTGGTTGTCAGCCTGCAGCAAGTGCTCCACAGCCTGACACAGGAGCAGCAGGAGGTGGAGACTGGCCAGGGCTGGCTCTGTCTCCAGGGTGGGGAGTGCTGTGGTGTTCTGAGGCAGGGCAATCAGAGCACATGGTGGAAATGCTTTGCTGTCCCTAGAAGAGGTAGACAAGCAGGCAAGGAAACCTGAGAAACAGCTGTCCAGGGCGGTCCCTTTAAGCAGGAGCCTCAGATAGCCTCAAGCAGCAGCCACACAAAGCAACTGCTGACCTGATGCCCTGCCTGAACTGCTTCCGGGTAGCCTTAACGCCGATTTAGTGTCCAATAAGTGTGGACACTCTATTTCAAAATATGTGAGTTATTTCAAAATAGATTTTATGTGTAGCCAATGTTATTTTGGAATGAGGCTCAAGTGTAGAAATAGTCTTAAATTGCTTATACTGATCTAGTTATGACAATTCAAAGAACTGGCATAACAGACTAATATAAGCATAGGTGTACCCATATAACTGTTTCCAGAATAAGGCTTATGTCAATAAAGAGATACCCCTAACTAACATGGGTATAGCCATATAACTTAAGTATAGACCAGATCTGAGACAGAAGTGGGGGAAAAAACCCCCCACCATGAGCAGATCATCTGGGACACAATGCAGTTTCTAATGAACTGTGATGATGACAGATGGATGTCTTTTTCAACTGGCACAAGGAAAAGAGGAACAAGATACAGTTAAAGATCAAGGAAGAAGGTGAGATTGGAAAGCTGAGATGGACTCAATTGTTTGAGTATATCTAGAGAAGCAGCTGGTCAAACCCTTTCTTAGCAGCAGAAAGGGAAACAAACAAGGAAAATATCAAAAATATAAAATAAGTGTTAACTAGACTGAAGCACTAAAAATGTCAATAGCTGTAGAAAGCTAGACTTGAGCACAAGAGACAATAGAAATGGGAAAATGAAATAACTAAAGAAAAGAAAATAATCCAAATACATGGTTACATGAGTAAGGATATCAGAAATCTGAAATACAGGGGAAAGATTACTTAAATTAATAGAATTTACCATCCTCAAGGTGTTTTCTGTTTGGATTTTCATGTTTTTGTTTGTTTTTTTAAGTAGATACAGTGACAAAGTATTTGTTCTATACAAAATGAAAATTGCATAGAATGCTAAAGTCTAAAATCCCTGAAAAATATTCAGTAAGCCTGTTTCTTTCCCCAACTATGTGTTATATATGGTAGATTCTTGGGCACAGCTAAGAGAACCAAACCTGGGCACTTTGCTTAAAACCAAGCCACTTACAGCCCCAGATGGGGGTTTCCTCCTCTATAAGGCAAACCAAACCAGTCACAAAGTGCACCTCTGCTGCCTCTCTGTCTAGCCAGAAGTCACATAAACAAATCCCTCAGGCTCTCCAGCTTCCTCTGTGCCTAAATCAGCATCCCTCCTTACACAGATAAGAGGTTATGAAAACCAATTTCATCAAATCCACATAGGGCTTTCCAATCCCCAAAGGGACCACACATATTCCCAGATCAATATATACTCAGATCTTACCAAAAACAGAACACTATGCCAATCCTTTAAAATCTAAAATCTAAATGTTTACTGAAAGAAAGAAAGAATAGGGTGAGAATAATAATTATTAAAGTGGTCAAACTACATACCTCAGTCATAAATTCCTTGATACAGACATGCAGCAGATGGAATAGGCTGCTATCTTAATACATCCTGTGTTAGGATGGGCCAGCAGTCCATTTAGGCTCAGTGCCTAGCAGAGATGTTCCAGCAAACAGCAGCCTGGAGATTGGAAACAAAATGGAGATTGCAGACTGGAGACACAATGGTAATTGTCAGGGTCCTCTTTATACCCTTGCCCATGTGGAGAGAAATTCTTGCCTGGGATCATGTTCACAATGGAGAATCACATGATCAGGTTACCTGGCAATGTCCTTTCTGGGGGTTCTGCCATTGACAGACTTCCAGATGACACTTAGCCAAATTCCTGAGATGTGGATTAGAGTGTGATGAGGCCCTTTTCTGTTACATACATCTTCACCTGGGTAGGAGGTTGCTTTGCCTCCTATTGTGAATTCCCAGAACTTTAACATTTCTAATATAAATACTGTACAGGACCAAACTTATAACTTCACATACAAAAGTGATACAGACATATAGGCCGAATAAACAGATTCAGTGACTTACCATCTTATATTAGACACCTCACCTGGCCCAATAGGGCTCAAGATTTGGTGCAAAGTTAGGACAATGGTTACAATAATGGTTCTCATATTCATTTTAAAATCTAATAATGTCATAGTATGCCTCAGCATAATTTAGGGCCCAATTCTGCTACCTCTACATTGAGAAATATTTCACTCTGCCAATAGAACTACTGATTTAAATTCAATGTTAGCAAGGACTCAGTTCTGCCATTGCCTTCATTGATAATTAGAACACGTTCCCTTATGCCCACTGCCATACTTATCCTGTAAGAAATACGTTTTCATAGGAAAAGAATCAGACACAGCCAGTTCAATTATGTAGGCTACTTAAGTCATTAGAAGAGAGCCCTGTATAGTGAATATTGTTGTATTGTTTAGGCATGGGAATAGTAGTTGGGAAAAAAAAATAGAAAGGATTATGCTCAATACTGAGTTTTCCCCTGCTGCTTTTTAAACAATGCATTTATCTGTCCTTCATTTTTCTAAGTATCTCCTCCAGCTGTGCAGTTCTAATTTAGCAGTAGTATGTACTGTCACTTCTACATTAGTAAATACCCAGGACCTGCTGGATAATTACTGAATAACCTCATAATGAAATGCAGCAAAGATTTCTAATTAAAATTTAAAGTTGCTTAACAACTACTCTACTTAAAATGAGAATTTTCCAGCTATGTATCCTAATGAGTTCTCAAAATACATTACTAAACATTTATAAATAAGGTAAATATTTACTATTTCCTCCTGTGTGTGGGCAGCATACACAAACAAAATAAACCAGAATATACACAAAATATTAAAATGCTAAATAATATTAAACTACTCAGACAGGTACAGGAAATGATTTGTGAACTCCTGTATTACAAGTTAGGAAAATGCAAGAATAAGCCTAGGTCTACAACAGAAACTTCTTCCAGCATATGAGGGATGTAACTTTTTAACATTTTTATATTGGAGTCCTAATGTAGACACAATTATAATGGCAAAAAGTGTCCTTTTCCCAGCATGATGATGTTTGGGGCAACCAGGACTGTGAGTCACCCTTGCCTCCAGCATGACAATCTTGCTTGTGACTAGCTGGATGTTAACTCATTAATACCACTAGCCTGTCAGCCACTCTCCTCTGAGCTATGACAGCTCTGTATCCACTATGCAGCCTAACAAAAGGTGCATCTCCCTAAATCCTTTTGAATTGTTCCCCTGTGATACCCAGCTGATACTAGTTACTCACGGAAATCCAAGGTCATCCTCTCCACAAAAGAGCAATGTACATTACTAGTTTTACCTTAAACCACTCATGTAAAAATCATACAGCATTTGTGGGTACTTAGAGTAAAAACAGAGATTTATTTAAGCATAAAGATTCAAAAAAAAAATAAAAGAAAACAACAAACCAGGAGGGAGCAACAAAATAATACAGGTTGAATATGTCTAGCCAGGCACTCCCTGGTCCAGCAAAAATGTATGGTCCAGCATGATTTTAAGTTAGCTGAATGACCATTTATCATGGGTGTGGCCAAGTTTCCTGTGGTCCCATAAAATTTATTTACAGACAGCAGTCCTGGCTCCCAGCATTCTATGCTGCCCATAAATGTCTTCTCATAGTCCAATAAGCAGTGATGGTGTTGGTAATACTGCTGCACAATATTGATCTCCAATGCTTTGGCAAATTCTCTGTTTCAGCACTGGTCAGGGCCAAAGGGGGCTGGACTAGAGCAGGAGTGGCCAACCAGTTAGAGACTAAGCCAAAATAGTTGTGGATAGCATGCAAAGAGCCATGTATTATACATTTTTTAGAGAGAGAGAGAGAGAGAGAGAGAAACTTTATGGCTAAATATCTTCTCTATATAAATAAAAAAAATACCTAGTTCAATGTCCTCCCACTCCCTGCAAGACCCAGGCAGTCCCATCCTCCCTGCTCCAACCCGATGCCCTCCCACTGCGACTGAGCCAGGCACTCCCAGCTCCTCTGCTCTAATCCAACCCCCTTCCCACCCCCAAAGCCAGGCACCCCAGCCACCTGCTCTGATCCAAGGCCCATTATGCCTGGGAGTCACCAGAGCTGCCACTACATGCTTCTCCCTCCAGCAGCTGGGGCATACGCTCAGAGTGGTAGCGAGCAGTCTGGGTGTTGGCTCCAGAGACACATTTAATTGATCAGAGAGCCACATGTGGCTTGAGAGCCACGGGTTGGCCACCTCTGGACTAGAGAGTTACCTTTCCTAAATTCAGTCTATTGCTGTACTGATTGATTTTGCAAGAACAAGGATCCAATTTCTCATGAGAACATCCCTTCTCCCCAAGATGTCTCCTGTATGAATGGATAGAGTGCCTTTCCCCACCCAGTATTGCTCTAAAACAGTCATCTGTTTTCATTCATAGGCAGGGTGATCCTGAAGCATGGAGCCGCACAGCTCTGCATTGTTGTTGTGGGTGCTGCACACACAAGACACACGATCCTCTGTTTTTTGCATAAAGTCAAGAAGAACTGTGTGGATTGTGATAATTTCTGGAAGCGCAGATTGCTAGAACATGAGAACCAATTGAAGATTGGTGGTGGTGTTCGTGGAGCTGCTACATATGGCAGAGCACTGTTTATTGGCCCAAGGAAAAAGCATGGATTTCAAGGATGCCACTTTAATGCAGCTTTGGGATAATGAGGAGTAGCTGCAGGGCTTTTGGATGCACAAGGCCCTATTCCTGGATCTGTACGCCATGCTCACCACAGCCTTCCAGACTGGGATACCAAAATAAGAGCTACATTGACAGCAGAGCAGCAAACGACAATCAAAATAAGGAAACCTGCAACACTGGATTGCTACCAATCAGTAGAAATTCATTTTGGAACTGGAAAATCTACTTTGGGAGCCATTGTCCTCCAAGCATGCAGGGCTGTTGACTATCTGCAACGGGGGACTGTGACTTATCACTGTCTGGTGCATGAAAGTGCCCAACCACAGAAGAAGAAATGAGGTACCCACCCTCAGAAAACTTGGTGAGAGGATCAGAGAGTACTTCCACTGAAGTTTCATAGCAAAGATAAGGATTGAAGGAATACCTGTGAGTACATGAACACATTGCACCACATGCTTTGCTCCACCTAAAAAGGGAAATGAAAAGCAGCTAACTCTACCACTTAGTTATACCAATACCTCTTCTTGTACAAGTAAAATAATGAGAAGTTGATGCTGTGTCCTGCTAAGTTGGGGATGCCATCACTGTAATGAGAAATAAATTGACACACATCTGAGGTTTCTCTCTTTCTATGTCAGGCCCATCTGTGCTTGATTTGCTGCGACTGACTGGCCTGTGATGGAGTCTGAAATAAAAAGTCAGTCTCACAGCATAACTGGATCACCTGCTTGCATATTCCTCCTCCTCCTTACTTTACACCACCCACTCGCTGTTCCTTCCAGGGCCTGTGAGTCCGGCTTTTTTTTGGAGGTATCCATGATGGTGTGCAGGGTAATGGTGCAGGGTAATGGTGTGCAGGGTAATCCAAGTATTGTGTGCAAGGCTCCTTATAAAAAGGGTAAATTTGAACCTTGGCAACAGATCAACTGTTGTCCTCCTTGGCCTTCTTGTATTCCTGTGATAATTCCTTGGCTTTTATGTAGTATTGCTGCTGCTTCCAGTCATAGCACTTCTTGTACAGTCTGGCTGTAGATATCCACATTTCTATGGATGGTATATAGCCGTGGTTGTACAACTTCTCTTCTCTAGAGACTCAATGTCTTATGTCCACTCCAAGCTGAGTAGTGTGTCCAGTGGACTGGAGTCGCCAGTATGGTCTGCTGGGCAGCTGGTCTCAATGATGGATAACTGCTAGGTGTGCTGTGCAAGCTAAAGAATCAGGAAAGGCATGTCAAAAATGTACAGGGGTTTAAAGTGTTGGAGGTGGAAGTGTTCCTGGTCTCTATGATCCCTGGGCAATGGTGTTCTCAAGTATGACAAGAGCGATTATTGTAAGGCATTATGGGATGACCACTGGGTGACTGAGTCAACGTACCTTGATCGGAATCTACATTTGCATTGTGTTGGCTTCACTGAGCATGGCTTAATTCTGCTTGATATGGTGGTGTAACTATGGTAGTATAATGGACAGCTTACATAAATGGCAGACAAATTTAAGTGTAGACACATGCACAACTAAGTTAATATGAGGCAGCTTACACTGATCTAACTTAGTAGGCAAGGCCTCCGTCTGTTGTAATGTTCCTTTTTTATCTCCAAGTGGCTCAAAAAATTTGCTATTATCTCTGAGTTTTTTTCCACTTAAAGTTTTTAGATGGGGCTAGGGCCTTGCATTACATCACTTCCTCTAGTCTGAATGGGCCATTAGCAGGACATTATCTCTTGGTCTTGGAGACAAACTTTTAATCCAAATCAGGAATCCAAATTATGAATACTTTCATTATAGTTACATTCTTCCATGCATATTATACCTCACAGTGAGTATGAATCTTAACAAATTGTGAGCTTTCTTGAAACCTTATATGTTAATCTTTATGGCTAAATATTTTACAGAATATGATGTGGTGAGTTTGTCAGGTGTGAGGCGAGAGTTGGTTGCAAAGAACAGGGGATACCTTATCAAAGAACATCTATGTCACAGTCAGTATGGTTTATTTCATTCTATACCTGCATTATGATTCTTTGGCTAGAATAATCTGCATCTCTACTACTTGGTTTAGCAGTATAGCTGTTATGATATACTCATATACTTGACTGCCAAACTCTTTTTAATGTAGACTAGGTCTAAGTCATCGAGGGATGCGATCTGATTTAAAACAAAATTTCACACTGTTACATATTTTTATGCAGGATAACTTATTATAACTAACCAACTATCTAAACAAAACATAAGCAATTAAACATTGCTAACCAATACTGAACAGGGCTTAAGGATAGTAATGGTAAATTAATTATATGGAGTACAATGTCATATTTATAGTAACATCAAGTTAAATGATTTACCACATTGACAGCATTCACTACCCAGTTTATAGTTAGCTATTGAAGAGCAATTAACTCAAGCCTAAATTTAAAAAAAAATTAAAAAACTAATTATATTACTCAAAAGAAAGATGGATTTGTGATTAGGGAGCTAATCTTGAACATAAAAGTCTGTTCCTGGCTGGGTATGTCATTCCATCTCCCTCAGTCTCCCATTTACAGAAAAAGGATATGGCAATCCTTTTTTGTTCTCTCTCCTTACTATTTCTCTTTAGATTGTAATATCTTTGGGCTAGGGAGAGTTTCTTGCTATGAGAAGGTCCACACTATAAGGTCAGGTCAATCTAAGCTATTCAATTTGAATTACATTAGTAGCATAACTCAAAGTTGACATACCTTACATCTACTTGCTATGGGGTCCACTCTGTGGGAGGCGGACAGAAAAACTCCTGTCAACTCCCCTTACTAATCCCATTCTGCTGGAGTATTGGAGTTCACAGGAGAGTTATTGGTGATTGATTTAGTGTGTTTACTAGGCTCACTAAATCGACCACTGATGGATTGATTGCTGCAGCATTCATCCACACTGTATTGGAGACAAACCCTATGTGTGTGTACAGTGTCTAACATACAGTGCTTATGGGCTGCAGATATTAGAGTTTGCGTGGCACAGATTATGCCAGAGAATGAGGTGTGGCCCAGGATCCCTCCTGTAATTCCTGGTACTCTGTCCTGGCTCAGGCAGGCTGGAGCTAGCTGGCCTGCTGAGGAGACTAGGGACAGCTGACACGGGGGCCAAATTGCCCACCTGGTACTTTGATCATGCTGCCTGTCACTCTGGGACTGGGAGACCTGTGACTGTGCTGCCCAGCCTTTCAGCACTGGGGACTGGATCCATGGTGTGGATGTTCTGTGCTCCAGCGGAGAAGAGGAAGAGAGAAGAAAGGGTAGGATAGAGGTTGGGTCTTGGCACAAGGGGAGGGGCCAGGGCCAGGAGAGTTGGCTGTGTTTAAAGAAACCTTACCAAAGGCACAGGAACACACTGCCCTGATGTGAAGTTAAAAAGGCAAATATGGCAGGTGACCAGCCTGGCTTAGTAAAGAAATCTTTGATGATTTTAGGCAAAAAGGACACTTACAAGAAATGGAAACTTGGAGAGATGACTGAGGAAGAGTATAAATATATTATTTGACCATGAAGGGGTGTAATCAGGGAGGCCAAAGTGCAATTGGAATTGCAGCTAACAAGGAATGTGAAAGGGAAAAAGAAAGGTTTGTACAGGCATGTTAGCAATACGAAGGAAAGTGTGGGACCCTTACTGAATGGAGGTAACCTTCTGACAGAAGATGTGGAAAAAGCTGAAGTACTCAATACTTTTTTGCCTCTGTCTTCACAGAGAAGGTCAGCTCCCAGAGTGCTGCACTAGACAACACAGTATGGGAAGGAGGTAAGCAGTCCTCAGTGGAGAAAGAAGAGTTTAGGAACTATTTAGAAAAGCTGGACATACACATATCCATAGTAGTAGTAGCATCCTTCAGTCTACATAGACAATGGATTGTGCCCTTCATAGTTCCATTTGGGATCATCATTTGCAGCGTCGACCGTGACTGTGAAGGCCCACATGAGAGTGACAGTCCTTGCTGCATCTGTTGCATGTGTAGTGGGTGTCTGGCAAGTTCTTACTGTGCTTTCTGTGGGCTTGCTTCTCCTCTGCTAGCTGTCTGATCCTCATCTCACTCCTCTGAAGGCCCTTGTGTAGTTCTTATCTCCATCTGCTGCGATCGTCTGCCAGCTCCTCCCAGCTGTCCGGCTCGATGTCTACCTCCCTGAGGTCCCTCTTGCAAACATCTTTGTAGCGCAGCTGTGGGTGTCCGGGAGGTCTTTTGCCAGAGGCTAGCTCGCCATACAGGATGTCTTTTGGGATCCTTCCATCATTTATCCTGTGGATGTGACCAAGCCAGCGGAGCCGCCGCTGCCTGAGGAGGGTGTGCCTGGTTGGGATTCCAGCTTGCTCAAGGATGGCGCTGTTGCGCACTCTATCCTTCCAAGATATTCCAAGGATGCGCCTGAGGCAGCACAAGTGGAAGATGTTCAGCCTCTTTTCCTGGAGGGAGTACAGGGTCCAAGACTTGCTGCCGTAAAGGAGGGTGCTGAGGATGCTGGCTCTGTAGACTTGCATTTTGGTGTGGGTGTACAACTTGATGTTATTCCACACTCTCTTGCTGAGTCTGGACAGAGTTGTGGCTGCTTTTCCGATCCTCCTATTTAGCTCAGTCTCCAATGACAGGGTGTCAGTGATAGTGGATGCAAGGTAAACGAACTCGGGGGACAACCTCTAATGAATAGTTGTCAATGCTGATTGATGGAGGTTCAGCAACGTCCTGATCAAGTACGTTTGTCTTCTTTAGGCTGATGGAAAGCCCGAAGTCCTTACATGCTTTAGAGAACTGATCCAGCAGTTTCTGAAGCTGGTCTTCTGTGTGTGACGCTACAGCAGCATCATCTGCGAACAGCATATCTGTGATGAGGACTTCCCACACCTTAGACTTAGCTTTCAGCCTTGCAAGATTAAACAGTTTCCCATCATATCTTGTGTGCAAAAAGATGTCCTCTGTTGAAGATCCAAAGGCGTGCTTCAGGAGGAGTGAGAAGAAGATCCCGAACAATGTCAGTGCAAGGACGCATCCTTGTTTGATGCCGCTCCTGATGCTGAAAACATCTGATAATGTGCTGTCATATTGGATGGTTCCTCTCATGTCTTCATGGAAAGACTGGATCATCTTGAGTAACCGTGGTGGACAGCCTATGTTGTGGAGCAGTTTGAACAGTCCATCCCTGCTGACCAAGTCTAAGGCCTTGGTCATGTCGATGAAGACAATATAGAGTGGCTTCCTCTGCTCCCTGCGTTTCTTCTGCAGCTGCCTCAGAGAGAAGACCATGTCAATGGTAGATCTCTCTGCGCATAATCCGCACTGTGATTCGGGATGCACCTTCTCAGCAATCTTCTGGAGTCAGCCGAGGATGACGTGAGCGAACAGTTTACCAGTGATGCTTAAGAGGGAGATTCCACAGTAATTGTTGCAGTCGCTTCTGTCTCCTTTGTTCTTATACAAAGTTACAATGTTAGCGTCGCGCATATCCTGTGGAACCTCTCCCTCTCTCCAGCACAGGTACAGTAGCTCATGTAAGGGTTCCAGGAGGGTGTCCGTGGCACACTTGATTACCTCTGGTGGTATACCATCTTGGCCTGAGGCCTTTCCTACTGCAATGCTGTCAATGGCTTTCTTCAGTTCGTCCACAGTTGGTTCCTGATCCAGTTTGTCCATTACTGGTAGGAGCTCAATGATATTGAGGGCTGTATCAACCACAATGTTCTCGTGTGAGTACAGCTCAGAGTAGTGCTCGACCCAGCGCTCCATCTGTTTGGCTTTGTCAGTGAGGACTTCACCAGATTTGGATTTCAGAGGTGCCATCTTGTTCTGGGTGGGTCCTAATGCCTTCTTGATGCCCTTGTACATTCCCCTGAGAGTACCAGAGTCAGCACTGGTCTGGATGCTGCTGCATAGCTCGAGCCAGTAGTTGTTGGCACAGTGCCTGGCTGTCTGATGTGCTGTTTTTCTGGCTGCTCTGAGTGCTTGCAGGGTACTCTGGCTCGGTGAGCGTTTGTGCTCCAGGAGTGTTGCACGCTTCTTTTCGATGGCTGGAATCATCTCACCAGAGTTAGCTTTGAACCAGTCATTTGTGTTTCTAGCTCTTCTTCCAAACACCGACAAGGCCATGTTGTAAATTGTATCCCTCAGATGCTGCCATCTGGATGTCACATTGGCACCCCTAGGGCTCCTGCACAGATTCTCCTCGAGGGTCGCTCTGAACTTTTCGGCTCTCTCTGAGTTTGCTGTCTTTCTGGCATCAATGCGGGGCCTTCCAGTTGGTTTAGCGTGATACAGCTTCTTGGGTCTCACCTTGAGTTTGGAGCAAACTAGCGAGTGATCTGTATCGCAGTCGGCACTATGATAGCTGTGTGTCAGAAGGATGTTTTTGAGGTTATCACGTCTAGTGATGACCATGTCTCGTTGATGCCAGTTTTTCGAGCATGGGTGTCTCCATGACACTCTGTGCTGTGGCTTGGTTTGGAAAAATGTGTTTGTGATGCACAGATTGTGACACGTGCAAAGTTCAAGAAGCCGCTGTCCGTTTTCATTCATTTTTCTCACACTGAAGTGGCCTAAGCAGGAAGGCCACGAGTCACGATCGGCTCCAACTCTTGCATTGAAGTCACCCAAAATGTACAGTTGTTTACGAGCAGGTATTTGTGCTATGGCAGCACTAAGGATGTCATAGAACTTGTCTTTTACTTCTGGTGTGGAGTACAGGGTTGGAGCGTAAGCGCTGAGCAGGTGGACAGGACCGGCGCAAGTTTGAAGTATGACCTGAAGGAGTCTTTCTGATCCGCCCATGACTAATTCCACCATTTGTAGAAGGGTGTTTTTGATGGCAAAGCCAACACCATGCTCCCTGGGTTCTTTTTGGGCTTTATCCTGCCAGAAAAAGGTGTAGTCCTTTTCCTTTAGAGATCCATGGGGCTGGAGCGAATGCACCTAAGGGTGCTGAGGGAGTTGATTGCGGTGATTGCAGAGCCATAGGCCATTATTTCTGAAAGCTCATGGTGACTGGGGTGGTCCTGGGCAACTGGAAAAAAAGGCAAATGTGGTGTCCAGCTTTTAAAAAATGGAAAAAGGAGAAACTGGGTAACTACAGAGCTGTTAGCCTTACCTCAGTCTCCATACAAATCAGGAGGGGCCCCACAAGGAATGCCTTTTTGAAGCATTTGGAGGAGAAGAAAGTTATCAGGAATAATCAATATGGATTCCCCAAGGGCAAGTTTTACCTGACCAAACTGATTGCCTTTTATGATGCGGCAGCTGGCTCTGCAGATATGGGAAAGGTGGCAGATGTAATACCTTAACTTTAGGAAAGCTTTTGATAGGTTTCCCACAGTATTCTTGCAAGTTAAAAAAGTGTGAATTGGATAAATGGACTGTAAGGTGGATACAAAGCTGGCTAAATCATCAGGCACCGTGAGTAGTGATCAGTGGCTGTGTCTGATTGGTTTCTGGAGTAAAGTGGGACACCCTCACGGTCAATCTGGAACTGGTTTTGTTCAACATCTTTATTAGTGACCTGGATGAGGGGATGGCCTGTACCCTCAGCAAATTTGTGTACAACACATTATGAGTGGAAGTGTTGATAGGCTAGCGGGTCGGGATAGGGTTCAGGGAGAACGAGACAAATTGGAAGATTGGGCCAAAAGAAATCTGATGAAGTTCAACAAGGACAAGTTCAGAGTCCTGCACTTGGAATGGAGGAATCCCAAACACTGCTACAGGCTGGGAACCAACTGGCTAAGCAGCAGTTCTGCAGACAAGGACCTGGGATTGCAGTGGATGAGACGCTGGATATGAGTCAACAGAGTACCCTTGTAGCCACGAAGGCTACCAGCATACTGTGTGTGCGGGGGGTGTGCATTAGTGGGAGCACTGCCACCAGATCTAGGGAAGAGATTATTCCCCTTTATTCAGCAGTGGTGATGCTGCTTCTGGAGTACTGAGTCCAGTTCTGAGCTCCCGATTACAGAAAGGATGTGGAGGCACTTGAGTGTCCAGTGGAGGGCAATGAAAATGATTGGGGGCAGGCGCACATGACTGATGAGGAGAGGCTGACGGATTTGGGCTTATTACTCTTCCAAAGTGAAGAGCAAGGGGGGGTTTGATAACTGTCTTCAACTACCTGAAGGGGGGATTCCAAAGAGGATAGAGAGAAGCTGTTCTCAGTGGTGACATATGACAGAAGCAGCAGCAACGGTCTCAAGTTGCAGTGGGGGAGGTCTAGGTTGGATATTAGGAAAAACTGTTTCACGAGGAGAGTTGTGAATCTCTGGACAGATGTACTGAGGGTGTCTCCTTCCCTAGAGGTCTTTAAGTCCAGGCTTGACAAGCCCAGCCTGGGATAATTTAGTTGTGATTGATCCAGCTTTCAGCAGGGGGTTGACCTCAATGACCTCCTGAAAGCTCTTCCAACCTCTAGTCTCCCCCAGTGCCTAGATCACCAGCCGCTCATGATGGTGGTTATGTCAGTTGGGGCATCTAGGCACGACAATAAATACATATAAATAAAACAGATTGCCTTGTTTATGGTTCCATGTGCTCCCTTCAGCAGGAACAGGTAATTAGGTGGGCTAGACTCTCAGATGATCTACTACACCTTACTTTTGTTGTCTTCCAAAGATATTTTATAGCCCTAATAATGCACTTTGAGATCTATTGGTGGAAAGCAATATATGGAACTATTATAATTAATTTATTTGGGGCTCAGCTATTCTGAATGCAGAGACTCTGAAGCACTGTGCCCTGGGCCCAATTCTGCAAACCCCCGCTTCCCCAAGCATTCTTATTCCCACTATTTTTCACTGATCTGAATTAAAATTAGGGGAGTATGCCTTCAGGAATGAATTTGGAATACTGGGCTGATTGTTATAGTCCCGGATTATATGTACTATGTTTTGGTAGAAGAGCAGTAGCCGGGCACATGCACAGTTTCTTTCCAATACGTCCAATAAATCCAACTGGCTTGTGTCAGCTGACTCCATCTTACAGGGTTCAAGCTACAGGACTGTTTAATTGCACTGTTTGGCGTTAGCTGATCCCAGAGTCAGGGTTTCAGCTGAAGCCTGAATGTCTACACAACAATTAAACCGCTCCAACCACATGAACCAAAGTCAGTTGACACAGGCCTGCTGCAAGAGTTTAACTGAAATGTAGGCATACCCTTTTATGTCTTTTATGCTTTATCTGTTTTCATGGAACAACTAGAAACAAATACATCAATGGTGATTTCATAAAACTCCATCTCTTTCAATGTATCCATTTCCTGTTACAAAAAATGGATCTGAAAGCAGTTTTGCTGTAGGTTGGGCAAATAGTTAGATGAACATAGTCCCTAGGTTTTTGTGCTAGAGGGGAATGAGATGTTTTCTATTCCTGAAGATGTGGTTTTATTAAACCTTTTATCAAATAATTTGGGTTCACAATACATATCTGGGAATTAGAGAGATTGGTTATATTCCTAATTATGTTTTTTTTAAATGTCAGTCTATTTTGAAAAAAAATTAAAGTGGGTCTTTATTATAGTTACAGAATTGTATAAAAGAGCATTGCCCTCATAAAATGAGGGTCACAGGTGGAATGTAGCAGGGCTAATATGAAGAGTAATGGAAAAATCCACTATATGTGTTCACTACTGAAATGACATGGTTGGGTAAATGGATTTCTCTCCTTCCTAGGAGTGTGCTTCTACATTAGTCCATCAGCAATTAGAGAGAAGAGGTTGCTCTGCAAATTGGCTCTGCGAACCATGTAGTTCATCTTTTTATTGCGTAAAACATAAAAAATTGCTGCTAATCAATCCACTTCAACTTTCAGTCTAAAAATTATTTACCATCCCTTTCAGCCTGCAGCACTTTGAGAATGTTGTCCGTAACTAAAAGGAGGAGGTATTTGTATCAATAAGCAGATTATGGTTATGTAGGATCAATCTTACTGTGGTAGCAGCAAAGAAACTGCATTATCATTCAAGAGTTCTTTAACAAATTGATTAATGCTTTTAGAATAATTAGTCCATATTTCAGATGTAATAGTGCTGTATTATTTATTAAATCAGAGATGGAGTGCTTGATGCTAAAACATTTTGTTTTTTCTTAAGCAGGAAATAAATTGTTTTGAACTTTGTCAGACAGTAAGTCACTTATTAAGCACAATTAGAACTTTCACTTTCAACATTTGTCTGTTTTTTCAGGTCAATAGAGTTACCTCAGTTTTTCTGGACAACGATAATTGAGTTTGTGGCTTAACTTTGGTCAGCAATCACTCTTTCAAAATGTGGAAACAATTGACTGATCTACTGGCCTGAAAGTCAGGAATTGTGATTTCTAGTTGTTTTTGCTGTAGAGAATGGACAAGTTACTTTGCCACTGTGCCATATTTTCCCCAATCTGTTATAAGGGAATCATACTTAGATGACAGGATGTTGTGAGTCTTAACTATTTCCACTTTGAAATTATTGCAGGAAAGATGCTCTAAAAAGAAGAAAGCATTATCATCCAGATGAACATTTTATATCCAATCAAGTAGTCTTCACTAAAGCAAATCTGAAAGGCAAAGTATTTTGACTAATTGTTACAGTTGACTGGAGAATTACAGTGTCAGAGGGTTAGCCTTGTTAGGTAGTTGCTTCACAAACAAGCAGTCCTGTTAACACCTTAGAGACTAACATTTATGAGGTAATGAGCTTTTGTGGTAAGACCCATCTGTTTCTGGAATTAAATCTTTCAGTACAGTTTCTCATTGATTTGATTGTTTTCAATAGGAAAGTTTCTGAGGTCCAGAAACTTCTGATAAAAAAAGCAATGTCTTATTGTTTCAGCTTTAAAGAAATAGTATATTTCAATGAAAAAATCCATTTTGTCAAAAATGTTCAACAAGCTCTATTAATTAAGAAAGAACATGCTGTTTATAATGTGCTTTTATATTTTGACAACTTTTCACAAAGAAAAAGTGATCTTAAGTAGTTTAGGTATGACTTCTCTGCTCACATTTTAAAATTCTTTCTAGAATTAGCTAAACCAACAAGTAATATGATTCAAAACATCATAATAAGCAGACTCTCTATAAAGTACAAAAAATTCACTACTTCATGGCTCAATGGGATACTTTTGTAAGAAAGAACAGAAGAATTTGGCCTTCTTTCCCCTTTTATACTTTTCCACTTTTGATCATATATTTTGTTTTGATACCTGTCAGCATTTAAGCAATAAAAAGTAAGGTTTTGCCAGTACCCTATTAAGATAAATGGAGGATATTTACTTTAAAAAACCCTGCTTCTACTCAGACAACTTGCCTAGCACTTGTATTGAATCATATCAGCAGATTTTAATGATTTAGTTCTTAAAACTTTCATCTTCTTGGCACTGCAGATTGCTAGGAGTGTAAGATGGGTTCTATTCTACCCATCAGCAAAAAAAGTTTTAACCATGTTCCAGTTGCAGAATCTGCATGGCTAATGAAGTGTGAGTCAGGAGAGAAGGAAAAAAAAGCCCATAGAGCATAAGAATGGCCATACTGGATCAGTTGTCCACCTCACACAGGGTCTTGTGTTCTGACAGTGGCCAGGGCCAGATACTTTTGAGAAAAATTACAGAATAGGGCTTTTCAAGTGATCCACTCCTGTTACCCTTTCCAGGTTCCAGCAGTGGAGGTTTAGAGATACCTGCAGAATGAAAGTTGGGTGGGTAGATCAGTGGTTAGAGCAATGGCCTTGCATGCAGAGGGCTAGGAATTCAGTCTTGGAGGGGCCCTTCCGAGATGAGGTTAGAGATTAAAAAAAAATCTGTCAGGGATGGTGATAGGTCTTGCTGTGAGTGCAGAGCATTGGACTATGGTCTTTCAAGATCCCTTCCAGTTCTAGGATATGAAATTGAATCCCTGATCATCTTGGTGGACTTGTCATCCAAGACTACATAATTTTTTTTAATCCAGTAATACTTTTTCCTCTCAAAACATCCCCTGACAATGAGTTTCATAGGCTGACTACTTTATTTCCTTTTATTTCAAGCCAGCCGCCCATTAATTTTGTTGGGTGACCCCTGACTTTCATGTTATGTGAGCACTTCCCTGTTCACTTTCTACATACAGTTCATGATTTTATAGACCTCTGTCACATCCCCTCTTAGTCATCTCTTTTCTAAGCTGAACAGTCTGTCTTCCTTTAGTTTCTCCTCCGATGGAGGCTGTTCCATCTCCCTAATCCTTTTTTGCCTCTCTGTATCTTTTTTATTTCTAATGTATCTTTTGAGATAGGGCAACCAAAACTGCACATAGTATGCAAAATATGGGTATGCTATCAACACCCATGGGCTTAGTGCCCATTGTGTCAGAAGGAAATAGTGAGGGAGACATCAGTCTTTCCCTGTCCAGTACAGAGTGGCTTAATTTCTGTAGACTAGCTCCGCACTAATCTACTATATCAATCCATTCTCTTGTGGGGTCTGCCTCTATTTCAACTGTCCATTATGCCGAATACCAGGGTCTTGACTTTTCATTCATTGTTCATTCTGAAGATATGCCCAAATAGCTGTAACTGCCATTGTATAACCTCTGCAGTAGGCTGTCTTTTGGCTGTATCTTCCTACATAATTCCTTGTTTGTAACCTTCTGCATCCATCCCAGTCTCAGGATCTTTCTGCAAAAATGCCTCTCAAATGCCAATATCCTTCTCTTCAAATCTTTTGTTTTCACCCATGTTTCACATCTGTACAACATGCTGCTGAATAGACACGTATTCAAGATGCTCAGCTTCATTCCTAAGCTAATCACATCGCTTTTCCAGAGCTCATCCATCGCTTTCAAACGCACTCTTGCTTTTGCTATTCTAGTCCTTATTTTTTGCAGTCTAGATCATACGTCACGTTGCTCCCCAGATACGTGAACTCTATGTTCTCTAGTTTGATCCAATCTACACTGATCTTCCTTCCTATTTCCAAATACCATTGTTTTTGTTTTGTAGATGCTCATAATCAGTCCATACCACTTCCCTTCCTTGTTTAGCACCTGCACCATTCTCGCCAGCTTCTCTTCATCTTGCTGATAACTATATCATCAGTGAATCTTAAGTTGTTAATTCTTATTCCATGCACTGATATCCCTTCTACCTCTTCCTTGATCTTGTCCACTTCTCTCTAGGTGCATGATGAAGATACGCAGGCATCGGATCTCCTTGTCTTGTACCTCTACTTGTTCTAATCAACTTCCCAACTGACTGCATGTTCTCACCACTGCCTCTGCATTGTCATTGATATTTTTGAAGGATATCTGCTATCCACTCCATACAACTCCAACACTGCCTAAGTCACTGTTGGACCTATAATGTCAAATACCTTCTTTAAAAAAAAAAAAAGAAGCAAAGGTAGATGTTCTCGTTCTTTCTTCGAGCCTTCTCTACCATCAGCCTTAGTGCCAATAGCTGCTGTATGGCACTTCTATCTTTCCTGAATCCCACTTGCTCATCTGCTAGATGTTCTTCTATCTGTGATCTCAGTCTCTGCATCAGTATCATTATCAGCACCTTGCCAGGATGACTCGTTAGGGCAATCGCTCTGTAGTCCTTGCACTCCAGTGCGCTTCCTTTCTTGTGTATTGTCACTAGCACAGATCTTGTCCATTCCTTCGGTGCCTTCCCTTCTTTCCATGCTACATTACATAGCTGGTGTATTTCGTGAATCATACTTTTGCTGCCATATTTGATCATCTCTCCTGTGATCTTATTTCCAGGGATCTTGTTGTTCTTTAGTTGTTTCACTGCTCTACTTCCTGCTTTGAAATATCAGTCTTGCTCTGGATGCTCAGCATGTACTATGGTTTTATATAAGGCATAGTGATGTTTTCTGCTTTATTATCTACTCTTCTAATGTTTTCCAACATTGTTACCTTTTTGACTCCCCTCCCCGCCACTGAACACTGAGCAGATGTTTTCAGGGAACTAGCCACAATGACTCCAATATCACTTTCTTGAGTAGTAACAGTGAATTTAAACCCCATCATTCTGTATGTATAATTGGGATAATGTTTTCCAATGTGCAGTACTGATCAACGCTGAATTTTATCTGCTATTTTGCTGCCCAGTTCACCCCCCCCCTGCCACTTCTGCGTATCATTTCTGAATGTGTCAAATAACAAACCTCAATACAGATCCTGGAAGGATCCTGCTGTTTTCCTCTCTCCATTATGAAAACTGCCTATTTATTCTCACCATTTGTTTCCTGTCTTTTTAACCAGTTACTGATCCATGAGATGACTTTCCCTCCTGTCCCATGACTTCTTCCTTTGCTTAAGATCTTTTGCTGAGGTATCTTGTTAAAGGTTTTCTGAAAGTTCAGGTATACTATATTCACTGGATCACTCTGGTTCACATGCTCATGAAAACCCCTAAATCGCTGTAGTGGATTGGCAAGGCATGATTTCCTTTTAGAAAAGCTGTGTTGACTCATTTATCTATGAGTCTTAATTCTATTCTTTAATATAGGTTCAATCAGTTTACTTATTCTGAAGTACTTAGCAGCCTGTAATCGCCAGGATTGCTCTGGAGCCTTTTTTAAAAGTTAACATTACATTAGCTACCCTCCAGTCATCTGGTATGGAGGCTGAATTGAGGGATCGGTTACATTCCACAGTCAGTAGTCCTGTATTTCCTATTGGAGTTCCTTCAGAAGTCCTGGTGACTCCCTACTGTTGAATTCATCAATTTGTTCCAATACCTTCTCCATTCACTCCTCAACCTGTGGCAGTTTCTCAGACTGATCACCCAAAAAAAATGGCTGTTATGCAGGGATCTTCCCTACGTCCTCTGCAGTGAAGACCAATACAAACATTTCATTTAGCTTTTCTGAAACAGCCTGTCTTCATCAACAGCTCCTGTAACACCTCAATCATTCAGTGCCCCCGCCACGTGTTTGGCAGGCATATTGCTTCTGATGAATTTATCTTATCATTGTTGGTAGTTTGTCTCTTTTGCCAACTGCTCTTCAGATTTTTTTCTTACACACTGTATGTGCAGGGGAGACAGAGGGCTGGGGGAAGCTATGCAGATGGTGAAGAGGAGATGGCATCCAGCAAATGAGCACTGGTGGTGGTGGGGGCAGCAGCATATGGAGCTCCTGGGTAAGGTAAGAGAATCCTGGCTTTAGGGGGGTGGTTTGGGGCTGTGAAGGGGTTAAGCCTGGGAGTGAGTGGGGCTGCAGGGGGTTAAGACTGGGAGTGTGGGGGCAATTAGGGGTTCAGGAGGTTAAGCCTAGGGGTGGTTTGGGGCTGAGGGGAGTTCTAGCACTTCTATTTCTAGGAAAAAAGCACAGGCCTTCTGGGATTTTTTCCTTCTCTTCTTGTCTGTTTAGTCTTGGGGATTCATAGTGAGTCTGGAGCTGATACTGCTAATGGTCTCCTCACCTCATGTTGATGTCCATGCAGTCGTCTCTGCAGAGCATTCTTTACTTCTATGTGGTGACAACACACAGATTTCTATCTCTCTACTTCATACCTGGCTCCTTCAGCCAGATATACTATCATTATACTACCACTTTCATTGTATCTTCTTTCTTTGAGGATAGTATGAAGTCTTTCCCCAGTTGCATGGATCCTGTTTGGTGTTTTCCTTGGGGCAAGAGACCTTCTGAAAATGGCCATTCTTCACTGTTGTGTAGTGATGGCTCACAAATTTCTCTCTCTTTCTCTCTAATGCAAACCTGGCTCCTTCAGTTTGAAGTCTCTTGAAAAAACTCTTTTGTAAAAGCTGCCTCTTTCCATAAAGATGCTTTTCCGTTAAAAAGCTGTTTCTTTCTGTAATGCGGACAACGCAAACAATTTCTCTTATTGGGGAAAGAGACTTCTGAAAAATGTCTGTTTGTTTACAATGTGGGGGGGATGAAGGCAATGCAGTATGGGAAGGTGACATAGCACACCCACAACTACTTGAGAGGCATTTTTTCCCATAATGCACCAGCAAAAAACCCAGATACTAAGATTGTGGATACTGATTTTGTCAGTGGAGACTTTGCTAATCATTTTCAGGCCATGTGTCTTCTAATGGCTTTCTCTGTTTTGGAAGTCTTGAATTTGGGTCAGAGGGAGAAATAAAGTAATTCCATTTACCTGGAGAAGCTAGACAGGAATTCTTACAGGTACCTGTTGGGCTTTTCATTCTCAAGTGCTAGAGCCAGTGGCCCTGACATTCACCAGGGGACCCGGGGTGAGATCCAGGAAGCCCAGCTTTGTGCCTCAGAAGGGGCAGGGCCAAGGGCAGTCAGCCCTCAGTGCCTCATGGACCATAGCACTGAGCCCCACTGTACTCCCTTAGAGCCCCGGGCAGCTGGAGCAGTACTGCCATGGCCTTTCACAGGGGCCCAGGACTCTGGCCATCACTGCTGCCAAAGTAGTAGTGATGACATGTAGAGCCACGACTGGGGGCATTTACCTCTTTGCAACACCCCCGTCCCTGTCGGTAGGTCTGGCTAGAGCTGCACAGCGATATTACAGAAAGATTAATGGAAAAGTAAAGTTTAAATACCCCCAAATGATTTCTACTTTGATTATTGGGCATTCTTGGAAACCAATCTTTTGAGTGTAATTTTGAGACAAGAACTCAAAACTAGATCTTAATGGATATGCTTGTAGTAAGAAAGGGGAGAGTAGATACAATGAATGAAATGTTTGTACCCACGATAATTAAGTGTTTTCCTCTACAGGAGCATGCTCTTTAGATAATTACAATAAAAATGTATTTCTCAACAAGTTTCACAGTACTTGAATGGCAAATGTTGCTATGGCAATACTGAAATAAACAAGAAGGAACTGCATTCAGATGAATCATGACATATGTGGAGGACAAAGAATCAAATGTTTTCCAAATGATGCTAGGATTAAAATTATAGCAAACATTTTAATGAGGATATTCTTAATTGTTTCATACTGTATGACAAACAACAGGATTAAATAGGGACAGGGAATTATGTTTCTTGTATAGTGCTTCAGCAAAATGCAGTCAAAGGATAGTCTTCCCACCCTGTCCTCCAACACCTCTATAGGGCGTATTGAAATGGGTATTAAATGAAGCCATTACAGCTCAGTGGCTTGAGCACTGGACTTAAATTTAGTTTAATACTGAGCTCTGCTACTAACTAGCCGAGTAACTAAGGGTAGGTAACTCCCACCTCTGTATTCCCGTCTATAAGATGAGGATAATTATCTTGACTGAATTTTTGAGAGCTAAAAGATGAAAATGAATGGATAGATGCACAGAATCCCAAGACTGGAAGGGCCTTCAAGAGGTCATTGAGTATAGCCCCCTGTCCAAAGCGGGCTCAACCTCAACTAAATCATCCCAGGAATTTGTCAAGCTGGGACTTGAAAACCTCTAGGGGTGGAGATTGCATCACCTCTCCAGGTAATGCATTCCAGTCCTTCATCACCCTCCTAGTGAAACATGACTAGTGATCTTGCCCATCACTGGGGGAATCAAAGGCTATGTCTACACTACGAAATAAAATCGACTCTCAATAACTTTGACTTTACCTATCCCAGAGTGCCTTAACCCTGTTGCATTCTGGGGGTTTTGTACCACTGGTTTGTGGGGGAAACATATTGCCACAGCTGCTTGTGGGCATTTGATGTCACTATCCCAGAATGCAAAGCACTCTCCCAGAAGTCAGAGCACTCACTGTGGAAAAACAAATGGGAGATTGCACCATTTTCTCCAACATAGTGCTAGTGCAAGCATGGAGCCTCAAATGCAGTCATTGTGCAGACCATTACAGCAACTTCCAAGAATGTTGTGCAGTTTATCTTTCGACTATGAAGGCGCTGGGCTGAGATGATGGTTGAGGATGATGATGTTGTTGGAGAGGAAATTGTTCAACTGTGGGCCAAGAACTTAGAATTACTGGCCACCCTGGATGCAGTGCTTACAGTGGAGTAGCAGTTTTGGACTCGTGGAACCAGCACACACTGGTGGGACCGCAATGTTTTGGAGTCCTAGGATGACCAGCAGTGGGTGAAGAACTTCTGCATGCGCAAGTCCACTTTTATGGAACTTTGTGATTTGGTGGCCCCTGTTCTGAAGTGCAGCAGTACAAGAATGAGACCCACTGTAAAGGTTCACAAGTGAGTGGCAATCACTCTGTGGAAGTTTGCAACACCCGACAGTTACTGATCAGTGGCAAATCAATTTGGGGTGGGCAGATCTACAATGGGGGCTGCAGTGGTGCAGGTAGCCAATGCAATCTGTCAGCATCTCATGAGGAACACTGTTACCCCGGGAGATGTACAGGCCATAGTGGATGGCTTTGCTGTCAGGGGGCTTTCTAACTGCGGTGGGGCTGTAGAGGGCATGCACATCCTCACCATGGTCCCAGACCATCTGACCTCAGACTATATAAGTAGAAAGGGGTACTTTTTGGTGTTGGGGTTACAGAAATTGGTAGATCACAAAGTTCATTTCACTGACATCAAGGTGGGATGGTCGGGGAAGGTTCACAAAGCACACATCTTCAAAAATTCTGGGCTGTACAGAAATCTCCTGCACGGGACTTTTTTCCCAGACCAGAAAATCAAGATTGGTGACATGGAGAGATGCCTATAGTAATGCTGGGTGACCCTGCTTACCCTCTGCTTCCTCGTCTCATTAAACCATACACATGTGCCCTGGACCATGGCAAGGATTGCTTCAATTTCAGACTCAGCAAGTGCAGAATGGTGGTGGAATGTGCCTTTGGCCATTTAAAAGTGAGGTTCAGGTATCTATTGACCCATTTGGGCCCACTGCGTTTGCAGCGTGCTGTTTTTTGCACAGCATTTATGAATCCAGGTCAGAGAATTTCATGAGCACCTGGAGTGCAGAGGCTGATTCCATGAGCAGGGCTTATTCACAGCTGCTGACAAGGGCATTTTCCAATGTGAATGCAGAGGCAGTGGCAATCAGGGAGGCTTTGAAAAATAGCTCTATGGATGATTGGGCAGCCACGTTATTCTGCTGTATTTATCTGTTGTGATACCACCACCCCCCACTCCCCAAAATGATTTGTGTGCCCCACAATGACAAATAACCCTATGGAATGACCCAAAAATCAGAGTGTGGCTTTCACAGAAAGAATTCTTTTATTTGAAGAGGAAGGGAGTTAGGGTGCAGGAAAAAGAATGGGTGTAAAGGGAGGGTTATTTTCACAAATAGAATGTTTGTGTTTTGGGGGGGTGGAAAGGCTAACATTTTTTAGCTGAGGTGTACACATGCATGAAATAAGACAGGTTTGGCACACTGGGTATTACCTCTGGGGTCTCATGAGCCCCATCAGATTTTGGAACCCCCACGCCTGCCTAGTTTGCTCTGCCATGAGTCCTCAATGGATGTTGGCGTAGCGGTGGGCAACTGTGCTATCAGCCTTCTCCACCCTCACCCAGGTCCCTCTGGTGTGAGTCCCCGCAATGATTTGTGCACTCCACCGCACATGTGAACTAATAAATCAGACGATGATTGTCATAAAAAAAACCACATTTATATGGGCAGGGGGCAGAGGGTTAAGCAGCAGGGAAAAGTAGAAGTGTCAAGGGAGGCAGAATAACTTTTTGCAGCAGTTCTTGGTGGGGTGGAGCAGCAGATTGTCTTTGCCCTAACTCCTGCATTCAGGGACTGCAATGAGGAGGGTGGGTGACTGTATTCTGGGGAGTCTGGGCAGCAGAGAGCAGATCCCATAAACTAAATGCTGCATAGGGAGTCCCTCTGCAGCTCCAGTATAGAGTGCAGGCCCTTGGTTTGGTCTGTCACAACCGTGACGAGTTGGGTTGTGTCCTTTCTCCGGTGTGCTGATTGTTCTCTCCTGAATTTCAGGACAGTCTGCCACCACTGTGTTGTGTCCCTCTGGCTGACAGCAGATGCTTTTTCACCCCGCTCCAGGTGCTTGGGCCTTTTGCTTTTCCTCACCCTGTCTCCCACCCTGACGATGCCTGCTGAAAAGTGAAGGTCAAAATTGAAATGCAATTCACACAAAGTGCATACTCATAGAATGAATAGGTCTCTGTCTTTACAGTCAGTGATACTTTCTCTTTGCACGTCTGCCTTTGGTTTCTTAAAGATGACAAGGAATCAAATTCTGCATTGCACAAGCCATCATTTATCCACAACATTTAATTGTGGATACGGTAAGCTATTGTCTGCATAACCAGGGGTGCGTGGTATGTGCAAAGCAGGAGAAACTGTCTGCTGTCTAGGAACAGGGGAAAATTTTTTTTGGCTGTTCCCTGGAGCAAGCCTCTGCAAAGAAAACCCACCTGTGCTGGCCATGCTGGTGTCTGGGAGCAGGGTCCACAGAGCCCAGCACTCGTGTGGTGAGGAGGAAGGGTTTGATTCCAGTCACAGGACAGCTGGGTAGGAAGGGATCCCTGTGTAATGCAAAGAAATGCAGGGGGAAATTTTTCCAGGCACATGGTAGGGGAAAAAAGTTTCTCTGTGGCTCCCGATCAAGCCAGCAGGGTGGTGGGAGGGGAGAAGGCCAGGGAAACGAACACAACTGAAAAGTGTCTGAAGCCATCAAACTATTGTTATTGTGTCCTAAAAGGGGCACTGTCCAGTTGTTTAAGACCATAATTTAGGTTGGATTTTAAAAATAAAATATATACATGTGAGACTTGGATATACTGAGCTCTGGGCTCTCAGCATCTGGCCTTAATCTTTAGAGGGGACATTAAGGTACTGAGGGCTAAATCCCACCCTCAGAACCTGTTGCCTCCAGATGTTGACATCTGTGAATATTATGTTTTGGGCTGGATTTTGAGTCTGAAGTAAAAACAGAAAACTGTATGAAAAACAATGAGGAAGACAAAAATATTTTTGTTTTTCTTCTGTACATGTTCATTTTGGGTGGGTATCCCAATAGCACTCTTGCTCAGGCTATTAGCTGTGGTGTAGTGTGCTATACAATATGGGATTGTATTTACCTATCCCACATTTTGTAACCATTATCTTTTAATCACGAAGCCTGGACAGACATCCCTCAGTCCTGCTAATACACAAACCAGCAGAGTGTCCCATCAAGGGCAATGGAATTTTATGAGGATGTAAGGGCCAGTACACCTAGCTCTGCCTGTTGGGTTGTGGGCTATATTCCATGTTCATGACTCTAGGAGATACTAGAGTAGACTTTTTGCCCAATTTTGATACTGTTCTTTATCTTCCTGCCCCATACCTTATACTTTGACCATATGCACTGGCTTAACCCAGCAGGCTATGTCTACACAGCAGCCTTATTTCAAAATAAGCTATTCCAGGATAATTATTCCAAAATAGCCCTTTCGAAATTCGGCTTCTACACACAAAAAGGCATTTCAAAATAGCACTTAGCTATTTCAAAATACACACTCTGCTCATATCACTCTGATTTTGAAATAGTGCCATTTCAAATTAACTATTTCAAAATAGATGCTGTTAAGACAGGCTACATCTACAATACAGTGTTCTTTCAGAAGCGATCTTCCAGAAGGTATCTTTTAGATGATCACCTTTTGAAAGAGTGCATCTACACTCAAAAAGCAGATTGAGCCTTCGATTGACACGTTCAAAAGACTCATTTGCTCTTTCAAAAGGGACCTTCCACGCAACCCCAGCTGCTCTTTTGAAAGAATGGAGCAGAAAACACCACGGATGGGGTTGCATGGCTGACAAGCCCTTCTGCTCCCTTAAAGGCCCACCACCAACCCTTGCCTTGCACATGCTGAGAGCTGCTAGGATGTCTGCAGAACAGCAGACCTTGTGCACAGAGTAGAGGCATTATGGAGACCCCCAAGGATCCCCAGCAGCTCCCCAATGGGGAAATTCTTGAGGCTGTGGTGCACCTGCTGTCCACAGTGGTCGTTGCCACCCTCTACCTCCTCTGGCGGTGGACCCCTGTCTTTGTGGTTATGCAGACCCCCTCCATGGGGCACCCTCTATGCCCCATCCCCCAGGCAATCCAGTGCCTGTGGAGCTATCCCACGAGTTCTGAGTGGTGGGACCAGCTCATGACAAGCAAGTGGAATGATGATGATGGCTGGTTCCAGAACTTTCACATGGCCAAGAGGACATTTCTGGAGCTGTGTCACTGGCTCGCCCCCATCCTCCAGCACCATGACATCCACATGAAGCCCAGTCTCCCCTCCCAAGAAGAGGGTCACAATCACGATATGGAAACTGGCCATTCCGGACAGCCATCAGTCTGTGGGACACCAGTTTGATGTTGGCAAGGTGACCATCGGGGAGACACCTTACATGGAGTGTGTGTGTGTGGGGGGGCGTCTCCCTGGCAAGGGGGGCCTTCAGGGACAGGGGATGGGGGGGCTCAGGAGGGGATGCAGAGGGGGTTAGTGGTTGGGGGGAGGGGCATGGGGGGCAGGGGCTGGGGGCTTTTAGGGCACCATGCCACATACTCACAAGTATGTATACCTGCCATCCCATGCAGGTCATCAGCACGATCAATGCTGTCCTCCTCTGGATGGTTGTCCACGTTGGGGACCTTGACACCACCCTTGTGGGATTTGCAGCCCTGGGCTTCCTCAACTCCTTTGGTGCACTGGATGGGATCCACAGTCCGGGGTGCTGCATCAATAGAAAGGGATACCACTCTGTGGTGCTCCAGGCCCTCATTGATGCCAGACTGCAATTCATGGGCATCTGTGTGGTCTGGTCCGGCTGAGCCCACACTGCCCAGGTATTCAGAAACTCATGGCTTGGGTGCAGGATGGAGGACGGGACCTACATCCCCAGCGGGAGCTCCCTGTCAGGGACGTGATCATCACTCCTTGCATCATGCCTAAAACCGCCTACCCTCTGCACACATGGCTCATGCAGCCCTAAACTGGCCACATGGACCCTAGCCAAGACCTTTTTAATGTCCAACCTGAACCAGGTGTGCAACACAATCAAGTGGGCGTTTGGGCAACTGAAGGTGTGCTTTAGGTGCCTCTTCATACGGCTGGAGGTTGGCCTCCACAAGGCACCCGCTGTGATGGGGGCATGTTGCACTCTCCCCAATACTGACCAGCATCTGAAGAAGTGAGTTAACTCACGAAAGCTCATGCTCTAAACTTTTCTGTTAGTCTATAAGGTGCCACAGGACCCTTCGTTGCTGCTACAGATCCAGACTAACACGGCTACCCCTCTGACACTCTCCCCAATACTGTGGAGAGCAAACATGCGGTGCGGGTGGACTGCTGACGCTGGGCCTGGCTATGAGCAGTAGGCCCATTCCTTGGGCCACAAGGCACACCAGGATGGATGTGGGTCAGGGAGGCCCTGCAGGAGTCGTTCACTCAGGGCCCGCAATTACCCTCCCCCCAGGTACCTTCCACCATGACCTCCCCCCCACAACCACCACTCACTGCTCCCACACCATGACCTCTCACTGCTCCTCCACCGATCACAGGGGACACAAGGGTGGCTGAAAATAAATTATTTAACTATATATTGGAACTTTGTGTTAATATCAAACTATACAAGGGACTATATACAGGGGAGAAGTGGGGATGAACGATGTACAATGTGGTGGGTGGGGGCAAGTGAACTTGGAGGGGGTCATGGGATGGGGGTCAGGGGTCTTAGTTAGTCCTCTGCAGGGGTGGGGTGTTGTGAGCCATGCCACCTGCGGAAGACCCTACCACCCTGGGTCTCGGGTCCATGTCAGGGCTGGGACAGTGCCAAGACTACAGGGAGGTAGGGGAGCGGGAGATGTCCAGAGGCCTTGGGTTCAGTGGGGGCCATGGTGGGGGGAGGAGGGGCTGGCTCGCCATGGCCTGCATAGGCCACAAGCCACTGGGCAAGTTCCAGCTGAACAGGTGTGGGGAGGGCAGGTGGGAGTAGAGCAGTGAGGGCAGGGGCTGTGGAAGGGACTGTGGGGGTGTGAAAGGGGCTCCAGGGGGGACTGACTTTGCTCCTGCTTTTTATGTAGCCTGTCTTAACACTAAGCAAATGTCTAGAGGCATTGAGGTACTTCAGGAAGACCTCTGCAAAACGCCAGGGGTACATATACATCTGGCTAGGAACCACTGTCTTAAAGTCCTTAGAAAGTCCTTGATCCAGACATAACACATTTTGAAGAGATGATGAGACCCTGGCATTGCTATATGGGGAAGTATCAAAGTCATCTGGGTGTTCTAAATTGTGGATTTATACACTTTTAAAGGCTGGGGTTTCATCTATTTGTAACCTTATCTTTGAATTTCATGAGTGTGTAATTGTTGTTTTCTTAAAACTGTTTGTTTCTGCTTTAATTCACATTAGAGTTATTAATCTGACAATACAATATAGCCTGACAAGTCTTGTCTAACTGCTAGCAGTGGAGTTCTGTGGCCAGAAAATTATAGACAACCTCTATAGAAAGTGGTAAATTCCAAGATCAAAGACATTTGAGAATCATTTGCAAGCAAGTGTGGTCAAGCGAGTAAAATTAAGCTTTCACATCTGCGATTTAGAATAACTCTCTTTAAAAATGCTTGAAAATTAGGTTAATTGAGTCGTACTGGGTAATACCAACTAGACAAAACAAGATGTTCACCTTCATCTGATGATACCAAATCAGAATATTATATCATCTCTTTGCCTGGTGTACCAGCTTATTATTTGGTTTGACTTGAAATACGTCAGCCTTTTGCAACTGTTAATCTTTTTTATTTGACTGATTAAATAAGCTTCAAATAAATATTTAATAAAGGCATACTCCCAGCAGCTGTTACCCATAACCTTTACAAATTTAGCATTTAAATATATATACTCTAAATATTAAGCAGAATTTGTTTTGTTTCACATTTTCTCTCCTCTAACAAGGGGAAATTGGTATGCTCTGTGTTGCCTCTGGGCCATCAACATTAATACTGATGGGAAGCAAACAGACATCTCACTTTCTCCATGCCAGGTGTTCACTGATTGTAAAACTGAATAATGGATAATAACACATCTTAGTCTATTTATCAATCCGCATATCTTTTTACAATGCAAAAGAGGCCATTTGAGACTCTGTGTAGGTTTTTTTCAACTCTGTCTATTCATCAACAAGAAGCTGTCTGTATAGGCTGCAGGGTGAAGAAGAAGCCACAGTACCTGGAAACAATAATGGAGTGTGACACTGCATGAAATTGTAATTAGGTTTGACCGAGCCAGGATACAGTTGCTATAATCAGTATCACTCAGAATTAATTTCACACTTATGAAAGTCTATGAGGTGAGATTGATTTAATAGTGACCAAAGCTCCCCTATTTCCCATAAGCCCAAAACCTTTTGAAAGAGGAGGCAAAAAAGAAAGAGAGCAAGACAGAAAATTGAGAGATGATCAGCCTATTATTAGCATTATGGCAAGCCCCCTGATCCCCTTAAAGTAACAACGCATTGTCATTTTAATGAGATCTAAGGGAATAATAACATGGTGATTATCCTCTGAACTCCTAGACCTTTGTGTTGCTCTTCAGGTTTCTAAAGGTAAAACCAAAACTAGAAAAAAACACTAAAAATATATTTCCCTCCTTTCATAAATTTCACATTTAAAAAAAAATGCATGCTGAGAGCAGTATTTTAATCTTTACAAAACCTTTACGGGGCAGAGGTGGAACAAACAATGAAATTGGGAGTATACCTTAGTTGGAAAGCACTTGCCAGTCAGTCACTCGGCATATCTTATTTTGCCATGTCTTCAAATGAGTAAATAGGATTTTGCCAAGAAAAATTAAGGGGGTAAAGAGAAAGTACTTCTCCCAGTGCAGCTTGATTGCTGTGCATAACTTGTGGGACCACTGACCTTCTAGTCAAGTAATAATAACTCTTCCCTTGAGCAGTAGAAAATCAGTTGACCAGTGGTATTATGAAGTAAATACGATGTAATTTTTTTTGGATTTATATTTCAGAACAACAACAAGAACATAAAAGCTTGTGCGGGTTAAAGGACAGAGCAAGAAGGATGCAGTGCATTTTGGCTTTAAGGCCATGAAACCGGTATGGCAATGTTCTATTATCTATTTTCTTACATTCTTCCTCTTTTCAATCTCACTGCCAAGTGACTGCTAATAAATAGACTTAACACACACCATCTGTTATACTCTGGCCCTCTCCATGGTACCCTGTTGTTTACTACAGCATTACATTTAATCAGTATTCTTTTGCCTCTGACATTTAAAAACCACGCAGACCCAGGTGAACCAGACAATTTCAAATCACTGCTAAGCTGCACAGAACACCTCCTCATACATGTGTTACTACATTCTCTTCTCTTTGAAATTTAGGAGCCAGTTAGCCTTGGGCAGCATCCTAGTTCTATTTGAGGAAGAAAGGTTGTTATTAATGTACTTTGCTGGAAAGTGAGGGGGGCGGGGGATGTGTGTATATGTGTGTGGGGAGAAGGGTGTCAAAACCTATATGATTTACAGCAGTAGATTTGCTAACTAGAGTATAACAGATTCGATAGTCAGGGTTTGTCCCCTTAATCTCCTTTCCACTTTTATTATATTTGTTCCTTACTCAGCAGCAATCTAATTTAATCAGGGGCCAAATGCTGCTTTCATTGGAATCTAGGACAAAATACCATTGATTTCAACAGGAGCAAAACACTCTTCCCTCCACTTCTTTATTCCTTAAACGGGAACAGGAGCTCTGCAGAAGTTGGTTTAGTAACATTCCCAAATTCATTGTAGACAATCTGCAGGGTGTAAAAGCGGTTGGCAGAACATTACTTCCGAGTACCACAAAGGAGCTGCAGAGAGGGAGCGTGCACATGCACCCCAACCCCAACTTCATGCTGAAGAAGTAAAAACAGTTTTAGAAATACAGCTGGGTACAGTAATCCCTTGAAATGTGCAATTTCGAGTGGTGCTTAACTCACGTTTATGTGAGTTAAGTGCAACTCAAAATCCCCCCCCCACCATGCCTCAACTCCCCCAGCCCCACGTGGCCCCGGTTCACTCCCAACCTGCACACGCAGCTCTGGCTCATCCTCCTGTAGGGCCTTGTGGCCCTGGTTCTGCTCCACCCCCTGCCCTCCCTGCAGCCCTAACCCACCCCAGACTTAACCCCCCAGGCCATTTCCATGGCCGCAACCCACCGCCAGGCTTAACCCTCCCCAGCTGCGCACCCCAACCCCAGGACTTACCTTTCCAAAGATGCCCCAGGTGCTCCTGCTGCTTGCCTGGCTGCAGAATGTGCGTTCCACTGGGGAAAATTGCCACCCCTGACCTATGTGAAATTTGAGTTACGTGAGGGTGTGTGGGAACACAACCTGTGTGTAATTCAAGGGACTACTGTACTGTGCTGAAATAAAATTACCTTCTTGTCTGGACAGGGTTCAGTCCTGGGAAATTTCAGTCCCGGGTATGTCTACTCAGCAAAAAATAGACCCACCAACTTTGCTGCAGAGATTAATATAGTAGTGTAGATGGCTGGGATCAGGCTCTGTAACCCAGGAAAGGGTCAAAGAGTCCAGGGTCTAGCCTGAGCCTGAATATTTACACTGGCATTTTCAACCCCTCAGTGCAAGCCCGAGTCGGCTGATGGGGGCTGATACTTGCTGTCACATATTTTTTTCTGTTGTCACGAGTACTCACTATCGTCATTATGATTTTATCACTTATAAGCTGCGTCTACACGTGCACGCTACTTCGAAGTAGCGGCACCAACTTCGAAATAGCGCCCGTCGCGTCTACACACGTCGGGCGCTATTTCGAAGTTAACTTCGACGTTAGGCGGCGAGACGTCGAAGTCGCTAACCTCATGAGGAGATAGGAATAGCGCCCTACTTTGACGTTCAACGTCGAAGTAGGGACCGTGTAGACGATCCGCGTCCCGCAACGTCAAAATTGCTGGGTCCTCCATGGCGGCCATCAGTTGGGGGGTTGAGAGATGCTCTCTCTCCAGCCCCTGCGGGGCTCTATGGTCACCGTGGGCAGCAGCCCTTAGCCCAGGGCTTCTGGCTGCTTCTGCGGCAGCTGGGGATCTATGCTGCAGGCACAGGGTCTGCAACCAGTTGTCAGCTCTGTGTATCTTGTGTTGTTTAGTGCAACTGTGTCTGGGAGGGGCCCTTTAAGGGAGCGGCTGGCTGTTGAGTCCGCCCTGTGACCCTGTCTGCAGCTGTGCCTGGCATCCCTATTTCGATGTGTGCTACTTTGACGTGTAGACGTTCCCTCGCTGCGCCTATTTCGATGTTGGGCTGAGCAACGTCGAAGTTGAACATTGACGTTGCCGGCCCTGGAGGACGTGTAGACGTTATTAATCGAAATAGACTATTTCGATGTAGCAACATCGAAATAAGCTATTTCGATGTTGGCTGCACGTGTAGACGTAGCCATAAGCTGTGTCTACACGTGCACGCTACTTCGAAGTAGCGGCACTAACTTCGAAATAGCGCCCGTCGCGGCTACACACGTCGGGCGCTATTTCGAAGTTAACTTCGACGTTAGGCGGCGAGACGTCGAAGTCGCTAACCTCATGAGGGGATCGGAATAGCGCCCTACTTCGACGTTCAACGTCGAAGTAGGGACCGTGTAGACGATCCGCGTCCCGCAACGTCGAAATTGCTGGGTCCTCCATGGCGGCCATCAGCTGGGGGGTTGAGAGATGCTCTCTCTCCAGCCCCTGCGGGGCTCTATGGTCACCGTGGGCAGCAGCCCTTAGCCCAGGGCTTCTGGCTGCTGCTGCGGCAGCTGGGGATCCATGCTGCAGGCACAGGGTCTGCAACCAGTTGTCAGCTCTGTGTATCTTGTGTTGTTTAGTGCAACTGTGTCTGGGAGGGGCCCTTTAAGGGAGCGGCTTGCTGTTGAGTCCTCCCTGTGATCCTGTCTGCAGCTGTGCCTGGCACCCTTATTTCGATGTGTGCTACTTTGGCGTGTAGACGTACCCTCGCAGCACCTATTTCGATGTGGTGCCGCACAACGTCGAAGTTGAACATCGACGTTGCCAGCCCTGGAGGACGTGTAGACGTTATTCATCGAAATAGCCTATTTCGATGTTGGCTTCACGTGTAGACGTAGCCATAGAGTTTTAGATCATTTCAGCAATGGCTACTGTGTGTTTCTAAACCAGTGGAATTCCCAGTCTACTCTGCAAATATTTTATACACATTCACTAAATATTCTCAGACCTGGGTGCCTAAAGTTTGGCTCCTAAATCCACACGCTGTTGCACAAATGAGCATGGCCTGATTTTTCAGAAGTTCTGAGCATGCACAAATCCCACCGAGGTTGATGGGAGTTGCAGGTGGGTCAGTATTTTTGAAAACATCCAGGCATTTGTATCCACTGACAAGCTGCAGATTCATTTCTTCACCTCTACAAGAGGAGCAGGATTTCGGGCGGGAGGGGAATGCAGCTCTCGGAACTCAGATAAAAGTTGTTGGTTTTCAAAAGGTGCAGAGGCGCTTGCAAATGAGAAGAGGATATAGCCATATAACCCTAGGGTCCCTAGTGTCAACACAAAGGAAGAACTGACCCTAAAGAACTGACAGTCTAAGGCTGTGTCCTCCAATATGCTCCCCATTTGCCACATGTAGTGAACAGGCCTGTACATTGTGGCAAATGTGGGGTGCCTCTCTAGCTGCTCCACGCATGTATCCCACCGCACGGCAGCAGGAGTGGAAGTGGCTCCTCATGTCCTGGCAGGCTCCAGCCCCATGGGGCTCATGTGGTGTGGTGTGGTTTTAGCCATGGGGGTGGGAGGGCTCACACAAAGCAGCTTCAGCCACAGGTGGGCTCCAGTGAATAGTCTGGTGTGGGTCTGACAGGGCGTCTGTGGCACCTGGAGGGAGTACAGTGCCTGGTGGGGTGGGGGTTGTGGCGATCCGTGACATTTGCTTTGGATACCACTGGTCTAAGGTCCAAGTTTTGCAAAAGGCACCTCACCCCTAAACTCAAGCTAAGCCCCACTGATGTCATTGGGACTCCATTGTCTCAAGTGGAATTGTTTGTCTGCGTAAAGTTAAGCATGTATCAGTACTTGGAAGACCTGGACCTAAGACTTGAGCAGGACAGCGCTATATTTAGTTACATGGGGCCAGACTATAAGTACAGTTCAGATACTCAAAAGTGCCAACGAGGCATCTGAGCATCTAAATCCCATTGACACTTTTGAAAATCCTACTGTGTGCCTATCTTCACCATTAATGCTTAATACCATTAAAAACTGACCAAGAGACAACTCAAGGTCCAACTACTCACATATTCTTTAGAGTGAGATTCACCATCACCACATCCCTTCCTTTCCACCTGACATAATTAGGGTCTGTGGTGGCTGCAGAATACAGAGGGTTTCAGCTGTTGTTGTGCATATTATAATATTCAAAAGTTTCATTGTTTTCATATTCAAATATTGTGCCTCAGTTATATTATTAAGGTTTCTTTCTAAAAGGTACTCTGAAGTCCACACTGAGAACCAGACCTCTTTAAAATATCATTATAAATGAAGACTGAATTATAAACCTTCCAGATACTAATGTAAAAAGCAGTAGAAGTCAAATGTATATCTTCCTCCCCATGAAATTGGCAGTTTGGCCTTAATTTAAAAAAAAAAGTTTTAACAGGAACCACCATCCTCTGTCCTCTTCAACTGGACCTGAGCTTAAAACCATTGAAATTCTTCCTGATTTAATCATCAGTTCTGTGGTTTCTATAATAGAAATGCTGATGGATATTTAGTGTTCTATTCAACTTAACCTTGCCTCTGCAGCTATGGAGTACGTGAGGATTGTGTGGGCCCCCTGGGCTCTGTAGTCCAGCTTTCAGGACAGTATTACTCTTCTGACAGTGAGTATTTATGTAGCCTTGTCTCTGACTGCCCCCCATTCAATGATTCCCCTCCTAGTGCTCGGCAGCTGGGGAAGAATCTGAAAAGGCCTGCACAATCTAAACCTCTCTCCCTGGCTGACAGCTCCAAAATGGAACTCTTTCAAGGAGAAGCGAGGTGCCTAGTCCATGCCAGCATTTGAGGAGGTGGAATCATCACACAATTGCTTCCTGCATCGGTGGGTGCAGTTTTGAAAGTGCGGTTCCACTATATAAAATTCTGTCTCTGGAGATCAGTGTGTTATTGTTTTGCGGTGACTCTAGGTTAGATGTACTCAGTGTACAAGTAAAAAATCCTACCCTGCCAAGCCATCTTGAACTTTGAGAATCAAGTAGGGCTCCTTTCTTGGCGTGCTGCGTCACCATGAATAAAAACGATGTATGTAACTGAACTTAGGAAGAAATTGCCATGACACACGAGACAGAATCAAATCTGGCTCACTCTCCCCATTCTGCACTGACTCTACAGGGTTAACGGCTTTCAGTCTTTCAGCTTGTAGCTAAAGCGAATAGGTACAACTCTGAACACATACAAGGTAACATTTGCTTAGTCCCCTTATCAAAATATGCCTGGCTACAGTTACGCTACAGTGACCTGTCAACAGAAGTCACTGTCAGAAGAGGTTTCTGGCAACACTTCTGTCAACAGAGGGCGGCCACACACAAAGGTCAATCAGAAGAGCACTCTGCTCTGACGACAGAGCAGCCAGACTGCCCAGCTGCTCTCTTGAGAAACCAGGCACCTGGAAGCACAGCAGACAGGGCTGCCCACTGCCAAGAGAAGGCCCCAGAGCATCCACACAGCCTTTTTTGTCAACAGAACCTGTTGACAAAAGCGCTGTTCCTCAGTTGGGCGAGGCAGAAGGTTGCCAGCGGAAGTGCAGAGGTTTCATAGAATACTGCTACCAGAAGGGTTTAGAGTTTAATTTAAAACAAAATGGGAGAACACCCTGAAAGGAGCCCCAAAGTTAACCAGTTCACTAACTCAGCAGCAGACAGCTGAGCCCAGGTGAGGTGTTTATACATGTGTCCTCATCATTGTGGAAGACTTGTGGCTGCCCATCTCGGAGCAGCTTCCCATGCAGTTTTAGATACTCTGTAGAGCTGACTGTGAAAACCTGAAGTTTCCCATGCTGGGATTCAGCTTCATCAGGGTCACTTGTGTCTGAAGCAGTTAATTCTTCATCCTCAGGCTCCTCTTCCTCATCTTCACCACTTTCGGCAAATGCTGCTTTCCTTCTCATTTCCTGGAACAAAGAACAGCCTTCATTTTACCTGTACTCAAAGCAAATGGATTGATCAGCTGCAACAGCTGTGGCTAAAATCTAGTTTAGACACTGGAACGAGCAGTTCTTGTCTTTCCAAGACCTATGTGGTGGCTCAACTACAAGCTGCATTAGGTGCAGCTCTCTGTCCTGTGTTATTCAGAAAGTCACAATGGTAATTTATTACTCAATGTATGACCCTTCTCATGAAATCAGCCAAACAAGAACACATAAGTGCCCTCTCCTAGAGGACATGATTCTCCTTAAAAAGGTGACCTAAACTCTCCTTAGTAGTACATGTAGAAATATCAGATATTCAGACTGAAGTAGCAGTAGCACAAAAACACGTGGATTCCCTTCCACTTTTCGATGAACATCCACTGAATACGTAACAACAACAAAATGCAGATGGTATCCCCGAAGTGCTGTCTCCCTTTCAATAGCGATGGAAGCAGTGTTCCTGTGGATTACTACCTGAAGGCTGTTGTTGAAATCCACCCAAATCTGCTGTTTGGAAAATTTATTTTGAGACTGAACACAAGTAAGACCAATGTCACGAAGTTTCTTATCTTTCTCTCGCTGCACATTACTGATCTAAGTAAGGGAGAAATGAAATGACACCCAGAACAGGGTGACAGACTGTTGACAAAATGCATTGTGTGTGTGGGCATTCCACCAGTTTTGTTGACAAAACCGGGCTTTTGTCAGAAAAACTCTCTAGCGTAGCCATAGCCCTGCACTTTAAAGGAAGGAAAAGAAATCCTGTTGGGATCTCTTTCCTCACAGCTGGAGTCACATAAGGGGAGGCTACACCAGGTCTGGAGACTCTATTCAATAGGCAATATTTTAGAGTTGAAATATTTCTTGGTAATGGGATTCAGAATCTTTTGCCTCTACGTCACCACTCTGTTCATTAATAACTGTACATTGTTGATGGCTGGCTAGTGGCCAGCATGGTCTCAGTTCAGTTTCTAGAGAGCCTGCCAGAAAATCCAAACCGCCATTCTTGGCATCTTTCTTCTCGATCTCAGCAGAGCATTGAAGGAACAGGCAGATGTGAAGACTGAATTGTCCACTTGGCCCAGAAAGATGGTCTCACGAAATAAGGAGGAGGACCATTGGCTGCATAGTGTGTGAGACAGTGGGTGCTTTTGCTGCCTGTGCTGTACCTTGGGAAATCTGGCAAGTTTCATGAGTACTAAACTTATTATAAATAAAATAAGTTCTTCTGTGAAAAATGTTCTGATAATATAATAAAGTGGAATTGTTCTGAAAATGTCATGTACACTGGAAAGCTTTGACCCAAACACAGATGTTTGTTCAAAGTTCCAAAGAGCTTTTGGAGATTTGCCTTCAATTCTCTGATGATTTTCTCCCCACATATAAAGCTTTCTTCTGCAGACACATTAATGATTAAAAGGACCAGTCAAGGCCTCCCTCCTCATAGACTTGTCCCCCAGGTTAAGTGGGACAAACTCATGAGTAAAGCACCAGTGAACGAAGACCCATGCAGGCAAATTCCTCAATCAGTGGTGCAAGGGTTACACTACAGCGATCCTTCAAAAGAACAACAAGAAGTTTTCTGGCACCTTATATTGTTCTCGCAGCAACAGACTAACATGGCTACCTCTCTGATACTTGTCACCCTTCAAAAGAAGCTCTTCTGGAAGATCTTTTCCCCCAGAAACGTCTTTCGAAAGATTGTGGCCACACACAAAAAGCAGATCGAAAAATTGATCTGCCCTTTTGATAGAAAGCGGCTACACAGCCCCAGCCATTCTTTTGGGAGAACGGTCCAGGAAACACAGCGGATGGGGCCACTTGGCCAGCAAGCCCTTCTGGGAGCTCTGGCCAGGTACTCCCTTTAACAGCCCCTCCCAAACACCCCTTCCCTGCACATGCTGAGGCCTGCCAAGCTGACCAAAGTGAAACAGAGCCAGCAGAGGGACCACAACCTGGTAGCCCCCAGCTATGGAGCCACAGCAGCTCCTGGGCCACCACTACCTCCATGCCCTACTCAGGTTGCTGGCCACCGTCTTTGCAGCTGCCCTTCAGCTCTTCCAGTGGCAGAGGCCTCCTTCATGGGCTGAGGAGACCAACCCCTCAGGGTCCCAGCCGCACCCCTACCTAGGGTGATCAGGCTCATCTGGAGCTACCCCACCAGCTCTGACCGGTGGGACTGGCTGGTGATAGATGAGTGAAATGACATGTGGTGGCTTCAGAACTTCCGCATTAGGAAGGAGACCATCCTGGACCATCCTGCAAATGGCTTGCCCCCACCCTCCAGCGGGGGGACACCTGGCTACAGCTCGCCCCCCCCCAGAGAAGCATGTAGCCATCACCATCTGGTAGCTGGCCACCCCAGACAGCTACCGCTCTATGGGATAGCAATTTGGGGTGGGCAAGTCAACCATCAGGGCTATCCTCATTGAGGTAAGGCATGCTTAGCTTGCAGGCCCAGCATGGGGAGGGGGAAAGGGGCTCCCAGGCAAGGGGGACCCTTGGGGTGCTAGAGGTTGGGGCATGGGGGTTGTGAGGCCTATCCCTGGGAGACTGTGACATCATACTCCCACACAGGCCCACTGCTGACAGGGTGGTCTCATGGGAGGCAGGTAGCCAGAGGACTTGGGGGTAGACAAGGGGGCCAGGAGGAGGCAGAGGAGCCTGAGGAGGCCAGGGGCATCCCTTCATGCACTCATGAGTGCGTCTGCTCTCTGTCTCATGCAGGTCGTGAGGGCAATCAATGCCATCCTGCTCCGGAGGGTCATCCACACTGGGGACTGGATGCGGCCATTGCTGGATTTGCTGCCTTCAGCTTCTCCCACTGCTTCGGCAACACCAATGGCACCCACATCACCATCCATGCCCTGGACCACAGTGTGGCCTGCTGTATCAACCACAAGGGCTACCACTCGGTTGTGCTGCAGGCACTGGTGGACCATAGGAGAAGCATTATGGACACCTACAAGGGCTGGTTGGGCTGGGCCCACAACACGCTGGTCTTCTGAAACTCCAGCCTCTGTCAAAGGATGGAGGCGGGGACCTACATCCCCCAGTAGGAGCTCACAGTCAGGGACATCACTATGTCCTTGTGCATGGTGGGGGATGTGGTCTGCCCAGTGCAGCCCTGGCTGATGCAGCCTTACACAGGACACCTGGACCCCACACAGGAGCTGTTCAGCAGATGCCTCGGCTGGGCACGTACCCTGTGGAGTGTGCCTTTGGCCACCTGAAGGCTCAGTTCAGGTGTCTCCTCATGCTCCTGGATGCTGGAGTGCACAATGTCCCCCGTGTTGTGGGGGCATGCTGTACCCTTCACAACATTGTAGAGGGAACGGAAGAGGACTTCCTCCTGGGGTGGATGGATGAAGCCAGTCCCAGGCATGAACAGCTGGGCATGGCCCCTGGCCACCAAGCCCACTGGTACAGGGTGAGGATCCAGGAGGCCCTCTGGGAGAGCTTCACCTGTGGGCCCCAGTGACCCTCCCCTTGCCCCCCTCCACTGGGTTCTCTGGCCTTCTGCCTCATCCCCAGCTGGATGTGTCCTGGCTTGAGGTTCCTGAGGCCACAGCCATCTTGAGTGTCCCTTTGCTGGACTCTGCATTTGAGGGTGGCTGTCTCCATCTCCAGGTGCTTCAGGTCCTTCTCCATCCCTGACTTCTGCTCAGAAGCTGCAGGGGGCTCCTCCACTGCAGTGTCAAGGGGGGTGCAGTGGGGGAGCCGTCCTTGCTCCCAAGAAGGCTGTGGAGCTCCAGGCAGAAGGGGCAGGTGGTGGCCAGGCACTCGGGGCAGGACCCACATCTCTGGCACAGGCATACCCCTGCTGTAGTTCCTGGAGCTTGGAGCATACCTGCTCCATGGTCCGGGAGAGGTATCCCTGGCCTGCCCAACTGCTGGCCAGCTGGCCTTAGGCAGGGGCATTCTGCCTCTTCCTGGTCGTCTTCCTCATCACACCAGAGGCCTAGGAAGTCCCTCAGCTCAGATTCTGTCCATGAGGGGGCCCTCCATTTGGTGGCACAGGTATGCTCCTGGGACCCCTCAGCTGGCTCCCTAGGGGAGTGCTGGGGGTCACAGGGTGGCTGTCTGGCTGTCAGCCATTGTGGGAACATTCACAGCAGGGGGTAGCTGTGAGGGTGTGGTGGTGCTCAGCTCATCTCCTTGCTGCCTTCATGCTCTCAGCTTCCTGCCACGGAGACTACAGGGCTTCCTGTAGCTGGGAGTGGAAGAGGGCCACCAGAAAAAGGCCATGTTCTTTCACAATTTAATATCAAACGAACACATTTTGTGTGTAGCTGCTCCCCGGCTTTTTTTGAAAGAACCCTCAAAATAGATGTAGCCCCAGAGTCTGATTAGACTCATTGGGGATCCATGCGTCTTACTGAAGCATCAGGACCTAAAGCACTGAATACGACTAAGGATGTGAGAACTATGCTCTACACCGATATGGAAAAAAGGCAGCTGGAAATTGCTTCGGTCTGAGAATTACTAGAGTCAGCTGCTTTTGTAGTTCAGTATTTTTACTAAAAATCCCAGGGGTAATGCTAAATTACTTGTAAACAGCAAGAAAAGGAGGATCCATAATGCACTCATATCTTTTCTGATGCCTAAAACTCTTATAAATATAACAAAGCTGCTCTTTTAGAACTGAGAAAGTGCATCAAGGAGTGTTTTAAGACACCATCCTAGACTTGACACAAACCACAAAGACATTTAGAAAGAGCAAAACACGATTTTTCAAAGTAGCAATTTAAAAGAATGCAGCTGAAAGATGGTCTACAGTACTAAATGAACAGTATATACCATCGTTGGCTGTAAACAAACGCTTCTTCTAACTCCAACTGAATCTACAATTCATTTCTAATTATGATGGCTCTTGAAAGAGCACAATGCTGTCTTTCAGATTCCTGTATCTTTTAGAGATAACATCCATTTTTAGTAATTAAACACAAAATAAAACAGTAGCTTGTCTTCTATTTGGATGGCGCATTTCTGCCAGGAAGTGGAATACTTATTACATTTCAGCTGTAATTTATAATAGAGGTAGAAGAAGTGACACACATTTTAATTCCAGGACAGGGTGCAGTGAGCATGTTCTACTTACATGCATTTAAAGTCCTTCAATGAGAGAAAATGGTTGTATAATTCACCTTCATGATGAATGTTATGCAAAAAATAAAAATAAAATAAAATAATCAGACATAGAAATGGCAAAAATCTTCCCTGTTTTTTTTTTCCTGCTGAAACACAGTGATGCCTCTTTGTTCAGATTTTTCTCTGCCTCTGAAATAAAGCTGGATTCTCACTCCATTTTAGGGCACAATTCCAAGCTCCTTATGTGGCCTGTTTATGTAAGGGCCTTATATGTACCCCCCATGGTGGAAGGAGAGCAGGACAAAGACAGACATAATAGGAGGCAATGTATTGGGGTGGGTGGCAGAACAGGGTGAGGAAGAGCAGGGAAACAGCAGAGTACAGTGTGCAGAACTGGTACAACATCCAAAAATGGCCTGTGGAGCAGATCTTGCAGGTGTTCCTTCTGGAACACAGTAGGAGGTGCTCTTTGCAGGCGTAACATGTGTTTGATTTATTAGTATCATCATACCCCATGTTTTAAATTTTCTTTTCATTCACATTAAAGTAGTTAAAAATTTTAAGAATCAGCTACCACTTTAAAAAAAAAACAACCCAACAAATAAACAAAAAGAAGAAGAAAATAGAAGACAATAATTACATACTGTATGTATAATTACATGGACATCGTGATCAGTCTTTGGAGTTAATTAGCTTAATTTCCAGTGACTTTCTGGCATCTAGCCTTTTACAACAGTTGTGTTACTATGTCATTATGCCCCTGCAAAAGTCAGCATATCAGGCTCTCTAGATCATTCATGCCATGCAAGGGAGGATCAATATGCTCAGGCAATATAATGTAGGACTTCCTATCAAACTTTGGCAGGAAATCCTTGGTCTGTGGTAGACTGTTATGTTGATGTCTAGTGTCTCTCTATTCTTGGGCACCAAGAGATTCTACAAACAGAAAAGTAAAGTATACAGACCATCTGATTAAATGTGGCTGAATTTTATGGTTCTTACAGCTACAGTTACTTTTCGTCTCCTGACATTGATATATGTAAAAAGTGTGATGATCTGCTTGTGTACTATTGGCCTTTCCATTTAACTTCCCCATCTTTCTCTTTAAAAAAAGAAAAAACAATGTTGTGATTGACTAACTCACCATCATTTGTACATGAATTTATTTGAATGTGCAACATGCCGTCACATGAACTCACATTTGGATATGGCATTTATATGAATTCACTGAGTCCATACATTTGAATTTTCTCATATGCAAAACATATGTGATCTCACAAACAACACTGTACATACCAAGTTAGAAATTTTATAACGAATACAATTTAGCTGCGTCTACACGTGCACGCTACTTCGAAGTAGCGGCACCAATTTCGACGTTAGGCGGCGAGACGTCGAAGTCGCTAACCTCATGAGGAGATAGGAATAGCGCCCTACTTCGACGTTGAACGTCGAAGTAGGGACCATGTAGACGATCCACGTCCCGCAACGTCGAAATTGCTCGGTCCTCCATGGCGGCCATCAGCTGGGGGGTTGAGAGATGCTCTCTCTCCAGCCCCTGCAGGGCTCTATGGTCACCGTGGGCAGCAGCCCTTAGCCCAGGGCTTCTGGCTGCTTCTGCGGCAGCTGGGGATCTATGCTGCAGGCACAGGGTCTGCAACCAGTTGTCAGCTCTGTGTATCTTGTGTTGTTTAGTGCAACTGTGTCTGGGAGGGGCCCTTTAAGGGAGCGGCTGGCTGTTGAGTCCGCCCTGTGACCCTGTCTGCAGCTGTGCCTGGCATCCCTATTTCGATGTGTGCTACTTTGACGTGTAGACGTTCCCTCGCTGCGCCTATTTCGATGTTGGGCTGAGCAACGTCGAAGTTGAACATCGACGTTGCCGGCCCTGGAGGACGTGTAGACGTTATTCATCGAAATAGACTATTTCGATGTCGCAACATCGAAATAAGCTATTTCGATGTTGGCTGCACGTGTAGACGTAGCCTTTGAGTTAAGAGAACAGCAGTGTTTGAACAATTCTCTAGGCATGAAAAAGCTCCCATTTTTATTTTGCATTAGGACAAAAAGCCCAAGTGGATTTTTTTTCCCTCAAAATTTCTAAAACAATTATTTGTATATTTGCTTTTTACCCAAAAGAGCCAAGTTCCTGAAAAAATTATGGAAATGCTTTCTCAACTGTAACGGCAGCTTCTAAACTTGCTAACACAGAATGTCAAAATCCTTCCCAGTTACTCACCCAAATCTTCCACTGATATCAATGAGAGTTAGATTATAACATAATAAGCATTCGGTCCTAACATAGGAAGAGGATGTTTTTTTATTAAAAAAATATGATGCCATGCTCCTAATGTAAGTCAAGTGCTCAGATATGCCAGGGAATGAAAGATGACATATGTTCAAAGGCATTTTTCCTCTAAGTATTCCTCAGACATTTAAGTTATACAGCACATAATGTAAATGAAACATATGTACCAGGAACAATTAAATGTGGAGCGTTCAGAGTGATCTTGAGAAACAGATTAACTACCTTGAGTTAACTGATCAATGAACATCAGGTAAAACCTTTAGATGCATTTATGTTTGGATTTTTTAAAAATCACCATGTTAGCAAATATACAATAACTAGTGTGTGATAAAATCCAAGTGTGGCTGAATCAGTCTTTAATTTTCATGTATGTATGCGAGCAGGGTGACAACAGAAAAGCTGATAGTTCAGCTTCATCAGCTAACATACCAGCCAAAATGCCTTGTCCACATGAGGATTTTACCGCATAACACATGCTTAAAAAAACAAAAACAAGAAAACCCACCTCTTTGGTGGTTATGCTAATACTACAGTGACCGTTTGACAGATATTGCTTTTGGAAAAGATCTTTCGACAAAACCTCTGTCAACAGATCACATCCACACACAAAAGTCAATTGAAAAAGCGATCTGCTTTGTTGACAGAGAGTGGCTATGCAGCCAGGCTGCTCTCTCGACAGAACAGACGCCAGCACATCATCAGACAGGGCTGCCTGGATGGCAAGCCCTTCTGGGAGCCCTGGCCAGATGTGCCCTTAAAGGGACTGCCCCCACTCACCTTCCCAGCCCAGGCTGAGGCTTGCTGATGTTGTTGAGGGATAGCATAGCTCCTGCAGGGCTCACACGATTTCAGTGAGAGTTTGATCTTTCCAGTTAGCCACGGTGCCACAGCAACCCCCTTGCACTGGTCCCACTCCGAGTTGCTTGAGCACCTGAGCACTCTGATCACAGCCATCCTCCATCTCCTCAGGCGGGGGATGTGACTGCCACCTGTACTGAGACATGCGCACTCGGTGACCCACACCCACCCCCTTGGGTGACCAGGTGGATCTATAGGTACACTACCAGTTCTGACTGGTGGGACTGTTTGGTCATGGGGCAGTGGCTCCAGAACTTTTGCATGAGATAGGACGCCTTCCTGGAGTTCTGTGCCCAGCTCTCCCCAGCCTTCTGGAGGGGGACTCCCAGATGTGGCCTGCCATCCCCCTGGAGAAGTGGGTTGCCATTGCCCTGTGGAAGTTTGTCACCCTGGACAGCTACTGTTCTGTCGGGAACAAGTTCAGCATGCGCAAGTCCACTGTCAGGGCCGTCCTCATACAGGTAAGGTGCTGTCAGACTGCACGCCTTGAATGGAGTGTTAGTGGGGAGAGGGGTCCCACCCAAGGGGAACCTTCAGGGAGTGGGGTCAGGGGTTGGGAAGGGGCCCCCAGGGGACTGTGCCATGCTGTCCCACCCTCACACAGACCTGCTGCCAGGAGCAGCCCCATGAGGGGGGCACCTGGAAAGCCCAGGGGTAAGGAAGATGGAAAGGGGCAGAGGAGCCCGCTGGGGACCAGGGACACTCTTCCTCATGTGTGTGTTTGGTTTCCTCTCCTTGCAGTTAGTGACAGCCATCAACATGCTCTTGCTCTGGAGGGTCATCTGCATCGCAGACCTGGATGTGGTTACGGCCAGCTTCACCGCCCTGGGGTTCCCCAACTGCATCAGAGTGATCAATGGGACCCACATCCCCATCCAGACCTCAGACCACAGTGTGGCTCAGTACATAAACCACAAGGGATACTACTCCATCATGCTGCAGATCCCTGGTTGACCACTGGGGACTGTTCCTTGATGTGTAGGTTAGATGGTCAGGCTGGGCACATGACACCCACATGTTACACAACTCCAGCCTGTGCTGGAGGCAGGTACCTACATCCCCTGCCAGGACCTGGCAGGTGGGGATGTGAAGTTGCCATTCTGCATCTTGGGGGCGCCATCTACTCCCTCATGTCCCAGCTCAAGAGGCCCTACACCGGGCACCTAGACTACACCTAGGACCTCTTCAACACCCACCTCAATCATGCACAGAACCACACAGAGTGTGTCTTCGGGCATCTGAAGGCACGATTCAGGTGCCTCCTGGCTTGGCTGGATGTGGGAGACCACAGCATCCCCCAAGGTGTGGTCACCTGCTGTGCCCTCCACAACATTGTGGAGAGAAGGGGGAGATCTTCCTCCTGGGGTGGAGGGCAGACACTGGACATGTCTATGAACAGCGGGGCACAGCTCCCATCCACCAAGCCCACAGGGATGGGCTGAGGATTGAGGTGGCCCTACGGGAGAGCTTGTCCTGTGGTCCCCAATGACCATCCTCAAGGCACCCCTGCTGGGGGCCACAGGACTGCAGCCCTACCCCATCCCCACTGCATCCTCTCCCTGCACCCACTCACCTCTTCCTGACCTCTCCACAGTAATAAGGGACACGGGGCTGGTGAACAAATAAACTGTTTACTTTAAAATAGAAAAAACTTATGCAAGATAAAAGTTGTGCAAATAACTATTTACATTGTGCAATGATGGATAACTATATACATTGGGAGTTGGGAAAGGGAACTGGGGGCACCTGAACTTGTAGGGCGGGCTTGCAACCTCAATCTAGGCCTCAATCAAGGAAGAAGGTAGGGGGCCCACAACCCCGTGGGGGGAGTAGGACTCCAAATGGCACCAGCTGTGGGATTCCCTACTGCCATAAGTTCAGGGTCCCCATCAGGGCTGGAATGGGGCTGGGAGCATGGGGAGGTATGGGGGTGGGGGGAGTTTGGTGTGGTTGGGCTCAGTGGGGGGAGCAGGCGAAGCTTGGGGGCAGGGGAGCTGGCAGGGTGAGGGGGCCTGGGGTTGCGGGGGGTGGCTGCAGCCAGCAGCCACCATGCCACTTCCAGGACAGCTAGCGGGATGTCCAGCGAAGGCAGGGCAGTGGGGCTGAGGAGGAAGGGACAGAGGGAAGCGACAGTGGCAGGGGGGAGCAGGGTTGGCAGGGGGAGGTAGCTGGGCCAACTGGACCCACCGGATGCTGGTGATGGCATCCAGGAGGGAAATCAGTTGGTCCCAGGCCCGTGACCACCTCTCCCATTCCCACAAAAGCCACTCCCAGTCCTTCTGCAGCTGCTGCTCCAAGAGGTCGATCTGCCTCCTACGTAGGTCCTACTCTGGTGGTGGTGGGGTGCGGGCTCACTCTGGTGCTGCTCCTGGGTTGTCCAGCTGTGCTCCCTGGATAGGGCTGGCCGGCCCTCAGATGGTGCAGCTGTAAGGAAGACAGAGAGAAGGGATGGTGAGTCTTTCACACAACATAGCCTCTAAGGACCTGGCCCCCTGTGAGCAGCAGGCCCCACCCCCAGGCTGAGGGATGGGGGTGTCCCAGGAGCACAGGCATGTGTGTCCTGCACAGTGGGCCCTGCTGCAAAGGGACCCTGCAGTGCCTGTGGGACTGGGATGAATGCTGCGCACCTGCTGCCCCACCGCTTGAAGGGCTAGTGGCCCCTGGGTGTGTCTGGCCACAGAAGGATCCCTGCATGGGTGCCAGGTGTACCAGGCACAACCTGGCCCTCCCCGAGGTTCTCCCACATGCATATTGCTCGCGATGCTGTGCATGGGGGCAGGTGTTGCTTGCTGGCTGTGGGCATGCCTGTGAGCCAAGAGCCTCACTCCTCGATGGCGTGTCTAGGGTCGGGCTGTCACCTGTGCGGCTGGCCTGCTCCCAGCCATGGTCGGGGCAGGCAGCCCACCCTTCCCTGGGGCTCACACAGTCCTCCATGGGGCTGGCAGCAGGCTGGCACCCATGCCCAAGTGTTGCCTGCTGGGCCAGCTGGGACACCCTGCCTTGCACATGGTTGCACGTGCTGGGACCACAGCATGGGGTCTCACCTGAACCAGCCTGGTGAGGCTTATGGTATGTCCCGTCTGCACCCTCCCCCCTGCACCCTGGGGTGTGTGACCTGTGGGATACTCACAAGAGGGTCTCTCAAAGAGGTCTGGAGATGCCTGGGTTGTTGCCTCGCTGGAGGGGCCTGAGTCCAGGGTGATGACAAGTGTTCCCTGGATGGACTTGGGGTCCATCTTGGGCTCTGGCTGTGCACCTGATGGGGTCCCCAGATGCCCCTGCTCCAGTGGCAGGGGGGGGGGCCTCCTCCACCATGTCAACAGCTGCTGTGCGGGGGGCGCCATCCTTGACCTCCAGGAGTTGTTGCAGTTCTGCGTAGAAGTGGCAGGTGGCTGTCCCTGCCCTTGACCTGTGCTGTGCATCCCGGGCCTGCACGTTCCCCATTGAGCTCTTTGACCTTGGCCCACACCTGCTTCAGGGTGCAGGCAGGATGTTCACTGTTGGCCAGAGCTGCAGCAAGGCATGCATACCGGGGGCACTGTGCCTCTTAGCACTGGGGTCAGCAGGTCCTGCAGCTCTGGGCTGGGCCATGATGGGGCTTGATGTTTGCTGCCCCAGGGTGGGTCCTGGACCCCCCTGGGCTGTTCCCCAAGGGCTCTGGGGGGTCTCAGGGTAGCTGGCTTTTGGCCGTCACTGGTGGTATGTGGCTCTGAGGGCATGTTGGGTAGCCACTCAGCACACTTCTGCTTGCATGCACTCAGCTTCCTGCTATGAGGTTTCCAGGGCTCACTGCAGCTTTACAATTGGTTGGAGGCAGAGAACATAGCGCTGTGATTGCTGTGGCCAGGGTGATCCCCCTGTCCAGCTGGGCAGTGCTATGGAGGACCACTCTGTTGACAAAAAAGCCCCTCCCAAGCATCCACACTCTTTTGTCGACAGAATCTGGCTCGTGGGGGAGAGGCAGACGGCTGTCGACGAAAGTGCTGCATTCAGTCTACATACTGTCGACAGAATGCATTTTTAGTGTGGACGCACGGCAAGTTTTTTTTTGACAAAACTCTCTAGTGTATATGTAGCCAGTGAGGGCAAGGCCTTATTATGGACACAGATACAAGAAAGAGTAGACAAAAGGAGAGTTTGTAAAGTAAAGCTAAAAACACACAGATCAAAACAAGTTGATAAAATCAATCATATCAGGTCTTCTTCAAAAGGACAAAAGCAAAAGAAGGTCACAGACCCCATTTTCCTCTCTTTTGCAGTTTGAGATTAAAAACAGAAGGAGGAACAGAAAGAATTTTGGAAGCTAAATAAAGCTTACATGAGCCTGGATTTTTTCCTTCACTTATACAGACTGCAGCTGCAACACAGCGTTTGAGTTACCATAAAACTTATCAGGAAGAAGCATAATGTCCATCCCTGTACTCCTTAGGGACTCAGTCAAAACTCCGACTGAAGCCAGGCAGTTTCTCTAGAGTGACCACAGGTAAAATTTTAAAAAGTGCCTTAGTAACTGGTTGCCCAAGCCTGTAGTCTTTAGGCTCCAAGTCACGTAAGTACTTTAAAAATTTGCTCAGTAGGATGAGTTAATAAGTTTTTCCAGTGTGGTATTTTTTTGTCCCCCATTTAATAGCCTCTCAAAAGACAAGACTGCTTAAGACGGAGTTTTCTATACATTTCAGCCTCACTTCTGCAAGGTAACTAACATTTCTAGCAAGGTGTTTCGCAATCCCTAGCCTCACTGATTGTAAGGGGACGTAGCCAGTCCCACTTTTTGGATTGGGTTCCCCCACACAACCGCTACAGATCAAATGCTTGAGGAATTTATTAGAACCATTTTGTAAAAATAAAACCTTTTTTTCAGGGAAAACTGCACAACTTTCACTTTCAGGAAACGTATTGGTGGACATAAAATCCATTGCATATTCTAAGGCACTGAAACATAAATATGGTTGTAATAGTTCTTAACTGTGCTATATTTTGTATTAAATAATCTGGCTGTATGAAAAGTACCTTAAAATATGGTTGCACTCAGTTCCCACTATGCTTCTAGCATGAACAATTATGATCCAAAACCAGCAATACTTGCCACCTGTATAGACCATATAATGATTATTTTAGAAGCAAAATTTACTTGGGAGTTAAAACCCTGGATAGTAAATATTCATTAGGCACTTAAATTATTGTTTTAAAACAGCTTTTGTGATGTGGAGGGCATGTTTTTTGTCAGCTGCTCAATATTTATTTTAAATGTATTAAACCATGTCAGAAATATTCATTGCACGAAAACCTTTTTATGTTTGAGTGGATTAAATTTACAAGTCCAAATTAATGCTATAAATTACATTTACATAATTCACTCTCCACAAAGCAGGATTTGTTTTGCATGTGTATCTGCTAATATATGCATTGAAGAAGAAAACACAGCTCTGTATTGTTGCCCACACTGCTAATTTGGCCTAAGCGGAGTTTATAAACCATTTCCGCAACCTCTGGTTGTACAATCTTTTTTTCTGTAGCTATATTTCACAATTAAGAATTAGGTACATGTGTTCTCAAACAAGCAAGGACCTTGCTAAGTAAACTCAAGCATCTCTCTGTGTGGCTCTTAGAACATAATAAGGCTTAAAAAGCAATTATTAGTAGTTTGCTTATTACTATAAACAAGGAAAGGGAACTGGGGAGAAGGGAAGTAATTGAACAGAAGGCTAGACACTCATGTCTTTCCTTGTTGATTTGAAACATCCGCAAGAAATAACAAGCTGAGCACAAATTCTTGTTAGTACAAACATTTTTTTAAAGTTGAGATTTTCAAAGCCTAAGTGAAATTTTAGTCGCACACATCTACTGAAATTAATGGGAGATGTGTGGTGAAATCCAAGGTAGCTTTGACAATATCCACCCAAAGTTTTATAGTAAACCCCAGTGGCTGAAAACAAGTTGATGCATGTGTGATGTGTTTAACTGTTGTGCAAAATTCAATGAAGCACTTCTAGCCACATACGTTTTCTGGTTTTGAAAGCATGACCTATGAGGAAAGATTAAAAAATAGTTTCATTTAGTCTGGAGAAGAGAAGATCGAGAGGAGACCCGATCACATTTTCAAGCATATAAAAAGTTGTGACATGAAAGCTGCGTCTACACTAGCCGGCTATTTCGAAGTAGCCGTGCCAACTTCAAAATAGCGCCCGCCGCGTCTACACACAGCGGGCACTATTCGAAGTTGAAATCGACGTAAGGCAGCGAGACGTCGAAGTTGCTATCCTCATGAGGAGATCGGAATAGCGCCCTACTTCGACGTTGAACGTCGAAGTAGGGTACGTGTAGACGATCCGTGTCCTGCAACATCGAAATAATGGGGTCCTCCATGGTGGCCATCAGCTGAGGGGTTGAGAGACGCTCTCTCCAGCCCCTGAGCTCTATGGTCTCCGCTTGCAGCAGCCCCTTAAAGCTCCCCACCACCTTATTTCCTGTGCAGGAAGCTGAGAGCTTGTGCAGGCAGCAGCACAGCCACGTGCACAGCCTGCACATCTCTCTGCAGCCCCAACCCACCACCCTGCACCCCATGGCAGCCAGCCAGCCCCCCAAGCACCCACAGGGCACCCCCCCCCCAAGGGAACCCAGGGCTCCCAGACTTCCAGCCAGAGGGGGAAGAGGCAGCGGGTACCCTCCTGGACAGAGGCCGAGATCCGGGACCGGCTAGGGCTCTGGGGCGAGGAGGAGGTGCTCCAGGTAATGGGGAGCAAGAGGCGGAACACGGATGTGTTTGCTCGGCTGGCCGAGGGCCTGGCTGCCCAGGGTCACCCTGCCCGCACTCCTGACCACGTCAGGAGTAAGGTGAAGGGGCTGCGGCAGGGTTACCCCCGGGCCCTGGACGAGGCCAGCTGATCTGGAGCCGCCCCCGCCACTTGCCCCTTGTACAGGGAGCTCAGGGAAATCCTGGGCCCCCAGTACACCTCCTCCCCCCGCCACCCTTGACACATTGGCCGACGAGCCCCAGCAGGCCCCGGAGACGGAGACCACCCCGGAGGCCAGCCCTACACCCCAGGGGCCCCCCCAGGACCCCACCCCTGGAACACCGGAGGAGGAGGAGGGGGCCTCCAGCGATGGGGGCCTCCAGATCACCCTCCCCTCCTGCAGCTCCAGCAGGGTGTCCGCCCAATGGCTGTCCCTCGACCGTGGGAGCGGAGCGTCAGGTATGTACCCCCTGGTGCACAACCCCGGGGTTAAGGGGCGGGGACAAGAGACATGACCACGGCCCTCCACACACCCAGATGACCATGGCCTCGAGGACAGCAGTGGCATGTCCCTCAGAAGAGTCCATCAGCCCCTGCACCCCAACAGGACAGTGTCATGTCCCATCCCTGGGGATGGGGGGAGCGGAACCTAGGGTCCCCGGGGGGGGTTGGACACCCATCATCATCATCATCATCATCTCCGGGGGACGGGGATGGGGAACCAGCAGCAGAGGGGTGCGGGGACAAGGGCCACGGGTCAGGGCCCAGACTAACGGCTGTCTCCACTCTTCTTCCCCCCTGTGTTCCGCAGCTGCACCATCGGAGGGCCCGGAGAGCACCGGCGTGGCGTCTGTCATCCCGGAGAGCCCACTGGGGCCATCCCACCAGGCCAGACCCTCAGCGGAGCATGGACCAGCCCAAGGACGAGCCCGACAGAGGCGGCGCCATCTGCGGGCATCCACGGACCCCCAGCTGCTCGCCACCCTCCGGCGTCAGCTGGAGGTGTCCGAGCGGCACCTGCAGGTGGAGGAGCGGCGGCTCCACCTCCAGGAGCAAGCACTGGCCTGGCATCAGGAGGCTTGGGGGGCCTTCATGCGCACGTTCGATGCCATCGCGCAGCACTTGGCCCCCCCCAGCACTCTGCCCGCCATCCCTCCACCATCGGCCGTCCTGGGGCCTGCCACCGAGGGGGACCATGGGCCTCTGGACACCGCCCAGTCATACCTGTTGGTTCTCCTGGCCCCCATACAGCCTCAACCAGGCTGCCGGCCGAGACGTGGGTCGCGCCCCCCAAACACCAGGCGTAGGACAATAGGTGTGCGTGGCCGAGGACGTCGCCCCCCCCAAGGCCCCCTCCTTTGGACTCATTCCTCCCATGTTGGTGTAAATAGTTTTTGTTTTACCCCTGTTTTATAACTGCCCCCCCATGTACATAGTTCCGCCCTTATTCTTCTGTTTTTCATATTATTAATAATATAAAGGGTTGCAGGGTTTTGTTTAAAATTTCCATTTTTTTATTGTACAGAGGTGTGGGGGTGTGTGTTCTCAGGTTCCCTGTGGTGTGGGCGTGGGGGCAGGGAGTGTTGTGGAGGATGGGGAGGGGTGCAGTGGGTGGCTCACCCGCAGCTGGCCCTGCCAGCATTCACCCTGAAGCCTGGTCAAAATGGGCCTGCAGGGCTTCCCGGACCCCCTCAGGGTCAACCTGGTGACTGGGGCAGCGGATGGCTGGACGTCGGCCCTGCCAGCCTCCACAGCCCAGCCCTGGAAGAAGGCCTCTTCCTTGCTCTCCACCAGGTTGTGGAGTGCGCTGCATGTGCCCACAACCTGGGGGATGTTGGTGAGACCTGCATCCAGGCGGGTGAGGAGACACCTCCAGCACCCTTTGAGGCAGCCGAAAGTGCGCTCGACCACCTGGCGCGCATGGTTCAAGCGCACATTGAACCGCTCCTGGCTGGCTGTGACATGGCCCTTGTTAGGGTGCATGAGCCAGGGCCGGAGGGGGTACGCCGCATCTGCGATGACGCAGAGGGGCATGGTGGTGTCCCCCACAGGGATCTCCCACTGGGGGATGTAGGTCCCCGCCTCCAGCCGGTGGCACAGGCCTGAATTTCTGAACACCTGGGCGTCGTGGGTGCTGCCAGGCCAGCCAACATAAATGTCCAAGAGGCGGCCCCGGCTGTCCCCCAAGGCCTGGAGGACCACCGAATGGTATCCCTTCCTACTGAGGAAGTGTCCTCCGCTGGGCTCTGGGGCACAGATGGGGATATGGGTCCCATCCAGAGCCCCAAAGCAATTTGGGAAGCCCAGGCTGGCAAACCCCGCGATGGCAGCATCCAGATTCCCAAGCTGCATGAGCCTGTGGAGGAGCAGGGCATTGATGGCGCGGACGACCTGCAGGGGAAGGACATGAGAGAGCACCGGTGAGGGGTGTGCAGGGTGTGTCTGGCCCTCCCCCCTGGGCTCCCCCCCCGGCCTCCTCCCCTTCCCCGTGGGTCCTCTTACCTCCATGAGGACAGCCCCGACGGTGGCCTTGCCCACGCCGAACTGCTGCCCTACGGATCCGTAGCTGTCTGGAGTGGCCAGCTTCCAGACAGCAATGCCAACCCGTTTCTCTAAGGTGACGGCACGTCGCATGGGGGTGTCCTGGTGCCGTAAGGCAGGGGTGAGCCACTGGCAGAGCTCCAGGAATGTCGGCCGGCTCATTCTGAAGTTCCGGAGCCAGCAGTCATTGTCTCACTTGCCAAGCACCAGCTGCTCCCACCAGTTCGTGCTCGTGGGGTATCTCCACAGCCGGCGGTGTGTGCGGCGGGGGGTGGGCTGGGAGGGCAGCAAGGTCTGGGGCTGCTTCCTCATCCCCCGAGGACAGCTCATCTTCCTGAAATAAAAGATGGTCAGCTGCCTCCTGCATGGCACTGAGCAGGGCAACCACTGCTCCTCCAGGGGCGGGTGTGTGGACCTCTGGTTGCTGCTGCTGCTGCTGCTGCTGGGGGTCCATGCTGCTTCCACGGGATGTGCGTGTTTGTGGCTCTGCAGACTGCGTGCTGTGCAGGCTGAGTGTGTCTGCGAGGGGCCCTTTAAGGGAGCGGCTAGCTGTTGCCCCGGAAGCGCTAGTCTGCCCTGTGACCCTGTCTGCAGCTGTTCCCGGCACCCTTATTTCGATGTGCGCTGCTTTGGCGTGTAGACTCTCCCCTGCAGTGCCTACTTCGATGTAGTGCTGTCCAACGTCGACGTTGAACGTCGACAGCACCAGCCCTGGAGGATGTGTAGACGCTATTCATCGAAATAGCTTATTTCGATTTCACTACATCGAAATAAGCTATGTCAATGTAGCATCCCAGTGTAGACGTAGCTGAAGAGTGGACAAGTTGTCCTCAATAGCCTCTGAGGAGAGGTAGGACAAGCAGCAATGGGTTTAAACTGCATCAAGGGAGGTTTAGGTTGGACATTAGTCAAAGAGGTTCCTTACTACCAGAGTGGTTAAGCACCAGAACAAATTGCCTAGGGAAGTTGTCAAATCTCCGTCATTGGAGGTATTTAAGAACACCTATTGGTAATGTTCTAGTTATCACTTAGTCCTGTGATCAGCGCAGAGGACAGGACTAGAGGGCTTATTGAGGTTCCTTCTAGTCCTACACTTCTATGATTCTGTGACAATGATATAGTGTCATTAATCCTCCAGTGCTGTCCCACAATTGCTCTGAACCCCTCTTCCTTGCCATCTGATCTAATCACTATTTCTTGACTGGAAGGTGCCTACCATTGGAAATTGGACTGCAGTATATTCTTGCCATCTGAGGCACATGTAGCTGCTAGTAGGAATTGCACACTGCTCGCATAGTTCACTGCATTTTGAGAATAGCTTTTAAGCAGGCTTCATACTTTCAGTATGCTCTAAGCTAGCTATAGGCAGCTAACCAGGTAGTTACTGTGGATTTCTGGTGCCAGGATAGCAAGACCCATGGTACTGAAGCAAGAACCAAAATTCAAATATTTACAATACTATCAAATTTCTAAAAAGTTATGGGACAGCAGTGCAGGGAGAAAATTAAAGTAATTAAGAAACAGTACAGAATAGCCAAGTACCATAGCTCCCAGGCCAGTGATTCCACAATGATGTGCCCATACTATGATGAGATGTCATTGGCAGCACTCCAAGTACGGAAGCCCATTTTGAGATGTGGCCAGTGTTTAAAGCATCTCGGTATGTTAGGTGGGTAGTAGGGAGCATACAGAGCCAGAGGATGGTGAATTGGAGCAGTTGGAACTATCTGCAGAGTCTGAAGTCCTATTCATGGGGGAGTCCAAAATGGCAGAAAGACTTGAGATAGATGGGCCAGAAGATCTGGCGACGTAACCTTTTAGATGTGTGCTGTCATTCTGGGTTATTGGGATGGGGGATATTACAATGAGGGAGGGAACTGGGGAGGGGGGTTCACCTGCTAAAGACCAGTGTCTATAACTGTTTGTAGAGATATTACAAAATGGAGTGTGAGGTTTTGTTTAAGTAATACAGTGAAATCTGCAGAGGATCTGGAATAATGGCTCTGAGAGGTGTGAACTGTTGTGCTAATCTTAGGCATTAACTGAGACTTCCAATGATCATGATCTAGATATCAACTATGTGATTATGTCACTACTGAGAATCCTGTGAAAAGAGAGATTGATCTGCCCTAGCCACTTACTATACTGTACTTTTCATTTTGGTGGCTCAAGAGGATGGCACTTGGGGCGCATATCACCATTTTTTAAATAATTTCTTCTCAGTATGACCCATGGAAGCAAACGACCAAAGGGGAGCAGAGCCCACGGGGTACCTGAGATTCACCAAAGAAATCAACACTGCCGAGCTCATCAGGGCATCTAATCACTCTTCCAGTGAGCCACCACACACAGTGGTGTGATCTGGTAGTGAATATGAGGGCTGGCTTCTCCTCTCAATCCTGGAAGTTGCCTGCAGCTTCAGAAAGACAGAACTGCATTGATTACACTAAGTTCCCATTTCTGAGCTTCTCTTTGCAAAGATGTAAACATTTATAGTAAATGAAAGTTTGGATTTTCATATCGGCTGGGCGGAACCCTATGCCTTAATGTTGACCTGGCCGAGGCCGTAGCCACCCCTCCAAAGGTAGAAAGCCATGACAAGAGGAGACCAGCTGAGCCCATGTCATCATATTTTAAACAGCACCATTTACTTTGAGTGACATCTCACGTGGTATCTCAGCTGGGCATAGCCTGGCTTGAGGGATGAACTTTCCTCCCATTTGCCCTTTGACGAAACAAACAAAGCAAGCAATCTGTTGCGTCATGTCTTTTAGAATATAAGCTCTTTGGCACACAGGCTGCCAGTTACCATACAGTGGGGATAGTTTTTGCCACACTTGTCATTTTTCCATTATTCCTGGTACCATATTTCATCATTCATCTCTCTCGATACTTCAGGATATTAACCCAGATCTACTTACATTTTGTGGACAGCAGTTTGTAGCTTATGCTCTCCTTTCGGGGGAGCCATCACTGAAGACTTAACTCAAGCTTCTACTCCAGTGTTGCCCCTAACTTCCTTCTTAGTCCTTCTGACCAGAGCATGGTGGTGCTTTAAACCTGGGCTAGTTAGCTGATCTTGTGCTATGGGCTAAAAGCTGTCTATTTTCCAATGACGATTCAGGCTAAAGCACTTGAATGCTAATAGTCCTCCAATGCCTTCTCAAAATTAATTTCTACTGGGTGCCCAGAAGGACAGACAAGCTTTTGCACAATAGTCTCAGAAAGAATCCCAGAGTGGCTCAGCTTGCCGCAACACAAAGAACTGTGGGATATGCCCTGTGTCATCCCGGAAACACATGGGATAGAATACAATAACTCAGACATGCTGTTTTCAGTGTGGCTGCTCACACCCAGGCCAGACTAGCTGCTCAGACAGCCGTGTCAATTACTGAAGTGAACTGCAGTGAAAACATAATCATTTGAAATGAATATCTGGAGTTCCTAAAGTTAAATCCTCTGAGGACTTAGGAACTTCCCCAAAATGCCCGGTATGTTCAGCAGAAATGAGAGAATTATCTATTCCATTTATAGAGTTAGAAACTGTCTACACTTGGAATTAACAGAATAGTTATTTCAGGATAAGAGTATCCACCAGGAGGTTTACACTGAAGTAATTATTCCAGAACAGGTAATTTGCTACATTGTCAAGTATAGACAAGGTCTTAGTGAGACCATTAGAAAGCATCTTGAAACTGCCATGGCAGCCACAGATTACTTTCTAATTAGTCTAATCATAAATATCCCTGGATACAACTTAAAAACACAAATACACTTAGGCTGCCATGACACTTTGGGTCAAGTTAGCAGTTGCATGCATTTAAGGACTTAATTTGGCCATCTTCAAAAAAAAAAAGGGGGGGGGCAGCAAGTTACTCAAAGAGACCAAAGACACGTAATTCAAAATTAAGCTGCCCCATAATTCATGTTGTTACCAATACACTTAACTCAGAAATAACTGACATGTTGCAGTTCTTTATTAGTGTGCATTAGCTGTGGCTGATTAGCCACTGGGCCAAGAGGGCCCATTCCCAGAGGCCCTGCCCAAATGGGGGTGGGGGTGGGTTCCATTAAAAAAACAGGCGTTCCCAAGCCTTGAGCCACTCCTCAGCACTCCTGCTGGGTTGGGGCATGGGGGCTTGCCCTATTCCATCTGCCCTTTGGGGCATAATGAGGCAAGCCCCTGAATCCATTTCCCCAGCAGAAGTGTTGATGAGGGAGGGCAGTGGGACTGCACAGGGCCCCCACTTACTCTGGCCCAGGGCCTACAAACTCCCAACTTGCCTCTTGGTGCTGTCGTCTCTTTCCTAAGCATTACTAACATTTTTGTTTGTGATTAACAATAGGGTATTTCCTGGATGGTAGCAGTGTGTTCATTTTAAAACGCTTTAAATCACTCATTTCTATATAAATAGGAATGGACTTCAGTAGAAGAACCCTCTCTTGCTCCCATGGCAGTGAGTGTCAAAACTCGAATTTGGCTTTAGTAGGGCTAAGATCCAATTATTAAATTGTAAGGTTTATGTTATGAAGAGTTGATGGCAAACTTGGGGTTGGAGGAGGACAGGAGTACTTACAGATTAACAAAATGTATGTTTTGAATAAACCCTTAGCAAACATTTTGAAATGCTGCATTTCTTAGGAGTCAAAATCTGATAAGCTCAGAACATTTATGAAGTGCTTCTCCTGGAAATATTCTGAGATTTCCTTATTTCTCACCCTTTTCTGTGCAGGACATATTGACTCAAGTTGGCCCTTGTCAAGCACTCATTTCAATAGCTTCTGGCCAATAATTATATCAATTGCTTGTTTGTTCTTCCCTCTTGATGCCTATTGGGAAAAATGTAATATTTTGGAACCCAATAGTTCTGTTCAGACAATTCAGGCAAAAGTTGGTTAACGAAACCAAACACATTTTCTATTACTTGTACTATCTCTGAGCATACAGAGAGTCATTTCATCTACCTGGTTTCATGATGTCATTCAACTTGTCTGATCCCCAGCTTCAACTTTGCTTTGTTAATGGCTCTCTTTTCCCTCTTGGAAATGAAGAATCCCTCTCTCAATAAGATTTCTGGCAGCTAGGAATGGACAGTGGGCACGAATAGACAAAATGGAGTTTATCTCAGGCTTTAAGGTGAAAGGTTTACACTCTACAAGAAGTGGTCAGAGTTTTCTGGGTCAGTAATACAGCTGAAGCATTGTGCCTTTCCCCTTGCCTCTTCAGTGCAGCTTAATATTTTCTATCTCAACTCACTTTGCTATATTTTGTTAAACACAATTGCACTGATTGCTTCAGAACATTTTAGCATCACTTTACACCAAGCTGTTCCTGCTGTTTTATGTAGGAACACATAATGTATCAACTACGAGTCGTACATTTCTCATGCTAAGAATCAACAAAGTCTATTATCTTTGTCACGTTTGGCACCTGTGGATGCTTAGATAAGTACATGGAGGAGCAGGAAACTGTGGGGCTGCATAGGAACCTTCAGAAAATAATTGGATCTTTTTTTTCTAAACCCTTCTGAGCCAAAAACGTATCCTTTCTGTGGAAAACTCATCAATTAAAAAAAGCAAATAAATTGCAGAGAAACTCATGAGGAAAATCCAAATTCATCATATGAACATCTGAACATTCTCTCCTAAAAAACGTTTCAGTTACAGGAGTTCTGAAAAGGTTTATTTTTGTGCTGGGGAAACTCCACACATGCACAGAGGTGGCTGGCCTCCTCCAGCCAAGACTGTCATGTTTTGTCTGCTGAAACATGATCCAGGAAGTGCAGCTTGCCTTTAGCAGATGCCTGTGTGACATTTGTAGTCTGAATTTGTGTGATTAAATAAAAAGAAGCTTTTCCAATGCCCATCTTAGAAGAGTTCTGCATCCTGGAATCCAGCCCAAGATCAGAGGGAGCAAGAGAGTTTGGATTCTCATTGCATTTTGCTGAATTTATCCTCAACAGATAATCCACAAATGTGAACATCTCTTGGTTTCTCACTCACATGTCTGGTGCCTTGTAATGTGAGGAGGGCAAACTCATGAGAGCTTTCATTACCATGCCATGTTTTCCAACGTTCTTTTCATTTCATGTTTTGCATGTCTGATCTGTGTCCAGAAACATTTTTAACTCCTTTATGCTCAGGTGTCAGATAGTGTTTTGAAATCTGGAACTATCCAAATTTGTTTTTTTAAAACCATATCTCACCCCCCAAATAACTTGTCTTAGGGTGGATCTACACTAGCCGGCTACTTCAAAGTAGCCAGCACAATGTCGAAATAGTACCCGTCGCTTCTACACACGCCGTGTGCTATTTCGACGTTGAAATCGACGTTGGGCGGTGAGACGTCGAAATCACTATTCTCAGCCAAAGATGGGAATAGTGTCCTACTTCGACAATGAACATTGAAGTAGGGTGTGTGTAGATGATCCGTGTCCTGCTACTTCGAAATAGTGGGGTCCTCCATGGCGGCCATCAGCTGAGGAGTTGAGACACTCTGTCCAGCCCCTGCGGGGCTTTATGGTCCCTGCATGCAGCAGCTTTTAAAGCACCATGGACCCGAATTGCCTGTGGCAGGAAGCTGAGAACGTGCAGGCAGCTTCCCTCTACAGGCCCTGTACAGGCCCCGACCCATCCACCCACCACCCATGGCATTGAGCCAGCCCCCCGAGTGTCCCCAGGGCTCCCCTCCTGAGGGGACCCAGGCACCCCTGGCAGCCAAGCGGGGGGCCAAAAAGAGGTGGGGCTCCTCCTGGTCGGAGGCCGAGCTCCAAGACCTGCTGGGGCTCTGGGGTGAAGAGGAAGTGCTCCACGTGATGGGGAGCAAGTGGTGGAACGCAGAACGCAGAAGCATTCGCCCGACTGGCCGAGGGCCTGGCTGCCTGGGGTCATCCTGCCCACACTCCGGATCACGTATAGAGTAAGGTGAAGGAGTTGCGGCAGGAGTACACCCGGGCCTGGGACTCGGCCAGCCGGTCTGGGGCTGTCTCTGCCACTTGCCCCTATTACAGGGAGCTCAGGGCCATCCTGAGCCCCCGGGACACCTCCTCTCCCCTGGCCACCCTTGACACCATGGCTGATGAGCCCCACCAGGCCTCGGAGCTGGAGTCCGGCCCGGAGGCCAGCCCCGCATCCCAGGGTCCGCCCGAGGAGCCCCACCTCGGGACAGCGGAGGAGGGATCCAGCAACGAGGAGCGGGGGCTCCTGATCAACCTCCCTTCCCGGAGCACCAGCTGGGCATCTGCCCACCGGGCTTCCCCCAACCGCAGCAATGGACGGTCAGGTATGTACCCCACAGGGCAGGGGCACCAGACATGACCGGGAGCCTCACACCCCCCCAGTGGACCCCAACATGCAACCGCCCCGCCACAGCATGGTCCCAGGATGGTGGCACGGCCATCAGTGCCCGTCAGCACCCACACCCATGGACAGCAATGTGCCTTAACCCCGGGGGCGGGGGGACAATGCTATGGGGACAGACAACAGGGACATCACACCCACCGACAGGGACGGAGACCCAGCACCCAAGAGGGGGCGGGGGGAATGGGCCACAGGCCAGGGCATGGTACTAACAGCCTTCCCCTCCCTTTCTCCCTTTCTGCAGCTGCACGATCCGACGCCCCCAGCAGCCAGGCACCCTCCATCGTCCCCAACAGCCTGCCAGAGGTCAGCCACCGCCAGCGCCCAGAGACACCCCCAAGGCCAGCGGGATGGTCCAACCACCCTGGGGATGGCCCCTGTGGACCCCCAGCTCCTGGCAGCTCTCCGGCGGCAGATGGAGGTGGTGGAGGAGAGACTCCGCTTCAACAGGGAGGAGTCCACCCGGCGGCGGGTGGCATGGGAGGACTTCATGGGAGTCTTCTGGGACATAGCTGGGTCAATCCAGGAGGCCGTCACCCGGCTCCCACCCCCCGCTACCCTCTGGGCCGCCCTCCCTGCCACTCCACCCGTTGCCACCCTGTCTCGCTGCTTGCTGCCCCTCCTGCCAGCTCCCCAGGACCACAGCCCACTGGGGCTGAAGACCGGCCAGTGGAGGCATCCTGGACATACTTGCCAGTCCTCCCAGCCCCCAGCCAGCCACTCCGGGAACTGCAGACACGGGGGGGAGGTCGCGAGCTGTACCCGCCGGGGGTCGCACCCCTCTACCCCCACCCCAGACTGATGGGCCAACGGCCAAGCCGTCTGCTGGGACCCCATGTATATAGTTGTCCCCCTTTGTATATTGGTTGCAGTTTCTGTTGTACACAAAACGAAGTTAGCAGTTTTCAAAAAAAAAAAAAAAAAGGTTTATTTTCCAAATAACTGGAGGCGTATGCTTGTTGGGGGGATGGCGTGCAGGTGGTGGGGGCAGTGTGTGGGCATTGTGGGCTGTGTGTGGAGGGGTCCTCTGGGGAAGGCCAGGGAGGTGCTCAGGGGTCTCCCTGATCGAAGTGGGACCACAGGGCCTTGCGGACCCGTACCCCTTCATGGTGGGCCTGGCGGCTGGGTGCGGCAGCTGGTGGGGGGAAGCCCATGCCGGCGTCGACTGCCCACCCCTGGACGAAAACCTCCCCCTTGTTCTCGACAATGTTGTGGAGCGTGCAGCATGCCCCACAACCTGGGGGATGTTCTGGAGGCTGACATCCAGTGGGGTAAGGAGGCACTGGCAGCGGCCCTTCAGACAGCCAAAGGTCCTCTCCACCACCTGGCAGGCATGGTTCAGGTGGGCGTTGAACCACTCCTGGCCGGCGTTGAGGTGGCCGGTGTATGGACACATGAGCCAGGGCTGGAGGGGGTAGGCTGCATCCGCCACGAGGCAGAGGGGCACGGTGGTGTCCCCCAGAAGGATCTCCCTCTGGGGGATGTAGTTCCCCGCCTTCAGCCGGCAGCACAGGCCCGAGTTCCTAAAAACACGGGCATCGTGTGTGAAGCCGGGCCAGCCCACGTACACGTCCTGGAAGCGGCTCTGACTGTCCACCATGGCCTGCAGAACCACGGAGTGGTCGCCCCTTTGGGTTATGTATCTTCCTCTGCTGTGGTCTGGGGTGCGGATGGGGATGTGGGTCCTGTCCAGGGCCCCAAAGCAGTTTGGGAACCCCCTGGCAGCAAATCCAGCAAAGGCTGCGTCCAGGTCCCTGAGTCGGACGACCCTCTGGAGCAGCATGGCATTGAGCGCACGGACCACCTGTGGGAGGGAACACAGGTGCCCATGAGGGTGTGCAGGGTGCCCGAGGGCCCTCCCCACAGGCCCCCCCCTCCCAGGCACCTCCCCAGGTACCCTCCTGCCCAGCCCCTCACTCCCCGTCACCCCTCCCTTCCCAGCCCCACACCCAGCCCCTCTGCCCCCCAGTGGGTGCGTGCCTGGGCCTCCTTACCTCCATGATGACAGCCCGGGGAGGGCTCCTCTGGCAGGAGCCACTGGGTGACCTCCCAGGCAGCACCTAGCAGGGTGCTTGCCCCCTGGATGACTACCTGCCTCCTCTTCCTGCTGTTGCTGCTGGGGGTCCATATCTGCTGTGACTTGGTCTGTGAGAGTGTGGACAGTACCCTGTGGACCTCATGCTGTGCAGGCCGGGTGTGTCTGGGAGGAGGCCTTTAAAGGAGTGGCTTGCTGTTGACCTGGAAGGGCTAGTCCAGCCTGTGACCCGGTCTGTAGGCTTTTCTGGCCCCTTATTTCGACAGGGAGTGCTTGTGTGTGTGGACGCTCCGTGTTTCCTTCTGGGGTGGCTCCTTTCAATGTTCCCCATCGCTACTTCGACATTGAACGCCAACGGCACCAGCCCTGGAGCACGTGTAGACGATACGCGTCGAAGTAGCCTATTCCGATGTTCTTACAATCGAAATAGGCTACTTCGACGTAGTGTGCTAGTGTAGACGTAGCCTAAGCAACTTGACATGAACTTCTTTTGAAATAGCCTAATGAGATCCTTTGTCATGTTAGGAAAAAGCACAAGAAACTTGGAAAGTTTGAATAACACTGTAGGTTCATGAGAACCAGAAGATACCAAATGACTGCTGAAGATTTAAGCTTTCCTTACATAATAACCAAAAAGTAAGTTGGTTTCTTTTCCTGGCAGAGCTCACTTTAAAACCATCATAACGTAAAGAAATACCAGGGAAATTGATCTGGGACAAAGATAAAACTAAAACATTAGACTTCCCCTCAACCTTCACCAACTCTTCCCTTGTTCCATAAGTCTCCAGAAGCAGACCACCTCATTCTTGTATCTAAACCTGGTATATTCTCCTTCTTACAACTGCCTACCAAATGGGGGAGTTTTCATTCGCCTTTGTACTTCTCATAGATTTGTTGCATTTATTTCCAGTAACAGTTTTTGCTGGAGGCAATGCTGCCACTATCAATATTTCTTGCCTAGCTTTACACAGCTATATGCTATGGAGGTGTCACCTGGAGCTGTTTATGTTCTAAATTGTTGTGTTGTGGTGCATTTAATAGTGGCTGTTTTGCAGCCCAGAGCCAACTACATTATATGGTGGATAGGGCAACCATATCTCCCTGTCCCAAATATGGGACAGGGAGATATGTGGGGGAGAGGCAGTTTCTCCCAGCTCCAACAAGCCCCAGGGAGCCGGGAAGGAGGCAGCAGCTGCGGGCACACCCTGGCTACGTCTACACGTGCAGCCAACATCGAAATAGATTATTTCGATGTTGCGACATCGAAATAGGCTATTTCGATGAATAACGTCTACACGTCCTCCAGGGCTGGCAACGTCGATGTTCAACTTCGACGTTGCTCAGCCCAACATCGAAATAGGCGCAGCGAGGGAACGTCTACACGTCAAAGTAGCACACATCGAAATAGGGATGCCAGGCACAGCTGCAGACAGGGTCACAGGGCGGACTCAACAGCAAGCCGCTCCCTTAAAGGGCCCCTCCCAGACACAGTTGCACTAAACAACACAAGGTCCACAGAGCTGACAACTGGTTGCAGACCCTGTGCCTGCAGCATAGATCCCCAGATGCCGCAGAAGCAGCCAGAAGCCCTGGGCTAAGGGCTGCTGCCCATGGTGACCATAGAGCCCCGCAGGGGCTGGAGAGAGAGCATCTCTCAACCCCCCAGCTGATGGCCGCCATGGAGGACCCAGCAATTTCGACGTTGCGGGACGCGGATCGTCTACACGGTCCCTACTTCGACGTTGAACGTCGAAGTAGGGCGCTATTCCTATCTCCTCATGAGGTTAGCGACTTCGACGTCTCGCCGCCTAACGTCGAAGTTAACTTCGAAATAGCGCCCAACGCGTGTAGACGCGACGGGCGCTATTTCGAAGTTGGTGCCGCTACTTCGAAGTAGCGTGCACGTGTAGACGCAGCTCCTGGGAGCCCCAGGAAAGTGGCAGGGAAGCAGCAACTGCTCACGCTCTCCCTGCTTCTCTGAGGCTCTAGAAAGTGATCTGTGTGCTCTCTGGCCAGCAGCTGTGCAGCTGCTGCTGGCAGAAAAGGCCAGCAGGGGGAGGGCCCAAATACGGGACAATGAGTACCCTTTAAAAAATAAGTAGGGACACCTTTTTGGCATCTTAAATACAGGACCATCCCGCCAAATACAGGACGGATGGTCGCCTTAACGGGGGTTGAAACATTACCCTATATTTCATTATTACGACTTTGTCAGGTCCTGGGAGGCTTAATTACTGTGGCAAAATGCTTTTAGCTCCTTGGAGGAAATGTTACAGAAATATAATTATTAGTGATCCACCAAAAGTTGGGATTTGTGAAAATAAAAATTTAGAAAATATTAATTGTTCTAAAGGAATGAATCTTCTACTTCACAGTGATTACATAGTAAAAGAGATCCCCTGCTCCAATCTCTACTATATGCTGCATTGCTACTTAAAGGAATGATGCAGGAAATTGAAGAGCAAGCAGGGAATTGTTTGGCACTGAGTTGCCAACCGTCCAGAATTGGCATGAAACCTCCAGAAATACATCCAACCAAAACTGGCCACTCGACATTGTATATTCACTTGGAAAACAGAGCAACAATAATAAAATAGCTTCCATTAATACCCAAAAGCAATTGGAAAGTAATGTCAAGTAAGTAGATAAAGCCTGTAGGCTAGTCCGAGCTAATGCATAATTTGAAAAGACTATCCTGGAATCCATAACAAATAAACGGCTTCCCCAGCCATTTACCAGTGCCCCACATATACGCCCACACAAAGAATAACTTGGAAAACACATTAGATGTAAAAAAACCCATTCATGAACGCATACTAGGAAAACAGATGGCCTGAATGGTTTCCCAAGAAAATTCTCAGAAGGCTTTAAAGTAATTCAGGGTTCCATTTTGTGTGCATTAGTCCATGTGGCGTTTGAATGTGACACATTACCCAAAACATTCTGGAGCATTCTTAGGTAAAGCTACAGAAATGTACCTTTTATCTAGCTTATCAGCAAATGACTTGGAAAGGTATTGCCAAAAAGAAGTCTACCATTCTAACAGTGAAGTATCAGAATCAGGTCAGCTTGATAATTTTTGACAATTACTAAACTTGTTATTAACTTTGATAAATATTAATCAGAATAAATATACAAGGGCTATTGACTCCAGTGAGTTATTATTTAAGCACTGATAACATCCATGCACAACTACAGAAGTAGTCTCTTTCTCTCTCTCTCAAAGGCTATGTCTACACCAGAGAGGCTTGTCCAAAAAACTGGTGTTTTGTTGACAAAACCCACGGGGTGTCCACATTCCCAAGGCATTCTGTCGACAGGAAATTGACAGAAAGTGGCACTTCTGTTGACAGCATTCTGTCGCTCCCCCATGAAGCAGCGCACCTCTATTGAGAGGATTCTGTCTACAGAAAGCTGGTCTGGGTGTTCCCGGAGGGCCTCTGACAACAGACAGGGCTTCTGGGACACCAAGCAGTCCTGTCTGCAATGCGTCTGGTTGGCTGTTCTGTTGAGATAGAGGCCAGGCAGTCTAGCCGCTCTCTGTTGACAGAGTGGATCGCTCTTTTGATCTGCTTGGCAATCTGGCTGTGATCTGTCAACAGAAGTTTTGTTGGAAGTTATCCACTGACAGGAACTTCTCTCAACAGATCCTGCTAGTGTCGCATAGCCAAAGACTTTACAATCTAAAAAGACAGATCTAGAGAAGATGGTAGTTTCTGGAAAAGACACAGAGGAGAATTTTTTTTAATCATAAATGTATTTTGGAGGATTATTTTTCAAAGAAAATTATGTTTTTTTTTTTTTTTTAAGAAAAAGCAAGGCAAAACAACATAGAAATTAATACAGACCATCTAGTGGAGAAGGAAATAGAGCTAGTCACAAAACAGGTCCCTCTCAAAAATAAATAAAACTTTCCCAATGCATTTCTACACCACATATCCAGCGGCATCATCACCCCTAGCTCTTAGAGGGTTTTATTCAGTATATCTCAAAGTGTGTCACAATCTTTAATGTGTTTACTTTCACAATATCCCTATGAGGTAAGGAAGTTCTAGTAGCCTCTTTTTACAATTGGGAAACCAGGGCATGGAGAGACTATGACTTGTCCAAGATCAGACAGAAAGTCTGTGGTGGAAGAGGGAGCTGGCTGTAGACCTCAGTTCTAGGCCAGGGCCTTAATTACTGGACCATCCTTCCTCTCTTCTTTGTGTTACAGAACAGGTGTTGACCAACCAGAGTTTCCCTCTTCACTCTACTATTGAATCTGTGGTCAGGGTTATGGGCACCTCATCCCCCAAATCAGTCATCTCCTTAGAAAACAAAGTTAAAAAGGACATTGTAAATATATTAAAATTGATTAAAAGGACGTGGCAGAGTTACGGATAACAATTAGTGGAAAGCAGGGGAGTCTAAAGCTTCCGTGGGCCCATGGGCTAAATGGTGTGGGGGCAGGCACTGGATTCCCAGAAGGGGCAGCGTGGGGGGCGGGGGCAGCCAGACCTCCATGCTGCACAGAGCACAGCACACCCTCCCTGTCAACACTTCATAGAATGCCTGGCACTGTGCTTCAGTGGTGATTTAAAGGGCCTCAGGCTCTGGCTGCCGCCACTGCTGCAGTAGCAGCTGCAGCAGCTGGGAGCCCTGGGCCCCTTTGAATCTCCAGGACCTGGGGCAACTGCTCCCTCCCCCCCACCCCACAATCGTCGGGTCTGGTGGAAAGGTGGAGAGGCTTAGGAGGGAGGGGAGCAATCTATGTGGTCTAGGGTAAGACAGGTTACAGTTCCCCAAGGGCAGGTCTATTAGGTTATGTCTACATTACAACATAAATTTGATTTTTAATAAATTCGATTTTTTAAACTTGTTCTTCTGAATTCGAATTTAAGTGTCCACAAACCCCCCTGAAATTTGACCCATCATTTTTCTGTGTCGAGTTTCCGCATCCCCATTGCCCTCTGCAAGTTCGACAGCATGAGCAGTGCATCATGGGTACCTATCCCACAGTGCCTTACCCCTGGTTGCTTGTGGGTGTTTCATGTTAGGATCTCAGAATGCAAAGCACTGTCCCAGAATTCAAAGCACCCAGTAACAGAATTTAGCCCTCCCCCAAACCCGCCTGGGTTCCCTATGCAGCACGTCCTCTGTGGACATTGCTGCAGTGGCGGGCAGCTGTGCTATCAGCCCTGTCCACACCTGCGCAGTTCCGTTAGCCATACCTCTGGACTTTTAAATTTGCAGGCCTGGGTGCTGCAGAATTCAAATTCTAATTCAATCAAAAATTAGTGGGCTTCCTGTGACCTTCTTCCTGCTCACCTGGATGGAGAGCAGCAGAGAAGGAAGCAGCCCTACATGGAGGGTCACTGCGTGGTTTTGTGGGACACATACATGACGCTTCTGGAGGCTAATAAATTCAAATTAAAGACGTGGTGCTTCTACACTCGCCTTTACTCAAAATTTTAAATTCAAAATTGATGCTATATCCATCCGGTAATATTGCCAGTTTGTTACCGGTATTAGGGCTCCACTAATTCAAGCTAATGGTATTTACAATGAAGACAGTGACATTTTTATACTGAGCTAACTCCTTTACATTTGATTTTTATCTTGTAATGTAGACGCAGCCTTAGAGAAATAGCTTGCAAAATAACATGGTGGAAGCCCCATTGCTTGACTCATTTAAACTAGACTACAGAAAGCACGTGTGCAACATTTCATCTGGGTAGAGGAAAGGTACTGGTTTGTTCCGCCCTATGGCCCCGGTGAATTTGAAGACAATCCACATGCAACAGTGAGCAGGCCCACTCTGAGGGCTGTGTGTGTCTTACATAGAGCCACAGGCTCTTCCTACCATGTTTCCTGTTAGGCTGAGCATACCTTTAACTCTCTTTTGTCCTCCCTGACCAAAGGAGAAGAAGGAAATGGAGAAGGAATCTTCTCACATTTCTCCAGAGCCTCTGGGTTGGAAAGTTGTACTTGGCCTCAAGGGTCAGGTAAGTGGATCTCCAGAGACTATACAACTTCACAAGTTGGTGAAAGCTATGAAACTCCCCATAGCCTGGGTGTAGGTCAGCAAGTGAGAAGGAATGCACTGTTGAAGGAAGGGTGGAAGACAGGGACATCTATACAACTGTTATTTCTCATGGGGAGCCACCAAGCTTAAGGCCAAATGAACTAGAAGACATTTTTCTTCACCCTGTATAGGCCAAGGCCAGCCCAGAGACTCACCCTAGGCTTAATTTGGACTTTGAGCTTTTCCCTTCATCTGCACCTTTCTCATAGGAAAATACAATAAAAACAAGAAGTTTTGTACACAGACATATTTTAAGTACAGTTATACATCTTGTTTTTCCGTTCTTTGTTTCCCTGTTCCTCCATTTATTGTGTTCCTACATTTTCTCCTCCATTGTTCATGTGCATTTCATCTACTTTTTTTTTCTCTCTCCTGTCTCTCCTTCTACCACTTTCTGTCATCCTTTCTTGGGTCCACTCATCTACCTTGCACATCTTTCCCAGGTAACCCCTTTACTTTCTCTCCTGCCACCTTTCCTATATCACCTTTGTGTCTCCTCCTCCCCAGTGTTCTCAACTCCTGGCTCCCCGATTTCTCTTTCTACCCTCATTCCTCTCCCTCTCCCCTGGTTCTCTGAATATTTCTTTTCCTTGCCTCCAGCTCTCATATTTTCTTTTGCTTTTCTATGTCTCACCCTTTCCCGCTATATCTGGTTTCCTGTACATTATAAAGCTGCACAGTAGTTGTGTTTGTCTCAGGATAATCAGTGCATTACAAAGAGAGCAGATTAAGACTGTTCAAGTGACTGGAACTGTGCATTTCATACCTCCTGGCTTATTAAATGTTAAAGTTACTATTAAACGAAATTAGCACAAGCATCTTCCATTAAGCTATGTAGGGTATGGAATCATAATGCAGCAAATCAACGTTCCACCTAATTTTTTTCATCCATGTGTGGAATTAATATTGTTATGTGTTTGGAGGCATGTACAGACATGCACCTCCAGTAGAAACACATGCTGCTGGCTGTGAGTGTTCTGGATGGCATTTCAGTCTCTCCTGGGTGGCCACCTGAGTGCTCAGCTTACAGGAAATACTACTGTAAAATCCAAACTTGTAGTCAATTTTTCTTCCTAGCCCTTATGGTAATGAAAAAGAAAATGTGCAAAACATCAACTATGTACAAGCAGTGCAATGCATCTGTAGATGGCTTGAAAGAGAAGTGTTGGTTATTTATTGGTCTCGATAGAAAGGGATCTCTGAAAACCGTTAATGATTTTGCTGCTGATCATTTCAGCAGAATCATCTAGATAGTGTGTTTTCCCTACAGTCCCCAGATCCCATCCCAATCATGCATGCAAGTTGTTTGAAGAGGATCTTACCTAGATGAGAATGGCTTTGTAGTCCACCAATAGACCCCTGAGTTGTCCAATCCCATATTTTCAGAGTTTCTCTCCAAAAAGAATAACAAAACCAAAGCCAACAAAACAAAATATAGTAACAAGACTAAATTCTGGCTTGGGTTGTTTGCATGCAATGTTCTTAGAAGAGATAAGGGATATATTTTTCTTTTTAAAAACATTGGGATAGCTTCTCTATATAAACCACAATGAAGACCAGCTGTGGTTAAATCTAGCTACAGACACATGCCCCCCTCCAGTCCTGATAATATTTCAAGCCACTTGAGAACCGGCTCTTCTGGTTACCATGTCATCAGCCCCTTGATATGTTTTCAGAGAATTAGAGCTCACAGGAGAGATTAGTCTCTCACCACGAAACATGCTAAGTTAATGTAAGCTTAACTTTGAGAATTTAATCCTTATGTACTCAAGAAATTCAGAGCCAAGCTTCCTACATTAACTTCAATGCTTTCTTCTGCAACAAGGCTTTTCTGGGTGGCCTGGGGAACTAGTAGAATATATGCAAATGGCAGTATATTTACTCACATAGGGCTTGGTCCAAAGCCTGCTGAAAAGAGGAGGCACAGGTTAATGGGCAGCAGCTCTGCAGCAGCTCAGGAGAGAGGTCTTCTATTCTCAGATTTGTCCTTGGCAAGGCCACTGTTCTGTGTTTCGGTTTTCTCTCTTGCCTTTCGTCTGTCTTGCCTATTTAGGGTCAGACCGAACTCACATTTGTCTGGGAATAGTCTCACTGCCTTCGCCTGGATTAAGGTTTTATTCAGTGTGAGTAAATGTATTACAATTTGCCCTTGAGTTTGCAAACTCATCAGGGTAGGGCTCATCGGTCACTCTGAACCGTCTCTGCAGCTCCGATCTCAGCCAGCGTCTCTAGCTACTGCTGTAGCACAAAGAATATATCACAATAAATGACGTCAAAGGAGATGTCACACACTTTTCTACTCCACATATAAAGGTGAGTAAGTTATTATTTTATATCCTTTGGGAAATGGCAAAAACAAATATTGAAGTCAACTCACCTAACAGGAACAGTCAGTTTCTAAAGTCCCTATTGCTTGGCTCTGCAGTCCTTGTTGTTGTATAGAATCTGCATGGTACCATTTCAGTAGATCCCTAAAAGGAGAAGAAATGAAATATTTTATTCATTTGTGTATTGAACAGCCCATTGCCCTGGTGAGTTGAGTACATATGTCCAAAAAAGTACATGCATCAACTGTATTTTAAAATGCTTTTTAAATATACTTATGCCAAGCCCAACATTTTACATATTACAGCACATGCAATTTATTAAACCCATCCCAGCATTAAGCTTCCTAGAAAGCAACATCTCTAGTGTCTATACAGTCCACTGTATTTTGTTGTTTGTGGATTATAATGGTATGTGTTACAGAATAACAAATTTATGCATACCTTAACAAATGTTTCATGCCCATACATCAATCCTCCTGCCATGTGTGGACCGTACATTGTCTCATTCAAAAACCCTCCATATCCCCTCACCCCCACATATTTATGTTAAAACGCATGCACACAATTACACAGTTATAACAATGCAGGATATCTTTTAAATAGTCACCCAGTCAACTTAACGTTATTTTGAATGTTTGTACTACACGGTTCTGATGGATTGCCATTGAACTTGCTTAACTCCAAGCAATTTTACCGGGTATCCCATATTTCACAAAGGGAAATATGGTCACACTACAGAAGGTGGACCCAGCAGTGGAGGCAAACCATGCTCCAGTGCAGGAACAAGGACTCAGCAGAGCTCCTGATGGCTGTCAGGGAGCATACCAAGATCCTACGTACCATGCTGGAGCTGCAGAGGGACACCCACCACAGGACTCATTGTTGCCCAGTCTCCTCTCAGTATTGCTCAACTCCCCCATTGTCAGGATCCCCAGATGTGGCGGGTTGGGGTGGGGAGAGAGGATGGCCAGGACAATCTCTTGCTTCATGCCCAGGACCTCTCCAAACTGCAAAAGGCTCACTTCCCACCACATGCAACATCAGGATTCCCTTCTTTTTCCAACCTACTCCTTAACCCTTCCTTTGTAGATAAAAAGAATGGTTTAGTGAAACACAGTGTTGTTTATTCACTAACAACAACAAGATGTCCTGTGGCACCTTATAGACTAACAGGTATTTTGGAGCATAAACTTTCATGGGCAAAGGTTGAGTCACGTGGGGCAGGGTGCAGATCAAGGTCAAGCATACATCATTGTAGAGAATGGGAGGGGCATCACAATAGTTAAATGCAGCAGATTCATTTGGCTTTCTGGTAATTCATAAAGCTCTCTCTCAAAGCCTTTCTGATGGCTGTTGCTTCTTCATGTGCATTGGTGAATGGCCCTTGTGTTTGCCTGTGCATAAGAACTGCCCAGGGAATCTGCTTCTGCAATCCAGGCTGGCATGATTTTTTTCCTCTTTGATTCTCAAATGTTATGGAGAATACAGCACACTGCAAGGGGCACAGCACACTGCAACCATGGTGGGGATGTAGGTTTAGCAAAGGTCCAGATGGGTCAAAAGGAACCTGAATCTGCTTTTTAAATGGCCAAAGGCACATTCCACAGCCATTCCGTTCAGCCTGTAGTTGAAGTGCTCTGTGCTGCAATCCAGGGTGCCTGTGTATGGGTTCATGAGCCAAGGGAGCAGAGGGTAATCAGGGTTGCCCAGTATCACTATGTGGACCTCCACATTGCCTACCTTGATTTTCTGTTCTGGGAAGAAAGTCCCATCCTGGAGCTTTTCATGAAGACCTGAATTTGTAAAGATGCGCACATCATGCACCATTCCTGACCATCCCACAAGGTGGTCAATGAAATGGTCTTTGTGATCCACCAGTGCCTGCAGCACCACAGAGAAGTGCCCCTTGCAGTTTGTGTACTGTAAGGCCAGGTAGTCCGGGGCCAGTATGGGGATATGCATTCCATCTATCACTCCACCACTGTTAGGAAATCCCATGTCAGCAAAGACATCCACTGGGTGCTACAAATTTCCCAGAGTCATGGTCTCGCACATCAGATGGTGACAGAGTGCATTGGCTACTTGCATCACCATGGCTCCCCAGTGTAGGTCTGCCAACTCCAAATTAATTTCCCACTGACAGGTAGCTGTTGGGAATTGCAAACTTCCACAGAGCAATTGCCACTCACTTGTGAACTCTCAAAGCAGGTCTCATTCTGGTATCACTGCACTAAAAGTCGGGAGACAGCAAATCACAGTTTCATGAAAGTGGCCTTGTGCATGTGGAAGTTCTGCGGCCACTGCTCATTATCCCAGATCTCCAAAATGATGCAGTTCCACTAGTGTGTGCTTGTTTCACATCTCCAGAACCAGCAATCCACTGCAAGCAATGCATCCAGGGCAGCCAGAAGCTCTGCATCCCTGCTCTTCAGTTCTTTGCTATCATCATCCAAATCATCCATATCCATCTCATCCTTCCACTGGCTTTGTCTAATAAAATTCTGCGCAACAATTCAGGAAGTGGCCATAACACACTGTGCAATGGATCTAACATGTTCAGTATCCATGTTAGTGCTGTGCAGTGGCGTGAGCCGAGAGCAGGCTTTGGGAAAATGGCCCAAAAATGGTGTGAAATTCCTTGGGCTGACCATTTGTTTTCCAAAGGCTGGGAGGTGGGTGTTAGAGCATTTTACTCAGGGATGATGACATCAGACACACACAAGGACTTGCGGTGCATTTTTTTGCCCCATACACAACTGGCACAAAATCCCAGAATGCAATGGGCAACAGGCACTATGGGATAGGTCCCCACAATGCACTGCTGACTCAGTCAAATGTAGATAAGGCAATGGGGACAAGCTATGTTGACTCCCTAGATGTCTAGAAAGAGGGTAGGTTGGATATTGGGAAAAACTATTTCACCAGAAGGTTGGTGAAGCACTGGAATGCATTGCCAAGAGAGGTGGTGGAATCTCCATCCCGAGAGGTTTTTAAGTCCCAACTTGACAAAGTCCTGGGTGGGATGATTTAGATGGGGTAGATTCTGCTTTAGCGAGGAGGCTGGACTAGATGACCTTCTGAGGCCCTAGGATTCTCTGATTTGCAGACACTAATCTTCGACTTTATTAAATTTAGTGGTAAAAAGCTGACTTTAATCAATTTGAATTTATTTTGTAGTTTAGAGGTAGCCACATTGTGCAGGTACCTGGAAATGTATGGCAAGCACAACGTAACATAATTTGAGGGAGATATTTATATTTGTGAATGTACAGCAAGCACCATAGAATTGCCAGCAGCACACTATTGCATCAACCCAGAGAACAATCCAGTGCCAAACACTATTATGTCTGACCATTGAAATGCTCTTTCAAAGCCTCCCTTAATCACCTAGCTCCATGCTGAAAGTTTGTAACGATCCCATTTGTCTGGCTGTCTCGCCTCTGCAATCCACACTGGTGACAGTTTTTCTCTCTTTACCTCACAGATATTATACAGCAGCAACCAGCTATGACCATTGAGATATTTTTATCACTGAGCTCCAATGTAGTGAGTAAACATCACCAGCATTCTTCAATCTGTCAAAAGTACATTCAGCTGCCATTCTGCACCTATTCAGCTAATACGTAAACCTGTCCTTGGTGCTCTCAAGGTGGCTGGTGCACAGCGTTACGAGTTGGGGAGCAAGGAATATGCTGAGAGTGTTGAAGAAGTCCTCTGGACATCTCAGCATCTGCAGTGGGAATCCTCTAGTTTGCTCCAGACTTATGCACAGTCCTGTGTTCAAAGAGAGACACAAGCATCATGCCTCTCCTCTGAGTGGCCCACAATCTCATCAATGAAACGTGCCAGGCGACTCACCCATGCTTGTATAAACATAGAAGAATGCCCTTTCCTGTTAATATACTTGGTGAAAGGTGGGTTGGCACCAAAATAAGGATGTGGGTGGTGGCAGTTGCCCCACAGCAGATCAGGAATCTGATTGCTGCAAATCTGTCCACTACATCTTGCACACTAGTGATGATCACAATCCTGCATAACAAACAGGGGACTTATTAATGTCCTCACACACTTGCGTGACCACAGCCCCACCATGGATTTCTGCCCCCCGCCCCAGATTCCAGAATGATTTCCCACTGGCTGTTAGCAACCCAGCATTGCGAAATTCCATAGGCTATGTCTATACTAGAGTGCTACTTTGAAGTAATGCATTTCGAAGTGGAGACATTGAAACATGCTACTTCCCCGCATACTGTCTACACCCCCCGCTAGGGCGGATGCCGTCGCTGTGCAATGTCGAAATAGTGACGCAGTACGTTGAAAGGACATCAAATGAGAGCGTCTTACACACACACAAGTGGCCCCTTCTGAAATAAGGGGCCATGAAAGCCTTCGGAGGGGGTCACATGGCAGAGAAGCACATCCGGGGTAACAGCAAGCTGCTCCTTTAAAGGCCCCTCCCAAACACACTTGGCCTGAACAGCATGAGGCCTGCGGAGCTGCCACAAGCCCCACAGACAGTGCCCACAGACATTGACCCAGAGCAGCAGCAGTAGCAGCAGCTTGACTCCCGGCAGGCTGCCACTCGCGGAGCAGGCGCCCTGCTAAGCGCTGCACAGGTGGCCAGCCAGCAGCTCCTGATAGGGGACCTCTCCCCAGGAGCAGAAGGGAATGCCACAGACCATTGGGCCCTCTTGTCCCACCTCCCCCACCTTGCTCTGGAGCCACGCCATCAGCTCCGAGTGGTGGGAGCACCAAGTCGTGGGGGACTGGGACGATGACATGTGGCTCTGGAATTTCAAGATGTGCCGGCAGACATTTCTGGAGCTCTGCCAATGGCTGACCCCTGCCCTGAGGTACCGGTACACCCAGATGCGGCATGCCCTCCCCGCGGAGAAGAGAGTCGCAATAGCTGTCTGGAAGCTGGCCACTCCAGACAGTTAACGCTCCATGGGACACCAATTTAGTGTGGGCAAGGCCATCGCTGGGGCCATCATCATGGTGGTAAGGAGGCCTGGGCACCCACCCACTGGGCGGCGGGGGGACTAGGGAGGGAAGTCAGGGTGGGGGCCTGGGTCGGGGAGTCAGGCACACCCTGCACACCCTCATGCATGCCTACATACCCTGCCTGCAGGTGGTCCGTGCGCTCAATCCTCTGCTGCTCCAGAAGGTCATCTGAATCTGGGACCTGAACCCAGCTGTCGTGGGCTTCGCTGCAATGGGGGTTCCTGAATTGCTTTGGGGCCCTCGATGGGACCCACATCCCTATCCGCACCCCAGAGCACAGAGGTGGATGATTTATAAAAAGGAAGGGCTACCACTCAGCGGTCCTGCAGGACATGGTGGACAGCCAGGGCCGGTTCCAGGATGTGTACGTGGGCTGGTCCGGCTGCACCCACAACTCCCACATGTGTCGCAACTCGGGTCTGTGCCACCAGCGAGAGGCAGGGCCTACACATCCCCCAGAGGGAGATCCCACTGGGGACACCACCATGCCCCACTGCCTGGTGGCAGATGCGGCACACCCACTGCAGCCCTGACTCATGCTCCCCTACATAGGCCACCTCACCACCAGGAGGGCTACAATGCCCAGCTGAACCATGCCCAGCAGGTGGCTGAGCGGGCCTTTGGGCATCTCAGGGGCTGGTGGCACTGTCTCCTGGCCTGCCTAGACGTTGGCCTTCCCAAAGTCCCCCAGGTAGTGGATGACTGCTGCACGCTCCACCACTTTGTGGATAGTAAGGGGGAAGCCTTTGTGCAGGGATGGGGGGACCCCTGCACACCGCCCTTACCACTGCACACCGCCCCCACCACCCACACACTGCCTCTCCAATGAGCACACATTACACAGGGATTTGGCAAAAATAAAACAGTAACTATATTGTAAACCATTTGAACTGTGATCACTACATATTTTGCAAAATAACAATGATCAGAACTATACACATGGGGCGGGGGGATAACTATATACATGAGGGGGGCATGTGGATGACCCAGCCGTTGGCCCATCACTCTAGGGCGGGGGTGAATGGGCATGACTCCTGCTGGCTCTGGGTCGCAGGTGCCCCCCTTGTCCAGGGTCCCCCGCAAGGTTGGCTGGGAGCTGCGAGGACTGGCAGGTACGGCCAGGGTGGGTCCTCGGCCCAGCACTCAGACCCAGGGGCCTCCTGCCCTGGGGCCCTGGTGGGGGCGTGGAGAGAGGTGGCAGCCAGGCCACTAGCTCCTGGTAGGAGGCGGCTATATTGTTGAAGGTGGCCATAAACGCCCTGCAGGCCTCCCGGCACCAGGCAGCCTCATGCTTCTCAAAGTGCAGCTGCCGCTCTGCGATGTCGGTCTGGCACCAGAGGGTGACAGCAATGTGGGGGGGGTCTATGCCTGTTTGCCCCTGGCTCTGGCGAGGGTGCCCACAAGCGGTTGCAGTCTGTCAACGTGGGGGGAGCTGTCTGGGACCACTGATGATGCAAGACTGTCCTGGCCCTTGGATGGTGCGGCTGCAGAAATGGGGAAAGAGAGAGAGGAAGGCTGTGAGTACGGATCCCTGCCCTGTGGCCCATGCCTCCCATCCCCCCATGGGTGCTGGGTCCCCATCCCCTGTCCCCCATCAGTGCATGTGATGTCCCTGGGGGTGGCCCCTTTGTGTGGTCCGCTCCACCACCCCTCCTCTTGGTGGCAGGGTGCAGTGTTTTTTGTGGGAGTGGGTGCTGATGGGCACTGGCGGCCATGCTGCCATCTGGGGGCTGTGGTCTGCCTGGGCCCTGGTGAGCCGGGGGTGTGGGAGGCCCCCGGTCATGTATGGTGCCCCCGCCCCATGCCTCCAAGGTGTGTGCCCTGTGGGGTCATACCTGAGGGTCCACCACCACCTCCCTAAGTAACAGTGCCTCACCAATCTTCTGGTGAAGTAGTTTTCCCTAATATCCAAACTATTCCTCTCCTTCTGTAACTTCAGACCATTACCCCTTGTTCTGCTGTCTGTCACCACTGAGAACAATTTCTCTCCACCCCTTTTAGAGCACCCCTTCAGGCAGCTGAAGGCTGCTATTAAATCACCCCTCAGTCTTCTCTTCTGCCAACTAAATATGCCCAATCCCTCAGCCTCTCCTCTTGAGTCATGTGCTCCAGCACCTTAATCATTTTTGTTGCTCTCCGCTGAATCTGCTCCAGCACATCCACATCCTTTCTACACTGTGGGGCCCAAAACTGGAAACAATACTCCAGATGTGGCCTCACCAGTGCCAAATAGAGGGAAACAACCACCTCTCTAGATCTGTTCAAAATGCTCCTCCTAATGCACCCCAATATGCCATTGGGCTTCTTGGCTACAAGGGCACACTGTTTACTCATATCCAGCCTTTCATCCACTATAATTCCTAGGTCCCTTTCCTCTGTACTGCTGCTTAGCCAGTTGGTCCCCAGCCTATAATAATGCTTGGGATTCTTCTGTCCCAAGTAAACGATTCTACACTTCTCCTTGTTGAACCGCATCAGCTTTCTTTTGGCCCAATCCTCCAATTTATCCAGGTCACTCTGGATCCAATCTCTACCCTCCAACGTATCTACCTCTCCCCCTAGCTTAGTGTCATCTGCAAACTTTCTGAGGGTGCAATCCAGTCCCTCATCCAGGTCATGAATAAAGCCATTGAACAAAACCAGCCGCAGAACTGAGCCTTGGGGCACTCCACTTGAAGCTGACTGCCATCCAGACATTGAATCACTGACCACTACCCATTGGTCCTGACTGTCAAGCCAGCTTTCTATTCATTTATTGCCCTTGTATCCAATCCATGCTTGCTTAACTTATGGGCAAGAATGTTGTGGGAGACTATCAACATTTTTACTGAAGTCAAGGTATATCACATCCACTGACTTCCCCATGTTCACAGAGCCAGTTACCTCTTTGTAGAAGTTAATTAGATTGGTCAGGTAGGACTTGCCCTTGGTGAATCCACGCTGACTACTTTTGATCGCTTTCCCCTCTTCCAAATGCTCCAAAATGGATTCCTTGAGGATCCCTTCCATTATCCCTTCCCTTCCAGTAAGTCTAAATTTCCTTCGATTGTCCTCCTTTTCTTTTTTAAAGATGGGCACAACATTTGCCTTTTTCCAATCATCTGGAATCTCTCCTAATCTGCAAAAGTCTTCAACGATAAGGGCCAAAGCCTTGGCAATGACATCTGCCAATTCTCTCAGTACCCTTGTGTGCATTAAATACAGACGCAGGGATATGTATACACCTAGTTTTTCTAAGTAGCTCTTAACTCATTCCTTCCCCACCGAGGGCTGCCCTCCACCTTCCCATACTGCATTGTCTAGCACCTTAGTGTGGGAAATGTCCTTGACTGTGAAGACCGAGGCAAAAAAGCATTTAGTATTTGCGCTTTTCTTACATCATCTGTCACTGGGTTACCTCTCTCATCCAGTAACGGCCCTACACCTTCCCTGATAACCCTCTTATTGTTAACTTGCCTGTAGAAACCCTCCTCCTTACCCTTCACATCCCTTGTCAGCTGCAGTTCCAATTGTGCCTTTGCTGTCCTGATTACAGCCATATATTTCTACTTTCGTCATATGTCCAAGTTTCCATTTCTTATTCATATCCTTTTTGAGTTTAAGCTGACCGAAGATTTCCCTATTAAGACAAGCTGGTTACCTACCATATTTGGTTTCTTATGCACTGGGATAGTTTGTTCGTGTGCCTTCAGCAAGACTTCTTCAAAATATTGCCATTTCTCCTGAACGCCTTTCCCCTTCATCTTCATTTCCCAGGGGATTCTGCCCATCAGTACCCTCAGGGAGTTGAAGTCTGCTCTTTTCAAATCAAGGGCCTGTATATTACTGCTCGCCTTTCTTCATTTTGTAAGGATCCTGAAATCTACCCTCTCGTGATCACTGCAGCTGAGGTTGCCACCCACTTCCATTTCTCCTACTAATTCTTCCCTGTTTGTGAGCAGAAAGTCAAATTGTGCTCAGCCCATGGTTGGTTCCCTCAGCACTTGTACCAGGAAGTTATCTCCAACATTCTCCAAAAACTTGTCTGTGTGCTGCTCTATTGGTCTCCCAGCAAACATCTGGATAATTAAAAGTCTCCCTCGAGAACCAGGGCCTGTGATTTGGAAGCTTCTCTAAGCTGTCTGAAGAAATCATAAAATCATAGAATCAAAGGGCTGGAAGGGACCTCAGGACTTCAAGCAGGATTAGTTCCAACTATGTCATCCCAGCCAGGACCTTGCCATGCCAGGACTTAAAAATCTCTAGGGATGGAGAATCCACCATCTCTCTAGCCAATGCAATCCAGAGCTTCACCACCCTCCTGGTGAAATAGTTTTTCCCAGTATACAACCAACTCCTCTCCTTCTGTAACTTCACACTATTGCTCCTTGTTCTGCTATCTGTCACCACTGAGAACAATTTCTCTCCATCCTCTTTATAGCTCCCCTTCAGGAAGTTGAAGGCTGCTTTTAAATCACCCCTCAGTCTTCTCTTCTGTAAACTAAATAAGCCCAAATCCCTCAGCCTCTCCTCATAAGTCATGTGCTCCAGTCTCTTAATCATTTTTGTTGCCCTCTGCTGAACCTGCTCCAGCACATCCACGTCCTTTTTATATTGGGGGGCCCAAAACTGGATACATTGTTCTAGAAGTGGGCTCACCACAGTGCTGAATAGAGGGGAACAACCTCTTCTCTAGATCTGCTCTCAATGCTCCTCCTAATGCACCCTAATATGGGGTACACTGTTTACTCATAGCCAGCCTTTCATCCACCATAACCCCTAGGTCCCTTTGTGCTGTACTGCTGCTTAGCCAGTCAGTCCTGAGCCCGTAACACTGCTTGGGATTCTTCCGTCCCAAGTGCAGGACTCTACACTTCTCTTTGTTGAACTGTATCAGACTTCTTTTGGCCCAATCCTGCAATTTATCCAGGTCACTCTGGATCCTACCTCTACCCTCCAATGTATCTACCTCTGCCCCTAGCTTGGTGTCATCCACAAACTTGCTGAGGGTGCAATCCAGTCCTTCATCCAGATCATTAATAAAGATGTTGAACACCAGCCCCAGAACTGAGCCTTACCACACTGACCTCTCCTCATCTCCCTGTTCTGACGGTCTACAGCAGACACCAACTACAACATCACTTCTATTGCTTCTGCCTCCAAGCTTAATCTAAAGACATGCAACTGGCTTTTCTCCCTCCTTATACTGGAGCTCTGAGCAATCAAAATGCTCCCTCACCTAGAGTGCAACTCCTCCTCCTCTTCTTCCCACCTGTCCTTCCTAAACAGTTTATTCCCTTCAATGACCATGCTCCATTTCTGATAGTCTTCCCACCAAGTCTCTGTTGTTCCAGTCACTTCATAGTTCTTAGACTGTGCCAGGACCTCTAGTTCCTCCTGTTTGTTTCCATGCTCCTTGCATTTGTGTACAAGCACCTTAGAGAAGAGGCTGATTGGCCCACTTTCTCCTCTTCACCCAGGAATCCTACTTTGTTGTACCCTAATCCTTTCCCACTTACCTCAAGGCTTGTGTCACTGTACCCCAACGAACCTAGTTTAAAGCCTGCCTCACAAGGTTTGTAAGCCTGTGAGCAAAGATGCTCTTTCCTCACTTTGTTAGGTGGCTCCCATCTCTTCCTAGCAGTCCTTGTTCCTGAAACAGAATCCCACTTTTGAAGAGACCAACTCCTTCTGTGTGACACCGCCTACACAACCATGCATTTACCTCGGTGACTCAATGATCACTACCCAGACCCCTTCCTTCCACAGGGAGGATGGATGAGACCACTACTTGCGCTCTATATTCTTTGAGCTTTCTTCTTGGGGTTATGTAACCCACAGTAATCTCATCAAGGCTGCTCTTGGCTGTATCGTTAGTTCCTATATGGAGATGTAGGAAGGGGTAATAGTCTGCGGGTTTGATGGTTTGTGGAAGAGGCTCTGTAACATCCCAGATTCTAGCTCCCAACACGTAGTAAACTTGCTGGGATTTTAGGTCTGGACAGCAGATAGATGACTCCATCCCCCTAAGGAGGGATTCCCCAACCACCACCACCTACCTTCTTCCCTGAGAGGTGGTTGTCATAGACCCCCCCATTCCTAGGACTGTGCATCCCAGGCCTTACAATCTGTAGTGTCATCTTCTTATCCATTCCCTGTGAGGTATCTGCCCCAGCTATCTCCATCATATCACCTATGCAGATAGGCTGAAAGCAGTTGTTTATCTCCACTGGAGTTGGAGAGATCTGAATTACTTTTCTTCTCCTGGAGGTAACATGCTTCTGGTTCTCTTCCTTATTTTGAACAGCCTGCTGTTGCTACAGTACTAAATGGTGACTTCTATCCAGAAAGTCTTCACCTTCTCTGATGGACCTAAGGGTTGATATTTGCACCTCAAGGCTACGTCTACACGTGCCCCAAACTTCGAAACGGCCACGCAAATGGCCATTTCGAAGTTTACTAATGAAGCGCTGAAATGCATATTCAGCACTTCATTAGCATGCGGGCGGCCGCGGCATTTTGAAATTGACGCGCCTCGCCGCAGAGCGTCTCGTGCAGACAGGGCTCCTCTTTGAAAGGACGCTGCCTACTTTGAAGTCCCCTTATAAGGGGACTTCGAAGTAGGTGGCGTCCTTTCGAAAAAGGAGCCCCGTCTGGACGAGACGTGCTGTGGCGAGGTGCTTCAATTTTGAAGTGCCGCAGCTGCCCGCATGCTAATGAAGCGCTGAATATGCATTTCAGTGCTTCATTAGTAAACTTCGAAATGGCCATTTGCGTGGCCATTTCGAAGTTTGGGGCATGTGTAGACACGGCCCAAGTCCTCTAACCTTCTCTTCCAATATGGCAACCAGCTTGCACTTGGGACATACAAAATTCTTCCTATTGTCCACGAGAAAGACAACCATGGCACATGCCCTGCAGGTCACAACTGCAGACTTCTTGGTAGCCATGTCACTGTTCATTATTCCCCTTTCTTCAGAGAGTTTCCCTAGATGTTTCAAGTGCTGCTTTGAAAGGCACAAGAGAAACAAACATATAAGACACGGACAACTGGTATGGGGCTCACCCCTAAGGCGAACTCGCAGGCAAACTCCCTGTTAGCTGCTCCTGAATATGGAAACCACTAATTGAGATGCAGGTGTGTGAGTGGGAGAGGAGGAACAAGAGCAGAGAGGTGGGAGGGAGCTATAAATTATGGAGGAGTGGAACACGGCAGGAGCAACTGGCAAGGCAGATGATTTTAGAAACAGATTTTTGAATGGGCTGGAGAGGGTCGAGATATACTTCAGTGAGGCTAAAGGGGAGAAGGTAGCAATAATTGAGGCACAAGACAATCAAAGCCTGGATAGAGGTCATGATGATGCATGTTTTCTAGTGGCATGCTTACACAATAGCAGCTCACCTTGGATTCAAGTATTATCAGTCCAGGAAACACATGAGATGGATAGGGTCTTAGAGAGCTCTTCATGTGCTATCATTTCAGTCTCGAGAATCCTCTTATGCTTCAACAGGATAAAGCCAGATGAGACTATTTACAGTGGAATGCCAGGAAGCTCAGAGCGAGGTAATCATCTCATAGAGCTCCGGTCTGTGGCGTAAAGGCAACTCAATCTAAGCTCTTTCTAGAGCACCCGTTGCCACAGTATGCGAGTCCTTAGCTAACCAAAGAGAGGCCACACCAACAGAAACATGAAACTAAAAGTTTCTCCAACGTTGAAAAAAATATTAAAGAGGGAAAATTAACTCCAGTGTTGAAAAATTTCAACAGATGGAAATTTGCCCACAAAAGCTTATGCTGCAAAAAATCTGTTAGGTTATAAGGCATCACAGGATTTCTTGTTGTTTTTGCAGATACAGACTAACACAGCTGCCCTCTGATACTGTAGCAATGACATTTTTGAAATTGGGTAAGCCTACGAACCAGAAGGACATGTTGTTGAGAGGTAGGGTAATGCATGAAAGAATGATAAACGTATGTACACTTATGCAAGATTCATGGTGGAGGGTCAGGATGTCCCTTGTCCCCTTCTCACCATATGCATTTAATTGGCATTAATCTTATTAAAATATTTTCAGCAAACTAGGTTTTAAATGCAAAACACTATGTGCTTATTATCTCATGAACAAACATCGGTTTAAGCAAACTGATTTTATCAGTTACTGTAATTCCCTTCGGGAAACTATTGTGTTTCAGACATATGACATATGCATATTTCTTATCATTAGATATTCCGAACAGAGAACATCAATAAAAGTCAGAATTACAATATTAATGAATGCAAAGCTTCAGTCAATCCAGGACAAAAAGCACTCTTCTGTTTTAGAAAATAGCTATGATATGTAAATTCTTCAGACAATTCTAAAATGTTTTATACTTTAACTGTTTCCTAACAGTTGACACTTTTAAACTCCATGCTCACTTTTAATTTTGGTGTTTATGGGACAGTAGTGGTGAATGCATCTTTGGCAGACATTAAACTTCTCAACAAACTCATTTTGAACAAGACAGTCCTGAGTTTTTGGCCTGTGTTCCAGGTCCTCCTCTCTGTCTTGAGAAGACAATTAATGATGCTGCTCATATACTGTGGTGCAGGTCATCCCCAGTCCCAACAGATGGGAGAGCAAACCATTAGGCTTCTCTGGAAGATGATGATATATGAAGAGATAGATGAGAGTTTCACAGGACCTGATGAGAGGGGCTATGGATTGAGATAAATAACCTATATTAGAATGTTCTTGATGCTTCGTGGTTCACATCACTAAGCATGCTTTGTTCCTCTGATGGAGTTTTGAGGTTCAGATGTTTCCACAACATTCTAACATAGTTACGAAACATTATACACTGATGCGATGTCACTATGCAATGCAAGAACCATTCAAAAAAGGTGGCTCTAGATTTTTGGAGGAAATTTTCAAGAGCTGCTTAAACACTTTAATTTGGAAAGTACTGCTAATTAAAATACTGATATTCAGAAAGAAAGACTCCAACATAACGAGGTCATAACCCATTGGTAGCTGGAGGCCTCACAGCCCCCTGTTTTCTTGGAAATTGTCCCAATAAACCATTTAAAGATACTTGCAACCTCTACATCCCTCCCAGAGCGCCTGTTTCCCCATATCCAGTATTGAGGTCTTTCATATGGTCACCATTCCGTCCCTATTTCTTGATTGGCTAGTTTCAGGAGAGTGTCACACACACATGTGTCATGCTAAGGAAATCAGTGTCCCCTTCCCACAATCCCAAGTAATGGGTCTCTAAGGCTGGGTCTACACTTGCCCCCAGCTTTAAAGGGGGCATGTTAATCAGGGCGATGGGAGATTACTAATGAAGTGCTGCAGTGAATACCCAGCACTTCATTAGACTAATTCTCCACCGTGGCAACTTGGAAGCTTCAAACGTTGAAGTGCCGGCATGCGTGTAGCCACAGGCACTTCGAAGTGCACATGCTACTTCAGAGTGCCTTTAATCCTCAAAATTATGAGCCAAGAGCTCCATGCTAAATGGCCAGAAATTTTGAGGAGTAAAGAGACTACAAAGTAGCACGGGCATGCCGGCACTTTGAAGTTTGAAGCTCTGAAGTTGCCATCGGGGAGAATTAGCCTAATGAAGTGCTGCATATTCACCGCAGCACTTCCTTAGTAATCTCCTGTTGCCTTGATTAACATGCCCCCTTCGAAGTTGGGGGCAAGTGTAGACAAGGCCTAAATCTCTTCTTCAGACCACACTATATTTTTTCAGTGGTTAGTTCTTCCACAGAGCTTATGCTGTGAAAGTCAAACAACCTGATTTCCTCCCAGAAAGATCGAAGACAAAAACAAGTGCAATTTGGAAGGGGTATAAATTAAAGGTAACATTGGGTGACCAGTTTAAAAGGGCCTTGACTCATGCCAGTGGGGCTGTGGAGTCCCCAAAGTCTCCTCTGCACTATGGTTTGGGGTACGGCAAGAGGTCGACCTTCAAAAGAACTCAGCTTTCTAAACAAGGGCACTCTTTTCAGAAGGCTTCTGATCATTTAGCATGGAGCTCTTTCAGTACCTGACCATGAGTAACACGTTGTGAGTTGTTGGGACCTGAACATTTTGAAAAGGTGTAACCCTTATTTAGGCGCCTAAAAGGGAGCTGTTTGTGTATAAAATATCACAGTATGGCTGCACTAGGATGGGGAGGGCGTGAGCCACTTTTTGCAGTAGTGTATCATGGCAGTACTAGGGGTTGTATCAGTTCAGCAAAAACAAAACCCCAACATACATGAGCAATACTATCCAGGGCAAGGATGATGGACACCAGAATGGAAGAAAGAGGCATCTGTGCAGATGTCCCTTGTCCCCTTCAGATCTAACATGCATTTCATCTAGTCAGAAAATTCACAGTCTCTGAGTGACCAAGATTGACAAGAATACATTCTGTGCTTAAATGCTCCTGTAATTTGTGTCAGAGTAATGAGAAAACAACAAAGACAGAGATAGCACTACTTAGAGGCCATAAACCTGTATCTGTATCTCATTTTTATTAAAATAATAGTCAAATAAGGTTGCTTTGTATTTCTAAGCAAATAAGGTTGCTTAGACTGGGAGTTAAATTAAGGTGAAGGCTCAGTGATATTTCCATTAGAGTCATTTACAGTGTTTGTGACTTTTTCAATATGCAGCATTCAGACTTTTGTGGAACGTTGTGAATTTTAGCCTCAAGTGCACTGGGGTCTAACCTTAGGGACATTTCATCATCTCAGAAACATCTCTTCTGATCCTCAACGCTCTCTTCTCTTGTACCAACTTCAGTGTCTCCTGAGTAATCCACTTTTTATTGATCTTCTCTTCTTCTGGAACAGTCTCCTCAATTGCTTCTTCTATTGCCGTGGCTGTCCTTGTGACTCTCTTATCTAGGTCTTTCTCTGTGGTGATATTCTTAATCTTCTCTTTGAGCGCTGCTCTGTATGCATTCCCTGTTTCTTCCTCACCTAGCCTTGCTCCATCTCTTCTTTTCTTAAACTGTGTCTTACATTTTCTTTGAGTTTTACCTTGATGTTTATGGTCACTAGACTGTGGCATGAGTCTATAACCATTCCTTGGAAAGTTTGGCATTGCTGTACTAAGGTTACTCATCTTCTTATCAGAATCACAACTATCATGTTCTTGGACTTCTTGTCATTCGATTGCCATGTCCACTTCCTACAGTACTTTTGTTGGAATCTCATGTTGCTGATCACCATCTCATGCTGTGTAGCAAACTGTAGTCATTTCTCACCTCGTTTGTTTCTTTCTCCATATCCAAACCTTTCCATGACTCTCTCCCAACCTTCATTATCTGTTCCAACCTTCACATTCCAATCTCCTCTGATGATCAACACATCTTACTTCGGTATCTCCTCCACCGTCTTTGTCAAGTCCTTATAGAATAGCCCACTTTCTTCCTCTGTACTGTCCAATGGGGATGCATACACCTGAGTGACAGATGTTGAAGGGTTTTCCTTTGAATTTCGTTACCATCATTCTTGCGCTCACCAGTTTGTATCCTAATAATGCTCTTCTAGCTGTTTTGCTAAGAAGGAATCCAACTGCTGCTTCACGCTTCATTTTGTTTCCTGACCAAATGACTTTGCAATCACACATCAGTCTCGAAGCCATCCAACGCATCTCTACCAGTCCAAGTATATCGCATTGGTATCTCTCCATCTCCTTCCGAAGCAGCTCTAATTCTCCAGTTGCCCACAGTGTTCGGACATCCCATGTTCTGATTGATAGCATATGTGTTAGTTGTAATTTTCTTTCGGTAGCCAACTTATTGACTCAACCCCAATCTCTCGACTGGTATCGCGGACCTTGTTTATCTGGGCTATATTCGAGCCGGCATCTTTTATCATTTAGTCGTACTGGCATCAGATTTCATTCATATTGTTTCACGGTCAGTGCATTGACACTCATATGACCAACCCTCCTCCTTCATCCAGGCTTGGGACTGGCAAGGAGCTCATAGTGGTTTCGTGGTGGAGCTTTAGGAACATTTACATATAGGAATTGCATACTGAGACATGAGCTAAGGACTACTCCCATGAACAAAAAGATTGCTAATTCCAGTCTGGGGCCAGGGAGTCCTGTGGGGAGCCTTGCTAGCATCCCTGCGATGGTGGGGAACCAGGCCAGAGGTGGGGAGCCTGGTGGGGGCAGGAAGCCCTGCTAGCTTTCCCACAGCAGCGTGGTGCAGCCCGGGCTGGGGAGCCCTGCTGGCAGTCCCGCAGAGGGGAGGTGAGCTGGTAGCCCTGGGGCAGTGGGACGACAGGCTGGGGGTGGGGAGCACCACAGGCAGCCTGGTAGCAGGGAATCCTTCCTGTAGCGGAGCTCCCCAGACAGCCAGGGAGCAGCACAGTAGCCAGGAGGGGAGCCCAGACAGCTGGGCAGCCCCGCCCCCGGCAAGCCCAGATGCCTGATTTCCTTGGTCTGGCAAATTCCCTCATTCAGAACCACTCAGGTCCCAAGGGTGCCAGACCAGGGAGGTACAACCTCTCTATGTAAAAGAGGTTTCAAGGAAGATTTGAGCTAGTAGGCTGGTGCAGAACTACAGTCGTGAGCTAGTGAATTGGGCACAATGTTCATTTTAGTATTTGGTGGTACATTTAAGGTTGTGTTTTCTGAAAATGTCTCTCACACATCATCATTCTGTAATTTAAAACCCTGTAGAACCCTATTTGTAAAATGAAACCTGTAAGTTAACGTCCATGTGAAGATTTTCCAAAAGAAACACCCACCCACCACCCAAACTCTCCAGTACAAGCAAGACTGGGAAAAAATAGTGAACAGTGGCCACCAGTTTCTTCAGTTCTGGTCTATTCACACTTGCAAACTATAGTGAACGGCCCTTGTGAGATCCCTGGCATGGACAAAAGGTCTCAATGTCTGTGTCTATACTAATAAGCTTAACCTGTAGTTTAACAGATTGTTTTTTGGCATCTAAGCTTTCGTGGACAAAGACCTACTATGTCAGATGCGTGCATCTGACGAAGTAGGTCTTTTCCCACAAAAGCTTATGCTGCAAAATATCTATTAGTTTATTAGGTGCCACAAGACTACTTGTTGTTTTTGCAGATACAGACTAACATGGTTACCCCTGTGATACTTGTCAACTTGTAGTTTATCATCAGTGCTGAATGACAGCTCTGAAATTTCTTGGTGTAGGCAGAGCTGCAGTGTTATGTTTACACCTGACATGGTAGTAATTGTGAGAGATTATTTGGCTCAGTGCACTAGTTCATTAAAATCCTGGGAATATATCATAGAAATTATTTAAAACTATTGTGGATCTTCACTTTCATGACTGGAAAGAAAGATTAGGGTATATTTCCTCTGTACTTCACTATTGTACCATCATTGGCTGCCTAATTTGTCTTGTTTTTAACGTACTCAGAAAGGCACCACTGTAATTACTCATTTACACACACACACCTGCCTCTCTTATTACCTTGAACACCATACCTTATTTAGCTTTTTAAGCCTTAACAACTGGATTAAAAGCTCTCTTGGTTAAGGATGGCCTTTGTGGTATTTATGCAATGGTCCCTAGTTGGAGCCCTTAGGAATAAATGAGAAGAACGTATTATTTTTCTAGTGCTTTGGGATAAGGTTTGCCTCCAAGGCTGCTGTCGAAAAGAACTGTGAAAGACCAACACAGTTTTTTTTTGCCTTGGCACGAAGAAAGGGCTCAGTGCATCATTTTGAGCAAGGGCATATGACTGCCCCGGGGTCTTTGCTGGGTGTACCTGAATCCCACAGAACAAACAATTTAAATGATAACAGTAGCATTGAGTGGATTATTTCTAGTGGGAAAATTCAATTATTTGCAATACCACCAAGATAACCTCGGGGCTGGCTTTACCCCTTCAGTGCATTCTAATAACAGAACTTGAAAGTGAAAAGGGAAACTGAAGCTGCAGTGAGGTCGTACCTGGGAATTTCAGATGTTACGTGTGTTTATTGCATTATTGTCAGGATTTTGTAACACCTTGGACATTATCGTCCCTATGGGCCAGGGAATACATGCCTTTGGCAGTGTAAAATCAGTGCAGGTACGTGAAAAATCTAAATTGTCACAGGCTGCCATTTAGCAGCATTATCAACAGTCACTTTTTGTCAGTTAGCTCCCCCGGTAACCTGAACTCATGAATTATTCATGATCAAGTGTTTGAATTCTAGGCCTCTGATTGGGCGGAGGTGAGAACTTCTAGCACCTTCCGAGCCCCAGAGGACCTAATTGAAAACTGCAGGTAAAATCATGAATATGCATTTAGAATCATGACTCATGCATGAACTCCCTGCATATAAGCAGGTGCCTCAGGCCATTCTGTGGCCCTGGAGGACACAGGCTAGACCCTGCTACTCCATATAGGGAGGCGTGGCTGCATCTGCGGCGTCCGCCGAGCCCTTAGGCTAGCCCAGAGCGGCGAAGATCAGCTGAAATCACTTCAGCGCCGCCACTACACCTGCGGCGCTGACTGGACTTGAGCGGTGCCTGTGCTCTCTAGCAGTAGCTCCTCTCCCACATGGCGGCAGCGGCAAGCGGCCTCTGCGGGGCGGCAGCCAGGTGTCGAACTGGCCCGCCTTCAGGCGGGTACTGTGCTCCTGGCTGCCAAACCCAGAGGCCGCCATCTTTAACACCTCCATGCCCACCTCACCGGCGCCACCATTTTGACTACCGGCTTTTCCACTCTACCTGGACTCAACTCACTCTACTGGATCAGACTTCAACTTCAGGACACGTAACTTATCTACTGAAACTGACACCTCACACACATTTAAAATAAATCTCACCTGGGACATCGGGGCCCCCAACGGGGGTGTAGGGGTCACGCCCTTGCAGTGTGCGGGCCCGAAGGGGTCGGCACAGAACTCGAGGGCCTGACACTCAGGGCCGGACCTGTGTGCCCAGGGTTATAATACAGCACATTTAATTATTAATTGTTTACTGCTTTATATTAATAGTATTGTTGTTATTATAGTATAGGTTTAACATTGAATCCTTTATTGATAGTTCTGTTAGGAAGGTAGTATCCCCTACCTTGTGGTACCTATATTCTTCCACATATAGCAAGTGAAGGCCCAGCCTCCTCGCCTCCTGCAAGCTACCAACACAGTGCTTCCTGAGGAAGAGCTGAGGCCTCCCAGGAGCACATCATAAAAAGTGCCCACAAAGAGGGTATCAGAGGGCCTCCCACAAATAGAGGAGCTACCCTTGACTGACCCCAAGGGCCTATCTTCGGGGCAGGCATAGCGCCCTGCCCCCTGCCAGGAGCGGGGGTTAGCACCACTCGCTCCGCCTATAAAAGTTGGTAGCAGGGATAATATAAATTCCTTCACCCCTCACACCTTTCCATCACTAACAAACTGAATTTTTGCCTTCCGGAGAAATAAAAATTTATAACTACACCAAGGAATCTACAATCCAACAATGTTCATCGTAAGTTTATAGCTATAGTCATTGTTTAGTTCAGTATAGTTAGTTTGTTATTTAACAGTGTGCATTAATAAAATAGTTAATTTTTCACCTGTTTCCGCCTTGTCCTTGGTCTTGCTCTTCCGTGCCAGCCACTTCCCACTAGGAGGCTTGGGTGGGGTCTAGTGAGAACCGGGGTGGAGCTCTCCTGCCTGGGATTGCAGCAGGGGACTGTCTGGGTCCTGGGATCTGTGCTCAGGAGGCTTGTGACCTCCTTCTAAGGGCTTATTTTAAATTACCACCTGTCCAGAAAAAAGCCCAGCAATTATGACATGTAAATATTCATCTATTGCATCTTTACATCATTTTATATGGAAAATGTGGTTGATTTATTCTGGGACCACACTTTGCCCACAGTATTCACTGATTTCACAATTTGTGGTGGTCTCAAGTACATATCTCTTGTGAATAGCAAGGGGTTCCTATACTCATTTTATCATGTTTTCCTCTTGCTATTTTTTATATTAGGACTATCAGATAAGGTCTTAATGGTGCACTATTTGGTGGTTTCAGATGTTTACATGCAGGAAAAAAGAGATTTTTCTTCTAAATGCCAGTGCTGCAAGCTCAAACAGGATTTTGAGAGTCAAGTTAGGTCCTTCCTCTCTTGTAAATCATCAATGACATCTGTGTAACTCTATTACTATCTTAGTGGTGTGCACGGAGATGTGGGGAACAGTTCTTTTGATGAAGCAAAAGGATCTAGCTCACTGTGTCTTCACTGTATTGAATCTATAATGCTACAATGACTAAGTAGTAGTAAATGATTATTTATGCCACCTAAGTAAGCAGATAAGGTGGAATACACCCACGGAGCACTTCTTCTGAGTAAGAAGAAACCATTTTTGTCAAGTCCTTCTGTGGACCAGCTCATATTTTTAGGTAGGAATGTGGTGTGTGGCTGGAGAGATGAAAGCTCACCCTTTAATTTAGAAGAGGGGTTCCGGACTTCTGTGCGCTTGTCACAGTCACTCATAACTGTGCTATGGAAAATTTAAATAATAATTTAATTCTTAAATGTGAGTTCTCTGTGCCTTAATAAGAACCATACAATCCATTTTTCAGAGACAAACACTTTCTGTTATCTTCAGCACAGCTGTTCTTTGTATACAAATACTGGATTTTTGTAACTGATAGTAGAAAGAAATTCACTCCAAGGCAGAAGGCCAAAACAAGGCATATGCAGTTCTGAAGTTCTGCTTACATCCTCAGAATCAGCCTCTTGCACGGGGGTGAATTTCACCTCTACTGGTGATAATACCAATGATCAGCTGAACATTTTTTTGGCTATTGAGTTGGCCTTGGCCTGGAGGTCTATCCTGTTGGCATCAATGTTAAAAAACACTCTGGAAAGAATTTATAGGGCTGACAGCCATTGTGGGCCATGGGGCAATTTGGGGGGGGTGGGAGGATCCATGCCCCCAGAAGGAGTGTGGCCAAGGATGGAAGGGGTGTGGCCTAGCACAGTCAACACTTAGCACTATGCAGACTGCGGTGCTGGGCCCCCCTTCACAATCACTCAGAATGGCAGAGCAGTGTTGCTGTGAAGCTTCAAAGGGGCCTGGAGCTGTGGCTGCCACCATAGCTACATTGGTAGTGGCAGTGGCTTGAGCGCCAAGCTCCTTTGAATCTCCTGATCCCAGGGCAACGGCCCCCTTTATGCCCCCTCCCTCTGTCAATGGCCCGGGTAATGCTTCATGTACAGGAAAGATATTAATATATTTGGTACTATCTCTAAAAACAAAAGGAAAAGGAAAAATATTGTAGCGGCTTAGCACATTACTTGCTCCATTTTATTTTTACTTGACTCTTTTATTCTTTATTTGGCAGTATCTGGACTGAAAGTCTGCAGCTCAGAACTGCACCACTGGGTACTAATTGAAAGCATCTCAAGGATATACTGTACTGATGAAATAGTCAGCACTTCCATTCATTTTCAGGCTAAATTGGTTCCATGGGAGATAGCCCAGTAAAGTAGACATCTGAGTAGTAGTAGTAGTGCATCTGAAGTAAGTTCAGGGAATTATAGTAGAAACCCGGTTATCCAACATTCCATTTTATCCGACATGCTCTGCCAGCCCTGCAGCAACCAGCCCAATCCCACAGTCCTGTAGCAAGTGGCCCCACTCCCCCGGCAGCTGACCCTGCAGCAAGCGGCAGCCAGCTCCATGGCAGCCAGTATCCAACCCCATATTATCTGACATTTCTGGTTATGTGACCACCCGTCAGTCCTGTTTATGTCAGATAATTGAGGTTCTACTGTACATTAAGAAAACTAGGGGCTCAGTTACCATGGTGATGAGCATTGCATAGGAACCTAAATGGAAAGTACTAGAAAATGAAAATAGCTCACTTAAACATATCTAATGTGTGCATATACATATAAAAGGTTTGTCCAGCAGATTAGGAAGTTTGTAGGCTTTGTACCTCAGCCTTACCACCTCCAGGTTAAGTCCTTCCAAGTTTTCAGGGTGTTTTGGAAATGTTTACAGGTCAACTTACCAGGAGCTAAGAATTAGTTCTCAGCATACCTTCACCTCCAGTCTACTTCATGGTTTGTTATCACATGTTAGAAGATGGATCATCTCGGAGAGAAAAATGAAGGACACCATCTTTTTTCTACTCTAAAGAGATTTGATAAGAATCAGAGAGCCTTCTGTGTACTATACAAGCTCTTGTTTCTTACTGCAAACAGGTTACTGTTTTGTGAAGTGGATTATTTTGCCATGTTCAGCAGTGATAAGTATATACACACATAAGTAGGGTTTCCAGCATCTTTGGAGGGCAAGGCTACAGTAGATCCCCAAGTTACATGGAGGTAGACTACGAACTGGAAGTCGTCCATGAGTTCGCGTACCTAGGCTCCACGATCTCGGACAACTTGTCACTTGATAGCGAGATCAACAAGCACATTGGAAAAGCCGCCACAACATTCTCCAGGCTGGCGAAGAGAGTATGGGCTAACAATAAGCTCACTGTACACACCAAAGTGCAGGTCTACACAGCCTGTGTTTTGAGCACACTGCTGTACGCCAGTGAAACATGGACTTTGCATTCAAAACAAGAGCAGCTGCTCAACACATTCCACATGAGCTGCCTTAGGCTCATACTCGGTATCTCATGGCAGGACAAGGTCCCCAATAGCGCAGTGCTTGAGAGGGCAGGCACCGCCTCCACGTTCACCCTTCTCAAACAGAGGCGTATGCGCTGGCTGGGCCATGTCTCACGCATGACAGATGGCCGAATACCGAAGGACCTTCTCTTCGGCGAACTGGCATCTGGAAAGAGACCGAAAGGGTGACCTAAATTGCGCTACAAGGACACGTGCAAGCGTGACCTCAGCGCTCTCTCTATCAGTGTGAACACCTGGCATTTGCTCACCTCAGACAGCCATGCCTGGAAACAGGGAGTGAAGGAAGCTCTTGTTATCTATGAAACTACCTTGGTGAAGGAAGCGGAAGACAGGAGAGCCCTCAGGAAGATTCGTGCCCGTGATACCAGAGTGACTTCTGCCTACTGCTGCTCACAGTGCGGAAAGGACTGCCGCTCCCGGATTGGATTGCACAGCCACAGAAGACGCTGCTCGAATCAGTCCAACTGGGGCGCAAACCCATGATCCCTCGGGATTGAAGGATGCCTACTACACGGAGGTTGTGATCCTTCTTGCATTCCTGGTTCCTGGTTCCGTTGGTCCTGCAGAAACTGGGAAAAACTGACCAGCTCACCAGGGTGGTCAGTGTCCTGACTCCCAGAGTGGTGGACAGTGGGAACCAGGCTGCCGCTTGGTTCCCAGCTTCCCTTCTTCTGCTTGTGGGACCCATGAAACTGACCAGCATATGGTGGCAGCCTGGTTTTGGTCTCCTCACTGCCGGCGGGAGCCAGGAAACTAACCAGTTCTGGTGGGTTGGTCAGTTTCCCAGCTCCTGTAAGCCCAGGGGAGACAGGAACCAGAGCATTAATGCGAGTTACATGCAACTTGGAGCTGTGCATTTTGAGGGCTTACTATATTGTGTTTCCTTCTGCCTTCCGTATAAAAGTTTATCAGCATCGACAACTAACGATATTCAAGAAACATGACATTTTCCATCTAGCCTAAGTTTGAGATCCAGGATCATACTTTTTTCTAAAGTTGCTTTTCTTTACTCCTCTGCAATGCTTCTGACTCCCTTCCTTTGCCCAGGCTACTAATTTCTAGAGCCACTATCCTCGGCATCTTTGATGGCTTCTTTGATGGCATGACCACATTAGCTTCCCTTTGCAATTAAAATCCAGCTGGGGAGAATTCCCTGCTGCACAAACTCAATAAGAACCTCCAGTAATTTTAAGAGGGCCCTTTGGAAGTCCTGCTCCCAGGGGCAGGCAGAAGTGTGAAGCCTGCTAGAGTTATTTTGGGCCATATAGCTGCCTATAGCCAGTGCAACAGGTCTGCTATAACTGAGGCAGCAACCTGCCCCCCCCACCAGTTTATTAATATTTCTAGGGGCCATTTTGGCTCATACAAACAGCCCAGCATTAGGAACATGCACAGGGGGCATAAACCAACTCTTCTCCCACCTCCCTTTTTACTTGCTAGTTTTGTGTTCTGTCTGTAAGTGGCATAGCGCTAAATCTCTCGCTATTAGTTTGTAATTCTGATATTAATTACTTGCCTCCATCATTCTACAATAGCGGGGGCAACAGCCGTGTGAGGCCTCTGGGGAAGGTGTGAGTGGCTGCTGCTGCACTCCCAGAAGGGGCAGGGCCTCATGCCCCCAGCCCTGCCCGGCATGCACCCACCCCACAAGCAGACCTTTGGAGCCATGCAGAGCATGCTGCGGGGCACTCCAGTGACAATTTACAGGGCTGGGAGCCCAGGGCCCTTTTGAATTATGGGTCCCCACGGTAATTGCCCCATTTGCCCCACCACCCACCCACTTCTGCTTTTGACAGGCCTGTTCTACAACCACCTCAGTGAACGCGGCTTTAAACATCACTGGCCAAGATTTTCGAACGTGACTAGTGATTACGGGTGATAAATGGAAGTCATTGTAGTGACGCCTGGTTTTCAGAGGGTGGATGCTCCACACTTTAAAGTGAGGCACCCAAAGTGACTAGTTACGCCTAACAGTTGGGGGTCAGAATTAATAGTAGTTTGATAATAAGTTGCAGTTGGACTCAGTTAATAAAAATATTTATGTTTTAATCATCGGTAACAGACACTGTCTCGGCATAATACAGATTGCACCTTTCTGGTCTGGCACCCTCAGGACCTCAGTGGTTCCAAACAAGAGAATTTGCCAGATCAGTGGAGGTCAATTCTGTCCCCTGTCGGGCTTGTCTCCCAGTTCGGTTCCTGGCCCCAGTTACCCCCATAACTTCACTTGGTCACCAGCCCCCTTATCCAGCACCTCTCCTGGTTCCACCTTCTGCCCCTTCCTCTGACCAGCTCTGCATTCAGCCCTAGCTGGGCTGCCCGCCACGCTGCTGGCCCTGCTCAGGCTGCATACCCTGGCTGGATCCCGGTCACCAGCCCCACTTGGGCTGCTGGTCCTACCTGGGCTCCTGGCTAGGCTAACCTGCTGCCATGGCTCCTGGTGGCAGGTCCTGCTTTTCTCCAATTCCTGGCCCCTGGGGCTCTCTGGATCAGGAACATCTGTGGTGGACCTGCTGGACTATGGATGTTGCTGGACCAGAGCATCCCGATTTTTAGAGGTTCAACCCGTACAGCAAATTGGTTTGTTATAATAGGCAGGCTCTCTTATGAAACACGTTCACTGATGATATTCTGCCATCTAGTGATGTCTATCCGAGAAGGGAAACATACAAACATTCTATCATATAGCGATGGTGGGAATAAAGCCAAACTAACCCAGAACCGTGTACTGGCTGCACTGCAACACATGAAAGGTGTCATTGCAAAGTCATAAGAAAAGACAAAGATGTTTGGGAGAAGGGAAGCTACAGTCTTAATGTCATGCAAGTCTCATGGACAGACAACTGCAGGTCTCATTCTGGGCTCCACTAGGGATTAATTATGGCAGTTCAGCTATCATCAAGAGGGTGTAAAAACCTGCTTGACCATTCTGAGTACTTCTGGGACAGGGTTTTCCCCTGAATAGGATCAGGTCAGCATCACAGATAAAACTCCAGCTGGCCCAGATTTTGCACTAGTTACACCAGGAGAAAATCCAGAGTAATTCAATTTACACAGTAGCTTTGCTCTGGATTTCCATTAGAATAAGTGCAGAGCTACAGAGCTGAATTCTGCTCTCCAATGGTTTAAGCTGAATCCATGGGCAGTTTTTTTCAGAATCTATGGGCTACATTTCATTCATAGAGTCCTGTACACCTACCATACTTTCTGGTGACCCCCTTTGGTAGTACATACACCACAAATATAAAAGATGCAGAGAAGAGTTACTTTGGAGTTTACCAAACGTGTAATCAGCAGTAGATTAGGACTAAAGTGAACATGTTATGTGAGTGATCCTGAATTTGGGCCTCTGACTGAAAAAAGGCCCCCAAACCCAAGGGTACCTGCTCTGTGGTTTCTAATTCTTCCTTAACTCCTTGGTGCAATATCAGGCCCGAGGCAATGACTTTGTGTGCTCACATGCCTACAACAATCCTGCTGCCACAATCCATTTGGCCAACAATGGCATGACCCCGCTGCACTGCCACCCTAGGGCTGCATCTACACTACAGAGTTTTTTTGACAAAACTGGCATTTTGGCAACAAAACTCACGGAGTGTCCACTTTACAAAGGCGTTCTGTTGACAGTAAATTGACAGAATGCAGCACTTCTGTTGACAGCATTTGGCCGTTCTCCAATGAGGCAGAGCACCTCTCTTGGCAGAATCTGTCAACAGCCAGTGTGGACACTCTGGGGGTCCTTCTGTCAACAGAAAAGACCTCCATGGTGCTGGCCAACTGGCCCAGGAAGATGCCCTGTCCACAGCAATCACACTTCTATGCTCCCTGCCTCCATCCATTCTTAGAGCCTCAGGGAGCCCCGGAAATCCTGTGGCAGTACCCTGAGAGCGGGGAAGCAGACCAGCAGCACACAGAGTGGGGAAGCAGACCAGCAGCAAGCTCTCTGCTCCACAGCCTCTCCTTCCCACCCATCTGAGCTATGGCAAGCCAGCCAGTTAGCCAGCCAGCATGCGACCCCCCTGACCTCTGGGACCCTCTAGGTAGGAGGGCACAAACTGATGGGCCCCATCTTGGACCAGGCATGAGGTCAAGGACCACCTCAGCCTGTGGGCCAATGAGGATATCCTTTTGGACCTTCGGCAAAGATGTGCCAAGGCCCTGCTTATGCCTGGCCGGAGACATGGGGCCACCCCGCCCACATGCTGGACCAGGTGCAGGACAAAGTAAAGGAGCTCTGGCAGGGGGACGCCCAGGCCCAGGATGCTGGCAGGAGGTCAGGCACAGGATCCACCACCTGTTGCTATTATACGGCGTGCCACCACTTCCTGAGGGGCAATGACACCTCCCCTCTGATTGACCCTGTGGACACAACCAAGGAGGCTCCACCCTGCAGACAGAGCCAGAGGAGGAAGAGCTGGAGCCAGAGATGGACAAGGGGTCTGAAGCCAGTGAGAGCACCCGGGTGATTGTCCTGGACTCAGGCCCCTCCAGCCAGGCCACATCCAGGGTACCCATGGAACTGTTTGAGGGACCCTCTGGTAAGCACATCACATGTCACACACTCCATGATGTGTGTGCGTGTGTGTGTGTGGGGAGGGGGGAGCGGGGGTGGGGGCAGACAGGGCCATGCTGCAAGGATCAGGAGGCTGGCTTGCGTGGGACCTCATGCTGCAGGCCCAGCACGTGGAACCATGTGTGAGGCAGTGTGTTCCACCTGGATCCTGCAGGCAGACCCTGGGCATGGGCACCAGCCTACTGCCCACCTCCCAGGAGTCCAGACCAGCCCCTGCCACGGCTGGGAGTGGGCCAGCCACACAGGCACTGGCCTGACCACTGACATAACAAGGGGTGTGGCTCCCAGCGTGTGGTTATGCCCGCAGGTGGGACTCAGCATCCATTTCTGTAAACAGTGCTCTGAGCTGCATGCACGTGTGGGGGCTCTGGGAAGGGAGAAGCTGAATCTGGCTCATCCACCACCCATGCAGGGACCCCCTGGAGCCAGAAACCCCCGTTTGGCCATTAACCCAGTGTGGCAGATGTGGGCCTGTGACCAACTGGTATCCCACTTTGATGCCAACACTGGCGTCTTGTGGGACATATTGACCCAGCCCCCAGCAGCTGCTGCCCCCATCCCCCTTGCTGTCCCCACTTCCCCACTACTCCCCCGCCTCTGACTCCCCATCTCCACTGCTCTGCCCCTGCTGGCCATCCCGCAGGGCATGCTGGAGCTGGCCACCCATCCTGCACCCCAGTCCCCCACCATGCCTGCCCCCCCATCACACTTGCCCCCTTGCTGCACCTGACCCCACCACAGGCCCTCCACCCCCATAACTCCCTGTGCTCCCAGCCCTAACGAGGACCCCAAACCCACAGCAGGAGAGGATCCCAACGCTGACACTGCTTGGGGTTCCATTCCCATGTATGGTTGTAGCTGCCCACACCCCCCTTGTCCCGATGCCCCCATGCCCCTTGTCCCAAGCTCCCAAATCCAAGTTCTGATGCTCCCATCTCACCCACCCCCACTGTATATAGTTACTGTTCTTTCACATTGTATATAATTTTTATCTCAATGTTTATTCTGTGCACATTTTTTTATGTTATAGTAAAGAAAATATTTGTTTACCACCCTTGAATCCCTCTTGATTGGGAAGGAGTCGAGGGGGGCGATGGGGTGAAGGAGGGTCATGGTGGGTACAGGGTAGGGCTATGGGCCTAAAGAGCCCATTGAGATGCCCTAAGGAGGGTCACTGAGGAGCTGCTCTGGCCCCATGGCTAATTGGAAAGCGCAAAGTCTCTCTCATGAAGTGTGTGAGCCCTACAGTAGTGGCTATGCAGTCCCTCAAGGAGGGAGGCAAGCCTCAGCATGGTCAGGGAATAGATGTCAACAGGGGGAGGGGGCTTTATGGGTGTGACTTGCTGGGGCTCCCAAAAGGCTTGCTGGCCATGCAACCCTGTCTGATGGGGTTCCAGGGTCCGTTCCGTCAGGAGAGTGGTCAGGCAGTCTGGCCTCTCTCTGTCGAGAGCGTGATCTGCCTTTGTGTGTGGCTGCAATCTGCCCACAGAAGTGTAGACGTAGCCTAGCTGACCGTGTCACAACACCTCCATGGGACCGGGAGGTATTATTCCCATTTTACAGTTGCGGAAATGAGGCACAGAGACATTAAATAACTTGCCAGTGGTCACACGGGATGCCTATATCAGAGCCAGAAACTGAACCCAACTATTCTGGAGTCTAAGTCGAGTGCTTTTTCCATAAGGACATTTTTCCTGAACATGAAACTCTCTTTTCTAATGTTGTCAGATCATATGATTTCTGAAGCTGAGTGCGGGAACATGCTCCTAGAGCTAGACAAGGCCTCAGAAAGGAAAGGGTAGCAAAATGCGATGTTTCTTAAAGGCAATAATTTTAGTACGTTTTCGGTACTATTACTAAAATGCAGATAATTTTCTGGTTTCCTCTTGCCAAGCCCAGGCCTGAGCTCATACTTGCACCAACTGAAAGCAGACCTACACGCTGACAATTTGACGGCAGGCTATTGTAGCTGTCTGACTTTTCTAGCTATCTGAGATGTAAGTCATCAGTCAATACAGAGGGGGAAAAATACCTGGGTTTGTTTACACCATGGCAACCCATGCATAGCAATCAACATCTCTCTGGTTTGTATGCTGGTTGCTATAGTGAGTCCCTATGCGGCAGTACACTATAGCAACAAGAAAATGCCATAATTCTTGTTTGTCTACATGCCAACATAAAAAGCCTATTTAATCCTGAGCCAAGACTTGGTGCTACTTCCCATTCTGTTGTGTTGCATTTCATTTGCGACACAAGGAAAAACAGCAGTGGTGTGTAGAAATACACAGGACCTGATCCAGATCCCATTTACATTAGCATTGTAATACCAGGGATAACACCACTGGTTTCAATGAGTTTTAAACCACATGAGATCAGAATCAAGCACAGGGAATCAAGGTTTACTGTTCTTTATACTGCTGTAAGTGTGGAGTAACTCCAATTTCCATGGAACTACTCCTAATTTATACTGTGATCAAAGAGAATATATTTTAATTAATGGTCCCTAACCTGAAAAATTCACATATTGGGCCTGAATCCATTATTCACATTCATGCTGAGCATTGGCTTAATCTGCAAGGAGTTCCATTCCTCCCATACCATTCGTACCTGCAGCATACAGCATTGTTCCACATAAGTAAAGGCAGTAGAGTCTGGGTTTAGGGATTCAATTTTCAACCTTATTCACACCAATATGCCCAATTAATATGGCATTGTAAGAGATGCCGAATCAGGCACAGTTAGTCCTCGCATCCATGACCTGAAGAGCTCTGTGTAGACTCAAAAAGCTTGTCTTGCAGACCAACAGAGGCTGGTTCCATAAAAGATATTATTTCACCCATCTTGTCTCCCCAATATCCTGGGACCAACAGTGCTGCAACACCTCTGGCTATTAACCTTCCACTTTTGAATTAAAACCCAGTGTTAATTTTGTTACTTTACAGATTCTATGTCATTCCCTCTAGTTGCATTATCCAGCTTTCTGCTACCTTCTTTTGGCAGTCATTTCAACAGCAGAGATAATAAGCAAACTGTTTGCTCAACAGATGCCCTTGAACTGTATCAGTGCTGAAAAGTATCTGTTACAGGGGTAGCAACTTAACTTTTGTGCCCTCGAGGGCAGCGACTCCCAAGCTTTCTGGCATCATGCCTTCCTTTCGATTTTTGAGAAACCCTCATGCTCCCCCACCTCTTCTTTACCATCATCCATCCCTCCTTTAACAAAAAATTCAATTCACAATTTAAAATAAACACAAAAACTTGACACAATAATGTGATTTAAAATTAAAACTAAGCACAAATAGTTTCTCTTGTCCCCTTGCGGGATCCTGGTTCAGACCCAGTTGGTCAGTTGCCTGAGCCTCGTGCCAGCCACCCACCTGCCTGAGACCTGAGCTGCCAGAGTCGTCCATCCAAACCCTGCACCGCTGGGGCTAGCCAGTGACCTGCCTGCCATGAGCCATGGGGACCAGTCACCTGCCTGCCAGCTGCCCGAGCCCCCCACTGCTGGGACCAGCCACCTGCGAGCCAGCCACCCAAGCCCCACGCTGCCAGGGCCAGCCACTCACCCACCTTCCTCAGCACCACACTGCCAGGGCCAGCCACCCACCTGCCAGCCTGAGCTACCCAAGTCCTGCGCTGCTGGGTCCAGCTGTCTGCCACCCTGCCAGTTTGAGCCGCCCAAACCCCATGCTGCTGGGGCCTGTGAGCCACCTGCCCAAGCTTGTCCCCTGCCACAAAGCCAGGCACCATCATCCTCTTGCTCTTACCCCATCCTCCTTACCTGAGCCAGATACTCCCAGCATCCCCCCATCTAACTCCATCCTCCTCCTTCTCCCCCTCTGACCCACACTCACTCACCTTTGCAGGAGGCGGCTAGCTCCATGTGGGTCTTCGCTAGCTGCCTGCTTTTTATAGCGGCTGCGCTGGGTCACCACGTAAAATGGCAGGGGCTGAAAGCCAGAAGCAAAGGCCGTCTCTTTCTTCGGGTGGAGGGTATGTTGGGGGGGAACTGGATTGCCTCATGCCCCCCTGGAATTTCTTCATGCCTCCCCCCCCGGGGGCACACCCCCTAGTTTGGGAAACCACGCTGTAGGGGGCAAGAAAGAATTAATCTTTGAATTTCTCATACAAGATATCCTATTTAAAGGATGTGATCAACTTGAAATCTAGCCAATTTTTGGAAAATGCTAAAAGTAATTTCACATTCCACATTTGCCCCTGAGTTCCACTGCTAATTATCGTGGGTTTACAATGATGTTTTTGTAATTTTTAAAACAGAGGATGGGATATTCTGGGGAGAACACGATTAAGAAGTTAGGAAAATAGCATTAGAAAAACCCAACAATTCTGAGGCACACAAAATGACAGATATAGTGCCCGAAGTTATTTTATTTTTAAACTGACCAGACTTAAATTTGTTTTTTTTTCTTTTAAAAAAACTTTACCATCTCACTGTGCCTCAGTTTCTGTACCTGTAAAAGGCTTTGAGATCTACTAATGAAAAGTGCTATATCAGAGTGAGGAATTATAACTTAGCTTTGTGCCTAATAGTACCATGGTATAAACTAGTTCATACTCTGGCATGGCAGCAGTTACAATAGCTGGTTTTCACACCAACCATTTAAAAAAGGTAGAAACAGTATGGCTTACATAGGCTATGTCTACACTGGGACGCTAGGTCGAAATAGCTTATTTCGATGTAGCGAAATCGAAATAAGATATTTCAACATGTAGTGTCCACACATCCTCCGGGGCCAGTACTGTTGATGTTCAGCTTTGACGTAGGAAAGTGCTATGTTGAAATGGGCCCCACGGGGAGCATCTACACACAAAAGCAGCCCTGATCGGAATAAGGGGGCTAGGAAAGCCTGCGGACAGTGTCACAGGGCAGACTAGCCCTTACGGGGCAACAGCAAGCCGCTCCCTTAAAGGGCCCCTCCCAGACACACTCGGCCTGCACAGCACGAGGTCCGCAGAGCTGACAACCGGTAGCAGCCCTGTGCACGCAGCATGGACCCCCAGCTGCAGCAGCAGCAGCAGCAGCCAGAAGCCCTGGGCACGGATCGTCTACACACACACCCTATTTCAACGTTGAACATTGAAGTAGGGCGCTATTCCCATCTTCGGATAGGAATAGCGATTTCAACATCTCACTGCCTAACATCGATTTCAACATCGAAATAGCGCATGGCACGTGTCGACGCAATGCATGCTATTTCGACGTTGTGCCAGCTACTTCGAAGTAGCCAGCTAGTGTAGACGCACCCACAGTGTATATATACTGCATGTATTCCCTGTTTATTGACATATTGTTTGTTGTCTGACAGTGTGCATGTTAAATGGATTCAGGAAATGCTATGACCAAAGGAGCATCTAAAAATCCTGGGGCTGTGGCTAGGAGACTAGCAGGAATTGTTTATGAAACTCTGGACTCTCTGAGACAAGCAGGAATGTTGGCATCTCTTCTATCAAAAATCTTTACACCGCCTGGTTGATTTGGCATTTTCTACTCTTTTGCTTGCGTCTTGGAAAACTGTTTAACTATCTGGCCTACTGTACATTGAACCAAAGGAATCTAGTGACTGCTGTTCAGCTGACCCTGTTCCTAGACCTCTTCAGACTGAATAAACCTGCCATGCATTTGTGGGTATGAATCCTCCCTGCCCTCCACACAGCTGCTGGGCTGTACAGACCTTGCTCCCAGACATCAGCATGTCCAGTGTGTGTTTTCCATACTCTAAATGGGTTTTCCCCTTCACAGGATTTAGGAGGAGACTGAGAAATTTTTTCCCCACACTTTACAGTGAAGACCCCACTCACCCCAGCCAGCCATGAGTCCAGCGAGCTCCAACCCCCCCACCCCCCGATACCACATGCCTGCCAGGCTGTGTGAACTCTGCCCCCCCCACTACCCTTAAGACCACAAGATCTTACTATGTCCGCAATGAAATGGTCTGGATAAACAACAGCTTATGTTCTGTGGAGGTTGTTTGTCATCCTTAGGAAGCCAAAAGTGGCCTTGGAAAACAAAAGTTGCAGTGATTGTCACACAGAGACCCAGTCATTCTATGCATAAACCCTTTGGCTACATCTACACTAGCCCAAATCTTTGAAATGTCCGTGATGGCGGCTGCAGCTCTTCAAAATTGCTGCAGCTCATGTACTGATAGGAATAAGGGGATTTCGAAGTTCCCAGGGGTCCTTTCGAAAGGAGCTCCATCTGGACGAGCCGCAGCAATTTTGAAGAGCTGCGGCCGCCAGCATGCTAATGAGGCACTGAATATGTATTTCAGGGACTCATTAGTAATCTTCAAAATGGCCATTTGCATGGCCATTTAGAAGATTTGGGTTAGTGCAGACACGGCATTTGTGCCACATTTAAAAACTGTATCTAAGTTTTGACCTTCACTGTCTTCAACGGGTAGCACGAGTGGAGGAGACAAGGTCGCTGTGATGAGGTGACAGAAAAGATCCAAACAGGACCTCATCCTGCAGCGATTTGAAAAGGCAGACAAGGAGGGAGCCAAAGCCACTGCTGGCAGAAGGTGGACCCAGCAGTGGCAGCAAACCATGCTCCAGTGCAGGAGTAAGGACTTGGCAGAGCTCCTGGTGGTTGTTAGGGAGCAGACTGAGATCCTGTGGTCCATGCTGGAGCTTCAAAGGGACACCCATCACAGGACACATTATGTGGCCTCCACACCCTGTTGTTCAGCCTCCCCTCCATATGGCTGGACCCCTCCTTTTTGGGGTCTCCAAACATGGCGGGGGTGGGGAGCAGGGATGGCAAGGACAGTCTCTTGCTCCATGCCCAGGACTTCTCCACACTGCAAAAGGCTCACGTTCCACCACATATGATGCCAGGATTCCCCTTCTTTTCCTACCTCCTGCCGTAACCTTCCCCCTGTAAATAAAAAGAATGGATTTGTGAAAACCACAGTGTCATTTATTGGTTCACAACGGGTGGGATGCAGTTGGAGGTACTTCCTTAAGGGTCAAACACACATTATTGTGGGGGGGTTTGGAATGGTATCACAATAATCAAATGCAGCAGATTCACCTGGGACCTTTCCCAATCTCCATGAGTTTTAAAAGATAATGGCCAAAGGCTCTGGAATGACGTTTGCCAATTCTGTCAGTACCCTTGGATGCATTAAATCTATGATAGAGTTGTGTATGTCTAGCTTTTCTAAGTAGCTCTTAACCTCTCTGTTCATTTATGCTTTTTTTTTCCCGCACCCCCTCCAAAGCCTCCCTGATTCCTGTTGCTTCTGAATGTGCATTGGTAAATGCCCTTGTGTCTGGCTGTGTATAAGCACTGCCCAGGGAATCAGTCTCTGCAACCCATGCTAGCATGAATTTTTCTCTCTTTGATTCACAATTATGGAGAATACAGCACGCTGCAGCCACAGTGGGGATGTTGGTTTGGCAAATGTCCAAATGTATCTGAAGGCACCTGAATCTAGCTTTCAAATGGCCAAAGGCACATTTCATAGCCATTCTGCACTTGCTCTGCCTCAACTGGAAACACTCCAGGCTGCAGTCCAGGGTACCTGCTTATGGGTTCATGAGCCAAGGGAGCAAATCATAAGCATGGTTGCACAGTTTCACTATGGGCATCTCTGCATTGCCAAGCTTTATTTTCCATTCTGAGAAGAAAGTCCAGCCTGGAGCTTTCTGTACAGACAGGAATTTCTAATGATGCACACATTCTTCACCTTTCTTGACCGTCCCACACAGATGTCAGTGAAACAACCTTTGTGATCTGCCAAAGCCTGCACCACCATGGAGAAGTACCCGTTGCAGTTTATGTACTCTGATGCCAGGTGGTCCGTGGCCAGGATGGGAATGTGTGTTTCACGTGCATATCACTCCACTGCAGTTAGGAAACTCCATGGCAGCAAAGCTGTCCACTATGTGCTGCAAATTTCCCAGAATCGCAATCTTGCATACCACATGGCCACAGATTGCATTGGCTACCTCTATCATCACGGCCACACTGTAGATCTGCCCACCCCAAATTGATTTCCCACTGACTGGTAGTTGTTGGGCATTGCAAACTTCCACAGAGCAATTGCCACTGGCTTGTGAACTGTCAAAGACGGTTTCATCTTGATATCACAGTGCTTCAGGGTGGGGGACAGCAATTCACAAAGTTCCACGAACGTGGCATTGAACATACAGTTGTCCCAGACCTCCAAAACAATGTGGTCCCACCAGTGTGTGCTGGTTTCATGTCTACAGAACTGGTGCTCCACTCTAAGGAAGGCATCCAGTGCAGCCCTCAGTTGTCCATTCCTATTCTCCAGTTCTTCAATGTCATCCAAATCATCTGCATCCATCTCATCCTCTCACTGGCTTTGTCTAATAAAACATTGCATAACACTCTGGGAAGTGGGAATAACAAATTGTGCAATGACTCTAAGATATTCAGGATCCATGCTAGTGCCATTCAGCAGTGAGAGCTGGGACATGCCATTGGAAAAATGTCTGAAAAACGCCTTTGAAAATTCCTTGGGCCGGCTGTTGATTTTCCAGCAGCAGGGGTGGAGGTGAGGCATTGCACTCCTTAATGATGACATCAGACATCCACAAGCACTGGTGGCACTTTTTTCCCCATGCACCACTGGCACAAAAACCCAGAATGCAACAGGCATTGTGGGATAATTACCCACAATGCATTGCTGATGAAATCAAACTTAGGTAAGGCAATGTAGACATGCTGTGTTGACTTTCTGGACATCTGCAGACAGTCATCTTCTACTTTGTAAAATCTAGTGGTAAAAAGTTGACTTCAAGAAGTTTGACTTCATTTTATAGTGTAGATGTAGACTTAGTCTTACAGGAGTCACTTTTGAAAGTGGGAAGGGTCTTACCATTTTTGTACTTTTACTGGAAAGAATGGTCTTGCAAGCCCAGCTTGGAAATATAGTCATGGCAATGACAGCCATTTCAGAAAGCTGGGCTGGGCTGGATCAAGCTAGGAAATGAGAGGTAGAGAGAAATAGGATCCCCCTCATTGATAGGAAAAGAGATTCCACATCACGGAAATTTAAAGGAATGTTACTTTCAGTCACAATTCCCACTGCTACCTAGGAAAGAGATTTGAGGAACAGCTCTGATTTGGCTTTTTTTTATAGGTAACGCTTTTGGTTTATTGTTTTACTAAGAGTGCGTTTCAGTAACTCTTAATTTTCAAATGATCACAAGTTAGATTCCACCAAAAAATCATGAGACTGACTAAAAGTCAAGGGATAAAAATAGTTTGGATTCTCCCTTCTGGTTTCTGAGGCTTCAGGGTGAGCTTGTTTTATATTTTCAAGCTTTCATCTGCAACCACAAAGGCTATAAACTTACATGAAAATTAGAAAAACCTGAGTTTCTCATGCAATCTTCTGATGCTAGCAACAGGGACTTAAAAAAACCCAGCAAGTATGTGTGTCTTCCTTGCAATAATATAATGAGAGATGGCAGAATTGGCATTTGCTGTTCTTTTCTGTTGGAGACTGCAATAGTAAATATCCTTCCTTTTATCCACTGTCTTCCTCCTCAGTTTTACAAACTGTGGACACCTTTTGTAATCTAGGGAACCTACGATCAGAAGCGACTATCATAAATCCCAAGAAAATAATACTAATAGAAGTGGCTTACGGTCTTGACATAGCCACGTAAGGGTAAAAATTTAGTGCGCTAACAGGCTTGCCAAAAACAGGTTTTTAGATTGGAAAAAACAAAGGGTTTGAAGTTCTTATCTTGGTGTGCGAGTTAAGCTTGGTATGGGAATCTCAGCCAACAATTTTCTCAGATTTTCATGTTTAAATGCTTCATTTTAGCTTTGTAGTAACATCTTTGGCATTAACATGGTCTTGTGCTGTGGAAATATACACTCGGAGCTATACAAGAAGTAAAACCCATGAAAATGTTTTCAGGCAGACTGGCATAACCAATCATCTGAAAAGAAGAAAGCCTAAATTTTCACACATATACTTTTCATTTTTAGAAAAAGAAAATTCTTCACATTTTCTCTAAATACCAAGTAAAACCCCAGATTTCTAAAATATAGAATGGGTTTATTATGAAAAGGCACAAAATATTTTGGTTTGCTCTGTCAATTAAATCTTAACACATTTTTATAAAATATATACAGCCAGATGACAAAAATGAGCCTGTTCTCCCAAAAGAAGGATTTCTAATGCTGACAGATCATTCTTTCTTTGCATGGTTAATTCCAGTGTTCAGGAATCACAGATGTTCTCTTCCAGCCTCTTAGTTATGACTAGTCACACTTCAAAATAATGGAGTGGTCCAACTGCAATTAAATGTGGGAGATTCCAGTATTTGACAACATCCTCTCAAGGAGCTTAGGCTGTAGTTTCCTTCTAAGAAGATCTCTTGAGAACTGTTTGCACTGGTGAAGAAGGAATTAAAGAAGGAAATCAGCTCTATTTTCACGATATACATATTTTGGCCAGGGGATTTAGAATGTTAAACTATCATACTTAAATGGGATTTAGACAGTTCTAAACCCCTGCAATGCTAAAATGACCATATGCCTTGATTTTATTGGGGCAGTCCTTGTTTTCCATATGAAATCCCTTTTTCCAAGGAAATTCCGGAACACCTGAAACACCCCACTGTTTCATTTAATCAATCAGATGGTTTTTAAATTCAATTTCCGTATCACTGTACTGAGTAGAACGTACTTTGCATTTACCAGGGAGAAAGAATCAAGGAAAATCAGCTTTCAGTGTGGTAAACATTGTTGGGAGTGATGGGAATATGCCAATGAGTGAGGACTCTAGCCGACCTGGTTTTTTTTTTTTTCTTTAGTTTTGTTTTGTTAAGTGATGTTAGTGACATCTATTCATCGTTTTATGATAAACTCATTCAGAACACTAAGGTATGGGACAAACTTGTCCACTCCAAGGCTACGTGTACACTACAGTGATTTTTCAGAAGTGCTCTTCCTGAAGGACTTCTTTCAAAAGAATTTCTTTCAAAAGAGAGTGCCCACACAACCCCCGCTCTTTTGAAAGGACCGGCCAGGGATCAAAAAAATCAGGTGCCGTGAAGACTGCTCTTTAAAAAGAGCAGAGCGGCTACACACATTTTCTTTCAAAAGAAGGCGCTCTTCCTGAAACGAGAGTGGAAGAGCGCTTTTGAAAGGAGCACTGCACTCTATTTACTTTCGAAAGAACGCTTTGTGTGTGTAGATGCTCCCTGGGACCTTTCGAAAGAACCCCCTTCTTTTGAAAAAAATCTTTCAAAAGAACTTGATAGCGGAGACACAGCCCAAGTAACATACATTCAGTCAGAAGCCATGGCAATGGCACCAACATACTATTTCAATACCTCCCATCCTGCACTTTTATATATGAGTTTCTGCAACCATAAAAGTGTCACCATAAATTAAGAGTACAGGGATTTGATTTTGATAATATGGTCACCAGTCCCATTGAGTATGCAATATTGAAAGTTAGTTCTCATATAAAGGCATCCAAGTGAAAAAAAACATAATTAGAAATCTCAAAACAACAACAAAAGTAGAAAATTAATGTTAGGATGTGACCTAGATTTGTATTAAAAGAGAAAATTTCAGCAGGAAGTTTAAAGTTGCCACAATACTGCAGGATGCTCTGCAAGACCGCATTCCCAGAGTCTCACCTTCAGGGACAGGAATGAATAGCAAAGACTGAGACAAAGTGGCATTCAATGATGTAACATTTACATCAGGTAAGGAGCTGTGCCAGAGAATACAGTGGGGCTACATTACAGCAGCCCCTGCACTGCATTTATTTTATGAATTATTATTTTTTTTGTATATATTTGATCTTTTACACATTTGTGATAACTTTCCTTAAAAGATTTAGAGGGACAAAATAAATAAAGATATGAAGTAAATAAGAACTATATTAAGTCATGTTTATTGAAGTGTTTCTATGATTTATCCTGAAGTCTGGGTCAGTCACCACTGAAGTTATACCAGTGCTACATCCTCCTTCCCCCAAAGAAACCTCTAGTGGACAATAGAGGGGGAACAGAAAACGCCGTAAGTTTCCTTTGTTTTACATTTGTGAAAGAGCAAGAAGTATTAGACCCTTGACCCTTAACAGATAATAAATTTATTGTGGATGCGAAAGGAAGGCACAACCATTTGAATAAAATATGTGCCTGCCATAACTTAAAAAACAGACTTTTATTCCCTCGTGTCTTAATCTAAACTTGGTTTTAATATGCTCCCTATTTATATAATACCTTTGTTTACTTTGCTAAATCTTTTATGGCAAGTTATAAAATATACAAATTTATCTCAAGAACTGTTTTGGTTGAAATTCATACAATGCTTTCGAAATAAAGTATGTTCTTTTGTTAACCAGACTCAGAGAGTTGAAGGAAAAGATCCTGCTCTATCTCAAATATGTGGTTATGGTCATGTACTGTGGGAATTCAAATACAGTAGAAGCTTGATTATCTGGCATCCTTGGGGAACAGAGATTGCTGGATGATCAAATTTTCTGGTTAATGAGTGGGGCTGCTGGCCCTGCAGCTACTGATGCTGGTTAACAGAACTTGCTGGTTATCTTGGCAGTTATCCAAGTGCCAGGTATGGGGTGACCATCCATCCCATAATGGGTGGGATGGTTCCATACCCGGGATGTTAAAAAGGCGTCCTGACTTATTTTTTAAAATGGACTCATTGGGCCCTCCCCGACTAACCTTTTCTGCCAGCAGCTATGCAGGCGCAGCTGCTGGGGGGAGTCACTTCCCTGAGACTCAAGGAAGTGGGGGAGTGTGGGTGGCTGCCGCTTCCCCAGGGTTCTCAGGGAGGCTGGCAGCTGCAGCTTCCCTGGGGCTCACCGGTGGCTGCCGCTTCCCAGGCACCGCTGGGGGTTGCCGCTTCCCCAGGGCTCCCAGAGGCTCCAGGGGAGGACCGGCAGTTGCTGCTTCCTTCCTGGCTTCCCTGTCTGTATTTGGGACAGGGAGATAATGGTCGCCCTAGCCAGATAACAGGCATTTACTGTTCTTAAGGTTTTAGTAGTGATAGCAATCAGCCCTAATCGTAACCCAGGATCCAACAATAATCAGACTTTGGAGAGGTCTTCTTTGGCATCAAAAAAGGGACAGCCAAAACAGTGCTACAAATGAGGTTTCCAGGTCTAAAAATCACTTGAATTTCAGGGAGTTTCACATTTTGTTCTGAACTTCTCAGCTGTCTTATCTCTATTTGATATCTGATAGAGAGGAAATGCACAACTACAAGAAAACAAAATAGGTTTAAAATTATAAATTTCTGAGGTGTGCAAAGTCATCTGCAGCCAGTGGTTGGAGACAGACCAATATATTAAAAATAAAAGGATCCCGAGTGAGTGAATAAATTCCGTGTGCTTTGGATTGTAACTCTTTCATAGCTCTGGGGCACCACAGGCACTGTTCTGGTTATTTACATTTACAAAATGTTATTTTGGCTCCAGAGCAATGTCTGTGGGCACTGGTATTTTTTCTATGTATTTCCATTATTTGTGCCTTAATTTACCATCTTTTCCCTATAAGTTTGATTTGAAAATACAGGAGCCCTCACAAAAATGTGACTTCACAGAATCAGTATGAGACCAAATGCAGCACTCGTAAGTACCTGTTAAAGAGATCTTGGCAGCATCCAATTACTTTTGTGATGTTACTTGGCAAAGTTGTTGCATTGAAGGCATCTTCTAATAACGTGTGGCATGGAACCTCTGCAACAGATACAGATAATATTCCTGGAAATTGAATACAGAGGTGTCAGTTTCCTAAAATGATGAAAGAAAAAATGTGTGTTCTTACCTCATGTTAACAAGACAAGTTGTAGGTTAAACTGGCATTAGTAGGTCAAGATAAAGGTTAATGATCATGAAACTTCAAAATGCCTTGTCTTCATTAGGATTTTTACCTCATATTAGTTACTTCATGTTCTCTAATACAAGGTAAAAATATTCTTATTTCCTGAATACTGGGCGTAGGACACCACACTAAACTCAAAGAAGAGTGATGTACAGTTTCTCCCAGCTGTACCATATGACACACAGTACTGCTGAAACAGAAGATGCCAGATTCTGGGTGAAGCTCATTGATTTCAGACACATCAAATCATTGAGCTGGAAGAGACCTCACGAGGTCCTCAAGTCCAACCTCTCTGGTCAAAGTAGGACCAACCCCAACGAAATCATTCCAGTCAGGGCTTTGCCAAGCCAGGACTTAAAAACCTCTAATGATGGTGATTCCTCCATCTCCCTAGGTAACGCATTCCAGTGCTTTACCACCCTCTTGGTGAAGTAGTTTTTCCTAATATCTAACCCACACTTCTCCCCTTCTCCCACTGCAACTTGCAGCCATTGCTCCTTTTTTTTTGGGTCATCTGTTGCCACGGAAACAGCCTCTCTTCATCCTCCGTGTAATCTCCCTCCAGGTAGTTGAAGGCTGCTATCAAAACCCACTCTTGCTCTTCTCTTCTGTGGACTAAATAACCCTAAATCCCTCAGCCTCTCCTCATAATCCACGTGCTCCATCCCCCTAATCATTTTTGTTGCTTTCTGCTGGACTCTCTCCAAAGCATTCATGTCCTTTCTGCAATGGAGAGGGGTGGGGGCAGAACTGGACACAGTATTACAGATATGGCCTCACTAGTGTCAAACAAAGGGGAATAATCACTTCCCTAGATGTACTGGCAATGCTCATACTAATGGGCCCATCAGTCTTCTTGGCTTCAAGGGCACATTGTTGACTCATGTCCAGGTTCTCATCCACTGTAATGTCCAGGTTCTCTTCTGCAGAACTGCTGCTTAGCCATTTGGTCCCCAACGTGTAGCAGTGTTTGGGATTCTTATGTCCTAAGTGCAGGGTTCTACACTTCTCGTCAAACCTCATCAGATTTCTCATGGTCCACTTTGACTAGGTCACTCAGGAACTTATCCCTACCCTTCACTGTGTCTACCTCTCCCTCTAGTTTTGTGTCATCCGTGAACTTGCTGAGGTTGCATTCCATACCCTCATCCTGGTCATTAATGAAAATGTTGAACACCACCAACCCCAGGACCAACCCTTGTGGTACTCTGCTTGATATCAATCACCAACCAGATATTGAGCTATTGATCACAACCCATGGAGCATGATGATTTAATCAGCTTTCTGTACATCTTAAAGTCCATTTATCCAATCCATACTACTTTAACTTGCTAGCAAGAATACTCTCAGAGACCGTATCAAAAAGCGTTGATAAAATCCATTAATATCACATCCACCACTTTTCCCATATCCACAGAGCCAGTTACTTCACCAAAGAATGCAGTGAGGTTGGTCAAGCAAGATATAACTTTGGTGAATCCATGTTGACTCTTCCTGATCACTTTCCTCTCTTCCAAGTGCTTCAAAATTGATTCCTTGAGGATCCCCTCCATGATTTTTCCAGGGACTGAGGTGAGGCTGACTGGTCTTTAGTTCCTCAGATTCTCCTTCTTCCCTTGTTTAAAGATAGGCGTTACATTTACTGTTTTTTCCAATCATCCAGGACCTCCCCAGATTGCCAGGAGTTTTGAAAGATAATGGCCAATGGCTCTGCAATTACATCAGCCAACTCCCTCAGCACCCATGGCTGCATTAGATCCAGCCCCAGGGATCTGTGCATATCCAGCTTTTCTAAATAATTTTTAACACGTTCTTTCCCTAACATGTTCTTTCCCATTGCTTTTGCAGCTTTCGGCATAAAACTTAACTTTTTCTAAGCATTTTCCAAAATATAAAACACACAGGCATAAACTGGTACGAGGAGAACAAGGTTCATTCATGTTTGTGTGGTTGCAGGACTTGGTTTCATGTCTCTATAGTCTCAGAAAATGTATTACCATAAATTACTTGGATCTCAGAATTTACTGTAGGCATAAGAAAAGCATTATCTGTGCAGGAGAGGTTAGAATATAGTCGTCTTGCCATAATAGATTTTAGTGTATACAGAATATTTGCCTATGGATATTCTGAGTTTTTAATCAGTCCAGGACCTACAAATTACATTATTGGCTAAGGGTTTCTAGTGCTTCAGCTTTTTCATGCAATGTAAAGCTGTCATTTGTTTAACTCAAAAGAGCTGTGGAACTCATGTAATGTCAAGGGTACTAATTTCATAGCTTTCAAAAACAGAAGGAGCTACACAGGCCCATACTAGGAAAAATGATAGCCTTAAAAAGTGGACTTTTCTGACTTGGGACTTGATCTGTATGCACTGTTTTAAATCATAGAATTATAGAATCCTAGGGCTGGAAGGGACCTCAGTAGGTCATTGAGTCCAGCCCCCTGCCTGATTGTAGGATCAATCCCATCTAGACCATCCCAGACAGGACTTTGTCTAGCTGGGTCTTAAAAACCTCTACAGATGGAGATTTCACCATCTCTCTGGGTAACGCATTCCAGTGCTTCACCACTCTCCTAGTGAAATAGTTTTTCCTAATATCCTACCTCCTCCTCCTGCTCTGTAACTTTATACCATTGCTCCTTGTTTTGCTATCAGTTGCCACCAAGAACAGTCTCTCTCCATCCTCTTTAGAGATCCCCTTCAGCAAATTGAAGGCTGTGATCAAATTGTTCCTCACTCTTCTTATCTGCTAACTAAATAAGCCCAGATCCCTCAGCCTCTCCTCATAAGTCATGTGCTCCAGTCCCCTAATCACTTTCATTGCCCTCTCCTGGACTCACACCAGTGCATCCACATCCTTTCTATACTGGGGGTCCCAGAACTGGATGCAGTACTCCAGATGTAGCCTCACCAGTGCTTAATAGAGGGGAATAACAACTTCTCTAGATCTGCTGGAAATACTCCTCCTAATGTACCCCAATATGCCATTGGCCTTCTTGGCTACAAGGGCACACTGCTGACTCGCATTCAGCCTCTCATCCACTGTAATCCCCAGGCTTTTTCTGCTGCACTGCTACTTACCTAATCTGTCCCCAGGCTGTAACAATGCTTGGGATTCTTCTGTCCCAAGTGCAGGACTCTACACTTGTCCTTGTTGAACCTCATCAGATTTCTTTTGGCCTAATCCTCCAATTCATCTAGGTCACTCTGGACCCTATCTCTAAACTAAACTAAAGCAACATGAATTCTTTGACTTTGACAATGACAGTTCAGGATATTACATGGAAATTGCAAGGGGGATAGTCAGAAAGAAAACTATGGTAGAATTTAATCATAGCTGATTTTTTCTGGAAATCTCACTAACTGGCTAATAAATTAATCCCTTTGGTGGTGTGATTCTTGATGTTACATCCTGTTTTCATTTTCTCTCTGAGACAATACTTTTTTTGTAACTCACGACTCAATTTGAGACTTTTACCCACATTTCGATGGGATTTTGAAAATAAAGAGCTAGTTTCTGATCTCACTTAACTGGAAGAGCTGTACTGAATTCCCTGCTGTGACTCCTGATTTAGCCCACTCTGAGAACAGACTCAGGCCCACTAAAAAGAAAAGTACTCTACTCCCTCACTCCTACTCTTGTACTTCTTTACCTTCTAGTTCCATATTAAACCATCATAGGGATATATGGGAGGGCTTATAAATCACCTGTAACCGGTAATTATCGTTTTACTAGATGTATCAGTAATTGGAGGTCCACTAACAATTTTTAAGATCAATAAATTATCTGTAAAAGACAAATGAGGCAAGGTCTTTTAATATGCCAAATTTCAGAAGCTCTCCCTCGTGAACAATATTTAACCCTCTCAAAGCCAGGAGTAGATATAACTAAATAACATGTTGGGGAAGTAGTGTACTAACACACTGACACCTTGTGGTCATTTAGAAATACTACATATTTATGCACAGTACCTGCAATGCAAGCTGTCATGAAGCAGGCAACAGTACCAGCAATCATTGCCCTAAAGGCGCTGTCAGCAATGTCCCTTTTTTTGGAAGGAGCCATAGATGCTTGGAAGAAAATCAGAAACATCATATAAGGAGAGAAGGAAATTTCTAGAAAGCATATCCTCTAGGAAAGCAAATTGCAATCATGATACTGACAGATCGGTGCAAATAAAATAAATCTGGTATTCTCAGAGGGGTGTGCAAATGTAGAATAAATGCACATTTTCCTGTCTACTAAAGGTCTCAGTTTTTCTTTCTACTAAAACCTGAGCTGCAAATAGAAAAAAATCTTGGTTCCATTTACGCAAACAATATGTGCAGAATACTCTACTGAAACTGGCTAATAGGTACCATCTTCACTCAACCCACTTGTTTTCCCCTTGTATCATTTTATACACTCATTGATCTCTGCTCATCTCTGGTGCCTTGGCATGAGCTATTCCAGGGGTCGGCAACCAAAATAGCAAGAAGAGGTATTTTTTTTGAATTTGGTAAAAACGCAATAATTCAAGAGCTGTAATGCATGGGGCTTAATAAAGACAGTACTTAATAAATAATGTCAAACCATACTTTTTGTAACCCAGATTTTAAGAACAGCACACACACAATGATTTGTAATGCAATACATGTTTACTGAAGGTCGCTCACAAACTTTTTACATATTCTATTTCCTCATACTTCATGCGTTCCTGACTTGCACTCCTGCACCCACTTTCATTATACCAATTTTACTTCACATTTAATTTAAGTTTTCTTTCTTAACATATGTGTTGACTTTACAGCAGGAATGCCGCAAGCCTCCTTTTCAAAATCGAGACTTTATTAGCAGCACGATCAAAACACAGATACCGTATCATATCCCACAATGCACTGTACATATTAAAAGGGGAGTTAACCAGCATTTTGAGATCACATGTTGTTTACTATTGTTCATTGTTGGAATTTTAGACGCTCACCATTTATTGAAAATAATCAGGAGGTTTTTTTTTTTTTTTTTTTTTTTTTAAAGCTTTGCAATTACAGCATTGGGAGCCACAAAGAGCTACAGGATGCAGACCTCTGCGCTATTCTCAGACAACAGAGCTGTCACAGAACCCCACTGAAGACAGGAGACCATCTGTATGGGATCAGGTAAGACTATTTTAAAAAGTTCATTTTTAATTTTGTGATACTCCCAAAGAACAGGGAAGTTGGAATTTGTTTATCAACTGATTCTCTAACGTGGCATTCTAACAGAAAACAAACCAATATTTTCCAAAACACCAGCAAGAATACAACCCACCGCACGAAATGATTTATTTTGTACAAAGCCTGGATGCTGACTGTCAACAGTCATGATGGTAGGGAACAGTGGCAGAGGACTGCCAGGGTGTAGGAATGCCCTGAGCATGATCCCAGCCACAGGGACTGCCACAACTGCTTTACACAACCCCAGGACCCACTAAAGAAGGGGAGCTCTTTGGTGATTGGTTTATTTAGGCTTAGGACAGCTTTATGCTGGGGGTGGAGAGAGAGGTAAAAGCAGCCCGAATGCAGCTGAGGGTTAGCAATGTGGTAAAGTTCATCAAGAATGTGTCCCACACTGGAGTTTTTTTTGGATTATATGTGCAAAAATTGTGAAAATGAGAAATACACATTGTTCTTACTGAGTCCTCCCATCACGATTCCCAGAGAACCAAAATTTGCAAATCCACAGAGGGCGTATGTAGCAATGGTTTCAGAACGGATCTACAAACAAACAAACACACACACCTCAGACAGAAAATTAATTACTCAGTAGTGTGAAAATTTGCACGATACAAAATTACTCAAGATAGTTAAGTCCAAAGCGGAGACCCACAAAGGGATCTCACTTTGCTGGGTGACTGGGCAATGAAATAGCATAGATGGTGCTGATAAATGTAAAGTGACACAGATTGGAAAATGATCTCAACTACAACGAGAACTTCTGTGGCACCTTATAGACTAACAGATATTTTGGAGCATAAGCTTCCATGGGCAAAGACCCACTTCGTCAGATGCTTTTGTGAGCAAAGACCCGCTTCGTCAGATGCATCTGTTATTCTATAAGGTGCCACAGGACTTGTTGTTTTTGAAGGTACAGACTAACTCAGTTACCGCTCTGATCTCAACTATATATACAGAACAATGGGGTCACATAATAAGTTCACAGAGGACAATGCTATTTGTCAGAATGGTTAGGGACGCAAGCCCATGGTCATGGGTGTCCCTTTAATGTCTGATTGTAGCAGCTGGAACTAGGCCTCATAGGATAGATCAGTCAATCATTGCTCTGTCCTGCACATTCCCTCTGAAGCATTTGGTATTGGCACTGTCAGAGACAGGAAACTCGGTGAGTTAGACCATTGATCTGACCCCGTATGACCATTTTTATGTCCTTGAAATAATTCAGAGCTTTGGTTTATGGGCTTCACCTGTCCATTGCTGACTCACATAACTAAGTGATGAAAAATGCACCCCTTGGTTTAGATGGAGCACTAAAGACAAGAAAAGACTGAGAGCTAAGAGCCCTGAATTCTCTCAGTCCTGCTCTGCCACTATCACATTCAATAGGCAGCTGCAAAACATTGATAAGTTTATCTAGAAATTTGGATATTCATGCACTTCTAGGGGTTCTGTGAGGATTCATCAGCAGCTTGTTGCACTTCTTGAAGTGCTATATAAAACTCTAAAATGTCATTATTATTTATTAGCAGGTTTAATTGAACAGAATTCCAGCCTGAGACACTACAGAGAAACACACTCTCAGGAGCTGTTCCCCCTCCCTCTGGGCTGCCAGAAATAAGATCATTTTGAGAGGTTCCCTTAACCCTAAAGCCTCTGTGTGTTATCTGGCCCTGCCTGGTGTGTGTGTGTGGCGAGGTGGGGAGGGGGTAGTGGAAGGTGGCTCAATGAACTGCTGTCCCCCACCAGTCTGGGGCCCGATTGCCACAGGTGCCAAGGGAAGCTCCCTGGCCTGCAGACTCCACCCCTACAGCTCCCATTGGCCAGGAATCACAGCCAATGGAAGCTGTCAGGAGCAGTGCCTGCAGGTGAATGTAGGGCAGTGGAGGCTGTATTGAGCCTGATCCCAGCCCTGAGTCCCCTCTGGCATCCTAAATCCCTAATTCCCTCTCACAATGCACACCCCACACCCTGGCCTAGCTCTGAGCTCCCTCCTGCACCCTAAGTCCCTAATTCCCTCACAGATGGCCTGGGGGAGGGAGTTAAGGCGCAGGAGAGGACTCAGGGTTGGGGGCAAGGGGTTGGGGTGTGAGGTGTGGGTCAGATCTCCAGAAGAGTTAATCTGGCTCTGTTCACCCTCAGAGGCAATTTTGCTCTTTTTACCCAGTATCTGCACCATGTAACTCTTTTTATCCAAGTATTTGCACTATGTAACTTCTCCCATCTAGTATACTGCATGCAAAGTATTAATGATACAGCATACAGTATGGCAAGATCAATTGGATTACACCCTATTGTTCTGTGCTGCAAACTTCAGTATTTCTGTCATTCTCCTTAAAGTAAACAGGTTAACAGGGGCTGTATAGGTTAGGATTGAAAATCCCAGAGGGTTTGATTATCCAAACTAGTTTAGGGCCCCTGAACTAGCTGGAAATGCTGCACCTTAGCAGACATTCATTCTGTGGTAAGGCAGGTGATGGTGTTTGCTGAAGAATTCCCCCAGGAGCACAAAAGGAGCACGTGTAAACTGTTATTGAGGCTCCACTGGACTCTCAGGCTGCACCCCCTGGCTGGCCTTGTCCACACCCTGCTTCGTGACCAATGGCATCTTCTTTTGGGACAACACTTTCTCTCTCTGGGCCTCAGAGCAGAGAGAAGTCTGCATTGCTTTCCATTTCCACAGGCTCAGAGCCTCTTTCCTCAATGGACTTTACACCCACAAGAGCCACTTGAAGGGTATATGATAGCTGCCTTGGGGTCAAACTAGGCTACAGTCCTTGAAGAAGCCAACCTACCTGAAAGATAGGGGGAAGCAGGGAACGTGAAAAACTTCACTCCCTGCATCCCCTTCCCCATTAACTGCTTCCGAAGCCCACACTGATGTCTGCTGAGTGCTCTCATAGGTTTCCTGTTTATTAGCAGTTCCTTTGTTTCTGCTCCTGCAGATAGTTGTAGTCATGTGGCAGGTATGCAGGAGAATGCTTGTCTGCTTTCTCTAGAAATGGCTTTGTGTCCTGTCATTTACCTGCCTTCGCTTGTACTCTCCTGACTTTGAAAAACAGGAAGTCTTGTTATAGGCTGTGGGTGGGGCGGGGGAGGAGAAATCCAGGAGTGAAGTGGTCCCTTTTCTTTCTCTCTGAGCACACACATGTATCTTTATTGGGGTGCAGAATATTTTTTTGTTTTTTAATCAGAGGCCATTGACCCTCTGAAACAAAAAATCAATCAATTGTGGACCATACTCATTCAATCCAACTGCAGAGAGAGAGAGAGAGAGAGAGAATGAGCGAGGGGCTGGGCTTCCTTCTATAGTGGAGTGAGCTGATGAATGCAGCTGCAGCCCTGTGGCCCAGAAGCGTCAAGCCTCAGCACCCCCACAGGCAGGTAAATTGAATGTTTGGCCCTCAGGTCAAATGTAAAAGAGCCAAATGCCAATAGTTCCAGCCCTCAACCGAGATGGGGTTTGAGACTGAATAGAAGTTAAACATGAGAACCGTAATATTGTCATGTTCAAGTGATCAGGTCACAGTTGAAATTGCTAATGCCACATCCAGCTTCTGCAATAACCTTAATAATCCTAACAAAAAAGCAGTCCAGTAGCACTTTAAAGACTAAAAAAATAATTTATTAGGTGATGAGCTTTCCTGGGACAGACCCACTTCTTCAGACCATAGCCACACCAGAACAGACTCAATATTTAAGACACAGAGAACCAAAAACAGTAATCAAGGTGGACAAATCAGAAAAAAAAAATTATCAAGGTGAGCAAATCAGAGAGCAGAGGGCCAGAAGGGGCAGGGGGCGGAAGCCAAGAATTAGATTAAGCCAAGTATGCAAAGGAGCCCCTATAGTGACCCAGAAAACTCCAATCTTGGTTCAAACCACACGTTAATGTGTCAAATTTGGATATAAAAGAGAGTTCAGCAGCCTCTTTTTGAAGAGTGTTGTGAGAATTCCTCTTCAGTAACACGCAAACTCTTAAATCATTAACAGAATGGTCCACTCCATTAAAATGCCGGCTAACAGGTTTGTGGATCAGGAGTGTTTTTGTGTCTGTTTCGTGCCCATTAACTCTTTGTCTAAGAGAGTTTGAAGTATGTCCAATATACAATGCATCTGGGCATTGTTGGCACATGATGGCATATATGATGTTAGTTGAGGCACATGAGAATGTGCCCGTGATTCTGTGACTAATCTAGTTAGATCCAGTGATGGTATCTCCAGAATAGATATGTGGACAAAACTGGCAGTGGCCTTTGTGGCAAGGAAAAGTCCCAGGACTGGTGTTCCTGTGGTATAGGCTGTGGTTGTTGGTGAGATCCTCATAAGGTTGGGAGGCTGTCTGTAGGAGAGAACAGACTTGTCACCTAAGCACTTCTGGAGTGTGGCATCCTGATTAAGGATAGGTTGTAAGTCTCTAATAATTAGTTGCAGTGGTTTGAGTTGGGGGCTGTAGGTGACGACCAGTGGTGTTCTGTTCTTGGCTTTTTTGGGCCTATCTTGGAGTAGCTGGTCTCTGAGTGTTCATCTGACCCTGTTTGTTTGTTTTTTTTCTTCTTCTTCTTCTTCTTCTCCCAGTGGGTAATTCAGGTTTATGAATATTTGGTAAAGATCTTGTAGAGTTTGGTCTTACGGAGGATGAGGATTCTTACCAACAGCCACAACAGGAATTTTCACAACACTCTTCAAAGAGAGGCTGTTGAACTCTCTTTTATATTCCAATTCGACACATTAACACATGGTTTGAACCGAGATTGGAACTTTCTGGGTCACTATAGGGGCTCCTTTGCATACTTGGCTTAATCTAATTCTTGGCTTTCACCCCCTGCCTCTTCTACCCGTCTACTCTCTGATTTGCTCACCTTGATAATTATTTTTTTCTGATTTGTCCACCTTGATTACTGTTTTTGGTTCTCTGTGCCTTAAATATTGAGTCTGTTCTGGTCTGGCTATGGTCTGAAGAAGTGGGTCTCTCCCATGAAAGCTCACCTAGTAAATTATTTTGCTAGTCTTTAAAGTGCTACTTGACCGCTTTTTTGTTTTGACAGTATATAGACTAGCAAGGCTCCCTCTCCGTTACTTAATAATCCTATGCACGAAGGGGACATGTCCCTCTCAATGCAGTTGCAAAACTGGTGCAGCCCATCCCTGCTTCTCTCCCTTCCCCCCTAGCTTTGCATGTGGTTGCGTCACTAATTCCTGGCTCTGCCACTCTCTCCGTCTGAGACCTTGGGAAAAATCTTTCTACATCTTAGCGTCTCCTGCGTCTGCATCTGTAAAATGAGGTTGATACTTATCATACTCAAATCTACCTTCAGCGAGGGAGCATTATACTTTGCAAAGGGCTTTCAAGCCTAAGGGTACAAATTCTTATATGAGTGCTGTGCATGATGGTTTTCTCATGTGCGGATCTCGAGCTCTTTACTAAGGAGAATTAGTTTGATTCCCTGTATGAAGTTCTTAAATTCTAGAATTAACCAGGCCTGACCTGACATTCTTCCAGCCTAGGGTAGCATGGCAAGGCCAAAGCAGGGGCTGGAGGAGGATGAACTTCAATAACTGAGGTCCATTGGGGAAAGATAAAAAAGAACAGGCTTTAATATAAGAGAAAACATCATATTAATGTGCAATATTCATCCATATTGTGATTTCCCTAAAATCAGTGGCACACCATCAGGTTAAGACTTTGGCTCAGTAAATCACTGGACTATAAAACCAAAACAAAAAAGCAGTCAAGTAGCACTTTAACGACTAACAAAATAAAATAATTTATTAGGCGAGGTTTTGTGGGACAGACCCACTTCTTCAGACCACAGCCATATTGTCAACCTCGATTACTGTTTTTGGTTCTCTGTGCCTTAAATATTGAGTCTGTTTTAGTCTGGCTATGGTCTGAAGAAGTGGGTCTGTCCCACGAAAGCTCATCACCTAATAAAATATTTTGTTAGTCTTTAAAGTGCTACTTGGTTGCTTTTTTGTTTTGGTAGTATATAGACTAGCACGGCTCCCTCTCTGGACTATAAAATGTTACTCACTGTCATATATTGTTTCGTGCCACCAATGTACACCGGCCCACCTTTCTCCCGCAAACGGATCAATGCTGAAAGACGCTCATAAGCCACAAATTCATTGAAGAAAGTCTTGTAGCCTAGGAGTCCACCGACAATAAAACTGTCTTCCCAGTCTACCCCCATCATAAAAGAAAATGGCATGAAGACATAAGCACAAATGACCTGCAAAACATACAAGACAGAGAGGAGGGCCAGGCGCACCAGCCCAGCCCAAATGTTTGCTATCACAAGAGAAAACATTGATTGAAGAATGAAGGTGTCCGCTAAATTCTTTGGAAGAAACGTCTCTTTTTTTTAAAATAAAAGTACATAAAAATAGTTCTTTGTATCTTGCTGCTCTCTCTGTCTAGCAGTCTGGTGATTTTTTTAAATGGTAAGATCCACCTGAATTACTGCAAAAGGGGCAATTTAAGGCTAAGATCCAGCCAAAGTGCTTAAGCATCTAGTTTAATTATAGGCCTCAGATTACACACATGCATAAAAGCTTTGTTGGATTGCAGCCTAAAATGGAGGCCATGGTTCAGGGGACCGGCAAGAGAGATTAAGGACTAATTTCTCTGCGGACATATTCTGGTGTAGCTACACTGAGAAAATAACTTTTGAAAATATGTTAACTGAGATGTTTTAATTACACTTTGACCACCACCTGAGAAAGACAAACAATTTGTCTACGTACAAAAGATGTACAGCTTTAGTTATACTGGTATATAAAACTGGTATGATCCCTTTTTGTATCATTATAAAGTGCTTGTAGCAGTATAGCATATTCTTGTACAGGAAGAGGGACAAGCAATACAAGTAAGAGGCACCTTTATTTCAGTACAACTGTGCACATTAAGCTTGTAACTGTTTTGGTGAAAAAAAATCACTTTTCTAACCTGTGTTCCCTCTCATTTTTTCCACCCTTGAAAGGAATTAATTTACTTATGTGCACTAATATGGAGGTGACATGACACATATCTCCTATGTATTGGTGCACAAAGTGAAATTCGTGGTGGGAGTAGGGTCAAGGCATTCTGGGTGTGGGACAGGGCTCAGGGCTGGGGCAGAGAATTGGGGTGCTGGAGTGTGAGGGTGCAGGCTACAGGGTGGAGCTGGGATTGAGGGGCTCGGGGCTGAGAGGATTGGGGTGCAGGCTCCGGGGTGGGGCTATGGAGGAAAGGTTTGGATTGCAGGAGTGAGGCTCCAGGTATGTGGAGGGGCTTAGGGCTGGGGGCCTGGGGTGCAGGAGGGTGCTCAGGATCTGTGCTGAGGGTTGTGATGCAGGAGGGGGGGCAGGGTCTGGGGTGAGGGCGTGGAGTGGGATCAGGGATGAGTTCTTTGAGGTGCAGGATGGTGCTAAGGGCTGAGGTGGGGGCTGAAGGTGAGGCAGAGGGTTAGGGCTTGGGCTAATCTGGGTGGCTGCCTTCTGAGGCTGGCAAGGAGGGGCCCCTTTTCCTCAGCCACAGCAACTCCTTGCTGGGGTAGGCAAGGAGAGGCTCCCTTCTGCTGGCTGGAGCAGCTCCATGCTGTGGCCAGGGGGGAGAGGAGCCTCTAGACTACCCCCCAGCAGCTTCAGGGCTCAGGGAGAGATTTTTCCCCCATTGCAGCCTTGAGCCCTTGCATGTGGCTTAAAGGGAAGCTATGTGGCCACGCACCTTAGGGGGAACTAAGGTCTAACCAAAATCCTAACTTAACCCGAATCAAAATAATAGCTGTACCTGTACAAAACCTGAAAGTAGATTAGTCCAGAGACAGTCCCATTCAGAAGCCTTTTAGCCCAGCAAAATGATACAGGTATGTCTTCTAACTAAAAATCTACAACTCAGCTAATGCATTTTTTAAACACAACTTGGTGGAAATTTGGAGCTTAGTGCTGTTCAATGCCACACCCATTAAACCAGTTTCTGACACACATTATTTTCCCTGGGGGAAAGCTGGTCTACACTACAGAGTTAGATTGCTTGAGCTATAGAACAGAACCACCCCTTCCATCACTGTAGTTAATGGCTACTTACAGTGCTAATGCTGGGCTTCTGCACTGTTTCTAGTGTAACATAACTCTCCTTCAGAGCTTTGCCAAGGCTAAGGATAAAAGATTCAGTGCAGTGGTCTGAAGCAAAAGCCATTGTGGGTGTTTAGCGAAGTGTTAATTATGTGGCTGGTGCATGCAAAAAGCTCTTCTGATTTCTCTATTCATTGAAAGTAACTGTGATTAGATGAGATTAGAGCTAAAGCAAATGCACTCTGCAAAAAATGGCAGCCTCTTTGGGGGTGAATTCATAGACAATGATAACGATAGAAATATGTACATTGCATCAGCTGTTTTTCACAGACTATCCTGTGTGAGCTAGGAATTAAAGGAGTAGTTCTTTTAAAAAGGAATACATATTTAAACAGCTAATGTTTGATTGAAAATCACTGGCATTTTTCTTTAAGAAAGATAAATCATGAAAAAAAAATGTTACGAGGACAATACCTCAAAGTTCAGCTGTGGGTAGTTAAACATATTCCCCAACCAAGACAGTGCTGAATCAACGAAAGACAGCAGAGCAAGGAAGGCGATGAGGTTCACAGCAATATTCGCCACCAAGGGGATGGAGGCAGAGGCACCCTGACTGGCAGCTTCCAGCAGGTTTTTTGATTCTCTTTACCAAGGAAAACAAGAGAATTTGAAAACTAGAGAGACATTTTCCAGTTCATGGACAAGTTGAGAAACAAAGTTTACACTATAGTTGATGATAAACTGTTTAAATCACTGGGCACCCACTTGGTGCTCTCAGGAGTTCTGGAGGTGGCACAGAGGGGCCATAGTCTGAATGAAGACACTAAGAGAAATTTTGGCAGATTCATAATTCCTCCCAAGGGACCCTAGGAAATGACCCCCCCAAGGATGCCATCAAGCTTTGCTATCATTGGAAAGAGGGGAACATGGTCCTCATTCTTTCCCTGGCTCTTTGGGGCTTTGATTCAAGGCCTATGGCAGTAGGCTGTGGCAGTCTTTTTACTGACTTCAGTGAACTTCAGATCAGGCTTGACTCATGCTTACAGGATGAAGGTGTAGACGCTATGCTCACCACAGAGGTCAAAGTCAGGCCTTATAGAAGTGCAAGCTGACGAGAAGGGGCTCCTTGCATTTCCTGCTTCTTTGCACTCCTCCACAGGGATTTTCTTGATCAGAAACTATATGCACTCAATTATCTGATTTTTGTATGTGAAATAATCCATCGATCTGCACTTTAGCTTACAGGCATTTAGTAAGTGCTTTCAAGTAAAGCAAAGGTGACAACAAACAAACAGGAAAAGATTCTGTAGAATGGCACCGGACCTTTGCAGTTCTGTCTCTGCGAAAATGCCAGTGGGACAACACCACTTCTGTTCAGCTAGATCTGTTTGTTCTTTGAATGAATTCAGAAACTATTTCCTTTCGGCTTCCTTAGTGTCATGTGTGCAAATTAGGTTGTACAGTTCTCATCAACATGCTGTCTGAGCACCTATACTGCTGTTTTTAGGCATAGATCTACTTACCCCTTCTCCATTTTTATACCACTCTTCAGAGTGATTTGGGGAATTTTAGTCTCAGGCCAGAAGAGTTTGGAGATAGCCAATGATGCTGGTGCCGACATCACAGAAGCAGCAAGTAAATGGGAGGCTGAAACCTGCAATTCCAGATGCCAGAAAATAAGCTTTGGTTAATTATCTCAACAGAACATAGAAACAGAAAAACATTCCAGAGGAAGGCAATGAAAATCATTAGATACCATGGAGGATTTTTCATACAAGAAGAGCTTGAAAGAACCAGCATTGCTTACACAGGAGAAAAGTAAGCAGTGGTAGGACACAGGGATACAAAATGGAGAAATGCATGGAGGAGGACCATCCATTTGCCTTTAGTGACAACATTCTTCCCGCCCTGGTGTTAGCAAGTGCCAGATACACAAGTGGACCGGAGAGAGGAAGAGTAGCGCTCCTGAGGGTGACGCCAGCCTCCAGCAGCAATGCCTCCCAGCTGCAGAAGCTGCAGCAAAAGCAGCAACGGGGGAGTCACAGACTCTTTAGCCTCAAAACCCCTGCGGAGCAGGTTACATTCATCAGCTGGAACTCTGGACACTCTTTCCTTCTCAGGTGTTTGACATGACCTCCTCCTCCTGCCTAAATGCTTTCCACACTCTCCACACAGCCTCCCCTGCCTCTTCAATCCCTCCCTTCGCTCCGTGTCTTGCAGGCCTCCCTTCTCTTTCCTAATCTCTCGGTCCTATTAAACAATTTCCCTCATTCTGCCCCCCTGCCCCATGTCTCCCACACCACAGGCACCCTTTAAGTGTGGTGGGGTGGTGGTTCTGAAGCTCCTAAATGCCTCTTAACAGGACAAATCTCTGGGTTTAGTCTTCCACACACACGAAGGTAGATAATTCCTCGTGGTAATAATGGGAATTACACATATGAATCTTTGACACACTGAGGGACACACATGTAGACCCATTATTGGTCAGGAATCTCAGCTGCACACATCCCTTTGATTCAAAGTGATGTTTGAATTTGAATCCAGAGTAACTTGAAGAATCCAGAATCATTTGCATTTTCGAGGATTTTCCCCTCCTTACCCCAAAAGAAATATACGCTCCTAAGACACTGCCAGCGATGGTTGAGAACCCTGCAGACATGACTGAGTGGAGTTCAGATATGGTAGCATATGGTAAATAAGGTCTCACTAGAAGAGGAGATTCTGTCTGAAAATGAGAAGAAACAAACACAGTCAAAGGCATATTTGGCGTATAAAACATCATAGAGTGATCAGTTTTTTTTATTAATTAATACTATATTCAGTTCAATCACAGTGTCAGTTAATTTTTGTGCTGATGAGTGCTCTGAATGTGCCTGGGGCTCTCTCAAGGCTAAGTCTTGTTTTCCCAGGGGAGCAACTGTGTCAGACCCCCATCTTTGACAGCTGACAGTCATTTTTTGGTTGCTTCAGTGTAGTGGTTCTTAATCTTTCCTGCTGGGCCAAATCTTTGCACGGTTGTCCCCTTGTATTATTTTTCTGCCATGCTCCCTCCTGCACTTTTCTGTTTCTGTTCACTTTCCCCCATCCTTACCATATTTCCACTTTTGGTTTTCTTTTTTTTGATTGCTTTCTATTTTCAGACTAGTCTAGTGCTCTCTTGCCAAGGGCCTTGTCCCCCAGTTTCATAACAGAGCTGCATGTGCAAACTTTAGTGCAGCCTTCAGAATTTGCCTGGTTGTGTGTTATTGGTGATTTATAAACAGATGAAAATCTGAGTTTCTAAAAACAAGCACCAGAGCTGATGCATTACAGTTCTAACTTCACGTACAAGCAGAGGGCCTGGGACAAGGTGTGGCGGCCCTGGCTCCATGCCTCCAATAGGGGTAAAGCCTTGGATGGAAGGTGGGGGGTGGTAAATACAGTAAGCCCTAAGCACTGCTTGGAGCATGGCACAAATCCCCCTCCCCTGACAAGCTATGTGGAGCAGTAGAGTGATGATCCTGCAGCATTTCAAAGGGGCCCAGAGCTCTTGGCCACTGGTGCTGCTACTGTGGCAGTGACAGTGAGCTTTGGGCCCATCTGAAATGCTGGCCCCTATGTAGTTGCCCTCTTACCCCCACTTCCTGTTGGCGGGCTTGCACAGCATGGATGTTCACTGTAAACAGAAGCTCCTTTAACAGTGGTATTTCACTTACCACTGTCCAGGATTTCTGTCTTTTAATAGGTGGCTGAGCTAAGGGTGCAAACATATTTTTCTATCTTATAACTCACCTGTCCCACAAATATGTTGCCAGCTGCTACCAGGGACTCAACAGGAGATGTTCCCATGGTAATTTGCATTACCCAGCCTACCTAAAAATGATAAATATTAAATGAAGAAATGTCACAATTTGACTCTATGGTTGCAGCAGTTGTGTAATAGTTGAATATCTCAGATAAAAAGCATTGACAAAATTCAGTGCCGTGGTACCTTTTTAATGAGCCATTGCATGAATCCAATATGGTAAAGCATAGACATCACTGTGCTGAAGAAAACCACTATTGGCAGGACCTAATTTGGAAACAAAATAGATTAACTAAAAAATGTGAAGAATTTTTTGCTCTCTCTCTCTCTCTCTCTCTCTCTCTGTCAAAGAAAGGTCCAAAGTCTTTGAGATACATTCCGGTTTTGAAAACTTTTAAAGAGCTTGCTAGCTCAATCATCAAACCTCAGCTGTTGATTTCAGGAATTGTTTTACCCTTGAACTCCTAGAATTGTTTTCCATATACATGTGTTGCATTTGGATGAATTGCTTTCCATGGATCTGGATGCTTTCCAGATTAAACTCTGACAGTTTTGAAACTTTCACAATATATTGCAGGTTGGCTGCAGCTATGTTTAAAGCAGTTCAGTAATCAGTCATTTCACTTGCTACTGGACATTAACATCTGTAAATATCTGGATCAAAATTCTGTAAACTTTGCATGTTTGAGGTCTGGGGTTTGGTGGATCTGCACTGCAAAGTTTAGATCTGGACCCAGACTTTTCCATTGCTATATGGGAATATAAAAATAGCTATATCAGGTGAGATCTGGTCCTAGCCAGAATCCTCTTTCAGATAGTAGCCAGAGACAAATGCTTCTGGCACATGGAGATTTAGGGGCACCCAGAACATGAGGTAGCATCTCTGAACATCTTGGCTAATAGTTATGCATCAAACCATTTCCCAGAGTTACCTAATTTTTTAAAAACCCTTTATACAGGTAGTTGTCACAAAATCCCAACAGTGAGTTCCATAGTTTGCTTATGTGTTGTGAGAAGAGTTTTACTTCTTTTCAATCTGCTGCTCATTAATCTGAGTGACTCCTTCTTCTTATGCTTTATGAAGTGATAAACAATACACCCCATTCACCTTTTCCACACCATTCATGATTTTATAGACTTCTTTCTTGTCACCCTTTAGACAGTCCCAGTCTTTTAATCTTTCCTGGTATGGAAGCTTATCTATTCCCCTTCTCTGCACCTTTTCCAATCCTATTATCTGTTTTGAGACTTGGTGATCATAACCACTTGTAGTATTCAAGGTATGGGCATAACATGGGTTTGCATAATGGCATTATGTTGTTTCCTTTTTCATTAGCTATTCTTGTCCTAATGGCTCCTAACATTCTGTAACTTTGTTGACTGCCAGTGCATATTGAGTGAATGTTTCCAGAGAACTATCCACAAGGACTCCAAGATCAGTTTCTTGAGCGTTTACAGCAAATTTAGACCCCCGCCCCCCGATTTTGTGTGTATAGTTGGGACTATTTTTCTCCAATATGCATCACTTTGCCCTTATCAACACTAAATTTCATCTGCCATTTTGCTGTCTGGTTTGAGAGATCCTTTTGTAATTCTTTGTAGTCAGCTCTGGGCTTCACTGTTTTAAGTAATTTTGTATCACCAGCCAATTTTGCTGCTTCTCTGCTCCATCCCTTTTCAGATCATTAATGAACATGTTGAACGGCACATGTATTAGTCAAGAGCTTTGGGGTACCCTGCTATTTAATGCTTTTCTTTGTAGAAATCGACCATTTATTCGCACCCTTTGTTTCCTATCTTTTTAGCAGTTACTGATCCATAGGAGACCTTCCCTCTTACTCCATGACTGCTGAGCACACTCAAGAGCCTTTGGTGACAGACCTTACCGAAGACTTTCTGAATGTATAAGTACACTGTATCCATTGAATCACTTTTGTCCACATGCTTGTGGGCTCCCTCAAAGCATCTAATTGACTGGTGGGGCCTTTACAACATCACTTTTGATGCTCTTGTTCTGTGTCTATGAGTAAAAGGATTGATCTTGGTGTGGATCTTTACAGAAACATGGAGAAGATAAAATATTTAGGATCAGTTCTGTATCTGTTTCCTAGAAGTTGGAGAGGTTTTTGGATCAAATGTTTTGTTTGGACCCATGTTGACCTAACATTCACAAGATCAAGGGCAACTTCTTAACAGACACCACTTAATTTAACTGTTAGTATGTGTTATTAATCTACAAAGTCCTCTTGGCTGTGCTCTGCTGCCCCTTATAAAATGCCAATTATGTCACTGTCAGATGCTTGGAGCTTTGCAGCAGTGACCAGAGTCACTGAGTGCCTTCAAGGTAAATTCACAGGGATATATTCACTGTATTGCAGTGAAAACAAAGGAAAAGAACTTTCTTTAAAAATATGGTCTAAAACAATCATAGATGCAGTGAGTAACACATGCAGGTTGTACAGCCTGGAAGGCAACTGGTTTTTTTTTTTTTTAAATCCTGAATTAAAATTGTATCATTTGTTATGTGTATATCTTAAAACACACAAGAACTCAACATTTCTATGCTAGTATGTAATAGGTGAAAAAACCTCTCAGGACAGGTTCTTGATAAGCCAGAGAGATTAGTAATGTTTAAACTAATGCCTCTAAAGCCAGAAAGCATTTTAATTGTGCAACTGGAAGAGTAGCAGTTAATTAATGAAAATAAACATGAGAGATACAAAAATCCAATATATCATTTATCAATAAATTCATTTCTTTATTCTCCAGAGAAGAGTAACCACCATAATTTATACTGATGATATTCCAAAAGTACCTCCCTCAAAATAGATTTATGTAGTTCATAGCCAGAAGTGCCTTTGCTCTTCAAAAGAACTACTATGGGGATGTTTTCTCCTAGAGTGACCCTGTTCCTCTAATATAGTTAAACTCTTGTCAGCTGACAGACAGAAGAACCTTTATCATTAGTTTCTGATGCACTGAGGGTTCATGAATTAGGGAGAAGCATCACAGAAGTGATATCAAATAAACAATCAAACGGCAATTACTCTCAATTTTTAGGCATAATCCATATAATGGGTCCCAATTTTCTTCTTATCCCTTATCCCAGAAGAAGACTGGGGGCCAACAGATGATCAACATTATAAGCAAACATCTTTTCTCACAGCCCAGTTGGAGGCAGAAGATTTCAGTGCTGCTGTGGGGGTAGGTGACAAGATGAAGAGGGAAAGAAAGAACATCCTTTTAAAAATGTGTGACACCTCTGTCATTCTCACCACACTTTTCAGCTACCAATGCTGTTGGAGGCTTGTCCCTCATAAAATCACTTTACAAACTGACTTTAAGAGACTGGGTTGTGAAAATGGCTTCCCATTTTGTACCTGAAGACAGCTATAGGCACAATTTTTCCCCCACAGGCCAAGAAGTTAATTTTCCAGTTGCGATCATCTGAACCCTTTATTGGATTGGAAGTTAGGGAGTTAATTTTTTTGAAATTGCTCTCTGATTATTTAATATGACAGCAGCTTTTGTGTCAATGTCTTCAACTGAAAGTGGCACACAGCCAATTAGCACGTATCTAATTACCGAGCTGACCTGTCATACCCAGGCTAGCTTTAATCAAGAGCATGGAAGAGTCCATTTGAAAATGTCAGCCTTTCCTTCCTCAGCATGATGCTGAAGAATGGAATGACATGCAATATATGATAAACTATTTTTACACGTGGCGCTTCTCCTGATTTCTCAGTTGTGCTGTGCTCACTGGCCCATATTGGACAAACACAAATATAAAGTCTTCAAGTTAATATTTTGGTTGCTAATATGCAAAAGCAGAGCTTTTTTTGAACAAAGGTACCCTGCAACCTTAATTCTTACCAATATTCCTTGATATTGCAGGGCTCTCTAAATAGGGAACATTATAGATATAGAAAAAAATCTATGCACAGCAGGGCAAGTTAAGGGTAGAGTAGGAGCCGAGTCTTTCCTTTCCTTTGTTGGGTTAGTTAGATTGTGAAACGTATTTGGCAATAAAAGGTCAAATGCTCCCCCTCTGTTCTTCACCAGGGAGCAAACATGCACACTGACTGCAGGGAACTGGGCTAGAAAAAGCAGAAGTAGGACAGCCATGAAGTGTCACACTTTTTCTGCTTCTCCCTGTATATCACTCATTTGTGGTTCTACTACCTGCATCAGAGACCAAAGGGAGATTTTTCTTATATGCTGTCTCCCACTTTCTAAGCTGCAACTGTGGACACAAAATGTCAGCTCCAAGAGAATACATAAAAGACTTCTATGGGTAAGGCTATGATGTAATCATGAGTATTAGTAAGAGTCATGGAGTGGAAAAAGTTGTGGCAGCTCATGAGCAATAGACAAAACATCACGGCCTGCGACTTTTATTAAAAATACCTCTAACGCAAAATCTTAATTGATGGGAAGATGCAAGGGTTGGGATGCTCCTATGACCCTGCTGCCCTAAAAGAAATTTCCAGGGGATGCTTTTGTTCAGAGGGAGCACTCTGGGGCCCCATTAATACTGGTTTGGGGTGCTTTGGAGCCCTACTACTGCTGCTGCTGGGAGGAGACCTGGAACCCCACCTCTGTTGCTACTCCAGGCAGAGAGTGGCCTGGGGTCCTGCTGCTGCTGGGGCTGGGGGCTCAGTCTGGAGCACCACTGCTGCTGTTGATCTGGGTGGGGGATGCCCAGGACTCTGTCACCATGGTTACTCTGGGTGGAGAGGGGGTGGTGGTTCAGGACCCTCCCACTGCTCCCAGACTGCTGCTTCTGGGTAGTGCCCACAGCCAGCTATCTGGGGCTACTTGAGCAGCAGGCAGTGTGGCTGGCCCACAGGACACCCCAGTTGCCTTGGCAGCCTTGGGGCCAGCCACACTGGCCACTGCAGAAGTCACGGAGGTTCCAGGCAGTAACAGAATCCTTGACTTCCATGACAGACTCTCAGCCTTAGTTACGAGCAAATGTTAAGGTCAGAATCAAAGCTGTAATTCAGCCTCACCTACACTCTGTTCTACGGGTGTTCTCTGTGCTGTGCTAATGTCCAGGATTGTGAGCAGTGGCTGGTCTATGTGGGAAAATTTCATCAGCTTTACCAATATAATTATTCTGGTGTAGTTAAACCACTGTAATTATACCACTATAATTCCCTGTATGGACATTCATCTACCAGAATACAAGATTCCTTATTGGGAGTTATTCTGGTATAAATACAGCACTTTAAATTCACATTCTACCATATACCAGAATAATTTCCTTGTGCAGACAGTTCCTAAACCATGAATAAATTTTAAAACATTGAATGTCTAAATGGGAAAATAATTATCAAAAAGCTTTTTTATAATTTCATGTGTGTCAGCTACAAATGTTACATTAATTGCTATTAGAGTAGTACTCCCTCTCCACAAATTAAAATGGAGCTACCTCTGCCGTTATACTTTTATACGGTGTTTTTGATTAGTTGTTCTGTTACACATCCATTACAAATTCTGTCAAATGTGAGAAAACACTTTTGAACCTATAGAAATGTCATTCAGTCTCTCAGACATGTCACCTATGGTGCATGTACTGCATGAGATGCTGCATACTCTGATCTGCCATGGAAACTAGGCATTGTGGGAACTTAGCATCTTTCACAATAAAACCCTAAATAAGAAGCAAGTGGCAGATGGAAGACTCTTCAGCCTCAACCATTCAAACTAGATCCTTATATTTAATGAAGCAGAAACCCTTGGCATAAACTAAGAGGAAGCAGTCAAATTAACCAAAATCAAATAACCTTTCATCTCTAAAGTGCACTATTTTCTACAAAAGAAACCAACCAATTTGGTCCTATATAGCTGGGAAGCTAAATGACAGGAATTCCAATCTGGGCAATCACTTCAGTCTACGGAAGAGAAAAAGGTAGAAGAGCGTGGATGGAGAGACATTTCAATTGCTTATCTCCTGGAACAAGGGGTTAGTGATAGCTCACTTCCCAAACTATCTTCTCAGAAAAGGAGAAGAGAAGGATAGCTTGCCTAGCTATCTTCTCTTTCAAAGAAAGGAAGTGCCATTCATGGGTGATGAGCAGCAGAAAGAGCCATCCATAAAAATGCTTAATTCAATGTAGCTTCTAGTTTTGTCCTGAATCTGCTATATTTACAGTTCCTTGCCTTCCACTGGTGAAACTTCAGCCTCCAATCCTGCCTCTTCTTAAGTCATTGCACCTGTCTATGGTATTTATAAGACAACTAAATCCATGATATCTCAGGACTGGTATCTTTCTGTGAGCACTTGCTGGCAGGAAGATAAGATAGGTAGAAGTTAACCCTGTGGTTGCTGTTGACCAACCAAGGCCCTTGTATTCTGTCATGCTTTCAATTTCAATGTGTGTCAGCTCATAATGTTATTCTGTGAAAAACATAAAATTGCTGAAACTGCCTTCAATGAATTTAAAGCAAACAAACATGAAACTTTAAGTGGCAAGTGTAATCCCCAGTTCCCCATCATTTTCTTACTGTCAGTCACATCTTCATGAGGATATTGATCCCTGGATACCACCTCTCCCATTAGTAGTTGCACGCATGTTGTAAATAACATGGAACAAATTCCCCAGGGAAACTATTTTTGTGCTCGATTAGATGTAAATAATGTCTGCTTACCTTAAAGGCAAAGAAATGATCTGTGTATTTTTCGCCAAACACAAATTTTGCACCATCATCAGCATATTCCAGGAAAATCTAACAAAACAAAGCACTTATTATAAGCAGAGTCTCGTTGCTAAGTAATAAGCAAATAAAAAAAATCATAAAGAGTGAGATTGTCTTTTGGCCTTATTGCAGGTGCTTGTGCGGAGATGAGGTGTCTTCTTCCTGTTCTGCAGTTTAGGATCTGCTGTCCTTAGGAAGCAGCTGAGACACATATCCATAAGTAGCACTTGCCTATCTATGCCGGACTACTGAACTGACCAGATGCAGAAAGGTGAATAATACGCACAATCCTAAAACTCTCCGTGATGAGAGATAGAACCACCCAGCCCCCCCGATCATTGTTATAATTATTAATTATTTAGTAGTTGTATTACAGAAGTGGCTAGTAGTTGCAGCTGACATGGGGAACCCAATAAGCACAGTACAACATATAGTAAGAGACAGTTCCTGCCAGAGGATGGTGGCTAAATGCCACAAGCTAGCCCAAGGGAAGTATTTATTTTTCATTCTCCAGCCCAGAGGCATCTGCACATTCTACATAAACCTCTTGCTGTTGGCAGAACTTCACAGCACAACTATGAGCAATCATTTTCCATTGGTTTTCTATTAACCATTTTCCAATTGAAGCCTGAGGGCAAAAAGAAGGTACGATCAAAAGTATGGCTATGTGCCATGTGAGATCAGTTTTGAGCAGCCCAGCCGCATCTGAATCAGAAGAACAAGGAAAGGATTACATTTGAGGTTGAAAACACTTGGGACTCTTGTTTTCTGAAGCTCAGTGGCAATATTTTGGGTTTTATTTCTGACTATGGTATTTAGGTTTTAATAAAATGTATATGTGGGAATAGTGCCACATTATTTGTCTACAGTGGATTATTCACCTGTAATTTTAAGGCCCATCAGAAGAAGAATATAGTATCTCTTGGTGCCAAATGTTCAAATTCCCCTCACTGGATAACATGCTGTCCCTCTTGTCCACTGTTACTCTCCAGAAGTGGATGATTTTTACATCAGTTGTCTTACAGGTTGGCCACATGCAGGAGCCCATGTTGGAAGCAGCCTCCACACCAGCTACGCTACAAAGCCATGTTAGTCTCAATCAGCAGCACCTGGTGCAGAATTCTAACTTCATCCACTTGTCTTTCTGCCACCAATGCTTGAATTTTATTCCTTCTCTTATTTTTAGTGCAGGTCGTCTGAGAAACATGGAGGTGCGTGAGGGTAAGAAGTTCAGGCTTTGGTGCTAGAGTGCCAGTGGCTGTGGTGACAGTGTCTCATTAGGTCTTCTATTACATGGCCTTGAAGCAGACAAAATTTTCTTCAAGGATGTTTCTGAACTGGACTATGAGCTTTTGCAGGTGGACCAGTATGATACTTTTGATGGTGATGGGGGTAGGTTCTGAATTCAGACCAAATGTGCTGATGGTCAATTAAAGATTGGGAACATTCTAACTGTAATTTATTAGGCCTGGTCTACATTACAGGATGAGGGTGATGTAAGTTGCCTGGCGTCAAGCTAGCTGTGGAAACGTCTTCACTTAAATTTGGCTCCTAGCAATGTTAAGTGTCTCTCTACTCCAATTTAGTAATGCCAGCTCCCTGTGTGGTGTAGCCTTATGGTTAATATAGTATATAGCTTTCCCACAATGCCACACCGATAACAGAAGCAATGGTGAGGATCTGCACTACCAACACAAGTAGCCAACTATAAAACAACACAAGTTAGGTAGACTTAATACTATAGTGTAGGTATGGCTTTAGGTCTGACAATTTGCCATAAAAATAACATGCTCTTTTGAAGATGGTATCCAGAAGGAAATGAAGTGCCTGGATAGGGTCACTGGGCAGGTTACCCCATAAAGGACCCCATATCTCCCATTAAGGATTTGATTCTGCTCCCTTTAACTTCTATGGGAAAACTCCCATCGACTTTATGGAATACCAGGTGCATTGCCAGGGAACAAAGCCACCTTTCATCGCAAGAGGAAAGGATGGTGGCAGTTGTTTTAAAGAAGCTGTTGTGAAACAACTATTCAAGAAACAAATGTTTGAGTCTGATAATCTGGTTAATTGACTGTTTCTCGTGCTGTATTCTTGTGTAATGGAATGTGGCTATTCTGAATAGAAGGGGTCTGCAGACTTACACTGCCTGGAACACATACCACTTTCTCTCATTAGTGCCTTGCTTACTTTTGCAGTCATCTTGTTCCGTTTTAATAGAAATATCCTAATAAACAAAACATTAAGAAAAAGCTTTTTTTTTCCCCCCTCTAATGCCTTACCTGTATCTGCCTACCCAGCCAATTAAATACACCAAATCCTGCTTTAGTCCTCAGAATAAGCAGTCCAAGAATAAACTGAATTCCGATTCCCCAAAATACTGGTCTCCAGGCAACCTAGTCAGAGAGAAAAATGAAAATACAGAAATCATTTCCAAAGGAAAGAATTGTTAATTTAATGCATATCTAATTGATGATGCATGAGCTTAACCATAACATTCTGGGGCTGCTGAAATGGAGTATAAGAGGGTTTTGTCTCTTTGGGTTACTACCCTCCTCTGCACCACTGAGTAGTGGACTAATGCCACATCTCTGAACATGATGCTCTGTTTTGGTTCCGCTTAGCTCAGCTAAAGATGCAGCATTGCATGCTGAACCTTGAAGAGCACAAACCATGAACAATGATAAGAAAAGAACACGAGACACATTACTCCCTGTACATAGTACAAAGGTGAAACAATTGTTGTGTCAATGCAACGCAGAATGAAAATGTTAACAAATGAGTCTTCTTTTATCCTGGCTGTGAATACATCACCAGGTTTTTATATAACATCATGATGTAGCTCATATAGCACTGGGCTGAGAAATAGGAGACTGCTGTTGTCTGGCCATTGGACCTTGGTAAGTCCTTGCATTTGACTATGCCCATTTTCCCATTTGTAAAATATGGATAATGATTCTTCCTTAGGTTTGTAAAACACTTGAATAGTTAGGAATATAATGGGTTTATAAGAACCTGTGGATTCTAGGCTGCAGATGCATCTGCATTGGAAGTTTAGGCTGGGTTTTTGCTGGAGGAATCCCTGAAGCTAGAAGCACCATCCGGGAAGGCCTGAGTGACTGCCCTCTGCAACCCACTGATTAACTCATACTAATATATAAACTAGGAAGCCAACATAGGGATCTGTCTGATCAACAGTGCTTGTTTGCTAGTGCTCTAGTCCTTGCCTTGATGTGGACCCTCTGGCTTCTGCTCTGGTTCACTCCTGCCTGGATCCTGACCCCATTAGCTGTCTTCAGCCTGGTAGTTGATTGGCATACACAGGCTGCTACATGAGTGTTAAATGTTGTTATTACAACATACAAGCATTTGTTGTTGCATTATTCCGTCTGCGAATGTGAATGGATGACTACAACCCTATACTTTAGGCTTTCTGCTCAGATATGACAGTTTGTAGATTGCAAATCTAATCATTTTACACTGAGGTAAAGGGACAGCGTTGCTGATTTCCTCTCACTTTAATAAAATAGGCCAATTAGATGTAATGAAGTCCTAAAGGAGAACAACAGATTTAACACTTATTAATTTTCACTTCAGTTGCTGGTAGAACTACTTTGCAAAGGAGTGTGGGGTAAAAATCAAAGTCATTACTCAGGAATGGAAAATGCCGTCAGAAGGACAGATTATGAGGATGCTTATTTTATCAGAGTTCTTTGTATTGGTCTCTCTTGGCTATGAAAAGCCTCAGTATAGATATTGAAATATTAGTGGAGGCTTTGTGAAATCTAATGAACCAGACAGTGGATTAAGGTATGACTCAGATGAAAAACACTAGTGCTATATGTAAAAAACACAAGAAAAAATGGATCTGGGATGTGCGACATTCAAAGCACAACTTTAATACAATCTCTGTGGAGCAGCTTATTGAAGCAGCTATCACATTTCCTTGGAAAATAAAGATAAATAAACCAGCAGCATACTTAGAAAATAGAGTGACAGGGTAATTAGAGTGTATTAAAGCAGAAGCCTTGCACCATTGCAGAACTTTGAATTAATACTTTGCGCCATACACGATTCCTCCTCCTTTCCATGAAGTTATATTCTACCCACTGCTCTAATAGGCCCAGTCACTGCTACTAGGAAAATCAATATTAGCCTTTAGCCCAAAGTATAGATTCATTTTGCACTCAGTCCTTAAACGGCAAAACTCCCATTGTGGCAAATCTTGAAATGAACAGAAGTTTCATCTGAGTAACACACGAAGTAAGATGAATCTTACTTTAGGATCTGGCTCATTTTTTAAAGGTTTAAGAGATACCGAAGTACTGGGCATTTCATTCCACCTTTCTATTGACAGTCCCCTTCTCCCTTTTACTGGATACCACTAAAACAGATTTGTTTTGACTTCATTCATTCAAACGTGTCTTAACTGCCAATAGGATTAAGTGAACATATGGAGGAAGGGAATTAGACCCTGGAATCTGAGTGCCAGACAAACAACAAAAACAACTTTCACCAGTTGACCCTGGTCTATTAAGTGTAACATGTACTGGAGTATTCTGCATGAAGTGAGAGTGAAATGGATTATTTTACCACACAGAAATTGGTGAAAATGTACTGTATAGATTTATGTTTTAATTTTAATGAACACAGAAAACATCACAGTCATCAGTTTAAACCTCGAGAATCCTGGATTTTCTGTTGCTCTTACTGGGCACAATTCTGTAACTCTCACTCACATGTTTTATTCACATTGAGTTGGATTGTATGCAAGAAGTCCTACTGACTTCACAGAACACAAATTGATATCAATGACATGAGTAACATGAGCGAGTATTTCTCAGTATTTGTGTAGGTTGCAGAATCTGGCGCACTGCAAGTTCTATGATTAAGATTTGTTTTAAGTGTACATGCATTTGACCCATATGCATCCATGCATAAGCATACAGGTATCTTTCAATGCTACATGAAAAAATAAAGTTGCAAAGTCCCTCATTCAAATTCGGAAATCTCAGAATTCATGTTGCCTGTGCAGTATAATAAATAGTAAGTACAGTCAGGATTTTAGAAAATATATACTATTGTATGTAAATTGCAATGAGGCCTTATCAAAATGAAGGAGAAAAGACCAAGAGACAGCCAAATACTTACTCTGGTTGGATATTTGGAAAAGATTAGCATCAAGAGAACATACATCACAAGCCCACCAAAGGAGATAAGTTGATTGGTACCCTGTTTGGCAGTGTCAAAGATGAGCCAGCAAATGACGGCTGCAATTAGAGCTATCCACACCACCCTATTGAAAGGGAAACACATATAATAGCATACACAATATTGTGCGAAAAACAGATGGAAATCACCCCAACTTCTAGTTTTTTTTACTTTTTTCATATCAATACTGCTATATCAAAGTTTACTCACCCCAGTCTCTGAGTACCTATGGCAAATTCTTAAAAATACATTTCTCCATAAATGGGCAATTACACGGAGATAACATTACCCCAGAAACAATATGAATATAATTAAAATCTGTCAACCATATAGGGCGACCAGATATCAACTATGAAAAATTGGGATGGTGTGTGTGTGTGTGTGTGTGTGTGTAATAGTTGTCTATATAAGATTGAAGGCACTAACAGTGGGATGGTCCTGGTAATATCAGTATACCACGTTGACCTAAAGCCAAACCTCCATGAGAAACCCTTCTCCAATTGCTGCCCAAAACAGAGGGAAAATATTTTGATTTTTGCACTTGTGTTTCCATTTTAAATATTTTGTTTCACTTTTCAGTTACTTTTGGACTAGCTGGGGCTTATCTTAGACACCTATATTGACATTATTTATTATTATTTTATAGATCTGTTTGGCTCACATTTGCATAGGACAGGAGTGCTTCACAACCTTCAATGTAAACATCCTAATAGCTGAAATGCTAATGCTAATATCCCCAGTTTACAGATGGGAATTGAAGCACACATAGCTTAAGGCCCAGATTCTCAAAAGGTATGTAGGTTCCTAACATGCACTGAAATTAATAAAAATTCAAAGACAGATTAACTTTTAGGATCTGCTTCTAAATAGAAGCTCCCAACTACAGTAGAAGTCTGTTACAGAGCAGGTCCCGACCTGGGGCTCTTAAAAATCCAGGCTAGTAACCTAAAAATATTAGAGCAATCTTTTCTCTCCCTTTCTCTTTTTCTTTTTTTCCTCTCTTATCGTTTCCAAGGATAAAAAGAATATATAGCTATCCAATAGTAATGTGCCGGAATCTATACATAAAAGAGTAAATGTGTGGCACAAACCAATCAAAATTAAGACGAGTCCATATTGCAGGTCTTACATTAACTACTTTTAATAAGCTACTCTAACACCTCACCAACCTTCATGCATCCCTGTAAAACCTATCTGTGGAAGGGCAGTACTAACTGAAACATGGAGACCACATGACTTGTCCAAAGTCAAGCAGAAGTCTCATGACAGCGCAGACTTAAACCTCAGGTTGTCAAGCTCTAAGCCGACACCCTAACCTCTGGACTACCCTTCTGCATTATTAATCATGTTTATTATGTTAGTACCTAAGACGGTCCCGGCCCTGAGGCACGTACAGTCTGAACAGACAAGACACAGGGCGGGAGAAGGGGTAGAATGCACAAGCAGAGTGAACAACGTGATGGCAGGAAATGGCATGTTGGCACTACGTTTTTTATTATTTTGGGGGGTGGGTGTTACATGGGGGGATCTGGAAGGGAAAGAGGGCTAGGAAAGGGGAGAAGATAAGAGGGGGCAGGTGGGGAGTGAACCTGAGGTAAAAAGACAAAGAAGGAGATGGTGGGGGGAGGGGTGTTGGAGTAAGAGACAGTGAACACAGGGCAGAGAAAGTCCAGGCAAAACTGTAGAATAATCTCTCAATGTCCAGAGGTCCTAACTTTGGCTGGTTCTGTACCTGCTAGCTAAAGTGTCTGACTGGCTCCTCTCTGCAGTTTTCTACCACCTGCATCCTCCTGCTTTCAGAGTGTGTGTGTGTGCGCGCTTGCAGATTTTCCTCACACAGTTCTGGGTCAAGAATAGTGCTGGGCAGGGGGGGTGTTGCCAGGTTGTTTTCATTTTGCCCTCCCCCTCTTTCACAGTGAACATGCCCCCACTCTGACTATTTCTGTTTTTACTGTCTGGAGGCAATATCACATTCAACTTTATAACTGGATGGAGTGGTGTGTGTAAAGACCATAGGCTAGATATGCTGCTTGTCAGTCAGGATTAACTCCAGTGAAGTGGTAGGTTTACATGAGTACGGGAGAGAAGAATCAGCCCTTTGTGTGCACATAGGTAGGAGTGCAATCTTTCCAGCGAAAAACTTGAAAATCCCTACTGTTAATTGCAAACCGATCCTTCCCAAAGACACACACAAAAATTGCTCTTTAGAAATATTTTTTGAGCCCCGAGAGTAATCGAGAAAGGGATGCAAACAGCATGAAAGGCAGTCATGGTGACCACTTTCCTTTACTTTTTGTGTCAGGATTTTAACAGGATGTAAAGCTTTAAGATTCTTGCCTCACACATCACTCTCACATGGCGTTTGTTTCCGCCAGGCAGGGGCCAGGAGGAGCTGATCCTAAACGTTCCAAGTACCCAACCACTTTGTTAATACAGTTGAACCTCTAATCCAGCAACCCTGGGAAATGGTATTCCTGATTAAAAATTTTGCCAGGCTAGAGAGAGTGCTGCAGGCTCCGAGCATGGGGGGTGGGGGAGGGGCGGTACCTGGTGCCCTGCTTCTGGGGATACACATGGGTATGCACCCCCTGCCTCTCCCACGGAAGTGGGGTAAAACCTCTGTCAGAGTGTGTCACTACACTGCTGTTCCCCCGCAGCTGGGAGAGGGGCAGATTGGAGAGCCACTTCCTCCTCCATGCTACAGGTGTTCCCAGATTAGGGACACCAAGAGAAAAGAGGTTCACATCTAACTTGTTATTTTATACATTACACTTGTTTGTCTCATGAGGACTAAAATTTTGCTTAGATACCACACTAATGGGGCCATACAAGTACCTACACATATTAGATACATAAAAAATACATTTCAGACTTCAGCAGTTTGATCATTTTAGATATGTAAAAAGCCATAAAAATTATATGTTATAATGACGAACCTGATACACCCAAGTGCTAAGTAACAATTTGAATGGCTGTGATCTAACATCTGAAAAGGATTAATTCAGGGTGCTTATTAACTTGCATTTCCATTCGCTTCCCAGTGAAAACAGCAAAAAATTTTTTTGAAAAATGGTCCAAGTGAAGTCATAATATTTATAAACAGCTGAAAGGCTAAATTAAGTTAATCGCATTTTGTCCCTTCTGCATTAGTAAGAAGCTAGTTTCATTTACCATTTTAGCCAAAACCACTGTTTTTTCAGAAACCTTTCACAAGGGGAAAAGAACTCAGCAATTTTGCCTTCATATTTGGCCATTAAAAAATCCCAGCAGATGAAGAAGATGGCTAGAACAGTGAGTACAAACAGTGCCAGGGCTCTCTGAAAATTCAGGACACATGCTGCGATGACTGTCATCAGGTAAGCTATCAAGGAAACAAGCACATGTACATCAGTTACGTCTGTTCTGTAAAAAAGAAAACAAACAAAATGCACAACAAATGGCTCTTCACTTACTTCTTTAATTAGGAAATAGGAAATTAAAGCCTTGGTTCAAGAAGGCCCTTGAACCCATGCTTAAGTTCCACTTGATTTCAATAAAACTTAAGGATGAGCTTAACACAAAACATATGTTTAACTGTTGTCCTGATGGATAGCTCCCTGATTCCTGGCTTAAATGTGAACAGTGCTATTATATATAACATATTCAATTGCTGTCAAACCCTATTACTGGGAAATGGGTAGAGAAAGGGGAATTGGGATGTGTTTTTTTTTTAAAATAATTTCTCACCAAAGCAAAGTCCATTTTAAGGTAGCAGCAAGTTAATAATAATGAACCAAACTCATAAACAGCATCATTCCATTTTATATCTCAAAGTACTTTATGAATTAGACATGTACCACTACTAGTGTGACATGTGGCAGAAGAATAATGTCCACAGTTTCATTAAAAACCACCAAACAAACAGTACATAGTCATTCAGACAACAGGCCTGGGGCCAGAAGCATGGGGTGATGTGGTGCAAATAGTTGTCAAAAGTAAATACAGAATTTGGATAATGGCTTGTAGTTGGGTTACGGGAGTTTTGAACACTCAGAACCAGGGAGAGTGCACAAAACAGAGAGAGAGAGAGAATTAGGCTTTGCTGAGGTAAACAGCAAAAGTAGAAAACGAGGCTACTACATGGATGTGTGCACTATAAACACTGCAGGGATAAACAGTAATTAGGAAGGGGAAAGCAATGCTGTTAAACAAGGATAGCTGGAGCCTATAAGTAGCAGATGGGATAGGAGGAGAGAGGAGACCTGTCTCATGGACATAATGCAGGGATGAGGAATGGATAAGTAAATTAAAAACAGAAAAGAATCTAATAACAATTGTCGTAAGGCGCGCATTAAACAGTAATCCCCAGATTAAACTGTACTTCTGTATTAGAATAATCTAAATAAAAAACAGCTTTTAGGGGCTTCTCAGATGCATTCTGCTGAATAAAGCTTTCCATATATTAGAATGCAGTTGCTTTGATAACTGGGGAAAAGTTAAATACTCTATGGAGCAGCATGTGCTCTGCGCACAAACTGAGTGATTTAAAAATTACAGTGCCCATTCCATCTTCCACAATATACATAAAAGTATTAGTGGAAATGAGGAGAAGCATTCAGAGATTTACTTCTGTAAACTGGACTATGCGACAAGTGCCTGCTAAAAATCAATGGGAGTCTTTCCTATGACTTAAAAGGGTTTTGGATTAGGCCTAAAATTTGCTGCCTGCAATAACTAGTTACAAATGGATTTGGCCATGACAGCTTCTTGAATAATATGTGAAAGAGAATATGTAATGCCCGTTAATTACCTGCTTTGGCATTCCTACAACAATATACAGTCCTTTCTTTTCCTTTTGTAAGGCAAGTTGTTACTTGTAGAATTGATACACTAAGTATTGGTGGTTCTCTCTCTCTTCGATTATTCTGTAAATTGTTCTAAGAATTCAGGTAGGTGGACCTCTAAAAGGAAGCTCAGAAAAGGACATAATGGAACACCGTTTACTGCACAGTCAGGAGCGGGACAAACAGAACCATATGAATGAGTTCTCCATGTATTCCAGAATACTGAGGCTATGTAGCATGACCCATGTAATGACACACTTTGGCATGGGCACTGAATGGCTTAGGTAGGAGAATGTTAATGGGACAGGAAGCCTTTCATTTCCAGACTACTGATTTGAATTCAGTCTAAGTTGGAACTGACTAAAAGTCATTAACAACAAAACAGTCCTGTAGCATCTTAAAGAATAACAAATTTATTAGGTCATAAGACTGACTTCTCCCAATGAAAGATGGACATTGGTCATTAGTATCTGATTGCTGGTTAGTGGTGTATCAGATATGAGTTTGTAGTCTCAAGTAAGCTCCTAGAAGATATAAGTTAAGGTAACTGACCCCACCGTCTCAGAAAAGAAGCTAATCACTGCATGGACATGGTAAATAAACTACCCTTTTCATCCCTAAATATGGCCTGTCCTGGTCAGAGAAGCAAATTGGTGTGACCACACAGGGAAGCTTCCACTAATTTTTGGAAATACTATATTTATTTCACGAACAAGCAGAGAATTTCAGTCTGCAAACATTATCCAGGACTAGAATTCAATTTTATCTCCTATATCTTCTCAAATCAGGAAGGTTTGATAGACTTCCACATGGAAATGCCTGATGGTTTTCCAGTATATGATTTAAATTCCACTGAACATTATGTAACTCAGACATTGAATGCAAAGTATACATAGCCTGAAATCAAAGTAAAACTGAAAGAGTCTGCAGTTATTTCATATGGTTTTTAAAAATAAAGTACCTGCTATTAAAATTCCATATATCACATATTGAATTCTGGCTTTGTGTTTCTTGCAAAACTCACAGACTTCATCATATTTCTTTTCCAGATACCTAGAAATAAACACAACCAGAGCAAAACAAAGACAACAAAGAAATAAATTTCTACCAGAGAGAGGTGTATTTCACATAGCAACATTGCATTTGATCTCCTGCACTGTCAGAGTTAATTTTGCATTCCAAAGTGCAAAAGAAAACTCTTTTTAAAGTCTTGGCTATCTTTTCTGGAACTATTATAGTGCTACTGGTTTGATTTTGATCTACAGGTTGAACCTAATCTGGCACCTCAGGACCTGACCCATGCCAGAAAAACAGAATTTGCCGGATCATGGGAGGTTAATATTGTCTAGCAGAATTACCAACACTTCTACTGCTTACTCACTACGGTGTATTTTTCCAGTGGGCAGATTTATTTCACAATTTAGTAATAGGTAGTTAAGATAGGAGAGGATCATGAAATGATTCAGGACTCTTTCCCAGAAGAAGTTGTGAAGGGCAAGATCATAAAGGGGTCCAAAAAAGAACTCGATAATTTCATGGAAGATAGGTCCATCAATGGCTGTTAGCCGAGATGGATGGGGTGGAGTCCCTCCCTTCTGTTTGCCAGAAGCTGAGAATGGGTGACAGGGAATAGATCACTTGATGATTACGTGCTCTGTTTATTCCCTCTGGAGCACCTAGCATTAGCTACTGTTGGAAGATAGGATAATGGACTGGATGGATCTTTGGTCTGACCAAGAATGGTGGTTATGTTCTTAGTTTATACAATACATATGTTTCTTAGTTTATTTGTATATGGCCACATGGTATATTACTATATATTCTCAAGGTATTTCATATAATTCTACCAATAATTCTTTTTGTTGATTACTATTTGAGAGCTTAGCACTGAATTGTATATTCTTACAATCTTTTTTTGCCCCCCTGCATCATTTGCTTAATGCAGTGGTGGGGAACCTCCGGTGTGTGCGTCTGACATGGTTTGTCAGGATTAGCTGCTGGTAGGTCACCACATGCTTTGTTTAGTTGGACATCCACAGGCATGGCTATTCATGTCTCCTAGTGGCCACAGCTCACCTTTTCCAGACAATGGAAGCTGTGGGAAGTAGCGCAGGCCAGGCCACCACTTCCCGCAGTTCCCAGTGGCTGAGAATGGTGAACTGCAGTCAATGGGAAACATGAATGGCCATGACTGCGATTGCTCAGGTAAGCAAAGCATCTGTTGGCGCTCCAGCTGCTAAGCCCTGTCAAACTGCGTGCAGCTGACATGCTAGAAGTTCTCCACCCTGACTTAATGGTTTAGATTTGATTATTTATTTAAGTGTCTATGACATTAGCATCCAGGGTCCTTAATATTAAACAAATATGCAGATAAGAAAGGAGCAATTTGAGTCTGAAGTGTGTCTTTTGAAAAACAACATTTGGGGTTTTTGTCCACTGTCTCTCAATGAACTAAAAGCCTGTCTGGTTGAATGAGTGCAAAGTGTGAAAAAGCCAAAATGCTCGAGAAATTAAAAACCTAATGGTAATAGACCACAAATCCCATTGATATCTGATCCTGGTGAAATTTTAAACAAAAAGCGCTCTGAGTCAGGCTAGTTGCTATTTTCACTGTTTCACCTTGACGCTCCCAGTGATAATCTTGCAGTTATCTGATAAGTGATTGCTTACAAAATCTGCTCACTTGATAAGTACAAATGTCATTTTCTGAATGTTACTCCTGTAAGATTTCCTCAGAAAGTTAAGCTTGTTCTTAAGTACTCCATTTATTTGGAGCCAGGGAGCAGATCTATTGAATAATTATTGCCCCTTTTTTAAGAGGCACCCCACAGAATGGGTAGCTAATATAGTAGACTGGTATGGAGGCTAGTTTAGAGAAACTAAGCCACTCACCAGTGGGCAGGGAAAGATGGAAGGAAATAGTGAAGGAAGCATCAGACACCAAAAGGCGCTGAGCTCATTCTTGTTGATGATGATGTTTTTAAAAGGCACTTTTAGAATATACAGTTAGTTAAAATTAAGTTTATCAATAATTGTACAAGTCACTATTCTTACTTGCATTCATCTTTTAGAAGATCCACTTCTTCTGGAGTCCTGCTGCATATAATCCATAAAATGCCTAACTGATGGAGTATGCTGTCGTGGGGGCTATGAATATTCATAATTGGACAATGCTTAATACGAAATATTTCACCTGTTATCATTTGAAAAGTTGTATACTTATATTGAATACATATATTCTTTTGTGTGCATCAATCATTCATATATTTGAAGTTCGAAATATGAAGTATAGACCTGGCCTACACTAGAGGATAAAGTCAATTGTAAGGGACTTAGTTTGATTTTATAATGTACCTGTCTTCACTACAAATATCGGTAGGTCTGTTTTAAGGTGTGCTAAGGTTGACTCTTCTGCCTTACCTATTTCACAATGAGTAATGCTAAATTCAAAATTTACAAGGTCAATTTAAGACTAGTGTAGAAACAGCATTATTTAATTCAGTTTTATTAGCCTCCAGAAGTATCCCCCAATACCCCGAATGCATCCATTCTGGCCATTGTTCACGTTTGCTGCTCTCTATGTAAATAGGAAGTAGGTAACAGGAAGCAAGAATCACCCTGGGAATTCTGAATTTATTTCCTTGCTGGCCAGCATGGCTAGCAGACCTCAGGCACACATCTGGCCATGAGTTCACAGGATCACAAAAGATCCAAAACATGGAGCAATCAGGAGATCCAGGATCTCATTGCTGTGGGCGGGGGGATGAGTCTGTCCTGCAGCAACTATGAAACAGCAAAAGAAACGTGGACATTTATGGGGAAATTCCACAGGGCATGCTGGGATAAAATAAAGGAGCACAGGCAGGCGAATCAGAATGTAAAAGATTCCAATGTGTGGTCTAGGTCATCTACCCAAACATGCTGCTTTTATGAGCAGCTTGATGCAATTCTGGGGAGTGACCCAGCTATGGTCACAGAAAACTGCCTCTACTCCTCAAGAGAGGCTGGTCAGTAATCCTGTGATAGCAGCAAGGAGGAGGAAATGGTGGTTGATGAAGAAGAGGAAGATGAGCAGCCGACTGCCAAAGCTTATCTGGAAACAGCCAGGACCTCATCACGTTGGAGGCAGTCCCCTCATTGCAGGATGCTCTGGAGGCAAGCGATGTGGAAGATGGCACTTCTGGCAAGTATTTTTCTTTAAAACTACTACAAGTAGGTTACGGCTGGGTTGAGGGTGGATCAATACATACACAGCCAGGGCTCCTAGAACTGCTTGTTCATGTTTCTGGGGATGGAGTTCTGATCCTGTTTGGACATCTCCATAAAGGTCTCAGACAGGTACTCTTATTTTTCTCACAAGGTTTTTGCGGAGATCTGACTTATTCTGACTTCCGCAATAGCCACCAGTACGTAATCTGGAATCATGACATCGCAGGGAATTCTTGCAAATTTCCCAGCCTAGTGCCCACAGAGAATGAGCATATTTTCTTTTTCACTTTCTGTTATCCTTAGGAGACTGATGTCTCTTTGCAACCTAGAAGCAGCATGGGGAATTTCATGAAAGTTTGTCCCTTTTAACATCATCATACCTGTGTTTAAAATCCATTTAAAATTTCCCAGGATTGCCCCACCATACCACCTGGCATGCAGGCTCTCCAGTTCCCCACCCTTTGATGTGGCTGGGGTGCTCTCTGGGTATCCTACTCTCCATGTGGCTGGTGGGATCTCTAGCTCCCACCATGTGGCTGGCAGGCTTGCCGAACCCTGCCTTCCAGACACTGTCATGTCCGGCATGGGATTTCAGTTCTTTAAAATACTTTTTCCTGGGTGCGATTTGTGAGGCTATGCAGAGGAAGTTTATTTCTACACTTTACTTTCCTCAGGATTGGCCTGCCCAACCTTCCATGTGGCTGCCAGGCTCTCTGGAATTCCCCCTACACACAGCTCCTAGGCTCTCTGGACCCTGCCTGCCAGACACTGGCATGTCCAGCACTGGGTTAGTGTGCTAACGGGCGCCTTGCTGTGCCTCACCTGCTCCCTTGCCCACCAGGATCTTACCAGGTCTGCGACTCGGAAATGCTCAGGGGACGATGCATTTTTTTCTTCAGCAGAGATTGATTCGATCTCAGCCTTGAGGCCAAAAGTGGCCTTGTAAAAGAGACGATGCTATGATTGTGAAATGTTTCAGATTTAAAAATTGTATCCAATATTAGACCAGGAATGTTTTCCACAGGCAGTGCAGGTGGGAGTGTGACAGCTGTCCCGCCCTAGCCTGGGGACAGGCTCTTCCAGATGCACTGCAAGAAAGAACCAAGCAACACCTCATCCTTGAACAATTGCAAGAGTCACAGAAAGACTGATTGTAAGCCGCAGGTGACAGGAAATGGACACAGCAATGGCGGCAAAGCATGATTCAGCAAAGGTTCAATGATCTGGAAAAAAATCAAGAAAAGCGTCTGTTGGCAGAGGCAGACAGACATCCTTTGGTCCCTATTAAAACTGCAGAGGGTCCCCCTGAATATCACGAACAATTACCCGACCGCCTCACCATGTTCCCTGGCCTCCTGTCATAGCGGGCCCAGAATGTGGAGGGGAAGGGAGGCAAGGGCAGCCTTACTGTTTATTCCAAGGGATGCTCCACACAACAGCAGGTGGTTTACATTCCCCCACACGTGATGTTAGGATTCCCTTGCTTTCCTACCCCTTAACCCTCTGTGCCTGAATAAAAACAATGTAGGTCACAAAACAGTGTCATTTATTGGTTAACCTGGTTTGGGGCTGAGCGGTGTGGTGTTGGAGGCAGTTTCGTAAAGGGCCAGCAAGCATCCTTGGTGGGGGAACACACACTACTTAAAAGCAGCAGCTTCTTGTAGCTGTCTGCTCATTCGTACAGCTGTTTTCCAAAGCATCCCTGATTTGCAGTGTACCTATCTGTGCTCTCCTGATTGTCCTTGTGTCCAGCTTTTCATAAGTACTGGCCAGGACATCTGCCTTTGCCCTCCAGCCTGTCATGAAAATTTCCTCCTACGCCTCACAAAGATTATGAAGCACACAGCAAGCCCTCACCATGACGAGAACGTTGGCTTCACTGAGGTCCAAACTGCACCTGAATCTGACTTTTAAATGGTCAAAGGCACATTCTATCACTGTTCTGCATTTGCTCAACCTGAAGTTGAAGTGCTCCTTGCTGCAGTCCAAGGTGCCTGTGCATAGCTTCATGAACCAAGGGAGAAGAGGGTAAGCAGGGTTGCCAAGTACCCCTATGTGAATCTCCACATCTCCGATGGTGATCTTCTAGTCTGGGGGAAAAAGCCCCATTCTGAAGCTTTCTGAACAGACCAGAATCTCGAAAGATGGACACATCATGCACCTTTCCCCAACCATCCCCTGTAGATGTTGGTGAAATTACCTTTGTCATCCATCAACACCTGCAACACCAGGGAGAAGCAACCCTTGTAGTTCGTGTACTTTGAGGCCAGGTGGTCCAGTGCCAGGATGGAGATGTGCACTCCATCTATTGCCCCACCACAGTTAGGGAACCCCATGGCAGTAAAGTTGTCCACTAGGTCCTGCACATTTCCCAGAGTCACAGCCTTTCGCAGCAGAAGGGCATAGATTGCCCTGTCTACCTGGATCACAACAACCCCCACTGTGGACCTGCCCACTCTGAATTGATTTCCCACTGACTGGTAACTGTCTGCTGTTGCAAACTTCCACAGAGCAATTGCCACTCTCTTGTCAACAGTCAAAGCTGATCTCATTTTGGTGTCACAGCACATCAGGGTCAGGACAGCAATTCACAAAGTTCCATGAAAGCGGCCTTGTACCGCAGAAGTTTTACAGCCATTGCTGGTCATCCCAGACCTCCAAAATGATGCGGTCCCACCAGTCTGTGCTGGTTTCATGGATCCAGAACCGGTGCTCCACTGTGTGCAATGAATCCAGTGCAGCCAGCAGCTCTGCAGTCCTGTTCTTCAATGTTTCATCGTGCTCTGAATCAGGGCCTTCCTCCTCCTGGTTGCTCAGGCTCCTAAGATACTGCAGGACACTTTTTGAAGTGACCATAATACACTGGGCAACAGCTTTAAGCTCGTCAAGATCCCTGCTAGCCTTGTAATGGCAAGTGTCAGGGGCAGGATGTGGAAATGTAGCGCGAAAATGCCTTTGGTAGTTTGTTTTCAATGGGAGCAGGGAGTGAGGGCAATATACTCTGGAGTGATGACATCAGACACCCACAACTACTTGTGGCATATTTTTTTTCCATAACACACTGGCACACATAACACAAACACCCGGAACGCAATGGCACTGCAGGAACTGTGGAGTCGGTACCCCCAATGCACTACTGACACAGTGGAATTTAACAAAGGTAATAGAGACACACCAGGCTGACTTTCTGAACATGTGCGGACACACCATCAACTTTAGAAAAATCTAGTGTTAAAAGTCAACTAATAAATGTGATTTTATTTCCTAGTGTAGACATAGCCTAAGTGAGAGCAGGTAAAAGTATATCAGAAGCTTGATGGCTCACAGATAAGGACAATGGTCTGTAAATAGGGTTCCTGTGCATCCATTGGTAGGTGGGACTGAGAGTCCCCCACAAGAAGATGCCATTAGGTCACAGGATGCTAGAACCCATCTGGGTCTTTGTACTTTTCAACTGAATGCAAGAAAAAGTTTGAAAATTGAACACAAAGGATTTCCTCCCTGGGTAAAAATCTATATACAGGCTGGAAACCAAACAGTGGGGTCGCTGCCAGACATGAGGACACCCCTGCTTACCACCCAAGATGATTGCTGGGAACATCTAAGACTGAACAGGGGGAAGGATCAAGCCCAGGCTGGGAAGCTTTCCAGACTCTGAAAAAAGATTAGAACTACAGTCAGGCTGAAGTATTGCATGTAACAGGTTTCTTAGTGTATTAAGCTTAGCTGCTGTGTCTTTTGCTTTCTCTTGCTTAGTAATTTACTTTGCTGTGTACTTTTACTTGCCACCACTCATATCTTACCTTTGATAAAAAACAAAAGTGATTTTGTTAAGTAAGAAACCCAGTAGAAATAACTGTTACCCGGAGTGAGGGAAGCAGCTGTACCCCTCTCACTGTATTTAGGTAAGGAACAGGGCAGGCAATATAAGCTTGCTCCGTATAAAACTTCATATGCTGTAAGACAGATTTTTCCGGGGTTCTGATCCCATTGGAGTTCCACAACTGGGTGCTTTGGTAAGTCCCTTTGACTGAGCCTTCCCCGACACAGGACTGTGACCCTACATCTATGTTGGTGCTGGAGGAGCTAGAGGGCCTGGCTCAGCAAGACAGCATGAAGGAGGTACTGAACAAAGCAGGAAGTTTGGCTCATTGGTATTTCAGCACATTAAGTGACAGTGTCAAGGGGACCTCTGTGATCAAATCCATCACCTATACCTTGTACTGTCTATACAATATAGTGTTATAATGAATTGATCTGATTTAAGACTTGTGACATAGGAACACTAAGTTGCTGGCACTGATATTTTTAAAACTAAATCAATAAGGCATTTGTCTTCAAAATTAAGGACACATAATGGATGCGTTTTGAAGAACACATGAAAGATAGTTTAACTTTAGGTCCATCTTGAAGATATAATAATTTAATAGACATAGCACTTCCCACACCATATGCCTGAAATTCTATTCCCACTCCACGCTCAGTGACATTGAAAGCTGTCTTCAGAACAAGTCAAGTGAAACAAAGTGCTCTTCGGATTACTGAGTAGAAAGAGATTTTGTTACCTAGAGTAAACATATCAAGCTGCTGATAGAAGAATAAAAGTGACCTAGGGAACAATAATAAAACATTGTGGATAAACCTTAATTATTTTGGGACTCTCAATGGTATTATAGATAAATTAGAATTAATAATTTTCTAACATGTGCCCTTCACCTTCTTTGCTCTAACTCATCTAGCCAGTCCTACCTACTACAGACTCCTTACGATCATTCTAAACTTCGTGGGCCCAAGTCTGAGAAGTCTGCTAAAAAATGTGTACACAACTGTGTGTTTACAGATGCTCAGTTTGTACGTATGATGGTGGTAATGGCAAATGGTTTGATTTTTGCCCTTTCTTCTTTTTACATGTCCCTCAAAGTTTAAAATGGAAATGGTTTCATAAATGCTAATAAAGCCACAAATCTCCAAAAGACCTGGAAATGGTGACTAAAGAAGAATAGTTCATTTGATTACATAAAAATAGTTACATTATTTTACGAATTGTGTGTCACAAATACTAATGTTGTTTAACACATATTTAATGCTATGATTTCTTGTGAAACTGAACAAATTATGGGCCAACTTGTCCAAGCTGTGTATGTCATCACGCCCACTAATGGGGGTGGGGTGGGGAGGGGAGCAAGGTGGGCAAATGCACTGGGAACTGGAGGTTCAAAGGGGCCTCTAGCTCCCAGACCCCACTGTTGCTACTACAGCAGTGGTAGTGTCTGAAGCCCCAGGTCCCTTTGAATTGCTGCTGAAGTGCCGAAGTGCCACTCAGAGCAGCTCCAAGGGGTGGGGGTTATGCCCTGTGCTGTAGTCTGGGTGGCACTAAGGGTTGACTACCCTTGGCCCCACACCAGCCACCCTTGGTCCTGCCCTTTATGAGGGCTCAGAGTACCCACCCACACACCCACTGTGCCCCAAGGCCTGCAGTGGCTGTTGGCCTTGATATGTGTAATACATATTTTATGCATGTATGCTCAATTTATGGTTCCAAATTTCCAACTTGTGCAAATAAATGGAGCAATTTTACATGCACATGGCCAGGTCAACCCAGTCTGACTGAGACAAATTCAAAATACCTGGCTGCCCAATGGCTGAGTTGTAGGAGACTTGTTAAACTGTAAAACAAGAAGATTGAGGTTTGAAACTAAAAGTTGCAAAGACAATGAAGTAACGATGCTGTGATAGAAATCAAGGGAAAGAGTGAAGCAGAGCATGATGTGCTTATGTGAATACTTCTCCCATCCCAATATAATAGCTACATGTTTTTGCAAAAGTCAGGATTTTGTCTCAACCTCAGGAACTTTTTCTATGGATACTTGATGCATGTACACGCATACACCCCCCACATTTTGAAAAGTGCTATATGACTGATTTTCTCTTTCACACACTCAGACAGACAATCAGCTCAGTTTCTTGTGTAGTCATTGACACGTGCAAAGTAGTATAAAACACTACCAAATCAGAATGATGGTGGTTCATACCGACTTTGCACCCGTGTGAATTACTATGCATTCAGTCCAGCCTTAGGGTAATGTGAGCTAGGCAGTTGTCTTGGGCTCTACATGCACCCTCAGGGCTCCATGCTTCATTTGCCAATAGCATACACCACCCATCAGCTGGGTCCTGCTGTCAGCATGCTGCCTTGTGCCCTGCCCACCAGCTAGCTTGCTGTGCATAGCAATAATTAGAGACCTTCCAAGTTCATGGTTCTTTCTGGTCTATTTCACAGCCAGAGGATTGTAAAAATTGGTCAGTTTCACTTTTTCAAATATTTACACCTGAAATTTCATGGTGTCCTAACCACGGGGGTCATGACCAAAAATGGAATCAGATTGTAAAGTTGTTGTAGCAGGGTCCCCAAGACTGCTACCCTCACTTCTGTACTGCCTTCAAAGCTCCCCAGGCTCACAGTGTCAACCTCCATTCTGCTCCAGCTAGAGCAGCCTGGACTTGGGGCTTCTTTGTTAGCAGCTCCGGCAAGAGTTTGGGGTGATCTGGCAGGGGTTGCTTCCCTGGGGTTTTCCATTGTCTGGGGTGCACAAAATTGGCCAGGGGTACCTGCCTTAGTCTGTCCTTGCCATGAACTACAAACTACGAGCCCCTTTCTGGAGTGCTCACAAAAGCATAGGGAAGATCCTACCCACCTCCACCTCCCAGAACCTCCTCTACCCTCTGGGAACGTGCTGCCTTCGGAGCCCAGCCATGCTATTGCAAAGATGATTCTTGAACTTTCAGTGGGAATCCATTAACAGGCTCAACTATTATATAAACTTCTGTGCAACGGCAGCACCACTGGATCAGATGGGCAAAATCAGTTGATGTAAAAATATTAGTTTCTCCTATTTACAAGGATTCTCGATCACAATCACAAGCTCAGTTCTGTATCCATTACATGCCAGTTGTAAGGCATAATAACTTTAAATACAATGTCGTTTTTGCAATACTCAAATTACTAGGAGACAAAGGAATGCGTGGCAGCTGACTTTTGGCCTGTCATGCAAGAGGCTGAGCCACTGGCAAATTTCAGCTTGGTGTGCGGGTAAAATGGGTGGGAAACTTGCTCATCCAAAAAATTACCCTCTTAAGTGTGTTTTCTCATCTACTGAGTCATCTTTGTTTTTATGCTGATCATTCTCGATATGGATGTGCGTGTCCTCCTGGAAAAGAGATACATAAAAATAAGGTGGGTCTGACATTTCTAGAATAATTGTCCAATTACAAGATTCTCTTAAAGACAGGTGAGTGATGTGGTTTCACAGTACATAATTGGGTTTCATTTTGTAGCTGAATCACAAACATCATACAGTCTCAAAAGCACTCTTATTTTACTTTCTCTGTTCTTGTCATGCATTCTCTCTCATTTTGCATCCACAGCTCTGATTCTGCTGTGTGGCACCAACACTGTTATTAACAACATCAGGCAAACCCAAGTAGTTATATAGCATAGCTGTCAAGTGATGTGCGTTTTGAATTTTGAACCTTCTTCAAGCCCACAATATTAAAATGGGAAGGCAAAGAAGGAGACTAGTTCATCCCTGCTGAGTCACTAGATGAAGAAAAGAGCCAAGAATAGAACAGATTTGTATAGCTGGTCAAAAATGTATCTTACATCCTAGATGGATATGGTCACACTGCCTATTAAAGTTACCAGACTCTTCTCATTACAAGGCCCTGTTTTCAATTGATCATAGCTTTGCCAAACTTTAACCACTTGAGCTGAAATACGTCATGCCCAATGTCTGCCCAAGGCTCGGTATTTTGGGTTAGTTTCAGTCAAAGTGATCCACGTGTTCCCAAGAAGAAACTATCAAAAAATATGCTGTTTTGCCTATGTTTAAAAAATTGTGGCAGTGTATTGTTTGAAAATCTCTAGTGCCCCCACGCGTCGGAAGTGGGGCTTGAAGATTGGCAGAGAGAGAGCTTTTTTGTCAGGCACGTTTTCATAGCAAGAATTAAATCTGGCCAAGCTATAAGTTCTTGAAATGTTGTAGTTTAAATACAATAGTTTTTGATTTTAACAGCCAAAATCTCCAAAGATTTTATCTCCCCTGAGCCTGGGTGAGCATCTCACAGCTCCTTGTGCTGACCAGCCTGTGCATGTGCAATCCATATTGAGCAAGTATGAACACACTATCTCCTCACAGCTTCTACAGGAGCCAAAATGGACATGCTCAAACCCAAAAGTGACAGAGCATGCTCCACACCAGTGACATGGAGGCTCAGAAGGACTTTCCCTACAGTAGCAGTTCCAAACAAATAAGGCTGGGGTGGGGCCAGGTACCAGGATTGAGAGCAAGGAGCTTGTCTCTCCTGTGCTCTCAAGCTGTGTCTACACGTGCACGCTACTTCGAAGTAGCAGCACTAACTTCGAAATAGCACCCGTCACGGCTACACGTGTTGGGCGCTATTTCGAAGTTGAAATCGACGTTAGGTGGTGAGACGTTGAAGCCGCTAACCCCATGAGGGGATGGGAATAGCACCCTACTTCGACGTTCAACGTCAAAGTAGGGAACGTGTAGTCGTTGCGTGTCCCGCAACTTCGAAATTGCGGGGTCCTCCATGGCGGCCATCAGCTGAGGGGTTGAGAGACACTCTCTCCAGCCCCTCAGCTCAATGGTGGCTGCGTGGAGCGACCCCTTAAAGGTCCCAACCCCCTCCCTTTCTGTGCAGGAAGCTGAGAGCGCGTGCAGGCAGCAGCAATAACACGTGGCTAGCCTGCACGCTGATCTTCAGCCACCCCGACCCCCAAAGGACCTCATGGCCACCCGGCAGCCCCCCCAGCACCCTGAAGGAATCCCCCCCAAAGGGGAGCCAGGGTAGCCAGGGCAGGAGCCAGGCCGGGAAGCGGCAGTGGGGCCCCTCCTGGACGGAGGCTGAGCTTCGGGACCTGCTGGGGCTCTGGGGCAAGAAGGAGGTGCTCCAGGTAATGGGGAGCAAGAGGCGGAACGCGGATGTGTTCGCTCGGCTGGCCGAGGGCCTGGCTGCCCAGGGTCACCCTGCCCGCACTCCGGACCATGTCCGGAGTAAAGCCAAGGAGCTGCGGCAGGGTTACGCCCGGGCCCGGGATGTGGTCGGCCGATCTGGGGCTGCCCCCGTCACTTGCCCCTTTTACAGGGAGCTCAGGGACATCCTGGGCCCCTGGCACACCTCCTCCCCTCTAGCCACTCTTGATACCTCGGCTGAGGAGCCCCAGCAGGCCCTGGAGCCAGAGTCCGCCCCGGAGGCAAGCCCCGCACCCTGGGGACCCCCCCTGGAGTCCACCCCCGGGGCACCGGAGCAGGAGGAGGGGGACTCCTCCTCCACTGAGAGGGGGCTCCAGATCCTCCTCCTGCCATCAAGGAGCAGCAGCTGGGCGTCCGCCCCCCCCCCAGGTGTCCCCTGACCGTGGGAGTGGACCTACAGGTATGTACCCCCCCTGGTGTACACCCCCGGGGTTGAGGGGCAGGGGTAATAGATATATGGCCAGGGCCCTCCACATGCCCAGATGACCATGGTCCCAAGGACAGCTGTGGCATGTTCCTCACAGTAGTGCACCAGCCCCTTCCCCCCCCAGCATGACAGTGCCATGCCCCATCCCCGGGGCAGGGGGGAGCGGAACCTTGAGGGTCCTGCAGGAGGAGGGTATGGGACACCCCGCAGCAGCAGCATGTGATGGAGCTGGGGGGGAGTGCAAACGCGAGACTCAGGCTAGATATGAGCAACAAGCTGAATAGCTCCCAGGGGCTAAAGATGATCCTGGGGCTACAACTGGCAGGTGACACCTCTGCCCTGAGCAAAGAGGAGGGAGGAGCCGAGCTGGCTTTGAATTGGGGGCCACAGGTAGAGGCTAGGGGAAGGGAGAGCTGGAAGGCAGCCAGCCTGAGGAGGGGGAAAGCTACACCCCAGAGGGGCACCCCTTGGGGTCTTCTCCCCAGGATGGGTTGGAAGGACTGTCTCTGACTGCTGTACTGTCACTTCTGGGAGAAACTGGGCATCTGTTGCCTAAGAAACCTCTCCTGTCAGACCTGCTGAGTGAAGTGTGAGTCACTCCCGCCAGGGGACGGGGTACAGTGCAGGGGGACCCTTGAACGCCATCACAGCAGCATCTCCCAGGGATGGGGAACCTGCAGCACAGGGGTGGGGGGACAAGGGCCACGGCTCGGGACCCACACTAACGCCTGTCTTCACTCTTCTTCCCCCTCTCCTGTGTTCTGCAGCTGCACCATCAGAAGGACTGGAGAGCACCAGCGAGGCGTCAGTGGTTCCGGAATCCCCTCCGGGGCCATCACTCCAGGCCAGCCCCTCGGCGGAGGACCGACCGGCCCCACGGCGGGCAAGACGGCGGACCCAGCAGCAGCTGCCGGCGACGGACCCCCAGCTGCTGGCCCTCCACCGCTGGCAGGTGGAGGTCGCAGAGCAGCGGCTGCGGGTGGACCAACGCCGGCTCGACCTGCAGGAGCGGGCGCTGGCCTGGCTCCAAGAGGCATAGGGGGCCTACATAGAGACCTTCAACCGCATAGCGGATTACCTGGCCCCCCATGCCGTGCCGGCTGCCACTGCGCCCGCCCTGCATGCTCCACCCGCTGCGCCACCCGCTGCTCCTGTCGCTGGGCCGTCCGCCGTCGCCCCACCACCGAGGGCCATTCCGCCGAGGGAGACCTGGGGCCAGCTGACACTCGCCAGCCGTATCTACCAGTGCGCCCGGCCCCCAGCCAGCCCTGGACAGGGCTGCGGCCGAGGCAGGGATCCGGGCCCCCCACCCCCCAGTGCTGGACTATAGGGGCATGGGGCCCAGGACATGCCCCCCACCTTGTATATATTCCCCCCACTGTTTTGTTGCTCGGCCTCGTATATAGTTTGTATTTATTTATTTGTGACCCCCGTTTGCACAGTCTGATCCTCCCCCCCCCAATGTAAATAGTTCTCCCCTTCCTTGTTATCCCTGTTTTTTTTCGTTCATATATACATACACGTATATTAAGTTACTTAGAAGTTCCTTTAGTTATTATTAGTAAGAAAAGAGTTTCAGTAAAGTAGTTTGATTTCACAAACAAATGTCTGCTTTTATTTGTCCAAGAAAAGTGTGTGGGGGGGGTGCTGTTGGGTGCTCCGTGGTGTGGGCGTAGGGGCAGGGAGTGTTGTGGAGGATGGGGGGGGTGCAGTGGGGGGCCTGGCAGTGTTCAACCTGCGGCCTCATCGAAGTGGGCCTGCAGGGCCTCCCGGCCCCGGGTCCCTTCAGGGTCCACCTGGCGACTGGGGGCAGTGGGTGGCTGCACAGCGGCCCTGCTGGCCTCCACAGCCCAGCCCTGGAAGAAGACCTCGCCCTTGCTCTCCACCAGATTGTGTAGGGCGCTGCACGCACCCACAATCTGGGGGATGTTGGTGTGGCCCGCATCCAGGCAGGTGAGGAGACACCTCCAGCGCCCTTTGAGGCGGCCAAATGAGCGCTCCACCACCTGGCGTGCGTGGTTCAGGCACTGGTTGAAGCACTCCTGGCTGGCAGACAGATGGCCCGTGGACGGGTGCATGAGCCAGGGCCGGAGGGGGTATGCCGCATCTGCGATGACGCAGAGGGGCATGGTGGTGTCCCCCACAGGCATCTCCCAGTGGGGGATGTAGGTCCCCGCCTCCAGCCGGCAGCACAGGCCCGAGTTCCGGAATACCCGGGCGTTGTGGGTGCTGCCAGGCCAGCCCACATAAATGTCCTGGAAACGGCCCCGGCTGTCCACCAAGGCCTGGAGGACCACTGAGTGGTAGCCCTTCCGGTTGATGTACCGTCCTCCACTGTGCTCCGGGGCGCGGATGGGGATGCGAGTCCCATCCAGAGCCCCGAAGCAATTGGGGAAGCCCAGGGTGGCAAAGCCCGCGATGGTGGCATCTGGGTCCCCCAGCCTCACGAGCCTGTGGAGGAGCATGGCGTTGATGGCGCGGACGAGCTGCAGGGGAAGCACATGGGAGAGCACCAATGAAGGGTGTGCAGGGTGTGTGTGTGTGGCCCTCCCCTGCCAGGGCTGTCTCCCCCTCCTCCCCCCCATGGGTCCTCTTACCTCCATGAGGACAGCCCCGACGGTGGCCTTGCCGATGCCAAACTGCTGTCCCACAGATCAGTAGCTGTCTGGAGTGGCCAGCTTCCAGACAGCGATGCCGAGCTGTTTCTCCACAGGGAGGGCACGCCGCATGGCGGTGTCCTGGTGCCTGAGTGCGGGGGTGAGCCACTGGCATAGCTCCATAAATGTCTGCCGGCTCATCCAAAAGTTCCTGAGCCAGCGGTCGTCGTCCCACTCCCCAAGCACCAGCCGCTCCCACCAGTCGGTGCTGGTGGGGTAGCTCCACAGCCACCGGCGTATGAGGCGGTGCGGGGGGGAGTCGGGGTGCTGCAGGGTTGGGGGTTGCGTCCTCCTCCCCTGCGGGCATCTCCTCCTCTGTGGCAAGGAGGTGCTCAGCTGCCTCCTGCATGGCACGGAGCAGGGCGAGCACTGCTCCTGCAGGGGCGGCTGGGTGGACCTCTGGCTGCTGCTGCTGCTGCTGGGGGTCCATGACTGCGTCGCCTGAGGTGTGCGTACCTATGGCTCTGCAAACTGTGTGCTGTGCAGGCTGAGTGTGTCTGGGAGGGGCCCTTTAAGGGAGTGGCTAGCTGTTGCCCCGGAAGCGCTAGTCAGCCCTGTGACCTTCTCTGCAGCTGTGCCTGGCACTCTTGTTTCGATGTGTGCTACTTTGGCATGTAGACGTTCCCTCGCTGCGGCTATTTCGATGTGGTGCTGCGCAACGTCGATGTTGAACATAGACGTTGCCAGCCCTGGAGGACGTGTAGATGTTATTCATTGAAATAGCCTATTTCGATGTCTTCACATCGAAATACGCTACTTCGATGTAGGCTTCACGTGTAGACGTAGCTTCAGTGAGCCCACTCTCTGCCGGCACTTGTCAGCGGGAAGGAAGAAGTCACTTGTTTGAATGCAGAGGGCACAAAAGGCAGACTGGGGGAAAATAAAGCGGTAGGTTGAAGCAGGTGCTTGGGGGAAGAGAGCCTGACTTAAAGTAGTGGCATCAAGGGTGAAAGAGAACTTGAGTCAGTTTGCTTGGGGGCAAGGATGGGACATAGAGATGAGATGAGAAACTGTTTTCCAAAAACAAATGCATAATTTTATAGGTAAAATGGGACATTTGAGTTTCTCTTTGTTACCATCATCAGATTTAACATAAATGAAAGCACATACACTCTATTCCTTACATGGAATTCTCACTGGTATTTGTGAATATACATTTCCAGTTACTTTCCAATCATTTTTGCTCTTTCTGCCCCTTTCAGTCAAAGTTACCAATGTGACCTGCTACATATATAAACAAACATAGAGCCATATAGGAGAAACATATAAGAAATGTATTCTTTTCAATACATCACAACATAAAGCATTCTTCTTTGTCTCGTAACATTGAAATGTTAAAAAACAGAAAATAACCAAAATAAATCAAAGTGTCATAATTTTATCATAATATTTCAATATCAAATTTATTGTGAAGTTCAGCTATAATTTTTGGACCTGATTTGAATTTACATTAGTGTCCTCCTAGCAATGCTGGCAGTGTATTGGACATATACCTAATCTCACAGGCTGCGTCTACACTATGCAAGCAATTCAAATTTCATTCAGTTAGCTCGATTTTACCACGTGAATGCCTTCACTGTAAAGACCATTAGCTTTATTTTGGATGCACTAATCTTGAGATTACAAAAATCACAGTTACCTGATGGGTGCAGCATCAAGCTTGAATTCAGAAGTTTGATTAAAGGCTGGTGTGGAAGCGCCACATCTTGAAACTGAATTTATTAGTCTCCAGAGGTGTCCTCTGTGTAACCCACAATGGCTGTCTCACTGCTACATTCTGGCCGCTGCTCTTCAGTAACAGGAAGAGCCGGAATTTCCAAGTGGGAGCAACCAGCATTTAGCTGTGGGCTCATCTTAGTATGACAGCCTGAGAAATGGCTTCTTTCTTCCTACACTGTTAGTGTGGTGTGTGCATCTACTCAAATAGCCTCTGAAAGGAGTTCACAACTGTCTGTACACTTGCTATTTTTTTCTGCTTTGCGTGGCACCAGCCCTTGCCCCGCCGTCCCACATGTCAACAAGGCTGTGCTGTGGGTCGTGCTTGCATAACATGCTGAGAAACTTCTTCTCAGCAGTTTACATTTGTGTGTGAACCCCTTCCCTTCCCTTCCCTACAGGTGCCACACAGTCTGGATCTTTCCTGCGCTCAGGCACATCATGTGGGTAGCCCCCAACCCAACCCAACCCAAAAGGATGTGCCTGCCGTTCGGTGCTGGCAATGCTGCCAGTCATGCAGGAAAGAGAGAGCTTTGCTGCTACTGTGAGGAAGTCCCCCTTGGCAGTCAAGATACTGGGGGGGGCTTTGCTGCTACCATGGGGAATGAACAGCTCAACTGGTCATCCAGCAACATGCCTGCACTTGGCCCATACCTGGGCTTGATGTTGTCACTGGGGAAAAAAGTCTCCCCTGGCCACTAACAGGCTCACTGCTGCTGTCAGGGAAAGTCTCCCCGAGTGGCTAAGGGGCTTGTTGCTGATGGGGGAAGAATATTTCAACTGGTCATCCAGTGACGCTGCCCCCCGCCCCCGCCACTGCCCTTGGCCCATACCTGGGCTTGCTGCCACAGGGGAAAACCAAAAATTCTTTTTTCTGCAACAATGGGAGGTGGGATGGATGGCCAGTTGAGAATACAGTTGCTGAACGTATGTTGTCAACATACTGTAGGGAGACACCAAAAATTCTTCCCTCCTACCATCTTCTCAATCTAACATTCCTGGTCACCAGGTGATTTTCAGGGGGTCACTTTTCGGCAATGATGGGAGGTGGGATGGATGGCCAGTTGAGAACAGTCATTGCACAGAAGCCTTATAGTACACCAGAAAGCCCAAAACCCTTTCCATTAGCAATAACATAGGGGAAAACAAAGATTATTCCTTTCTTCCTACATTCTTCCCCCTGCATTAGTTTCAGGAATCACATTTCAGCAAAGATTGGAGGTAGGATGGATGGCCAGTTGAGAACATAGTTGCTGAACCCATGTTGGCAATGTAATGTATGGGGAAACCAAAAATTCTTTCCTCCTACATTCTTCTCAATCTAACATTCCAGGCCCCTTCATTATTTTCAGGGATCACATTTTGGCAAAAGATGGGAGGAATGACCAGTTGAGAATACAGTCACTGCACCTGTGTTGGCAATGTAATATGTGGGGAAACCAAAAATTCTCTTGTAATTTTGAGTGCCTTCCTCATTATTTCCAATGGATCAACAGTGGAATGATGAAAATGCAATGGGGGAAGATGTCAAGACCAGCAAGCATACCCAGAATGCTAGGGGGATGAGGGAACTGTGGGATAGCTTCCCACAATGCACTACTGCAACAGTTGATGTTAGCTAATATGTATGTGGCAGCAGTGACTCGCCTATGTGGGGAGCAAGGTGTGAAGTGAGGATGGTCAAAATCAAACTTAGAAATTCCAAAATTAGAAAATCGATAGAAATAAATTTGAATTTATCTTGTTGTGTAGATGCAGCCATAGAGCTGGAAGGGACCTTGAGAGGTCATCAAGGCCAGTCCCCCACCCTCATCACACAACCTATCACCATCCCTTCCAGATTTTTTTTTTTAATCTGTTTGCCCCAAATCCCTCAATGGCCCTCTCTCTGATTCAACTCCCAACCCTGGGTTGAGCAGGCCAATGCTCAAACCACTCCCACCATGTATGTGTCCTGTTGAACCCTTTTATACTGGAAGAATTGCTAAAAGAGGCCTTGGTATAAATTGTGTTCTCTGTTTACCAACTGAAAACTGTAAAGTAACTGAACATTTCCCATATTTAACTGAATTTTCTGGAATTGAGGAAAGATGTGCCCATATATAGTTTTGTTTTTACCCCCTTTCAATGTGTTATTTTAGCATGTGAAAGAGAGATTGTAATAATCAGTTTTTCACTACTTGGTGTGTGCCTGGAATGATTACTGTGTGAAATTATATTGTTAAGTAGGATTACGTTTTCTTAAACTTATGTACTGTTGCAACTATACTGGGGACTATACACTTACCTTCAAACAGAAAGCTCTATTCAATTGGACTGGTAGTTTGGAGAAATCCTATACGGAGTAATTTTAGATTTTGTACACTGTGAATATTTATACTACCAGCATTCACAAAACTAGTTTGTAAATCAAGACCTGTCATAATTCCCCTCCCCTTCCCGGTTCAAACTACTTTTTTTTCTGCTGCATATTATACACACCCTTAAAAGCTCTGGAATGCCCTAAATTAGTTTCCAGGAAGACTACATGAAGCAAAACTGCTCATTGGGAAAACTAATTTTAATTAAATAAAAATAATTAATGTGGCATTAGGAAATAAAGGGGTTAAAAGTTGTCACTCTGTCCCTCTACACTCTGATTTGCTCACCTTGACATTTTTTTTTCCTGATTTGTCCACCTTGATTCCTGTTTTTTGGTTCTCTGTGCCTTAAACATTGAGTCTGTTCTGGTCTGGCTATGGTCTGAAGAAGTGGGTCTCTCCCACAAAAGCTCACCTAATAAACTATTTTGTTAGTCTTTAAAGTGCTACTTGACTGCCTTTTCCTGTGTGATAGTCCAAAGCTCCATGGATAGAGCTCTGCTTTAGTCTTCATGATTCATAGTTGCATGAGAGGGACTTGAAAGCCCTTCAGCTGTGCAGAGCTGGGCTCTTGTATATTACTTGCCCTATTCCCCTTAACTTTGATTATTCTCTTTTTGGTATTCACTGGGAAATAAAATGATCAAATGTGAATCAAGTCATTCACACTGTAGGTAGTTGTCGTCAGCGAAGGAGTCTTGTCACTGTACATCTTGTAGCAGGGTTCTATCCTGATGGATCTAAAGTCATGAGGCCATCAAAGTGCCACTTTCTCAACAGATAAATTATTTTGTATCTGTTCATTTTGGATTGGTGGATTCAAGCAACTCAAAGCTAAATTACAGGTGATCACAAAAAGAGAAAACGTGTCCATTTTTCATTCTACCTTCCCAAGTCATAACTCCTAACTCTCAATTTTGCCATGATATAGTCATGCTTAAAACGTGGAGCCACATTACCCAAAACAGTGGGAGCTAAAATAAGATTCTGAGTGCCCTGGGAAGGTAGTACTCTTGGGAGTTATAAAGCCTTCAAAGAACAGACACTCTGCAGCTCTACTAGAAAGTTACAGGATGTTGGTTTTCGTGCTACTGTCCTGCCATTTGCTGGTGCTATATAATGGTCAGATGTCATGTGATGTCAGAGATCTAAGGGCCTAGTCCTACCAAAGCTTATGGCGGTGAGTAATTTTACTCACACGTGTATTGCTTTAGACATCAACAAGAGCCAAAATGTAGAGAAAAATGTTGCTTTGGCCTTTTGTTTGTGGTAGATCATAATAGGCCAAAATTAATTTCATTAGATAAAATTCATTTCACAGGGATTAAGGGTGTGTCTTCACAGCACTGCAGTCCAGAGTATGGGGTTTGATTTGTAAAGTGCTTTGAAGTACTGTGACTCATGTAGACCCAGCTGGCACAAACTAACGGGCACTTGGTTTGCATGACAGTTGTTTGTCCCAGCAGGGTCTCCACGAGACAGGTAAAGTGCAACACTTAACACGATCTACAAATCACACCCCATCATCCAGACTGTAGTGCAATGTAAACAAGCTCAAAAGGCTGCTTCTACAAACTGCCTTACTCCAAAAAACCTAGATTGGAGTAAGAGAAAGTTGAAGTGGGGCCTTATTTCAAAGCTGCCCTAATCTACGCTGTTGATCTGCAATTCAAAGTCTGCACTTTGAAATTCATGCGGCTGCCATTATGCTAATGAGATGCTGAAAACGCATGTTAGAACCCCATTAGCTTGCTTTAAATTGCCTCATTACCATGCCATCTTTGACAGGAGGTGGCATGCGTAGAAGCAGCCTAACCCTTGTAAATGTATTTAGCTCTCCATAGAATCTGAAGCCCCTGTTGTGAAAGATGCATAAAATTGAAAGGCACTTCCAGAACACCAGTACAATTCTGAAATCATCATATAGTGAGTGCACAGATGGTGCAATAGGATAATACTCTACACAGAACATCATGTTCTGGGGATAACTTCCCTGTCTTTTGAACAGGAGAACACATCTGTAGACTAATATACTCAGGAATTTGAACCAATTAATTTCAAATGGTTTATGTCAGGGTATAGCCAAATAACTTCTGAGTTTTCAAAACAACAGAGAGCACCTGCTTGCATAATTGATTATTTAAAATACAGTATTAAGGTTCTAATTTGTTGCTTGCAAATTCATCTGTGTCAGTCTGCTTTCCTAAATCAGTAGGAAAAAAGACATTTAACAGTTTCTGCCTGAGGCACAAACTACTTCTGAGAACCTGAAGTCTGTATTCACCTCACTATCTTACATACACATGTAAGAAGAGTTGGTTGAAAATTTCAGTCAAAGCTGGGGTGGTTTTTTTTTTTTTGGAGATGGGTAATTGAGTTTTGACTAAACACAAATGTTATGATTTGTGCCTCATTTTCTTTTACTTTTTGTTGCTATCAACAAAAATACAAACCCCCCATGCCCTGAAAAATGTTGGTTTTTCAGCAGTTTTTGGATGAACAATATTTGTTTTGACTCTTTCTGCAGAATACCCCTCATATTCTAAACGATCTTTTCTTATCTAACCCTCATCTTCATTCATAGATATTTTTCCTCATACCACCTCTGTGAACTAAGGCAGCATTATCCCCATTTCCTTACAGAGGGAACTAAGGAAAAAGGGCAGAGTGAACAACTTGCCCCAAATCACACAGAAACTGTGTGGGTGATCCAGGAATCAAATCCAGCTCTCCTAAGCCCAGTGCCTATCTTTCAACCCTCTGGCTGGTTCATAAGGGCATAAGCTAACCCTACCAGTACTCTTGAAGTCTCTTTGGGTTAATTTTTTTTTTTTAAAGATTTTTATTTTAGAGGTTTTAGCGCTGAAAACTGGGGAGTCTCTGGTCCAGCAACATCTGTGGTCCAGCAGACCAGAGAACCTCAGGCTAGAGCACTTATGGTGGTAGCAGAGCCATGGCTGGGGATGCAGCTGCAGAGCCGCAGCCCTGGGCATTGGGGCTGCATCCAGGGGTCAGAGCCAAGGCCAGCAGCAGTGGGGCTCGTGTCAGGGGGCTGCAGTGGGCAGCATCCAGGCTGGGGCTGGAGGTAAGGAGGCTGGTTGGGGCTGGAATTAGGGCAAAGGCTGGCTGGGGGCAGGTAACAAGGGACCTCCCCTGGTCTGGCAAATCCCCTTATTTGGAGCTGGTACATAAGGCCTGTTTGTAAAGTGGGTTTCTTTTGTTCCCCGTCTCCTAGTCATAAGTAGGCAATAAACAAATATGCTGTTAAATACGTTAAGGTTTCAAAAATATAGATATAACTTGCCTCAGAAGGGACAGGTGGGACTGTCTTATGTGCAGCCATGACACCAGCCCTCTTGGCTGAGCCAACAGAGACCGAATGCATCAGGCAACCTCCAGAATTAAAAGCACAAACAGCTGCAGTTCTATAGCTGGGGTCTGTAACAACTCATATATTCAGTGAACTGGCACACAGTGGAATGGTAACACCTTCCATCACCCCAACTGTGTTATACAACATTACCAATTTCTCTAAATATCCCCGAGTCTACTGCTACTGGTTAAAATGTTTAAAAATATAAACTTGGAACATGATTTTTTTGGCTGCAGACTCATTGTGTCTGAAAGCATCTGTTAGGGGTTTCACACTTCCATGTCCTCTAAGCCTACAATATTTTTAACCTGAGAGTTGGACAATGGGAACAACAAAGATTGTGCAGGAGGTTGGGCAGTGCGTGAAGTCTTCCCCCCACATGGCCCCAGCTGGTGGTCACTTTGAGTGGCCTGGGGCTGTGGCAGGCAGGGAGCCTGGCTGAGGGTCCTACTGGACAAGAACCACCTAGGTTAGTGCCTCTTGGCCAAACCATGCATCTAGCACCTCATCTTCCAGCCCTAGCTCCCTCCCATACCCTGTACTCCCTCCTACATGCCTCCCCCAGACCAGAATCTTCTCCTGCACCCATACCTCCTCCCTGACACGGCACACTTTGCGGCACCCCTATCCTGCCCCGGGCCACAACTCAAATCCTCTGCACCTCCTCCTACTTCCTTCCCTGAAGGCAGAACCCTCTCCTGCACCATATCCCCTCCCAAACTCTGCACACCAACCTCTTGCCGCCCCAGGTCACTACCCTTTCCTTCACCCAAACACCCTCTCAGACCCCACACCTCAATCCCCTACCTTGATTTCCCTTCTGCATCCAACCGCTGTCCCTGCACCCCATCCATTGAAAAGTGCAGCCCTTGACCACTTACCAAAATCTTGGAGTGGCCCCCTATCAAAATGTATTATTTTCACCCCAGGGCTGGCTACCCCTGCCCGTACCTACCCAAGAAGCTGGGTGTGTACTGGCATGGCTAGCCTCTCCCGCTGCTCGCGCTGTTGGCAGCTTCCTAGCTTATTCAGAGCTCGCATGGGTATGCCTCCTCAAGATGAAAGTTATATCTGCAACTCAAAGTGCAGACATACCATGTCAGCTCTCTGCCCGTAGTACTCAACATGGCCAGCACTGATATGCTGCAGGTACATTTTGGATAGAGTTGTTACAAAATTATAAAACATTTTCAGGAATGTTGGTAGTGATGTCAATGTCACCATGTCTTTTTAAAGGATTTCTGAGAAGAAGACTGGCTCACTTGTTAGTTTACAGATTTCACTTCTGATTCAGTTATTTATTTTATTCCTGGAGATACAAGATGAACATCTCAGTTCCAGGATCTTCAGGAATCTGATCAGTGCTGAACCAGAGAATTTGCCAGAAGAGGTTAATCTTTTCTAGCAGCATTATCAACACTTTCATTGCTTACTGGGCTCTTAGAAGGGGTAATTTAGAACCATGCAACAGCACAGAACACAGAGTCAGGACTGATGCTGTAAACAAACTTTATGGGACCGCAGGAAACTTGGTCACACCTAGGTTAAGTGGATATGTGGCTAACTAAAATCATGACTGATTACAGACGTTGCTGGACCAGCGCATGCTGGACTAAAAAGGTTCAATCTGTACTATCATAAATGCATAGTCCTTTTCTGTGTGGATGGTACCACTAACCCTGTTATGCTTGTGGTCTGTTCTGAGTGTAAACATGATTACTCTAGTAACTAGATATTATTTTCATCTGAAGAAAAACATAATCCTTACTGGGTTAGTAGGCACAGCGTCCGTATTTTGTAAATTCCCGCTTCTGAAGGAATGGTTTCTTAGCCCTTCTTCATTTATAACTTCATCTTCAGAGCTGTTCTGAGAAATAGCAACATTGTAAATAAGATGTTAGTTCAAAACCAGAATCAAAACCTCTTTCTATAATGTAGTGATAGTTCAGTATAATTGCACTTTAAAACAGAAGAGGCAGAAAGTTGTTCTGTGCTTCAATATTGATCTGCATGCAAAACCCTTGGACAGAGTGGCAGAGAAAGGAGTGCTTTAAAGGTGTTCGGTGCCAAGTCCTTTTATCCCTCAAATTACTTAAAAAACAAAAATCTTGCTCTTGAGAAACAAGAAATGGCAGATGCCAAATCTTAATAATGGTCCTAATAATAATGTGAATTCAGGGACATCACTTCCACTGTTTTAGTCAGATGAGGTTCTTACCAAGCCTTGTGAGAACATAGTCATTAGTAAAAAAGGGCAAAGAAAGAAAAATTAAAGCTAAAAGAAAAAAAAAGCAAAAACAGTTATGTCAATATGTCTGTGTGGAAAGCATGTAACAAAGATTACACCTCAGAGATGACTCTGTTGTGATGGGGATAGTGTTCTGTAGGTAGGTTAAGAGCAAAGTATGTTGCTCCTTCTATTTATAATGAGTCCAACCTCAGTGCATAAAAAGAGCTTGTACATGGGCAGTGCTGCCAACAGCCACTGTGAGCTGGGGGCAAGGTGTGTGTGGGGGGCTGCTCCAACCTTCCAGAAGGGGTGGGCCATCAGGTGGAAGGGGTGGGACTACAGGCAGTAGATTTTAGGACTTCTTGGAGCATGGTGCTGGACACTACCCACCAGGTCTCAGAGGTGTGTGGAGCAGCTTTTCTGCAGTGTTTCAAAGGGGCCTGGGGCTCTAGACAATGCTGCTGCCACAGTAGCAGTGGCAGACACATGGAGAGACACGACCTTGGGAGGTCATTGAGGCCAGTGCCCTGCCCTCTTGGCAGGACCAAGCAGCATTTTTTTAAATCTATTTGCCCCAGATCCCTAAACAGCCCCCTCCAGGGTTGAGAGCTCAGCCCTTGGTTTGGCAGGCCAACCTTCAAACCAGTGAGCTATCCCTGCCCTTAAGCAATCAGGAGCTCTGGGCACCTTTGAAAAGCCAGGCCCCATGCAACTGCCCTCCTTACCCCACCCTCTCACATCCATGAGCCTGGAGCTGGGTTAGGGAATTTCATGGGCTGGACAAAGCTAAGTTGTACAACCTGCGCCCCCTGTCCTGAAGTAAATATTTCACTCGGTTACTTAAAATGAGCCATTTAAGGGTTACTCAACTGAAATAGCATTATTTCTTATGCACTCATCTATTCACTTGAATGCTCTTGAAACAGGCAAATAAACAAATGCTAAGTATCTTCAATTCCAGTTAGTCCCAATATTTCTCTCTTTTCCCTGAGGTTTGTTTAAAACAGTCTAAACAAGCCGGTGTTTAACAGAAGTTGTAAGTACCTTAAATTACAATAGCATTTCAATGTCTCATTAACATTACAAGAACAATTTAAGTCTAGTCTAGTGGCAGTGCTTTGGGAAAGTATTAAGTCGTGACTGATGTTGATGTCATCACATTTGAAGAGCAGTGCTGAAATGGAAGATGGCTTCTTCACAATGCTGTGTTATGGCCTGTTTGTTGTATGCTTTACCTGCTTGGTTGAAATGAGATGAACAGGCTGCAGTGAGTGCGCTGAGCAACATCTCACCTCAGATAAATTTGAATCCTTATTAAAAGGTGGCAGCGCCACTCTACAAAAGGGTCAGTCTTGCAGAAAATGTAGAGTTGCCACACCTTGTGTACTCCAGCTCCAGTCTGGGGGTGCAGTCTTGAATGCACATCCTGATGGGACAGAAACATAAGCAGCCCAGGTGCAGGCTGCAGCTACACAAAGCAGGGTCTGTAGCTGGGATCAGCCCCTTTCTGAGGCTGAGTGCCAAAAGTTGGCCTTTTGACCTTTATGTATGGTTCAAGTGCCAGTGATATTTTTAAAGTCACTAACAGTCCTGCTTATAACAGCTTTATTAATAAAGAAATTAAGATGCAGAACTTTACCGTTCAAAGGCTAAACGATGGAAGAGCAGTTAACAGGATCCAGCTAAGGCTGAGAAGGAGGCTTGTGTCTTAGATATCTTATAAAGAAGGCTGAAATGTGTCTTGAAACCCAAGGGTTACCATCCTTCTCATCTGTTCCAGGGGTTTACAAAGAAGTCATCACCTTATGACCTCATAACCCCACAGCCCCTGTTCCCAGGCAGGGCCAGGAAAACGCCAGATGCCCACATCTCTGCAAAGGCAGCTGACTGGCCAGCCTTACCTTCCCCCAAGGACAATGCCACTGAAGGGAAAACTTCTGTATTGGGAACATGGTTGAAGCATGGGGCCCACCCCTGGGTGAGAGCAGCTGACAGTTAGGGAGCATAAGGAAGGGAGGGGCAATCCTTGAATAGGGGCACCTCCTAGTTTTATTTAACAATTAACTTCCCCAATCCCCTCCTTCCCCTGCCCCTGTCCCTCTGCTCTTCAGAAAAACTTAAAGGCTGGCAAATCAGACCTGTCAACCTTGATAATATATAAAGCACAGAGGTCCAGAAATGGTTAAGTCTGTTCTGGTATGGCTATGATCTGAAGAAGTGGGTCTGTCCCATGAAAGCTCATCACCTAATAAATTATTTTGAGAGTCTAATGTGCTACATAATTGCTTTTTTGTTGTCCTGAAAGAGGGTCCTAGCATTAAGCATTTAAGGAATAAAAATCAAAAATTTCCATTTCAACCATTTAAGTGGTTACATGAGCTTAGATATACCAAAGTATTTCCCACCTATGCATATTTTCCTTAAAATTAAACAGAGTATGTCAGGCTATATAAAAATCAGTGTTCATAAGGGTATACTCAGAATTCTTTGTGTGGTGTTCAAACTGAGAATTTTCTCCTTGAGCAGAGGAGGAAAAGAAATAATGGCAAGAGACTCCTGGTTCAGCTTTTGTGGTCTCGATAAATCCAAAAAGTGACATTTTCTTTCAGATACTCAAAAAAGTCTATCTTCACATCACATATGAAGGGGGGGGAAGTATCCTGCTCTTAGAGGAGACTTCTCTGGTGGGTAGTTTAGCAAGAGTACAATCTATGGTATCTTCATTGACAGAATATTTTATGCAAGACAAAAAGTCAATTCATTCTCACTACATAAAAAATTAAAGCAAAACAGAAGTTCTAAAGCTGCATGCCAGAGAGTCTGTGCAATTGAACCTGAAGGTAATTATATCTTTATGGCCAAAGGGGAGGCATTTTCCTTGAAGTTTTCACTCCTCTCTTATTGGAATAAATTAGGGATTTTGTAGGATTTTCTTTCATTTCATTTACATTTCATTTCATAAAATAAGCAACAAAAACATGCAAACTATTAAACTCTTGAAGTGTCATATGTCTAAAAGTAACTGTAACTAACTGTCTTCTGAAATCCAGTAAAGGTGAAGACGAGTTTGCAATAACCTAAAATCATAGTGAGTTATTTTATTAACTATGTTTACATCAAGCCCCACACAACTTTCATAGATCATGGTAAATATGGCCCACAGAATTCATGTCTTAAATAACAACAAGAAGTCCTGTGGCACCTTATAGACTAACAGATATTTTGGAGCATAAACTTTTGTGTGCAAAGACCCGCTTCATCAGATGCATGAGTGAGTTGGGGATTGTGGGGGGCGGGGGGGAGAAGAGGTTCAGAGGGGTATTTAAAGATTTGGGTCTCAGTAAAAGGGAGGATCAGAGCTGATGAAGTCTATTCAGTCAAGGCCCATTATCAGCAGTATGTATCAAAAGTGGAGAAAACCAGTCACATCAGACAGGGGATATGGCCCATTGTCAGAGTCTAACGCAGAGATGTTAGCACCTGTGGCAGAGAAGCTGCTTTTGTAAGGGGCCAGCCACTCCCAGTCTCTGTTTAATCCTTGGTTGATGGAGATTGAAGTACTCTCCCAATCCCTGCAACAAACCTTGCTGCCAACTCTGCTCACATATCTACATTAGTGATATAATCACAGGACCTAACATCAACCATACCATCAGGGGCTCCTTTACCTACACAATCTACTAATATAATATATGCCATCATGTGCCAGCAATGCCCCACTGCAATTTACATTGGCCAAACTGGACAGTCTCTCTGTAAAAGAATAAATGGACATAAATCAGACACCAGGAACGGTAATTTACAGAAACTTGTGGGAGAACGCTTCAATCTCCCTGGACACTCAAGCAGATTTCAAAGTAGCAGTCCTAAAAACAAGGAAATTTCAAAACTCAAATGGAGAGCGAAATCTCTGAGATGCAATTTATTTGCAAATCTGACTCCATCAACCAAGGATTAAACCGAGACTGGGAGTGGCTGGCCCCTTACAAAAGCAGCTTCTCTGCCACAGGTGTTAACATCTCCGCATTAGACTCTGACAACGGGCCATATTCCCTGTCTGATGTGACTTGTTCTTTCCTCTTTTGATACATACTGCTGATAATGGGCCTTTTCCACCTTGCTGAATAGAACTTGTCAGCTCTGGTCCTCCCTTCTACCCGGACACCACTCTTTAAATACCCCTCTGAACGCGCCCCCCCCCACATACTCATGAATCTGATGAAGCAGGTCTTTGCCCACGAAAGCTTATGCTCCAAAATATCTGTTAGTCTATAAAGGTGCCACAGGACTTGTTGTTATCCAAGATACAGAGTAACATGGTTACCTCTCTGATACTTGTCTTAAATAATGTAAGTTCTCATTTGAAAGAGGAAAAATAACTAGATCATCAAGGTTTTGCTTAACTTTTACAATACTCATGCTTCATAACAACCTTTTCTGCTGATATGATGGATCGCACAATGTAAAAAACAAAAACAACCATCCAAAGAAACCTCGTGATCACAAGTCATATGGCCAAATTCTGGACCCCCTGAATTTAGTAGGGCTTGACTATTTATGTAGAGACTGATGAAAATCTCACTGAAGTAAGGGAGTGTTTCCATTGGCATCAGTGGGCTTTTAAAGGGGAAAAGAAAAAAAAAGAAAAATCAAGCCTACCATCAATTTTCCCTAATTAGGGATTTTATTGTGACCACTACATGTGCCGAGCCACTTACTGAAGTTTTGGCAACAGGACAGTGCTGTTTTGAGGAGTAAAAGGAGGAGTCGAGAAGTACCCACGACTACATGCAAGCTGGCGCTTCGAAGTTTCACACTTCAAAGTTGCCGCGAGGGAGATTTAGCCTAACGAAGTGCTGCATATGCACCGCAGCGCTTCATTAGTAATCTCCCAACATCCTATTTACCATGCCCTCTTTGAAATTGGGGGCTAGTCTAGACACAGTTTTGGGGTTTCCTTGTAGCAAACTAGCAACTGGTTGAATGTGAAGGGCTTGTCCGATAGTGAAGTTATTTTGTAAACCTGAATGATGTCCTCTTAGCATCAGGAGAGGGGTTTATTTGGCATATCCTTTTTACATAACCATGCACTTCAAATCTGGAACCATTTGGTTTGCTTCTCTTGTCTCTTTCCCCCACTTCTAGCATACCAGTTTTGAAGAATATTCTAGATGTGACTCCACAGCAATCTGTTAAACAAAGCCAGCACAGTTTCCTTTATCATTGTTTATTATTCTGTCTAGACATAGTGCGCACACAAAATGTTTTCCGGGTGATGATGAAAGATGGGCTAATATCACAGCATCAGAGGAACAACTTGAAGGTTACAGATTATTGAGGAAGAAACTGTGATATTGTTGTTACAGATTAGTTATGGTGACTATGAACTTCAATGTGTATCCAGTGTCGACATATGTAAATGACACTTGGTTGATTTTAATGTGGAGAAATATTTGATGTGTTTGCACAATCACGGTACTTACATGTCCAAATATAACTACATAATTGCTCATGTTCTTTTCTTGTCTGGTATCCAGAGCCTTTGGTTTTTATTTGACAGGTAAAGTCCATCTCCTCAATGTTTCAGGCATTTGTTTATTCAGTTAGTGGTAAATGAAGAGGTCTTAGAGGTGATTCACCAGGTCTCTCTCCCCTGGCTTTTTTTTAATCCTGCCTTTTCTATTAACTAGCATGTCACTGTTCTTATAAAGGCATCAATATGCTTGTATTGTGAGACAGATTCTTCCAGGACAGTCTTGTGATGTCCAGGAATTTGGAACTTTTAAATCAATTGTTGACAGCATATGCTGACAGGTATCAAAGCTACTGAACAAAGAAGAGAAATATTCATTGCTTTTGTATTGAATTGAAACAAACGGCCTCCCACATACAGTGGAGAGATGGAAGAGGATCTATCAGATTTAAATTCAGTGGGCCCAATGTGAAGATGCAGAAACAGTGTAAATTAAACTCACTGGTGTACATTCAATAGTTTAAGATGTTTAAATCAGCTATGCGGAACAAGGCAGCTATAAGCCTGGGATACATTCTTACTTTCACATCCACTGTAACAGATGGGCTGGGGCAGAGGTCACCAATCAGTAGATCAGGATCGACTGGCAGATCCTGGAGCCTCTGACAGGTGGTCCTGCTCCTGCCCTTCTTGGAGCTGCCCCCCCCGAGAGCCTCCTGCTTCCTGAGCAGGGCAGAAGAGGGAGAGAAGGGGTTGTCAGGGCTTCCTCCCCACTCCAACGCTCTGAGAGCAGGAAGTTGGTTGCGGTAAAATCCTTCAAATACCTTGCCTTTAATGGCTCTGCCTAAAAAGTTTCCAAAGGTCACAGACTCCCTACCCCGGGGGCGGGAGAAATATCACTGCCATCACCCAAGTGAGAAAAAAATCCCTTTAGCTCAGGACGACGCACTTGGGATGTATCCCTGTGGGGTAACCCCAAGATCTTAATCCTCCCTTAGAAGAGAGCTTGGAAACAAAGAACTGTAATCTGATAGTTGACCTTTCAGTCTAAAGCATGAATATACACATGCCCTTCTTGAGGACACAAGAAACAGATCATTGCCTTAAAAATAATTCACAAAACAAGAGAAAACTCCTCAAAAACATTCTGGGTGTAGCACAGAAAATTACTTTTCTGGGATTCATCTTGGAAGTGACAGAGTACAGGGGAAAGAATCAAATAATTAACCAGAGAATCTGAAAAAGTCCACACCATTTTCAAAGCAAGCATAAACCTGATCACAACTAACTAAACATTTTCTTTCTACTTACGTACCTATGGCTGATTATGAGATGTCCAGGATATTTACTAGATTATTTCCAGCTGCTTAGGAGCAATCATTTCTCTGTCTCCCCTGCATCAGCCACAGAGACAAAGACCTCTCAGACTGCAATTGTTCTCTGTTTAAAAGAATCTGCGCCTCACGTTGGCTTGCCTAGCTGTCCCCTCCAGCTGCTTTTGGGAGCAGTGCAGGGCTGGAGTGGGTGTGAGCCTGCGTTAGCTCCACTGTGGCATGACCCTGGAGCTGCCTGATATAAGGGATGCCCAGCTTGAGCCTGCATCCTGAGCCCCTGCCTCATTCTTGAATTCCCTCCTGTCCCAGGCTCAGCCCAGAGTCCCTCCCACACTCTGAAACCCTTGGCTCAAGACCAGAGCCTGCAACTCACAGCACTGCAACCCCTTGTCCAGCCTGGTGAAAGGGAGTGAGGGCGGAGGAGTCAGGATGGAGTGAGCAGGGTAGCAAAGAAGGAGTAGGGAAATAAGCAGGGATCCTGGATTGCACTTAAATTCAAAAAGGTGAACGTGTACTTAAAAAGGCTGGTGACCACTGGGCTTGGGGTTTTGCACTGCCTGGCTTATGGAAACCAATAAGAAAGGGCTCGCTTGAAGGAGTTTTGCCTTCTCCCCCCCACGTGTCTCCCAGGCCCGGCTGGGCTCTTGGCATCTAGAGCAACATAACATGTTTTGCAAACGAAACACCTGCTCTCTTGTAGGCAAACCGCAAGGAGCTGTGTTGTTTTAATTAGGTGTTTGAGAGTTCATGTTCAAGGACTGGGAGGATTGATGTGGCTTTTTTAGAGATAGAAGTGCTGAGCCAGTTATATTGTAGCTGACTGCTTTTCTCATAATAATGTGCTCTCACTTGGTTATAAAAGCTGTGAGAATAATAAACTCAGGGCCTTCAGACTATAGAACTGTTGGCCCCCTGCTGTCTATGTTCGTCTTTGTCTTTCATCCTTCGCGGTATCGCACCTCTGGGACCTGTCACTAAAAAGAAATACAACACTCGCTGTCACAGCAGACAACACTTTTGACAGGTAGAGAAGTAAAACCAGAGGAACTGAAGCAGAAAGCACAAGAAGTCTTGTGGCACCTTATAGACGAACAGATATTTTGGAGCATAAGCTTTTGTGGGCAAAGAACCTGTTAGTCTATTAGGTGCCAGAGGACTTCTTGTTTTTGAAGATACACAGACTAGCCCAGCTACATCTCTGATACCTGAAGCAGAAAGAAAACAAACAACTCTTGAAGCTTCTCATTTAAAAGTCACAGAGGATCAGAAATATAATCTTGGTCTGCCCTTTGGCTTGTCTTGGGTTCTCATCTCGTGGGAGCCTGAGTCTTCCTACCTCCTGACTTCCCTACTGCTGTGCCATTCACCTTCTGTGTTTAACTCAATTTATGCTTTGTATTTGCTGGTTATTTAACAGGTTAAGGGATTTGGAATGCATAGGAGTCCCCCCAGCAAGTCCTCAGTATGTGCTACCTTCCATTGGTCTGGGAAAGAGGAGCTGAAACTTATTGTTCAGGATAGTGGTTCCCAAACTTTCTGGCATCATGCCCCGCTTTTTATTTTAGAGAAATCCTCATGCCCCCCAACCTCCTCTTTACCAACAAAAAATTCAATTCATAATTTGACATAAAACACAAAAGCTTGATATCAAAATGTTGTCTAAAATTAAACATAAGCACAAATGCTTCTTGACCCCCTGTGGTTGCCTGGTGCAGCCCCAGCTGGCCAGCTGCCTGAGCCCCATGTCAGACTCCAGATGGGCCCACGCCAGCTGCCCACTTGCCTGAGATCTGTGCTGCCAGAGCCGCCCGCCCGAGCCCCATGCTGTTGGGGCCAGATATCCACCTGCCCACTAGCTGCCTGAGCCCTGTGCTGCCGAGACCAGCCAATCACCCCCCAGCCACCCACACAAGCTGCCTGCCTAAGCCCAGTGCTGCCAGGGCCAGCCTCCTGAGGTCCACGCTGCCAGGGCCAGCCACCCACCCACCAGTCCAAGCTCCACACTGCTGGGGCCAGCCACCTGAGCCCCACAAGTCCTGCAAGCTGCCTACCCGAGCTTCACCCCTGACCTCCCACAAAGCCAGGCACCCCCAGCCTCCCATCTAATCACATCCTGGCCGCCGCCCCCCCCCCCCGCAACCCAGAGTCACTCATTTACAGAGGGCAACCAGCTTCACTTGGGTCTTTGTCAGCTGCCTGCTTTTTATAGCGACTGTGCCAGGTCACTCATTTAAAATGGCAGGGGCCGAGAGCCGGAAGCAAAGGCCAGATCTTTCTTCAGGTGGGGTAGAATGGTGGAGGGGGCTAGGTCACCTTGCTACCCCCATGGAATTTCTTCATGCCCCCCAGTTTGGGAAACCATGACTTAGGAGTTCTAAGGAGTGCCCACAGTCTTAGCACTAACTTTGAGCGATCTTTAGATAACAATCCAATTAGGGTGTTTGAGAGATGAGCCAGATTAGCCCCTGGTTATAGGGTGGGAACTGAATTTTGTTACACAAGACAGCCCATTTATGGATAGACTGTGGCATTAGTGACGCAGCCTTGATTAGGCAACAGCACAGCACAGATGTCCAGATGATCAAACCAGGGAGGTGTTCACTGGCTTAACATTAACAGCATTCAAAGTTATCAGAATTAACCAGACAAAATCACTCCACCAACTAAGAATGGCCATGCTCCAGAACACACAATATTGCATAGCCCCCATTCAACATTACTTAGGTACGTTGTAACCATACAGAGAACCCCACAGACACATGGGATACAGATATTTCAGTGTCTAACAAAGACATTCTGTTCCATAAGCACAAGGCAGTGCTCTATTGTTAAACATACACAATGATTTACATGCCTGATGGGGAATTCTTCCAATGAAAATCTCTAATAAAAGCTTGAAGACATTAAAAAAATGGTTTGTGTTAATTCAGGAGTCCTAGCTACAAGGCCGTGCTATAACTAGCAAATTTTGCACTTGAGGCAAGAATATAAAATTTTACCCCCTAAGGTTTATAAATTCATAGTAGTTATTTCATAAAAAAGGGGAAATAAATAATAAATGACAAAACCCCCATTTATTTATTATAGTTATGAGGGACTCAGGACTGCCCAGGACCTGAAGACACCAGCTGTATAACATCTGTCTGAAAGTTAAAGAGTAGGTGCAAAACATGCCAAGGCAGATGCAGTTGAGATGCACCTGGCCTGCCCAGGAGAAATGGGTAGGGCAGGCAACACACTAAGCATCAAGTATTAGAGTTACACAGAAAGTGCATTATCCAGGTGGGGAGACAACAAATTGGACGCACGGCCCATCAGAATGACCCTGCCACGAGTCGTTACTGGGACAGATAGTTATTTGAGGTGTTCAGGCAAGGAAGGGATTGAGCTCTGTTCCCAGGTGGCCCCCTGGGGAGGGATGTAAGAGAGTGTTATCTGCATGTTGGCTCTAGTGAGGGGGGCATTACCTACCCCAGAGCCTAGAGCAGGGGTCTGCACCCAAATAGCGAGAACAGCCATTTTTTTTCAAATTCAGTTACAAAAAAAAAAAATCAATGCTTCAAGAGCCTCAACGCATGTGAATACGAGACAGCCCTTAACAACATCAAACTGTACTTTTGTCAGTTTCTCCTCCTTAGGGGAGGATGTGCTGGCAGCTCAGCCACACAGACATTGCCCCATCTTCCCTCACTCCCAAAGAAAACTCAAAAACATGTCTGAGAGCTGGGAGAGACTTTGCAAGGTCATGAAGTCCAGCCCCCTGCACTCACAGCAGGGCCTATCGCCGTCCCTCACCCACTTTTTCTTAATCTAACCTGCCCCAGAACCTTGAAAGGCCCCTCAAGGGCTGAATTCACAGCCTGGGTTTACAAGGCCATTGCACTACCTTGTATGTGCAGAGAGGCAGAGAGCAGGTATGCTCAGTGTGTTCTCTGTTTAACAGCCAGCCAGAGCAGCGGTGTGTATACGTGACTAGGCTTTACATGTGAGAGACAGAAAATAAACAGTAATTTGAACCCCACTGTGGTTCCTTCACAGGCAGGAATCCCAACTGATCTGTCATAAAGATAAGGAGGCAGGGAGGTGAAGTGAGTCACAGGAAGGGGCGTCACCCACAGCCAGCAGGAGGCAGCTCGGGTGACGCTGGTGCCTGCTTCCCCCTCACGCCTGTTGCGCAGACTGGCACCCAGGCAGTGGGGCTGGGGCGGCTGGCTGAGCAGGCTGCATCCTCCATGGTTCGGGGCAGGGAGCATTAGCCAGGGCGACAGGTAGCAGAGATAAAGCGGAAGGAGTGGCAGGGGGCAGACTGACCCCAGCCTGCTCCTCTTCTCTACATCCACCCCAGCTGCCCAAACCCAACTTCTCCACGGAGCCCCATTCACCCAGCAGCTCCCTGACCGCCCCCCAACCCAGCTTCTCCCCCAAATCCCACACACCTGGCAGACCCCAGCACCCCTATAAATCTAGCTGGTGAGTTCCCAGGCCAGCAAGTTTGGTGAAGGAGGCACTGTGAGTGCCCACAGCAGCTGCAGCCAGGGCAGGGGCACCCTGGGGGTGCAGTTAGATGGTTGGTTAGCTCCCTCTGGGCTGCATGTAGCTCTTTAAGAGCCATTTGCAGGTCACTATGCTGCTGGTGACTGCTGGTGCAGGGACAAAAGCAGCTGCAGCCAGTGACTCCCACTCAAAACTTTACACCCCAAACCTCCCAGCTGGAGCTGCAGCTGCCTTTGTTCCTGCAGCATCAGCCTCCAGCAGCACTACGAGCTGCAAATGGCTCTTAAAGAGCCACATGCAGCTCAGATGGAGCTCCCCAGCCAGTTAACTGCACCCCCTGAGGAGTGGCACCTGAGATGAGTGCCTCAGGTACCTGACCCTTGTTATGGCCCTGCTTCTAGGTATCTCTTGCAACAAGGAATTTAGCATGTAGGCTTTGTAGTTGCAGCATTCCAGCTGTGTTACATGCTCAGGTAAGAGGGTGCTATGGAGAATGGATAAAATTTAGTGAAGGAGGAGCTACACAGGTTGTCAGCCGTGCCTGTAAGCACCCAATATTTATTAAGCTCCACCACTCCTCTTTGCTACCTCAAAAAGATTTTCACGCACTAAACGGGGCCATCTCCTGGGAATGGTTTTAAGTGTAGCTGGATTTTCCAAGTGTGTGGAGGCTGCTGTACAACTTTCATCAGCCTTCCTTTAGGGGCACTTCTTGGAAGCTGAAGCTGCTACTGAAGAGGGAAAAGTGCTTAGATGACACAGGCTACATCTACAGTAGGAGATAAATTCAAATTTAAGGCAGTTAGTTCAATATTACAACATGCCTGTCTTCACTGTAAATACCATCAGTATCATAACATCACTGAAACCAGCTGGGTCTAGTGTCAAGTTTGAATCTAAATGTTTGAATGGAAGTGCCACGTCTTTAAATCAACTTTATGAGCCTCCTGAGGTGTTGAGTATGTACCCCTCAATACCCTGCTCTGGCTGCTGCTCTCCAGGGGTGCAGGAATTCATTAACAGGAAGACCATGAATTTCAATTCAGGACCAGCAAGTCTGTGGCTGTGGGCTCATGCTTGTATGAGAGGCTGAGAAATGTCTCTCTTTGCTATTAGTGCTGTGAGTGCATCTACCCATTACAAATAGCCCCTGCACGGAGTTCATGGTTCTGTCTCTACTTCTGCTAGCTGAGCACCTGCTGTGATAGGACGGGGTTTCTGGGCACAGCTAGAGAAGTCACTCCAGGGGACCGTTGCTTAAAATCCCAGCTACTCACAGCCCCAGCCTGGGATTTCCGTCTCACTAAGGCAAACCCAACCAGTCTCCGTAGCACTTCTGCCAGCCCCACTGGCCAGCCAGAAGCCACACAAGAAAAACCCACAGACTTCTCAGCTGCTCTACCCGCCCAGACCAACAACCCCACTTCAGGCGAGAGGCTCTTAAGCCTTGTTCACTAAATACCACACACATCCTCCCAGGCCCCGAAGGGCCCAGCCCCAGCCCCTGGTCAATGTGTACTTGGATCTTACCCAAACTACCAAGCAAAAGCCAGATCCTTAGATCCAATATCTAAGGGTTTATAAATAACAAAGAAAGGACAGGCTTAGAGAGAATTGTTAACGCAATACTTTACATGCATCAGTTGTAAATACCCCTGCAGGCCAGCAATGATATTTGCCGATTCTTGAGTGTGTCTGAAAGTTCATTTCAGGTTACATAGATTCAGTCATTGGAGCATTGTAGATCTGGCCCACTGGGGTCCATATACTGGGACATGGACCCTTCAAGGCCATGAGACAGAACGATCTGAGATGGACACTGCTAAATCCACATCATTCCTCTGAGGGATGGGCCCCCAGTCCAGACAGGCTTAACTCCCGAGGACAGAAGAACAAAGAAAATACCTGCCGGGGCCCCATCTGATAGCTTTTCATATGTGGAGGGAAAATTCTGTTGTTCTCCACAGGCCTTAACTTACCACCTGACCAGGTGGGTCACTGTGCTGAGTTTCCATTTTTTGCAGCCCCAGTGGGAAAATCCCACCATCACAAAATGGGTATTGGCCACCTGGGCTTCTGCTCAGTTTATTGTATTGGCAGGGGTGGAGCCACATGTCCCTTTGAGCGCCTCAGCACCGAAACGTTTCTCACACAGCTGCAGAGCTGAAATTCTAACACTTTCCCTACATACATGATAGAGGCACACAAGTAGCATACACAGATCCAGGGCATAATCAGCCTTCATCTGACACCTTGCATGGCACCTCTAGCACAATATTTGGGGCAAATAGCCACAATGGGCATATAAAATGGTTTTCAGAACCAATATAGAAGTTCAGCCACGTGACACTTGGTTTTTTTTTTTTTTCTTTCCTTTTTTCTTTTTTTTTTTTTGCTGTGCTCCCTGGCCCCAGCTGTTGCCCTGCCATACCATGTGGCAGCTAGGCTGTTGGGGGCGGGGGTTGTGCTTGTACAGAGGCTGAGAAACTTCTAAGAGGCCTCCTCCTCCTCCACAGGTGCCATGCAGTTGGGATATTTCTGCACCCAACCACATCACGTGGCTAGCCCCAGACCCAATAAGAGGACATGCGTGCCGTTTGGTGCTGACCGTGCTGCCCCGTAGCACTACATCCTGGCTTGCATGCAGTGAGGGCTCCAAGGGAGGGACAGATTTTTGGCGGCTTGCAGTTGCCCAGGGGAAATCTTCCCCTCTGTGGCTAAGACCTGAGAGGCCTGGCTGCCAACAGGGAAAGTCTCCCTTGGCAGCTAAGGCTGCAGAGCCTGGCGGCTGTCCAGGGAAAGCCTCCCCAGGTGGCTAAGATTCTGGGGGGCTTGCAACCGCCTGGGAGACGTCTCCACCGGTGACTATGAATTGTGGGGCATGGTGGCTGACTGGAAGTAACGCCTCCCCCAAACCCTCCCACAACAAGGACACTGGGGCTAGTTGTCACCGGGGGGTGGGGAGCAGGGGGTGTTTCCCCAGTGGCTATGAATTGTTGGGCCTGGGTGCTGCTGGGGGGAACAGTTCAAGTGGCCCTCAAGCCACGGACTCCACACCCCACCACCCAGAATGATTTTTGGGGACCACATCAACTGATCATTTCAACCTCCCCAATAATCAACCCCCCCCCCCACAATGGCAATGAAATTTGGAGAGTTGGCCATGTCTGTGTAGCGAAGAGGGAAGCCACATCTCTTTTTCCTCACTTTTTCTGTTGTCTCTCTTCTAACTTCGGCCCCCTTAACACAGGGAAGAGTGGGTGGAGGGGGAGGGGAGAAGAGACACTACTAGGCGATCCCAGGGCACAGAAGCTGTAAATGAACTGGCAAGCCAAAAACCTGCCTCAGAAAATCTTTGTTTCTCCCAAAATCTTTACTGTCTACTCTTTTTTCAAGTTTGCATTGTGCCTGTATTATTTTCAGGGACCAAGGGAGGGGGGACAGTGGATGGAGGGCTGGATGAGAAGACTCAGACACCTGCTGCTTTTTATGAAATCCTTGAGAATTCAGTTAAAACTACTGTTTTAAAAAGCAATGCTGTTATAGAGCAAGAGATTTTTGTTAATTTGGCAATCTTTGTTGATGCCCTCCTTTTTCCTTCCTTCTGCCCTGAAAAAGTGGATGTTTGCTTTCCACAGGAGGGGAATGAGGCCAATGCAACGTGGGAAAATGATGTCAAATACCCCCAACCACGTGCAGGGCATTAATTCCATGCCACACCAGTGAAAACACCCAGAATGCTACAGGGATGAGGGAACTGTGGGATATGTTCCCACAATGCACTGCCGCAACAGTCGATGTTTGCCAATTGATTGGGGCAGCAACAAGTCAACTTTGTGGGGAGCATGTGAGGAGGTGAGCATACTTAAATTTGAATTTCTATAATCTAGCGTTACAAGATAAATTCAAATGATTATAATTGATTTCGTACTGTAGAGGTAGCCTGAGACTATGTCAACACCCAAAAGGCAATGGAATAAAAATATCCAGAGCGGGTTCACACTTGCCCCCCTCTGTCAACAGATCATGTTCACGTTAGGGGAACCATCATTCACAGTGTGCTGTCCCCATCCCAGTGTGCCTCCCTGCTCAGGAATGTCCACCCAGCACAGCAGCCCATCCGCCTCCCTCTGCAGCGGCAGCCGGCCTGGGCTGAGGAGCATTCCAATGTTCCGTCTGTTTGTTTGTTCCCAAACAAAGCAGCTCACGCAGCTGTCAGGTTCTTCCAAGAGCTTTGAAAATGGAGGGACATATGCCTGTAGGGTGGCAAAGACCAAAACACACAGCAATGCCATCAGGGCAGGCATTGGGTGCAATGCTGGCGGAAGCCAGTTCTGCAACAAAACGAAACAGCAGTATTTACACTGGCCCTTTGTTGGCAACAAAGGGAGGGGAGAGAAAAAACAAACAAACAAACAAACAAACAAACAAAAAACCAACACTCTTTTATAAGGGTGAAGATCAAAAAGCAGTCAAGTAGCACTTTAAAGACTAGCAAAATAATTTATTAGGTGGTGAACTTTCGTGGGACAGACCCACTTCTTCAGATGGAGTGACTGGGCAGCAAAATGGCAAATGAAATTTAATGTGGGTAAGTGTAAGGTAATGCACATTGGAAAAAATAACCCAAATTACACGTACAACACGATAGGGTCAAATTTAGCTACGACAGATCAGGAAAGGGATCTTGGAGTTATAGTGGATAGTTCTCTGAAGACATCCACGCAGTGTGCAGCGGCAGTTGTAAAGCAAATAGGATGTTAGGAATTATTAAAAAAGGGATAGATAATAAGACAAAAGATATCATACTTTCCCTATATAAAACTATGGTACGCCCACATCTTGAGTAGTGTGCGCAGATGTGGTCTCCTCACCTCAAAAGAGATATATTGGCATTAGAAAAGGTTCAGAAAAGGGCGACTAAGATGATTAGGGGTTTGAAACGGGTCCCATATGGGGAGAGGCTAGAGAGACTGGGACTTTTCAGTCTGGAAAAGAGGCAATTGAGGGGCAATATGATAGAGGTGTATAAAATCATGAATGGTGTGGAGAAAGTGAATATAGAAAAATTATTTACCTTTTCCCATAATACAAGAACTAGGGGACACCAAATGAAATTGATGGGTAGTAGGTTCAAAACTAATAAAAGGAAATTTTTCTTCACACAGCGCACAGTCAACCTAGGGAAGTCCTTGCCGGAGGAGGCTGTGAAGGCCAGGACTCTATTAGGGTTTAAAAAAGAGCTCGATAAATTTTTGCAGGTTAGGTCCATAAATGGCTATTAGCCAGGGGTAAAGTATGGTGCCCTAGCCTTCACTACAAGGGCAGGAGATGGATGGCAGGAGATAAATCACTTGATCATTGTCTTCTGTTCTCCTTCTCTGGGGCACCTGGCATTGGCCACTGTCGGCAGACGGGATACTGGGCTGGATGGACCTTTGGTCTGACCCAGTATGGCCATACCAGTGAGTCTGTTTTGGTCTGACTATGGTCTGAAGAAGTGGGTCTGTCCCATGAAAGCTCACCTAATAAATTATTTTGCTAGTCTTTAAAGTGCTACTTGACTGCTTTTTGTTTTGATAGTATACAGTCTAGCATGGCTCCCTCTCTGTTAGTGTGAAAGTTTGTCACAAAAATGGGTGTTTCTCCTGACAAAAAAAAAAAATCATACTGAAGTGTAAAAATGCTCATTGTTTTGTCACCAATATGCTGTTTTTGGTGACCACATGATAGTGTAGCCATCCCTAAAACTTGCAGTTTCTTAGGCACACGTACCAACACAAAACAGCTGGAAGGAAAGGTGCATTCATTGGGGCCATTGCTACAAAGAGGTCCAGTGGAATCCATGTAACATTATGGGAAGCTGGACAGAGCAAGGGCTTAAAGAAGGAACCTTTGCAGACATTAAATGTTACCTTTTTTTTTTTTTTTGGAAAAAATTGGTACCTGCTTACATGCTACAGTGATGGCTATATTAGAAATAAAGTTACTAGACAGACAGCACATGGTCAAGGCTATCAGTAGATTACTAAGTTGTGTGTGTTTCCTGTCAGTGTATTGTATAAAAAAAAAGTTTGTTTGCGCAGTTCAGCGAGAATGCTGGGATTATGTGCATTGCTTAAAATATCCATAGCCAAACGGAGATGGAAGCAGCTCAAATATTTATACAAATAATAAAAATAAGTTAAAGCAACTGCTATTTTTACTTGTGTTATAGTTCCTTGGTCCTAGCATAGTCTCTCATATTGCAAGGCAAGTAGGTCTTTCATGCCTGATGAAGGAAAACATCACAAACCAGTTACCAATCAGATCCACTGGAGTACTGTTGAAAGCGGTCTTATTTACTTTCTAAAACAAACTCACCACAGCAGATTTTTTTTGTCTGTCTTTTCTGTTATTTTGTGGTTTAATCATTAAACAGTTCATACACATCAGAGTTTATATTTATAGGGTAGTACCACTGATTTAAAAAGAGTTTTAAATAAAATTAATCACTTTCCTCAATGCCCTCATGTTTATGGCCTGGAAAACTGCTGACTACTTTGACCTTTTTATTGTGTAGCACAGAAATTATTGGTGGTTTAATATAATACTACCAGTGCAACAGAAACTCTTAGGCATCACGTCTTTGAAGAGAATAATGGCCTACTGTATGATTAAGAGAAATAGAAAGAACTAGGGAGAGCTGAAGAGCCTATTTTCTTCCCCTGGCCTCTCCCCAGTGATATATTTTTGTGCACTGGAAGCTAAATATTCTCTTCTTATTTGTGTCTTTTGAGGGAATAAGTAACATTACAAATAGAATCCCTAAATAAGGCAGCTTTTTAGTTTCTTCCAACAAAAGTGTCTCCACTGGTCAAATTCAGATATGATCAGCTGGCACGTGGACTGCTCGTGTCACATCAGGTCCAAAGTGCATGCTACTGCCTCAATTTCACAGAATGTAAATGCTCTTCTGTCTGCTCAGTTTGTTCTGTTTCAGATGTACTATCAAAATTGCAAGGTACTGAGGTAATCTGAGATTCTGTTTTTGCTTCTGAGCTCTTGGTAAGTCACTGTGTGAAGTAACAGCTATAGTCTATTGTCACAGACAATATTTGGTTGGTATGAATGGTCCCAGTAGAATGCAGAACATAGGAGTAATGTATTATTCTAGATGCCCTGTAATACAAGCTTGATGCCTTATGTGAATTTTGACTGGCTGATACGCATGTCCCCACAAACAGCAAAAGCTAATTGTCCTTCCTGCTCATTACGCTCACTGAATTTGGAGCAAGGCAGGCTTGTAGTTGCGGAGGGAAAGGAAGGAGTCCCTGCACAGCAAAGCAGTGTCAGAGCCTTGTCTCTCACATATCTGTGTCCCAGCACTTTAGGTGACCATGACCAGTACATTGGCCTGAGGGAGGATACATTGGCCTTGCTGCTCTTTCCTGCCATTGCAATGCATGGTTATGCAGGGAACTTTTGCTAAGGTGGGCTCCATGTTGTGCTTAGCATGTGGGCCCCCTGAGCAGATTCCCTAAATCCTATGTGCCCCTTGGCGCTCGCTGCAACAGCACCATTCTGCTACAGGCATTGCACGTAGAGAAGCAGAAAGATTTGCCCTGAGCGGTGACGTACGTGACTATTTCTCTTACAGTAAGGCTGTTTCTTTGATTACTACTTAAGCTTTGGGGGTCTAATACTTCCTCATACTGTATTAATTTTCTTTGCTCTGATGGGGCCGGTGTCTGCACCACAGCGATAATGAATTCCAAAACACACAGCTGCAAACAAAAGTAGGCCCAGCAAATTGACAGTACTGCTAACAGCTGAATAGGGTTTTAGGCTGAGATGCTCAGAACTGAGTGCGAAAAGTCAGTGTGGCAATCTACGAGCACAGGTGAATTTCTCTGAAGTCAGGAGGCTGACTGCGAACATGTGTCTCAGCTATCCCAGCAACTCTGGGTAACAAAGGAAGGCAGTAAATGGAGCCTCTGTAAGCATGCCGGCTGCGTTCAGTCCTTTATTCAAGTGTCTTGGCAAACCGACAGGATTTGCCTCCAAGTGTGCTGTGAAGTATTTGTATGCACAGAGCAGAAAATGTTCTCTCTTAGTGCAGGTTCCAAGAGTCTATCAGTTACTTTCCAACCCCCTACAAAAACACCAAAAAACAAAAGAAAAACAACAATAAAAAAACCTGGCTTACCTGGAAGGAAGGATTATAGAATCCATCTGCTCCCGAAAGAGCACTGCTATTTTCTTTCAGCTCCATGTGTTTTGCTTGGACCGGGGATTTCAGGCTGTCTCTCCAAAGCAATGCAAGGGCACAGGATGGCAGGCAGGCAGCAAATACTTAATCTATTTACCATTCTGTTTCTGAAGGTTTACCTGGCTGTGACCACTCCCATTTTGCTCTTACATTAATCATAACTCCACCTCCTAGCTCTTTTGAAACATTCCCCTGCACATAAAGGCAAGGTAAGAAGCAGAATTCCAAGCCTGTTAAAAGGACAGATGCATTGATGCGTGCAAGAAAACAAAAATGCCTTGTGAGTGATCCAGAAGCAAATATGTATTTTTACCTAGTCTTCACTCACTCATACAAGGAAAGCATGCAGTGCACAGAAAGTCCTACTTGTCCAGATCTCCGAGGCAGCACTCAAGTAATCTTCTGTGATGCTCTCTTAAAATGACACTCAGAATGTACGAAATATCTGTTGGAACAAATGGCTGATAAAAAGTCAAAACAGGAAGAGACCTGGTATAGTAAAGACTTGTTTTTCCAAAAGATCTGGCCCTGAGATAACGTTGTGTGTGTGCAATTTCACCTTCAAGTTGCATGCACTGAGAGTGCAGATGTACATTCTAATTGACACAACTGACTCCGGCTTTTTGCATTGATAAGGATCGATACCAGGTGTTTCTACAGGCAAAACAAGCTAGCACCCCCTCCACTCCCAGGCCCCTTCACGATATAGTATACAGACACACAATTTATTTTTTTTCCCATGTAAGTCACCTAACATGGGGTTGTCTCAAAAATAATGATTGGTTTCCTTGTCATTCTAGGAACTGGAAGGATTACCAAACTGAAGGGCCCATTGTCTTTTCCATACTTCCAGTAGCATTCCTACAAGTTAGCCCATTTATACACATTGTGTAGAGAACTGGACTACAGAATCAGAGAATTTTACGTTTACACAGACTGTTACATAATTAGATCCAATGTATAGAAGACAAATATCAAAAAGAGAATCTTCAGCTTTCTATGTATAGTGTTTTCTTTCAAGCTTCTTTCAGGAACGGAGGTAACCGTTAAAATCCCAAAGTTATTTGGGAAACTCATGTTTCTTGTATAGTCTTTCAATTGTGTCCAGGGAAGTCTGAATTAAGCGGAGTTACATTGGTGTAAAACTGCTATAGGTGAGATCAGATTCAGACCTATGGTCCAGGAATTTCAGAGGAGGATTGATAATTTACATGCTGCCTTTTCCTGGAGAAAAGTTGCACCACTGATTTCCATTCCCTTCCCCCGTGGTTAAGCCCAATGCTTTCATACCATATGGATGTAGCTAACATGCCATAATCTTTTTTTTCCTAAAGAAACATTGCTTTGCACCATAAGAAAGCCTTAAATAAAATGTGTCTCACTAGCCTCTCACAGTGGTCTTTTCAAAGCCTTCAGCATCCTACATGAGCAAATGAAATACTAGCTTTGTTTACACTTCTAAAATTAAAGTACAGCTATGACAGTGCTTTAAAAAAAAGTGGAAAATATGGACATGGCAGGAATGCTGGGAGCCAAGGACTTAAGCAACAGCAGGTAAATCTGCTAGGATCATATAAATCAAGTTGTTCCTGTACATTTCCAGGAGCTAAGCAGATTTAAATTTACAGAACTCCGAGGTCAAACCAGGCATCAGGGCCTCATTGGCATAGGCACCATGACAACAGGTAGGAAAATGAGCAGAGGCATTCGGAGTTTCTTAGAACCTTAAGTGTAGGAATATTTTTAATATTCTTTGTTGAATTTTGTTTGTAGAAATTAAAAAGGAAAATATACATGCTGTATTTAAATGATCGTACAGAGCAAGTGATTGGGAGTGTGGTCGGGGCTGAGGGCAGGGGTGGGTGTGAGCAGCAACCAACACCCCTCAGGACAGGAGAGAGGGATCTCCTGGGAGCAAAGCCATGTGTGGCCGGCACAAAAGGCCCTGCCACACAGGGACTCTGTTGCCTACAGGACCATGCTGCTCACTGCCACACTGCCCCGGATGACAGGCTAGCAGCCAAGGAGGGTGTCCAGCCACAGAGGGGTTACCTCATAGGTTGTGGGGAAGCTGGGCGTAGCCTGGCCCTCCATGGGGCCCATCATGCACCAGTGCCTGCAGGAGTGAGTGCTGCTGTACCTAGACAGGAATGCCCATGTGCTGCAGGCAGCACCCCTCGAGGTGCCCTTGTGGCTAGCCGGCTTAAAGCCATGGCAGGGGCTGGGAACCACCCCCCTCCCCTGGGGCCTGACACTTACCCAGCCTCCCATGGACTGGAACGCGATGTCTCACCTGAGCTGTCCGAGTGATGTACACACCCCACCCCTTCTGTGGCCCCCTCCCACGGCTTGGTTGTAAGACGAATGGGGCACTCACCCGAGAGAACTCTCCTGGCATCCGGAGAGGCTGGGGAGGCATCCTGGCTGGCTGGGACTTGTTCAAAAGATGATGGTGAGGCTACCAGCCTCGTCCAGGTCCCGCTGCTGCTCCTCATCCAGCTTGTCCTCGTCGTGGACAAGGACAGTCGTGTCGAACCCTGAGTCCAGGCTGAGGGTCGATGTGCTCCCCCCACCAGGATATGGTTGGGCTCGTAGTAATGGGGGCAGCTGGGTGCTTCTGCCAAAGTGTCCCACCGTGTCCTGCGCCTAGACAGAGCCCTGCCCCAGCTCTTTTACTTGGGCCCTCACTTGCTCAAGGGTGCAGAGGGAGCATCTGTGTTCAGTCATCTCCTCAGCCGTGTGGCCATAGATGTCCCCATTCCGGCACCTGGCATGGGGATCCTGGAGGTTCTCCTCCTCAGCCCAGGGATCCATGAGGGCCTGGATCTCTGGGCTGAACCAGGAGGGGATCTGCTTCTTTGAGCCCTGGGAGGGGTCCTGACGCTCCTGGGACAGCTCCCTTGAAGGCCCAGAGGGGTGTTGGGAGCTTGTGCCTTAGTCACGGTGCTCCTGGGTGTGGCTGTGGGCATGCTGGGGGGAGCTGCATGACATGCAAATACTCCTGAGCTCAGCTTCCTGCCACGGGGTTCTCCAGGCTCTATATGGCTTTAAGAGGGCCTGGAGGCAGGAACCATAGGTGAAGGGGTTTTTTTCCTATTGTAAGCTGGCAGATCCGGAGCTCAGAAAGCTGTCTTTGAAAAAGTCCCACTAGCTTACCCATATGCACAGGGGGGTTTGTCTTCAAATAGAGAGTTTCAAATGCACTGGCTTCATAGTGTTTGGCAGCGCTTCTTTGCGAAAGAAAACAGAGCTTGCCGTGGATTTTTACTTGTAGATGTGACTCCAAATGCGATGTATTCCTTGCAGAACTGCAGCATTTTTTCCCCTCCCGACTCCTTTTCAATTGCTTACAAATTTCACTCTGGCCGCTAGCACTACTGCCCAATTTGTAAAAAATCTATTTTTACATTACAACCTAATATATACCAGAAGAACATCAACCCCAGTAATGTGCTTTCATCCATTAAATGACATAAAACCACATCTAATATGGTTCCTAGACACACGTTACATTATCTTATAGTATCCAGAGAGCAGTATAAATAAGTTTTAGTTTGCATTGACATTGCTAGTGCTTTTTATGGAGACTGCTGTAAAATTAGGCAAATATTTAGCCGTGATGTACCCCTGGAAGACCTCTGTATAATCTCCATATTTACCAGTTACAGTTTTATTGTCTGGAATACTGGGGAAAATTTGCAAAAGACTGGGAACTTTAAAAAAAAAAACAGCTGCGTACTCCGAATAAAATATTTATTATCTTTGCTAGAGAAAGCCATTATAGTATAGACCAACAAAGTGTACAGTAGGGTAAGAATTAACTCCAAAAATTCTTGTGGATCTCCTTTTGAATCATTTATGTTCCCCTAACTTGTTATGATCACTGCACCACCCACCACACCTACTGCAGTTGCTAAAAGTACTGCTCTAAGGTTTTGGAGAGAGAGAGGAATATTGACCACATTTCTCTATGCTTCTGTCTCATGTCTTTTGCTGGAAATAGCTCTCTCTTATCTGACTCCACTAAACTTCCACTTGTTTGTTCTATAAAACTGAAGCACACACTCTAAAATTTAGTATCTTTAGAAAAAGTGGATTTTTTAAAACCCCGAACAGGCTAATTGCTCTTACAGAGCTAACCACCATATCCGTTCTTAAAAGACTGCTTCCCTCCTACCCTGCACATAAGCAGTTGTCTGCATCAGGACCAAATGGGTGTAAAATAACTCCATTCTGAAGTGGTAAACATTTTATAGTCCATTTGTACGAAACTGTGAACACAAATTTGGTAGAAAATGTAAATTTGCACAGTTTGCAGGTCATAGACCTGGCAGACGAAGGATTATAATACAATTATGCCTGCTTACACGCTGCTGTACTAATATAGGCTTGTGTGCTAGAATGTTTGAGGGTACCCACACTTGAAAAAAAAAAAATTAAGTAATAGAGGCCTTATTGGCTGATGTAATGGTGCACAAAACCTGTCTTAGTTTACTCTATTATTCCTAAGAAACCTCCCAAGCTGACTCGAATTTGTGGGATCACTTGGGATAAGACAGTAAGAAGGTTTCCCCGCAACAACGGGAATACGGAAATCTTGACTTCAAACCCACAGAGATGAAGGCTGGGCCATGACAAATCCAATCCACTGCAATACTCAAGCCGCTGCTGTGACCAGTCATGCGTTGCTAGAATTACAAAATCAAATCAGTGCTCACTATTTTCTGAGTCCCTGTTGGCCAGGGTTTGGGTTAGTTCAGCTAAAACTTCACAACAATGGCCAACAGCAAAAACAAGCGAGCTTTGAAAGAACTGTACATGGACATGTACATTTACTGTTGTGTTATGGTTTTGCTTTCATCTCAAAGGAAAGTCAAGAAACAAAACAAAGCCACTGTTTTCAATAGTAGGAAAAATGAGGACATTTTACAAGAAAAGTATTTCTTCTGAAAACTAAGTAACTGATCCTGTACACCTTGTCATTACAGTTCTGCACTGGTGTTGACATCACTGGGTGTAGGATCAGTATTGTACAGATGTGAAAAAAAACTTGGGCCAGTAAGAAATGCCACATAAATCCTTATAACAGCTGTGAAATTTCATGAATCTCAACGTTTTACCATATACATTGGGTTTTAATTTTATAACCACTTTCTCTAGTGCAGTGGTTCCCAACCTTTGGGACAGTAACCCATTTTGGCAATTCAGTAAGACTTTGTGACCTAAGGCAATTCAGAACTGGGGATGAAGGGGTGGGGGAGAAGGAGAGGCTCTTTCCTGGGAAAGTTTTATTTAAACAAAAACAACAAACCCTTGATTTCCTCAGCCCCCCTGGCTTAAACCCCTCACAGCCCCAAAAACACTCCCCCCAACTACCTCACACGAGCACCACTGCCACCCCCCATTGCTCCATTGCCAAGCCAACGCCACTTCGTCCACATGGCTTCCTCCAGCCCTCCTATTCCCTTTCTCCACCTGCAGCATGGGCAGTTCCCTGCCCTGCTGCACTGAAATGGAACTCAGTTTAACTAGATTAAGGGTGGGCTCCCTCCTACCAGCTGTTAACCCAATTTAATTGGGTGCCATTTCAGCATGGCAGGGCAGGGACTGGGAGCTGAAGAAGCGAGCAGGGAGAGCTGCAAATGGTGCCTTGGAGAGCCACATGCAGCTTGGAGCCGCCCAGCCAGTGACCCTTAGAAAAATCTAATGGCCACCCACCTTTGGGTCCTGACCCATAGGTGGGGAATCCCTGCTCTAGTGGAAAAGTTTTACATAATCATGAAAACGGAAAGGGTGAGAAGAAGGAACGAAGCTACTGCTCATTAAAATTCCAGGTTGGTAACCCAGAATTTGGTCACTTTTCCTGGCAAAATCCCAACTTTTTACTCAGTTTTACTAAACAAGAACACTTTTGTGGGTGTACGTCTCAGCTATTGCTCTTGGAATATGGGTCTTTCACCAGCAAGAGAGAGAATTAGGGCAAGGTGAGGCACTTCATATTTTCCAAGAGCATTTACAACACTGATTTTACCAAAATGAGTCACATCTCACGGAAGAGATCAGGATGACTGCTCCCATAAAGAGCAGTGAGAGGCTGCAATACAGTGTGGAAAGCAGGAAATGGTAGGAAGACTTCAGAGTGTGTGAAAGGCTCCTGCAGGGAATACTTAGGTCATGTGTATATTATAAAACACTGCACCCACTCAGACCCCTCTGGCAGAGTCTGGGTCTATAAACTCAGGCTAATGTTATGGTATTAAAAATAACCGTGTAAATATTCTCTCTTGGGCTTGGATAGATGTTCCCATTGAAATGGTTTCAGAGACTGTAGACCAAGGCTAGGAGATTCATTACACTGGGCATGTATTGGGGTCCTCCCCCAGCATACACAGAGCTTCAGAGGTCCAGAGAGCTGAGAGATAGGTGCTGCAGGGAGCAGGAGCCTTCTGCTAGAGACCTGGCCTGGCAGAAGGATTCAGGCCTTGAAGACAGAACCCCAGGCCTGAAAAAGGCTGAGCTTCTACCAAGGGAAGTTTGGGAGTACAGGTTGAACCTTTCTGGTCTGGCACTCTGTGGTCCAGTAACAGCGGAGGCCCAGCAGGGAGTGGAGCCCCACCACTGGGCTGGTGGTAGGGAGCTCTCCCAGCAGCCCTGTGGTGGGGAACCAGGCTGGCAAGCAGGGATCAGAGTCGTCTCCTCCCCCAGAAGCCCTGCAGGGGGAAGCTGAACTGGTAAGAAGGGATCAGAGGCCCCTTTGCCCCACCAGCAGCCCCACGGTGGGAAGCTTGACTAGGACTGGGGCCCCTCCCTGGCAGTACGGTGGCTGAAAGCTGGCCAGTGACCAGCAGGGGAGTCCAGCCAGCAGGCTGGCAGCCCCGGAGGTCTGACCTCCCTGGGCTGGCAAATTCCCTTGTTTGGGACTGCTCAGGCCCTGAGGGTGCCAAACCAGGGAGGTAGAACCTGTACTGGGAGAAGGGTTTGGGGGCCTGGAAGCTGAGGGCTGAGCTCCAGCCATATCAAGCCTGAGCGCTGAGCAACACGAGAAAGGTAGGATGGCTTAACTATGTCAGTCACTCAGGACCGTGACAAACTTTACACCCTTGCGATGTAAATAAGCTGACCTAAAGCTCAGAACAGGCAATGTTATCTCAGAGAAGAGGGTTAACTGCACTGCTGGCAGGGATTCCAACCCTTTTGCTGCTGTAAATTGTATCTAGACCTCAGTGCTAGAGCATCACAGCTGAGCCTCTGTGGTGTTTTTAGTGTAGATGTATTGAAAGATTCGGAATGGGGAACTAGCTCTGGGAAGAAGGGCTGGGGACTCTGGTTAAAGGTAGAGGGACTGAACGGGAGTTGGGCTGGTAAAGATTCAATTAATAGAACCCCAGTAGAGGAATGCAGGCCCACCAATGGGAAGAAGGCAAAGAGAGAGCCATTGTCCAGGGGCCCAAGCAATTCACCCTTGGGGGCAGCGCTATGGGGTTAAGACAGGCTTCCTGCTCACCCTCGCTTCATGCCACTCCCAGAAGGGGCCAGCAAGTCTCTGCAGTGTCTGGAGTGGGAAAGGGTCTCTGTGTGCTGCCCCAGCCCTGATTGCTGACTCTGCACTCCCCTTGGCAAGAAACTGTGACCAATGGGAGATGTGGGGCAGGGCCCGTGCGAAGTGACTCCTGACCCCCTCCTGCAGGCAAACACTTTCCCTGAGCCTGCATTTTGCACCCCATCTCACACCCCAAACTCTCCCAGACCCTGTACCCTGCACTCTGTCCTGCACCCACACACTGTCCCAGAGCTTGCTCTGGTCATATGTCATGCAGACCATGCCCACCACACAGATGTGGCTTGTGAGTGCTTGAGGGGCCCATTGCTTCTTCTGCCCTGGATTGGGAATTGCCGTTGGTGGGCCTGGGGCAATGCTTTAATTATCTGGGGGCTGTGCGGTAAGGGGAAGATATTGGTGACAGGGAGCTGCAGAGGTTCCTCTGGCCCTGAGAGAGTTGCTCAGGAGATCACCAAAATCATTTACTTTCATACAAAAGTGCTGCCAAGTTATAATGGCAAATGACCATAGAAGTGCAAAGTGGTAAAAAAAATGCAATCTTAATGGGCACAGCTGAAAAAGCAGCCAAAGAAAGCTTCTGCTTCAGGAAACAAAAGGCAATGTGGAATTAACATTTTCTGGAAAGCCCCACATATGTAAAACCAAAAAGATGAGACACAGGCTGTCTAGAAAAAGATGACCTGACCAGAACATCTGAACTCAGAGAACTGAGCATTCGACCATTCGTGGGGCTCGTCTCTTTACTTGAAATTCATCCGGGGGAAGATCTCAGAGAAGATGTTTGTTTTGCAAGTAGGTTGGGGAGCATCAGTGCTCCCAGGATAACATTTTGAACCCCAAATCAACTTGCTAAACATCACTTTTGCTGTTTTAGCATCATACAGCTTCACCTAGCGCAGCCATAAAACGTATAGACCACAGTGCTGGGAAGGGAGGAACCGGGAAGCAAGCCCCTGGAGGAAACTGAAATATAAAAGATCTTTTCTTCCTGTAACTTTGCAAGTGTTTCAAAACTCCTTTAGTGAGTTAATTCTACCTACGTAGTTGCTGAGAAATGAAGCACAAAGGGATGACCACATAGGAGGAGAACTTGGCCGCATTCCAGTGGAAGTTTGCTACAAAAGGCAAATGAAGGGTAAAGTACAGTGGTTCACATATGGTCAAGTTTTTTTCTGACAACTAATCAGTTCCAGCTGTCATCAAAAATAAAGATAAGATCTAAAGGTCATTTGTTAGGGTAACAGTTTGAATGCACACTTGTTTCTCTCCTGCTTTCACTGGCTAAGATAAGCCTCAGGTATCTTGGTAGAAATTCCTGGTTGAGATCAAGGTAACAAAACACTGACACACACACACACTATAGATGCATATTGTAGTAATGAGAGGCTTCGTGTAAGGCTAAAGGCTGAGGACAAGTCAATGGCTTTGTTAACATACAGCAAAGCTAAAGGCCTCAAGCCTGAACAGCAGCAGGTTACAGCAAGAACTCTGCTAGGTAGATTCTGCCCACAGGAATGCAGCAAGAGACAGAATTGATAAGTCACAGGTCCTGAAAACACATAAGAACACCTAAAAGCAACCAGCGCTAGGCACTCAGTGATACACACAAACACATCCTGCTTAGCACTATGCACTCTCCATACCCTCCCCATACATAACAGCTTAGCACCAGGGACATTTGGACCTGTGCTCAGGAACAGGCTGTAAAGATAGCAGGATAGATAGCGTTGTTTTGATGGTACCACCTTTATCCCCCAAGTTCATGGTTAGATCTAGTTATATTAAGGGTGTCAATGTATTAGAATGAGGGGGTTGTACCTGGATACATAACTTGTTTATACCTGCGTATAAAAGGTGTGTGTAACAGGGGCTGTGTTGAGTGACCTAGGGGATGATGGAGCCCCCCCTTACCACGGCATATGCATGTGCCAATGTAAGCTGTTGAGTCATATTGGAGACTGATGAGGGTGTTGGAGACCATACATCGATGGACAATAAACCTGGCTCCAGTGCCTTCGTACCTTGCTTGATTTGTGGTTCATGGGGGCTCTCAGAGGTCTGCAGGGTCAGCTAACTGCAGGGTCTACACTGCTGTCCAAAGAGAGCACACGCACATGGCCGAAGTGATTAACATCAAAGGGAGCAGATTGGACATCTGAGCACCGTTCCGGTAGAGAAGCCCAACCACATTGGTGACCCCAACTGCTGATTTGGTGAGTAAGCGAGCTGTCCTCTGTAGGAATCATGTCTAACATGACAGAAAACTTGGAGCAGGGAATCCCCTGTATAACCCCTCCCTTAAAATCCCCACAGAGTTTGATGAAACATGGACCCACTGGATTGCCAGCCAGGGGTCCTTATGAATTTAGAAAAAAAGTGGGGAAACTTGGACTGGCAGACGTAAAGCAATGACAGAAACCGAAGCTCTATAGAACAGTAACAAAACCAAAAAAGTTTGCAAATGATGGAACAGGCAGTGAGAGGTCTTAAACAAACACTACTCTATCTGCCTCAAAGGTGAAGGGAAAAATCAGAGAGAGAAAGGAGGTAAGTCAATAAATCACTAGAAAGTGCCAACCCTGCAGACAGGGTAGCAAACGTTCCAAAGAAATAACATTTTCCTCCTTTAATTCATTGAAAACAGCTGTTAAGAACTTGGAGGGGGGAAGTGCTACCCCCCTGTTATATAACGGGCTGCCAATATTTTTAAAATGCTGGCAGAGATGGGATAGAAGTTAAATACAGGCAGCCTCAGCCAAAGTAAAAAACTGAACATGGGGCAATTGTAATGGATGCTGCACTGGTGGCATGTGGAATAACTCAGAGGTACCATCCTGTATTAATCCATGGGCAGAAGCTGCCACCCAGCAACAACTACCTTATGCAGAGAACCAGGGTTTGGGAAAGTCTCTGCCAAAACCTAGATCAGTTCTTGTCAAAATGGGAAGCTTACGTGATAGAGAGCATCAGCCTCTTATAGTTACACCCCAACCTACTGCTGGAGGTTGCCCCAGAAACAAATTATTGAAAGAAATGCAACATACTGCCCAGAAGAAAGGGGATGTTCTTAAAAAAAATTGGTTAAAAAGGGGAATACTGTAATAAAGTGTTGGATAAATAAGTCACAGGCACCTCAAGCCAGAGGGTTAACAAACAGGCTTGGTGTTTTAAAAAGGAATGAATTAATGGTTAATCCCCCTCTCTCTAGAATTTTACTCAGTTTTGGCATGGTTGCATAAATGTGCACAACTATTAAAGACAGTAGAAATTAATATTGTCCAGGAACCAGTGTTACACAGACTTTATTGGAAACATTAAGCAGCCAAACCCAAAGTTTTGATAATAACGCTGCTCAAATGGTTAAAATGTGTAGATCAAAAGCATTTTAAATTATCTAGTGCCATCGCTACTCTTAGAGGAATTGCAAGGCTGCCAAATGAAATTGATGGGTAGTAGGTTCAAAACTAATAAAAGGAAATTTTTCTTCACACAGCGCACAGTCAACCTGTGGAACTCCTTGCCCGAGGAGGCTGTGAAGGCCAGGACTCTATTAGGGTTTAAAAAAGAGCTTGATAAATTTTTGCAGGTTAGGTCCATAAATGGCTATTAGCCAGGGATAAAGTATGGTGCCCTAGCCTTCAGTACAGGGGCAGGAGATGGATGGCAGGAGATAAATCACTTGTCTTCTGTTCTCCTTCTCTGGGGCACCTGGCATTGGCCACCGTCGGCAGATGGGATGCTGGGCTTGATGGACCTTTGGTCTGACCCAGTATGGCCATTCTTATGTTCTTATGCCAGGAAAACCTCCTGCCAAACTGGCAGGCAGGATTCAAGTGTACCAAAGGATACCAAGGGGGGAAATTAATATAAAAACCTGATACTGAGGATTTAAAATACAGGGTGCTGGAAGCACTGCCCCCGGAGAGATGGGATGAGCGAATGTATGTTGTGAGAATGAGAGTAAATCTCTGCATTGGAATGAATGGATTGAAAAACTGAAAATTGCTTTTAACGCAACAGTAGGTAACCGCTGTGCATGAGTTTAAAACCTCAGTTGGTACAGTGGAGAACAGAGATTAGGATACTCTCTCCCCGTGGCTGCAGCTGGGGTTGGAGAGATCGAGGAATGGCAAGAAGGAGAGTGAGTCAAGCGAATGAGTGGGCACTGCCTGAAATTTTAAAATAGGGGAGAATGAGAAATGGGAGCACAGCCGCAGGTATGTACAATTTGCAATAACATGTAAAGAGTCAGAGGAAAAAGCTGTAACAAAAAGTTGCTAAAGTAAATATGTTAACTCATGAATGGAATGATCTTGTTGTGAGTAATCCAGTAAACTACCTCTTCAGCTTGGTGCTTATACCACTCTGGAGAAGTGGACTGTTTCTGGGAGAGAAATTTAATTGGAGCAGAAGCTGTTAAACAATTGGGAATAAACACGAGATTTTCCAAATCTGTATATTAGGCTACCATGGTACCAAAAGTAGTATATAAAAATTACCCTAATCGCAATGGAATTTGCTAATCTGACTGTGAAAGCAATAAAATTGAAACAACCCCAATGCCATTGGACTGTCTGAGCAGTAAACACCCTAGAATACAAAAAGGTGTAAACGCCAAACAACATTAGAAAGGGATGTGCCTCCATATATTAAGTAATACCCAATATCCCCGAAAGCTAAAGAGTCACTGAAAGTCATTAAAAATTGAAGGAAAAAAACCCTAATCCATGGTGTTCAGCACCTAACACGGTGCTCATCTGGCTAGTCAAAAACCTGAATGGAACATGAAAGTGATCAACTACAAGGGGTTAAAATAAAACCATAAAGTGGGGAGCTGCTGTAAAAGCGTTCCCTGAAATAGAGTGGTTCACAGTGCTTGATACGGCAAGTGGATTTCACAGTGTCACTCTAAATACAGAGTCTTGGTATTAAACAGCTTTTGTATTTCAGGGTGTGAGATACTTATGGAACATTTTGCCTATGAAGTACTGTGACTCACTCACGATCTTTCATAATGGTTGTAAAAAATATGCTGAAAAAGAAAGAATTGTTGCAAACAGGAAAAATAGAGCAGTATGTGAATAATATCTCTGTGGTCAGTGAAACAGCAAAATAAAACTTCTAAATTGTTACCAAAAAGTATGGCATAAAATTTAACCCTTCCCACTTAATTAAAAAAAAAAAAAAAAACAAACACAAACAAAAAGCCCTATTGCATGCTATTGCAGAACCTTAATGGTTCTTAAAAATAAATTGGGACTCTGAACAACTTGCTTCCTATTAAACACTACAAAAAACCCAAAACCACATTATTATAATTAAAAAATAATAATTGCATTTGGCTACACAATCTCATAGGAGAGAGAAGAGTTTGTTTGTTTTTTATTTCCACAGGTATTTACCAGCCTGTCAATGCATGTTGTTCAATGCAGTGTAGGTTATCCAATACAGAGGGACTCTCTGATACCACACAGATGGACCAAACCTATGCAGTGGTCCGGAATTTATAAACTGAGATCTCACCATCTACCACTATGATACAGATGGGAAGCCAAACCCATCCAGTAGGAACTGTTTTACAGTTGGTGTACAGCAAAAGGAAGGCAACAAGCAGAACATATCCACAGAGCCACACCACCTGATCTTAAGAGAGCCTGAGACCAGACAGTTGCAAAGATGAAAAATTCCTGAACAATATTTGATAACAGAGGAAGTCATAAAAGAACTAACTTTACTAAAAATACAGAGGAAACATATGTTTGTTGCTGGATGTCACTCATATTTGTTTGTTTTTGCTTGTTTGTGTTTGTTTTTTTTTTTTTTAAACTGATTTTATAAACAAAGTTCCCGTAACTCTAAACTTCACATACCTCCTAAACAGGCATAAATACCAAATAAAATTAAGCAGCTACAAAGTTGGCCACAGATACTGTAACACACAGCCATCATAAAGCATGTGCAGAAACAAGAAATAAAATATTAATTCCAAACTTTTTACAATTTGCTAAATTTAAAAAGGATACCTAAATGACATCATGAGGGAGATAAACATGTGTAGCTCTGTAGCCAGACAATCTTACCCCTCTTAGGTGCCTCAGAGCACAAAGGACACAGCACAGTTTTGATGCCTGGGAGTGCAGATGTGTTAATCTCAAGCACAGTCTTTGATGCCTCAGAGCACAGATGTGCTGCCTTATCATGACCCTGGACAATGGAAGAACACAGATTAGAGGGCTAACAGGCCTGCCGATGACCACAGGGCCTCAAACTGCCCTTGGCTGGTACTGATAATTGATACGCCTACACATCATCCCAGGAGAGGAATCTCATGCCCATACGAAAAGAATATCCTGTCTTAATGATTTAGTTATCTCTGTCTTACAAGTGTAAATTAAGTTGTAACTCCCTTGCAAGAACTGGCGTCACAAAGGCAAACCAGTACAATTGGCACCTTTAGATAAGGAAAAGCATACGTGACCCAAGGGGTCTAAAGAAGGGTCCGGCAGCCCACTGTAACTGAGCTCCAATCACCTGAACCTGATGGTCGGGTAAGGGTATTGCCTCCCAAGGTCCCAGGGGACACCCTCCTCGTACCCTTCTTCCCGAGGGATTGAGTGAATGACGTTGGCTACACTGGAGTCAGAAGATGCAGGGGTAAGAATTATACCTGCAATATACTTTTGTGCACATTTAATAGTAAGAACTCTGTAGGCTGAGGCATTTTGTCCTCAAATGTGTAACTTTCATTTGTAGTCTAATTGGTATACCATATGTATCATCCTACCAGTAGTTAAGATGATATATCAATAACCTTGTAACTGCTAAGATTCTTATTTCTGCCTTTTAATAAATAGTAACCATTTAAGCTTCAGCCTGACTCCTTCCTGTTATTGTAACTTGGCCAAACACAAACAAAGAACCCTAGCCGGTTTGGCTATATCAGCCTGGTCAGTGGTAAGGTGCAGTGAGAGCTGAGCACTGAGTCATGTTGCCTCCATGGGACAGACTCCTGAGGCACCCATCAGCCTCCCTGGCTGCCCGCTGAGAAGGGACAGTCTGCCCTAGCAGTTAAAGACTCAGGTGGAATAAGCTCTCTGCACCAACCTTTGGAGCATCCATCAGCCACACTGGCTGCCCGCTGCGAAGGGACTGCGGTCCTAGCAGTCAAAGACTCAGATGTAGTTAGGCTCACAGACCACTCATTACCCGGCCATCGGCTAACAAGCTCACGATGGCCATCCCTAAATGGATGTAGAAGCCGGTCAAAGTATATTATGCAAACAGCGTATGGACTAGTAATAGAGACTAGTAACAGACTGTAGGGACTACGGTAAATAACCCACATGTACAATATTACCCCTTTGTGTGTTTGGTCAGACACTGGCCTAGAAGCTAATCAGACCTGTTGTATGAAAAAGGATGGTGGCTGTGTGAATATTATGCTACAATTGATATGAATAATACTAAAAGAGGCTGGGTTCAAATGGTACACAAAGAATTGGTACATGAGGTAGTATGAATACAAGATCTGGTTTGTGCTCTGGGGTATTCAAATTTTTGTATACCCGGAAAGATGTGTTCCACTGATGATATTGGGTTTTGCGTACATTTTACCAGCACAATACAAATTTATTCTCGTACCTTCTGACCAACAAACACTGTGAACACTGCTACTGAAATGCTCTCTCACCCGGGACATCCACAAAATCTGCTGAGTAATTTGTTTCCTCCCATAGAACATTTACAACTAGATATACATAACTCAGTATCCAGAACAAAAGAAGCCCTTGTCCCCATAGCCCAACTGATACAACACTAGGTAGAGGAAATAGAAAAAGTACAAGAGATGGTAACACCATGGCAGACCATTCCAGAGGACATCACTTTACATCCAAATGGTATGGACCCTAAAAGTATTGTCTTAATGGGAGTCCAAGCCATTGCCATGGTGGTTCTCTTTGAAATGTGATGTTACATGCACAGGCAAGCTAACAAAGCTCAGTTTCAGTATAGAATCAGAAAATGGATGGAAGTGGCTGTTAACTCACATTTTAGATGTTCCCTGTACATATTCCCTAACATGGTGATTTTCTATGATGGTAGAGTTTTGTCACCGCATGAGCTTGTTTACTGTAAAGGAACAATTACGTGCATAAGGGCAATAGGTAATCACGGTACTCATTTATATTTAACTGACATTAACGCAATATGTAATCAGGGGTATTCACATTCTATACATATATTCACAGTAGGTAATCCTTATTCTTATTAGGTGCACCTATTGTTTTATATAAATAAAGTTCTAATTAAGTCAATATCCACATTTTATATATGATATTGTCTTTATATAACCAATTATAAACAGGTATGGGCACTTATTTTCACAACAAAGAGCTTTGTCTTCAAAGACCCATAAGAGTCATAGCCATCTCCTGTTATCAAAACGCATTTACCTCACCTTGTGGTCATGGTCCCAGGCCCATCATAAGGGACTAATCAAAACTGGCAAATAAAGTCTGTCCACCAGCTGTACAAGGGAATGAGCAGACTTCAGGACAGATGGGCATGAACTTGGGGACGGGAGAAGAAAGGTGTCCACATATCAGTGTGTTTAGCTCACTGGATCACCTTTCAGTCTATGCATTATGCTTTTCTGGAGAGATGGGTAAACATCATCCCCATAAAAAGACAAAAAGTGGTGGACTGTAGTAATGCGAGGCTTCGTGTAAGCCTAAAGGTCTAGGACAACAGGCAATGGCTTTGTTAACATGTAGCAAAGCTAAAGGCCTCAAGACGGAACAGCAGCAGGTTAAAGAAAAACTGTGCTAGGTAGATTCTGCCCACAGGAATGCAGCAAGAGACAGAGCCGATGAGTCACAGGGCCTGAAAGCACATAAAAAACCCAAAAGCACTCAGAGCTAGGCACTCAGTGATACACATAAACACATCCTGTTTAGTACGACGCACTCCCCATAGATTACAGCTTATCGCCAGTATCAGAGAGAGAGAGAGACGTGTTAGTCTAAGGGATCAGAGCAAACACAGTTGTACAGGAGACAGAGACAAAGACAAACATCTACAAGACCTTTACCAAGCTTTCCTCAAACTACAATACCCACCTAAGTAAGTGAGGAAACAGACTGACAGAGCCAGACGGGTACCCAGAAGCCACCTTGTACAAGACAGGCCTCACAAGGAAAACAAGAGAACACCATTGACCATCACATACAGCCCCCACCTAAGGCCTCTCCAATGCATCATCAGTGATTTACAACCCATCCTGAACAATGATCTTTCACTCTCATGGACCTTGGGAGGCAGGCCTGTCCTCGCCTACGGACAGCCTGCTAACCTTAAACAAATCCTCACCATCCACTACAAATCACAAACCAGCGACTCTAGGCCTGGAACCAGCCCCTGTAACAATCCTCGCTGCCAACTCTGCTCACATATCTAGTAGTAGTAGGCATCCTTCAGTCTGCGTAGACTATGGATCGCGCCCTTAAAAGTTTCAATTGAAGACTTCATTTACAGCGTCTATTGTGACTATAGACCCACACGAGAGTGACAGTCCTTGCTGCATCTCTTGCAGATGTAGTGGGTGTCTGGCAAGTCCTTATTGTGCTTTCTGTGCACTCGCTTCTCCTCTGCTAGCTGTCTGATCTTCAACTCACCCTTCTGAAGGCCCTTGTGTAACCCCTGCCTCCATCTTCCGCGGTCGTCCGCTAGTTCTTCCCAGTTGTCCAGCTCGACGTCTACCTCTCTGAGGTCTCTCTTGCAGACATCTTTGTAACGCAACTGGGGGCGTCCAGGGGGGTCTTTTGCCAGAGGCTAGCTCACCATACAGGATGTCTTTTGGAATCCTTCCATCGTTCATCCTGTGGACGTGGCCAAGCCAGCAGAGCCGATGCTGCCTGAGGAGGGTGTGCATGGTTGGGATTCCAGCTTGCTCGAGGACGGCTGTGTTGGTAACTCTGTCCTTCCATGATATTCCAAGGATGCGCCTGAGGCAGCGTAAGTGGAAGACGTTCAGCCTCTTTTCCTGGCGGGCATACAGGGTCCAAGTCTCGCTGCCATAAAGGAGGGTGCTGAGGATGCAGGCTCTGTAGACTTGCATTTTGGTGTGAGAGTGTACAGCTTGTTGTTATTCCACACACTCTTGCTGAGTCTGGACAGAGTTGTGGCCGCTTTTCCGATCCTCCTATTTAGCTCAGTGTCCAACGACAGGGTGTCAGTGATGGTGGACCCGAGGTAAACGAACTTGTGGACAACCTGTAACGTATAGTTGTCAATGCTGATTGATGGGGATTCAGCAACATCCTGACCGAGTACATTCGTCTTCTTTAGGCTGATGGTAAGCCCAAAGTCCTTGCACATATCTATACCAGTGACATCACCACAGGACCTAACATCAACCATACTATCAGGGGCTCCTTTACCTCCACATCTACTAATATAATATATGCCATCATGTGGCAGCAATGCCCCACTGCAATTTACATTGGCCATACTGGACAGTTTCTCTGTAAAAGAATAAATGGACATAAATCAGACATCAGGAACAGTAATGTACAGAAGCCTCTGGGGGAACACTTCAATCTCCCTGGACACTCAGGACAATCTCCGAGCTGCAATTTATTTGCAAATTAGACTCCATTAACCAAGGATTAAACAGAGACTGGGAGTGGCTCGCATCTTACAAAAGCGGCTTCTCTGCCCTGGGTGTCAATATCTTCCCATTAGACTCTGACAATTGCTCACATCCCCCTGTCTGATCTGACTTGTTTTTGCCTCTTTAGATACGTACTCTTGATAATGGGCCATTTCCACCGTGCTGAATAGACCTTGTCAGCTCTGGCCCTCCCTTTTACTGGGACCCCACTCTTTAAATGCCTCTCTGAAACCACCCCCCCGCCCCACTCACGCATCTGATGAAGCGGGTCTTTGCCCACGAAAGTTCATGCTCCAAAATATCTGTTATTCTATAAGGTGCCACAGGACTTCTTGTTGTTCTCAAAGCTTATCACCAGGTACGTTCCCACCCAAGTTCAGGAACAGGTCATAATGACAGCCGGCTAGATAACAGTGGTACCATCAAAACAACGCTATCCCCCAAGTTAATGGTTAGAACTAGTTACATTGAGGGGTGTCAATGTATTACAGTGAGGTGGTTGTGCCTGGATACATAACTTGTTTGTGTGTGTTTAAAAGTGTGTATAACAGGGGCTGCGTTGCGTGACCAAGGGGATGATGGAGCCCCCTTGCTGTCATCTGAGTTGCGTCCATTGTCACGGCGCATGCATGTGCCAGTGTAAACTGTTGAGTCATATTGGAGACTCATAAAGGTGTTGGAGACCATACATTAAATGACAATAAACCTGACTCCAGTGCCTTCGTACCTCACTTGATTTGTGGTTCTTGGGGGCTCTTGGAGGTCTGCGGTGTCAGCTAACTGCAGGGTCTACACTGGTTGTCCAAAAGAGCACACGCATGTGACCAAGGCAATTAATGTCAAAGGGAGCAGATTAGACATCTGAGCACAGTTCCGGTAGAGACACCTGACACCCCCCCCCCCCCCCCCCCACAGTGAGAGAGAGACCTATCTCATAGAGCTGAAAGGCACTTTGAGAGGTCATCAAGTCCACTCCCCTACATGACCTATATCACTACTCCTTACAGGTTTTTTTTTTCCCCTTTTGCCCCAGACCCCTAAACAGCCCCCTCCAGGGCTCAACGCATACCCCTGGGTTTACAAGACCAATGCTCAAACCACAGAGTTTGCCCTCCCACAGGCTAGTGGTTATGGAATTCCTTCTCAATAAAAGTGAAACTCACATCTTGTAGAGGGACAGCAGACATCCATGTACAATGGAAGTATAACTTGAATCATCAAAACTGTCTTGAAATGACACTTCACTGGTTCCTAGGTCTAGTGCTGGCCCTCTAAGACAAACTTCTGTTATTAATTATACAAACTCATTAATATTGCTTTAGTGCGAGATGCAGGATATGATCTGTATTAAATGTCTCTCTATACATTTCTTAGCACTCTATTTTTCTAAATAGTAGGTGTAGACATCAGCGCAATACAATCTCACACAAAATCAGTTGGATAATATTGATCCTCAGGGTGTGGCAATATAAAGAGGAAATGTTTCTCTTTAGGTTAAGTAATTGCAAGGAGAGCTATTATTTTAGCACAAGAGAAGAGCTTTTATACAAGAAAACTTGATGAACTGGAAAGTCCTCAGAGCAGTTAAATGCCAGTATACCAAGTACAAAGATGGTAGCTTGCAGGTAAATTCCCTTCTTTATAACTTCCTTGACAAATTTAAAAATAGTTCTGAATTAGGAACTGCTTGATCTAATTTACCTGGAAAACACAAATATTCTGGAACAAGCGTTACAAAAATAAGTTGAACAGTCTCTGAACTGTATCTTTATATCTTGATAACGTGGTGCACAAGCAGCTGGTAGCAGCAAGACATTACTTAGAACAAGCTTCTATTTAAAACAAATAATTTCAGAAAGGATGAATAAAAAACAAGCCAAACAAAAAAAACTCAGTAAAATGCAGGATTGGATGATAACCTCATTAATGAACAGGATGTTCTTTTAAACATAGGCCCTGGTGCAGAACATAAATGTAGTGACAGATGCAGTAGACAAGCAAACGATGCAGGGCATAATTTAAAAAAAAGCAGAGAATTTCCCATGTGGGTCACTAAGTAAATAAGATATATACCTTCAAATCAGCGGCACAGCTATGGCCAATATTTTCATGGCTGACCCGGAACAGCACTTCCTTAGCTCTTGTCCACTAACACCCCATCTCTACTTATGCTACATTGATGACATCTTCGTCATCTGGACCCATGGGAAGGAGACTCTGGAGGAATTCCGCCAGGACTTCAACAACTTTCACGCCAACATCAACCTCAGCCTGGAACAGTCCACACAGGAGATCCACTTCCTGGACACCACGGTGCTAATACATCAATACCACATCAATACCACCCTGTACCATAAACCCACTGACCGCTACACCTACTTTCATGCCTCCAGCTTCCATCCCAGACAACACATGATCCATTGTCTACAGCCAAGCACTAAGATATAACCGCATTTGCTCCAACCCCTCCGACAGAGACAAACACCTACAGGATCTCTACCAAGCATTCTTGAAACTGCAATACCCACCTGAGGAAGTGAAAAAACAGATCAACAGAGCCAGACGTGTGCCACGAAGCCTCTTACTACAGGACAAGCCCAAGAGAGAAACCAACAGAACACCACTAGCCAACACCTACAGTCCTCAGCTAAAACCTCTACAGTGCATCATCAGGGATTTACAACCCATCCTGGACAATGATCCCTCACTTTCACAGGCCTTGGGAGGCAGACCAGTCCTTGCCCACAGACAACCTGCCAACCTGAAGCAAATCCTAACCAGAAACTATACACCACACCACAATCACTAACTCAGGGACCCATCAATGCAACAAACCTTGTTGCCAGCTCTGCCCACATATGTACACCCGCAACACCATTACAGGACCTAACCAGATCAGCCACACCATTGTGGGTTCATTCAGCTGCACATCTACCAATATAATTTATGCCATCATGTGCAGCAATGTCCCTCTGCTATATACATCGGACAAACTGGACAGTCTCTACGTAAAAGAATAAACGCACACAAATCAGATATCAGAAATGGCAATATACAAAAACCCGTAGGAGAGCACTTCAATCTCCCAGGCCACACAGTAGCAGACTTAAAAGTAGCTATCATACAGCAAACACATTTCAGGACCAGACTCCAAAGAGAAATTTCTGAGCTACAATTCATCTGCAAATTCAACACCCTCAGTTCAGGCTTAAACAAAGACTGTGAATGGCTGGCTAAATACGAAAGCAGCTTCCCCTCCCTTGGTGTTCACACTTCCAGATCAACCGCTGGTAGTAAGCCTCACCCTTGCTGACTGAGCTAACCTTGTTATCCCCACCGTTGCTCTGGCTTATTTATACCTGGCCCTGCAGATTTCCATGACCAGCATCTGATGAAGTGAGTCTTTGCTCATGAAAGCTCATGTTCAAAACTTTTCTGTTAGTCTATAAGGTGCCACAGGACCCTTCGTTGCTGTTAAGTAAATAAGAGTAACTTTTTAAACTAAGCCTGACAAGGTTACATAATCCTGAACAATATTCTCTTTAATTGTTTGCATCTATCTACAGAATAAATTTTGTGACATGCACCAAGGCATGTGTGGATGTGCAGGACCAGTAAAAAAGAACATGGTGACAGCTCTGGGTGCTGTGCCAATCAGCTGAGTGGCATTCGTATTTCTCCCGGATGTCTGCCCAAGTGCTCAGCTGACAAGGAACATTGCTCTGGAACTCCTTGTCCAAATTTCATTGTTGTCTGCTCTTCTGGAGCACAGAAAATTTCTTCCTACACTTTTCACAGCTACTGACTGCAATTCATGCAGGACTCATCTATGTGGGGAAGTTGATTCTTCCAGTTATATACAGAAACACTTAACCAGTTAGCTAAATACATTTTTGTTTCTGTCTTACTATCTAACTCCTCTAGGAACAGCTCCAATTATTTGTGATGGATCATTTATTTTACACAGCTTTACACTTAACTTCTTTAAGCTTCCCCTGGAAGAAGATTATCCTCCAAAGCTGTCTAAACCAGCTGCAGAAAAGATAGAATCAAACCATAATGGGTGGGATTCACATTGTAGCTGTGATGAGGTGGGGTGGAGGGAAAGTTATGGGTCTATTGCAGTGGGGCATGTTCTAGAGGCTGAGGGCCAAATTCTGCTCTCAGTTCTTCCAGTGTAAACCTGGAGTAACTACGCTGAAATAATGAACTTGCTTTGCATTTACACTAGGGTTAAAAAGGAGAATTATTTGGCCACTGTGCATAATCTGTTCCTGCTGGGATGTGAACCCCTTTTATGGGGACCCCCTTCTTTAAATACCCCTCTGAACCCCCTCCCCACTCATGCACCTGATGAAGCGGGTCTTCGCCCACGAAAGCTTATGCTCCAAAATATTGGTTAGTCTATAAAGGTGCCACAGGACTTCTTGCCTTTCTTATAGGGAAAAGCAGTAGTTTTACTATTTGAGGTAAAGACATACTACAGCTGGAGCTCTATAAGCTGGACTTCTGTAGTCTGGCAACATCTGGGGTCCATCATCCTGGGCTAGAGCACTCCATGGGGAAAAACTGGGCCCCGTGCTCAGCAACTCCTCTCCTGCCCTCCCAGAGCTTCCAGATCACTGCAAACACCTCATTTGGGGAACTCAAACTCAGGGGGGAAGCAGTGCAGATGGGTGGACACTGAAGGGTAGAAGCAGGGTGGCTGCAGAGCCCCACAGGTGCAGGGGGAGGTGGAAGTGTATTCAGCAGCTGCAAGACTCAGTGCACTCCTCTGGGGCGGTGCTCCTGTCCCCTGGCCACAAGGTCTCGCAGCCACCCTGCCTCTTCCCCTGAGTCTCCCCTCCCAGTCCCTGCTTGGTCAATGCCGGTCCCTGCGCTGCTCCTGGAGTGGAGCCTTGCAGCTGACAGCAACAGAAGGGCAGCATGGACTTCCCCTGCTCCTGCAGATTCCCAGCTTTGAGACCAGTCAGGTCCATAGGGTGCTGGACTAGGGAAATACAACCTGTACCAGTAGCTGTTTGTCTCTTTGCTGCCTTGGAGGCTTGCAAAATGGCGAGTGATGGGTGGGGTGTTTGGTTTTCTGGGTAGCTGGCTCCCTGCTGTCACTCTTGACCAAGAGTCACAGGCTTTCATAGCTGGTGGGTTCGTGGCAATACAGTCTGACCAAGAAACCCTAAATAACAGGAGAAACATTTGAGTCGGGAATATGGGTGGACACACTTACTTAGCATAAACTCTGCCATTGAGAGTTCAAAGGTTTGACTTGAATTCAAACATTATTGGGCTCATCTTCTGCTAAGAAGAAAATGTGGGAAAAGAAAAGGGGGGGGGGGGGGGGGAGTTCCCATCCTCAGTTCGTTTCAATATCCCAGCTTTTGCTAAACCTATTTGGTCTTCCTCTTTGCCAGTACCTAAATTCAGCTTTTCTCTACTTGCCCAATTACTACAGCCAGGGCATGGGAAAAGGGTTTCTTTTTAGGAGCTTGTCATTTCCCCCCCACCCTAGTTTTTTCCATTCCATGCCCCGAGGATGTGCGTTTTGTCTTTCTGAGAGAGCACAGCATGAAATACAACAGCCCTCCAATGCCAATTGTTGGGCAAATATTTAGTAAATAACACTCACAATCCCAGACCACATCATCTGGAAAGCTGTTGACTCCCTTTCTCTTACCACATCATATTCTGGGTCTGGGTCCTTACCTAGAGGCCCTACCTTAGCCTTTAATTTTATTTTGTCCTCACCCTCAAGGCCCTGCATGATTTTGTTCTTGCTGTACTCTCCGGTTTCATTTTCTCCTGTTCCACTCAGCTCCTACGCTTCTCCCAATCTCTCAGCTCTCCTGTTCGCTTCCCCTCCTTCTCAGCTGCCCATTTTGTACCATGCTACTTTGTGGGATTTGGAACAATTACGCATTTTCTGCCCATGAAGACACCACTCTCTGCCTTTAAAAACCACTCCAGCCAAGAATCCTCCCCTGGTCCAGTCAAAGCATTTATGGGTCATGCTGACAGTGGGAGCATGCAGGCCTGCAGGCACAGGGCCCAAGGCAACTGTCTTGCTTGCCTTGACCTAAGACCAGGCCTGATCCTTCCTCCCCCCCGGCTTCTCACTAAACAGTTTCTCTGGCCACTCTGCTCCCTGCTCTATTGTTTCACCTTTTGTTTTGTTCATCTCTTTTGCACTATAAGATCTGAGACCGAGAACATGGTATATGAGCAACAGTGAAGCACCTTGTACTTGTACCTCTTGGGTTCCAGGAGTGCTTTAAAAACAAACAAATACATTAATAATCATGAAGAGAAAATAATGCTTAATGGTCTAAAGAGATGATGTGGGCACTGGAGCAATGTCTGGCTGTATTTGTGCAGGCACTCTTAAGTGATCATAAAGCCAGAAACAAAATGTTAAGGGACTGATACCTCCATGGGGGGTGGGGGTGGAGGGAGAGTGCATCTTCTTTCCTGCTGAGTGCAGCTATACATAGGGAGATTCTAGGTAAGGTTTCTACTTTTGCCTGGGTTTTGCTATGGAATGCTGCTTTAATTTGTGATGAGCGCTCTGGTACCTGTGAATTAGTACAGCTCTTTGTGGGTGCATTAACATGGGAAAACCCCACTGCAGATGTACTTTCCACTGCCACAGGTGGCAGTCTTGTGTTAGGTATTCTAGGACTCAGTCAAGCCAGTGGATTTCAATTTTTTAAGTAAATCAAGAAATGTACCTATATAGACCCAAATACACCTGTCTAAATCCTTGTGGCTCTGCCTGCAGAGGACTCACTGGATTTACATTTGTGTAGATTAAATCAGAGTCTGGTCCATGCGCTAACCATTTTCCGTCTGGTGTGGGCAGACATCCCACTTCATTGACACTTCAGAGGGTTTGTTCCCCTCTTCCCTGCCTTACTTTTCAGTTTTTATATTTAGAGGATTCTTCAGTTCTCTCTCAGTAGTGCGCCAGAATCTGAAGGAGTGGGTCTTTCCCACGAAAGCTCATTACCTAATAAACAATATTTTGTTAGTCTCTAAGGTGCTCCAGGACTGCTTGTTTTGTTTTGTGAAGCTACAAGTTGTCAGGCCTCTGAGAGGTATTTGTGTTATGTCTTGTAGAGGGATAGATTTGTGTGTTTGCAAAGTTGCCATGCTGCTGCACCCGTTTGCACACAGACACTCTCAACCTGGTGCTGCAGCTGCAGCAATTTTCTCTGTGATGATGTAAAATGGGCACTTGATGGCAGCATTTCACTTGGGTTTGCCTTAATTCTAGTAGTCCTGTTGGTTTCCATCAGAGCCTCAGGAGACCTCTAGCCATTTCTGGGGGAGGTAGGAAGTAAACATAATTTACACTCAATTCTCTCTTAGCCTGCATCATATAACCAAACAAACATTCTCTTTCTATACATTTAATTTTCTTGACTATCAGTATTATCCTTCTGTCCTGATCTTTCATTAAACGTATCTTCTCAAATGTAGGACATAAAAGTGACTGTGTTTGGGTAATCTCAATATATGAGCTATCCCAGCACAGCTGATAACATTTGTCTGTGTTAAATTTATTATAAATGGGGTTAGACTTCTTATGTCAGCACTAGCACGAAGTAATCATTACACTCAAGAGGCCAGATCTTTGGCTCTGATTACATCCATTTTGTGCTCTGGTGCACAAAGAGACCCACATTATCCAGCTGAGGATTCTCTAAGCATGGAGATATTCCCCTTGTGGTACAGCATAGCTTATAATCGCTGGCTCTGTCTTGCCATCCCTAGCAGGATTGGGCCTGGGAAGGGCCAAAGTACTGCCATCTCTGGTGATTCATCTGGGGGCTATCACCAGCTGGTATAAATTAGAGCAACCCAGAGGCTGCTCTAACTTGCATTGGTCACTGAATCAACTTCCCCTAGATTCCAGGAAAAGGAAAGTATGGGGAGGGTATAAAGTCATGGCATACAGTCGTCTTTGACCTCCTTTTAGGCTACTATACTACATGCATCTCAGTTATGCCCAACTACTGGAAATTCTAGGGTTATGCACAATCTCCCAGAAGGACAGAAGAAAGGGGATGTTCATTGCCTCTTTTTCTACCCCTTCTGCAGTTGGCAGGGCTATTCTCAACCTATTCTGAAAGCAAATTTCCACATTACACCTTGAAACTTTTGCAGGGTGCAGAGATGGTAGATATTTTTAGTCTTCTGTTATTAACAAACTTGATCCATGAAAAAATTTGGCAAGTGCTACCTGGGATGTGCAGATGTAAACAATGCAAACAGCCGTGCTTTCAGAACCAGTTAGAGAAACTCCCTAACCAGGAAGTTCCTGCATTTGTTAAGCTCCATGCTCAAACACATCATAGTCCACTCTGGCAACTGTGGAGAAACAGGAACATTATAGCCACACCGCATCTCCTTTCCTTTATAAGAAAATATTAGAACATAAAATGATAAACTAATACACCCCCAATTTAGAGTAAACTTAAAATTATTTCAAGCTGCTTACACTACTATGTCCTCTTACTGGCTGAATTTAAAAACAGACCTGAGCAGTATTCTAAAGTGATGGACTTTTGAAGGGGTTGGGGTTATCTGATCAGTCTTCCTGGCCATTAGTCTCACTTCAGCTGAGCTTGATCTTAGTGTTTCCTGTTGAGAGGGTTAATTTCCAACAGGTTCCAGATTTCTCTTTATTGTCTTGGCAAATACTTAAAATGAACCAGATGTCCTCTGGGGCAGCCTTTTGGAATCTCCACTAGGTACGATCTGGGAGTTTCTGCCAACTTCCAAACAATTCCACCTGTTAAGTCAAATGCTGCCAAAAAAACAGATGTCTCTAAGGCAGCCATTTGTGCTATGGGAACCACTACTGCTCTGAGCCAAGGCCGTGCCTTACTCCTCAGTTCAGGTAGTGTTTTTGATCTGTGTCAGACACTAACGTTTTGTTGCTGCCAAACTTTTACATTAGCATCCAATGTTTGCATTTCCTTCAGTTATGGCCACTTAGGCTTTAGCTACTGTGCTGCCACAGGTTAAGGCATCCTTGGTCATCTTCCCATCAGAAGTTTTACTGGAGACAGGCAAGGTAAGTGCTGTTGATGGATATCAGGAATGCTTTATATGGGTCCACTGATTTTTTTGGAAGTCATCTTAAAGTCAGCGCTGTTTTCTCCACTTCACGTTGTTCTGGGTGTATTAGTGGGATGTTCAAAATTGAAGTCTTGTGCAAATTCTATGAACGTTTCAGAGTAAATTGAGATCTATTATCAAATATGAGCACTTCAGGAACTCCACAACTTGGAAATGCTGACTTTAGTTTCTGGATGACCTGCGCTGGTAGGGTCTGTAAGTACAGCCAAGTCAATATATTTCGGGATGTAATTGACTCCAGTAATGTATGTGTCCTTTCCAGAAATATAAATCTGTGGCTAGCTGCTGCCAAGTCTGTCAGGTAACTTATGAGAGAGTAACAGTTTTGGCAGGGGTTTCCCCTCTCCTTCTCTTCTGTTTCTCTCTTACCTTTTTGCGTCCTAATAAAGTCTGACCTGCATACTTGATCTGGGCCACCAGATAGCTTGTTGTGCTTATGCCTTCTTCATTTGTTGAATTCTGGAGAGCACCTGTTTCTGGATTACCTTAGCAATAAGAATGCACCATGTTTCAGAAGCAGGCCATGTGAAGATCACTTTCGTCTACCAGTAGGGCAACCACCCCTCCAGCCCTGGAGTAAAAGGAAAGCACATGGCTGCAGCCTCTTCAGCTCTATAGAGCACTGTGAAGGTGAGTGGGCAATGCGTGACCCCAGTCCTTCCAGCCGAGGCCAGAACACATGGCTACTGGAGAGAAGACATGGAGGATGTGGGTTAGAGCATGGGTGGGACCACACCTGTCAGTTTGGGGAGTCACAGCCTCCCTCCCAGCCTATGCAACTTGCCACACATGCATGTAAGTCACATTCCTGGTCCTTTATGGCTTCGTGCTGTCCTGCTTTTGCTAGTATGAGATCAGAGTCTAAGTGAAGCTGTGCTGATAAACTGATGTGTCTTATACCAGACTACTATCGTGTCCTTTATTAGTTCTTCTAATGTTACCCATTTGCAACATTCAGCCTCAGTAATTAAAGTCTCAGCTGTTTCCCCTTGTTCCTGGCATCTTCTATGACATTTGACCATTTCACGTATAAATCAGTGTTTTTGTTCTAGGAACAAAGGGTACTGGAACTCAAATCCTGCCAGCAGCCTCAGCCCTGGGATGGGGTACCCCGCATTCCCACAGCTGGGAGCCGGCTGGGGTGCAGATTACTTCTGCCAGTGCCAGTCATGGGATCCCCAGTTGGGGAGAGGTGGGGGCGTTCCATGGCTGGGAACCAGCTAGGGTGTGGAGCCATGCCAACAGCCTCAGCTGCAGAAACTCCAGCTGGGGGACCCTAAATTCCCCATGGGCAGGGCGGGGGGGGGGGAAAAGGTGCCTGAATGCAGTTCCACTGTGTTCGGGGATGGAGAAAAAAAAAACAAACCCTCTGCATATATCTGGCTACCTATGAAATGGGCATCAAAAGAGTTTTGCTGTAGTATGGTTTTTCTATTCCTTCTCTGTGAAGGTAGCGCATAGAAGGACTCGCCTGCAGCACCACCTGTGGGAAATATCACAGCATTTATCTGGTATTCTTCTGAAAACCAGAAACCATCCAGAATTACTCAGATCTCTAGATCTAGCAAGGGCAGCTGATCTGAGCTGCCAAAAAAAACAAAAACAACCCACCAACCCTCTCCAACACAGCCATTTGTGCTGTGGGCATCACTGTTGCTCTGAGCCAAAGCTCTGCTTTATTCTTGCTGATACTTTCACAGGTCTCCTCCCCAATTTTTCACTCATCCTGGATACCTACTCACTCAGCTCCCAGGCAACTGGATGTGTGTACATGTCTCTTTCTCTCCTTTACACTATCTTTGTTTGCTTATAACACCATTTAGTGAGAGGACAAACACCAAACGCCACACTTTAAGCAGAAAATAGAGACCTTCCTAATCAAGAAATTCTTGCACTTCAGCTCCCTGTTGCAACACCTCTCTAGCAGCTGTGGAAGACCAGTAACTGCTCCAGTCTAACAGCAAATGCAAGCTTTTGTGGTGAAAACAGCGAAAGGTCACACACTCCTTTTAGCAAAGCTGTGAGCTTTCAGGTATTTGCCACAGGCAGATATTTGCCTTCCATGCTACAATGAGTTTTGTTTCGCTGTGAATTGGGGTGGTTGTGGTAGAGAAGGAAAAATTAGATGTATTTAGTTGTTTTCCCCCTTTAGGATCTTTGCTGTTTCTAGCCTTTGCTTTTTGCAAAGTAACCTTTTTCTTCAGTCTCATTCCATGGTAGGAAATGGCTTTGGATATTTAGCAAAGCCATGACTACTTTATATTCTGGTGCTTCCTACTGCATAGGTCTGGATTTCACTTGTGTTATCATAAAAATAAAAAATTACTCGGGTAGTGGAAAGTAGAAAAGAAAAAAAAAGACTAACCTGGGCCCAGTGCTCAGCCAGTTACATAGTTGCCACAGAAGCCAGCGGAGCTAGGTAGACTTAGGCCACTTAAAGATCTGACCTAAGTAATTATTTAGCGATCAGCCCACACCTATATCCTGATTTCAAGCACCTCAAAGTGCAAGAGTTTGAGTCCAGGCTTTTGATTTGGGCCATTGCCAAGCATTTTAAACGGCTAAGGCTTGAGTGCAGATAGCCCATAAATAAGAGCTTCCAACTTGCTCCCAATTTCACAGCTGATGTCTTTATCCAGCTCAATTATTCCTCTCTCCCTTGAAATGCTCTGTAATAAATTAATAATTTATGCTAATTGAAGCAATTCCGCTTGGAGCCAAGCGGATCAACTACAAAAGGTTGCTGAAATCCTAATGGCCCACAAAGAGCTGAAGATTTATTTGTGTGTAGGGGTGGGCAGGTCAGTGATAGCAGGAAAGTTGGCCTGGTGGAAATTTGCTCCATTTTGTCCCTTCTCCCTCTGCCAAAGGAAGGAATGGTGTAGCCAGAATCCTGAAACAATACACAGAATACAGTTCTGCGCCAAAGGCTGAGAGGACATAAATCTGACATCAGGAATATGAACACACACAAGCCTGTAGGGAAAACATGTTAACCTCCCTAGACAGTCAATAAAAGGAATTAAAAGTAGTCAGTCAGTCATTCTTCTATAAAAAGATTTTCACCACAAGATTACAGAGGCAGACACCTGAATTGGACTTCATTTACAAAATTTAAACACAGTTAATTTCCCCACCTTTGATATTTGCAGGAATGAGATATCCTATTTAATTTGCTTAATTAACTGGTCCTATTAGTGACATATGATCATTTTTTCCCTCCTCCACCTCTCTCCTTGCTATACAAACAATGGATTCTGTTTTTCTCTCCATTTTCGTCTGAGGAAATGGTGTTTGGCCCACAAAAACTCATGACCAACATTTGTCGTCTCTAAAGGTGCCAGAGGATTCCTTGTTATTTCATAGAACCGTAGGGCAAGAAGGGACCTCTGGATGACATTGAGTCTAACCCCCTGCCCAAAGCAGGATCAAACCTAACTAAATCATCCCAGCCAGGGCTTTGTCAAGCTGGGACTTAGAAACCTCTAGGGATGGAGATTCCACCACCTCTCTGGGTAATGTTTTCCAGTGCTTCACCACCCTCCTAATGACATAGTTTTTCCTAATATTCAACCTCCCCCTCCCCCTCTGTAGCTTGAGACCATTGCTCCTTGTCCCACCATCAGTCACTACTGAGAACAGCCTCTCTCGTCCTCTTTAGAGACCCTTTTCAGGAAGTTGAAGGCTGCTATCAAAATAGCCCTCACTCCTCAGCAAACAAATTTGTGACACTACAAATTAATATGGCTACCTCCCAAGACAATTTAACAGGCAGGTTACTTTTCTGAAGATCTGGCTGATGATGATCCTTGTTTCTTTGTCTACCTGTTTAAAGCAAACGAATCAGACTGTAGACCTTAAAAAAAAAAAAAAACAAAAAACAAAAAAAACTCATCTGTGGCTCACTGGATACAAGCCCCTTCAACCAACTGGGCTGCATCCTGATTTATTCTCTTTATCATCAAATGTTTTTTCTTGAAATACCCCCCAGGGAGGCTCCACTGACTACCTCTGTTGGCTGACTAAGTGCCTAATTGCTCTGGTTTGCCCATGCCTTTAAAGCTCAGTTTTGAGCTGTAGAATCTGCAGAGTACATGTACAGCTTTGAGACATGTTACAGATCTATTCAATAAGAGCAAACCCTGTATTTGTATGTGTGTGTTATATGGGCTAGCTGAACGTTTTCTGTTTGAGCAGAAAATTGGGGATTTGGTTACATGAGCATTTTTGCGCAAACGGTCTTCTTTTCCTTGACATTTTTCACATGGGCTTTCAGTTAGCCAATGGAGAAAAAAAAAAAAGCGTTCTATTGTAAACAGCTCAAAATTCAGTTTTGGGCCAAACTGCATATATTGTCTCTTGAAAATTTAATCTGAAAATTAAAAAATGCTGCATGAAATAGATCAGGTGCCAATAGCTTGCATTCAGCAATATGCAGCATTGTTTCTGGGGTTTGTAGGAGCAAGAAAAATGCATGATGTTGCGTATTCAAGAAGATATTTGGAGTGTACCTTCCGGAGCTGGAGGGAGAGGCCTACCCTGCTAGGAACAGGGTCAGTTTTCTCCTTAGTGCAGAAACCACAAGAGACTAATTTCTAAAGAACCCTGCAGCTGCAAATACTTTGCTATCTCTGAAAAATCAGGTCCAGTTGTCCCTAGCTTTTGCAATTATCATAAAAGGGAGGGCAGGCCCCTCCCACTCCTTGTGCTTCCGATATCTGGACAAGGGCTAGGGATGCTATGGCATTGTATTAGCAACCATTTCAAACCATTCCTGTGCATTTATTCAGTTCTTGGCTAAGGAACACCACTTTGTTTTGCCATTTTCAGAAAATTTAAAAGAGCTCCTTCCTTCATTCCTTGTACAGGGCTGTCATGTCTGTTTAAGTTCTTTTTAGACAAGGATTTCTCATGTTCTGTTCTACCATTGATTTACTTTAGTCTCACTTTAAATCACAGAAAAAAGAAATCAGATCTCTCCTAATAGGGTTTGAATGCAGGAAAAAATTGGTTAGAGGGAAAAATAAGCGTGTTTAGGAATTATATTTTAAGCACACAGACAGCACAGTCTGCTGATCTTCATTCATTTCCATTTTTGACTCAGCAAACAAACAGGTATATTGTTTATTTAGCATGCAGTATTGAATGCTTGGAAAAATGGCTGCTGGTTTGGCAAGTTCTAAGCAAAAACAAACCAAGAAGAGTGTTCCAACAGGAATACCCATAGGACTACAGGTGGCGGGTAACGTAGGCAAGGGAAAGCATTACCTTCCCAAAATTACCAGTGTTCCCCAACCAGGGAAGGCTGGTACCAGGCATGTCTTGGCTCCATCATGTGGGGAGGAGGGATGATATCTGAAGGGACAGGGCTGAGGCTTGCCTTTCATAGCTGTGGCTTCACTCACCACCCGTGGTTAGGATTTATGAGGACTTGTGCAATACTGTTAAACGTTTACCTCTATGTCCAACAGCAGCCGGGGGTGGGAGGGGCAGGGGAGAAAAGGGATGACAGCTTTTTAGAGCTGTGATGTTATAATCTTCAGAAACATACTAATGAAATATTTTTAAAGCAAATTTTAAAACTAACATCCTGTAGAATATCAAATATAAATCCAGTCACTGACAATATATACCTGCAGGTGGCAAATGTCTGTTCAGTATCTTCATTACCATTTCAATGGTGTTTTTAATCTGACAAAGCGGGTCTTTGCCCATGCAAGCTTATGCTCCAATAAATCTGTTAGTCTATAAAGGTACTACAGGACTTCTTGCGCTTTCTGTGGATACAGATTAACATGGCTACCCCTCTGATACTGTTCACAGGTTCAGTGTCTGCTAATAGAGCTGGGAGGCTTTTCTACTTTCAAGTTAACTAGCTCCTCTCCAGAGGAAGCAGAGCCAGAAAACAAAGAGGTGGAAAAGTGGACATTAAGACCCAGCTGTGCCCTGAATTTTCAGGTGCCTTACATGGCTGCATATTCTGCACATAAGTAAGGAGGGTGCTACTTCCCGTTCTTCTCCTTTTCCCATGGATCACTCGTATGCCTCCCTAAAAGAGGAAAGAGCCTCAATAGGGAAGCAGTCCTCAACAGGAGGAAATCAGTGGTTCAGGTACAGGGCTTTTTTTCCCCCACTGGAATGGAGTTTTGGCACTTTTTACCCCCATGCTACCAATTTGGAAGCCACCTGGATGACTCCAAGCTGCATGTGGCTCTTTAAGGAGCCATTTGCGGCTCCCAATGCTGCCACTGTTCACTCCTCCAGCTTCCTGCCTGCTGCACTGGAAGAGTAGGACTCAATTTAATTGGTTAAGCCTGGAGGGAGGAGGGGGAGCAGTTTGGGGCTGCAGGGGGTGGTAGTGTTTAAGCCTGGAGATGGAAGAGGGATCAGTTTGGGGCTGCAAGGAGGTTAAGCCTGGGGATGGTTTGGGGCTGCAGGGAGTTCCAGCACCGTTTTTTCCCCAAGAGAAAAAGCACTGAGGTTGCATATGTTGAGCTCTCTCAGCCACCTACAACTAGATGTTATTTCTTCCAGTCCTTGTACCACTTCAGCTGCCTTTTTTCATGGACCTTAAAAACCTTTCAGAAACTTCCTCAGACTGTTCTGTGATTCTGCTCTTTGGGGTGGGAGTTTAACCAAGATTTTCCACAATGGGTGCCTGAAGTATGGCTCCTGAATCCATATTTAGGTACCTAAATAAGTGGTTTGATTTTCAGAAGTGGTGAACATCTAGTAACTGCCCCTGAGGTCTTTGGGAGGTGTTGAGTGCTCAGCATGTCTGACAACCAAGTAGCTGATTTAGGCACCTAAATATGGATGGACTTAAGAGGCTCACTTTGGAAAAGCTTGACCCCCCAACTTTCGATGATCTCTGTTGAGCACTTGCCATACTGCTGGATGCAGTGGAAGCAAGAATAGTCATAACTGCTGACATTAAGTGTATATATAGTTAGATTTGCCACTGTTACACTTACTCCCCCCTTTTTCCTATTAACTGTTATGCTCGTTTGTTGCATCTTATCTTAAATTTGATACTAAATTTTAAGCATGTGGCAATTTTCTTGTATATTTGTACAACACCAAGCACAGTGGGGCCCAGATGCTGATTAAAACTGTTGGGTGCTATGCCAAATAAATTCATATTAATAAATGACATCTTGAACTTTTTAAACATAGGTAGTCAAGACATTGGGGTTTGCTACAAACATCCTCTGTGAATGCAAAATTGTTAACTTAGTTTATATAATAATTATGACAAAAATACACTTATCAGAAATTTCTTCCTGATCTTCACCTGTCCCAATGATGAGCATTGATCTTCAAAGTGTAATTTGAAAAGCATGTCAGTGAATCAGTACTCAAGCCACTAATTGCATTATTTATGCAATCAATAATAAATCCCTCAAAGATGTTAAAAATGAATATGTATCATGACTGCTTGGGTTCTTTGGGGAGTTCAAGTCAACAAGAGGAGAATTTCAGGGTATGAAAAAAAGAGACCAAAATCAGGGTTCATAAGAAGGGACACCTCACTTACACAGTGATAAATCAGGAATTCTATGAAATTACACCAATATAAGACCAATAAGTGTTTTCTGTGGGACAGACTCCGATAGCCTTATTGCGCCAATGGTCCCAATGGCATCCCTAGGGTCACTCCTGGAATGTGGTACTATTTCACATGAATAAGGGTGTCAGTGTTGCTCAGATCAGGCATTACTCTGCTTCTCTGGTCTGCACACTCTCAGACAGACAGCTGTATCATCTGTGTGAAGCCCATGGAGCTGCCACTGTAAGCACAGACTTGCTCCTTTTAAAATTAAGTGAGATGTGCGAACCCTTCACAACTACCGAAAGCACTATAATACACAAAGGGAAGGAAAGCCGTTCCACACTTCAAGTATTTAGCAGCTCATTAAAACACAGAGCAAATCAGCTCAGAAATGAGCAAACATGGGAGATGTGTGGTTGTTGGAACGTTCAAAGATGGGCTTTTAGGCAAGGCAACTTAGGCAAGAGTGTTCCGAATGGAGAAAACGTTAAGACGGTGTCACTTAACACTAAGGACCTGATTCTGTGTCAGATAATCCTAGTTATGTTAATGACAGTGGAGGTGTACGGTCACAGACTGGTCTGACTCCCTAGAAGGCCCTGAATATGGAGTTCAGGTTTCTGTGAACCTTTTAATTGTAGAATTCACAAAGCTAGTTTGAACTTTTTAAGCATTGAAGGCTACATGCCAGTCCAAAGTCTCTGAGGTGTCCAACTTGTGCCTGCACAGAGAGTGCTCTTCGGGAGCAAGTTATGGCTACTTGATTCTCTATATGTTCTCAACCCTGGGTTTCAGTTACAGCAGCCTGGGAGCTGCTCTACCATGGTACCATACACCCAGTCTGGATTATTGTAGCTCATCACTCTCTGCAGCAAAGGCTGTAGGGAGAGAGATATAGGAGCCACACCTTCTCTGTACCTGCTAGGTATGCCTCACAGAGGGAGATGTCCCCAGAGACACATGTATGGTCACTCATGTTTTTGTACATTAGCCATGTAAAAGGAGCAGAGCACTGAGATGTTTTAATCCATATTTGTATTTTCCCTAGAAAAATCTCTCCCCTTTTTTCTGTTTCTCCTTGTCAAAGCCTCTCCAAGTGGAACTTTCATTCCATTAACTGTCTGCTCCATGTTTGTCTCTTTATCCCCACTCATCTCCAGTTGGTTCCTTTCCTTCTCTCTCCCCAGCCCCAAAGCAAAACTGCCAAACAACATGCAAGTCAAATATTTGAGCCTATGATGTTCAGCTGATTTCAAATTGGGAAATAGAACTTGTCTTAAAAATGTATTGCTAGTAAATACATATATGTTGAGAATACCCAGAGTAGATATGAGGAGCTGGAATATGCATAAATAATGGACATAAAATTGTGGTTCAATTATTAATAGATTATCACTATCAATAAATAAGTATATAAATCTCATTGACCATAAATTATATCCATTAGATCCTGCTTTCCTCAAGCACATAAATCTATACAGTCTGAGCATACATAATATATTTATGGATTTAAAGGAACTGGTGTAATACTTCTCTTTGAGGAGATAATGCTTTGTTCAATATTTTGTTAAAATGTCTCAAATGAAGCAAATGGGCTACCAGGGTATTATTTATGAAGGCTCAGGAGTGCAACACAAAACAAATAAAATCTCTTTCCAGATCAGAGAACACAAAACCACTAAACTTCAAGCACTGAAGAAAAGTCAGTAAAAAAAAAAAAAAAAAAAAAAAAAAAGCCTTAAATTTTTTTTTGATTAATAAAGTCTTGATGATCTTTGTGACTGATCCTAGGTGATCTCTGAGTATTTTCCTATAAAGAACAAGCATAGAAGCATGATAAAAAACAATCCACCTCTTTAATTGCCTTTATTACAAATGTAGTTTTTAATTTTGTCTTAAATCCAATGGCATCTATGTCTGGCAGCATCCTGCTAAAACTGTCATCTGCCCCCCACCCCCTACAACTTTAAAAGGGCACAGGGTGTGGACATAGATCCCACCTTTGGATCAAATGCTACTTGAACAGATGAGCAGAAGGAAGAGGGCACATCTCAGAAGTTTACACACAATGGAAGAGAAGAACTTATGACCTTCTTCATGATATCTGTAATGACAAGCTACCTTCTGACAAAAGCAGAAAATGCTTGGGTTCTACCCTATCTTAGCACAGTCAGTGCACAATAATTTGGTTGGACAAGAAGCACCCAGAGCTCTTTGAAGAAGGGACCTTGCCTTCTTGTGTTTGTACAAGGCTCAGCACATTTATGGTGCTACTAGAACACAGGTAATAAGGTGGTCATTAACACAATATCTACTGTCAAGGCAAATTATTGCTGGTCTGTGTTGTTAGTTTCGCTTGTTGAGATAGTAGCTTACCATTCAATTCAACTGCAGTGAATGGAAAGACCATCACAAGATTTGGATAGGCTATTTATTATGAGCAGGGTCAGCTGGAAGGCAGTTGTTTTGTGAAAAATGTAAATATTTTGAAACTTATCTTTGTTCTGATCCAGAAGAAAAAATTAGACTTCTTGATGCTTTTCATGAAAGAATACAGGAGCAAGAGGCCCTAGAATAGCTCGGGGACTGGAGCATTAAAGCAAAACGTTTGAGACACAGGTTCAAATTCCCATTTGTCTGGTTCAGAGCAGGAATTTGAACTTGAGTCTCCCACACAAGCAGTTAGGACACTAAGATTAGTCATTTGGTCAATCCCTCTAAGAGGATTCCACTCCTGGACCTGAGAATTTTCATCAGAACACATGTTTCTGCAAAACATTTCAATTTGGACAAAATAAAATTTTTTCCATTTAAAAAACAATACTAAATTTATGACCAGCTCCAGTGACACACCAAATGGTGTTCTCAGTGCATAGTACTATATAAAACAGGAAGTATATTCACCTGTAGCTTGAAGTGCAGCTAATGATATAAAGCCCTACATGAAAAAGCATGTAAAAAATTTCCTGTAGTGTAGCATCACTCTTATTTTCTGCAGTTTGAGCAGTTTCCCCTAGTCTCTTAACATTCTATGGCCACAGTGAATATTATTGGACACTGCTGGGTTTCTGCAGCTGTGACTGTGGATGTCTCTCACTGGAAAATTGCCCAAATGGGATGTGGTAGGCACATAATTGACCATTTAAACTCTGAACCACGTCTGTGTTGTGATAGGAGTATGATGCTGGATTCTGTGAAAGCTTTGCTTGGCTTTTGTCTGCATGGTTATATAAATTCATGAAAAGCAGAGTAATAAAGCAATAGTAGGATAGTTTTCCTCTAGCAGCTAAAAAAGCTTCAAACACATTGGTAAAAGATGACAAAAGAATATCCTTAATAAAAATCTATGCCATTGTGTTTCAGACTATGGGCTCAGTCCTTGACCAACGCAGTTAATCGGAGTTTTGCTATTAATTTGAATGGCTGCAGAATCACACCTTAGACTGTCTATAAGGCCACATTTAAGGACGTTTTGTCTAGCAGCAAAGCTGCTAAATTATTGTATGTTGGCAGCTTGAATCACAAAAAACCCAGTAACCACTTAAGATCCTAATTCCCAGAATCAGTTCCCAATGGGATTTGAAATCAGCTCCACACACTCAGCTGCTCCCGAAATCGGGTAGGTACCTAAATTCATTTGGGGCTTGCATTTTTGCAATAAAAGGTCCCCGGATGCTTATGTTTCTGCCTCTGGGCATGAGCACAGCAGCCCTATACCAGCCATCCCGATACACAAGCCTCAAAGATATGCATGAGCCAAGGGAAGATACAAGTTCCTTCACCCAACTTGTCCAAGGGGCTCAATTCATCCAGCCCTTCAGCCCCAAGCAGCATGCTCCATGAAGGAAGTCCTGAAGGGTTAGATGGGGGAGGCTAGCCCCCACCCCATTCTTTCTTCTAAGGGCCTGCCCCTTCCAGGCTTCCTCATATTACACAGGCCCCAGCAAGTCTATTGGCCACCCTATTCAGAAGACAGATGGTGTAGGTCCCCACTTTGCTAGATAAAGAGAATTGATTTGAAGAAAGATCCATGACTTCTCTGGCGAGTACCCAGACCGTGAAGGCATGGGACATGCTGATGTGGAGCTACCACTCTCCCTTCAGGTAGGTCTGTCAACTGTCCCAAGGCCTGACAATTCAAAAGGGCTCGGGATCTTGGCCAACGACCAGGGTCCTGTGCATTAGTCTCCAAGCAGCGATGAGGACTTCCTGGGTGAGGCACAGTGGACTCCAGCAGTGCTCAGGCTACCTGGGGGAAGTTTGTTCCAGTCCCTTCCCCTTCTGCCCAAGGCTCCGCCCCTTTGGGGTGCAGAGGCCTGCCTTGCCCAAGGTTCTGGCAAGTCTGTCAGCCCCACTGTCTCCAGGTGAAGCTGTTTGCCTATGGGATAACTAATCAAGTCAGTGGAGCACAAACTCCAGATCCTGGATTTACCACCTCTCAGCTGAGTGTCCTAACTACCAAGCTACAACGACACTCTCATACTTGCTTTCTCTCTGTGGCCTGGTGACTTTTGAAATTATTTAGCTATATTGGAATAGCTTCAGCAGGACAGACAGACAGAGACATGTCAGATCATCACAGAGCCCAGAGTTCAAGGCAAGGTTTTTTTTGGTATTTGTTAAACTTCCAATACTTTTCCTTTCTATAGAACTTGTAAGCAAAGGTTTGGGGGTAAAAACATACCACACAGCTCCCAATCGCAGTCCGCTCAAGAGGTTTTGCTAAAAATGAATAAAAAGGAGCTTTGGAAAAACAAACAAAACAAAAAACCCAATACGGCTCTGTGGGTTTTATATAACTGCATGTTCACAAACGCTTCCCCATCCCCAATACACATCAAGCTCTAATGTACAGGTGAAACCCTAGTCCTTTGTTGGGGGACCAGCACAATAACTATGCACAACTTAAATCCCACTGAAACTACAGAGCAGTGAAAGCCTGTTGATGTCCATCAGCCAGTCTGTCCTACCAACTATTTTACAATTTCTTACAGCTGGATTTAAGTAGGATCTAAGTGCTGCACAACACCTTGTGCTGATCCTTTTCCACAGAGGTAAATTTCACCTCAACGATTTTAAAAGTATATAAACAAGGCAGTGCTCTCAGAAAAGCTTTACAATGCCAGCCAGCCCTCAAACAGCCTTCACATGAAGTGTGCTAATATGCTACAAATGGGAACTTTTTATTTTCAAGCTGGAGACAGAATATTAGCAAACCCCCAACCGATCTAATTTAAAATAAGATTAGATGCTTTGCTACAGCTCTCTTCTTGGCTAGCCAGGAATCTTGAACTATGCTGAAACCAAGAAGAAAGGAAGCAAGGTTATATTTGGAAGAAGCCCATCCCATCAGAAACACAAAACTATAGCGTTTTGATACTTGCTAGGTTTTCATTAAGCATTTCTCTTTACTAGAGCATTATTGTCTTGACTAGAAGGTTACAACTGAAAGAAACCTCTCAACTGGTCAACTTGCCAGATTCACTGCATTTATTTTACTCCTCTCTGGGGATACCACAGCTATAACTTGCTGCTTTGCATACTCAGTTGCAGGCATATTAAACCAACTATGTCTATATTAGACATAGAAGTGGACTGCAGATAAAGCAATTGGCACAGCTAAAATTGTGTTAAAAAAAACCCACCAACAAGAAAAATCGACTTATCTAGGCTGGCTTACTTGTCTCTCAAACAGTGGAATGTCAATGGGAGAGTTTCTCCCTTTGACCTTCCTCACTACTCACACCTTGCGAAGAATACATGGATTGACTGTAACCCCTGAGAGCTTGATTTCATATGTGCAAAATCCAACCCCAGAAAATTGACCCCGAGTGGACTGATCTTCAGCAGTAGTTCAGAGAAGCCCAAAATGTCTGCTTTGCATTGCAGGAATAAAACACTAAGCACTCAAAGCGTACGGGGAAACTGTCCTTGATACTGGAATTTGAAGGATAAGGCAAGGCTGTTGATTCCCCATGCAGTTGACATGGGCCTTTTCCAGTTAAAATGGGAGAAAAATTATAAATGAGAAATGAGTGATAAAGACCTTTCTATGTGGTGATCTGAAATATAGCAGTGACCTGCAACAAGAAATTAAATGTCTTTCCTAGAGCAGGACACAAATTTTTTAAAATCCAAATTGACATTTAACCAGCTTCAGTGTCCTAATTTTATTCATTCTCAAAAGTACACGGAAACCAGGAAGGGTTTTCTTTCTTTAAGCCTTAGTGATGTTTAAAGTGAATACAACTTTAGGTATTGATAATTTTTTACCCCAGTGACTATGACGCTACCATGCCAAAACTTACATACATACTTCCAAAATGAGACAGTTTTGGCCACTGAAGTTGTTCCACTTTAAAGAAGAAACAAAGTCCCAGTCAAATCCAATGTCTTTGTGGCCGTGCCAGGAATTCCATAACCAGCATATTGTTTAGATAAATTAAACTTTTATCTTTTCAAATCACATTAGATTACATCTCAGAGCAGCAGATTCATTTGGATGAAACAGCACAATAGGATAGGAAGAGCCTGTAGTCTGGAAAATATAAACTAACAAAATGTGTTGGGGGATGTATATGCAACAAAATAATCCATCTCTGTGAAAGACGGCACTTCTCATGGCTGGTAAACAAGTTGCTCTAGGGGGCAGATGCGAAAACAGATGTCCCACAAATACAAAAGAAATCAGTATGTTTTCTCGTCTTCCCATCAAAGCCTAAAATGATTCAGCACTTATATCAAAAGTGCAAGTTTTCAATTTCAGTCATAACTTGAACAGTGAACCTCAAGGAGTTTCACTAGAGGAGCTAGTAAAGTTCCAGAAACTTATGTGGTATAAATGAGAGATTTCATCAAGAGTCTCCTTAACCATAAACCAATCTGAACTGAAAATTTGTATAAAGCTTCATAGTAGCTTTCAAAAAAGAGGTCCCCAACGAGTTGTTGGAGTTGAGGCACAGAGCTGAACAAAGCCACTGATTCAGCAAAGTCAGCAAACCTTTCAGAGGTGGAGTGCTGAAGTTTGACCTCTGGATACAGCTGCTGATACTCTTTAAAGTCACTAATAATCCTACTTCCAACAGCTTCAATAATAAATAAAGATGCAGAGCTTCACCATGTAGGTAGTGATTGGTTTTTTTTTTTTTTTTTTTTTTTTTAAAAAAGTTTAATGATGGATCTACCTGGCTTCCTGCTGCCTTAAACAACCAGCTTACTTCCTTCACAAAAAGCTCTTCCTCATTTCAAAGCCTGGCACTTTTGGAACATTCCCAAAATGGTTGCTGGGTGTTTGGTGCTAGAAGTGGGTGAAAGTTCAGGGGAGGCAGCAAAGTCAAGAGGTCCTAAAATCTGACCTACAACTGAATCCTGTCCCTGCCACAGACTCCCTACATCCACTGGCCAATCACTGGGCAGCGTTGGGCTCAGGGGCAGAGGTTCAAAGAAGCCTTGGGGAGCTAGGGGCCCCCCCCCCCCCCATCTTCAAATATATTTAGGCACCCAATGTCCCTTGAAACTTCATGGGAGCTAGGCATAGAAGTCCTGCTTTTGAGAACCTCAGACTTGGTCTCTCTCTGCCTCAATTTCCCTGCAAGTAGAAGATAATTGGTTCTCTCACATTCCTTGTTAGGGAGCTATGCCAAATGATGGGTTACTGGTCAGGACCCAATTCAGCAACTCACTGAAACACGTGCTGAACTTCCAGATAATATCCCTGAAGTCAAGGGCACATAAGCAGGTGGTAGAAGTTGAGCCTGTGGTTGAAATGTTCTGCAGAATGGGGCCTCTGTTGCGAGGCTGTGCTTAGGGGCCAGATAGTCATTACAAATCATTACGGGTTTTGTGTGGATTCATGTGTCCCAAGAAGAGTCCACCTTCCCGTTAGGTCAGGCTGCCCTTAAGTACAAAGGCCACTGGAAATAAGGCAGGCTGAGCACACAGAGCCAGGGAGCAACTGGCTTGGGGTGTCTTCTGCATTCTATAAAGCTAATGGCCCCAGTGAATGGGAGCCAGTCAAGGGGAATCTGCCTCAGCTCTCCTGTCTCTAGAGTGCCAGACCAGCAGAGCACCCAGTGCCCTGCAGTGAATCTGAGGAACTTACTGTCCGACAGACATGGAGCAGCCTGAGTGCTGGTCAGAAGCACACTTCCCTTCGCTGCTCAGGATTAAGGCCCTCTGGCAGCCCCCACATCTAGAGCTGCTGTAAGCGCTCTCCCACTTGCAGCAGCTGCTCCTTGGACCTCTTAGCTCCCCTCAAACTCAGTAAGTGGCAGCTCCCATCAGGCTGCCCTGGCATGCTGCACAAACATGCACCCACAGCAGGTCTCCGCAAGCTCCTGGCTGCATGGGGAGGAGGGTCAAGGCTGAGCTCCTACCTCACACGCCAACAAAAATCAGCTTGTGTGCTACCCTTGGCGCATGAGCCAGAGGTTGCCTACCCCGGTGTTAACCGTTTGCTTAAAATTTACGCCAATAGAACTTTTCACATGCAAAGTACGTTGGTGAATCAGCACCTCAATATCTATTTAAAAGGCTTAGAAAAAAAAAAGTCTGTATTTGATCTAATGAGGTAATAGGAGTACAAGGGCTCTTTAAAATGGGCCTGATTGCATTTAGAATCATTCTGAGCAGTATTCTGAATAAAAGTGCCACATCATACGTTTCAATTTACTGGAGTATGCAAGTTAAAAAAAATATGAGAACTTCTCAGTGGCTTTAATATAGTTTATAATGTTCCCTCTAGTCTTTCTATCCATGTGTGGAATAATTGTGTGTGAATATGCACCACCAATACAAACACAAAACCTAGCTGTGAACACTCTGCTAATCATCTGAATCTCTCCTGAGCAGCTGTGCATGCGCACAGCCTATAGGGAATACTGATAGTTTATACATCTTTATAATCATAGTTGCACTCTATCAATTGTGGAACAAAGTCCTTATTATTGTCTCAGTCCTATACACAGTTGTAAGAGGAGGAGGGAATGGGCAGTCCCAGATCTAGAAGGGTTTTTTTTTTTTTTTTTTTTTTTTTTTTTTTAAAATTCACATATGTGAGGATCCTTGGCCTAATCTTTTCCAGGGTGGCATTCCACAGTGGTCCATTTTGTGGAATACCTATCTTGAATACCCATCAACAACAGGTTGGACTTCAATGAAAAAACCAGCTTTATGTAAATAGAGAATTAACACACAATGGCTCCATCTACGCTACCAGAATAAATTCAATTTAATAAAATCAAGTTTATAACTGGGTAGTACAAATTTGATTTTGATAGCCTCACTTCCCACAAAGTCGAGTTAGTGCTCCCACACTAGAATGGCAAAACCATCACCTGTTGCAGCAGTGCACTGTGGGAAACTATCCCATACTTCCCTCACCCCTACATTCTGCACCCCCTCCCCAGGCCCTGCTTCACCCCCACTGCTGGCAGCACTCACACTGCTGCCTGGTTCCTGGGTCCCCCGCAGCTTGAGGGAGCAGGAAAACTGACTAGCACTGTTGTGCCTGGCATGGTGGAGCTGGGAGCCAGGTGCAGCCCTGGTCAGTTTCCCAGCTTCCATAAGTGGTGGGCAGCCAGGAGCAAGGTGCAACAGCATTAGTCAGCTTCTGGAGACTATTAAATTCAATTCGAAGACATGGTGCTTCCACAGTAGCCTTCATTCAAAGTTGACACTACACTCACCTGGTTCCGACGATATCATCATGCTATCGATATTAGTACTACCTAAATGGCGGTAATGGTGTTTACAGTGAAGACTGTCACTTGGTACAATCGAGCCAACGGCCTTAAAATTGGACAGCGTAGGTAGTCAATGTAGATCAACATGCAACTATAATCAAATACAGAGCCTATGGAAGAGAAAGATTTGGCTAATGCAGTTTGTTTGGCAAAGGTTTCATGGGAGCTCTGGTGAGCTCTCGCAGGTTGGCATCCTCCCCAGCATATTAGTGAGTGAGATACACTGAAGGTTTGGACATGTAAGTCCTTATTTAGGCTCCAATGTTTTTCCACACGTAAAGCTGAGAGACCATGGCTGTCAGTCATGGGGGGTCAAGCCTGCAACTTTAAAGGCTAAAGTCGTGTGCCTCTGCCACATCAACTAAAAGTCAGTGGCCTCTTAGCTAAGGCTGTAGAGTAGACTTCGCTCTCCCTTGTCAGTGGTCTCTGCTTCTGGGCTACGTACAAAATTCTTGCCACATCTTACAGCTACCTACACTGATGCTGCAACTAAGGTTTCAGAATAAAAATGCCATCAGTTCCTATGTTTCTTCCTCTGGGCACATGCATGACTGCTTCATGTTAGGTATTCAGATGCCCATCTCTCACCTAGTCCTAAGAGTGAGCCATCAATGAGGAAGAAAGCCAGACATTTGTTTACCTAAATCACAGGCAGGCTCCTAACCACTAGACTACAGAGTCATTCTTCCTCTCTTTCTGGCCCAATGATTATTTAACCACAGTGGAACAGAATTTGAGAGAGAAAGAACAATTCCATCATGATTAGAGCATACAGCTAGGAGGTGGGAGACACAGGGTCCAGTCATTTATCCACTGTGAACCAAGGTCTACAAGAGAGACTGCAGGAGCCCCACATCAGTATATACCATCGCTCACAGGTTAGGGTACTCCTGAATAGTGTTCCCTGTTAGCTAAGAACTTGTGTGGCCACCCAGGAGAGATTTGCATGCTACCCAGATGAATAGCAGAGCACCCACAGCCATCCACATGTGCTTGTATTAATGGTGCATGTACACACATACCTCAGTGCACATAAAGTTATTCTGCCCATGGATGTTAAAAAATAGAGGTAACTTCTTGAGAGAAGCGGTTTGGGCAGGGGAGGGACTACACATGCATCTCTTGCCTCCCAGGCAAATGCTGGGATTTTTACATGGCACAAAGCAGAAGCCTTTTTCCTGGCAAGGGAACACAAAGGTGACCAAGCCACCCAATTCCAGGAGAGAGGTTCCTGGTTGTGGATCACTAAAAAAAAAAGTTAGACGCTCCCACAAGATGAGTGGGGCTTCGCACACTTCCAACATTGGCATGTCCCGCAGGTCAAAAAAAAAAGTGGTCCTCAGCCAGGGGTCTCCTACAAGGTACACTAGCTCGTTTGCCTAGGTTTACAACAGGCTACATAAAAAAGCACTTGCAAAGTCAGCATAAAATAAAATTTCATAAAATGAAATGTTTATACTGCTCTATATACTATGCTCTGAAATGTAAGTATAATACCTATGCACCAATTGACCTATTTTAATTGTTTGATAAAGATGAGAAAAGCAGCAATTTTTCTGTACTAGTGTGCTGTGACATTTTTGTGCTTGTATGTCTGATTTTGTAAGCAAGTAATTTTCAATGAGGTGAAATTGTGGGGTATGATTCAAAAGGGGTACAGGAGTCTGGAAAGGTTGAGAACTGCTAGGTTAGAAGACTTCTGGCTGAGAATGCTGGCTTTTGAGGGTCGCATCTCTCCTCTCTCACTATTTATTTTACAGGGAGCCTAGAAACTCGAGAATAGCTTGTGGCTCAGTGTTGTTTTTGTAGGTTCCTAAAAGTTAGATGTTATGCCAAACGTCACAGCATCCAAGTCCCTTTGTAGGCCTAGCTGCCTCTCCACGTACTAGAGGTGATGATGTTAAGCAAATGTCTAGTCTATGCAAGGTTTCTTCCCCATGGGAAGCAATGCAAGTTATTATAATCTCAAGGCTAGAGACTTGATCTGGAGAGGCCAGCAGGAGCTGATGAGGGGACATTAGTTTTTTTTTTTTTTTTTTTAAATGGAATTTCCTCTATGCTTACACAGGTTAAGTAGGTTCTTTTAAGATTTTGGCCATTCATAAAACGAGTTGGTCCTCACTTTGCCCTCATTCTGAAGTACTTCCTGTGCTGATGAGTGAAATATTTTCTCCGTTTAACATCTGAAGTTAGCGAGCCACCACAATTATGATTTCGTTATTTTTTCAGCAAAATAATGCAACACCTTTAATAACGCATTTCTTTTTTAAAAGCCATGCAACACTCAGCCTCATACAGCAAGTAAGAATACCACCAACCTCCTGTTTAAAATATTACTGCCTCTATGTTAAAGAACATTTCAAGAAATTAAACTACAGTTTTAATGAACAAAAAGGATAATTTTTTTTTTTTTTTTCCCCCCACATGAAGAATGCTCTCAATGTTTCAGCAAAACTATTAGGATGCATAAGGCATGATGGGCAACACAGAAATCCTCATTATGTAAGTCAACAACACAGTCTCATTTGGTATACTGAATTTATAATTTTAAGGACAACATTGAAGAGTGAGAGCATGGTTAGAAAGAGACAATGAAGGTGGTTAGCAACATGGAAAGTCTCTTATTTTTTTAAGAAACAAAACCCTGAATAAATTGGGATAGTTTATTTTAGAAAGAATCCAAAGTAGAGGGCCATAATAAGAGTACACAAACTAGTGAATGGTCTAGATAAGGCAGAGAATTTGTTTTCTTGCGTCTCATGACAGGATGTTCAGTGACACTAAAATATGGACAATTCACAGCAGATAAAAGGAAACACTTTTTCACACATTGCAATATTAGTCTGTGGCAAGAATTTACTAAGATTCAAAGAGGGTCTAGGCATTTATCTGGGTGATGAGAATATCCAGAGTTGTAACAGTTAATGATAAAATATTTTGGAAGGCACCTTAAACCTCAGGCTTTACATCAAATCTCTAGTATGAGAAATCAGAACATAGCTAACATCCCACATCTGCCTACTGCAGGTTCTTACACCTTCCTCGGAAAACTTATGCTACTAGTCAACATCAGAGATGGAATGATGGATTAGAGGGATCTCAGGAATGATCCTGTAAGACAGCTGTGTCCCTATACATAATGAGTATATCTACAATATGAAATTGGATGAAATTTGTTAAGATTGATTTTCTAGAACCTGATCTTACAAAGTCAAGTGTGCATGTCCACACTGGCACATAAAGTTGATAGAATGTGTGTCCCTGTAAGCATTGCTTGTGTCAACTAAGTCCCACAGTTCCTGCTGCCCTGTTGCATTGTGGGTTTCTGTCCTTGTGTCTGATGGGGCAGAAATGTGCCACGGGTGGTTGTGGATGTGGGTTATCAGCATCCCGTAGTGCACTCCTCTCCTGCAATTCCCATTGGAAAGCAATGGCAAACAAGTGTTTTCATGCCCTTTTCCATATCTGCACAGACACCATTACAACGCCAGCACAGAACCTGTACAGCTTAAAAGAGTTGTGACGAGTATTGCAAGCACTTCACACGCGGCGTCATGATGTGTGCAGACCCCAAACAACTGAGAGTGATGAAGACTCAGAGGAAGACACAGACAAACATGAACGTGAGACACTGGAGAGGAGGAATGGGGAGATGCTGGCTGCCCTCAATGCTTTGTACACAGTGGAGTGCCAGTCCGAATGCTACGAAACAAGCTCAGACTGGTGGGATCGCATTGTTCTGAGGATATGGGATGAGCAGCCATGGCTGCAAAACTTCCACCTGTGTAAGGCCACTTACATGGAACATTGTGAATGGCTTTCCTATGCCCTGCAGTGGTGGTTCAGAAGCATGTGGGCAACAGCAGACTGCCATCGGTTAGTGGGCAATCAGTTTAAAAGGGGCAAATCTACAATTGGGGCTGCCGTCATCCTGGTAGTCAGGGCAATTGATACCTGTCTGCTATAAGAGACAGCGACTCTGGGAAACATGCAGGACATAGTGGACAGTTTTGCTGTGATGAGGTTCCCTAACTGCAGCAGGATGGAATGTATATCCCTAAGGTGGCACCCGACCTCCTTGCCACAGAGTACATAAGCTGCAAGGTGTACTTCTCTATGGTGTTGCAGGCCGTGGTGAATCTCAAGAGTCGTTTCAGCTATACCAGTGTGGTATGCTTAGGAAAGGTGCATGACTTGCACATCTTTAGGAACTCTGGTCTGTTTAGAAAGCTGAAGAACGGGACTTTCTTCCCAGACCAGAAAATCACCATTGGAGACAAGGAGATACCCATAGTGATTCTGGGTGGTCCATCTTACCTTTTGATCCCTTGGCTCATGAAGCCATAAACAGGCAGCCTGGACTGCAGCAAGGAGCAGTTCAACTACAGGCTAAACAAGTGCAGAACAATAGTAGAAAGTACATTTGCCCATTTGAAAGTCGGGTGCAAGAGCATCCTGACACAGACTTCAGCAAAAGACAACATTTCCCTCATGGTGGCAGCTTGCTCTGTGCTTCATAGTTCATGTGACAGTAAAGGGGGAAATTTCATGCCAGGCTGGAGGGCAAACACAGATCACCTGGCCAGTAATTATGAGCTGCCAGATACTAGGGCAATAAAGAGAGCACAGCAAGTGGCTCTGTTAATCAGGGAGGCTTTGAAAAAAATAGCTTTATGCATGACCAGACAGACAGTGACATTACAGTCATGTCTGTTGTTCTTAAGGAGGTCCCCACAAATGATGTGTACTTGTCTGTAAAGCCTGTAAACCAACCTCCCATGCAACATAAGCAATAAAGATTTTTTTTTTTTTTTAAAAAACAAACAAACAAACACAAACCCTCAATTATTATTCACAGGACACTAAGGAATTCATGGCAGGGGCTTGGGAGTGGGTAAGCAAGGCCATATTGCCACCACAATGGGGGAAAATGTCAGCCTTCTGCTCTCAGAAGCATGCCCTAGGAGTGGAATGCAAGGCTGCCCTTGACTTTCGCCACCACATTCTTGGTTGCCGAAGTTAGGGAAAATGGTGAGGAGGACATGTGGTTCATCATGGGCAGCAATGGGGCTCCGTGCGCCTGTACTAAGAACTGCAGGAGTTCCTCCTCCAATGTGGTTCTCCTCCATCCATTTAACTGTGTCTTCTCCATGCAGGTGGCCTACATGTGCTCTGTGAATATATCTGCCCACATTAGTTTTTTTCCCCCCACTGTAGCTGGTGACCACATGGTTCCTCTCCACCACAAGCTGGGGGAAGGAAAGCAGGTGACACAGGTTTGGTGGAGCAGCTTACACTTTCTTTTCTGTGGCTGTGGGCCTGGATCTCTTGGTTGTCATGTGGTCCCCTCTACTCCTTGGCAGGGACAGTGAAATTTTACTTTCTTCCAGCAGCCCAAGGAGAGTAGAGGGGGTGATCCAGGCACAGTGGATCAGTGTGCGCTATTATATAGTAGCTTAATGCTCCTTCCCCTGCTTCGTCTAGGTTGCAAAAAGAGATACTAGTCTCCTCAGACTAAAATATTGGCAAAGAACAGGTGCTGACTGAATGTGGGCACAAGACCAGTCCATATGCTGCACTGCTTAGTGGTGCCATGAGGCCAGATTATTTACTGGTGGCTTGGCATGGAAAGGATGTCCTCTCAAGGTGGTCAGAATAAGGCAGGCCTCCCCAAAAACCTTGTGAGAAGAATTAAAGAGTACCTGTCTCAGAGCTTTATAGAGATGTGCAGGGATGGCTGGGGCTTCATCCCCAGACACATTAACAAGTGAGCCCTGAAGTCATGGGGAGCCAGAAGGAGCCAGGGGGCAGCTGGCAGGTAGCCAGAGGAGTGGCATGGAATGGTGGGAAGCAGGCGGGGAGCTGCGTAGAGCCGGAAGGGAGTCACGGCCACAGGCAGGGAGCCAGTGGAGAGCTGGCAGGGAGAGGTACGGAGCTGTTGGAAACTGGTGGGGAGCTGGCTTCTCTTTTTCTATTTAAATTTACATTCTATTTCTATTTATTGTTTTTGTGGGTTCTAGGTACATTACATGTACCACATGTGTGAACTGCATGTGTTGGGAATGTATCTCAATCTAACTACATTATTCCTTTTGGACAATTTCCCTGTATAAGTCATTTCACTAGAAATTGCATTATTTAGGAACGTAACCTGGACTTACAATCCCCTGTAAAGCGTGAGGAAGTAGAATATGTAAAAAGTTTGTAAATGTCCTGGAGTAAACATATCACAGTACAAATCATTGTGTGCATGCACTGTTCTTAAAACAGGGATTACAAGAAGCGCGGGTTGAGATTATTTATTAAGGACCTTTTTGTATTTACATGCATTGTGGCTCTTGAATTAGATTTTTACCAAATTTAAAAATAAAAAAAAGGCTCTTCTTGCTAATTTGGTTGCTGACCCCAAACTAGGACAATGAATAATTTGGCAAAACATTTTCTATTTTCTAAATGGCCAAGTTTTGATTTATTTTGAGTGCAGATACTTAATGTGGATTGCGTAGAAACCTTTGGACTCATTAAAATGGAGACTTGTATTCCGCCATTCCATATCTCAGCTTCAGTCTGATGGGTTCTCATATATTACACTGCCTAACACACAGCCATCTATAATTCACTATGCAGTTACCATAAACATAGTTTTAGCATTTCTGATGTCTGTGAGTAATTGAAAATACACACTGACAATAATAAATCACAGCTGGGGAGACTCTCTCCTTCCTAAATCCACATGATGAGTTTATCGCTGTCTACTGAGAAGTGGCAGATAAAGAGTGAAAACCCGAGTGTTTATCATAGTGTCGGCAAAGACAGGGACAGATGGAAAACATACTTCTTGGCCTTTGTTATTAGTGCATTCACTATTTGTTTATAGTCTGTGGTTAGAGCACCACATGTCTGAGAGGTACTTTTATATTTTTATAAAACATAGACAAATCTAGGGAAAGTGTTTAATTGGTTCAGAGGAGCGCCTCTTGGGGCGGGGGAGGGGGCGGGATCTACCTCAGGACTATTCTAGCACTATGCCTAATGATTGCAGGCAAAGAACAATCTCCAGTCATGCATCAGGGCCCCATTGTGCTGGAGGCAGTATAAACTCTCAATAAAGAGAAAGATCACAATTTCCAAAAAAAGAGTTTACAATGTAGGCAGACAGGCTCCCACAGGACTCAGTGGGGTGTTGTTTTCAGCCAGCAACTGCATGGATGTTGGACCCCATCACTGGGTTCAGATATATCTAGGGGCAGGGGCACTTGAGCATGACCATCAGCACTGGTGACTTCCACTCTTGGTCCAGGTTGCCTCCTGTCCCAAAGCCTGTAAATCCTCTTTCCCACTGTTCAATGCTGATTCCATCAACATTTGACTTATACTGTGTCACATGAAGCTTTCCTTTTAGCACCAAGCTGTACATTGAAGGGAAAAATTTCTTCTTTTAAAAATATGCAGTTTGGCATAGTGAGGCTAAAATGCCGGATCTAGGCTGCCTGTGATATACTGTGTACAGTATGAAGAATGACATTTATTGTCTTGGTGAGCCTTAAAAAAAAAGAATGCGTAACATATGTAACCTGCTGAAATGCCTGAACTCCACTTCCATTCACAATGCAAAGAGGGGTGCAAATGCACCCCAAAGCAATCTCTAGAAAACCCATATTATACATCAGGCTATAGGATCCTCTCCATTAGTAAATGCCATTTCATTTGAAACAAACCAAACCAAAGCTCCACCTTTATGGTAATTTTCTCTAAAATGGGACTCAGCTCCCCAGAGAGAAAGCACAGTCAGAATTTTGGGATAGGCAGGGTCCGAATATGGAGATCTACAACACACAAGAGCTCACACTGTCAAGGAATGCTCCTGGGCTGTGGGCTGCAAAATCTTTACTGCTTTCACCTGGATAATGCTTTCCCCTTCCTACCAGCAGGGAACCAGAAGTGTGTCTCTGTACCTTCATACTGATGTTTTAAAAGTTTCCTAATGGGTCTGCTTTACTTCTGTACTTATATAGTATATCTGACAGGTGTATATGGAACAGAAAGCACAGTATTGGGATGTTACTGTCTATTTTACTCTGACCTGCATTCAGCTTCCCAGTGTGAGTTTTCATGTCTCTAACCTTCTCAGCACTTTCCCTCCTGACGTGCTTCTATTAATGTAAAAGATAGACAGCTACACCTCTAGGAATGCAAAAGCTCTCATGTCTATTATACTGTTAGGATAAAACAGACTTTACTGGTAGAATGAACAGCATGAACCAAGCCAAAGGCAGAGGACAGCACTCAGTGCCTTGCAGTTAGGTCACTGGTAGGCCTGGAACCTGTGAGAGACTGCTCCAAAAGATTCCAATGTCTAAGCATATAATTTTATTTCTTTTTAGTGTTTTGAATTGAAGCCCTGAGCCCAGAGCACCTACTCAGACCTGTTGATCAATATTCTCCAGGTAGGGCTACCTTTAACGATCACTTGCAAGTTTTAACTGGTGCAGAATGTCCAGACTTCCACAGAGACAAACCTCGCGGAGCTAGCCACACCACCACTTGCATTAGAGAACCTATTTATCTGAAATGGCGAGTCACATTGTTCAGATAAAGGCTGTGACATTATGTGCAGAAAGCAAAAGCAGAGCAAGTTCTTGCCCTGCTTGTGTGCTTTCAGCAATTCCTAAGGCCTAACCCTAGTATTACCAGATGCTCAGGTTTTTACTAATCTGAGATATTACATCTGCATTCCATGGTTTTTATAAGAAGCGCTACAGTTGTGAATCCATTAAGTGTCTCCTGAAGCGATGATGGACTCTGGAGATTATCATTCATCCTTCCTTCAAAACATGATGGAACCTCCCTAGCAGCCACATAACACTGGAGAGGATCCAAGATCATCTCATATGCCTTAATCTGAGCACGGTTTTTGGGAATGGGGCGTGGAGAGGGACAGCTTTCTCCATGAACTCTGAGTTCTTCCCCTTCGGGTGTTTCCTGTTCCCCAGAACGTGTGTAAAGACCGACAGTGGCAGCATGCGACGTATTTAGTTATACGCCTGTCTCCTGGAAGGTAAAAAACTCCTTGTAAAGACTTGGCCATATGCCTAGGAAACTCGATCCCCATACTTTAGACTTGATTCTCTTCTCAGTACAGTAGTCCCTTGAGTTATGTGGGGGTTGTGCGTTCCCATGCACTCTCGCATAACTTGAATTTTGCTTAAGTTGAGGTGGCGGGGGGGACGTTCTTTTCCCCAGCATAATGCACCATCTGCAGCTGGTGAAGCAGCAGGAGCATCTGGAGCTCCTTTTGAAAGCTAAGTCCTGGGGTTGGAGGGGGGCAGCTGGGGAGGGTTAAGTTTGGCAGTGGGAGGGGGCAGAGGGGCCAAGCCTGGGGTGGGTTCGGGCTTTGAGTGGGGAGCAGGTGGAGATGAGCCAGAGCTGCGTGGCCCTGTAGGGGGTGAGCTGGAGCCACGCAGGGCCAGGCAGAAGGGTTGAGCCAGGGCTGGGGAGCAGGATTTTCAGGGATTACCGTAATATGATGGGGTTTCTGGGCACCGCTAAGGAAAAACAATCCAGGGTATCTTTGCTTAAAACAGGGCCACATAGGCCATGCCTATCCAGAACTGTACTCCCAGGAGCTCCGTGCTAATGAGTAGCCATTTGCAACTGCGAGACTGCTCATTAGCACAGCTGTGTGAGATTTTGCTCTCAGCAGAGGGGGCTGCCAGCAGTAAAGAGGCCATGTAGACTCCCCCAGATCCCAACCCAGGGATAAGGAACTGGCCGCAGAGGGGGTGTTTAGCCAGCAGAGGCATGTCCACACAGCCTCTTTCCTGCTGCCAGCAAAATCTCACACAATTATGCTATTGAGCAGCCATTTGCAGTTGAGAGATTGCTCATTAGCATGGCGCTGCTGGGAGTACAGCTCCACATAGACTAGGCCTTACAGCCCCAGCCTGGGGCTATCCTTCTCACTAAGGCAAATCCAACCAGCCGAAAAGTACCTCTGCCAGTCCCACTGGCCAGCCAGAAGCCACACAAGCAAACCCACAGATTTCCCAGCTACTTCATAATGCCCAGTCCAACAGCCCCCCTAACTTGGGTGAGAGGTTCTTAAAACGTATTTCACCAACACCACACAGATTCTTCCAGGCTCCAAAGGGTCCAGCCACCATCCCAAGTCAATACTTGGATCTTACCCAAAAAGCGCTCTGAATGCCAATCCTTTAGAATCTAAAATCTAAAGGTTTATTAACAAAGAAAGAACAGGGTGGGAGAGAAATTGTTAACATGTTATGTTACTGACCTCAATTACAGCTATTGATGTAGGCCAGAGATGTTATATGTGGATTCTTGAAAGTCTTTGCAAGCATCCTTTGGGGCCCCCTAGTCCAGGCAGGCTTAAATCGTGAGGACTGAAAGAACCACCAAGATACACCCTGCCAGAGCCCCTCAGTCTTTTTTTTTTTCCTCTGCAGAGGGAAAATTCCTTTTTTCTCCCATAGGTCTTGGCTTATCACCCGACTAGGTGGGTTACTGGGGCCTGTTGCCATTCATCGCAGCCCAGGAGGAAAGTCCCACATTCCTGATTATATATATATATATATATATATATATATATATATATATATATATATATATATATAGGATGTCTGGGAATCTGTTCCTTTGTCTCAGTCCACCATCCTGGATGATGTTGTGATCACACTCATTAAAACCATACCTAGTACAGCTATAGAGCCAATGTCTACAACTTGGCATACAAACATGGCACTCACAAACAAGCAACACAGATAGATTCAGGGAATTACCAGCTTTCATCAGACACCTTAGTCTACCTAGCACAAGATTTGGCACCAATTACATACAATGGTAACATACCAGCTTCTAATTTCAATTTTAAATCCAGTAATGTCAAAACTACATATTAGCAAAATGTAATTCTCCTTTCCAAAATGCACCTGGGCCGGCTCCAATTATTCAGCCAATCACGTGTTTCTGTCCAGGGACTGGAAGGCCTAATCTTTATAACCTGAGGGAGCACCAGAACTAACAAAAGGGGCCCCCAGCCTGTGCAGGAACACTTTAGAGAAGGGAAAAGGATTAAACAAAAAAAACCAAAAACCAGCAATTGCTCAGTCCTAGAGGACATTTACAAGAACACTTTCACATCTTCTTAGCACAATTACCTTATGTTTGAAGACCCAAGACTGAAAAATACTTGGGTTCCTTTATTACTTAGGGGGAAGATAAGCTAGATAGATATTTGGCACTATTATTTTATGTTATATGTACGTTCATAGATCTTAGGGCATCATTTCAGAAAAAGGTGTGTTGGCAGGGGGAAAGGGAGGGACAGAGTTTGCTTTCCTAATAACTGCATCAGAAGTCTGGTGGTAGGGAAAGGGAAGAACCAAGGGATGGGCAGCAAGTTTCCCCTTGCTGCTTAGAACACTGACAGCTGTAAGGTTGTTGATTCTCTTTCGTCATAGAATCCGTGGCTGGAAGGGACCTCAGGAGGTCATTGAGTCCAGCCCCACTGCCCAAAGCAGGATCAACCATAACTAAATCATCCCAGCCAAGACTTTATCAAGTCAGGACTTAAACTTCTAGGAATGGTCTTTCCATCACCTCCCTCAGTAACACATTCCAGTGCTTCACCACACCTGGTGAAATAGTTTTTCCTAATATCAACCTACACCTCTGTCTAACTTTAGACCATTGCTCCTTATCCTGCCATCCATCACTACTGAGAACAGCCTCTCTCCTTCCTCTTTAGAGCCCCTCTTCAGGAAGTTGAAGGCTGCTATCAAATCACCCCTCACTCGTTTCTTCTGCAAACTAAATAAGCCCATATCCCTCAGCCTCTCTTTGTAGGTGGTGTGCTCCAGCCTCCTAGCCATTGTTGCCCTCTGCTGTACCGTCTCCAATGCATCCACATGCTTTCTACACTGGGTGAGTGGGGGGGGGGGGGGGGAGAAATGGGCAGAACTGGAAGCAATACTCCAGATGTGGCCTCACCAATGCTTAATAGAGGGAACACCACATTCTTTAGATCCGCTGGAAATGTTTCTCCCAATGCACCCAGATATACTATTAGCCTTCTTGGCTTCAAGGGCACACTGTTGACTCATATCCAGCCTCTCCTCCACTCTAATCCTCAGGTCTTTTTCTGCTGTAGTGCTACTTAGACAGTCATTCCCCATCCTGTAAAAAATGCTTGGGATTCTTCCATCCCGAGTCCAAGACTTTGCACTTGTCCTTGTTGAGCCTCATCAGATTTCTTTTGTCCCAATCCTCCAGTTTGTCTAGGTCACTCCAGACCCTACCTCTACCCCTAGCTTAGCATCATCCACGAATTTGCTAAGGGTGCAAGCTATTCCCTCATCCATGTCATTAAGACAGATGTTCAGCAATACTTACCCTAGAACCGATTCTTAGGGCACTCCATTTGAAACTGACCACCAACCAGCCAGAACCGTTGATCACTACCCATTGGGCCTGATCCTCTATGCATCTTTTTATCCACTTTACAGTCCATATATCTAATGCATACTTCCTCAACTTGAAGGCAAGACTATTTGAGAGACTGTATCAATGGCTTTGCTAAAGTCCAGGTATATCACATCCATCACTTTTCTCATATCCATAGAGCCCGTTATTTCACCAAAGAAGGCAGTCAGGTTGGTCAGGCATGATTTGCCTTTGGTGAATCCATGTTGACTATTCCTGATCACTTTCCCCTATCCATGTTTAGATTGTAACTTCAACGTACCTTTTTGTGACATATGGAAAGTGCTTAGTGCACTAGAGAATGCCACCAGAAATAGCATCCCAAGTAGCTGAGTATCTTCATGTATGTGCAGGTGTGAAGTGTTAGTTGTGGAGAAATCCTTGTCTGTTTCATTACTTACCCAAGTGCCAGGGAAGCATAGGGAACTGCTAAATATTGCTCCCATTGAACAGAACAACACTGCATAGTATTACAAACACCTCCCATGCAAATGAATAAAATCCCCTGAACTTCATTGCACGTCATTGTTATTCACCACTTCCAATAAGGCTGCAGTCATTTTGTGTGTACATGTGCACAAAAATAAGTCCAAGTATGCTTCTCCATCGGTATATTAACCGAGTTACAGCCAGGGAATGATCGGGTCTGGTATTTCACGGAGCCCCCTTTTACAGCTATGATTTCTCCACCCAACAGATAACCCTATTTTACACCATACGTTAGCAAACATAGTAGAGTCAAACAAGGTCTGCTACAAAATGGGCAGGAAAAGACAGTTATTTATGTTTTTTGACTATTGGAAAGTACTCTCATTCTCTGATGACAGAGCCACAAATACCAGAAGTTGGGGGAAAAAGGAAAATAAGGCCATCTGTGCTGCTCTTCAGTGCCATGCTTCCCCAGGTGTGCTGAACACTGATGCTGCATATCTGAGGACCTAGCACTGAGTTTGTATTGTTTGAGTCACTGGGTCGCACGAAATTTCAAACCTGACAGGAACACTTTTACAGGGTACCCCTGTTGTTTTAGGAAATTGAGCAGCGGCTAAGATATTCTCCCAGCTTGCTAATACAGTATTTTACTTTGGGGAAGATCTCTCTGTATTAATGTAACAAGCCAGCGTGATGTAGATAGCTGTTTTAAATAAAATTCATACTGAGCTACTATGCTGGTAACATAGACTCACTTAGGTGTCCATTAATCATTGTTAAAATTATAATGAAATAACTGTGGAAGTACACAGGATAACCACAGAAATACCACACATTCATTAGGGTAAGTGCCACTTATAACAAATAAAAATGAATTAATAATGTTGGAACACTTAAATAGACAGGCACTTCAATACTGAAATATTCAGCCTATTTTTTCCTTAATGTTGTTCACAAATTATGTTGAGAAATTCTGCCAAATTCAGTTCTGGAGTAAGAGACTGCATACCCACTTCCAGTTGAGCTGCTCCCTCTTAAACCACATCTAAATTTGGCTTTATGTTTGGAAAGCTCTCCAGCTGTAATAAAACCCATATTTTAAGGATTAAACACATTTGTTTGACATGAGCAATGTGACAGAGATGCATATTATGCTTTATTATCAGAGTCAGATCTCATACTAAATAGACACAAATGGCAAAAGACATGGACTATCCCCCCCACCTCAAATCAAGTTTTAAGTTTGCCTCTATTTTAAATCTTTCTCCAAAATGTCATTATTTCATTTCCAGCTAGCCTTTCCATCTGGTGTAGTTTTGTCCTCTACACATTTAAAAAAAAAAAGAGCAGCGCGCACACAGGTCAGAAAATCTAACCCAATATATCCGATTATTTACAAATCTTCAATTTCTTTCGTTACTATTATAAAGATTGGATCAATACACATTTAACCTGGTTCCATTTTTAAATGGAATTGGCCACAGTAATCCAGTTCTTTTGAAATGTAATTAAATGCCAGGACTGGATTTAATTATGTTCATTTTCATGCAGAGATGATATAAGATTTGGGTGTGAATCCATTCTTCGTGCTTCCTTGAATATTATGTGGAAATCACTTTTTAACTCTTAGTGGTACCATTAGGGGGTTCCAAAACTTAATTAGATCTTTATGGTTTGAGAGAAACTAAGCAGGCCTGATTAAGCAATTTCTTTTGCTGGGATAGTTTCCAAATCCAGGTCCTTATCTTACAGGCCTCAGTCCTGCAAAAGTACTGTTTGTTGGAGCGTCTAAGGCATTTTTCCATGTATTAAATAAATTACTGAAAATATGATCACCTTATCTCTTTCCCATCCCATACATACTGTGGAAGTTCCATAGCACTAAGTCACTGTTGGAATGTATTATAGCAACTAAATTGGTGATGCTACAACAAAAGTCTGTATAGCTTTGATGTTTCACCCCGCAGATTGCTGAGATAAAGCACATGCTTGGCAATTTTCCATGTCTTACAATTGACACAAATATGCACATCAACAAGATTGGATGGATTTTGTAGATTTTTAATTAAAAGAATCTTTAAGAATACAATAATTCAAGTCATGCCTCTTCTTAACTTGGACTAGACCTCCAGCACCAAACTTTCCAGTTTTCTGTTTGATTTAAGTCAGTCATGTGACTTGTCACTTTCATGCACAAGTGACAGAACACAAAATAAAGTCTATGCAAGAGATTGCACAAAAGGAGGCCAACATGAAGTCTTTTGAAAAACTAACCCAGTAACCTGCATGGAGTAATTTAAGTCTCTTGATCAACAGATTCATTTCTTCTGAAGCTGAAGTCTGTCTTATTTCTGCAGTTTGTCAAAGCTATGTTTTACTATATGGATAATTAGTGTTAAATAAACTACAAAAAGATCTCCAGTATAGAGAAATAGCTTGGACTCCAAAATGGGTGCAGCCTGTTGGCAAAACCAGGAATGGTTTTATTTTCAATGTATTGAATCCATTTATTTATCAGTTTATTATTCAGTCATAGGCCTGAAGCTCTTATGCAAGGCAGGCAGAGTATGAATTTTTTAAGTGAAAGCCTTCTACAAGCTAAAGTAAGTATTGAGTTCATGTGAATTCTACAACCTTAAAATGTTGGCAAAAGATTCAACAATAAAAAGAAACAAACAAACAATCTGGACTTGAAAGAGCACTGAGCTTAATTAGCTCAATTAAAAGGCATGGAGGCATTAATAGGAGGGTCAAGACACATTTTCCCAGATGCCTGATATCAGTACAAGTGCCCAGTACATACCTAGGCAATATTTCAAGGCTGACATTCTCCCTCCTGCAGAAAACCAGCACACAAGTCCACTGCTTTAAGATTTATTTGAAACATAGGACTTTGTACTTGCTGTTTTTCCAGGGATTCACCCCTGGTGCTTTACGTAGTGCCATAGTGCAATTAAATGGTACACAGCACATTTTATTCTGTCACATTTGTTTTCATTACAGGCATGAAAGTGATCAAGGCAGAATTGGACAACTGTACTTAATACCAGAGTTATATGTTTACATGCCATTAGAGAATCCATTAACAAAGATGGCCGTCTCTTTTTGCTTGCCATGCCTATTCATCCAGCTCCACCCTTGTCCCATTCAAATTGCTCCCAATTGCCTTGCTCCTTTTACAGCACTGCTTACCAGAAACAAGGGCTCTCAGGAAGGAAACCAAAACCAAGCCAACAAACAGCCCAAAAAACAGAAAAGACTGAAATTAGCAAGAAAAGTGGCTGCCATGACAATGATCTGTTACATTAAAGTAAGAGCATGCATAGGCTAAGTTTATTCCTGCAAAGAAATGGATATAAAAGGAGGTAAATATGGCCCATTTTCCTCTCATCATTTCCTTAGGAGTTTCCAAGTCACTTGTTCAATCACAGTATCCATAGCTCAATATCAATATACAAAGCATCATAAAAGTCATCATCTTCCTTGTACACCCCTTCCAGTTCTATTGTCTCTGCTTTTGTACTTCATTGGTTAGTAAGAAGAATATTGAAAGTTTAAAAACAAAACAAAACAAAACATGCTTTTCCCCCCTACATGGGGATTCTCACCTTTACCCCCCATTTGCAAACCCAAAATACAGAAATACCTCAAATCTGTTCTTTCACAGATCTCTTTCCAAGTCCACTGTACATTTCATGTGAGACTTTCACGACAGGATCAAACAGACAAGAACATTCAGTGCTGTGGTCAGTATTCTCTTCAACTTACCCTTCCAAAGCATGCAGATGGACTTAGTGCAGCTGAGCTGGCCCAGACAGATATAAGCCTCACAGGTGAATTAAGAATTCTAGATTGCATTACAAATGTTAGCAATGAGGGTTGGATTGACAGAGTTCAAACAAATTGATGGCAGAGAATTTGTAGGCTTTTTTGGGTTCATGTTAAGGCCTGCAGTTTGCTCTCAAACAGAAATCATCACAGGTGTAACTCCTCTGGAGCCAATGAATTTACAAGAGGGGTTAGGTTAGCCCAATATGATGCCTTCCGGCAATCCCCTATTATACAATAGAAGCATTTTTCTCAATTTAGGTTTTGTAAGGTATTAAAACATCTAAAATATTGGATGTTAACAAGATAGTTTTTCCACTTGCCTGTTTACAGTGCAAGACAAAACACACTCCACTTGAGCATTTCTGTTTTACTGAGTTAACTGGCTATTATAAAATGCTTGAATTGATAGATCCACAATTCCTTCAAAGCAAGGCTGAACTTAAATGGCACAATTGCAGCTCTGGAGAGCAGAACAGACCTACGCAATGAAATAGATGTATCAAAGCTACAACAATCCCCTCTCTAAAATGTTATTAAATGTTCATTCATCTATGTCATTCACTGTTGTTTCCAGAAGTTTCTATGTTCAGTATATGTGAAATTTGAAAACAAAACAAAACAAAACTTTAAGATTTCAACATCTTGTGAATAAGCTTTTGCTTACTATCACTATTCTCTTGTATTTGACCAAGATCCACTGCTCATTTTATCCATCAGCTTGCTAAGATGTAAAGATTTTAAACAAGAAAACATGCCAATCTTTCACTGAGGCTTTCTTTTTCTTCAGTGTCTAAAATCCACAGCTACCCTCTCTGTTCTTGGGACTCTGACCTGGTGTTTCTTCTTGGCTTTTTTACCTGCAGGACAAATCTGTCACCAGAATATTTTTGCATGTTGCAATAAGAACAGCCTGTGTCTGATCTTTCCAGGTCTATCTTAACACTTGGCTATGGGAATATTTGGTGAGTGTTTCATGGGCCAAATAAGAAATGTGCATAGTTTAGCTTAGTTTCAATTGTAAAGATGCAGCAGTATCTTTAAAATTCTGTCATCTTCTTCATGCAATTTGCAGCAGCTAGGTCTAGTCTATACTATGATTATTGCAGATTAAGGATAACAAGCATTTCAGTAACTGGCAGAAAAATCCCTCTGGTCCAAACGTTGTACAGGCCCCTTCAGAAGCCCCAGTGTGTGGACTGTGTTGGAATAATACCTGTTTCATGTTTGTAAACACTTTGGCTAGGTCTACACTACAGAGATCTTTCGAAAGGAGCTCTTCTGAAAGATCTCTTCTGAAAGAACTTCTTTCGAAAGAGTGCGTCCACAAACAAAAAAGCAGATCAAAAGAGCAATCTGGTCTTTCGAAAGAGAAGGTCCACGCAGTCCCCGCTCTTTCAAAGAACAGGCCAGGGATCGAAAATGAACATTGTTCTTTTGAAAGAAGGGCCCTGCGGAGTGTCTACACCTTTTTTTTTTTTTTTTCAAACAAAGCTTGCCAAAGGGGGTGCTGTTCCTGAAACTGGAAAGGAAGAGCAATTTCAAAAGGACCGCTACATTCTTTCAATTTACTTTCGGAAGAACGCTTTTTGTGTGTAGACGCTCCATGGACTCTTTTGAAAGAGCCCCCCTCTTTCGAAAAATCTTTCAAAAGAACTTGCTAGTGTACACACAGCCTTGGAGACACGATACTCCTCAGTCGTTCCACTGCAGTCCGAGACAGGTCAGATTTTTTCATTAACACATAAAGAGAAATTCATACTCAAAAGTTTCAGCCCAAGTCACTGTGCTGACAACTCCTGTTTGGGGTACGTAGCACATTTGACCATGCTGACATGCCCTGGATGTATTGTTCTGAAGAGATGCAACATTGGGATTCTGCCTAACCTAGGGGAAGGCGGGCAAAGAAAATTGAAAAGCTAAATGGGAGCAACCAGAATGAATTTGACTCTATTTTCTTTATAATGTTGCACGTAAGATCACTTTTAAGGACACAGCTATGGCTGAATTTCATTTTAATTGTATTTATTGACCAGATTACTGCTACAAAAGGATGCATTACATGAGAATCTTTGCATATTTTACAAATGGTAATCAAGGTACATATGGGAAAAAATTGCTAAATCAATGTGTCACGTCTGTTGTTTTCCCACCTAACAGAGTGGGTGGCACTAAGGAGGCCTGATCCTCCTACTAAAATAAATTATTTTGGTCTGAGTGAACTCCTGTATCACTGGTAACCTCAGAGGATCAGACCAGAATGATCAAAAGCCATGAGCTAATCAGATATAGGAGCATTAGCCCAGCTAATAGATTCCAATGTTTATAAAATATTCCTGTTTCTTGTCAAATGGGTGCATGTTGGCATGAATCTGGTGAAAGTAAATGGTTTTGTTAATGCTTGAATGATACTCCCTGGGAATTCCGCTCTAGATTACTATCACTCTTGTTTCCATACATGTCCTTTAGAAAATAATACAGGAAGTGAATTTTTTGTCGCAAAATACCTACTACTGGGATGAGGTGAGGACAATATGGTACAGTGTCCTTCAAACTGGAACACATCAAACCCTTCTGGAGGATGTAGAATGTTCCCAAGAGGTAATGAAAGGAATTAAGGCGTTTCATTTTTACGGGTACAAGGAGCCATTTTCATGCAGTACCCTAGATGCTTAGATATTCCCGCAGGGGTGCAGGCACAATTTGAACAATGGGGGTTGCCAAGAGCCAATGAACCAAACTAGAAACCCTGTATGTGATGGAACCCACTTAAAGCTAGATGGTGCAGCAGCTTCCACAGCACACCTACTGCTAACACCTACATATTCCTGAGGGGGCAGGGCCAGGGCCAGCATGCTAAACAAAATTAGCAGCCTGTTAGAATAAGGTTTTGAAGAAACCACATAACTAGTTTTATTCTTATTGGAACTCATCAGATATGTGTAAACTGTTGTCTATAGCATGATTTGAACCTAGGATGCCTTCATCATAGTCAAGGATAATACCATATCTCCACAGCATCAGTTGTGGGAAAGGAATATATATGTAGATCAGTTGGATTGATCACTTTCCCAGATAACTGTTGGCCACATGTACTATGTTCACAAGCATGTGAACAGTTTAAGCACACCCCAATCGGGGTTGACTATCGGGGTCTGAATCACACTATAGACAACAGTTTACACAAGTCTGATGAGTTCCAATAAGAACGAAACTGGTCAGGTGCTAATGTGGTTTCATTGGAACCTTATTATAATAAATATAGTCAGCCACGATTGGGGCGTGCTTAACATACAGTCTCTGGCCACAGACTTAACATACACTTTGATGGTGGAACTACACACACAAGTTTTTCCAAATTGATTTCTTGGGACCCTCACCCATCTCTTTCTTTAAGTTTATTTCAGGGAAAAGCATGTGACTAGGTAAAAGATGGTGTAAGCTGACCTAGGAGACCTAAGATGAACCTAATGATTTCAGAAACATCAGATGAGAACTTCAGAACTGAATCCACCACAGTTCTGTGAAAATAAGTTTATTATTGTGCAATAATAATAATGGGCTGGCTCATGCTGTATATGTGGATATATCACACAGAGGCTTGGAAACTCTGGAGCTGGGGTGGGGCAAAGCCTGTTAACACTGCAGATGTCCCAAATTCCATAAAATAATGTTATGGATTTTTTAGGGTTCAGTTCCACTGCATTATTCTTTAGTCTCCTTCCCTCTTCCCAATTTTAGGACAACACAATTCCGCCCCGTTATCTTTAGGTGACCCTGAGTGGGATAGGATCCTCATGAGTGTGTCAGAAAACAGGGTTGGTATTACTGTGGAAAATCTTTGCAGGTTGGTGGAGGTGGTGGTGGGGGCAATGCTATGGAAATCATCCATTTCCCTCATCCAGCTCAAGTAATGGATGTACAGTGAAGCATCTAGAGGATTGTGAGAGGGAGAGAAAAGTCCTATTGCGCCAATACACCTGTGGGGGTGTTGGCTGCTCCAGGCACTGCTGCTGCAGATGGGGAGAATTGGTACTCTTGGTTTCAGACATTTGGGGGTTTGTAATGGTATGGTACCCACTCTGAGAAGCATCCTCTTCTGGTCAGATGTGTCTTTACCATAGAGTCCTGGTATCAAGCCATAGCACCAGGGCTTCCTCCCTGGATATGATGGTTTCACTGTCTTGGGTTCTTGGAACCCCAGTTTTCCAGCTGGAAACACTTAAGTGTTGATTTTCCCCTTCCAGGAGTTTATCAGTGTCCAAGAGAAGGTCACTTCCCAAGTTGGCCTACAGAGGGAACCAATGCCCACTCACTACTGCTGGTCCCAGCCCGAAGACCATGGGATTTTTAACCATGAAGGACCTTGTCCCTTTGACAAACTGTCTCAGTTCCCTAGGCCACTTCCTTGTGACCCCAGCCTTCATCATTACCTCACACTTAGCTGAGAGCTTTTTAAGTTCAGTCCCAGCACCTAATCAGGAGTTCTTCCTCGCTCCCCAGCCCTTGCCAGAACAGAACTGTCCATGGTCCTGAAATTCCCTTTAACTATCCAAGAGCACTGTCTACACTCTAGCTCCAAAAAGGAACTGGCTACTCTTGGTACTTCAGCTAGTCCACCCCATCATAAGTCCTGTGTTGGGGATATATATTTGTATGTTCCTGCCTGGCTGGGGTGGTTGTTTTAAGGAAGATGAAATCACTAGGGACTGATTAATGCAAAGCCCCAGCAACCACTTGTGCAGAAGCTCAGCCTTTGGAAGCTTCATTTGGGGAAAGGGCCACTGATTAGTGATAACTCGTGAAAAAGGTCACTGCTGAAAGGCCCAACAAGCATAACAAAATGGCTTCACTGTCCAAGAGAATTCATGTTGTCGATATGGAACCTGACGGGAATTGAATTGGTAACTAGGAGGAAACCCAGTGGAGGGCTTTGACAGAGTGGTATCTGTCTGTGTCCTGTGTCGGAGTTGGACATGATTTCTGGTAAGCTCATTAACATGTGTTGGTCCTGTTTTTATTTTAATATATTTTCTCTGTAATGATTCTGCATTCGAATAAATATATTTTGGTTGGTGATTGGTATACCCTGTTGTAACCCCTGGAGAAAAGTTCTGCATCATGGTCAGACCTGCTGGGGAAGTCACAGTGAGGTGCAGAGGGACTGCAAGCCTAAACTTCCACTCTGAGGGGGAGATATATAGGTGTCTGTCACTGAGAGAGGCCTAGGTGCTGGAAACCTTAAGTGGGAAGGAAGACTGGGGGTTGGGGTCAAGGATGCAGTTATGCCTGAAACCATAACAGCTCCTATCTGCTGGGGCTGTGCCTACTTCTGCCACTGTTGCCTGGTAGGAGAGCATCAGATACAACTAATACTGCTTCTGCATGAGGGATCAGGGATGCAGGCTCTCCTGCTTATGCACCACTTACTTCTGTGAGCTGATAACAAAACAGCCCAGGAGCTGCCAGCAAAGTGACATGAAGCCGATGCAGAGGCAGGCAGAAATGCCACAAAATAAGTCTGACTTCCAAGAAAACTAGGTAGACTCAGTAACTTATACCATCAAACACCCATTTATTTTGGGAGCATACACATTAGGGAAAAGCTGTTGTAAAGAAAAGCCAGGAGGGAAGGCAAAATGGAAAGTGGGTGAACTATAGATGGCAAATGTGCTAGAATTCCAAGACAAGCATGAGATGGGTGCTGTTTAATTGGCAGTACAGGAAAAAAAAGATGGATGTGAAAGAATCCTGCTGAAAACTAAGCTATACATATTTTACTCATGTTGATACACAAAGGTAATAAACATACACACCAGCAATGTAGAAAATAGAGTTGTGTGAATGCTAGCAGGTTGTCTGGTTCTACAGCCCTCTCCTCCACACCTTCCTTTAGCACTGCAGATGGCCCACGTTCCATAAGACAATGCTATGGATTTTGTACAGTTCAGTGCCACTTCCTTACTCCTTCGTTTCCTTCCCTCTCCTTAATTTTTAGGACCACACAACTCCCCAGTTCTCTTTAGGTGACCCTCAGTGGGATGGGATCTTTGTGAGTGGGTCAGAAAAAAGGCCCCGGCACTTTGGCCTTCACCACTGCTGCCATAGTGATGGCCAAGAGCCCCAAGCCCCTTTGAGTCACGAGGCACCAGGGTAGCTACCCCTGTTGCTCCTCCTACTGGCAGGTCTGACTGGGACACCTTTCCTCCTTCAGTCAGGTGTAAGTGATATGACTGTGCCCACTCTATTTATGTGAATTGTTACACCAAGGGGGACTTGAATGCAGCTACACTAGTTTGAATTTGGCAATGTTTTGTTTGATAGTATCACTCTTTAGAGACTGAGGTGACAGCTGAGGGTGGGAGGAGAAAAGAATCAATCTTTTCCAAGCACGGGTGACCTCAGCATCATATGAGAACAGAAAAGAGGCCTTCATCCCCTCATCTAAATATCACATTTTTAATCTGATCCAGAGCCCTTCAGCTGGCACAGATGGCTGAGCTAATATCAGGGAAAGAATAAATGATGATGTCGCTCAGTTTTGTCTAAGAGCAAGACAAAGTTAACTCATCAAGTTGTTAGTTTTTTAAAGTGGGTTGTCTCACAGGGGCTTGTCTGCTTGCTCAGTGGAAACAGGAATGCTTTATAAAAGACTAAATGTAGGGGACGCAGTGTGAAAATATGATATGCACATCTCTGACTCCAGGAGTAAAGTCTAAGGTTGTGAGCTCCTTCATGCTGGGAAGCAATCTTTATTTGTTCTGTGATGAGCTCTGCGTAGATATGGACTCATGTAAATACTACTAACAAGTGGGCAAGCAAAAGATGAACTGGAAGTTTGAGAGTGAGCATTGCCCTAAAGTCAGTAACAGTGTGATTCAGCAACAGGCTGTGGAACTGAAGATAGGGCTACACTGGAATAAAAGACCTGTAACGTGGGTACACCTGGCTTTGGTCAAACGACTTGAGAGCACAAAGCTTGGGCTGTGCAACTATAAAATTGCTGTGTTGATGTTTAGGCTTTGTCTGGTGCCTGAGCCCAGACATCTACACATCAATTTTTCAGCCCCTTAGCCTGACCCCCATGAGCTGGAGTCAGCTGACACTACCCAGCCACTGTTTCATTACCATGTAGACATACTTTAATTCTCCACTTACTAACACTGGTGTAAATCAGGAGTAACTCCACTGAAGTTAATGGAATAATTTGTTGCAAAATTGGTATAAGTGACAGCAGAATCGGACTTTAATTCTGTACAAAAAACCAACATTTTAACTCTTTACAGAAAAACTCTTTGTCTTTGGAACAAACCCTCAATGCTTCTGAAAATAAACAGTGTGCACGTTTTAAAGTTGAGGAAGGCTACCCAAGACTATGATATCTACTTCCTGCATTAAACAGAAACATTTAAAACAAACACATTCCCAGCCATTAGCTTTTATATTCAAGGTTGGTCAAACATGACATCAGCCTCTGGGCAGTAAAGCAATCTAAAAGCAGAAGGTTAAAAAGGAAGCTAGAGCTAAACTATAATATGAGGCTTTACAGAATAAACAAGACTTGCGTGCCAATAGCATGAGCAGAACTACAAAGCAGCAGGGGAGCAGCTCTTTTGGATAAAACTACCTCCTGCTGCAAGTTCACTTTTGGTGTCTTACTTCGAGTTTACATCCTTAATCAGCTGTAGCTGCTGACTGAGTGAGCTCCAAAATACTTACACAGTACAAGTACTTTCTCATTGGGAAAGTACAGAAGGTTCTCCAGAAAGCTGAAGTGTGTCATCAGCTTCCTTCCATATGAAATGTTCTTTAATAATTCTCAGCCCTGCACATCTGCCTGTCTATCACAGTTCGCTCTAATTTTTCCATCCATGGACAGAATAAATTTTGTTATATGCGCCAAGGCATCTGCAGATGTGCGCCAGCAATAGAAACACCTGCTGCCCAGTACGGGTGGCTGTGGGTACTCTGCTAATTAGCTGGGTGGGAACTGAATCTCTACTCGGTGGCTGCCCGAGCACTCACTCATTCACTCTCTATCTGCAGAGGAGAAGGAGTTGCACTTCCCTAGGCTTTGCCTTGCCTTGATTCCTACATAGAATTGAAGGGATCTCCAGAGGTCATCTAGGCCAGTCCTCTGCACTCAAGGCAGGATGAAGGGTTTGTCTAAAGAAACTACCAAATTTTGTTGACACAACTTAGATTGGCACACAAACATCAACACAACAGAAACGTCCAGAGGATGTTCACATTTGCTCTTTCTGGAGAGAGGAGGGGCACCATCATTGACAGTGTGAGCAATGCAAGGTGGGTATGTATTGTGCACTATTGTGGGATGGCAGACACGGTTGCATCTTGGGCTTCCCCCTGAGTTTTCCCACAGCCTCCTCAGCTTCTGGCAGCGGCATCATGAGTTCTTCATGCAGAGCAGTGTCAAAGCAGCACAGTTCTCTGTCCCCCGCCCCTTGCAACAGCAGTCTGCCTGCCACTGTGTTCCTTGTGCAGGGCAGAACAGGAATAGTTACTGGAGAGCGGCCACTTTAGAGGTCAACTCCAGTACTCCTCGCAATTACAAGGAACAAGAGAAGTAGATGGGAGAATTTCAGTCCCTTCCAGCTTGGTATAATCTGCAAACTTCATAAGTGTACTCTCTGTGCTCTAATTTAAATATTGATGGAAACACTGCACAGCACCAAACCAAAAACTGAGCCCTATCGGACCAAACTTAATATGCCATTCCAGTATGATGGTGAGCTACTGATAACTGCATGTCTGGAATAACATTGCTAGCTTACATGGAGTTACATGAAGTTATGAAGCTGGCCCATTATCACAAGTGGATATTCTATTAGCCATACTCAAGCCTTAGTGCATGGGCAGCTTGCTTCAGTGGGACAACTTGTGCAGTAAGTTATTAGTGGGTGAAATGTGGCACAGTTTACACCCATGACTTTTGCTAGTGATGTTGATGGATCCAGGGTTTAACTCAGTGTGTGAAATCTGGCTAGAAGGTCAGGCCCAGAGGGTAGTGATCGACAGCTCGATGTCGGGATGGTGGTCGGTTTCTAGTGGAGTGCCCCAAGGTTCAGTTCTGGGTCCTGTTCTGTTCAACATATTTATCAATGACCTGGATGAGGGGTTGGATTGCACCCTCAGCAAGTTTGCGCATAACACTAAGCTGGGGGAGAGGTAGATACGCTGGAGGGTAGGGACAGGATCCAAACTGACTTAGACAAATTGGAAGACTGGGCTGCAAGAAATCTGATGAGGTTCAATAGGGGCAAGTGCAGAGTCCTGCACTTGGGCCGGAAGAATCCCAAGCATTGTTACAGGCTGGGGTCCGACTGGCTCGATAGTAGTTTTGCAGAAAAGGATCTGGGAGTTGTAGTGGACAAGAAGCTGGACATGAGTCAACAGTGTGCTGTTGTAGCCAAGTAAGCTAATGGCATATTAAGTTGCATCAAGAGGAGTGTTGCCAGTAGATCCAGAGAAGTGATTATTCCTCTTTATACGGCTTTGGTGAGGCTGCATCTGGAGTACTGTGTCCAGTTCTGGGCCACCATTTATAGGAAGGATGTGGATACACTGGAGAGGGTCCAGCGGAGGGTGACCAAAATAATTAGGGGGCTGGAGCATATGACTTATGAAGAAAGGTTGAGGGAATTGGGACTGTTTAGTCTGCAGAAGAGAAGACTGAGGGGGGACTTGATAACAGCCTTCAACTTACTGAAGGGAGGCTGCAAAGAGGCTGGAGAGAGGCTGTTCACAGTGGTCACAGATGTCAGAACATGGAACAATGGTCTCAAGTTGAGGTTGGAGAAGTCCAGGTTGAACATTAGGACAAACTTTTTCACTAGGAGGGTGGTGAAGCACTGGAATGGTCTACCCAGGGAAGTAGTGGAGTCTCCATCCCTGCAGGTGTTTAAGTCTCGCCTCGACAAAGCCCTGGCAGGGCTGATTTGATGGGTTTGGTCCTGCTTAGAGCAGGGGGCTGGACTCGATTGCATTTTTAGGCCTTTTCCAGATCTATTGTTCTATGATTCTGTGATCTGTATATTAGCATCTGACTCTAAATAATTACCCTGATTTTTCAAGTACCCAGTGGCCACCATTGTGAACAACTAGAGTTGCTGGAATTCCAGTATCTTTTAAAATCAGGCCTTGTAGTAAGCACTCTTTTTGGAAATTTTGACCTCATGTTATTTTGTTTTATCTCTGCCTATTTTTATTTGAACTCCTTAGTTTGCCATTTAGCAACTTTTCTGGAATTTTCCTCTGTGATCTTACCCTGCCTGCCCTCCAGAGCACACCATTGCCTTTGAGGGAGCATCATTTTTAAAGACTGAATAACTGAACTTGGCAATTCTTTTCCTTAGTGTGAAGATGAAGCAAGGGATGTTAGCTAGTACCTTTTTAAATGATAAATCAGCATAAATTGTTTTTGATCTTATATTTTGTCTTCTATGCTAACAGTACAGAATTTTGTGCCACCATTTGGTTTTCAGGAGATGCCTTACTAAACCTAACCCAGATGCCACTCTTGTAAAAATCAAATGACTAAACTGGACATTGTACAAAGAACATACCTCACCTAATAGAGGCACTTAAAATATAAATCAGCCAATTCAAACAAACCAAAAGAGGTGTGGCTGATGGTTTCTGTGGATACTTTATGTGTTTGTCAAGGGTGTTGGACTCAAGATTTGAAGTAGTTCCTTATTTCACAAGCAGAGCAATTGAGTTCACTGGGTAGTGTTCAGCATGAGTAAGGAGATAGTAATTTTTATAAGTATTTATTTGGCTTAGGTTTTATGGTGAATCATATCAGGTTATCGTTAAGGTAACTTAACGTATGTCTACCCAGCATTTTGGAGCCTGCGGGAATATGGATTGTCAGACTTGGGGAAGTTAGGCTCCTGCTGGTGCTCTAAGAACAGCTGTGTAGATGGAGCTTTGAAATTATGGATTGGGTTGGAGCTCAGACACTTCAGCCTCTGAAGGGAAACAGACCTTCAGAGCCTGAGCTCCCTGGAGTTACAGCTTCAAAGTCCTGTCCACACTGTTATTTTTGGAGCACTCGTGTAAGCCCTGCTACCCCAAGACTGTTGACCATCACTGGGAAGTTCATTCCTGTACGCTTCTAAATGCAGTGTAGATATACCTTGATACTAAGTAGAGTGAATATTTTTGCACACTGTGCTGCACTATGCTTTTGCACAAACAAACAAGTTTAGGGCGGGTAAGTTTGTTTGTTTGGGACTGAATATGCTGTTCAGTCTCTGCTTTCTCAAACCATACGACTTTAATTACTTTCCACCTCACCAAGTTAAAAAAAAAATCAGCAAAGCCAAAAGCAGTAAAAACCATCTGAAAATCAAAGAAACACAGTTTACCTTGTGGCCCATGCTGAAAACTTGTGCCAAACGGCCAATAAGCCAAGGTGTGAAAAACAAATTGTGCAAGGCGAGATTCCCCACTGGTAAAAAATGCAGAAGGATGTGTTGCAATTAATTTCTTTTGGCAACACACCCATGACTTCATCTCCTCTCTTCTGCCTTTGATGTGGCTTGAAATAACAGCCTCTGTGCTCAGAAGAGTGACGAAATTGCAGTTGGAGCTGACTCTAGCATTGTATATGTGTGTGGAGGGAGGGGAGGCATAGAAGTGAATAATCCTTGCACCCTCCTACACTTTGCACGCCTATGCAAAGACCAAGTACTGCCTGGCCCCTACATGTTCTGTAGGTTGGACTTTGATAAAAATCAACCTGAGATGGATGAGCAAGGTGTGGAGTCAGATTTACTAGGCACCTGACCAACACCTGAGTAAGAGTTTGCACTTTGTATTGAATAAGGAGATAGCTGTGTAACTGGAAACATCTAATTTGGCCTTTCTTTGCTGTTAGGGAGATGAAGTCATCATTCATATAAATAGAGAAAGTGCAGTTTGATTCAGCTTCTCAAATACCATAAGACAACAATCTGGAACCCTTGTAAAACTTCCACTACCAAAATGAAGGGCAGTTTGAGATAATTTTCTTCTGTGATGGAGTCATCTCCTTTCTGGTTACTGTTAAATCATCCTTATCAAGGATAATCCTTTATTTCTGGGGTTCATAAAAACGCCAAAGTGATCAAACCTATTGCATTTGGGATACATTAGATTGAATCATATATCATGAATTTTCTAATTTTTGTATCCTCTTGCAGTTGAAATCTAACTCTAAACTGTGCTACACACATATATTAAATATACGCTGTAGTTGAATCTAGCAGTGTTGGGTCCAGGACATTAGACAACTTGAATGAGATGTCAAGTATTATTGGACCACTTCTATTTGAAAGTTTGGCTCTCTCACCAACAGAAGTTCATACAATCAAAGATATTACCTTACTCACTTTGTCTGTCTTGTATATTAGGTAGGCTTTTGAAGACAAAATATAAATATTTCCTTACTATAACTTTCTAAGTGCACATGCTTTCTTCTAGTTTATGTTATACAAAAGTGTGTTTGTGTGCATGCATCAAGATGTGCGTGAGTGTCTCATATTCCCGTCTCTCTGATCTCTCCGGCCAAGCACATGCATCACTAGGACAGATGGTTTATCACAGTGTAAAGTAGAACATTTTTGTCCAAATTTCTGGCTAAACTATTGGCAGCAGGTTGTTGACACCTTCTGGAGAGCAGGGAACACCTGACAGGTAAAAATTCACAGAATTCAGCAGAAAAGTTGTCTGTTTTTCTTCCTTCTCCCAAAGCTTTGCTAGGATTAAACAGTATGAGGTTATCCTGGATCTCCTCCAGTGAATGAGGTCTCGGGGACTGGTAATCTCCAAAGTCAGTCATCGCTTCAGGAGACACTTTATGAAATCACAGCTGTAGCACTTCTTATCAAAACCATGGAATGCAGCTGTAATAGCTCATGGATTAGTAAAAGCTGAGACTCTGGCAATCTAATATTAGGGATGGACCTTTTGGATTGCGGGAGCCCAAATGTGTGGAAAGATGTTACTCTGTTTTTCCTTCCTGCAGATAGCATGCCAGATCCAAAGCCTACTGAAGTCAGTGGAAAGACTCTAACTGCATTCAGTAAGCTTTGGATGAAGCCCACTACTGTGTTTTTTATTGAAACAAGAGTCGTCATTTTTCAGTGAACAGGTTTTGTCTTCTCTTAAGGTTCGTATACTGTCTCCATCACTGTGAAACCTGACTCTGGTAATTTTTGGTTTGGTTAGTTAGCCTCTGTGGGTGATTTGGATGTTCCTGTAAAAGATCCTGAATGCAGAGCTTCATCTCTAAACACCAGCTTTCTCTTGCCTCTATCCTTTCATGGATCGGGAATTGGTTAAAAGACAGAAAACAAAGGGTGGGAATAAATGGTAAATTTTCACAATGGAGGGGGGTAACTAGTGGTGTTCCCCAGGGCTCAGTCCTGGGACCGATCCTGTTCAACTTGTTCATCAATGATCTAGAAAATGAGGTAAGCAGTGAGGTGGCAAAGTTTGCAGATGACACCAAGTTGTTCAGGACAGTCAAAAGCAAAAGGGATTGTGAAGAACTACAAAAAGATCTCAGCAAACTGAGTGATTGGGCAGCAAAATGGCAAATGAAATTTAATGTGGGTAAGTGTAAGGTAATGCATGTTGGAAAAAATAACCCAAATTACACGTACTACATGATGGGGTCAAATTTAGCTACGACAGATCAGGAAAGGGATCTTGGAGTTATAGTGGATAGTTCTCTGAAGACATCCACGCAGTGTGCAGCGGCAGTTAGTAAGGCAAATAGGATGTTAGGAATTATTAAAAAAGGGATCGATAATAAGACAAAAGATATCATACTTCCCCTATATAAAACTATGGTACGCCCACATCTCGAGTACTGCGTGCAGATGTGGTCTCCTCACCTCAAAAAAGATATATTGGCATTAGAAAAGGTTCAGAAAAGGGCGACTAAGATGATTAGGGGCTTGGAAAGGGTCCCATATGGGGAGAGGCTAGAGAGACTGGGACTTTTCAGTTTGGAAAAGAGGCGATTGAGGGGCGATATGATAGAGGTATATAAAATCATGAATGGTGTGGAGAAAGTGAATATAGAAAAATTATTTACCTTTTCCCATAATACAAGAACTAGGGGACACCAAATGAAATTGATGGGTAGTAGGTTCAAAACTAATAAAAGGAAATTTTTCTTCACACAGCGCACAGTCAACCTGTGGAACTCCTTGCCCGAGGAGGCTGTGAAGGCCAGGACTCTATTAGGGTTTAAAAAAGAGCTTGATAAATTTTTGCAGGTCAGGTCCATAAATGGCTATTAGCCAGGGATAAAGTATGGTGCCCTAGCCTTCATAACAAGGGCAGGAGATGGATGGCAGGAGATAAATCACTTGTCTTCTGTTCTCCTTCTCTGGGGCACCTGGCATTGGCCACCATCGGCAGATGGGATGCTGGGCTTGATGGACCTTTGGTCTGACCCAGTATGGCCATTCTTATGTTCTTATGTTCTTATTGTTGGAAAAATATCCTCAACTTTTCATTCCATTGAAAAGGAAAAAAAGGGGAAAGCATTCCAAAAGTGCAGAGAGCATCACAAAAATTGCATAAAGATTTTAAAATTGCATTTCTAGAGCATCTACCTTCTAGGGATTTCAGAGCACGTTATCATGTTCATAAAGTCACAGTCATTTAGTGTTTCCTGTAGGGTGACACAGTAAATCAGACGGGAACAAGAGAAGAACCCAAAATATCCTTGCACGCTGCTCTAGCCACCAGATCACTCCAACATTATCCATTCAGTTCAGTATAGAACCAAAAAATGGGCTACAGGATGAATGACTCTAGTCCAGCTCTCTCTCATCCAGCAGCATCCTTAGTCCAGCATGATTTTAATTAGCTGGACCACTTATCATGACGGTGTCCAAGTTTCCTATGGTCCCATAAAGTTTGTTTACAGCCCCTAGTCCTTGCTTTCAGTGTTCTGTGCTATTATTTAGCTCTAATTTACCCCTAATTTTCTACTAAGAGCCCAATAAGCAGTGAAAGTTTTGGTAACGCTTCTAAACAGTATTGACCTCTGTGGTCTGGCAAATTCTTTTATTTAATATCAGTCAGGTTCTGAGGGTGCCAGACTAAAGAGGTTCAATCTGTATTGTAGAGGAATAATTATTCTAAACAAAGTGACTGACACGGAACTGGGAAAATGAAATGTCATGGTTAGTATGAACCGAACATAATAAACAGACTTAAAGATTTTACATCCTGTAGTCCTCAAGCTCCCACACATTGAAAGCTCTTAGGATTTAGAAGATTTCTGGAGGTAGTACATCCAGCTGCCAGAGGGCACATTTCTCCCACCAGGCTCTTGTCAGTGATTCGTCAGTGAGAGATTTGGGCCCCACTCACAGGAGAATTATGATGAAGGGAAGATCCAAGTCCTCTGTTTTAAATTAAATTACATTTATTAATGTGATCTCTTGTATAATACAGGCTTTCCACAGAGCCAGTTATGATGTGTTACATAGTTTATGTTGTGCAGAATGTGAGGTTGCTGAAAAGTACTGACATACCTAAACAGCTGCTATGCATTTACATTTCAGATGTGAAGATGAAAATAAAGCTTTATTTTTCATTTTACACACTACAACAAAGGCAGCCTAGCCTCATCGTATCCTCCACTATAACTACATATTGGATACAAAGTTGCATATTGTATGTATGAACAGTTCAAACACATAGGTGATCCTAATCTCACACTGCTACAAGTCAGGTGTTATTCCAGGGAAAAGCTGACAATCTAGACGTGCTCGCTATGACTAAATTGATCTAAGTTACTCTAGCCACATGAGTAACATAATTGGAGTAGACATAACGTAGGTTGACTAAGGCTACGTCTACACGTGAAGCCTACATCGAAGTAGCCTATTTCGATGTGGAGACATCGAAATAGGCTATTTCGATGAATAACGTCTACACATCCTCCAGGGCTGGCAACGTCGATGTTCAACATCAACGTTGGGTAGCACCACATTGAAATAGGCGCTGCGAGGGAACGTCTACACGCCAAAGTAGCACACATCAAAATAAGGGTGCCAGGCACAGCTGCACACAGGGTCACAGGGCGGACTCAACAGCAAGCCCCTTAAAGGGCCCCTCCCAGACACACTTGCACTAAACAGCACAAGATCCAGAGAGCCAACAACTGGTTGCAGACCTTGTGCATGCAGCACAGACCCCCAGCTGCAGCAGCAGCAGCCAGAAGCCCTGGGCTAAGGGCTGTTGCACATGGTGACCATAGATCCCCGCAGGGGCTGGAGAGAGAGCGTCTCTCAACCCCTCAGCTGATGGCCGCCATGGAGGACCCCGCAATTTCGATGTTGCGGGACACGCAACGACTACACATTCCCTACTTCGACGTTGAACGTCGAAGTAGGGCGCTATTCCCATCCCCTCATGGGGTTAGCGACTTCGACGTCTCGCTGCCTAATGTCGATGTTAACATCGAAATAGCGCTCAACACGTGTAGCCGTGACGGGCGCTATTTCAAAGTTAGTGCCGCTACTTTGAAGTAGCGTGCACGTGTAGACACGGCTTTAATGTGGAGTCTATGCCATGCTGTGTCACTAGGAGATGCTATCCCATTGACTGACCTTATTCTCAGACCCTCCTGCACTTATACACTCACACAGGCAACCTCATGCAGGTGAAGGGTTGCACAGCAGAGGATGCCAAAGCATAGCAGGTCCAGTGTGTCTGGCTGCAGTCATGAATCCGGGGTGGCAAGCTGATCATACGACCCCCTTGTCAGCTTGTTCCCTTGTCAGTGTAGTACTCAGGAGCAGCCAGTACCACCCGTCCTGGGCAGATGGGGAGAGGCCCAGAGCCATGGGCCTCCTCCTGCCTCCCCAGCTAGCCTAGACTAACTCTCACAGAGTGGTGACAGCAAGAACTCCTATAGCTTTGCACCCATCTTTTTCTATGTTTCATCCCGATACCTCTTGTCCTGTTCCATTGGCCCAGGACTCTGTATGATCATGAGTCATCAGCTAACAGCAGAAGGGACTTTGATCTTCTCTTGATGGGGCCTCTCTCTCTTTAGTGGGTGGGTCTTTTGCAAGACTCAGCGCTTATTATTCTCCTGCCATCATGGTGCTGCTGGCTGCTGGTTGCCCAGCCAGGCTGGCTTCAGGGACCGATTCCATTGTGCACACACCCACACACATTCATACTTCTTAATGAAATCACAGACACACCTAAGGTGCTCACAGCCAGGATTTCATATGGACTTACGGCATCTTTGAACAATTACTTATTAACTCATAATACTTAATATAGACCTAGCAGCTGATACAAAACAAAGCTTATGAAACAAAACAGAAGTATATAGAGCAATGCTAAATCTATAAAACAGGGCTATTGTTACAAAGCTAACAGAAAGTTACAGGACGTAAAACCAACGGTGACTGAAAGTTATGGACCTTACATCTGCATTGTGCTGGACTGAGTGGAGAGTTTATACAACAGGGGCCCTGGCCCAAAAGAGAATTTCAGGGTAGCAAGGATATTGTGTGTGTGGGGGGGGTGTGTGTGTTACAGTATTGCCACCCTTGCTTCTTTCCTGCCTTCAGAGTGGGTGGCCAGAGAGAGGTGGCTATTGGTTGGGTACCAAGCTCTGAAGGCAGTGCCATGCCAACAGCTGTGCAGAAATAAGGTTGGCAATACCATACCATGCCACCCTTACTTCTGCACTGCTGGATTCAGAGCTGAGCAGCTAGAGAAGGGTGGCTGCTGACTGAGGGCTCAGCTCTGAAGGCAACAGTGAAGTAAGTGTGGCAATATTATACCATGCCATCATTACCTCTGCACTGCTACTGGCAGACGCTCTGCCTTCGGAGCTGGGTTCCTACCCTTTAGCTGCTGCTTTCCAGATGTCCAGCTCTGAAGGCATTGTAGCCATCAACATTAGCACAGAAGTAAGGATAGTGGTATCAGAACCTCCCTGTGACACCCTTGCGGCCATCCCACATAGCTCCTTTTTGGGTCAGGACCTGTTACAATTACAACAGTGAAATTTCAGATTTAAATATAAAACATCATGAAATGTATTATTTTTAAAATCCTGTGATCCTGAAATTGACCAAAACGGACCATGCATTTGATAGGGCCTTGGTCATGCCTAAACAGACCATAATACATTGATCAGTGAGATTGGACAGGAATAAGTTTCTCCAGATGTGATTTACTTATTGCTAGTGTTTATTTTCAGATACTTATAGGAATTACATATGTTAAAATCTTATGTTTCTGGTAACTGCATAGTGAATTATAGATGTTGTACAGTGTAATATATGAGCTCCCATCAGCATGAAGGAGTGATACTCAACATCAGAATAAAATGACCAAAGGGCCAAAGATTCCTACACATTAGCTATGTGCATTCAAAAATAAATCAATACACTACAATCCACAAAACAGCAAATGGTACATCAAGTTATTCACTGACATAATTACATGTTTAAAAACAAAAATAGGTTCAATATATAGGTGTTACATAGGAAAAAGCCACAGTTAGAAGGTTATATAAGAGGTATAAGTTATATTTCTAAAACAGGTATCAATATAGAATGAAAATGTAAGCTTATACTATGAAAAATACATCTTTTATAGACTAACAATTTAAGGGCAGCATGCGTTTATGTAACTAGTTCTGCCAAAAGGTGATGAGGTGTGTTATTCTTTAATGGCCAAAACAGACTTAAATCTAACAAACTAGAACAAATCACCAACTGGGACTATTTTCAACTGTCATTTGGGGAAAAATTCCAGATCATTAAAATAAATGTGTTCAATTACGTCCTCCATTTGCTCCCCTTCACAGTCTCAGTGAAACTCTTCACGCTGATAAATGGCTACTGTGCTCTTTCTTTAGATAAGGCAACTCCTACTACATTGCCAGCAGTGTTTCTGTTGGGCGATGGACTTGTGTGTGATGTAGGCCCCCTAAATTTAACTGTTACAACCCGGCACATATGGCTTCCTTGGCAGCTGCTGTTCCTGAACCCCCATCATAGGCAACTTGGGGCACAATTCTAACAGTTGATGACATACTGTGTGCCCTCAGCAAGTACTGAGGACAACGGAAGTTGAGGGCATTGTGCATATGTCCAAATTTAGTTCTGTACTCACCCCTATAGCTTCCTGATTCTTTTGATTCTCACAACTGAGCTACAGTCCATGTCATGCATGGTGACGACGCTGGTTAATAATAATATACATTAATTCAGATGCTTTTGTCCTGAGAGATATCTCTGGCTATGTCTACACTTAGAAAAAACTTTGAAATGGCCATGTTAATTGCCAACTCGAAGAATAATAATAAGGCACCAAAATAAATATTCACATCCTCATTAGCATACCACTGGCAGCATGCCTTTCGCTCACGTATGGCTTGTCCATACAGGGGTCCTTTTCAAAAGGACCCCGTAAACATCAAAATCCCCTTAGTCCTATCAACTGAGCTTTTGATGTTTACGGGGTCCTTTTCAAAAGGATCCCCCCTGTGGATGAGCTGTGTGCGAGCGAAATGCAGCCCTTTCAAAGTGCTGTGGCCAGCGACACGTTAATGAGGTGCTGAATATTCATTTCAGCGCCTTATTAGTATTCTTTGATTTGGCCATTAGCATGACCATTTCAAAGTTTTTCTAAGTGTAGACATGACTTAAGAATACTATAAACTCTCTTTATATAGGAGTCAGATATCTGCTACAGCCTAACTGAAAAAATATTTTTTCTCTAATCTCTCTGGCTATGTTTACACGAGAGGTTTCCCCAGTAACACTGGGCTTTTGTTGGAAAAAAACTGCGGCGCGTCTACATGCAAAATGTGCTTTGTCGACAGTCAGTCGAAAAAACTCAGCACATCCACTGAACAGTGTTCTGTTGACAAAACAGCTGTATCGATGCTTCAGGACCCTTTTGTCAACACAGCTTCCAGTCAGCCATTCTACCAAGAGAGGGCTGGGCAGTCAGGTTGCTCTGTTGTGCTCTCTGCCCTCAATCTGGTTTATGTGTAGACACAATTGTCAACAGAAGTTTGGCTGGGAAATCTCTTCCAACAGTCACTTCTGTTGACAAATGCTTCTAGTGTAAATGCAGCCTCTCATTTGTAGGAATATTAGGTGTTATAACAACAGAAGGTTAAAAAGAATCAGGAAGAAGTTTGTGTCACAGTTTCAGGGTAAAAATACCTGTAGTCCCCCTCTGTGGCCCCTTTAGGGCACCTTTTTAAGGTTTCTGATTGATAGCTGTTATCTTTCTTGGTTGAAGATCTCTCTCTCTTCTCCCTCTGCTCCCAGACCCTGGTTTTAGAGCTGCACAACCAAGTGTTTTAAGACTGCATAAATGCCTACAGCATGTAATTGTGGCGATTATATGACATATTGGAGTCCCAAAAAGGTAGGTACAGAATTTAAATCAGGATTTCAAGGTTTAGCATGATAATCTGGCTATAGACCAGGATTGGGCAATAATTTTCACAGGGAGAGCACTCTATAAATTTGGGTAAGTTATCGCAGGCTGCACACTTCTATTATATAAATGAAAGTACTGGTTGTAAAAAGACCCTGTGATGTTCTTTTCACAACCAAGTAATTACACTCAATAACAATTAACTGAACAATTAACTGAATACATGATTATCCAAAACTTATTGTGAATGCAATTTGTATTGCAAACCATTTTGTGAACACTTGTAATGTTTCTAATAATAATACTAATGCTAAACTTTTACTTACAACTTATTTTCTTTATTAAAATTAAGTATAAAGAAAGAAATGAAACTTAGTGGGAAGAAGAAAGTCTCTGTGGGGCATTTACAAGGGAGGTGAAGTCAGGTATCATTTCTGTTGTTGCAATGTGGAGCACAGCTATAAGGTGGTCATCAATGATAGAAGATCTGTTCTTTGATTCACTGAATTGCATCAGAGCAAAAGTCTGCTTCTGAGGGTGGAATTCAGGCTTCAGCTTCAGCCATGGGTCTCAGCAAGTTGAGTCTGGCCCTGGCAACCCTATCAATCCAACATATGTTGATTTCTGACTCTCTTCTACCTTCTTGATCTGGGAGCTGGTTCAGTGCCTGGCAGAAGTAAGAGCAGCCTGAAGCTGTCTGAATTTGCACAGAAGATGTTAGAGGATGTTTCTGTAGGCTAGGAACGCTGGAGCAAGCATATTCTGAATGTGCACCCAGAACACCATTTACACCAGTGTGTGGGGTGGAAGCAGGTGGGGTAGTCAGCACAGCTTGCTTTAGGCCATCCAGAGATTCCCTTAGCTGGATGTTTAATCCAGTGCTCCTGGATAATGATGCAGTGGTGAAGAGGGGACAAAGCAGGGTACCAGTCTTAGAGTTAACTTTAAATTCTATTCCCTGCGACTAGCCCTTAGGCTAAGAGTCTCAGTGTACATAGAGCTAAATCAATTGTTTTTTCAGGTGTCTCATTCGTGCAAATATAATCGGTTCTGATCAACTGAAATGTGTGTTTTCATTTAATCTTTTGTCCACATCACATGTGCGGCTGCATTTTATGTAATTTCCAGAGTAAGATGAGAACATTACCTCATTTTGAGGATTGTAAAGTGGAGGTTTTTTAGTTAAAAATTATTCCTATTCACATGGGAGACGACTCTGGAACTAGATGAAATAATACTGTGGATTTTAGTTCAAGCCTGACAAGTATTTTGAAACGTTCTCACAATTTTAATGGAAGACAATTTGTTGTCTATTTTTTCATGTGTAATGCAAATGGGACCATGCTGTGTGTGTTGGAAGCTGGGGAGATATTAAATGCTTTCCAAGTTTCAGTGCACCACATCTCTGTCCAGACAATAAGCAAAAGGCCAGCAGGACTCCAAAGGAAACAGGCAAGAGGCACAGAATAGGGGAAGAAAAACTACTCTGCCTCCAGAGCTTTATTGCAGAGCACAGGAATTCAGGCAGATTAAGCTGTTTATAATGGTTTCTTTCAAAGCAGTTTTTCCCTGTGTATTGTTAAGTGTTTAGGAAATAAACAGCAACAGACATTCTCCCAACTTTTTTGGCTTAAGTGCAGTGTGGCAAGTACTGAGGGAGAGGTCACCAAAGTCCCTCCAGCACCAGTTCTTCCGTTCAGTAACGAATTTTTGGAGTGCCGCCTTTACTGATATGGAAGCATCACTTGTAGAGTTGAATCTCTGTTTCAGACATAATTCTTGCAGTGCACATTCCCTTTCTTTCTCTGTTTCATATATATATATATATATATATATATATATATATATATATGCTGAGAGAAAGAATAGATACAGTAAGGTCTCAGAGTATGCGACTCCGCCCTCATGCAACTGACCCCCGCTTCCTACAGTAAACCCTGGAAATGCATGATTTGCAGGTGCGCTTAACACGCTTCCCCGCCCCCAGCCCTGGTTCAACCCTCCCAGCTCCTCATGTCACCGATTCAGCCCCCACACACCTCCTGCTCACCCCACAACCCCGCCTCCTGCTCTAGCTCACCACCCCTTGAATGCGACTCCGGCTCAAGTTCCCTGTCCCCGGTTCAACATCCACTTCTGGATCACCACCCACACATGGCTCTGGCTCACCTCCATGTCTGGCTCTGGCTCTGGCTTACCACCCCTCACACATGGGTCCAGTTCAACCCCCGTCCCCTGCTGTGGTTCAAACTCCCCACATGTGGCCCTGCTTCCATCCTCCCACCCCAGTTCAACCCCCCCATGCATGGTTACAGTTCAACGCCCCCCACTTGCCCTGGTTCAAACCCCTCCCATGTGGCCCCAGTTCAACGCCCCCATGCATGGATCTGATTCAAGCCCCCGCCCATGGTTCAAACCCCCTGCATGTGGCTCCAGTTCAACCTTCCCCCCGGCTCTGGTTCAAACCCCTGATGGCCTGGCTTACCACCCGAGCATGGCTCTGGCTCACCATACCCGTGCACAGCTCTGGCTCCGTTCTAGCCCTCACCCCCCTGCAGCTCTAACCCATCCTAAGCTTCAGGGCCCCAACCCATCACCAGGCTTAACCCTCCCCAACTGCCCCACCCCCACCGCGCTAGGACTTATCCTTCTGCTGTTTCCCCAGCGGCAGAATGTGTCTTCCGCTGGGGAAAAAGCCAGACCCCTACTTACGCAAAATCTGGGTTACACGAGGGTGCGTGGAACGGAACCCTTTCGTAACTTGAGCGTCTGCTGTATACTAAGAGAAAGATCAGGAGCAGAAAATTCCTTCTTAGCCACTTCCACAGGTTGTAGTGGCAACTGCTTATGTAGGAGTGGGAGTGCAAAATCACTTTGGAATTTTGTATTATCATTTATATGGTAGATGGTAACTGATGCAGTCCAAGGCACTCGGTATTAGCACAAGGGAGCATATTTCATCAACAGAAGGGAAAGTTACATAGGGTGATTCTGTAACTGGGGACTCTGAGTCCATTTCATGGTAAGCCACGTAGATGGCTGATTAGTATTGATTAAATATTCACCAATTTTAATTTTTCTTACCAAAAATTTTATTTGCCTTTTTTTTGCTATTTGTCCTGTTCAAAAGCAGGCAAAACCCCTTTTATTGAATGAAGGGTTATTCACATACTGAAAATGCTCAACAGCTAGTTTATTCTGATCTTCAACCAGCTCCAATAAGTAGAATGTCACCTCAACCAAATTCACTGTGACTTCTACTGTTATTTGCGGGCTTATTTCTACCATCCCTTCTGTACAAGGGGAGAAGAGCTAATGCTGAATAGCTATATTTTACTCAGTTTGAAAATCACTGCTTTTTGCACTTTCTTGTTCTCTTTCTGCTGCTATGCTAGTGGTTATTTTATATTTTGTTTCAAGTACTTTAACATATATAGGCTACGTCTACACGTGCAGCCAACATCGAAATAGGCTATTTCGATGAATAACGTCTACACGTCCTCCAGGGCCGGCAACATCGATGTTCAACTTCGACGTTGCTCAGCCCAGCATCGAAATAGGCGCAGCGAGGGAACGTCTACACGTCAAAGTTGCACACATCGAAATAGGGATGCCAGGCACAGCTGCAGACAGGGTCACAGGGCGGACTCAACAGCCAGCCGCTCCCTTAAAGGGCCCCTCCCAGACACAGTTGCACTAAACAACACAAGATCCACAGAGCTGACAACTGGTTGCAGACCCTGTGCCTGCAGCATAGATCCCCAGCTGCCGCAGAAGCAGCCAGAAGCCCTGGGCTAAGGGCTGCTGCCCACGGTGACCATAGAGCCCCGCAGGGGCTGGAGAGAGAGCATCTCTCAACCCCCCAGCTGATGGCCGCCATGGAGGACCCAGCAATTTCGACGTTGCGGGACGCGGATCGTCTACACGGTCCCTACTTCGACGTTGAACGTCGAAGTAGTGCGCTATTCCTATCTCCTCAAGGCTACGTCTACACGTGCAGCCAACATCGAAATAGCTTATTTCGATGTAGCAACATCGAAATAGGCTATTTCGATGAATAACGTCTACACGTCCTCCAGGGCTGGCAACGTCGATGTTCAACTTCGACGTTGCGCGGCACCACATCGAAATAGGTGCTGCGAGGGTACGTCTACACGCCAAAGTAGCACACATCGAAATAAGGGTGCCAGGCACAGCTGCAGACAGGGTCACAGGGCGGACTCAACAGCAAGCCGCTCCCTTAAAGGGCCCCTCCCAGACACAGTTGCACTAAACAACACAAGATACACAGAGCTGACAACTGGTTGCAGACCCTGTGCCTGCAGCATGGATCCCCAGCTGCAGCAGCAGCAGCCAGAAGCCCTGGGCTAAGGGCTGCTGCCCACGGTGACCATAGAGCCCCGCAGGGGCTGGAGAGAGAGCATCTCTCAACCCCCCAGCTGATGGCCGCCATGGAGGACCCGGCAATTTCAACATTGCGGGACGTGGATCGTCTACATGGTCCCTACTTCGACGTTGAACGTCGAAGTAGGGCTCTATTCCGATCCCCTCATGAGGTTAGCGACTTCGACATCTCGCCGCCTAACGTCGAAGTTAACTTCGAAATAGCGCACGATGCGTGTAGCCGCGACGGGCGCTATTTCGAAGTTAGTGCCGCTACTTCGAAGTAGTGTGCACGTGTAGACACAGCTCATGAGGTTAGCGACTTCGACGTCTCGCCGCCTAACGTCGAAGTTGGTGCCGCTACTTCGAAGTAGCGTGCACGTGTAGACGCAGCTATAAAGTTATTGTATATAAATATTGATTTTGTATGTTCTGGGCTGACAGTGTTAGGGGGCATTTGTCCCTGGGTCAGCATTGTATTGCAAGTAACCATTTCCCACTCATAAAATCTCTTTCCAAAGGTATTTGCGAACAAAAAGGGATTACCTGAATGTTTTAGGAAAAGCAGACAGGGAGTACAAACACTATTGGGTGGAGCTGAAAGCTGGATTTAGCAAACATTATTCAAGAGTTATAAGGAAGTGCTCAACCAGAAGCTACGGCAAGGACAATCCAAAGAGAGTAGGAAGACAATAATAGACGACAAAGTTTTGTGTACCACCTGAGAAATGTAGTGCATGGCTTGAGGAGGAAAAGAAATAGAAGAGAACAGATTTTTCTTAGACAGGAACAAGTTTTCTATGGACAACAGATCAGCCTGGGGGAAGTGCAAAGGTAAACTAAGAAGGGTTGTTTAAAGGCTGAAAATGAACATCTTGTACAGGTTACCTTTCACCCAGTGTTGGCCTTAGGGCAGATCTGTGTGCATATATGCACTAAAACAACAAAAATTTCAGTTAAATTCAGTTTAATTTAAGTTAAATTAAATTTAGCTCTTTTTGTGCACATGTGTATGGGTATTCTTCTTCTAGAATAGGGCTATATTTGGTGACTCACCAACTTTATCTAAATTACCTTTAGCAGGTTTTATTCTGAAATAAGAGAGTTCAAACACATAGGCTACATCTACACTTATGAAAAACTTCGAAATGGCCATGCTAATGGCCACATCAAAGAATACTAATGAGGCACGGAAGTGAATATTCAGCACCTCATTAGCATGCCGCCAGCTGCGGCACTTCGAAAGTGCCATGGTTCACTTGCCCGTGGCTTGTCTACACAAGGGTCCTTTTCAAAAGGACCCTGCCAACATTGAAATCCCCTTATTCCTATCAGCTGATGTTTAGATGAGCCGTGGGTGAGCAAACTTTGACCTTCTTGAACTGCCGCAGCCGGCAGCTTGCTAATGAGGCATTGAATATTCATTTCAGCACCTCATTAGTATTCTTCGATTCGGCCTTTAACATGGCCATTTCGAAGGTTTTCGTTAGTGTAGACATGACCGTAGATTTGCACCAAACTAACCTGCAGTTTCAGTTTGCATCCTTCCGGAAGGGGTATAAGTTTGTGCACAGAGCCACCTGTCAGGGCTTCCTGTGTGAGAGGCCACGTCTTGTGCCAGGCCATCTTGTCACAGCTGAGATCAGAGGTGCTAGAGCTGGAGCCACTTAGTCCAAATAACAGAGGGTGGCTAACAGGGCCTTCTTTATGTTTGCCCTTTTCTTTGGAAAGAATTCCCTTTTCGGTCCTAATCAATCTGAATTTGTTGAACTTTGAAGCAAATGTCCAGGCCCATCTGTTTGGAAGTGTGATGGAAGAAGCAGTAGTAGTAGTAGGGTGATGTATGGGGAAGTTAGAAATGTGGTTCATTTCTTCAGCTGCCTGGACATTTAGAATAATCATATGCCAGGGGGTTGCTTCTACTGCTTTTTTGATGTAATATATTTTTAAGTATTTTGTCAGAGGTGCTTGGAGCATTCAGATTAGCCACCTACTGTTTTATGCATTTACATTAAATAAAATTTTGACTACACTTAATCTTATACCCAACCTGGGCACACAACAGATGTTTTGACATGAGTTCTTTATCTCTGGTCATCTTGGTTATCAACCCATTTCTTATCACTTTCATTCACATTTTCTTTCCTGTCCCTGCTTTATGTTTAATCACTACTTAAAACTAATGTGTTATATGAGTCTCACCTAAAACTATGATATTCTACTATTTTAATGTGTGCTTCCAATCTTTGTACACTGATGCTTTGGTATGATCAAGTTCCTAAAATATAATACAAGTTTATCTGGGGTGGGAGGAGGAAGTGGCAGGGGAGAAATTTTTCCCTAAAGAGACTCACATGAGAACAATAATGATCTAATGAGAATATTAGATTAGGTTATTTTATATGTTGTAAAGGAAAAACTCTGAAACTATGGTATTCAGATGTTAGCAACAAAAGTGAAAACTTAGTAAATTCCTTAAGAGTACTGAAACAGATTTCAGGAAATTAGTTCAATTAATTTATTGGAATTTATTGCAATTTGTTAATGGCATTGCTAGCGAAAGAGAAATATATGCATTATATTATGCTTGGGCTATCTGGAAACACATGATTAAGTTCTAAGTTGTTATCTAATGTGTAGAGTCATCGTGGAACAGGAGAAATGCTCTCATGCCATATAAAATTGAAAATCTGCTGAAATACAGAAAAGAGAGTCTATCAATCCATATATGGAAAAGTGTCAGTTTCATGTTTCTGATGGTGCTTTCATGGAAGGTAATTAAACTGACGTTTCCAACTCCACAACTGAAATTTACATGGTTTATTTGGTTTGCAGCTGGAACCGTAGTAGTCAGTACTGGACAGATTTGCAATACTGTGGTAGCATTTTCTGGAAGATGGAAATTCATTTTAGTAATAGGAAGCATGAAAATTAAGGAAAGAAAAGGAAAAAATTTAAAAAAGTAACACTGCCACTGCTTGAACAATGCCAAAGGGACTTGTTGGAGCAGCCTGTGACAGCACTGTGTTCCCTTTCCTTCTACACAACAAGGCTAGGAGAATGGTATTGTGGAGTGTGCCACCTGCACCTTTTCTAAACATGTAGAAGTGGCAAAGGAGCCACTTTTGAGATGGATCTGAGCAGCTGTTTAAAGGCACACAATGATCCTGTGCAACCAGTTAGGATAGGAAATGATGGTTACTTTAACTAGTCCAGGGCTGGGCAATAATTTTTGATCAGGGGCCACTCCAAGAATTTGGTAAGTGGTCAAGGGCTGCACTCTTCCATGATATTAACGGAGGATGTGCAGGGTCTGTGATCGAGGCTGGGTACAGAAGGGAGCTTGGGATAAGGAAGTTGGGATGCAGGAAGGGTGTGGGATCTGGGAAGGAGTTTGTGTGAAGGAGGGGGTTCTGACCTGGAGCTGGCGACCAGAGCGCAGAATGGGGTGCAGGGTTCAGGAGTGCTTATGGCTGCAGGTGAGGATTCTGACCTGGAGGAGAGGCACAAGAGGAAGTGCAAGGTCTGGGAGGAAGTTGTGACCTGGTGGGGGTGCAGGGATCTGGGTGGCAATCAGGGGTACAAGACTGACGTGTAAGTTCTGGGCAGGAGTTGTGACCTGGGTCGGGGTGCAGGAAGAGGTGCAGGGGCGTGGGGTGCAGGGTCTGGGAAGCAGTAGGTGTGCAGGAGAGGGGTAGAGAGCTGCGGGGATGTAGGAGTTGGGATGCCAGAGGAAGCTCCTGACTGGTAGGCGCTTACCTGAGTGGCTGCCAGCAAGCAGCCCCACCCAGCAAGTTCCTCAGCTTTCCTACCTTCCATACCCCGGCATGCTGTTCTGAATGCTGTTCGTTTGGAGAAAGAGCGGTACTTCATGAGCTGCCTATCCTGCAAATGGGCAGAAACAAAGATTATGCTGGAGGCAGGGGCAGCTTGCAAAGCCTCTCCCTCCCCACCCTCTAGGCTTGCCGTGTTCAGAAAACAGCTCTGAGTAGCATCCAGGGGGCAGGGCAGGCAAGAAGCCTGTCTGAGGCTCCTGCTGGGCTGTGGGCTGGATGTGGTGGCTTGGTGGGCCGAATCTGGCTTGAGGGCTGTATTTTGCCCAACCTGATCCAGTTGATACTGTAGGTGGAATTTAGGTAGGAAGAATATAACGGAGCAATCATGGGGACTAGTCCTCATAAAACAGGCCACTGGTGTACAACTACAGTAATCGTAAATAGCTTACTGCTAGAATGAAGGACGTGTGTGTGTGTGTGTGTGTGTGTGTGTGAATTTGTAGAATAGATTTTTAGACATACCTGTTACTATCTTCTTAGTGAATGCTGATATTTTCATGAGAGTATATCACGCTTTCTAGCAAGTAGGCTGAGCCTCATGAGGCACATGAAGGCTGAGAAATGTCAGAGTGACTAGAAAGAAGGAAGCGTAGTGTCACCCACTGAATTATATGAGTTATTAGAGTTCATTTTGTGCTGTTTCATCTAGTTTCCATTTCATATTGTCAGTGGGTAACTGACTATCTAAAAGCTAATGCCGATACACTTTAACAAAGCAACTATCACAAAGCAAAATAAAACCAGTTTTCTAAATTAACAAGTACAATTGTTTGGGGGCATAAATACAACTTTATTTTCCCCATGGAGATCGGTACATTATGTTTTGTAAACACCTCTTTCTGAAAAGAATCAAGCAGACAATGAACTGCATTGTGTCAGCACAATTCAGAATATGCCCAAAGAAACAAATATTTATTTTGCAGCTTTTTAGAACTTTAAGTTGAAAAAAATCTGAAAATTAAAAAGAAAAAAGTACACATGGGATTTACAGTAAAATCAGCTTAAACAAACTGTCTGGAATTCTACTGTTGGTGAGTAGATTTTCTGTTTATAGGTGAATGTCTCTTACCCTGAGCATTGACAAGCAAAGTGCAGATACTCATGCTTCAGTCAAATTAAAAATTACTATTTTTCTTGTTTTGAGGGTGGCCTTTGTATCAAACAGCTCTTCTGCAAACATCAATTCTTTTCTCCCCCACAGAGGAAGTTGCGAAAGAATCACTCTTTCTGTTTTCCACAATATGTGCTGAAGCTTCTAGATGGTGAGCCCATGTAACATTTCTCTTATGATTAATTGGAATCTTGAATGTAGTTTAAAATGTATCACCAGATACATGAAATCTTGTGCTTCTGCTTTCATACAGAAGACATCCATGTTTGGCAGACACACTTCTAACTTTAGAATCTGCCTTTGTCTCAATATGCCACACCACCACTCACTCTAAAGTCTTTTGAGTTTTATCCCTATGTTAGGATAAGAAGGCCACCAGAGAGAAAGATACACAAAAATTACAAGAATGGAGCCCCTTTGAAAACTGAGAAAGCTGTTACCTGAGTAAGGCTACGTCTACACGTGAAGCCTACATCGAAGTAGCTTATTTCGATGTAGCAACATCGAAATAGGCTATTTCGATGAATAACGTCTACATGTCCTCCAGGGCTGGCAACGTCGATGTTCAACTTCGATGTTGCGCAGCACCACATCGAAATAGGCGCTGCGAGGGAACGTCTACACGCCAAAGTAGCACACATTGAAATAAGGGTCCCAGGCACAGCTGCAGACAGGGTCACAGGGCGGACTCAACAGCAAGCCGCTCCCTTAAAGGGCCCCTCCCAGACACAGTTGCACTAAACAACACAAGATCCACAGAGCCGACAACTGGTTGCAGACCCTGTGCATGCAGCATGGATCCCCAGCTGCCGCAGCAGCAGCCAGAAGCGCTGGGCTAAGGGCTGCTGCACACGGTGACCATAGAGCCCCTCAGGGGCTGGAGAGAGAGCGTCTCTCAACCCCTCAGCTGATGGCCGCCATGGCGGACCCCACTATTTCGATGTTGCGGGACGCGGATTGTCTACACGTGCCCTACTTCGACATTGAACGTTGAAGTAGGGCGCTATCCCCATCTCCTGATGAGGACAGCGACTTCGACGTCTCGCCACCTAACATCGAAGTTAACTTCGAAATAGCGCCCGACGCGTGTAGCCATGACGGGCGCTATTTCAAAGTTAGTGCCGCTACTTTGAAGTAGCATGCACGTGTAGACACAGCTTAAGTGTGTTAATAATACTGTGTACTCCAAGGGCTTCCTTTTCTTTTAGGTTCTTGAATATTTTTTCTTAACCCCACACCTCTGCCATTTCTGAGCGGTTGTGTACTTCTGGTTTCTGAAAGAAACCCTATGGTCTAAATCACTGAAGAGCGACTAGGATGAAAGGAAAAGAAATCCCAAAACATTTAAGAGAAATAGAACCCCATGGGTGTGTCTACACTAGGCACTACTTCTAAGTAGCCAGCAGAGAGTCCACACACATTTTCCCCTTACTTTGAAGTTAACTTGGAAGTAGGGAGCCCAACTTTGAAGTCCTTATTCCATTCCCAGGAATGGAGTGGTGCCCTACTTTGAAGTTTAACTTCAAAGAAGAGAGTGTGTAGACGCTCAGCTTCGAAGTAGTACTTCGAAGTTGTTTTTGTAGTGTAGACACAGCCAGTGCTCTCCACTCTCAGATAGGCTTTATAAACCCAAGCTTATAAATTCAGTCCTCGAGAGGGCCTTTCAAGGGTCTGGGGCAGGCTAGATTAAAAAATCGATAACACAATACAAGTTGAAGCACTTAAATCCTGTACTCTTGTCCAGCCACGCCTGTGGTCCTGCAGAACCATGGATGTTGCAGGACCAGGGAGTCCCAAGGATGGGGCTGGACCTGCATCCATGGGGTAGGGATTGGGGCAGAGCAGCGGTCAGTGGTCAGAGCTGGCGTCTCTGCTGGCTCCATTGCAGCATGGTTGGGTGGGGGGGAGGCCCTTGCTGGAGTGTGGGGCTGGAGCCAGAAGCTCCCAGCAGAGCACAGGGCTGAAGATGAAGTCCCCATGGGAGCTCCCTGAGCATGGGCCTGGAGGCCATGCTGGAGCCCTATGACCCAGAGTCCCCAGGGAGCAGGAAGCTGGGGCTGCCAGGGGCAGAAGCTCTGGACCTTCTGTGGCCCAGCAAATTCTGTCGTTCGGGACCTGTCATGTCCCAGTCATGCCAGACCAGGGAGATGCAACCTGCAGTGATTTCTTTGGAAGAAACCCAAGAGCAGGCTAGCTGCTGCCAGCCTACAGCCCACTCCTACCCTTATTCTCCACACCCATCCCTACCTCCATGAGATTGCTTATGGATCACATCCACACCTTTCATGGCAAATGGTCAGCTTTATTTTTTCTGTGAAATCCATGATAACTGAAAATAATACAGTCGTTTTATCAGATTGAAGAAAAAGATTAAATACCTAGGTCTGATTCACTAGCAATTTAGGGCTTGCATTACTAAGTTTAAAAATAAACTACGTGCATTAGATGCTATTTTAGTATAATGGGAAAATAATGACTGTGTTAAGTCAGAGTTTGTTATTACTGTATGTAATACTTTATTTTTGTGGTGTCGATTTCCTTTTTGGATCAACAAGTCGTGTATCTATTCAGATAGGCTTTCTGAGTGATATCTGCTTGATACAGCCATGTCAGAAGATTTTTTGAGATCATTCTTCATATCTAAAATGTTAACCTTTTTTCCTGTAAAACTGTTTTCATTTTCTTAAAATATTTGTTGTTAATTTAGGGGTAGTAAAAATTAAACAGGGCATGGTTCTTAGTTATAAGGGCTCAGTTTCCACCGTGATTTCTTAAAGGAAATGCATAATTAAAGAAGTTGCATTATTTATGTGAAAGAATAATAAAATCCTAATTACTGTAATGTACACTTGTGGTACTAGGTTAAGTTCAAATGTTAAACATCATAATCCTCTGCTTCATCAAAAGGATCAGTAATTATTATTATGTTTCTGCTCTGAAATGGATTAGAGGCAGAGCCATATGAAAAAAATGAGATTTTCCTGGCCAGGGCCTCCTGCCAGTTTTTTGAGTTGCAATCTACATTTTACTTTGTGCTTAAGCTTTAAACCAGCCCAAATCTTAAAACACAACTCAACTTAGTATTGCATAATTCTTACATATGTAAAATTGAAATGTGCATGGTTTGTGTTCCCAGAAGTATCACCCTACATTTCCTCTTCCTCGGCCATTATGTCATGCCTTGTCTCTATTTAGAATGTAAGCTATTTGGATCAGGGTCTATCTTAGTTCTGTGTCTGTACAACATGCAGCGCAATGATCCCTGCAATCCAGACCCTGACCCTGATTGAGCTGCTGGGTATCAGTTTGAGGTTACGTCTACACTAGCATTCCTCTTTCGAAAGAGGCACGCAAATGAACGAAACTGAAAATGCAAATGAGGCTCAGATTTACATATCTGGTACCTCATTTCCATATTTTTCTTTTCAAAGAGATTCTTTTGAAAGAAGAAAAGCGGAGTAGATACATCTCTTTTTAAAGTAATCTCCATCTTCAAAAGAGCTCTTCTTCCTAAAAATAAATTAAGGAAAAGGGTTCTTTTCATTTTCAATTTCTGTCACTTGCATGCCTCTTTTGAAAGAGGAATGCTAGTGTAGACACAGCCAAAGGCTATGTCTACGCTTGCCCTCTACTTCGAGGGGCATTGCAATCAGGCTCATTGGAGAATACTAATGAAGTGCTGGGATGAATATGCAACACTTCATTAGGCTAATTCTTCCCGCAGCAATTTTAAAGTGTAAAACTTTGAAGTGCCGGCATGTTGTGTAGCCACAGGCACTTCAAAGTACCCAGGCTACTTTAAAGTACTTTGAGTCCCCGAAATTTTGAGGAATAAAGGCACTTTGCAGTAGCACGGGCACTTTGAAGTGCCCAAGGCTACATGGCATACCAGAACTTCAAAGGTTGACACTTCAAAGTTGCCTCAGGTAGAATTAGCCAAATGAAATGCTGCATATTCATCGCAGCACTTCATTAGTATTCACCAATCATCCTGATTACCATGCCTTGAAGTAGGAGGCAAGTGTAGACATAGTCTAACAGTGATGAATAATTAATGATATAGGCTCAGGGTGCTGTAGGCTCAGGCCTGAAATGTGTTGAATTACTCAGGGGTCATTTCACGTGGTAGGCAGACAAGGAAACCCCCTGATTACTTTTATATTTGCTGGCTTTTTATTATCCCACAGCCAAAACACAAAAAAGTACAGTGCTAACACAAAAGTAATGCTGATTGGTGCAACTGAATTTGTTTTCATACATGCCTAAAGCAATCTGTTAACTTTCAACCTCAGTATTTCAGACTATGATTTCTTTATATCCTGTTATTTGGCATTACATCCAGAAGAATCTGCTGTATTTAAATCAAATCTGATCTGATATCATTGAGCAGGCAAAGTGTCAAAAATTCTACACACCAGTTTTATGGAATATGGAATTATCATTTTTAGTTGCAATTCATTTTGGAAGGATAAGTAAGACCCCTTCCCCCACAAACTGTAATTAGTAGCAAAAACTTGAGTATGACCTAAAGTTGCATGCACTTTTACAGTCTGTATAGGTAGGTGGTGTGCTTAAAGTGAAACACTTCAACCTTGTCCATATATTTGATTTACTAAAGACAATCTGATTTGTCTTTTTCTGTGTCTTGTTCAGGTCACACTCACATTATTCCAGAAAGAATGGACTCTCACTATTCCTGACTACATTTAATTTTTCATTCCCATCTTAACTAGAAAAAGCCAGTGTCTATTGTGAATAGCTGAATAGGTGAATAGGAGCACTGGCACCTGATGCTCCGGGGTCTAGCAATGCTGGAGAGGGCTTTTCTGGTGAGCATATTTTTTTAAACTGCTACAAGTGGGCTGTGGGTTAGGTGTGGTAGATCTATACCCCTTAGAACAGCTTGTTAATATTTCTGGGGATGAAGGGCTTATCCTTTTTGGAGATCTCCATAAAGGTCACAGCAGATACTCTTTTATTTTTTGCACTAGGTTTTTGCAGAAGCCTGATTTATTCCAGCTCCAACAATAGCACACCTTGCCAGGCAATTGGTAAGCAATCCAGCATCATGGCATGACACAGCATTCTGGCAAATTTTCCAGCCCTGTGCTCACATAGTATGAGCATATTTTCTTTTTCACTCTCTGTTATTAGGAGGCTGATGCCTCTTTTGGCAACTTAGAAGAAGCATGTGAAGTTTCATTAAGGTATGCTCCCTTAACATTATTGTACTGTTTCCTGGTTATTTAAATTTCCCAGGACTGCCCTGCTGCACCACATGGCTGGTGGGCTCTCCTGGCCCTCTCCCCTCCAACTGTGCTGCTGGAGGCTCCCTGGTCCCACCCACAAACACACCGTTGCGAAGGATTTATGAGCAGCCACCAAGAATGTTTTTTTTTGAAGTTTACATTTTATAGGGATACCTCTCACCCAGCCTGCCATGTGGCCAGGTGGCTCAACCCCTCCCCACACCACGTGGCTGTCAGGCTGTGCGGACCCTGCCCCCACCCACCAGCATGTACAGCATGGGCTTTGCCTGCTTTACATGCCTTTTTTGTCCCTGCACAGGATTTATGAGGCACTGCTGAGAATTTTTGTTTCTGCACTTTACATTACCACGCCTGACCCCACCCCAGCTCACCATACTACTGGTGAGCTTGACCCCTTCCCTCACCATGCCACTGCTCCTGGACAGTGGCACGTCCAGCATTGGCTTTCCCTCCTTTAAGTGGCTTTTTCCAGCACAGTAATTATGAGGAGCAGCTGAGAAAGTTTTTTTTTTCTGTGCTTTACCATATACTGGGGTGATCCGCCACCCTCAGCCTGCCGAGAGCTGCTGACAAAGTTTTTTTCAGCACCTCACATTTTATAGGGCTTTGTTTCAACCCTCCCTCCCACTGCCAGCCATCCTTAAGCCACCAGGATCTTACCATGTCCACAATGAAATGGTCGGGGTATCTAATAGCTTCTGTTCTGAAGAGGTTGATTCATTGTCACCCTTCAGAAGCCAACAGTGGCCTTGGAAAACAAAAGTTGCAGTGATTGTCAAATAGTTGCCCAATCATTGTATGGGTCAGCATGGTGTGTCACATTTAAAATTTGTATTTAAATTTTGACCTTGACTGTCTTCAACAGGCAGTGTAAGTAGGGGGGACAAAGTTGTTGTGATGCTCCACAGGAAAACATCCAAACAGGACCTCATCCCACAGCAGTTTGAAAAAGCAGACAGGGAGTGAGACCAAGACACAGCTGACAGAAAGTGGACCCAGCAGTGGCAACCAAAGCATGCTGCGGTGTCAACAAACCATGCCCCAGTCCAGGAAACAGGGCTCTGCAGAGCTCCTGATGGCTGTCAAGGAGCAAATTGACATCCTGAAGTCCATGCTAGAACTGCAGAGGGACACCCACCATACGATTCACAATAATACAGCCTCCTCGCTCTGTTGCCTGGCCTCCATTCAATATTGCCTAACCCCCACTTGTCAGGGGCCCCGAACATGGGGGAGGGCAAGGACAGTCTTGCAGTCCACCCCCAGAACCTGTCCACACTGCAAAAGGTTCACATTCCACTACACATGACACCAGGATTCCCTTCTTTTTCCTACCCACCCCTTAACCCTCACCCCCACAAATAAAAAGAATGTTTTGTGAAAACCACAGTTTTGTTTATTAGTTCACATGAGCTGTGTCTACACGTGCACGCTATTTCGAAGTAGCGGCACTAACTTCGAAATAGTGCCCGTCGCAGCTACACGCGTCGGGCGCTATTTCGAAATTAACTTCGACGTTAGAGCTGCGTCTACACGTGCACGCTACTTCGAAGTAGCGGCACCAACTTCGAAATAGCGCCCGTCGCGTCTACACGCGTCGGGTGCTATTTCGAAGTTAACTTCGACATTAGGCGGCGAGACGTCGAAGTCGCTAACCTCATGAGGGCTACATCTACACGTGCAGCCAACATCGAAATAGCTTATTTCGATGTTGAGACATCGAAATAGTCTATTTCGATGAATAACGTCTACACGTCCTCCAGGGCCAGCAACGTCGATGTTCAACTTCGACGTTGCTCAGCCCAACATCGAAATAGGCGCAGCGAGGGAACGTCTACACGTCAAAGTAGCACACATCGAAATAGGGATGCCAGGCACAGCTGCAGACAGGGTCACAGGGCGGACTCAACAGCAAGCCGCTCCCTTAAAGGGCCCCTCCCAGACACAGTTGCACTAAACAACACAAGATACACAGAGCTGACAACTGGTTGCAGACCCTGTGCCTGCAGCATAGATCCCCAGCTGCCGCAGAAGCAGCCAGAAGCCCTGGGCTAAGGGCTGCTGCCCACGGTGACCATAGAGCCCCGCAGGGGCTGGAGAGAGAGCATCTCTCAACCCCCCAGCTGATGGCCACCATGGAGGACCCAGCAATTTCGACGTTGCGGGACGCGGATCGTCTACACTGTCCCTACTTCGACGTTGAACGTCGAAGTAGGGCGCTATTCCTATCTCCTCATGAGGTTAGCGACTTCGACGTCTCGCCGCCTAACGTCGAAGTTAACTTCGAAATAGCGCCCGACGCGTGTAGACGCGACGGGCGCTATTTCGAAGTTGGTGCCGCTACTTCGAAGTAGCGTTCACGTGTAGACGCAGCCGAGGAGATAGGAATAGCGCCCTACTTCGACGTTCAACGTCGAAGTAGGGACCGTGTAGACGATCCGCATCCCGCAACGTCGAAATTGCTGGGTCCTCCATGGCGACCATCAGCTGGGGGGTTGAGAGATGCTCTCTCTCCAGCCCCTGCGGGGCTCTATGGTCACCGTGGGCAGCAGCCCTTAGCCCAGGGCTTCTGGCTGCTTCTGCGGCAGCTGGGGATCTATGCTGCAGGCACAGGGTCTGCAACCAGTTGTCAGCTCTGTGTATCTTGTGTTGTTTAGTGCAACTGTGTCTGGGAGGGGCCCTTTAAGGGAGCGGCTTGCTGTTGAGTCCGCCCTGTGACCCTGTCTGCAGCTGTGCCTGGCATCCCTATTTCGATGTGTGCTACTTTGACGTGTAGACGTTCCCTCGCTGCGCCTATTTCGATGTTGGGCTGAGCAACGTCGAAGTTGAACATCGACGTTGCCGGCCCTGGAGGACATGTAGACGTTATTCATCGAAATAGACTATTTCGATGTCGCAACATCGAAATAAGCTATTTCGATGTTGGCTGCACGTGTAGACGTAGCCTAGGTGGCGAGACGTCGAAGTCGCTAACCCCATGAGGAGATAGGAATAGCGCCCTACTTCGACGTTGAACGTCGAAGTAGGGACAGTGTAGACGATCCGTGTCCCGCAACGTCGAAATTGCCGGGTCCTCCATGGCGGCCATCAGCTGGGGGGTTGAGAGACGCTCTCTCCAGCCCCTCAGCTCACTGGTGGCCGCGTGGAGCGGCCCCTTAAAGGTCCCCTCCCCCGCCCTGACTCTGCAGGAAGCTGAGGCAACGTGCAGGCTGCAGCCTGCACACGCGGGCAGCCTGCACAGCCATCAGCCACCCAGCCAGTGGCGATGGCGAGCCAGCAGCCCCCCCCAGCGCCCCCAGGGGACCCCCCCAAGGGGAGCCAGGGCAGCCAGCCCAGCCAGAGGGCCACCCAGTCTGGGAAGAGGCAGTGGGGCCCCTCCTGGACGGAGGCCGAGCTGCGGGACCTGCTGGGGCTCTGGAGTGAGGAGGAGGTGCTCCAGGTAATGGGGAGCAAGAGGCGGAACGCGGATGCGTTCGCTCGGCTGGCCGATGGCCTGGCTGCCCGGGGTCACCCTGCCCGCACTCCGGATCATGTGAGGAGTAAGGTGAAGGAGCTGCAGCAGGGTTATGCCCGGGCCCGGGATGCGGCCAGCCGATCTGGGGCCGCCCCCGTCACTTGCCCCTTTTACAGGGAGCTCAGGGACATCCTGGGCTCCCGGCACACCTCCTCCCCTCCGGCCACCCTTGACACCTCGGCTGACGAGCCCCAGCAGGCCCTCCAGCCGGAGTCCGCCCTGGAGGCAAGCCCCGCACCCCGGGGGCCCCCCCCGGAGGCCATCCCCGGGACATCGCGGCAGGAGGAGGAGGAGGAGGAGGAGGGTGGCTCCTCCTCTGCAGAATCCAGCCTGCAGATCCTCCTCCTGCCATCCCAGAGCAGCAGCAGGGCCTCCGACCCCCGGGGATCTCTGGACCGTGGGAGCGGACCCACAGGTAGGTACCCCTCTCTGGTGGACACCCCGGGGCTGGAGGGGCGGGGGTAACAGAGATGTGTCCAGGGCCCCCCACACGCTCACATGGCCATGGCCCCAAGGACACCAGGGCCATGGCCCTCACAGCACTGCAGCCATCAGCCCCTGCCCCCCCCAAACCTGCATGACAGTGCCATGCCCCATCCCTGGGCCAGGGGGGAGCAGAACCTCGAGGGGCCCCCGGGAGGAGGGGGTGGGACACCCCGCAGCAGCAGCAGCATGTGATGGAGTGGGGGGAGTGCCAAAGGGAGACTCAGGCTACATATGAGCCACAAGAGCCGAAGAGCTCCCAGGGTCAAAGGAGGATCCTGGGGCTACAGCTGGCAGGTGACACCTCTGCCCTGAACCAACAGGAGGGAGGAGCCGAGCTGGCTTGGAATTGGGGGGCGAGGGCGGGGGCCACAGGTAGAGGCTACGGGAAGGGAGAGCTGGTAGGCAGCCAGCCTGAGGAGGGGGAAAGCTGCATCCCAGAGGGGCTCCCCTTGGGGTCTTCTCCCCACGACGGGTTGGAAGGACTGTCTCTTCCGACAGCTGGTGCTGTCACTCCTGGCAGAAACTGGGCATCTGTGGCCTAAGAAACCTCTCCTGCTGTCAGACCCTGCGGGGTGAAGTGAGAGTCGCTCCCACCAGGGGACGGGGTGCAGGGCAGGGGGACCCCTGAACCCCATCCATCACAGCAGCATCTCCCGGGGATGGGGATGGGGAACCTGCAGCACAGGGCGGGGGGGACAGAGGCCACGGCTTGGGACCCACACTAACGCCTGTCTCCATTCTTCTTTCCCCCCTCCTCTCCTGTGTCCTGCACCTGCACCTGCACCATCAGAAGGACCGGAAGAGAGCGCCGGCGAGGCCTCAGTCGTCCCGGAGAGCCCTCCGGGACCATCGCTCCAGGGCAGCCCCTCGGCCGAGGAACGACCGGCCCCGCGGAGGGCTAGACGGCGGACCCCGCGCCTACTACCGGTGACGGCGACGGACCCCCAGCTGCTGGCCATCCTCCGCCGGCAGCTGGAGGTATCGGAGCAGCACCTCCACCTGCAGGAGCGGGAGCTGGCCTGGTGCCAGGAGGCATGGGGGGCCTATATGCAGACATTTAACTGGCTGGTGGAGTACCTGGCCCCCCATGCCGCGCCGGCCGAGCCATCGCCCGCCCTGCCCGCTCCTGCAGCCCCACCACCAGCTGCTCCGGCCGTCGCCGGCCCGTCCGCCGTCGCCCCACCACCCACCCGTGAGGGCCAGAGTGCCGAGGGACCCCTGGAGCCACCTGAGACTCGCCGGCACCGATACCTTCCGGTCCAGCCCGCTCCCACCCAGCCGTGGACCAGACTGCAGGTGCGGCGGGGCTCCCGGCCGGGCACGCCCAGTGCGGGGCTCTAGGGGCGAGGGGCCCGGGACGTGGCCCCCGCCTTGTTGTATATAGTTGGACCCTCTTTTTTTGGTGCCCCCGTTTGCGCCGTCCCCCCCATGTAAATAGTTCTCCCCTTTCTCCTCCCTGGTTTTCTTTTTATTATGTATGCCACACAGTTGTTTCTTTGGTTTGTTTTATTTGTGTACATATTTCTTTGGTTGAACGTTTGTACTTAGTTTTCTGTTTGTGCTTCACATATTTATTTACACCCCAAAAAAAGGTTCGGCCAGAAAAAAAAAGAATTATGTTCAGCCACAAGTTCGTGCTGTCATTTGTCCAGGACAAGTGGGCGGGGGGGGGCGGTGGGGTGCTCCATGGTGTGGGCGTTGGGGCAGGAGTGTGGGGGAGGAAGGGGCGGGCAGTAGGGGGCCTGGGCAGAGTTCACCCCGCGGCCTGTTGGTCGAAGTAGGCCCGCAGGGCCTCCCGGACCCAGGTCCCCTCGGGTTCCACCTGCCGACTGGGGGCAGCAGGTGGCTGCACGTGTGCCCTGCCAGCCTCCGTGGCCCAGCCCTGCAGAAAGGTCTCCCCCTTGCTCTCCACGAGGTTGTGCAGGGCGCAGGAGGCACCCACAATCTGGGGGATATTGTTGGGGCCTGCATCCAGGCGGGTCAGGAGACATCGCCAGCGTCCCTTGAGGCGGCCAAATGAGCGCTCCACCACCTGGCGCGCACGGTTCAGGCGCTCGTTGAAGCGCTCCTGGCTAGCGGAGAGGTGGCCCGTGTAGGGGTGCATGAGCCACGGCCGGAGGGGGTATGCCGCATCTGCGATGACGCAGAAGGGCATGGTGGTGTCCCCCAGAGGGATCTCCCGCTGGGGGATGTAGGTCCCCGCCTCCAGCCGGCGGCACAGGCCCGAGTTCCGAAAAACCCGGGCGTCATGGGTGCTGCCAGGCCAGCCCACGTAAATGTCCTGGAAACGTCCCCGGCTGTCCACCAAGGCCTGCAGGACGACAGAATGGTAGCCCTTCCGATTGAGGTATCGTCCTCCACTGTGATGCGGGGTGCGGATGGGGATGTGAGTCCCATCCAGAGCCCCAAAGCAGTTGGGGAAGCCCAGGGTGGCAAAGGCGGCGACAGTGGCATGTGGGTCCCCCAGCCTCACGAGCCTGTGCAGGAACATGGCATTGATTGCACGGATGACCTGCAGAGAAAGCACATGGGACAGCCCCAGTGAGGGGCGAGCAGGGTGTGCGTGGCCCTGCCCTGCCCTGGCCCCCCTGCTCTGCCCTGGCCCCCCTGCCCTGCTCTGGCCCCCCTGCCCTGCCCTGGCCCCCCTGCCCTGCCCTGGCCCCCCTGCCCTGCCCTGGCCTCCCCCTGTGGGTTCTCTTACCTCCATGAAGACAGCCCCGACGGTGGCCTTTCCGACACCAAACTGCTGCCCCACGGATCGGTAGCTGTCCGGAGTGGCCAGCTTCCAGACAGCGATGCCAACCCGTTTCTCCACAGGGAGGGCACGCCGCATGGCAGTGTCCCGGTGCCTGAGTGCGGGGATGAGCCACTGGCACAGCTCCAGGAATGTCTGGCGGCTCATCCTGAAGTTCCTGAGCCAGTGGTCGTCGTCCCACTCCCCAGGCACCAGCCGCTCCCACCAGTCGGTGCTGGTGGGGTAGCTCCACAGCCGCCGGCGTGTGAGGCGGGGGGTGGAGCGGGGTGCTGCAGGGGTAGGGGTTGAGCCCTGCTGCCCTGGGGGCATCTCCTCCCCTGGGGCAAGGAGGTACTCAGCTGCCTCCCACATGGCATGGGCCAGGGCAAGCCCTGCTCCTGCCGGGAGGGCTGGGTGGACCTCTAGCTGCTGCTGCTGCTGCTGCTGGGGGTCCATGACTGCGGCGCCTGGGGTCTGTGTGCCTATATGGCTCCTCAGACCGCGTGCTGTGCAGGCTGAGTGTATGTGGGAGGGGCCCTTTAAGGGAGCGGCTAGCTGTTGCCCCGGAAGCGTTAGTCCGCCCGTTGACCCTGTCTGCAGCTGTGCCTGGCATCCCTATTTCGATGTGTGCTACTTTGACGTGTAGACGTTCCCTCGCTGCGCCTATTTCGATGTTGGCCTGAGCAACGTGGAAGTTGAACATCGATGTTGCCGGCCCTGGAGGACGTGTAGACGCTATTCATCGAAATAGACTATTTCGATGTCGCAACATCGAAATAAGCTACTTCGATGTAGGCTTCACGTGTAGACGTAGCCATGGGGTGGGGTGCTGTTGGAAGTTCTTTCATAAAGGTCAAACACTTCATTGTTGGGGGTGGGGGTGGTACCACAATAATTAATGCAGCAGATTCATGTGTCTGTCCGCTGATTCATAAAGCTATTTCTCAAATCCTTTCCAACTGCCATTGCTTCTGTATGTGCACTGCTGAATGCCCTTGTGTTGCTTGTGCACAAGCACTGCCCAGGATGTCTGCCTCTGCAACCCAGTCTGGCATAAAACTTTCCCCTTAGATTCACAAATATTATGAAGAATACAGTATGCGGCCACCACAGAGGGCTGTTGGCTTCACAAAGGTCTAAATGGGTCAAAAGGCACCTGAATCTGGCTTTTAAATGGCTAAAGGCACATTCCACCACCATTGTGCACTTGCTTAGTCTGTAGTTGAAGCGCTCCTTGCTGCAGTCCAGGGTGCTTGTATATAGCTTCATGAGCCAAGGAAGCAAAGGGTAAGAGTCACTCAGTATCACTATGGGCATTTCCTCATCATCAATCTTGGTTTTCTTTGTGGGAAGAAAGTCCCATTCTGGAGTTTTCTGTACAGACCTGAATTTCTAATGATGCATGCACCTTTCCCAACCATCCCACATAGATACTGATGAAATGACCTTTGTGATCCACCAATGTCTGCAACACCATGGAGAAGTACCCCTTGCACTTTATGTATTCTGAGGCCAGGTGATCCAGGGTGAGGATAGAGATGTGCCTTCCATCTGCTTCCCCACTGCATTCTCATATAATCTGAAGGAGTTGGAGACAGGCACCGGCGAATAGTTTTTGCACTATTCACTTGTACTTTTGTTATCCTTTGAAAGACTTACAGAAGAAGCAAAAGACATCTCTATATATGTATAATGTCACTATGGGCCTGATGAATCAAAATGTGTCTGAGAGATGAATTGTGGAGATATACAAGTCATATCTTGTTGAACTGGAAGGGACCCTTGAGAGGTCATCAAGTCCAGTCTGCTGCACTCACAGGAGGATCTATCACTATCATCACCCCTGACATTTTTTTTGTTTAAATCTAACCTGTCCCAGACCCTTGGAAGACCCCTTCAAGGATTGAACTCATAACCCTAAGGTTATAAGGCCAACCACTGAGCTATCCCTCCCCACTCAAGATGAAGCCCCTTTTGTTTTTATATGAGAGTTAATGTTTGGCTTTGCGTATGCCCATAATTGCTAAAGGCAACTTTTGCTTCCACGTTCTCTGCTCATTTGGGTATTTTTAGGCATTTTAGTGTCAGAGTCTGCCCCATCCTTTTATCTGATAATATTTCTATTTGGTGTTCCCAGAAGACTAAACAAATAGCTATGTGAAGGATCTGAACAGAGAAAGTTGATGGTGATTTGCAAATGTGAAAATAGGTAGAAAGAGCTTATATGCATCCTGAATTTTTCATTATCAGCTTCAGATGTACAAGAAGAGCTTTCTATAGCACTGACATTTAAATAAAATATGTTAAAAACAACACAGTGTGTGGGAGGAGGCAGGGATTGGTGTCAGAAAATGACTGGTGACTGCACTGGTTTTGTATAGATAAGGCCGATGGACCTGGGTTGACTGCAGGAGAGAATGAACCTGCAACTTTAGGGGCTGAAGCCATGTGCTCTACCACATTAGCTAAAAACCACCTGACTGTTTGTCAAGACTGTAAAGCAGAGACCACTCTCCCTTGTCTGTGCTCTCAGTGCCTCTGGGGTTATATATAAATCAGACCTTTACCTACAGTAGTTCACAGTGCAGTCTTGGATTCATATCAAGTTCAAATGATTTATCTGACAAACAGTTCTAACATTTAAATAAGCCCCAGATTTCTACTAGGTGTTGAATGTGTCTCTCTGGAGAAGGGTTACAGTACATATGTTTCCTCCACTAAACATTTTAAAAATATTGTTATGGGCTATAAAGTTGTCTGAAATCCTGTTCATGTGACTTGGGTGCAGCTGATAAGTAAGTATTGGTATGCAAAGGCGACTTTCAGCCACTTCTGTTTTCCCCGATCACAGGCTGGCTGTGGCAACATCTAGTCCCCTGGCACCAACAACCTTAAAGGCCAAATAGAGCAGTCGAGGGGTCAATGGGGAGTGGATCCTCTGACAAAGAGGCAAAGGGGACAATTGCCACAGGGCCCAGAGACTCAAAGGGGCACAGGGCTCACAGCACCCTTTCCAGTGGCCGCAGTGGTGGTTGGATCCCTGGCCCCCTTTGAATTGCTGCTGGAGGACCATTTCACATAGCTTTGAAGGGCTGGAGGTGGGGCGTGCCACAATCAGGGCAGTGCTAAGAGCTGACTGCTCTCAGCCATGCCCCTTCCACCCAAGGCCCCACCCTTTCTGGGACATGGAGCCTGGGCCCCCCACACCTTGCCCTATGGCCCATGGTGGTGATCAGCCCCACACTTTCTCCTCAGCCACAACCTCATGACAATATGAGGGGAGAGTGCAGGTGCTTCTCAGAAGCTCTGGATGATCCTACATAACCTATATACAGGGTTTTGGGCTATATACTATTTAGTTTTCCCCAGAAATAAACAGCAGCCTACAATGTATCTGCTCTTGGGAGAAAATGAAAGTATACCCTAGATTAGGATCAACCCTCATAACCAAAGGATGACACACAAACAGAATACTTAGGACACTATTGCTTTAGAACAAGGTGTTAAAATTTCCTTTTTTGTCCAACTTGTAAGCTTGACAGTAGCCCTAATAAGACTGTTATAGCAAAGGGAGGTAAACATAGCTCTGATATTTAGCTGTTCTTAGAGCTTCTCTTTCATTATTCATATACTTTTAATAGCATCTTTCCTATTGTTTTATAGGCTAACTGCAACTTAAGTTACTGTCAAAGTCATTAAAAGCATGCCTTTTAAATTTTTAACAAGAATAAAGGTTTACATGGAGCATGAGCTTTGTTGCACTACCTATTTATTACATAGTCACAGAGAGATAGCTGTGTTAGTCTGTATCTTCACAAAACAAAAAAGCAGTCCTGTAGCACTTTAAAGACTAACAACATAATTTTTTTAGGTCATGAACTTTCATGGGACAGACCCACTTCTTCAGACCTGGAGAATTTTCCAGAGATGAAGAAATGGGACTGGCCCATGAAGGCTCATTACCTAATAAATTATTGTGTTAGTCTATAAAGTGCTACAGGACTGCTTTTCTATTTATTACATAAAAATGTACAGACTCACACAATGATTTAAATATTTTATTGGAAGTAATAGACGGTTTTGATATTTTTTCTTTGAGACAACTTCTCTCTAAGCTAAATACTCCATGCTAATTTTATTCAGTAAAGTGATTTCAGAAGGTAGACATGACACATTATTTCTCTTGGTGATGATGGAGTCAGAAACAACGGCTACTTCTTAGTATGAGTAGGTGTATTATGTATAAACTACCATGACTAATATAGTGCCTCTTACCACTCCCAGGCTACGTCTACACGTGCAGCCAACATCGAAATAGGCTATTTCGATGAATAACGTCTACACGTCCTCCAGGGCCGGCAACATCGATGTTCAACTTCGACGTTGCTCAGCCCAACATCGAAATAGGCGCAGCGAGGGAACGTCTACACGTCAAAGTAGCACACATCGAAATAGGGATGCCAGGCACAGCTGCAGACAGGGTCACAGGGCGGACTCAACAGCCAGCCGCTCCCTTAAAGGGCCCCTCCCAGACACAGTTGCACTAAACAACACAAGATCCACAGAGCTGACAACTGGTTGCAGACCCTGTGCCTGCAGCATAGATCCCCAGCTGCCGCAGAAGCAGCCAGAAGCCCTGGGCTAAGGGCTGCTGCCCACGGTGACCATAGAGCCCCGCAGGGGCTGGAGAGAGAGCATCTCTCAGCCCCCCAGCTGATGGCCGCCATGGAGGACCCAGCAATTTCGACGTTGCGGGACGCGGATCGTCTACACGGTCCCTACTTCGACGTTGAACGTCGAAGTAGGGCGCTATTCCTATCTCCTCATGAGGTTAGCGACTTCGACGTCTCGCCGCCTAACGTCGAAGTTGGTGCCGCTACTTCGAAGTAGCGTGCACGTGTAGACGCAGCTCCAGAGAGCAAATTTTCCTCTGAAAATTTAATATTTTTGCAGTACACCAAGGATCTTGGCATATTTCATTCTTTTCTTCTTTATGATAATAGTTTGTATCTCTGCCAAGCAACCTGTGGTATCATTTGGGAGAATGGATGCTGTCCAGAGTGTGCTACACAAAAGCCTCAACTCAAGAATACTGGGATCACAGTGACTGTCCACTATTTGATTATGATGACAGAGGCCAACTCCTTGCCTGGGAGCTGAGCCTGTGAGCTTCCAGTCCAAGAAAGAGAATCCTAACATTCTCAGACAAGCTGTAACAATTTCCACAACTTCATACTCTCAAGACAGAACTCTGACCAGCAGTTATGAGAGTGGTAGTGACCAGTGAGCAAACTCACCTGCAGTTCACACAGCTCCCTCCGCCAAGGACCACTACCTCTGCGCAGAACTTGGATTACATCAACTAGTGGGATAGTGTGCTTCCTCACAGCTAAACACTTGGGCTGCATCTACTCTCGCAAGAACGGGGCTCTTTTGAAAGATCCCGCAGAGTGTCTACACACAAACCCTGTGTCTACACGAGCCCCTTCCTTTTGAAAGGGGCATGTTAATGAGCAGGTTCGAAAGATGCTAAGGAGGTGCTGCAATGAATATGCAGCGCCTCATTAGCATAATGGCGGCTGTGGCGATTCGAAAGTGCGGCTTCTCAAATTGTGCGCCGCCTGTGGAGACGGGACCTTCCGAAAGGACCCTCCCCCAGTCTTCGAAAGCCCTTCTTCCTAACACCAGATAGGAAGTGGTCTTTCTAAAGTAAATGAAAAGAATGTAGTTCTCCTTTCAAAATCGCTCTTTCTTTCCTGTTTCAGGAAGAGTGCCCCCTTTTGAAAGCTTCTTTTGAAAGAAAATGTGTGTAGACACGCCACAGGCCCTTTTTTTCAATATCTGTCCTGTTTGTTCCAAAGAGCATGGGCTGTGTGGACACTTTCTTTTGAAAGAGCAGATTGTTCTTTTGATCTGCTTTTTTGTGTATGCCAGCACTCTTTTGAAAGAAGTTCTTTCAAAAGATCTCTGTACTGTGGATGTAGCCGTATTAACATGCTAAGAAAAAAACATTTGTTAGACTGTGCAGCTGTACCACCTGATGATCTGTGCCATTACACAAGAATCAGGGCATATAAGGTAAATTCTTTTAGGTATTAGGATATTTATTTTACTACATCATATTATAATTCCAACATCTTAGAAACTGGCCAATATTCTGAGAACTTTGGTATTATAAAAAACAAGTGTTTATGTGCAAACATTTTAGTAAACTCTGTGGAAATACTTGGGATGGGATGAATTCATCATTCTTTTGCTGCTCTGTTCTTCCCAGTTTCAAAAGAGTTGTATTGACCAAATAAATTCCTCTGTCAACCTCCTTACTTCCTCTCGGAGAGGTGGATTAACTACATCTACAAAACCACCACTTCTCATGAGGTAAGACATATTGACACCACAACGGCGCAGCTGCAGCTGTAGTCTGGTACCATATGTAATGTGGAATCTGCGTGGAATCACCTTTGTCTTTCTGCGTGTCTCCGATGAACAATCTTTAGCATCATTGCTGCCAGACAAAAGGCTACTTATATTGACTATGAACATGGTTTTAAAAACTCAGTCTGAGGAATAGTATTGTCCTAAGCATCTATTAAGAACAGTTCAAAGTTGTTCTTTAGTCTCTGTCATTTTTGTTATTTTTGCTTGATTTTTGTTTATAGAGATGTTCTGGCCCCCTGCTTATCACCTAACTACTCTTTTTGCACAATTTGGTGAAAAGGAAATGCAAGGAGCTGTACAACACCTTGAAAGAATCCAGCATTATTGCATTCATTGCACAGCTGAAATGAGGTCCAGAGTTCAAATGGTCAATTAAGTGTCTGCGACAACTCACTGGACTGTTTTCTAGTTCAATACATCCACAGTTCCAGTTACTGAAACCCAGCAGTATTAGATAATACTTTAGGGGCACTATATATGCTAAGGGCTAGTTAGAGCAATAACAATCCCTGTTAAAGGGGTGGCTATATTTGCAGGACCCCAGAAGCAACAGAGGCAGGAAATCATATCTGACAGCCACATAGTTTGCTCCCTGATCTTTCTTTCTTCAGGGACGTAGTCAATCCACCTCTGTAAGAGGTGGTGGATAGGTCAATGGAAGAATTCTTCTGCCAGTCTAGCCAGAGGTACATTGAGGCTTAGATCAACATTACTATGATTTTATAATAACAAAGACTCAATATTTACTTCATTTCTTAATAAATGACAAATTGCTAGATTGTTGTATGGATAAGGTCCTCTTATGATATAATTATGGGAATTAGGAGTTCAAAGAAAACTACTGGGCCATGTAGGTCATCTGGTGCCAAAACAGCATTGCTCCCTACAGTATATTTTTTAGTGCTTTATTCAGTCTAATTTTAAATGTGCCAAGTTCCAACATTTCTCTTGGGAAACTTTTCTGAAATCTACTCTTAGAAATGATCTCCAGTTACAGTCTTTTCCTTTCTTCATTGGAGTTTTGGCAGTAGCAGAATGACATCACATATGTCACTTGTTCCAGCCTTGTGTTCCGTCTTCATCCTTTTTGATCTTATGAACCACCTTTTGCTCTTATAATTTGTGCACCATTAGCAGGACTTTCCCAGCAGTCTTCAGGACATGCTCCATTCTTCTTGCATTCCATGCCCTGACACCTGAATGTCAGTGTACTTTCTTGTTCAATTGAACAAAGTTACTGGTATGGATCTTGCTCTATTATTTTTATGAATTACGTGTATATACAGTTATTGAAGAGGTAGATTCAACATCATTATTGTATTTGAAGAAGTAGAAAAAACTACAGCAGCAGTTGAAAAGTGACTGAATTGGGTTTTATCTGTTCTTCTAGTTTTTAGTAAGTATTTTCATATATCTTCAAGAATACTCAAGATTCATTCCAGATACGTAAGAAATGGAAGTTAATCCCAACTAAAAGACAATCAGAACACACCTTTGTGGATGATAATTTTCTAGCAGAAATGTGTATTTTCTAAACTTTAAAATTATTTGACTTGTGTTCTCACAATTTGCATTTCTAGGCAACTATGAATAAAACTCTAGGGTGACAGGGTTCATCTTAGATATTTTCTAGAATTCTAACAAGACCATTGTCTTTTCAAATAGAATGATTATCCTAATTCTTTTAAATCCATATGTATGCTATGTCAGCTCAGCCTTTGTGGGTTAATGTGCTCGGGGAGAAGAATCTAATGGATGTATCTTATTGTAAGCATATGAGATTTATATATTTATTTATTGGCAGTGATAACTGAAGCACAGTTCCATTCCACTGTCCCATTATTTATATATGATTAGTGCTATATATTAGAGTACTTTTTACATTAATTTCTGCATTATTTTATCTTTAAGTGTTTATTGAATTTTCAAATAATAAAAATCTATATAGTACAGTGAAAAAAACAAAAGAAAAAGAAAAAAGCAACTTTAAATATTAGATCAAAGCAAGCTTTCAAGATGTCTCACTTTGTAATGAATCATCTCCCACTAATCATATCATCTTGATAGTCAAGATTGAAATTTCTAGGTATCTCAGCACTGTATTTAATTTATTCTTTTCAGGGTGGTGATACTTCCTTTTCATAGGGGATTAACTTTTTTGACTGACCAGCTCAGTCTTGGCACCAGAAAAGAAAACCTATCCTGCCAAAGCTTTGAACCAGAATCTCAAGTGGTGATTTGGCATTTATATTTTCAAAACATGGTGAGGGCTATGAAGCCCAAATTAGGGAAATAAATCCTCAAGAAGAGCCAAATGGGCAGAATAAAGAAGCCAGATTCAACAAGCCACTACAATCACCATTCACATAGTTTTAGTGCGTTTGATTTCACGTTGGCCTAGAATAGTCTCATTATAACAGTTAATAAATTGACAGTCTGCTAGATCTCATTTAATACCCATGTAAAGTGAAGGAAAACCAGTGTGTGTTAGATCAGTGACTGCTTTTAAAAGTGCGCGTAAACTCTATCAAACCTACAATGAATGGCTATGCACATCTATGTCTCTGTCCCCCTAACAATGGTAGTGAAAGTCTGGACTTCTATGTACAATGCTTCTGCAACTGTGCTCAGACTGACATTATATGCAAACAATACCAAATAAGACACAGTCTCAACTATGCTGAATGCTATGCTGTCCAGAGTCTCAAAAATAACCCAGACATTATAATCAAACCAGCTGTCAGAGGGGTTGCTGTTGTCATCATGAATAAGTCAGACTATGAACAGGAGGCAGCCAGACAACTCGCCAACACCAAATTTTACAGCTGTCTCTTCGCTGATCCCACTTTGGAATTCCAAAAGAAATTACAACAACTACTTAAGGAATTCCCTGCTGCTACTCGGGACCTTATTCACTTAGACACACCATCTGAGCCCCAACCTGGATTATTCTATTTACTTCCTAAAATCCACAAACCTGGAAACCCTGGACGCCCTATCATTTCGGGTATTGGCATCCTTGCTACCAGACTATCCCGTCATGTGGACTTCCTCCTCAAACTCTATGCCATCAACACTCCCAGCTATCTCCAAGATACCACTGACTTCCTGAGGAAATTACAAAACGTAGGAAAAGTTCCTGTCGACACCATCCTTGCCACCATGGATATAGAGGCTCTGTACACTAATATTCCATATGAAGACAGATTACAAGTTATCAGGAATACCATCCCCGATGTCACCACAGCCAATCTGGTGTCTGACCTCTGTAACTTTGTTCTCACCTGCAAGTATTTCCGATTTGGGGACAATTTATACCTCCAGATTAGTGGAACTGCTATGGGCACCCGCATAGCCCCACAATATGCTAATATATTTATGGCTGACCTGGAACAACGATTCCTCAGCTCTCGTCCCCTACTACCTCTCCTCTACTTACGATACATCGATCACATCTTTATGATTTGGACCCATGGTATAGAGACTCCAGAAGAATTCAAAAGAGACTTTAATAATCTGCACCCCACCATCAATTTGTGCCTTGACTACTCCACGTGAGAGATACATTTCCTGGACACTACAGTACAAATCAAGGATAGCCTGATCAGTACCACACTCTACCAGAAACCCACTGATCTCTGTACTTACCCACACGCTTCTGGCTTCCATCCTGCACACACAACTAGATCCATTGTTTGCAGTCAAGGCCTTAGGTACAATTGTATTTGCTCTGATCCTACTGACAGAGACCGAAAACTACAAAATCTCTACCAAATATTCATAAACCTGAATTACCCACCAGGACAAATAAAAAACCAAATTGACAGGGCCAGAAGAATACCCAGAGACCAGCTACTCCAAGATAGGCCCCAAAAAGCCAAGAATCATAGAATACTAGGACTGGGAGGGACCTTAAGAGGCCATTGAGTCCAGGCCCCTGCCCCAATGGCAGGACCAAGTACCGTCTAAACCATCCCTGATAGACATCTACCTAACCTGTTCTTCAATATCTCCAGTGATGGAGATTCCACAACCTCCCTTGGCAATTTATTCCACTGTATGACCACTCTGACAGTTAGGAACTTTTTCCTAAAGTCCAACCTAAACCTCCCTTGCTGCAGATTAAGTCCATTGCCTCTTGTTCTTCCTCAGAGGCCAAAAAGAACAAGTTTTCTCCCTCCTCCTTATGACACCCTTTTAGATGCCTGAAAACCACTATCATGTCTCCACTCAATCTTGTCAAGAACACAACACCATTGGTCATTACCTACAGCCCTCATCTCAAACCACTGAAATGCATTATTAAAGACCTACGACCTATCCTTAATCAGTATCTCACACTCCAGAAGGCCCTCTCCCCCGCCCCTTCTGCTCCTCTGCTCTGATTTGCTCACCTTGATAATATTTTTCTGATTTGTCCACCTTAATTACTATTTTTGGTTCTCTGTGCCTTAAATATTGAGTCTGTTCTGGTATGGCTATGGTCTGAAGAAGTGGGTCTGTCCCACGAGAGCTCATCACTTAATAAATTATTTTGTTAGTCTTTAAAGTGCTACTGGACTCCTTTTTTTGTTTTGATAGTATATAGACTAGCACGGCTATCTCTTTGTTACTTTTAAACTATTAAGCATGAGGTCACTGGCCAGGATATATTGTGATTGGCGTGAATGCTGTTCTCATTTTCTTGTTGTACTGCAATCTTAAGGATTACCCTATGTTCCCCTCACCAAGGGACTCAATGCAGATAGAAAGGAGTGACCAAGGAATGGGTGCTTTCCATCCACATTAGGCTGTTTTGTCTTGATTCAAACTGTGGGATCAATGTGCACAATCACAGAAAGCCAGACGTGTTGAACAGTAACAGAGAGAAAGTCGTGCTAGTCTATATACTATCAAAATGAAAAAGCAGTCCAGTAGCACTTTAAAGACTAACAAAATAATTTATTAGGTGATGAGCTCTCGTGAGACAGACCCACTTCAGATCTGAAGAAGTGGGTATGTCCCATGGAAGCTCATCTCCTAGTAAATTATTTTGTTAGTCTTTAAAGTGCTACTGGACTGCTTTTTTATTTAAAAAGCCATAAGGTAGAACTAGACTCTTCTATGTAGCAATTTCCTTGCGAATGAACAAGAATATGAGTTGTGAGCTGTCTGGCTTAAGGGCTAGATATATTAGTCTAGATTGTGACACCCTTACTCATGTGAAGTTGTGTATTATTCTTTCAGACACCCCACTGAAATCATTGGCAAAACCTGAGGAATAAGGTACTTCTCACCAGGAGAACTATATCTTCATCTAACTTGGTGTTAGGTAGTCAGTCTGTGTCAATTCTCACCAAAATCTAAAAATGATGGTAATGGTGACAAAGGCATTTGAATTTATTTTACAGCATGGGTAAAACTAAGTTTATTGCAGCAAGCAAGTCAAGCATACTTTAAAAGAGGGAGCGAGACAGAGAGAGAGAGAGAGAGAGAGAGCTGGTTCCCGGTCAGGTTATCAAGATAATTTGTTTTCTCTGCTTGCCTTCCCTGCCATCTACAGCTTATGCTACTGGAGCATTTTTAAAAACTAGATTCAGGTCGTAATGGAGACATATCCGCGTTAGCCTATATACCATCAAAACAAAAAGGCAGTCCAGTAGCACTTTAAAGACTAACAAAGTAATTTATTGTGTGGTGAGTTTTCATGGGACAGACCCACTTCTTCACACCATAGCCATACCAGAACAGACTCAATATTTAAGGCTCAGAGAACCAAAAATAGTTATCAAGGTTGACAAATCAGAAAAATGTAATCAAGGTGGGCAAATCAGAAGAGCAGAGGGGTGGCAGGAGAGGGGGAAGTCATGAGTCAGATGAAACAAAGTATGTAAAAGAGTCCATATAATGACCCAGGCAGTTGGTGTCCTGGTTCAAACCATGTGTTAATGTGTTGAATTTGAATATAAAAGAGAGCTCTGCACTCTCTCTTTGCAGTTGAGTCTTAAAGTTCCTTTTCAGTAAAACACAGACTTTCAGGTCATTAACAGAATGGCCCACTCCATTAAAGTGCTGGCTGACAGGCTTGTGAGTTAAGAGCTTTCTGATGTCTGTTTCGTATCCATTCATTCTTTGTTGAAGCACGTTTACCATTTGTCCTATATACAAAGTATGTGGGCATTGTTGGCACATGATGGTATATATGATGTTAGTAGAGGAACATGAGAATGTGCCCATGATTCTATGAATAACCTTGTTAGGTCCAGTGATGGATCTTGGTAACTATTTTTGGTTCTCTCTGCCTTAAATATTGAGTCTGTTCTGGTATGGCTATGGTCTGAAGAAGTGGGTCTATCCTACAAAAGCTTACCACCTAATAAATTATTTTGTTAGTCTTTCAAGTGCTGCTGGACTGCTTTTTTGTTTTGATAGATTCTGATAAAACACATTAAAGTCTCTTGGCTTTCAATTATAAAACTGTCCCAATGTGAAATTTCTATTGGTTAACTAACAATATTGTTTATCTTTTAAGTTGCCTTCTAAATTCTATCTGGACCTCGCTCAGGAAAGTCCATTTTTATGCTTTTATCATACAGTATTGAGAGTTAAATTGCAGGGATGTTTGTGTTTCTTGAACAATAACTTTACATTTGAGAGACAGCTCAATCTATATGTTACCTGCAGCTCCTCATATCATGTCCTTCTCAGGGAACCTGTTTCTTAAGCAGATCTGAAAACTGGCTCACAGTTGAGGTACGTTGAGATGTCTAATATTGCATGAAAAAACACATTCTCTTCGTAGATCAAACAACAAAACTCCTGAAAGTTATGTTTAATTTGCTGACTACAAATAAAATTTATGCTCATATGAATATCTGAGAAAAGACAGATAACTTTCTATTTCCATCCAGAGCCCTGCTTATTCTCTGCCCAGTGCAACCAGTCAAGGGAAGGTAACATTAACAAATGATTGTTGAGAAAAACATTTCTTAATTTAGTCTGTTTGTCTACATTAAGGAAAAAATAAAGAGAGTTTTTATTGAAATGTTGGTGCGTTCATGCACTGCTATAGAAATATAGGTCCATACTTCAAACCCTTTGCATTCAGTGAATACAGTTGCAGAAAAGTCCATAAATTGAAATGCAGATTTCAGTTTATGTTTTGAAAGTGTGAAGAAGAAAGAAGCTGTTGTCTATACCTTTTTCAATAGCCAAACACTTTAAAATATTTTCCATTTGTACATTATTGATGGTTCGTCACGGGATACAGCACACAAGGGAAGAATATTGCATTCTGCTGAACTTTTCCCTTAACTCTATGGCATTCAATGAACAGACAGGGTTTGGTGTGATTGAATCAACTGCTTGATAAGATGATTTGCCACTGAATTTTAATATGTCCAAACAAATTAATCTGTATCATGAAACAAAAACAAACAAACAAACAAACAAATCAAACAAAATGAAGAAAACCCCACATCCAGAGAAGGGAAAAGCAGATGAAAAAATTGTAACATAAATGCATCAACACTTTCTGCATGCTCATAAGTTGTATAATAAAAGTAAGGTATGAAATAAATTACAGAATACATGACCCCCTTTAGTGAAATGCTCTTTCTTTACCATATAAGTTAATATGCAGTTATTACCATAAGAAATCTGCATGGACATCAGATTCAGAACCCAAGCCATTATCATGAATACTTTATAGATCAAACTTAATACCTTGAAAAACATCCTGAGACAAATCAACAGTCATGTCAGCCTATAGAGCACATATGTAATAATAGTCAACAAAGTAAGCCCCACTAAATTGGCAAGCAGACTCATACTGCACTATGGGAGATTAAAGGTGGAGGGTAGGAGTCGCTGTGATTCCTAAAGACTACACAGACTGTGAACTTCATTGCCATGCTCCATTTGAGGAATCAAATATCAACTACGTGATATCCAGCAAAAATTTCCATGGGCTGCCTCACCCTTTTAATGTAAGAGAGGTAGATTTTATCTGTTCTTCGAGGTCCCCCTTGGGCAACTCTCATGCCAAACCAAAAGATACCACCCACAGATGTATACCATACATTTTTCCTTACAATATTCCAAGGCTTTCTGCCGTGCCTGAGCTCCTTACTTTTACACACACACACACACACACACACACACACACCGGCCAGCCTCTCCCATAGGAACTTGACTTGCTGATCACAAACAGGGAAGAAATAGTAGGAGAAATAGAAGTGAGTGGCAATCTGGGCTGCAATGATCATGAGATGGTGGATTTCAGGATCCTGACAGAAGGAAGAAAGGTGAGCAATAATATAGACCCTTGATTTCAAAAGAGCAGACTTCAACTCCCTGCAGGTACTGATGGGCAGAATCCCTTGGGAAACAAAGATGAAGGGAAAGGAGTTCAGTCTTGCTGAAGGCACAGGAACAAACAATCCTGCTGCATAGTAAGAAATGCAAATATGGTAGGCAACCAGCTTGGCTTAACAGGGAAATCCTTGGTCAGCTTAAACGCAAAAAGGATGCATATAAGAAGTGGAAACTTGGACAGATGACTAAGGAAGAGTATAAATATGTGGCTGGAAAATGCTGGGCAGTAATCACGACAGCAAAGGCACAAGTGGAACTGCATCTGGCAAGGGATGTGAAGGGTAACGAGAAGGGTTTCTACAGCCAAGTTAAAAAGAAGAGGGTTATCAGGGAAGGTGTGGAGCCCTTACTGGATGAAAGAGGTAACCTAGTGACAGATGATGTAAGAAAAGCTGAAATACTAAATGCTTTTTTTGCCTCAGTCTTCACGGGCAAGGACATTTCCCACACTAAGGTGCTAGACAATGCAGTATGGGAAGGTGGAGGGCAGCCCTCGGTGGGGAAGGAATGAGTTAAGAGCTACTTAGAAAAACTAGATATACACGGGTCTGGATTTAATGTACCCAAGGGTACTGATGAAATTGGCAGATGTCATTGCTGAGCACTGGCCATTATCTCTGAAGACTTTTGGAGATTGGGAAAGATTCCAGATGATTGGAAAAAGGCAAATGTAGTGCCCATCTTTCAAAAAGGAAAGAAGGATAATCCAGGGAACTGTAGACCAGTCAGCCTCACCTCAGTACCTGGGAAAATAATGGAAGGGATCCTCAAGGAATCCATTTTGGAGCACTTGGAAGAGGGGAAAATGATCAAAAGAATTCAGCATGGATTCACCAAGGGCAAGTCCTGCCTGACCAATCTGATTAGCTTCTATGATGAGGTAACTGGCTCTGTGAACATGGGGAAGTCAGTGGATGTGATATACCTTGACTTAAGTAAGTAAACATTGTGCTCTTGTAGCCAAGAAGGCCAGTGGCTTATTGGGGTCCATTAGGAGAAGCATTTCAAGCAGATCTAGAGAGGTTGTTGTTCCACTCTACATGGCGCTGGTGAAGCCACACCTGGATGATTGCATCCAGTTTTGGGCCCCACAGTATAGAAAGAATGTGGATGTGCTGGAGCAGATTCAGCGGAGAGCAATGAAAATGATTAAGAGGCTGGAGCACATGACTCAAGAGGAGAGGCTGAGGGATTGGGCATATTTAGTTGGCAGAAGAGAAGACTGAGGGGTGATTTAATAGCAGCCTTCAACTTCCTGAAGGGGTGCTCTAAAAGGGATAGAGAGAAACTGTTCTCAGTGGTGACAGCCAGCAGAACAAGGGGTAATGGTCTGAAGTTACAGAAGGAGAGGAATAGTTTGGATATTAGGGAAGACTACTTCACCAGAAGATTGGTGAAGCACTGGAATGTGTTACTTAGGGAGGTGGTGGAATCTCCATCCCTGGAGGCTTTTAAGTCCTGGCTTGACACAGTCATGCCTGGTATGACTTAGCTCGGGTTGATCCTGCTTGGGGCAGGGGGCTGGACTAGATGACCTCTTGAGGTCCCTCCCAGCTCTGTGATTCTATGGTATCTGTTCCAAGACATCCATCTCAGTCCTTCTGTCTCTTCCAAGCAGAACCCTCCAAAGCCTCTCTGCTCTCTTAGGAGATCATCTTGGCTTGTGGTGCATCCCTCACTCCTATTGGTCCTTTTCTAAAAGCATATGGAGAATACCTCTCCTCTTACTGGATGAGTAGCACATAGCCTTGGCAATAAGCCACTGACTCTTCCATCTCTAGGTCATTGGCTCAAATATAGCCCAGGAGGATAAATGATTAAAAATTCATATTAGATCCTATTGTTTTAGGGATTTATTAAAAATGTCATCATCTGAATTTCTATCAAGCAGGTATAGCCACACAAAAACAAAACAAAATATTGTTGCAGTGTGCAATCTCAGCATACATTGGTAAGAGCTGGTTGTTTGGGGATGTTGCTAGAACACATTTCACTTGATTTCTGGTTCTTTTAAGTGGGGACACTGAAGATCCACTTTTGGACACCAGTTTTGTTTAAAAGGAAGGATTCTGCACATTGTTAGCTCAGCCTGGTTTAGGACTCTTACACAATCAGAGAAATGCAGGGATGAAAGAGACCTTGAGTTATCTAGTCTAGCCCCCAATGCTGAGGCAGGACCAAGTAAACCTAGACCAGCTCTAACAGATGTTTGTTTAATGTGTTCTTGAAAATGTCCAATGATAGGAATTCTACAACATTCTTTGGAACCCTATTCCAGAGCTCTGAGGGGGAAAAACCAACTAGGTTTGCAAACTTGCTAACCATTCTTTTTGCATTTTCCCCAATTCCAAATTCAATTGTTCCCTTGTCTTTTACAGTGAAACATTTGTCTATGCATGTGCACACATGCACGTAGATAAGAAGGAACAAAGCTCAGCTCAATATTGGATCCTCTAAGAACTAACTGATTTCCATGAAGTAGGCAAGACCTATACAGTTGATAATAATATTAAATGTTAATTAAATATACACCAATCAGCAAATACATTACAACTACATCAACACTAGAGCAAATAGACAAAATAGTATGGATTTTCTTTTCTGTAATGCTTTACAGGTAGACGCAGTATTCACAGTACAAATCTAAATTTGACCAGAGTGCAACTACAAATGAATATCTATTGCATATGCACCAAACAGTAGATAATTCAAAACACTAGTAAATGCCAGCCAGGGAAAGAGAGGTATTCTTGGCATGCCTTTAAAAGAGAAGAGGGAGCTGTCTGTCCTCTGTTCCCTTTAATCCTCATAAAGGGTTTATTTTGTATAGGGATTAAAAACCCCTCTACAGCATGTGTACTGAGGAGAAGTAACAGCTCTTATGGAACACTGCAAACAAATACAATACAGGGTTACCAGGAACTAGGGCTAATACATCTCCCCACCAGACAGATTATGTGCCACTCTTTCATTATATCATTAGGACCTTCCCTGAAATTTCATTGTTTTGCAGCTTGGGGGTGGGGGTGGGGCTGTAAATGTAACATATGCCATGGTGCGGGTACTGGAGCATTTAAATGCATTACAGAGGAGAGTTCAAGAAGAAAGTACAATATCCAATCAATTTTGATCATGTTTTCCTTAGGCACTCACTTCATTCTTTCTTACATAAGGGTATAATAGCTTCAGCTATTTTGGAATAACAGATAATCTATCTTCCCTCTCTCCCAAATTTAAAAAAATAAAAACATTTTAAAAGGGTGTTAACTTTCTTGAGCACAAGATGGCAGGCTTCAGCTTCACTCCTAGGGAAATAAACATGAAGAATGTGATGAAACAAGGGGAAAAATGGTTCTATTATTCAGAAAATTTGAAAAATAAACAATGATCAGCTAACTAGACAAGCCCATAAATAAATGGAACATTTTGAATAACATGACACAGATTGCGCAATTAAGCCACTAGCCTATGTTAGGCAATAGGAAAAAAATATTCACAACTGTCTTCCTAGTGTACAAGGATAGTGAACGTTCTGCACCCACCCCATTAGATAGTAAATTATACTCCTCTCCTGCAAAGTCAGACAGAGCTAGGCTTCCACTTCCTACCCACCTTTCCTAGCTTCTTGATACATATTTCTGGAACAACACCACTGCAATCTACCCAGCCTTTTAATTTTACAGTGAAGTCCTGAGCTGGTTATATAAAACCCTCAGTTGGTTAATATAAAATTAAGACAAAAATAGAGCCTTCAACATAAGTTGTGTCTAGTAGCATAAAATTCATGTACCAATTTACTCCCCAGAGCACATCAGGAGAAATCCTATTAAAGATGAATTCACTGTGAATTCACTGGCCTTTATCAACAGGTATTTCAATGGACCTTGGCGGAAGGAGACCAGCGTTGAAGACCAGGTACCAATAGGATTAGTCATATTGGACCAGAATTTCAAAGTTAGGTATCTGCTACTTCACTTCATTTACATCTGCTAATCCCTCAGGTACAGATGCAAATCAGTGCACACCTGTTAGGGTCTTATCTGCCTCTGCAGGCACCTAATTTGTTCACCAACCTCCTATTTATTGACATAGATTAGAAAAAGGTGGCGTTTAATTTCTATTTCCACCCACCCCCCACTAACATGAAAGGATAATCCAGCAGGTCACACTGTTCTGAATCCCCTTGAGGACCATCAGAATCCTGGTGGACTTCCCTGGACAGTGCAGCCCGAAGAAGCAGAAAAGGATGTGCGGGCAGAAGAGTAGGGAACTGCGTGCAGCCGCCTGGCGCATTGCCTTGCGCTTGCCGCGCTCAGGTTGCAAACGCGCGGTGGCGCCAGAGCTCCCTGAAGTCGGAGGCACTGCGGTGGATTCTCCTGTTTCTTTCAAATGACTGCGGAAAAAAAATGGGAGAGCGCCACTAATGAAAAGGCAAATTCCCAGACAAGGCATTGGACTGTCGCTGGCTGGTCACATACCCGAGCTCTCCAAAGGGATACATGTTTTTCTAGCCTCTCGCCAGTGCCCCTGTTCCCCTGGGCAGTGGTTTGTGCACTAGACGCGCGTGTGTCCCCGTGGAGCCCAGCAAAGCCACAACGCGGCTCGGCCTAACACTTATCTCCCCGGAGGGCTGGTGGCAAAGCGGCGCGTTTAGCCCGCGCCCGGCGCGCAGCGGCCAGACTCCCGCGCAAGCAGCAAGCGGGGCGGGGGGGAGCTCAGCCGGCTGCGCTGTGCGAAGGGGTTAGGGGGCCGAGCCCACAGAGCGCTCGCCGCAGACAGGAGCCCGGGTACTGCTCGGACATGCCCTAGGCTGGGGAGAAAACCCCCAGCGCGGCCGCGTCTCCCTGAGGCGGGGAAGAGAGTCCGGAGCTCGGCCGCTCACGCGGCGGCTTCATACACACACCCGCCCGGAAGGGCCACAGGGGCGCGCGGCCGGGCCGGGCCGGGCCGGGCCCCTCCTCTAGGGCGGGTGATTGTGTGTGTGAGTGTCTCGGCTCCCGCCCGCGGACCGGCATCGCGCTCTGCCCCCCGCGCCCGCCCCCGCCCGCGCGTGCTTTTGTCTTTTTTTAATTGTTCTGATTGCCGGCTCCTTTGGTGGAGTTTCTGCCCCTCTCTGCGTCAGCCCCACGTCACTTTGCCAGCAGCTCCTCAGCTCGGGCTCGCGCCGGAGCCAGGGCTGCGTTATCAGCAGCTGGAGACGCTGCTTAAAGGGCAGAGCCGGCAGCCCCCGATCCCCCGCAGCAGCCGCGCGCGGACTTCTCTCCCCCGCCGGCCGCGGCCGGGGCAGGCAGCGCCCCCGCAGGTAGGAGCAGCCCCTCCCCCCGTCGCCTGCACGCCCCAGCCCGGGGGGCTCCGAGGGGCCGCTGCCCGCCCCGCCGGTGCCCCCGCCGCTCCGCCCGGCGCTTTGAAGCATCCTCGGGAACCGAGCAGCTGCAGCTGCAGCGAAGCCGCGTCCCCGCTGCCGGGCACTGGAGGGCGGGGAGCAGGGGGCGCTGCCCCGGCTGCCCGCGCTGGGTTCCGGGCAGGTGCTGCTGCCCGCGGGGCGGTTTCTCTGCGGTGCCCCGGGCGGGCAGGGGCCAGCCCCGCTCCCTTCTTACCCGGCTCTCTCTCCTCTAGCGCTCGCCCCCAGCGGAGGCGTCGCTCCTGCCCGGCCCGGCGCGCCCATGTGAGCCCAGCGGAGCCGGCACCGACCCGCCCGCCGCAGGATGCCCGAGTCCCAGCAGCGCTGAGGCGCCAGCGCTCGGCACACGCCGGGGCTGTCGCTGGAGAAGGCCGTCGGGGCAGCGGCAGCGGTAGCGGCAGCTGCAGCGCTGGATTGATCGGGGCATCATGCTGTGCTGGCGGAGGAGGTGGCAGGGGCCCGGCCTGGCCCGGCTCTGGAGCGTCTGCTGCCTTGTGCTGGGCTCCTGGCGGGCTTTGCTCGCCTGCCCCGCGCCTTGCACATGCAGCGCCTCGCGGATGTGGTGCAGCGAGCCGACGCCGGGCATGGTATCCTTCCCCGTGCTGGCGAGGAGCGCCGAGCGGGACAACATCACGGACATGTGAGTAGTGCAGGGGGTGGGCACGGGCTGCGCCCGCGGGGAGAACTCGAGCTGGGGAGCGCAACCTGCCGGGCTCCGGGGATCTGGGCAGAAACCCGGAGAACCCTCCAAGCTGGCTGCCGAGCTCCAATCCACTTTTCCTAATGTTATAATACTGCATTCTGCCCGCAGAGGTATAATCCGGCCTCTGCGTCCGCGCAGGTAATTCGAGTGGGTCAGAGAGCTGATCTCCTTAATCATTTTATTTCATGGGGGTATGTATCGATTTGTCTAAAGCCAGGTGGAGTCTGTACCTAAAGCTACTGATAAGCTCCGCAGTCCGTGGATCTGAGAGAAGCACTTAACATTTCGTGCGGCTCCCCTCTCCCGCTTGCAGAAATGATGCTCACATTTTCCTTGCAGCATCTTCCTTGCACGCCTCAACGGTAACGCCAGCGAGAGGAAAGGGGGTTTTGCTTAAGGAAAGATTTTGAACGATCTGTAATAGGAGAAGTTCTCTGCATTGAAGGCACTTGCTCGGTAGGCAAATGTGATCCTCAGAAGCCTAAAAGCCTGGTATGATTTAATTTAGACTTGACCGACCAGAGAGAGAATTTTGAAACCATTTAGATTATAAAACTTAATTGCCCTTTGTACAGCCGTTAGATGCTAAAGCAGGATAGGACACAGATTTCAGTACAAGGCTAATATGTGATGAGAAAATTCTTCTCACACATTTTTCTTGGAAGAGGCATCAGTGTGCATTTAGCTACCATTTTATCCATCTCTTTTACAGATTGTCACCAATCTACATGTATCCCACTCCTTCTAGACAGCAAATTAACAGAGGCCACTTTACCCTCCATTGTCCCACCTCTATATGCTCTACCTGTTATTTATGCAAACAGAAAAAAATTTGATGGGTCACTCTTTCCCCAGTCGAAAACTTGACCCTTCTGTTTCTTTTGCTTTTTCAAATGGAATTAGCACATTCTAATAGCGTAGAAAGACGATTGGCTCCTCACTGGGCAGTATGCAGGTAATCTCCTTTTGCACATGCTCGATTTCTGTAAGGTAGCAAAAAAGGATGCAACGCTGAGTCTGTATGTGAATTTAGAACCTCACTCTTTTCCCCCTAGTTGTAAGCAAGTATTGTACCATGATAATACCCTGATTATTTATGGGGCTTTGATAAATGGGGATTTTCAGCTTCAGCCACTGTGAGCCCCACTGCAGTTGAGACCTGTGCAGAGAGTTGTGTTTCTGCTTAGGGCCTGATCCTGCATTCTTTGCTCAGATGGGCCACCTTCTCTCACCTTCTCATTGAAAAGAACAGATGTTTTATCTCAGAAAGAACTGCAGGAATAAGACTCAAGGATCCAAATTTTGTATAACAGAATTGTAGAAGTTAAACCTCTCCTTCTTTCTCTCTCTTACACACATGCGTACACACACAATCTCAGTAGATGGAAGAAACACATGCAATTCCATGTGCCTTTATATTAATTCTTGCCTTTGACCTACCTTTCGCAGCTTGATTAATTCCTTTGCTGCATTTGCTATATTTGCCAATGTGTGTGCCTGGCAGAGGAAAGGGCTGGAAACTTTCTCTCCTAGTAATGCATTATGTCTTACATTGTATAGATCTATTTATGTTTGAATGCAAGTATGAGCATTGTTATCTATAGGCTATGGTAGGAATGATAGTTTCAGTTTCTTTTAAATATTCTATGGCTTGCTGCTCCTGGAGATAAATCCTTCCATGCCATCCCCTACCATTCTACCATCTTCCTTATCAAATAGCTTGACTTTAGCAATAACATAGTAGGTTTGTCCCAGCATCTGAACTCCTCCATTTGAAAAGACAGAGAAAAGAGTCCTTGTATAAATATATGTGGCAAGTTAGACCAGCTTAAAACATACATGTTTACAATTTGATTTCTACAGGTTGATTTTTTTCTTTCCTGTATTTTTTCATCATCATCATCATCAATCTTTCTACCTCTTTTCCAGTTCCACTATATTGTCCTGTGATGTTGCATTTTGTTGTGATGAGGTATATAAAAATAAATAAAAAAATACATAAATAAAAAATAACTGATTTACCCAGAATGCCATGGTGCACATACTTAAGATTGAAAATAGTAGGTTTTTTTTAACATCAAAAAATGGACAGGCCTTAAGGTGCAAACATATATTTTAAACCAGGCTACTGTAGCTTTCCTTTAATTTCCTAGAAGAAACTCAGCAAGCATTAAGCATGCTAAGAATGCATCTTAATATGGTACATTCACATTGTCAAAAAAGAGAAAACATTTTGGAATGCTCCACGACCTGCTGTATTTTAGGTAAGAGGATAAGATAATGAGCTGTACTACTTCACTGTGTTCAGTAAATTTCAGGCCTTGTTCTCCACTCATATACAGTAGGTTTACAATGTTGTATCTCCACTGAATTATATGAGTGTGAGAGGAGAACTAGGCCCACATTTTCTAGTCTTTCTGATAAAGTTTTGACACCAACACTACATTATTGCATTCGCCCAAGTCTTATTTGGGTACAGATCCTACAGTTCTTGACTCACATTGTTTTTACAAGGAATTTTGACTGAGCAAGGATTCTATGACAGGGACATTTAGCCACTGGGAATTTTGAGTGTGCAATAGCTACTGGTTTAGGTAACGTGATTAGGTTGAACTCACCCTCATGCAGAGACCTGGCTGAAGACTCTGTATGGCATAGTCCTTGTGGCAGGACTTTACAGGAAGGAGAAAGGGGCACACTGTGAGTGGACCAACTGTGCATAATAGACTCTTGGTTGACCGCAAATAGGAAGGAGAGTTTGGTTGGGGGTGGATACCTGGGGTGGAGGGTAGATCTACAAACACCTAGATGCAGCAGCCTGAAACCCCAGCATAGAGTCAAGTGCATAGATATAGGGGCACTGGAATCCCTATTCCAGCCAATAACCCTGTTAATTCCTTACACAGTGCCTAATTCAGAGCCCATAGAAGTCAGTAGAAAGACTTCCATTGACTTCAGTACACTTTTGACAAGGCTCACAAAGTTGAGGGGACCAGCGAATTTCTTTCACACTGTGTGTTCCCCATGTTCATCTTCCACATTGCTTTTTTCACAGTAATTTTGGCACAAACATATATTTATATTTTAATGAACAAAATAGGAGTACAGGTTGAACTTCTCTCATCTGGCACTCTCAAGACCTGACTGGTGCCAAGCTAGAGAATTTGCTGGACCACAGGAGGTATTGTATTGGCTAACAGCAGTACTAGCACTACCAGTACTTACTGGGCTTTTAGAAGACATTTAGGAGTAAATTACAGCTAAATAACAGCACAGAACACTGAGAGCCAGGACTGGTGTCTGTAAACAAACTTTATGGGACCATGGGAAACTTGGTTACACCCATGACAGGTGGTCCTCTGGCTAACTAAAATCATGCCAGATTATGGATGTTGCTGGATTATAGTTCTGGATTAGAGAGGTTCAACGTGTACAGGTTGCATCTCCAAAAACCAGCATTCTCTCAGGAAAGGATGTTCTTGTACCAGAGAGCTGGGGCAGGAGGGCAACTAGCTGTCAGCCAGGCCAAGCTGGAAGTGGTATCCCGCTCCAGTCCCCTGCAGGGCTCCAGGCCAGAGTGCCAGCTTCTCCCAGCAGTCCCCCTCGGGGGACCAAGACAGAGTATTGTCTTCCCAGGGCAGCTGCCTGTGGGGCTCTGGGGCTGAAGCGGTGGCTTCCCATGGCAGCCCTGCGTGGGGAATCATGGGGCGAGGGCACCATCTTCTAGGGTCATTCCTCCCACAGGGCACCAGGGCTGGAGTTCTGGCTTCCAGGGGCAGCCCTGAACATGATGCTGGGGCCAGAGTGCCAGCATCCCCCGGCAGCCCCATGCAGGGAGAGAATACTGAGTTCAAGGGACCAACTATGGTGGCTAGCCACAGCTGGAGAGCTGGGGAGCTGCAGTTGGAAGGTCAGCAGCGGGTAGACAGGGACAGGTGCAATAACCTCCCTGGTCCAGCAAAATCCCTCATTCAGGACCAATGAGGTCCTGAGGGTGCTAGGCCAGGGAGGTACAACCTGTATTAAAAATCTTTGCTTAAAATTAGATTTGACTTTATCCTGTGTCTTAGGGCACGGGCATGCGCTGGAAACATTCTGTAGAGCATGTAGCCCCACTGAGATTATTGTACCAGAACAGAATGTAACCTATTTGTGATATGATCATTTCATAATATTAGTGGTACAGATAAAATAAACTCCAACGTGAGATTCTGAATTTGAATCGTGGAATCAGCCATTGCAGAGCTGCTGTTCTCACTAGGAGCTAAGGAGCAAAAACAGGACGGAGCAAAATCCATATACTACAGGCCCAATGGGACAGAAATATTTCATTGCAAAATCACTCGAGCTAAAATATTAATAGGATGGTAAATGAGCCTCTTAAGAGTTCTTAGATTTTTAAAGATCGGGTATAATAGTCTTCCTTTAGTAAAATACACTGTTAGTGTATCAGTGTATGTAGTTGTTCATAATGTCTTACTATCAATATCTACTTGCAGTACAGAGTATGTTGCTGACTTAGTTTAGCAGCTCTAAAGCCATGTTGTTATCATGCTGATTTATGACTATTTAGCTGATCTAGGGTTAAAATTATCTGGTGTATTTAAGAATAAAAGACTTACTAACAAAAGAGTAGGTGAGTTTTCATCTCCTCCCCTGTAGAATATAGAATGGATTGTGTGTATGCACATTTTAAAACCACAGAGTAAATTTCTAATGCAATTATACAAACCTCTCTAGGACTGTTAATAAATAAGCACACTATGTAATTTACATAGTAAATAATTTAATACATCTTCTGGAGTGTGTGGTGAAAAAATCCTACTTATGTTGACATGCAGTTCAGTTCATATTTTTGGTCTCTCATCATTTTGAATATGTAGTCTCTTGGTGTTGGTTACCTACAATGTAAAATTATCCTGAAGGACGCCCAGCCCATTTACCTCTTTCCTCCTATGGCACCCTAGGGTGGAATAGGTTTAGCTGGAATAGAAGGTTTTTCCTAACAATTTGGAGACAGGGAGTAACAGGATGTATCAGGTTGCATATATTAGAGAGAGACTGTTGTGACATCGGGATACACCCTAACATCACTGGAGCTGAGGATTTCACCGTGATTCCATTGTAAAATCTGCACTTATCAGAGTTTTAATATCTGTTTCTAATACTCTCTAGGAGCTGAAAATTAGCATTTGTAAAAAGCTGTCTGCCTTGTAAAATAAGGGAAATAAAAAATTACAAGTTTACAAGTTTAATTTTTCTGGTGCATTTTGCTCTTTGTCTGCCATGGAACCCTTATGAACCCCATTGTTTTAATCCTTGCCCTTCCAGTCAGTGAGAACTGGATGGAATTCCTGTGGGGATTTAGTCGATGCTGGACCTTAAAAGTGGGTTCCTAGGAAGTGCTCATGTCTCCAGAGAGTGTTATGCTGTGCAGGATTGAGCCTTCATACCATTGTCTCTAATCCTGTAAATCCTTATGTGTCCAATAGTTTTGTGAATTTAGTGGGACTACATAAACGATTCGTGGAAGTTAGAAGCTCCACCATGCTCCCAGTTGCTTTACTCCTGGTGAGGAGACAATTAGGGCCAGCATGGAATTTAAATGGAAGGCATTTTTTCAGTCAAGTGTAGACTAGCAGCCCATCAGGGAAGCCCTCGGTTTCTAAATGTTGATATTTTTCATATACTGAACTAGGCATTTTTCAGCTGTATTATCTGGTAGTTTAAGTTGTGACTGTTAGAAAGTTTAGATCCCAAACTTGGTTTTTGTGATTTTTTTTTAATAAAGCATAATCATAATCATTTTTTTCTCTGGTTTAATTCATTAGAGGAACAGAGAAAGCTGCTTATTTTGGGTATCAAGTTTCCTCTTCTACATTTGCAGCCCAATAACTGCTGAATATGAGAACATGAGAATTTGCAAGTACAAGTGACTTGTCTAATTTTATTGTTCTACCACAGATAAGTGCAAAAAATCATAATAAATGGATAAAAGAAAAATGTTAAAGATCCTTTCTCTTTTAATATGTTATTGATATCAAATATATATATTTTTTATTCTGTAAGTGTTCCTTTAAAAAGTGAAATGTACAGGTGCAGTGTTCATTGTAACCGTTAGTCATTATTCAAGCAGATTTGACAAATAAAAATATAGTGACAGAGAGTTTGAAAATCACGTGAATCTACTGCTTGGGAAACATTATCTCACTCTTATGTACCTTCCATGTGAACTAAGTTTGTAACTTAAATTCATATACACAGATAGTTTTTCACGTTTTTATCACGGTGCAATGAAATCACATTATACAGATGTGAAAGGAGCCATCTGATAGAAAACATATTGTAAATATACATTTGCAGTCTAAGACACCTAATGCTCCTGGAAACATGACTCTGCTAATCATGGATGCCAGGTGAAACAGTGGAACATGGTAACAAGTGAGCAGAGCTGGTCTGAGGGGCTGGCAAGCCGAGAAGTTGCGTGGGGCCACCACTTTCAAAGGGCCGCCAAAAAGCGGGTCCGACATGTTGGACTTGGCTGCTGTCTCAGCAGCCAGCTTTCCCCTGTGCTGCACACTCCAGTGCTAGCAGTCCACTCCTGGGCTAGCCCCACTGTGCTGCCTGCACTTCCTGATGGGCACTCAGCTCCTGGATTGGCTCCTGCCGCACTGCCCACGCTCCAGGGTGGCCCCTGCTATGCTGCGTGTGCTCCTGGGCAAACGCTGTGCTCCAGGCTGGTCCCCACCACACTGCCTGTGCTCTGCTCCTAGGCAGGCACTCTGCTCCTGGGAGGCCTCTGCCACTCTGCATGCTCCAAGCTTGGGCCAGCTGCTGGGTGCAGAGCTGGAGCAGAGAGCTGGGCTCAGGTTTATTCTGGAGGGTGCCATTTTCAAGGGTCGCCGAAATTTGCCCTGGGGCTGCCAGTTGGCTAGGACTGGCCCTGCACATGAGCCTAAAATATGTTCTATTCCTGATCATCTGCATCTGTTGCTGACAGACCCACTGACGGGGGTGGGATGGGCAAAAGGGGGCAGTTGCCCCAGGGCCTGGCATTTCAAAGAGGCCCAGAGTTCCAGACCCCACCACTGATACTTTAGCAGTGGCTGGGACTCTGGGCCCCTTTGAAATACTGAGGCCGTGCTGTTCTGCTGGTCTGTGTGGATCTGACTGGGGGTAGGGAGCAGCGCTGCAGTCCTGGTGGCGCTAAGGACTGACTTCCAGTGGCCTGCCCTGTTCTGCCCTTGGGCCTGCCCCTTCTGAGGCCATGAAGGTGTGCCTCCCTTCCACCTTGCCCATGGCTTGCAGTGGTTGTCAGCCCCACTGGTTGCTGAAATCTATTGCCACCAGTTGGTCGTTTTTCTGGTGTAGATCAGTTCAAAGGGTGATGTGCTTCTGTTTTGTCTAAGGCCTGAATAAATGAGCTATGCTCAGACATGAATGAGGGTAGAATCCTTGCTCTGTAACCAGATGCACATGGCGCTAGACTCTTCTGGAGCAAATCTGTATTACTACATTCTATAGAAGGGATGGGCAAGTTTTCTACCTTGGGGGGCACATCTTGGAATGGAAATTGGTGGCTGATGTGTGGGGGATCCAGCTGGGGGTGGAGGCTTTGAGTTGGGGCCAGAGGTGAAGGTTTTGGGGTACAGGAAGGTGGTCTGGGCTAGGATTGTGGGGTTTGGTGGGTGGAAGGGGTCAGTCCTGGGCAGGTGGTTGGGGAAAAAAGGCTGCAGCTAGGGGGTCTGTGCTCTGGGGAGGGGCAAGGATGAGAAGTGCAGGGCATAGCACAGTGTTCTGGGCTGGGATTGAGGGGTTCAGACTGGGGGAGAAGGACCAGGGCTATGGCTTGGGGTTGGGGCAAGGGGCTGTGTGAGGGATGCAGGCTTTGGATAGCATGTACTAAAAGACGCTCCCAGAAGCAGTGACATGCCCCCTTTCTGGCTTCTGTGTGGACACATGGCCATCAGGGAGGGCAGCAAGTGCGGGCCCTGGGACAATAAGGGAGGGAGGTCCGGCTCCATGCCCCAGAAGTGGGGGGGTCAAGGGAAGAAGGGGAGGGGCAGGGCAGTCAGTGGCGCTGCTCCCTTCCCCACCCCACCATCTGGAGTGGAGCAGCACTGGGAGTACTTCAAAGGTGCCCAGAGCTCCGGTCGCTGCTGCTGTCAAAGTAGCAGTGGTGGCACTCAGAGCTCTGGGTGCCTTCCAAGTGCTGAGCCCTGGGGCAGTTGGTCCTTTTGCATCCCCCTGCCCTCCCCACTGGAAGGTCTGCACGTGGCCAGGTGTCTCTGTGCAATGCCCTGCCAAAAGGCACTGCTTCTATTGGCTGTGGTTCCTGGCCAATATGGGGTGCAGAGGTTTTCCAGTTTTCCCAAAATCTCATAGGGGAGGCGCAAGATTGCCCCAAATGAGATGGTCTGCTGGGACAGGCGAGTTTTGCGAACTGTACTTGCATGCCTACAATTTGCGGCGCGTGCTGATTGAACCACAGCAGTGCTTTGATGGGAGGTAGCAGAAGCGCACGGCTCTCCTCATCTATGTTGTGTGCAATCAGCACACACTCGACTTCACATGCATGCCACTTTAGTAATGCCAGTAGGAAGAAAACTATGCAGACAGAAACCAGCAGAATCTGGCAATGGTAAACAAAATGTCTCATGGTCCACGCATGGAAGCCCAATGGGCCCATGCAGCCCACAGGCTGCCTACCACTGAGTTATAACAACCTAAGGCTTATGCAGTAGTGTAGACAGGACCATAATGCGAAAACTGTTAGATATTTAGGCAGGAGCCTTTTCTCCCTAAGGAAGCTTTCAACTAACAATGCATCTGTTTATTGCACTCAGTAGGAAGTGGCATGTTCCTACAGTGGGGATTATGTACATTCTGCTTTGTGCCCACCAGTTCCCATACATTGAGGCAGATCACCCTGTAAGGTAGCAGAATGTGAAGAACGCTGCTGTTGTAGCAGTTGAAGGAGACTTCAGAGCTCTGTGAAGCAGGAAAGAGGTAGGAATCTCAAATAGGGAGGGGGAAAAGGGGATGTTTACACAGCAACTGAGAACATGTTATGGCAGCCAGACACCCACTAGCGCTGCTCAAGCTTGTGTGCTAAAGGCAGCTGTGAAAAGGGAAGTTTGCTGAAGTTTGTATGGGACAGTATGTCAAAGGGTTCTGACTAAAGGATTTTTGGCTGAGCTTGCCAAAGCCTCACAATCAAGTTGGTGGCTTTCATAAATCTCTTGATAGTGCAATAGCTTTAGAACTTTGCCTCTGATCAGTGCCAGAATTTCTGGTGATGGTCTAGCAACCAAGGGCGAGAACCCTTCTGATTTTGGGAAGACTGGAAAACCAAAAGAGGGAGAATGAGGAAGACCCTGCCCCTTGATTAACATGGATAGATCAGTAGATCAAACAGCTGATTGCTGGCATCCATTAGCACCTTCCAGCATAACAATATCCTGGCATAACTCTGCCTGTGCTCCCAATAGAGTAGAACATCTCAACACCTTGAACGATTACGTGCACAGGGATGGAAGAGGAGAATGGGAAGTCATGGAGGGAACTGGTGAATTAGGCCTTTGGTGTGTGAGGGAGAGAGGCCAGGGGACCATGGAACAGGTAAAGGGGGAAGGAGACAACATAGGCACAAATGCTTGTGTGTGTGGGGGGGAACAGACAGCCCCTGGTTTGGGAGGACAGTGGAGGATGGTGGGTTGTGAAAAGGAGGTAAGGAGAGCACACAGAACCCCTGCCACGAGGGTGAGGAAAATGTTTGACCCTGGAATGGGATGATGGGAGAATGGGACGCATACAGAACCTGACGAGGGTAGAGATTTGGGGAGTCTGATATGGATCTCAGGGGAAGACAGATGCCTTGGCATGGGTGGAAGATTGGAATGGTAGAGACAGAACTGCTGATCAGGGGGAATGGGGAACTCAGGTATGGGAGGTAGAGGTTTGGGGGGCACATATTGGACCCTGGAAGAAGGAGATTGGCAAATGGTGGTGGAAGTTTAAGGGCACAAAAACTCATATCTTAGAGGGTGGGGACACATGAGACCCAAGTGCAAGGGACAGGATAGGGGAAGTTTCAGGTAGTCTCTGAAATAGAGGGTATGGGACGGTGGCTCACAGTGAACTTGGAAGTGGATGGAGGGCCGCAGAAGAACCCAGGAGTGTGCAATAAGCTTAGCCTGCACATGCTTGGAAATATGTGATCCCTATTTTAAAAATTAATTTGAGAAAATGAATGTGCACACATTGACTCTGATCATGCAAACACATGCACATGCTCAACTTTGCTGCTGTGAGTATCCTTCTTGACTTGGACTACTCACCATCACAAAATTAAGCACATGCATGACTGTTTGCAGAGTGTTTGCAGGATTAGGCCCAAATGCAAAATGTTTTATTTGTAATGCAACATAGGTGTGTGTATGTGTGTTAAAAGAACTGTGTAAGTCCTCTAGGTTCAATCCAATATTTGGGATCAGCTTGAGCTTGCACTGGGGTATGCAGGCTCTGCCGTGGAAGGCCTTTGGGCTAGGCAGAAGTTGTTTTTCTCACAACTGAATCTCATTCAAATCAGTGACAGTGGTCATGTGGAATACATTGCCTAGAGATGTTGTAGAATTTCTATCACTGAAGATTTTTAAGAGCAGGTTAGTCAAAAACCTGTCAGGAATCAGCTAGATGGTGCTTGGTACTGTCATGTGTGCAGGGGACTTGGTGACCTCTTGAGGTTCCTTCCAGTTCTAAAACAGCAAGAAGTTCTGTGGCACCTTATAGACTAACAGATATTTTTGAGCATAAGCTTTTGGGGCAAAGACACGTCTGAGGAAGCAGGTCTTTGCCCACAAAAGCTTGTGCTACAAAGTATCTGTTAGTCTGTAAGGTACCACAGTATTTCTTGTTTTTGAAGATTCAGACTAACTTGGCTACCTCTCTGATACTTCCAGTTCCAGTATTTTATGATTCTGTGTTACAGGCTCGGAGGGGTCTCACATAATTCTCTGGAGACAGAAGTTAAATGAGTGGTTGCCCCCTTGCAATCAAACTCTACTTCTTCTGGGGGCCTGGTGGCTGGTATATCTGTGGAATGGGAACCTCTCCCAGAAATCAGTGCTGCTCTTTACTGTTTTGAAACTTCCCTGTTGGCACAGTTATGGAGGGAGACAAGTGTATGCCATTGCCACCTAAAAGGGAGGCTGTAGGGCTAAATATATCTAGCTGTACCTTTTAAAAGTCTCTTTATCCTAAATAGGTGGTAATGTCTTATTTTTTGCTGCTGGTTTTACATTTCAGTTCACACAGGGAGTTGATCCTGTTCTCACTACTTGCAAAACTACAGCAATAGCCAAGACCGCCATCTTGAATGAATTAAAATGCCAGGGTTCCTCAGGTTTAAATTTCTGTCTTTTGCATCCATTTTTAAATGCTGTATATAGTCACATAAGGGTAGCATCTCCTCCTTGTGCCTCAAAGGATGCTTGGAAATATTGTGACTGTTTCTATTTCTGCACGTTTTAGCTGTGTTTTTGTGATACCCTGCTTGAAAAGCAGAAAAGCTTCAGAAGAGAAAGAAAATGTGACAGAAATCCTGCGCCAAATGTGCTGCATATTTAACTGCCTCAGATACATGGTTCTGGCTGCCAGAAGCGTGCTATATCATGATAATTGCCAATGCTTTTCTACTGTAATTGCTGGGGCAAGGATGACCAGTTGGTTTTAAGGTATCAGTTCTGAGGCAGGAATTTTGGGTTCAGGTCTTGGTTCTTCAGCACACTGCTGGAGTGACCCTGGGCAAATGATTTCATTTCTCTGTACAAAAGTTGCCCATTTGTAGAATGAGTGAGAAATAACCTTTTGACATCACAGTTGTGGTATGAAATGAAAATAATTGGGAGTGCCTCAGGTTCTAGACTGATTGTTTATAAGTAGATAGAATTAAAGGCCAGTTTTAATGGGATGTAACTGGTATTGTACAGGTAGATCATAGCTGATGTGCTGTATTATTATTTAGCATGCGATGAAGAACTGAAGTGAAACATTAATTTTGGTCAGTTATATGGCAAACTGGAGGGGAAATGGAGAACAGAGTGTGAAAGAGAGATTGATTTTCAGGAGAAGTGGTGACGTACAATCCCATCTCAGCTTCTAGAATCAGAAATGTATTACTGTTACTCTTGCTTGTTAAGGCACTCTTTATTATGGACCTCTTACACTAAGCCTTTAACTCTTTCGCTAAACCACACTTATCTGAAGGAGAAAGGAAAAAAAAGTCTGCAACTTCATTCTTGTTTTGACTTTGGCCTTGTCAACCAAACTCAGAAAGATGAAATACACATTGCCTCACAAGGTCAGAGAACCTTGGCTTAACCTATTCCATATGCTAGTTAGCAGGTAGAAAGGCAATAGTCCAAAATTTTTTAGGTCAAGTGACCAAGTCTTTGAACAGAAGCTTGGTAATCCCAGGGTGTAATTATATATTTTCCAATGTGTTATTTATTACCATATCTAAAGACAGAGTGTCAGATATTTTGCATTCCATCTATTTGTTATTATTTATTTGATTTAGTATTAATTATGACAGCATTCCTGGCTCTGCACGGGACACAACTCGCTGTACATTGCTGACTGTTGTAAAGTCTAGAAGAAAGATAAAACTCAGAATAGTGCCACTGGGACAGAGTCCATAGCCCTAAGCTATGGTAGCTGCTCCTGCCACAACAATCTGCCATTAGTTCAAGCAGCAGCTCTTCATTTCTCTGTGCCTGTCCCTTGCTGTCCAATGAGATTTCACAGGGTAGGGGTGGTCATCATTCACCAATATAGAAGGTAAAATAAGGTGCAAGGACACTGCCTGTAGGCTGAGTTGGCACCCAAATGTCTAATACAGCCAAGTCTCTTCCTGTTTGTTACACATTCTTTCAGAAGGAGTGTGTCCTATTAGGTGTTTGTGTGACCAAAATTAACTGTGTGTTGTCCAGTGTAACCCTCTAGCAACTAATCCCTTGTAACTAATTGTGGAGGCTTTGTGCTGATATAACTTGCATCAGCAAGTCTGTAGTGTAGAACAGCTGTTACAAGGGAGCAATCATGTGTAAACCTCTAGCAACAAATCACAGTTAATAACTCGGCTACTACTTCTGTGATAAGAGAGCCTGCTCTTTAGTTCAAGCTTTTGCCATCAGAGATTCAGTCCCTGCAGATAACCCAAACAGAGGTAGTGTTACATTTGGTGGTGCTGTCTGTAAACAAGAGACCACAACTGGCTTCCAGGACCAGGGATAATGTAGTCCACTCCATTGTGCTGTCTTACAAATATGAAGTTGCCACCCTCTTCTGAGAGCTAGTATAAGGACCCTGACGTCTTACTTGGAGTGGTTTTATATATCAAAACATTAGTATGCAATATGAATTTACATGTGTTAATATCTGAGGGGGGTGTTATTGTATCATTGTTATAGTAGTAATGGGTTAATGGGAGCGGTCCCTTTGGGAACAAGATTGGACAGACTTGGTCTGTGTGAGACTGAAAGCACTGAGTGGGAGATTTAGCCCATGTGTCCAAGAGAGTGGAAGATCCTGTCTGTGCAAGCTCAAAAAGATCAGAACATTATTAAATACTCTTGCCAAAAAGTAAGCCTCATTACTGAAAATATAACATTAGCACTTTTTGGGAGACAAGATGCCTGTGGGCATTGGCAATGAGTTAGAGAGCCTTTCATCTGAAGGTCAACAGTTTGAAACCAGCCCCATTCAGCCAAGATTAAAAGTTGTTCCCTTGTAATGGCTCTTCTATACTACAGACTTTTGTTAATGCAAGTTACATCAGCATAAGCACCACAATTAACATATCACTTTTGTGCGTGCGTACCTGATTTCTGGCATCAGAACTATGTGTACAGACCAGGACTCCTTGTTTCAGTGCATGATGAAGTGCCCTGGGATATATAGGTGAGTGTGTAACTCACCACTATCCAACATACTGTGGGAAGATTTGGCAATGAACGGTGTGGCAGAAAGGATTAATTCAGGGGACTGCAGGGTCAAGTTTCCATCATGCAACTTTCTCCATCCCATGTCACCATCTCTAGCCTGTAATTTTCATGCTTATTTTTAAAATGACATGAACACGCTTGGGACTTGTTGCTGTATGACAAAAGTAAGGCACCTGCACATCTCTGTTCTATTGTCATGCATGTTGCAAATACAGAACATACACTCCTAAGGTATTTTCAGAGCTGCAAGAAGTGCCATAGAGATCACAATGATTTATTTGTGGTCCGACTGCTGTGAGACATAGTGGGAAAGAATTCAAAGTTGTTGGTATTCTTAGAGCAGCTGCAGCTGATGGAGTTCTGATTTTAGGTCTGAGAAACAAGGACTAACTGTTGGGATTGCTTTGTAACTCAGGTTTGATAAGATGACCAGCGCATGACAGACTACCTACAGGTTAGTTTTGTGGAGCTTGCTGTACATTTATGATTATCACACTCAGTTTGTCACTAGCCCTCTGAGTTCTGTCACAGAGTTCAGCAACAAGTAAATGGGTTATTTCAATACTGCTAGGTACCTGGAAACATATATTGGGAGCTAATTTGAAGGTGAATTATTTTCCAAAGAATAGATTTTTATTGAGTAATGAAAACACTTGAAAAAATTCAGTGCAAGTTAAAAGCAAATAACTTAAGACCTTAATGCATTTCTGGAAAGGGAAGGAACATGTCAGTTAGTCATACAGCAACTACGGGTCTCACAGAGCAGTGGCTTTCTTTAATGTTTACTGATCTGGAGTAGTAGGGTTGGGGATGAGGCTGGATGGAATGTTGAGGAATTAGACTTGAGTTCTCCATGGACTGCACAGGTAGTTGAGCCTGTGTATCGAGCCTGTGGGTCCACAAGAGTTGGGGTAATATTCGTGTTTGCATCTGGAGAAACCCCATCATGTCTTGATGCATCTCCTTCTCTTCTTCCTGCTAGGACCTCTGGACCTTACTCTTTTGCACTCTTTTCTTCTCTGTACGGTCTGCAATATTCATCCTCTAGGTACACGTTTTGAGGCTGCACAGACTTTCAGGATTTCTCAGAACATGTCATCCTATGTCCTATTTTTTATCCTCCTTATCTGTGTCAGCTGTTCTGGGGGTGTGGAAGGGGAATCCCTCAAGGCTTCAACAGCAGTAACTACAGGTAAAACACACACAGATGTCATTGTCCATACCGTCACTACAGAAAGTGAAAGTTAAGATTCAGAACTCCCTTCCCTTGCTCCCCTAAAGTTTTAAACAAGATGTGCCACTTGACACTTCTGCTTCAGAGTGCTTGTGCACAGAACCCACCATGGTAAGTGTGGCCCATCAGAGGCAAGTGACACGAGGCTGGGAATTGCTTCGTTGCATGCAATAATGGGTGTAGGGCAATAGCACCGAACACTTACACCATCTTCCACTGGTGATTTTAACTGTTACATCAATCATAAGAGTAACAAAGGCACACAGAGCAAAACTGCTGGTGGTATGAATCCACCCAGGCTTGTGTGCTGCTAAGCTGTTTACTGCAATGGTGCCTGTTGAAATTACTGCTGATTGATGTGGCAAAGTGTCCAATTGTGGAGGAAGAAATAAGGCTGCCTTCCCCAGAAGTCTTCAGGGGAGAATTGCAGAGTACTCCCAGGAAGGTTGCATGCTGGTCTCTTAAGAAGATTCAAGGGACATCCTTGTGCGCATACATAAACTGCTTCATGTGACACGCCCTGCACAACTGTACAGGGGAATGAAAAGCAGATATCAGCTCTGCTTCTCTTCCTTGTACTAATATCTCTTCTAGTATAAGCCAATTAATGAAAAGATTGGTAGCTGTGTCCTGGTTAGTTGAGGGTGCCATCAGTGTCATGTGAGTACATTTACACTTACTCAGGATTTGCTCTCCAGCACTGTGCGCACTACTACTCGTATGCTGAGACCGCCTGGACTTCAGAGGAGTCTCAAAAAGGTCCTGGCTTGCAGCATAGCTGGACATGCACCTACTTGCCATTGCACGTCCCCCAGTCTTCTTCTCTTTTTCCTCTGCTTCCTCCTTGTCCTTGCTGTTTACACCAGGGACACCTATGGCTTGTGCTCCTCAGAGGTATCCAGACTGGTGTGTGGTGTGGTCTGCACTACACATGACATCCAGGCTGTTGGGAAAGTGCTATGTCTGTGACTCGTTGGCCCCAGATCAACTCTTGACCTCCCTGGGACTTTAGATATGCCTGATGTAGTTCCTTTGCTTTCCCAGAGAACTGTGACTGTTCCCTTTTGTATCTCATCTCCTCCATCCTCCGTGCAATCTGCTCATGGAGCTCCATGTTTCTTTGGTTGGTCTGTAGCTGTGCTTACACAGCATCTTCTTCCCATGGATCATAGAATCATAGAATCATAGAACACTAGGACTGGAAGGGACCTCGAGAGGCCATTGAATCCAGCCCCCTACCCCAATGGCAGGACCAAGTACTATCTAAACCATCCCTGACAGACATCTATCTAACCTGTTCTTAAATATCTCCAGTGATGGAGATTCCACAACCTCCCTTGGCAATTTATTCCACTGTTTGACCACCCTGACAGTTAGGAACTTTTTCCGAATGTCCAACCTAAACCTTCCTTGCTGCAGTTTAAGCCCGTTGCCTCTTGTTCTATCTTCAGAGGCCAAGAAGAACAAGTTTTCTCCTTCCTCCTTATGACTCCCTTTGAGATACCTGAAAACCGCTATCATGTCTCCCCTCAATCTTCTCTTTTCCAAACTAAACAAGCCCAATTCTTTCAACCTTTTTTCATAGGTCACATTCTCTAGACCTTTAATCCTTCTTGTCGCTCTTTTCTGGACCCTCTGTAGTTTCTCCACATCTTTTTTGAACTGCAGTGCCCAGAACTGGACACAATACTCCAGCTGAGGCCTAACCAGTGCAGAGTAGAGCGGAAGAATGACTTCTCGTGTCTTGTTCACAACACACCTATTAATGCATCCCAGAATCATGTTTGCTTTTTTTGCAACAGCATCACACTGTTGACTCATATTTAGCTTGTGGTCCACTATAATCCCTAGATCTCTTTCTGCTGTAGTTGTTCCTAGACAGTCTCTCCCCATTCTGTATGTGTGAAACTGATTGTTCCTTCCCAAGTGGAGCACTTTGCATTTGTCCTTATTAAACTTCATCCTGTTTACTTCAGACCATTTCTCCAATTTATCCAGATCATTTTGAATTATGACTCTATCCTCCAAGCAGTTGCAACCCCTCCCAACTTGGTATCATCTGCAAACTTAATAAGTGTACTTTCTATGCCAATATCTGAATCATTGATGAAGACATTGAACAGAACCGGTCCTAACACAGACCCCGGGGAACTCCGCTTCTTATACTTTTCCAGCAGGATTGAGAACCATTAAGAACTACTCTATGGGTATGAAGTATCAGAGTGGTAGCCGTGTTAGTCTGGATCTGTAACAGCAATGAAGGGTCCTGTGGCACCTTATAGACTAACAGAAAAGTTTTGAGCATGAGCTTTCGTGAGCACAGACTCACTTCATCAGATGCTGGTCTCTGGGTACAGTTATCCAGCCAGTTATGCACCCACCTTATAGTAGCATCATCTAAATTGTATTTGCCTAGTTTTTTGATAAGAATATCATGAGAGACCATATCAAATGCTTTACTAAAGCTTAGGTATACCACATCTACCGCTTCTCCCCTATCCACAAGGCTCATTATCCTATCAAAGAAAGCTATCAGATTAGTTTGACAAGATTTATTCTTTACAAACCCATGCTGGCTGTTTCCTATTACCTTACCACCTTCCAAGTGCTTGCAGATGATTTCTTTAATTACCTGCTCCATTACCTTTCCTGGCACTGAAGTTAAGATGACTGGCCTGTAGTTTCCTGGGTTATTCTTATTCTCCTTTTTATAGATAGGCACTATATTTGCCCTTTTCCAGTCTTCTGGAATCTCTCCTGTCTCCCATGATTTTCCAAAGATGATAGATAAAGGCTCAGATACCTCCTCTATCAGCTCCTTGCGTATTCTAGGGTACATTTCATCAGGCCCTGGTGACTTGCAGACATCTAATTTTCCTAAGTGATTTTTAACTTGTTCTTTTTTTATTTCAACTTCTAACCCTACCCATTTCCCACTAGCATTCACTATGCTGGGCATTCCTTCATCAGACTTCTCAGTGAAGACCGAAACAAAGAATTCATTAAGCATCTCTACCGTTTCCAAGTTCCCTGTTACTGTTTCTCCCTCCTCACTGAGCAATGGCCTTCCTCTTGTTTCTAATATATTTATAAAAAGCCTTCTTGTTTCCCTTTATGCCTGTAGCTAGTTTGAGCTCATTTTGTGCCTTAGCCTTTCTAATCTTTCTCTTGCATTCTTGTGTTGTTTGCCTATATTCATCCTTTGTAATTTTTCCTTGTTTCCATTTTTTATACAATTCCTTTTTTATTTTGAGATCATGCAGGTCTTTTTCCATATTTTCTATCTTTCCTACACAGCGGGATAGCTTGCTTTTGGGCCCTTAATAATGTCCCTTTGAAAAACTGCCAACTCTCCTCAGCTGTTTTTCCCCTCAGTTTTGCTTCCCATGGGACCTTACCTACCAGCTCTCTGCGTTTACCAAAATCTGCCCTCCTGAAATCCATTATCTGTATTTTGCTGTTTTCTGTTCTACCCTTCCTCGGGATTGTGAACTCTATGATTTCATGATCACTTTCACCCAAGCTGCCTTCCACGTTCAAGTTCTCTACCAATTCCTCCCTATTTGTTAAAATCAAATCTAAAACAGCTTCCCCCCACCGGGTAGCTTTTTCAACCTTTTGGAATAAAAAATTGTCTCCAATCCAATCCAAGAACTTGCTGGATAGTCTGTGCCCTGCTGTATTAGTTTCCCAACAGCATCTCCTGTCTGCACCACACCAGATAATATCTGGAGCGTGTAGCCAGCATGGGCAGCTGGGAGGTATCAAACAACAGTGGAGAGCTGCTAGGTGTACTTGCTGTGATGCATAATTCTGGTCTCCATCACCCCAAGCAGTGGAGTTAACAATTGTGACCTAACCAGTCAGTGCTGGGCATTGCATGGTAGCAGCTGGGGGATTGTTAGGGTCTACATCAACATTGGATGTAACCCAGTGCTGCTTGGGGAGATGGCATTATTGTGTCTGTGTAATAGAAAGCTTACATCCGTGGAAGACAGACAAAGTTAAGTGTTGACAAATACACAACTAAGTGGACACATGGAGCTTATGACTACCTCATTTTGTTTTGTAGAGCAGGCTCATGATATTTTTGGTGTTTCCTCAGTGTGGTGAGCATAGTGGATGCAGTAGCCCAGAGGTCTGCAACCAAAATTGTGAGAAGATCCATTTTTTCAAATTCAGTTACAAAATCCATCTTTCAAGAGCTGCAATGGATGTGAATACAAGATAGTGCTTAATAAATAATGTCAAACCATGCTTTTTACCACTCCTGTTTTAAGAACAGTGTGCAAACAATGATTTATACCAGTTAGAAAGTTGTTACCCCATCTCCAGGCCGTACCTGCCTCAGCCCCAAATCCTCCCCCATGCGCAGTCTTTACCCCCCATATGCTGCAAATCTGCCCCCCATCACCAGGCTTAACCCCTCTGGGATGCAACCTCTTCTCCCCTGTCCCCAGGCTGAACCCCTCTGGGATGCAACCTCGTTGCCTGTCCCCAGTATTAACCCTCCTGAGTCCCAACCTCTCTCCCCCCACCCCCAGACTTAACCCCTCTGAGCCCCATACTCCCCAATGGACTTAACTCACCTCAGCGCACAGTTCTGCCATGACCACGGCCTCTGCCTCTCCATGCTGCCTGCTGCTGCCACCTCCTCAGTGTGGCTTTGTGGCTCTGGCAGGGACAGGCTTGGCTGCCTCTCCCTGCAGCTTTCATGAAGGCCATGTGGGACAGCTCCCTGCCCTGCCGTGGCTGATGGCTTAGTGGCTCCGGTGGCCACTGCTTAAACAACAAAACTAAATTCAGTTTGTTCAATGGTGTGCAACTTAATTTAATTTTTTGTTGAAGTGGCGGCAGTGGCAGCCTCTGGAGCTGCCACTGGAGTCAGCAGTGGCTGCTCTCAGAGCTGCAAGCAACTCCTCAAAGAGCTGCATGTGGCTCTGGAGCCTCAGGTTGCTGAACCCTGCATTAGCCTATATGTTCTTCAAGGCATGGGCAGTCTCTTGCTCTCTGTTTGTACAGCTGAGCACAAGAGGGCTCTGATCTCAGTTACGTCTTCTAATGAGAGCTCCTGCAATGGGGACCAAACTCACTATAATCAGTGAACACTTGTCAAGTTGGCAGTGCTATAAAATCTGCCACACACACCATGGGGTGAGCAGAGGGAGTTCAAACATCAGAAGACAGACCAAAGTACGTGGCTGAATCTGTTTTTTAGCTTTATGATTTTTGCATCAGTTTCATAATTTTGGGTGTTTCTGGCTCATGAATGTTTAACTTCTGGGGTTGGCAGTACTGTGTATGCACAATAAAATCCTTTTGTTTTTCTTAGGGTATTTTTATTTATTTAGATTAATACAGAACTTGAATCATGACAGTCCAGGGTCTAGGGCACCTTTGCCCCATATTAATGGTACAAGCCAAATAATGAAAATAAAAATTAGAGCCTCTTCCTCAAACCAACAAGCATGGGGGTTATTGCCATGCCAGCCAGAGGTGTCAGCTGTAAATGCCTGTAAATGCTCCCTTTCCTCTCAAAAAGGCTGAGAAAAGCAATTGTATACGTAGCGCACTCTGATGATTAGTAGACAGGGGCTATGTTGGACCCCAACATGTGGTAGGGAGAGCGAGTTCCAAAGCTCAGATACCTTAGATGATAATATACAAACACACAGAGTTCTTATTTGTTCTGTAATATTCCTAATCTATCCTCTCCCGGGTGGCAGCACCAAATAGTGCGTGAAAGTTCCATATGTGAAGCTTTGTTATAAAAGATCTACCAAAAATCTTAAAAAAATAATGAACAATAGCATGTTTGAATATAAAACAAAACAGCAGAAATGTAGTGCTTTAACAAAATGATTTATTCGGTGATGAGCTTTCATGGGACAGACCCACTTCATCAGGTTAATCTCATTTCCAATACAGCCTGACATTTGTAAGTACAGAGGTCCAAAACAAATTGCAATAAAAACTGACAAATCAAGTACATAGGACTGAAGGAGGGGGCTCATGGTGGGGGGATGTTGTGCCCTGCCTGAGATAATTACAAGCATCAAAGGAAGGGAAGCAGTCCTTGTAATGTGTGAGATAATTGGTGTCTCTGTTCATACCAAGTGTTAATGTGTTGAATTTGAATATGAATTCCAATGGACAACTTTCTGTATGTAATCTGTTTTTAAAGTCTCTTTGTTCTAAGACACAAATGCTCAGGTCCTAAGAACCTGAGATCCTGACCCATGAAAGCTCATCACTGAATAAATCATTTTGTTAGTTTTTAAAGTGCTACATTTCTGGTGTTTTGTTGGAGTACAGACTAACATGGCTACCTCTCTGTTACTATGTTTGAATATGTTGTCCATAATGTAGTACAGTATTTAGTGGCAAAAATTTGTTGACTCCTAATATCATATTTCACTGATTGCAGCCTTAGTTTTTTAAAATATCTTTAATTTTCAGAATTTCATTATGTACTTTGTACAAAAACAGCAATCTGGCAATAGACAGGCATCGTGGAAAGAGTAGTTAGAGAACAGTCCCATCTGTCTAAGGCTTTGTCTGCATTTCCCCTTATTAGCTACGTCTACACGTGAATGCTATATCGAAATAGCTTATTTCGTAGCGATGTAGCGACATCGAAATAGTCTATTTCGATGAATACCGTCTACACGTCCTACAGGGCTGGCAACGTCGACGTTCAACTTCGACGTTGGGCAGCACCACATCGAAATAGGCGCTGCGAGGGAACGTCTACACGCCAAAGTAGCACACATCGAAATAAGGGTGCCAGGAACAGCTGCGGACAGGGTCACAGGGCGGACTCAGCAGCAAGCCGCTCCCTTAAAGGGCCCCTCCCAGACACAGTTGCACTAAACAACACAAGATCCACAGAGCCGACAACTTATTGCAGACCCTGTGCATGCAGCATGGATCCTCAGCTGCCGCAGCAGCAGCCAGAAGCCCTGGGCTAAGGGCTGCTGCACACGGTGACCATAGAGCCCCGCCGGGGCTGGAGAGAGAGCGTCTCTCAACCCCTCAGCTGATGGCCGCCATGGTGGACCCCGCTATTTCGATGTTGCGGGACGCGGATCGTCTACACGTGCCCTACTTCGACATTCAACTTCGAAGTAGGGTGCTATTCCCATCCCCTCATGGGGTTAGCGACTTTGACGTCTCGCCGCCTAACGTCGATTTCAACTTCAAAATAGCGCCCAACATGTGTAGCTGTGACGGGCGCTATTTCGAAGTTGGTGCCGCTACTTCGAAGTAGCGTGCACATGTAGACGCGGCCATTGTGTCCCAGTGGGGATGTAAATTCTAAAGCATTTTAGTGTGTTGTGCACTGGGGCAGTAAGGTGCATGGGCTGCAGAGACTTGCTGGCCACTGCTTCTGCAGCCCCCATTGGCTGGAAACAACAATCTATGGCCGGTGGGAGCTATAGGGGACTATGGTTGTGGACAGTCAACATCAGCAAAATGTTTTGCAGCTGCCATTGAATTACTCTGACAGGCCAAGAGCCAAAGGTTGTCAGCCCTTGCTTTAGAGTTATGTACCAGTGCCTACTACACCAGTGCTGTAAGTAAATTAGGCTGGCCATAGCAAAATCCAGTGGACCTCTTAGAACCTCTTACTCTTCTCTCTTTGGAGATTATCAAATATTCTGTTGAGGGTTGTTTCCTGAGAAGTAAGGTTGATGGTAGGGTGAATTCTAGTTCTGCTGGTAACATTGTGGTCAATCCGGACACTCAAAGAAATGCATTAGAGCAGGATCAACCCTGCCTATTTGTAGAGGACCTCTTATCTGTCTTTCAATCTGCTCAGTATTTAGACTGTGAGAAATGTCATGATATTGGAGCATTTTCTAGGGATTATATCTCATAAGGAATCTGATCCCTGTTTGAGTAAAGGGTGCATTATTGAGCCCTATGTGTGTTTGCAACTTGACTTGCAACTCAAGGGAGAGGGATAGCTCAGTGGTTGGAACATTGGCCTCATAAACCCAGGGTTGAAAGTGCAATTTTTGAGAAAGCCATTCAGGGGTACAGGGCAAATAGATTTTTAAAAAAATCTGTCAGGGATGGTGCTTGGTCCTGCCAAAAGGGCAGGGGACTGGACTTGATGGCCTCCCAAGGTTCCTTCCAGCTCTATGGCTACGTCTACACTAGCCCCAAACTTCGAAATGGCCATTTCGAAGTTTACTAATGAAGCGCTGAAATGCATATTCAGCGCTTCATTAGCATGCAGGTGGCCACAGCACTTCGAAATTGATGCGCCTCGCCGCCGCACGACTCGTCCCAACGGGGCTCCTTTTTGAAAGGACCCCGCCTACTTCGAAGTCCCCTTATTCCCAGGAGGGGACTTTGAAGTAGGTGGGGTCCCTTTGAAAAGAAGCCCTGTTGGGATGAGCCACGCGGCGGCGAGGCGCGTCAATTTCAAAGTGCTGCAGCTGCCCACATACTAATGAAGCGCTGAATATGCATTTCAGCGCTTCATTAGTAAACTTCGAAATGGCCATTTGCCTGGCCATTTCAAAGTTTGGGGCTAGTGTAGACACGGCCTATGAGATGTATATCTCCATATATTTTATTACTGTTTTGATAGAAAAGGTTCATACGAATATTTTCTTCATATTCAATCCATGTAAGTTCCCACCCCAAAAGTCTTGCTCTTGAGTCCTGGCTTCAAAGAAACTCAAAATGCAACTCATTTGAAACTTGCTAGTTTCATCTGGTGTTTCACATCTACACAGTTCACATGATTTTCATGTATACCCCTACATCAGCCCAGGTTTGCCGTATGTGTTCATAAATATCAGCCAGTCTGATGAACCTTGCTTGATATTTCAGCTTGTAATAAAATACAACACTGGTGAGCTTTGCATGGTTTAACATTTCATAAATAGCTACGGCAAAATCATTCTTCTAGCACAGACTAGGAACATATTTGACCTGCCAGTCTATGAAAATGTTCCTCAAACTCAAGGCTTGGAGTGCTCTGCTGTTCTCCCAAAAGGGCTGGAAAAAAATTAACCCTTGATGAAAGTCCTTCTGAATCCAGAATCTTGTCAGTGACTGTTCACCAGGGAGTGTTTACTCATTGTGTTTTCAAAACTTTCCCCTGGCAGTATGAATCAAAGGTTGTTGGCTTCTTTCTTTCTTTCTTGTTAGAGAATATGTTGCCCATAAAATGAATTTTCTGGCAGCAGAAATACTATTGGAGCTGAATTACAGTATTACTCCCTTGAATCTAAGTAGTTAATATTAGTGGACTGCTGATTTTTAACAATATTCTTGCAACTCTAGACAGAGAGTGTAACTTAAATTACATTTGTCCAGAGAAAATGGAGTAAATCAAATAAATTAAGGTGACATATTTCAGCTAACAAAATGCTTTCAGAGCTAGGAGAGGAATATGAAAATATCATATTAGAAAATTAAGAATGAATCCTTTTTTTCCTGACCTAGTCAAATGCGAAAGAATCCAAATGGTTTTAAATTATGTGAGCAAGAAATCAGTACATTTTTCATTAAAGAATGAATTTACACATGTACACATGGTTCTGCTGATTTCTGCATTTTTTCCCAAATGTTTCACATTTGTGCTGAGCAGAAGTTTGTTATGTTCTGGTTCAAAAGCAAAATCTCTGAAAATGTTACGAGTCTTTGAACATAGGATTTAAAATGGGCTTACAATACTGAGATATAAGTATGTGATGTTATGCAAGTTGAATTGTGTTGAGGTCAACAACTTGATGTGGGTTGAATTATGAAATCAGTATGAAATGCAATTCTGAAAGTCTTTATCAGAATTAATAGGCCTCATAATGGCCAAGGGGAGATGAAATTAGAGATCTGGAAGCAACTCTTGTTAACTGATGAATCATTCCACTAGGAGAGAAATCTGGTTGTTGTGTGATCCAAGGAACTGTGTTGCTGACTGCTGAGGATTCAGTTTCAGGATTCAGCTGTAATTCGTATATGTGTTCTGATTGGTTAATATTTTTCTAAACCTCAATATTGTACTGTGCTGTGGGAGCTTCTGACTTATCACATGGCTTCAGCCAGTCATGCAGTATGGGTATTTTTCTTGTATCCTGCACTGAAAAATGTTCAATGAAGAGGAAGGATGAGTGTTCTTAAGGGCTGGCAAGCACTTTGCATTTCTCAAGATCACCCACTGAAAGTCAGAGCTTTTAGGAGGATTAATGTATGATGACAAGTAGCATCCAGGTAGAGCAGTTGTGAAGACAGTAAAAATATCAGAGAGGTAGCCGAGTTAGTCTGTATCTTCAAAACCAAAAAGAAGTCCTGTGGCATCTTATAGACTAACAGATATTTTGGAGCATAAACTTTCGTGGGCAAAGACATGCTTCTGATAAAGTGGGTTTTTGCCCATGAAAGCTTACGCTCCAAAATATGTGTTAGTCTATAAGGTGCCACAGGACTTCTTGTTGTTACAGTAAAAATAGTTTCCAGTCAGATAAAAGCTTTTATTGCAAACCTCTCTGTGGCTTAAACAAAGGATTATTTTTTTACTTCACCTCCTAGTATACATACTACTGTAAACATATAATTTTCTCTCAGCTATGAAATAGCTTTGAAGATTTAATTAAATAAATTGTTAAGCAAAAGATAAAAAGGGTAGTAAGGGGACCCCACATGTTTGTGGTTAGTTACAACTGCCCATTCTTTCCCCCACCTCCCATCCCACTTAGGGCTTCTTAATGCTTCTGATTGCCTTTCTGTATGTCCTGTGCTAAGGGTCTTGTGTAAAAAGAGGCTGCATTTTGAGAGGAATTCTAGTTAACACAGCATGAATTTGTCCTGAGCCTGTGGTTGTGGTAGATCCCCTGACTCCTTTCAGATCGGACGGCTACTGCAGAAGGGTAGGGCCACAGACCAGCCTTCTTAGAAAACCTAGTACCAGCAATGGGATGGTGCAGTGGCTTGACTTTCTCCAGGGCACAATTGTGATTACTATGATAGCACCTAGGAGCCCTTGTCACAGACCAGGACCCATTGTGCTAGATGCTGTACAAACACAGAACAAAAAGACTATTCCTGCCCCAGAACTTCCAGTCTATGATGGGGTGAGAGAGATCTCCTTTTGACCTCATACTACTCACTGAACTTGAAATTTGTCCCCTCATTTTAAGGAAGCTGGAACATTTTGTATAGTGTGGTGCTGAGTGCCATTGAACCAAACTGTACATCCAGTATATGATGAAAACCACTTCAAGTCAGTGGGTGCAGTAGCCCCCCTAGCACTTGTACGTCTAGCAGCTAAGCCTCCTTTTGTTCTGTAATGGAAATATGCTATTAGATTGTACTGCTGTATTTTGCATTTAAGGCCAGACCTTTTGCTGATGTGAAGGACTTGCTGCACTCACTTCAGTGGACAAAGCTTGATTTACACATACTCATAAAGTTCCAGTTATATTCTACAGATAGTGTGTGTGTGTGTGCGTGTGTGTGTTTGTGTGTGCGTGCACACATGTAGGGGTTACCAATGGAACAGGAGAATGCTTTTATGGTTGGAATTGGAACGACTTCTCTTTGTGGTGTGCTACCTGGTACTGTGGAATCACGTACATGTATATAGTGACTTCAGCTTTGTTGCAGGCTTGATCATCAGCTAATGTTGGTTGCTGCATTTCTCTTAACCTGATTCTATGTCCTTTCAGGTTCCCCCTTCCATGCTCCCTCATACATCTTCCTGGACTTGAGACTCTACATTTTTCTCCAGTCTTCTCCCAGTCTAACTGTGGTGCTAACTGTTGACTGAACACTGACCACATAATGGGGGAAGTGCCTGTGAAACCTCACAGCCATATTCCTAACACCTAGAGCTGAGCAGCAGATTGTGATATTTTGAGACACTGTGTTACTGCTTCATCTTCACTGCAGCTAAGCTGTGTCAGCTGTCTGGCACATCAGTTTGTCTACATTGCCAGCAAACTCTTCAGGCTTCTCCAGCTCTAATCTTTGCATGTAACAATCAGTAAACTCCAATTCTCCGAGTTCCCTCTGACTCCAAAGAGACAGAGTACATGATAATCTGTGAGGTTAAATGAAGCCTTGTACTTCTCTTCAATGTAACAACACTTACAGATGTTCTTTTATAAAGCAAGAATACCTTTTATTAACAGAGGTGTAAATGATTACAAATAAGGGGAAAGAGACATGAAAGGTTACAAAGAAAACATTTTAGTGACAAAAAATTAACTTCAGCAAGTTACAGTTTTTGTCCCATCTTCAGTCAGTTCTCAGAGATTTCAAAATGGATTGAGACACTCTTCTCAGTTTTCAAGGCCTCCTTGGTCCCTGAGGCGATGGATGCCAAAATATCTTTCTGTTTCTACCTGTTTAGTGTCTCTGTTTCAAGAAACAGGAGGGGATACAGTGTTCATCACCCACTGTGGTCATTAAGTGGTCATTCCCCATCCTCCCACCTTTGCTAGTTTGAGGTCTTTGTTTATTTTATGTATAAATGTACTCTCATTGTTTTGTGGCCTCTCCTGTATCTAAGACTGTTTGTCACCTATATTTTAAGAACATATTTTCCAACACATGTCTGTTATTCTTTATATGTCGGAGTGTTCAGGCGATGTGTGTGTCAAACCTGATATGAGGTTTAGTGTCCCCTCTTCCAGTTGTGGTGGGGGGAGGGGCTTGCACACTCACACAAGTAGAGGAAGATTCTAAATGACATTCCGTGTCCTGCCTGAGTACAGTTTCACAGACAAAGGAAAATATTCTCACATAGGAGGATTTCATTATCCATCAGCTTTAATATTTCATTTCGTTGTTTTGGGATTGTCCCTTAATGAGTTCTGAGAATGTGAATCAGATTGGCTTATAAAATCCACGGAATAACAACATTATGTAAGGAACTCTATTTTTTTTTCCAATTATTTTACAATGGCTTCACCGTACTACTTTTATCCCAGGAAACCCTGTGGAGCCATCACTGTCATTTGATGCTCAGATCTGCTACACTGGTGACACATAAAGAGATTCCTGGAGTATAGTGGGGTTGGTTGATGTTTTTGATCTATCATGATGCTTTCTCCTTCTGTGGTGCTGTATTCAGCAGGGGTTCATTGTATGCATAATACAACCACAAATGAGTAATTTGTTTTGCTTTCCAATTGTAGTATACCATAAATAAATCTTCAGCTAAGGGGCTGGGAGAAAACAGCTTAATGAGTGATTACGTTAAATGTAACCAGTATTAACAAACTAGAGCCAGACTGTACTTGTGCACAATTTATGGCAGGTCAGGGGTGGGGGTGCGGGATCTGGCCTCCTTGTTGTGCAAAAATAATGAACCAGGAAAAATCAGGTTTCAGAGAAAGTGGCTTTATGAAGAAATTTTATATGTCACCTGTTCAGTAGTGGTGGTGGTGGTAGTGATCCCCCATTCAATGCACGATTGTTTTCCTTGAGTAAAAGTTAAATGTTCTGCAACAAGGCAGCTAATTAAATATTTGGGAAGGTGGGAAGAAGTATTTAGCTTTGCAGACACAAGAGCCACAAGTTTGTTTTGGCTGAAGCTAGTCAGAAATCTTCATCACCTTTTATAATTTCACCTATGAAAAGAACCTGAGGCAATCTAAATAGCAGGGATGAGTACTGGAGCCACTTTCTTCATTTGCTGTCTCTATCTTGTTTTTATTATAGTTACATTGCAAACCAGCGGAAATTAGAAAGTATCAATAACAATGAAGTTGGCCTTTATGTTGGACTGAAAAATCTGTGAGTATCTGACCTTACTATCTTTGTTTAACATAAGTGCAGTAGGATTTACAGACCCTCATCAGTGAGCAAGGCGTAAATGTGCTGGGTTTAGTTCAAATATTAATTACAAAAGTGACAGTTGTTGCCCAAATAGGTTACAATTTTATTGATTAATTACAATGATCTAGGTTAATTGCAATCAAAATTATTATTATTGTTATTATTATTATTGTTATTATTATTGACCAACACTAATGATTTTACTTTATATGTTTTCACAGAACCGTGGTGGATTCAGGTTTAAAGTTTGTGTCTCGTCAGGCTTTTCTGAAAAATACCAACCTGCAGTACATGTGAGTCAGAACAGCTCCTGTCTTGTAGGTCAGAATTTCCCAGACCAGGTTACTTCCCTGCCATTTCTTTTCATTCTCCTGATATGAAGGGTTTTAAAGTGAGGTGCATAAGGGTCGTTTGTTAATAACTTTGGCATGAAAGTGGAACTGTATTGTGCTGACAGTGTAACTTATTACTTCTGCTGTGCTGGATTATTTCCCTTTGGACCTGGCAAAGGATGAGTAGCCCAGAGTCCTCTGTGAAAACAACTTAGAAACATGACCAGTTTAATTTATTTTATTTTTGACTGGTTTGTTTACATGCCCCTGAAGAAGATAGGTGCCCCTCAGTTTGGGCTTATCTACACAGTGGCCATGGCTACACTACCCCTCCCTTTTGGAAGGGGCATATAAATGACAGGGATAGGAATCAAATCTCAGGGTCCATCCAGGTCCCAGTGATGTCAACAGAAGCCTTGTCACTGAATTCAGTGGTCCCAGATATTGAAACAGTAGATTTGCTGGGAAGATTTTCTAAATTCATTAAGGACAAACAAATGTTTGGTCTGGACCATTAGCATAATGGAGGCCAGTTGTGCTTCAAAAGTGCTGCTTTCAAAATGCAAACTGGCTGTGAAGACACAGGTGCTTCAAAATAAACCCCAGACTTCAAAATTCCCTGATTCCCAAATGAATTGGGAAGTGCGACTGGCCACCATTATGCTAATGAGGCACTGAATATTCATATCAGCACCTTATTAAACAGTTCTGATCCCTGTCATTTTCATGCCCCTTCTGAAAGTGAGGGATAGCGTAGCCATGGCCTATGAGCTTTTTAGCACATTCTAGCAGTGACGACATGGGCCAGTTTGAGTGTGATATGCTGGTGAGTAGAATTTACGCTTCCCTAGTGCAGACCAGTGTTTGTGTAGCCAAGCCCTTTGAGAAACATAGAGCTGAACTCACTCCTACTCCTCACATTTAGGAATGTGGTTCCAGTTCAGCAATGTGCTGAAATGAGCATCAGGGCTTAGAACAGGGGGTCTCAAACTCCTGGCTCATGGGCCATCTCTGGCTGGAGCAATCATGCAATCTGGGCTGGGACTCCTGGTAGCTTGGAGGAGTGGGGAGGGTTGTCCATTATCATCCTTCAAGTCCTGCCCCCTTCTGTCACTGCCCTCCCGTGGTACACCCAGGGACATAGCTTTGAGGATCACGAGAGGAGCCTGGTGCTGTATGACAGCTTCCCCATGGCTCTGAACTCTGCAGGGAGTTGCGAAGGCCCAGTTGGTGCTGCTGCACAGTGCCACGTTTCCCCAGAGATCCCTGAAGCTACATCCTTAGGGGAGGGGGATCCGCAGGAGGGAAGGGGAGATGATAGTAGGAAGGGGTGGGGCTGGTGATGGTAATGGGTTGGCCCTTCCATTGGGATTCTTGGGCTGGATTGTGCAATTGCTCCAGCCAGGATGGATCGCGAGTCAGGAGTTTGAAACACCTGTCTTAGAACATTCCATGAACTCTAGTTCTACAAAGTGTTCAAGTAAGGTCTTCAGTTTATCACTATTCAGCAAAGCTATTAAGCACCTTCTTAACTTTAGGCTTGTGTATAAGTGAATCAGTGAGAGCTAGGCACAAGTATTAAGCTAAGTAGGTGCTTGATTGAGTGGTTTGTGTAATAAAGATGGATTGCTGAATTGGGTCAGGACTGGGTGTAGTTATACTACAATAAATTTCTTTCTTCGCTTTTGCGTTCCAAGAAAAATATATTATAGGGGGATAAAATTAATAGCAATACAAACAAAAAATTCATATATCTCAATTTGCTGACAGCAGTAGTAGGCTATTTTCTCTTTTGTGGTCCAGCTATGCAAGGGCAAATGTGACAGACATTTTACTGGCATGTTATTTTAGCTAGTCATTAGTAAAAGCAAATGTCTTTGACCAGAGTCATATCAATGCATAATCATAGCAAATCATATAAAGTAAGATCTACTTGCTGGGCATATACTTACTTGTCCTATGACAATAGGTTATTTAATTATGATTTCCTTCTGAGCAGGGACACAAGTAGGATTAATAATCTTGCCAAACATGTAAAAAAGCCTGAGTAAAACTGAAAGTCTTGTCTGCCGTCAAAACTCAGCATTTTTGCTGGCAGCATTCTGCCTCTGAGCAATGAGGCATAAAGTTGTTGTTGACAGATTCTGTTGACAAAAAAGCTGTGTGGACACTCTGGAGGGCCTTCTTTTGACAGACAGAATACAGAACAATGGGCAGCCCAGCTTGTTGTGCTTCCAGGTGCCTGTTTTGTCAAGAGAGTGGCTGTGCAGTCCGGACATTCTGTTGACAGAGCAGTACACTATTCTGATTGGCTTTTGTGAAGGTCCATACTCTGTCGACAGAGCAGAGTGCACTTCTGACTAGTTTTTGTGTGGGGCTGCACTCTGTCAACAGAAGTTTTGTTAGGAAATCTCTTCTGATTATGACTTCTGTGGACACATTGCTGGAGTGTAACCGTAGCCAAAAAGATTAGTTAATGCCACTTGTTATATTTACAATAAGTGAACCAAAGTGACAGTAATTAGCATGAAAATAGTTCTGCCTGTGTCTTTGGATTCATTCTTTCTGTAGAAAGAATAATTTGTTTGTCCTTAATGAATTTAAAAAATCTTCCCAACAAGTCTATTGTTTCAATATCTGGGACCACTGAATTCAGCGACAAGGCTTCTGTTGACATCACTGGGACCTGGATGGACCCTGAGATTTGGTTTGGGAAATGAGCATTCTGAAAAAGTGAGATCAGCCCTGTTTAATGAACAGTAACCTTGGCAAAAGACTGCAGAAAATCTAACATTTAATTTGAAAACAAAAGTTCACATCTTGCCCCTTTTGAGCTGGAGGGAGTTTTACTTTTTTTAAATACAAATATTGTAATGAAGATTAGAGTTAATTGTGTAAATTTTAATTTTGTTAATAAAATATTATGGCTGTAATCCTCTCACAGGAGAAATCTTTCAATGCAGTCACAAGGCTTCATTAAAAATAAATGCTGTATTCTTACACCATAAATAATAATAGTATATAATAATATCATATGCTAAGGAATCTATTAACACTGAGTTATTTAAATGCCTTTTGGCATCAACTTACTTTCCGGGGCAAACCTCTGTAGCCAAAATGCCTTTCCATAGCTGATGTATGATGATTAAGGTTCAGTAACAATGTAAACAACAGAAAGTGAAATGCTCCAATAGACATCATTTAAATGTAATTAATAGCCTTGTTAATTTAATTCTGGTATTCTCATTGACCTTAGACTCAAATTACTCAACAATCACTTTTAAAGGCCATTAAACAGTACTGTTTTAGCTATTCTATAATTTATAAGCTCGGCAGCCACTAATAATATTTTTAATAGACTTGTTTAACGCACTTTATTTATATTATATTAATACCTTTAGCAGTAGCAAAAAAGATCACAAATATTGAATATTCCTAAAACATTAAAAAGCCATTGTCATGTACCAAGATTGTTCATAACTGCATGCATTTTACATGTTCAAATCTACCCTGGTATTTTTAGGGTGCCATCAGTGTGGTATCTGAGTGCTATGGGCTTGAGTAGATTAAGAAAAGATACCTACATTATCTGTATGTTATCTAATCCAAAGTACACCTTTCCCTTTGTCTAAATGCTGTTTAACACCTTTTATCTTGATACAGCCATTGAATTTGGCCTCGCTGACTTTGAAAGCCTAAATTGAGGTTAACACTGTTAACTATTCTCCATCCTAGGGAAAAGTTTGTGGTTAGTTTGGGATTAGCTAACACATGTTTAGTTCCAGGGATTGGGGCAGCTGGTCTGATTCTTTTTTAATCACAGTGTAAATGTGCAATAGAAGTTTTCAGTGTATGTGTTTTTTGTGATCAGATGAGAAATGGATCTGAAGTGGAGTGCATGAAGCTGGTTTAACATGACTTGTCTCCCCTCGGTCATCTTCTCTTCACTTCCCAAGCTGTTGTGAACAGCTTTGCTGCAGTTCGAGATCGAAGACTTTAATTCTAAATTGATAAAGTCTTATGTGTGCATGTGCTTATTATTTATTTATGCTAGCCATTATAATTTTTACTGTGATAATGGCTGCATTTGGGGCACCTCAGCAGCCCCAGCCATGGGATTGGCTGTAGGGGGAGTGTATGGGGACATAGAGAGCTGGCTGAGTACCGGCTCCTCTTTTTTTAACAAAATAGGAACTCTCTCTGTGTGTGTATACATATCTATATCTATATCTATAGATATAGACAAAATGTGTGTGTACATATATATATATATATTTATAAGGCTCAAGAATTTAAATTAAATTACTTGTTAAATTGAAAAATCTGAAAACCCTTAACTGTGTAGGAGAAAAGACTACAGTCATGAAGTCCTAAACATGTCAGTATATAACCAAGAATGCAGATGAGCATTTTTTGTTATTGTTTCCCACAACTACAGTGAGGCTGTTTCTGACTTTATGTGCAGTGGCATAAGTCAGAAGTAAGTCCGCTGAAACTACTTGGCTGATGTAGGCAAAAGGAGAGTCGGGCTCTTGGAGTATCTTGTCATTTTTCAAAATTGTGTTTCAGAAGGTTAGTGTAAACCTTGCCCCTGTCAGTAGCCTCACTTAAATCAGTGAGCATGATTCTTCTCAGCCTTGCATCATACATAGTCATTTACACCTGTGCAAAGTGACAGTTTGGTAAGCTAGCATGTTACACCCATTTTTCACCACTATAAATGGCTATGTAAGTTGCAAGGCACCAGAAGATCAGGCAGTCTCACTGATCTGATGGAGGGCATATCTATACTTACCTATATTTGATGCTCTATGATCAATCCTCCGGAATTCGATTTTGCTGTGTCTGTAAAAATGCAGCAAAATCGATCTCTCTGGGCTCAGCTGTCAACCCTGGCACTCCAGACTATCATGTGGAGTAAGGGACGTTGTTGGGAGCCCGAAGACCCTTGATCTATACCAGGGAACAAAGTCGATCCTGGTATGTTGATTCTAGCTCCGTTAATGGTGTAGCTGGAATTGTGTATCTGGAATTGACTTTGTTCCCTGGTGTAGACCAGGCCTGTACATATCTCAGTGCCTTGCAGTACTAGGCCCTAAAGCATTGAGTCCCCTAACCTAGAGGTTGTCTAGGTCATGGAGAGAAATTAGGGTTAGGTCAGGATTAGCTAACTCATGATAGCTAATTTTTCCCTACCCACAAAATCTTGCTTGGTATAGATGCAAGTCATACCTTTAGCCTTAACCAGTTACATCAAGGCTAAAGGCATGACCACATTAATCTCTGGTATCACTAAGTGAAAGTTTCACTGCAATATTGACAATGGAGCCTCTCCTGTACCTTTGTAATTCTTTACAAATGATTGTGGTACTTTTGTTCATAATACTATCATCCCAGCCAAGACTTTGTCAAGCTGGGATTTAAAAACCTCTAGGGATAAAGATTCTACCACCTCTTTTGGTAACACATTCCAATGCTTCATCACCCTCCTGGTGAAATAGATTTTCCTAATATCCAACCTACACCTCTCCCTCTGTAACGTCAGACCATTGCTCCTTGTTCTGCCATCTGTCACTACTGAGAACAGCCTCTCTCCATCTTCTTTAGAGCCCCCTTTTAGGAAGTTGAAGTGTGCTGTCAAATTGCCCCTCAGTCTTCTCTTCTGCAAACAAAATAAGATGAAATCTCTCGGCCTCTCTTCATAGGTCATGTGCTCCAGCCCCTTAATAATTTTTGTTGCTCTTTGCTTAACCCGCTCCAATGCATCCACATCCTTTCTATACTGAGGGGCCCAGAACTGGATGAAATACTCCAGATTTGGCCTCACCAGTGCTGAGTAGAGGGAAATAATAACTTATCTAGAAGTAACCTTTTTCTGATTTGTGGAGGAAAGGTGTGTTTTTTGTTTTTTTTTTTAACAGGTTGGAAGTGAGGCATTTCTGATTAAGATGAACATTTCTCCTCTTAAAAATCACAGAGAGAACATTTTGGTTAGTTATATTTGGAAGCAGTAAATGCTTAATTGGCGTAAGCCCCCTAATGTTAGCATTTTACAGTTTTCCTTTTGATCTCTCTCAAATTGTATATCCAGTTTGAAAAGAATAACTAAAAGGCTTATGTTAAGGATGTGTGCTAGCATGTGGTTGGGATTAGATGAGTACAGAGTTCAGTGCAGACTTACAGAAATATGGGAAACACCCATTTTGCTTATGGATAAATTGGCTGGTAACCAACATCTGGACTTTCTGTGGATCCTTGTCAAATGAAATGAAGTTAAGTCCACTATGTTTTCTGCATTGTAGGAGTGCTGAAAGGTGGAAAATTCTGCCCAATGTTGAATTTGTTTATGAAGCTAGTCTTCAGAACAAGTATGAGGGGGTAGCCATATTAGTATAAATCCACAAAAACAGCGAGAAGACCTGTGGTACCTTGTAGACTAACAGATTTTTTGAAGCATAAGCTTTCATGGGCAAAGACCCACTTTGTCATATCCAGGTAGTGGAGATTCTTTGCGCACAAAAGTTTATGCTCCAAAAAAATCTGTTAGTCTATAAGGTGCCACAGGACATCTTGTTGTTTCTTCATAACAAGGTGCTTGTGAATTAGGATTTTTCAAAGCCATATTGGACTATCAGAAGAATTCAGAAGTCAATAGACTGAAACCCACAGATTTTCTTGGGGGCTACAGTAGGCTCAATATTCAAAACAACACCTTTTCTGTATTTTGGCTATGGAAACTAGCAATACTAATACAATCTAATGTTCTCTTTTCTCACAGTAATTTTTCCAGAAACAAGCTCACAAGTTTGTATAAGAAAACTTTCCGCCATCTGAATTTGACTGATCTGTAAGTAGTGAGATTTTTTAAAATGAATATTGTTTGTGTGTTGGAAATAGAATAGCAATCTGACATTTTTTAGGTCTTGATCCATTGAAGTCAATGGGTACCACTGACTTCAGTAGGGTCAGAGTTTCTTCCTATCTGCAGAGAAGGTAATCTGCTTTTGGATGATGACATTGTTTAAAATGGATGTTAATTTAATTCTATACAGGAGCAAAACTCCATGGCATTTGCTTTCTCTCTACTGAAACAAAAATTAATCTATGGATAAAACTTGCCTTTCCTCATTAGATTTAAGATGTTGTATTCTGAAATTGTTTCACATGAAACTATTGGTTTTTGGCTGATAAAAGGATTAAGCCTGAATTACCCTCTCTCTGTAGTAGAGAAGAAAAATTAACCACTTGTAGATCTTCATGTTAAGCATTTTCCCAGCTTTCTTGTATTTTATTTGCCTTGCAGCAATCTTGTGTTTGGCCAGTTGACAATGTTTTTCTTTTTCTGAAAACAAAGTTGTACTGAACGAAAATATATTTTACATAAGCACATGGCTATAGAATATTTGCAAAAGTACATTTTGCCTATTCTGGTTGTTCAAACTGTACAGTTATACTCTGAGCTCTTTTAAGTAGGATGTAAGTATATCTATTAATGTGTAACTTTCTCATATTTAACCATAAGTGAGAACAGGGGAAAAAGCGATGTGCTCTACCTCTGATGTCACAGTTCTTGGTATTCCTGTTTGTAGGCTGGTTAATCTACACACGGAAGAGGTCAAGTATGTGGGCCCTGATGCTTAGGGTTTGCTCTACTCAATGTTGAAATAACTAGCCCCTTAAGGAGCCTGCAGGGATGTGCGAACTGTCAGCCACAAGGTAGTCATCCAGACTTGTCCTACAATGTATGGGGAATGCCAGGTGCCTAACACAGAGATTCTCAGAAGTCATTAAGGTGAACAGGTTGTCCTGACATAGGAAGATTTCTGGTCTCTCAGAGCTTTGCACAACATTAGGGCTCTGGAGGTCTGAAGTAGGCAAGTCAGAAATAATAGTCAAGAAGAATGTGCTGTAATTTCAGAGATCTTTTGGAGTATGTTCTCATTTCAGTATATGAAAAATGAAGAGCACAAATGCCTATGCACCAAGATGAGATTATATCCCTTGGATATGTTCCATTGATGATTAAGGTGGTATAATCACTTTTCAGTCCACAGAACTTCATTCATGGGACTTTTCTTTCATAATTTGGTTATCACTTGTAGTACCCGGAGGCACTGAGACATCATGCTAGGGTGAGTGAAGTCTCTGCTCTACAGCATTGGCTGAGAGCCAGCTGGCTTTTAGCTCATGTGATAGAGCACAGGTCTTTGGCCCCTACGATCACAAGTTCAATCCCTGGTGGTAGCAACCCAGGTCTGTCAGCATTACACACTGATCATTCATGTGGAAAGAATGGCTAGTTGCAAAAGGCTTCCATTTGATCTGTCCTCTTAGATATCTGTAATTCTTTCTAAAATCCCAAATTCTCCTTACATTCCTCTCTGTGCCTGTCCACCCAAATCTAGTTAAAAATGCCCAAATAACAGTTTTCTTTCCTTGTTTTAAATGTGGTTTATCTCTCCCCCAGGAGGCACACCATGGTGATGCTCTGTAAGAAGGCGGGGAATAGAAACGTTTGTTATCTTCCATGCATTTACTAGCAGTAACTTTCATTTCTATATTTGGTAGATGATATCATCTCATTAATAAAGATGAAACTTTAAATTGTAGCACAGTACCTTCAGGCATGAAGCACGGTGTTAAAACAAAAACTTATTGTCTGGGGTTCCTCTGCAGTGCACAAGTGTAACAGATATCAGGATTTTGCTCAGGGTGACTGTGAAAAAGTACAATTCAAAGTTCAAATCCTGCAATTATTTATGTCAGTATATATCTTGAGTCACTCCACTGTGTTCAGCTGAATAACTTCACTTTACATGTGAGCTCTGCTGACTGCCTCTGGACCTTTCCGTCATTGGGTGAACTATTTTTTATAGGTGTCATGGTTGAACTGGGTCTTGAAAGGGATTTGAAGGAACAAAAGGTAGTAATTCACAAATTAGTTTCAGTGAGATCTCAGTGGAGCATGTTGATTTTGTGAAGATGTTGGTATAATCCTGTGCTAAGGATCCCTCTGCCAAATACATATACACTGGCCAACTGGGCAGTCTGTACATAAAAGAATAAATGGACACAAATCAGATGTCGGGAATGGTAGCATACAAAAACCTGTAGAAAAATACTTCAGTCTCTCTGCACGCTCAGTAGCAGATTTAAAAGTAGCCATCCTACAACAAAAAAATTCAAAAACAGGCTCCACAGAGAAACTGCAGAGCTGCAATTCATTTGCAAATTTGACACCATCAATCAGAGACTGAGAGTGGTTAGCCAACTATAGAAGCAGTTTCTCTTCTCTTGGTGTTCACACCTCCACATTAGCTTCTAATGAAGGGCCACATCCTTCCTGACTGAATTGGCCTCGTCAACTCAGGCCTTCTTCTTGATCGGTACTCCCTTCTTTTCATGAGCTTGTATATTTAGACCGGCCTCTTGAATCTTGACTACGTGCATCTGATGAAGTGGGTCTTAGCCCACGAAAGTTTATACTCCAATATATCTGTTAGTCTACAAGGTGCCACAGGACTTCTTGTTCTTTTTGCGGGTATAGACTAACATGGCTACTCCTCTGACACTAAGGTGGAAGAGGGCTTAAGATGGGAAAGTAGTAGGGAATTGAAGATTCTAAACAGACAAGAAGAGTTGTGGGAATTCAGTTCAATGAAGGTTGTGGGAATTCAATTCCAGGAGGTAGGAAAGTACTGCCTATTGGCAAAACACCTGGGAGAAATGAAGAAGGAGAGAGTACATTTGTATCATAATCGTGGGATTTATGCCACAGGCATTCAGTAGTTTGGGATCCGGGACAGAGGATGTAGAAGCTGAGAGTGAACTGAGATTAGAAAAATGGAATAATTCCACTCCCTTATATCATAGAACCTCAAAAGGATATTTCACGGATGGCATGTTGGGGGTGGGAGGCAGGATACGAGGAGATAGAGATACAAGATGTAGACAGGGAATTGTAGCAATGAGAAGGAGCATGGGAATAGAAATGGTAGGTGAGTGAGGAGGATGTATGATAGGTAGTGGCAAAATGGGGAGAATAGACTTGAAGAAGATAAGAAAGGAGAAGCAAGAAAGTGGAAGTGAGCTAGAGAAGAGCTAGGGTCTGCCTGGTGGAAAAGCAGTGGTAAGTTATGATAGCAATACACAGGACAGTAAAACAGTTGTGCAGTTGATCAGACAACAAGGATAGTTAATAGCTTAACAAGTCCAGGGGATAACTAACATCAGTGAGAGTCCTGAGAATGGAGGAGAAACTGAATATGGGAGGTGGGATCTGACAAATAAAAATATAAGTGAATGAAATCTCAGGCCAAGGTGAGGTAGAAGATATTCCCCAGACTTTGGGGGTGAAAGGAAACAAGAAACCGCTTTGAAAGGATTCTGCTTTCAAAACAAAGTTGCAGTTACAGCTGTAGAATTAGAGCAAATGAAATGAAAACATTTTGTTGCCTCCCACTAAGCAAGTAAGTGCATGGAAGATACAATCATGCTTCTATTCCCCACTTTCTGCAGAATATCACCATGGTGTGCCTTCCCAGGGAGTTAACTCACATTTAAAATGATGGAAGAAATTTTTTACTTGGGCATTATTAACTAAAGCAGATTTTTTTTTGAAAAATTCTTTTAACCCCAAGCAGTGCCATTGAAATCAACAGGATGACTAGTGTGGTATAAATGATCCACAAAAATTGTTGCAGGTCAGGTAGACAGACCCATGCTAATGCTGCTTCAGCTGGTGTGCTAAAAATAGATGCGTTGGTGGTGATAGCGTGTGTGACAGCTTGGCCTAGCCACCTGAGTACAAACCTACCTAGACATCTAGGCTGTGTCTACACGTGCACGCTACTTCGAAGTAGCGGCAGTAACTTCGAAATAGCGCCCGTCACGTCTACACGTGTTGGGCGCTATTTCGAAGTTGAAATCGACGTTAGGCGGCGAGACGTCGAAGTCGCTAACCCCATGAGCGGATGGGAATAGCGCCCTACTTCGACGTTCAACATCGAAGTAGGGACGTGTAGACGATCCGCGTCCCGCAACATCGAAATAGCGGGGTCCTCCATGGCGGCCATCAGCTGGGGGGTTGAGAGATACTCTCTCTCCAGCCCTTGCGGGGCTCTGTGGTCACCGTGGGCAGCAGCCCTTAGCCCAGGGCTTCTGGCTGCTGCTGCTGCAGCTGGGGGTCCGTGCTGCATATACAGGGTCTGCAACTAGTTGTTGGCTCTGTGTATCTTGCACTGTTTAATGAAAGTGTGTCTGGGAGGGGCCCTTTAAGGGAGCGACTTGCTGTTGAGTCCGCCCCGTGACCCTGTCTGCAGCTGTGCCTGGCTCCCTTATTTCGATGTGTGCTACTTTGGCGTGTAGACGTTCCCTCGCTGTGCCTATTTCGATGTTGGGCTGAGCAACGTCGAAGTTGAACATCGACGTTGCCAGCCCTGGAGGACGTGTAGACGTTATTCATCGAAATAGCCTATTTCGATGTCGCAACATCGAAATAAGCTATTTCGAAGTTGGGTGCACGTGTAGACGTAGCCCTAGTGTGCACCCTCAGCTGACACCCCTGTAAGCTGCAGCCCTGCTAGTGCAAATAGAACTAGCTGCTGTCTGCCTTCCTGAGCTGGAAAGCATACTTCCAGCTGCCTTGTAAATGTACCTTATAGGTGGAATCTGGGGAAACACATTACTTTTCAGAGAAACTGACTCATGAGTTTGTCTTCATTTTCTATAAATTTAACACTTTGCTGCCCAATTATTAGAATGCGGATTTGAATACTTAAGGCAACAGATTTTGTGAGCAACATGACTATAGCTTTTGTGCATCATGGTCACTTGTGAAGTTTCATTGCTCTTTTTATAACGACATACCTTTAGGAGTCAAAAAGAAAGCCTGACAAATGTATCAGTTGGAACTCACCTGTTCTTTCTAAGAGAAAAGGTGAAATCCTGGACCATTTCAGTCAGATGTTTGGGTTGTCTCTATATGTCACTCAGACTTCATCATAACACACTGGGCTGAGGTGTTCATGAGTATTGAATTTAGAATCAGGAAGATGGGCTAAGCAATGAATGAAATTCCACAGCGTGCCTGTGTAGTTGTGTGGTGTTTGACACTGAGTTACAGCCCTTTTTTAGTGAGGTTCTTGTTGGTATTAAAGCATTTCAGTGTATTGTTTTTCAAAGAGATATGATGACCTCTTCTTAAAAGTGTGTGAAATTCTTGTTTACAAGAAGAGCTATTAAACTTCAACCACAATATGGGTCTGAATGGGCCTTTAAAGAGTCCACCTCATGTACCAATAATGAGTCTTTTCAGGAGTGTTTGTAAACTAAATGACGAGAATCAACTATGGGGCAGATTCTGATCGCCATCTAACTGGTAAGCATCCATAATGATTTCATTGAAGTGAATAGAGTCACTCCAGGTTTTCACATGTGAAACTGAGATCATAATCTATCCCTGTGTGTGGTATCTCAGATTTGTGATAAGCACTATGGGCAAGATCTTCAGCTGGAGTAAGTGGATTATAGCTCTGTTGTCTTCTGTGCAGATATACTTATTTATAGCAGTAGAGAAATGAGGATCTGGCTCCATAATTTTATTAAGCAGAGTATGTAACTTCTAGGCTGCACTTGAGGTGAAGTTTAAAAACAAACCAAAAACCTCAACCAAACAAAAACATGAAGCAAAGTGTCCAGACACATGATGTCAACTGATTTTTTAACAAAAATATTTAATTTTTGCTACAGGATTCTAGTGGACAATCCATTCAAGTGTTCCTGTGATGTTATGTGGATCAAGATACTTCAGGAGAACAAGTTTTCTAACACAGAAGCTCAGGACTTTTACTGCATAAATGACAACAACAAGAGGATACCTCTGTCGGACATGCAGATCCCAAACTGTGGTAATATGCTTTAAACTACAACAATTCATAAGTTAAGTTACTGTCAGACAGGAAAAGTGAATGTGTTTTCAGCTCCACATAGCTTCAAGGTACTCTATTTGCTGCAGCATAAAATCTTAGGAAAAAGTCCCCCTGCCTCTTTATTCTTTATGAGTTAATATTGAGCGCTTTAGTTAGAATGTTTTTTTTTAAATCTTTTAAAATCAACATTTTCTCAGAAATGCATCAAAATGAAAATATCTGAATATAGAAATTATATATAAATTCTTTAAATTGAAAAGGATGCTTTCAAGATGAACAAACCCAAAATGTTATTTACTTCAAAAATGCCATGTGCTACTTTAACTGAATCCCTAGATTAATATAAATTGAACCTCTCTTTTCAGGCACCCTTGGTGCCTGACAGATACTGAATGAGAGAATCTGCTGGACCACAGAAGGTCAATATTGTCCAGTAGCATTACCAACATTTCCACTGATTACAGGACTCTTAGAAGATATTTAGTGGTAAATTAAAGCTAAATAACAGGACAGAACACTAAGAGCCAGGACTGGTGGCTGTCAAGCTTTATGGGACTATGGAAAACTTGGACACACCCATGATTATGGTCACTCGAATAACTAAAATCATGCCAAATTACAGATGTTTCTGTATGAGAGAATGCCAGAGTAGAGAGGTTCTACCCATAGAATCTTTTTATTTTCCTTTTAAAAATGAATACGGCAATGTTATTAGCATCATGTTTTAAAAATTCAGGCCATACTTTTTAAATAAAGCCCATTTAGAAAGAAAACAAAAAGCAAATAATTCTGTAGTTTTGCACACAAATCTCAGCAATTGTGTGTGCAGAGTGAGAAGCCTTGCTGAGTCCAATTTATAGGGGTTAAGTGAAGCAGATCTTGCAGGTTTCAGTTTGTAGCATTTGGCAAAATACCAGTCTCCACTGGTTTGTGGAGAAGTGGTATGCTAATTGTCATTTCCCTCCTTCAGTTGCTTCCTTCTAGAGGGACTTGGAACAATTGTCAGGTCTTTTCATATTTTAGTAGTTGGAAAATGTTTTTCTTAGCCTCAGATCTAGTGGCAGTGGGAGCAGCTGAGCTTGATTGCTTTCCTAACCACAACTGTTTGTGACTCAAAATGAAACTTACTAGAAAACATTTGTTTTCCTTGATTGGCAGAGAGAGGCTACGTCTACACGTGAACGCTACATCGAAATAGGCTATTTCGATGAATAACGTCTACACGTCCTCCAGGGCTGGCAACGTCGATGTTCAACATCGACGTTGCGCAGCACGACATTGAAATAGGCGCTGCGAGGGAACGTCTACACGCCACAGTAGCACACATCAAAATAAGGGTGCCAGGCACAGCTGCAGACAGGGTCACAGGGCGGACTCAACAGCAAGCCGCTCCCTTAAAGGGCCCCTCCCAGACACAGTTGCACTAAACAACACAAGATCCACAGAGCCAACAACTGGTTGCAGGCCCTGTGCATGCAGCATGGATCCTCAGCTGCAGCAGCAGCAGCCAGAAGCCCTGGGCTAAGGGCTGCTGCACACGGTGACCATACAGCCCCGCCGGGGCTGGAGAGAGAGCGTCTCTCAACCCCTCAGCTGATGGCCGCCATGGAGGACCCCGCAATTTCGATGTTGTGGGACGCGCAATGACTACACGGTCCCTACTTCGATGTTGAACGTCGAAGTAGGGTGCTATTCCTATCCCTTCACGGGGTTAGCGGCTTCGACGTCTCGCCGCTTAACGTCGATGTTAACATCGAAATAGCGCCCAACACGTGTAGCCGTGACGGGCGCTATTTCAAAGTTAGTGCCGCTAGTTCGAAGTAGTGTGCACGTGTAGACACGGCAGAGAGAGAGAGAGAGAGAGAGAGAGAGAGAGAGAGCGTGCAATGAAGCAGGCATGTAGGAAAAGAAGGAAGGACAGGGCGACACACACAGTGAATAGATTTAGCTGGGGAAAGAGACTAAGAAGAGTGAATCGGAAGATGGATGGGAAGAAGATACAAATAAACTCTGCCTTTCTTCTGTAGTAGCGCTCAGAGTGCTCTCTGCAGCTATAACTTTTCTGTGAAGTTCTTCAGAGCACTAGATCGCTTTTCTCTGAAGCATTTCTAGTTGTTCTTGAAATCCATAACCAGAGAGGAGAAAAGGGTGGAAATCAGAGGAATGCTCTGCTTCCTATAGATGCTGCTTAATACATGCTTCTGCCATGACTATATGTGTCAAGCCAAGAATGCTGATGATTGGAGAGTAAAGAGCATCCTGGTAATTAGTAGCTTTCTCCTGTTGCCAGCAGTGTCACTGGATAAGGGAGGGAAGAGATGGGCAACAGGGGAGGGGAGAACTGACATGGTTTGTGAAATAAAAATCTATCTGCAATACAATGTAATGTCAGTCCTGTACTCAGCAAATCTCTCTTCAGGTGTTGGCTGAACTTGGCTTCTCTGCTTTCAGAGGCCCAAGGGAAAGCTGCTGCACCTTCCAATCTTGTAAAGGTCTTTGGGTGGAATGAAGGTAGTAGGCACCAAGCAGAGTTGTTGGCATGAAGTACTGGAATCCAAAACCAGTCTCTGTTCTGCTTTAGCTGGTCATAGGCAACATAGGCACTTCATAATCCTTAGTTAGAACCCCTCTGGTAACTAGAGATGTCTTTATCTCAACAGCTTTCTGAGTTTCTATCATTAAAGATCATGAGATTTTTACTGAGAGGCTGCAGCAAGTTTGGGTGTGTTTCTCAGCCCCTGGTGCTCTGTGTGTGGGATGTGTGCCTTCTCCCACATAAAAGAGCTTTGCAAGATTGTGGGAGTCATTGACCTATCTGGTGACCCTTCCATGTGGTCTATACCAGAGCAGGAGAAGGAGGAAACTGGCACTTGGTCTTGAGTTCATCTAACAGTGAGGTTGGAAACCCTGTCAGTGGAGGTTGTATTCAAGATACCTGTGTTTTGGAGGAGAAGGGGTGTGACTGTCAATACAGGATCACGAATTATTCATGGTCTGGTCTGATGTTCATGTTTGTGCCTGGAGCTTGAACATACTTGGTTATGGATAGACTTGTGTTTGTCTTAAACTCTTAGCTCAGCCCTGCGTGAACATTTGTGCCTTATTATGGCATTCCAGATTACTCTCTTGAGTGATCTTACACAAACAAATCCAGAGCATGGTTTTGTACTTGAAACAAGATACTCATACATGCTAAGTTTGCCATCTCCCAGGAAAGTAGCAAATATACTTAAAGGAGACAAATCACAACGTCCATGAGCACTACCCCCATTCTGCAACTCTTTTAAGAAATCCTATATTAATTCACTATTTTAACTGTATTTCTATGATATGTGTTTTACATTGCTTAGGTTTTCATGGACTTAGTTTTTGGAGAGCCCATAGTTCCCTAGATTGTAGTTGGAGTTGTGGCTCCTTGTTAAAAATCAGAAGTCATGTGAATTTTTCCCCTGTGGATATTTTTCTAAAGAAGTTAATTTGTTTAATTTTCAATGCAATGTAAGTTAACAAGGCTAGTTGTTATTTAACTATAGGGAGAATTCAATTTTTGTTTGGCTTGAGTAATTTTTTTTTTCCTTTTTTTCCCCTTCCTGAAAATTAACTCCACCCCACCTTTCTTTTGACTTTGCGACTTTGCTAGGTGTTGCGAGTGGGCAGACCTTTGTAAGCTATCTTTTCACCTACATTCATCACAGCAGATTGTTTGATTTTCTGAATCAGCAGCTAAACAAACGCATTTCATTTTAGAAAAAAAATGAGGACGCTGCCTGACAAAGTATTTTGTTAATTTATTCTGACAAGTGTCATTAATTGTTGATGGTAATGCTTCATAGTATACTAGTAAGCATTCCGTAGTGTTAGTTGTAAAAGACTGTGGGTATGTTTACATTTGGAAATAAAGTCAAATTTAGGAAAGTCAACTTTTTAACAGTAAATTTTATAAAGTTGAAGTTGAGTGTCTGAAACTGTTCACAGAGTCAACTTAGTGTGCTCCCATCAGATTGCCTAAGTTTGACCGTGGCAGCAGTGCATTTGGGACATCTGTCCCACAGTTCTTGAAGACCCATTGCATTTTGGGATTATGTGCCAGTGTCTTGGGGGAGAAAAAAGTCACCACAAAGTGTTCTGAGTTTCTGATGTCATCATCCCAGACTGCATTTCTGTCTCATTCCACTAAAAGAAACAGACAAGGGAATTTTTGCTCCACTATTACCTTGGCTGCTGCCCACCATTACAAAGAATAAAATGGATCCCAAGATGCTTCAATGTTTGGTGCAGTGTTTTGTGATGACCTCCCACATTGTGCTGCAGTATGTTCCGAACATAATCCCTGTGGAAAATGGATGGGTTGATGAAGAGGGCACTGATGGATGTGAAGATCTGGAGAGTAGCACTGGAGAGTTTTCTGCAGCACTGGAGCCACTGTACACTGTGGAACTCAGGTTCTGGACCTGCAAACCCAGCTCAGATGGGGAGCCAGCATCATTTTGCAGTCACGGGACGATCAGTAGTGGCTGTAAAACTTCTGTATGCCTAAGGCTGCTTGCATTGAGCTTTGTAAAGTGCTGTCTCCTGTCCTGAAGCACAGTGATACCAGCATGAGACCTGCTTTGACAGTTGAGAAGTGTGTGCCAATTGCTCTGAGGAAGTTTGCAATGCCAGACAGTGACAAATCAATTTGGCGTGGGCAAATCTACAGAGGGGCTTGTAGTCATCCAGGTACCAAGGCGATCGCTAAGCTTCTCCTGCGAAAGACAGTGACTCTGGGGAATGTGCAGGACATAGTGTATGGTTTTGCTGCCATGGGGTTCCCTGTCTTTGGGGCAGCCATAGGTGGAATGCACATCCTCATCATGGCACTGGACGACCAGACCTCAGAGTACATTAACCACAAAAGGTTCTTCTTTATGATATTGCAGATTTTGGTAGATCACAAAAGTTGTTTCACTGACATCAGTGTGGGGTAGTTTGGAAGGGTGCATGACACATGCCTCTTTAGGTATACTGGTCTATTTAGCAGGCTTCAGAGTGGTACTTTCCTCCCAGACCAGAAAATCAACACTGGGAGCGTGGAAATACCCATAGTGATCCTTGGTGGCCCTGCTTGTTCTCTTGGCTCATGAAGCCATACATAGGCACCCTGGAGCGCAGTAAGGAGATCTTCAACTACAGGCTGAGCAGGTGCAGAATGGTGATAGAATGTGCCTTTGGCCATTTAAAAGCCAGGTTCAAGTGCGCAATGACCCACTTAGATCTCAGTGAAAAACATTACTCTTTTTGGCGCCTGCTTTATTTTTCGTAACATTGTGAGGCAAACAGGGAGAATGTCATGCCAGTGTGAGGGGCAGAGGCAGATCTCCTGGCTAGTAATTATCAGCAGTCGAACACTAGGGCAAACAGGAAAGCACAGAAAGAGACGATAAAAATCAGGGAAGCCTTGTAAACCAAGTTTATGAATGAGCATGAAAGGTCCTGAATCTGCTGCCGTTAACTAGCATACCCCCTCACACTGAAGGTGTTTTCTTGCTCTGTATGAAGTCTCCTTCAACAGCATTACAACCCTCACCACCACACCCAACCCCAAAGCATGGACCGCAAAGCATGTTAACTAGTAAACAAAACTTTCTTTTTCTAACCTACAGTGTTTTCATTTAGGGGGCCCTAATGGCTGAGTGGTAGGTGTAGGGAAAACAAAAGGATAATAAACTCATAATTGCTGTAATGTTAGCCTTCTGCTGGTGGGTGATTCCCTGGGAGCAGAGTGCAAGAATCTCTGTGACCTTACCTCCTCCCCCATTCTGGGGCCCTGAGGAAGGAGTGGAATGTGTGGAGGGAAGAGGTATGGAAGCAGGGCATAGATTGGATGGGGGTTTCAGAGCCCCGAGCAGGGGAGGGTACTGATTATGTGGAGGGTGGTCTGAAATGGGGTGGGGGCTGCAGTGGTTGGGGGATACAGAGTGCCAGCTGGAGGAGGAGAATGAATGTGGAAAGGGTGGCATCTAATGGGGGTGCCTGGGGTGGCCAGGGGATACAGAGCCCTGACCAGGTGAGGAGAATGAATACAGAAAGGCTGGTCTGTAATGGGGCATGTATTGCACAGGGGGTATAGAGTTTGTAGAGTTTGATATTTTTAAGCATTGCTTCCATGATCACTGTCTGCCTGTTCCTTTGTGACAGAACTGAAGCATGCATTTTAGTCTGATTGTCCGCTATGGTTCCCCTCCAATCTCTCAGCTCCTCTTTCTTTTCCTGCTGCTTCAGAATAATCTGCCGTCATTTCCTGATGTATCTTCTTCCTCTGCATTTGGGGCATCCTCGATTCAGGGGGAATGGGGCCTTTAATCCTCTGACTCCTGTTTCCAAGGTTGCTTGCTGTATAAAAAAACCATGTCGAAATATTAAGGGCATTGTCAATAGCAACATTTTTATCTTTACTCGGAATAAGGAGCATACTGACAAAATTCAGTGCCTCATTAGCATGGCGCCAGCTGTGGCACTTCAAAATTGCTGCTTTTCACTCCCGTGCGGCTTGTCCAGATGGGGATCCTTTTCGAAAGGACCCCACCAACTTCAAAATCCACTTATTCCTATCTGCTGGTAGGAAAAAGGGGATTTTGAAGTTGGCAGGGTCTTTTCGAAAAGGACCCCGGTGTAGACAAGCCACATGAGAGTGAAAAGCAGCAATTTTGAAGTGCCACAGCTGGCAGTATGCTAAAGAGGCGCTGAATATGCATTTCAGTGCCTCATTAGCATTCTTCGAAATGGCCATTAGCACAGCTATTTCGACGTTTTCTCTAAGTGTAGACATGACTTTAGAGAGTAGTGGAGGTGAAGCAATGACCAGAAAGGACACATTGAGGGGAATTGTGGGATAGTTTCAGAGGCTAATAAAATCAGTTTTAATAACGATGCCATCTGCACTTGTAAAGGTTGACATTGTAAAATTGAGTTTTCGGAGCTACTCCCGGTGAATTCGGCATTACAGAAGTTAGCCTTAAAACCAACCTATTGAGCACTGTGGTGAAGACTGATGGTTTATAAAATCAACCCTAGACCCTTAATTTTGACTTAATCCCCTAACATAGAGCTGGCTTTAGCAATCGGGCACTTTGCTACTGTGCTGCTAATAAATGGATTCTTGGTTTGAATTCTCTGGGTTGCAGGCCTGTGAAGTGAGAACATGAGAAACTCTGTGTCACTGTTCTTGTTTGTGTGGTTGAAATGTTCACTAATGTGCTGGTTAAAGGCTAGTGTCAATTCCATTTTAGTTTTATAGTTGAACTTCAATTATCCACATTAATAGTGAGAGTCATTAAAAACTACTGACTGTGAAGTCCCTTTTTTGACCTCTGATTTGGGATATTTTTCTGTACTCAGTTTCAAAATGAACAAATATACCAAGTCTTCAGGATTCTTTTTCGTCTGGAACAAAGAAACTGTCTACAACATAGAAACCTATGTTTACATTGCACAGGTAGTAAAGAAATAATTTTCTTTCACTCATTTTTAATACCTCTGTTTCTGTCACTGTCCCTAGACTCTAACATCATTCAGCCTTGTATGGCCAACCTAGCTAATCATAGCTCTTACCTGACATGTAGCAGGTTGGTTTTGTGTGAGAGGGAAGGAAGAGAGAGCGAGACCACAAGCTCCATCCCTTCACAGGAAATCATCCCCTGAGCCACATGCTTTGTGAATGAAATGTGGCCTGCGGGGAGAATACTCCATATGTTCCCCCAGTCACATTCTGCTGCCATCCCAATGATTCCTGAGCCAGGTTGTCTGACTGCCCTGTCATCCAGGAGAGGTTGTTAAATGAATGGAAAGAACAGCCCTGTAGGGCCTGGTTGGTTTCCTCCTTTCTGTTTTGGCAGTGTGGAGAAGATGCTCCATAGAATGGCCCCCCATTTAAGACTTCACCCATTGCCATACTGAGAGCAAAGGTATGATCTTTTGTCAGAAGTTCACGGCTGCGAGAAACCAGAACTGCCCAAAGGAGGTGAAAACATTTGGTAACAAGGTTATTTTTAAAAGTCGTGGTCCACACAGTCCAGCAGCTATGTGGCAGGAGGTGGGGGCGAGCCTGTCAGCCTCATGGCGTCTTGGGAGGGGCAACCTCATAAAACGTACATAAGTAAATGCTGCAGGGAATATCCTCTTTTCAGCTTAGCATGGTAACTGTAGTATTTCTTGCTAGCCCTGGGATGGAGCCACAAGGGCAAGCTCTCTCAAGCAGTGAAGCCCCGCACAGGACTGGACCTGGCACTGTCTGCAAGTATGGTCTGCACTGTCCAGCAGCCTCATGATGAGGTGGGGTGAGGGCTAGCCATGTGGTGTGGCGAGGGCTAGCCCACCAGCTATATGGTGCCTTGAGTGAGGCCGGGGGCAGCCCCGCAAAATGTGAAGTGCATAAAACAAGTTTCTCAGCATCTCCTGCTAAACCGTGTGCAGGGAAGAAGCCTTCAACTCTGTGCAGGGCAGGACATGGTCCTCACTGCCTGGAAGCCACGTGGTGTGGGGAGCCAGGGGCTAGACACGTGAGGACAAGGGGGCTAGCCCACCAGCTGCAGAGGTGGCCCCGTAAAGAATGTGAAGCACAAGAAACAAGTTAAACAACCTGTTGAAATGGTTCAGTCAGGTGGGTGCTCCCAGAACTGCCCACAAGGAGGCAAAATACATTTGGTAATGTTTATTTTTTGAAATTCACTGTTTTTCTTTTAGTTTCCCTTAAATGGTTACTTTTAAAAAAGGGGCAGAATGAAGCAGAGTGCCAGCAGGGACCACTTAAAAATATAACCACCCCACGGTAGCTGGGCGAGGGGCAGGGAGCAGCTCCATAAAATGTAAAGTTCAGAAAACAAGTTTCTTGGCCTCTCCTGCTAAATCCTGTGCAAGGAAGAAGCCCTCTCAAGCACTGAAACCCTGCACAGGATGGGGCATGCTGCTGTCTGCAGGCATGGCCCTCTGAGCCTGGCAGCTATGTGGCATGTGGGGGGAGGTTAATTTTCACCTGGCACCGCTGACCGTCCCTGGTGTTTACTCAGCACAGATTCATCCACCCACACAGCAATGAAATACTGGACCTCCTAAAGGCTCCATGCTGGGGCTGTTTTACAATGTGGAGAAATCATGGCTAGATGTAATCACTCCTGAGGTCTGCTAGTCATACTGTCCAGAAAGAAAATTAATTCAAATTCCTGGGCTTCCTGTTACCTGCTTCCTGCACACATGCAGAGCAGCAGAGGTGAAAATGGCAGGAATAGACACATTTTGGGCATTGTGGGACACCTCTGGAGGCCAATAAAATTGATCTAAAGTTACACTATTTCCACGCTAGCATCAGTTTGACCTTATAAATTCAAACTTGGCATTACTCTGCCTGGGAAGGGAGGGGCAAGAAAGTTGACCTCCATGCCTCTTAAAATTGACTTAATGGCATTTGCAGTGAAGACCGTCAAATATAAAATCAAACTAAGTGCCTTAAAATCTACTTTATGCGCTAGTGTAGACAAAGCCTCTGATTGTGCTCTTTCACATGGGGAATGGCTACCCCAGCTCCTACAGGAACTGAAAAGAAGGGTTGATGATTAAAAAAAATGAGACAGGTTGTAACCTCTTTCTTCAGACAAGTACAACCTCCTGGCAATACTCGTGTGTACTAATTGAAAGTAGATTCTCCAAAGCCCAACAGACAAAGGAAGGACTCTTGGATAAATATGCCAAGTTTAAACTGGCCCAAGGCTGTCTTTTTGATCCAGCAAGTAGTCCAAAGAGGTCCCTGATCCACTCAGGGAGGCATTGGAGGGACTGACACCTGCCTACACCCAAATTTGGAGCTGTGGTTGCCTCTGGTAGGCTTTGTAGCACAAGCATAGCTTCTTTTATTGTTTCAGTATAGTTAATCTGTAATGCGTTCACTTTAAGAATAAATGTGTGTATGTAGAGAGTTCTGTGGCACAATTGCTGGAAATGTATCTATTCGCAGCCTGTGGAGAGAAAGCAAAGCATAGATACTGACCTGCTGAGGCCGTCTGGCTTGCTGTGATATCACAGTGTAAGGGAATCCTGTGCAGCCTAGAATCCCCTGTCAGGAAAGAGAGAGATGCTGATCTTTATCCAAGAGAGATGACCTCTGAGGAGCTGGGAGCCTAGTGTGCCTGCCCATGAGGAATCATAAAAGGAGAGTAAGTCATTGCCTTGATATAGTAGATACCACTGATGTGTAGGCAGACTGGGTCTGTGGGCATGGATATAGTGTTTCAGTTGAGGGCAGCTTGTCTAACTAAGAACTTCAAGACTAGGTCCAAAACTTGTCTCAGTAATGGGATTTTGCTTTTCCTGTGGAGAAGGGGCTGACTGTTTTCTCTTGTACTTAGTACTACAAATCTTCCAGCAAAGATTGGGCTTTGCTGTTGTTAACTTGCATTATGTAATTGACAGACTTTTAGAAGGTGCTGCTCCCTGTTTGCAATCATGATCTAAAAGACAGTTTGCTCATTTCTTCCTGTGTCCAGAAAGCTCTTGTCCAGTAATTTATATAGGGAAATGTTAGATAGTTCTAAATGAATTAGATTCATACAGGCTTTACTCCAGACTGTGAAAATGGCCTTTGTGATGGATTTCTGTTCTGGAGGTACATATGAAGAATACCGAGAGAGTTTTATTAGAAACAGAGTGGGAGACATTATGGAATTTTGATGCTAGTGAGAAAAGGAAGACTGATTGAAAGGTTGGCATGATTGTTAGTTTAAATAATAGAACAGGTGTACAGGCTATATCTTTCTAGTTTGGCATGCTCTCATCCAGCAACATCTGTAATCTGGTGTGATTTTAGGACTATTTATCAGGGGTATGGCCAAGTTTCCCTTGGTTCCATGAAGTTTGGTTCCAACTACCAGTCCTGGCTCTCGGTGTTCTGTGCTGTTACTTAGCTGTAATTTACCCCTAAATGTCTTCTAAGAGCCCCGTAAACAGTGCCAGTGTTGGTAATGCTGCTAGACAATATTGACCTCCTGTTGTCTGGCAAATTCTCTCATTTAGCACTGGTCAGGTTCTGAGGGTGCCAAACTAGAGAGAGTCAACCTGTAGTATTATTGATGAGCCAATAAAGTAAGCATTGGCTTTTAGGCTGTCACATCACAGCATAGTTCAGAGTAGTCAGAAAAGGCATAATCCAATGGGTGATTAAATCCATTATCAGTCCAACTTCACAGGTAAAGCTGACAAAAGTAAAATATAACAAGCAAAACTCATAAGCTTTGTTTTAAAAAAGGCATAAACATTCTTTCTGTGTTACCTGTCAAAATATTAATTTACTCTCTGTTTTGCCTTATTTACTTTGGCTCCAAGTAGTAGCTATTATGTATGATGTATGCCGGTAATCTATTTTTATACTCTCAGTACTAAGTTTTAGTTCTTATCTGTGATCAAGATCTCCATGAATAATGGTTTGTACGAGAGTTTTGACAGCACCATGGTTTATGTTGTAACTCAAAAGCTGAGTTACTGTTTTCTCATGCCACTGAATATAATTAAAACATTTTTCATTATTAAGAGTGTTTTAAATGAAAATAAGTGAGTTGACTGCCATAATTTATCGATGAAGCTTCTTGTTGGGAGGGAGGGAGAGAACAGGAATCGGACTTTCAAAATTGCATGTACCAAACCTGTGCACATACTACCTGCACACATGCAAATCCAGATGATTCTCATGTACAAACCTATATATCTGTGCAAATCAGGGGATGCGTGTGAGCAAAATTAAACGCTTATTTTTGTACATGCACTGTCGAAAAGCCGATTCTCAGAATTTAAAAACAACTTTCCATTTTACAGCTGTGGTTTTCTGTCCTAGTTACTTTGAAAGGGAAGTATTTTATCATAGCCATAGAACAAAGTATTGGGAATATTCAGAGGAAACAGGGAAGGTAGTGTGATCTTCTGGGTAGAGAACTTCAAAGACCTGGGTTGTACTCCTCTTTCAGCAACAGAACAGTTGAGTGACCTTTAGCAAGTCGCTTAATGTTTGTACCTCAGTTTCCCCGCTTCTGTGGTGGCAATGATACTTATCCCCACTGTAATCCATTTTCAGATGTGCTAATGAAAAATTCTCTGCAGGAGCCATCTATTATTATTATTGCATCCTTGTAACGAGACAAAGTCTGATACTATTGTACCTTCTTTCTAACAGTCTATAGAAATGTCTCTCTTAATTCCTTATAAAATGGAGTCTGGTCAGGATTTTGCCTTCAAGAAAGTGCACACTTGATATCAAGAGTGTGAGACTATTCTGCATGATTCTAAACATATAGCTGGGACCTCTTCCTCCAACCTGAAAAGTTCAAAAGTTTCACGTTTGTCATACTGAAGTGTTTGACTTTACTGCTGTATTTTCAGCATTTCTAATTATAGGAACAGCAAGTGCTGCAGGTGGAGCACAAAGAACATTTATTGCTCTATGCTAAATGTGTTTTTAAATAGCAGCTACTGTACAAGAAGTCCTTTGCCAGAGATTTGCACTCCATCAATCTATCCCTCATTAGCTTCCATTAAAAATGTTAGCAGAGGTCTTGATTCACCTGTGAAGGCTTGTGTCTGCTTTGCCCAGCGCAGCTGCAATGAATTCATTCAATTGCTATGGAGAAGTGAAGTGGAGAGCCTGCTGACAACAGTGCTGAGTGCTTTGGTTTGTCTGACCTTGCAGTGAAGTGCTCATGTGAAATGTATGTGACTGTCTCCTTGGAAGAAGCTCTGTGAAAAGCTCTTTGAGAGATTTCTATCTGTTGAACCTTTAAATGTGAACAAAGGTGGGATTTGTAGCCACAAAAGGGCCAGGGGCTGAGGAGGAAATGGAAATATTGCCTTTTATTTTGTGTAGCAAATAACGCTTTGCATACAGTCTTGTAGGGGGTATCCTGTTTTCAGTGCTACAGGGGCACTAAAGGATTGATTCCCTCATGGTATTTCTGATGTCTTCATTGGAAATGTACCTACTTATCCCGTGACTGAATTTGGCTCACAGTTCCTTAGCTGCAGCTGGCTGCTAAATGCAACACAGCAGGTGCATCATGTTATCAACAGTACCTAGATTTATGTCCTAATTGAGGAAAAAAACCTCAACAACCCTTGCTTGTTTTTAAGCCTGTGCAAACTTTAAGAAGTTATGTGTGTGTATATATCATTTTTTCTCTTTTGTTTTTTTGTTTTGTTTTTTAGCATCCTTGGGTTCTGGACCTTGGCCATACTTTGACCAAATTTATCATAAAAAGATGTTCATTTTTGCAGCCATATTTTTCTTCGTATTGTCTAGTTTTCAGCCAGGAAAGTTACATAGTAATTGGAGGAGCCATTCTCTCATCACTTGCCAATCACCATATGCGTCCTCCAGACAATGTAATTGGCTGGATAAAATGAATAGCAAGTTGAAGTATTTGCTGCCAGTGTACTATTTACCCACAGCTGTGAGTAGTCTCTTGCTAGTATATAGAATACAGTAAGCAGCCTCAGGTTGCTTTGGGAAAGAGTGCATGTGAGTAAGACTGGGTTTGGGCTGGTTGAAACCCCCTGAATGTTAGAGAATATCTGTAAAGTGGGATGTTAAAAATGTAAGTTTAAATATCATAAATGGTTATTGTTCCTCAGAGTAAGCTCATATCTGACTAGGAGCTGTATCAATAAGAGGGTTAAAGAGATTCCAGCTATGGACTAAAAAGAGCTCTAGTCAGATATAAATTGGTTTATGAGAAAAGCTATGAATGACAAATTTTCCCCTTCCTGCTCAACAAAAAGCCTGTTCTTAACACAAATAAAAAAAATGATATTGGGATGCTGAGGGTCTTCTCAGATCTTTTCAGAGCAGCCCTTATTTCTTCCTTTCTGGTACTCTCAAAAACTTGTGGGTTGTTTTCCACATGTGGGGCCCTTGAGGTCCATCATCTGTTCTCCTGCCCTGGCTAGAAGGATACTTAAGCAGAAATATTGCTGCCAGCTCAAAGGCAGATGTTTTCACTAAAGCTATGTCTACCTGGGCAGTCTCTGTTGAAAAAATTAGGCGTTTGTTGACAAAACTTGCCAAGTGTCTACATGGTTACAGTGCTCCTCTGAGAATTTGCTGACAAAACTCAGCTGTTCAGCCAGCAGTGTTCTATCTCTCCCCAATCAGGAATAATGCCTCTGTTGACAGAAAAGGCTTCTGGTTCCCCAGGCAGCCCTGTTTGCAGAGCTTCCGGTCAGTCATTCTGTTGATAGAGAGCCAGGCAGTCTGGCTGCTCTCTGTCGACAGAGCGGCCTCCTCTTTCGAGCCACTTTTATGTGCAGACACAATCTGTTGACAGAGGTACTGCTGTGGTTTCTCTGTTGACAGAGGCTGCCCTTGTAGGTGTAGCCTATGATTTTTTTTTAAGGCTGACTGAGGGGTTTAGCTGCATTAGCACCTTTAAGCTATGTCTACAGTAAGAGAGAAACTCAAATTCATTAATATCAATTGTCTAATGCTGGATTTGATAAATTTGAATTTGACTATCCTCATCTCCCCACATGCTCCTCACCAAGCTGACTTATTGCTGCCACACTCAAATTGGCAAATGTTGACTATTGCAGCAGTGCAATGTGGGAATCTGTCCCACAGTTCCCTCATCCCTGTAGCATTCTGGGTATGCTCACAGGTCTTTGACATCATCCTCCCACATTGCATTGCCCTCATTCCCTTCCTGTGTTAAGTCCTTTCCTGTGACTGCATTGGATGGCTAATGGCCATTTCGAAGGTTACTAATGAGGTGCTGAATTCACATGCTTCCGGTCGCAGTGCTTCGAAAGCACCACTTTTGAATGCCTGCTAATCGGCACGGCTGCATGGGGGTCTTTTTTGAAAGGACTCTGCACATTTTGTAATCCCCTTTTTCCTCTCAGCTGAAGAGAATAAGAGGATTTTGAAATGTGCGGGGTGCTTTTAAAAAGGACCCAATGTAGCTGCATTGAGAGTGTTCAAAAGTGGTGCTTTCAAAGTGCTGTGGCCAGAAGCATGAGAATGCTAATGAGGCAGTGAATATTCAATTCAGCACCTCATTTGTGATCTTGAAAATGGCCATTAGCATGGCTATTTCGAAGAGTTGTGCCAGTGTGGACATGGCCAGGGACAATGACAAGCATGAAAAGAGAATTGATAGTTAAGTTTTTGGAAAAAGAGTGTTGCTGGAGGGAGGGTTTTTTGCTTCCTGGTGCATTATACAGCTTCTGTGCACAGTCTGTATTCTCAACTGGCCCTCCACCCACTCTTCCCTGTGTGAAGGGTTACAAAGTTAGAAGAAAGAGGATAGAAAAGGTTAGGAAAAAAGATTTTTGACTTCCCTCTTCCCTACAAGAAATTGCCAACAAGGGAGATGGCAGCAATGCTCCAAAAATCTTAGCCACCCGGGGGACTTCCCCCTGGCGGCAGCCAGTCCCCCAGTCCTTGTTGGGATGGTGAGCTTGCAGGAGTTTCAGTGGGAGCCAGTCCCTCTGTGTGGCAGAAAGGCCCAGAAAATCTTATCCACTGGGGGAGACTCCCCCACCAGGTGGCTGCAAGACCCTGAAATTCTTTCCCGCCCTTGGAGCCCTAACTGTGCACAAGCCAGGACATGGTGCTGCCTGGCAGCATGGTCAGCACTGAACAGCAGGCATGTCCTTTTATTGGGTTGGGGGCTAGCCGCAAGATGTGTCTTAGCCCAGGAAAGACCCTGACTGTGTGGTGCCTGTGGAGGAAGTGGTGTGGGGAGGAGGGTGCACAAATGCAAACCACTGAGAAGAAATTTCTCAGCCTCTTATGCAAGCATGACTCCCACAACAGCCTTGTTGCCACATGGTGCCGTGGGGAAGCAGCTGGCACAAGGTGGTGCTAAAAATTATACCAAGTGTAGAGAGAACCAGGAACCCCATGCAGGGGCTATTTGGAATGGGTAGATGCACTCACAGTGCTAATAGCAATGAAGAGAGACATTTCTCAGGTTTTCATACAGACATGAGCCCATGGCCACAGGCTTGCTGCTCCTGCTTTGAAATTCACAGTCTTCCTGTTACCTAAATCCTGTGCACCCGGAGAGCAGCGACCAGAGCGGAGCCCTGAGGGGCATCGTGAGTTACATACGGTACACCTCTGGAGACTAAAAAATTCAATTTTAAGATGTGGCACTTCCACATTGACCTTTATTCAAATTTCTAAATTCGAACTTGACAGTACACCCAGCAGATACCGACGATGATATGATATCGAGATTAGTGCTCCCTAAATCGAGCTAATGGTATTTACAGTGAGGACAAACATGTGGCAATATCAAGCCAATTGCCTTAAATTCAAATTTATCTTGTAGTGTGGGCGTAGCCATGGGAGTTGTGCAGCAAGCTCCGCCCCCCCCAAATCGGGAACTTTGAACATTTTGAGCAAAGCATTTGTTTCTGTCTTTGCTGAAGTGCTAGTTATGCACTGTAGAGAGATGGGCTGCATGGGTATCAAACAGCATAACCTCATTGTTGTGAACACCGGAATTACATACCAGTTAACCACATACCTTATTTTGTAACTGCAGCACCAGAAGCTCCCTCCCCTCAAGCAAATACAGCACAATACGGTGTTAAAAGTAACCTACTTAAAAAGCAGGAGTGGAGGGGGGGGCAGCAGAATTGTTTCTTTTGCAGAGTAAAGTTTCAAAGCTGCATTAAATCAAAAGTCATAACCTTTTGAAAGAACCACCATAACATTTTGTTGGGAGCATAGGTGCTGATTTACTCAGCTCTGCCCACACTCCATCCCTTTTTCCAAGCTCCCCCACCCACCCCACTCCACCACCTCCTTTCCTGCCTCTGCTGCTTGTCCTGCTGAACAGATGATTGTGGGTGGGAGGTGCTAGGAACATCCACAGTGTTGGCACTTCTGGTTCAGAGTTAGAAACATTTCAGAGTTACGAACAATCTCCATTACGGAGGTATTCATGACTCTGATGTTCTGTACCACCAGCATTTGATTGTCCCTCTGTAATTTGTCTTCAGATAATAAATGCACACTAATAGAGCCTATGGAAGTAAATAGTCCTTTTTAAGAATTAGTATCTGTTAGTTTTGCTATCCAAGGATTTTGTAGGGGGTTGAAGGGTTCAGTAGAGTTCCCTTATGTTGTGCAACTCAGGTGAAGTTAATTGTGCTCAAAAGTATTTGTGATTAATTGTGTTCTGACAACATTTAATCTGAAAACTCTCTCAGAGTAAAGTTTTATTACCTTGAATATATTTCACAGTACATGCTCTACAGTATTATAGCTAGAATTGCTTATTTATAATGTACCTATTACATACAGTAATTCTAAGTTAGGGTAATCGTGTGTAACTTGGAAGTCCAGTCTGATCTTGTTTATAACAAGTGCTATACTTGTTTTGGGCACATTGCACTTGCTCTAGGGAAAAAGAGTATCATGATATGACTGATAAGAAATGTCAAAGATAAGTTCTGTGTTTGTCTTTTAAATGAACACTAAAACCTCACAAGTTTAACCATTAGACTAGAGATCAGTAACCAAAATAGCAAGAAGAGCCATTTTTTCCAATTTGGTAAAAAAAACTCAATTCAAGAGCCTAAGTTCATGTGAGTACAAGATAGTCCTTAATAAATAATGTCAAACCATACTTTGTGTAACCCCTATTTTAAGAACAGTGTGCACAATGATTTGTAATGTGATACATATTTACCACAGGACGTTCACAAACTTTTTACATATTCTTTTTCCTCACACTCTGTGTCTTTATACCACTGTTTTCCTGACTTTCACTCCCAAATCTTCTCTCTCTTTGGACGACTGTAGGGGGAGTTATCAAACGTTTTGAGACCATACATTGTTTGCTGTTTAGATATGAGTTGTTCATTTTTGGGCTTTTAGATGTTCACTGTTCATCAAAAATAATCAGGAGGGTTTTTTTTTTTATTTTACAATTACAGTGGCAGGAGCCATAAAGGAGCTCTTAAAGAGCTATGCACATCTGGAGCCACAGTTTGCAGACTCCTGCATTAGACCCTTTTAGACCAGTGAACTGACATGCTTAGTTCTGAATAGCGGTTTACTATGACTTAACATTATGCTATTTTAGTAAAAATTTTATTCCATATTTGTGTTTCAAAATTATGTTTAGCAATTGCTGACCATGGACCTGCTGATGGGGGTGGTGTAGGCAAAGGAGGCAATTGGCCAGGTTCTGGGCAATTAAAAAGCACTCGGTGGGAGAGGTGGGTGGCCGCCACATTTGGCAATGCAGCGGGGCTAAGGCAACTTCCTGCCATCACTATGCACCATCCCTGCATCCCACTGGGGAGCAGTCTCTGTACACCTGAGACTCCTGGGTTCCTCAGTAATCCCCCTGGAGTCCAGAGAGATGTCTGAGGAACCTGGGTAACTGAGTAGCAAATATTGTTTCCACAACTACCCCAGCTCCACCCAGGAGGGATGTTTCTCTTAAGGGATGCTTCTTCTTGGGGCAGTTTGGAGAGGGGAGGTCTGTCTGTGCCTGGTCTGGGCTCCTCTGAGCACATGCAGCGGGGGTGCTTTGGGTTTTGGCCCACTTGGAGTTCTTCCATCTGGGGGGGTGCCCAGAGGTTCTCTGGATTTGGTGGGGGCTGGGCCTTGGTGGGGTAAGGGCAGAGAGTCTGGTGGTGGCTCCAGCTGTGATGGGGGCAGAGCAGGTGGAAGGGTGGAGCTGGGGCAGCTTCCTCAAAGGGGGCTCCACCCTCTGCCTATGTGTATAAATGTAAAGGAAAATATGGTACCACTGCTGCACCTTGCAGTTTATTTAGAATCTTGTATCAGCTCAGGACAAGGACCTGGGTAATGCTGTGGACAGCTCAAAGAAAAATCTCTGCTTAGCAGGTCGGTCTGGTAAATGATATATGTTAGGAAGCATAAGGAAAGGCATGATGAACAATACAGAAAACATAACACCATTATCTTAGTCAATGGTACATCCTCGTCCAGAATGATGTGTGTGTGAAACACTAGTCGCTCCATCACAGGAAGGATATAGAACGAGGGGAGGTTTGGAGAACAGTGATGAGAATGATCTAAGGTCTGGAATAATTCACAGGAAGAGAGGTTGAAAGGATTGAGATGGCTTAATTTAGAAAGGAACATTAAATGTCTTCTGACTGGCCAATGCCAGGTGTCCCAGAGGGAAAGAACAGAGAGGCAAACATCAAGTGATCCATCCTTTGTTGTCCACACTCAGCAGATAGAAAGCAGGAATATTCAGCACATAGTGGCTGTGTCTACACGTGCCCCAAACTTCGAAATGGCCATGCAAATGGCCATTTCGAAGTTTACTAATGAAGCGCTGAAATGCATATTCAGCGCTTCATTAGCATGCGGGCGGCAGCGGCGCTTCGAAATTGACGCGCCTTGCCACCGCGCGGCGCATCCAGACGGGGCTCCTTTTCGAAAGGGCCCCGCCTACTTCGAAGTCCCCTTATTCCCATGAGCTCACGGGAATAAAGGGACTTCGAAGTAGGTGGCGTCCTTTCGAAAAGGAGCCCCGTCTGGATGCGCCGCGCGGCGGCAATGCGCGTCAATTTTGAAGCGCCGCTGCCGCCCGCATGCTAATGAAGCGCTGAATATGCATTTCAGCGCTTCATTAGTAAACTTCAAAATGGCCATTTGCATGGCCATTTTGAAGTTTGGGGCACGTGTAGACGTAGCCAGTGGTACATTCCTGCCCATCTTGGCTAATAGCCGTTGACTGAGCTGTGCTCCATGAGCTTATCTGCATGCTTTCTGAACCCTGTTGTAGTTTTGGCCCTCTGAAAATCCCCTGACAAAGAGTTCCATCAGTTGACTGTGCATTCTTTGACATAATACTTCCTTTTCAGGCCTGCTGGGGGAATGAGGATGGGGAAGGGAGTTGCCCTGGAGCCTGGTGTTTCAAAGGAGCCTGGAGCTCCAGCCACTGTTGCTGCTAGTTTGGCCGCAGGAGCGGCCAGAGATCCAGGTCCATTTGAAGTGCCAGCAGCTCTGCTCTGCCGCTCAATGTGGCTGTGAGAGAAGGTTTGGGGGCCCAGCGCCATGGTCTGGGCAGTGCTAAGGGCTCACTGCCCTAGGCCTTGCCCCTACTGGAGGCATGGGGTCAGGCCCTCCTCCCACCTTGCCCTGAGGCTGTGTTGGTTGTTGGCCCTGCTGCTCCTTTTCTTTGATTTAAAGCTGCTGTCTAATTATTTCATTGGTATCTTCTGTGAAGGAGTGAATAAACATTTCCTTTCTCACTCTCTTCCCATGCATCAAGAATGTTTAGACCTCTATCGCATCCACCATTAATCATCTCTTTTCCAAGCTGAAAAGTCCCAGTCTTTTAAATTTCTCCTCATATGGAAGCTGTACCTTGACACTAATCATTTTGTCACAGCTTTTTCAGTCCAGTGTATCTTTTTTTGAATCAGGGTGTCCAGATCTGCATGGTATTCAGGAAGTGGGATTATCATGGGTTCGCATACTGGCGTTATGGTATTTTCAGACTTATCTACCCCTTTCCTAATTTTGCTTCTATCAGTCTGTTAGCTTTTTTTTGCCACTGCACTTTGAGCAGATCTTTTTCAGAGAACTACCAGCAATGACTCCACAATCTCTTTCTTGAACAGTAGCAGCTGCTTTAGAACTCATCATTTTTGTATGAATATTTGGGATTAATTAGAGAGCACACGATTAAACTCTATAAAATAACAAATGGTCAAGAGAAGAAAGATGAGGAACTTTTGGTCTCAAAGTCTCTTAAAAAAGGAATATTCAGCTAAATTAAAAGGTGGCAAATTCAGAACTAGTGCAAGGAAATATTGTTTCATACATGTATTTAGATAGTGGAATTTCTTGCTGCAGACAGCTGTAGAGGCCAAGAATGCTGCAAGATTCAACATAAAATTGGACATTAACATGGACATCACGGCTATGCAGAATTATTATTATTAACACTGTCCTGAAGCTAGGAGAGCTACTAGACCTCAGGTTTCATGGTTTAAATGAATCTTGCTCTATTAGCAATTGGGACAAGACCTGGGCAAAGATGATCTTCCAATTGCTTAGTATGAGGTTCTTAAACCTTCCTTTGTGATGTCAGTCAGGTCAGTCATGGTCAGAGGAAGGATATTGGGCTGGATGTACCTCAGGACTGATCTAGTATGGCAATTCCTAAGTTCCTAGGTTCTTTATAATGCACATGACAGTGCCAGTAGCACTCTCCCACACTTGAAAATAAAAAATAATACAAATTCAGCCAGCAGCAGCCAAGTTAGAGCACACAGCTCTCATGCTTCAATAAGCGAGTTGCCAGAACACTACTTAGTCCTCTGAGACAGTCCTATATTATATGGCACTCATATGAGCTCAGGTACCTCACGTGTCACTTCTGGTCAGTTTTCCCATGCCCTGGTCTCACTGTCTCACTCACACTGCTAATATATTGCCACTGATGTCTGTAAGGGTTTGTGCTACCTAGACGAACTGGCAGTGTCTACTCACACCAGACCCCATCATCCACACAAACATGAACATTTTGCTGCCACATCTGATACTTTGTTCTGCCTGTACCATAGGACCCTGTGTTGCATCTTAAAGTCCAAAATGGAATTTGTGTTCCACGTGTTTGTAAAAGTTATGTAACCCAAAGCATCCAATTAAAACAAATCCAAAAATGAAGCCTGGATCTATCTCCTTTTAAATAATTCTTGCCCGCCTTCCGGGGCTAGATAGGTATAGTTTTGTTGTATTCTCCCACACTAATATTATAATCAATAGTACTGCTACAGCACTTTCTAGCTCAAGGATTTCTATAAACCTATGCAGCGGTTGCTAAGGAAACTTCAGCTCTCTGGTAAGTAAGATACACTAGGATATTCCTCCAGTGCTGGTTTGAAGACAGCACACAAAATTCAGCTATTTGCCTCAGAGAAATGGAGCTGCAATTACCTCTGCTGACGTTCACATGTAAGTCGAGATAGGTCCAGCTGACCAGGGAGCCAGAGCCAATAATGCTATGTGACTAAAACTCAGATTTTCACCATGGAACCATACCCAGTTCAACAACAAAAAAGTACCACAAGAATCTGTCTAAATTTTAATGGAACTAAAAGTAGTGCAATAAATGGATGACACTGAATATTTTTGGTTTATATGATAGGGTTCATGTAAAATTGTGTGTTAAGCTCTGTGAATGCAAACAGTGTCACATTTCGAGTAGTTTTAATTTGTCATGAGAGATGTCGGGGGGGTGTTGTGCAGGGATGATACTGCTAGGTAGAAGCTGGACAATCAGATCTTGATGGCTAAAATTCTTTCTCAGAATCAGGTATGATTACAGGGGCCAAATAGTTTACCCAGGCAGACATAATTAATATCTCAATGTTCTGCAGAATTAGTTTCTTGCCTGTTTGGGTGACAGAAGCCACTGAGGTTTGAAGTCATGGCAAGCAAAAGCGAATAGCTACCTTTGTTATGAAATTACTGCATCAAGGCATATAGCCAGCCAGCTCAGTTTCAATAAACTTCAATGTATGATTCACGAAGTGAGCTTAATAGAAGAAATCCATGACATCGATAGTCAGAATCATATTACACTATTGCCTAAAACACTAGCAGAACTGCCTACACAGTTATTGTATACTCCTGGTGATTTCAAATCATATTAGGCAAGAAAGCAGTGCTTGGAAAATGATTTGTCATGCTTTGCTATTGCTACTTTTCCTTTCATTTTTATTGAACTAATTAAACTTTGTGATATTTCAAGTGCATGTAGTCTCTACTGAATTTCTGAGCAACAGATTATTGTTCTATAATTAGCACAAATCAGATTTAAGGGACTAAATGCAGGGCTTTCTAATAATAAAAACAAATCAGCTCTCTCAACTTGTAAATTTTTGTAAGTACATGATGGAAACTGCTCTGTCCTAATTAAAAAAAATGGAGATAGAGCCTTTGTTGCAGAAACAGAAAACTCACTGCAAAACAATAAATAGCTAACATAGCCATTTTGCAGGGCAGGGTGTTTGAAATGATAAATTGCTGCTGAGCTGAGTGTCATGGTGAGGGCAAAGCCAAAGTTATCTTTCTACAGTGGATGATGGGAAAACATCACATAACAAAGCTCCCATGCTTTCTGCGTACTGCTTATTTTCACTGCAGAAAACACTGTTTTGAAGAAGAGAGGAAATATACTGGTCTTGTGTTCCTGAAGACAGTTGATTTTTGGCCTAATATGTATCAGGTTTTCAAAAGTCCTCAAAACATGACAATTCCTAAAATTCTGGGAGTGGATCTCCACCAGAAACATAACCACTTCATTTGGGTGCACAAAAGGCAGCTTCTGGGAGCTGAACTCTTCTGAAAATCTGCTCTAGAACAGGCTTGTGGGGGTAGATTTGCTCCTACCCCAGAGCACCATTCAATGCAGGTGAAAGGGATGAGGCAACAGGTTCCAGCTTCCTGATTCTTGGTGTTAGCCAGCCCTGATTCAGACAGATAGAGCAGCTTCCTAGCAAATGACACCAAGTAACTGTTTCACTGGAGCTAGTTTAGTCTTGAGGCTGAATTATCCTTGAAATGCCCCTGAAACAGTTGCAGAGGATCTAGTGCGAGCTACACCAGGTCTGCTACTTTCTTCCCTTGACATGCACAGTCTCATAGCTTGTGCCCCAACGATTCAGTTTGTCTGTGAAGATCTGGGTTCCACAAGCATGTGTGGGACAACTTTGTGGACTAGACCCACTTTGATTATGTTGTTTGTGGGACTCTTTCCCCCTGCCATGGTATTGTAGGCTAGATTTTACCCTTTAGGAGTTAATTAGGCAAAAAGAATGCCATTAGAGATGAGAATAACAAGTTATATCTTATTTTCCCTCAAGAAGGAAGGAGAGAGCTTCAATGATACAAGTGGAATTAGACATCTGACTGTCCCTTCTGCCTTTTGAAAATGTTTTCCTCCTCGCATGGTGACAAATATCACAGAGGTAGCCATGTTAGTCTGTTTGTTCGAGAACAACAAGAAGTCCTGTGGCACCTTATAGACTAACAGATATTTTGGAGCATAAGCTTCCATGGGCAAAGACCCGCTTAAACAGATGCATGAGTGGGGAGGGGCATGGTTTCAGAGGGGTATTTAAAGGGTGGGGTCCCAGTAAAAGGGAGGACCAGATCTGACAAGGTCTATTCAGTCAGGGTGGAAAAGGCCCATTATCACTAGTATGTATCAAAAGGAGCTTCTCTGCCCTAGGTGTTAACATCTCCACATTAGACTCTGACAGTGGGACGTATCTCCCCTGTCATATCTGACTTGTTTTTTCTTCTTTTGATACATACTACTGATAATGGGTCTTTTCCCCCCTGACTGAATAGACCTTGTCAGCTCTGGCCCTCCCTTTTACTGGGACCCCACTCTTTAAATACCCCTCTGAACCCGCCCCCCATCATCATGCATCTGATGAAGCTGGTCTTTGCCCACGGAAGCTTATGCTCCAAAATATCTGTTAGTCTATAAGGTGCCACAGGACTTCTTGTTGTTTTCCTCCTCAATATCTTAAGGCACCTGAAAATAAACAAAAATTTTCTAGAAGGGTGGATAGGTGGAGTGAAGAAAACACACATGGTCCCCTCACCCTTGCTCAAGGATTTTACTTCCATAGTACCAAAGATGCTCTGTGCATTTTTTTTATCAGAGTATCTGACCACAATGAATCCTGGTTAGCTGAGTAACCAGAGTTTACAATTAACTAGACTGTTATCAAAGATTGGAACAGCTCATTTGAATATCTACCCTATTTCTATGACTATCACAAACACCTTTCTTGTTTCTAACAGGATTGCCCACAGCAAATTTGAGTGTTTATAATCTCACTGTTGTGGAAGGAAGAAGCACCACTCTGTACTGTGAGGCTTCTGGAGTGCCAGCTCCCAATGTCTCTTGGGTTGTCACTAATCTTGTCTCAAAGCATGAGGTAAGTTGTGCTTTGACATAGCTGGCCTCTACTGCTGAAAGAGGTGTGTGGCTGTTATTATTTTCCACAATCCCAAATGCACAATGGGAAATTGTTTATTTTGCATTTGTTTACCAGTTTTTCTGAAGCCGCATGACTGAGGCAGTGCGCCTGGTACAAACAACATTTCTCTCTGTGCGAAAGTGGCTTTTATTTAAGTTTCTGTGCTTCCAGTTATAATTGGTTATGCTTCAATTCTATGGCAGAATCCTGGTAATGTAATGAATGAGGAGTGTGAAGGTCAAGTGAATATTGGTAGTCTCCTCACCCCTTGTATAGGAAAGTGCAGTCTTGTAAGAAGTATCAGAGGGCTAGCCATGATAGCCTGTGTCTGCAAAAACAACAAGAAGTCCTGTGGCACCTTATAGACTAACAGATTCATTGGAGCATAAGCTTTCGTGGGCAAAGACCCACTTTGTCAGATGCACGGAGAGGAAATTCCAGAGGCAGGTCAAAATATACAGGCACATGAACAGAAGGGAGTACCAATCAAGAGGAAGGCCAGAGTTAACAAGGTCAAGTTCTGTAATGAGCTTTTTGTTCTTAAGAATTTGTTTGTGTAAGAAAAGCTCTGTGTGTGTGCACATTTAAATTTCCTATATTCGCAACCCAAAATTTTGGTAATGCAAGGGTTGTGGCTCTAAATGTTTCCTCCACAAAAATAATTCACACCTTGAGAACATTGGGTTTTTGTTGTTTTGTTTTTCTGTAAAACAACAAGTGTTGGGTTTATTCTGTAAGAAACAGAAAGGAAAAAAAAATTGTGTGCTTACCCAAGAAGGTCACCCAAATAATTCTAACTGCCCCTTGTGACCCTATTATTCTGTGTCCATGTTTCATGTTGTGCATGAGACGGAGATGCATTGATTATATACTTTCTGATGAAGGAGATATCGATAAAGATTTGAAGTGTGAAGCCTGTTCCTGCTGACAGCTTAAATGCCCTTTATTTGCATTGTGCTCTTGAGTGCTTTACCTTTGTAAGTGTGGTTATCTACTACCTTGGAGTACAAACTGCACAAATTATTTTTTTTGGACATCAAGAGGTGTGTGTCCTTGGACACAGAGGGTTTGATCCTAGTCTTTAGATGTTGCCCTGCACTGCAAAGGGAACAGAGCTTGTCCCTGAGGGCAGCTAGAGAATACGGGGCATTCTCAGGTAGGTTAGGCTCACATAGCTGGTTCTGTAACAGCAACGAAGGATCCTGTGGCACCTTATAGACTAAAAGAAAAGTTTTGAGCATGAGCTTTCGTGAGCACAAACTCACTTCATCAGATGCTGGTCCTGGAAATCTGCAGGGCCAGGCATAAATAAGCCAGAGCAAGGGTGGGGATAACAAGGTTAGCTCAGTCAGCAAGGGTGAGGCTTACTACCAGCAGTTGATCTGGAGGTGTGAACACCAAGGGAGGGGAAGCTGCGTCTGTATTTAGCCAGCCATTCGCAGTCTTTGTTTAAGCCAGAGCTGAGGGCATCGAATTTGCAGATGAATTGTAGCTCAGCAATTTCTCTTTGGAGTCTGGTCCTGAAATTTCTTTGCTGTAGGATAGCTACTTTTAAGTCTGCTACTGTGTGGCCTGGGAGACTGAAGTGCTCTCCTACGGGTTTTTGTATATTGCCATTTCTGATATCTGATTTGTGTGCGTTTATTCTTTTACGTAGAGACTGTCCAGTTTGTCCGATGTATATAGCAGAGGGGCATTGCTGGCACATGATGGCATAAGTTATATTGGTAGATGTGCAGCTGAATGAACCCACGATGGTGTGGCTGATCTGGTTAGGTCCTGTAATGGTGTTGCTGGTGTAGATATGTGGGCAGAGCTGGCAACAAGGTTTGTTGCAGCCTTGGGAGGCAGACCAGTCCTGGCCCACAGACAACCTGCCAACCTGAAGCAAATCCTAACCAACAACTATACACTGGACCACAGTCACTCTAACTCAGGGACCCATCCATGCAACAAACCTCGTTGCCAGCTCTGCCCACATATCTACACCAGCAACACCATTACAGGACCTAACCAGATCGGCCACACCATCGTGGGTTCATTCAGCTGCACATCTACCAATATAATTTATGCCATCATGTGCCAGCAATGTCCCTCTGCTATATACATTGGAGAAACTGGACAGTCTCTACGTAAAAGAATAAACGCACACAAATCAGATATCAGAAATGGCAATATACAGAAACCCGTAGGAGAGCACTTCAGTCTCCCAGGCCACACAGTAACAGACTTAAAAGTAGCTATCCTACAGCAAAGAAATTTCAGGACCAGACTCCAAAGAGAAATTTCTGAGCTACAATTCATCTGCAAATTCGATGCCCTCAGCTCTGGCTTAAACAAAGACTGCGAATGGCTGGCTAAATACAGACGCAGCTTCCCCTCGTTTGGTGTTCACACCTCCAGATCGACTGCTGGTAGAAAGCCTCACCCTTGCTGACTGAGCTAACCTTGTTATCCCCACCCTTGCTCTGGCTTATTTATACCTGGCCCTGCAGATTTCCAAGACCAGCATCTGATGAAGTGAGTCTGTGCTCACGAAAGCTCATGCTCAAAACTTTTCTGTTAGTCTGTAAGGTGCCACAGGACCCTTCGTTGCTGTTACAGATCCAGACTAACATGGCTACCCCTCCAATAGCTGGTTCTGTCTCCTTTTCTCCCCCTCATAATATCTTTCCCTTCCCTCTTCAGGTAACTCCTTGAGACTGCTTCAGTTGTTATTTTTCCCCGAGAATGTCCTTGGATTTTGAAAAATGTTAACAAATTCCTTGGTGATAGGAGGAGCTTTCAAGCTTGTCAAGGTCTCTTTCTCCCTCTCCCCCATGATGACTCCCAACTCAGCATGGCTTAATCCTCTGTTACTTTCGCCATTGTGGCCATCTATGTAGGTCTATGCAAAATATACAGGAACTGCTTTGGGGCTGTAAAGATTTAAGAACCCTGGTTGGAGGGGATCTATAAAGTAATCTGCCTGAAACTAGCCAAATATACCAGACCTCACAGAGACTAACAGATTAAACAATTTAGGGAGTCTTTGCCAAGCCCCTTATTTTTGAGTTATGTTTCAGAAGAAATGTGAGATAATGCTCAAAAAGCAAAATCACCTAATTTTTTTCGAACTTCTATCTTCAAAATGCCATTTCCATTTTATGTCAAAGTTTTCAGGAAAATTCTATCTTGGCATAATTTTATGCCTGTGAAATTTCAGAGTGCCTTATAATGTAAAGGTAGCTTCACTCTTAGCTATGGAAGAGTCTGAAAGGAATAGGGTATCTTCTTAAACTCCTTTAATGTTCACCAGTATCTCCATCTTTCCATGTTTTCTTCTTTAGTTTTCCTTACCTTCATGTCTCTGGTTCTGGTTCCCTACTCCCTTCCTCCTGCTGCTTCTATGTTTCTTCTTTCCTTCCTCCCCTATAAAGAACAGGGCTTCAGTCTTGCAAACAACTGCCTATGTGCTTCACTCTATGCATATGTATAGTCTAGTTGACTTCTATTGGCGTTTTCTTAACTGTGCACTTAGGTCCTGATCCTGCAGCTGAGTCCATGTGGATGGGCTGTCGACCTTGCTGTTGCTTTTTCTGACAAAGTGGTTTTACCCACAAAAGCTTTTTCCACTATCTTCAGTTAAAGCCAAATCTGTTAGTCTTTAAAATGCCTCGTTGTTTTTGCATTAACATGGATATCCCTCTGAGACATGAAAAAGACAGTCTTCTAAGGTCCTGATCTTGAAATGTGACATGCGGGTGTGGATCCTTTTACTTCATGGAGTGCCACTGGAGTTGCTGGAGCCCCTTAGTAGAGATTCAGTTGCAGGCTCAGCACTTAAGTGCATATTAAGAAGAATCCCAGCAAAGGATGTTGTTAAGCCGTTAATGCAGTTGTTGCAACTGTTCATTTATTAAAATATTTTTTTTAAAATATACCTTTATATTTAACATGAAATTAAAGATCAGATGTCTCTTGTAGAAACTATTTGAAGAGGTCAGAAGCAAGACTTTTCTGTTTTGAGTGCAAGTTTGCTTGCAGTTCATCCAAATATACTTCAATTTTCCAGCACAAATGATGATTTTTGTGGTTTATTTGGTGTTGCAAATGTACATAGTGCTTTGTGAAACATTGCATCAATAACTTTTTTTTCTATTGACCTATGCTCAAACCCATGTAAAACAAAACATGGGATGGAAGAGACCAACTTACTGTAGCAAAGATTCAGAATAAAAAGAGGCTTTCAAAAGAAAGCTGAGAGAGATGAGTGGGAATGTGGCAGTCAAGGTATGGAGGACCATGATGGAGTAAAGATGTAAATCCCAGAGGGAGATAACAGTGAAGTATTGATTGTGAGGAGAGTAGGAGGAGAGAGAGCAAGATGGAGAGGAAATGAGAAGTAAATGATGAGGTGGATGAAAGGGGACGAAAAACAAATTTGAAGTAAAACAAGTGATGATTGGGAACTGAGAGAGAAAGAGAGAGAAATGGACTGGAAAACAGCGGCCCCACATCTGGTATAGAGGTACAGTGCTCCAGTGGAAGCCAGTGGAGCTGTGCTGATTTACATCAGTTGAGGCTCTGGCCCCGGGCCTAGAGAGTTGTTAAGATAGTGAATACGTATGTGAGTCCAGAGTTAGAAAATGCATGAGGTAGTTAATGAAAGAATGTCAGAGGCAGTGGAATTGGTCTTTTCACCACGGAAGTAGAAGTAATTCAGAATGATGTAAGGAGACTGGAGAAAGGGAGAGTATGCCAGGCATGAAAATTGGAGCTGGGAGGATCGTAGACTATTGCCATGTGGAGCAAGGGAAGGAAGGCAGATAAAAGGAGGTGCTGCATATCACCAGCAAGGCATAAAGGAGCCAGGTGATTGGGGGTGACTACTCTTTTCCTTGGACCTCTGCTTTTGGGTTGTGAGCCAGAAGAAGTTTGGGGTGTTTTGAGATGTTTGAGTAAACTGTGATTGTGTGGCATACAAAGTAGAAGTATTTCCTTTTCCTTTGACTAGTACCAAGCAGCTAAATTCTACACTGATGTGATCTTACTGAAGTCAGAGGAAGACATGTATCAGCATCATCCTCAATGGGATTATATGGGTGCAAACAGGGCAATGCATGGGAGTTTATGGGGGGTTCCATGCTCTCCCGGCATCTGCCACCTCCTACACACACTGATCATAAGCACCACACCACTTTTGGTGATTGCAGGTGTGATCCTGCCCCTGCCCTGAGTGGTGTGTCCCTAGAGCAGTGCAAGCTTCCTGACTGCTCTTGCACTCACTAGAAATGGTACAGCACTTCCAGAAGAAGAGGTGGGCAGGGCAGAAGGGAGAGGTCTGGACAGAACAGGGGAGGGCAGGGGTGTGAAGTGGGTGTCCCTTCTGGAACTCCCCTCACCAGTCACTACTGGGTGTAGATTAACATGGGTCCCCAGAATAAAGCCCGATACATTGATTTACATCATGGAATAAAATGTTATGTGACTGTCATATGCAGGCTATGTCTTCACTACCAGATAAATTTGTTTTTGTTACATTCAATTTTATAACGTTGGGTTTTATAAATTTGATTTTGAGTATCCGCACTTTCCGCGTAATCCACACAAAGGCGAGTTAGTGCTGCCATGTTAGAGTTGCCAAACATCAACCTTTGAAGCAGTGCATTGTGGGAACCTATCCCACAGTTCCCTCAGCCCCTCATTCTGCACCCTCCCACCACCAGGCCCTGCTGCATCCCTACTGCTGGCAGTGCTGCCTGGTTCCCGGGTTTCCGCAGCTTGGGGAACCGTGAAACTGCACAGCGCTGCTGTGTCTGGCTCACAACAGCTGGAGCCAGGTGCTGTGCTGGTCAGTATCTCAGCTCCCACAAGTGGCGGGGAGCTGGGAGCCAGGTGCAGCAGCACCATCAGTTTCTTGGCTCCCCGCCACTTGCAAAAGCCAGGAAACTGACCAGGGTTGCTGCACTGGTCAGTTTCCCAGCTTCCGCAAGTGGTAGGCAGCCTCTGGAGGCTAATGAATTTGATTCAAAGACATGGCGCTTCCATGCTAGCCTTCATTTGAACTGTTAAATTTGAACTTGACACTACACCCACGTGGTTCTGACGATAAGTCCGCTGTCGATATTAGTGCTCCCTAAATTGATTTTTACAGTGAAGACAGTCACTTGGTACAATCGAGCAAACTGCCTTAAATTTGAATTTATTTTGTAGTTTCGATGTAGCCACAGTTTTCTAGCAATAAGGTTAAGAAGAACGGTAAGTGAAGGACTCTTTGTAACCTAGTTCCAATGTCTCTTTTTGTACACTCTATTCAAGCCAAATTCTTTTCCCCCCTTGTTTGTAGAGTAATACGAGTAAGAATCCTGCTTCCCTAACCATAAGGAACGTTTCATCTAAGGACAGTGGAATACAGATTTCCTGTATAGCAGAAAATATTGTGGGAGAAGACCAAGCTTCTGCTGAACTTGTGGTGTTCTGTACGTAAACAGGCTTGCATACAATTTCAGCTGTTGTCCAAACTATTTCAGCACAAAATATTTGGGGCATATATTTCTGTTGGTTATGGAAGGTATTGGAACAAGAATATTACCTGAGCATATGAACTACATTGCATTTAATGCTGAGGAACAGCACAACAACCAGTTGTTGTGTTATTTTGTCCCTTTATTAGTCTGTTCTGAGCACTTTACATATCTGCCTGTGTACTTACAGTTTGAGTTTTCAAAAATAAATTTTGGAAGTCCAGTGGCAGTGTAAACAAGAAAAGGTGTCTCAGTGCATGTGTATTTTATATTCACATAAAAACACCCACACATCAAAGATGAAGATCATATTGTTGTTAATGTAATATTTTAAAACCTTTAATCTAAGGCAGTGATGGGCAGCCTATGGCCCAAGGGTCACATGCAGCCCATTGGGGGTCTACAAGACATTTTCTTTTCCATACAGGACTGCCAGATTCCACTGATTTCTGTCTGCATAGTTTTTTTCCTACCAATATTACTAACATGACCACATGTAAACCAGGGGTATGTGGAGTGAGGTGTGTGCTGATTGCACACAGCATTGGCTGACTGAGAGAGCTGTGCACTCACAGCCAATCGAAGTGCTACTACTCTTCAGTTGGCACACCCAACAAATTCTAGGTATTCAAGTGCAGTTTGCAAAAATCCTGGGAGACTGTCTTGGTTATAACGATCTTGAAGCCACTGAGATGAAGTAGGCCCACTCACTAACATAGGTTGTCTGTTGCTGATCTAAGGGAATAACCTTGGTACATTTTTTTTAAATGAAAAAGCCCAGCTTGTAATATTAGTTTCCCCAGGTGTGTATTACTTTGCCCTTGGTCTTGAAATAATCTACTTACCTGTCAAGTCCCAGAGAAGAGGATGGGTACAGCAGGTAACAACATTGACCCTGAACACTAAGCTCCTGTCATGAATATTTAAGTGAATTAAGTAGACTGTTTTTTATAGGGTTCAGATATTGAACATCCAGATCAAGCCCTCCATTTTATTAAAAATGTGTGTGCTCATTAGAGAAAAATGTATGTAAGAGAAGTAGCTATAAACTGACTTCATGTGATCTGATGGTTCGAACTGGGTATGAAATTGCGAAGGAAAAGGATATGAATACTGGAATGGTATAAGCAAGGAATCTTGGACGGGCACCAATATGAGTGGTACAAGGACATAAAACTAGATGCAATTAACAGAGGAAAATTTAATCTGAGTATCAAGGAAAACATCCTGACAGTGAGGTAATGTACAAGGATGTGGAATAGCCTCCTAAGGGAAATAGTAGAAGCCCATAATTTGGGCACTTAAAACTGGACTGGGCAAATTACTAGAAAATTACTATAGGAAACAATTCTACATTAGCAGGGGAATTCAGTGAATGAACCGATAGGCCTGTTTCATAACTCTTTGATGAAAATCTATAAGTTTGCATGCCTATCTGAATGTATTTCCAACCCACTTGATTTTGGCCAACTGTTAAATACCCTTTTAAAAATAGTACTTAGGTGCTTTGGTTAAAACAGGGATTAATAAAAAACCTTTCATTGAACCTGTATGATTTATTAAAGTTGGTTCTTATTTTTTCAAAACCAGTTCACACATCCCACTCTAAAGAATGACTTACACAGGTACTGTCCATTTCAGGTCTGATTTCAGTTCACAGACACATCAGATGGCTTTCTTTTTGAATATCTATACCCATAAGCAGATGGCTGTAGTTTCCAAAACTGCCATTTTTTTTTTTTTTTTTAGCTTTAATGATTTTTAAAAAAATGTCTTCAAGAGTTTGAAATGAAAAAGTGTGTTTAGGACATTCTGATGTTATTCACTCTTCTTTTCAATATAGTTGCACCAAATATCACATTTATTGAACCTCCAACCCCGGACCACCACTGGTGTATTCCATTCACTGTGAAAGGGAACCCTAAACCCTCATTGCAGTGGTTCTATGAAGGGACTATACTGAATGAATCTGAATACATCTGTACTAAAATACACGTTAGCAATCAAAGTGAATACCATGGCTGCCTTCAGCTGGACAACCCTACCCATTTGAACAATGGTGCTTATACCTTACTGGCGAAGAATGAGTATGGAGACGATGAAAAAAGGGTGGATGCTCATTTCATGTCAATGCCTGGAGATGGTGAGTACCCTTCGCTACATTAGCAATGGCATGCTGATGATGTAGAGCTATTACTGTTGGCTAATTTATTTTTTCGATTTTGTTCTTTGAAAGAGAAGCTGATCACCTGCTTTGTAAGCACAAGTTTTCTCTAATAATAATTTGGTTTAGATATTTACAGAACTGTTTTTAAAAAAAAACTTGAATTTGAGAGTTTTGCTTTTCAATGAGATTTTCTGCAGCAAGCCACATAGTAGCTCTTTCCTAAATCCCACTCTGTGCCATTTCTCTGTGTCCTGACAACATAAAAAGCTATATTTTTTCTGAAGTGCTTTTTTTCAATATATATGTTCTGATCCTGCAAATGTTCAGTGCCAGGTCTATATGAAGGGAGAGTTCTTGGCAATGGAAAGAACTAGGACTAAGCCATGTGTCCATAAGACCATGTATAAAGTGTGTTGAGATATTTAAATCCAGCTGTGCAGTTCAACATGTAGATAACCATATATTCTTAGGAAAAAACAAAAATATTCTTTAGGACACTAGAGGGAGCAAGTGAGAAAATAAGTAACCAAAAGCAGTGTTCCCTCTAAGTTTTTCCATCCTTGTGTGGAATAAATTTTGTAATGTACACCAAGGCACGTGTGGATGTGCTGCTGGCTGTGGGCACTGCGAGTGCTCTCTTAATTAGCTAGGCAGAATTTGCATCTCTCCTGGGGGGCTGCCCAAGCACTCACCTTACAGAACGCTGCCTAAGAAGCAGGAGGGACAAGATGCCTAGTGTTATGTTTATGTGTGGTTTGCTACAATAAAGAGTTCATATCAGTGGTTCTCTGCTTGTGGACTTGTGCCCCACCCAGCATGCAGCAGTGCCATCCTCACAGCCATACAGGTAGTATGTATGGATGAAGCCCACATAACACTGAGAGAGCTGCTTATATGGCCCACAGTGTTAAATAGGTTGAGAACCATTGTGCATCAATCCTCATTACTGTATTCTTGGCAGAGTCAGGATATGAAAAGTATGCAACCAACTGCAGGGATTACACAAACTGTATTGTTTGTTTCGTTTGAAAATTCTTCAAAATTCATGTACAGTAATTATGTGGGTAAATAGCAGGCATCTCTCTGCCCCTGGTATGAAAACTTGTGCTGATTGATTAGGGAAATCAGGTGTGTGAATATGTGTGCAGTTTTGTGCAAATAGCTGCTCATTCTTTTTTGAAAATCTGGGTACTGGTGTACATTTCACTTTCCCTAAATGCAAGGTAGCACTAACCTGTCAGTTGAAATTGTGATGTCCAGACCTGTGTAATATTTCACAGTGATAGTGCAGCTGGCTTTTTGTCTTCCAGATGTTCATGTCTTTCACCTTCATTACAAGTTACCACTAGTGAAAATACTTGTCATATTCAGGACTTGACATGAGCTGTTTTAACTGAAACAGTGACCTGTGTGACACCTCTCTTCCAGGCTTGAGCAGGAGTAGATAGCAAATTGACACAGAGAGCTCTAGTTGCTCCAGCTGCTCTTAGAAGCTTCTCTCCTTCCTTTTCCCCTAGGGTCCTCTCCTTAATAAAATTGTTACAGGAACAGACCATGATTTTAGCTACTGGCAGCTTCCAATAGTGCATTATAACAATTCAATAAAAAACAGTCCACTTTACATACATACTGTTTTAAATGGAAAGTGATATTAACTTGGCTGTATTTGCTTAGAAGAATAAACAGTTTCCCAATAAGTTTAACAAGGCTACTTTGTTCAATGAAAAAAAATCATTTTAAGTTCAAAATGACTTCTAATGGTGCATTTTCTTGTTCAAGTTAAAAACTTACACTTTCTTTTCCTGTCATGGCCTTTTTATTTATAAATCAAACTCTAATATAGACTTCCATTTATGCAGGCAATGTTTATAGTTTTTAATTCATAATGAAATTGTAACTCTCAGAGAATATCTATGCTGTTTTCTTTGAGCATAACCTCATTCTCTGAGGAAACTAAGTTTCATAAATACATTGTAGCAAAGACTATGATAGGCACTGTCTCTCTGTGTGTCTGTCTTAGAAATCACTATGTATGCAGTGTGTGGCAGCAACGCAGTCTTAAAATTTCCCATGAAGAAACCATCTGCTCAGGCACACTCCCAAAAAGATTTTCTTCATGGGATTTCTACCTAATGCTATTTGTGACACTGGAGTTAGAATGTCATACAGAGCTGATGTCAGTTCCTCAAATTTTTACTCCCAACATTCCTGCCCTCAAAGCTGACATAAAGTCAAAAGTAAAAAATACAGTTTCCCCATGTTTCATTAATATTCTTCTCCTCTCTAAAGCACAATCAGACGTTTTGGAGCCCTTCAAAGGCTTTTTTCCACACCTAGGGACATTGCTACTCTGTCGTTTCATTGTCCGTCCAACATATGGTACAATGAAGCATGAAAATAAGCCCACACCCAGGCATTGTGTTTATTTCCATGCTTGGATGATAGAAATTAAGTACTCTGCCCCATTAAACATCGGGGGGGTGGTAATCTTCATCAGGCTTTGAACTAATCTGATGACTCTTAAATCACTTATGGGCAAATGCACTGAAGCTAAAAACAAAGACAAATAAAATCCCACCCATAAACTATAGAAATTAAACATGAATTATTAAAATAAGTAAAAATGAAGCCTCAAGCACTTTCAAGTATGAGATCATCAATATCAACATAATACTCTACCTTAAAACTTGTATCAATCATGATGCAGACAGGATCCATGCCAAGAATTTCTCATCCTACTTTGTCTCTTCTGCAAAGGGCTCATTTTCATGTGGTGTTTGGCTGACAAGGCACACATAAGGTAAAGAGAGCTGATTTGCACTTGGAGCACATTAATTCATTAATACATTTTTAAGCCATGTAGAACAAAGAATAAGAATACAGAAAACTTAATTAGGAGGCTACTGTAAAGGACTTATTCAATACAGTAGAAAACATCAAATAAGTATACAAGGCATCTTGAAATAAAGCGTAAAAAAAACCTTTCTAAGTGGAAATAGATCGATGCTATAATATAAATGGAAGAAGTTCTGTGCCCTGAAGATTTGCAGGGTCAGACCTAGATGCATGCCGTACAAAACCGTCACAAAAAAATGACATTGGAACTGAATATTGGAAAATGTAGATTAGCGTTGTCCATTTTAGTTTGGCTAAGGGCTTGATTATCTGTTTGCCCTGCCCATGGGACTCTCATTCTCTTCACTGAGTGTTCTGCCTGTGGGAGCAGCTATGAAATTGGATCCTTAGTAGTGCAACTCCAGTAGAGGCTGTGAAGTTGTGCTGCTTAGCTATTGGTGACTCTGACCTTTTTCTCTTGTGTTAGGCTGCTTGCTGACAGTATCGTAATTCAGAAATAGTTTCCTCATGCTGTTGTAAGTTAATAACTAGGTGAAAGCCTGTATGTGGGGATAATTCGTAAGGTGTACTGAAGTGGCAAACTTAGAAACTGGACAGTAACAGACCAGAACTCCCAGTAGTAGTTGAATCAGGTCATATCCTGAAACAAAGAGGTTCCCAACCCTGCTTCCATTGCTTCACACTGATTAACAGACGTTCTAGGATTAAGAGTAATTTATAGGAGGAGAGTGACAATTCCAGAATCTCATGATATAGATTATAAGACCAAATGCCCCCAGGGCCAAGTCATGGCTATTTCCAATGACATTAACGGTCCTAATTCTGATCCAGTTAATATAAATATAAATTTGCCATTGATTTTCAATAGCAATAGTACATACTGCACTTATTCCAGATTTACAGCTGTGTAACAGGGCAGAATTTTCCCCAGTTTGGAACTGTAATTGTTTTGCCGAGACTCAGTGTAACCCTAGGAATAGATGAGATCTTTCACATGAAACAAATTTTGATATTTTGCATGTCTCTGAAAATAACTGAAAATGTAATTAAGTACAAAGCTTCATTATTCCAATATGTGGAAAATTGATATCAGATAATCAGAATTCCTAAAAACAATTGTTCTTTATGTACATTTGGAGAATATTTGCAAACTCTTTCTCTTCTCTTTTTCCTGTTCAGGTAATGGCCCAATCCTGGATCCTGAACTTTACGGTATATATTTTGATTTTTTTTTCAAAATGAACAAAAAAGCAATGTCAGTTAACTCAAAATCTGAAAGAGGGACTGTTATGCTCAGTTTAAATATTGTTTTAATGTGAACCAGATGTTCTTTAATTTTGAGGCTTTTTCTTTTCTTGCCTTATATTATTTGAAGAAAAATGAATACAAATAGAGCTTTCTGTGCGGCTGCTGGTTCAGACTAGGTGAAGCATAAACACATTGCTATTGAGTGGTTGCAAATATACCCAAATGTCAGATTAGAGCTATTGGGGGCCTGACTTTTTTTTTTTCCATCCTTTCAACATTATATATTTGGGAGTGATTGAGTTCATTAACCTCTATCCAGTAAGTTACCTAATGTTTTGATCATTCAGTGTTTATAAAATGCATGTGTTTTACTCTCCATCTTTCTGCCCATTTTTTACCCTATTTTTGCTTCCCTGTCACTCCTCTTTTCTCCAGTCCCTCTTGTGGTCAGTACTTGCACCTGCTAACATCTGAGTGACAGTCATACTTTTGAACCCAGTAGAGCAGTGTGTAAACTTGTTTGTGGGACAGTTATTCTCTTAACATCTCTGGGCTGTCCTTCATGGTTTAGTGACAAATTTTTAAATAATGAAGTGAGAGTTAATATGAGTTAGGGGCTGTTGAAAACTTTATCCAGACTTAATTATTGACTTAGCCCATGTTACAAAATTCCTTTTTAACCTCTTCCCATCTGGCTGGCCATACTATTACAAGATGAATCAAAAACAGTTACATGTAACCATTTTACATTGGATTGTGTTGGTTTTGGGTCCTAACCATCTACAAGTAAACGTAAAATATATCAAAAGACGGAAATGAGCCTTGTTTTAACACAAAGAATTTGAAGTCCAAATATCAGGAGAAAAATATGCTAAACAGTTGGTTACGTAATATAATAATGTTGTAGAATATAGGACCGTCATTGTATTTGATTGTGTGAAAGCCCCTCTTCAGCAGTGCTTCCGAACTACCTAAGTTCTAGGAGTTCTAATTCCAGGAGTTCTAGGCACTGTTTTATTGCAGCAGGTGGTGAGGGAGGGGATTAGGTGGTGATAGTACGCTATGTGTGAGAAATGTGTTGCCTTCAACCATGGTAATGAATAAATACAAAGGATTGGAAGGAGGTTCCAATCCAACTATTTCTGTAAGGATCTGAGAGTATAAACATCAGCTCCATGACATTCACTGAAGGTACTCACATTGAGAGACTCTGCTACCTGATCTGTGCATCTGATGAAGTGAGCCTGTGCTCACGAAAGCTCATGCTCAAAACTTTTCTGTTAGTCTATAAGGTGCCACAGTACCCTTCGTTGCTGTTACAGATCTAGACTAACACGGCTACCCCTCTGATATCTGCTACCTTGAGAAACACTAAAAAATAAACAGGAGCTAAGATCACTTACTAGTTGGGAGAGAAGGATAGCACAGGAGACACGCAGCTATAAAATGGCTGGCTGCTTAGGGCAAGGATTTATTTTTTCTGTCCAGTAACCTGGGAAAAATAGTTCTTAGAATTCAAACATGCATCTGTTATCCTGCTGAGGAATTGATGTTTGCGTGTAACAGTCTGGGCCTGACCTGCTAATCTGACCTAGCCCATTGTAAAGGAAAGAGTCTCTCAGACACATGCAAAGTGGAACTACATGGGAGAATAGATCCCCCATGCTGGAGTACTGTTATTCTGCCCAAAATTGGACAGCTGGAAAAATAGGAAAGGTTTAAGCATAATTTAAGCAGTGTTTGTGGTGTTACAGCATATTTGCTTCTTGACAGTAGGGAAAGAGCCTAGCAAGTGGTCATTCTTCAGCTCTGCTGCTCTTACAGTGAAACATTCCTAGGTGATAGAGAAACAACTAGCCAGCCCGGGGGAAGGGTGATGAGAGAGAAGATTAACCAAGCTTTTCAATCATGTGGCTGTGGTAGGCAGGGAGTGGGGGTGGGACTTAAAGGAAACAGCAGAAGCAGAGATGCATAAATAAATAGTGTCCTACATCCCTCACACTCCTGGGTAGAGGGGAGGCAGGCACCCATGTTCTGCAGTGGCAGAATTCTTCAGAGGGAAGGCAGGCTGATGCCCCCTTTGCCTCTCCCCCACAAGACTGCTCTGGCCAGATGCTATAGCCACAAGAATCTAAGTATATTTAGACCTTTCTGCAGCAATACATTTGCGGGGAGGGGAAACACAGTTCCCTGCATCACTATGGCATATCAAGGTCTTCTAAGTCAATTATTTTCATCTGAAGCAAATTCTCATACATACGGTCAAGAAGGATTTGTAAAGGAAAGTGTTACCCAATCTGTGTGCTCTCTGTAGAGTTAACTCAAGTTATCTCTTTCTGGAAGGGTTGGGTAAAGTACCTCTTTGTCCCCTTTGTGACATGGCAGAACAAAAGTTCTAGTGACATTAACTGCCCACCTCCACTGCACCTCTTAGATACCATACTGCTTCCACAGATGAGGAAGGCAGGCAGGGCCAAGATGTAATTGGCGAAATATTATGAATGGTGTCTCCTTGCCTTTCTGTACAATTTGAGGCCCACTGCAAATAGGTAGCTGGGGGAGCTATCGCACTAAGGCAACATTGTGGCTGAAGTTTTAAATGTTGAAAATCTGGAAAATAGAGCACGTCTTCTGAGGGCAGTGTAAGTGATGAGCCCCTCTGCACACAGAATGGGTATTCTGTATTATAGCTGGGCTAAATTCTGGCCTTGGGTCTATTATTGTAGAAAACTAGAAAAGTCAACATGGTCTGGCTCCTATGTGCCAATACAACCAGATGTTGAGGTGGTGACAAGGAGAGCCATGTAGATCTACAGTGTCAAAGAGCCCATCCTTCTAACAGTGGTCCTATGAGAGATGCAGGATGGTTGAACACTGAAAGTGCCCATACAACATGTTGCCAGTATCCCAGCTAATCTCTCCAGATTGCAACTGAGGACCAGGTGAAGATAAGTGTTGTAGAATGCAGACCCTCCTGTTTCTTACAGCAGTTTTGAGGACAGAAACAGCACTGAGGGTCCTATTTTCAGATCCCATTTTCAGATTTTGTATACAGAATTTTGGCATTGAAATTTTTTCTTGATTTCAACAAAGTGTAAATAAGAAAAAATGTGATTGCATGTAAACATTGTGACTACGTCTACACTTAGGAAAAACTTTGAAATGGCCATGCTAGTGGCCAAATCAGAGAATACTAATGCGGCACTGAAATGAATATTCAGAGCCTCATTAACCTGCTGCCAGCCACGGCACTTTGAAAGTTCTGCTTTTCACTCTCGCGTGGCTCATCTATGTGGGGGTCCTTTTTGAAAGGACCCAGCAAACACTGAAATCCCCTTATTCCTATCAACTGAGAAGAATAAGGGGATTTTGATGTTTGTGGGGTCCTTTTGAAAAGGACCCCCTCATAGGTGAGCTGCTTGCGAGCGAAGTGTGGCACTTTAAGTGCCGTGGCTGGCAGCCTTCTAATGAGTCTCTGAATATTAATTTCAGTGCCTCATTAGTATTCTTTGATTTGGCCATTAGCATGGCCATTTCGAAGTTTTTCCTAAGTGTAGAGAGGGCCAGTCAGTCACAGGGGAAATAAGTTACAGTGGCTGTAAGGATTACATTTTGAATGTGTTTCTTTCCCTCTCTCTCACACATACACACACATGCACACATTTTAGCATGTAATTCTAGAAATAAATGCATCTTTGTATTAGTTTCGTGTTTTAGTTCTTGTTATCTTGGAATAATGCTGGTGGCAAACCTTGCATTTGATAAATCCATTGTGCAGTTTTCAATTAATTATAACTTTGTTGGGTCAAGCTCTTCTTTCAGTAGAGTTATTCTGGAACTCAGTAGGGTGTGGTCCATCACCTCTTACAAAATTGATTTAAGAGACTTCTGGCACTAAGCCTTTTTCAGGGTTAACGCAGTGGCAAGTTAGCAATTTGGAACATAACGTTCTGGAGAATAGCATGTTTGAACTTTTTTAACATGAGAAAAATCTGTTCCTTCACATTTTGATAACTTTTAAGACAAACAAAATTATTTATTAGGTGATGAGCTTTCATGGGAGAGACCCACTTCTTCAGATCTATGGAATTTCCAGTCCAGACCCAGCTATATAGCACAGAGATCCAAAAAAATTGTAGCTGGGTCTGGACTGGAAATTCTATAGATCTGAATAAGTGGGTCTCTCCCATGAAAGCTCATCACCTAATAAATCCTTTTGTTAGGCTTTAAAGGGCTACTTCACTGCTGTTTTGTTTTGTTAGAATACAGACTAACATGACCACCTCTCTGTTACTCACTGTAGAACTGTGACACTAACCCAACAGGGTACTAGAGCTGTCACTAGAGCTACGTCTACACTTGCATTTCTCTTTCAAAATTGAAAAATCAGATGTAAACTAGCTACATAAGCTTTTGTCAAATTCTCAAACATAAAACAAAAGGTTTTTCTACAATGCAATTAGGAATGAGCTCCGCCACCCTACCAGCTGCGATAGATTTGCACTAGTTTGGCTCAAGTTAATGTGCTAAAATTGGAGGGTGGATATTGCAGCCTGGGCAGCAGCTCAGGCTGTCCAGCCCACCTGACCTCCTGGTTGTGAGGCTGGGTTTTTGTCTCGGTCTACATGGGAGTTGGAATATCCATCTGCTATTTGAAATGTGCTAGTTTGACCCAGGCTAGGAGGAGCCTGTTTATCTGGGCTGGGAAGCTCAATTACAGCTGCAGTGAAGTCAGACCTTAGAAGTCCCCAAATTAATTTAAAATAAACACTTTCCTTTGGCTGAGTATAAAGCTAAAATAGTTCACTTTTAAGCACAGTCTTTTGTTTTTAGTCATAAGCACCCAAAACCAGGTTTACAGTAAAACTCCTTCCTCAGCTTAAACTCTAGTGTCACTTAGTAGTGAATGTTACAATGTAGATCCATTCTCTGAAGTTTTATATAAACCATAAGCAATGGATCATTACTTTCCAAAGGAAAATTCTATTTTTAAGATGCCAACTGTTTACATATTAGTTAGAAATGTCTGCTGCAAATTGAATGTTCAGTTGATCAAATAGAAACAGTGCATCTTTTACAATGACTTCAGGAGTGTCAAATGTTTCGAACATTTCACTATTATAGTAACTCAATGATAACTTTCTCCCCCTTCCCTAAGATTATGAAACCACTCCTAACGATATTGGGGACACCACGAATAACAGTAATCAAATCACTTCTACGGATTTTTCCAACAAAGAGAATGAAGATAGCATCACTGTGAGTATATACATGTTTTCATGCTTTGTAAACTTGGTGGACTCACTATATAACTTCTGAAGAAGTGAGTTAACTCATGAAAGCTCATGCTCTAAACTTTTCTGTTAGTCTATAAGGTGCCACAGGACCCTTCGTTGCTCTCACTATATAACTGTGACACTAACCCCAACAGTGCACCAGAGCTGTCACTAGGGCTACATCTACACTTGTATTCCTCTTTCAAAAGAGGAATGCAAATCAAAAATGCAAATGAGGTACTGGTGTACATATCTAGTGCTTCATTTGCATACTCTCTTTTCAAAAGAAAAAAAGCATTGTAGATGGGATTATTTCTAAAATAAATCCCATCTTTGAAAAAATCCCATCTTTCCTATTTTGTTTCAGGAAAAAGTGTGCTTTCTAAGATGGGGTTTATTTTAGAAGGAGCCCCGTCTACACTGCTTTCTTTCTTTCAAAAGACACTCTTCTGAAAAGAGATTATGCAAATGAGGCACTGATTTACATATCTTGTGCTTCATTAGCATTTTCAATTTCTTTCATTTGCATTCCTCTTTTGAAAGCCTAGATGAAGAGTGACTTTTCCTTCTGAATAAAATGGGTATTTAATTTGTGTCGCTTTTCTGATCCACTCTTTGGGCTTACCTTTACTACTGAGAGATCAATACTTGGCAATCAATCCACCAGGGAATCAATTTAGAAGGGTCTCTTGAAGACCCACTAAATCAAATGCAGATGACTCGTTGACTCTGGTATTCCACTGGAATAAGAAATATAAGGTAAATTGACAGGCAAGCTTCTTTCCTTGATGCTGAGTAGATACTGCAATAAGGCAGCCGAAACTATGTTGACTTAAACTACATTATTCACCTGGAGTTGCTTAACTAAGGTTGGCTTAACCCTATAGTGTAGTCCTGCCCTTACAGGTGATCCATCATGACATGTTGTTGTTTTCCATGGGATCTAAAATACAGTAATTTTAGTTACAAAGAGATTTTCACATCCTGGATTTATTGATCTAGTAGTGAACTGCCATCTATAGTATAGTCATGTTATAATGAAATTTCAAATTAGAATTCTGTATTTTGCCATTGTTTTTCATGGGGAGGCCACTAAAAGATGACATGGAGATAACTAATTTGAAATCGCTAATTTGGTGGGCCTGATTCCATGCTGCCTTGCCTCTATGTAAATGTATATACTTGCCCAAAGTAAATGTAAATCCCTGTCATGTTAAGTAACATGTAGTGTAAATTACTTCATATGGAGGAAGGCAGTAGAGAATTGTGCCTCATGCATGCAAATGTGATCCATGAATGGGAAGGAGAATTGTGAGCTATGGAAGAGTAGGGAGGAGTGAGTGGATGGGGGCTGCAAACTAGATCCTGTTTCAGTACATACAGGTGGTTTTCTCTTTTTCAATTTAAACTATTCAGCAATTGTTCAGGAGATAACATTGAATGAAGAAAGAAGTTCAGGATTTAAAAAAAACATCTATTAACAACTATGGGCTAGTGGGAGTGATCTCAAATCATTTGCCCCATTCTGTTCCTGTCAGTTAGGGACATCAAGGCCCGAAGTAAGAGCTGAAGGTCAGACATGTGGGAGCGGGGCAGTAAATCCTCAGGAAGATTACCTCATGGAGGCCCTCCCTGTCTCAACCCTCACACTGTTCCTGGTGTGATTTGTGCACAGCAGGGAACATCTCATATCTTTAGGATCCTGAGGGATCTGTGAGAAATCAGGGCTGTTTGTGAAGAGGCTCTGTCCTGCCTAGTGACTTAGCTCCTGAAGGCCACTGGTGCAGCTCTTTATCTGTGGCTGTGCCCCAGGGGCACATTGTGTCAAAGGTAATAGCACTTCAAATGGTATTATTTTTTCTTATAAAACTCCATATGATTGGATGGGTGGATGACATGCAGACCTCTGACTGTCCCACTTAGTCTCCTCTCTCAGGTGACATCTACACTACAGTGATCTGTCAGCAGAAGTTACTGTTGGAGGATCTCTTCCGACAAAACTTCTGTTGACAGATTGTGGTCAGACTGCCAAGCGGATCAAAAGAGTGATCCACTCTGTTGACAAAGAGCGGCCTGACTGACTGGCTGCTCTATTGGCAAAATGACCAACTGGGAGCACAGAAGACAGGGCTGCCCAGTGTCCCAGAAGCAATGTCTGTCAACAGAAGGCCCCCTGGAATGTCTAGACTGGCTTTCTGTTGACACATCTCTGTTGAAAGAGCTGTTCTGCCTCGTGGGGGAATGGCAGATTGCTGTCGACAAAAGTGCCATGTTCTGTCGACTTACTGTCATCAAAATGCCTTGGGAATGCTGACGCTCCATAAGTTTTGTCAACAAAATGCTGGTTTTGTCAACAAAGCTCTCTAATGTAGACATAGCCTCAATGCCAGACCTGAGGCCCATGAAGGGTTTCTGCAGGATGTGGAAGTGGCAGAACCTCTGTTCTCTGCAGGCTGGGATGCTCCCACCTAATGACCTCCCTCGATGCTCTTAGATTTGACTCTCTGCTCCCTTTTAGAACAAACTTTCCCTAGTAAACACTGATTGCTTTTGAATATGGTTCATCGTGCAGTAGAGTGAACTGTTCTTGTTCTCTCTTTTAGGTGTATGTTGTGGTGGGGATTGCAGCATTAGTGTGCACTGGCCTAGTGATAATGCTCATTATTCTGAAGTTTGGAAAACACTCCAAGTTTGGAATGAAAGGTAAGAAGGGTTGTTTTGTGTAAGCTACCTTAGTTGCCCATGTGCTGCTAACTCCAAAGTATTGCTGAACTAGAAAGAGGGCTGTCACATCTCTGTCCATGATGTTTGAACAGTAGGTAAGGAGATGCATAAACACAGAAGTAAAGAGAATACCTTACTTGAAAAACCAGTGAGACTGTTCATGGAGTGAGGTGTTTCTCACTGGAGGATGGCAGAATCTGGCCCCAGAAAAAGGAAATTTACTCTGGAGTGCATTGGATGTGAAAGCCACCCTTGTTATTTCAAGCTACACTTTTGCAAGCAGGTGTGTTATCAGAGCTGCCACAACTGAGAGTACTTCTGCAAGTGCTACATTGTCAGGTTAGAGCTTCCACTGCGGTACCATGCTATAGGAAGTAGTACTAATGAAAATGGCAGTCAGAATCTCCCTGAGGGATGAGTGAAATTCTGAACCTTTTATTTTTGTTTTAACCTACTGTACTACTCCCTCCACTCATATCTGGAGATGTTAGAGGAGTTGTATTTTATAAAAAGAATGTGTGTGCTTGTTGAGGATAGGCAATCAGGCAATATTTCACTATTGACCAAAGGGAGGGGCATGTTTTGTTCTGGGCTGTGGATCTATGCAGAATGTGATACTTAATCTCTTAGCACCTCATCTCTCTCCTTGTGTTTCTTGGGACCACAAACCACACTTCCAGAAAAACCTCATTCATGGTATGTGGCTCCAACTGGGGCCTGACACTGTGCCACTCCAGATCTGTCTCATGTGCCATCATTTCTCTCTGGAATTCTTGACAGGAGAGAATTCCTAGAGCAGCTGAGATTTAAACGGAGAAGAACTGTAACCAGGGCAAAGCAGCAGACATACAACCTGGAAAGACATACCACTGCTTTACATGAATTATGATGTTCCCAGTCTTTGGAAATCCCCAGGGCATTATTGGAGATTTAAGGGGTAAAGTTTCAAAGACTAGAAAGTCTGAAGTCTTAAAGGAGTCTTGGAGTATGTTGGGTTTTTATGCTGTGGGAACCAGGTTGCCTTAGGAGAAAACAAGAAGGTGGGAGCCAAGCTATAGGGAAGGATGGTGAGATCTCTGGCATTAGGATTCTAAGGCTATGTCTACCCTAGCAACCCCTTTCGAAAGGGGGACGCTAATGAGACACTTCAGGATATGCTAATGAGGCACTGCAATTAATATGCACTGCCTTATTAGCATAATGGTGGCCACGGCACTTCAAAAGTGCCTGTTTAGATCATGCGCAGCTTGTCTAAACCGGGTCTTTTTAGAAAGGACCCCGCACACTTTGAAATCCACTTATTCCTATTTGGTTATAGGAATGATGGGATTTTGAAGTGTGCAGGGTCCTTTCGAAAAGGACCCTGCGTAGACAAGCCACGCATTATCGAAAGAGGCACTTCCGAAGTGCTGCAGCCGCCACTATGCTAACAAGGTGCTGCATATTCATCGCAGCATCTCATTAGCATATCCTGAAGTATCTCATTAGCATCCCCCTTTCGAAAGGGGGGTGCTAGTGTAGACACAGCCTAAAAGTCTTCATAGAACAGCATGTCCTTTACATTACTTGTCATTTCTCCATACTAGTGTCTGAAGAAGTTCTTCACTTAAAGTTATGACTCCCATCTGGGAGAGTGAGGAAAAGTTAATTTATTTTCAAAATTAGTCAATAAGTTTTACAGAAAACATTGGTGATCACATGATGTTTTCTTTCATGGAAAAACCTTTCACACAAAATACTAATCCTCTTTAATTGGCAGTATGGCTTTAGTGCTTTTCTAGCTATAAATCTGCCTAAAGTGTGCTTGGGTAAGGGCTTCCTTCTCTGAGTTCAAATTGCAGCAGCTACAGCATGGTGTGTAGTTTTGTTCTGTTAATCTGAACAGTGAGCAAAACATGACAATTCATTCAGGACTCCATAGTAGAATTCTCACTCTTTCAGGTACATTCCCTCAAGTGTCTGTCCTTGGCAGGGACTTTTACTCTGATGATTAATTGATTGTAAATAAATACAGGTTGCACCTCCCAAAACCAGAACTCTCTGCTCCAGACCACAGATGTTACTGCACCAGACAGCACCAGTCTGGGAGGCTATTAGGAGGGGAACTGGGTGCATCTTACTTCGTGGAGCCAGTGTCCACAGAGCTGGGGCTGCATCTGGCAGCCCACCCGGGGCTGGAGCCAGTGCCCCCGGGACCGGCAGCTGGGGCTGCTTCTGGCAGCTCAGCTGTGTCTGAGATCTTTGGGCTGGCATCACCCCAGCACTGGCCAGAGGTAAGGGAGCCACCAGGACTAGAGATGGGGAAGGGGTGGAGGTGGTGGGTCAGCAGGAAAGGAGGGGCAGCTGAATGGGGAACCAGAGGCAGAGGATTCCCTTCATCCAGCAAATTCTCTTGTTTGGGACCAGTTAAGTCACAAGTTTGCTGGACAAGGAAAGTGCAGACTGTACCAACTGATAGATTACACTTTGTAATCATGAGAAATCATCATGATTAAATTAAATAAGCCCTTGAATTTTTGAGCAGAAAAGAACCAAATAACTTCGAAGTTTGGATCCAGACTTGAATTTAACAACCTTGGTTTACGCTTAAGCAGCGCATTTTTTGTCCAAAAAAAGGGGGGTGGAGCAGGGAGCCAGTACTCAGCTGTCTGTCTGCCTGCTCCCCATCCCCATCCAATCCCGTGGCTTAGGCTACAGAGGTGCCAGTACTCAGTACCGACAAGCGCTGGCACAAAAAAGGCACTGTGCTTAACCCAGAGCTCCAGAGACACTTTTTTCAAATTATTACCATTATTATCTTTATTAGTTTGTGTTACAGTAATGCTTAGAGTACCCATCATGGATCAAGTCCCCCGATGTGCTAGATGCTGTACCTATATGTAATATAAAGAAACCTTTGCAGCAGAGAAAGGCTATGCATGTGATGGGAGACAGGAAGTGAAGATAGACTAATTGCAGGCTTGGGGAATGAGGAGGAAAGGTAACAGTACAGAAATTATATTTTGTGTAGTATGTACCACTCATAGAATACTGTTTAAAAGCAACAGAAGGACCAAACCTGCTGTTCTCAAAGTGAGTGTATGTTGCTGTTGCAACTGGGACCCAAGTAAGGAAAAGGCAGTTTACAGCTGATGCATTTAATCCATGTGTTAGTTGGAGTACGAGGAAATATTCAATTTGCTGTGGAAAATTTGTTTTTAGACATGGCAAAATCATCCTTTCAAGCTAATGTCTTCCCAAGTTCTTACGTAAGCATTTTCCATGCACCAGAGGGATCTTCCTGAATAACCCAGGACAAGGATACACAAAGGAAGTTTACTCCTTTTTTTGAGAGAACACAATGAAAGAGAACACAATTCTCTCCACCCTTCCTCAGACAGTAGTCCAGAACACAAAATAAAACAAAGCAGGCATGTAGTTAATTTTGATAACAAGCATAAAAAAGAAGTAAATGATCCTTTGCGATGTACCTGCTATCTAGAAATGGGGGAAATATGTTCACCAAATGTCAAACAAAGGAGTCAAGGGTAAAGCAGTGCATGAAGTATGACAATATCTTTTTGTGAGGAGTTAAATTCGTGCTTACTTGCAATCTATCTGCAGCATTTCCAGTGCAACAGAAAACACCTACTTCCCTTTGGGCTAGTGTTTCCCTGGCTTTGTGTGTGTGTGTGCAAGGATCATTCATCTCCAAGGCATTCTGTGCCTTGGCTCAGGCCTGGAGACGGTCATAGTCAAGGGTCCCAAGACTAGGGCTCAAGGTGACTCTAGCCTCCCTACAAAGAGACACAAAGGGGTAAGTTTGGGCTTCCCCTGTGTCCAGCAGTGCTGGTCACCAAGAGTTGCACACACTGAATTGACATATTGTAATATTCATCCTGATCTGTGATGCGCAGGGCCTCTGGAAACTCCCAGTGGGCTAGCTCTTCCCCAAACTCTTGCTGGGCTGACTCACATAGTCAGTGGCTTAAAGTCATAGGCTACATCCACACATGAAGCCTTCTCTGAGAGCAGTCACTGTCGGAAGAGATTTTCCAGTAAAACTCCTCTTGACGGATTGCAGCTACACATAAAAGCGAATCAATTTGTCAACAGAAAGGACTGAAATAGAGTGTCCACATGCTCCGGCTGCTCTGTCGACAGAAATCCAGCTCCGTAACCCTGGAAGCACAGTGCACATGTAGGGAAAGCCCTTCCAGCACCGCTGGCTCTGCGTGCCCTTATAGGGCCTGCTGCAACCCACACTCCCTGCGCATGCTGAGGTTTGCTTCCCTCCTGGAGAGACAGCAAAGCTGTTGCTGGGCTCCTAGCTGGTTGAGTGAGAACCTGTTCTTGCCAGACTGCTACCATGCCAGAGCAGCCCCCGGTTTGCCCTGGACCGATGGCTAGCTGCTGCTGGCCTTGCCTCTCATGCTGATCGGTCTGTTCCACTGCATCTGGGGGGATGACCCCGAGAGGCACCCCGCAGAGCACGCTGGCAGTGCTTAGTGCCCCCCCGCTTGCCGTTTCAGCCGGGTCTGGCGGTACCCCACCAACTCCGATTGGTGGGACCAGCTGCTCATGGGGCAGTTGGGCAACCAGGAGTAGACACAGAACTTCCAAATGAGGAAGGCGACCTTCCTCGGGATGTGCACCTGGCTCGCTCCAGCCCTCCACAGGCAGGACACCACCATGCAGCCTGCCCACCCTCTCGAGAGGTGGGTCACCATCGCCTTGTGGAAGCTGGCTACCGCTCTGTGGGCCACAGTTCAGCATTGGGAGACCCACCATTGGGGCCATACTTATGCAGGTCAGGCACCCTCAGGCTGAACCCCTCCATGGGGAGAGGGGGCAAGAAGGGAGAGGGAGTTGGCAAGGGGAGCTGGCAAATGGGGAGGGAGGGGTGTGGGCTGTGGAGTTTGGCAGGGCTTGGGGTGCTATCCCCCTCCAGTCTCTCACAGGCACTTCCGGTCTCCTCCATTCTCAGATGGCGCATGCCATCAACACAATCCTGCTGGAGAGGCTCATCTGAATCACTGACGTGGATGCCCTCATAGCTGGCTTTGACACCCTTGGGTTCCCCAGTCGTTTCAGGACTCTGGACAGGACCCACATCGCCATATGGACCCCAGAATACAGCACCACACGCTGTGTCAACAGGAAGGGCTCCCGCTCTGTGGTCCATGCAGGCTCTGGTGGACCACTGAGGACAATTCCTGAATGTCTGTGTTGAGTGGTTGGGCTGGACCCATGATGCCATGGTCGTCTGGAACTCCAGCCTGTTCTGGAGGGTGGAGGCTGGCACCTGTAACCCCTGCCAGCAGCTGGTTGTGGGAGAAAACACAGATGCCTTTGTGCATGGTGGGCGATGCAGCCTACCCATACCTTCCATGGCTGATGAGACCCTGGACCAGGCACCTGGACCCCACACAGGACCTATTCAACACCCGCTTCACCCAGCAAGGCACACAGTGGAGTGCGCCTTTGGGCACTTGAAGGGGAGGTTCTATTGCCTTTTAACATGGCTGGACATGTGGGAGCAGAATGTCCGCTATGTCGTGACTGCCTGTTGCACCCCTCCCACGTGGTGGAGCAGATGGGGGAGGACTTCTTCCAGGAATGGGCGGCAGAGGGCAGGGGCCCCTATGAACAGCCAGATGCAGCTCCCAACTAGCAAGCTGGTAGGGATGGGGTATGCATCCAGGAGGCACTGCATGAGTGCTTTGCCATTGACTCCCAATGACCCTTTCCATGGGAACCCTGGGGGACACCCAGAACCCACACCGCTGCACCCTCCCCACCACCATCTCTCCTTTTTTTACCACCCCACCCCCAACTCCTGCCCAACAAGGAGGGATGCAGGGGTTGTGCTTCAAAATAAACCTTTACTGAAGCACATAGAACATGCTTACTACATACATTGGGGGGATGGAGTTGGGACATGGGGGCCACTCAACTTGGGTGGGGACCTCAACCGGGGAGGCCATAATCCATGATAGGGGTAGAGGGCTCTGAGCCAACTCAGCTGTGAGATCTCCTCCCACCCTGGGATAGGGTTCCCCCTCGGGGCCGGGTTGGGTCTGGGATCATGGGGAGGTGGGGGGGCTGCTGTGGGGTCAGGCCAGCGGAGGGAGCAGCGGGGGCAGGGAGGGCCTGAGGCGCATGGATGCCAGCCATGTCTGTTGCCCACCACAGGGCATGGAGGAGAACATGGGGTATGGGGTCAAGGGGACCAGGGGTGGGGGCAGGAGGGGGAGCACTGGCTGCAGTGGGAAGGGGCGTGGTGGGCCAGCCAGGCCTCCACCAAGTCCAGCAGGTGGTGGACCCAGGCCAGCCACTGGCTGGAGGCCCACTCCCACTGCCACTCCTCTTCCCACTGCAGCCACTGCCCAGCTACGTCATTTTACTGCCGAAGGTGTCGTCCTCTGGGCAGTGATGTCCCCTCTGGGCATGGGCACACCCGGCTGGTGGTGGGCTGCCCTTTCTTGGGGCAGTGTCTCCGGGTTCTGCCAGCTCCTTCTCCTCCCTTGGCCTGGCAGGCTGTGAGGGGGAGGGGGTCTGGCCGGCCTGGTCCAGCCCTCGGAGAGTGAAACTGTAGGGGTGAGGGGCTGAGGGGAGTCCTTTCCACCATTCACCCCTAGGCCCCACCCCACTACCCCTGTGATCAGCAGCTCCTGAGACCCTGGGCCATAAGATGGAGCTATCCTGGATGCACATGTCCATGTTCCCCCACATGGGGAACCTGTGGTGTCATGGGGACTGGCCTGGTTGCAGCACCCCATCTGATGGGCTAGTGGCCCAGGAAGAAGACCAAAGAGGGGAGCAGCAGTGCCCTCTCTGGGCCCCCCTCCCACATGCATGTGGATTGCAGCACTTTCCATGGGATGGGTGCTGCATGTTTCCACAAGCCGAGACCCACAGTCCCTGTTGGTGCGCCTGGGGTAGGGCCGTCACCCATGTGGCTGTCCTGCTTCCAGCCTTGGCAGGGGCAATCTGGTCTCTCTTCCCCCTGGGGCCTTAGGGGGATGGCAGCAGGCCGACAGCTGTGCCTGGGGACTGCCTGCTCAGTGTGGATCGGGGACACACTGCCATGTACATAGGCTCACATGCCAGGCAGGCTCTGAGAGGTGTGCAACCTTTGGGGTACTCACCAGATGGTCCCGTGAAGAGTTCCAGAGATGCCCATGCTGAAGTGGTAGCACTGGAGGGGCCCAAGTCCAGGGCTATGATAAGAGTCCCCTGGCTGGCCTCAGGGCTGGAGGGTGGGTCCTGGGCTGGCTCCAGAAGGGTTCCCAGGTCCAAGGAAACTGTCTCTGTCAGAGGGGCCTCCTGCCCGATGTCTGCCATGGTGCTGCTGGGTGCATTGTCATTGCCCCCGAGGAGGTGGTCTGGCTCCTTGAAATAGGGGCAGGTGTCTGTCCCTGCCCCCAATATCTGCCATGCATCTAGAGCTCACACTTAGCCCTAGCAGGGCTCTTTCGCCTTCTCCTGCACCTGCCTGAGTGTGTGGGTGGGGTGGCCACGCTCTGCCAGGGCTCTGGCAAGGCAGGTGTAGTGGCGCTTGGGGCTTAGGTCCAACAGGACCAGCTCATTGGCCCAGAGAGCCAGCAAGTTCTGGAGCTCGGGACCAGACCAGGAAGGGGCCCGCTTCCTGGTGCCTTGGGGTTCATCCTAGAAGCCCACTTCTGCATCCTGGGAGGGGTCAGGGAGGTCTCGGGCAGCCTGGGACATTCTTCAGTGATGCTGGGAGTGGCTGCCAGGGCGCAGTGCTGGCCACATGCTGCACACCTGGAACCATGCCTCCAGCTTTCTGCCCAGGGCTTCCAGGGCCATCTGCCCCTTTACGTGCAGCCAGAGGCACAGGTCATAGAGCTGTGCCTGTGTTGAGGAGGGTGCTTCCTGGCTCCAGCAGGCCATGCCATGGAGGACCCCTCTATCAACAAAAGGGGCCCTGGACCGCCTGCGTGGCTGTTTTCTTGACAAAATACCATTGAGAGAGGTACTATGCCTCAATGGGGAGAGGTATAATGCCGCAGGTGGATGTGCTGGGTTTTATCGGAAAACTCCCGACAGAGTGCTTTTGCCGTATAGACACTCCACAGGTATTTCTGACAAAAGCCCAGTTCTGCTGGAAAACCCTCTTGTATAGACAAAACCGTAATGTATTGCTCTGTCTACTTCAAGCCATGTCAGCAGAGGTATACAAAATAACTTGTATTTCGGTTTCTCATTTGTTTTCACATAATTTAAAGGAGATGTTGGACACAAACATTTTGGTGCTTTTGCCATGCTGTTGCTTTTCCTGATTAGAGTCAGTTAGCTCTGCAGTAGATTTCAGACCCAGCCCCCGCCTTGCCATATAAGGGTATGTCTACACAGCAGCCTTATTTCGAAATAAGCTATTCCGGAAGAGCTGTTCCAGAGTAGTTTATTTTGAAATAACATCGATACACATACAAATGCATTTTGAAGTAACACTTGGTCATTTCACTGTACAATGTCTGCACACATAGAACCTATTTTGAAATAGAGCTGTACAAGTCACTATGGCTTACATCAAAGCAGGCTCTATTCCCTGTGTTAACCGCACCTATTTGAAATAGCTGTTTCAAAATGGTGCTACTTCTTATAGGCCGCATCTACACTGCACCTCCGTTTCAGAAGGGTCATGTAAATGCAGCAGTTTGAAAATGCTAACGAGGCATTGATATGAATATTCAGCCTCTCATTTGCATAATGGTGTCCGCTTGCCACGTCGAAAGTGCTGCTTTTGAAATCTAAACTAGCTGTGTAGACAGGGTTCCTTTGAAAGGAAGTCCTAATTTCTAAAGCACTCTTGTTCCTAATTTTTTTCAGGAGGAAGTGTGCTTTCAAGATCGGGGCTTCCTTTTGAAAGAACCCTGTCTATGCTGCTTGTTTTTTTTTCCATAAACAGCACTTCTGGAACAGTGAGTGGCTGCCATTATGCAAATGAGGTGCACAATATGTAAATCAGTTCTTCATTTGCATTTCTGGTCAGCCACATTTTCATTCCGCTTCTGAAAGGGGAGTGTAGTATAGCTGCAACCAGAATGAAGTTTACCAATTTTGAAATAAGCCAACTGCTATTTTGAAACCATTTCAATAGCAGTTGCATTGTGTGGATGCTAAGAGAGTTACCTGGAAATAACTTTGCTGTGTAGACCTGTGCTATGTGTCGTGAACTGGGGTTGAAGTTGGGGCAGGTATTGTGTCTCACTACTGCTGCCAGTTCTGGTTTCCTTCAAATCATATCCTACCTCTTAAACTATAGGAAGGTGCTGAGTCCTAATGTCCTGATGATTCACTTCAGAAATTAAAATATACAGCTGCTTGGTGTTCAGTTCTTGAAGCTCACACAATATAGCCAGCACCACATGCCAGAGGTGAATATCTTCTCTCCTCCCGACAACTTTGAACTTCCATGTATAGCGTATTTACAATACTAAACTGTAAGTGCAGTTGTGCTTCCTGCTGTATTGACCCTAGAATTCTGTACATTTCCTGAACATGGTGCTGAGAACTTTGATCACTTACATGGTGTGATAGCGGAGCTAGAGAAACCTGTTGTTAACTTCTTCAATGTATTGACTAGTTGGGTCTTCGAGATTTGCTGTTGTGCAACTTCTTGGTTGGCATGTTTACTGGAGGAGGTGAAAGTGCTTGTGGTAGGTGAATGTCTGACTGTATCCATTGTGTAAAACTGAAGGCTCGCTAGGGTACTAGATCAGAGAACACTGGAGTGAGTTCATGTGCCCAGAGAGGATATTTACAGATGAATATTTCAAGCCCATTTTCAGTCTACCTGTGCCATTGGCAAAGAAACATAAGTGAGGGGAGCAGCTGGGAAATAAACCCACTTTTTTATTTTGCCATTGCTAATTAATATCAATGTGATATTAGGAGAGAATGGAAGAGAAGGAAGAAATCTGATGTATGGAATTCAGTGACTAAAACCTGGATACAGCAAAAATGCAGAGGGTGGCATTTAAAACAGCATAATTCAATTCAGAAATGGTTCAAATCAATTTGCAAGTTTGAACCAAGAGTAAGGTTCTTTTTTGTTTTTTGTTTTTTTTTTGGTACTGAATGTTTATTTTTAAAGACAAGGAGGAGCTGTTATCAGTAAGAAACTTAACAAGCCAACAAGGTGTTCATGCCACAAAGACAATACCAAGTCCCTAATGCTCTTTGCTTTTTAAGAACTTTGGGGAGGGGTCAGGGACAAATATTCGTGACAATTGCTCTTTGGTAAAGGCCAAATGGGACTTCCATTGGAACCAGAAAGATGTTGAGGAGTAGAACCCTCTTAAGAAAACAACAAATAGATTCTGACAGAACTTAAAGGAAGCACGTGCATGTTTACTTCTTTTGAGATGAAAGATGTGTGTGTGTGTGTGTGTGTGTGTGTGTGTGTGTAAAAGTAAAGATGCTGTCAGTGCTTTCATTTGTGCTATAATCCAAAGAAGGGAAGAAATTGAGTCTGAAATTCCTATCGTACTTAAGCAGTGCCAGAAAAGTTCTCAAGTCTGAGCTTGGTAGCACACTTTCCCATGTCTGCTTTTGCTCTTCAAGATGTATATTATAAACAGAGAATGAGAATTTTAAATGAGAGCATGTATGGAAGTCTGCATCTGAAGTCTGAACAAATAACAATATGCATCCATTTCATAAATCAATACCATTATATAACAACTGATTCAATTTATCTGTTTTGAATGCTAAACCTTCAGGCTCCTGCAAGTAGATTATAGTTGCTTTTGTAAATAACATTTCCTATAAACAGACAGGCTGTCATGTTTTTTCACTTTCTTGAGTACAAGTTATCAGTACAACAAGACCTTATATTTTTTGTGTCCACATATATGTAAAGAAAATGTTTTCTCTCATCTTTTTTTTCCTGAGAAACTTTGCCAACCCTGCTATTCAGGGCTTGAGTCTTCTTTACAACTGTTGTAGTTTAAAAAAAATTATAAACAATATTACCGTCCACGATCTTTAAAAAAATCTGTCATTAAATGCAGCATATTACTTTTACTGAAAACCTCTTGTTACATTTTTTACTTCTGTTTAAAGATAATGCAGAGAGCACAGCTAGAAACTTGGCTTTGGTTATTACATTTCACATTAATCTTATGGTGTTTTAGTGAAAATGCTGTGCAACCATATGAATAGAAGAAGCTTTAAATCACCAATATTGTCATTCAGCACTTCTGGTAACAGCTTCTCTGACACAATGTATCATCCATCCATTATAGTTAAAAGTCTTTAACCCTCATTTGCCCAGCTTATCATATTTGACTTTAAATAATAGGTCATTCAGGCCAGATTGTGGTGCTTTGTCATTCTATACTGTATATGTGACCAAACAACTTGTGGGCTTTTTTTCTTTTCAAATTCCTGTGGAAAGAGTATTAATTGTCAGGAATAGGGGGTCTCTGATCCTCTCTTTGTGTGTGAGCAGAGAATGCATCAGATGCTCACTGTGTTCTGTGTGTGTGATGTGGGAAGAGTCACAGTATGTGACTTCAAAATCATCTTTGTTTTAAGCGTAGGGTTGGTATCCTTTTCTCTGGCTTGTGTTCTTGAGAGATCAGAGTGTGCTAAACAAGTGGATTAAAGGATGTGATCTGGAAAAGGGGAAACATATAATTTACTTTCTATTTTATTCAATCTTATTTCAAGCCTGAATCAAGAAATTGTGCTTTGTATGAGCTGAGGGATGAATCTCAGGATTACAAGGGAAGTGCTGGATTTCTTTTGATGCACAACTAAAAGCTTTATGCAATCCCTCTTTGGGAAGGCTAGCAATTGACAAAACGTGATTATGTTTTCAAGCTTTTTATGTATCTGTAACTAACCTTCAAAGGGCCCATTATGGACACTTTGTTTTGTATGCCATATAATTTAGAAGAACTATTCTCAAAATACAGGAAGTAGAGGCAAGACACCTAGGTTCTTTTCTCAAGCCTTACAGGTTCACTGTGCAACCTTCATCATGTCTCTTAAGCTTTCCCTCCCTCTGTTTTTCCGTCTCTACTGTGGCAGTGGTAATGCTGACTGTACCTGCCTTACAAAGATGCTGTGATATTCAAGCCCTTGAATGTCTTCAAACTGCTTTAATATTATTTATTTCTATGATTCTTCACTAAAATGGACCAGAGCAGATTTAGCTAAAGATGTATGGGGACAGTGAGATTTACATGTAAGACCCAGGAAGAAAGTTAACATGCTCAGATTGGTGATGTCCTTGGGTTATGGAGATATGACAGCAAAGGAGGGGAGCTGTCTGAAGTGAAACAGAGATTGGATGTTGTTTTACAGCATACATCCAATGGCACTTGAGACGCTGATCACCACAGTGGCCTTTGGCCAAAACGTACAAACTATCTGCCTCCGCATCACCCTCAGTACTGTGAGGATGATGATATTTATGCACCTTGTGGGTATTTTGAAAGAGTGATTTCTTAATGATTGTAGGTCGGGAATGCAAAGCTGTGTATGGCAAGAGCACAGACTGTTACTGTTATGAATTGATCTCTGGTAAAAACATTACATGGACAGCTCTACACAGACCACTAACCCATCAACCATTCTATAAGACCATAAACAAGCCTTTTCATGCAGGCATAACTCTCCCTCCAGTAGCTAAGTTGCTGCCATAAAACTCCCTCTCCTGGATGGGTGTGCCATTGCAGCACCTTTTACCTCACTTGTCCCCACTGTCCTTTGGTCAAGTCCAACCATAAGTGTCCTGCCTGACCATTTTACAGAGACCAGCCCCTTCTGGGGCTACAGGTTTCTTATTAAACCAAAGTCCAATAAAAATTACCACAAAGCCAAACCTTCAGCCTAGCGGGTCTTAGCTGACAGCCACACTGTTACCAGCATGCCTCTGCTGTGCTAGACTGTTCTCTGTGTCTCGCTCAACCCCTCAGTCCAAAGATGGGCATGCATCACCACCCTTACGCTGGGTTGTAGTCAGGCTTCTGTTCCTCAGGGCTCACATCATAGTAAAGTTTCCAGCTCGGTCCTGGAGGAACCTCTCTGGTCTTTTCCATTTCTCCTTCTCAGCTTTCTTTTCAGGCTGCTTCCCTTAGAGAGGTCATTCCCCTGCATCATCTCTGGATCTCTTTACTCTGTCTTCCCAGAAAGTGACTGTACAGTTTTTCTTTACTAGCAGCCACTGTCTGCCCTGCATTTCCTCTGTGTGTAGTAATCGCTTGGTTGCTTTCCAAGCTAGGACTAATGGTCAGTTAAATCTGGCCCACAGGTAGATAGCATAATTGGCCTCTCAGATCCACATTAAATCATTCCGGGGCTGTGTGGGATGCACCCCATCACACCTTCCTTTCCCTTGCTTGTTGGATTCAGTCTGTATTCCTCAAAACTGTACTTCTTGATATTTTGTCCCACTCATTCTGTTGCTTTACCTTTGTGGCTCTGGTGCTATGACGGCAAGTTAGACTAAGTGCAGTGTGGAGAAGAAAACAGAGAAGTGCAGATTCCCAACAGGAAAATCATGGTGGACTATAGCCTATAAAATCATGACTGGTGTAGAGAAAATATTTTAGGAAATGCTATTTACTTGTTCTCCTAACCCAAGAAAAAGAGGCTACCAAATGAAATTGATAGGCAGCAGGATTGAAACAAACACGAGGAAGTATTTGTTCACACAATGCACAGTCAGCTGGTGGTGTGTGTGTGGGAAGAGGTGGTTCTTTGCCAGAGAATGTGAAGGCTAAGACTATAACAGTGTTCAAAAAAAGAACTAGGTAAATTCATGCAGGGTAGGTCCATCAATGGCTGTTAGCCAGGATGGGCAGGGGTGGTGTCACTAGCCTCTGTTTATCAGGACTGGGAATGTGCAACAGTCTGTTCTGTTCATTACCTCTGGGGCACTTGGCACTGACCACTTTCCGAGGACACGATAATTAGCTGGATGTGATATACCCTGACTTTAGCAAAGCTTTTGATGTGGTCTCCCACAATATTCTTGCCCATAAGTTAAGGAAGTATGGATTGGATACATGTACTGTAAGATGGATAGAAAGCTGAGTAGATGGTTGGGCCCAACAGGTAGTGACCAATGGTTTAGTGTCTGGCTGGCAGTCAGTTTCAAGTGCAGTGCCTCAAGGATCTGTTCTAGTCCTGGTGGTGTTCAACATCTTTATTAATGACCTGGATGAGGGGATGGATTGCACCCTCAGCAAACCCGCAGATGACACCAAGCTAGGGAGGCAGGTAGATACTGTAGTGTAGGGATAGGGTCCAGAGAGACCAAGATAAATTGGAGGACTAGGCCAAAAGAAATCTGATGAGATTCAAAAAGGACAAGTACAGAGTCCTGCACTTGGGATGGGAGAATTTCAAGCATTGTTACAGGTTGGGGACCAATTGGTTAAGTAGCAGTGCTGCAGAAAAGGAACCGGGAATTACAGTGGATGAGAGGCTGGATATGAATCAACAGTGTGCCCTTGTAGCCAAGAAGGCTGATGGAATATTGGGGTGCATTTGGAGAAGATTTCCAACAGATTTAGTGAAGTATTGCGTCCAGTTCTGGGCCCACCAGTATAGGAAGGATGTAGATGCATTGGAGTGGGTCCAGCGCAGGGCAATGAAAATGATTAGGGGGCTGGAGCACATGACCTATGAGGAGAGGCTGAGGGATTTGGGCTTATTTAGTTTGCAGAAGAGAAGAGTGAGGTCAGGATTTGATATTAGCCTTCAACTTCCTGAAAGGGGTCTCTAAAGAGGAAGGAGAGAGGTTGTTCTCAGTAATAACAGATGGCAGAACAAGGAGCAATGGTCTCCAGTTACAGACCAGGAGGTGTAGGTTGGACATTAGGAAAAACTGTTCACCAGGAGGGTGGTGAAGCACTGGAATGTGTTACCTAGAGAGGTGGTGGAATCTCCATCCCTAGAGATTTTTGAACTCCAGCTTGACAAAGTTCTGTCTGGGATGAGTTAGTTAGGGTTGATCCTGCTCTGGGCAGGGAGCTGGACTAGATGGCCTCCTGAGGTCCCTTGCAGCCCTGGGATTCTATGATTCTATGGATCTTTGGTCTGACCCCGTGTGACTGTTCTTATTGTCTTTAACATATGACAGAGGGGAGATTAAGTGATTTGGAATTTTAAACCATGACATTGCAAAAGGCATGATAGAATATTTTCCAAGATCTCTTGCAGTCGCTGAATTGAAGTTTAGTAGTAGAGATGTGCAAATAGAGGATTTTTTTCTATTGGTAGTGCTGAAAATTGGAGAGAAATTGTTTCAGATCAACTTAACCCCAGTATTGTCTGAAATTTCAGATGACCAAAAGTGAAATATTTTTCATTTAGACTTTTGAAATTTTTAACACACATAAGCAAAACTGATACAAATTTATGGCATGTTTAGGCATCATTGAAGCTGGCATTTTGAGCAGAAAAGTTTTGGCTGCAGATTTTTGCTTTGCACTGCTTAATAATAATGAATGAGAGGGAAGGAAGATTAATGACAGTGAGAGAGGATTCAATGATCAAAGGTACTGTTTAGCTGGGTATTAATGTCAGTGAAATGCTCTATGTTCTGGTGGATGTTAAAGGTAAAACATGGTCAAATCACATGCAAACACACTTTCTTCTGGAGGCAGCATGTGAATGGATGGTTGGGATAGGAACGCAGGCATATGATGGTGGGTGCCTACTGTTGAGGTGAAGATGCTAAGAAGAAAAGGTGTGAACTGTGGTCTGGGGCATAAAGGGGAAAGCAATGAGAGTGACACAGATCATGCTGAGAGAGGAGGGAGTGAAATCCCAGTGTATAGCCTTAACTTGGAGGTCAGCATGCACCTACGTTCTTCCAAGGGGACTCCAGTGCAAGAGCATACCATGGTATGCATGGGCAAAGAGACAGCAGGGGCTTGATAGGAATTGCATATGGGTTGGAGCAAGGGTGGATGAGTATCCACCCTCCCCTGGGAGAAGCTTCCAGGAGCAGAATTCCTTCCCAAGTTCCCAGCATGCAGAGAGTTCACATCCCCTACATCCCACCTTCCTATGCTGTCTGGATTGGAAAGGAGGAGGAAGAACTCCCATTTGTACCATTCTCTGCATTTTTTGGAATAGAACATGCTCTCAGAGCTGCAGGGGAGGAAGAATACTAGCACAGCCCTATTGGTCAGTGGTACAATGTTGGCCTGCTCTTACACATGTAATGGAATTGTAGTGGGGCCAACAGACTCAACTGGCCCCTAAGCAAGATGGATGGAGAAAAGCTCCATGCCTGGAAGAGGCAGCAAAAAGTTGGGGAGGAGGGGTTAGCTTTCCCCTGGTAATCTCAGCACTACTGGAGCACACCACAGCTACCCTGGACAGCTCTCAGTGCTTCCTGGAGGGTGCCACTCACCCATTCATGAAACACAAGAAGCCAGGCTCACCCAATGAAGTTAAAAGGCAGCAGGTTTAAAACAAACAAAAGGAAGTACTTCTGTACACAATGTACAATCAGACTGTAGATCTCGTTTCCACGGGTTGTTGTAAAGGCCAAAAGTAGAAATGGGTTAAAAAAAGAGTTAGATAAGTTCCTGGAGAAGAGGTCCTTCAGGGGCTGTTAGGCTAGACTGTCAGGAACACAACTTCATACTGTGGGTGTTCCTAAGCCTTTGATTGCCAGAAGCTGGAACTGGATGACAGGGATGGATCATTGAAATTTCCCTGGTGTGCTCATTCCCTCTGAATTGTCTGTCACTTGCCACCATCAGTCACAGGATACTAGGGTAGACCATTGGTCTGACCCAGTATGGCCATTCTTATTATCTTAATTTTTTTGAAAAAGGCTCCACTTCTCCTCTGCCATTAAATGTGCTTTGTTGCAATGAAGACAAACCTAGCAGTTCTAGCTGCGTGAAGTTCCTTGAAAAAAGGGCAGCCTTGAAAAGCAACCATAACTGCTCCTTTGCAACACCCTACAGGCCACTGATGAAGACTGCATGGCTGATTGAAATGGGTTGTGGCTTCAGTGTTATATAAATAATTGCAACTCCCAGCTAGAAGAATGGCCCCTGTGGACTGTTGGCATCAAGTGCAATGTACAGCAGCTTCAAAATTCTACCTGGGAACTGACCCAGTATTCACAGGCCTCAGTTTCAGGGGAGGACCCAGATGTGGCTTAAAGGCACCCTCTCCACCTCCTCCCCACTTTCTGAACTGTGTTAAGTGCTCCATAGGTGCAGAGTCTGGGTGTAATTATGTAGTTTAATGACAAAAAGGTTACATTAAAATGTCTGTTGTTCAAGGTGGTTAATTCTTTCCCAAAAATCGCTTCAGAAATGTATACCAGCTGCTGTTGAACGGTCTCAGTGGAGCCCACAGATATGTGCTGCTCAACATACTGCTCTGTTCCTTGTACAGTACCTTTCTGTGTGGCCTAGATTTTTTCTCTTGTTCCTCAGCTTTTATACTGCCTTTCAATGACAGCTTTCTAGTCCATTTGTGTACTGATTGCTTGAATTGTCCTAATTTCTCTGTCAGTCTTTGAGCATTCCAGCTTCTTTCATGGTTTTGAGCCTGATGATCTCATGTTCTCAGTCTGGATTTTGGAAAACGAGATTAGATTGGTGCCTACAGTTTTTAATGCCTAGTGATACTGGATACTTAAGAACATAAGAACAGCCATACTGGGTCAGACCAAAGGTCCATCCAACCCAGTATCCTGTCTGTCGACAGTGGCCAATACCAGGTGCCCCAGAGGGAGTGGACTGAATAGGTAACGATCAATCCATCTCTCTCCAGTCATCCTTCTCCAGCTTCTTACAAACAGAGGCTAGGGACACCATTCCTTACCCATCCTGGCTAACAGACATTAATAGACCTAACCTCCATGAATTTATCTAGATCTTTTTTAAACCCTGTTATAAGTCCTAGCCTTCACAGCCTCCTCTGGCAAGGAGTTCCACAGGTTGACTGTTCTCTGTGTGAAGAAGAACCTCCTTTTATTTGTTTTAAACCTGCTGCCCATTAATTTCATTTGACATTATGGGAACAAATAAATAATTTTTCCTTGCTCACTTTCTCCACACCACTCATAATCTTATATATCTGTATCATATCCCCCCTTAGTCTCCTGTTTTCTAAGGTGAAAAGTCCTGGTCTCTCTAATCTCTCTTCATATGGGACCCGTTCTAAACCCCTTATAATTTTAGCTGCTCTTTTTTGAACCTTTTCTAATGATAATATATCTTTTTTGAGATGAGGAGACCACATCTGTATGCAGTATTTAAGATGTGGGCGTACCATGGTTTTATATAAGGGCAATAAGTTGTTCTCCATCTTATTCTATATCCCTTTTTTAATGATTCCTAACATCCTGTTTGCTTTTTGACTGCTGCTGCACACTGTGTGGATGTTCAGAGAACTATCCATGATGATTCCAAGATCTCTTTCCTGATTAGTTGTAGCTAAATTAGCCCTCATCATACTGTACATATAGTTGGGGTTATTTTTTTCCAATGTTCATTTCTTTACATTTATCCACATTAAATTTCATTTGCCATTTTATTTCCCAGTTACAACATTTTGTGAGATCTTTTTGAAGTTCTTCACAGTCTGCTTTGGTCTTAACTATCGTGAGCAGCTTAGTATCATCTGCAAACTTTGCCACCTCACAGTTTACCTCTTTCTCCAGATCATTTATGAATAACTTGAATAGTATTTGTCCTAGGACTGACCCTTGGGGCACGCCCTCTCCATTCTTAAAATTTACCATTTATTCCTACCCTTTGTTTCGGCTTTTAACAAGTTCTCAATCCATGAAAGGATCTTCCCTCTAATCCCATGACAACTTAATTTACATAAGACTCTTTGGTGAGGGATCTTGTTGAAGGCTTTCTAGAAATCCAAGTACACTATACCTATTAAATTCTCCTTATCCACATGTTTGTTGACCCCTTCAAGAACTCTAATAGATTAATAAGACATGATTTCCCCATACAGAAACTGCTGACTTTCACCCAACAAATTATGCTCTTCTATGTGTCTGAAAATTTTATTCTTGACTATGGTTTCAACTAATTTACCTGGTCAAGAATAAAATTGTCAGACACATACAAGAGCATAATTTGTTGGCTGAAAGTCAGCATGGCTTCTGTAAAGGGAAATCTTACTTATCAAGTCATAGAATCGTAGAGCTGGAAGAGACCTAAAAAAGCCATCGAGTCCAGCCCCCGCTCTAAGCAGGACCAAACCCATCAGATCAGCCCAGCCAGGGTGTAGGGTGTGAGAAGACATTGTAACGGTCGAGAGTGCAGTCCGACCCCTCTGTGAATCCTCAGGAGAATCTAAACAGACCAGTCTGTGCAAGGTAAAAAGCTGCAAAATAACTAACCCTGCCATGGCAACAACTGCATACAAGGCTTGCTTGCCAAGACTTCAAGGCTACACTGGCAGTAGGCCACAAAAGATAGTGATAAGTAATGCATAGGCAATTTTAGGCAATCTTATGTTAATGAGTTCAGCTTTATCAGCTAGTGTTAGAAGGCCTGTTAGAGAGCCTCTCCCCGAGCAAAGCTCCGACGCATCGGGTTTTCCCCCACTGGTGACTGCGGCATCTCCGGGGCTCCCGTTGTGGGTGTCATGCACTTTCAATAAACCAAATATAGCACTCGCCTTCTGGGTGCAGCCTCGTTTCTGGGGAACCTGAGTCTGGATGGCTACACAGGGGTTTGTTGAGGCGAGATTTAAACACCTCCAGGGATGGAGATTCCACTGCATCCCTGGGTAGACCATTCAAATGCTTCATCACCCTCCTAGTGAAAAAGTTTTTCCTAATGTTCAACCTGGACCTTCCCAGCTGCAACTTGAGACCATTGTTCCGTGTTCTGCCATTCGTGACCACTGTGAACAGCCTCTCTCCAGCCTCTTTGCAACCTCCCTTCGGTAAGTTGAAGGCTGTTATCAAGTCCCCCGTCAGTATTCTCTTCTGCAGACTAAACAGTCCCAATTCCCTCAACCTTTCTTCATAAGTCATATGCTCCAGCCCCCTAATTATTTTGGTCAACCTCCACTGCACCCTCTCCAGTGGCTACGTCTACACAAGCCCCAAACTTCGAAATGGCCACGCAAGTGGCCATTTCGAAGTTTACTAATGAAGCGCTGAAATGCATATTCAGCACTTCATTAGCATGTGGGCGGCCGTGGCACTTCGAAATTGACACGCCTCGCCGCCGCGCATCTCGTCCAGACGGGGCTCCTTTTCGAAAGGACCCCGCCTACTTTGAAGTCCCCTTATTCCCATCAGCTCATGCTGTACCACCCCCTGTACCATGCCAGTCCCAGCCCCTTCCCTGACCAGTGTTGGGGTTGGCCCAGCCCCCAACAGAGCCCCTTCCCCAGCCAGTGGAGGGCCTGACCCAGCCCCCTGACAAGAGCCTTCCTTGCACCATGCCAGCCTCTCCCCCATCCAGAATGGGGCCCAGTCCAGGCCCCCAATGAAATCCACCCTACACCATGTCAGCCCCTCTCCCAGCCAATGCAGTGTACAGTCCCCCCAACAGCATGCCCCCCCCACACACTGTGCCAGCCCGAACTCCTACCTCGGCCAGTGCGGGCCTTGGCTCAGCCCCCAACAGAGCTCCTCCTCCAGCCAGCGTGGGGTCCAGCCCATACACTTTGGATGTGTATTAGAACAAGTTTCTGACTAGAAATTTCTTCCAGACCAAGTTCTTCTTGTACGTGGACCTTCAGCATGGCTGCTAGTGTATTCTAAGAGCCCAGTAAGCAGTGGAATTGTTGGTAATGCTGCTGGACAATACTGACCTCCCATGGTTTGGCAAGTTCTCTCGCTGTTCTGAATTTCTCCTGAAGTATCCAGACTTTTGGGGCAATGTTGCTCTGTAGCTACCATGGGACTAGGCAATAATAACAAGAGTTCCAGCACTCTATTTCTGTCTGGCCTGGAAATGTTCCAGTTCTCATGCTGATGCTGGAAGTTGGAGCAGAACTCGCAAAGGATAGATTTTCTTGCAATATTTTTGCTATTTCCATTCCTGTTTTGAACAAGTAAGAAATACTGTCAAACAAATCACTGTTGAAATATTCACCATTATTTTGGGTGGAATTAAGAACTGCAAAAACTCACAGAAATTAAAAACAATAAAGGGAAAAAGGTAACCACGTTTTCTGAACCTCCACAAACATTCAGTCTGGGTTTGGTTTCAATTCCAGAGATTTTATCTGAACCAGTAGATGCTCCTTATCTTTGACACACTAATGGACATGTATTTCCACCTTTAACAGACAATATAGTTGGGACAGCCTTGGGATTTGAATAAGTGTCATGATCTCTCTAGAAGAGATATCAATATGATATTCTATGATTATGCTAAAAATAGCACTGATTATTACTTTTGGGAGGGCTGGGGTGTAAAGTTTGAGCAGGAACCTTAGTCTCTGCAGCAGCAGCAGCTGGTGGTGGCAGCATAATGAGCTGCAAATGGCTCTTAAAGAGCCACATGCAGTCAGAGGGAGCTGCCCAGTCAGCTAACTCTGCCCCCTGAGGTGACCCTGCCCTGGCTGCACCTGCTGCAGGGGCTCGTGGTGCCCCCCTCCCAGCCTGGGAACTCAGTATCTGGGTTTGTAGGGGTGTCAGGGGCTGCTGGGTGAGTGGGGTTTGGGGGAGAAGCTGAGTTTGTGGGGGTGTTGGGGACCGCAGGCTGAGTGGGACTTGGGGGAGAAGCTGGGTCTGTAGTGGTGTTGGGGAGCTGCTGGGTGAGTGGGGCTCAGGGGAGATGCTGGGCTTGGGGGAGCTGGGAGGCTGCTGGATGAGTTGGGCTTGGGGGGAAGCTGGGTTTGGGGGTGCCAGGGCACTGCTGGGTCAGTGGGGCTCCATGGAGAAGTGGAGTTTGGGGGGCTGGAGTGGACATAGAGGAGAGGAGCAGGCTGGGTTCAGTCTGCCCCCTGCCACTCCTTTCACTTTATCTCCGCTACCTGTCGTCCTGGCTACTCCTCCCTGCCCTGAACCATGGAGGGTGCAGCCTGCTCTGCCAGCCCTCGTGGCTCCAGCCCTGCTGCCTGGGTGCCAGTCTGTGCAGCAGGCGTGAGGGGGAAGCAGGCACCAGTGTCACCTGAGCTGCCTCCTGCTGGGTGGGGCTGATGCCCCTTCCTGTGACTCACTTTACCTCCCTGCCTCTTTATCTGTACGGCAGATCAGTTGGGATTCCTGCCTGTGAAGCAGCCACGCCAGCACAGTGGGGTTCAAATAACTGTTTGCTTACTGTGTCTCACGTGTAAGGCCTAGTCACATACACACACCACTGCTCTGGCTGGCTGTTGGAGAGAACACACGGAGCACCACTGGCGTGCAGATGTACTACTGACAGAGATGCTACCCAATTCTTACACCCCAGTGCTTCATACTTAGTCCCTGGGGTAGTGCAAGTGGTTTGCAAGAGCTGCAGAGCAAGAAAGCCCTATGTTGTCATACCTGCTCTCTGCCTCTCTGCACATGCAAGGTAGTGCAATAGCCTTGTAAACCCAGGGCTGTGAATTCAGTCCTTGAGGGGCCTTTCAAGGTTCTGGTGCAGGTTAGATTAAAAAAAACAGTGGGTCAGGGGATGGTGATACGTCCTGCTGTGAGTGCAGGGGACTGGACTTGATGACCTTTCAAGGTCCCTTCCAGTTCTATGAGAAATGTAGATCTCCTGGATAAGGTTTTGTTTGGGAGTGAGGGAGGATGTGGAAACATCTGGGTGGCTGACCTGCCAGCACATCCTCCCCTAAAAAAGGAGATACTGAGAAAAGCACAGTTGATGTTAGTCATTAAGGACTGTCTCGTATTCACATGTGTTGCAGCTCTTGAAGTATTGATTTTGTAACTGAATTTGAAAAAATGGCTGTTCTCGCTATTTGGGTGCAGACCCCTGCTCTAGGCTCTGGGGTAGGTAATGCCTCCCTCACTAGAGCCAACATGCAGATAACACTCTTACATCCCTCCCCAGAGGGCCACCTGGGAACAGAGCTCAATCCCTTCCTTGCCTGAACACCTCAAATAATTATCTGTCCCAAAACAAAAAAGCAGTAAAGTAGCACTTTAACAATAATTCGTGGGACAGACCCACTTCTTCAGACCATAGCCATACCAGAACAGACTCAATATTTAAGGCACAGAGAACCAAAAATAGTAATCAAGGTTGACAAATCAGGAAAAATTTATCAAGGTGAGCAAATCAGAGAGTAGAGGGGCTGGGGGTGGGGGGAAGGTCAAGAATTAGACTAAGCCAAGTATGCAAAAGAACCCCTATAATGACCTAGCAAATTCGCATCCCGGTTCAACCCATGTGTTAATGTGTCGAATTTGAATATAAAAGAGAGTTCAGCAGCCTCTCTTTCAAGACAATTGTGAAAATTCCTCTTCAGTAAAATGCGGACTTTTAAGTCATTAACAGAATGGCCCACTGCATTAAAATGCCGGCTAATGGGTTTGTGGATCAGGAGTGTTTTTATGTCTGTTTTGTGCCCATTAACTCTTTGTCTAAGAGAGTTTGAAGTCTGTCCAATATACAAAGCATCTGGGCATTGTTGGCACATGATGGCATATATGATGTTAGTTGAGGAACATGAGAATGTGCCCGTGATTCTGTGAATAACCTGGTTAGGTCCAGTGATGGTATCTCCAGAATAGATATAGCAATTACTCATGGCAGGGTCATTCTAATGGGCTGTATGTCCAATCTGTGGTCTCCCCTCCTGGGTAAGGCATTTCCTCTGCAACTGTAATCTGTGCCAGCCAGCTCACTTGGTGCTTAGTATACCTCCTGACCTACCCATTTCTCCTGTGCAGGCCGGATGCTCTCCTCAACTGCATCTGCCTTGGCATGTTTTGCACCTACCCTTTAACTTCCAGACAGATTACATATAGCTGGTGTCTTCAGGTCCTGGGCAGGCCTGAGTCACTCATAACCATAATAAACGTGTTTTTGTTATCATTTATTATTTATTAATTATTATTTTCCCCTTTCCTACGAAATAACTACTATGAATTCATAAACCTGAGGGGGGGGCAATTTTATATTCTTGCCTCAGGAGCAAAATTCAGCAGCTATGGCACTTTTTGCTTTCCTTTTTTCAAACAGTTTTCTCCCAGTCTCTCTTTTTTCTTGGTTTCTTGCCTCACTGTGTCTCTCTGACTGCTGCTGACTTTATGGATTTTTGAAAAGAAGAGAGGAATGGAACTCCAGTATGGGACTGAAAAGCTCATCTCAGAAAATGAGATTTTTTATTTTTATTTTTTTCTGAGATTAATTTTGAAAAAGGGAGGTGGACCAGAGAAAGAGGAATAAGGATTTGAGTGTTTGGGGTAAGGGAATTCTTCCTATGCTTTTCTGTTGAAGTAATTTGGTACTCATAAAAAACATAACAGGGTCCTTTATAATGAAGTAAAATGGACACAGTGACTCTGAGAGAAGTTTTATTTCTTTTGGGTTATTTTTACTCTTAATGTTGAAGGTTAATGCCACTGTTATTTCTTCATCTGTCTGGCTTAGCTGAACGCCCTGGGCACAGTCTGCAAGCTATGTAAGATGTGTTTTTAAAATGTCGGAGAAATATCCTTCGCGTGCCCTACAGATTAGTGAATACTTTCCCTGACGCTTTAATTAGCACTTGCAACGTGGACACCTAGCCAGGCTGTGTCCTCCCTGTGCTCTAAATGGCCATTTGGCACAATGGACTGATGCATGAGAACTCAGAGATGCAGTGGTTATCTTTTGATAGCCATAAGAATTAGGTACATTTCGAGTGATGTGTACAGTAATGGCAGAAGCACCCCAGTGGTTAGGGGACTAGCCTGGGGCTCCATTGTGGGGTCTGGTTCTGTGCATTGTCACAGACTTTCAGTGTGCACTTGGGCAAGTTGGTTTCTCTTTTTGTGACTCAGTTCCCCACTTGTAAACTGGGAATAATAGTACTGCCCTACTTCACAAGAGTGTTACTAGGATAAACTCATTTCAACTGTGATGTGTTCAGATACTATAGTAACACAAGTCATACAAATACCAAAGATATGCATGTCCACCAAGAGCTATAAGTCTGCCTCTCTGCAGCCGTTGTATGACCTATCACTAACCTTTAAGTTTCAGGCTAAAAGTCCTTAACTTCCACGTGCTAGTATTTTGTAAGTGCACATTCAGTAGGTACACATTATAAAAGAGAGGTGGGAGCCTGTTTACGTGTTTCAAAGCATAAAGTATACATGGCTTTAATAAGAAAGAACTACAGTATCTGATATAGTTAGTCCCAAATGCGCCATGTGTGCTGTTATAAAGTAAATTCAAGTCTTGTGGAACATGTGAACAGAACATAGTAACAGCACACTTCAGGAATGTCTGTGCATGTATTTCTAAAATTCACTTGCTGTCTCCAAATTTTTAATAATGCCCCTTCATGTGATGCACCCAGAGACCAACAGACTTTTTAGAACACATCAAAAATTTAACTGTAGCTGCAGAGAGAGGATATTGTCTTTTTAATTACATTTTTTTTTTAAAAAAAAAGTACTTAGACATTGAATTGAGTTAATGGAGATTGATTAGTCCTCAGTTACTCCTGGGAGCACTCCAACACTAGAACTGTAAAGTGTGCCTGAGAAGTACTACCCTGGATCATTTCTTAGAAAGTGTTTCTGGCCTGAGCTCCTCTGTGTTTGTGCACTATTTTCAGTTTCCAAAATTTGGCATCTCTTTGATTCATGATGTTGCTGCAAAATATGGCTCAATAGGAAAATAAAACTAAAACGTACTTATTTATTGCTCTTACCTGGTGTTGAGTATTTGTGTTTCCCCAGTTAGTGTTTTAGCAGATGGAGCAAACTACCTAAAACACCACTTCTACTTTTGCATTTATCAGTGTGTATACACTGGTACGTGTGTGTAATTCAGTAGCTATTTTTCCATTAGTCTTGTCAAAGAACATGAAGTGGGTATTTCAGACACTGCATAGTTCTATAGTTTCACAACTACATCACAGAAATGTTCCCATTTCCAGGTTAAACCCATTCCCATACCATCTTCATACTCTCTGATCTGTCTGTGGAGGATCCATTGTAACTTCCTCTCCGTCTCCTCCCCCAGCTGCTGAACAACCACTCAGTCATTCTTTTCGCTTTTTACTGTGACATGTGGGAAAACATGCCAAAAGTGGTGCTTCATTTCAAAAGTCTCCAGCTGGCTCAGACCCAGTAGTTCATTTGCTGACCTGTACTTATACTGTATTTACTTGGAGGCCAAACAAATGCATGCCGTATCTTACTTAGTTGTCAGTAGGTGCAAATATGGGACTTCTGACCAGTGCCAGACTCTTGTGGATTTCTCATGACCACTTGCAGTTCCAAATCCCTGTAAAGAAAAAGTTCTACATATGTTGCATTTTCTTTTTTTTTTTTTATATATATTTCTAAGTAGTCATTCTTAATTTTCTCCTACATGGGTTTTTGTTCACACACCCATTTCCTCTATTTTACTATTGATATTTTTTTATGAAAGCAAGGGGAGGCATTCAAGGTCAAGACCCTATTGTGCTAGTTGTTTTATAAATGCACAATGAGAGCAACTACCCCAAACAGCTTGCAATCTAAGTACATAAGACTGTTAAAGAATGGGAGGGTAAACAGAGGCACAAAGGAGAAAATGGCTTTACCTCCTGGAGACAGCTCCTTGCACCTAGCTCAGGGCATTACCTCAGTTCACCATAGCCTGTTTCCCCCAGTCTGCTCAAGAGGTGCCTCCAGGGCTTCCCCTTCTGGAGAGGCTGTCTGGGTCATCTCATGGCCCTTCTAGTGCCACCCCTCTGACTGGGACACTAGCTCCAGTTCCTCCTGACACCTGCCAAAATACAGGCAACATCCTCCCAGTTGCTACTGGTGTGGGGAGTCACAGGGCCCCTGTTCCACCCTCGACTCTAGGCTCCAGCCCAGGGACTTTATAGAGAGCAGCTACCTGCTAAGTTTGTTTTATAGCTGCTGATGCCCTGGGCTACTTCCCTGTGGGCCTTCAATGTGCGCACCCTTACCTCAGGACTCTATCGCCGTCTGCTAGTATGTATTGACAGTTCTCAGTCTCTAACCAGTCCTCTACTCTGAGCTCTCTGTTGTCTTGCCATTCCCTCAGGCAACTGATCAACTCTGGTCTTCCCTCCTCGATATCAGCAAAAGCACTGAGCTGAATCTAGCCTGGAGCATCTCTTGTAGACTGTCCCGGCTCCTGGTTGGCCAATTCGTTCTGCAGATTCTCTGGCCTGCCTTCAGGACCTCTCTGTACCTCACTCCTCTGGAACAGGTTGTGGCAAGGCCACAAGCCTCCATCAGGGTTTCACACTGACATTAAACCGTCAACCTCATTGGCACAACAAGCCACTGAGATCAAGGACTCAGCAAGATTTAAAAATAGTTTGAATGATTTTATCAAAAACAGCCAGTTGTTATTAGCATTAATACATTTTGGAAGGGGTATTTCAGTAAGGTAACCTCAATTAGAATGGGTGAAATAGTTAATTGCATACCACTGAGTAAAGCTTCTCTTCATAGAGAATTTGTGGGCTGATTTTCATGTACTGTATACTGAAGACTCTTTACACTGCCAGTCAAGACCCCTTAATGTAAAATCAGACTCAGGCTCTGTGGGCCTATGGATGGGAGGGAGACGGTGGTTAACTTTATTTGTGGAAAGGTGGTGTAGGATCCTTATGCAGTAGACCGACCCTTTGTGATTGGTTGTGCCATCTTCCATAGCCAACTATAAGATTCTTTATCTAGTAGCAACATAACTCAGGAAATTATACCCTCCCCTCCCCCTAAATACAACTAAATCTGGATCTTGGTATTTAAATCAATATTGTGCCAAGAACACACACAGTTTTGGATGAGAAGGGCCTTCTAGAATGGTGCTTCATCTTAAATAGCTTATTAGCCAAAATACTTGCCATGATATAAAAAAATGAATTTGCACTTATTTCTGAATGTATCTGTTTACACATGCAACATCTCTCTTCATTGCTCTTATTCGGCAAACTCTGTGCTGTTGACTTAATCAAGCCTTTAAGATACTTAAAGTTAGCCATACCTGTAAGTACCTTGTTGAATCAGGGCCTTTGTGCACAATTCAGATATGTGTGCACTAAATTGTTTATATCCATATACGTAGCTGGGCTGCACATTCAGGATTTGTATATACAAATAACGGTGTTCTCAAAAGTGTGGTATGCAGGTGAAGAAGCCCTTCCAAAATGTGGTCTGGATTATTTGCTATAGGTTGCACCTCTCTCGCCTGGCACCTCTGGGACCTGACTGGCGCTGAAAGAGAATATTGACCGTGGCAGGTCAATATTGTCTGGCACATTACCAACACTTCCACTGCCTACTGGGCTCTTAGAAGACGTTTGGGGTAAATTACAGCTAAATAACAGCACAGAATACTGAGAGCCAGAACTGGTGGCTGGAAACAAACTTTATGGGATGGCAGAAAACTTGGCCACACCCAGGATAAATTGTCATCTGCCTAACTAAAATCATGCCAAGTTATGGATGTTGCTGGATGAGAGAGTTCCAGATTAGAGAGGTTCAACCTATACTGATAGCAGTACATTATTACATTTGCATTACATTTGGGCAGCATGCTTAAGAAAGATGTGAAAACTTTGGAGAAAGTTTCAAGGAAGGCAACAAAAATGTTAAGGATTTCATAAAAATATGACCAGTGAGAAAAGGTTGGATGAATTGGGTATGTTTAATTTTGAGAAGAGAATAGTGGTGGTGGCGGCATAAGACTTCAAAGGTATAATAGAGATGATTGTGATCATTTGTTCCCCATGTACTCCTGAGGGAGGTTTAGGTTGGGTTTTAGGAAAAGCTTTTAAATCATAAGGATCCTGAAGGACTGGAGCAGGTTAATTAGGGATGTTGTGGGCTGCCCCATCATTAGAGGTGCTTAAGAAGAGGATTGACAAACACCTCCAGGTGTGGTGTAGTGTACCTAATCCAGCTTTATTTCTATTCCTCTTAGGTTATTCAGATATGTTCTTGTTTCTCAAGTGTGTTGATCCTTTGATCTTTTATACAACAACTTTGTCATGTTTGGTGATCTCATTTTGGATATATGCCTCACGATTCATTGTTTAGGATGTAGTTATGGTTCTGAGGCATTCTAATTGTTTTGTCTCGCTTTTAAAAAACCTGCTAAGTATGCAAAACATATGTACAAAAGTAGCAAAAGAAGGAAAATGAAATACATAGCTGGAGCTGCAGCCATGCCACCTGGTGAACTGGAGCTGGTGGTGCAGCAACTGTGTTGCCCAGGCACTGGGGGAGCTGAATCTGTGGGGGAGGGGCCATGAAGGGAGAGGTTGGGGTCAAGCTGTTCCTGCTCATGGCGCTGCCCAGGAGTTAGGCTCACCCATCCTGTCTGTCCTGGCTCCGCATCCTGGCTGGAGTTTGGGGGCTGCACTGAAGGGTCTAATGGGCTGAATGTGGCTTCTCTTCTGCCCCATTCCTTAGTTGGGTGTGGGCTCCTCTGATGCTTGCTGGTGCTCCTCAGAGTACCCAAGTGGTTGCAGACTGCTTTGCCTCTGAGAGCTGTCTAAACTGTATTTCAGCATTAGTCAGCAAGGTCTTGGGGCGAGCATGATGGCATTGACGTTAGGCAGGCAAGGCCTAGAGATGAGCATTCCCTGCCATAGCGGGATCAAAAGAGCTGGAGATTGGACAGTAAAGGATTGTGTTCTTAAAGAACTTTGAATAACATATCCACAAACAGCCTGGTACATGATAGTCAAACATGTTTTTCACTGTTCTGTCATTTTTCAAACATTACCTGATTTGTACTGTGAACAATTCTCTACCATTTCAGTACAACAAAATGCCTTAGAAAAATTGCCCATCACCAAAACACCATTATACATATTTTATGGCTTAACTACAGTTTCTCATGAACAGTTAAGACACATTGCCTGCCTTTGTTCCAGTAGTTTTGTAGTGTTGTAGCCATGTTGGTTCCAGGATAGTAGAAAGATAAGGTGTGTGAAATAATATCTTTTACGGGTTCATTTTCTGTTGTGAAAGAGACAAGCTTTTGACATATAAGCTTTTGAAGACGAACTCTGCATAGCATAGAAGCATTCCTCATTTACCAACAGAAGCTGGCCCAATAAAAGATATTACTTCATCCATCTTCTCTTTATTCCAGTAAGGTTTTTACAATACTCTTTGACACTATGGTCATTTGCTATAATAAATTCTAAGCTCATCTCTTGCTCTCTTCCTTAAACACAGGATAAGTGATTCTTCCTTACCATATTCTAGTTCACTTGTTTTTCTTCAGCATAGTGTTTTCATTTTTAAAGCAATTTTCTTTTTAGAGTAAAAATGGTAAATCTCCATGAAGATCAGAACTGCTATATTTCAGATTTTATTCTAAAGGATAATATCTGCTGTGAAAGAGACTTTTACACTCTGTAAGATAAAATCATGGACATTCACTTCACAGTCCATTTGTGTGCCAGATATTACTTAACATTCTATTTGCTAAATGACTCCTGAACCATTAAGTATGGAAGTGGTGACATTGTTATAGTGGCTAATAGTGTCATGTTACTGTAGAAGAGCACCTGAATTTGATACCAAGTGTACTAATTTTCACCTCTGTCAATGGCGCTATATTGTCCTTGGAGTAGAGGTTAAATTAAATATTCCTTCTTTCTAATGTGCTTTTTTCCCCTAAGAATTATTACTGCTTTCTAGAAATTTGAAATAGCACTAGTCATGGATATTAGGAAAAAGCACATCAGGAAGATGGTGAAGCACTGGAATGCGTTACCGAGAGAGGTGGAGGAATCTCCATCCCTAGAGGTTTTTAAGTTCTGGTTGGACAAAGTCCTGTCTGGGATGATTTAGTTAGGTTTGATCCTGCTTTAAGCAGGGGGCTGCTCTTGATGATCTTCTGAGGTCTCTTCTGTTCCTAGGATTCTGTGATTCTATGATTCTATTAAACTGGGACTCTTCAGCTTTAGAAAAGATACAACTAGAAGGAAGATATTGTAGCCTGCTATAAAATCATGAAGGGTGTGGTGAAGTGAATAAAGAAGTGTTATTTACCTTTTCACATAACACAAGGACCTCCTGACAAAACAAATAGGCAGCAGATTTAAAATTAACATAAAGAAATATGTCTTTGGATAGTGCACAGTCAACCTATGGGACTCATTTCCAAGGGATACTGTAAAGGCCAAAAGTATAACTGAGTTTAAAAAAAGATTAAACAAGATCATGAGGGGTAGATTCATCAGTGGCCATCAGCCAAGATGGTCAGTGATACACCCCATGCCTCACGTGTCCTTCAGCCTCTAAGTGTAACAAGATGGGACTGGCTAACAGGGGATGGATCGCATGAGAAACTTGCTGATCTCTTCATTCCTTCTGAAGGATCTGGCATGAGCCACTGTCAGAAGATAGTACACTGGGTTTGAAGGACTTTTGTTCCGACTCAGCGTGGCCATTTGTATGTTCTTTTGTTTTTCTGGTTCAGAAGCAATTTTTCACCACAGCCAGTGTATGAGTCAGGGTCAGTCAAAGCAATGATGAGCGCGTAAAAGCAGGTCTGTCAATAAACCCGCGTTAACGCCTGTGATTAGTGCAAGGCACATTTAATACATTAAAAATGAATCTGTTAATTGCAGAAGAATTAATTGTCAGCCCTACTTTGAAGTGTGTCGGATGGTGAGGCGTGGAGCCCCAGCTGGCTCCCAGCCCCAGGCTGCTGGGGTTCTCCACCCAGGTGTCTGGAGCTGGAGCTGCCAGCAGTGCATTTCCCAGCCCCAGGCTGCCATTCCCTCATCACCAGCCAGGTCCCGAGGGCTGGAGCTGCCAGTGAGGCTCCACAACCCTGTGGGCTCCTAGTCCCAGGCCTGCTGAGTTTCCCAAGCCCCATCTGGGTCCCCAGGGCTGGAAGTGCAGGTGGGGATCCCTGCCGCAGGGCTGCCCTGGCCAGGGTCCCGCAGCTGTGATGTTTACCCTGGCTGTGTCCTCCAGCTGGGGCTGCTGGCGGAGCTCTGCACTTCAGCCGGTTCCCAGCTACTGGGTTACTTCCAGCCAGGGTCCTGCAGCTGTGGGGATCCCAGCCTGAGGGGAATCCCAGCAGCACAGCAGCTGTGAGCTGCTGGAGCATAGAGCCTTGCCATCAGCTCCACAGCTGTGTAGCCCTGGCTGGGGAACAGTCCCACAGCTGGAAGCCAGCTGGGGCACAGAGACCTGCACCTGTGGGAACCCTGGCTGGGGGCAGCCCTGTGGCCAAGAACTGGGTGGGGCATGGAGCCCTGCTGACAGCCACAGGATCTCAGTCAGGGGCAGCCCCAGGGCTGAGCACTGGCTAGGGCATGGAGCCCCACCTGCAGCCACAGGAACCCTGGGTGAGGGCAGCTGTGGGGACCCTGGGTGGGAGCAGCCCTGTGGCAAGAAGCTAGCTGGGGAGCCACACTGGCAGCCCCAGAGCAGCAGGCAACCTAGTTTGGGGATGGGGGAACCCCTACAGCCCTACAATTAATTGTGCAATTAATGGTGATTTTTTTTTAATCACATGATTAATTATGATTAATTTTTTTAATCACTTGACAACCCTGCTTAAAAGATAACTGCTCCTCCAGAGTGCATGAAGTAGAATCAATAACTTAACTTACCTGAAAGTATAAAGGAAAGTAAACAAACTAAAGTGTGGGAATACTTGGACAAAAAGAGGAGAAAGTGGAAGAAGAATTGAAGGGTTAGAGGGATAGTGGCAGAAAATTGCCCAAAGAAGAATGTAGCAATGTGTAAGGTAAATTAGGGGGAAAAGTATGTGGCAGCTTCAGGCCAGAAGGCTCCAGCAGAGTGAGAAAAAGACCTGCTAAGCAGAAGCAGAGGGCAGCAGGGCAATTTCAAGCAGCTGGGAGGGAGCTGGCTCAGGCAGGATGAGGCTCACTGACTCCACTGCTGGCTTGATGGAGGCCTATAAAACTCTCCACAGTTGGTAGGCAGGGAAGAGAGTGGGTAGAGAGGAGAAGAGATGTAGGAGAGCTAGAAAGCAAATTGAGCTGAAGAGCAGATGCCTGAGAGGGAGTCAGACCAGCTCCTGCTCAGAAACAGCAGGGAGGGAGTCCCAGGAGGAGTGGCTGGGCTCCTTACCCCAGTGACACTTTGCAAAACCCCAGCCCCTGGGGCAAAGGGGCGAGAGACTGATTGAGCAGTGGCCTGAATAAGAGGGGCCCTTGTCACACCTATCTTGCAACTTAATACACTCTAGCAGTTTTCCAGCTCCTCACTGCAAACTTAGTGCACAAACGACTCCTGATTACACTTGCTTCCACAGACTTTCCTGATGTGTAACCTGTGTCGCTGTTTGAATTGTTGTATCTCATCATAGCCTCAGTTGAGAGCCATTTTTTAAAGAAAAACTGTAAAGGCTTTAGATGGAATTTCTGATTCCAAGGTTTCCCAGCCACGTGAAAAAGCTCAATTACTGGCATATCCTCTTCTGCACCAGTTGGAACTAATGAGTACAATATGGAATGCACACATAAGTACGGTGCACTTTCAGTTGTTTGACGCTTTTTCTAAACATGCTATTTTATAAAAGGGACTGAAATATGCAAAAGAAAATAAGGAACACTTTGAACGCTTTCTAGTTGCTGTCTAAATGCATTTTAAGATTTCTTGGATGAGCAAGTGGTGTGTTCTTTCAGGAGACAGACAGGTGTGTTGATGGGAGGACGTCTGCGTAATGGTTTTACGTGAATGGATATAGGAGTGGAATTAGGAGTATGCTACTGGAATTCATTAATGATTTAGGATGGATGGTTTCAGTTTCATCTTCCTCTATTCACAAGACAAAAATCCAATCGATACTTCTCTTTCAAGGTCACTATTGATGTCTGTTCCTTGTTCTTCTGATCATCCCTCCCTAGATTTCTACAACAAAATCTACAACTATTTTAGAAGATTTCTGGGGCTTTGAAATAGTAATTGATATTTTTTATTGTGATCAGGTTTCTACACTACAAGATAAAATCAATTATATTAAAATCAATTTCTTAACACTGTGTTTTATCCATTCAATTTTGAGCATCTTCACCTTCCCACATGCTCCCCACAAAATTGAAACTCGAGTGAATCATCAGTAATGGCCCAGGGTGGCTAAAAGACAGTACACTTTTGACAGCCATGAAAATCATGACTGCCCCCAGAGGCCCTTTCAGGAACTTTTATCTGGATTTAGGCCTCCTACCAAAGAAGACCTTTATTTTTAGGTAGACATGGTTGCTACACCGAAGCTCGAGTGATTTGTCAGGCTTTAAAACCTCAGACTACAGCCAGGTTTGCACCTGGAAAAGAAGACCCTAAGGACAAGAATATTACCTGCTGCAAGCCTTACTTCAACAACTGTGGTAATTGTATAGCTAATACATTGTCTTCATTGAAACATGTATGGCTCAGGGCGGCTAAAAGAACCTTGGCTACAGCCAGCCCCCGAAAATCATTACCATCAAGGGAGATATCCCCCAGTTGGCTACAAGACACCTGGCTAAAGTGAGCCCCTGAAAATCATGACCACCGAGAGAGATGTCCCTTAGGTGGCTACCAGGCCCCCCAGCTACAGCCAGCCCTTGAAAATTATGACTGCTGAGGGAGACGTCCCTCTGGTGGCTAAATGATTCCCAGCTACAGCCAGCCCCTGAAAATTGTGACCCTCACTGCTCACAATCTGCCTGGCGCCTTGCGCAGCATGTCCTTTTATTGGTTCAAGGTAAAGCCACATGATGCAGCTGGGTGTGGGAATATCCCAGACTGCGTGGCGCCTCCGGAAGGAGGCAAAGGAGGGGTTTTGGGGGGTCAGAACAACATGTAGACATCTAAAAAGAACTTTCTTGTACTACCAGACAAGCACAACCCCCACTCACAGCCTAGCTGACACATGGTACAGTGGGGCCAGCGGCTGGCGCCAGGCAGCACAGAAAAAAAGGCAGATGGTAAGGTTATACACAGAAGCACAGACCCCACAGCTGCACTCCTAGCAAAGAAAAAGGAAGAAGATTTTTCAGCCTCCCACAACTCTACAGCCACGGGCTTGCAGGTGCTGAATTGTAACAATCTTCCTGTTGCCTAATTCCTCTGCAGTTGAGAGAAGTGAAGATGTAAGAGGCCAGAGTGGAGAACTGTGGTGCATTGTGGGGCACATATGGGACATCTCTGGAGGCTAATGGTTTTGATTTAAAGACATGTCGCATCCTCACTACCCTTCTTTCAGAATTTTAAATTCAAATTGAACTCTACACCCATCAGGTTACTACGATTTTAGGATTTCAATATCATGTTGATTTTAGTGGTTCATAAATTAAGCCAATGGAATTTACGGTGAGGACAGGCACTTGGAAAAATCAGGCTAACTGACTTAAAATCGATTTTATCTCATAGTGTAGATGCAGCCTTGGAGTTGAGGCTATACTATGTGTGAAAAAAGCAGTCCAGTTGTGAAATTCTGGTAGTAAGCCAATCCTTAGAAATCTGAATGCTTATGTGAGCTTTTCATTTTCTATGGTTTGTAAAATGGAGTTGGAAATTGTGAGTGAGAATGGGCCGTTTTCAGAGATTTCCACTACTTTCTAATTCCATATTGAGAACGGTATTTGGTACTGATTTCTGACATTTCTGCTCCAGAGCTGCAAGGGTGAGATTTGTGGGAGGAAGAACCCTGCAACAACCACTGATAAGGAGTTATCTGAAATTTATTAAACTATTGGGAAATTGATTCAATATGAGCCAAAGTGAGAAGTTTGCAACTTAATCAGCAGTCACACTTCTTGTACAGGTTGAACCTCTCTAGTCTGGCACTCTCAAGACCTCACTGGTGCTGAATGAGAGAATTTGCCAGACCACGGGAGGTCACTGTTGTCCAGCAGCTTTACCAACAGTTCTACCGCTTACTGAGTTCTTAAAAAACATGTAGGGGGTGTAAGACAGCTAAATAACAGCACAGAACACTGAGACCCAAGACTGGTGGCTGTAAACAAACTTTAAGGGACCCCAGGAAACTTGACTAGACCCAGGATAAGTGGTCATCTGGCTAACTAACATCATGCTGGATTACAGATGTTGCCAGATGAGAGTGCCAGACTAGAGTGGTTCAACCTGTAGTTGTGTTTAATTCCAGGCAAAGAAACAGTGATCCAAAAGAGATGAAAACCTCTCATTGTCTCCTATAGCTTTCTTTTTCTGACACATGCAATAAATGACACAAGAGTATTTTAATTATGCTTCTGTTTGGAATGTCAGAATGTATTCATAGCCATGGTATTTCCTATCTAAATTCTGCAATGAAATATAAAAGTGGTATTTTGACTAAAAACAAGTAAGCATTCTCATTCTCACAGGAATCAAGGTCACTTAAGATGGATCCACTTTTTAAAATCTCAGTGTTATGGTTAAGAAATTAGTTCTAAAATTTAACTCAAGCTAATACACACACACACACACACACACTTTCTTTGAAGGCAGAAATGGAACATTTGGAAGACAGCTGAGCAAATATCACAAAACTGCAGAAATGATTGACTGGGTCAAAGCTTCTGCTGGTATAAATGGTTGCTGCTCAGTTGACTTCCATGACATTTCATGTGTTTATACAAGCAAAGAATTTGGTACAATATATTGTGGACTGGACAAGGGAGGGAGAAGAAAATAAAGGAATAATTTTTAACTCCAGCTTCCTTGGAGAAGGCAGAATGTTACACAAAGACCAAAGAAAATCCAGCCTATCTAAGGGTCTTCAGTTTTGACATAATTCTGAGTTATCATCATAATTTCCAAAGTGAGCTGCTGGAATTGAGCTATTTGTAAGATGTTATGAGCACAATTAATCATGACTGTTAAACAAGACAGTTCCAAATTTGTAGTGGGTTGTAACCTTTAATCAGTCAAAGACCGTACACAGTTGGTTTTATTCATTCCACTTATGTTACATTTAATATGGTTCAAACAAGTATTATACACACAGTTTTGATTTTATGCTGTTCATAAAATGTTGGTAATAAGAAACATATTTTTCTCTGTGGAATCAGAACCTTAATACTAATATAATTTCTAAGGGAAAACTGGCTTGATTCTCTTAGTTGTACGGATGAGTATTGTATGCATAGCTATACAAAGTCTGCAATAATATGAGCAGGATATGGTGCTGCATAGCCATATGTTTCTTATTTATGCTGAAGAGTAATATTTTCTGATGATGATCCCTAAGTGGTGCCCAAAAAGTGTGCCTGTGTCAGCTGGGCATGGCAACACTACACTTGCATGCAGGTCTCAGATAGCTATGTTCAGTATTAGCCTGTGGTAATGCAGTTTCACAGTTTGCAGTAAGCAGCCATGTGTATTCCTTTGCAAGTATAGCTTGGCATTGGGGTCTGAAAATTATGGACTTACAGGTATGATCTGGCAGGTCTTCTATGTACTATCACTGTTTGTCACCATTAGTTAAGCTGAGGGTAGATCTACACTCGGGGAAAAACGTTGACCTAAGATACACAATTCCAGCTATGAGAATAGTGTAACTGGAGTTGATGTACCTTAAGTCAACTTTCCCAGCCTCCCCACAGTGGAAGGCATAAGAACATAAGAACATAAGAATGGCCATACTGGGTCAGACCAAAGGTCCATCCAGCCCAGCATCCCATCTGCCGATGGTGGCCAATGCCAGGTGCCCCAGAGAAGGAGAACAGAAGACAATGATCAAGTGATTTATCTCCTGCCATCCATCTCCTGCCCTTGTTCTGAAGGCTAGGGCACCATACTTTATCCCTGGCTAATAGCCATTTATGGACCTAACCTGCAAAAATTTATCAAGCTCTTTTTTAAACCCTAATAGAGTCCTGGCCTTCACAGCCTCCTCCGGCAAGGAGTTCCACAGGTTGACTGTGCGCTGTGTGAAGAAAAATTTCCTTTTATTAGTTTTGAACCTACTACCCATCAATTTCATTTGGTGTCCCCTAGTTCTTGTATTATGGGAAAAGGTAAATAAGTTTTCTATATTCACTTTCTCCACACCATTCGTGATTTTATATACCTCTATCATATCGCCCCTCAATCGCCTCTTTTCCAGACTGAAAAGTCCCAGTCTCTCTAGCCTCTCCCCATATGGGACCCGTTCCAAGCCCCTAATCATCTTAGTCGCCCTTTTCTGAACCTTTTCTAATGCCAATATATCTTTTTTGAGGTGAGGAGACCACATCTGCACGCAGTACTCAAGATGTGGGCGTACCATAGTTTTATATAGGGGAAGTATGATATCTTTTGTCTTATTATCGATCCCTTTTTTAATAATTCCTAACATCCTATTTGCCTTACTAACTGCCGCTGCACACTGCGTGGATGTCTTCAGAGAACTATCCACTATAACTCCAAGATCCCTTTCCTGATCTGTCGTAGCTAAATTTGACCCCATCATGTAGTACGTGTAATTTGGGTTATTTTTTCCAACATGCATTACCTTACACTTACCCACATTGAATTTCATTTGCCATTTTGCTGCCCAATCACTCAGTTTGCTGAGATCTTTTTGTAGTTCTTCACAATCCCTTTTGGTTTTGACTGTCCTGAACAACTTGGTGTCATCTGCAAACTTTGCCACCTCACTGCTTACCTCATTTTCTAGATCATTGATGAACAAGTTGAACAGGATCGGTCCCAGGACTGACCCCTGGGGAACACCACTAGTTACCCTCCTCCATTGTGAAAATTTACCATTTATTCCCACCCTTTGTTTTCTGTCTTTTAACCAATTCCCGTTCCATGAAAGGATCTTTCCTCCTATCCCATGACCACCTAATTTACATAAAAGCCTTTGGTGTGGGACCGTGTCAAAGGCTTTCTGGAAATCTAGGTATGTTATGTCCACTGGGTGCCCCTTGTCCGCATGTTTATTAACCCCTTCAAAGAATTCTAATAGATTAGTTAGACACGACTTCCCTCTGCAGAAACCATGCTGACTTTTGCCCAACAATTTGTGCTCTTCTACGTGCCTTGCAATTTTATTCTTTACTATTGTTTCTACTAATTTGCCTGGTACTGATGTTAAACTTATCGGTCTATAATTGCCAGGGTCTCCTCTAGAGCCTTTTTTAAATATTGGCGTTATATTGGCCGTCTTCCAGTCATTTGGTACCAAAGTGGATTTAAAGGATAGGTTACAAACCACTGTTAATAACTCCGCAATTTCACATTTGAGTTCTTTCAGAACCCTTGGGTGAATGCCGTCTGGTCCTGGAGACTTGTTACTATTCAGCTTATCAATTAACTCCAAAACCTCCTCTAATGTCACTTCAATCTGAGTGAGTTCCTCAGATTTGTCACCTAAAAAGGCTGGCTCAGATTTAGGAACCTCTGTAACATCCTCAGCCGTGAAGACTGAAGCAAAGAAATCATTTAATCGCTCCGCAGTGGCACTGTCTTCCTTGATTGCTCCTTTTATATCTTTATCGTCCAAGGGCCCCACTGCTTTTTTAGCGGGCTTCCTGCTTCTAATGTATTTAAAAAACATTTTACTATCGTTTTTTGAATTTTTGGCTAGCTGTTCCTCAAAATCTTTTTTGGCTTTTCTTACTACATTATGACACTTAATTTGGGAGTGTTTATGTTCCTTTCTATTTTCCTCACTAGGATTTGACTTCCACTTTTTAAAAGCTGCCCTTTTCTCTCTCACTGCCTTTTTAACATGGCTGTTTAGCCATGGTGGTTCTTTGTTAGGTCTCTTACTGTGTTTTTTTATTTGGGGTATACATTTAAGTTGGGCCTCTACTATGGTGTCTTTAAACAGTTTCCATGCAGCTTCCAGGGATTTTAGTTTAATTACTCTACCTTTTAGTTTCTGTTTAACTAGCTTCCTCATTTTAGTGTAATTCCCCTTTTTGAAATTAAATGCCAGAGTGTTGAATCCCGTCCTGAGGTGACATGCACCCAATCAATATGGGGATAATTGAAATCTCCTATTATTACTGTGTTTTTTATTTTGATAGCCTCTCTAATCTCCCTTAACATTTCAGCATCACTATCACTGTCCTGGTTAGGTGGTCGGTAATATATTCCTAATGCCATATTCATATTAGAGGAATGAATTGTTATCCATAATGATTCTATGGAACATTTTGATTCCTTTAGGATTTTTGCTTCATTTGATTCTATATTATCCTTCACATATAGTACCACTCCGCCACCCGCACGACCTGTTCTGTCTTTCCGATATAATTTATATCCCGGTATGATAGTGTCCCACTGATTGTCCTCATTCCACCATGTTTCTGAGATGCCTATTACGTCAACTTCCTCCTTTGATATGAGGTACTCCAGTTCACCCATCTTATTAGACAGACTCCTAGCATTAGTGTAAAAGGACGTTAAAAAACTACCACTATTTATATGTCCGCCTTTCACAGACGCGTTGGATTTTTTTATATGCGATTGTTTCACATCTGATCTTGCCCATATATTATTTCCCACGTTCCCTATCTGACTAACTTCTAGGGAATCCCTGTCTATGGAGCCTCGTGTAAGAGAAGTCTCCGTCCGATCCAGGTGCACCCCCACACCAATCGGCTTTCCCCCACCTCTTAGTTTAAAAACTGCTCTACGACCTTTTTAATGTTTAATGCCAGCAGTCTGGATCCACCTTGATTTAGGTGGAGCCCATCATTCCTGTATAGGCTCCCCCTACCCCAGAAGTGTCCCCAGTTCCTAATAAATCTAAACCCCTCTTCCCTACACCATCGTCTCATCCACGCATTGAGACTCTGAAGTTCTGCCTGTCTATCTGGCCCTGCGCGTGGAACTGGAAGCATTTCAGAGAATGCCACCATAGATGTTCTGGATTTCAGTCTCTTTCCTAGTAACCTAAATTTGGCCTCCAGAACATCTCTTCTACCCTTCCCTATGTCATTGGTACCAACATGTACCACGACGACCGGCTCCTCCCCAGCACTGCCCATAAGTCTGTCTAGATGCCTCGAGAGATCCGCAACCTTCGCACCAGGCAGGCAAGTCACCATACAGTTCTCCCGGTCATCACAAATCCAACTATCTATATTTCTAATGATCGAATCCTCCACTACTAAAACCTGCTTCTTCCTAACAGCTGGCGCTCCCTCCCCCGGAGAAGTATCCTCGGCACGAGAGAAAAACTCTCCCATTGACTCCTCTTACTCCTTGAAAGTGAGGGGATTACTGGGGTCAATGGGGATGCCCTGAATGTTCAATTTAGTGTGTCCCTACTTGGCTGCATTAAGTTGAACCTTGAAAGATCAATCTCTGGAGTATCACTCTGCAGTAGTATAGCTGTGCTGTGAGTTGCCATTGTGCAGGCTCGAAAGAGGTTGGATAGCAGTAATGTTGGGCTACCTTTGTGTTTTCTTGATTGTGAGGGCAGCTGTTTGGTTCCTGACCTATTAGAGCGGCTGTAGAGCTGGTTAATGGCCCATCTGGGGCAATTCTGCTGGCCAGGATTGTAGGGGTGCAAGGTGCTGCAGAGCTGCTCCCTCCATGCCTCTGGAACCTCTTCTACACTGGGAGGGACAGGAAAAACTGCAGAGCAAGGTATACTGGCTGTAGGCTACCTGGGGACTTTCCTGTTCTGAGGAGCAGCATAAAAATGGGACAGGCCAGTGCTGAGGATCTAGTGCATTGACTTCAGTGGGAATCACTGAAGCATTCTGAACAAAATTCATAACTGAAGGTGACTCAGATGCCCTGGGCCAAAATCGTCCTTGAGGTATATCTATACTGGAGTAGGAAGCACAATTTTATGTTTTCTAGTCCTTGCTCAATCCCTGCTATTGTTGGTAATGGTAGTCCATCAATCCGATGATGATAAATCTGTGCAGATCATCTATTATTGGTCTCATGGTGCCTGGCTCGCTTTGGATATTCACACGTTGATCTCATTATCCAGTGATCCATCACTGGATATGACACTACCCAGGTATTTAAAGTTCTCCACTACTTTAAGCTGAGTGCTGTCAATGGAGATACTCGGGACAGGAGCATTTGATCCAGGTGCAGGTTGATGGAGAACTTTTGTCTTTCCGAGGCTGATAGTTAGTTAGTCCGAAAAGTTGCGAGGCCTCAGCAAACTTGTTGACCATGTGCTGAAGATCGTTTTCAGTGTGAGCCATAAGGGCACAGTCATTGGGAAAGAGTGCCTCAGGAAGGAGTTTCTGCACTGTCTTAGTCTTTGCATTCAGGCGACTGAAGTCAAAGAGTGAACCATCACGCCGGTATTTCAAGTATATACCTCAGTCCAAATCTTTCATTGCATGGTTAAGGACACATGCAGAGAACAGGTTAAATAAGACAGGAGCGAGAACACATCCTTGTTTCACGCCATTGGTGATGTTGAAGGGGGCTGATGTGGCTCCATCAGACAGTACGTCCCCTGTCATGTTGTCACGGAAAAGGCGTATAATCTGGACAAATTTTCTTGGGCAGCCAAGTCGTATTAGAATGGTCCAAAAGGCTTCCCTGTTGATGGTATCAAACACCTTTGTCAGATCTATGAAGACAGCATACAGGTGAATGTTCTGTTCAATGCACTTCTCTTGTGCTTGTCTGACAACAAACACCATATCGGCTGTGCTCCAGCCAGGTTGAAAACCACATTGACTTTCAGGTAGATTTGCCTTGGAAATACTGGCTATTAGGCGGTTCAAGATGATGCAGGTGATGATCTTCCCTCAAATGGAGAGGAGGCATATGCCTCTGTAGTTTCCACATTCTGCTTTGCTGCCTTTATTCTTGAAAAGGGAGACAATAATAGCATTGTGGAGGTCCTGTAGTATGTTTTCATCCTCCCAGATGCTGATGATCACGCTATGGAACGCTGCTAGAGCTGCTGGACTTGCAGCTTTATATATCTTTGCTGGTATCCCATCTTTTCCAGGAGCTTTTCCTGAACTCATCTGGCTAACAGCTTTCTTAATCTCATCTATAATGGGAGGAAAGTCAAGATCTGTCAGGACGGGTTGTTGTGGAATTTCATTGAGGACGTTATTATTCACGGTCGATCGTCTGTTAAGGAGGTTGCTAAAGTGTTCTCACCATCTTCCGTTGATGCCTTCTTTGTCTTTGACCAGCGTTGTGTTGTCTGATGAGAGCAATGGGGTAGTCCTTTGTTTAGAAGGTCCATAGACAGTCTTAATAACACTAAAAAACATCTTTGAGTTGTGGGTCTCAGCATAGTGCTCAATTCCTTTGGCTTTGCTCTCCCACCAGCTGTCTTGTAACTGACGGAGGTCTTTCTGTGTTTTGCTCTGAAGGAGCTTGAAATGGTCCCGTTTGGAGGCTGAGGAGGGGTCATTCTGCCATTCACTAAAGGCTTTTCTCTTTACTGCCAGTGCTGAACATATTTCTTCTTGGTTCTCATCGAAGCAATTCTGATGTATTCTTTTCTTTGGTCCAAGCAATGTTATTGCTGTGTGAGTCACTATCTGCTTGAACTGATCCCATTTTTCGGTTACAGTACTGATCAGTTGACCATGGGATGTTAATTTGTCATTGAGACTCTTCTGAAAATTGTTGAAACATTGGGCATCCTTCAGTTTGGCTATGTTACAAGCAGGTTGCACATGCTTCAGGCATTTGTGCCGAGAGGGAGCGATGTAAAGTTGAAGAGACATCCTGACTAATCTGTGATCTGTCCAGAATTCTGCCCCTCGCATTACTCTGGTGATCAGTACATCTTGGATGTCTCGCCTTCTGACAATGGCATAATCTATCAGATGCCACTGTTTAGACCTAGGGTGCATCCACATCATTTTGTATTTATCCACTTGTTAGAACAGAGTGTTGGTAATAGTCAGGTCGTTTTCAGAACAAAGGCTCAAAAGGAGTAGTCCATTGTTGTTCATTTTGCCTACACTATGTGGCCCGGTTACTCCTTTCCAGTTCTCATTGTCAGTCCTGACTCGGGCATTGAAATCTCCAAGTAGGAGTAGTTTGTCTGTTGCAGGTGTGGCCTTGATCAGTCTGTCGAGATCTTCGTAGAATTGTTCCTTTGAGTTGTCAGGGCATGTTAGAGTGGGTGCCTATGCACTGATGATGGTAGCATGACGTTTGGCATTTAGTGGGAAGCGCAGTTTCAGCAATCTTTCATTGATACCCACTGGAAGGTCTGGGAGTTGACACATCAGTGAGGTTTTTACTGCCAGACCGACTCCATGTATTCTATCCTCTGTCTCAGTCTTACCCTTCCAGAAGAAGGTATAACCACTTCCTGGTTCACTCAAGAAACCTTCCCCAGCCAATCTTGTTTCACTTAATGCTGCTATATCGATATTATAGCGGGCTAGTTCACGAGCAATGAGAGCTGTCCTTCTCTCAGGTCTTGCAACAGCTTCTCGATCCATGAGAATACGAACATTCCATACACCAATGGTAAGTTTTCTCAAATTTTTCTTTTGTTTTCGACCGTAAGTAGGGTTGAACTGCCAGCTGCGGCTTGCTGGCCAGTTATTGTTGTAGGGCAGGCAATTTTTAGGCCACCTTTTCTAGGCCCCTCCCTTACTAGGGTGAGCAGTGCTGTCCTAAAGAGGACTGCTCAGACGCCTGGGATGCTGCTGGGCAACTCTGCTGCCCCAGGTACAGAGCTGGATGACCACTTGTCCACAGGCCGCCTACGTGCAGGATTGGGACTACGACTCCCAGTGGTAACCTCCACCTGTTGCTTCACCCCTCCCCCATCACTGCAGGACTTGCGTGATGTGATGATATGATGATTTGCACAGGACCTGTGTGTGAAAGCTTTTTAAGTAGCATACCAAAAATAGCACTGTAGCCACAGTTTCACAGAGATATAATGTACTGTATTTGGAGCAGTTAGCCCATCCCACTATTGTGTAGCCACAAGACATTACTATTTTTAGTGCACTAAGTTGGAGACAGCTAGCATGGGTATGTCTACTTGAGCTGGAAATTGCACCTCCCACTCTTCTATAGGCATCTTTCTTAGTTATTGAATATGAAGTATAACAATACAAATGTTTTTAAACAGCTATAAAATAAATGTTTGTGCTGTATCTATTTACCGTAGTGTTACTAAGACCAAATCTGGTAAAGTAAAAGTATTAACTAGTAGAGGTGATAATCTTCATAGTATGGACCCAGAAGAGCATCAAAATTGAATTAAGAAGATGAGCTAACAAAAGTAGCTGGAAGGATATTATTTTCTTTATTAAGATGACCATAAAAAGAGAAAACATAGCAAGTTAAAATCTTTATAAACGAAAAGCACAATAGAACTTACAATAGGAAAGAGCTGCCTTCTTATTAGATACTGTTAATGTGTTCCATTCCAGTTCATGTTGAAGTAAAAGGAGTTTGTTTGGTAGATCAAATGTGGATGTCATTGCAAGAGTGGGATAATGGAGGTGAAACAAGAGGATATATAGTCTCATAAACTATGAAATAAAGATAGAAGACGACATTGTTTTTATGTATTCCTAATGGACTTGTACATGATTTAATATTAGAGCAGCTGTCTTAACATAAAACAATATATTACATCTAGTTTGTTTTATATTTCTATATGTTCTTCGCATAAATCAAAACTGCATACACCTGAACCTGTATACAGTTCATAAGGCATAAATTCAGTAATGACTCTGTGGGCTTTTTTGGATTGTGAACATTGGGGTTTAGAGACAGGTTTGAAATAAACCATATATATTTTTGCAATATGTGATAAGTTTGGACTGAACAATTGTACATGGTTAAAACTTGCAATATAATTTTGTTCATTTGCTCTACAACATGGTGCACAGCCCAGCATAAATCTTATGGGTATAAGCAAAGCTGTGTTACATGGAGATATACCTATCTCACAGAGCTGCAAAGGAGCTTGAGAGGTCACTGAGTCCAGTCCTCTGCACTCACAGCAGGACCTATCACCATCCTTGACAGATTTTTTCTTTTTTTTTTAAATCTATTTACCCCAAATCCCTACAGGGTCCCTTCAAGGAATGAGCTCACAACCCTGGGTTTAGCAGGCCAACGGTCTAAACATTGACCTATTCCTCCCCTCAGAGTAGCCCTGGAGGCCATGTCTAGGCTATTGTGTATGTACTGTGTTTTAAAACTTCAGCTAATGTTTGCAAATATGGTTTATTTTCCTAATAAAGACAGCAATAGAGTCCCAAGATCACACCAAATATAACTTCCCTAGTGCCCTTTTGTAAATAGCTTTCATATGTTATCTGTTCTAACACTGCTGGTTTATTGAATCAAATAATCATACAATACTAGGACTGGAAGTGACCTCAAGAGGTCATGTGTAGTCCCCTGCCCTCACAGCAGGACCAAGCAGTCTAGACCATCTCTGATAGATGTCCATCTAACCCGCTCTTAAATATCTCTAGTGATTGAGATTCTACAGCCTCCCTAGGTAATTTATTCCAGTGTTTACCCACCCTGACAGTTAGGAAGTTTTTCCTAATGTCCAACCTAAAGCTCACTTCCTGCAGTTTAAGCCCATTGCTCCCTGTCCTATCCTAAGAGGCCAAGGAGAAAATTTTTTCTCCCTCCTCCTTGTAACCCTCGAAAACCACTGCCATATCACCTGTAAATCTTTTCTTTTCTAAACTAAACAAGCCCAGTTCTTTCAGTCTGCCCTCATAGCTCAGTAATGATCAGATTTGGGCAAATTCAAAAAAAAAAATGATGTGACATAAATTACTTGGTTGAAAACAGCAAAAATTAGTGAAATAATATCTTTCAAAAATATTTGGCCAGCTGTAAATCCAGTATGTATTTGCAAACAGTAAATTGAGGAACAGAACAGTTTTTGTGTTATCTATAAATTGATCATTCTGACTTGCATGTACTGTAATTATTTCACTCACTTCTGTGGTAAAAGACTGCAATTTTAATGGCTTGATCCTAGTTCTTCAAAGTCTTGGACAAAAATCTTCCTTCGCCTCCATAGTGATAGACTGGGTCCTAATGTCACACAGGAAAATCACTAAAATGCTCTGTTTGCACTGGGGAAATTTTGACATAACTATAGTTTGGTCTCTATCACACCTTGTGTCCAAATGCACAAGTATGCCTAATTGTGCATAGCCATTCGGTCCAGTGTTTGGCTCAGATTTGCTCCAAGAATCCCTTTTCAGAAAGGAAGTGAAAGAGGAATTTATTTGGCAGATTGGAAAGATCCTTGACTCTTTGTGGCTCCCTTCTGTCATGCCATCATATATGGACATATAGCATAACTGTCCAGGTGACGAATCTCCTGTAACAAGGGAATCCCTTTGCAGTTCCTGCTGTAGGGGACATAGCTGGAGCACTGCTGCATACCAGCAATCTCTGGATTGCTTAAATTGCTCTGTGTTACAAAGTAAGCTTGGCCTGGTGTTTGACAGTCCCGGGATTGGGCAGTTTAGAGGAGATTTATATGATCTTTTCTCTACTGGGCATAGAAGGGCGGGGCTTGAAGATTTGTTTTTCACTCCCTGAAAAACTCATAGAGTTGCTGTGGAACTTGGCTTTATTTTATCTGCAAAAGAGCATGTCTGTCAGCGTTGAGCCACTGTAAGTGCTGCAGTGTGTTGATACTGGGCTTTGGCTCATTACTGACTCAGAGGGATGTGTCATCTATCAGATCACAAATCCTCCTTCCTACAGCACTATAAAACTATGGTTACAATACAGTGATCTGTCGACAGAAGTCACAGTCAGAAGAGATTTCCCAACAAAACTTCTGTTGACAGAGTGTGGCCACACACAAAAGCCAGTCGGAAGAGCAATCCACTCTGTGGACAGAGCAGCCGGACTGCCTGGCTGCTCTTGTGACAAAACAAGCACCCAGAAGCACAGAAGACAGGGCTGACCATTGTTCTGGGCGCCTTGTTTGTCAAGAGAAGGACCCCCAGAGTGTCCACACAGCGTCTTCATCGACAGAATCGGTTGACAGCAGTGTCACGCCTCATGGCTGAGAGGAAGAACACTGCCAGTGGAAGTGCTGAGTTTTGTCAACAAACTGTCAACAAAACACATTTTGTGTGTGGACATTCCACCAGTTTTGTCAATAAAACCAAGGTTTTGTCTGCAACACTCACTTGTGCAACTGTAGCCTAAGTGTTTTTCTGTTGTTGCTTTGGCTTTAATTAAAATGAAGGCCCTTCACCCTTAGAAGGTGAAGTGCTCCAGACAGAGTGGACTCTGCAGTAGAAACCCACCGTAGTTCCATTCCTTCCAGATCCCTTTCCTCCAGGCAGAATGCAGGGAGATCTGTGGGAGCTGATGTCTTTTTGGCTGTGTGCTGGGAACAGGAGATTGGTCCAGGCACAATGAGGCAGAGGGCTTAACACTTGTACATTTCATGCTGTTCAGAAAGTTACCAGCATGGCACTGGTGCTCTCCTTTGGATGGCAGCAGACAAAAACCAGCATTTTGAAAAGAATTCCCACTGTCAAGATGTGTAGAAACCCAATAGCTCCTGTCACGGGGACGTAATTATTTTTAAATAAGAAGATAGCCTTATTCTAAACACTTACTTCCTAATAACCTCCCCTGGTAGGGATGGCAATAAGCAGCTAAACCTTGGTATCTATTACAGGATGAAATCTCAAATTTATTTAATGTTAATTAAGTTTATAATTACATAGTATCATTTAGTAGAACTGTTTATTTTCTCCCATAAGAAACTCACTGAGTCTTCAGCAGGGGCTTTTTGGCTGTAATTTAGATGCAATTAGCCTGTTAGATGTAGTTTGTGTTTAGTTCATTTGGTTACTGTTCCGTGATGATGTAGTAAGATGTGTATAAAGAACAGACACTGGGAGCATGAGTGAACAAGGCAGGGCCAGGCAAGAGTTGACACACATTGTCTTCATTTTGGCCCCACTGAGCATAAAGACTGGGGCTGATTTATAGCCTAGAGCTGTACAGCATTTTCCACAGAGTCTCCCTCCCAGGAGGGGAAGGGGCAGCTCAGGCCAGTGGTGTGCCTGGTGAGAGGGCGGCTTCAGATAGCCTTGGGAGAAGAGGAAAGCTCATGAGGCACCAGAGCCAGTGCAGAACCACAGAGTTTTGAAGTCTGTATGTGGAGGTTCCAGACCTATCCTCTTGGAGACGTCCTTCCCCAGAGACCCCACATTCTTCGATAGGAGGCACTACTGCTGGTATGGGGTATTGAAAGGCTGCTTTGCAGTTTACACTTCTCCTACGATTCTCTTGGTCTTCATGGAGCTGCTGGTCTGTGGGATCTCTAGCAAGGGAGAGGTAATAGTGTTTTTCCTTTCTTTCAAACAAGTGAAATATTTTCTTGGAAGTATTTTCTTTCTTTCTTTCTTAGCCTATCAGAAAGGAGACTCTAGGGTAAAACACCCAGTCCTGGATTAGAGCAAAACATAGCAATTAGAGAATCAAATAGTGATTTTCGCTGACTAGATCATGCTGAGCTATAGCAAAAGGAATACAGATCAGCTTCTCCAGGGTGTATGGGCCAGTCTCCTGGGTACTGGAGGCCTAAATAAAGGAGAGGAGCCCTCCTGGACCTAGACCATTTCAATATTTATTTGTTTATTTATTGTATTACACTAGAGGCCCCAACTGAGACCAAGACCCCATGAGTGTTCCCTCTATTTTTTCCATCCATGTGTGGCATGCTTTTGTTATGTGTACTGAGGCATGTGAAGACACGCATTGCCAGTACAAACACATGCTGCTGGCTTTGGGTAGCTGCAAGCACTCTGCTAATAATCTGAGCAATATTTGAATCCCTTCTGGGTGGTCGCCCAAATGCACAGCTTACCGGGAACCCTGAACCCATTGTGCTTGGTACTGTACTGTCACAGAGGCCGTGTCTACACTAGCCCCAAACTTCGAAATGGCCATGCAAATGGCCATTTCGAAGTTTACTAATGAAGCGCTGAAATTCATATTCAGCGCTTCATTAGCATGCGAGTGGCCGCGGCACTTCGAAATTGACGCGCCTCGCCACTGCACGGCTCGTCCCGACGGGGCTTCTTTTCGAAAGGACCCCGCCTACTTCGAAGTCCCCTTATTCCCATCAGCTCATGGGAATAAGGGGACTTCGAAGTAGGCGGGGTCCTTTCGAAAAGGAGCCCTGTTGGGACGAGCCGCGTCAATTTCAAAGTGCCGCAGCCGCCCGCATGCTAATGAAGCGCTGAATATGCGTTTCAGCGCTTCATTAGTAAACTTCTAAATGGCCATTTGCAAGGCCATTTCGAAGTTTGGGCCTAGTGTAGACGTAGCCAGAGTGAGATACAGTCCCTACCCCAAAGGGTTTATAGTCTAAATAAACAGGAGAAAGAGAAGCACATAGCAGTAGACTGACTTGCTGTGAGCTAGAATTAGAGTCCAAATCTTCTGACTTTGAATCCACTGGACCATGCCGCCTCTTAATGGCGTTTATCCATCCTAAATCAGTCCTTGTGATGGTTGTATTGACCTCTAAAAGGAACTGCATCAATATGCAGGGTTTTCTGTAGGCAGGAAGAGCGAATGAAATACAGTATGTAGAAAAGCCAGCACACAAACAAAATGTTGTCGTAAGCAAAATGTTAGGCACAATCAGTGATTAGCATATGCACTATACAAGTACAGTCTCCATAGATCATATGTCATTGAAAGAGATCTTGAGAATTACTTGATCACAACTAGAAATGCTGTATTAATATGAATTCCTTTGATCATTGAAATATAACACGAAGATGAACAGTGACAGAGAGAGAGCCATTTTAGTCTGTATTCTATCAAAACAAAAAGTCTGTCAAGTAGCACTTTAAAGACTAACAAAATAATTTATGAGGTGATGACAGTTCGTGGGACAGACCCACTTCTTCAGATCGTAGCCATACATTATTGAGTTTGTTCTGGTATGGCTATGATCTGAAGAAGTGGGTCTGTCCCATGAAAGCTCATCACCTCATAAATTATTTTGTTAATCTTTAAAGTGCTACTTGACTAACTTTTTGTTTTAACATGAGAATGGGTAATCTTTCTGTATATTAATGTGGTAATGGTATGTAATTCCTTAGGTATTCAGAGCGTACCAAAATAAGAAATATCAGTTCCTTCACTCCTTCTTCTAAGAATGTATTGGCTTGGCAATTATAGATTGAAGGCCTTATACTGTATGGCTGTGTCTACACTAGCCAAAAACTTCGAAATGGCCATGCAAATGGCCATTTCGAAGTTTACTAATGAAGCGCTGAAATACATATTCAGCGCCTCATTAGCATGCGGGCGGCTGCGGCACTTCGAAATTGACATGGCTCGCTGCTGCGCGGCTCGTCCAGACAGGGCTCCTTTTTGAAAGAACCCCGGCTACTTTCAAGTCCCCTTATTCCCATCTGCTCATAAGAATAAGGGGTCCTTTTGAAAAGGAGCTCTGTCTGGATGAGCCGCGCAGTGGCAAGCCGCATCAATTTTGAAGTGCCGCAGCCGCCCGCATGCTAATGAGGCGCTGAATATGTATTTCAGCGCTTCATTAGTAAACTTTGAAATTTCAAAGTTTTTGGCTAGTGTAGACGTAGCCTATGTCTGGTATTCCCACTGATCTTGGTGGACATTTCACGCTCTAGATTGATGGCAGAATTGGCCCAGCTATCGACACAGAGAGAGAATGAATAAATTGTAATACAGGAATTGTACTGTGTCCTTCATATGCTGTGATTTTCCTTGGTATACTAAAGTTGAGAGACTGACACCTGTCAAAAGTGCATCTGTTTTAGTGCATTTATATGTTCAACATGGAAATCAATGAGCGCATTAAACAGAAATGGTGGGAAGTAAGAAGGCCAAAGACCCCTTTTTCTTTCCAGCTTTGACTTTTCAAGGCCTATAGAAACCACTAAAAAACAGTCCTTTGAATTATGGATGGATTTCTTATGACATTGAGCTTTCCATGCAAATGAAGGATGGGATAATCTGTAGAGGATCTGATTGGCTACCTCTACACTGCCCCTCCCTTTTGGAAGAGGTATGTAAATGCCACAGATAGAAATGCTAATGAGGTGCATACATGAATATTCAGTGACTCATTTGCATAATAGCAGCCACTTGCCATATCAAAAGTGCAGCTTTCAAAATGCAAAATAGCCATGCAGATGGGGTTCCTTTGAAAGGAAGGTCCACTTTCAAAAGCACCCTTCTTCCTGAAAAAAATTCGGAAGAAGGAAGCTTTTGAAAGCTTTCGAAGGAACCCCATCCACACAGATACTTTGCATTTCAAGGTAGCACTTTTGGCATGGATAGTGGCTGCCATTATACAAATGAGGTGCTGAATATTTATATCAGCACTTCATTAGCATTTTCAATCCACTGCCTTTGCATGCCCCTTCCGAAAAGGAGGGGCAGTGTAGACATAGCCATTATGAAATGTCTGTGCAGCGAGTAACTGTTAGGCCCTTTTCTGTGAATTGTGAATAGGACTTTCGCCTCATTTTCTCATTCTATTGTCTTCTGTAGCATTTACATACCATATTGTTTAGTTTTCTCAATTGAAATTTTCCATATTTCTTCAAGTGTGTATTTTATCTTTTCTGTGATTTTCCTTCTTTTTTATCATTTCATCACTTCAAATCCTCTGACCTGTTCCTGTTTTAGATTAATGCTTATTGTCAGAATTTTTAATTTGAGTTTATGAAAAGCAACAAAATAGAAAGAACAGAAGTAAAGTATTTGTGATAGAGAAAAGAGATCTCTGTGCATGTGTTCTTTGAAACATGCTGCATCCAGTCTGCTTTATAAACCAGCATATGCCCCTATAGAGGTACAATCCTTATAAATTTTATGGAACACTGCACAGAAAAAAGTAGTAATAGGTACAAGCTGCATACAAACCACAGTTCTGTCTTGAGTTTAAAGTATTCTGATGGACTATCAGGAATCAATGAGACAACTGTAGGTTTGGAAGGGACCTCAGTAACTCATGTCTGTTCCTCTGAAGCAGGATTCAGTATAATTGGACCACCCTGACTTGTGTTTGTCTAACTAGTTCTCCGAAACCTCCAGGAATGGGGATTCCACAACCTCCCTAAGCACAGTGATGTCTGAGACATTGTCAGGTGAAGGAATGGATCAGTTGTCGCAGTATCCCCAAGTTCAGAGTAGTATAAGGCAGCATAGTAGTGCATAACCACAGCGCGAGCTCAGAGGGCCCTTGTGTTCTGGTGACTGAAAATGGCTTTATATGTGGAAGAGGAGTGTGGCCGCTATGCAACCTGGGCCTGCATGCAGAATTCACTCTTCATCTTGCTGCTGAACAGGACCAGTTCTGCTGATCCTTTCAGCTCTCTCTGCCCTCTCTGGGCCTAATGTCCACTTCTTAGAGCTGTACTAGACCTCATCAGCCTTGTGACTAAGGAGGGAGTAAGGACTGCAACTGTGAGCAGTTCCTGCCTGGGTGTGTAGGCTCTATATGTGGCCTGTTTCTGCTGGGCGTGTTTTAGATGTAGCTGAGGTTTCCTGCCTCATCTTCAGTGTCAGCACCTCTGTCTCCAGTCAGTGTTTACATACGCTCTTTCTTGCCTGTGCTGGAATGATGAACTCTGCAAATCTGTTCACTCTCTAGCTCTGAGAGCAAGTGGTCTGGGCTGCAGTTGCAGTGTCTCTCAGAAGAATTCAGAACAAGGACATCTTCAGCAGCAGTTCTACAAAGAGGGAATATCTATTGGATACAGCACTGACAGACATGAGACCGAGGAGAGTAATGTGTCTTCTTGGGAAACACCGACGATGTTCTCCTTAGGAATGCTAAGCACACTTTGTTTCTCTACTGCCCCCTGCCTAGAAAAGGAACACACCTTTCAAGGCCTGGGGATAGAATAATACACCCTCTCTAGATATGAAGCCCCTGTAAATGACATTTTGATATTTTGTGTTTATAGTAGGGAGGTCAGGGGACCATTAACCCAACCTACTTTTCACTCTTGGAGCTGCTGAGTAAATGGGACAGATTTTTACTACCTTTTGCTCCTAATTCATTTTATATTGAGATCAGCTTTATAGGGTGCTTTTATTAAAGTACATAACAATTTTCTCTGACCCTCCCCACCTTTTCTAGTTTTATGAACTTGTGGATCAGTGACCCAAACCATTAAATAGATTGAATGCTGCTTACAATGGTGGTGTTAATGGCTCCAATTTTATGAAGACCATTTGCAAATCTCACATGGGTGGCAGAATTCCTGAAATGATAAACTGCATGTCCCTCTCTGCTATACATGAAATCAAGCGGGAGAAGAAATATGAGTAGTAGTGGAAATGAACCATTTTATGCTTGGCAATGTTTTGATAAATAAGAGGGGAAAGACATAATTTGTCATTTTAATTTGATCTAAATTAGCCCTCCATTTGATAACATAGGATACTGTAGTGTTATTCCATGTTGTCTTTAGTGGGAGAGCAAGCCTGGGAACAGGACTCTTCATTTGTATTTTCAATTATTCCATTTACTTGATGTTAGACATATTTAGCAAGTCATTTAATGGCTCTCTGCCTTGGTTTCCTGAGAAGGAAAGTAAATATAATCATTAGAAATGGGCTGGGCTCTCACAATTTGAACCCCAAGGCAATTCTCCACTGTCTATGATTCTGGGATATTCAGATCTGGGGTCTTGATTCAGCCAATGCAAGAGGACTAATGTGAAATTCAGATCCCATTTTGTGTTCCAAACTTTTAGAAAGGGATCAAACTAAATTCTCAGAATCAAGCTATCTCATGGGCTGTTGTGAGGATTAATGTTTTCATGCTTTGGTACAAGCAGGACATGTTGCAAGGGTAGAGTATTATAAGTTGTCTGACTGGTATGAGCATGGAATCAGCACTGTATTACAGTATCATGAGAAAGATACATGATTAAAAGTAGTATTTTTTAAAAAAAAGAGGGGGGATAATGGGAAAGAAATAGGAATTATTGTATTTATCCTTTAAAATACTTGTGTTTGAATCCTGGTAATTTAGTGAAACACACAGCTATCCTGAACCTGATGCATACACAATCCTGGAAATAACGGAAGGTTTTCTCAGACTAGTTTTTTTGCTGTTTTTATGTAAGCATCATTATAATAAAATGAACCCTTTTTTTTTTGCATAATAACTGTTTTACACAAACCCGTCCACGGGCCTTTCCTTGCTTTCCTGTAAGTATGAGGTGACAGTTTGTCCCCATTTTGCTGCAGCGGTAGCCAACACTGCTTTTTAAAGCAGTGGCACAGTGCCAAGTAGCAATTAAAAGTAGGAGTGAGTTATTTCATTAAATTTTCTGCTTGAAATCAGAAACTAACATACTTGATAAGATTTTTCTTTTAGATGATGCAGCTGCATCTTGATTCCTGTTGCTTTCACTTTTAGTTCACTACATATAAATCATAGTCCAATTAAATTGATCACAGATACATGTCATGTTATGGCTAGTTGCTTGTAAAAGTAAAAATATAAATATGTAGACTTTGAAATATGGAATGTGGATGTTAGCACAGCATGAAACCACTGTGCTTAGGCAGAGAAGAGAAACACGATGATTTTAACTTGGCTAAAAATCTTGGAAAGCCTTTATTTTCAGCATCCCCACTCAACCTCTTACATTTTACTCATGCTTTGTGTTGGATGCTGTAGGTCATTTTCTCAGTTGGTCGACAGAATCACTGAGATGATGCCAAAGTTTAGAGAATCTGATGTTCTGAAACATCTATATTTCAAACTTTCTAGCTGAGCAGCAGAATTTGGGTAGCAAAGGCCAGATTCAAAAGCTGTTGAAGTCAGTGGGAGTCCTAAATGACCAAAGAAGTTCACCATTATTTCTCAGCCTCAATAGAAATAAAACTGGAAATGAGTGGTTTAATATCTTCTTGGCACTACTTGGATCCTAGTCAACCATAGGTCACATTCTTTCTTTCTCATATAAAATGTGTGAAAGAAGAAACATATCCTAAAAGAGATGACTCCTGCAAGTTTCCTTTTGGCTGTTTTGACCCTTTAGGCATCTCAAGTCATTAATAGTTTATATTGGAGAGGGTTATAGCCAGTGAAAAGAGCTATGGCTGAGGTTGTGCAGGACTGACCGAGGTCACCCCCATGCATTTTGGACTATCCACATATCAGAGCTACTCCCACCACTAGGATGGCTGAGTTAGCTGCTATAGTGGCATTGACTGGCAGATTCCTTGCTGCTCAGAGGGGCAAAGGTGGCTTCTAGATGTGTAAAAAGGATGCTACTTCATAGCAACCTTTCCTTTTGGAATAAGTTCAGCCCATATCAATTGCGATTTCACTTTTCTTTGTGTGTGCCAAGGGGAGGGCCATGTGATCGTAAAGGGAGTAATGGCGTTGGCACCTGTCTGTTGTGAGTGCCCCTGCTCCCTTCTCACTGATATGTGCCTGCAATCTCTCATTCTTTAACAGGGAGGTACCCTCCTCTTGTGGGCACCCCCTTTCTGGACAGATATAAGCCTGATTTTCTTCTTCTGTTCTTATAAGAGGGTGGCAGCAGTCCTCCCTTAGGCAGGTCCTCAGTGACTCAGCCCTCTAGTCAGGTCATGCTCTGTCCCCTTTTGGGCGATATACAGTTTCTAGTTCAGGCATGGCCAACTTTTTTTCATTGGGGGCCACGTGCCAATTTTTATGTGTTTTGGGGACCAAACATCCAGATGAAAAGTCTCCATGAGTTGGATTCTGGCCCATCGGCCACATGTGGCCACCCTTTTTCTAGTTCTTTCTTGTGGCCCTGGTACGGGGCTGTAGCTCCAAAGCTGCTTCCTCAGAGGTACTGCCTTCTTTAACCAGTCAAAGGGGCCTGTTTCAGTACTCCTGTTTGGTGTCCTTTAGGCAACCTTCACCTGGGCTGTCTTCAATTAGACCAGTAGGGTCCATCATGGTACCCTCACCCTGTCTGCCTGGGTTCTGGTCTTGCTCCCTGGGGCTTAGCCTGCCTGCATGTAGCGGTCTGCAGTCCTACTGCTTTTCCAGCCACCCAGGCCTCCTTTGAGCTCCAGGAAGCAACTGACTTCTACTGCTTTCTTTTATATGGCCCTTCTGGCTCCCAACTGGCTGTTCCAGTGGTCCCTCATTCACATTCTTCAACCACTCATCATTTTATACACCTCTATCATAATCACCCTTGTCATCTTTTTTCTAAGCCAGACAGTTACAGTCTTGTTAACCACTCATCGTATGGAAAGTATTCCATACTGTTAATTGGGTTTGTTACCCTTCTCTGTGCTTTTTCCAATATATCTTTGTCTCATAGAATCATAGAACAACAGAGCTGAAAGAGACCTAAAAAAGCCATCAAGTCCAGCCACCTGCTCTAAACAGGACCAAACCCATCAGATCAGCCCAGCTAGGGTTTTGTTCAGACGAGACTTAAACACCTCGAGGGATGGAAACTCCACAACTTCCCTGGGTAGACCATTCCAGTGCTTCATCAACCTCCTAATGAAAAAGTTTTTCGTAATGTTCAACCTGGACCTTCCCAACCGCAACTTGAGACCATTGTTCCGTGTTTTGCCATCCGTGACCACTGTGAGCCAGAACTACACTCAGTATTCATTGTGTGGGCATACCATAGATTTATCTAGTAGTGTTATGATATTTTCTGTCTTTTTGGCTATGCCTACAGTACAGAGTTTTGCTGACAAAACTTGCAGCATGTCCACACTTAAACATGTGTTCTGCCGACAGTAAATTAACAGAATATGGCACTTTTGTTGCCAGCCTTCTGCCTCTTCGCCATGAGGCAGTGTCTGTCAACAAAAAACAACTGTGAACACTTCGGCGGGTGGGGGGGGGTTGTTGACAGAACGGTCCTCTATGGGGCTGGCCAGATGGCTGGGGGGGGCACTCTGTCCAAAGCAATCAAAGCTCAATGCTCTCTGCCTGTGGCCAGGCTTAAAGATGCAGGGAGCCCCAGAAACCCCGTGACAGGAAGCTGCGAGTGTGCAGGCAGCAGAGCCACAAGCAGCTGTTGTATATGCTCACACAGTCACTCCCCAGTTGTGGCAGAGATCCAGCAGCCAGGGACCACCCTGGACTGGGCCCAAGATCCAGGACCTCATTAGGCTGTGGGCTGAGGAGGCCATTCTCCTCGACCCCTCGGCCAAGAGGAGAAACCCTGGCCTATACCTAGCTCACCACTTCTCTGGAGGCACAGGGCCACCCCACACAGACAATGGAACAAGTCCAGGTGAAAGTAAAGGAGCTGCACCAGGGACACACCAGTGCCCAGGATGCAGCCAGGAGGTCAGGAGAAGGACCTGCAACTACCCCTACTACATGCAGCTCCAAAGCTTCCTGAGGGCCGAGGACTTCTCCCCTCCAGTAGCTGCCCTGGACATGGCCGAGGAGGCACCTCGCCCCCAGAGCCAGAGCTGGAGCTGGAGGAGCAGCAGTTTGGGACCCAGCCAGAGCTAGAGGGCAACAGAGGCCAGTGAGGGAATGCTGGTGGTCGCCCTGGACTCAGGACTGCCCAGGGCATCCCCGGACCCTGCGGAGGATAATTGTCCTCCTGGAGTGGCGGATGTGGGCCTGGAACCACTGATGTCTCACCTACATGCCATCACCAGTGCCTGGCAGGACCAGTTGGCCCAGCTACCTACAGCTGTGACCCTGCTCCCACACTGCCACTGCTCCCCCATCCTCCACTTTCATCCCTGCCCCGCAACTCTGCCCTTGCTGCCCTGTCTCACCAGCCATCCCCCAAGGGTTTTTGGACCTGGCATGGTGGCTGATGGCCATAGCCACCTCCCTGCTACCCCAGCTCCCCCTTCCACCCCAGCTCCCCACCATGCTAGGCCCCCAACCCCTGGTCCTGCCTGCCCCCAGACACCCCCCAATTCCCTCTCCAAGCCCAGCCCTGCTGCAGCCCCACCACATCTGTACTTCCCTCTGTTCCTGGTCCCAACCCAGCCCCGATGAGGACCCCAAACCGATGGCAAGAGGGGATCTCAGGGCTGGTGATGTTCGGGGTCCCGCTCCCCTGTGCAGTCATGACTCCCCACCCCCACCTGGATTTGTGCTCCCACAATCCAAATCCTGATAGTTGCCCACCCATGTCCCACGCTCCGTCTGCGCTAAATATAGTTGACCTTTTTTGCATTCACTCTGTACAAAGTTTTTTAGGATGAGCTTTATTTGACACACTTTAACGTGAAGTAGACTTATATGAACACCACCCCTCTGTCCCTCTTTATGGGGTGGCATGGAGGGGTTGGAGGGTGTCAGGAGGGGTCATGGTGGGGATGGGGTAGGGCTGTGTGTCCGAGGCCCCTGCCAGGGGTGCCTTGAGGATGGTCATTAGGGTGCTTGGGAGAAGCTCTCCCTCAGGGCCTCATGGATCCACAGCCTGTCCTGATGGGCTTGGCAGATGGGAGCTGCTCCCAGCTGCTCATAGTCATCACTGGCATCTGACCCCCACCCCAGGAGGAAGGCCTCCTCCACCTCCATTATATTGTGGAGGGCACAGCATGCCTCCACAACTTAGGGGACATTGTGGTCCCCCATGTTCAGCTGGTCTGGAGGCACCTAAACTGTGCTTTCAGATGGCTGAAGGCACACTGGAAATGGTTTCATGCCTACTAGAGCTGAGCATTAAAGAGCTCCTGGCTCGAGTCCAGGTGGCTGGTGTAGGGCCTCATAAGCCAGGGCATGAGGGGATGGGTGGTGTCCACAGTGAGTGAATGAGGGAGGGAGTCCCTGGGCTCCGGTGGGCTCCCCTGTCTCCCACATCCTTTTTCCCTCCTTCAAGATCTTTGGGTGCCCCCACACCATAAGACAACTTCTCTCGGGAGTAGGTCTGCATGAGAGTGGGACGGCACAGTCACCCTGCAATTGGGCTTCCCCTGATCCCACTCCCCAAGAGTCCCCCTTGGGCAGGATGCCCTCCTCTCCCCTTCCCCCCCACAGGGCCTGCTGCTTGAGAATGCCTTACCTACATAAGGATGGCCTTGACAGTGGACTTCCCCAGACTGAACAGGTTCCCAGTGGAGTGGTAGCTGTCTGGGGTGACAAGCTTCCATACAGAAATGGCGATGCATTTCTCCAGGGGGATGTTCAGCAGCAGCCAGGTGTTCTGTCTGTGGAGGGTGGGGTTAGGCCAGGCTCAGAGCTCTTGGAAGGTGTCCTGCATTCAGAAATTCTGGAGCCACTTCTGGTCATCCCACTGCCCCATGGCCAGCTGGTCCCACCAGTTGGAACTGGTGATGTACCTCCAGACCCACATGGTCACTCGGGGGGGGTGGGTACAGGTGGGGCTGTGGGGCACTGAGGCTGTGTGCCTAAATACTGTTGTTAGTTGTGTCCCCCAAGAGGAGATGGAGGACGACTGTGATCAGGCATCTGATGAAGCGGGTCTTTGCCCATGAAAGCTTATGCTCCAAAATATCTGTTAGTCTATAAGGTGCCACAAGACTTCTTGTTGTTCTCAAAGATACAGACTAACACGGCTCCCTCTCTGATGACTGTGATCAGGGTGATCAGCAGCTCCAGCAGCTGTGCGTAGATCTAGTGCAAGCCCAGGAGCTGCCCTGTCACCATGGCTATCTGGAAGGGTGAAACTCTCACAGAAAGCATGTGAGCCCCGCACTAGCTACACTCTTCCTCAAGGAGGTGGGCAAGCCTCACCATGGGCAGGGAGCGTGGGTGCGGGGAGTTGCTTTAAGGTCATGCCTGGTCAGGGCTCCTGGAAGAGCTTGCCATCCGTGAGACCCTGTGTGATGGGTTTCTTGGTCCTGTTTTGTCAAGAAAGAGGCTGGGCAGTCTGGCCACTCTGTCAACAGAGCAGACTGAATGAACAATCCGCTTTGCTGTGTGGCTGTGATCTGTCAATAGACATTTTGTGGAATATCTCTTCTGACAGTAACTTCTTTCAACAGCTCACTCCAAGGGGATGTAGCCTTTATGTTCCTAATGGCTTCTTCAGGACCCCCACTTCACATTGTTTAGCTGTTTTTGGAGAATTAGCCACAGTGACTCCAAGATCTCTTTCTTGAGTAACAGCAGCTAGTTTACACCCCAACATCTTGCACATATAGTTGGGATCATCTTTTCTCATGCAGATTACTTTGCATTTATCAGCATTGAATTTCATCTGCCATTTTGGTGTTGCCCCATCAGCTAGTTTTGTGAGAGCCCTTTATAACACTTTGCAGTCAACTCTGGACGTACTTCGAATAATTTTGTAATGTCTGCAGTTTGTCAATTTACTGTTTATCCCTCTTTCACGAATCATTTATGAATACATTGAATGTCACTGGTCCCTGTACAGATCCTTGGGGAACTCTGCTATTTTCCTCTCCACAGTGAAAACAGATAATTTATTTCTACCATTTGTTCCTATCTTTTAACCACTAACTAATCCATGAAAGGATCTTCCCGTAACAACTGACTTCTCTTGAAAGGCTCTTTGAGGGACCTTGTCAAAGGCTTTCTGAAAGTCAAGGAAACGTTATCCAATGGATCACCCTTGTTTGCATGTTTGCTGACATCTGCAAAGAATTCCCATGCATTAGTGAGGAATGAGTTCCCTTTACCAAAGTCATGTTGACTTTTCTACAACATATTCTCATGTATCTAAGAATTCTGGTTCTCACTCTTGTTTTAACCCATTTGCCTGGTACTGAACTTAGGCTGACTGGCCTTTGATTGCCCACATTGGCTCTGCAGCTTTCTTTGCTTTTAAAGACTGACATTACATTAGTTATTCTGATGCTGATTTAAACAATAGGTGGCATACAACAGTTAGTATTGCCTACAACATTATATCTGAGTTTCTTCAGAACTCTTGGGTGAATATATCTGGTCCTGGTGACCAACGTTCCTCTAAGTTTTTTCCATCCGTGAGCAGAATAAATTTTGTTACAGGAAACAATGCATGTGTGGATGTGCACCACCAATAGAAACAGGTGATGCTGGCTGTGGATGATGTGAGCACTCTGTTAATAAATTGGGCAACAACAGAATCTCTGCTAGGTGGCTGCCCAAGCACTCAGCTTACAGCGAACATTGATGGTGACTTGTTCCTGTTTAACTGATCAGTTTGTTTCAAAACCTGCTTTATGTACTGGTTAGTGTTTGTTAAAGACCATTAGTCTGACTACAATATTTATGAAAGTCTCATCCTCTGTATGAGAAACTAATATCAGAAGGAAATTATTACCAAGTTCCATGTTCAGAATATGGGACTTTCTATCTTATTTGGGAACAAACTGAATTTGTGATTTGAATAGATGGCCTCAACCTTACAAAACACTGAGTACAGTCTAGAGTGCTCCCTACTCACATTGGAATAACTACAAGTAGAACGAGGCTCCTGGTCTGTTTGTATATTGCATGGTACCAGCCACTTTTTCTCTCTTAACTAGTAATACTTACACTGCTGAATAAAAACTAGGAATGAAACTCGCTCTTAATCATTTTCATTGCCTAATGTGACTGTTGTTTGCCTATTGCAATTCAGGCTTGATGCTGGAAAGGAGAACTTAAATAACTGAAATTCTTTCACATACGGTAATCAGCAATGGTGTTAATAATGTGTGATGAGTTTGTATATGTATATAATAATTTGAAATGAAACTTTCGATGTAATAATGAAAAATCCCATACAGATGCTGAGTGTCCTAGAAAGAGACTTCCAATAATCATTCAGCAATATGAAAATACTAATATGCAAGTTAACTCCCCCAAACAGCAATATGAAAAAATCAAATGGACGGAATGATTTACCGCAAACCAACAGTCGTGATTTTAATATAAAGTGTAGTGATATTAATTTTGCAACTATATTTCTTTGAATGGTGCATCTTGGAGTTCTTCATGGACCCAGAGCATGGCTAGAATACAATAATTTAATTTAAGATACTTTATCTGAAAGGGGAAAGCAGGATAAAAATTGCCTGAATAAGAGCACCAAGTCCAACAAGAACATAATATTCTTTAGGAGTAGGTAAGAAGCTCATCATTACATGACAGTTACCTTATATAACTAATCCTCTCAACAGAAATCTAGCCTGAAGCCTTCCCCTCACAGCAGTTAAAAACACTGCCTGTGCAGAAACTGGGCAGCTCAAAAGTGATCCACACTTGCACTGAAATTATGTGGATTAGCCAAGTCCCCCTCTTTGTTTTTGTTGGCTTATCATTTTAAATCCCATAGATTGTTTCAGCGAAAAGGAATTTTGTGCACACCCTCATGAAAAAGTGAAGTTGCCCCTAACCAGCATATTTGGCTTCCATTTCTGTTATTACCTAAACTCAAACAGAAGATACTATCTGCTAACAATTTAAATTAGCAAGAAATGAATAATAAATTAATTAGTCATTTTTAGTTGCTCTCTAACATTCAGAGTCAGCTCCTATTGAAATCAATAACAAAGTTAACTCACACAGGATCAGGATATGGCTCAAAATCTTTGGGTATAACTTGATGTCATCACAAAAACTCTGTGAACTTAATGAGGCAAGATTAAAAAAAGGACATATAGATGAAACCTATATTTGTAGAAGTATAGTGCTTGTAAATCCAGTTCTCATGTTATTTCCTTTTTTGTTATGTTTTTTTTTTTATAATTTCATGAGAATAAACTGTGGTGACAATCAATAGTGAAGTATATAATAACATCAATGCTGTCAGATCACAACAGCCTGTATAAGATGATGTTGTTCTAGGAAGTATTTATGATTCAGAATCAGGTGTGTGGATTTAATTTTGATCCAAAACTGATGGTCCTGAAGACTCAGTCTTAGACAACCATCATTAAGGTTCGTGTAGTGGCCTTGATAGATTGACGGAAAAAACTGATGTGATTTTTTTTTTAAGTTCGATTTTTATTTAGTCATTGATGTAGTATCCGTTGTTTTGTAGGTAATTAATTCATTATGAAAAAATTGGCAACTTTATCCTCAATTATAATTTCCTTTTTCATATCAAAGTAAATCAAAGATGGTAATGACACCCAGGGACTGATCCAGTTGTGTGTATAAACACAAAGCAAAAAGTAGTGAACACTTGGGAACTTGATGCTTCGTAAGAGCATTGCATTGTGATAGCCAATTTCCCTTTGTCAAGCAGCCAAATCAGAGCAATAAATAGGGGAGTGGGGAAGGAATATGTGCTGATGATCACCCGTAAGCTCATGATTCCTCAGAAATTTCCATATTCTACCAAATCTACTCCTTGTTAAGCAATGGTTTTGATTAAGGTTCTCCTCAGTGCAGTGGACTATCCCAAGTGCTTACTTGATCCCATCTATAGTCTTTGTTCCTATAACCCTACTTAAGTCAGTACATGGTGCTATATTACACTAAGGCTGTGTCTACATTACAAAAATAACTTCAAAGTTGCTTACTTCGAAGTACAGCTTTGAAGTAAGCAACTTCAAAGTTGAGTGTCTACACACACCCTACTTCGAAGTTAAACTCCACAAGAATGGATAAGAACTTCAAAGTTGGGCTCCCTACTTTGAAGTTAACTTTGAAGTAAGGGAAAGTGTGTGTAGACACTCTGCATGCTACTTCAATGTTAACTTTGAAGTAAGTTTGTAGCATAGACACATCCTAAATGTATGAATCTATCAGCATTTATAGGCATTTAAAACTTGATAGGTGTGCTAGATCTGACACCGTTATTTGTAGGAAGAGAGAATATTGCTGGAAGGATACTCATATAAACAAAGCATAAATATGCCTATGAAAATATGCCTCACACCACAGTGTATATCTACCAGTTATATAGTATTGCATCTGATTGTGAATATTCTTTTTGATTGGCATAAAACCCCTATGCATTGTAATATTTTATTTTAATTAACTAATGAAAACCACATCCTTTACACACAAATTATGCATTTTCCATAAACCATGTACAGTTTTTATTTAACATTTATTTTGTAAATTTTGAAATGCATTCCATATGTTTGTCATCTTTAGTGTTCATCTGTGTTTATTTCCTTGTGTTAATTTTTCTATGAATTTTGTGAAGCATGATTTCTCATATTTTATTTTGTTTCTTTTAGGTTTTGTTTTGTTTCATAAGATCCCACTGGATGGGTAAATGAAATAAGGAAAAACTGAAAGAGGGGCTGTTGAGCTTGTTTGTTGAAGCTGCACTATAGGGAGTGGACATGGTTCTTGTCCTGTGAATTGCCACATCCTTTGGACTTCTGTTTTAGACATGGGTTGTGTTTGGAGGATTCTAGACGTATACACAGCTCATTAGTTGTTTTGGAGACACCAGGACAAAGTCAGCCCTCAGGCCACCATAAAGCTCAAGAAAGCCCAGAAATAAGCTATCAGATTCTTTTTTATTATCTTGTTTTACTGTAGCTTCCAAATGGCATTTAAATGAAATTTGGTTTCATTGTTTTCTCTGTCTAAAAGTCTTTCTGTTTGAACTTAACTGGAAATATGTTGGTTTTCAGAAATAGTATTTATTAAAGATGAATTGCAAAGTTTTTTTTATTTAAAAATGAAAAAAAACCCTCCAAAAATCAGATATTTAAGGCCCAGATTTTACAAACACTTCTGCATGTACTTACCTTTAAACTTGTAAGTATTCCTGTTTGAATTCAGTGGAACTGTGGATGTACTGAAAATGAATTGGGGCCCAAAAATCCTAAAGCAGTAAACATGTAGGTCTGATTCCTTCAGCCTTATTCCTGTGAGTGGTCCCATTGACTTTAGTAATAGGATTCTGGTGAGCAACAATTGTGTGAATTAGGAATACAGGATCAGGCCTTAGTGCAGGTGAGTTGATTCAACAAAGAAAGGACTTAAGTCAATCCTTGTTCAGAATAGCACTTAACTATGTGCTTAACTTTAATTATATGCTTATGTCCTTTGCTGGATTGGGATGTTTTGATCTGGCACTTAAAATGCACGTGCAAAATAACACCTTGTGGTGTTGATCCTGCAAACCAAACAAATGTACATGCATAAGCATTTTCAGGGTCACTTGAGACATAATTTTTGAACATCCTTTCCATGTCAAATACTTGCCAAATCCTGAGTTCAATGCCTGAGCTTTCCTATTCAGAAGGTGACATCAGGGTAAGAAAGAAGGAAGAAAATCAATAAAAAATGTTTTAGAAATTTAAAAAACAAGTTAAGAGAATGCCCAAAAGGAGATGCTGAGATGAACCTCTGTAGAGATAAATTATTTTAAAGATTTGGTGTTTCCATTTCTGCACACCAAATTTTTTGAGTTTTGAATGAATGAACCTTGACTTTGAATTTCTCATAGTCAATCAGAAGCTGAGAACATGGCATGTGTCATTTCTGGTTTATCTAGATAATACATTTGATAATTTATTTTAACACAACATCTGGAGAAAAAGAAGGGGTTCAGTTTACATTGTCTCTTTGGTTTTGCTTTTCTTTCTCTTTCCCTTTTCCATTCACCCCATTTTTATTTTCTACTCTCTCTATTGATTTGTTGTTTGGCTGTTGTACTCTTTTTTCAGTGTTTGGTTTTCTTCTACTCTGCATTGTTGTATATGGCATCATTTGCTTTTGCTCATTTTATTCCATGCTTTCCATGTATTCTTTCTTTTCTTCATTGTGTAAGATACCTCCTCACACCCGCCAGCAGGGGCAAAGGGGGCAGTTGCCCCCATGCCCGGCATTTCAAAGGTTCCCGGAGTGCCAACTGCCATCACTGCTCCAGATCTTTTTGAAATGCTGCAGCAGCTCTGTGGCTCTGCGGCTCTGTATGGGGTTGTGGGGGGAGTGCCACAGTCTGGGTGAATACTCAGGACTAACTATCCTAGGTCCTGCCCCTCCTACCCTTGGCTCCACCCCTTCTGGGGGCACAGAGCTGGGCTTCCCTCCCGTCTGGCCCCAACACTCGCAGTGGCTGTCGTCCCCACAGTCCCTCCTTCAACATTGTTTCTTTCCCAATCTCTTGCTCTTTCTCACCCCAGTGCTCTGCTTGTCTTCCCATTCCCTCCAAGCTTTCACACCCCCATTCCCTCTTCCCTGAAGGAGTCTGTCTCTGAAATCCGTGGAAGTGGCTGCATTTGTAATCACTTTGTCCCAAATGGGGAACGGAATTGTTAGGGTGTTTCCTTTCCTTCCCACAAGCAGAAAGTCTCACAGTGAGGGGTCCTCTCCTGCTGCTCCCCTGAAGAATGTATGGAGGTGGAGGTGAAGGTTGAATATAGTTTATGTTAAAAATCCACAATGTCTTAGTTCAACCTGTACTCCTTGAGCAGTAGTGTTGGGAGAAGGACAAAAATTATGCCTGTTCTTCACAGTAACTCAGTTGGAGTGATATAAGCTAAACCTTTATTTTGTTCCTTGAGAATTGCTCATTCAAATCATAGGAGTTTGGACATGGTTATTCTCGTCTATCCTACTGATCTTTTAAATTCATTGTTTAAAGTTGACTTTTTACACTATCTCATTTGCCCATGCCTCTCCAACTTCATTTAAATTGTCTGATGTCACTGGGCCTGACGCTAATCTCTCATATACTGGTGTAAATCGCAGCTAACTTAGCTAAAGTGAGTGGAATTACAAAAGGATAATACTTGTGTCCTGTCAGAGTTTGGTCTGTTGGGCTAAATTCCAATCTCAATTCCAAAGGATACAAATGTATTGTGTTTCAGCTAAGTGAGTCCATGTTTGCTCCTCTGTAAATGAAACCAGGATCTGACCCCTTTCTCTTTTGGCAGAGAAAAGACTAAATGCCAAACTCAGAATTTGGCAACTAAGTTAAGGAAAATATGATTTTTAAGTTTTTTTTTTCTTGTTTTGTTTTAAAATTAGTACATACAGTCTGTTTACTGGTTTAGGATCTTACCTGACATTTTTTGTGATTTATTTTGTGACACTTTGCAGTTCAACTTTAAGGAGCAGCAGTAAGTTTGAATTTCAAATAGCTCTGTACATACTGACAAAATATTTTGGATCTTGTGTAACCAAGACATTAACAAATCAGATTTGATTTATGCTCCATTGATAGATAGATAGAGATATCTATCTAGCAATCCATCATTGTAGGATATCTTTATTGAGTATGTTGTGGTATCTTTTACTTAGGTTACTAAATCCACTGTTACTTAATACAGATATTCACAGAGCATTATGGATTACAGCATGTGATTAGTTACTACTGTTTTTTTACCCAATGATAACATTGAAATAATTGAATATGGCTATCTGTTTCTATATTTTTTTCTTTCCATTATGCCTATGGATTAGCCACTTGAAGCCACAGGGAGTTGAACTTTAAGCAGGGAGATTGGGGTAGACCCTAAATTGCTATTTTTCAGCATGATTATAAATGACATTGCCTGTCACTGTAGAGATACCAATCTGACCAAATAGTGTTGGTTTACAAAGGGCTCAGCTAATTACAGGATTCCTGACTCTTCAAAAAAAAGTGAGATTCAGTCCAAGAATCTGGCAGGAGCCAATAAAATAGTAACAGTCACTGAACATCCAGCATTTGATACTAAAAAGCTTTCATGTTATTTTACTGAGTAATAAGAAGTTCATGAAACATTTTAAAGGCCAAGTTTACAAGTTTGACAGACCATAAAGGAAATTGTATGCATTACTATATTTTAAAATGAGGATTAGTAGATCTAGCAGATAACAGCATTAAAGAGCCATATGGTGAAACTCTTCTGTTGGTGAGCAGTCACACAAGCAGTTCAAGTGACTTCAGTAGGACCAGTGCTCACCATTGGAAACAAAGGGTTGCACAGTCAGGGTGTTTTAATGAATACAATGGGAGTTTTGTGATAGAAACACACCCCCATCAGGGCAGGAAATATCTCCAAGAAACCTATGAACCACATTTTAATTAGAAACTATTCCACTTCATGTATTTTGTGGATTAATTCTAATATTTCGTGATTATTGACCAGAATACAATTCTCTGTCCTGCCACCAATGGTTCCTAAAAACATTTTTCTAAGGATTACAAGGGTTTTTGTTTTTTGTTTTTTATGGGCCCCTGCAGTTACAGGGAAGCAGATGCAGTTTCTGCTGATCTGATCCAACCGTTAAGGTCAGCGTGGACTTCACCCTATCCTTGCAAGTTATCAGTAGCCCCCAACTACTATGTCATTAAGAACCTTCATTATCACTCTGCAGAATGCATCTTTGTTGCCCTTTGCCCAAGTGTGCACATATTCGAAAGAGTTAGTCCCCAGGCCAAATAGCTGGAGGTGTCTTTCTGGAGGGTTTTGGAATATTTTACGTGGGTAGGTGCACTCAAGTCAGTGTGTGTCCAAACTGTGAAAGATTTAGGATTAGTAGCAGGAGGAAGAGTTCTTGAGTGGCTGGGCACATAATGGAGTTTTTCAAAATGGAAAGTAGTCAAAACATTCAAAAGTGGCCTCTCAGTGCACTAACATTTTAATGCCCGTAACTATCCTCTGCTCTGCAACCCCACATGGATTGGTTAGGTGTTTGGCTACTTGGTTTACTTACATACGTGTGGTTTTTGGGCCGTCTGCAGAAGATTAATTGAGGCCACTTTGTAGCTCTTCCCATAAGAATTTAAACTTTTTGAGATTGGAGTAATAATGGTACTGGTGGGAATTAAAATCCACAGCTGGAAACATAATTATTTCTGTATCAAACAAAACAATTATAGTTGCATTAACAAGAACACACCCTCAGCTGGCGTGAACATGTATAACTCCATTAATTTTCATGGAACTAAGCCACTTACACTGGAGGACAATCTGACCCCCACTGAGTGCAGTGCTGAAAATGTGTAGACCATCTCTTAAAGGAGCAGAGTCTCAGGGGGATTAGGGTAGAAGGAAGAGGTCAGTTCTGAGTGTAAGCATTTGCACTGATTCCAGAAGGGGCTAGACATAGCCTCAACTCCAGGTAAAACTTTCAAATGAAAATGAAAGCAAGAGGCTACAGGTGCACCTATTTTCCTACATTTCACACCTCACTTGTTGTTAGCTTTTAATTTAATCACAAAATAAACACATCTGTACAAGAAAGCTGAGGTACTTTAGAGTTCAGATGTTTGCTGGAAAATGCAAGTACAAGAACTGTTCTGCAGGATTTCAGGTGTGTGTAGTGTGGCATTAGTTATACTGAAATATATTGATGGAAGTTGGGTGAAATTCCGGCCCTGTTGAGGCCAGCTGGAGTTGACCTAAGTGGTGCCAGAAATTCACCGTCATTGAAGTGTGCTGACTTAAACCAGGTTCGTTTGTTTGTTTGTTTTAACCATTGTAACACCATTGATTTCACTGGATTTCCTGATGATTTACAGCAGTGTGAGAGCAGGATCAGGCCCTCATATCACAAGTTAATCATGGGACTATAGGTTTCTTAAGTAAATACAAAAATCGTCTCTGTGTCATTAAGAACCTTACATGTTCAAAACAAAAAAGCAGTCATGGAGCACTTTAAAGGCTAACAAAATGATTTATTAGATGATGAGCTTTCCTGGGGCAGATCCACTTCTTCAGAGCTGGAAATTGTTAGTCTTTAAGGTGCTCCATGACTGCTTTTTGGTTTTGTGAAGATACAGACTAACACAGCGACCTCTCTGTGACCTTACACTTTCATTTTCTTTTTGTATTTTAGTTTCACTATAGAAAACTAACCTGCCTGTATTCAAAGTCTGTTTTCTCATGTTTCAAGAGAAATAATGCTCCAAATGGTTGTCAAGAACTAGACAGTGCAGCCTACCATACATTTTAAAATACATTTGCTGTAATCCATCAACATGTTGTGAATCTTACATTTTCCAATCCCCACACATGTTTAAACATGATTTTATATTGTAAATAATTGACAATTGTTTTTATTTCAAATACTATCTTAATAATGTGGACAGACTACATAAATGTACTTGCTGGATTTATTTTTAACAGGCCAATAAAGTTTATAATTCATTGTCCTTGTGTCTTGTACTTTCTATAAATAATTAGCGTAAACTTGGTATTTTACCAGTAATGTAGAGTAAGTTTATTGGAAAACATGTAATCCTATAGGGCGTGTCCTCAAATATCATATTGTACCAGATGTTATAAATCAATAAAGCCTATGGATGTATTTATTTATTTGTGAATGATAAATTTAACACATTAATTACCCATAAATCCTTGAGACACAAAGATTCTTGTATGGAGAGTCATTTAATATTCAAAAAATAAGAGTTAGGGGACTAAATTTAAACCATGTCTTATAAAATGTATGTCCATATCATTTATGCCAACAATCAAACACTTCTGTATTCAGATCAGGTAATTCCACATATAACTGTGACCTGGATCCTGAAACAGAATGCTTCAGTTGGGCTTTGCAAAGGCAGAGCAGTCTGCCCAGTTGGTTCCTATTTAAACATGGGTTTATGGGATCAGAGCTGAAATGCATTATATTCACACAGCTGGTATTTCTGTTTTGGAGATGGCTTAGACAATACAGTCCTTTGGAATAGATTTATAGAATGTTGGGTATTTGCATGGTCGACGGAACCAAGCTGATTTTCTTTTATAACTTTAATGGAAAAATCAATAATATAGTTTGAAACATTGTGGCCCTGTGAGCACCCATCTGGGTTTCCTGCGAGACCTATAGAGGTAGGAAATAAAAGTTAAGGATTTTGAAACAATTATGTTATAACTCAGGCCAATTTTTGCCCTTTTTGCTTTCTGCAGAGGCATGTTGTATGTTCCCATAGTTTTCATCACTGTAGTTGGAACTTGGCAAATTCAGATTTTCCATGATAAATTGTTCATGTTTGTGGAATGTGCACTCCCATACTTCCCTTCTACAAGAACTGTAGATCCCTGAATATTTTACCAAATCAGTTTAATATAACCATGGGGAATAATTATTTTTTTCTTAAATGAGTCTATGTCAGATAGCATCTGTGTAAAATATGCTTTCTTAGCACTCATGTAAAATATGCCATTTGAGACAATATAGTGGAGCTTCATCATCCAAAAGGAATAAGCCTCATGAAAGGCCAATTGATTTATTTTAAAAGGCTTTATACATAACTTTCTGCAATTAAAATTCAAAGGGATATTGTCCACATTAGTTTAGGTACAAACTATCGCATGGATTTTTAAATTAAAAATAGCTATATAAATGTTTTAATGGAGTAAAAATGAATGAAAGGTGTTTGGGTTTTGTCATGAATTATTTTGCTCTAGGGAACAGAATCAAGAAATGAAACAAAAAAGAAACAAAAGTGAAACTGACCAGTTATGCTGTTGGAGATGAATGAAGAAAGTTAACAAGCAGGATAAGTGGTAAAAAGAGATTAAGTGTTTTCAGTTGTTTAAAGTTTAATCATCCAAGATGGTGGTAAAAAAGACAGACAATGATTCTGTTTCATAGAATCATAAAATCCTAGTGCTGGAAGGGACTTCAGGAGGCGATCAAGTCTAACTTCCTACCTAAAGCAGGATCGATCAACTCTAACTAATTCATCCCAGCTAGGACTTTCTCAAGCCAGAACTTAAAAATCCCTAGGGAGGGAGATTCCATCACCTTTCTAGGTAATGCATTCCAGTGCTTCACCACTGTCCTGGTGAAATAGTTATTCCTAATATCCAACCTTCACCTCCCCCTCTGTAACTTGAGACCATTGCTCCTTGTTCTGCCATAGGTCACTATTAAGAACAGCCTCTCTCCATCATCGTTAGAACCCCACCCCCACCTCTTTCAGGAGGTTGAAGGCTGCTATCAAATTGCCCCTCTCTTCCTTTCTGAAAACTTAATATGCCCAAATCCCTCAGCCTCTCCTCATAGGTCTTGTGCTCCAGCCCCCTAATCATTTTCATTGCCCTCCACTGGACCCACTTCACTGTGCCCACATCCTTTCTATACTGGGGGGCCCAGAACTGGACACAATACTCCAGATGTTGTGTCATTAGTGCCGAATAGAAGGAAATAATAACTTCTCTAGATCTGCTGGAAATGCTCCTCCTAGTGCACCTCAACATGCCTTTAGCCTTTTTGGCTACAATGGCATTCTGTTGACTTACATCCAGCCTCTCATCTCCTGTAATCCCCAGGTCCTTTTCTGGTTATTTTCTTTTAAATATTTAGGAGTTATAGCTTAACAGTTATTTCTTAAAAATAGAAAAAGTGACAGGAAAGGGGATTAGAAACATACATAAACTGTACACGTTGACTTTTTTACTAATGAATGTTATATGTATTATTTTTTGATAGTGGCATTTTTTTTTCATTTTGAACACAGTGCAAGAATAAAACGTCAATAGGTTTTCTTATTCAATTCCCAATTTTTCAATACGGAGAAGGAATGAACATAGATTAACTGATGTTTTATTCTGACATTATATTAATAATCACAAGGATTAATAGGCTTCAGCTAAAATAATTACACACAATAATAATTTGGCACTATTTCACATGATAGGAGTAGAGAACTGGGTCCCAAAAGTTAAAAAAAAAAGTCTTAGATGTTCAGATTATTCTTACAGTTGGGGTAAAAAATTGTTAGTTGCTAAAGAGAATAAAATATACATAAAAGCAAATATCTTGGAACTGGAATGCTGATGCAGAAAAAATATTTGTCAGGATAGTAAAAATTAATTTTGTTCAAGGTTTATGATTCAGACTTCTAGTAATCCTGCACAAAATATGAAGCTTCTTTTAAAAAGCTTGTAACCACCTGAGGTCTCTTCCAGCCCTAGGATTCTGTGATTGCAAGAAATGGATAAAGACTTAAGCTTCAGCAAAACAAACAAACAAAAGACCTAGAAAGACGTATCTCAAGCAGGATTAAAAATTATTTCATGTTAGGTCTAATGACTGATTACAATTGATGCTACCTTTGGTATGAATAACTTGCTGAGGAAGCTCTGAAGTAGTTGGATACAATTAACTTGCTTTTAAAGATGGTGCCTCCTCTATAGTCCAATACTGTAATTTGGTGATTCTGACCTTGTTCTCGTAGCCCGAGTGATTTCATTGTGCCTGCATGCTTCATGATGGTAAACTTCACATACAGTTCCCATTATAAGCAACAATGTTAATCAATACAGTCTTAATTAAAACATCAGATAGAGTACATTGCCGTAATGAAACCACAAGATATACCTTGCCATATATGTCCATCTCGGAGAGAATAGGTCAGATGATCTCTCTTCAGTCTTTCTTGCCAAGTGAAGACCATAAAAATCACTTGTGGGAGCTGCTGTTGTCTGTGTATACAGAAGCAGCAGGAGGATTCAGTTTGATGGCTGAGCTGTGATTCAGTGTAACCAAAAAAGCAGGCAGACCCTTCCCTCAGGAGACCGATAAACTTTCCAGTTATTTTGTGCTGATGGACTGAAGATGTAGAAATGAGTAGCATGCTCAGGCCATGTTTTCCCACCAACTCTTCTAACAGCCTATATAAATATAAAGAGAACGAGAATATAGTTAAATACAAAGGGTGAAAGAATAGAAACCTGTGAAATGCCTTGGGGCCAGCTGAGCAAGAAAGTAAGGAGCATAACTCTGTTCAAGGGCAGGTCCATCTTACCCCCAATGTATCAACACCACCTTGTTCTCCAGAGCATTGGGCTGATGACAAACCTGCATGTCTGAGAGGAGGTCCATCTTCTTACTCCAGTGCTTCCTTCAGGTAGTTAACAGGGTGATCCATGTATCCACTTCTCTATGGGATGATGAGTGGGGGATTCACTCAGGTCCCCTTTTACTAAGCACCTAGAAACTGCTGAGAAAATTTTATGTACATTCAGCTGCACATGCACACATACAGACTATGTTCTAGTCACACCTATATATTTTTATTAAGAAAATGTAAATTAGACTGAATTCAAAGTACTGAACATTAAACCAGTTGATATTGCCTGAAAAATGAGCCATTAAATAGAAACATGGAGAGAAATCTGTTAATTCTAGCCTGTGATAGTGTGCACACGTTGGCTTGCAAGTGGATATATTACATGGCCAGTAACCCCTGAAATCAACAGAAGACTTCCATTGACTGCTGTGGGCTGTTGGACACAATTGCTAAATATATTGAATGGTTTTCCTGTCAGCTCTATAGCTGCGTCTACACGTGCACGCTACTTCGAAGTAGCGGCAGTAACTTCGAAATAGCGCCCGTCACGTCTACACGTGTTGGGCGCTATTTCGAAGTTGAAATCGACGTTAGGCGGCGAGACGTCGAAGTCGCTAACCCCATGAGGGGATGGGAATAGCGCCCTACTTCGACATTCAACATCGAAGTAGGGACGTGTAGACGATCCGCATCCCGCAACATCGAAATAGCGGGGTCCTCCATGGCGGCCGTCAGCTGGGGGGTTGAGAGATACTCTCTCTCCAGCCCTTGCGGGGCTCTGTGGTCACCGTGGGCAGCAGCCCTTAGCCCAGGGCTTCTGGCTGCTGCTGCTGCAGCTGGGGGTCCGTGCTGCATATACAGGGTCTGCAACTAGTTGTTGGCTCTGTGTATCTTGCACTGTTTAATGAAAGTGTGTCTGGGAGGGGCCCTTTAAGGGAGCGACTTGCTGTTGAGTCCGCCCCGTGACCCTGTCTGCAGCTGTGCCTGGCTCCCTTATTTCGATGTGTGCTACTTTGGCGTGTAGACGTTCCCTCGCTGTGCCTATTTCGATGTTGGGCTGAGCAACGTCGAAGTTGAACATCGACGTTGCCAGCCCTGGAGGACGTGTAGACGTTATTTATCGAAATAGCCTATTTCGATGTTGCAACATCGAAATAAGCTATTTCGAAGTTGGGTGCACGTGTAGACGTAGCCTATGGGTCTAATTCCTCTAATTCCTCTCTCAGTTATACCTTTTGTTAAACAAGAACTAACTTCATTGCAATCATTGGTGTTACATCTGTAATTTAATTTACAGGTACCACAAGTGGATTGTACACTTCTTGTAGGGACCATCGTTTTGCTCTGTGTTTTTTACAGGACCAATCACAATGACCTCTCAAGGATCCTTCCTGTCCTGTAATTCTGTGAGGTCCCAGTCTGTGACTGGGGCTCTCCGCATTGGTGCTATAAAATTAATAATATGTCTGTGCAACCATCAGGAAAATTGTCTAGAATCCTAAGGCTGGAAGGGACCTTAAGAGGTCATCTAGTCTAGCCCCCTGCCTGAAGCAGTATCAACCACAACTAAATCATCCTAGCCAGGACTTTGTCAAGCCAGAACTTAAAAACATCTAGCAATGGAGTTTCCACCACCTCTTTAGGTAAAGCATTCCAGTGCTTCACCACTCTCCTGGTGAAATGGTTTTTCCTAATATCCAACCTACACCTCCCCATCTGTAACTTCAGACCATTGCTTCTTGTTCTGCCATCCGTCACTACCGAGTATAGCCTCTCTCCAACCTCTTTAGAGCTCCCTTTCAGGAAGTTGAAGGCTGATATCAAATCGTCCCTCAGTCTTCTCTTCTGCAAACTAAATAACCCCAAATCCATCAGCCTCTCCTCATAGACCATGTGCTCCAGCCACCTAATCATTTCTGTTGCCCTCCACTGAGCCCGCGCCAGTGCTTCCACATCCTTTCTCTACTGGGAGACCCAAAACTGGACACAATGCTCCGGATGTGGCCTCACCATTGCTGAGTAGAGGGGAGTAATAACTTCTCTAGATCTGCTACAAATGCTTCTCCTAATGCACCCCAATATGCCATTAGTCTTCATGGTTCCAAGGGCACACTCTTGACCCATATCCAGCCTTTCATCCACTGTAATTCCCAGGTCCTTTTCTGCTGAACGGCTACTTAGCCAGGCGGTCCCCTGCCTGTAACAATGCTTGGGATTCTTCCATCTCAAGTTCAGGGCTCTGCATTTGTCCTTGTTGAACCTCATCAGATTTCTTTTGGTTCAATCCTCCAATTTATCTGTGTCACCCTGGACTCTACCCTCCAACATGTCTACCTCTCCCTCTAGTTTAGTGTCATCCACAAATGTGTTGAGAGTGCAATCCATCCCTCAGCCAGGCCATCTAGCCTGATTGTCTAGTCAGATTTCTATCCATCTTGCAGTCCATGTATCCAATCCATACTTCCTTAACTTATGGGCAAGAATGTTGTGGGAGACTGTATCAAAAGCTTTGCCAACGTCAAGGTATATCACATCCATTGACTTTCTCATGTCCATAGAGCCAGTCACCTCTTCATAGAAGCTAATCAGATTGGTCAGGCACAATTTGCTTTCACCTTCCTGATTAGTCCCCTGCATTCTGCAGCCATATATTTATACTCCTCCTTAGTCAACTGTGAAATTTTCCACTTCTTATATGCATGCCTTTTGACTTGAAGCTCACCATGGATTTTCCTGGTAAGCCAAGCAGATAGCCTACCATATTTGCTTTTCTTACTGCACATTAGGATGGTTTGTTCCTGTGCCTTCAATAATACTTCTTGAAATGTCGGAATCAGACCTCTGGTAACCACGTTTGCCAGTCCTCACTCTTCTTTTATAACTACCAGCCCTGAAATAAAGTTGAGCAGATGATCAATGGTTTCTACCTTTTGATTTGGAGTATTTCTTTTTTTCTTTTTTCGTTTCTACTTCTTATCAGTCATAAGAAAAATGAAGAGACCCACCAAGAAATGCAGAAATCACTGAATCCAGTGTCATTTGTATAAAAGAATACTAATCAGAATCAAATAAATCTAGATAGCTATGCAGGAAGTTCCTAGAACATCTCCTGCATACAAAAACACTATCTATCTATGCAATAGTATCAGGCTGGGCTTCTTCTTGTGTGTACCAATGTAATCATTGCTTCTCATATAGCAACCTTTGTTCCACATTTAGACTTTCCATAGCCATTTTGTGGGCAAAGAGTTCTCAATCCTTGTGCTAGAAAAATCACGTTTCTTCCTCTGGAAAGAAATGTTCATGTGCAAATGGCATTTGAAGAGAATCCAATCTTTCCATCTTTTATCTCCTCTTCGGATGTTATTTCAATCCAGACATACGAATAAGCATGTACTTGCCATAAAAATTGAATGCTTCAAAATTCTGGCTGAATTGTTGTTTTATAACAAGTGAGGACTGTGTATCCTTTTACTTTGAGGGTGCCAAATTTAGACCTCCCAGTTCCAAATATAGTGATTTTGGGTGACGTGTATTGTTCAGGGATGTAAAACTTTTCACCGCTGGCTTACTGCTCTCTGTTCCACCTAGGGTGCAAGTGACTGAAACGCCTCATTATCTGATGGCTCTTTGCTAGCCTGTGTGCTATTGGTTAGGTGCTCAGTGATCCCCAGCAGACAGGTGGTGATGCCAGAAAAGGGCCTCTTGTTGACAGTCTGGCCAGAGGTACCAGGAATTGTACAGAGATGGAGACTGAATTATTCTGTTATCCCACTAACTTCTAATGGGTTGAAAGCCATCGAGAGAGGCACGGTAGCAAACTAAATTGAAGAAAAATATTAAAACTTCTCCTCTCTGGGATACATGGGCCTTGTCTGAGACATCAGCTCAAGAAAAATTAGTCTTCTGTAAGGTGTGTATGCTCAATGGAGATTTTAAATCTAATTCTGCCTCTGGTATTCACAGTTAAGACCACCATGTGTGTGTCGCACACCTTTTCACAAAGATTCTGCTCAGATCCCTATCTGACTTATTTTGTGACCTTGATGCCACGGGTTAGTCTCTGGGCTGTGTCTGTGTCAAACAATGTTTCATCAGTGGGAATATATTGGTCTGCGATTTTGTCATCACAGTCATTGAAACAAAGGAATTGTGTCTGTCTGTGTGGTGCTGACTGCAGTCAGATCCTTCTCTGGATTATTATGAACATGTCTACACTGAAGTAGACACCAGCCGGCATTGGCTGACTCTGGTTGTGGGGCTGTGAAATTGCAGACATCTGGGCTTGGGCTGGAGTGCAGGCCCAAGCCTAAACATCTGCACCGCAACTTTATAACACCATTGCGCGAGCCGCACTGGCCTGAATCAGCAGATGCGGGCCAGCTGAGGGTGTTTTATTGCCACAGAGATGTACCCTTAGTTTCCTCTGCTTCTGGCCTCTGGTGGAAGATGTTGCTTTTCAGTATCAGTGTGTGTCCCCTCATGAATAAAACATAGCCAGTTTCACTGACTGAACTGAAATTTTCTAGCATCGCCATTGGCACTCCAGCACCAGAGTACCCATGGATTTGCCATCACTGACAATCGTTAAGTCTGATATTCTTCTAAAAGGTCTGCTCCAGGAACTATTTTGGGAAAGTTTGGTGGCCTGTTACGCAGGAGATCAAACTAAATGAGATAATGGTACTTTCTCGGCTTAGAATGTATTAATCTATCTGCGGTGTTTGTGTAATACTACTCAAAGCATTTACAACGTCATGAAAGGATTTTAATTTAAATGTAAGTTGATTTTTTTTTTTTGCTGTGTAAAAATCTTCTAGAGAATTTTTCCAGTTCATTTATAAAACACTGTTTTGTGCACATTTTAAAATGTGCCATTCTGAGCTGTTAGATGATGAGCTTATCCAGTGAAAAATGTATTGAATATATCTATTCAGATGACTTGCTATTGAACTCAAACACCGTAACTACTCTGGTCTGATTTATAAATCTCTGTTTATTATTATATCAATTAATGTGCAAGTTAATGTGGGTCATAAAAATGTTTTAATGCATATTACGAAAAACAGTTATTGTGTATAAACAGTACTTAATTTTTCTAACAATAATGGCTGTTTCAAAATCCCAAAATGGCATAACTTGCCATATAAAATATCAAAAAGCTGCCTTAATTCCATTCTTGAAATGAAGTTTTGCTTTATTTATAGCAGCATAAAGCGTCATCTGAAGTGGCTTCATGTCTCCATTTTATTATCCTATTAAAAATGTTGTTAGATGTATTAACTTCTCTATCTCCATTCTTCTATATGATAGTTTTCAGCCCAGGACTGAATTTTTGCAACCAATTTCAGACCTTCTGGAAAAATTCTTGGAGCCAGGTCCTGAGCTGGTGTAAACTGATTTTGCTCCATTAGTTTTAGTCAGGTTTCAACAATACACTGAAATGAGAATATGGCCCCTGGCATGTGAAAAGTTCATATGATGGGGTGGGGGCAGTGCTCCTGTTCATCTCAAGCCAAACCCTGCTGTCTATAGAAAATTTATGGGAAAGGAAAACCTTGTGGAATTTTTGATGCATTCTTGTCAACAAAGCAGAATTAGTGGCGGCCTTGGAGTGGAACAGGGGAAACAACCTGCAAAACCTAGCATACATGAGGAGTCACAGGGAATGCAAGGTACCTCCCTTTAGAACCTGGCACATCCCCAGGGAGAACTGACTCCTCTGTGTTAGTTGCTGGATTCCATTCCCCCCAGGAAGGAGTCTGAAGGTGCTTTGATGCCATTACTATATTCTGCCAGACCTCCGCTGAGTCTGTATGTTCAGGCACAGAGCCTTATTTAAAACTTTCTGAAGGAGCAACGTGCCCGGGCATGCTCCCAGCAGAGGCGTGACTTTCCAGGAGGGTGCAGCATGTTGCATTGTCTCTATTTAACTACAGTCCTTCTAGTGTCATGGGTTGCTTTTTCATCCCTCTTTACTTCTTCTGCTCCCGTGTGTGTCTTAGAGTGAGAGGTGAGTTGACCTATTGACCCGAGGTTACAACTTGCCAGCAAATTCACATACAAGTGAAAATCATACCCCCATTAAAGATCTGTCCAACATGTGCATAACTCCCACTGGAGGAGCCAATGGCAATTGTGTAAATGAATGAGGAGTGAAGTATCAGGCTTTTGCTAATCTTTACAGTTCTAGACAGTGCCATTTTAATAACCTGGATGCATAGCTGGGTAGATAACATAGATTATACATAACTGGTGCTATGCACCGAATCATGTAGTCTTTAATCCCCATTCTGGCAAAGCTCCCAATGAAGTGAATGGAAGAATTGCGTGAGCATGAAGAAAGTAGGAATTTTAGGGTTTAATCCCATATTAATATCTCAGCAAGAAATAAGGATGAATTTTATGGATTTTTCAGTTAAACGTTATGTAAACGTGAAACTAACAGTTTATAACAGTGATACAAATATCTGTAAAAATCCTTTGGCAGTGCATCTTGAGAATAAGATAGATCCATTACTTAAATCTATTTCTAAGGTAATTCATGTAAGATCATGTGAATAGTCTTGTGCTTCCTGTAAGCTTATAGTAGGGTTGGTCCTGCTAAGACATGTGGCTAAGTCACCTGATGCTGGAGCCCAATTTGAATGTGGAGCTTTTCTGTGTGGGGGTGTGTGTCGAAAGGTGTGAAGCTGAACACAGAGGATACCTGTCTTGGACAAAATCTATTTATAGTGAGGGGACCAAACGATAGGGAGAGCTGGCAGTTGCAATATACCAAGACACCCATTGCTTACCACCAAGATGACTGCTGGAAACAGGAAAGACTGAACAGGGAGAAGGATAAGGCCCAAACTAGGAGGCTGCCTAGCTTGTGAGAAACATCATTAAAACTACCGTTAGGGTAAAAAAATTGCATGAAACAAGTTTCACAAAATACTAAACTTAGCTGGCGTGTTTTGTTTTATTTTGCTGTGGAGCTTACTTTGATCTGTCTGTTATCACTTGCAACCACTTAATTAGATACATTTGTATCTAATAAAATCATTTTGTTTATGATCATTAATAAAAATAATAATAGTTACTGGGGACGCAACAGCTGAACATATCTCTCTTTGATTGAAAAAAGGGATGAACAAACTATAAGGCCAATCTATATAAACTTTATGCAGAGTGAGGTGGATTTATTTGGGGTTTTGGTCCCATTGGAGTCATATACCTGTGACCGAGCCTTCCCAGAGCAGAGTTGCTCTCCGTATCTGTGTTGCTCTGCCATTGGACTGTCACCCCAACTCTGTGACTTTGCTGGGGAAGACCAGAGGTTCAGCAGGAGAGGGTGGTGGGTTGCCCTGGGTGGCAAGTAGGTGGGCTCAATGGGATGATCGGCCTATCAAGTGATAGTCTCAAGGGAATTTCTGTAACTCAACCCATCACAATACCCTCTTTTAATTCTATTTAATTTCAATTTAGATTAATGAGCTGTTTTTGAATGAAAAAGGTATACATATAAATATGATAATTTTTGGTGCAAAGGCTAAGTTGGCTAAAAATGCTCAGAAAGTTTATGAACCATAGTAAAATTGTCTGTGAAAACTGGCCTTTTTCCAAGAGTATATCAATCAATGAAGAACCTACCATTTACTTTTTACTTTCATCATATGTTCTTTGGCTTCTTTCACCTGGACATTTCTATGCACAAAAGGTGATGGCATGTGGAAGTAATGTGTTTGCGTGCCTAGTTTATGTGGAAATACATGTGTACAGCTTCTGAAACCTAGCCCTCTGAAACTCCTGGGGAGTTTGTAGGTAGCTGTTACTCTTTCAAATATTGAACTGCGGCAAGCGAAAATAAGGCTTGTGGTCTTGTGTTGTCTGGTATGATAGTCTCTGCAGCTTGTTGTTGTAGGTCAGTAGAAAGATGCACTAGTTGGGGAGGTTTGTACTGTGATTTTCCTTTTATCAGTACTAATGCTCACATGATCATCAAATTCACATAGCTGTACAAAAATATTGTGTTGCTGTATTAGACTGCCAGCTTTAAGGGTTGAGACTAAGATCACCTTAGCATCTTCTTCACCAGTTCCTGCTTGTCAGTGTGTATGCCTGCACATGGATGTGGGGTGGCGGGGGTGATTTCTGGCTGGAGGCAACACAGTTGCATCAGCACTCCCTTACTACTGTGATAGAAAGAGGAGTGCAGCAAGCTAGCCACCAAGTACGTACCCACAGGGCCCAGAAGGGTTTGCCCTTTCTGCCACTTCTCATGCTACTGTGGCTAGCGTACTGTTAGACTGCGAGCTCACTGAGAGCTAGTAGGAGTATGTCTTCTTGAGCCCAGTAAGCAGCAAACTTGGTCTATTGGATTAATCTGTTTCTAAGAAACATCGATGATCAGGCCTGTGCTGGCAGAGACAGTGGTGGAATACTTTAATGGGTAAAAAACCACTCATGTCTATTAAAATTATGTAATTGTTATATTGCATCGATACGAGAGGCTCCAATCAAAACCGTGACCTCTTTTGCTAAGTGCTATGCAAGATGACAGGACGAGGTGATCCTGCCCCAAAATGGTTATGGTCTAAGACCCAATTTGAGAGAGAGAGAGAGAGAGAGAGGAGGGGTGCTGGACCAAGGGCTTAGGAAGAAGTTGATATTGGCAGTTGCTCTGGGCAGGAGCTGTACAGTTGTTTAGAAAGAAAGAAGACATGTCCTGAGCGGAGAAAGTGAAGCGAGAGAAGTTGGCATAGCCATGGGACTCTAACCAAAGGCACTGTGGAGCATGGGAGTAATTGTAAAAGTGTTTCACAAAATGTTCTGAGAAATGACAAATGGCAACAATAAAATTCCAAAATGTTTCAGGAAATTGTTTTCCATTTTCCGACTAGCTCTAGTAAAAATATCCAAGGACTTTGGAACCCTGACCCTGGTTCAGCTGCCATCATACTGGCACTGCTGGGGCAGTTCCTGGCTGTTGCGCTAGTGAGATTTTTTGGAAATGAGATGAGGAGATGCAGCTGGCAGTGGTCTTAAGGAAGCTGAAAGATGGTGTGGTGTGGGAGGAGAGGAGGTGATTCTAAGCAGCAGCAGCAGAAGAAGAAGCAAGGGTGAAGTAGACTACCATTATGGTTTGACTCCTTGAACTCATCCCTAGTGTTTTGGCTGACAGCCTTGGGGCGACCAGCAGAAATAGGCTGAAGTTAAGTAAAAGTAAAGGGACAAAGCAAAATGCTACGTATGTCCTCAAATCAACTGCAATAATCTTCAGATCTGCCTGTGCAGAGCATTTTCAGGGTGTAATGACTCTATTGTAAGTGAGTCCTGTGCTTGTGGAAACAAGAAATATGACTCTTTGAGCCAAAGCCACTTTTTTTTTTTATCCTGGGGCATATAGTGTGGAATACGTGTCTAAACATTACAGACAAAAAAAGCACTGGCACTCTTTCTCTAAACAGAGACCAAAAATATATACTGGAACATGATCTAAATGCCATGTTGAAGCAAGTGATGTTTATTTGTTTCTTCAGTTTCTCATAAGTTCACAAAGTACCAGCTGCCAGCAGGAGTTTTGAGTACTGCGGGGGCTAATAATGGTGTAGGTTACCCCCAGGATGATGGAGAGCTGATTTCCATAACTGTCTTGTAGCTCTCTGCATCTGTTCAAGATTGCTGTACCCAAGCAAATGGTTTCAGAATTGAGGCTGTTGCAGGTTGACAGAAATCTGTGTGCAGGGAACTAGCTCCGATGTGGGAGAGTAATCTATAGCCCCTGAATTGTCTAGGGAGAACACGTGTACAGGAAGCCACTGAAACGGTTGCTGCAACAGAGACAGAAAAGGGACCAGTTTCACTACTGCTAAGTAATTTAAGATAAACAATGATAGAATGTTATCATTTATTTAAGCTTTATCTCTTTCAGTGGGTTGGTATTTAGCAAATCATGTACTCATTGAAAATAATGCTAATGTGAAATGGTTTGTTAGTACGGCTAACTTTGTGACGTGGTGGAGAGCTCAGGTTCAGTGAGGTTTCATCAGAAATCTTTAATAAAATAAACACACAGCTATGAACTAATGAGGTCTGCATGGCTGTGTAATACATTTATTATACATTAGAAGGATCACGCTCCAGTCACTTGTGACTTTGCTTATGCTGTTCTCCCTAGTCCCTGGAAACAGAAGTATTGATCTTTCTTCCTCTTCAGAGTAGCATATTAATAGTGGCTCTGCTGGACTTAGAGGAAGTACACCTGTGAACAACTAATGGAAGTGATAGCAAAATCAGCTTTGAGTGTGGTAACTTGATCACAGCCCAGCGGTCTCTGTCACAGTGTAAAATACAACAAACAGTAGTAATATGTAGTCTTTTAAAGAAAAATCTGAGGGTGGACTTGGCACTTATGTTTAAGTTGCTGAAACTGTAAAACTGTTTAGAAAGCCAGCTTGTAAGTGGCTGCAGAGCTATCAAACAGGAAAAGCTAAAGGAAGTTTTGAAAGGGAGTTGAACTGGAGCAAGAGAGCTAGATATATCTTATAAACTCTCTCAAAACGTAGGCCAAATTCCCCCCTCACACACCCCACCCCACACAACTAGGTCAAAGAAAGGAAAAACAAACAAAGTACATATAAAGAACAAAAACAAAAAACTTTGCAAGAATAAAATATTGGAGGCAGAGTTTCTGTAGTACAGTGGGTCCTTCCAGTTTATTGCATTGAGTGAAGCATTTGTCTTGTGGTCAGACTCACATGACATAAGTATATATTCAATACAAGCAACTCATAGCCCTCAGAAGCTGAGTATGGGCTCTTGAAACAAGAGTGGCTGAACCGGGGAACTAAGGACGAGGTGACCATCCGTCCTGTATTAGGCAGGACGGTCCTATGTTTTGGGTGCCAAAAAGGTCTCCCTTACTTAGGCTGTGTCTCCACTAGTACCCCTCTTTTGAAAGGGCGATGCTAAAGAGACATGTCAGGATATGCTAATAAGGCACTGCAATGAATATGCAGCACCTCATTAGCATAATGATGGCCGCAGCACTTCGAAAGTGTTGCTGTCGATTGCTCTTGGCTCATCTAAATGGGGTCCTGTTCGAAAGGACCCCACTCACTTCAAAATCCCCTTATTCCTATTTGGTTATAGGAATAAGGGGATTTCAAAGTCTGTGGGGTCCTTTCGAACAGGACCCCGTGTAGACGAGTCGCGTGCAATCAAGAGCGGCACTTTTGAAGTGCTGCAGCCACCGTTATGCTAATGAGGTGCTGCATATTCATTGCAGTGCCTCATTAGCATATCCTAAAGTGTCTCATTAGCATTCCCCTTTTGAAAGGGGGGTGCTAGTGTAGACATAGCCTTAGTGTTTCAAAGGGACTAACTGTCCCATATATGGGCCCTCCACCGCTGACCTTTTCTGCCAGCAGCTGCGCAGGTGCAGCTGCTGGCAGAAGTCACTTCCCCGAGCCTCAGAGAACTGTGGGGGAGTGTGGGTGGCTGCCATGTCCCTGCCGCTTCCCCAGGGCTCGGGGGGTGCCAGCAGCTGTAGCCTCCTTGGGGCTCCTGGAGTAGGCCGGGGGCTACTGCTTCCCTGGGCGCATCTACCCCTTACAAATAGCCCCTGCAGAGTGATTGTGGTTTTGTCTCCACTCTTGGTATCTTTTTCTGCACTGCCTGGGGCCAGCCGTGCCCCACCGCACCACAGGGCAACAAGGCTCTTGTGAGGGTTGTGCTTGCATAAGAGGCCAAGAAACTTCTTTCCAGCCATTTACATTTGTACGTGAGCCCCCCTCCCTCCTCGACAGGCACCACACGGTTGGGGTCTTTCCCATGCTCAACCACCTCATGTGGCTAGCCCCTGACCCACTGAAAGGACGTGCCCACCGTTTGGTGCTGACCATACTGCTAGGCAGCACCATGTCCTAACTTGCACATGTTTAGGGCTCCAAGGAAAAGAAATAATTTTGGGGGCTTGCAGCTGCTGGGGGAAGTCTCCCCCAGTGATTAAGATAGTTGGGGGGAACACTTCAACTGACCCACTCCCACTAAGCTCCCTCCCACACATCCCTGGTAAGGGACCAGTGGTGCTTGCAGCTGCTAGGGGAGAAGTGTCCCCCACTGGCTAAGATACTCGGGGGCTTGTTTCCACCAGGGGAAAGTCTTCACTGGCTCTGCAGCCGCAGACCACAGCACCTCCCACCCTCCCAAAATATTTTTGGGGGCTTGTTGTCCATTGCAGACACCTTCTGGTTTGATACTTCTGTTATAAAATCTTTTTCCTAACATTTCCTATCTGTCTTCATGCTTTGACCCCCCAAAAACCACAGGGGGGAGGGCTAGTTGAGATTTCTGTTTCCATTATCAAGTTCAGTGTATGATATTTCACTGCCATCACCCATGTTGGCAAAGTTTGTGTAATGAAGAGGGAAGTCATTTTTTCCCTAGACTTTTATATCCTCTTTCTTCTAACTTTGAGAATACAGTCAGGGCCCCTGTATTAATTTCAGGGATCAGATGCAATCATGGAAGAGGGAGACACTCAGTAGATGGGCAGTTGAGAATTCAGCTACAGATGAAAGACATTTCTATAAACTTTTTTGCCATCTCTGTGGATGCCCTACTTTTCATAAAATTGTAGACTTCTAGGGCTGGAAGGGACCTCAGGATGTCATCGGGTCCAGCCCCCTGCCTAAAACAGGATCAACCCCAACTAAATCACTCCAGCCAGGATTATGTCAATCCAGGATTTAAAAAGCTCTAGGGATGGAGATTCCACCACCTCTTTTGGTAATGCATTCCAATGCTTCACCACCCTCCTGCTGAACTATTTTTTCCTAATATCCAACCTACTCCTCTCTGTCTGTAACTTCAGACCATTGCTCCTTATTCTGCCGTCTGTCACCATTGGGAACAGTCTCTCTCCATGCTCTTTAGAGTCCTGTTTCAGGAAGTTGAAGGATGCTGTCGAATCACCCCTCGTTCTTCTCTTCTGTAAATTAAATAAGTCCAAATATCATAGCCTCTCCTCCTAGGTCATGTGCTTCAGCCTCCTAATTATTTTTGTTGCCCTCTGCTGAACCTCTCCAATGCATCCACATCCTTTCTATACTGGGCACCCGGAACTGGATGCAATACTTCATATGTGGCCTCACTGGTGCCAAGTAGAGGGGAATAATAACTTCTTTAGATCTTCTGGAAATGCTTCTGCTAATGCACCCCAATATGCCGTTAGCTTCCTTGTCTGCAAGGGCACACTGTTGATTCATATCCAGCCTCTCATCCACTGTAATACCCAGGTTCTTTCTGCTTTTTGAGTTTAAGCTCACCAAAGATTTCCCTTGTAAGCCAAGCTGGTTGCCTACCATATTTGCTTTTCTTACTGCACATCAGGATGGTTTGCTCCTTCCAATGGGAAAAATGGACATTTGCTTACCATGGGAGGGGAATGAGGAAAATGCAATGTGAGAAGATGATCTCAAAGACCAGTGAGCATACCCAGAATGCTACAGGGATGAGGGAACTGCAATATAGGTTCTCACAATGCACTGCTGTAACAGCTGGTGTTTGCCGAAAGAGTGTGGCAGCAATATGTTGACTTTGTGAGGAACATGTGGGAAGATGAGGATGATTAAATTGGAACTTATAAATTCCAGAATTACAAAATTGATATTAATAAATTCTAATTTATCTGGTAGTGAGATGCAGCCACACAGTCACAATCAGGATACTCCTTTGGGAGGAAGGAACCCCAGTTATTGAGAACAGACAGGTGGTGGTAATGGGGGGTTTGATTATTAGAAATACAGATAGTCAGGTTTTTGCTGATTGGGAGAATCATCTGCTGGGTGCAAAGAGTTCTAGACAGCTTTATGTACGGTGCTGAATGTAGTAGTCATAGTATAAGGACATAAGGAGAGGTGGGAAAGATATTGGAAAGTTAAACATAGGATGCTAGGAAACAGATTAAAATCCGGGATATCCATGGTAGCATCCTCCAAAATGCTTCCCATTCCATTCACAAGGCCAGCTAGCTGGCAGAGATAAAGGATCTCAATGCATGGATGAGATGATGTGTACAAGAAGGGATTTAGATTTACAGGTTGAAATTCTCTTATATGGAACTCTCTCATCTGGCAACATCCGTGATCTGCCATGATTTTAGTTAGTCAGATGACTACTCATCATGGGTGTAGCCAAGTTCCTGTGGCATCCATAAAGTTTGTTTCCAGCCGCCAATCCTGGCTCTCAAGCTGTCTCTACACTAGCCCCTTTCTTTCAGAAGGGTCATGGTAATGAGTGAGGTTGGAAGATGCTAATGAGGTGCTGCCATTAGCATAATGGCAGCTGCAGTGATTCGAAAGTGCCACTTTTGAATTGTACACTGCCCATGGAGACAGGGGCCTTTCAAAAGGACCCCCAGTCTTTGAAAGCCCCTTCTTACTATCTGGTGTTAGGAAGAAGGGGCTTTCAAAGACTGGGGGTCCTTCGAAAGACCCCCGTCTCCATGGACAGCGCACAATTCGAAAGCAGCACTTTCGAATCGCTGCAGCTGCAATTATGCTAATGAGGCACTGCATATTCATGGCAGCACTTCATTAGCATTTTCTGACCTCACTCATTACCATGCCCCTTCCAAAAGGAAGGAGCTAGTGTAGACACAGCTATAGTGTTCTGTGCTGTTATTTATCTTTAATTTATCCCTAAATGTTTTCTAACAGCCCAGGAGGCAGCTGAAGTGTTGTAAATGTGCTTGAGCAGGGGTCAGCAACCTTTCCGAGGCAGAATGCTGAAATTTGACCTTTTGACCTCTAAGTATGGTCCGAGTGCCAGCGATACTTTTTAAAGTCAGTAATAGTCCCTCTTACAACAGATTCATTAATAAATAAATAAAGATTCAGAGCTTTGCCGTTTAAGGGGTGGTTGGTAGAACTAGCTGGTCTTTTGTTAATCTACAGGCAGCCTGGCTTTGAGCAAGCTACCAGCTGCATGGTGGAGGAGGGTTGGGTTGAGCTCCCAACTCACGTGCCAATGAAAATTGTCTCACATGCCACTCTTGGCACCCATGCCGGGGGGGCTGCTACCTCTATGCTAGGCAATATAGACCTCCCATGATTCAGCAAATTCTCTAGTTCAGCACCAGGCAGGCCTCGAGGGTGCCAGACTAGAGAGGTTCAACCTATATTAGGACCTGGGAACTTTTTGGGAAAGAAGGAGCCTGTTCAAGAAGAATGAGCTCCAGCTAACCTAAACAGAGCCAGACGACTGGTGCAGTAACAGAGAGGAAGCCGTGCTAGTCTATACACTATCAAAACAAAAAGCGCTACTTGACTGCTTTTTGTTTTGATAGATTACTGGTATGTTAAATTAAAAAAGGTCGTAGAAAAGTTTTCAAACAAAGGATTGAGGGAACACTGACAGAGTTACAAGATCGATTTTAGTAGAATCGAATTTACATTGTAGTGTAGACGTGGCCTTAGGGGAGGATTTATTAAGGAGTTTACTCTATATTAGTGTTTCTCAGGTGGGAGTCTGCAAGAATACTGAAGTGGGGTCCGCCAGGCTTGCCAATCAACTCCTCCCCACCCCCCCCTTTGGCTCTGCTTCTTCCCTTCCAGAGCCTCCTGAATGCTGAGCACAAACTGTTCTGGGAGAAAGGGGGAGGAATGGGAATAGGTCTGCTTAGGGGTCCACAAAAATTTTAAATTGAAATGCGGGTCCTTGCATTGCTAATGTTTGAAAACTGCTGCTGTATATCCTTGTAAATAGGAGAGGGCATAAGTTGATAGAGGACAGGTGAGAACTGAGGAGAAACAGTCCATTCCGTTACATTACCTGAAGGGAGACAACTAAATTTGATGAAAATTTTAAGTGTTTGTATTCAAACACAAGAAATTAGGTGAACTTGAGTGCTTGGTATTAAAAGAGGTTGTAGATAAAATAGGCATCACAAACTCAATGAAACGATGATCAATGGGACATTGTCGTATGAGGATACAAAATATAGGAATAGGAATGACAGAGTAGTTGCACTGTTGGGGTAGTGGCATTACATGTGAAAGAGAGCATAGTGTCAAATATTGTGCAAATTTGAAATGAAGCAGACTGTACCCTAGAATCTCCATGAATAGAAATCCCATGCTTCCGTGATAAGGAAGTCCACACTACAAAATTAAGTTGACCTGTTACACTGATGTACAAACAGCACAGGTATTAAGCTTCTTTTGAATGTCCACTCTTTGCTCCTTGTATCAATGGTCCATATCCTCCCTAGGGGATCTGCACTGATTTAACTGTTTGTGTGTGTGCGGGGGTGGGCAGGGCATTGTGGGATGGCTTCTGAAAGGCAGCAACAGTCTAGATAAACAACAGAGGATCTGCAGTGATACTGCATTGACCAAACTACATTGTGGAGATGGAGTTACATCAGTGCAGTGGTTAACTCATATGGATAGGGTCAACATGTTAGTGTAGATGCTTACACAGTTAAGTGAGGGCAAACTGCCTCACATCAACCTAACTCTATGTTGTAGACCAAAGGTCAGAGTATAGAAGTAGGACTATGTTACCCACCATCAGAATAGGAATGTGAAATGTTACAGGCACTTGGAAAGGTTACAAAAACAGAAAATTTAATAGTAGGGGTTTTAAACTGTCTCTCAGTGGATAACGTGTCACCTGCTTTGTTCCCTGTAAGCTGAGCACCTGGGCAGCTGCCCAGGAGAAATTCAGGTGCCGAGTGCCCACTGCTGGCAGCAGTTTTTCTACTATACAGCTCATCTTCACATGCCTTGATGAACATAACAAAATTTATTCTGCCCATGTGTGGAAAAATAGAGGGAACACCAGTCACCTGAAGACAGGGTGCAGTGATAACATTTCTAGACGCCATTAACAGTTGTTTTCTTGGAGCAAATAGAAGAAGCACTTCTCGAGCTAGTCCTAAGTGGCACACAGGATCTGCTCCAAGAGATGTAAATAGGCAAATCACTTGACAATTGTAACCATAATGTAATAAATTTATCATCCTTGTAGGGGAGAAAATACCAGCTCAGTTGTAAATAAATGTAAAAAGGGCAACTACAGAAAAACGAGGAGGCTAATTAAACAAATTACAATGAACAGTCACAAGAGTGACATGCCTGCAAGTGTCATAGAAACTTTGGGAAAATAATAATGAGGCTCAAACTAATTGGCTATCCTAAGCATAAACAGACAAACCACAAAGAGGACACCAGTGCCAGCATTACTAAATAATAGAGTAAAAGGGGCAGTTTGAGACTTCCTTTAAAATTGGAAATCAAATCCTAAGGAAAATAGGAAGGAGCATGAAGTCTGGTGTGGCAAGAGTGAAAGTATAATTAGACAGGCCAAACAGAACTTGAAGAGCAACTAGCAAATGAGCCAAAAACTGACAGCAAACATTTCTCAAGTATATCAGAAGCAGGAAGCCTGCCATACAATCAGTAGGGCCACTGGGCAATCAAGATGCTAAAGGATTACTCACAAAAGTCAAAGTAATTAAGCAGAGGCAAAACAAATCCTTTGCATCGGCTTTCACTACAGAGGATGTGAGGGAGATTCCAATGTCGGAGCCATTCTTGTCAGATGACAAATCTGAGGAACTGTTCCAGATTGAGCTGTCTGTATAGAAGGGTTTGGAACAAACCAATAAACTAAGCTGTAATCAGTCATCAGGAACACACTATATTTACCCAAGAGCTCTGAAGGTACTAAAATGTGAAATTGAAGAACTAACTGTGGTATGTAACTTAAATAAGTCTTTGTACCAAGAGGGTAGCTAATATAGTGCTGATTATTTTAAAAGACTCCAGAGGAGATTCTGGCAATTACAGGCTGTGGAATGTATTGCCAGACTGTGTAGTGAAGGGCAAAAATAAAACTGGATTTAAAAAAGAATTAGGTAAGTTAATGAAAGATAAATCCATCAATGGCTATTAACCAAGATGTTCAGGGATACAGCCCCATACTCTGAGTGTTCATAAACCTCTGACAGTCAACACTTGATAAATTACCTTGTTCTGTTCACTTCCTTTGAAGCCTCTGACACAAGCCACTGTTGGAAGACCGTTGATCTGACCTAGGGCAGCTACTCTTATGTTCTTTTCCCTTTTCAGAAAGGGGACTGATGTGTATGCTTTAAACCAAGCTTGTGCTTACATGATTTTCTGATTAGGGCCTTAAAAGATTTAGTCTGGGACTCCCAAAATTAGGTGCCTAAATCCATATTTAGGTACTTAAATAAGTGGCTTGATTTTTAAATGTTCTGCGTGTCCTGCTCAGGTACCACCCAGAAGACCAAAATATATTTGCCAAACTTCATTCAATAGCAAATTTCAAACAAACAATTCTGAGAGCATTATAGAAAATTCACAGGTAGGAAAAGAAGTGGAATGCGTTGAATAACTTGCTTGCTCTGCGTATTATCTTGAATAAGCTGGCTTTTGGTCCATTAAGATACTATTTGATGGAAGGAAGTCTTTTATTCTGTGGTTTTCTGCTGTGTGTGTACCCATGCAGTACACGAGTATTGAGGCTAAAGCATTTCAACATGAGCTGGAGCAAGCAGGTAATTTAAACTGTCACAAGAATTCCTAGTCTTGTGAGATTTTAAACCAAAGAGATTCTGATAGACTTGGAAAAAATCTGCAAAATGGAGGACAGTTTCAATAAACTCAAACTTTGACCATTTTTGGATTTGCCAGCCACTATAGCTTTGGCTAATAATTAGCTGTTTCATTGCCTGCAAGTGTAAAAGTTAGATCTGTTTTCTCAAATCGGTTTCAAGGGCTGGGAATGCTCAGGGGAGTGAGTGGCTCAGAAGACCTGGTTTTTCACTTAGAAGCTTCTAGTTAAAATTCAGCCCAGATTGCAGTTTGCTAGAAATCATTCCAGCTCTGGTAACTAATTGTCCAGGTCACCTAGGCAAAATAAGTTGACAGTATGAGAGCAATAGCAGCAACACATTTTTACAAATATTAGTTTGAATTTTAAAATGAAATTTCCTTTGACTGTGGTTTGGAGACATTTCTTTTTTGCTTTCTGTGAGCATTTGAATCGTTGAGCTTCACTCGCTTGAATACTCAAGTCAAAATTAATGTGAAGCTCCTACTTTAAAACTGAGCAGCACAAAACAGGGAAGAATGGCACGGGGCTTATGTGACTAACAAATTAGCACTGTCAGAAACTGATCAGAAGCTATCAATATAAGGGGGCTTTTCTCTAAAGATTCCATTTGAAAAAGTCACAATCTTGCTGTAAACATCTCAGAAGCAGGAATAGAAACATTTGATTAAGAAATGGTGCATTATCATTATTAGACTGTTGTACATTCTGAATAACTGGCTGAATCTTTCTCATTGGCTGCGTCTACATGTGCACGCTACTTTGAAGTAGCGGCGCCAACTTCGAAATAGCGCCCATCACGGCTACACGTGTTGGGCGCTATTTCGAAGTTGAAATTGACATTAGGCGGCGAGACATCGAAGTCGCTAACCCCATGAGGGGATGGGAATAGCGCCCTACTTCGAAGTTGAACGTCGAAGTAGGGCACGTGTAGACGATCCGCGTCCCGCAACATCAAAATAGCGGGGCCCGCCATAGCGGCCATCAGCTGAGGGGTTGAGAGACGCTCTCTGTCCAGCACCTGCGGGGCTCTGTGGTCACCGTGTGCAGCAGCCCTTAGCCCAGGGCTTCTGGTTGCTGCTGCAGCAGCTGGGGATCCATGCTGCATGCACAGGGTCTGCAACCAGTTGTCGGCTCTGTGGATCTTGTGTTGTTTAGTGCAACTGTGTCTGGGAGGGACCCTTTAAGGGAGCGGCTTGGTGTTGAGTCCACCCTGTGACCCTGTCTGCAGCTGTTCCTGGCACCCTTATTTCGATGTGTGCTACTTTGGCGTGTAGACGTTCCCTCGCAGGGCCTATTTCGATGTGGTGCTACCCAACGTTGAAGTTGAACATCGACGTTGCCAGCCCTGGAGGATGTGTAGATGTTATTCATTGAAATAGGCTATTTCGATGTCGCTACATCGAAATAAGCTATTTCGATGTAGCATGCACGTGTAGACGTAGCCATCATGTCCAACTCTGCACCAAGTCCCAATGGTGCTTGTTTGGGACTCCATCATGTACCTTGGAATGGGGGAAAAATCCCTAGACCCATTGTTTTAATGGAAGACCACAGAGCAGGACACATCAGTTTGAAGAACAGTGACCCTCGCTTGGCCCTCATAGGTTTCTTTTATCTTTTGGCATGATGTAATATTTAGGGTCATTTTATTATTGCGAAAGGCCTGTGAATGCATAAGAACCTAGTAAATAATTCAGTGAAGGAAACATTGAGGCTATGTCTACACTAGCAAACTACGTCGAAGTAGCCTATTTCGACATAAGAACATCGAAATAGGCTACTTCGATGCGTATCACCTACACGTCCTCCAGGGCTGGTGCCATCGACATTCAACGTCAAAGTAGCAATGGCGAAGGTTGAAAGGAGCCGCCCCAGAAGGAAATGTGGAGCGTCCACGCACACAAGCACTCTCCGTCGAACTAAGGGGCCAGCAAAGCCCCAAGCCGCTCCCTTAAAGGGCCCCTCCCAGACACACTTACCCTGCACAGCACGAGATCCACAGAGCCAACAACCGGTTGCAGACCCTGTGCACGCAGCATGGACCCCCAGCAGCAGCAGCAGCAGCCAGAAACCCTGGGCTAAGGGCTGCTGCACTCGGTGACCACAGAGCCCCTCAGGGGCTGGCCAGAGTGTCTCTCAACCCCTCAGCTGATGGCCGCCATGGAGGACCCCGCTATTTTGACATAGCGGGACGCGGATCATCTACACATGCTCTACTTCAACGTTGAATGTCGAAGTAGGGCACTATTCCCATCTTCGGATAGGAATAGCAATTTCGACATCTTGCCGCCTAATGTCAATTTCAACATCGAAATAGCTCACGGCACGTGTAGACACAACGCATACTATTTCAACGTTGTGCCAGCTATTTCGAAGTAACCTGCTAGTGTAGACGCACCCTGAGAGAAAAATAAATGACTTTTATAGTGGCATGTTCAATTTTTAAAAACACATACATCTTAACTAACTATAAGCATTTCTCCAAAACTTAACTATCTAGACTTAAACAGAACTTGGAAGATGATATGTGATAAGGCAGATAATAACTTCAAATAATGTTTCAGTTCTGTTAGGTGACTGTTGAGCTTTGGGGACCAGGTAGTTTGGGAAAATTTGTGCTGCTGTTCTCCGTGCTGCATCTGGATATAGAGGAGCTCATTTACCACATGCACTAAATAGTCTTTTCACACACATATGCATAAGTGGGAAAGGGAAGGTTCACAGTTAAATTAGTTGGGAAGAGAGCATTGGTGAGAAATCATTGCATTAATATTCCTAAAAGGAAATGAAAAATAATAAGAATTTGGTTTTTAACTGAATAATTATTTTGTTTGTCTCCTGTACACACATTCCGTCTGTTTTTTTATTCTCATTGCAGATATTTTTCAGTGTAGTATTTTAAAATGATCGTTATATTACCCTAGCTCCCTGGGTATTGGAACCTGCAGGTGGCTATAATAAATGGTCTGGATGATCTATATTAAAATGATAAATCATTTTCTTTCTGTCCTTGGCATTTTCTGTTCCCCAGGTACTTACATCCTTCTGACTCATGTATGCATATTGATTAATACACCATCTACCAATTACACTTTAGGATCAGACCTCTGCTTCATTTGATTGCCAATAATGATAGGCCACAAATTCATCATACTTCCGCACAGGTCACATTGTCTGAATGGCTGCTAGAATAATTGTGGGCAGTGGGCAACTTTACAGTTACCATTTAACCAGCACTTGAGGGAATATTATAATTCCTGAAAGGCTGTGTGGTCTGGTGCAAAGCATGGGGAAAGAGCTCCTCCTGGGTTCTAACCATGGCTTTGACAAAATTTCCCTCCATGTCTCCCAGCAAGTTCCTTAACCCTTCTGTTTCTGTCTCCCCATCTCAAAAATGGGAGTAATAACACTTAAGTGTAAAGCACAATTTTGAACAGATTTGCAAAGTCTTGTGGGCCAGATTTTGTCCCTAAGATTGTTATGCAAATATTTTCTGCTCTGGAAAAAAGAGCAATTGGCAATCTCTTTATCTAAGTCCTTCTCTTTCTGGGACCCTGGCGAGAGCTCTCCTCTGTGTGGAAAGTGGCTAGTGATGAGGGCAGGAAATTGGGAGTCATACAGCTTGAGGGGCCAACAGACTGCTCAGGCCCCCGAGCAAGGTGTGGGGAGGCCTCGCTCCATGCTCCACAAAATGGGCGTGGCCTCAGGTGGAAGGGCCATGGCTGGAGGCAGCCAGCCCTCAGTGCTGCCCTGAGCATGGCGCACTGCCTCTCAGGCCTCAAAGCCACCTGGAGGACAGAACAGGACACTCTGGTAACAATTTAAAGGGCCCAAAGTTCTGGTAGCAGTAGCAATGGCTGGGAAGCCTGGACCTTTTTGAAGCCCTGGGGCAACTCCCCTCCCCCACATTGGTGGGTGTGGCTTTACTATCTTTCTCTCAGTGCTTCTGAAGCAGGAAACCTCTCTTCAAATAGGATACAAGGGCTAGCTGTGCTGTCTGGTAGCCAGACCCAATGCAGAGACACAAGATATTTATGTGGTTGGTAGATCCTAAAGGATTCACTGGTTTTGACAGGCAGAACCCTATTTATTCAGCTCAGGAGAGGTAATAAAGTGCCTCATGCTTTTTAGCATGATTGGGAAGTGAACTGAGGGTGCAGATCTTAGCAGAGTTTGCCCAGTTTTACTCACCTCCACTTGCAGGTATTTCCACTTCAGGAGTGCCCAAAGCGTGTGAGTCTGTGTGACAGAGAGAGAACAATAGTTTGCGAGAAGGAGGAAGTTAATTAGAATGAACTGAGATCCTTTTTCATCAGATCCTTTATTATCATCATCATCATCAACAACAACAACCATGAGCTCAGCACCCATTGGTGTCTGACGCCTCCCTCACGATTTCCTTCCATCTTTCCCCATCCAGTGTAGAGTGGCTTAGTTTTTGTAGACTAGCTCCGCACCAATCTTCTATATCATCAACCCATTCCCTGTGGGGTCTGCCTCTCCTGTTCGAACCATCCGTTATGCCGAATATCAGGGCCTTGATTTTTCATTTGTTGTTCGCAGGAATAAAACTGAAACAAACACAAATATGCAGCTGTGGCTGTTTTGGATTCAGAGCAAGAAAAGAGCCGGTAAAAGATTTGAACAGATACAGTCCGATACATGATTTTCAATGGAAATGGCTAAAACTGCTTGTTCCTTGTTCTGTGGAAGAGTCAAAGCTTTTGAGGTGGAAGACTGTTAACATGAAGAACATGTTTTAGGGAAATTTCATTGAAATCAATGTGACTGTACTTTGGACACTTAACAATGTTGAAAATTTAGTACTAGGAAGCTGACTAAAATAGCTATTATTTAATTACCCTCAATAGTACCCATTACTTAAATTACTCTATATGAGAAAGTTTTAAATTTGTCACTGTAATACATTTTCTCTGCATCAAAGCAAAACAGGGTAACACAATTTAGCCCTCTTATGTCATAACAAATACATTGATTCTTATCTGAGCCACAAGGTAAAACATAATGAGAACTTGAAAGCTACATAAAACATGAAAATAGAGCTGTGTGATTCTGGCAGGATTCATGAACTGAGTTCTGCAGACTGGTTCATAGACCCAGAAACTTTAAGGTCAAAAGGGACCTTTGTGATCACACTTCAGGCCCCCAAACTTCACACATCTACCTAGAAATAGATCCCTTATCCCTCTCTGAGTTACTGAAGTACTCACATCAGGAGTTAGAGAGTTCAAGTTGTAGAGACTCCATTGTTTAGACTAGCTTGAACTTGCAAATGTCTTGTGCCCCGTTCTGGAGAGAAAGGAGACCATTCCCTGCAGCATCTCTACCAATGTGACCAAGGAGGAAAATTCATCCAGTTAGTCCCTAAACTTGTGGGCAAGAACCACCTGCCAGACACCTGGAAAAGAATCTTCTGTAGTAACTCAGAGTCTTCCCCAGCTAATGTCCCGTCACAGGCCATTGGAGCTATTTGTTGTCAACAGTTGCAGACAGGTTATGTGCCATAGTAGGTAGTCTCATCCTACCATCCTCTCCATAAACTTAACAAACTCAGCTCCAGAACCACTTAGCTTTTTTCCCCACCTCTGCTCCCCTTAGAAATCTGTTCCAGAATTTCATGCCTCTGATGTGTCACAGCCGCTGCCGAGATGCCGAATATGGCAAGCAACCACAAGACAAGGGTGCTGGGTGAGCAGTGTGAGACAACCAAAAATGCCAAGCTCTATCAGACCTAGGCTCTAACAATGGCTATAGGTCTGTGGTGTAATGACCCCACGTGGGTTTCTCTCTTTTAATTAAAAACAATTTGCTTTAAAAATAAAGCACAGTGATGCCTAATTGAATTAGAAAGACTCAAAGGCAATTTAGCATGGTGGTCAGATTAAAAGAAACACAAGTGTCAGTGGTAGCAAATAGAGTTCCTTAGAGGGCGTCCTCTGGTGTTAGGTCCCTGCAGTTCCCTGTATGGCCCAGAGAAAATGGAGGCTGAGAGTAATTAACTATTACAAAAACAAAGTGGAAGTTTATTATAAGTGTTCACCAAAGAAACCTTTTGATTACAGTTAATCCGGTTATTCACATTTACTTACACAAAAGATGAATCCGATTGCCATTCCCATGTCTTATTCGCAAAGGTATTGAAGACCAACAGGGTGTTATTAAACCAGACAATAATCCCTGCTGTCAATTGAGTCCACTGGGGGTGCTACTCCCCAGGGACCCAAAAATAAGATATAATACTGTGTTTAGGTATGATATGCTTGGGGGCCTTGCTACCCCCTGCATTCACCTAAAGTGGGGCAGAGCTGCTGCTTCCTAACACCCCTTATTTATAAGTGTTCAGCCCAGAGGTTGCTAATCCCTGACATCAATAGTGACTTATAACAAATTTGCAAGTATATATAATTGCACTAAGTTAACAGCAATAAAAGGTCTTTAAGAGACACTAAACAATAAGCTTCTACTAGTAATACTATACCTAATACTTAACAATAACAATAACAACAGTAATAATTAACAAAAATTAACAATAATATCAGCAACTGTGAACAGGGAAAGAAAACAGTCAATATTAGAAGGATACAGCAGCTGGAGCGGCCTTTCTTTTGTAGCCTCAGCTCACAGCTGCTTAGTTGATGAGTTGTCCAGTCTGTTAAAGAAGTCTCTTTGGAGCGAGGGCCGGCCCTGGCCCTGTTGGCCCCTGCTGGGGAGCAGTGTCAGGGGATGTAGTATACCGCCGTCACTGCTGGGCTTTGGTGTGATGGTATGCCTGCAAGCTGCAGATGATGCCTGGTGTGGCGATACAGGTCCCCTCAGTGCTGCTTGTCTGTCCAGTGATGTTTCAGCTGCTTCAACCCAAAGGGCAACTGAAAGGGACTGGTCCAGGTCAAGAGACAGCACCCTCCTGAAGGGCCCCTTCTGTGGTGAGCGCCCTTCTTTTATTCACCCAGCTCATGAATAATTCATAAGTCTGGGGGCTGGGTGCAGACCTGATAGAGAACTACCCCTAACAGGTCCGGAGACTTCAGACCTTTCCAGAAGTTTTCCTTCTATGGTCATAGGTGGCAGTTACAGTTCATTAATATTCATAGGCTGTTGCTTTCCCACCTAAAGTTACCCCCTCAGATTAAATGGATGGCTCTGTATTGATTTTAAGTTAAAATCACTTTCTGAAGAAATTTCTGAGGTAAAACTTTGTGCTTTGTTGATGTATCAAGCATGACCTGTCACCAAGGAGACCCTGCAATACACCAGAGGCTGGGGGCATCTCGAAACCCTGTCACGGGCTTTTCTGACAGGATTTCTTGACATGATGGTTAGAAACCTTCACCTAGTTTTGAGCCTAAGTATGTTGATAGGCAGTCTATATCCATTTCTTCTTATGTCCACATTAGTTCTTAATTTAAATAATTCCTCTGCCTCCCTGGTATTTATCCTTCTGAAGTATTTATAAAGCGCGATCTTAGCTTCACTCAGCCTTCCTTTGGTTAATCTAAATAAGCCAAGTTCTCTGAATCTCCTCTCATAAGGTAGGATTTCCATTGCTCAGATCATCCATGTAGTCCTTCTCTGCATGTGTCCTAGTTTGAATTCAGTATTCTTCAACACGGGAGATGAGAAGGACACCCAGTATTCCAGTGTTCTTTATCTCAAACTTCCCACCCCAGCCAGAGCAGTCAATTTCTTTCTATATGTTTGGTGTCTTTGGAGCACACAGAGGAGGGTGCAAAGGGGAGAGAATAGCAAGGCTGATGGAAGGGTCCAACGTGGTTTGCCAGCTCCTCATATGTGCCAGGATCTCAGGTGCTTATTCATCAGTGCTTTATGAGGTGTGGGCATTTTGCACAGCTCCAGAATGCTTTTCTCTGTGCATCCTATCAGAAGAGCAGTGATGCACTGAAAGCTTGAACAGTTCTTAGGTAGGCGAGCTAGTTCAGACAGTTAATGATATGCACTAAAAGACACAAAATTACTTATCTTGTCAATACACAAACCTGCCACATGTAATTCTTCTGAGCCACAAGTCACAGTGTCCAGAATTTAGTTATTGCTCAGAGCCAGGCATGTTGAGAGCTGGCATAGAAGTCATCCCATGTTCAAGCAGTGATGGAGGGAGGCATCATGCCTGTGTAGGATTAGATCAGTGTATTTTTTTTTTTGTAAAAAAAAAAAAAGATGTGCCGGTACTCCCCTGCTTCCCTGGCCAGGTGGCAGAGGGGAAGCCCCAGAATCCCTGTGGCCGGGAGCTGGCTGGGGTATGGAGCCCCACTGGTAGCCCCAGACAGGGGATCCCTGGCTGGGGAGAACATTGATTTATTTTAGCAGGGATGCCAGTATTGCCAAAAAAAAAAACAAAAAAAAACCCCACTGGATTAGATCATGCACAGTGACTCTAGTAGTGCTCTGATTGCCAGCACTTTCATCTCCTTTTGAAAAGGGATAGCATATATTACCTCCAAATTCCTGCCTCCCAGTGAAGTTTGGGGGTGCTGCAACAGACACACTAATGATAAAAGCAGTCCCGTGATGTTTCTTTCCTATGTGGAAATACAGGGGTGGGGAATTGTCTTTTGGCCAGCATTAGATTCAATTTGGGAATCTCTAGAGATGAAAGCATGAGTCTCTAAATAGCTTGAGCTAAAGAACCAGGATCTCCACCTGGGAGAGGTATAGACTCACAAACTCTGGTCAAGGATACACTATTGTTTCTATTTTGAGATACATTTGTATCTTGAAACAGAAACAGCACAGCCAAGAACCATGCACTGAACAGAGCTATTTTGAGTGCAGTGTTCCATTCCTGGTAGCCCTCATACGATGAGGTTTACGGGGGAGTTCGAATTAAGCACCTACTTGGAACAGTGTAGCCTGCACCAGGTTCAGAATAAGATGCCTTAGAATAAGTTACACAGTTTGTGCAATGGAACTTGCATAACTTATTACGAGTTATGGCTACAAAGCCCTAGCCTCTGTGGCTCAGTCATATTGGGGAGCTAGGAAACATAGGCTGTTAGGTTATATGAGCATAGGCTGAGGGGCAAAGGAGGCCTGCCACTGCCCCATAAATGTTAGGGCATCCAATTGGTCTGTGGTATCACCTTGAGCAGTGCCACTAGTTCAGTAAGAGGTTAAAGAGAGCTTCGCTTCACTGAAGTCACACACTGACCTGATTTCTAATGGCGTCTGCATTCACTGAAAGTAGCTACACTCCCCAGAGATGGTGCTAAACAGGTTTGTCTTTGGGTGACCTGTTCAACGTGTCTTGTGTCTTAAATGCCAGTTTTCTTTCTGGTCTATTTATGCCTTCTAATTCAATTCCCTGTATTCAAAGTGCAGCATATAAGAGAGCAATCATATAAAATAATGTTGATGTAATTCTATTACTTTCTATTCTGTTGTGCTCTCTTCTCTTATTCACTCTAATAGAATTACTTAAACATTATTTGAAATCATTGTTGCTTCAGAGTTTGCCTGCATCTGTTGAATGTAAATACGTGGTGTGAATATTCAGAATAGGGAACATGGTACCTGGGTGAACAGCGGCTACAGAACAAAGGAACAGAGGAAGTAGAGTACTAGATAGTGATTCAAAGGCAGGGTTGGGGGTGGTGTGTTCTGATGAGAAGCTTGCACACTGGTTTCATAAATCATCTGGCCATGGGTTTTATGCTTTGGTGAGCTTGCATGCTGGTTTAATAACAGGAAATGTGGAGTCTTTGCTCTCTGCAAAGCAGGAATCTTGCCTATTAATCCGGCATAAAAAACGCTTCGTAAAATCTGCAGCAAATATGGGAGTCTCATGGGGAAAAGAAACTTGCATAAGTGCTTTTTGACAGCCATGTATTTAATACTTAAAAATACACAAAGATGGGAAGCATCAATAAAGAAACAAAATCAGTGCAAGGGAAAGATGATGTTACAGCGGTGACATGCATTCATGTCCTGCTCTTGCTTGGTAATGCAGTACCACTCTGTGCAGGTTGTCTCTATGCAGGTTGATTTGGCTGCAAATCATTGCTTATGTTTCCTATGGAAACAAGAGCTTGAAGTAACAGGAACCAATACCAGCAAGAAGTCATCCCAGTTCTTACCCATGGAGTTCATGCATCATTATAAAAGTCATACAGAATCATCACTTGCAAGCATTACCACATCTTTCATATTTATACTAATTGTTCTCTTCATTTGAGAATGCTTCATAACACTTGTATGGGCACAATCCATCCCTGTTATAAAAACATGACTTCATTGGTGAAGCCATAATTTACGGGTTCTAATTATCATCAAGCATCACAGCACAGGGGAGTTTTAAAGAGAGATTTGCAGCTGGCTAGTGTAAGTGTTCTGTAGATTAGTACAGGGAGGAGCTTTTCCCAAGTACTGGGAGTGGAGGGTTGCATGGGAGAAAGTACAAGGTGCCTATTAGAAAATGTAACAAAATAGGCAGTAAAGGTTAGCATCACTGACAGAGCCTGTGTCAAGGGCCATGTTCTGTGAACAATATAAGGATAGGGCAAGGCTAATCCACAAAGTGAAGAAAAGGATCCTCCAGGTGAATGCTGAATGAGCAAGCAGAGCGGTAGGAGAGATAACAGGAGTAGGCAGAGTCATGAAAGCCCAACGAGCATGTGGCCTGATATTCAGTGGAGTTAATTCAACATTAGCTAGGAGCCAACACTATAACTGAGGCTATTATGTTTAAGCTTTCCCTAAAATCAAGGGACTTGGCTATAGGTGTCATTGGTCTCCAAAATAGCCCTCGGCTTCCTGGGAGGTTTGCTAATAATCTTTTATTTTTATTCTGGCAGACAAAATGTCACCATTAATGACAATTGGTTTATTTTGTAACATGCTTCCCGTTCCCAGCAGCTGGAGTGATTTGATAGAATCTGGGGAATGGACATGGGAATGAAGAGTTCTCCTTTGTTTATCTTTTACCTTAGAGTTTCATACAGGTTTCCATCACTGTAGTATCTTGGCATCTTCCATGCAAAACTGATCTCAATAGCAGTGTCCCTCAGGGAGGGCCTGGAGTCTCTAGCTCTTCTCCTTTTGCAGAGTAAAACCCCTGCCTGCATGGGGTTGCATGGTTTTTAGGCTTGCTGGGTTTATTTGTTTTTGGGAAATGGACCCTCTGCTCTCCAGCTCTAGCAGAGACAAGCACTGTTGGGTGAGGGATCTGTGTGCGTTCAAGTTTGTCAGACTCTTTTTGACGATGCATTTTGGCCTCATTCCTTCAGAAACCCCTGATGCTACAATATTTTCAAGGCTATGTGCAAGAAAAAAGACTAATTTGCAGCCCCTGCAGGGATCATTCCTTGACCACTGAATCCCCTGTCATCGAGTACCATTTATTGTTTTTTCCCCAAAACAAAGGGAGCTCTGACTCATAACAGAACACTCCTAGCACTTGAATCCCAACTATTGACATGAACGCTGATTTATGTGGCAAGGGGATCCAATATCTGAACATCAAAGGAAACAAATCCATGGAAAATTCAGGCAGCTGTATCCGCAAAGCAAAAACATTGGGTGCCTTGTAGGTGCCCTAAAGGAAGCACATTGCGCCAAATTCTTTACTGGTGTCAATGGGCAAAACTCAGTTGATACCAGTGGAATGAATCTTTTACACCAGCAGAGATTTGGCCTGTTGGGATGTTGTTAAAAATACCTATACAAGTTCTCATTGCAGGCTTGTTCCTGTGGCCATTGTAAGAGAGTCCAGCATAAAGCTAGGAGACAAATTGAACTACAAAGAAAAAAAAAAGCAGCCAAGTAGCACTTTAAAGACTAACAAAATAATTTATTAGGTGGTGAGCTTTTGTGGGGCAGACCCACTTCTTCAGACCATAGCCATACCAGAACAGACTCAATATTTATGGCACAGAGAACCAAAAAAGTAATCTAGGTTCACAAATCAGAAAAAAATTATCAAGGTGAGCAAATCAGAGAGTAGAGGGGCAGAAGGTGGGAGGGGGGGAGTCAAGAATTAGATTAAGCCAAGTATGCAAAAGAGCCCCTATAATGACCCAGAAAATTCACATCTCGGTTCAAACCGCGTCGACTTTGAATATAAAAGAGTTCAGAAGCCTCTCTTTGCAGACTGTTGTGAAAATTCCTCTTCATTAAAAGTTTGTGTTTTAATGAAGAGGAATTTTCACAACAGTCTGCAAAGAGAGGCTTCTGAACTTTCTTTTATATTCAAATTCGACACATTAACACGTGGTTTGAACCGAGATGTGAATTTTCTGGGTCATTATAGGGGCTCTTCTGCATACTTGGCTTAATCTAATTCTTCCCCTTCCCCTTCCTCCCCCCACCCCCGCCCCTCTACTCTCTGATTTGCTCAGCTTGATAATTTTTTTTCTGATTTGTCAACCTTAATTACTTTTTTGGTTCTCTGTGCCATAAATATTGAGTCTGTTCTGGTATGGCTATGGTCTGAAGAAGTGGGTCTGTCCCATGAAAGCTTACCACCTAATAAATTTTGTTAGTCTTTAAAGTGCTACTTGGCTGCTTTTTTTGTTTTGATAGTATATAGATTAGCACAGCTTTCTCTCTGTTATTATTGAACTACAAAGAGTGACTATGAAAGAGGACAAGACAAAATGATCTTTTGAAGTAAGGAATAGGCAAAGGGATACAACTCCACAGTGCCGTAACTCGCTAATTTTGCACCTCAGGCAAGAGCATAAAATTGCGCCCCCTCCCATAGCCATAGCATTTATTTTGTTGAAAAATGGGAAAGGGACTAGTTCCCCAGCAGAGCCCTTGGATGCCTGATCAAGGTTATGAGCAAAGCTCTCAATTCCTGCTCTGAGGCTCTCTGTTTACAGGCTATTCCCCTATCTTTACATAACTTGTCAAGGTCTTTTGTGTCAAGTCACACATCCCTCCCTCCATGATTCACTCATGAATCATCTTTAACCCTTGAAGTTCTCACTATTAAATTTAAGCTTGTAACGATGATGGGGTTATGATCTAGGAGCCCAACTGACCAGTGCCACGTGAATCCTGCCCAGCCTATGCTAACGGTGAAGCAGTCTGGAATGGCTCACTGCTCCTGGCACACAGTCAGATAACAGGGCAGATACCCTAACCTGGCTCCATGTTCTGTAATTAGATTGTGTGCCCCAAATTATAGCTGGGTTGGTGCAATCTGGTCAAGTAAAGCTACAGCCTTTGTATTAGCTGTATTCAAGGCTTGAAGACTTCCAGGAAGTAGAATAGTAACAGAGAGGAAGCCGTGCTAGTCTATATACTATCAAAACAAAAAGCAGTCAAGTAGCACTTTAAAGACTAGCAAAATAGTTTATTAGGTGAGCTTTCGTGGGACAATTTTGCAGCCTTCAGTAATGTGCGTCATGGTTTGTGGCTGCCTTCACTGATTTAGTGAATGATCTCTAAAGTGCCACTGAAATTCTGCTGCAGCCCAAATTCCAGGTCTGGTACAAAACTGAGAAAACTATATTGCTTTTACGGTAAATCGAACCTGGGTTGATGGTGAGTGGAGTCTGAGACAAGATAATTATTTGTCCCTTTCTCTGTAGACCATGTAGCTTGCCAAGTATCTCTCCAGCTTAAACCCTTGACCTGATAAATTTATCCATGGCAGTCACCATGAGGGTAGATTAAGCAAGAGGTGGTGGATTAAGCAAGTCTTTAACAGTAGATGTGACATATCTTACAAATATAAAGTACTAGAACTGAAAGGAGTCTAGAGAGGTCATTAAGTCCACTTCACTGTCCCCACAGCAACACCGGGCACCATTCTAGACCATCCCTGACAAGTGTTTATCTGACCTGCTCTTAAATTGCTCCCATGATGGTGATTCCACAACCTCCTTAGGCAATGTATTCCAGAACTTACCCACCCAGCCGGTTGCTAATGTCAAACCTAAACCTCCCTTACTGTGATTTAAGATCATTGCTTCTTGGCCTATCCTCAGAGGTAAAGATGAATAATTTTTCTCCCTCCTCTCAGTTTTCCTTTTTCACAGTGCTGCTCCTTGTGTACCATGGGCATAGCTTCACTTACCCTGTTTTCCATTCCTGGTCCGCTATTGCTCCAGCCAGCTTCCAGGCCTCACAGCAAGTCCTGCTCGTGGCTTTTAACCAGCCCTGCTTCTCTTCCAACTGCAATGTCCTGCTCTATTCTGGTTCCTAGAACTCCAGTCTGCCCTTCAGTTTAGGGCTTCTAACGCACAGCCCTGGGCCCTGGCTACAGCCAGGTCACCCCTTTGCTTAGGCCTCTGGCTTCCAGCTTGTCCCCATGACCCTGCCTCATCTCAGAGCACTGCCATACTCCTGGCTGTACCTCTGGGGGTACCTAACTGACCCCAGTTGCCAGGCCCAGTGCTGCTCTATGCATTGGGGGCAGCCCGCGCCAAGCAGCTCCAGGCTGATAGTGCCCACCAAGCTGCAGGTAATTGGCTGAATTGAACATGAGCCCTCAAAGATTTCCGACGGATGTGTCAGACCAGCCCCCATTCCAGCATGGCACCACCCAGTGCTGCTCACAAGGTGGCTGGGCCAGGCCTTCTTCAAGGTGCTCACTGGAAGAAAGAGCCTTAGGTAAAGGTCCCCCCGCCAGGCCATGCAGCATGTTTTGTGGCCAGAAGAGCTCAGGGTGTAGTGACATCTGAGACCTCCCCCACCGCCCCGGCTACACCATGGCAATGCCCGCTGGAGGCATGCACCTTGGTGCAGCTGCTCCTCAGGTGGCGGCTGACAGTTGTGGGAGGGAATGTGGGCTGATGATGAGGTGTGGCCCAGCGTTTTGGAGGGCTCACGGCAGCAGGAAACATGCAGCCCCTCACCGGATCTAGCCACCCAACTGCCCTGGCCACGAAGCCAAGTGCACTCTGAAGGGAACCGCCAGCCAATCCCAGTGCTCAAGGCAGGCTCCAGCTCCGCCATCCCCTGGCGGCGCACTGTGCCACCACACAGCCATAGAAGGGAGAGACAGGGCTGCTCTAGACGTGCATTTCTGGTGGCTTGGCACTCTGCCTTGGACGCAGAAGTGGCATGTGAGGTGGTGTTCTGGATGTGGGTGGAGCCATGCAGTGTGCTCGCAGCATGTCCCTGCCATGGTGGTGTGCACCAGCTTCAAGAGCACAAATATTTTTCTGCACCCCCTCAGCTTTGCAGCTGAGGCAAGTGCCTCACTCGCCTTGCCCTTGTTACGGCACTGTGACCCCACATGTCTACCATTGGGTTCTGTTACTCTCTTTCGTGTGGGATGTAGAGAAGTACCAGGCTTTGAACAGGTTATCCCTGATACATTCAGAAACACAGTAGCTAACAAGGGTACAGCTTCACTGTGACGTGAACCCAGCCCACCTGTGTCAGCTGACTTGGGCTTGTGAGGCTTAGGTTGCAGGGCTGTAGACATTTTGGCTCAGGGATGAATTCCTTGTGGGGGTCCCAGAGCTCTGGCTCCTGCCCAAAACCCAGTGTCTACACAGTAGTTTTACAACCCGGCAGTCTGAGCACACCCCCACCCCCATCAGAGTCAGCTGACCAAGGCCCACGGTGGGCTTTTAATTGCTGCGCATATATGCCATAAGTACACATGAGATACATCATTTGTCTTCTAACCACAGTGAATGGATAGAAGTAGACAAACATAAGGGATCGGTTGTGACCATCTGATCCAAAGCCTGAAAATGTCTTTGACAAAGGCCATGCCAGGTGTAAACCAAAACCATATGTTCTTGCCTTTGAGATTTGTCTGCTGCAGTGTTTTTCTAATGCAGCCTCTGAGAGCTTCTCCCCTCCTGTGTGCTAGCATCAGTGTTCTTGTCTGAGAATGCTCAGCTGAGTCAATGTTAGGCCATTATTTAGTTTGGGCCCCTTTTCATTTTCTAACATGTGGCAAGGTAATGTGCATTAGTTCAAGGGCTGTCAATAGCCAGACATATTTCCAAAGCCAAGAAGCTAAGTATCACAGGAAGTCAGAAATGGGGCAAGAAAAGAGCCTGCGGCCAACACCATGAAATCATGATGTGACTGGAATCCAGGGGAATTCATATAAAAAATCCATTACTGCTCTTTAGCGTCACAAAAATGGGGCAGCAGAAAAAAATCTCTTTACTCTTCTATTATGATTATGAACGTATTTATCCTGGCCAGAAGCATCTAAAATACTCTAAATATAGTTCTGTAAGAACTTTTTCCTAATCTAAGGAAATTCAATTACAAGCCTGTAGAAAAAGAAATTGTCTATCTGGGCCTAATTTTTCCTCTGTAAGGCACTAGCCAGCATCAGGGATGGCACAGAAATGCACTGCCCCAAGGACTGTGCATCAGGAAACACCCTGGGGTACCAGAGGATTGCATCCAATGGCGCAAGCTTTTACCCAGGTAGTCAGTGCAAAGGGTGTAGGTGTGAGCTTCAGCGCTGCGTCCTCTCCTTCCTCTTTGTGGTAATGTGATTGTCTGATCTTTCTGTGGGGTGTTTAGCAGAGAGCAGAGAAGCTCCTTGTACCCTCTTATCCCCATACATCTCACAAAGACCAGTCACAATCTACATCCTCTTCTTTTTCACCAACTGTGTCAGTGTACAAAGTCATTACAGGGTTTTCCCTACATCTTCCCACTTGGCTGCATCTTGGAAAAGATGTGTGTATCACATCAATGCTACACCTTTTCTGTGGTGCACAGGCAATGCACAAGGAGGGAGAGGTTCAGCCCTGCAAGTTACATTTTCTCATCATTTGTCTCCCAGGCAGACTGCTGTGTCTTATCTGGCTCCAGCTTCTATCTTTTTAAGACAAGAAATATGTTCTTAAATAAAAAACGAGGATGTTAGGCAGACGATATCAGGATGGAAAAAACTCAAAAGAAACAGAGCTGCAAATTCCCTTGAAGCGGTGACTATTGACAACCAGCAAATTTCATTTCCAATGCAGACATTTTGTTTAAAATTTCCTAACGTTCTGAATGAAGCCAATGTTGATTTTGAGAAAGCAAAATCAATTATAGGTGTCAGCAAATGGTTGCCCTGCTCTTTCTGCCTTTAATGAATAATTTTAGGTGACCCCATTTAATCAGGATAAGGCAGTACTTAGCACTTGTTAAGAAATTACCCTTTGATATGTGCTCTGGATAAATGATTCGTGAAAGAGCAATTCCAGTTTCTTGCCAGCTCATAGTGGGCACTTTCAAATTGCATTCTGGAAATGCAACAGTGCAAACTGCTACACTGATCTGTCAGCTGCAGTGCTAGCCATGGATTGTAATGCAATTTAGTCAGTGAATTGCGGAAATGGAATGTAACTGCATGTAAAATAGACTGTAAAATAACCACACTACAAATCAGTCTGTGTACCAGTTTACTCACATTTATCAGAGGGTGCCAATGAAGAGTATGTTTGAATTGGTGTCAGTGTATTTGTCTCCTGAAACATTAAAAAAAACCTTGCCATCTCTTGGCTAGTGGACGTTTTAATTAAATAACAGACATGTAGAAAATTGAAATGGGTATTTTAAAATTAAGCAAAGGCCGTCGCTTTATGTTTTTTTTTCTAGTTAGCAAATATAATGTGCTTATTAGGATATATACCTTACAGTCAGTTCTCTGTACTTAATGTTTAAAATGGTTTCCTTGATTAAGTGGGCTATTAACCTATTAAGTGGACCATTACAAATCATTGTCTTCTAGAATTTAACATCATATTTCAGGTATTACTCAAATATATCAGAAATGTTTTGAAATCCAATTGGCATAACACAGAAGACCAGTTTCATTAGTTGGACTAGTTTAGTAACTAATTTGTAGAGAAAGCAGCCACACATTAACCACTGTGGTTTGCAACATGCAGTAATCTTAAAAATATAATTTAAACTAGTCTGCCATGTAAAACTGGATAGCAGTCCTGATCAGCACAAAATTTATCTAATTAGACTATTGCCTCCCTTTTCACTATTCTTCTTACATTCCTGTAGATATGTATTGTACATGCCTTTCTTCCATCCTGTATGCCTTTGAGGAATGGACAGATGATAAAGTGAGCGATTTTTCATGCACTCAGAGAACTCTGTGGACTTAGAAATGCCCCTCTTAAGTTATATGTCTAAGAAAGCTTACAAGCTGTTGTAGTTATAGATGTGGTCCTTTACACTAAGAATACATTAATATAAAAAGGACTGCATTTTTGCCCAGCAAAATTTGTATTTGTGGTTCAGCTTAGTGGTAACATCGACTTGAGGCATGGCAAATTCAGAGACATAAGACTAAGCATTGATTTTTTTTTTTTCTAGAAAGCTTTAGCAAGGCCTTTCTTCTTCTCTATATTTTGCATGATATTCTATAGCAGTGCAGATGCACACAAAACCCCAAACATACATCAAATAATGTTACGACATTATGTAGATAGCTACTATAATGTTGCAAGGAACATTTTCTCCCAGCTGTTTGCTGTGCTCTGGACTTCATTATATAAAAAATCCTCACCAAAAACAGGCATACTCCTTGTAGCTTTGCTGGTATCATTCACTTTCTAAGGACCCACGATATGAGGAATGACAACAACAGCATCAGTATTAATATTTCACTTGATAGATTGCAGAGCTCTGGATGCATTGCTTAAAGTTGTCAACAGTGACTACCCAGCAAAGTGAAAAGCATTTGAAAAATTACCTCTGATATTTCAGGTTGGCGAAAAGTTCCTTTTTCAAACAACAAAAAGGTTTCCTTTATGGACTGCTAAACCAGGGTCAGGATTTTAATGGTGGGGTGGAGGGGTATGAACCCCTTAGGCTATGATCGAGCTAAGCATGGCAAAATATTTAAAGGTAGAATTCCTAACACGTTCCCTAAATCCATACCCTACTTATGGGCCATCTCATGGAACTGTAAGCATGTTTTTATGATGATACTGTGAGCCAATCAAGAGAAAAATCGCACAGCACAAACAATTTGAAAATGTGAGTTCATAGCTGACTCTTCAGGGGTAAGAGTAGGGAAAGTGACATCAAAGTTTAGTATTGACTTGGATTATTTTTCCAAGCTCGTAGTGCAAATTATGGCATGCATAGAATTAAAGGGATGACAACGAGTAAGCTGTAAACCATGAGAGTGCCTCGTTTACACTGGTTACTTATGCTCACCTTGGATATACTGAGGGAGGGGAAAAATTTGTCAAGTTACAGGGGAATCTTTGTTTCTAACTCTAGGTCCTTCCTCAGTTATCAGCAACGATGATGATTCAGCAAGTCCCCTCCATCACATTTCGAATGGGAGTAACACTCCGTCCTCTTCTGAGGGCGGCCCAGATGCAGTCATCATTGGGATGACAAAGATTCCCGTCATTGAAAATCCCCAGTACTTTGGAATCACCAATAGTCAGCTCAAGCCAGACACATGTAAGTACAGATGTTTATATGTATTTTGGTCATTTATTTTTTTTAGCCACGAGCTGGATCTCTTTGTCTGTGTTAACATGGAAATGATGTAACTTGTCAGAGTTATGGGAGGCAGATTAAAATGTATGTAAGTCATTAAGGACATTGGTACATAAGATGAACCGCTTTACATCTGTCAAACCCAAAAGGCCAAATTCAGCCCTTGTGAAGTGCCAATTAAGATGATGATGCGGAAAGCCTGATCCAATGTGCACTGAAGTCAGTCAGAAACTTTCCATTGATTTAAATGGCCTTTCAATGGCCTTCAGTTAGTCTTCCACCTCATATGAACTTGATCCAATGTATTCTCAAGAGAAGACTAATCTTACTTTGGGCCAGAACCAGAAGTCAATATTTGCATAGTATTGTTATTTACTTTCTGATGTCAAATTACTTGTGTTGTGGCTACAAATGTAAATTCACTTTGAAATATATATATATATATATATATATTTATACACACACACACACACACACACACACACACACACATATATAAAATAACACTAAAGATAGTGTTGAGATTATAGAGAGTGCCAACTGTAATTCTTCGGCCTTATTTGGTTAGTTCAGGTTTTATATTTAAAAACCTGTGTTTAATATTTAAGAAGAAGCAGAAGGTTTTGTTTTCACTTCAGATTAACAGGAATTCTGTCACATGTATATTCCCAGGCAATCAGGTTGGAGGCATGTGAAGGGAGCAGTTAAAAAAGCCCATCAAGCTTCTGCTGCTGATCTCCAAAACAGATAGTAGCTTTGCAAGTGAGCATTTTAAAAGTTGGGTGTTTTGTTGTTGTTATTGTTGAAACACTAAATATAATAGCATAGCATTGGGAGAGGGGTAGCTCAGTGGTGTGAGCATTGGCCTGCTGAACCCAGGGTTGTGAGCCCAATTATGGAGGGGGCCAGTTAGCGATGGTGGGGAGGAAAGGGGATGGTGCTTGGTCCTGCCAAGAAGGCAAGGGACTAGACTCCATGATCTCCCAAGGTTCAGTTCTATGAGATACATCTCTCCATGTATCAATTAAATTTTTTAGCAAATAATATCTTTAAAAATCATAAGCTGCAATTACAAGAGCAATATGTGCTACAGGAGCACATCAGCCACAAGTCAGCGGTCACCCACAAATATTGTGGATAGCCACTGGCACTAACATATCATAGCTGGCGTGGCAGTGATTGGTGAAATCAGAGGGTTTTTTTAAAATGATTTCCATTCTAATTAACAATTTTCAATCATTTATACCAACCTCAGTTTTTTACCTTTGAGACTAAATTGTTGTGCTCAGTCTCTTGTGATTTTTTAATGCTCCAGTAAAAATGGCTTTTTAGCATGAGCAGAATTACAACCCCTGTTTCCTACTTTTCTTCATTATAAAAAAAAACCAATTTTAATAGTCTTAGATAGACAATGGTTGAAAATTGTGGTAGAAATTACCCAAATTGACGAGCAATGCTTTTAATTGTTCCAATAAAAGTTATTCTCATTTGACCAATTATAGTGTACACTTTGTATCCCAATAGATGTTGTATCTGTTTTTTCCTTATATTCATAGGCCGTCTGATCTATTTCCCTTGGAAGTCAGTGGAAAGATTCCCATTTGACTTCATGGGGCTTTGGATCAGACCCCATGTGTGGCTACGGAATGCTATATTGTGTACTGATCTGTTTGATTGATTTAACTTTTGCAGCAAAAACTTTAGTGTGAACGCACTAGCTGGGGCCTTTGTCTTAAACATTCCACAATGTAACAGGAGCCCTCAGCCAGTCACTGTGTGATCTTTAACATGTATAAAGGCAGTGACCAGATAGGGTGACCAGATCTCCTTATAGGGACATTCCACTATTCAGGACTTTTGCTTGTATAGGGACCTATTATGCTCTACTTCCTGATTTTTCACCTTTGCTATCTAGTCACCTTAATACCAGGGCACCTACTTGCCTGTGAAACCCTGAGATAATTCCATATTGTGCGTGTAAACACAATCACCACAGATTGTCAGGCTGTCTCTGCAATGGCAACTTTGACACTTTCTGGCTTTTAATCATGCAATCTCAATGTTACTTTATTATGAAGAATTATTGTGTAATTTAACATATCCTAGAAAGTAATTCTGAGAGGCTCTCCAAATGGTCTGATATACCATATGCACTAAGATGAAATAATTTTTTGTATTTGATAAGCATAAGGCAAGCCCTGTATTTATGTATGGTGATTGGGAAATCAATTCCTGTGAAAAATAGAATTCATGAGAGGATTACAACTGCGGTGGTGAGCCCTCATGCCATTTAGAAAGACACACAAAGGACTAAGTGTATTGCAATATGATGCTCTTTTACCTCTGCTCCCAGCTATGTTAAAACACATTTTAATTGTTCTTCTGAAAGCAAACTTCCATTATGGCTTTAACAAAAATGTACGTGTTCTGTTCCAAAACAAAGAGGACACATGAGTTTAATAGGAGGCTAGAGCTCAGCTATAGAAGTATCGCATCACAATTGTGCAACACTTACTCATTTATAAAATCAACAATCTCCAGTCCTGAGAAGACTCAGGTCTTATCTACTCAGGTCTTAAGTGCGTGTGTGTGGTGGGGAGGGGTGGGGCGTGAATTTCCAAAGTGTTGTGCATTAATTGTACAGTGTAGACTCTGCTGGTGTGCAATAAAAATTCTCTATAGTGGTTTAACATAATGCCTGTTTGAAACCACCTCCTATCCCCTGCATTATGCATTACTCCACCATCTACATACGCCCTTAAATATACTAGACTGTGAGTAATACCATTGACTTGGATGGAATTATTCCCAATGTATAAAATTAAGATGGTGTGTAAATGTCATTCCATGTTTTGCAACACTGTGTGGATGAGCTGAGTGTCTGAGATATTTGGGGTTTTATTAGGTTAAACAAAGAGAACCAAGTAAATTACTACAGTCTGATAGAATCAAGACAAATCTGGTCTCTTCTACCACACAGAGTATGTCCAATAAAGAGGGTAATTTGAATTGTCTGAGACAGAAATAGTCTTCCCATGAATAATTTCACACACATACCCTCTGGCTCATTCACTCACTTTTTATTGCAGTGTTGCACCTGTCCTTCTCTGACCTGCAAACGTTCTCCTGATTTGTGTTTTTGATATTTTTTACAAGCTGTAAGCACTCATAACACTTTCCTGTTTACTGTAACACCAGTTCAAAATGTCATCTGGTTTCTCATCTCAAGTAAAATAATTAACATTTATGTTTACTTCCTATCCAGCCTCAACACAGCTGTCATCTAAGTATTAGAGACCTGATCAATGAATGGCATCATGGAATATGATTATCATTCAGGACTTTGTGTGATTGATGTTTTAGGCTGCATTTTTAGGGGGACTAAGTGGAATCACATTCCAACAGTAATGATAGATATACACACACACACACACACACACACACATGGAATTTGAAGGAGCATGTTTGCAGTGAGTAACAAGCGAAGGGTATTTTTTTTTCCATTATCCATTTAAGTGACGGTTTAATCTCTTGTCATATACCTTACCCCGTACACAGTGTGCCAAGTGCCACCATCAGCTCTGAGAAGCAAGTGTATTTTTAAAAATAGAGATCACAATAAATCCCATTTGAAGTGAGCCCACCAAAAAAACAGGCAAAAATTCATTCCTGATAAGTACCAGCATCTAAACGTCTGAGACTGAGGAGACTTCACCCCTTCACACCATCTCTCTCCTCCTAGTATGGTCACTCAAAATGATAATCAGAACTGGTGAGGTTTGGTTTCAGTAAGTACTCCAAAGTGTGGAGATGAAATCCTGGCCCTGATTTCATTAGGGGTGCTTGTCTAGACATTCACTGAGGTGATATCTACACTACAGAGATCTTTTGAAAGAAGTTCTTGCAGAAGATCTCTTCCGAAAGAACTTGTTTCGAAAGAGTGCAGCCACACACAAAAAAGTGGATCAAAAGAGTGATCTGTTCATTCAAAAGAGAGAGTCCGCATAGCCCCCACCGTTTCATAAAAACAGGCCAGGGATCAAAAAATCAGGTGCCACAAGGACTGCTCTTTTGGAAAAAAAGGGCCTGCAGAGCATCTACACACATTTTCTTTCAAAAGAAGCTTTCGAAAGGGGGTGCTCTTCCTCAAAAGGGAAAGGAAGAGCGATTTTGAAAGGAGCGCCACATTCTTTAGATTTACTTTTGAAAGACCTCTTTTTGGGTAGCTGCTCTGTGGGATCTTTCAAAGAGCCCCCTTCTTTCAAAAAATCTTTCAGAAAAACTTGCTAGTGGAGAGGCAGCCTGAATGTACTGATAGATAATTGAAAATGACCCTCCCTCTCCTATCTTCACTTGTCTGATGTATCCCATCCTAATCACCAGTGGTTAACCATCCATTTTCCACTGGCTGTCCAGCAAACCCACAAGACACTGCTCTAGCTCCTGTCCCATCTTGCTCTCCACCCTGACATGAATATTCTCACCTGCTGCTGGGCTCAGGTTCCTCTGCTTTCTATTCAGGCTCAGGCAGAAGTTTTGAGGGGTCTGGGGCAATATCTGACCCAGAGTTTCAAAGAAATTACCACAGAAGGTGTGGTGGTAGTTTGGTGGTGGCAGCTGTAGAAGCACTCGTTCTCCAGCAGCATCTCTTATCCTGGAGGGCTGGTCCCAGCCCTCTGCTCCAGATGTTGTGAACTGGCATGTGGGGTTTGGTTTGCTGCTTCTCAGAACTTAGGTTTTCAAAGGCTGGATCTACACGAGCCCCTTCCTTTCGAAAGGGGCATGTTAATGAGCAGGTTCGAAAGATGCTAATGAGGTGCTGCAATGAATATGCAGTACCTCATTAGCATAATGGCTGCCACAGCGATTCAAAAGTGTGGCTTTTTGAATCACATGCCGCCTGTGGAGACGAGACCGTCCGAAAGGACCCCCACAGTTTTTGAAGGCCCTTCTTCCTAACACCAGATAAGAAGAAGGGCTTCTGAAAACTGGAGGAGTCCTTTCGGAAGGTCCTGTCTCCATGGGTGGAGTGTGATTCAAATTGCCGTGGCTGTTATTATGCTAATGAGGCACTACATATTCATTACAGTGCCTCATTAGCATCTTTCAAACCCACTCATTAACATGCCCCTTTCAAAAGGAAGGGGCTCGTGTAGACACAGGGAAAGAGTATTTCCTGGAGCCCCATGCAGGAAGTGCTGGAGTATCAGCCCCATGTGTTAGACAATATTTGCTGGAGTTCTGTTCCAGACAGCTCCCACTGAATTTAAGCTTCACTGCCTCCCTGTCATGGCCCAGCGCACTAGATTACTATGCACAATTTGGGAGCTCACTCAAACAGGGGGCCTGGGCAAACTGCTGCCCAGCTCCCTACCATGGGTGGCCTTGCTTTTCTTTGGCTAACATGTCACTACAGAAGTCCTGAGGGTTTCTAACTAAGGGTTAAGTATCGGAGGGGTAGCTGTGTTAGTCTGGATCTGTAACAGCAACGAAGGGTCCTGTGGCACCTTACAAACTAACAGAAAAGTTTTGAGCATGAGCTTTCGTGAGCACAGACTCACTTCATCAGATGCTGGTCTTGGAAATCTGCAGGGCCAGGTATAAATAAGCCAGAGCAAGGGTGGGGATAACAAGGTTAGCTCAGTCAGCAAGGGTGAGGCTTACTACCAGCAGTTGATCTGGAGGTGTGAACACCAAGGGAGGGGAAGCTGCTTTTGTATTTAGCCAGCCATTCACAGTCTTTGTTTAAGCCTAAGCTGAGGGCGTCGAATTTGCAGATGAATTGTAGCTCAGAAATTTCTCTTTGGAGTCTGGTCCTGAAATTTTTTTGCTGTACAATAGCTACTTTTAAGTCTGCTACTGTGTGGTCTGAGAGATTGAAGTGCTCTCCTACAGGTTTTTGTATATTGCCATTTCTGATATCTGATTTGTGTGCATTTGTTCTTTTATGTAGAGACTGTCCAGTTTGTCCGAAGTATATAGCAGAGGGGCATTGCTGGCACATGATGGCATAAATTATATTGGTAGATGTGCAGCTGAATGAACCCACGATGGTGTGGCTGATCTGGTTAGGTCCTGTAATGGTGTTGCTGTTGTAGATATGTGGGCAGAGCTGGCAATGAGGTTTGTTGCGTGGATGGGTCCCTGAGTTAGAGTGATTGTGGTGTGGTGTATAGTTGCTGGTTAGGATTTGCTTCAGGTTGGCAGGTTGTCTGTGGGGAAGGACTGGCCTGCCTCCCAAGGCCTGTGGAAGTGGGGGATCATTGTCCAGGATGGGTTGTAAATCCCTGATGATGCACTGTAGAGGTTTTAGCTGAGGACTGTAGGTGATGGCTAGTGGTGTTCTGTTGGTTTCTCTCTTGGGCTTGTCCTGTAGTGAGAGGCTTCATGGCACACGTCTGGCTCTGTTGATCTGTTTTTTCACTTCCTCAGGTGGGTATTGCAGTTTCAAGAATGCTTGGTAGAGATCCTGTAGGTGTTTGTCTCTGTCGGAGGGGTTGGAGCGAATGCAGTTATATCTTAGTGCTTGGCTGTAGACAATGGATCGTGTGGTGTGTCTGGATGGAAGCTGGAGGCATGAAGGTAGGCGTAGCAGTCAGTGGGTTTATGGTACAGTGTGGTATTGATGTGGCCATCGTGTATTAGCACCGTGGTGTCCAGGAAGTGGATCTCCTGTGTGGACTGTTCCAGGCTGAGGTTGATGTTGGGGTGAAAGTTGTTGAAGTCCCGGTGGAATTCCTCCAGAGTCTCCTTCCCATGGGTCCAGATGATGAAGATGTCATCAATGTAGCATAAGTAGAGACAGGGTGTTAGTGGACGAGAGCTAAAGAAGTGCTGTTCCAGGTCAGCAATGAAAATATTGGCATATTGAGGGGCCATGTGGGTACCCATAGCTGTACCACTGATTTGAAGGTATATGTCGTCGCCAAATCTGAAATAGTTGTGTGTGAGGATAAAGTTACAGAGCTCAAGGGTTTGCATTCTGTGATGCATTGAGTAATTTAGGGCACATCAGGCTGGTTCATCTGTTCCAGCTTTAACTAAAGTCAAATAGGCAGGCCTTTTACTTGTCAGTGCCCGGCTAACTGTGATGTGCCTAGTTTCAAATGGGTTAGAATAATCCCCAACAGGATATGACAGAATGATCTTTGTTATGAGATCATGGTTGCAGTGAGCTGGGAGCAGCCTGTAGTCTCCTTACTGGCAGACCAGAGACAGACTTGTGATTCTGAATTGCAGTTCCTCCTTGAGGTTCTTCCTTCATAATCAGGGCTCTGAATAAAGGCTTAAATCATGCTTTGTCTGTTTGAGGCCCAGGCCTACACCTATAGCAACAGCAAACCAGCTGCAGTGTCTCTCATCTTCCATTTGTGCAGAGATCCCCACACAAGAGGAACATGTACAAAACTTAACACTACCCAGTATAAACCCTTCCCTCCAGCAAAAAAGTCCCCAAGAATGGACCGTCCATTTCAAACCACCTGCAGTCAACAATAGTGCCCAAAGTGGTCAAAACAAATAATCATGAATAACCTCCCACTTCTAGCCATGCGATAGCCAATATGCCTCCTGCTCACTATCGGTCTGAGGAGAAGACAGGTTTCTCAACACCTCTTACAGGTAAACACAGCTCTTTGTTGGGCCACGTGGGAATGCAAGAGCCCCTTGCAGAAAACACAATGCCAGCAATTTCCCTTTTTAAACAAGGCAATGATTAGCTTGACGGTTCCCTCTGGTCATGGTGGTGATGCTGTTGCACACAGAGAAGTTGAAAGCTGGGCCCCAAGCCTCGGCACCGTGGTATGAGTATTATTAACAGGCAGAGCTCAACAATTTTAAACAGCTCTGCCCTTCATCAATGCCATTCTGGCCTCATCCTCCTACTACACAGAAAACAAGCAGAAAACAGAATAGCAGCAAAGCCAAACAATGCTCAGTCAAAGTCTAATTAAATGGAAAAGCCTCACTGCATGATCCGTACCTGTCCAACTGGGACTAAGCTGATAGGTGTGGTTCCAAAGGTGGGTACCTTTAGCAGAGAACACCTTGCTGCCCAAATTAGCATTTTTAGTCATTGATGATCAAGATTCCCAACTGGGCTTCAATTATTATGGGGGGATAGAAATATATTTATATTTTTTCCAATCAAGTGTGTGTTTGCAGAAGATATTTGCATATCTCACTCATCAGGCTGAATATTTTCTGATTCAGCTGCTTAGGCCTTACAGTTGAATTGGCTGGATACATCACCATGCAGTCTGCATGACTTCTTGACCATCTCGTGGACTTCAGTGAAGGAAATGTTGTGCATGCCAATAATTATGCTTCACTTCAACCAAGCAGCAGATTTTTGCATTGTAGTCCATCGCAGTCGGAGTCCTACACAGTTTGCTAGTAATCTGGCTACATATTCCCTTTGCCCAGCATACAGAATGTAACAAAATAAAATTGGAAGAAATTAGAGGATTTACTACCTGGTGTTCATCTGGAATCTCAGCAGGCCACCCATTTCCTTAGTTTCACCCAAATGAAATAAATGCTTCCAAAGTCTTCAGTTAAAAGAGTTTGTTTTCCTTGCCCCCTGAAAAATTCGAAACCAAAAATATACATTCATTCATCAGCCTGTTGGTTTATAAGCCAAGCTCCTCCCTGAAGATGGATCATCAAAAATGAGAAAACACTGTGACTCTTGTGTAAGTCGGCCCTGTATTTCAGGAGTTGGCAAACTTCAGTTCTCAGTCCATCAGAGTAAGTGACTGGCACGCCTGGATGTTTTGTGTACCTGGAGTGTCTGCAGCCATGGAGCTCTGCAGTGTGTGCCATTCACTGTTCCCAGACAATGGGAGCAGTGGGGATATGGCAGCCAGCATGTTCCTAAGCCTATTCTGCTTCCCACAGTTCCCATGGGCTGGGAACAATGAATTGCAGCCACTGGGAATTAAGAAGCTCCATGCCTGACAATGTTCAAGATAAACAAAACATTCCAGCATGCCAGCAGCTTACCCTGATGGGCTGGGAGTTGAAGTTTTGCCTATCCGTTGATAAGCTTATCCCCATTTTTTGATGCTTCACATTTTTCACCAAAAGAGGTGGCTTATGAATGATTATATATGGTCATCTCCTTTCCATTTTTAACAAAAATATCACTCTTGTCCAGATTGACTTTCATGAAGCAGCACTGATCTGTACAAAACTGCTTCTTTCACTTCGACTGCATCTACACTAGAAGGGTTTTCTGAAAGATAACTGAAAGCTGGGGGCTCTGTCGAAAGACCCCGCAGAGGGTCTGCACACCAAGCTCATTCTTTCAGAAATAAATAGAAAGAATGTGGCCCCACTTTCGAACGTGCTCCTCTGGTCCCATATTAGGAAAAGCGTCCTCTTCTGAAAGAAAACGCATGTAGACGCTCCAAGGGGGCTTTTTTTATCAAAAGAACAGTCCTCATGGCACCTGATTTTTTGATCCCTGGCCCATTCTTTCAAAAGAGTGGGGGCTGTGTGGATACTCTCTTTCAAAAGAGCAGATCACTCTTTTGATCTGCTTTTTTGTGTGTGGACGAACTCCTTTGAAAGAAGTTCTTTTGGAAGAGATCTTCTGGAAGGAGTGATTTTGAAAGATCGCTGTAGTGTAGACATAGCTTTAGTGAAAGAGAAAAGCAGAAGGTCGTTACTTTTTAGCATAATATTCATGGTGCAATTATAGTTCAGCACTCAGAACGGTATGTGATCTTTCACTACTTATTTGCATGATTCTGCACTAGGATGTCCACTGCTGCGAGTGGAGCTACTGACATGAAAAAGCACTGTAAGTGCAGGTCCTTAGTACATGACCTGTGTAACTTGAGCAACCTATTGGATGAAAACTCAACCTGTGAAACAATCTTTTGGAAATTTGTTAAAAGAAAAAGTTTTGAGCTGAATTATGCCTTCCAATTTAGCAACCTAACGAACTAAACTGAAATGTGCAGCCTAATGACTAGCACACATGGAATGCCAACTTCTATGGTTGAAGTAGACACTTCATTTGTAAATTTGACAGCTCAGTTAGGCTCTTATTAAGCAAACCTTCTCTCCTCAAAAAAGCATCTAAAATATATGCTTAAAGTTAAGCACTTAAGTATTATGGAATAATGGATGGATGGACTTAAAAGGTTTTCTGAACTGAGGCCTCAGCCAGGGACAATGCTGGATCAATAAAGCAGGCAGAAAAACTGTTATACAATTGTAACCAGTGACACCAGTGAACTGGGCCATTTGCCCCAGTTATTTAGCTATTCAGTTCAGTCAAAAATGTGTCCAACACTTTGACTTGAAAATGTGTGGATAAATCAGTGACAGGCAACTGATAAATACCACTGTACACGTTGTAGTGACTGAATGACCCATCTTCAAGTCTACAGTGACTGAGGCACTTAAAAGAAGTTCATTTGTAATATATTTTGAAGGCATTTTTGTAAAATCATTCAAGTAGATTAAAAGGGCGATTCCCTCTGTGACAGCTGAAAGAAAAAAATTAAAATATAAAAAGAACTTCAATATGAAGAGCACGGGTGTGATTCTTGTTCCTGTAGAAGTTAATGGGAGCAAGAGCAGACCCCTGCTTCTGTATTCACTGGCCCAGTGGGAATTTTGGCTCAGCCAAAAATGCATACTGAGGAAGAAAAATAACATGTAGCCGTTGAGAACATGAGTGCAAAATAAGAAAAGAATAAATTCCAAACTATATAGTTTGCATTTCAACACATAATGAATTCAACTGTGTGACATCATTCCTTTGGCATAAAAAGTCTAATAAATCTTGGAGTGAGAGAGGGAGAAACAAATATAGCCAAAATGATTCATAAATACATCAAACATCACATTCTTTTCTGTTCTTTATCAGAGATTGCCTCACTGTTAAGAAGTTTGTGCTTGCTTGATGTGCCTGAACTCAGGTTAAACTGTTCCAAAGATCAGCTTGGAGAAAATGAATGATTGTTAGCATTACAATCCATAATAAATGTTGATTAAAACAGTCTATTACTTCTTGTGGTTACAGCAGAAGCAGCATTGTTTCCAAGCGAGGCAGTTTTTATGCCACTTAGACAAGAAAATGCCTATAAGAAAATGAGGTGCCTGATACTGTATGAGAGTTAATATTGAGATGAGTGGAGTAGATTCTGTTCCACACTGGGGTGTGAAAGGATCAGAATTTCTCCAGCATAGAAAGGACGGAAAGATATATAAGGGGAGATACAGAGTGGGAAGTGGCTTTTGGGTATTGGGTATTGTGAGCTATAGAACATCTCATTGACAGCTGTGAAGATATATGCTAGGTGCTGTGTCAGTCCAGAATCCAAACAGATTTGTGAGTCCTATTTGTGAGTCCAGCGATGGCTGATCAGCCCAATTCTGGAGCTGCAGATCTTATCGCAGAAGATGCAGGTGTTAGTAGCTGTTGGAGGGGCACAGGGCAGTTTTTGACTCTCTTTTCTTCTTCTCCACCTGTTCTCAACTGTACTGTGGTGGGACCTCTCAAGTTGTGCTACCCCCTCATGGATTACTGTTCTCCACTGGGGACAGTCTTGAGCAAGGTTCTCCCAAGTATCAACACCGATGCTGCCCTTTCTCATGTGTGCCTTCAGCATGTCCTTATTTCGCTTCCGCAGGCCCCAACACTCCTCTGTCCTTCCTCCAAATCAGAAAACCAAATACATGCATGCATATAGTAGCATTGGAATGACCACTGCACAGTCTACAAGGAGTGTTGTCTTGGGATAGATGTCCCAGTTATTGAAAACCATTTGTCTCAGGCAGGCGAAAGCAGGGCTTGCACGGCTCAGATGATGCTGGATTTCAGTGTCAACTTTAGTGGAAAGACAACTTCCAAGATATGGAAAGTGCTCCACATTTTCCAGCAGTTCTCCACTGACTTCAATAGAAGTTGCATGAGATTGTCCCACTGGTGGAGCACCTCAATCTTGTTGATGTTCAGTGTGAGGCCAAGATTCTCATATGCTTCTGCTAAGGCACTGAAGGTGGTCTGAAGGGCTGTGGGAGAAAGAGCAACAACCATATTGTCATCCACGTACTGAAGCGCCATGATAGAGGAGTTTTAGATTATGTTTCTAGGGATTCTCGGTATCTTTGGTTGCTTTTATCTTGTACATGTGAGAAAGAAACTTTGACTTAATCCTCATCATTGTGCAGGTGCCGCCCCTCCCCCCCCGTGCCCCTGATGAACGTGTTTCCCTTTGCACTTATCTGAGCCATTGTATCTCTGGAGATCATGCAGTTGTCATACTTCTTTCCATACAGATCTAAAAATTTACAGGGAAGTACGCTGAAAAGATAACTTTATTTCAGCCATTGCTGATGATCCCTATTCCATTGGAAAGTGACCTTCCACTTAATAAAAGTCATCTGTATTATCTAGCTCAGCCAACTTGTTTGCCTGCCGGAATCACCTCTGCAACTAATTTTTATGCTTTCTGGGGATATTTCTTACCAGTTTGTTTAGGATTTTATGCTTATGATTTTTATATTTTTCCCATTTTGCCACAGCATTCTTGAGAAGCCTGAAGTTGGGCCAGGCTGATGAATAAACATAATGCAAACCAAGGCTGGCTTCTTTTCCTTGCAGTAATGGCTTCTTTCCAAGGGCCTGATCCAAAATTGATGTCCCATTAAAATCATAGAATAGTGGAATACTAGGACTGGTGTGAACCGCAACAGATTATCTAGTCCAGTCTCCTGCACTCACAGCAGGATCAAGCACCACCTCGATCATTGCTGATAGATGTTTATCTGACCTGCTCTTAAATGTCTTAAGTGATGGAGATTCCACAACCTCCCTAGGCAATTTCTGCCAGTGTTTGACCACCCTGACAGTTAGGAAGTTTTTTCCTAATGTTCAGCTTAATCCTCACTTGTTGCAATTTAAGCCCATTGCTTCTTGTCCTACCCTCAGGCTGTGGCCACACAAGCCCCTCCATTTGGAAGGGGCATGGTAATGAGGCACTTTGGCAGATGCTAATGAGGCACTTCCATGAATATGCAGCACCTCTTTAGCATAATGGCAGCCATGTATGCTTCAAAAGTGTCGCTTTTGAAATGCACACGGCCCATGTAGCTGGAGGCCTTTCAAAATGACCCCCTGATTTCAAAAGCCCCTTCTTCCCATTTACCCAAGTACCTCATTACCATGTCCCCTCCAAAAGGAGGGGGCTAACGTGGCCGCAGCCTCAGAGTTTAAGGAAAATAATTTTTCTCCTTCCCCCTTGTAACACCCTTCTAGGTACTTGAAAGCTGTTATCATGTCTCCATCCAGTCTTTTCTTTTCCAGACTAAACAACCTAAGTCTTTCAATCATCAACCATAGATCATGTTTTCTAGACCTTTAATAATTTCTGTTGCTCTTTGCTGGACCATCTGAAATTTCTCCACGTCTTTCTTGAAATGTGGTGCCCGGAATTGGACACAGTACTCAAAATGAAGACTTATCAGTTCAGAGTAGAACCAAAGAATTACTTCTCACGTCTGGCTTACGATACTCCTGTTAATGCATCCCAGAAAGATGTTTTCTTTTTTCTTATTTTTATTTAGCTTGTGCTCCACTATGACCCCTAGAACCGTTTTTGCAGTACTCCTTCCTAGACAGTCACTTTCCATTTTGCTTGTGTGAAACTGTTCTTTCCTAAGTGGAATATTTTGCCGTTGTCCTTGCTGAAATTCCTCCTGATTGCCTCAGACCATTTGTCCAGATCAATTTAAATTATAATCTTATCCTCCAAATTACTTGCAACCTCTCCCAGCTTCGTGTCATCCTCAAATTTATAAGCGTACTTTCTATGCCATTGTCTAAATCATTGATGAAGATATTGAGAAGAACTGGTCCCAAAAGTGATCCCCAAGGAATCTCACTTGTTATGCCCTTCCAGCATGACTATGAACCATTGATAATTAGTCTCTGAGAATGGTTATCCAACCAGCTATGCACCCACCATAAGCCCATCTACATTGTATTTCCCTAATTTATTGATAAGAAGGTCATGCAAGACTGTATCAAATGCTTTACTAAACTCTAGATATATCACATCTACCAATTCCCCCTTATCCACAAAGCTTGTTATCCTACCAAAGAAAGCTATCAGGTTGGTTTGGCATGATTTGTTCTTGACAAATCCATGTTAACTGTTACTTATTACCTTGTTATCTTCCAGACGTTTGCAGGGGGATTCCTTAATTATTTGCTCCATTATCTTTCTGGCACAGAACTTAAGCTGACTGCTGTGTAGTTTCCTGGGTTGTCTCTATTTTCTTTTCTATAAATGGGCACTATTTTTGCCTTTCTCTAGTTTTCTGAAATCGACAGAAGACTAGAGATTTCAGTTTAATTTGAATCAGGCCCAGGGTGCATAAAATAGGATATTTCAAATAACCTACAATATTTGGGTTTTGTATATTGATTTTTAATATATCTAACCCATGAAACATTCTGTACTTTCGCTATACATGCTGTGCTGCAGTGGGAGGTCTATACTGGGCAGGGTCTTGTTTCATATGCATGAAGAATCAATGTGTACAGTGTCTTATAGGATGGTGTCAGAACTAGTGGCCCCGGCAGTGTAATGGAAGCTTTGTCATCATCCCCTGAGAATGTGTTGGAGATTAATTGAATAGCATGCATCAAAAGTATACACAGTTTTTTTTTAAAAAAAGATCTAGGTGTTATTTTTAACATTGCTAAGTAAGTTTATGGAGCAACTTAGGAATTTTACTGGTGCTTTTTCATGTGGTTTACAGAAGGGGGCTTTGCCCAAGCATATGATACTTATTTTGCACCATATAAAAAGGGTTGCTATTGAAAAACCATGCCCACCTTCAGTAAACTCTTGGCTTCATCAGCTGTATGTTTCCATCCAAACTTCCCTAAAATTCTTTAGGAAACATTTTGATATGTTGTATCTGGGTTTCCTTTACATGTATGCAAACGCAAGTCAAAGTCTGTGTCATTTGTCAGCTAAACCAATTCAAGTGCTGAGTTCTTGAAACTCAGTTTGCATGTTCCATGATCTCAATTGCAGAAGAATAAAACCTCAGCTGACAGCACAAAGGTTGACTGAATGTCCCAAAGTAAGTATTGAGAGCAAAAATGTCTTCCTGCATGGCTTCTTTCTATCCTAAAACGTTGCATTCTTACTGAGAAGAGAGAGGGGCAGTTATTTTGGAAGAAATAGGGTCTAAAATACAAGATTGGATGATATTTTAGACTGAACACCCATCTAATACCTGAGGCTTCTATGGTGAGGCAATGGATACTGATATAGAAACTTTAATATGAACATTCTAAGGCCACAGTCATCAAAAGGACCTCAACTCCATCCCGGTTCCCTTCCTGAAATGCTCTGTAGTCTTAACTTTATTAAGTTCTCTTAAGTCACATCACAGTTCCAAGTGCTAGCTGAACTTCTAGCTTTGCACAGCATTTTAGTAGCTTGAAAAACACACCATAGTTAATCATGCTAAGAAAGTCACATATTAAAATGTACTTGAAACCATTCCAGCCAAAAGCATCACATACTATTTGCTTTGTATTTCTAGTCAGTGTCAACTCTGCTTGTCTCTGACGAAAGTTTATTTGGAATTAGTTTTTATAAATTAAAGAGTCATGTAGTATTGTGCAGCTGAGCAGTTCTGCAGCCTGATGCAGCAGAAGTATTGAAATTCTCTTTACATATTACAGGTTGAACCTCTCTCATCCAGCATCCTTGGGACCTGACTGGTGTCAGATGAGAGAATTTGCTGGACAATGGGAGGTCAATATTGTCTAGCACATTACCAACACTTCCACTGCTTACTGGGTTCTTAGAAGACATTTAGGGATAAATTACAGCTAAATAACAGCACAGAGAACTGACAGCCAAGAGTGGTGGCAGTAAACAAACTTTTAGAGACCACGGAAAACTTGGCCACGCCCCTGATAAGTGGTCGTCCAGCTAGCTAAAATCATGCCAGATTATGTAGTTTGCTGGATGAGAGAGTTGTGGATTAGAGAGGTTCAACCTGTATGTTTAGATAGGAATATTTGCAGGATGGTCTTAAATAAAATGACTCCTTTGGGCACATGAGATTTATTCAATGTAATTCCATCATTGCAATCCACAGCAGAGGATGGCTTGTTTCAGCTGGGACAGGATCCCTGTTTTTGTCCTCATGAAATAAGTCACTAAAACAAATTTTCAGGAAAAAAATCTGTAATTAATGATGTATAGATTAAAGAAATGCAAACCTTACAACATAGCACATACATACAGATAAATTAATATATCTAATCTCTTAAAATAACAGTTATAATAATGAAATATACAACAAAGGATATACCATGGACACTCTTTAAAATTTACCAATTAACTTTGATAAATAGATATCATTCCCTGTGGGTTAACTGTATTTCCTGTACTTTCCCATGCTTTACAATAAGGAATATCTTTTAAAGCTCAATGCTGCAAGTTCTGAGAACAAATTATTTGATATTTGGGTGTTGTCTAAAGCAACTGTCTTGTTGGTATGAGTGACCAAAGTTCATGGCACTCGTCATAATAAATATGAACTGTTACAATCACTAATAAAATCATTAAATGGGACAAAACTGGGCTGGCATCACAAAGCTGAAGCACATAATTGATGTTCAGACAGTAGAGAAACTACAGGACAAAAATAGAAAGCCCATGATTTGCAAGCATCCAAGCAATAACCCCAAAAGGCTCCAGGAAGTGGTACCCAGTGGTGTGTACAATTTCCCTCTTCAAGACAAAGAGAAGGAAGGAGAGGATGGGGAGAAGACATGATATGAAGATAAGAAATCCAAAAGGACAGGCCTAGTGGTCATTAACTCATCACATCATTATGTTTCTAATTAAGGCAGCATTTTTCAGCTGTGCCACTCAAAAATTCAGGAAATTAAAGTTACTAAAAAGGTTTCTACCTCCCTCACAGTGTGACTGAAGAATTGGGGGTTCAGAAGCAAAAGACTTGGGAGAGTTAGCTTGCTTTGATACATTGCCTGACTTGTTAACTGCTGTCATGTGTGATGAAAGGCCTTTTTAATTGCCTTTCTCTAGAACGATTTGTTCATTGCTGCTTTCCTTCTCTCCTGCATTTCATTGTGACAGGCAGATAATTGAATGGTTTGGTCAGGTTATGAAAGGCATTCTAGCCACTCTTCTGACCAGCCAGAACTCTGGCTACAATTAACAGAAACAGAGATCAGCATGGCAGGACCTCCTATCAGTTGCTTCAGACACACGTTGATATGGCTTTGTAGTTTTTAAACTGAAAACTCTAAAAGTTAGAGGAATTTTCCCTTGAAACACTGATCATGTTATAAAATGTTGCTGATCTTTGAGGAGTATGGGAGGATCAATAAAGCAGAGGACAGCAGAGAAACATAAAGCTCCTAAGTTTTTTTCCTATTTTTTAATCCCTTCTCATAACCCTGCCATTGAAGATGTCTGTGAGGAAAGAGTGGTGACTGCTCAGAAGGCAAGTAATAAGGGAAACTTACTGAACTTAATGAAGGAAAAAATATTGACTTAATTGCTTAAATGTGTAGCTGAGAGTTCAGAAGATATTCCTGGTTTGCCATCATAGTGGAAATATAGATAAGAGCTGCTGAAAGATATTTTTATTTTTTTATTAATGTTAGTATAAAACACAGGTAACACTGAATGAAGAACTCTAACGCCCAGTATTCACTGTAAGCCAAAAGAGAAGAATTAATACAGAAGTTACTGTTTTGTTCCAAAGTTCTGCTATTTTGTTGGAATGACAGATGCATGTGCTGCCTCAGTGAAAGGGAAGACTATGCACATATGGAAGGTTTATATATTTATATATATTTCCGGTAATGCAAAGCTAAATTTCAAAATCTGTTTTTCTGATTGTTTTGGTTTTCACTGTGAAAGGTAATAGATTTTCATAGGAGATGGAGTTGAATCACACTGTTCAGAGGTGGATACAAAGTACATCAGGGTTCAGGTGTATTCCAAATCTTGGTTTTTGGTTCATGCCCTTCTCTTGCTTTTACCCAGTTGTGCTAACAATTTTTGTTATTGATGCTAATTAATGCTGAGTTCTGGCTTCCATTCTCAGCACCTTTTCAGGCACACATAATTTTTCCAAACAGATTTCTTTGAGAATTAAATTTTCTCTGCTTTTTTATTTATTCATTTTTTATCAGAAGGGAGTGATTTCTGGCTAATAACTGAGAAAAAGTCATTCTAACTGAATTTTGTGGGACCCCATGGTGCTATACAGATCAGCCTGCATACTTCTTTTTTGAGGCTTCCCACCCACTCCTTGTGTGCTGATAACCTTGACTGCCTGGTTTCTACATGAAAACACAGGAGACAGAACATGTAGGCTCCTTGTATATTCATCTAGAACTAGGACCACCCAGATTTTACTGAATTATTTCATATTCTGCACAGAATCAGTGTTGATATATGTTACAGTTGAGATTTTAAATGCACAGAAGTAAAGCTGTTCAAAAACCAAACTTTTCCTTTCATGGGAAATGTCAACATTTCAAAGTAACTTTTAATTTCAAAACAGAATAAAAGTCAAAACACTGGCATTTTTCAGGAAACAAAAAAAAACCACAGAAATTTCAAATTACAAATGTTCAGCAAAATTGAAATGGTTTACTGTTTGGAAATGACATTTTTATTTCAAATGAATAGTAAGAAACAGTTTTATTTCTTCTGAATCAACTTTTTGTAATGAAAAAATGTATTTTATTTTGAAATGTTGATTCAAAACATAAAAATTTGCTTTGATTCTTTCAACTGGAAAATAAAAAAATATAATTCAACTCAAGATTTCCCTATAGAGAATGTCTGCTTCAATTAAGCTACATTTTGTAGTGGGAAATTGTTCAATACAATAATTTTAACCAACCTTACACAAGGCTTCATGATCAGAAGCATAATTTTGAATGTCCTGACATTCACATGTTTTAAAATATGAAGCATTGCATCACATTTTTACACTTATTTTTCTTTAACATCTTTGCTTGTTGTTGGGGGAAGGGTAAACTATAAAAACGTAGTTGTATATATACGCATGTAAAGTCATATTGGACAGCTCTTTTGGTTTACATGGGTGACAGTCAGTTGAAGTTGATGAAGCTGTACCCATGGAAAACAGCAGAGAATTTGTCCGCTGAGTGTGATCACTCTGTTGCAAATTGCAATTGATGCACACTCATTTGCGTGTACCTGGATTAACTTCCTGCATTCCAGCATGATGTTAGAGGGTAGTGAAAGTGCTTATGCATTTATTATTTTCAAACTAAATTTCTTCAGCTAAGGCAGTTGCCATTATCATAACCTAGACTTGGGAAAAGTTTGACATTTTAAGGAAACTCATTTTGAGTTATCCAGTAGAATAAAATGACATGACTATTATTTTTTAACATTACAATAAATAAAAAATAACTAAATGGGATTTTACCTTACTTTCAAAATAAATCAAACCAACAACAAATAACTTCACGTGGATTGGTGGGGAAAATGCCAGCAGGAGGAATGTCAGCCCAAAATGCAATTGTTCTTAATTAATTCCTGAAATTAAGGCTCATCATGTAAAGACCATCCCTTCAATTACTTATATCACTATCATAACTCTATCATGCAGTGTTTATATTGCATATTTATGCAATATATTTAGTTACACTGTAGGAGAAAAATAGATTACAACTTATCCTGTAAGGCAGAAATTTATTTCTTCTGCTTGACTTTCCAGTAATGCTGGGGTTTTCCCTTCTTGTCTGTGCTAGCATTCTTTTCCTTGAAAGGAGAGGAAAGCACAATTAATTATTATTTATTATTTCTTGTTTGTGTCATATTACCAACTTAAGGCCCTAAGCACACCAGGGCACCATTGTGGTCGGCACTCTACTAACATATGGTAACGAGTAGACCCTGCCTCAAAGAGCTTAAAAGCTCAGGCCCTGATCCTGCAATCTTTTGCCCTGTGGCAGATTGTTGAGCCTGCGTTCAATACATTGCTGAATCAGGGTTGACTGGACAAGACAGACAAAGGATGAAGAGAAGCAGATGTATTGTCTCCATTTTATAAATGGGCAACTGAGGCATGTAGAGTTTAAGTGCCTCACCCAAGGTTGCACAGGAAATCTGTGGCAGACCCAGGCACTGAGGCCAGATCTCCTGATTTGCAATCCAGCACCTCAGCCAAACCCATCCTTTTTTCTGGTATAACATTCCCATTGGCCTCACAAGCAGAAATTTCTACCCAACGAGATTTTTAGTTGAATTCTGCTGTTGATCAGTTTCTTTCTCACCAATAGGTGGAAACTGACATCCGGTTTCTCAGGTGACACAAGGAACGATTCTGCCAGCCCCAAATGAGGCAGGAAAAACATCATACAGAACAAGGATTTTTCCATAAGAAACTGTACCATAGCAACTGAAAAGAACTTGAAGCATATGATCACACTTTCTCTGCTTGTTGTAGCCTGTTCACTGATGTAACAGGATATCACAAATGTGAAGACCTGTTTTTTCTTATTCCTTTTGGCGAGGGTAATGAATGCTTTAACCATTACTGCTTGATCATGGTGAATTTATTGCAAAATTCTGTAATCTTTCCAGATCCATATCTGATGTCCAAGTCAACAGCCACAACTTATGCATTAGCAAGTGTTGTCATGCTGCAGCTGCGGGTTGGAGGGTAGGGGTTGAGGAATCTGAACCTACAAACATCAATAATAAGAATCTCAGGCTTTTTAAGATCCAGGATCACTAACCAAATGGGACACAGAAGTGGGCAGCCAGTTGTGCATTGTGTCACACCAAACATAAAGTGTGGTCACTAAGAAGATGAGAATAATAAGCTAGGAAAAGTTTCTTTTTCTACAATACCCGTTATTATCTCCCCACATCTGCCAAAAAAAAAAAAAGAAAAGAAAAGACAAGAAAGAAAAAGATTGGGCAGCAGCAGTGCCAGCAGCCACTGCAAGCCCTACAGCAAGGTGGGACTGGGGGGACCCAGCTCCGCACATTGGAAGGGTGGAGCCAAGAGCAGAAGGGGTAGGGCCTAGGGCATTTGGCCCTTAGCACCACTCAGTCTGCTGCACTGCCCCTCCCCCAACAGCCGTGTGCTGCAGCAATTCAAAGGAGCCTGGAGTTCTAGCCACTGCCAAAGTAGCAGAGGCCTGGAGTTCCTGGCCCCTTTGAAACACCAGGTCTAGGGCAGTTGCCACCCTTACCCACTCCTTCCCCTGACAGCAAGCCTATTGGCCAGCATAAAAGAGGAGGCCAAGGCTGCAACAACAAGCCGCTATGCCATCGGCTGTGAGGCAGGGGAAATAGACAGTTTCTTGCTGAACTATGGACAGTGGTTAGTCAGTGATACGCAAACTCACAGAATGGAGCTTTCTCTAGACAGATGTTTGGCCAGTTGCTGAGCAGCTGCTACAGGCTTTTCAAGGTTAATGAATCTAAATTAACAGTACCTAAAATCCTTAAGTGGGAAAATGGGAGGAAATCTGATTAGTACTGCAAATCAACTGAGGTTCAGAGATTTCCTTTCTTTTGAACTGGAATGAGTTAGTCATCCTCTTTTCCCTTTTATCTAGAGTTCATGATGCTTTACCCTTTCCACATTTAATCTTTCCCCTGCTTTCCTTTTTTCAACCCCATCAGCCTCCAACAATTCACCCTGACACTTCTCATTGTAGACAGTAACCCTGTGCTGAAAATATGTGTCACTTTCCTGTCTGACCAGTGAGAAACATAGTACATTAATAACGTGGTGAATTTCTTCTTTGTCTATTTCCTTTGGCTCAAAGAAATAACTTCCCAAGATTATCAGGATATTTTGACTGCAGCAGGCTGCACCTCTTGTAATCCTTCACTAGAAGGGACATTATGATTCTCATCCGAATCCCATGGAGGCCAGTGAAAGGATGCCCATTGATTTTAATGAAAATTGCATCAGGCTGTCTTATTGGAGATGGGCCTGAAGCACAGAAGTAGAAACCTTGTCCTGGAGATGAAGAATTATGGGCTATTCTGAGCCAGGGCTCTGAGTCTTGACCATCTCAGTAGCACCGAAATAGGTGCATTCTTCCCAAATCGCTTACAGTTACTCTGCTTGTGAGAAGCAAAACTACTTATAAGAGAATGCTGGGTCGACAGTTTTGTTGAAAGAAAAACACAAGGTCCATCTAACTGAGAAGATTCACCTCACCTGTAAGAAATGTGTCAAGGCTGAATTGTCACCACTGGAATACAATTTATCATCTCCCCAATTTCCATAACAATGGGATCTTTTCAAAATCTGAAGCCGGAAGAGCTATTTCACTGGAATATTGGGTGAGAGAAGCATTCCAGGCACATCTATTCAGTAATCTTGGCTTGTTTACTTTTACAAAGGTACAGAAGAAAAAATATGTCAACTATTTTTGCAGTGTTGGATGTGTAATATTAATCCCCAAAGGGTTGTTTATTTCTTCCCAGAATGATATACAAAAGATGGTAAATCAACACCTGAATAGCAGAGCAAGAGAATAATATATCACAGTTAACAAGACAAGAGACTTAGCCTGGTTTTCTTTGGATGCTTGGCAAATTTCTTTCTGTAGAATACTCTGCATTTCTTAGTAATTTGAAGATATTGGGCCAAATCTTCCAGTCCCAGACATGGAGGTAAATATGGAATAACTTCAGATTTTGGTGGAAATTACCCCTGATTTAGCCCATGTACTTGAGAACAAGATTGGGCCTCACCTTTTGTCAGTTAACAGTGATAGGAATGTAAAAAAGAAACAATGTTGTCAAATACTTTTGTCAGAGATGCTTTGTCCTTCAATTTCTTCTTATTTTCTCAATGTATGTTAATACATTTAAAACAACTTGCTGAGGTCACAAGATCTAGAAACATAAAAATGAATGTAACCCCAGTGTGTAGTTCAGTAGATGTTCATACTTCTCTCTCAAGGCATTGAAGTTAGTGGTGCTGTACCAGAAAGAAATTTAAATCTTTGTTTTGAAAACAGAATGTTATATAAGAATTTCATATTATTATAGTACTTACTACTTAGATCACACTTTACATCTTCAAAGAATTATATAAACGTTGTCTAATCCTGAACCAAAAAAAAAAAAAAAAACCTGCTCACCATCTTTCTGTCAGCTAAGTAAGCAACTCTTATCATCACCATTTTCCAGATGGGGAAAATGAGACATAGAAAGATTAAACGATTCACCCAAGGGTATAAATGATTCACTGATGAAGTTAATAATAGAATCTTGAAGTCATGACTCCAAAAGCCCTACTATGTCTGTCTTTGTGTCTGTCAAGGATTCTATACACTCACAGTCAACAATATAGCCTCTCTATACCGTGTCTGTAAGGAAAAGGCAAATCAGTACACATTTTTAGCTATAAGAGTGCTGAATTTTTAAAAGAGGCAGCTGAGTTACTGTTTTCACATCTAGGGAAATGCTTATGGGAGCCAATGGGACCAAAACAAAGATTACACACTAAGCCATAGTTCTGTTTTAAGACATGTTTGTGGAAAGATGTTAGAGACAAAGTCTTTAGTTGATCTAAAAATAGTTTTTTTAGCGTCTAACCCCTTCCCACTTTCATTAAAACTCTTCCAGTAAGATATGCAGACTAGAGGAGCAGCATGCCAAGAAAGAGTTTGAGGAAAATTCTGGTTGGTGGCATACAAAAGCCAAAACAAGCCTCCTACATCCTCATCGTATAATGCTCCCAAAAAACAGGCTAAACAGAGCAGCCTTTTCTGAGGCCTCCTTCAAACACCGCTCCCCCGCTTTCTATTCCTGATAACATTTGAAGGGGACAGTATGGTTCTGACCCCCTTATAGACCTTTGTATGTTAGTCTATTAATCTACCATGATGACATCTCTCTGTTAGACTGAATAATAACTAAGTGCTTCCTTTACCTGAGTGTTTTGACTTAGTGTACAGTCTGTGTTTGCTATAAACAAACAAGTTCCATTTATTTAGCTGCAAATGCTCGTGAAGAGTGAATTATACAAAAATCCATTTGTTTTACTGGTCAAAATAAAAACTTCAGTATGTTATATATCCTGAAGTGATAAACTCCTCCATTGACTTGCATTACTCCTAAATGGTTACATGTAACAGCTAGTTATTAGTGTTTAATAAGTCAGTGGTGCATAGGATGGCATGATAAAGTGACTGAATATGGGGGTGAGGGGAGGAACCCAGTAAGGGAACCCAGCAGTGAAGGAACCAGTTGGTGTATATTGCAGTATGTAAGGGTTTTAAATTCAAAAGGACTAGGAGAGCAGACCTACATCTGGACCCATTTGCTGTGTTTCCTGGCTACCAAAGACTGCAACTGTACTGTAATGTCATGCTGGACAACATTTATAGTGAGACAGTGAAGGTATGAGAAACAGAAGCAGCTGTATAGATGATAGACAGGGGAAGGTCTTTCTCGGTCCACACTTTTTGTTCGCTTGAAGAGACCCAGGAGTCACATTTACATTCAGTTCACAACTCTGCACTGAGAGTTACAGAGATTCAAGTGCAACAATTTTCCAGGAATGAAGAGTAAAATGGAGAGAGGTGACTATGATTTATGGTGACACCAATAAAGCTTTTATAGAAGATAATACATGTGTTCTGGCTATCACCGTGAAATTAACGGCTCATAATTGGTCAGAGCCGCCAACTCAGCTTGCTTATGAGTGTAACATTCTTTCTTTTAGGTTATGTCCATTTTATCAAAGTAGTAAGTCAGAGCTCAAGTAAAGTTCATTCTGCTATTCCTCTTCATGTTTCCCCCTGTCACGTCTGCAGGCTGTCAGTGAGTGAGGTTTCACATCCACAGGGAAGTTGGATCTCCATGGATACGTGCCTTGGAGGTTTGCCACTCCTCCAGCAACAGTGGGCTGCAGCTATGGGTGGGCATGCATAGATAAAGTCTCCTGATATTTTCCCATTACTTTTGAAGTGACCAGAGCAAAATGCTCAGTGCTTTTTAACCTCAGTCTCTCTCTCTCTTCGCAAGACTGTAACCAAGTTCATTACAGTGTGATAAATTGGCCAGTAAACTGGCATTTTGGTGTGTTTGGGCAGCTCCTGCTCCTCAGTGACAGCTGCTTGGCACAGAATGTTGTAATTATCAACTCAGAAAGAGATGCTTATAGGTGCTGAAAGCATAATGGTCATGACAGCATGTCTTCAGCTTCCTTACGGGCCTCAACTTCTAAAGCCCTCCTTAGGGACTGGTTATATTGTTGGCTCTTGTCACTGTGGCTCTGGAAGGTGGTCACCACTTTGGATCCTTTAGAGAGCTGCTGTTCCTGTAAAAGGCAATGGGTATTTTTTGTTATGTATTATCTGTCAAAATGTAACTGCTGCCACACAAACAATGCTTCTTGGTGCATTTGTATTCATTCTCTTTTTTTTTCTAAAATAAAGGTTTTATAAGGGAGGATAAACATATAGATGCCAATGAAAATGTGGTTTTTTAAACTGTGTTAATTATATGGCTGAAGAAAAATTCCAACAGATTATTTGTCTGATCCCACGCAAAGTCATGCATGTTTAACTTCACACACTGTGGGTAGGCCCATTGTGGGGCCCAGTGAATGAAAGGGGCAGATAGGTGATTAATGAGCCGCCCCTTACAAAAGCCAGCTAAAACAGCTTGGCTTGTTGAGGCTAGCAAAATGAAGACTGAGTAAGATATCATTGCTCTCTGTTAATATATCATGGGAGGGGTAAAGACCAGGGAGGGGTAAAAGCAATGGAAGCTAAAGGTTGGTGTTGGCACAAGAGTAAATGGGTATAAGGTAGCAATGATAAATGTAGGTGGGAAATTAGGTTTCTGTACTCCAGAGGATTGAGGTTCTGGGACAATCTTCCAGTAGGTCTAGTGGGAGCAAACAACCTAATTAGTTTTAAGAGGGAGTTTAACACATTCATGAACGGGATTATATGAGGGGGCTTCCTACAGTAGAAAGGGACAGGACTATTTGACTCAGGAACCCCCTTCCATTCCTATCTCTTAATAAAGCAAGTTCATAGAACCTGAGTGCGGCACTTCATTTACCTCTGCAGATGACCTGTTAAGTTTCACAGCATATAAAGTATTGTATATGTGCCTATGCAGGGTGAAGTCTCAAATGTTGACTCAGTCCATTTAAAATGACCTTTAAAAATTTCAGTATGAAACAAAGAAGCAGGCAGCAGCTGTGTTATGAGCCTGATCAGTGGTATTTTTGAAAACAGAAAGAAAGAAAGAAAGAAGAAGAGCCAGTGCTCAGTCAGCTCCCCATTCCATACCCCAGACAATCCTGCAACAAGTACCAGCACAAAAAAAAAAAAAAGCACTGAGCCTGATGACCAGGAAATCAGTGCTTCAGCCAAAGTTCAGGAAGCAGAGGCCAGAGCTAGAGAACAAATTTCCAAAATTCTTTTTATAGGTGTTACGTCGCTCTGCATACAAACCCTGATGGAGGGTGCTTAGAATTTTCTCAGGAGAGACGTGTGGGAATTTCCTTCTATTCCCTATGTCAAGATGCGTCTTTGGGTTTCATTGTCTTCACCTGTGCAGCCAGATTTTGTTTCCTCTTTGAATTGCTATGAAAATAGTTACCTATCCAAATGCTATCGATGGGCAATTTGAAATCTTTTCAGGTGTTTTAAAATCCTGCAGTGTGATAGTTTGGTTTATTTTCTAGTCATGAGCTGATCAAGATCTCCATAATATATTTATGCAAATTCCAGAGTCAGAGGTAAGTATAGTTACCCCATCATACTTGTCCAAACTCAGGCTCTAGGGCAGAAATTTTTCAGACTCTCAACACTGTTTATACAATCTCAGAACTTTCAGCTGGTATACATCACTCTGGATACAGAAGTCTGCTCACCTTTTTCATCTTGTTTATCATGCCATTAAACAAGTTGTAGTCTCTGGTATTCATATTCACAAGCAACACAGGCAGGTCAATGGAGCAACATGCCTCAAGTGAATTTTTACATATCGAAGTGCAGGTTGAACCTTTCTAATCCGGAACACACTTGTTTGGCAGTATCTGTAATTCAGCATGATATTAGTTAGCCAGATGACCACTTATCATGGATGTGGCCAAGTTTCCTGTGGTCCCATAAAGTTTGTTTACAACCGCCAGTCTTGGCTCTCAGTGTTCTTTGCTGTTATTTAACGTAGTTTATCCCTAATTGTCTTTCAAGAGCCAAGTAAGCAGTGGAAGTGTTGATAATGCTGCCAAACAGTATTTACCTCCTGTTGTCTGGCAAATTCTCTCATTTGGCACTGGATAGGCCCTGAGGGTGCCAGACGACAGAGGTTCAACCTGTATCAGACGTTCAATATATTATTTTAATTGAGAAGAACTGAGCATGTACCTCATTCAAATGAAAATAAGACAGACATCTTTACTTTTGGGCGTGTGTAAAATAACAACAGTGAAATCAACAAGCGCATTAAAATCATTCAGGGGCTGATCCTGTAAATCCTTAAAAAAATAAGATGACAGGTTCACTGATCAGTGGCCTGAACAAACCAGTAAACTGACCTAATCCACATTGTACATGCAGCTGTACAGATTGAAAAACATTACTGTAGGTGTAGCTACTGTCAGTCAAGAAAATGGTGTTCCTTACATTGATGTTAATGTCTTTTTGGTCAGCATAAATTACATCTACACTATGGGGTTATTGTGGCATAATTATGGTGACCTAACTTTGCTGATATGGGCTCTGTAATGTACCCGCAGAATTAGTCATGTTCGATCCTGCAAACCTTCACCTGATTTCCATTGGAAGGCTACCTGAGTAATGGTTGCAGGATAAGACCTAATATTTTCATATACAGTAGGACAGGATTCAGTGCCTTTCTGAAGTGGAGTGATGATATTTAACCTTTTGACCTTTATGTACTCTTGGGGTGCCGGAGATAACTTTTAAAAGTCACTCATAGACCTACTTAAAATAGCTGTATTAATAAATAAATTAAGATGCAGAGCTTTACCGTTTAGGTCATGGTTGGTAGCATTAGCTGGTCTTTTGTAAATCCACAAGCAGCTTGGCTTTGAGCAAGCTCCCAGCTATATGGAGGAGGAGGAGCGGGGCTGAGCTCCCGCCTGGTGTGCTGAAGAAAATTAGCTCTCATGCCACTCTTGGCACCCATGGCAGGGGGTTGCTGACCCCTATACTAGGATAATTAAGCTGTTACACTCTTTTAACCTCTGCCTGCTTTGCAGGTGTCCTCGATACAACTGGTGCAATATAAAAGAAATGAGAGTGTTCTGTGAGTGTACCTTGTACACGCTGCCAGCTGAAGCTGCTTTTTTGTCAGTAAGTGCTGACATTCGGAAATGGCATTAAGGACCCAGAAGAAACTACTACTTGGACTGCATCCTTAGAGCTCTGTGTTATTCGCAAATGTGAAACAAAATGAAAAACAACAGTGGAAGTGACCCCACAGCAGCCACTCTTGTGTCTCCAATCAATGGGGCTGGGCCTGGCTCTCCGTTCCAGTAGGCTGCATGATCCAGAAAAATGGTGAATCAATGTATCTAAGGAAAATACAGATGAATTTAAAAAAAGGTGCCCCAAATCTGGAAACTGTAACTGCTGAAAGGGGGAAGAGTTCATTTAATCTGGATCGCAGACACAGCATTTTTATGGTGATTATATTTATCTTCCTTTCTGTTGACCCCTTTAATTCTGGTCTAGGATTAGAGTTTGCCCCTTGTTTGTATCCAAAAAGGAAAGATGGGCTGGATTCTTCTGCATGAAACACACTTGGGTATTTTGGAAATTCTTTCCCACTCATAGTCTATGGAGTTGAATGGCTGTGGAGAGCTCTTCCCCCTAAATCTGATCATTAAGAGGGTTACAAAAGGACAGTCCCCCCCACAGTTGTGTCTGGAAGAGATCAAGCAGTTGAAGTGTGTGGTGTGTGTGGTCGGAAGGTAGAGGGTTTTGTCTTGCAGCTGCCACTAGTTGTCAGTCAGAGGTGATGGGGTGTGATGAGTGTGGAGTTGTTAGATGATGGTGCCCTGTCCCCCTGACTAATCAGTGAAGCACAACTCTTAGCTGGTGGAGATGACTTCAGCATTGTCTACCAGCATTCCTCTGTGCCTGTCTGCAACCTGTGACATAATCCCTCCTAGGGAAAGGATAGGGAAAAAATGATAAGAATGAGTAATCAGCCATTATGCAGTTAAATACAAGGAATGGAGATTAAAAAAATCAAGCCATCCAATGACAGATTGCCGGGGATACCTCAAAAACAGAATTGTGAATTGTGAATAAGAACATATTTTCCTCACAGAAGGCATCAACTCAGCAGCAAATGAACAAACCTAACAATCAGTCTAGAGACCGAGGTGTACATAACCCTAGCTATCTTGATGAGATCTGTGACTGTTTCTTTGGAGAAATGGGAACACATTATTAGGAAATGTAGTGTATTCTGTTGCATGAAGGTGACCTGTAAGAGATTATTCTGGTGTTCTCTGGGGTGACTTGATTCTATTGTGACTTTTCTGACATCTTTCTTTGATGGAGGTGTTATGGGGCTGCAACAGTGAACTCAGAACTAGTCAGCAGACATAGTGGCTACAGCTCAAAGGAACAGCAGATTATCTGATAGTAATTTGAGGCTCCTATCCAAAAGAGTATGTGGTGTGTGCTTAATTTTAAGTATATTGATAGTCTGACTGACTTCAACTTAAGCACATGTTTAAATCCCCCACTGGATCAGGGTCCGAATTCAAGTTTCCTTTTAAAGTCACCTTTGAAGGTTGAAAGTATACCCTGCTGTCCCCCTTCATCTGGAGGCACATAAAACAGTTCTCTGCACCTTTCAAAACCAAAGTGGAAAAAAAAAAAAGCGGAGACAGTAGTAGTGTAAATGGAGCAGCCTTTCTGACTTTTGTAGGGTTACATCTCCTTATACAAAGCCTGAATCTGGCCCAAAGTCCCTGAATTTATGAAGCTGTCTTCATTTTCCTGCTCTTTGAAGTTGGGGGTGCCTGAGTTCAGCGAGACCAACAATATCATAGCGAATCCTCATTTATGAAAACTGAGAGCGTAAAGAGTTAATAATCTGAAGCCAGTACATTTATTAGACCTTCTCCCCCGCTGGCTTCTGGCATACAAGACGTGCTGCGTGATACATTCTCGTTCTTCCATGTGTGCAGCACAGTAGATCCTTAAATATTCGTATAAAGCTGAGGCAGAGGATCTCCTGATCTGAGCTGAAAGGAGGGAGGGAAGAGAAGGGTGATGATGGTAAGTGAGGTTCATCTCACTCCAATTAACTTACACATGGCAGAGTGACTGAATTAGCCACAGTGAAATAATACCAGTAGTCATTTCACACAGTGGCTCACACACAATAGCCTTGAGGCTTCACAATCAGTCATTTGTTGAAAGAAATGCATCTGCTGCTATGGAACATATTGAACACAAAGATGCAAAGCTACACCCCCAGAGGCAAGGGCTGGCTGGAAACCTGGCAAGATTATTTGCTCAGAGCTGTATCTGAAACTCTATCTGAAAAGAGTTAACTTTAAAAATCAAGCAAGCAAAGAGATTAACAGAATATCTGCAATCTGCTTTGAACATCATGATCCAAATTTGGTTCTCCATTACACTGATACATCTCAGTTGTTGTAAACCTTTATAACCCAAACCTGCATTTCATGTACTCTATACTCTTCTGTTCGTGTCAAATATAATATTTGGTTTAAAGGACTGTAGAGTCAGTCAACTTTAAATATTTTTCTGCTTTTCAGGTGTAGAACCAAATTCAGTCCAGGTATGAGTATTAATTTAATATTTCTGTTTACCCCAAAATAGGATTTAGCCAATAAGGTCCATGAATTTAAAGCCATGATAATAAGATGGTTATTATTTATTAAATAATTCCTTTATGATTGTGAAGCTTAACCACATAAAACAATACACACATCTCAAAGGAAACCACAGGGAATTAGGCCAAATAAAATAAATACCAGAGGAGAGACGTGCAAAATCCTACATAAAGCATTCAAGAAACAGTAACTGATCCAGCACCTCTCAAATTTAACCTGTAAAGAAAGCAACTACCGAGTCTCACCTAGAGAGATGCCACTGATATCCTGTAGTAAATATCCATACCTTGGCTGTCAGCTCTTGAATGCAGTGGTCAAGGGCCTAGCCCACTGAAACCTTAGGGGTGAAGAGCCATAATCCAGAACTGCATCACTATGCAAGTGTAACTGTCAGTAAAGGCAGCAGAAGCTGTGGGTTCTAGAGGAATGGACACAGGAGGATTTAAGTTTTGTCATAAATTAAGCAATTGGAAAGACAAGCTGTAATATTTAAATTCAGACCAGAAGCTTTCCTGACACTAGCTTGTTTGTCTACTCTCATAAATATCTCTGCACCTTCTTCCATGCATGGAATGCTTTCCTCAACTAAACCTGAAAATACCTCCCCAGGACCCACTTCTGTTCCAGTGGCTACAAGAAATCAGCCAGCTAATGAGGGCCAAGGTGAGGTTTAATTGGCCCAGCTAATACTATTTATTTCTTCACCAAACACCATAACACCATAAAAACTGGAGCCACCAAGTTGTGTGGTAAGGCATCTATTTCCAAATATTACCTTCATCCTTCCTCTCCAATGATTTTCTTTGTGCACTGGAGACTAGATAAGGTTCCCATTGTACTCAATGGCAAAAGTCCCACTTCCTTCAATGACGAGGGCTCATGCCCTGGTTGTATCTTGGTTCAGATTAGATTGTAAACTTGTTTGGGCAAAGACTTTTACCTCTGTGTCAGTACAAGGCCTGGAAAAAGCAAGGCTGCAGTCCTGAATGGTGTTTTGGTTGCTACGGTAATGTAACTATTAAACAAGAATGACCGTGCAGTGACAGTAATAATTAGTGCATTTGCTCAACAATAAATAGGCTGGGGGAGAAGAATAAAAATTATTCTAAATCCATACTTGGAGAAGATGAAATTTCTGCTGCAATACACCTACAGCTGTGTAATCCCCCAACAGAGTCCAAGTATAACAAAGTGCTTCACTACACTGCTAGTGTGTGAGCTGCTCTGGTGGGGGGCAATGGAGCATGGGGGGCTGTATCTCCCATTTTGCCTAAAGAAGTGAGAACCCTAGAGCTGGTGTTGCCTCAGACTCCAGAGGTCATTAGTCTAGACTTGCCGTATCCTATCCAGGGTGATTTAGTAGCTGCTCATTATTGGATTATCTCTGAAATTTCAAACCTGTTGTTGGTGAGTGACAAATGCAATTCAAATTTGGAAAGCCATCAGATCAGATCCAGTCCAATCCAGTCATTTATGCCTAATAATTTTATCAAGATCTTACAAGCAGCTCAGTCTGTTTCAAATTGCAAAAGAGGGTTGAGGATAGAACACTGAAAGATCTCATTGCACAAAGTTGTTGCAAAGAATGTTTTGTAAAATACCCTTTTAAAGATATTGCACGGCTTATCAAATATCTTTATCTTTTTAAAGATACTGCATAGTCTGTCACAAAATAATTCTGATCAGCTAATCTTATAATCTTCACCAAATATGTTAAAATATTTTCTTTCTCTGTTATTTTAAAACATTATAGTGCTAAATTCTGTTTTAATTACAGATGTTATTAATTTCACTGGGGCGTGCACCAGATTATTTTGATGCAGAATTCAAGAGACAGTACTCTGTAAAGCAGTGACTCTGAAAAGGATATAGGGATCAAATAAGACAAGCAAGTGAGTTCTCAATGTAGCAAAAAAATCTGGAGTGATCTTTGAATATAAACCCGTTTAGCTTAGCAAAAGAGAAAATTGGTAGGTGATCTAATCACATTCACAGGGAGAAAATACTAACCACTAAAGGGCTGTTTAACAGTGAAAGAATCAAGGAATGAAAGCTCAATTCAGATAAATTCAAATTAGAAACAAAGCACAATTTTTTAACAGTGAAGGTGATTGACTAAACTATTAAGGGAAGTGAAGAATTCTTCCATTTCTTGGTGTCTTCAGATCAAGAATGGATGCCTTTCTAGAAGATCTGCTTTGATCTAACGTAAGTTATTGGGTTCAATACAGGGGAAACTGTCTGAAATTCTGTGATCTGTGTAAAGAATACAAAGATCAGAGTAGATTCTGGCGATTAGTTCTATACATCTATATAACAGGACCTATGTTTTTTCTCTCTTGTCAAAAACATAAGTAAAAGATATTTTTGTTTGCTGTTCTTTTGACTGTTAAACTAGATGTCATTAAATGTTAATTGTTTATGTTACAAAGTGTGTTGCAATCCATAGGTGAAATCCTGAACCTGTTCAAGTCCATAACTTCAGTCAGGCCAGGACTTCATGCCATGATGTGAAGGATGTTTTGTAAAGATGCTGTAGGCCCTTACTACCAAGAACAGACTACCTGACTACAAAACACTAGGCCCCATGGGAGTGTTTGTAGGGAGAGGCCATCAATGCATCTTTTAAAATATGACTCCCTGAAAGTAACATATCTGACTAAACTACAAAGGGCCTAATTCTCTCTTTTGTTGAGGAGAGTTACACGTGTGTTTGGAGATGGGGATAGGTCCTTCTCATGTAGAAGTCTCAATTCATATCAGTGGGAGTGCTCTGTTTCTTTACTAACCTCACGCTCTACTTCAACTTACGTCTCCCCTGTTTTAATCGGAGGGGACTGTAATTTTACATTGCTATCTGTTTTGAACTATGTGCTTTGTCAGGTTTATCTAGTCCAAATTTAAATTTTACCTCTATTTTCCCCTAAAGTATTTTGACTCATCTTAGCCTTTCTTGTTGCTGTCAAATGAGAACTTTTTTTGCCAGAAGAGGGGAGGTTTTCAAAAGCTCAGGTGCCACATCTGTCATTCAATGGGTGGTCAGTACCTGTGTCTTTAAAAACCTCCCCTCCACAGTTCCTGAGTGACCATATTAAGAGGAGAATTTGACCCAAGTTTTTTGGTGTACCTCTTTTTGGAGCCTCCTCCCACGAAAGTCAATGGTATTATGACCGGGCCCTGCACTTGCTCATTAGCTTTTTCCTGTGCTCATATTTCTATCACATTATATTGTATATATTTGATTTACGTAAGTTGTTCTTATATTTAATCTGTGCTCACTTAGTCACATTCACTGCCATTTTGTATTTATTTAGCACTTAGTGTTGCGCAGAAAGGTAACTGTGATCGATACGATGTGACAAGTTGCAAATACATATTCTGTCCAGTCTATTTTGCTTCAGTTGATGTGGAACACTTTGGAATGATGGGGTGCTGTGTTTTGCATTTGACACTTTTTGTTATGGGACAAGTTATTTACCCAATAGTTATTTTATATGAGAATATTTTTCTGTTGCTGTGAGTTCCCTGTAAAGTGCTATTTAACCATTCTCATTTATTTTACTGTCCATTGTGATGTCCTGTTAGAAACTTGACAATAAAAGCTCCTCACCACTGGGATAAACACTGATGCTTCTCTGTGTTTCAAATGCAGATGAAATGAACAAAGTTAAAATGTCTGATTTGTTTATTAGCAATCACTCTGTGATAATATTGAAAGAAAAACAGTAGAAGTTCTGCTGTTGACATCAATGGGATTTCCCCCACATTCTCTGCCTATCAACAGTTGCTAAGTGGGACAAGCATTTTTTAAAAATGTGATGTGTGGTAAGTGGAACTGCCTTGTCCCTCTCATCCACAAAGGAAATAAGATTGTCTTATGCAGGGGGCAGAAGGAAAGAAAGTCCCAAAAGCAAGTGAAATGTTTGACTGGGAGTCAATGCTATGACATGGAGGAATTTTAAAGCCTCTTCCAGATGAAATATGGAGCTGCTGCTCACAATACTTCAGAGTCCTGAGTGTGGCAAGAATATAATTATTTAACAAATCCCTGAGCTGATAAAGCTTCTGGAAGACATTTTGTATTCTCTCTAGTAGCTCCTAGAATGTTTCAAATCCCCCCAATACCACTTTAACCATTGCCAGACTAATACTCAAGAAAGCTGGTGTGAACTGAAATACCCAAATGACTCTGATGAAGAGAGATCCAGTCTCCTACCAATAGCAAAAAGATTCCTTGAGATCCCCTTCCTTAGTCGCCTCAGAATCTCCTTATCTACTGGTACAAAGTAGACCAGGATTGTGACTTGGTCCCTGTAACCACAATTGGACTTCACCGTCCACTCCAACAACCAACCTTTATGATAGCAATTTATTAACTCTCCTCATCCTACAAAACTGGAAACTGTGGCAAAACGGTAATGATTGAAGAGTTTTGAACTGCGTCATTTCTAAACTATTCCTGTGTCGTGAGCAATAATTGAAGACTTCTGTTAGTGCAAGGGACTGTTTATTCAATCAATTATTGCCCAGGTTGAAGTAGCTGACTCGGAACGGGAACAATTAATAAAAGGCAAAGAAAACAGAGCAATTAGATCTAACAGGATGTGAACTCTAGGGCTATTGCTGCATACCTCAGGCATGTTGTGAGCCACAAAGCCTAAGTCATGCACCAGTGGCCCAGGAATGTGCACCATATTTTGGCTTGGTGTTTAATTTCTGTTTGAAACATGTTCCATGTTCACTGAATTTGGCTTGCTGACTACAGACTGAAGACCACACTCTATACTTATTTTGTAGTGAATACTTAATAATATGAATAGACAGCAAATGCAGATTAACATGAAGTCCTGTGGCGCCTTATAGACTGACAGAAATACCAGTTAGTCTACAAGTTGCAAGAGGACTTCTTGATGTTTTTGCATATACAGACTAACACAGCTACCCCTCTGATACTAAATACAGATTTGCATCTCTCAGGGCACAGTTTGGGCTGTCTCTTGATATAACTTTTTTCATCTTTTTTATTTTTTAAAAATCCCAGTTCAGGGGAGGACACAGAGATAAAAGGCCAGATCCACAGATGTTGTAAGTTTTCACAGCTCCAAAAGTTTCAATGCCAACATACCAGTTTATGGCACTTGAGGACCAGGGCCAAACAAATATATGTGAAAGAGTAATAATACACTTTACAGCCCGTTTCCTGGGTTGATAATGGATTGACCAGAGTCTCACAGGAATGGAGTCCTTTAGTACTACGCACTATCATCATGAGCAAATAGCGGGTTGTATTAGGAATCTCCAATGTGTGGCCTGGTCTTGGAGGCTTGACATGGTGGCTGTCAAGGGTGACAGTTAGGAAGAAAATGTGTATTTGATTATGCATTGGACGTGTCCCTCCTAGGCCTCATCCTGTGATTTTTAAATTGAAATATCTTAATCAGCCCTGATGATATGGGACACCATCTCCCCTACTGCCTCCTGACGTTTCCCCCCTGCAACTGCAGGAGCAGCTCTTTTCTGGGCTGGGAGTGAGGTGAGGGAAGGTGCTGACCATCTACAGGCCCTTCCCTGTTGTGAGTTGCTCATCAGCTTCCCTGCTGGCCCTTGGCTATACTCCAGTAAGTGAAAGAGGGAAGTAGCTCTGGGTTCTCCGTTCTTGCTTCCCTGACAGTCCGTGGGAGCCCAGGAGAGAGCTTTATTGGCACTATGTGAATCCAAGGGAAGGCTCTCTTTGTCTGCACCAGGAAACTCAGCAGAGGACAGAAAACAATCAAAGCGGAGAACCAACAACCAATAATGGAGTCCAGATTGTCCGCTCTAGTACACCCTAAGGACTGCTCCTGCTGTCTATGGTGCCTAAGAGAGCAGATGCAGCTGAGGATAGCTGAAGTTCAGAGCACACCAATCATTCTCATTCATAAACCATGCATTAGCAGCTGTCAAAATCAGTGGGTGGGAGGGAAGGAGGTGGAACCAAATATTCTAATTCTGTGCCTGCTGGATACTCCCTCATATTGAGGGAATCCCCAGTGGGTGATTTGAGAGTGACCTCTCTTCCTACCACAGAAGGCCTGGAACATGCTAGAGAATACACCCTAAAATCTTAATTAGGGTCTCTTGGCTTTTGTGCAATAGCGTATTTGGCTCTCTGATTGGGCAGGTTGGACACTGCAGAGATGTAGGAACCGATTCATGAAGGGGCAGGAGCAGCCATGAGTTCCTTGCATTCCTTGCCTCGTATATGGGGATTCAGGCCTTTTGAAGTGCCAGAGCATAAGTATCCTACTTTGTACCATAGGCTTTTTCCCTCGCCACCCCCATGAACTCCTTCTCGTTTCCTGCTGAGTTTTAGCCAGCACTCACGGAGACACTCTTCACAGACTTACAGTTCCCTTTTGCAGACTAACCATCGAGGGGGCACAAGTGGCCCTGCAGCTCTATGCTAGGCTATTTCAGCATCATGCTGAAATATGAATGCGATATTTGTATGCAGTATGCAAGAGGCAACCTCTCTTGTCTATAGCATATATGTCAATTTCCCCTCATGCCTTGGCTGCTTTCTCTTTATGTCTCTACACTGAAGGAGAACAGGGGGCCGAAGGGTTTTTCTGGCATGTAATGGCATATCCCTTAGCAGTCTATGGCTGTGTGGATAAACTGTTTTCGAGAGAACCTTGTTCACATTCTGCAACATCTGAATGGGTGGGCACTGGGTCAGAGACTGGTTATCCAGAGCTCATTGTAGCATAAGTTATCTAGAGCTCATTGTAGCTTTGCTGCATGTTGATTCAGCAAATTAGATGAAAGTACAAAAATCGTTTAGGTGACATTTACCCCTGTGCAAATATTCTACAAGAGGCCCCTGTGCCATTTAGGTTGCACATGCTTTTCAGGTTTTAATTAGTACTGAAGTGGCTGTCCACATACGGGTGAATTTGCAAGTCTGTGAAACCAAATAAATGGGGTAAGGGCAAATTCATCAATTCACCAGTACCCTTTGCCTGCTTTGTGCCATCTAGCAACAAAAAGAAGCCATGAATCCAACTTAATAGGACAGTTAAAGTGGTCTTTCAGCTACTAGCTAGCACAGTAAAAAGTTGCCAGTAAATGTAGCCCAGTATTTTTAAATATTAAATATTTTAATTAAAATTTGTGTTCAGAAAGAAAGAGTAAAAAATATGCTTAAGGGCTTTATGAATTAGTACATCAGTAGTGACTTTTTCAGCAGGTTGTTGAAAGGTTCTATCAGCACCATTGACTAAAACCTTGGTCCATCTTCTCTTATTTTTTTCTTTTACCTTTGTGCAACAGTGTAAATTATATTTGTGAGAATGAAATATCTGCTTTATCTCAGCTGTAGCAAGAAACAGACAGAGCAAGTGGCAGTTCAATTTAAGATGAGCAAGCGATAAGCAGAGCGCCAGGGAGTAGATTTGATTAAATTAAAAGAGGACATACTTTATCTTCTTGGATTATGTGAACTTTTTATTTTGTTTCCTCCCTCTCACCCCTCCCCAAATTTTGATTTGGAGCTGAATGAAAAAAATCAGCTGCTGTGAGAGAAGTAAACATGGAAGCAGCATGAGAAAAGCTTGGTCTGCTTCCTGGATTTTCATCCAGCTTTTATTTGTGAAATTAATATTATTCGCTCTGATGCTAAGAGGATTCATCCAAGTCAGCTGGTGATAACCCCTCTTGAGATGACTGCCAGGGTCTGAGTGCCATGTTTCATAAAGCAAATAAACTGTGTTCTTTCTAAATACATTAACACACACTTTTTACAGGGATCGGCTCAAGTCTAATGCATTCACGGCATTCTTTCCACTATCTGCACAGTACCTCACAGGAAAACCCTCTCTCTCCGTAGTATGCGTACGCACCTGGGTATCCTCCCACTCTTTTCCCCAAATTCATTTCTCACATACATTTTATGTTCACTTTACAGTTGTTCAGCACATCAAACGACACAATATTGTTTTAAAAAGGGAGCTGGGAGAAGGAGCCTTTGGGAAAGTCTTCCTGGCTGAGTGCTATAACCTCTCTCCAGACCAGGACAAGATCTTGGTGGCAGTAAAGGTAAGAGAGTCTAGGATTTCCTTTGTTAATTCAGGGTTTCAACTAATACTGTTTTATTTGTAAGTCATCTTTGTTTGCCTGTCAGTTAGTTCAGTGTAACTTCCGTGATATACGTGCAAGCGCTTATGAGGCTGATAGAATGTCAAGAAAATATGATATTTGATCTTGCTGTGGGTTACAAAGTGAGAGCAGTTTCATAAAGAAAAGGGGGGAAATTACAGTGTCACACTGGGGCAAAATTTTTCATGGTCTATATGAAATATGAGGAGTGAAACATAATGGCAGACGTGTCATTAAAAATACATGGAGATTCATGTTTGTGTCTTAAAATACCTCTAAACTATAACCAGCTACATGACTAGGTTACACATGTGACTGCGAGTCAACAAAGAGTTATTTCACAAAGATTCATGTGGTTCTTACTCAACTGTTAAAATTTTTATGATACTACTTCCTGCCTAAATTTTTGGATAGAATTGTGCCACTGCTACCCTGAAATCCAAGAGGGATTGCATTTTAGTGCTGGGAGGAGAATTCTTAGTTCTAAGACACCATTCTCCCCTTCTAGTGCAGGGGACACAAGGAGAAAATGAATGGAGAAAACACCAATACCTATGAATTCACTGATCTCTGGAATCAGAGAGGAGGAAGAATTTATCAGCATCACAGAAGGGGCTGAAATGTGCAGAGCCGCATGGCCCAAAGGGAAATAGGGGGAAATCTGCACTGATCTTAGGGCACTTGTACAGCTGCTAGGCTACTGCACAGGCACTTTTCGGTCAAGCAGCGGAACTCCTGTGATTGGTTGCCAATCCCAACTGGAGATGTACAGTAGGAAAAGTATTTAATTCCTCCTCACTACCTTATGCTCCCAGTTCTGAAGTCTGCAGGGGGTGGCTGGTGGAAAAGATCAATTCCTCTCCTCCTACCTCCACGGCAAACCCTCAGTTTAATGGACCCCAGTTTAACAGACTTCGGAAATAACAGGCGCTCTCTGACCCCCTCCCCCCAAATAAATGCCACCAACTCACCAGAGCTGCTGGAGCTGCCACTGCCACTGCTGGAGCCACTGTTACTGGAGGAGTCGCCGCTGCCCCTGGGGCCATTGGTGTAGTGTGGACTGCCGAGGCTGGAGCAGCTGCCGGGGCCACCACAGCAGCTGAGGCTGCCGGGGCCACATCCAGGGCTGGAGAAGCCACTGGAACAGATTTGGATTTAACAGATTTTCAGCATGAACGGGCACCCTTTCTCCCCAGTTAGTCCATTCAATCAAGGGTTTACTGTAATGTGAAAAGGGAGAGTTCCCATTAAAGTCAGTGGAACTGTTTATAAATATCAGTTTTTGCAGTTCTTAGCCCAGAGTTAGGGACCAGAAACAGTACCATGTGACCCACATGGCCATTCATAACTAAATAACTACATGCAACTTTTGAATATTCGCTCTCCATCCCGACAGTGAAACAGTCCAGCTGATCTTCTGCATGTAAATGTAACAGCTAATAGAACTGAGTAACTTGAGAGTAGGAAGGAAGGATAGACTGGTCAAATGAATAACTTCTTTCAAACATTCTCTGAATTTGCCACGTTAATGGGTCTTGGAAGCTTGCAGGTCTTGCTAGTACAGGGTGAACCTCTCTGGTTTGACAACCTCTGCACCTGAGCTGTTCTGAAGGAGGAAGCTTGCCAGACCAGGGGAGGGCAGGCCATTCTGGTCTGCCTTGCTCCAGCCAGCAGGGATCCTTGACCCCAGGAGCACCATACTTTAGGCCTGCGGCTCTGTGACCCCGGTTGCAGGGGCTCCTTACCCAGGGCTGATGGCTGCTCTTCTCCCAGCCAGTGTGGCTGTCTGCTGCTAGTCCAACTGAGTACTTAGGGCAGTGGTTATTAGCCATTTGACTGATAACCAAGGAAAGGAGCTAAACCTCATATTCCTTGACATAAACTACCTTCTAATCAAACAGATTAGGAAGAAATTTTCTCTATGAGCAGATTATTCCCTAACTGCCCATTTGGTCCTTCCTATACATTTCTCTGGAGTATATGAAACTGCCTGCCGTTAAAGAGGACTTTAGACTGGGGAGACCAAAGTTTTCACCTGATATGACAATTCCTGTGTTCCTATTAGAGTGATACTTTTACCTTTGCACATAAGGTAGATCAGGATCCTGCTCCCACTGAAGTCAATGGTAAAACTTTCATTTATTTAACTAGGAGAAGAATTGGGACCTAATGGAAATGTACCATTGAGGCTAGGCTCTAAATGCAGTTATGGTCTTTCTACCTGTCAGAGTTGTCAATAATTTAGAAGGGTATCATACCAGTAAACCTAGCAAAACCCCCTTGGGACTGAGAACAAAATAAAATGTACCTATGCAAAAGCTTCAGCCATCATAATTGAAGTGCCTTTTGGGTGACAAATGTGTCTCTCTCTGGAAGATTTGGGAAGCAAAGAAGCTGGACAAGCTGGCCCAGGGATGAGCACGTTCTTGCCTATGTAAAATTGTTGTCAGAGCGCCTTTTCATTCATCGGCAGTTCCTCTGGCTCTTTGGCATGCCTTCTGCTGGTTGCTGGGCAACCATAATAATATCATGCATGCATGTTAAGAAATAGCTTCTTGTTTCTCATGGAAGGAATTGGGTCTGATTCAAAATACAGCACTTTCCTTTTGGGTGGACAAATATTGTAAAGTTTGTTATTGGTTCAGCAAATGATTTTGGTGCTAAGAGATCCAGAAAAAATGGTCTGAAGAAGTGGGTCTGATCCCCCGAAAGCTCACCTAATAAACTATTTTGCTAGTCTTGAAAGTGCTGCTTGACTGCTTTTTGTTTTGATAGAAAATATCTGTTTGTAGATCAAATCATATATGCACCCATATATCCATGCTCCTTCCATTTGAAAATAATACTATTTTTTGAGCCAGTTAGGTTTCATATATTTTGACCTCTTGGTTTTTTTGGACAGTGCACTGTGTACAGACATTCTTTTCGTATGCTGGATCCTATGTGCAGAAGACTTATGTTAGATTTCAGTGGTGCATAAGCCTGGTACAAGCTCTGTGTACATGAGTGAACAATTTGCTGCAAAGCAGTTCCAGAGCATTTGGTGAGTTTGTGGGGAAACAGCCACCTGCCCCTTCTGTGTCACTTTGTCACTCCAAACCATTACTGAGGACTTAGGGTTGCACTACCCTCCATAAGCCAGTGTCATGGACTTATCTGATGAGATCTATGATCTGTGAGCATAATCTTGGATTCAGTAGACCCCAGCAGAGCCTAATGGAAGGAATTCCCAGGCAGCACAAGCCTTCAGCTGTTTCCTGGTCTTACTGAACATGTGGAGCTGGAATAGGCATGATGTACCTCATGTTATTGAACAGATGGATCTTTGAGTCTTGAACTCAGAAATGTATATCCACCTCACCTACATTTTAGGCTTCAGCTAGTGATGTGATTCCTGTTTGTGTGCATGTCCTTGTGCGCTCTTTCACTAAGACTCAGGTGGGTTTGTAGTTGGAGCATCTGAGCTATGCCTCCGCTGTCACTGCCATGGCTATCCTGCTATTTACTCTTGTGCAAGCGCGTTGAAAGCTAGAACGAGAGTGTGAGCAGGAGCCGGGGGATCACATCCGTAGCTTGTAGTATAAAGGTAGCATTAGAGGGTCACCTGCTGCACTTGCATGGCCGTGTGTGTGTAAGTGGAGTAGCTGATTGTATGAGACAAGTGCCTGCTATTCGGGATATCAGGACTGAATCATGTAGGTGGCAATTTGCTTGTAGATGTTTGTTCCATTTAGAAAAAATCCAGCTGCACAATACACAGAATCACAAACACAGCACCAAAGAAAGGTGAGGATTTTCAGCTCGTCATAACTACCCAGTTCAGAGAGGTTTTGAAATAACACCAGACTTTGCAGTAAATAAACAACTTGGCTTCTTGCATCGCATGGGAGTTGGGGAGTGAACCCAATAAACAGTGAGAAGAATCTCATGGGGAAAGGTCAATGCATGGTGAAGGAAAGATACCTATCGAATTTTGCTATTAATAATATTAATAGTAATAATGATTATATAGACAGCCAACCCCTCCAGTCCTTGCTTATGAGTAACCCCCCTTCTCCCTGCTTTTGTGGGCATACATTACACCACTGGATAGTGATGGAGGATCGGGGAGGATACTGGAAGTCCTTGTAGCAGGTCTGCACCATGAGCACAGATCCAGAGGGGCAATTTCTAAGTTGTTTCATGAATGAGGGCTTGGATTGGGCTAGGGGATGGGAAAAGTGTTGCCAGTGGATCAACGACTAGAGAGATTCTCACCTGTGATAATTCAGGGTGGAGCAGACATAGGGCTTTTGCAAGAGCCACAAAAGCACTTTGTTGTCTGGGCGGAGATTCTTTCTTTCCCTATTGCTGTGGAGCATCTCTGCCAGCAGCCCATGTTCGGAGGGGTATGTGCAGGGCCAGAGCTGTTTCTCAGTCCTCACAGGCAAACTTGCTACTTATTTCAGTTGTCCCCTTTTGTCTCTAATGCTAACAACAATAATAAATATCTCAGTTTCTTTAAGACTCTTTTGTTTCCCTTCTACGCTGAGAATAAGCCAAATATAGCATTCTTTGTCGTTTATATGTAAATTCTATTTGCTTACTAATTTTGGCTCACCACAAGAATCTCCATGCATTGCTAATGTCAGCTCTGTAATGCAGGGAAGTTATTATGTGTACTACATGGTGGAAAATGAGAAGCAAGATAGGGAGAAGTTCAAGCAAACCCCTCATGGTAGCAGAAACTCTCACCACCAACAGTCTACCCAGATGTAGGCCATAATTCATTCTGCTGTTTGATGGAAAATGTGCAGTTGTCATAGCAACTGCTCCATCATAGGATAATTTTGCTGCTTCTCAGGGATAAAAAAAAATTGTTCCTGAAACACACAATATGCCTTCTCGATACGACAAAGCTGTCAGCATTTTTACAATCGTCTCAGGAAAAGGAGCGGTGAGGAAACACATATTTACCCCACATTTTATTTTTAAAGTAGTCTTCCTGAGTGCTTGTTTTCAAAAACAGTTTTTAAAATGAACTATTTTTCTAGAGCTGTTATATTGACAATTAATTGAATGAGGGACCAACTATATTTCATGTAAAAACTTCAGAGGAAACCACCTTGTGATGCTCTTGTCCCCCGTAATTCCATTATTTGCTGTAGACTGGATATGTGGACAACTTTGTGGACAACCCTAACTTTGTCCACATATCTATTCTGGAGATACTATCACTGGACCTAACCTAACACAGAATCACGGGCACATTCTCATGTTCCTCAACTAACATCATGTATGCCATCATGTGCCAACAATGCCCAGATGCTTTGTATATTGGACAGACTCAAACTCTCTTAGACGAGGAATTAATGGGCATACAGCACACATAAAAACACTCCTGATTCACAAACCTGTCAGTCAATGCTTTAATGGAGTGGGCCATTCTGTTAGTGACCTGAAAGTTTGTGTCTTACTGAAGAGGAATTTTCACAGCAGTTTGGAAAGAGAGGCTGCTGAACTCTCTTTTGTATTCAAATTCGACACATTAACACGTGGTTTGAACCGGAATGGGAAATTTCTAGGTCATTATAGGGGCTCTGATGCACACTTGGGCTTTACCTAATTCTTGACTCCCTCCCTGCTTCTGCCCCTCTGCTCTCTGATTTGCTCACCTTGATAATATATTTCAACCTTAATTAATATTTTTGGTTCTCTGTGCCTTAAATATTGAGTCTGTTCTGGTCTGGCTGTGGTCTGAAGAAATGGGTCTGTCCCACGAAAGCTCACCTAATAAATTATTTTGTTAGTCTTTAAAGTGTTACTGGACTGCTTTTTTGTTTTCGTATCATTCAGGTTGTTATGCCTCCAGAAAAGCATAACAACACAAGGCCTTTTATGGGGCCTCATATGTTCCAGTTCAAAGTGGATTCTCTAGAGACCAACAGGCAAAAATAGGACTTTTGGATAAATAGCCCAATCTTAAACTGATTCAGGACCTTTGTTTCTGGTTCCTGATCTAAAAACTGATATGAACTTGCGACCACGGAGAAAGCCCCTTTGTGGAGTTTGAATGACTTAGCACTTACCAGAGCCCTGTGCTACAGCCAAGGTGATCTCTGCTGAAGTTTTCAATAAGTATGTACATTTTTTATTGTTTTGATAGGGAAGGAGCTGTGTGGTGACTTGTAACTGCTGGCAGTACATACTGCATAGCCCTGGGACAAGAAATCAAATTGCAAGTGCTGGCCTTTTAGGCAGCTTGCTTGCTGGGGCTTTCATAGTGTGGATCAGGGAGTTGTGAAGTCTTAAAAATTCTAATCAGAAGGGAGCGAGATGTGGGATGCCACAAAAGAGATGTGATGGCTGGGAACCAGGAACTTTTAAGTGGGTGCCTTTGTGGGACCACAGAGGGGAAAATACAGATGCAGTTTCCCTAAAACTGTGACATCACCCTCTTCTGGTATTACTTGTGGGAGAGGGATATAGCTCCGAAAGCACAAAGAAGTTAAGAGGTGCTCTTCTCAGGAGGGTGTCATAGAGTAGGTAGGAGAATGGGATTTCCGAGGAAATAAAACCACAATTTTGTGAAATTTCAGGCTGTCGTCCAGCCTTCCTTTTCACATCCAGCATCCACATGGTCCGTATTGTAGTAGCCTTTCACGTCTTTTTAGTTGAAATAAATTTGGTCTCTGTTAACTTTAAGCAGGCAAGTAGATCCACTGAACTCAAAGTCTAAATCCTTGATTGGGATCTTGGTTTGTTAACTGTTGCGCAGATCTCAGTGCCTATATGTCTGCAAAAATGTTTAACTTAATTTTGGTGCCAAACAGAATTAAAAATAATAATAAAACAATTAATTAAACCACCTAGGCTATGCCTACACTACAGAAATCTGTCAGCAGAAGTCACTGTAGGACGCTATCTTCCGAATAAACTTCTGCTGGCAGATGGCAGCCAGACAGCAAAGCGGATTGAAAAAGTGATCCGCTGTGTTGACAAGGAGCGGACAGACTGCTCGGCTGCTCCCTTGGCAGAATGGCCAGCCAGAAGCACAGCAGAAAGGCCTGCCCGGTTACCCTGAAGCTCTGTTGGTCAAGAGAGGGCCACTCAGAGTGTCTGCACAGCTATTCTGTCGACATATTTGGTCAAGAAAGGCATTTTGCCTCATGGGGGAGAGGCAGATGGCTGTCAACAAAAGTGCTGTGTTCTGTCAAGTTACTGTTGACAGAACGCATTTTTAGCGTGGAAGCTCCGTGAGTTTTGTTAACGATACTGGCATTTTGTCAACAAAACTCACTAATGTAGAGGTAGCTCTACAGTTCCTCTAAGCGCTTTTGGAGGATCAGTTCTTACTTCCAATAACTTACAATATTCACAGGCCCCAATTCAAGACTGGTGTTTTACACTGATGTACTTCTAAAGAAACTCAGGCCATTTGTCTACTGCTAGGCTCTTTGGGGCAGGGACTGTGGTTTTGTTTTTGTGTTTGTCCAGAACCTAGCAATGGGATCCTAGGCCAGGACTGGGATTGCTACAGGTTACTGCAATAGAAATAATTAAGAAGAACCTGGGAGTTAGGAACACCTCAGGAATGGAAGTGTTTGTAACTCTGAACAAAACACAGTGTTTTTTCTTTCAAAAGTTTACAGCTGAACATTGACTTAATGCAGCTTCTAAATTGTAGTATGCAATAGAAAAATGATGCTATTAAGTAATAACAGAAAGTTTCCTTATATTGTCAAATGATGTTTAAAGAAAAAACACCTTTCCCCACCCCTGCTCTTTAGTATTTTATGGTTAACATGATACTGTATGGTATTCACTTTCTTTTTTGATCTCTGCTGCCTCCTGATTATGTACTTCCGGTTCCAAATTAGACAAGTACTAGTTTGTAACTCTGTTGTTCTTAATTCTGAGGATCTACTGTAATAAAAACAACTGTGATGAAATATAGCAGAGGAAATGCTATAAAGCCACTTTACTTGGCTTTAGATACGAAATTTAGAACCAGTCACACCAAAAATATCCCTGCCTCTGAGATAGTACGTTATCCCCATTTCACATCTCTCTTCCCTCCTCACTCCCCCAGTGGCTTTTATGTTTTACATATCCCCTTCCCTTTCTCCTCTAGACACTGAAAGATGCCAGTGATAATGCACGGAAAGACTTCCACCGAGAGGCAGAATTGCTGACTAACCTCCAGCATGACCACATTGTAAAGTTTTATGGAGTGTGCGTGGAAGGTGATCCACTCATCATGGTTTTTGAGTACATGAAGCACGGAGATCTGAATAAATTCCTCAGGTAAATTCATGAAGGTTTATCCTTATGCATAGGTGATTATAGTCAGTGTTTGTTAAACCTTGTGAGATTAGAAGTATCTCAGAGCCAGGAGTACAGCCTAAGCAAGAAATCTGCACTGCTGTATTTACCCTCAGAACCCATGCCCCGTGACTGTGAGTCAACTGATAAAAGTCTCCCAGGGCCATGGTTTTTTCTTTACAATGTAGACATACCTTAAGAACAAAAAACTGTAAACACCCAGTTACATCCTATTTTGTGTCATTATGTCTTGCCTCATCCAATGTTTTATGTATTTATAAGTATCTTTGAATCATTTCCTTACGTTTTTTGCATTGTACCACATGGATTTTTTCCTAATTCCCTGTTTCCTTGGCCAGAGTGTTCCACGACTAATGCGGCAGTTGATGTTTGTTTATAAAACTTTGAGGGCTTGGCTAAAATGGCATCTGATTCTGAAACATCTTTGGTTTTGCAAATCCAATGCTTGACTAATGACGTTTGGCAAAATCCAACTTATCTTTGTGTTTCTTATTTCTCTCTAGTACGAGGTTCAAATGAAAAACCTAGATGGAAACACCCCAGAACTCTGGGAGGAGTTTGGATCCAGACCTGAGTTTTGCAACCCCAACCCCTTTCTGTCTCTATTTTATTGAGAGGTTTTTTGTTTTGTCTTTTTTTACAGCATTTTTCAGAGCTGCTTTTGCTGCAGGAGGGCATTTACACAAGCTTTTCTTCTGCACAGGAATTTTGAGGAGGAAAGGCACTTTAAAATAGCACAGGCACTTTGAAGTGCCTGCAGCTACATGGCATGCCAGCACTTTGAAGTTTGACTCTTCAAAATTGGCCCCAGGGAGAATTTGCTGAATGAAGTGCTGCATATGCATCACAGCACTTCATTAGTAGTCTACCATCACCCTGATTACCATGCCCCCTTTGACGGGGGCAAGTGTACACATAGCCTAGTGTAGGTAGAGAACCATGACATGTAATTGCTTAATTTATAAAAGATGAGACAAAACTGATGCCTCAGATCCACATCTGAGACAGAAAAACATTGCAAGAGTTAGAAGATGAATGATTAATTCCCAAGTCCACACCTATCTTATGGCTCTGTTTAAGATTTGACCTAGAGGAATTGGGTTTGGGTTTGTTTCCTGGTTAGAAGAGACTTCCAAGCATGGAAGTGAATTCTTACAAGATAATGGACATTTATAGCAGGTTTTTTTTCCATGAAAGTTATCTTTTGGGCTTGAAATCTCATGGGAACAGCTCACAAAATTTGCTGCTATCGAATCAGAAACCAAATCTTAAAGATTACCTTTGATTTAAACTGAAATGCAAATCTCAACCCCCAATTTAAACCTAATCTAGAACTAGATCCACACATTCAGCCTAACCCTGGAATTTATTATTTATGTTTGTGTTCCTGGGTAGATGTTATAACTCAAATCCAGACATAAAAGCTTCAGTGGCATTGCAGATGTTTATAACCAATTTAAACTGGGCCCTAGGAGAGGCTGGTAGAACTGAGAATGTGAAACAGTTACAATAAACAATTTGCTTTATTTTGCTGAGTATACTAAATATTTTAACATTTAAATTATTTTAGTACGCACTTTGTACTCTGCTGCTACTCTCTGCATCTCAACAAATTTATAAGCAGAAACTAGAATTCGCAATGAGATATGAGCATCCTCTTAATAAACAAGAATCTCTCTCCGTAAATGGCTAACTTATGCTAAGCTTGATTAAGTTTCTGAAGATTGGAAAAGGTCATTCTGTTACTCTTTGTTGTCCTTCATTCTTAACTAGACTGTGATCAAGAATTGAGGGGTGAAGGAGGGGAGGACACATCAGCACAGTTTGTGTTTCAAATATATAGAATGATAGAGTTTAAGGCCATAAAGGACCACCAGATCATCTAGACTGATCTGTATATTGCAGGCTACCAATATAACACAAGACTAGTTCACTAAACCCAACAACCAATATTAGACCATAATATTTTATAGCCCACAGGAGGGGAAACCCCAGTCCCTGGAAAAATCAAGGAGTATGTGCTCAAAGAATCAATTTTGAAACACTTGGAGGAGACACGGGTGACCAGGAACATTCAACATGAATTCACCCCAGGGCAAGTCATGCCTGACCAACTTGATTGCCTTCTATGATGGTATAACTGGCTTTGTGGGTATGGGAAAAGCAGTGGATGTGTTACAGCCTGACTTTAGCAAAGCTTTTGATATGGTCTACCATAGTATTCTTGTTGGCAAGTTAAAGAAGTATGGCCTGGATGAAGGGACTGTAAGGTGGATAAGAAGTTGGCTAAATCATTTGGCTGAATGAGTATTGACCAACGGCTTGATATCTTGTTGGCAACCAACATCAAGTGGAGTACCACAGGAGTTGGTTCTGGGGCCAGTTTTACTCAACACCTTCATTCATGATCTGGATGGTGGGTTGGTTTGCATCCACAGCAAGTTCACAGGTGACACTAAGCTGGCAGGAGAGGTGGATATGCTGCAGGATTGGGATAGGATCAGGAGTGATATAGGCCACGTCTACACTACAGTGATCTTTTGAAAGGTGATCTCATGAAAGATATTTTTTTCGAAAGAGCACACCCACACTCAAAAAAGTGGCTCAGCAGAGCAATCTGCTCTTTTGAAAGACAGTGTCTGTACAGCCCCTGCTCATTGAAAGAACAGGCCAAGGACTGAAAAACCCGGCACAATGAAGACTGCTCTTTCGAACCAAGGGCCCTCAGAGCATCTACATATGGTTTTTTCTGAAAGAATGTTTTGGAAAAAGGCGCTTTTCCTCCTTTGGGAGAGGAAGTGGGCCTCTGGAAGAAGCGCCACATTCTTTCGAAAGGAATTCAAAAAAACGCATTTTCTTTCAGAAAGGGCCTGATTTTCTGACAGTACATGCTCTTTGCTAGTGTACGTGTGGGCCTGGACAAATTGGAGGATTAGGCAAAAAGAAATCTGATGAGGTTCAAGAAGAACAAGTGCATAGGCACCTTGAAACCTTTAAAAGAGGCATCCTTTGGCATCTAAATGTCTTTAAAATCTGTCCCATAAGTCATTTCAGTGCTTTTGCAGATTTTACCCTGTATCTGTCGCAATAAACTTATGAATAAGGACTGTTCCATTAAAGGCCAATTGCTAAATCTTGTGTGTTTTCACAAAGGAAGCATTAGGTAAGATTAATCAGGTCTGCTGATGATGGGGAGCAAAGGAGGCAATTGCCTCAGGGCCCAGTGACTTAAATGGCCTCAGGCTCCAGCCGGTGCTCCTGTAGTAGCAGCACCTGGAGCCCCAAGCCCTTTAAATCACTGCCAAAGTGCTGCTGGTTTGCGGGAGGCAATGGTGCTGCACGGCATGCTCCAGGCAGGGCTGGTGAAGGCACTTTTGTTTGGAAGGTGCTGAGTGCCGACTTCCCTTGGCCCACCCCTTCCAGGAGCTTGTCGCCTTCCCACCACACCTTGTCTAGGAGCCCAGGGTGGCTGTTGGCTCCCCAGATACTAATGATCTACTGTGGTACAGTAATATTGTTAGTTCTTGATTTGACTTACAGTGTGCATATTTATAAAGCTATGCAGTGATGTGCATCTTGGTACCAGAGATTGAAATCAACTCTTCACTATGTGGGACTGCTATGTAAATTAACAGATGTTGGCCCAAAATATTTGTAGATAACTAAAAACCCACTGGTCTTTTGTGTGGACTCCATGCACTAGTATCTGCTGCCCCGCATAACAATAAACCAGCACAGAAACATTTTCCTTTGGGGACAGCAAATTCTGCAGTCTTCTTGATGGTTTCCAGTGCCTTGTGCAACCAGATGGTGAGGGTTCCTGGTTATGCCTTATGCCTCTGCTCAGGGTTCTACACTAAGCCAGTGCCATATGCATAGCTGTCCTCTGTTATCACCCTGCACCCTTACACCACGGCAACTTGCCCACATTTCCCTGTTGGGAGAATGCTGATAAATCTGGCAGCATTTCCTCAGTGTGTATGTGCCCCTTGCTCCACAGTCAGAGACTCTAGCTATATGAACTACCAAGCAGACTTCTTTTACTCTGGGGAAGACATGCAAGCCACTTGCTTCATCTGTATGGCCTTTCGTCACCTCTCCCCACCCTGTCTATAACCTTTTCTCTTGTGCCATTGATGTCACCTGCACTCTGCAAATGATGCCAGTCTTGACTGGCTGTTCGTAACATTTCAGCATTAAAACAAGCGGGAATTATAGCTTCTTATTAGTTATCATTTGAAATGTTGGTTTGTTTGTTTATGCATTTTCTGATTACGTTTTTCTGCTAACACCTGTGCTCTGATTTTGAAATATCATATAGTACTACATCTTAGCAGATACTATGTGTACTACATTGGGTTTTTTTATTAGTAAGACATGGTATTTAGAATATAAAATGATTACGTTGGAACAAGCTGGTTTAATCTGATCTTAAAATTGTCATTCTTCTCACATTTGCTACAGCTTGTACTGCAGATGAAAGGTTAGTTGTAATCGGCCTGCAAAGAAGCAACCATTTCTTACCCTGCAGCGCCACCCAAGGCCACTGGGGGAAAATGACTCTAGAGTTTAACCAACGTAGGACCAAGTAAAGCCTTGCTGTCACCGTTTAGGAGTAGGATGGAATTTTGAAAGTCAAAAACTTCGCTGTGTGCCCCATTGTGGCATAGGAGGAATGTTGTAGATCAGACAGAATCCATGCTACTGGCTTGTACAGCTGTGCATTGCTGGAGAGGAGGATTTCCTGATTAACGAGGAAAATTAGGAAGCTAAGCAAGATAGGCTGAACATTATGAATATGTAGAAATGTAATTAGAAAAGAAATATGTGGTGAAAGATGAATAGTTTTCTAACTTAGTGAAGGCTTGCAGCTTCTTTTGTGAGGAGGATTATTAAATCTGTGTGAAGATGTAGCATAATTTTCAAAACAAATTCATATTTGGGTTTTTGTCTGTGACTTCACACCCTGTCTTTACTTCTTTAACTACCACCAGTGGCATGGCTGTCCATACTCCAGGGCAAAACATATGCAGCTAGCTTTTCTGCACAGTGCCAGCTACAGTCTCAGGGATATGACGAAACTCCCTCCATTTAACCCCTCAGATCTGTCATGTCTTCTGCCTAGCAATTTTTACATCATATTTCTTGTAGGCAATATCAGAATTTGACTTTGTGGATTTTGATTAACTTGGAGACCCTTTCCAAGTTTTTATTCCATCCTCCCAAGCATGAATTTAAGGGTAAATGTAACCTATATTGATCAGAAAATGAAGGGTCCAAAGCACTTGTTTGGGGTGAGGAGAGGGAACTATGGCAAAGCAAATCAATGAGTCGGGGAGGATAGTTTTAAAAAACACAGGAGTGGGGGAGGAGTTGCAGTTTATTTTTTTTTTGGAAGTTTAGATCTATAAATGTGGAGGGAAGATGCTGCTGTGGAATAAAAATAATGGGGCAGGTTGGCAGAAGGGTAGTGTGAATGTTGAAGCATGTTAAAGGTGGCAAAAATGATCTGGGACCTCTTTAGCCTTGCATTAATTCACTCTTCGGGAGTGGCTAGTAAGGCTTGCCCTAAAAGAGTGTCACTAGTTACTATAGTGAAGTGTGTGTATGTATATCTATTTGGCTGTGCCACAGTGAGCTATCAAGGGCATGATCCCTGCTCAAAGAGCTTCGGCATGTGCATGGGCTGATCAGTTTGTTTTAAGGACCATGTGGCAAGGTGCCCTTTGTCTCGGTTCAGGTCCCTCCCTTCTGCCCCCAGACTGTTGGGTCTGGGCTGCCACTACCCCTGTTGTTCTGGTTGGTAGCCAGTCTCCTTCCATACTCTTTCACTGCCCTAGTGTAGGAGCCGAGCCATACCACTCCTCCCTCCCAGCTCTCTTACAGGCACTCTCCTGACTCCTGATCTGCTCTTGGCTTCTCCTTATCTCCCTCACAATGGCTATGTCTACACTTGCCCTGTACTTCGAAGGGGGCATGGTAATCAGGCTGATGGGAAATTACTTGCAAGTGCCCGGGGCTACGTGGCATGCTGGCACTTTGAAGTTTGACACTTCAAAGTTGTCGTGGGGGAGAATTTGCCTAATGAAGTGCTGCAAATTCAGCGCAGCCCTTCACTAGTAATCTCCCTTCACCCTGATTACCATGCCCCCTTCGAAGTAGAGGGCAAGCGTAGACATAGCCAGTGTCTCTCAACTCCTCCACCACCTCTCTCATTCCCCTCCTCGCTTTGTTTGCCTCGGCTGCTTGTAAGCCTGTTGGCAGTCAGCTCAGCTGGCTCTCATTAATTAATTGCCTGCCGCCACACCCTGTTGCCTCCACCTGGGAGCTTAATTAGAGCTTTCTGCTCTTCCTTTAGCCCAGGATGGACCCTGAGCTGCCTTCCCCCCTTCATCCTGGGGTCTGCTGGCCTGACCCTGTTACAGACCTGCTATACTTCAAAGCTAAATGAGGAGTGGTGAAAGAACCCTAGCTTTCTGGAATGAGTCTTGTTGCCTGTCACTTGTGCATCAGTCAGAATTCACCACCAGTGGGAAAGTCAACAAAGGCTTTGTACTGGTGCTGGTATTGAATACGACACCTCAACAGCCCCAGCTTCAGGACTGGGAGAGGGGGAGCCAGCTGAGTACCAGCTCCTTTTTCATTTCTTTTTCTATTCCCCAGAGTAAAATTAACGCTCTCACCTTAAATTAAAAAAAAAAAAAGTGTGTCATTGCCCATCTCCCTGTGTAAGGGGCATTGGGCTTTCAAAAGCAGGAAGCAGGACAGTGTTACCGCAGTGACCTTTCACCGCTAGAGACCTAAGTATAAATCTGGACTTTCATGTTCTCCTGTAGCTATCCAGTTACTGCAGCTGGCAGCCTTTGCTCAGGGAAGGCCCCTGCGCTGGAGCAGGAGGGGTGTAGCAGATTAGGATGGGCTGTGTTGTTACTAATCCCAGTTCCTTACTTTCATGAGCATTATATTTAACCAGCTCTCCTGCTCATTCTGAATGAAAGAGAAAACAGTGAAGAAAAAAACACAGAGACAAATTCATTCTTACCACACAGATGAATTTAGCCCATCAGCTGTAAATAACCCACTATTACATTTTCAGTTTCCCTACAGCCAACTCCACAGTCACTTTAGCAGTTTATATGTTTGTGTGCTTCCTGCAGGGCACATGGACCAGATGCAGTTCTGATGGCAGAGGGTAACCGTCCAGCTGAGCTGACCCAGTCCCAGATGCTTCACATTGCCCAGCAAATTGCAGCTGGCATGGTTTACTTGGCCTCACAACACTTCGTGCATCGTGATCTTGCCACCAGGAACTGCCTGGTTGGTGAGAACTTGCTGGTGAAAATTGGAGATTTTGGAATGTCCAGAGATGTGTACAGTACTGATTACTACAGGGTAAGTGAACTGTCCCTTTGAGAATTAACTAAGGTCTTGTTCAGTCTTCTTACCACATCGAGCGCACTGATGTCATTTTTAGATTGGGTGATAGGCCTACTGGGGACTCGTAAAGAATTCTATGTAGTGGGTAAGTGTTGACTTTTCAAGGGTGGTAAATTTGGAAGCTCTGAGCAAGAGTTGATGGCGTGCCCTTTTGTTTATGTACGCCTGCTCTAGTTTTCTTATAAAAATGATTTAGGAATCCTTCAGAAGGCAGAAATGTGACAAGTTTACTTGGCTGCAGAAAAGAAAAGATGTTTTTAAAGGGATGGTGGTTCGTCACATTTAGCCCAGCACTTAAGTATGATAAAAGTGCATTCTTACAAATGTCTAAGACCGGTGGTTTGTTTGAGTGGAAATAATCTGTAGGCAACAACACTGTACCTACAAAAATTATTTTGGTGATAAAGAAACAGAGATTAGGGCAGAACCCTTTACTGCTGATAGGCTCAGCAACAGAAAAGAAATGCCTTGTAACTGAAGATTGGTATTTCCTGTCTTAAACTGATTGTGTTTGCCTCGTTTCACTTTTGGTGTTGGTTGCACTTCAGTGGGAAGTGAAGCTGTCTTGCTACATATGTCCATGTTCTGGCCTATATGATTGTCATTGAAAACCGTGGAAGTCAGTTTCATTTTTCAAATTTGCAAATGATTTTAAAAGCCTTATGGGTAAAATATACAGGATGAACCTCTCTATCCAGCACTTTCTTGTCCAGCAACATCCGTAACATGGCATGATTTTAGTTAGCCCAGTGACCACTTATCATGGGTGTGGCCAAGTTTCCTTTGGTCCCATAAAGTTTGTTTACAGCCACCAGTCCTGGCTCTCTCTGTGCTGTTATTTATCTATAATTTACTCATAAACGTCTTTGAAGAACCCAGTAAGCAGTGGAAGTGTTGGTAATGCTGCTAGACAATATCAAACTCCCCTGGTCCAGCAAATTCACTCATTCAGCGCTCATCAGGTCCCGAGGGTGCTGGACTACAGAGATTCAACCTGTTATGTGTACATTAATGGTCAGTGTTGTTTTTTGTATGATAGATATCTGTCATCTCCACCTTAATTTAGCTGCTGGCTCCATAGGAGGACAGAACTGATTCTACACAGTTTGGCTAGGTCTGGATAACAGGGATATGTCGGCAGAAGTTTGCGCTGGAAGATACCTTGTGACAAAATTTCTGTCGGCAGATCGCGTCCAGACCACAAGACAGATCAAAAGAGCGATCCACTCTGTTGACAGAGAGCAGCTGGACTGCCCAGCCACTCTATTGGCAAAATGGCCACACGGAACCACAGCAGACAGGGTTCTGCAGCACCCCAAAGGCCTTTTCTTTCGACAGAAGGCCCCCCAGAGCATCCAGACAGGGATTTTGTTGACAGATCTCTGTTGATAGTGGCTTTCTTCCTCCTGGTGAGTGCGGTAGGGCTGTCAGCAAAAGCACTGCAGTCTGTCAACTTACTATCAACAAAATGTGCTTGGTAATCTGGACGCTCCACAAGTTTTGTCAACAAACAGCTGTTTCATCGCCAAAATCCTGTAGTCTAGACCTAGCTCTTGTGAGATGCCTTCGAAGAGATTGTTGCTGCATAGGGTTGGGGCAGGACAGGCTACACACAACTACTACTGTAGTATTTATATTCATGAATTGTTTTAATTAACAGCTAAAAACCACAAATCTTATTTTTGATGTCTGTTTCTTCCTTTTTTCAATGGGCAAAACATAGCATCTAGTAAACATCTGAACCAGATTGCAATCACATTTCGTCCTCTTGGAATCTGGTATTTTGAGCTATTTAGTCAGTGTAATATAAGAATGACATCATTTCAAAACTTGAAAAAACACATACTGTGGTGGTTGCTGGCTCTACAAGACAGACCTGTTTATTCAGTCCAATAGGGCCAGGTCAGATGATCACAAATTCAGGTAATCTGGAGAATGGGAAAGTGTGAGGCTGTGGTGTTGTCTAGAAGCCGCAGGAGAGGTCACCTGCTTCTGGAGCTGTGCTGGTTGTTCACTTCATGTAGAGAGAACTGGATAATGGAGGGCCAGATAAACAGGGGTCTTCTGTATTTTATAGCAGATTAGATTACAGCAGGAGAGAGTCAGGATTTGTGGGGGTTCCATTTACAGTGCAAATATCAATCTTGTTTGCTGGGACTCAGGCAAATCACCACTCTGTGCTTTGGGTCGCCCCATCTGTAAAATTGGGATAACTGAATTTATGGCCCTCAGTGAGCCATGATGATCTTAATAATGCATGTTTGTATGGCGTGCTGACAACTGTCAATAGAATGTGCTCTATATCTTCAAGGTCATTTTTAATCATAAACAGCTGTGTTTTACCGTGGCTCTTGAATAAAAACTGGTAATTCCAAGCTGCAGAAAGACAGGTGGCAGAGGGATAGAAAAATGGCTCTAATGCCATCAAGCTCGAATGGAGCAAATCCAGACTTGGTATAAGCAGATGGAGTTTTATTGATTTTGATGGCATTCTGCATGCTTAAACCCAGACAGAATTTGATCCTTAGTGCATGTTCTTGCCTTACCTGCACTCAGGCAAAACTCCAACTTGAAGGAAATGGGAGTTTAGACAAAGGGGAATATCCTGCCCTGGATGGTCACAGGCCACATATCAGCTGGAGCTACTGAAAGGAATTGTGGATGAATCAAGCAGACATCCTCCTAGGGCATGTTTTGGAGCCACCCGCCTGGCTAATCCAAGACTTTCCTCTCGTGCCACTTTCTTTTTCCTTGCTCTCTCTTTTCTTTTCTCACTCTGATGGGAAGAGAGATGGAGAGAAAAAGAGAAAGTAAAAGAGCGAGAGGTTCAGTGGTACATGTGGGTATGAAATGAATGAGGAAGCAATGTAAGTCTGAGAAGAGGGAAGAGTGTCTGAAGGTCTAGACAGAATGATGATGGCAGCAGAACAAGTGGGGGAATAAATAGGAGAGATATTCTGCATATGGGCTGGATCCCCAGCCCCTGTAAAGCAATGTGGCCCTGTTGATTTTGATGAGCTATGCCAATTTAGATCAACTGAGTCCATGACACACCGAAATTGTCCTTGAGCTTGGGCAGTCATTTCTTCTGCGCACAGAGAAGCTCTGTGGCTCCTCATCTAGTAGGTCGACAGGAGAATGCAGATGAGAAACTGCCTCTCTCCCCACCTTTCAGATCAGTAGCACCGGTCAATAAGGACCAGGGACTATCCCCAGCTCTGTGAATGTGGAGGCTAGTTATAGTGGGACCCTGAAAGAATCAGGCCTGTAGTGATTTGCCAGAGGACTGTTCAGAGAATTTCAGCAGTGGCAGAGATGGAGGACGACGCTGGCACAGATGATGTTGGGGATGCTCTGACCTCTGTTTATAGTCAGGTCAATCTTTTTAACAGTTAACATTCAATTAATGTAGGGAGGTGAGTCTTCTCCTGTCCTTCACAGTTTTATCAGAGGCTCACCTGTGGGATTTACACTGCTCCAAAATGCACTGAGAGAAATGTCTTGGCGACGGCTGAAATCCATACAGGTGGGTGTATTGATACAGCGGGATTCGCTTACTCAGAGACAGCCCCCACTCCCCCAGTCAGTCAGTCCAGGGAGATTTTAGATTTGTTCAGATGTTTCTTTAGTTAAGTGAAGGAACTCCTCAGCCTTTGCACGCTGTCAGGTAGCTAATGGCCTTCTGCATGGCATCGGCACAGCCATACAGAGATGCTGCAGGGATGGGTGTGGAGAGAAGTAACTGAGTATTTAAGTACTGAGCAGTGTGTGTGTGTGGTGTGGCACTAGTTGCACAGACATTTATTATTTTCAGGATCTGACAGTAATCTTGGTAGAGGTGGGATGGAGAGAAATTTAACTGGCTAGAGCAGATGCTAGTGTGTAATGCAGCAGCAACAGTTTTCTAAAGCCAGACCAGATGAGCCTGAGGACACAGTGAGATTGTAATGGCTTTTCCTTCCCAGTGCTGTCACCCACCAGAGCCAGAATAGGACGACTAACAAGCAATTAGTTTGTCACCTGCTTAAAGAACTCTGCTAATGCTCGGCTGAATTACATTCCATTTATAGCAGCACACCCTGGCATTTATTTGAAAGATTTGTATTTCACAGTGGTTGGGGGCTTTTATTTATTCTGCTGATGTCTATGTTTCGTTGATCATGCTCTCCTCCCTCAAGACTTGGGGTTTCCTGTCTTTCTGTCTGACATCAAGGTGACTCATCCGCACTAGTCCATGGCATGCTGCAGTGACATTGGATCACGGTAACATTCACTTTTCTGGGTATTCATTCCTGCATTCAGAGCTGCTATTTCAAACCATTTTATGCATCCACTTCAAGTGTTCAGGTACCCACTCTGGGCTTACCGTTAATGTGTTTATCTGTTTGCTTTTATTATAGACAGGAAAATAAGCACAGCAGATCAGCTTATCACAGTTTCATGAATAAGCGAATAGGGATTTGTTTTAAGTCGAATGCCACTGTAGCCTCATGAGTGGTTTGCGGGCTTGATGCAGTGTCTCTGGTGAAATCCTTCCCTCGTTGAGTTCCATGGGCATTTTGTCATTGACACCCTGAGGACCAGAATTTCACCCTCTGCCTTTATTTGCAGTTGCAGAGCACAGGAAAACAAACAGGCTCTGTTCCTGGTTTGGGCATCTATCAATAATATATTAAAGGCTCGATTGTGTTTAGCCCTTCTGCAACCATACAAGGCATAGGGAATGGAGTAAGAACTTCTCTTTCCCACCTGCACAGCCCACTGAAGTGCAACGCGGAACAGGAGACCTATGTTTACAAGAGTACAGGGGCTGTTACTGAATTGTTCATCTTTTCTCCGGAACACTTGCCAAAAACCAAGTGCAGTGGATCAGAAATTTGTCAGGGCTTTCGGTGTTTTTTGAGCACTCTAAGACAGAGGTATCCAATTGACATTCAAAGATTGCCGCACTTGTGGTTGTCATCTTTCCATATCTGCCACATTTGCCCCAGCCCCCGATCACAATAAATGCCCTGCTCCTCCCCCAGAGCCAGGCACCTCCTAGCCCAGGGGTCAGCAACCTTTCTGAGGTGGAGTGATGAAATTTGACCTTTTGACTTCTATGTAGGGTCCCAGTGCTGGTGGTACTTTTAAAAGTTTCTAATAGTCCTACTTACAACAGCTTCATTAATAAATGGAGCTAGGCAGAGTGGTTTCCTGTGAGCCCTGGGCCATAGACAGCTGGGCAGCATGGTCCCCCCATACCCAACACCCCCATGGTCTGACTTCTGCACCCTCCAAACCCCTGCCTAGGCCTCTCCATCCCCCTGCCCTGCATCTCCCATTGCCAGCAGGGATCCACCACAAGTGCTCCAGCCCTGGCCTGGTGCTGCAGGGGGTCCCCACAGCAAGGGGCTCAGGCTCTGGCCCGAGTACCGCACTCTGGCAGGGACCCCACAGCACAGGCTCAGGTTCCAGCCCTGCTGCTGCTCTCTGGGGGGGCCCAACGGTAGGGGCTCAGGCTCCAGCCCCAGCGCCACACTCGCCACAATGAGGTCTCCTATTCACTGCACGTGGCGGGTGGAGACGTATTAGACACCGCAGGTATAGATGGATATTTCCAGACATAACCTCCTTGGTATATCTGAGGTAAAAAAAGCCAAATAGATTTAAAACAACCCAACAACTCTGTACATCATAGAAAAAGCAATAAAAAATAAAACCCTGTTGCAAACCATCCTTTGTGGCTCTCTTTACCCTTGAAAGCCCTATAATCCTTAGCAAAGACAGTGATAATGGGCCAGATTTGTATCTCAGCTATATAGGGCTAAATCCAGAACAACACCCTTGAAGTCAGTGGAGTTAAACTGGTTGAAAATTGGTGAAATGGAAAGCAGAATCTGACCCAGTTATGTATAGCTATTCCCCAGAACATGAGCCTAACTCATAGCATTGCAGTATTTTGTTCCTGGCAACTGCTTGTTTGTGACTTTCTTGTGACTCGACATGCAGACTGTTTGTTGATGATAACACTAGTAAAATAATCACCCGAGGGTGATCTCACTAAGCCTATTTGGAGAACAAGGTGTGCACTCGTAAAGAGAATTAACATACGACAGCAGGATGCAAAAAAAAGCAGAGGTTGGGGTTTATAGTCATTTGAGCTTTAAATAGCCAGGCTAGCATCATAGCACAAAAGCTTATTGCAAGGGACAAGTGTCTCTCCATTGGCAAACGGCAGTAGTGGCAGTCACCTGTCAATGGTAAGTACGCAGGTGTTTACCCATGGGGGTGAGTTTAGCAGAGGAAAAGCAACAAAAAGTTTGTGAGTCAAGTATCTTGTCATGGCATCCTCGTAGGTGTATGTATTGAATTGGCACAGTTTGAAAGCTTTTTATTAGCTGCTATTTCAGCATCTAATGCTCAGATGAAATTATCTCCTTTTCTATAAGGTCTTTTCAGCTTTGCTCCTCCGTCATATCTGAACATATTCATTGCTTTGAGTAGCGAGCCAGAGGGTGACAGATGGTTCCTATAGCCATGAACTATGCACACCAGTGTTTAGATTGTTCCACATAACTGGATTATAGACTGTAAAAAATGGGCCAGCTGCACCAGTGAAAATCTGGAATATCTCCCTTACAGGCAGTATTCTTCCTCTGGTTTTACACTTGTATAACCAAGAGCAGAATTTGCTCCACAAGATTTTAGATAGCTAATGTGAGGTCTTGGGAGGTCACCATTATGCCTGTTGTTAGGAGTTTTTATACAACAGAGTAGGGTCATATCCTGGTGGCCAGGTAGACACAGATCCCCCACGATTTGTGGATCTGCACTAGCTTGTGCCAGGGTTGAATTTGATATTGGATCTCTCTCCCCATTGGTGCAGACCATATACAATATATCCTGGGAGGAGACCCCAGGAGTGTTCTTCAGAGAGCTTCTCTCTTTTTGCCTAATAATCCTGACTAAACACAGTTAGCTAGAAGAAGGAATGTCACATGCTTAGAGCCTTTAATGAGCTACACCTAACAATGGCAGACCATTATCATACATATAATATCCATGTACAGAGATATTAGGGATGCTAACATAATAAAGCACAATAATAGTCTCATCTCTGTCTGGGCTTGTGCTGATCATCTAAGTCTGACATTGTATTTAGAGAGCTCTAGGTTTTGGATTTCTTGATGCTGATGATGTGTTTAAGAATTCTATCACACAGTTCATCTAATTTAAAAAGAAAGAGAAAAATGGGCAGACATTTGTGAGGCTGATACAAAATACAATTATGATGTATATTCAGTATTTTAGAGAACACGTTACATTTTCAAAACCAGTCATGCTCATACATGAAATGGGGAATGTTGCATCGCTGTGTGACCTGCCTACGCAGCTATTCATTTATGTGTGCAAAGTGGTGTTTGCGCAATTTAGACAGGTGCAGCCAAAGCTATGGCGATGAAGATGCAGAACTATAACGGGGCCTTGTTTGGCTCCCATTTTGACCTCAAAGGGGTTGCTTTGGGATCAATTGTTGCTCACTACTGTGGCGGCCATATTGTTGTGAACCAGCCTCAAGATAGTAATGAATTTTTTGGGGCAGCCGATCTTTGAGAGGATGGGCCACAGGGTGCTATGACTAACAGTGTTGAATGATTTGGTCAATCAATGAAACTCATGAGTAAGGCTTAGTTTTGTTCACAACATTTTTCTTGCAGTTGCCAGGCGGTGAAGATTATGTCCACTGTTCCTTGGAATGGTTGGAAGCCACACTGGGATTCTGGGAGAATTTCTTCCGAGCGTAGCAGGAGTCCAGTTGCAAGAATTCAAGCTAAGATTTCCCTTGCCATTGCCAGGAAGGAGGGCCATGATAGTTTCTGCAGTCTGGCTTGTCGCCTTTCTTGAAGAAACTGATGATCAGTGTGGCTCTGAAATCTCACAACATCTGCTACCTATCCCAGCTCTTGAGAATGAGAAGGTGGAGTTGTTTGTGGAGCTCTGGCCCACCTTCTCTGAAGACTTTAGCAGAGATTCCATCTGGTCTGGTTGCCTTATTGCACTTTGTTGCTTTGATGGCAGCATGGACCTCATTCAGGAATCGGAAGTGTTTCAAGATCATCCCTAGGTGGCTGCTGAGGGGTTTAGTCAAGGTACTCTAGGACCACAGTGGAGGTGGTTCAAGAGCTCATTATCGTACTCCCTCCAGCAAGAAGCAATAGCTTCACTGTCTTTCAAGAGTTAGGTTCTATCCTTTGATCTCAAGGGATTGATTCCATGATTTTTTGGTCCATAAACAGCTTTGGTAGCATTGAAGAAACCTCTTGTGTCACTGGAGTCTGCGAGATGCTTGAGTTCTTCCACCTTCTCAGTCCACCACTGGTTTTTCAGAGTCCTTGTTTTATGTTGGACTTCTGCCTTGGCCTTGGCATGCACTTCTCTCTTCGTTGTGAAGTTGATGTCACTTTGCTAGGCCCTAAAGGCTTCCCTTTGTGCCTCAGTGAGGTGTTCAATTTCCACATCATTCTCATTAAACCAGTCCTGATGCTTCCTGGACTGGTAGCCAGTGATTTCTCCACAAGCTCCAGTAATGGCATTTTCAAGTGACACCAGTGTTCTTCTATATCTTCAGGGTGTACTCTCAGCAGCTTCCTTTGGAGCTCTGTCTGGAAGTCACTTTGTCTGATGGGGTCCTTCAAGCCTTGCACGTTGATCTTTTGTTGGCTCTGTTTCCTCTGACTTCTCCATTTGGTGACAATCCTAATCGCCATTGTGGATCAAATAAGTCAGTAATCAGTCCAGCAGTCATCAGCACTAGTCATTGCACATGTGAGAAGGACATCACACTGATCCCAAGCATGGATGACGACAGTCTATGAGGTGCCAGTGCTTCAGTCGAGCATGTTGCCATGAGGTCTTAAATTTGTTTTTCTGGAAAAAGAGGGTGTTTGTGATGACAAGCTTGTGTTCTGCACATTTCAAAAGGAGGACCATTCCACTGGAGTTGCTGTGGCTGACTCCGTCTTTCCCAATGGTAGTCTGCCAAAGTTTCCTGTCTCTTCTGACCCTGGCATTGAAATCCCCCAAGAGAATAATTTTGTCGTCTTTGGGAATGTCTTTCAGGCCTGAGTCCAGTTGGGTGTAGAACTTCTCCTTCACATCATCTTCAGCGTCTAGAGTTGGTGCATAAGCAATGATGACAGTTGCCTGTTGTTTTTTGGCAAGCTTCAAGTGGAGAGTCATGAGACGCTCATTGATCCTGACAGGGATTTCAGATAAGATCTTTGTCAACTTGTTTTTGATGGCAAATCCTACTCCATTAATTCATTTTTCTGCCTTTGGGGTTCCTTTCCAGAAAAATGTGTGTCCTCCACCTTCTTCTGGTCTATGCGTTTCTGCCAGTGCAGCTATATCAATGTTGAATCATCGCAGCTCGTGGGCGATAATTGCCATGCATCTTTCAAGTTGCTCACTGTCTAGGTTGTACAAATATTCCATGTGCCAAAGTTTACTATTCAATTTTCACCACATAACGGTGAACCCACTGGAGATGGGTATCCAGTCAGGGGTTGAGGTGGACTACGTTTAGGGCACCTTTTCTAGCTCCTTCCCGATGTGGGACGGACACAGTGGATCCTAAATAGGGATGCTCAGTCGTGGATGCAGCACCCAGACCATTCTGTCACCTCAGTCATCAAAATGGAACAACTGATACATACATCCACTGTCTAGATGCTGGTCCATGACTAAAAGCTTCTGGATTTCACAATCCTGCTCCCATCACCAGTTGCCGTAGGGCTTAACTTCAGGAGACTAATACACAGAGGAAGACACCTGTGCGAGACTTCTTTTAATGTGGGATGACTGTTGCACGGCAGCCACCACAAGGTTCTTGATGGCGAGAAACCCCAGATCTAGTGGCGTGAGATCCATGATGCCTGGAAGTCTCCTGTCTGCTGCAGCCATCATCTGCCTTCACAGCCCTTGTAGCATTACCTTTGCCATCCTCTGCCTGGTCTGCCGTTGAGGACTTTTAGTATCATTCTTTGTCTGGACCCTCCCAGTTGATCTTGCCACCACAGGTGACCCTGCTGGGAGTATGAGATTCCCTATGGCATTGCTCTCAGTTTCATTGGAACACACAAGCCCACTCACCATGACAAGGTGATGATCCAGAGAGTGAGAGGGTATAATATGGGGCTGGGTAATAAGCATAACATTCTAAAACAATTGTGGCAAATGGCAGTGGGCCTGACTCTACTTCAGCTTACTCAATTTTCCATTGGTGTTGGGTGCCCAGCTGCCCTGTGAATCTACGAAAATCCCCTCCAGCTCTCAGTTTGCAGTGCATGTGTTTTTCCATGAGGCACAACAGTGTCTCAGCTGTGCAGAGACAACAGCCCTTGGGAGATAAAATGTAGCTCAGGAGTGGAGGAGGAAGGGGAGGAGGGAGGATAAAGACACACCCAAACTATAACTGCTATGAGGCACCGTAGTGACTCAGGCAAATACAGAGACTAGTGTAGCTCAACCCAAAGAAAAATGTTTATGTTTGGGAAAGTAAAAGTATTTTGTTTTGATCAAAAATGTCAAGCCATCATAACATTCCCAAATTGAAAAAACTTGGAGTTTTTTGTCTTTCGCTGTTAAGTCTGATATTTCTACTTTTTATTCTAATTTTGTTTGAAAACAGATATCAAAACCAGAATTTCCCAAAGGGATGGGGATTCTGTTCTTGATCAGTTCTGTTTTACACCGTTGTCAGACCATAGGTTTCAATGAAGTTACTGCCACTTTACACAAGTAAGAGAAGAACCAGACCCAGTGCATGTACTGTATGGACAACACCCACCAATGTCACCTTATCTTTGAGGAATTCTTAGCACAGAGATCTCTTTCCTTAGACTAGCTTTTTAAAAAAAACACATTTACAAAAGTGAATCATACTTTTTCAAAGAGTACACGCTTGGGTCTAAATTTCAAGAAAGCAATAATTCATAACATGAAACTGGTTCTTTGAGCACAAGAGCTGGAGAGGTTTGGAAAATCCTAATCAGAATGTCTGCCTGCTACCAGGAAATAGAAGCCTGATTTGGGGGGTTCCTCAGCTCCTCTTTGGGGGTGTTGGAAGACCTCCACAGCCATTTAAAACCTTAGCATCTGACAGGACCATGCCTTAGATCAGAAATCCTCACATCACAGACCAAAACTTGCTGCACATTTGTTTATAGATATAGGAAAGAGCTGGTTTGAAATTCTGTCCTTTGAAGACAATAGAAATTTTGCCATGATTTCAGCAGAGCCAGGATTTCATCCAAGGTCTTACAGAGCAAATTTTCATTCTATTTTTGCTATGCATTCTCTGAATTTGGGGACATAGATGGTTCTGAGGACTGACTCTGATCATGCCTGTCCCTGGGCAGAGAACAGATAGAGAAAACTTAGATCTGCATGCACACCACTTATAGGACTTTCTAATTGTGGTGATGGGCATGGTATAAATATGGGTATCAAAAGAGAGACTGTGCAGGAGTGTATGTACTTCTACAAGACTTCATTTGGGGCGGCGATCTGCAAAATGACAGAACTTAGGGGGATAACTGTCAGTCAGGTGCGTTGTACCAAACAGAAAAAAAAATCTGGGAGCAGCATGGTGATAAAATCTCTTCCTGAGGGATCGACTCTCTGAGCTTTTCCACCACAGACTGGGACTGGAACTGTTAGCTCATCCCTGCTGCAGAACACTGGTGCACCTGGTGGGAAATTGGCATTGCCTGGCAAGTGAAGTGGAAACTTCAAAAAAAGGCCACCCAGGGAGACAAGGGGGAAAGGGAGGTTTCTTTAGAGAGGTGGCCACTGAGCAGCTCTCAACAGACTCTTCATTAGCCTCCAGCAGGGGAGCTTTTTTATGCAAATAGTCTCTGCCCTTGAAATAGGAAAAGTGGTTGCTAGGCAGTTTTCCTAAACAAGCGTTTTTCCCCCAGTCAAAGGACAAAGGGGACATTTCTGCTGACAGAAATAAGGAAAAGGAAGGGCGATTATTAAACTGAAATATAATATATAAAGGGGATGGCTGGAGGTGGTAAAGGTGCTGTGTCAGCTAGTAACTCAGCAAAGGCTTGTGATTCTGGCTCTGTAGATTAATACATGAGTATAAAGAACTGTTGACAGGGAAGCAGAGGGGGTGTTGTGTAGCACTAGGCACATGCCTCTTCACTGTGTCAACCTTTTGGCTCATTGGAAGAGCAGTGGGCAGCTGCAACAAACCCTGCTTCTTATCTCATGGCACTGTGCTTGGCAGAATAAGTTGCAAGCACCCAAATTTCAGGTCAATAGTGCCTGCTGCCCAAGTATACTTTGCTTTACTTGAACTCTTGCAGCTTAATCAATTGCCCTGGGGCCTTTAGAAGGCCATGCCCTGATGTCTTGCTTTATCAGGTGATGACTTTTAGGAGAGTCACTACTGCTCACATGTCCTTGAACGCTTAGGAGTCTTTATATATCAGACTGCCACTCAATGAATGAAAACTGATTTCCAGGTCCCTGTGTGCCTCAGCCCTTTGCTTTTGCTTATTTTTAATACTCTGTGCACAATATTTTAAAAGAGATGTAGGTCTCAGAAGTGTTCTGGGATTGTTTCTTGGTTTTCAGTAGCCAAAAGAAAGTGTGAAAAAGTAGCAATGTCTCTCATTCTTCTCCGTTCTCTCCAGTGGACAGGAGTGCAAATCTACAGAAAAAGGCACAGTGAGCTCCTGTGAAGTGAGAACTTTCTTTCTTTCTTTGTCATATGGCAGAGAAACACTCTCAAAAAGAATATCTTATGACCTCATTCAGTGTCTACAGCTTTACCCTCAGAAATTACTACCGGTTTGTCCTTTAATGGCATCCTTCACAAAACTGCTGCTCTTCAGAATTACAAATATTTAATATGCCCAGGTTCCTTCAGCATTTAAGGGAACCTATATGAAATTTGGTTTGCAGCCAGGTTACACCCCTATGTTCCAGTTCAAAAAACACTGAGCCTGGTTCTGAACCAGTGAAGTGAACCGTAGTACTGTCATAGTGAGCACAGGCCGACTGAAATGTTAACACAGAGGTACCAGCCCTGACAGATCATGCAAGTGAAGCATCTTTAAATATTTCCTTACTAAATAATGCAATTCTGTACTGTTTTCTGATGAGACATAACTATTATCTTTGTAGTTTTCGAACTATTCCCCCAGGTCTGTTTGTGTGGGTCAACAGTTTAACATGCTGAGTAGATTAACTTTGGGTTTGTTTATGGATGTGTAACCGTTAGTGCTACAGCTGCTCCTTACTGCCCCTTTGCTGAGCGATCTACTTAACTCTTAATGTGTCCTAGGAGGATTCCTTTTTTAGACCTACAGTGACATTTTAACCTGTTTGTGACAGCGGTAAAGGAAAACAGGTTTGAATGTGGTTTTCCTCCTGCACCTGTTTTCAAACATATTTTCCTATGTATTACTTGGCCAAGAACCATGTGAAGCTGAATTATACCTGAGCTAGAAGAGATGGTAAATCTCACAAAGTCAGAAATGTATTTGAGACTAATCTCCTTTCAGAGAGTTATGGCTGCACCATTGTTTCAAAGTTGCATCATAACAGCACCAAGGCCCCACCACTAGAAAACTGAACAATGACGACAGGTGTTTTTAGCGGTATGTATCCTAAATTACTGCTAAAATTATCTGACTGATAGTGTAGATAGGACAGAACCATTATCAGCCTCATTATAGAAAACAGTCTTTTGGACAGCCGTATGGTGCCAATTTTTCCCGACAAGGGCTTTCTACATTATTGCCACCCACAAACACTCGGAAGGCATGAGTCTGGCATCCCAAAATCATTGATTTGGCTTAAAATTCATGAGATTTTAAAACTGATATATTTTGGAATTCCCTCTCCCCGTCTTCTCTTTCTTAATCTATGACCACAAGGACTAGAAATGCCCTTTAAAAAGTGCAAGTTAAGATTCTCTCTGAAGGTACATCTGCACTGCAAAGAGAGACCCATGACAGCAAGTGTCAGAGCCCCATGCCATAGACTCAAGCTTCTGGGTCTCGTGCTACAGTGCTAAAATCATGCAACTATTCCCACTTGAGTTGGAGCGCTGTGGGGGGCTGAGCCACAGCAAACAGAATGAATCTTAGAGGCCAGGCTGCACCCTACAGGAAGCATCCACACTTTTATTTGTAGCATGGTAGAATGAACTGATGGGAATAAGGGGACTTCGAAGTAGGCGGGGTCCTTTTGAAAAGGAGCCCCGTCGGGATGAGCCGCGCAGTGGTGAGGCGCGTCAATTTCGAAGTGCCACGGCCGCCCGCATGCTAATGAAGCGCTGAATATGCATTTCAGTGTTTCATTAGTAAACTTCGAAATGGCCATTTGCGTGGCCATTTCGAAGTTTGGGGCTAGTGTAGACATGGCCTTTAACAGTACTGTTTATGCCCATGAAACGAATTACATATTGGTTTCAGATTATAAAGAGATTTTTATAAATAAATGGACCTTGGAGCTGAAACAGGACATGAAATGTTGATGATACTGTAATCTTGCTCTGTGTATTGAACATATTTATAATTCCTTGTAAAAGGCAAAAAAAGTCATATATATTCTCATGAGTAATGATGGCCAGTGTCCAAGCCAACAGCAAAACTCCCAGGCTGGTCTACACTAACAAGTTCTTTTGAAAAAAACCGGGCCTTTTCTGAAGGAGCCTGTGGAGTGTCTACACACAAAAGCTGTGTCTACACTAGCCCCTTCCTTTTGGAAGGGGCATGGTAATGAGTGAGGTTGGAAGATGCTAATGAGGCACTGCCATGAATATGCAGTGCCTCATTAGCATAATGGCAGCCACAGCAATTCGAAAGTGCTGCTTTCGAATCATGCACTGCCTGTCTAGACGAGGACCTTTTGAAAGGACCCCCCCAGCCTTTGAAAGCCCCTATTTGGTTTTGGGTGGGTCCTTTCGTCTACATGGGCGGCATGCAATTCAAAAGTGGCACTTTTGAATTGCTGCAGCCACCATTATGCTAATGAGGCACGGCATATTCATGGCAGTGCCTCATTAGCATCTTCTGACCTCACTTATTACCATGCCTCTCCTGAAAGGAAAGGGCTAGTGTAAACATAATGAAAATGCACTCTTTCAATCTGAAATCGAAAGAACACTGCAGTTTTTCCAGTGACCCTTTTCCTCTCCCAGGTGAGGAAAAGCATCTTTTTCTGAAAGGTTCTTTCAGAAAAAAATGTGAGTAGATGCCCAAGGGGCCCTTTTTTCAAAAGAGCCGTCCTCGTAGTGCCATATTTTTCAATCCCTGGCCTGTTCTTTAGAAGGAGCAGGAGCTGGATGCATTCTATAGAAAGAGTGCATCGATTTTTTTATCCATTTTTTGGTGTGTGGATGCACTCTTTTGAAAGAAGGTTTTATCAGAAGAGATCTTCCAGAATAATTTCTTTTGAAAGATTGCTGTAGTGTAGACATAGCCCCCACTGACTTCACTGAGCCTGGATTTCACCCAGGGACTGTGAATCACAAAAATGTTTTTTGATGGGATTAGTTTCATCTACAACTGTGAATGTAACAGAGAGATTTGGGGAAGAGGAAGGGGATTTCAGTCTGTGATAAAATCTCCATGCTCCAGGACCCATGTACTTGCAGAGTGCGAGGGAGGCCCTAGGGAGTGTATTCATGTGTTTTCCCATTTTAGGCACAAACATTTTCCCACAACCAACTAGGAAGGGAGATAGCCCCATGGTATGGGATGCGGGGGAAGCTTTGTTGGAAATGGTTAGTTTTCTTCCTGAAAACTACACTTTGCATATTAATAGATAGCACAGTTTTCAGTTCATATATTATTTGAAGTAAGTACGTCGTCCCCCCGGGAATGTTTTGAAAATTTGGCACAAAAAGTAAAAATAAAATTGCCCCTGAGAAATATTATTATGAGCTCCAGAGACAAGTCATTTCTACAGGGCTTGATTTGGCTGGATCCAGACACAAGGGGACTCCATCAAAGCAAGGGAATCACTCAGCTTTCCTGTTTATTTTGGTGGTTGTACTTTATGTAGAAACATAATTTTTTAGTAAACATATTTTAAAATCTCCAGTAATGAATCAATCAGGTTGAAAACAACAAGAAGTCCTGTGGCACCTTATAGACTAACAGATATTTTGGAGCATAAGCTTTTGTGGGCAAAGACCTGCTTCATCAGATGCATGACTGTAGGGGGAGGCGTTTCAGAGGGGGATTTAAAGAAGGGGGTCTCAGTAAAGGGGAGGGCCTGAGCTGACAAGGTCTACTCAGTCAGGGTGGCAATGGCCCATTATTGGTAGTTAATGTGGAGTAGTGAACATCAAGAGGGAAGAAAACAAGTCAGATCAGTCGGGGGGATGTGGCCCATTGTCAGGTGCTAATGTGGAGGTTTAAGTTTCACAGTTTATAAACATAAAAAGCAGCAGCATGTATCCAGTAAATGATTGGTTATGAATTACTTGCCCATATCGCTTCACTTTCTACTTTTCTCAGGAGTCAGCTTCACTACATGAAGTAAAAGGCAATATTGCCTTGGGAATACATCTCCTTTACAAAATGATTTAGCAGATGCCTGGCATGATTTTTTGATGCATCCATTATTTTGCAAAGGGCATATGATATGCTGAGTTATCTGCTACAGTTCTGTTCAAAGTTCTTTTGCAGTAGTTCATATTGCCCAAGTTATTTTCCAATTATGAGATATAGTTCAATGTAACTGACGGTAATCTTCTTTGGAAGGTGTGTGTTTGTTTGTTTGTTTTTAAACTAGCCAGTTAGATGAGAGACAGCATCTGGAATTCTTGGCATTACATCATATGCATGGTAGTTAATGTGGAGTAGTGAACATCAAGAGGGGATGAGCAGGTATGTCAGAAGCCCTGTGTGCTCCCTCAGGACCACTGTGACCTCCCTCAGGTGGCCCTGCAAGTCACACATAGAAACAGTGGCTATGGTCCATTTGGAGGCACCACACCGCAACCTCCACCACGCGTTTTTCCTAATATCTAACCTACACCTCTCCAAACATTTTAAGCCACCTTTAGCACAAGAAAGCACATAAAGAAAAAGACTGATCAGATCATATAAAACCATTTCATTTTGCAGAATGGCAGAACAGGTTGTCTTTTCTGCTACCCTTTAAAGCACCAGTAAAAAAGAGAGATTTCTGGAAGTCGTTGCATTTTCAGTTTTTAGTCCTCTCCAACTTCAGGCCATTACTCCTTGGTCTGCCATCTACAGTTTCTCACCCTCCTCTTTAGAGCTCCCCTTCAGGAAGTTGAAGGCTGCTATTAAATCGCCTCTCAGTCTTCTCTTCTGTAAACTACACAAGCCCAAATCCCTCAGCCTCTCCTCATAGGTCTTGTGCTCCAGCCCCTTAATCATTTTTGTTGCCCTCCACTGAACCTGCTCCAGCACATCCACATCCTTTTCATACTGGGGGGCTCAAAACTGGACACAGTATTCCAGATGTGGCCTCACCAGTGCCGAATAGAGGTGAATAACCACTTCTCTAGATCTGCTCAAAATGCTCCTCCTAATGCACCCTAGTATGCCATTAGCCTTCTTGGCTACAAGGGCACACTGTTTACTCATATCCAGCTTTTCATCCACCATGACCCCAAGGTCCATTTCTGTCATACTGCTGTTGAGCCAGCTGGTCTCCAGCCTATAACAATGCTTGGGATTCTTCCGCCCCAGGTACAGGACTCTACACTTCTCCTTGTTGAATCGCATCAGATTTCTTTTGACCCAGACCTCCAGTTTATCCAGGTCACTCTGGATTTTCTCTCTTATTCAACAGTTTGATGCCTGTGTTTCAGTTCACTTCTCCCTACCACACCCAGAAAAGCTATTCGGTGTGAAGTCATGATGCAGGCATTTGTCTTAAAGTTCACCTCATGATTTCATAATTTTTCTTAGCTCTCAGACTTGGAACCATTTAAATTCCAACTCAGATCAGCTGCTTGATTTTCTGCATTTCTCAGCATATGTTTTAGGATCAGGTTTCATTGCAAAATCGACAGGAGGACTTCAAGGAGCTTGAGAACCGAGCTTTATAACCTTGAGGTGGCCGTGGCGTTTGTGTGTCAGAATTGAAAACCCAGTGAGTAGGTCTCTGCAGCTGTAAGTTTAATTACATAGAGATACTCCCTTGCCGTTTATGGAGCAACTTCCCAGAGTTAAAAGGAATCTCTAAACTGCTGGGCATAAGCAGGTTAAATTATAGTTATTAGTAGATAGCTATTTAAAGATCAAAGATGACTACTGTCTGAATAGCAAATCTCCCACCCTCCAACAAACACAAACAAAACAAAAAGTTTGCGTATTATTTTACTAGCAGTAAGCTAATAATTTGCAAGATCCAGTGCTTCACTCCTCTGCTCTTTCTTCTACTTAAAAAAATTCTTTTTTGCTACTTTGAATATGCCAGACCCATGAAGTTAAAAGGTAGAATTGACTTACTTGTTCTGTTGCTTTGCTTCATAGCTTTTACTTCCAGTAACCTATTGATTAATGTGTTAGGCTTCAATTTGAAATCAACCTTACCTTCCCATTTACCATGTGTGAAAAATATATATGGGGGTATGTGTTTGTGGACATGGATTCATGTGTACGTGTAATTTGTATCATGAGAGAGTTGGTTGACGCTTCTCTGTTTAGGTTGTCTAACCCTTTCCTTTATAAAAGATTCTTGCAACCTTATTTTGAGGAGTTGCAACATCTTCACTCTTTGCATCAGGCCTTTGAAATTTGGTAAGAGGAAGATCTGGAGGCTAGAGAAGTGCATTTTCTTTGTTCAATGACATTCCATTCAGGTTTGGGTGTGCAATAAACTCCTGAAAAGTGCCTTCTGTGGCTTCTGTTATCAGCAAACTTTGGCCATATGCTCGAATAATAAATGAACATGAACATCTAATTTGAGGCTTTGTCCACAAGCCTGCTAAAGCAGCAGCAGCAGCAACCACTACATGGCACAGCTGACCTCCCGCCTCAGCACCCAGTGAGAATGGAGCAAGGAGGGACAGGCACAGGCCATGCTTTCCTCCTCCAGCTTTCCTCCCCACTGTCAATAGATGGTTACCAATTACTCTTTCTGAGGGGACCACAGAGGGCAGGAGAACCTTTCATCTCCTGAATGGGCAGTGAGGTATCCAAGCTGGACTCCACCTTCAACCACCACCCTGTCCCAGGTTTGTCCCTAGGGGCCCTCCCCACAGAATAAGGGCCACCTCACTCTAGAAGCTAATATATTTGGGTCAGTAGCTCCAAGTAGTAGAAGCTTCCAGAATCAAACCCTGATGCTGATGTGGTTTCAAACAGGTTAGATTTGCACAAAATAAGTGATATGGCAGGGGGCCACAGGATGAATTATGTGAATAACAAAACATATTGAAGATATTCTCAATTCCTGTGCACTGTCCATCTTGTGCTTTACATAAAGTTTGGGGTACTTTGGAAAACAGAGTATGCAACTGTGTAATTAGAGACTGTATGATAAGACACACATGCAAGGAGTAGAGTTACGTTGGTAAAAGCAACCTAAAGGTTGGCATTTCCTAACCTTTCAGAGCTTGATTTTTGTTTTTAGTGTATTTATTAAGTACACTAATTTTATGTTGGTATTTTGCATTTTGTATTATAGTCACAATGTGATATGTTATATAATGCATTATATATGTCTAATTACACATGTATGCACATTTTGCACAGATATACTATATCTGCATACAGAACGTATAATATGGGTACAGATTGAACCTCTCTAATCCAGCACCCTTGGAACCTGACTCGTGCTGGATGAAAGAAACCACAGGAGGTCAATATTGTCTAGCAGCATTACCACCACTTCCACTGCTTACTGGACTCTTTGAAAACATTTGGGGTATATTACAGCTAAATAACAGCACAGAATACTGAGAGCCAGGACTTGTGGCCATAAACAAACTTTATGAGACCACAAGAAACTTTACCACACCCATGATAAGTGGCCATCCAGGCAAATAAATCATGCTGGATTATAGACTTTGCCAAACGAGAGTACTGGCTTAGAGAGATTCAACCACTGCTATGTAAGTGAACATAATATCCCTGTGATCTTGTGGCAAATTGCACTGGCTTGTGATAAATATATACAGTATATGCCTGTTCATTAATTAATGCCTACAGCTATACCACCTGCCCTCTAATTCATCTTCCTACTAGCAGCCCCATTTTATTTTAATTCTGTGTGCCAGAGCAACATTTTCTCCTTGTTTCCCCAAAATGTGGAATTTTCCATTAGATGTCCTGGCTATGAGGCACATGATGGATAAGATTCTGTTCTGGGCCAGCTGCTGCTAACACTTCCAAAAATGTGCTTGATGGACTTTAGATTTCTTGCCCGTACTTCATATCTGTGTGCCATCCGGATGGTGGTTTGAAGGTTATTTCTGTGCCTAGCCAAGTGTGTGCTTTCAGTATACAGGCAGTAACCGTGTCTGTCCTTCATGACGTTTACGCAGTAGGGCATAGTGGCCTTTCCTTCTCAAGTGAATCTGTTCTCATAGGTACTGAGGCACACACGTATGGCCAAATTATGAGGGCCCTGCATAAATGCACTGGAGATAGGAAAGTGACACCTGTAATTTAACAGCAGGTGGTGGAGAGCACAGGCCAGGCCCACTAATTAGTGAAGTCATTAACATTAGCATACCTAAATGGGGCATGTATGAATAGGTTAGGCACAATTCTCCTGGAAGCCAGTCAAGCTGCTCTTCCCCTACCCCAAAGTGTCAGTAGATACATTATGCTTTTACCACTCTCTCTGATAAAGCTCAGTTTTGTCCAGAGCTGTGTATGCATTGTGTCACACGAATTCAGTATTCATATTACTCTCCAACATATATATTATTTTGGCTGTGTCTGTCCATCTGTCTGTCCAGACAAGGTTCTACCATGTTCCCCCGCCACTCACACACACACACTGTACTGGTTCCAGTCCTTCATCTGGGCAGGGCAAAGTCTGGCCTGTCCCCTGACAAAGTGCCCCCACCCGAACTATGCTCCACCCAGCACAGGGCCTGGCTCAGCTCCCAACAGAGCCCCTCCCTGCACTGTGCGAGCCTCAGCCCTTTCCCTGGCCACTGTGGGGCCGGGCCCAGCCCCCAATGCAACCCCCCCTCAATTGTGCCAGCTCCAGCCCCTCTCCCAGCCAAAGTGGGGCCCAGCCCCCTGACAGAGTCCCCCACCCCCGCACTGTGCCAACCCTTCCCCCACCCAGCACAGGGCCCAGCCCAGCCCTCTAATGGAGCACCGCCCCCTGCACCGTGCCAGCACCAGCCCCTCCCCTGGCCAGCGTGCGAGCCTGTTCAGCCCCCAGCAAAGCTCCTCCGCCGTCCAGTTCAGCGCCCAGCCCATACACTTTGGATGTGTATTACAGCAAGCTTCTGTCTAGAACTTCTTCCAGCCCAACTTAAATCTGCAAGTGGAGCTGCAACAGGGCCGCTAGTTCTCTCTATAATCTGAAAGATTTCAAAACGCATTCGTTTGTAAACTACCAGTCTTGACTCTGAAATACGGGGTTATTAGGACAGTACTGTGAAGGCTGGGTTGTTTGTGTTTTCTGGTTTCAAGGGCAGGCCAAGCTCACTCATCTGAGGAATCGATACGATTTGTTAGATAACGAAAAGCTGCAGGAGTGGTTTCATCATGTCATGAAAAAAGATTAGCCATGTGATTTGTCCATGATTTGAAATATCTCACATTGCAAATCTCTAATCAGCATTCTATATTTCAAGTTACAGATCAAAATCTGCTAAGTTACATTCTATAGGCTGGGTGAAAATGTGGATCTTTTAAAAATAATTTACTCATGAAAATGTTTCCCTTCATTCATATATCATATGGCTTTAAATGCTAGTTAAATCTCTGTTTAGTATATGAAAGGTTTTATAGTTAGCAACAAAGAGGGAATATAAAATAAAGTCACTTTATTTCTGAAAAAAATGAATAATTCAAACCTATATCATGCTATTAAATAGGAAATTTTTTCATTTACTAAACTTTGCCAATAGCGTGTGCTCCTGCTGGCCTCCAAACTTTATTTCTTACTTAACATGATTCTCTTTTGATTTCTTCTGCTTTTTGCTGTGCAAGGATTCTGTAGATTTTGTAAAACAGTTATCTGGAACTAGGTCAAGTTATATTTCCATAAGTGACTAACTCTCTCCATTTGTACTTCCTGGATTTGTACAGTATTATTGTTGGCTGTGACAAACACAGTGTATTGCAGGCTTCTGAGGGCCAATCTTGCTACTTTTCAATCCAGTGGGAATTTGGCCTGTGCATTTAATAGATGCAAATCAAGTCCAAAGGGGCATATGAAAGAGCACTCAAAAAGTGAAAATCCTAGAAGTCGTCTCACATTGCTGGTACCGATGAGAATGGGGTTGCACTGTCTATGTCTGTCATAACAAGAACCTCCTTCCTGCTAATAATATTATATGTGTGTCCAGCCTGGTGCTACAGAGTAAGAACTGTCTCTTGTCTCTGCTCTTTACTTCACCAGAATGCCAAACAGGGCCCGTTGCTGTATGTCCTTTGGTACTTCAGCTTCAAATCTAAACACCACTTAGCTCCGAGAGGTATTCTGGCTTGAATCTGAAATGAGTTCCCAGCATTAAGCTGGTTTGTTTGAGTTGTCAGTAAAGCCAGACAGAATAAAAGGGCTAAAAGATTTGTTAAGCCCTTTGCGTGAGAGGGACTGCCTGGGACATAATCAGCTCTAGTTTGTCTTTAGAAGAGTGCTGAACTGGTCTCAATTCTTAAGAACGTCTCCCTAGAAGAACATTTTTTCTTGTTTTGTTTTGTGAATAAAACAGGTTTATCAACATTATGTTCCATGAAGACTCAATGCAATAATGAGTCATGTTCTGTGAAACTGTGACGTCAAAGGTGACATCCAAAGAGATGGTACATTGCTTTCATTACAGCTAACAAAAGGGGAGCAGGGAGACGTTTCCTGTGAAGGCAGAGTCTTTGGGAATAATTCAGGAAGAGCTGAAAGCACCTGACCCTTTCCCTCTCTGCCCCCCACCCCCCGCCTGATCCCAAGGAGGCAGAAATAAGCAAACATGAGGGTTCCCACTGCCACAGAACTGACCCTTGAAGTCCTTTGAGCACATGTCTGGAGGTTGTTTTTTTAAGCCTTAAAAAGTACTTTAACCCCCATCTCCCTGCAAAGTGATGGCTCAAATTGCATCTCAGAACAACAAGCATTCTGTTTATTTATGGGAATCTATCCACTATCTGTCGTTTACACATGGCAGTAATAGTCTGCAGTATATTTTCAAAAACTGGCAGCCACCCTCCGAAATGCAGTCTGTAAAAATATTAGGCTATGTGCTCCATATTTTAAACAGGGAGAGAAGAGCTTAACTCAGCTGTTTAAAGACAAAAATATATATGATACTGAAAGAATCTAAGAGTTTCTCATGTATCACTCCCTGGATATGTGTGAATATTTCTGTATGCTTTATTATGGTTTGTGTGTTCTCCTGGCTCGGTCCCCAACCATGTGGATACTAGCACCATAACCCGTACTTCCCACTCCTCCCCTGTCTTTGTGCCCTTCCACTAACCATCTTCCTTTAAGATTCACCACTGGAATTTGCTCCAAATGTTGATAAGGCAGGTTTTGCGCATTTGGAGAGTCAGTTTCCATGGTAACAAACCTCATCAGCTAGGGGCAGGCCATTCAGGAGGGGATGGCAAAGGGAGGGGGTGAGAGAGAAGTCATTAAAGTGTGTCAATTAATATGCAGTGCCATGGCTGCTTTTGTAGTGTGCTCTGACAAAAGCAGGCAGTGTTTTGTGATGTCCCAGCAGCACAGAGCTGGAATAAATGAGATGGATTCTCTAGCTTTTAACTAGAGCCAGGCAAAAGCTGACTGGCAGTTCGCCATAATACCAGCATTAGCATGCACAATAACAGAGAGTAGAAGCGAGTCAGGAGCACCGGACATGCTCCCTCTATCCTACATATTTACTGTGATCACTCCCCCAACTCACTTTCCCCTTCTGAAATCAGACCACAAGAATAGTTCAGTCTGTTAGAGAAAAGAAGACATTTCTTTGGTTTCCAGTGGACAGGTAAAGGGCAAGAATATGAAGACACGCCCCCCCGATATTGTTATAGCTAGCAATATTAGAGACAATGCACTAAAATTTACCTGGATAACTGGTAAAAGGATAAACTCAGATTAAGACCTTATATTTTCTTGGCAACCAATCATATAATAGAGAATAGCAGACTGTGGCTTTCACATGGATGGCAAACCCTAGATCGTGGCAACTTGTAATCATTAAAGATCCCAGGGTCCTTCTTCATTAGAGCAGAAGTGTCAGATCCAGTGTCTTGGCCAGACTCTGGTTTTGTAAATTATATTAGGCTGATCTGAACTTTCCACTGGGCACTTATTGGCCTGTGCAGTTGGCCAGGGTTTTCTTCACACTTTTGAACAGCTGTAGCATTTCACCCTGAGCTGGTTACTTTTCAGGTATGGATGAAGTGGATGAGTGGGATACCTACATGTAGCTTACATACAAGGATGCATTTTGCAAATGTGCCCCATTATTACAACCGACTCCCCTCCACACACACACTCTAGCTGTGTAGTAACAGAGAGAAAGCCGTGCTAGTCTATATACTATCAAAACAAAAAAGCAGTCAAGTTAGTCTTTAAAGTGCTACTTGGCCGCTTTTTACTGTAGCTGTGGGTGCTCTGCTAATCACGTGGGCAGCACCCAGCTTACAAGGAACACTGCTGTGCATCCAGGGGTAAAAGTAATTTTAAAATCTTCCTGGTGCAAGGGCCTGGCTCCAGGCCCCCAGAAGGGACAGGGCCTCATAAGAAGTGATGGGGCTGGAGGACCAGCTTCCCTCAGCCAGCCCTTAGTGCTGCAGGGTGCATGCTGATCAGGATTTGGGCAACAATTTAAAGGGCTCAGTGCTCTGACTGCAGCCATGGTAGCAATGGCAGCAGCTGGGAGCCCAGTGGGCCCTTTTAAATCATCAGACTCTGGAACAGCTACCCCTCTGGCCCCCCATCTACAGCCCTGGCCCTCTTCCCCCCATTGGTGGCTCTACTGGTAGGGTCCAACAGCACTGCTGCCCTTTCATCTCGCTGCCCCTTCCCCCCGCGTTATTGGCAGTGTTCGCAGCAAGCTGAGCATTTGGGCTGTAATGCAGCTGCGTACAGGCTGGTACCAACCAGCAACTTCTTACCAGTAAGTCATACAGGCACATACGGGCCCACTTGCACCTCTGTGTGTGTCCCATTGGGGATCTCTCCAAAGTTTCACCAACCCTCTCATGCAGCAGAATCATTGAGCTTCCAGGATGCTACCATGACAGCAGTAGAGCCGAACTGGGCCAAATTTCTCAGTGTTGCTTTAAAAATGTAGCTTGTTGTAGAGGCGGTCCAAAAGTTTCCGTTGAAAAATGTGGTTTCATCTAAATTGTTTTGGCTGATTTTTAATTTTTCAGAACAAAATTTTGTTTCACATGGACCTTTCACATCCAAACCACGTTTCCGTTCTCAAGGTGGCCATTCAAAATAAAAAAAAATCTTTTTTCCAAAATGTTGATTTGAAACAAAAAACTAGTTTTTGAATGTCCAGTTATTTTATTTGGATGGAAATTTTCCAGTCAAGCATTTCAATGTCAAGCTTTTTAAAATGTTTTATTTTGGGGGAAAAAATTATATATAGATTTTTTGTTCCAATTCAGAACAGAAAATAATGTCTAAATATCAAAATTTCTCATGATAGGAACATTCTGTGTTCTGAACGGTTCTTGTTTGTTAGATGGATTAGTCTAAGGCTCTAAGTGTATTAATAACCCAGGGAGTAGTTTGTATAAATCTGTTCTGGCTTGAGCAGGATATTTACTTTACAGTCCTAGCGTAGCTAGCTCCCATTCGTGCACTTGATGCAGCTCAGGAAGTTTTTTTGTCCTGTCATCCAAACCTAGTATGAGACTTCTCAAGGCACAAATGGTGTGTGTGTGAAATAGAGAATCATTATGAATCCTCTGTTAATGTGTATGTATATTAAAAACCCTCTACCCTTCCACCCTGCTTGTGTACAGGGTATTATTAGCCTGGGTTTTTCCACACTGCTACATGAAGCAAATATATCTAGATGTGGTAGCAGGCTCAATTTCCTTCAGACAACTTTCTGTACCCTAAACACCCTTCAAACAATATTGACATTAGAATTCCCTGTCACAATTTCTTCTTAATGCTATAGAAAATTTCTGGTTCTGTCATCTAAATCCGAGCTCCAACCTGCAGTCTGCAGTTCTGTGAGTTATTTAAAATGGTTTCCCTCTATGTGTGTGCATAACTGCTGCTGTTAATTATTGTTAATTATGATTATTACTGCAACACATTCAGGCTACGTCTACACTGGGATGCTGCGTTGAAATAGCTTATTTTGACATAGAGGAATCGAAATAAGCTATTTTGACACGTAGCGTCCACACATCCTCCAGAGCTGGTGCCGTCGATATTCAGCATCGACGTAGCAAAGCGCTACATCGAAATGGGCCCCACAGGGGAGTGTCTACACACAAAAATAGCCCCGATCAGAATAAGGGGGCTAGGAAAGCCTGCGGACAGGGTCACAGAGCGGACTAGCCCTTCTGGGGCAACAGCAAGCCGCTCCCTTAAAAAGCCCCTCACAGACACACTTGGCCTGCACAGCACGAGGTCCACAGAGCCGACAACTGGTTGCAGACCCCATGCACACAGCATGGAACCCCAGCAGCAGCAGCAGTCAGAAGCCCTGGGCTAAGGGCTGCTGCACGCGGCAACCATAGAGACCCACAGGGGCTGGACAGAGCATCTCTCAACCTCTCAGCTGATGGCCGCCATGGAGGACCCCGCTATTTTGATGTAGCAGGATGTAGATCGTCAACACACGCCCTACTTCAACGTTCAAGGTCGAAGTAGGGTGCTATTCCCATCTTGGGATAGGAATAGCAATTTCGATGTCTCACCACCTAACGTCAGTTTCAATGTCGAAATAGCGCACGGCACGTGTAGACGCAACACATGCTATTTCGACATTGTGCCAGCTACTTTGAAGTAGCCGGCTAGCGTAGACTCACTCTCAGTTTTATGCAAATGCATCCTAGGAACAGTAAGCTTCATTGAGAGGGTGATATTCATCACTGTGCAGAAGACTAGCACAAGGCTTATGGCCCTCTGAAATCTCTTTATGCCTTAATTTAAGAGAACAGAAAACAGTCCTGTAGCACTTTAAAGACCTGGTTATGTCTACATGGGCAGCCTCTGTCAACAGAGAAACCTGGGCAGTAGCTCTGTCGACAGATCGCGTCTACATGTAAAAGCCACTCCATCGACAGAATGGCTGACCGAAGCTCTGCAAACAGGGCTGCCTGGGGAACCAGAAGGCCTCTCTGTCGACGGAACTGTCTACATGGGCACTCTGTTGACAAAATACTGTCAACAGAGGCATTATACGTGATTGGGGACAGGTAGAACACTGCCAACTGAACAGCTGAGTTTAGTGGACAAACTCTCAACAGAGCACTTTAACTGTTTTGCTGACAGAGGCTTCCTGTGTAGACATAGCCTAACAGAATAATGTTATTAGGTGATGAGCTAATAGATGTGGAAAATTCTGAGGTTAGGCAGAACTTAAGTAGTATGGGTCAATTCTCACAGAATCAAGAAGAAAGGCAGAAATATTTTTATCAGATGTTAAATATGCAATTTTTGAATTTGAAATAATAATGTTGCAATGTGGAGGATACAGGTAAAAAGGATAAAGGACTGTTAATGCTGTGCTAGTCATTGTGGGTCCAAGGCTTTGTGCCAGTGGGAGAAGACTAAAAGCTGCCTTGAAAGCAGTGGCTCTGCTGCACTGGGCTGAATGCTCACACAGCTGTTCCACAGAGGGGAACTGCAGCTACACACAGGCTATGTCCCTGTTTCCTCCCACATCTGGCAGCAGCAACTGTACTTTGCAAATGCCCTGGGATTTACATTTGTCGTGGACATTGAGATTTGCTCCCCAGAGGTCCATGGGAGTTTCATACAGGCTAATTTTCTCAGGCATCTCATTGGAGATGGATGAAATGTACAGATCCCTGCAGGGCCTTCTGAAATCCTCCAAGGAGTCAAAGACAATGGGCTTTGCACTACATTGTCTCCTGCAGTTAAGTGCCCTTTGGGGGCCGTGTGGAAAGCATGCTGGTTTTTCACTTGTGTCCCGTAGGAACTCTTGCAAAAAAGTGAATCAATTCTACTTTGTCACCTTTCCAACATAAATAAATAAATAATCCCCGGGCCAGTTCCAAAACAAGGACAAGGCATTGAATTGCTGCATGTCTGACAGTGTGAAGTGAGGTAAATATTAGTGCACAGCCTGAGGACTTCTCTACACAATAACCTACTGTATGGCAAGCCCAGGCACAAATTGACAGCACACCACCTCACCAAGCTGTGATATCCCAGCACATTGGGCATCCCAGAGTGCAGCCTGGCTTACTATTACTTGAAAGTCCTCTCTTTTGCCCCTCATCCCCAAGAGGACAGTACGCAATAGGGGAGAGAGTTACATTGGATCCTCTGCTCAGCCTTTGTTCAGCGGATTTCAGCCTGTGTGCATTGGCAGCCCCGACCGAAGGATGGACATATCACAGCGTCCTCATATGCCAGGGCAGAGAAGAGAGATGCTCTTTTTTCTGCTCCTTCTCCATTCTTTCTCCCTTCTCATCTTTGTAATGGGGCAGTGACTTATTGCTTCAGTGCCTCCTGCTGGCTCATCTGGGAATCAGCTCTCAGTCACTGGCATTACTGACTCTAGTGGTGACTCCCCTTTGTTACTCCTGTTGTCCACACCAGGTGGATATGCCTCTCTCTATATGGCACCATCTTCTTTGGAACATGGCTCTGTCTCTCCCCTTCTGGGGAAACAGTGGTCCTCAGATCCATCACCTGCCTCAGTGGCCACCTGCAGTCTCTAGTCTAGCCCCTGGCTTCAGGGGCTAACTGCAGTCTGGACTTAGGTCATTCTCTTCATTGACAAGTAGGGGAAAAGGGTGGGAGGCACCATTACGCTGGGCCCCAACTCAGGGACCCAATAACCAGCAGCCACTCACTGACCCTCCTCCTACTCCCATGCTGCCTCTTTCCCTGGGCCACTTCTCCCACAACCATAGACACTTTTCTGTTTTTCCTCCAGGGCCTCAGTCTAGCAGCAGTAAGCCAAGAGCTCCTTCTACTCTGCTACCCTGCCCAGCGTTCAGGCCTGCCGATGGCAGAGGAGGGGGGCAAATGGGGTGATTTCCCCCAGGCCAGCATTCCAAATGGGCCCAGGGCTCCAACTGCTGCCTTGGCCTGCCTTCCACCTAGCCCCCAGGCCCACAGCACCTCTTGGCGCCCCTGCCAGCACTCTTCTAATTATTGTGCTCCTACTCACCCAGTCCTTCTCCCTAGCCCTTTATATCTTGCCCTGATTGGCTACTGCAACAAGCCATCTCCCGACTGGCTAGCTCAATAAGCCCTCTTCTAATTAGAGGGTTCTATGCAGGCTCCCTCAGGCTTCCTTTAACCTCTTCTCTTCCTAATGTGAGGTAATCATCCCACTGCAATCTTTTGTTTCTCTTTTATTGGTTTCTGGTTTTATTTATTGTTGATACTCTTTGTTTGTTTGTTGCTCCCTGCTCATTCCCCTAAGCCAAGTTGTAGAATCATTAATTACCCTAATATATGTTTACTCACACAAATAATTCATTCTGCGGAGTTCAGTGAGATTACTCCTGTGGGTAAATGCTCATCAGTAAGACTAAGAACTCCAGAATCTTGTGTCTCTTTACTACTAAAGGCAACCACTAGTGTCTCTGTGAGTCAGGACACAGATTCCTGCATCCCTGTGTGGCTTGTATAGCTACCTGTATTAAGGTCCACCACAGGAGAACAGTGGGTTTCAAGAAGCTGCCTACCACTACACCCAGATCAATGCAGTTGCAGGAGGAAACAGAATACATACAGTTTGCCCCATTTTACCTCTCCTTTCTTATTACTTTTTAGTGAAAAAGCAGATGTACAGAAACTGGAATGTATTGTGAATTTGTACCAGAGTCACTGAATTGTTTCAATTTAAAAAACATCCATCTAAAAGGAAAATTCCAAAAAAAATAGAAAAGTTTCATTTCTACGTTTTTGAAACAAAACATTTCAATTTTTAATTTATAAAACTCTCTGTAGGAATTTCCTTCCAATTTTATTTTTAAAAAGTGTTTAATGCTCTAAATCACCAGGAAAGATTTTGTGCCTCACAAGACGAATGTTTTAAACTTTTTGATTCACTGAAGATTCTGAAAATGTTTGCCCAAAATGATTTCTCTCGGAATTTTTTGGAATTACCTTCCAAGTGAATATCAATTTTTTGCACAGCTCTAATTATTAATAATTCATTAGTATTTTGCATTCCAGTGATGTCCATAGTCATTCTCACACACTGGAAGATATGTTTCTTTCCTTCTGTCCATTTCTCTTCTCTGCCCCACACCTCCCTTAGGCTAACCTGGCACCCTCAAGGAATCTGATTTCCAGCCATTACTCAAGGGCTGTGTCAACATGTGCTGCTTCTTCTGGAAGTAGCATACTAATGAGCTATCCGGAAGATACTACTGAGGCGTGGATGCAAATTTTCCATGCCTCAATAGCATATCGGCACAGGTTTGGAGTCTGGAAGAAGCTCTTCCGGACTCTGAAGTATGCATGCAGACGCGTGGGGGAAGAAAGGGTAAGAAGGGGGAAAGAAGGGGCTCCTTCTGGAAGATCCCCGTGGGCCATGCGTCTGCATGAGTACTTCAGAGTCCAGAAGAAACTTCTTCCGGACTCCAAACCATGCGTGGATATGCTAATGAGAGATGGAAAATTTGCATCCACACCTCATTAGCATCTTGCAGATAGCTCATTAGCATGCCACTTCCAGAAGAAGCAGCATGTGTAGACACAGCCAAGGTGAACAACACTGGCTTGTTGGCTTCCTTTTCTCTTCTTTCATTTCATTCACTGGTTTGGAGAGGCTATGTTTGGTGCCTTGTTAAGAATCCCCTTAGGAGGAATATGACATCCATGAATTGTCAGAATTAATTCATGCTGGACGGCAAAATTGTATATATTATATCATGTATTCTATTGCTGTCATCTTTTCAAACTCAGGTCCAGAAGCAACAATGTTTATTGAAACTTTTGTTTTAGAAAATTACACATGAATAATAGAATATCAGGTGGTTAATTCTCACTTCACTAATTACCAAACCCAGTAACTCTCACACAAAAAATAGCCGGCTCACTTCACATTCCAGCAAAGATTTAATAGCGAAGAGCAACAGTGAGATCTCATCTCATTAAGAGTTAATTACTTTTACAAAATATACTACAGTGCATTTACTACTAAGCTATGAAATATTACCACAAATAATTAAAACTAAGCTACACTAGTCTAAATAAATGAGGTGCATTTTCATAGAATCATAGAATCATAGAAGAGTAGGACTGGAAGGGACCTCGAGAGGCCATCAAGTCCAGCCCCCTGCCCTCATAGCAGGACCAAGCACTTTCTAAACCATCCCTGAAAGCCATCTATCTAACCTCTTCTTAAATATCTCCAGTGATGGAGATTCTACCACCTCCCTTGGCAATTCGTTCCAGTGTTTGATCACCCTGATGGTTAGGAACTTTTTCCTAATGTCCAACCTGAACCTCTCCTGCTGCAATTTAAGTCCATTGCCTCTTGTTCTATCCTCAGAGGCAAGGAAGAACAAGTTCCCTCCCTCTGCCTTATGACACCCTTTTAGATACCTGAAAACTGCTATCATGTCCCCCCTCAATCTTCTCTTTTCCAAACTAAATAAGCCCAATTCTTTCAGCCTGTCTTCATAGGTCATGTTCTCCAGACCTTTGATCATTCTCGTTACTCTCCTCTGGACCCTCTCCAATTTCTCCACATCCTTCCTGAACTGCGGTGCCCAGAACTGGACACAATGCTCCAGCTGAGGCCTAACCAGCACAGAGTAGAGCAGGAGAATGACTTCTCGTGTCTTGTTCACAACACACCTGTTAATGCGTCCTAGAATCATGTTTGCTTTTTTTTGCAACAGCATCACACTGTTGACTCATATTTAGCTTGTGATCCACTATAACCCCTAGATCCCTTTCTGCTGTACTCATTCCTAGGCAGTCCTTTCCCATTCTGTATGTGTGACACTGATTGTCCCTTCCTAAGTGGAGCACTTTGCATTTGTCCTTATTAAACTTCATCCTGTTTACCTCAGCCCATTTCTCCAGTTTATCCAGATCCTTTTGAATTATGACCCTATCCTCCAAAGAAGTTGCAACCCCTCCCAGCTTGGTATCACCTGCAAACTTAGTAAGTGTACTTTCTATGTCAATATCTAAATCGTTAATGAAGATATTGAACAGAACCGGTCCTAAAACAGACCCCTGTGGAATCCCACTAGTTATACTTTTCCAGCAGGATTGAAAACCATTAATAACTACTCTCTGGGTACGTTTATCCAGCCAGTTGTACACCCACCTTATAGTAGCCCCATCTAAGTTGTATTTGAATAGTTTATTGATAAGTATATTATGTGAGACCATGTCAAATGCTTTACTGAAGTCTAGGTATACCACATCCACTGCTTCTCCCTTATCCACAAGGCTTGTTATTCTATCAAAGAAAGCTATTAGATTGGTTTTACATGATCTGTTTTTAGCAAAACCATGCTGGCTGTTCCCTATCACCTTACCACCTTCAAAATGCTTGCAGATGATTTCTTTAATGACCTGCTCCATTATCTTTCCTGGCACAGAAGTTAAGCTGACTGGCCTGTAGTTTCCTGGGTTATTCTTGTTCCCCTTTTTATAAATGGGTACTATATTTGCCCTTTTCCAGTCTTCTGGAATCTCTCCCATCTCCCACGATTTTCCAAAAATGATTGCTAGAGGCTCAGATACCTCTTCTATCAGTTCCTTGAGGATTCTAGGATGCATTTCATCAGGCCCTGGTGATTTGCAGACATCTAATTTTTCTAAGTAAATTTTAATTTGTTCTTTTCTTATTTCAACTTCTAAACCTACCCCTTTTTCACTAGCATTCTCTATGTCAGGCATTCCTTCAGATTTCTCTGTGAAGACCGAAACAAAGAAATCATTAAACATCTCTGCCGTTTCCAAATTCCCTGTCACTGTTTCTCCCTCGTCACTGACCAATGGCCCTACCCTCTCCTTGGTCTCCCTCTTGTTACCAATGTATTTGTAAAAAGCCTTCTTGTTTCCCATTATGCCTTCAGCCAGTTTGAGCTCATTTTGTGCCTTAGCCTTTCTAATCTTGCTCCTGCGTGCTCGTGTTGTTCGCCTATATTCGTCCTTTGTAATTTGTCCTAGTTTCCATTTCTTATACGATTCCTTTTTTAGTTTGAGATCATGCAAGATCTCCTGGTTAAGCCAAGGCAGTCTTTTGCCATGTTTTCTATCTTTACTACGCAGCGGGATAGCTTGCTTTTGGGCCCTTAATAATGTCCCTTTGAAAAACTGCCAACTCTCCTCAGCCGTTTTCCCCCTCAGTTTAGCTTCCCATGGGACCTTACCTACCAGCTGTCTGAGTTTACCAAAATCTGCCTTCCTGAAATCCATTGTCTCTATTGTACTGTTTTCCCTTCTACCCTTCCTTAGAATTGTGAACTCTATAATTTCATGATCACTTTCACCCAAGCAACCTTCCACTTTCAAATTCTCAATAATTTCATCCCTATTTGTTAAAATTAAATCTAGAACAGCTTCCCCCCGGTAGCTTTTTCAACCTTTTGGAATAAAAAGTTGTCTGCAATGCAATCCAAGAATTTATTGGACAGTCTGTCCCCTGCTGTATTAGTTTCCCAACATATACCTGGATAGTTGAAGTCCCCCATCACCACCAAATTCTGGGCCCTGGATGATTTTGTTAGCCGTTTAAAGAAAGCCTCATCCATCTCTTCCACCTGGCTAGGGGTCCTGTAGTAGACTCCTAGTAGGACCTCATCCTTGTTTTTTACTCCTCTGAGTCTAATCCAGAGACTTTCAACCCGTCCATCTCCTACGTCCATCTCCACCTCTGTCCAGGTGTGTACATTTTTAATATACAAGGCAACACCTCCTCCCTTCTTTCCCTTCCTAAGCAGGCTGTACCCTTCAATACCAACATTCCAATCATGAGTATTATCCCACCAAGTTTCTGAGATGCCAACGATATCATAGTTATATTCATTTATTAGTACTTCCAATTCTTCTAGTTTATTTCCCATACTTCTTGCATTTGTATATGGGCATCTCAGACATTGATTTGGTCTTGCCTCCCAGTTTTGCCCTGGCCCTCTTTTTACTCTCCCAGTGTAGTCCATACGCCCTCCCATTTCAAGTTCTTCTCCCAGGTATCCATGCTCTCCACTTACCTGCAGGCTTTGTAATGGAGTATTCATATTCTTTTTTAAAATCTTTTTTCCTCTGCTTCCTAGTTCCCTAAATTTGGTAACAGATAATAGGGCTCCTAGTCCCTTATACAAAATGAAAAAGATGGAATTTAAAAAGCAGATATGTTAAAAGCTGGTCAAATATCAGATCCACCAATCTTGATAGTATGTGCTTTAATGGACATCATTCATAAACAACTATCATGGTAACTAATCAGACTCCTTTGACCATCTCAACTCACCTGTCAGGAGCTGATATTGGGAAATATCCAAAAGGTGGAACAGTTGAAATATAAAGTAGAATCAAGAATCAGCTAAAAATGACTTCAGAGGATCATGAAAAGCTAGACTACTCATGCTTGTATGTTTGGGAACATGTGGTTCTGTAACCTTTAGATCAGGACGTAAGAAAAAGATCGTTTCATCGATCTTTAACTTCCATTAGCTTGGTTTTATTCTGTGGAATATCAAGACTGTCTATAGAGCCTACTGGTGTTTCAAAACCACAGTAACAATGGTTTTATATAAACTGAATGAGCCAAGTAATTGAGAAATGTGTTTGGGGTAGACAGAAGCCTCTTTGAACAATTTGACCCAGTTAGCTAAGAAAGGCATAGTTTTAGGCTGTGCAGTAGGTAAAATATCCATATTCTGTAACTCAAGCTTTGTTCCCCTAGTCAGGGATTCCTAACCTATGGGCCATGACATAAACATCAGTTGCCATTAAATTTACTCTGGGTCATTGGTTGGGCAGCTCTGAGCCGCATGTGGCTCTTTATGGAGCCATTTGCAGCTCTGGACACTGCCACCTTATGCCTCCTCTAGCTCCCAGTCCCTGTTCTTCTGTACTGAAACTGAACTCAATGTAATTGGTTTAACGGCGAGCAGGAGGGATCTGGACATTAATTCAATTAAATTTAGTCCCATTTCAGTGCAGCAGGGCAGGGAACCCCCACTGCAGGTGGGGGAAGGGAGTATGAGGGCTGGGAGGAGCCGAGGCAGGAAGACATGGGGCAGGGTGAGCGACCTCCGGCTGTGCTGATCAATGGCTCTCCCCACCAGAGGCAGTGGTACCCCCAGTGCTTCAATCATTAAGCAACAGGGGAGGCAGGCTCAGAACAGGAGCCAGCAGGGCAGGGGTGCTTAGCCGGGCCAAGTGCCAGGCTCCTCCAGCTGCAGGGGCAGAATTACTGCAAGGCTGGGAGTCTGCTCCACAGAAGGAGCTGCTGTTACACATTGGCTGGGGTGATGCCACTGCTGCAATGAGTGATGCTGGCAGGGGCAGGTGGGTATAGCACAAATCGGCTGCAATTCCTGCTCCAGCAGCCACGGGGAAAGTGGCTTTTACTTAACCATGCTCCATCCCTGGGATTTTTGAATGCTGAAGTAGCGGCACTTTACTCACTGTGTCATCTGAACCTGCTCAGAAAAGCTCTAGAAATTATGATGGTAATAATGTTGGTGGCCACTGGCCATGACACCATGTCTACCTATTTTATACATGAAATTATAAGAATCGGTATTGAGGGTACACAATCAAAGCGTATACCTGAATCATGTGTCAACACATTGTGTCTATCCAGTGCAGATGTTGCCGTATTAAAAGTGACAGTCCAAGCAGCAATCCAAACTACCATCCATTACTGAATCCTGTTCCATGAGGCTTTGTTCCCTCCTACACTGTCTGCCAAACTGTGGTAGGTCTCGGGTTTTGTCTTCAACCAAATTTAAACAGATTCCCCACAGCTGCCACTAGACATGTCTACAGCCCGGAGCTGCCTGAGCGCAGACAAACCCCTTACCTCCGGTTTTGAATTGCCTTGGGTCACAAAATCTTATTGAATTGTCAAAATGTGTCACCATCTGAAAAAGGTCGGGAACCCCGGCCCTAGACCTACATTGAGATGCTAGCTACATTTATGTAGAGAGAAGCAAGCAGATGTAAGGAGTTCCCTTATTTTCCTGAATGGGTTAGCTGTGTTGCACACGGCAGCTAGGAGGAAGAATAGCCAACTGCAGTTCCCTCCTGTGCCCATGAATGATAAAAGAGGCAAATGGAGGTGGGGAACAGGCTAACACTTGGTTTTCCACCTCACCCCATGTCCAGCACAACTGAGCAGGGATGGAGATGGGAGGTCAGCTGTGCCAGGAAAGGGGTAGGGGAAGTATATTTCACCAGTGGAACAAGGGGGAAATAGAAAGCAAATTGTAATTGTTCCAGTTAGAATTCAGTCCCTACACTGTGCCAGAGATACTGCAGCTATGCTGCCCTTAGTGATATTTCTGTAGGATCTGAGGTGATGCCCCTTTTTTGGGACATTTTTATCGGTTTTGATAATTTGCCAGTACATCTGTTTATATATGTGACAGCTGGAACTGGAGTCTCTTAAATGGGTAACCGATGGGCTCAGACACTGAAGGAGGCAAAATGAACCTGGTTTTCAGCCTGTGTAAAAAGTTGAAGGTGAAGGGAGTGTCTATCACTAAGCCGTGCTGTCAGTGGGCTGTCATAGGCCAGCATGGCCCAAATAAGGAAAAATTCCCAGTTTGATATAAAATCTAGTTTCATTGTTTTGTTGTTTTTGCTTGATTTGTGTCTGAATTATTTTTATTTTTAAAGGTCAATATAAGCCAGAACTCCAGAATGTACCATAGTGAAAAACCAACACACATTAGAAATAATACTTACCTGGCAAGAAAACCGGGATTACTTATTATGACCTGAACAGTACAACATTAATAAGAACATGGAGTGTACTAGATAATACTGTGCATAGACGGTAAAGATGTCTAAAGAGCAATATAAGGGGTATATCTTCAAGCAGAAATGCAGACTTTATAGGAAAACATTTCATACATTTTTATTTAAAGCAAATGAAAAAGATTTTGAAGGTTACAAATAATTTAAACTTCATTAGAATTATCACAAATACTGGGTCTACACAAAGACGTCCTGCCATCAGCTTCCTGCTAATGAGCAATCTCACAATTGCAAATGGGTCCTCATTAGCATAGCTGTGTGAGATCTCGCTGCTGGCAGAGGGGATGCCGACAGTAAATAGACTGTGTAGAAGTGCCTCTTCTAGCAAAAACGCCAGCCCCTTATGCCTGAACTTTTTCAGGGATAAAGGGCTGGCGACAGAGGGGGGGGTTTGCTGGCAGAGGCATGTCTACACAGCCTGTTTACTGCCAGCACACCCCTTTGCTGGCAGCGAGATCTTGTGCAGCTATGCTAATGAGCCATGGGAATGTGCTAACGAGCAACCATTTGCAATTGCAAGACTGCTCATTAGCATGCAGCTGCTAGCAGGACGTCTATGTGTAGACTCAGCCATAGTGAACACAAGGTAAAATGCAGTTGCTATTGTAAGCACTCTCTCCACATTTTACAGTTGCTCAGATAAAATATTTGTTTATTATTTGCTATTACCGTAGCATTAGTGGCCCAAGTTGTGAACCATACCCCATTGTGCTAGGCACTGTACACACACAGAACAGAAGGATTTTCTGTGCCAAAAAAAACTTGCAATCCAATTCCTTTCAGTGTGAAATTCTCCAAGAAATTATCTGTATCCAGCATATACAAGTTATTTCATAATCCCCACAGTACTCAAGTGCGCTAAAGTTTGAGATGATCTTAAAAATAAAATAAAAACAATGCATCTTGAAAGCCTGGCACATTCATGGCTTTCAAACATTTACTGAACAGGATTTTTTCCCCTCAAACTTGATTTGGTTTGTAACTATTGGTGACATTTCAAAATCAAGTAAGTCCGAAGATTGCAGATGCTGTAATCTACTATATGTAAATTTGTGCAAGAAATCTCCATTTATATTATACCAAAAACTGTACTAAATTACACGTATTTTTAACTAGAGAGAGAATTAGTGTGTGTGTGGACTAACTTATGAGCCGAATTACTATCATGTAAAATTGAACTAATGTAATTTGGCTCAGACTCTGAACCCACATTTCAAGGCAAAAAACAAAAAGAGAAGTTAAATTCTGAGGCTACATCTACACTAGAGAGTTTAGTAGACAAAACTCGCACAGCGTCTACACACAAAATGCATTTTGTAGACAGAAACCGTCTACGAAAAAACTGTGTAGACACTGGGGGGGCCCTTGTGTCAACAGAGTGGATCAAAAGATCAATCCACTTTTATGTGTAGACAGGATCTGTTGACAGAAGTTTTGTTGGAACATCTCTTCTAACAGTCACTTCTGTAGACAGATGATTCTAGTGTTGACATAGCCTGAGCTTTCAGGCTTATCATATCCTACCTTGGTGTGATGTACTAGCCTAAACATTGCAGTAATATTACATTTTTGAGTAACTTACATCATTACAAAGTTGCATGAGCAGTGAACATTCTCCTTAATAGGATTCCTATTCCTGTAAAGTGGATTATGATCAGCTTTTATCCAGAGTACACTGTGGGAAGGGAATACAAAACCTCTCCCATTTTGCATGGCCAGTGTAAAAGTTCATCAGAGTTGCAGATCCTGTGTTTGAAGCTACTAAGATGCTCCACCAAAGAACAGAAGCAGACAGAAAAAGGTGGGGAGATGGCAGAACTATTGCTTTTCTCCTCTAACCACTGCCCCTTAGAGCTGGCTAACCACATGCGGGGGAAGGAGAAAATATGCTGGACTGCTTAATAAGGTGACACATTTTTGGTAATTCTCCTTGTACTGGAATGCTCAACAAGAGCCCTTTGGAACATGAAAAAGTAAAGAGCAGGGGCAGCTGAGGTCAGAAATGGCCCTTATCTTGGCTCTAATGCAGCTCCACTGCCAGGAAATTGGAAGCATTGCTGGAGGCCAAACAATGGGAGGCCAGAACCTGTGCACAAATGGCTGTTCCCCCAGCAGATCCCCTAGGTCTGCTGGTTTGGGGAGGGATCATTCAAACTGCATATGCCAAACACCCGCCCCAGTTGTGTGCTGTGGGGAAACCATTGTCAGGAGGAAAATCTGGAGGTGATTTCTTCCTAAATTAATCTGTCCAATTTCCCTGTCAGAGTCAAAGAACTGGCCCAACTCTGGAGGTGCAAGAAAAGCTGTTTTGGCATTACAATCCTCTGTGCAATTTTGAGCTTAGTGTTAGCATTAAACAAAAGCAGTCTTGGTAATTCCAGGGCCATTGAAAACAATCATTGTAACCTCGGCCAAGTGGAAAATGAGAGAGTTGATGGGAGAAGTCTGAACAAAGAGAGGAAAAGTAAACATGGAGCCAAACTTTGTACTGTTCCATTTGCAGCAGCAGAGTGTTGCTCCAAAATGATGAATGTTCTTACCAGTTGTTTGCACCACACTTTGTCATTTTATGTTACAGGGAGTATTTTATGCACAGTTTAAAGACTAATCAAACATATGAAATTGATAAGAACAAACTTACATGTTTTCAACTTCACAGGAAAAATCATGAATGGTATTTGGCTTGCTCTTATAGTGACAGAATCAGCCTCTATATTTCCTAAGCATGAAATTCAGTGTTTGACGACCATGTCATTTGGGAATAACACATCTATTTCAATTCGTGTAATTAAGTTATGGCACAAACAAGGAGGTAAAAACTTTCATATGTGGAAAGCAAGTAGGATTTTTTTCTGGTCATTCTTCCTCGGGAATTTTCCCTTTTGTATTTTCCATTTTACTTTTAGAGAAACTGAGTTGCAAAGAAATGGTGGGACGTGTTCATTGGTGCTACATGTGGGAAAGGGAGAACGTATGAGGAGTCTTCTCTGTGTCACGCTTGGTTGGTTGTTTAAACAGGGGTCAGTAAACCCATGATTTCTAGACAAAGTGTGCAGCGAGCACAGGCAAGGATAGCCCCTCTTTCCCTATGCCACCAAAACTGACCCTGTGTGGGGAAGAGTGTCTGATAAGCATAGGGTGTAATAGTATCTGTGCTTCCAATACATCCTTAAAGGGTTGTGCTTGCCTCCAGGAATGCCTCCTTAGGTGATGCACCTCTGCATTCTCAATGCAGCCAGTTGTTTAGAGGCTACAACTGGTCCCTAAGGTTAGCGCTACACTACCTAGTTATTCTGAAATAACAGCAGTTATTCTGAAATAACTGAGCTGTTGTCTAGACTATGCACATGCTGTTTTGAAATAATTTCAATATGGCGGGTACATTATCCCAAAAATGGTAATCCTCAGAGGCTGTGTCTACACTATGAGATAAAATTGAATTTCAGGGAGTTAGCTTGATAGTAAAAAGTCACTGTCTTCACAGTAAATACTATTAGCTCGATTTATTGATCAGTAATACCGATAACAAAATATTAATATTACGGGATGGGTATAGCATCAATTTTGAATTTCAAATCTCAACCCAAGGCTAGTGTGGAAGCGTCATGTCCTTAATTTGAATTTATTAGCCTCCAGAAGTGTCCCGTATGTATCCCACAAAGCTATGCGGTGACCTTCCAGCTGCTTCGCTGTGCACTGGTCTCCATCCAGATGCACAGGAAGAAGGTCACAGAAAGGTTACGAAGTTTTGTTTGAATTAGAATTAGAATTAGAATTGGAATTGGAATTCAGCAGCGCCCAGCCATGCAAATATAAAGGGTGCCCATTATGAAAAAATTCCTTTGCCCATTGCATCACACCATGTTGGTAGCCATCGCGCAGCATCAGTAGCAATTGCATCATGGGCCATCTATTGCAATCATGAGCACTCAGGGTAGTGATCTGCCTAGTAATTCTCAGGGTTGCAAGCCAGCCCCAGCTTGGACCCATCAGAAGATTCTGGATCTTCTTGCAATTTGGGGAGACCAATCGATGGCAAAGAGCCTTTGGGTGGCCAAGAGAAACATGGCAATCTACAATCAGATGAGGTGCAAGATGGCCACCTGAAAGAACTCCAGCAGGCCTATCAAAAAGTCCAAGAAGACAACCAGCGGTCAGGGGCAGCTCCACGTACATGCTGCTATTATGAACAGCTGCCACATGCTTATGGGGAGCAGCTCCACCACGAAGTTCGGTGTGAATTATGACACTTGTGGAGGCTCTAGTATGGAATTCGGGGTGATCCCAGAGGAGCGGTAGCCCGGAGGAAGAGGACAATGCAGAGAAGGAAGGGAGCAATGAGCAAGGGACCGAGGAAATTCTGCCAGACAGCCTAGATCTATTCACCATAGACCTGGAACCAGTCCCCTCCATGCCGGGCTCCTTCATGACAGTCCCTGAACTCCCTGGATCAAGTGGTTTGGGTGAGTATTTATTCTGCGTGCTAGAAGCGGGTTGGGGTTGGGTAGCTATAGAGTTGTGTACAGGCACAGGTTTGCTAGCTATGGTTCTGGAGGCTGTGAAGGCCAGGACTCTATTAGGGTTTAAAAAAGAGTTCGATAAATTTTTGCAGGTTAGGTTCATAAATGGCTATTAGCCAGGGGTAAAGTATGGTGCCCTAGCCTTCAGTACAAGGGCAGGAGATGGATGGCAGGAGATAAATCACTTGATCATTGTCTTCTGTTCTCCTTCTCTGGGGCACCTGACATTGGCCACTGTCGGCAGACGGGATACTGGGCTGGATGGACCTTTGGTCTGACCCAGTATGGCCATTCTTATGTTCTTATGTTCTGTACCCCCTAGAATAGCGTGTTAATGTTTCTTGGGATGGGGCACTTCTCCTTTTTGCAGATCTCCTCGAAGACCTCATCCAGGCACTCTTGTATTTTTTTCATGAGGTTCTTGCGGAGGCCTGACTTGTTGCAGCTTTCATGGTAGCACACCTTGCCATGGCAGGCAAGCAGATAGAGATCTGGCGTCATGGCACCACACTGCGTTTTAGCAAATTTTCCAGGCTTTGGTCACATAGCAGGAGTAGCTGCTCTTTCTCCATATCTGTTAGTTTTAGGAGGGTGATGTCTTCTTTGGCAACCTGCAGAAGCATGGGAATTTGCATTTTTTTCAGCATGCTTCCTGACCCTTTACATTTGCCTGCAGCAGCCAGTGGGTGCTCCATTCACCACCCCCCAACACAGTTTGCAGGCTCATCGGGGCTTCTCCCCACTGCATGTCCCTTTCCAACCAGCATCTCTTTTCATTTTTCAGGAATCCCCCACACCCTGTGGCTGCTGTGCTATGCTGGGCATTCCCCTCCCATGTCCCTTTCCACCAACATTTCTTTTGATTTTTCAGGACTCCCCACTGCCATACAGCTGCCATGCTCTGCTGGGCATCTCCCCTTCCCTGTCTCTTTACATCCAGCCTTTCTTTGGATTAATTTTTTCTTTACATTATTTTTATTGTACATCAAACCCCCCCGTGCAGCTGTCCATGCAGCTGTAATCAAACCTTCCCCACCATCCCCTCTGTGTGGCTCGATCATTGCAGAGGATTGCTCTAGGAATGGCCAAAGGAATTTTTTCCCTGCCATAGGACATTCCTCAAAACACCTGGCCAGGATAGCTGGTGGCTTCCCTTGCTTTGCAGCCCTCTTCTTCCCCCGAAAAGCAGACAATTGCTTATAGCTTACTGTGTCCACAAAGAAATGTGCTGGATAAGTAATGGCAAATGTGGTTTTGTGAAATGCATGCTCCCTATCCCATCTCTAATAAGCTATGACTGTCTTTCAAAATGTCAACTCTCCCTGATAGTAGACACAGAGACCCATTTGTTCCGTTTCAAAACACATTATGTGAATTGTATCTTAATTTTGACCTTCATCTTCCAAAGCCAATGGCCAGTGTAGCAGAGAGGAACAGAAGTTTAACGAGTTTAATGAGTTAATGAGTTTAGCGAGAGAATGCTTGACTTCCAGCAGCAGCAAGCGGCAAAGCTGAGTGAGGCTGTGGCAAAGCTTAATGGCAGTTACAGAGCAAACTGAGGTCCTGCTCTCCCTGCTGAAGCTGCAGAAGGACTCCCAACAGAGCACTGCAGGAGCCGATACCTGCTTCCCAGAGTCCCCTGAGGAGAAGTTGCCCACCCCCTGTCATCGCAGGCCCCAGGGAGGGCAAAGATAGCCTGCTGCTCCAACCCCAAGCGCCACTGCAAAAGGCTATTCAAGCACCCTTGAGAGGGCTTCTTTTCCCGGCCACTTAAACCTCTTCTCCCCCATAAATAAAATCATTCCTTCTTGCTTAGTCTGATTTCATGATGTGCGGGAGTCAGTGCGGGGGACACAAATCATAGTGGGGTTGGGAGAGGGCTGAAGGCACAGCTGCCTACCAATAAGCCCAGGACCACAGCAGACACACAGCTGAAGGAACTGGGTGGGTTGGGAGAGGGCTGAAGGCGCAGCTACCCACCACATGCATAATACTTACTGCAACTTAACCCTCTCCCACCAAGTAAAAGCATTCATTCATTAAGACATGGTGTGATTTATTTGCATTATGTCAGAGAAATACATTGGTATGATGTGCGTTACAGATCATTCATGAAGCTACTTTTTAAAGTGTCCCTTATAGCTGCTGCCTCAGCATGGCTACTGGTGAATGGTTGTATAGGCGTCTGTGAGTAAGCCATGCCTGTGGCCTCCACTTTGGAATTGTAGATGGACGGGAAAGTCTCCAAACTGGATTCACAAGTGTTGTGCAAAATAGCACACGCTATAATCACTGTGGGGACATTAGTTTCAGAAAGGTGCAACATATCAGGGCACCTGTACAGAACTTCATAAGGGAAGGGAGCAGAGAGTAAGCAGGGTCACCCAGTATAACAATAGGCATCTCCATGTCACCAATCGTGATTTTCTGTTCGGGGAAAAATGTCCCATCCAGGAAGTTTCTGTACAGTCCAAAATTTCAGAAGATGTGTGTGTTGTGCACGCTCCCTGACCAGCCACCGTTGATATCAGTGAAACAACCTTTGTGATCTACCAACCCCTGCAACACCATGGAGAAATAGTCCTTTCAGTTTATGTACTCCGAGGCTAGGTGGTCCATGGCCATGATGGGGATGTGCATGCCATCTATTGCCCCACCACAGCTAGGAAACCCCTGGGTAGCAAAGCCATCTACTATGGCCTGTACATCTCCAGGATCACAGTCTTCCTGAGGAGACACTGACAGATTGCATGGGCCACCTCCATCACCACAGACCCCAATGTAGATCTGCCCGAACTGGTTTGCCACAGACCGATAATTGTTGGGTGTTGCAAACTTCCGTCTTGCTTCTTAACTGTTAAATCCTGTCTCATTCTTGTGTTGCTGCACTTCAGAGCAGGTGCCAGCACATCACAAAGTTCAATAGAAGTGGAGCTGTGCATGCAAAAGCACTGCTGGTCGTCCCAGGACTTCAAAACCATATGGTCTTACCAGGGTATGCTGGTCTCATGAGCCCAAAACCGCCACTCCACTGTCAGCAATGCATCCAGGGCAGCCAGGGCAGCCAGCAGCTCTGAGTTCTTGGACTGCAGTTGGAAGATTTGCTCTTTCAAAACATTGTCAGCAGCAGCAGCACCATTATGATACTGAAGCATCAGTGAGCTTTGTAATTGAAGGAAAAACCGCACAACTGCCACTCTGGTTGCCAAAACAATGGGTGCTATGAGTTGGAGCCTTTGGGGATCCATGCTTGCTCTGGAATGTCACAGCAGGAAATGACGCGAGCTCCAGTTCGTTGTCACGTGGTTACTGGTGCTCTGAATTCTGGAACAGTGCTTGGAATTGTGGAATTCGAACATGAAACACCCACAACCAGCTGGGACTAAGACACTGTGAGATAGGTACCCACAATGCACTTCTCACGCTGTCAAACTCGCACAGGGCAATGGGGATGCGAAAAGGCAACACGGAAAAAAAGGGTCAAATTTCAAGAAGCTTTGAGGCCACAATCAAATTGATTCAAAATTGAATTTATCTTGTAGTGTAGATGCAGCTAGAGGAAGAGAAATAGTGCCTATTTCAAAATTGCTAATTCAAAATAGGCTCTGTTTAGACACAGAATGATGCTGTTTCGAAATAAGCCATAACGGGCCCCAATGGTACTATTTCAGAATAGCACTATTGACCCGGAAATGCTGTTTCAAAATAGCTGGGTCCTATTTCAAAATGCATTTTGTGTTTGGTTGTGTTATTTCAAAATCAGATATTTGAAAGAAGATATCTTATTTCGAAATAGGGCTGCAGTCTATCCATAGCCTAAGTGACATAGAGAAGTCTGTGGCAGAGCCAAGAATAGGCTGTAATGTTGACGAACAACTAATCTGTGCATTAAGTACAAGATCATTCCTTTCCCTTCATTATTAGGTGTGGAGACTCAGCAGATGTCTTTTCAATTCTCCATCTTGTAAAGATCTGTGGAGTTAAATGCCTGAGCATCTCACTTTACTGCCTTATGTAGCTAGTGGCTGCTCTGCTAAACTCTTTAGAAGATGGGTCACAAATTAACCCTTCAAAATGTGGGTTGAGAATATCATGCTAAATTCCAAGGCCTAGAACATCTGGGACATTACAGCTGAAAACCACAGTGCTCACTTGCTGTGCAGGTTATAGAAATACTTTTGTGGCTCTTAGGGGAATAGTAAAGCTATGGAACAAGCTCATTCCCTTCCTCCCCTTTTCTCATACGGAGTGACTAGACATGGAGTCAGACGTGCTGTGTTAACCTGCAATAAATTTGATAAAACATGGTCTTCCATGAAAGAAAACTTGGGGAAAGTTGTGATCTCTAGCATTCAGAGGACAGTTTTCAGACTTGATGTTGGGAGTAAAGCTTTCCCTCTGAAGTGTACTGATGCAAACTGATTTGTTTAGCATTTTGCTTAGTCTTCTCAGAATTTGAATTAAAGCAATTATTACTACTATTAGTACTATTACTTTTAGATCTTGACAATACAGTACACTTAGCGTAAAATAACATTATGCCCAAAACCACCAATAAAAACAAATATAAGTTAGCATTTTGACCCTAATAAAGACTATGCAAGGCTGAATTTGCAATCCCACTTTGTTGTTAGACCCTCATTCACCCTAATGAGGATCAGCTGAATTTTATCACGCATTGTTTCTACTACTTGGCAGCTTCTCCATGATCACAACTTTCAATTGCATTGATATAAGTGTAATTACAGCCCTCCAGATGCTTTTATTGAGGTGTTGGTAAAGCATGAGTGGCACTACGATTGCTATTTAAAAAGCACAGAACTCTCTATGTCTTAAAGCTCATAATGCTGGTGTTGAAGTTATCACAGGCAACATATCATAAATGGTGCAGGCTAACAGAATATAGGCTATGTTAGGAACAGGAAGAGGATATCAGGTTTGATAGAATAGCCATTTTCTGAATTAAGTTAATCCTGCCTTCCTCTTTTTTTGATCCTGGTCCTAAATCCCCTCTGTCTCCAGAAACAAACCTAGGTGTCTCAAGATCTGTTCATATATTGTGGTTCAGTTGAACTCCCCTACAATTTATACCATATGGCTATTAGGTTTAGGTTTTGGCTTAGATCCTGATCTACATCTAATCCAGCCCCCTGCTTCAAGCAGGATCAACCCCCACTAAATCATCCCAGCCAGGAACTTGTCAAGCTGGGACTTAAAAACCTTGAGGGATGAAGAATCCACCACCTCTCTAGGCAATGCATTCCAATGCTTCACCACCCTCCTAGTGAAGTAGTTTTTCCTAATATCTAACCTACACCTCTCCCTCTTCAGCTTCAGACCCTTACTCCTTGTTCTGCCATCTGACACCACTGAGAACAGTTTCTCACCCTCCTCTTTAGAGCTCCCCTTCAGGAAGTTGAAGGCTGCTATTAAATCACCCATAAGTCTTCTCTTCTGTAAACTGAACAAACCCAAATCCCTCAGCCTCTCCTCATAGGTCTTGTGCTCTAAGCCCTTAATCATTTTTGTTGCCCTCAGCTGAACCTGCTCCAGCACACCCACATCGTTTTTCTACTGGGGTCCCAAAACTGGACACAGTATTCTAGATGTGGCCTCACCAGTGCCGAGTAGAGGGGAACAACCACTTCTCTAGATCTTCTCAAAACGCTCCTCCTAATGCACCCTAATATGCCTTCTTGGCTACAAGGGCACACTGTTTACTCATATCCAGCCTTTCATCCGCCATAACCCAGGAGGTCCTGAGCTCCCTGGTAGTAGAGGCATGAAGCAGGGTGGCTCCCGACTGGCTGACCAAGTCCCCAGCCCAGGCATAACCCTGCTGGAGCTCTTTGACCTGACTCCTACCTTGGTCAGGAGTTCAGGCAGGGTGATTCCAGGTACTCAGTCCCTTGACCAGCTGGGCGATAGGAGCCACAATCTGCCGCTTCGTGCCCATGACCCGCAGCACCTCCTCCTCCTGCCAGAGACCCATCAGGTCTCGGAGCTCATGCTCCCTCCAAGAGGGGGCATGCTTCCCCCTACCTCCACTGGACCCCTGCATGCCCTGGACATGCCGGGTGCTGGTCATTGCTGTCTGGCAACTGCTCAGGGTGTCACCAAGGCGTGCAGGGTCAGCATGTGCGAGGGCTGCTGCCTGCATGCTTTCAGCTTCCTGCAAGGAGGTTTCCAAGTCCATGCAGCTTTAAGAGCTGCTGAATGAACAGACCATAGAGCCCTGCAGGGGCTGGGCAGCATGTCTCCGCCTAACAGCTGATCGCCACCATGGCGGACCACGCTCTTTTGAAAAAGTGGGACGTGGAGCATCTACACATGTCCTTTTCTGAAAAAAGGCATTGAAAGGGCAGCCTCTTCCTATTTCCTGTTTGGAAGAGAGGTTTCAGTTCCTGCCGTGCCTACCATCGATTTCATGTTTGAAAGAGCATGCAGCGTGTGTATATGTGCTTTGCACTACTTCAAACAGGGGCCTATTCTATCGAGATATTTGCCTAGTGTAGATGCAGCTTGACTGTGCATTGCATGAAGTACTTCCTTTTGTTAGTTTTAAACAAGCTACCTATTAATTTCCTCAAATGACCCCCTAGTTCTTGTGTAATGGGAAGGGGTAAATAACACTTTTCTATTCTCTTTCTCGACAGCATTCATGATTTTATAGACCTCTCTTATATCCCCACTTCATTTCCTATTTTCTAAGCTACATAGTCCTGATCTTTTTATCCCCTCTTCCTATGGATTGGGCCAAACAAACTAGAAGCTTAAAAATTTGGCGGGTCCTAAGCACCTGCGATGACTATTAAAAAAGAAGCCAGTGGTACTCAACACCGCTGAGAGGGACTCAGCACCCTGCAGGAATGCACTTTATGATAGTGTTTTCACCCTTTGATCCTTCTTGGGAAACACTCATTAATTTTGTTTAGCGTTACCCCGGGCTGTGGTTGCATGGAGGCGTAGATATGTAAGGGGAGTGGGTGGGAAAGAGTGTGCTTTAATATATACATTTCTCAGGACACACGGCTTTTTCTCTGATTACAAGCTGCAAATAAGATTTACTTGGACTATATAATGTCAAGAAAAAGGCTGATAATTTCTAAACCCCGTACCTGCTTTTAGAAAAGAATCAAGACTGTAAGTTAAAAATGGACTGCTGCTGTGATGGTGTACAATCTGTTTGTCACATACCCATCGTTGTGGATTGTGTACAAATCACATCACTGCTGCGTGCCTCAGTTTGCCTGTTCGGGGTGTGGAATTTTTTGAGGCTTAAAATTTTGGTGAGGTGCTTTGGGATCCTTAAATGAAATGTAATTTACAGTATTGTGTAAATTATTATTAATGATGAAATGAATGGAATTCTTTAAGTTAAATGTGCTAAAATGTATATTTAAGTCCTGTCCTAAATAATGGTATTTATTCTGAAGTGGAGACTTATTGCTAAATCGTTAATTATGGATAATCAATAAATATATATAGTTAAACCTAGTGACTTGTAATATATATATATATATATATATATATATATATATATATATATATATATATATATATATATATATATAATTTATTTGTCACTTGGCATAGTCACTGTATTTATATATAGAGTTAACTATATATAAGTATAGTACTGTAAATTAAGTACATATATATATGTACAGTGCCAGTGTGCCAAAAGCCAACAGGGGACACATACCTGTCTGAGCACTATTCAGGGGAGTTATGCATCTCCTAGAACTGGAAGGGACCTCAGGAGGTCATCTAGTCCAGTTTCCTACCATCTCAGCAGGACCAAGCACCATCCCTGACATCTATTTGCCCCAGGCCCTAAGTGGCCTCCTGAAGTATTGAACTCACAACCTGAGTTTAGCAGGCTCATGCTCAAACCACTGAGTGATGCCTCCACATGAATGAAATTTTCACAATTCACTCCCAGTGCCCCTTAGAGTTTGTGCTGAACATCTCACAGCCTGGGTCTCTTTTGGTCTAACTGTAGCTTGGCAAGAATGTCATGAGCTCAGACAGTGCTTTCTTTGCAGGTGTCATCACTGATGAATCTGTCTTGCTTTTCCTAGTAAGGGAGACAGCTAGCATTGTGGCACCTGAGGTTTAGTCACCAGAATAGTGATCACACTGCAATCATCTATCATAGTTGTACCAATGTTATTTATTTTCCTGATTGATTCTAATAAAATCAGCACCCAGTCCTACCACAACTGTTCAGTGGTTTTGAGGCATCTAGCCCTGGGGATTATAGTGGGAAAGTTCTCTTTTTAATTTGCTTTTTAAACCTTGTATCACTGATCTGACAAATAAACAATAAATAAGAGAACCATATTTCACAGTTGATAGCCTTCATTAATTTTTAAGGAACAAGTCAAAGAAATGGCTGAAACAAAGCAATCATGGGTACTGTATGATGAGCAAATTTAAGAGCCACTTTAATATTTAATGAGACCAAAAGCCTTTAGCAACTAATCATCTTTTACTGGCACTTGCCCTTTGGCCTGGAAAGTGACTGTGTGTTTCTAAGGGACTAACATTTTTTACTTTCTAATGAATTAGCATTCTTACAGTAAGTAAATGTGGTGGAGTGGAACTGTTTGCTTCTTTAATTTAGTTTAGGAAGCAGGATCTTTGTTCACATATCTTGATATTAATGATACTTCACTGAAAACAATATTTCCCATACTTTGATAGTGCCTTTGCAGCCAAGGGTTATTCATCTTTGTGCTCACACGTGGGTATGCAGTGACTCAGACATGAATGGTCCTTGATTCAGCAAAGCATTAAAGCACATGCATGTGTTGATCCTGAGGCCTTGTTTACAGTACTCAGTTTTATGGATGAAAGTTAATTTTCATCAACAATACAGTGGTGGTGTGCACACTGCTATGTTTCTCCTACCGATTTAACTTTCCTGCTACACTGACATAGTAAAATCACCTTGACAGGCAGCAGCGAGCTTTTTGCAACTAAGTTTGAGTGACAAAGCATCAGTGTAGACTCTGCACTTACTTATGTTGCCCTAACTGGCCTCTGGGAGGTATCTCACAATGCCCATTATGAACACTCTGGTCTGCACAATCAGGGTGACTCGTGAGGGGAGGAAAAAGGGGGACCACTGGTCACATGCCTTCCCAAGCCTGGGGAGAGGCCAGAACAACCCCCTCTGCCCCTTCTCCACCCCTTCCCCACCCTTACTCTGCCCCTGCCTTGCCTTTTCCCCAGCCATTGTGAGCCCCCCACACTCACAGGCAGGGGTGGGAGAAGCAGAGTAAGTCAGCCCCAGCTCACTCGGCTCTCCTGACTGCATAGCTCTGCTTATCACAGTTGAGCATGGGAGCAGTCCCATCTCCTCCCCCAGCCAACGTGCTGGGGGAACAGAGTGAACTAGGGCCACATTGCTGTGCTTCCCCCACCACTATTGGTGACGCAGACAGCTGGATTCCTGATGTGGGGGTGAGCCCCCAACCCCTTGTGAGTCCCCCTGTATTCCCGTAGACTCTGGCCCCACTGGCTGGTGGCCCCTTGCCCCTCTCACCCATGACAACTGCACCTTTTCCCTTTCCAAGTCCTGGGAATTTTTGAAATTTCACTTCCTGTTTGCTCAGCGTCAAGAGTTCACACGGCATCTTCCCCATTGACAAAATGTGCTCAGGAGTCCACCAGAGTTTGGCACCTGCTGGGTCTGAAGGGAGAAGCAGCTATGCAGTTGCAGCTCCGCACTGGCCCTGGGAAATTTCACACCTATTGGCAGATGGCTGGTGGCACAGAGGAGAAGGGGCATGAAAGGGGCAAACAGCAGTGCCGTACTAAGATCAAAGAGCTGAAGCAGGCACCAGAAGGCAAGAGAGGCCAGTCCTCACTCTGATGCAGCATTGAAGACACACCACTTCTACAAGGAGCTGAAGGCAGCAGCAACCCCATCTCCACTGCTGTGAGCCCCACAGAACTTTGAGGGAACTGCGTGCAGTGGCTAGCAGAGTCAGCCCCAGTGATAATGTGGTGGACATGGAGGTGAAGGTGGAGGAGGATGTGGTGGAGGTGCAGTCAGCTAGGACCTCTTTTTGTTCCTGGACAGGCCTAGAGATTCCCACTATTCTGGCTTTGGCTCACCTGACGCAGGACAGGGAGGCTCTGGTAAGTACTTACTTTGTTTTGATGCTGAACAGTGACATGAGTAAAAGGTATCCTTTCCTGTGTTAGATGCTGCCCATGGGATAAGGGATAGAAATTAACAGCATCATGTACTGTTTGTATCTGCCTTTCTTTCCCCAGTGTGGCTACACTGGAATAACAGGTCTGTGGAAAAGTTTGTTAACGCACACTGGGATGTCCTGGGCATCCTCCACAGATTTCTCTAGAAAACATCCCCAAAGGTACTCTGCAATCCTCTGTCCAGGTTTCCTTGGCAGAGCTGCTCTTTTATTTTCCCCATTGTAGGAATCTTTGCTGCACTAATCAGCCAAAGCAGCACACAGGCGAGAGGTATACAGACACAGCCTGAAGCCGCATGTGTGCAGGATATGCAACCTCACATCCTCTGTTGCCCTCAATATTATCAGCTTTGATCGCCCCACCTGTGGAAAATTGTTTTTTTGTTTTTGTTTTTTTTTTTGTTGGCTTTTGTGGATATGCCTTTGAGGGCCAGCTTCTACACAACAGTGGAAAACCTCAGCAGGAGGTGAACAGGTTTCAACAAGTGCTGCAATTGTCTGATCATGCAAGAAGCAAGCACAGTGCATGGAGAGAGACAGTAAATGTAAAACTTAAAATGGATCACCATGAGAGGAGATGGACAGGTGTGGATAATGGAGGAGCAGAAGCGGATGATGAAGTTCATAGAAGACCGAACAGAGATGCGCAGGTCTCTAAGACATCTGTGCTCGAGTCCCCCTGTAGACTATGCAGAAATGTATTCCACACCCTCCCCAAAATCCCCACACACATTCCTCTTATGTTTCTAGCCTGTCACAGTACCCCTTGCACTCCATAACTAGTGACACATTCTAGAATGGCAGCTGGACTTACAGCTATAAGATCCTCATTAGAGAGAGTGCTACTCAGTGTCATGTCCCATGTAAGAAATGGAAAGCTGTGTTTCTGTTTAATGAACATATAGGCTACGTCTACACTAGCACACTACATCGAAGTAACCTGTTTTGACGTAAGAACATCGAAATAGGCTACTTCGACGTGTATCGTCTACACATCCTCCAGGGCTGGTGCCATCGATGTTCAATGTCAAAGCAGCGACAGAGAATGTTGAAAGGAGCCACCCCAAAGGAAATGCAGAGTGTCCACACACACAAGTGCTCCCCATCAAACTAAGGGGCCAGCAAAGCCCCAAGCCGCTCCCTTAAAGGGCCCCTCCCAGACACACTCGGCCTGCACAGCACGAGATCCACAGAGCCGACAACCAGTTGCAGACCCCATGCACGCAGCATGGCCCCCGAGCTGCAGCAGAAGCAGCAGCAGCAGCGGCAGCCAGAAGCCCTGGGCTAAGGGCTGCTGCATACGGTGATCATAGAGCCCTGAAGGGGCTGGACAAAGCGTCTCTCAACCCCTCAGCTGATTGCCGCCATGGAAGACCCCGCTATTTCGATGTAGTGGGACGTGGATCATCTATACATGCCCTACTTCGACGTTGAACGTCGAAGTAGGGAGTATGCCCATCTTCAGATAGGAATAGCGATTTCGACATCTCGCCACCTAACGTTGATTTCAACATCAAAATAGCTCACGGCACGTGTAGACGCGACGCGTACTATTTCGACATTGTGCCAGCTACTTCGAAGTAGCTGGCTAGTGTAGATGCACCCACTGTCTTAAAATTTAATGTTTCTTTATTTGTGTCCTACATATTGTTGTTGAAGCAGAAATCAATACACAGTGACAGTCAGCATATTTGCAGATGACAATGTATGCTCAGGCAGGAATCATTACAGGGGTCATTCAAGGTGACAAGTAAGCAATGCCCTCACATCCTCTGTTGCATTACAGAAGGATAACTTATTCGGGCTCATTATCAAAATGCTGCCTCAAAGTCTTCCTAATTCTAGCAGTCCAGCCCACCTGGGGAAAATTTTCCCTCTTGGACTCATAAATATTACGTAGAGCACATCAGGCTGTTATGACAATAGGAATATATTTCCCACTGAGGCCTAACCTGCCAAAAAGGAAGCACCAGCCAGCCTTTAATAGGCTAAATGCACATTCAGTGGTCATTCTACACCTGCTCAGCTTGTTGTTGAAACACTTCCTGCAGAAACATTTCTGATCTATCATTTCTGCAGGAGCAGAAACTGTGGACATGCTTTGCCGACACAAGGAGCCTTGCATGAACATGCACAAGTGATATAATTACAGCAGTATATCAGTGGTGATGAAACTTAGGTCAACTTAAATCTGTAGTATAGACAGGTTTCCAGTGTAAGGCTTCATGAGCTATGGGAGTAAGGAGTAGGCTGGGTCTCCCAGGACTACTGTGTGCATTTCCACAATACCTACTGGAGTCTTCACTTTTGGGAAAAAAAGTCATTGCATACCTTTCTGTGTTTCTGAAGATGCATGAGTCATGCACCTAATATAATGACCCTGTCTTGATGTCATTGAAGTGGCTCTGGTGGTCCACTAGCACCTGCAGTACCTTTGAGAAGTAGTCCCTTCTGTTGATGTACTCTGTTGCAAGATGGTTTGGGGCCAAAATTGACATACGTGTGCAATCTATCACTGCACAGCAACTAGGGAATCCCGTTTCAGCAAAGCCATCCACTATTCACCGCGCACTGTGAAGAATCACAGTCCTTCATAGCGGGGCAATTAATGGCTCTGCACACTTGTGTTCCTGCAACATCCCCAGTGGAGTTCCCAGCTCCAAACTGATTCACATCTGACCAGTAGAAGTCTGAAGTTGCCAGTTTCCACCAGGTGATTGCCAATCACTTTTCCACCATGAAGGTAGCTCTCCTGTCATCAGTCTTGCACCGCAGTGCAGGGGCAGGTTTTGCATACAGTTCCTGGAAGGTAGTTTTATCCATCCAAAAGTTCTGCAGCCATTGTTCCTCGCTCCATACCAGCATCACAATCTAATCCCACCACTCAGTGCTTGTTTCTTGAGGCTAATGATGATCCACCACATGAATTGTTTCTTTCCATGCAAAGCAGAGCAGGCACCTCAAATTCATTTGCAGGCTTGCAGCTCATAAAATACCGTGGGATCAGCTGTGTAAAGTTCATAATGATCATTACAAGACTGAAGAGCAGCACAGAATCCATGCTTTCAGGCAGAGATGGTGAGTGCAACATTTATGGGGGAAGTTGAAAAACAGCACAAAATGCTGTAGGAAGCTGCTGGGCTGATGAGGTGGAGACAACTGCATTATTGGGTGGAGAGCTTGTCGCCATTGTGATCCATTCCCAGAATGCCTAATGTCAGAAAGTGGTGATTTGCACAGTATGATAGCTCCCCACCATTCTCTGCTCCGTCAACCTGTGCTAGAGCACCAAGTGTGGACATGCTCTGCCAACATAAGGAGCCTTGCATGAATATGCACAGGTGAAAGAACTACAGCAGCACATTAGTGATGATAAAACTTAAGTCAACTTAACTCTGTAATGTAGACATGGCCTTAGTCAAGAAAGTGCTAAAGCACATGATTGATGTTCAGCACATTCTTACACCACATTGAAGTATGAGGGAGTTAGGTTCTAATTTAGATAGATACTTACATATGGTCTTAAATGGAATGCACAAGGTCATAATTCTGTCATCATGACATAGCAAGGAATGGAGTTTAACCCTGACTTCCAGTCTTCATACCTACTAGCCACCACTCTCTCCCACATTATCTCAGTTGAGAGATAGCAGAAAAATGCCTGGTAATTAAGAACACATGCCTATGTAAGTTGAGACACTTCTATGTATTTTTATGGAAACAATAAGGATCTGCTGTGCCGTTTTTAAAAAAAATAAAAAAAAGAGAAGCCAGCATTCATCCATCTCCCCACTCCCCCAGACAATGCTGCGCCTGCGGCTGCTGAGGTGCCAGTACTCAGTACCTGCAAGTACTAGCACAAGAAAAGGATTGACAGTCTGTATCTGTTATGACAGCACATGCAGCACCAACAATATATTTTTGCATGCTACTGTAAAAGTCAAGTGCTGACAAATATATGGGAAAAGATTTTCCAGTTGCTTTAGAAGCAATCTGAACTCTGACTGAACTTTCATTAGTCTCTCCTATCATTCACTGTTTTGACATCAAAATGAGGAAAATATTATTTCTAGAAACTTACAGAAAGTGCCCGAAAGAGAAATGATCTTTTCAAAGAATTGAATATGGAAAAGAAAAGAAAAAAGAAAAGACCTTGAGCAGATCACTGCAGATTATGTAACACTGGGAAGGAAGATCAAGGAATATGGAGTGCAAGTGGTATTCTCATCCATCCTCCCTGTTGTAGGAAGAGGTCCACGTAAGGATTGTCCAATCATGGAAGTAAACGTGTGATTGCACAAGTGGTGTAGGAGAGAGGGCTTTGGTTTCTTCGACCATGGGATTCTGTTTTGGGCACAAGGACTGCTAGGAAGAGATGTGATCCACCTAGCAAAGAGCCTCTTTGCAGGCAGGCTTGCAAACCTAGCAAGGAGGGCTTTAAACTAGGTTCGTCAGGGGACATAAGCCCTGAGGTAAGTGGGGTACTGGGAGGAAACACAAGGAGGCAGGAATAACAAAAGAGGACACTTGATTCAAAAGGAGAAGGTAGGCCAATCAGCTAATTACCTAAGGTGTTTGTACACAAATGAAAGAAGACTGGGAAACAAACAGGAAGAATTAGAAGCCCTGGCACAGTCAAAGAAGTATGAGGTGATTGGAATAATGGAGACTTGGTGGGATCACTCGCATAACTGGAGCGTGGTCATGGAAGGATAAAACTGTAGAGGAAGAACAGATGGGAGAAAAGGAGTAGGAGTGGAGCTGTATGTAAGAGACCAGTATGATTACTCAGAGTTCCAGTATACAGTGGGAGAAAAGCCTGTTGAGAGTCTTTGAGTTAAGGTTACTGGCGGAAGCAACAGAGGTGTTGTTGTGGTTGGGGTCTGCTGCAGACCTGTGGATAACGTAGTTGAGCTTTTCTTCAGACAACTAAGAGAAGCTTCCAGATCACAGGCCCTGGTTCTCATGGGGGGCTTGAATCACCCTGACATCTCTTGGGAGACCAATACAGGAGCACACAGACAATCCAGGAAGTTTCTGGAACATCCTCCTGGTGGCAGCAAGCCACCAAATATCTTATCCACTGGGGGACACTCAGTCTTCGAGCCCTAACCGTGCACAAGTTAGGACATGGTACTGCTTGGCAGCATGGTCAGCACCGAACGGCAGGCACATTGTTTTACTGGGTCAGGGTCTACCCACATGATGTGGCTGAGCATGGGAAAGACCCTGACTGCATGGCACCTGTGTGGGAGGGAGGTTCGCACACAAATGTAAACTGCTGAGAAGTTTCCCAGCCTCTTATGCAAGTATGACCCCCACAGCAGCCTTGCTGCCATGTGGTGGCGCCAGGCAGCGCAACAAAAAATATCAAGTGTGGAAACAGAACTGCAAACTCCTTGCTTGGGTTATTTGTAACGGGTAGATGCGCTCACAGTGCTGATAGCAAAGAAAGAAAGACATTTCTCAGGCTCTCATACAAACATGAGCCCACAGCCACAGGCTTCTTGGTCCCAATGTGAATTTCATGGTCTTCATGTCACCTAATTCCTGTGCACCTGAGAGCAGCAGCCAGAGCGGAGCAATGAGGGGCATTGTGGGTTGCATATGGGACACCTCTGGAAGCTAATAAATTTGATTTTAAGATGTGGTGCTTCTACACTGGCTTTTAATAGAACTTCTGAATTCGAGCTTGACACTATACCTGTCAGGTACCGACGATATTACCGCTCCCTCAATTGAACTAATGGTATTTACAGTGAAGACAGTCACATGGTAATATCAAGCTACCTGCCTTATATTCAAATTTATCCCATAGTGTAGACATAGCCTATCATTCTAGGTGCTTCAGTAGTCTGCCAATACAGGATTTGATTCCAATAATTACAGGTCACTGTTAGCAAGTTAATTACTCCAAAAGAGTGAGAGTTTTTTAAGGCTATGCAGAAAGGCATGAATAATTTATAATAAAAAAGTCATTTGATAAAATTTACACATTTTTGGCCGTGTCTACACTAGCCCCAAACTTCGAAATGGCTATGTAAATGGCCATTTTGAAGTTTACTAATGAAGCACTGAAATACATATTCAGTGCCTCATTAGCATGCGGGCAGCCGCGGAGCTTTGAAATTGACGCGGCTTGCCGCCACGCAGCTCGTCCCGATGGGGCTCCTTTTCGAAAGGACCCTGCCTACTTTGAAGTCCCCTTATTCCCATCTGCTCACAGGAATAAGGGGATTTCAAAGTAGGCAGGGTCCTTTCGAAAAGGAGCCCCCTCTGGATGAGCTGCGCGGCGGCGAGCTGCGTCAATTTCGAAGTGCCGTGGCCGCCCGCATGCTAATGAGGTGCTGAATATGTATTTCAGCGCTTCATTAGTAAACTTCAAAATGGCCATTTACATGGCCATTTTGAAGTTTGGGGCTAGTGTAGACACAGCCTTTATCTCAGAAAATTATCCACAAACAGGGTGCAGAATTCTTTTATATTTAAATTATTGAAAACCATTTGTAAATTTCTTCCGTGCATAAATTTTGGTCTGCAATAATTCATGAAATATTCATCGTGAATATATTAAAAAAGCACATCGCATTAATCCCCCATCCTTCAATGGAATATGGGTGATGAAGAATCAAGATTGTAATTAGATATGTTATATGACAGTGAAGTTCTTTCTTCATTGGGTGGCTGACGTACTTAAATAAAAACAGAACAAGTTTTGAATTGCAGATTTAACTGTAAAATCTGCAAACTGAGATTCACATTGTTGCTTAGTTTTTTTATGCAATTATGAAAGCCACAGTTTGTTATTTTACATTTTGGCATTCTAATTTTGGCAAATCAAGGTTGCACCTCCCAAAACTGGGATTCTCAATAGAACCACAGATGGTACCGGAGCAGAATGTCCCAAGACAGGAGCCTATTAGGAGAAAAGTGGCTGGAAGCACTGCTGGGTAGCAGCCCAGTGACAGTGGGTCCAGCATCCCTGTGCAGGGGATCCCAGGAGCTTGTGTCCCTGGGCTGGAGCCCATGGGACTAGGGCCAGTGGTGCATCTGGAAGCCCAGCAGGAGCTGGAGCCAGTACCCATGAGCCAGGGATGTGTCTGGCAGCCCAGCTCGTGCTGGAGCTGGCCTCCACAGGACCAGAGGCTGGGGTCATGTCCAGCAGCCAGGCCACAGCTGGGGTTGGGGCCAGCAGCTGGGGCTGGCATCAGCCCAGAAGGGACCGGGGCTTTGGCCATAGGTAAGGTGGCCACTGGGGCTGGAGGTTGCGGGACTGAGGGCAAAAGAGTCAGGGAAGCATAGAGCCAGCAGAGGGGCAACAGGCTGCGGGGCCACAGGCAGGGGACATAAACACAGTCATGAACACAGTCAGAGCGAATATGTATGAATGATCGCAGATTTTTTTGTAGGTGAATATCAATTCTCCCATCCCAGCTCACATTCAGGTCTTCATAGGAGGAAAGGAGAAGTCTTGTGGGACCAGCTTGGAATTGGGAACTACGAGATAAATCACCTTCGACAAGAATCTCCATATCGAAAGACTGCTGGGGAGTCAGTGGGGTTTGATGTGGGACAGGGCAATGTCTGCACAGGATTCATTACCTTAGTGTCTCTGTTGTGTAAATGAGAACAATAATACTAACCTACCTCACAGTGTGTTCTTAATTTTTGTTCATTAAAGGTTCTGCAGTGCTCTGAGTCCCTCTGACAAGAAGGTGCTAAATAAGTCCAAAAAATCTGTATGTGATTCAGAAACAATTTCTTTGAAGGCACCATAATACTGAGCAATCACTCTTGGTAGTAATTGATACTGACTTGCATTGATTAAGAGATGAATTTATGATTATAGGAAATAGCATCTTGCCAATTTGCTGTTACAAGCCCTTTAAAGTTAACAGGCAGAAATAAAAACTATCACTGCCAGTCCCCAAGGTCAGCTCCCACATGCACTTCATCACCAGGAATCCATAAGAATACTTTTAAACAAATTTGTTCTTTTCCATCAGGTTGGTGGTCACACCATGTTGCCCATTCGTTGGATGCCTCCTGAGAGTATCATGTACAGGAAGTTCACCACAGAAAGTGATGTCTGGAGCTTAGGGGTCGTTTTATGGGAAATCTTCACCTATGGCAAACAACCCTGGTATCAGCTCTCGAACAATGAGGTGTGTATTATGCACTGTGAATAACAAAATGTGTTTGAGATGGTGGAATTTAATTAAAGATATGGATGTCATAAGGGAATCACTTTCTGATTGGAAAGGATAGCACAAAAGCTGCAGTATTATTTACTATAAAAATCAGTATACACTTGCCAACCCTGATGATATTATTGCAAGTGTCATGGTTTGGGTTCATTTTATAAGGGTTTATTAATTATGTCATGAAGGCTGAGTCTACATGGGGGAAGTATTGCCAGCAGCTTCATGCTAATGAGCGGTCTTGCAATTGCAAATGGCTGCTCATTAGCATAATCTTGCAGCTAATTAGCATAGCTGTGCAAGATCTTGCCGCGGGCAAAAGCTGCTGCTGGCAGTAAACAGGCCCTGTAGACATGCCTGTGCCAGCAAAACCCCCCTCTGGCATAAGAGGACATAATGGGGCATAAACTCAGGCATAAGGAGCTGGCAACAGAGGGGGGTTTTGCCAGCAGATGCATGTCTACACGGCCTGTTTACTACCCGCAGCAGCTTCTGCCAGCAGTGAAATCTCACACAGCTATGCTAATTAGCTGTGAAATTATGCTAATGAGTGGCCATTTGCAATTGTGAGACTGCTCATTAGCATGAAGCTGTCGGCAATACTTCTCTGTGTAGACCGAGCCTAAGAGAGAAGCGTATTCTCCCAGCAGAACACAAGAAAATTATGGGGCAAGCTGGAGCCTGCCAGTGTAATGGAGGAGAAAAATGAGGTGAAAGATGTTATCGCCTTGCTAAAGAAAGGGAAAGGAGTATTTTCTGACCAACTTCTGGCAGTCTCTACTACTGGTATCAGGCAGTGCGTGTAAGTAACTCAAGAACAATACTGCTGTCCCACACCAGACTATAGCAAATTGAGGGGCCCTGGAAGCTCTTTGCAGCTTAGAAAAACTCTGCCAGAGATGATCCTTTGTAAGCACTACTGTTCACCACCTACCACGGTGATGTCTCTGTGAACATGTGGGCAGGGAGTCTTCTGAATGAGAGAGTTAATGCAGCATGTGACATGGAGTCTGTATGACAAATGTACCAGAACTGTCAGTAGTTAGGGTATTTGTGTTCAGTCTCACCCGAAGCTAGTGTAGGTGTGGAAGACCTCAGAATGACTTATCCTGTTAAGTAGGGTGAAGGGCATCGGTCCCTTCAAGTTAAAATTTTGGGACTTTGATCAAACACATCAATTGGAACATTGTTGCCCATGATTTATCACTTCAGTAGAGAGAGAATTTCAGTCTACCAGGCTGCCGATTTAGCCCCTTTCTTAAGAAAGAAATTAATTCCCACTGAGGGCTATTCTACAGAAGAAAGTTGTATTAGTATTAGGCAACATATTAATGTAAGGTACTATAGCTATTCCAGTGTACTCTCCATGAGGACCTTCTTATTCCTGTCTAAAATTGCCTTTTTTCTGTTTTACTTGATGTCATTTTGGAAGCGATAAAGCCACTTTTATTGCAGAATAATAGCGTCCACCTGGCAAGTTATACCAGTACAATTATAAAAACAAAAAGTAGTCAAGTAGCACTTTAAAGACTAGCAAAATAATTTATTAGGTGAGCTTTCATGGGACAGACCCACTTCTTCAGACTTCTTGGTTTGAAGAAGTGGGTCTGTCCCATGAAAGTTCACCTAATAAATTATTTTGCTAGTCTTTAAAGTGCTACTTGACTACTTTTTATTTTGATAGTATATAGACTAGCACGGGTCCCTCTCTGTTACAGTACAATTATAGTGATTTAACTATATCAATAGTACCTGTGAAATGTTCCTTTATAGAAAGGTCTCTTCATATTGGTGAGCTAATTTCAGAAGGTCAGGGAGTTATTTGAGAAAAGTGTCTATGAGCTCAAGTGGATATCCAGCCTTTGCCTGAATATGGTATCTTGGGTCTGCAAAACTGCAGGGAGAGGTTCACAGAGCATTCTTCTCATGCAGCTGCATGATTAGGGAAGTTCTGCAATGCCCAGGAGCTTTGGGGTGTATTACATCTGGGGGTGTATTAACTATGATACAGATTCTCTTCGCGACTCAGGGGGACAGCATCCCCTCAGACACATCCATGCTTCCCACTTCTGCCATTGACCTGCTTCTTCACAAGGGCAGATTCCTGGACTTCCAAAGATTTCTCCAGAGATCTATATACAATGGTTGTTGTCTCAGAGGAGACTGTTGCCTCATTTCTTCCACATGAGGGGGTATATCTTGGGTGATGAGCTTGCTCCAGGATCATATAATACACCTGGGCTATGTCTACACTAGAAGCATCTGTCAACAGAGGCACCTCGCTGGAACCTCTGTCGACACATTGCTGCTATAGGCAACTTGCTCTGTTAACAGAGAATTGCCAGGCTGCACTGCCCTCTGGTGCCAGAAAGAGGGATGGCAGCTCTGCAAACAGGTCTGCCAACAGACGTGTCCACACTGGATTTGTGCCAATAGCACTCTGTCGACAGAGTGTTGTGCGTCAAATTCTGGGGGATAACTCTGTTGAGGCAAAAACAGAGTTCTGTTGAGACTCTGTCAGCTGAAGGATTTATAAGTGTAGATGCTCCCAGGGTGCTGTCGACAGAAATCTCCAGTGTGTAGACACAGCCCTGCTGTATGATGGATTAAAAGCACCATAGAAGAGAGAAGAATTCTTCCTGCCATGAAGAATTTTCTGTCTAAAGCTACAAATGAGTACAGAGCAAACAGGGACAGAATTTCCCCCAGAGCATCTAGGGGTCTTTGTAGATCTGATGATTCATGGATCAGAGGATTTTTGGAAGCTCTTAAAGGAAGGAGTTTGAGGGTGTTGAGCAAAACTTAATTGGGAGATTGTCCCAAATGTAAGTTTCTAATGCCCTGTCTGAGCTAGACATAAAAGTGATGGTCCATTGATTCTTTTCTTTGCTTTCTCATTAGGTGATCGAGTGCATCACTCAGGGCCGAGTTCTGCAGCGGCCTCGCACGTGCCCAAAGGAAGTATATGACCTGATGCTGGGTTGCTGGCAAAGGGAGCCTCACATGAGGCTCAACATCAAAGAAATCCATTTGCTCCTTCAGAACTTGGCCAAGGCTTCTCCAGTTTACCTGGATATTCTAGGCTAAAGCCTCCTACCATTTCCTCTTATGGGCTGCGTGAATGAATGTGTTCGGCTGCCGATGAACTCCATCAAAGTATGTTCTTAACTCTGACAGTAGCAATGGCAAAGATGCAGAGAAGCTTTCAAAGGGCAAGCAATGTGCACTTCCCCCTCTGTAGACACAGTATTGACTTTTTGACATCGCTGAGATGTATCTCTTTCTCTGTTCCTCTCATTTTCTCTCTTCTTCTATCCAATCTGGCTTCTGCGTTATTGTAACTCTGCATAGACAAAGGCCTTAAAAAGCTGATCTGTTATATCAGCAGATACTCCAGATTGCCCACCACAACTAACAATGCCTTGTTGTATTCTTGCCTTTGATGTGGATGAAAAAAAGGGAAAAAATCATTTGACTCGAACTTTGTGACTTCTGCTGTACAGATACTGGGAGTTTCTATTGATTCACCTCTACTTTTTTGCTTCGGCATGTGGGTGGAAAAAGAAGACTGGTGTTCTCTGTGGGAAGTGTATTTCTAGCTGAGATAAAGCCAGATAGAAAACAGCACTGGGTGATCTGCTATATGGAGGAACACTGCGATCAGATGGTATCTAATCCTTCTCAAAAACACTGAAATGATTGAATGGAAGGAGAGGATTCTGTGCTTTCCTCTGGGATCCCGTGTGGGGAGTAAAGGGATTGTTTAAAGAGTGTGCTGGGTTAGCACTTTTCATCACCAGATCTAGTACAATGGTGTACGGTAAAAAAGGAAAAGTTGCTGCCTGCATTGCACTAAACTACATAAAACTATGATAAGCTAATTACAATCCCTCAGCTTGTCTTAGAGTAGGATGTGGTGATAGCACTGGTATAAAAATGTTCTCCAGCTAGCCTTTGGTAAGACAAGCTGGAGCTCAGCTTACTAATGCACAGTCTGCATTTCAGGGTCAAGCATTGAAGCTTAGGACTTTGATCAGGCAGGACAAGTTGCAGACACTGAGGCAAGCTGTAGATACTGTGCTTGTCAGGCAGCATATTCCTACTGCTTTCCTTCTCCATTCCCATATTTTCACTGTGCAAGCAAAATTGTGCATGGTCTTCGTCGATTAATGCCCTTTGTGCAGAAACTATTGCTCATCTTGTACACTCTGATAGGAATAGCGAATCCATAAAGATATAACATATTTAATTAGAAGGAGCTAATGGCGGCCATTAGCTACATTCAGGTGTCCTTACCTTGTTACAGGTATGATAGGCTGATACGACACAAATAATTTAAAACATGGAAATGGTAGGTTACGTTTGAGCCATGGCAGGGGAAGATAGAATTAAGTCCCTGGAGACTGCTCAGTGTGATCCTGTGGTTATCACAGCATTCATAGCATACAGACCCTGACTTCATCAGCACTTTCTGGTTGATATAGTGGTGTCATTCCCAGCATCCACTCTTCCCTAATTTATTTATGTCTGGTTGGAGAGGCATTGTGTGCATACAGTATATGCATGGCCACTGTGCAGATGGCAAGTGCATGGGCATCTTTGTTTATTTTTCAAACAGATGCTGAAGATTTAAAATTTAGATTTAGAATTATTTTTCTTATGAACTTTACAAATGGAAACAAATCTTACCTGTTCCTCAAGAACATTTGCCTCCCTCTGTGAGGGGGCTTTCGCTGCAAAAAATTGTCCTTTTAGAAAAAAATGAGCCAGATCAAAGAGTAATAGTTCTTCATCTTTGTGTTGTGGCTATTTAATTTAATACATTAAGCATTTTATTTTTGTAAGTGTTTCCCATAATATGTTAATATATAATTTGCTTGCATAAATTATTTATTAAGGCACTTTCTTTTTTTACTTCAGTGGCTTTTAAAGCCAGTTCATAGAGCTTTGGAACATTTTCAGAAATAAAACTGTTGACTTGACAGTGATGGAATCGAACCCTCCTCTTTGTCAGTGGGGAAGAAAAGCATTAAAAATAAACTTAACAATGTAACTATAAAGCCATATGCAGTATTTCTTTAAGGAACCAGGTGTGATTTCTGAACTACTAGAACTGAAAATTAAAAACAAAAACAAAAACAAACAAAAGCCAGAGGAAGATTCATACAAAGTGGACTTTAGGATTTTATCCAGTCTGTCTTAGTAGTTTCAGTAGCAATAGCCCTGTTAGAAAGATTGAATACTCAAGGAAACCCATTCTCTTGAGGGCCTGTGTTTTATGGTAAATAAGAATTTCAGTTTTGATATAACAGAAAGTGGAAAAGAAAATGTAAAAGTAGCCAAGTCCACTGAGACTACACTGTTAGTGTAAAGAGGGAAAGGCTGTGTCTGGGAAAGGTGTCTTCCTTTTGTCTCCAAGATATTGTTGTCTTTGATTAATGGCGCTGACCTGAAAGCAAACAGGTAAGTTTTACAAGAACTGTCAGATTGTATACCAAAAATGAAAAAAAAAATGTAGTTTGACGTAGTGGCATCCTTCTTTACATTATTAAAAGAGCATACTAGAATCATGTATATGGAAAATATAGTGTGTTAGAATACACTGTGGAACAGCGTATAAGTATGTCAAACTTAAGGGACCAAATGTTCTATAGAGCCAACATATGGATAAAATTGGCCTATATAACACGTGTGAACAGTAGGGCATAAAAGCTATCATCAGTGTAGACTAGCTATTAACTAAAGCTAAATCAGTTTTTGAATTCATTCATAAGGAGTGTAAGTATAGCAAAATGGTTAGAAAAGAGAAGAAATATGTACCAGTGGCAATGAGGGTGAGTGTATGTATAGACATTTGTCGTGCTTGCAATTTCTGCTAAATCTTGTATACTGAGCAAATATGACAATCAGGCTCATTACAAAATCTTTCTGGACTATGCTACAGACCGATCACACACACACATATATATATGTGTGTGTGTTTACATAGGTTATGTATATATTCATTGATATGTATATGTGTGTTATAAATATTTGATTTATACATATGCAAACATGCAAATACATTATGTGTGATTGTGTGTATATGTATAAATTTACATATACATATATTCTAACAGATGATAATTAGGGTACAGTGTTACTAATAGACTGATGAAGTCTGCTAAATAACCAAAATCCTTTTCTCCTTTAATATTTCTTTTTCTATGTTTATAAGATTTAACTTTTTATGTGAATGCAGTTCCTCATGGATGGAAGAAATAATACTAGAATGCCAGAGACCTTTTGAAGAATCAACATTTTTTTTCCAAATGATTGTGTAAATGCAGTCCCTCCATTATTGTCTAATTAATTGATTTCTCATGGAGAAATGAATGGCTTCAAACTTCATAGAGGAGAGTTTGGTTTAAAATCATTTCTGTTTTTGTGCAGTTATTGTTGTAATATTCAACCACTGTACTACAGCTCCACTGGCGTTTTGCACTTCTCTTCAGTTACAACATAATTCCAAGAATGAGCTGGAATTTTCAGACTGCAACACAACTGGTAGAACAATGGTGAGAACTCCAAAACCCTGCAGTAATAATAGCAGCAGCTAGTGTTGGGAATTTCCCACATTCACTCTTTCACCCTCAGTAAATCTGCAGAACTCAGCAACCAGCTGTGGCAAACAGTATTTGTGAAGCAACAGCACCACACGATGCATGATAGAACTTCTTTTTACATAGGAGTTCATTCATTTTGATTTATAAACCACTATATTGTCTCTGCTCTTTGAAGATATTTTTGTTTTGGTTGATACAGACTTTCACAAAACACTTTAAATATAAAAGAAACATCCCAATAAAGCAATGGAGTCACTGGCTGACTAAATTATAATGACATACCTAATAATAAGACTGTCTTCAGGTTGTTACAGCCTGTAAAAGAAATTCAAATATTGCTGTAAAAATGTAGGGGTAGGGTGTGGTTGAGGTTTCCGGTTGAAGATGAAGCTTTTGATAGCACAGGAAGCTATATTTTGCTGTTGTCAGGACTAGGATGAACCACTGCTGCTCTGAGTCAAGAGGTCCTTGAGCCTTAGTTGATTTATTTATTTATTTTAACTTTCTTTTCTCTTTTTTTTCCTACATTCATCACAAATATGAAGCAAAAAAAAAAACTACAATGTTGCAGGGAAAACACTGTGAATTTCACAACCAACCGACTATTTTGCCATCTTTTTAAAGTATGTCTCAGGAGAAGAAATGGGAAATGATGGGTATATTATTTTATCGTCTATGCATTCTAGGCCAGGTCTGGGGGTGGGGGGGGCTGTTTGCTTGTAGAAAGCTCTGAGTGAAGATTGGCTGAAATGTATTTTATATACACCGAATACTCTGGACGAGCATGGCAGAAGCTGCTTGTAGCAAGGCTGTTTGGCAGGAAGGCGTAAGGAGACAAAAATCAAATCAAGTCTTTCAGAGGCCTATATCTTGCAGCTTATCTGTATTGTTCTTTAACTTAATGAAAAACAAATGCTGAACAAGCAGCTGAGAATGTTTTATATACAAGTAATTCAATTCAGTGTGGATGTTTAATTACATCACCAATAGAAAAAGTTTCAAGTTATTATGAAATATTTGCCCCAGCCCCACTCTCTACCTATACTTCATGTGTATGTATATATGTATATTTCAAAATACCACTCTCTCTCTCTCAAGAAAGAGAGTGAGTGGGCGATACCTAGATATAAATATAGATAGCTATATTGTCACTAAAACTGTGATCTGGTGTTTAGAGCTATCTTTCTCTTTTCTTTTCATTTTTATTTTTCAATGTGATGTCTCTGTGCAGATATTTAGTGGTTCTTGTTTTGCAATTTGTTATAGAATTCCATTATTTTAAAAGACCCTTTGCATCTTGGCTGATTTTGAAGTGATGCCTGAGTATCAGTGTTAAAAGGTTTGTGAATCATGTGACCAGCTTCTGTCAACATGACATGGAAAGTCTCTTGTACTACAGTGTATTTAATACAAATGATGTCTTTCAATAAAGTGTCATCCAAAAGAAAGACTGTAAGTGATACAACAATAATTACTTTAAAAATGTATGCAATTTCCATGAAATGCAGTGTGGTAATTTTTTTTTACTTGAATCCTGTTTAAAAAACATGGTAAAAATGAATGGCTAAATGTGCTTGAACATGTGATGTGTTTACAGTTCAAAATAATGATCAAAAACAGTTCCATGCAGGTACTGTCTATATGCCTATGAGATGAAAGAAGCACCATGTAGAAATACAGTTATGAAATTTACTGCTTGTATTTACATAATTAAGGCTATCTTTTTTCTCAAATAAGCTCCTGAAATGAATCCATGGGAAAATTTGCACATTTATTTACATGTGCATGTGAATCTGTGTTTGTCATGCAGTCATACATCTTGCGTATGCTGACCTGAAATACTGTGTTTCTGAGTGGGTGAAAGTATTTTCTGGCTACCATTTAGGTGCATGTTTTCAAAAATGTGTCCCATAAATTACAGCACCATTAACAAACTTGGGCAGATTAGGGTTTGGGTTTCTTCCTCATCCCAAGGTAGCGTTAAATATTGTGAACAAATGTAGCATTAATTCCAGGACAGACTGTACAGTAGCTGAAACTCCTATAAAGTAATGTCAAGAAAATGTGGTGTTTATACATTCAACATGGCTTCATGGTTGAACTATAGGTTATTCATTTACACAAGAAAGTCACTGTACAATTGCAACTCTTCGCTTTGTCAAGAGAGCTGCTGAAGAATTCAGGAGCTGGTTGTCGAAAGTTTGAGGGGGAATCATCTGGCAAAGAGCAGCCAAGCACGGGACTTTCTAATGCTATGAAAATATCATCAAGATTGATGCTAGCAAATTAATAGTCAATGTACTATTATTTGGGGCCTATTTCCTGAGCCCATGGAAACAGCCTTTTAGCATGGGTTGATAGTCTCAGAGCATGAGGCTCCCACTGGAGCTCTAAAAAGATTTGTCTGGCCAGTATTTTCAAGCTGCGGCTCAGGCTGAAGCTCAGCCTCTGAAGCCTAGGGAGAAGGGCAGACTTCAGCTTGCATCCATGGGATGTACAGATGTACCTGTAGAGCCATATTCAGGCCCATCAATGGGGATGGAAGGGGAATACAAGTGGCAGCTGCCCTCAAACCCAGCAATTCAAAGTGGCCTGGGGTTCCAAGGTGCCACCACCACCACTAGTGTGGCAGCAGCAGCAGTCAGAGCCCCAGGTGATGTGTTCTGGAGCCCTGGGTGGCACGGGGCGGTGCTGAAGGACAGGCAAAGTAAAAGTTAGTCCCATCCCCACCCCTTTCAGCAGAGGCCCCGCCCCTTTTGGGAGCATACTGCTGCCCTCCCTGCCTGACTCTGGGGCCTGGCAAGTCTGTCAGGTCCTGTGGCCATATTATACCCTTTCATGATGACTGTGCAGAATGCAGATAGAGCTGGAGTATGCCGTACCCTCAAAGCTTGTTGCTGTGGCGAAATGAAACTCCTAGCCACTATGACCTTGGCTCAGCTAGAGAACAGACGTGGTTGTGATTGAACTGGATACACTGAGGAACCTGAAGTGGAAAAGATTCATTGTATCTACACTTCCCATGCTGGGTGGGTTTATGGTTTTCTCCTTATTCACACTAGTAAATTCTTAAGCCACTTCACATAAACCTGGGCATAAATTCTAGATGATGTTGTGAAGCCACACGTGCATTTTGAGACTGTAGTGAGAGGCCACAGCTTGTCTGTGTCCCCACGGACACGGAATAGGTTAAGCTTTAACTAGTTAGTAATGCCGCTATAAGATAACCTCTTCTAGCTGAGTATTATGCTGTTTATGTATATGCAGCCTTGTGCAAACATTCTAAGGGTTATAACTGGTTTAATTTCTCTGGTATAGACCTGGCCAACCTGACTGTCCACACAGATCTGCTAACTGGACTCCACCACGTTTCTAGCAACAAAGCGACCCAAAGTACCACGTAGCTACTGGTTGGCCCACTTATTCAGTAACCCTCTTGGGGATGGTGGTGTCAGGTATGCAACATGAACTAATAAAACAAACAGCTGAACCCTTGTGTATTGCCATTGGTCTCTTAAGACCTGATCAGTTGGAGATGTGCCAGCAACAGGAATACTGGATGAGGTCATGAGGTCTTTACTCAGGATCATGAAGGTTTGATCCAGGATTATCTACTAATGCAAGAAATTGTCATAGCTGTAGTTCTGTAGCACCACTTGGCTAAAACAGTGCTACTAAACACACGGCACAGAGTATCACCACAAATCAGGGGTTTAACTTACTGTTTTTGTATTATTGACATTGCTTTTAATCATCTTTGATCCTCAGCAGCTGCAATTATAACATTTGGTTTTGACTCGCACATAAGTATGCCTCGGAGAGGCTGACAAACGTGCAGTCAGTATTTGCAGTGACTAGTGGACAAACAGTCTAAGGTTTGTCAGATTCTTTTGGTTTATCTCCACCCACAAATTGCTAGCCAAGCATACTCACCTATGTGTGTGGAAGGTTTGTAGAAGATTGTCAGCTGTGTCTCTCATCTATTAATAATGTATTCAAAAAGCCCTTTACCCTTCCTGTGTCTTTATTCCCCTTCGAGTGCATAAAACTATTTAAAAACGGGATGGGGATGGGAATTGAATGTGCAAACCAACTCCTGTGGCTGCTAAGGCTTTAGAAAATTTCTCAATTGATTTTGTGCAGAAAAATAACCTCTCAACCCTGAGCATTAAATGTGTCAAATAACTGTAAGATCAATAATCTTGATAAGTGTATTATTTAAAAAATCATTTACAGTATTTTATTGATTACTCATCTTAGTATTTTGAATGGACAAAATTTCTTTTGAGATCAATGGAAAAGTTCATCTTACAAAGAATAGTAAAAGCTTGTAAAATGATAAGATATTTGACTCATTAGAAGAGGACCAATCAGTCAGACAAACTAGATCCTCCAGGATGATTTATAAAAATACTTGTTATGCATTGGGTCTAAATATGTGGTAAGTGGTTCTCATTCAATCAAATCTTCTCTGTGGCTACGTCTACACTAGGACATCTGTTCACAGAGTTGTGTCTACAGAACTGTCACCCGTGTACATCTACACCCAAAAGCAGATGAATGGAGCAATCCACTCAGTCAACAGAAAGCAGCCTGACTGCCATACCCTCTGCTGACAGAACAGCTGACTTGACGTTCTGCAAACAGGCTGCCTGGTGAGCTGGAAGCCCTCTTTGTCGACAGACGTGTCTATACTGCACTTCTCTTGACAGAACTCTGTCATGTTCGACTCTTCCAGGACACTAATGTTTGTGCGCCTATTCTCCCAAGAGATATTTAGGATTCTCCTGAGGCAGCATTGATGACATTGTTCAAGTGCCTTCAAATGATGCTCGTATGTTGTCCAGGTTTCACATGCATATAGCACTGTTGGAACAATCACTTCATGGTGTGCAAGGAGCTTTGTCTTGGGATAGATGTCCAAGTTCATGAAGACTCTTTGTCTCAGGCAGGTGAAAGCAGAGCTTGCACGGCTCAGATAATGCTAGATTTCTGCATCAATGTTGACTTTAGCAGAAAGATGATTTCCAAGATATGGGAAGTTCTCCACATTTTCCAGCAGTTCTCCATTGACTTCAATAGAAGGTGCATGTGATTGTCCTGTCAGTGAAGGTTGGTGGAGCACCTTAGTCTTTTTGATGTTCAGTGTGATGCTGAGATTCTCGTATGCTTCAGCAAAGGCACTTAAGATGGTCTGAAGAGCTAGGGGAGAAAAACCAACCAACATATTGTCATCCACATACTGGAGCTCCATGATCAAGGTTGTGGAGGTCTTGCTTTTAGCCTTCAGTCTCCTGAGATTGAAAAACTTCCCATTCATTCTATAGACAATCTTCACAGCATCTGGAAGCTTGCCGTCAATGAGGTGAAGGGTCATTGCAATGAAGATGCACAACAGTGATGGGGCAATGAAGCAGCCTTGCTTGACTCCTGTTTTGATCTCAAAGGGGTCACTTGGGATCTGCTGTTGCTCAATACTGTACCAGTCATGTAGTCATGGAGGAGCCTTAAAATCCTAATGAATCTTTTGGGGCAGCCAGTCTTTGAGAGGATGGTCCACAGGGCACTGTGGTTGACTGAGTTGAAGGCTTTGGTCAGGTCAATCAAACTCATGTATAAAGCTTACTGACTAGATCAGTCACCTCTAGACATGATTCTTGGCCCTTAGCTATTTAACATCATTATGAATGACCAGGAAGAGAACTTGAAATTATCAGTGATAAAGTCTGCTGTCCACAAACAAATCAACAGAGTGTAAGTGAAGGCGACAAACCACAGATTCAGAACCAGATGCCAGCAATTATATGCATTTTAATCTAGCTAAATGTAAACGTATACAGCTGGGAACAAAGAATATACACAACGCTTACCGGCTGGGGGACTTTGTCTTTGGAAACAATGACTCTGAAAAAGATTTGGGGTGAAGAAATGAAATAATCAGCTGAATGTGTGTTCCCAGTGTGATACTGTGGCCAAAAAGAGCTTAGTGCAATCTAAATAGAGGAACTTGAAGTAGGCATAAAGAAGTTATTTTATTTTTAATTTGCTACTGTGTGACCATTACTGGAATACTGCATCCAGTTCTGGTGCCCAAAATTCAAGAAAGATGTTGATAAAGTGATGACAGCTCAGAGAAGAGCCATGAGAATGATTAAGTGAGTAGAAAATGTGCCTTAGAGTGATAGACTCAAAGGGTTCCATTTTAACAAAGAGAAGACTAATGAGTGACTTGCTTACTGTTTCTAAATTCCTACATGGGGAACTAATAATATTTAATACTGGGCTCCTTGATCTAGCCCTGAAAAGTGTAATGGGTCAGTGACTGGGAGGTGAAGCTATTAAAAATTAGACATGAAATAAGGTGAATTTTTAATGGTGAAAGTAAATAACCATTGGAACAATGGCATGCTGGTGACTCAGCTAAAATAAAAGCAAATGGTAATATCAATAAAACCAAAATTATTTTTAAAAAAGCAGAAGAAAAGTTGCCAAAGTAAATCAGGGGTTTCAAATGCTGCTCTCGGTCACACTGCTAGGCCGTGTCTACACGTGCACGCTACTTCGAAGTAGCGGCGCCAACTTCAAAATAGCGCCCATCACGGCTACAAGTGTGGGGCGCTATTTCGAAGTTGAAATCGACGTTAGGTGGCGAGATGTCAAAGTCGCTAACCCCATGAGGGGATGGGAATAGTGCCCTACTTCGAAGTTGAACGTCGAAGTAGGGCACGTGTAGACAATCCGCGTCCCGCAACATCGAAATAGCGGGGTCCGCCATGGCGGCCATCAGCTGAGGGGTTGAGAGATGCTCTCTCTCCAGCCCCTGCGGGGCTCTATGGTCATCGTGTGCAGCAGCCCTTAGCCCAGGGCTTCTGGCTTCTGCTGCGGCAGCTGGGGATCCATGCTGCATGCACAGGGTCTGCAACCAGTTGTCGGCTCTGTGGATCTTGTGTTGTTTAGTGCAACTGTGTCTGGGAGGGACCCTTTAAGGGTGCGGCTTGCTGTTGAGTCCGCCCTGTGACCCTGTCTGCAGCTGTGCCTGGCACCCTTATTTTGATGTGTGCTACTTTGGCTTGTAGACGTTCCCTCGCAGCGCCTATTTTGATGTGGTGCTGCCCAACGTTGAAGTTGAACGTCGAAGTTGCCAGCCCTGGAGGACGTGTAGACGTTATTCATCGAAATAGACTATTTCGATGTCGCTACATCGAAATAAGCTATTTTGATGTAGCATGCACGTGTAGACGTAGCCCTAGAGACATAGACCAACTTCATTGACTTCAAACGAGCAGTCCTCCAGAGTCAGAACTGTTACCGCTGGAATAATAAGGGTGAACAATTTAGAACCTCTTAGATCAGACCCTCAAACCAGTTTACCAATATCACTTGTGAAGGTGTGCAGCAGAGCTAGAGCCCTTGAGACAGGAGAAACACTTTCCTTTATGACTGTCTGGATCCTGCTAACTCTCCCAGTGCAGGGTAAGTGTTCTTAATTCTTGGTGTGTTTCCCCTTTCTTATTAATGAGGAGCTGCATAATCTCACAGCGCCTCCATGAGTAGGTAAGTAGTATTATCCTTATAACATTGATCAGAAAAGTATAATGCAGTGAGTAAGCTTGAGATGCACAATAATGGCACCAGCAATTGAACCCAGAATGCTTGACACCTGTTCCTGCCTTCCAGTAGCCAAATAATATTCCCTGCCCTTTAGAGAGCACAGTATACAATATAGACTACCCACCTGCTTTTACTTCAGAATTATATTATTTTTCCCATCACTGGGAGTAAAAGTAGCCAAATCCTATAGCTTCTTTAGGCCCCTTATTCCTCATCCCGGCATGACCAGTCCTCCAAACACTTAGGCCTGTGTCTCACAGTGATTTCCCCACTTTCATGGATCTTGAACTGTCTTCCTCACACACTGACCCTTTAGACCTGAGGGTCCTTTAGTCCTGGAGGTAACAGTGGTGTAACCATCTTGCCTTAGTCATAGCCCCACAGCGAAGGTGCTTGGTGGGGAAGGGGAGTCAAGGCCTAGGGATGCTGGGCAGTGTTTGCTCACCCTGGGGGTGGAGGGTTCCGTCAACAGTAACAGGGTCCTGTCACTGAGTTTAAAAGGTCCATTTCAGAGTTGTCCATTCCAGCACCTCCAATAAGCCTGCTGTGTCCCTGTTGGAGCTCCCAGGATTTTGGTCTGTCAGGTTAGAGCTGACTCCTCAAGTTGGGAAAGCAGCACCATCTCATTTATGCCTTAACCAAGTGTCCACCTTGCAATCCTATGGCAGTTTGGGAGTGGATTCACCAACTGTCTCTTGGGAGAGGCAAAGCTAGGCACCTGCAGAGCAGCAGCACAGCACTGCTAGAAGGGCACGTCTTCCTCACCACCAGTCCACCGGATCACTGTGGGAAAGGAGCCTGGATGCAAAACAGTGATTTTGTGACCCACGCTACTTATTAATTTGGATTTGATCTGTAGCTATTCAGGCATCATTCGCGAAATTGAGCTACTGCGTGTGGTAGTTGAAAAGACCACTTGTTACCAGTGCAAATGCTGCTCTGTGTGTGTCTGTCTGTCAGTTGTTATAAATTGCCATATGGTTCACCAGAGTAACTATCACATTGAGACATCATGTGATACTTTGCTCAAGCCGCAGACCATAGAAGTTATGAAGAGGCTCCTGCAGATTATCAGCTACCGACTCACCACACATTGGATCAGGTCTGCTAGGTTAACACTGAGCCATGATTTGATGTCACTTCTTGCACCGTCCGACAGACTGTGGCTTTCTGTGAGCTGTGTTACATTTTTAAATTCTCCTGAGACAATCAAGATTTGAATGTGAAACTCTGGGAGAAAAGAGCTACGTTTCCACTGAGACTGATGAAAGCACTCAGCATGTTGCACATGAAGCTACTTTTTCTAATGTGAGTGAGACCAATGTCTCTTCTCAACCCCAGTGATTCTGACCATCTTCAGCCTTTAAGCCTTCAGCTGAGCAGGGCACATCACCACCCATTATTGTAGTAGTTGTGGCCACATGACTGTAAGACCTACTCTGTTAACACCCCAACCCTGCACTGATCTTGGAGAGGGGTGCAGGCTAATAAACACTGGCTCCTCCCCTGAGTACCTGGGAGTACCAGTTACCTTCCTGACTTGCAGAGCAGGACAGCCCCAACAAGTGCCTATGCCTAACAGGCCTGACTGAGTCACATGAGAATAAATAATGCTGCTGTCTTCTCATTACATGTTGTGGCATTTCCAGTTGGCTTATCATATAATAGCTGATTTCCCACTGATGATAAAATAACTTGAAGCTACCCCTTCTGTAGCGGATGAACTGCTTGGGGGCTGCCTGCTATTGCCAGATGGATGAGGGGACTGGAAAGGGTCTTTACATCTGCAGTTCTTCTCAGAGACTTTCCACCTGCAGCAGGCACTGCACTTCCAGTAGGGCTGAGGCGGGGTGCAGGGTTACTCTAGCAGGATACAACCCCTCCGCCCCCTTGTGCAGCCCAATTTTGCTGGGGCGGAGAGGGATAGGTTCATGGCCTTGCCTTAGCCTCACTTCTCCAGGCCATCATTAGGGTTCCTCACATGGTTTCTGGGCCTCCACACAGGCCTGGTTGCTTGGAATATGAGAACCAAGGCTGTGACTAGCCCTGTAGTGGTGGGGAGGAAAAGGGTCCCTGTGCCTACATCCCTTCAGCTAGGCACCGCTTTCTAGCAAGTCAGTTAATAGAGCACATACTGGCAGGGGGTTTGTTACATTAATGACAGTGAGATTAAAACACAGAGATATCTATTCTGGCTTTATTGTGCTGAATCGTTCATGTGCTGTGAACAGATTTCGTCTACATTATTGCATGGGCTATTTAAACACTAGGTAGCGACACAGCACACGCAGCCCCTCACCTTTCACTCGTTTATCCTGCTCGGAGGTTACCCCACCCTAACCACAGAAGCTGGCGATGAGAGCGTTCGGAAAGATGCAAATTCTACCCCGCTGCCCCAGGTGCCTGTCCTCTCAACTGCCAATTATGTTGCTGACCTAGGCTTAATGATCACAGCCAACTGCAGTTTCCTCTGGCATCCTACTCAACTCACTGCACTTCCATCAGCCACTTTTTTTGAGATATTTTGGGACTCAGCACGCACTCATGTATACAAACCAATTACTAGATCCCCCAGCAATTACAGAGATGACAAAAGTACAGTCCTTCCGTTTCCTAGCAACAGAGTGGGTAACAAAGAGACTCAGAGACCTGGTTGCCCAGCAGTATTCCTGCATGTAAGACATTTGCGCATTTTGCTTTTGTTGCTTTTGATTGCTATTTCTAAAACTGGCTTTTAATTCAAGTGCTTTTTCTGCACTTCAGTTATTCATGTAAGAGCTCTGCTGACATCCCAAATCCTATAATTATCATTTCAAACAATCACAGCCTGGCAGTGGGAGCTTTTAAAAGGAAAAACAGGATGCACATATCAAGCTCGCATTCCCTTCCTCCAAGCACAATGGATTTCAATGGACCAGGTGACTGGGTTCTAATTCCTTCCACACTGTCACTTGTGAACATAATGCTGCCAACAAAAATGTCGGAGGCTCAGGTCATCGCCCTCTGTGTTCCTTGCTGCCTTTGGGGACAATATCAACATAAGTTGTTAGCGCCAGTCATTTTTCGCAAACTAGACTAAAAAAGGCTTAAATGAGAGAATGCAGATGGAAGGCAAACACAGCCCTCCGGTACCTCAGAGGCTGTTAAGTAAACTCTCTTCTTTCCCTTAAACCAACACCCTGGTGGTAAATTCTGCCCTTGGTTTTACAAGGGTGGGAGGGAGAAGCCTAGCTAGAGCTAGGCATTGTGTAAGTGGCTTTGGTGCACTTCAGGTTTGGTTTATGTGGCACAGCTTGCTCGGCTGGAGACAGGAAGCTCTCCAGGGACTTAGTGGTGAATCATGCCCCGAGTTACAGCATGGGCAGCTTTTCACAAAGATGCGCACAATTCTGCAGCACTTCTGTAGCAGAATAAATGCTTGCTAAGGACAAGTTTGAGGCCATTAAACTTCCTTTCCCCTGTGAACTGCAGACATCATTCAAGTATGACTATGGCAGTGTAAGGGCAGTCTTGCCCTTTGCGGGCTAACGTGGGCTGGAGCTGCTTCGTCTGACCTAGTGAGATGCCAAGCAGGCGGTTTACCCAGCTAGACAACACCTAGGCTGTGTCTACACGTGAATTCCTCTTTCGAAAGAGGAATGCAAATGGGGGAAATCTAAAATGCAAATGAGACACTGATTTACATATCTCATGCATCATTTGCATCATCTCTTTGCGGAAGAGATTCTTCCGAAAGAAAGAAAAAAGCAGTGTAGCCATGACTGCGAAAGAACCCTTCTTCCTATTTTGTTTCAGGAAGAAGGGATCTCTAGACGATGGGGTTTATTTTCTGAAGAGGCTCATCTACACTGCTTTTTTTCTTTCATCAGCATCTCTTCCGAAGACATTATGCAAATGAATCATGAGCCATGTAAATGAGTGCCTCATTTGCACTTTCGATTTCTCTCATTTGCATTACTCTTTCGAAAGAGGAATGCAAGCGTAGACACAGCACTTGTGTTTGGGTTTGACTCCCAGATAAAGGATGTAAATGAAGGCTCTGATGCCGCAGGACCAGGGGAGAGAGATGAGAGAGTAGTTCTGCCTCCTGCGGCCGCAGCAGGCCAACGGGCCCTGGGAACCCTGCAGATGGAAGAGCTTGACCAAGGGTGGGAAACATTTTGGACTGGGGTGGGGTGGGGACATGTCAGTACAGAACTTGTATGGCAGGCCATGAATGCTTGTAAAATTGGGGCTTGGGGCAATGTTCCATGTAAGATGAGTGGTTGGATGGCCACCAAGGAGAGATTTAGGTGTTGCCCAGTTGATTAGCGGAGTGCCCACAGCTGGCAGCATGTGTTGCGACTGGTGGTTCATGTCTACACATGCCTCTGTGCGCATAACAAAATTTATTCCACCCATGGATGGAAAAAATGGAGGAAGCACTGGATTGGGTGCAAGAGGGGGTGGGAATCAGCTGGGTGGCAGCTGGGGTGTGGGATCTGAGATGGGTCCTGGGGATCAGGGGTTTGGAGGGGATAGGATACGGGGGCTGAGATCAAGAGGTTTGAAGGGTAGGCTAGGTTTCAAGGCTGGGGCAGGGGAGTTGGGTTCTGGAAGGTACTGCTCTGGCTGGAGATGAGGGGCTTAGGGTGCATGAGGGGGGCACTGAGCTGGGGAAGGGAGGTAGGGTGCGGGGGGGAGGAGAGATGGGTGCAGGCTTTAGGTGGTGATTACCCGAAGCAGCAGAATGTTCTCCCTCTGGCTTCTATGCAGAGGCATGGCCAGGAAGCTCTGCACACTTCCCTGTCCACACACAGCCCCCCGTTTGGGAGCTAGCGGGAGACAGGCTGTGTCAGAGGTCTTTTGTGACACAATTTGTGTCTCTTTTGCCAACGATTCTTGGAAATCAGTACATAGACATGCCTTGGCTAAAATCACAGCCTCAGTCTGTGGTCCAGCTTTCCTGAGGCCTAGTCCAGTGTTTAAACTACATTTTCATTAACTAGAGTGAAAATAAGAGTTCCCTGGGTAGAGTGGAGTGGCTGGAGAACAATTATGGTGGTATCTTTAAAACGCTGGATAAATTTGGAAAAGATAAAGAAAGGACAACAACAGGGGTATGGAACAACTTACGTACAAAAAGAAATTAAAAAAGCTGGGACTATTCACCAAAGAAAAAAAGATGACGAAGCAGGGATACAACAAAGATCCATAAAACCATGACTGGGGAGGAGAAAGTCATTAGGGAAGTGTTATTATTCACTCCTTCACATACTGCAAAGCTGAGAGGTGACCCAATGAAATTAAGAGGCAGATGGTTTAAAACAAACATGAGGAAGTACAGGTTGTACCTCCCTCGTCCGGCACCCTTGGGACCTGACCAGTTCCAACCCAGGCAGGTTCCTGGACCAGGGTAGATCAATGCTGACCTCTCCGCTGCTACTGGCTGCCAGGCTCCACTTTGGCAGCGGCAGAGGGGCCAACACTGACGAAGCAGAGACTGGGGTCTACTCCGGAGGAAGAGGCAGCATGGCTGCAGAGCCCCCATGATCGAGGGGTCGGAGCACAAACCTAGCCTCCCACTGCAGGACCATACCACTCTCTGCATGGCTGTGCTCCTGGTCCCTGGCCAGGGGTTCAGTAGCCCCCCCGCCTTTCCCTGAGAGTCCCTCCACCCCCCGGCCAGTCCCTGCTTGGCCAATACCTGCCCCCCCTGCTGCCATGAAATGTCAAGCTCCATTCTGCTAGCAGCAGAGAGACAGAGATTGATCAAGAAAGGGGCAAGCGGTCAGGAAGAAGCCCAGGGTGCAGCCCTGCAGGAGCGCACCAAGCCCTGCAGCAGACAGGCTACACTCCTGGATCCAACCACTGGCCATGCGGCTCTGCAGCTACCCTGTCCCTACCCGTGAGCATTCCCTGTCCCTGCTTCTCCCACTCCCTCCCTCTCTCCTCCCTGAGGTTGTGGTGCACTGGAAGTTCTGGGAGGGCAAGGCAGGCATTGCTGAGCAGGGGACCAGCTTTTCCCTGGGAGTGCACAAGACCAGGAACACCCCTCCCCCCACAGATGATGAACCACAGGTGATGCCGGACTACAGAGGTCTGGCCCATAGACGTTGAACCTGCACTGTACTTCTTTGCATAATGAATAACCAGCCTGGGGAATTGGTTGCCATGGGACTGTTGTGAAGGCAAAAAGCATAACTGGGTTAAAAAAATAATTGAGTTAATGGAGAATAGGTTTTCCATGAGTTCTCAGCTAAGATTTTAGGGGTGCAACCCAATGCTCTGGGTTTCCCTAAGCTTCTGACTGCCAGAAGCTGGGACTGGACAACAGGGGATGCATGGCTTGGGATTCCCCTGTTCTGTTCATTCCCTCTAAAGCATCGGGTATTGACTACTGCCAGCACGCTGACAGCACACTGGTCTAAGTGGACCGCTGGGCTGACCCACTGAGGCCATTCTGATTTAAATATTCACTTATAGTATTCTGAAACTCAAACTGTGCTAATGATGGACAGCCAAAAATGGAAATCTGTAGAAAGTGTAGTTAACTGTGCAAAGTTCAATCTAAGTGCTGTAACCACACAAAGATGGAACTCACAGAACAAAGAAGCAGTCCTGTAGCACTTCAAAGACAAACAAAATAATCTATTAGGTGCTGAGCTTTCATGGCACAAACCCACTTCTTCAGATCTGGAGAATTCTGATAAATGAAAATTGAGATGAAAGGAATTTAACACAAAGATAGAAAAAAAGTGAAATAAAAATGAATGAATCAGCTAGATAGGACAAGGTGAAACTGTAAACTTGATTTTACCAATGGCTCTCATAGTTAATTACCTCAGCTGTTATTAGCAGCATTGAATAAGGCTATTAAATTTTTAAAAAAATGTGTTCTGTGAATACTGCGCCTTTAAAACCTTATTAATAATTAATCTATGGCAACAGTCCCTGCTTTTGACTCATAATTTGTTAAATATTTTTTCACTATTATCTTGCAAACAACTACAGCGAAGACTGGATCAGTCCTGTCTTAGAAAAAGGTAATATTATTCCCCCTTTGCTTCTATTCTCCAAACACTAAACCAAGAGTCCACAGGGGAGCAATGCTTTCAAATGCACACAGCCACACCTCCAGCTTGTTTTTCTGGTGATTCTGGGTAGTGCTAGCAGCCTTGATTTCATGGTCTACCTGAAGTTCAGTTTCTGCGTATTCCTATTCTGTTCTGACATAAGGCCTTTGTCAAGAGAGACTAGTTACCATGGCACTGTATCTAAAATAGAACAAATCCAATACACATCAATTCCTGTACAATAAACAGAATAAAATAGTACTACTTATAATACATTATTCTGCATTCACTGGGTAGTAATTTGTGCAGAGGGCTGCAACTAGCTCTTTTTCATTTAATTATGGGAAAGCAATTCTCCAAATCGGAAATGCTCCGTGCTTGAGCAGGGGATCTGTGTGACTAACAAGACAGAGCACTTATTGCTAAATTAAAACTGCTAATAAATTGTTGTTCATATAAGGACCAATCCAGGTCAATTTGTCTTCATTGGGAGCTGGGTTACGCGCATCATCACAGAGATGCATGAACCATTTGTGGTTTAGTCATAAAATTAATTTGCTGAAAAGTCAAATGCAGGGGCAAAGTACCAAGTCTTTGCATTAACAACCACCCTAGAGTACATGCAGAGTCTTACACCAAGTCCTGATGAACTCCAGGTGGAGTTAGCTCAGCAAGGAAGTAGAAAAGGCTCAAAGATCATTTTTTAAAATAGTGACAAACATGTCCTGTGTATGACCAAGGATCCAGGGAGTGTCCTATATCTGCAGTCATTGGAAGGGTTTCAGAACAAAGCCTGAAGGGAAACTGTTATCACAGTCCCAGTATTGTACTGTCAGGCACCTGTATGTCTTTCATCTGAGAAATGTTCTCTCACTAACACCAAAGCAGAATTAATTTGTTGGAACAGTTCTGCTTGGTTTGGAGTAAAAAAGAGAAAAAGCAAACTGTCCCTATGATGTGCTGACATCTACAGAAATAATAGTTCCTGCTTCCCAGTACTTTACTGGTTCAGGCTGAGTGTGATTGGTGTAAATTTTACCATGAATTTCTCAGGTGAAATCCTGGTATCAGTGAAGTCAATAGCAATTTGTTTTTGATTGGCTCAGGAGTTCATCCCTAGTTCCAGGATGGATGAAATTAATATGTGGGCATTTTGATGTCCACCTGAATAGTTTGCTTTAGTTCAGATGATTGACTAGTGCAGCTATTTTTGATGCTCAACACATTTAAGTATTCAATTGGCTGATCAGATATTATTGTACTGATTCTAATACATACATCTGAATTAGCTAGGAAGAATTATTCACACTGTAATACTTTTAAGCCCAATTTACAAGCCCTTTATTATATTTTTCATGCAGATAAATCCCTTGAGTAAAGGTCCAAGAGTCAGGACCTTAGTGATCATACCACCTGTGCATTCACTGACGCAATAGTAAGCCATGAATTTTTCCTTTTCCAGTTACTATAGGGCAGAATGGTCAGACTGCCTCTTTGTGTTCCTATTCCTGCTACATACAAAGTTATAGCTGATTAACTCAGAAGCTGCAGTGCTATCAAGAAGCGGATTGAAAACATCTCACTAATAACCACTGTGGTGTGAATAAAAATAGACCAATGATAAAGCATGGCTCTTCTTGGAGAATTATGGTGAGGGGGTTTAGGCAAGGCCTGGAACAGCCAGCAGAGTCCAGGGGCAATTATGTGTGTGTGTGAATGTGGGGCTGGGAAGGCTGCAGGGTCTAGAGGTGATGGACGATGATGTGAACCTGGGGCAGGGTGAGGCAGTGGGAGCCAGGGGTGAGAGGAGTGGATGGTGAGCTTCACCACAGTGCAGCCAGCACCCAGAGTTGGCAGTCCCCTGCTGTATGGCCACTGCTCTGTCCTACAACCAGAAACAGCACAAGAGGCCCTTGGCCAGACCTGGGGATAAGAGCCTGCTGCTGTGTGACCGGTGCTGTGGGTTGGTGCCTGGGGGGCAGTGCCCATTGCCATTTGGCCAAAGCTGAGAGCTGGTGTTAAAGTCCAGGCCTGCATGGCTGGAGCCAGGAGTCAGTGCCTGCGATTCACTGCTGCATGGCCGGGACCAGAATTAGTCATCCAGGGCCAGCTCCTGCCACTACTCAGCCAGAACCTTCTGAAAAGAAGCCATGAACTGCAAGGGAAAGACCCTGGCCTAGCCCTTCCAGAGGCTCTGAAGAGTTGTTTGGACTTCAGCAGAGTGGTAAGGAAAAGTCATACTGGTGTATTTATTAATCTATGCTTCTCAATGGCCAAGTAAAAAGGAATAGTATTTAAAATCCTATGCAAAGTCTGTCAGGGCACATCTACACTAGCTGGGAGATCGGACCATTCAGAGTCAATCTTCTGAGGTTCGATTTTGTGTGCGTAGTGGGCAAACTATCAGTGCTCAACATCCAACCCTGGTCCTCCTCATTACTGCAAGGAGTAAGGGAGGTCAAAGGGAGATTTTCTCCTGTCAACTTCCCTTGGTGAGAATGGCCAGAAAAGTTGATCCTAGATAAGTTGGTTTGAGCTATGCAATTGTTACAGTTGGAATTATGTATCTGGGATTGACTTTCAGGTCTAGTGTAGACCTACCCTCAATCTATCTGGTTTTCACTGTCAGATTTAAATTGTAAACCCAGAGCTCTGCATGTCTGGAGTTCTGGAAAACGTTGTGCTTAAACCATGGTGGAATCGGAGGGGTCTGTAGTGGTTCTATGGCTAGACAGTTGGGCCACAAGGTTGCAGAAAGGGATGTTTAGGCAAAGGAACTGCACCTCAAAGGTGGGGCTAAAGATGCAAGCCATGTATAGGTCCTGGTATTTATTCACACTCAGGAAGCCTCAGTGAGGTGGTCCCCAAACACAAAAGTCTGAGGGAACACTCAGCTAGACATGGAGCTCTTGTGCGTGAGGAAGAGAGAGAGAAGCCACAACTAATTTACCCATTAATTATGAAAAAATAAAATAAATAAGTCCTTGTGTAGACAAAAAGGGACCTAGGGGTTATGGTGGATGAAAGGCTGGATATGAGCAAACAGTGTGCCCTTGTAGCCAAGAAGGCCAACGGCATATTAGGATGCATTAGGAGGAGCATTACAAGCAGATCTAGAGAAGTGGTAGTTCCCCTCTGTTCAGCACTGGTGAGGCCACATCTGGAATATTGTATCCAGTTTTGGGCCTTCCAGTATAAAAAGGATGTGGATATGCTGGGGCAGGTTCAGCAGAGGGCAACAAAGATCATTAAGGGGCTGGAGCACAAGACCTATGAGGACAGGGTGAGGGATTTGGGCTTGATTAGTTTACAGAAGAAAAGATGTAGAGCTGATTTAATATCAGCCTTCAACTTCCTGAAGGGGAGCTCTAAAGAGGAGGGTGAGAAACTGTTCTTAGTGGTGTCAGATGGCAGAACAAAGAGTAATGGTCAGAAGTTGAAGAGGGAGAGCTGTAGGTTAGATATTAGAAAAAACTACTTCACCAGGAGGGTGGTGAAGCATTGGAATGCGTTGTCTAGAGAGGTGGTGGATTCTCCATCCCTCGAGGTTTTTAAGTCCCAGCTTGACAACGTCCTGGCTGGGATGACTTAGTGGGGATTGATCCTGCTTGAAGCAGGGGGTTGGACTAGATGAACTGCTGAGGTCCCTTCCAGCCCTAGGAGTCTATGATTCTGTGATTAACAAGGAACAGGCACCAAATCTTAATTCTCTCTCCTAATGCTAATTCAGGGATGTTTGGTCACCTGAGTTCTTGCAGTCCCTAAAAGGACACCATAATTAAAGACCAGCAAAATACTTACTAACAAAGACTATTTTATTATTAAAGAAAGGAAAGAAAGAAAAACAATTTAAACCAAGTAGAACACAAGCATATAAAGGAACTCTTCAGATACCGCCATCTGTTTGGCATGTCTCATTCAAAATTTTCAATGGAAATTATACCTTAAGGCTATGTCTAACATGAGAAGACTCTGTCGACAAAAGTCACTGTCGGAAGGGATCTCCCGGCAAAACTTCTATTGACAGATGGCATCTACACATAAAAGCTGATCAAAAGAGCAATACACTCTCGCGACAGAGAGCAGCCAAACTGCCTGGCCCCCTATTGACAGAACAGCTGACTGGAAGCTCTGCAAACAGGGCTGCCCGGTGAACCAGAAGCACAGTTTGTTGACAAAAGGGTCCCAGAGCATCTACACAGTGGTTTTGTTGACAAAACACTGTCAACAGAGGCATTATACCTGAACAGGGAGAGGTATAACGCTGAGGGTGGATGTGCTGAGTTTTGATGACAAATTGTTGCCAAAGTGCATTTTGTGTGTAGACGCTCCACGGGTTTTCCCAACAAAAACCCAGTTTTGCCAGGAAAAGCCTCTCATGTAAATGCACCCTAAGAATTGTTCCTTCACTGGTGGGGACACTTCTTTTGGTAAACTGAGAGCAAAGTATATTTTTCACAAAATCAGTAGTAAGCCCTGTCCCAGTAAATCACAGTTAACTAAAACAGTTTATAGATGGACAAAGGATTTGTTTAAGGATTTTTGAATCCTGTTTGGTTTACCACAGATAACACACACAGTTTATAAGTAGGCAAAGATAAGTAATTTTACCCAATGTTTTTGCTTCGGGATTTTTTAGCTCAACTTAAAAAGAAGATATTCAAGAAGCAATCTTTCTTTAGACAGGAAAATTAATGAATATCAAATTCCACGGTTTTTTCCTCTGTATGTCAAGGTTATCTTATGTTTCCTTTTCAGGAATACACAGTCTAAAGAATATGCTGTTTCACAGGAGAAGCTGTTAACATCCTCGATTGCAAAAGCATTTGTATGTCCCACTAAAATTATCATTATCGCCATTTAAATCTGATCCTTTGGCAATGCTTTTACAAACCCCATCTCCCTAATACTGATGAAGTCCCTTGATGGTGTGTTTTGGCTTCTTGTTTCTTCTTAGTTGTCTTACTGCTTGCATGAGGAGATTATATTGACAGGGCAAGGAGGGGTCTGCGTCTGAGAAGTATGTGTGTGTGTCAAAGGGCTTAAGGTTTTCAGAGGAATTTATGCTCTTCCTTATCCATAGTCTTACTGAAGGTGGAAGGCCCACCTCCTTCAGGGATGTGGCTGGATTAAAATATCTGCTGCTGGCACTTTTCATTGCCTCTTCAACCTCATAGGATGATCATCTGCAGCTCATGAATATGCAGTTTGTTAATGCATATTTGACCTTTGGTAACTTGTGTGTTGAATAGTAATAGAGAGGTGGCCGTGTTAGTCTGTACTCCAGCAAAAAGAAAAACATAAAACAGCAGAAATGTAGCACTTTAAAAACTAACAAAATGATTTGTTCAGTGATGATCTTTCATGGGACAGACCCACTTCAACAGATCAATTTCATTTCCAATACAGACTGACGGTTATAAGTACAGAGGACAAAAAAAAATTGCAGTAAAAACTGACCAATACATAGGAGGGGGATGAGGTGTTGGGGGGATGTTAATTGTCCTGCCTGAGATAATTATGAGCACCAAAGGAAGGGCAGCAGTCCTTGTAATGCGTGAGGTAATTGATGTCTCTGTTCATACCATGTGTTAATCTTGTAACTAACATGGTTAGGCCCAGTGATGGTATCACCAGAATAAATATGTGGACAAACTTGGCAGCGGGGTTTGTTGCAGGGATAAGTTCCAGGGTTAGTCTTACTGTGGAGTAGCCTGTGATTCCTGATGAAAATCTTTTTTAGGTTAGGAGATTGTCTATGGGAAAGGACAGGCCTGTCACCTAGGGCCTTCTGGAGTGTAGCATCATGATGCAGAGTAGGCTGCCGGTTTTTAATGATGTGTTGCAAGGGGTTGAGTTGGGGGCCATAGGTAATGACAAGTGGTGTTCTGTTATTGATCTTCTGGGTCATATCTTGAAGTAGGTGGTTTCTGGGTATTCGTCTGGCCCTGTCAATTTGTTTCTTTACTTCTCCCAGTGGGAGAAGTTTTATGAATGCTTGGTAGACGTCTTGTAGTTTTCTGTCTCTGTCAGTAGGATCCAAGCAGATGTGATTGTATGTAAGGGCTTGACCATAAATGATGGATTGTGTGGTGTGTGCTGGATGGAAGCTGGAGGCATGGAGGTAAATGTAGCAGTCAGGCCTGTCATTTCCAATAGACAACCTCTTAATTTAAGAAAGATTCTCACCAGCAATCACAGGCGACACCACAGTAATACTAATCCTGGAACTTTTTCTTGCAATAAACCATGTTAGTTAAAAGATTAAAGGTGCATTCTTGTGCACGTCCAGCAACATTATATATGCCATGATGTGCCAACAATGTCCTGCCACTGTGTACATTGGACAGATTGGGCAAAACCTTCGCCAAAGAATAAATGGACACAGAGCAGACATCAAGAAACTCAATACGCATAAGCTAGTCAGTGAACACTTCAATGGAGTGGGCCATTCTGTTAAAGACCCGAGAATTTGTGTCCTGGAGCAAAAAGAATTTAAAAACAGATTAGAGTGAGAAATTTGTGAGTTGGAATTCATACTCAAATTTGACACATTAACACGCGGTATGAACAGAGACATCAATTACCTCATTGTAACACGTCCCGTGACGCCCAGCCCCTTGGTCTAGGGCGGGCGGCAACAAAAAAGGGGGTTAGGGCACTAACCCGTACTCAGTTCAGGCAGTCAGCGGCTCACCGCTACCACCATACAGGCCCCCAGCCCTCAGCCTAGGGCGGGGCAGTAGTTCACAAGAGTTGTATAGTTCTGGGCCCAGCCCTCAGTCCAGGGCAGGGCAGCAGTCCCACGTAATAATACAGTTCTGGGTCCGGCCCTCAGTCCAGGGCGGGGCAGCAGTTCACGAGAGTTGAGCACCGGCCCAGCCCTCAGTCCAGGGTGGGGCAGCAGTTCACAAGAGTTAAGCACCGGCCCAGCCCTCAGTTTGGGGTGGGGCAGCAACACAAGGGTTAAACACCGGCCCAGCCCTCAGTTTGGGGCGGGGCAGCAACACAAGGGTTTACAGACAGGCTCAGCGGGGGCTGGCCCTGTCAAGGAGGGGGTAGGAGGTCGCAGGCCCTCCCACTCCACTGCGACCTGGCCCGGGGCCCTGGGAGTCGCTCACATGCAACCCCGGCAGTGGGGATCCAGACCGCAACACACTGCCATTGGTTCGTGAGCAACGTTCCCCGGGCCACTTCCTACCTCACCCTCTGTTGGCGGCAGGTCCCAGTCCATCTGGTCGAGGGGTCCTCCTAGGTCAGTCTCCTCTGGGTCATCCACCTTTGGGGGCTCCGGCCAATCGTCCATAACAACATCGTTAGAGTAGTCAGGCGGCGGCAATACAGGAGACGCAAGGCGGTCCTGGGTCTGCGCGCTGTAAGGATCCGCCGGGACTCTGGGGCAGCCCGCTCCCGGGGCCTCTTCCAAGGCGGGGTGTCTCCGCCAGCGGGAAGGTCCTGGTAGGTCCGGGAAGTCCGGATAGTCTCCTTGGGGCATACGGACCCGGGATTGCATGGAGCCTCTGGGGGCCTGCTCCTCTGGCCTGGCCGGGCGGCTGCAGGCCCTCTCCCTTTGGCCCCGAGGAGCTCGTGCAGGCACGTCCTCCCTGCCCGGAGGCCCAGCCCCGAATGGTTCCTGGGTCCCGCCTTTGGCTCTTCTAGCCCTTGGCCCCGCCCTCTGAGGGGCGGGCCTCTGGTCTCCTGACTACGGCCCCGCCCACCAGGGCCTCTGCATGGCTTCCCCTGCCTCCGGGTCTGCAGGAGGCCATACTGACTCACTACACTCATGCATTACAAGGACTGCTTCACTTCCTTTGATGCTCATAATTGTCTCACGCAGGAAAATTAACGTGCCCCCACACCTCATTCCCCTCCTATGTATTTGATTTGTCAGTTTTTATTGCAATTTTTTTTGGTCCTCTATACTTACAAATATCAATCTGTATTGGAAATGAGATTGATGTGATGAAGCGGGTCTGTACTACAAAATCTCATCACCGAATAAATCATTTTGTTAGTCTTTAAAGCGCTACATTTCTGCTGCTTTGTTTCTATATTGAATATTAGCTAATATCTATCTGTTAAAGAAAGGGGTGAAATAAACGCCAACTGAGTTTTCGGCTTCAATGATCTAGTTCACTTACAGAAAATATATTTAGTAGAGTACCATAAGGTGACACTTCCAATGACAAAATCAAACTTTATTTAAAAGGAAAATGAATAGTTAAACAAACAGACAAGTCATTATTATTTATACAATACCACGGTCATACTCAAAAATCCAATGGTGTAGCAATGGATGGGTGGTCAGTCTACCGGCAACAAACTAAAATACAGCTTTATAATCCTGGAAACTAATCACATGTTCAGTTTAGATGCTAACTGGAGCCTCCCCTGCAATTTAGCTGGGCTACTCCTTGTATAATCCATTATAATACGAATTAACATTAACCTTCCTTTTACCATAATTTTATTTCCACCACCTCATTATTGGCTCTTTTAGTTAAACATGTTTTAACCAGCATAGCTGTCCTTCTCATACTGTCTATACAGATAATGTTTTAATAAAACTAATTATCACTTATAAACATCTTTCAAAACATACGATACAAGAAAATAGAGCAAAATAAAGTTACTCTTGTCTTTGTCCCAAATGGTTAGACAATATTCAGTGTTTTGCTAGATTGTTTCTGATCTTAGGAGAAATGGATGCTATAAGTCAGTTATTTCTTTGAGGCAATCTTAATTTGTCTCCTTATTCACACAAAAAAAATGCACACTGAGTTCCATTTCCCTGAACATAGTAGAAAGAAACAGCAAACAGTTTGCTTGTCACAATTTCCAAGTCCTCCTCTGCAGCCACTTCTGTCCCTGTTCCCCATCAGGGCCACACTCACACTGAGTTTTCTTAACTGTCTGCTGGCTGTTTCCTGACTTTCTATGCCCATCTCCCTCTGACACACAAACACACACCACTGAAACCAATCAGTGTCCTAGCCTCTGTATTTACAATCAGTCTCCAAGTAATCTCGTTGACATACATGACTTAGATATTGATCGGGCTTTGCCAAACTGTCCTGTGCTTTGGGCATTGGCTTCAATTGTTTCAGCTATCGCCGCGCAACGGAAAATTGAATTGCTGCATTTAGCCTGAATGAAATGTGCTTAATTACTTAATACATCCATCAGCTTCAACCAGGTATATGTTTGCTGGTAATGATTAATAGCTTTCAGCATAGCGTTGTAAAGCTGTATCCCAGAAACCATAAATACATGTGGAAGTAACAACTGTGGGTTTATGAGTATCAGGGTGTCATCTCTGCCACTTTTGAAGCTTGTCACTGGTTTACAAAAAGCATTTCATATAAGAAGCAACAACAGTAGTAAAATATGAGCTGTCATGTTCCCCAAGCATCAAAATTTAGTAATGGTGAAGGCAAATGTGTAATGACCTAAAATTACAATCATAATTATAATTGTAATAGCCATTATTGCATTAGTATTGAGGTCTGCTCCTTACTCAGCCAAGAGGCTAAATGACCTAAAAGCTTTGCTTCTTGACCCTGCCTACTCTGGAAATTCACTAGAGGGGAAGACACCCATTTGTCTGAATCTTTGCCTGCCTGAGGTTCCTGTAGCTGACACAGCCAGGCTAGAGGTAAGACAGAACCCACTGGCCTTCGGGTTGCGAGGACTAAAACTGCCATTTTTGTAACAATTGAGACAGTCACAAGTCTGCCACAGCTCCCTACAGACAAACACGTATGGAGAACATCCACCATCCTAATGGCAGGGAGCATTGAAACTCATTTCCCCACCCCGTGTCGGTCAAGTATTTTTACGTCCCCAAGCAGCTCTCTTTCCTGATATTTACTTAGGCTTTTTTTATATTTGGTCTCCTAAAAACAAGCCTCTTGAACTCTGTGAATCACCTACCACCACCACCACCACCACCACAGGTCTGCTGAAGGTATTTTTGTATCCTACCATTCAACTGTCTGGGATGTCCTGAGAAATGTGGCCTAGAGATAATACATCAATAAAGTTGGTGCATGACTGGTTGAAAGATCTTACTCAAAGAGCCGTTCTCTGAGATGTTTCAGACTTAACCCTTTCTACACTGTCTCCTCTAGTCTGTCTCTGTCCCATTTCCTCTGTGGCTCCCGAAGAAACCCGTCTCTGACTGCCCGCATGTCTTCCCACAACTTCTTGCCTTAATCCTAACCTCTGCGCCCGGCCAGTCCCAAACTCCGTCTTGGGGTATCTGTCTGAATCCCAGTCTTCTGATCACCTCAGCTCCCAGATTCTCACTACATTGTTCACCCCAGTGTCCCTGGATGAACAGTCCCCTGTCTCCCCACTAGGCTTCTTATCCTATCTGGCCATTACTCCTTCCCCTCTCCATGCACGCTGTGCTCCCAATCCCTGACTCCTTGCTTAGCCAGTCACAAACACAATCAACCTACTTCTTCTGTGCTTCCCAGGGGATTTTTGTGTTCAAATAAGGTGGCTTCTTCTCCACAATGCTTGGATGCCAAGAGGAGGAGCACTGAGAGCCGAAGGGAGACGCAATCTGCCTACCCTCAATTCCTGTTCATGCTGCCATAGTTGCCATAGCAACCTGAATGAATAATTGCAGGGGGAAAGTAGGAAATCCAGGTTAAACCTTTCCTTGGTCAGTTGCAGGCTACTTAAAAGTTCTCTGTAAAAATTAAGGCTCTTTGCCCTTGGTGAAAAGCTGAAGGATCTAATTCATTCAGGGAAGGCTGTTATAAATCAGGACCTAGCCATTTAACTTGTAGGCGTGTGATGGGGCTTTATGGTTTTCTTCCCACATGCAATCGTATGTTGCAATTGGAATTAGCTGTATTTGTTCGTAAGTGAGCAATAAAACAAGAAGGACCAAATGGGAAGTCACCATAAGAGACCACCATATGCAAAAGAGCTGCGGTTTTTGTGTCTTCTCCCTACGTTCTCCTGGAAATCCCTTTGATGCTATGTACAAATCCTATAGCAAGGGGAAGGTGGGGCTAGTAGCTAGTATTCTTGATAGAAAGCCATCGACAACTTCAGACGTCAGAGTCACAGGCTTCGTCAGCTTAACAAGTTGTGAGTTCCTGGAAACAATAATGGAATTATTTCTATTCCTGCCCTCCTATACGCTGAACTGGGCTTTTTGGTTTGCTTGTGTTTGCAAGCTAGTAGATGTCACTGTATTTTTAGACAGAAACAAATTAGAAATAATGAAAAGTGTATATTAATTTTCAGTGTAAATGGAGGCAATGTAAGATTTAATAGCCTTGTGGTTTTATTCAACCTTTATCTGTTCATAGTTTAGAAAAGTCATCACTCTCTCTTTTGTTTCTCTAAATGACATTAAATGCAATGAAAACACCATCATTGTGAAAATAACTTTGCTTAGGCTTTCTGTGACTGTATTCTGGTTTATATCTTGGCTGCTCAGTATATGGCAGTGAATTAACTTATTCCCATTTGAGCTCTGGGCCGTAATTCATTCTGAGAATGTGTATTTGGTGGTCTTATTCTCCCTGTCACAATGATCATGTCTAAGCCCCATTGTTTTCAGCTTAAACTGATTTTAAGAAAAAGCAAAAAAAAGAGTTTTTTAAAAAGTGGATATTTTCTTATTTCTCATCACTTTTGCATCATTCAAATATATTAAAAATAACTTGCTTTATTAGAAAAATCCAATACCTTGCATGAAATCTATCATAGAATCATAGAACACTAGGACTGGAAGGGACTTCACAAGGCCATCGAGTCCAGCCCCCTGCCCCAATGGCAGGACCAGGTACTATCTAAACCATCCACAATAAACATGTATCTAACCTGTTCTTAAGTATCTCCAGTGATGGAGATTTCACAACCTCCCTTGGCAATTTATTCCACTGTTGGACCACCCTGACAGTTAGGAACTTTTCCCTAATGTCCAACCTAAACCTCCCTTGCTGCAGTTTAAGCCCATTGCCTCTTGCTCTATCCTCAGAGGCCAAGAAGAACAAGTTTTCTCCTTCCTTCTTATGACTCTCTAGCTACGTCTACACGTGAAGCCTACATCGAAGTAGCCTATTTCGATGTGGAGACATCGAAATAGGCTATTTCGATGAATAACGTCTACACGTCCTCCAGGGCTGGCAACGTCGATGTTCAACTTCGACGTTGCGCAGCACTACATCGAAATAGGCGCTGCGAGGGAACGTCTACATGCCAAAGTACCACACATCGAAATAGGGATGCCAGGCACAGCTGCAGACAGGGTCACAGGGCAGACAAGCGCTTCCGGGGCAACAGCTAGCCGCTCCCTTAAAGGGCCCCTCCCAGACACACACAGCCTGCACAGCACGCGGTCTGAGGAGCCATAGGCACACAGACCCCAGGCAACGCAGGCATGGACCCTCAGCAGCAGCAGCAGCAGCAGCAGCCAGAGGTCCACCCAGCCCTCCCGGCAGGAGCAGGGCTTGCCCTGATCCATGCCATGCAGGAGGCAGCTGAGCACCTCCTTGCTACCCCGGAGGAGGAGCTGCCCCCAGGGCAGCAGGGCTCAACCCCCAACCCTGCAGCACCCTGCCCCCACCCCCGCTTCACACGCCGGCGGCTGTGGAGCTACCCCACCAGCACCGACTGGTGGGAGCGGCTGGTGCTTGGGGAGTGGGACGACGACCGCTGGCTCAGGAACTTCAGGATGAACCGGCAGACATTTATGGAGCTGTGCCAGTGGCTCACCCCCGCACTCAGGCACCAGGACACCGCCATGCGGCGTGCCCTCACAGTGGAGAAACGGGTCGGCATCGCTGTCTGGAAGCTGGCCACTCCCGACAGCTACCGATCCATGGGCCAGCAGTTTGGTGTCGGCAAGGCCACCGTCGGGGCTGTCCTCATGGAGGTAAGAGAACCCACGGGGGGAGGGCAGGGCAGGGGAGTGGAGGGGAGGGGGACCCGGGCAGAGGAGGGCAGGGCAGGGCAGAAGAGGGCGGGGGAGGGGAGGGCAGAGGAGGGCGGGGGAGGGCAGGGCACGGGAGGGGAGGGGAGGTCAGGGCAGGGCCACGCACACCGTTCATTGATGCTCTCCCATGGTTGCTTCCCCTGCAGCTCGTCCGCGCCATCAATGCCATGCTCCTGCACAGGCTCGTGAGGCTGGGGGACCCAGATGCCACCATCGCGGCCTTTGCCACCCTGGGCTTCCCCAATTGCTTCAGGGCTCTGGATGGGACTCACATCCCCATCCGCGCCCCACATCACAGTGGAGGACGCTACATCAATTGCAAGGGCTACCATTCTGTGGTCCTCCAGGCCTTGGTGGACAGCTGGGGCCGTTTCCAGGACATTTATGTGGGCTGGCCTGGCAGCACCCACGATGCCCGGGTTTTCCGGAACTCGGGCCTGTGCCGCCGGCTGGAGGCGGGGACCTATATCCCCCAGCGGGAGATCCCTGTGGGGGACACCACCATGCCCCTCTGCGTCATCGCAGATGCGGAGTACCCCCTCCGGCCCTAGCTCATGCACCCGTACACGGGCCATCTCTCCGCTAGCCAGGAGCGCTTCAACCAGCGCCTGAACCACGCACGCCAGGTGGTGGAGCGCTCATTTGGCCGCCTGAAGGGACGCTGGAGATGTCTCCTGACCCGCCTGGATGCGGGCCCCAACAACATCCCCCTGATTGTGGGTGCCTGCTGCGCCCTGCACAATTTGGTGGAGAGCAAGGGGGAGGCCTTTTTCCAGGGCTGGGCTGTGGAGGCCGGCAGGGCCGACGTGCAGCCACCCGCTGCCCCCAGTCGGCAGGTGGACCCCGAAGGGACCTGGGTCTGGGAGGCCCTGCTGGCCCACTTCGATGATGAGGCCGCGGGATGAACTCCGCCAGGCCCCCCCACTGCCCACCCCTTCCTCCACCACACTCCCTGCCCCAACGCCCACACCATGGAGCACCCAACCGCACCCCCCGCCACCGCACTTTTCCTGGACAAATGACAGCACGCGCTTGTGGCTGAACTTAAACTGCTTTTTCTTTTAGAACTTTTTTTTTTTAACTATAAATAAAACAAGAACAAACTATATACAACATGTGTGGAACCAAAGTAATATGTACAAATAAAACAATAGTAATAAAAAAGTTTGTTCAGTAATAAAAAGAAAACCAGGGATGATAAAGGGGAGAACTATTTACATGGGGGGGACGGGGCAAACGGGGGGCACAAAATAATAAGTCCCAACTATATACAAGGGGGGGAGCCACATCCCGGGCCCCTCGCCCCTAAAGTCCAGCACTGGGCGTGGGCGGCTGGGAGCCCCGCCGCGGCTGCAGCCCTGTCCGGGGCTGGCTGGGGCAGGGCGGACCAGAAGATATGCCCGGCGAGTCTCAGCTGGCTCCAGGGGTCCCTCGGCGCTCCGGCCCTCGGCGGTGGGTGGGGGGGCGACGGCGGACGGGACGGCGACGTGCGGAGCAGCTGGTGGTGCGGCAGGTGGAGCAGGCAGGGCGGATGCTGCGGCGGCCGGCGCGGCATGAGGGGCCAGGTAGTCCACCAGGTGGTTGAAAGTCTCCATGTAGGCCCCCCATGCCTCTTGGCGCCAGGGCAGCGCCCGCTCCTGCAGGTGCAGGTGCTGCTCCGCGACCTCCAGCTGCCGACGGTGGATGGCCAGCAGCTGGGGGTCCGTCGCCGTCGGCTGTTGGTGGCGCGGGGTCCACCGTCTAGCCCGCCGTGGGGCTGGTCGGTCCTTGGCCGAGGGGCTTGCCTGGAGCGATGGCCCCAGAGGGGTCTCCGGGACCACTGATGCCTCACCGGCGCTCTCTTCCGGTCCTTCCGATGGTGCAGGTGCGGGACACGGGAGAGGAGGGGGGGAAGAAGAATGGAGACAGGCGTTAGTGTGGGCCCCGAGCCGTGGCCTTTGTCCCCCCCAGCCCTGTGCTGCAGGTTCCCCATCCCCGTCCCCAGGAGATGCTGCTGTGATGGATGGGGTTCAGGGGTCCCCCTGCCCTGCACCCCGTCCCCTGGTGGGAGCGACTCTCACTTCACCCCGCAGGGTCTGACAGGAGAGGTTTCTTAGGCCACAGATCCCAGTTTCTCCCAGGAGTGACAGCACCAGCTGTCAGAAGAGACAGTCCTTCCAACCCGTCGTGGGGAGAAGACCCCAAGGGGGGCCCCTCTGGGATGCAGCTTTCCCCCTCCTCAGGCTGGCTGCCTTCCAGTTCTCCCTTCCCCTAGCCTCTACCTGTGGCCCCTGCCCTCCCCACACAATTCAAAGCCAGCTCGGCTCCTCCCTCCTCTTTCTTCAGGGCAGAGGTGTCACCTGCCAGCTGTAGCCCCAGGATCCTCCTTTGCCCCTGGGAGCTATTCGGCTCTTGTTGCTCATATCTAGCCTGTCTCCCTTTTGCACTCCCCCCACTCCATCACATGCTGCTGCTGTTGCTGCTGCTGCTGCTGCGGGGTGTCCCACCCCCTCCTCCTGGGGGACCCCTCAAGGTTCCGCTCCCCCCTGCCCTGGGGATGGGGCATGGCACTGTCGTGCGGGGTGGGTGGGGGCAGGGGCTGATGCACTGCTGTGAGGGCCATGGCCCTGCTGTCCTTGGGGCCATGGCCACGTGAGCATGTGGGGGGCCCTGGACACATATCTATTACCCCCCCGCCCCTCAAGCCCAGGGGTGTACACCAGAGGGGGGTACCTACCTGTCGGTCCACTCCCACGTTCCGGAGATCCCCGGGGGGGCGCAGGCCCAGCTGCTGCTCCGGGATGGCAGGAGGAGGATCCGCAGCCCGGATTCTGTGGAGGAGGAGCCCCCCTCCTCCTCCTCCTCCTGCCGCGATGGCCCGGGGGTGGGTTCCGGGGGGGGTCCCCCGGGGTGCGGGGCTTACCTCCGGGGCGGACTCTGGCTGAAGGGCCTGCTGGGGCTCGTCGGCGGAAGTATCAAGGGTGGCCAGAGGGGAGGAGGTGTGCCGGGGACCCAGGATGTCCCTCAGCTCCCTGTAAAAGGGGCAAGTGACAGGGGCGGCCCCAGATCGGCCGGCCGCATCCCGGGCCTGGGAGTAACCCTGCCGCAGCTCCTTCACCTTACTCCTGACGTGATCAGGAGTGCGGGCAGGATGACCCCGGGCAGCCAGGCCATCGGCCAGCCGAGTGAACGCATCCGCGTTCCGCCTCTTGCTCCCCATTACCTGGCGCACCTCCTCCTCGCTCCAGAGCCCCAGCAGGTCCCGCAGCTCAGCCTCTGTCCAGGAGGGGCCCCGCTGCCGCTTGCCAGCCTGGCTGCCCGACTGGCTGGGCTGGCTGCCCTGGCTCCCCTTGGGGGGGGGTCCCCTGGGGGCTCTGGGGGGGCTGCCGGGTGGCCATTGAGGGTCCTGTGGCTGCTGAGGGACGTGCAGGCTGGCCACGTGTCTGGGCTGCTGCCTGCACGCGCTCTCAGCTTCCTGCACAGGAAGGGAGGGGGAGGGGACCTTTAAGGGGCTGCTCCACGCGGCCACCATTGAGCTGAGGGGCTGCAGAGAGCGTCTCTCAACTCCTCAGCTGATGGCCGCCATGGAGGACCCCGCAATTTCGACGTTGCAGGACGCACAACGACTACACGGTCCCTACTTCGACGTTGAACGTCGAAGTAAGGCGCTATTCCTATCCCCTCATGGGGTTAGCGACTTCGACATCTCGCCGCCTAATGTCGAAGTTAACTTCGAAATAGCACCCGACGCGTGTAGCCATGACGGGCGCTATTTCGAAGTTAGTGCCGCTACTTCAAAGTAGCATGCACGTGTAGACACGGCTCCTTTGAGATACCTGAAAACCGCTATCATGTCTCCCCTCAGTCTTCTCTTTTCCAAACTAAAGAAGCCCAATTCTTTCAACCTTTTTTCATAGGTCACCATTCTCTAGACCTTTCATCATTCTTGTCGCTCTTTTCTGGACCCTCTGCAGTTTCTCCACATCTTTTTTGAACTGCAGTGCCCAGAACTGGACACAATACTCCAGCTGAGGCCTAACCAGCACAGAGTAGAGCAGGAGAATGACTTCTCGTGTCTTGTTCATGTAACCCTTCTGTTAACGCCAGATGCCTGCCAGAAGGGCCGGGTTTAACTCTTGTGGGGTTTTTTTTATCAAGGATACAACCAACCGGCTCGAGCCTCCACCCAGTGGCCTTGGACTATTTTACCCTCGTGCTGGGTGCCTGTAAGGCGGTTCTCCCCCCGCCTCGCCAGCACAGAGTCTGAGACAGAAATGGCTTGTTTAATGACCGTAACCTACCCCAAGGTTACAGCAACAGATGCAGTATATCTCAGCACAGAAGAGACAAAACCCCTTTTACCCAGATACCATCCCCATATGCAGTAGAACCCAGTCTCTTGCTGGGGCTCTTGGCCCTTTTCCACACACACACAGTTACAGGGTGTACCCTCTGCGGTGCAGTCCCAAACTCAAAGCCCACAGATACATCACCAGGGCAATACGAGCTGTCCACTTATGTGTAGCCTCCCCTTGCTGTCACCAGCCGTCTGCCAGTCGCCGTTGTCCACCGCCACTCCTACCGGCTGCCCACCAGTCACCGTCGTCTACCGCCACCGCCCCTACTGCCCGCCCGCCAGTTGCCGTCATCCGCCGCTGCTCCTACCAGCCACCCGCTGGTCCTGTTGTTGTCCACCGGTCCTAACCCCACTGCTTGGGACTGCCTTAAGGCAGAACCCAGTGATTTCAGCTCTGTGTGACCTCAGCTACCACTCTGTGATTTCAGCTTTTGGTATCTCTAGTGTGGGGTTTTACAAACACCCTAGTATCCAGCTTTATCTTCTAACAGGTGGGGAGGGTTAGTTAAGCCAGGCTTAGAGCTATATGGCCAAGGCATAGGCAGGGCCAAGGCACTCAGCAAGCCAACTCAACCAGTATCCCTCCCCTTGTCTCTTACAATGCTTTAAACCAGGGAGCCCTGTGTAATCAATCTCTTACACAGCTATGGCGACTGCCCTGTCCCCCACAACAACCCAGAGCATTGGTGAGATCTCACAACTCCCGCATTAAGTGTCAGCTTAAATTGTGATTTTACAACTACATGTTTACAATAGACCAAATCTCATGGCTTACTTGCTACCCATTAGGCTTTGCCTGAAAAGGTATCACACATGCAATGCACATCTTTTGCATTCTCATGCAGATGACCTCTGGGAGACTCATTCCTCCCAGCCTTCAGCAGCACTGCATTCCTTCTGCCACATTCCCTACATTCACAACATACCCGTTAATGCATCCCAGAATCATGTTTGCTTTTTTTGCAACAGCATCACACTATTGACTCATATTTAGCTTGTTTTCCACTATAATCCCTAGATCCCTTTCTGCTGTAGTCGTTCCTAGACAGTCTCTCCCCATTCTGTATGTGTGACACTGATTGTTCCTTCCCAAGTGGAGCACTTTACATTTGTCCTTATTAAACTTCATCCTGTTTACCTCAAACCATTTCTCCAATTTATCCAGATCATTTTGAATTATGACCCTATTCTCCAAAGCAGTTGCAACCCCTCCCAGCTTGGTATTATCTGTGAACTTAATAAGCTTATTTTTTATGCCAATATCTAAATCATTGATGAAGATATTGAACAGAACCGGTCCCAACACAGACCCCTGCAGAACCCCACTTGTTATATTTTTCCAGCAGGATTGAGAACCATTAAGAACTACTCTCTGGGTACGGTTATCCAGCCAGTTATACACCCACCTTATAGTAGCCTCATCTAAATTGTATTTGCCTAGTTTTTTTATAAGAATATCATGTGAGACTGCACCAAACGTTTTACTAAAGTCCAGGTATACCACATCTACCGCTTCTCCCCTATCCACAAGGCTTGTTATCCTATCAAAGAAAGCTATCAGATTAGTTTGACAAGATTTATTCTTTACAAACCCATGCTGACTGTTCCTTATCACCTTACCACCTTCCAAGTGCTTGCAGATGATTTCTTTAATTACCTGCTCCATTCTCTTTCCTGGCACTGAAATTAAGATGACGGGCCTGTAGTTTCCTGGGTTATTCTTATTCCCCTTTTTATAGATGGGCACTATATTTGCCCTTTTCCAGTCTTCTGGAATCTCTCCTGTCTCCCATGATTTTCCAAAGATGATAGATAAAGGCTCAGATACCTCCTCTATCAGCTCCTTGAGTATTCTAGGATGCATTTCATCAGGCCCTGGTGACTTGCAGACATCTAATTTTCCTAAGTGATTTTTAACTTGTTCTTTTTCATATCAACTTCTAACCCTACCCGTTTCCCACTAGCATTCACTATGTTGGGCATTCCTTCATCAGACTTCTCAGCGAAGACTGAAACAAAGAAGTCATTAAGCATCTCTGCAGTTTACAAGTTCCCTGTTACTGTTTCTCCCTAATAAATCTATGTATTATAATAATATATTACTCTGTATGTATATGCAACGCTGCCTGTTGAAGCTGTGTATTAGTCTAGAAGAGACACACGATAAACAAACTTGCATGCATACAAGCTCAGAAATGCACACGCATTTGAACTCACTGATGAAGCTCATGCCCACTATGTGCACATTCAAGCTGTTAGGGGATACTGATTTAAAGATTTAACACACAAAAATAGAAAGAAATTGAAAGTCTGTACCAAAATATATTTCACAATACAAAGAAATGAAAGGGTTTTTTTAAAATCAAAATGAGGAAAAAGATAAAGTTCGGTGTATAGCCTGCAAATGGTGTGGCCAAACTATTACATATAAATATTTAGATTTACTTCTAATTCATCAACAGTAAACTATTTGGTCAACTGAAAAGTTTTATTTGGGGATTAGAGATATATTGTTTTCTTAACTTCAAAGATAGCATTTTTGAGTTCTATTTTAGATCTGTAGAAAACCACATTGAATTCCATTCATCAAAGCATTTATTAACTGAATACTTTTCCCCATCCTTCCACCCATTAAAATAAACCCCAATATTTATCCAGAAAAATATATTAATAGTTATTTCCCACCAATTTTCACCTATTTTTCTTGTTATAAAAGAAAACCTCTCCAGTCCAGCACTCTCTGGTCTGGCAACATCTGTGGTCCAGCATGATTTTAGTTAGCTGGATGTCCAATTATTATGGGTACGGCAAAATTTTGTGTGGTCCCATAAAGTCTGTTTACAGCCACCAGTCCTGGCTCTCAGTGTTCTGTGCTGTTATTTAGCTGTAGTTTACCCCTAAATGTCATCTAAGAGCCCAGTAAGCAGTAGAAGTGTTGGTAATGCTTGTAGGCAATATTGCTCTCCCTTGGTCCAGCAAATTCTCTGGTTTGGCACCACTCAGGTCCCAATGGGTCTGGACTAGAGACGTTCAACCTGTAGCAATACACAACTCTAAACAGCAGGGAAAACGAAATTAAATAAATCTGAGCGTGAAGGGCCCTATCCATGCAACATCTCGCTGCAAATATCAAGCTTGACCATCATTATGAAGTCAAATTCTTTAAAATCTCCATACCAGATGTATTCTCTCTGAACTTCAGTGTGGCTTTTTCCTTTCATAGCACAGTCATATAGTAATATTGTTTAGCTCTGCATGGCCAGTGCCACAGTGGCTGAACTATCTCATACTGTCTTTTGAAGCTGTTCAGGAATGGAACAATTTCAACCCCTATTGCTAGAATCACTTTTTGTAAATCCCCACCGCACATAATCTGTTAGTTAAAACAATATTTTCAATCCAAGAAGAGATCAGAGATTAACAGCATGCGAGAAAGGGAATGTCAATGAGAGTCAATTTACCTCCGGTTTCAAGGAAGCTGCTCTTTGTCTTATCAAAAGCCACCATATTCATTTGTATAAGCAAATGGAGGGGAAAGGCACGAGTTTTCTGCCATCCCATCCACGTAAATAAGAAAAATGACTTCAGAATAGAATGAACCCTTCATCCTAGTCGCAGGTGCCATTGACGGCTCTTAGTTAATTAACCAGCATAATTTTCATATGGGGGATGTGCATGTGTGATAGCTACTCTGGTGCGCTAAAGCGTCTAGTGCACACCATCCTACTGAGGGCTACAACATAGCAACTGCAGACCTTCAGGAAGGCATCCACTCATGAACAGATCAGCAGCTGTGGCGGGAAGGAAAGATGGGCATTTTCAAAGTGCCTTTAAATGAGTGCACGTGCCGTTAAAAGGGGCTACTTGTCCCACCTCAGCTGTGAACTCAGAGCTGCCAGTTGTCTCTTTTATCCCTATAGTTTTCAACAAGTTTGTAGATGACTTTGAAGAAAATAGATCAGTTCATGGAACAGGTGGTCCTCAATCCCACCGAAATCTTTTAAGGGTTAAGGAATTGTGAGCAGTAGGTACTGTGAGGGTCTGCAGGTCTGGTCACAGGGGCTGTCTCTCTGGGGTGGGCTGCTGCATCCACACCCTCACTGCTGGTACAGGAGGAATCAGCAGCCTATGTGTCCCATGGGATCATGTATTCTGACTGTATGAGCTTACCACATTCCCTGACTGGCCCAGCCATGCTATTGAATGCCTAGGGGAAACACTTGCAGCCTTTCTGTCCAACTATGTGGATCCTGGTTGGCTGCTGGAAACAGACGTTACTGCACATTCCTGATCTCTGGCCTTACTCCGAGCTCTGGCTTCAGCCCTGCTTCTGACACCTGGTCTTGCTCCTGATTCCTGGTCCCTGGCACTGCTCCTGATAACTAATTCCTGGTCCTCTGCACTGTTGCTGATATCTTGTTCCTAGTTCCCTGCCCTATGCTTGAGTTTTCACCCTGCCCCTGCTCCACTAACTTTACTTTGGCTAGTTCGCTTGGCTCCAACCTGATCTTACATAGTGGCAGTGGTACAACTATTGCTTCTTGCCTTGACCCTCTAGCCAGAAATTGGACAACTTTTTCAAGTTCCCTTTAATTCTGTATGTCACCTGTGTCCCCATACCCAGTGTCCAGGTATTTTTAAAGCTGGTAATCTATTTTAGGTAGCTTATTAATACCTATCATCTCAATACTTAAGCAGGTATGATTAAACTTATCATGGGAGGGCAACTTGCATTCCCTTTATTTACGCTTGAATTAGATTAAACTAATGTCTAGTTAGCTCGAGAATTTGACTAAAACTACTACATTCCATGTCTACCTACAATGTACTATCATGCTGCCCTCTAAATCTATCTCCTTTGAAGATCACCAGCATGTGAGAGCTGAATGGAAGAGAAGACGGGATGGTCATTACTGGAGTAACAGATACAGAACCATCCTTCAGACTTTTATATAGCTCAATAGAAAACAACGCAATGAACTGCTGGAACAAATTAGCACCATTGTTCTCAAATGAGCTCCCATTTGCACTTCCCAGTTGTCCATGCAGCAACTTCTGTCAAAATAATGATCGATATGCTGTCTTTAAAGTGGTAACACTTCTTGTTAATTGTACTGGTGCCCAGTCCAGGAATGTATTAGGGTTTTAAGAGTCTTTGTAAGCATATACTTTTTTTGAAAAATTAAATAATAAAATTAGGCACACCTCTTCACACTGTGTGGCTACTCAGGACTGGTCTACACTAGGAAATTAATTCGAATTTTGTTGACTTAGGTCAAATTTTTAAGGAATCATCCCACACTACAGAGAGCTTTCCATTGGCTTTAAGGGATCCTAAGGTTGACTTTTGTACTGCTACTTTTCACAAAGCATAATCCCAAATTCAATCTTGCATGGTTGACCTTAAGATAGTGCAGACAGAGTGCCGTGAAATTTGACATTCTTGGCCTCCTGGATGTGTCCCACAGTGATCCAATGTGACCACTCTGGCTATCAGTTGCAGCTCAGCTTCTCTCCATGTGTGCAAGAAGCAGCCTGGGAAAATTTGAATGTCATTTCCTGTTGGCCACCATGATGAGTGGAGGAGGTAGCCTACCTCAACAGCACATCTGGCCATGAATTCTCAGTATTGCAGGTGAGCTGCAGCATGGAGTGTGCAGGAGATCCAGGACCTCATTTCTGTATAAGGGGTTGAATCTTTGGCAGCAGCAAGGAGGACATGGTGAATGAGGAAGAGGAGGAAGATGACAATGGTCAGCAGGTGAATGGAGCAGCTGATCTTGCTGAAAGACAGGAGCTTTTTGTAACGTTGGATGTCATCCTTTCCACCCAAGATGTTTCTCAGCTGGACCCTGATGGCAGGGAGGGAAATGCTGATGAGGTCTCATTTTTAGTAATGATACTAGTGGGTTGAGCCAACTGGGTGTGATGTGTGGCAAGTACTGTATTTACACAGCTTTCAATGTAGCTGGGGACAGAGTGCCGATACTCCTTGCACATCTCCATAAAGCTTTCAGATAGGTGCTCTTTAATTCATCTTGTGTCTTTTTTTTTAGGAGCGGGGGGAGAGGGAGGAGGCTGCCTTATTCCAAACTCCTTGATAGGACACCTTTCCACACAAAGCCAACAGTAAATAATCTGGAGTCATTGCACCAGAGAGCAACGTAGCCCACATTGAGTTAACATTCATTCCTTATCAATTTTTCTTATTCTAAGCAGACTAATGTCTCTTTTTGTGACCCAGAGGAAACAAAGGAAGGAGCATGAAGTTACTTTGATAGCACATGCTGCCTGCAATGCCTGGCTCACCTCCTCCCTTCCCCAGCACAGTGGGTATAGAAACCCGCTGTGACTGCAAGAAACACAAAGACCTGACTGCACAACCGTGCTGCCATGGTTGTCCCCAACCCTGACCTCACTTCCTTTCCCCATGTTCCTTGGGGAAGGGAAAGGCTCAATGCCCCAGCAAAGGGGAAGGTGATGGATGCTAACACAGCCCCTATCTGCCCCTACCAAATTGCACTTTGCATATCTGCAGAAACTGCTTCTGCAATCACAGGCTTAGTGGTATGTCCCCAATCACTGCCATACCATGACTGAAAATGAACTGTATCAAGCAGGTCCTTTAGGATCTCTATGTACCTGCTGCACAGAGGATGCTTAAAAGCCAAAATTTCTCCTTGCAAGGAATATATCCCCATTGTCTTTCACAGAGTTTCATTCATGAGATTCTTTTGTGTGTTGTGAAGCTTAGCTGCAGTAAATGTATCTCCTCAATGTCTGGTCTTCACTTACATTTTCTTGCAGTGTGCTCAACGCAGGATCTTTGAGCTCCACTCACCCCCTCCCACACCATCTGTTAGGCACAGATTGGCAAGAGAAAATGAATGTGGGAAGATATGTTCCTAGAGCACATGGAAACTGCCTGGAGGAGAGAAGAGCTGATTGGGATGAAAGGAAAGCTCTTGGAGAGTGTGAATTGGAGACCCAGGAGAAGATGGTGCAGTAGTTAAGTCAGTAAAGAGATCTCCTGTGGACCCTGGTACAGTAGCACAGAGCCATACTGCAGCCCATGATGAATCACGTGGCCTCCTCACCATGTTCCTACCTCCCACTAGCAGCACAGCAGAATGTGGGGCAGAGGAGTCAAGGGCAGCCTCGCATTCCACTCCCAGGGGCTTGTCTGAAAGCAGAAGGCTGACATTTCCCACCCATGATGGCAAATGCCCTTGCTTGTCCATCTCTGAAGCCCTATCTACGAACTCCCTCCGCGTCCCCTGAATAAAACCGATGAAGCTTGCAAAATCAATGTGTTCCTTGCTTGTGTTGCACAGGGAAAGAGGTGGTACATGCTTTAAAGTCAAGCACTCACCATTCAGGGAGCACCTCCTTACGAGCAACAGGCATGACTGTCATGCCACTGATCATTCATAAAGCTATTTTTCAAAGGCTCTTGGATTAGCAGTGCCTCGTTCTGTGCTCTCCTTATTGCCCTGCTTATATGGCTGCTCATAATTACTGGCCGGGTGATCTGCCTCTTCCTGGCATGACATTTTCACCCTGATTCTCACATAAATTGTGAAGCACACAGCAAGCTTCTACCATGATGGCAATGTTGCTTTCACTGAGACCTAACCAATCAGAAGGGTCCTGAAGCTGCCTTGCAATTGACCAAATGCACATTCTATTACCATACTGTACTTGCTCAGCCTCTAGTTGAACTGTTTCTTACTGAATTCCAGGCTGCCTGTGTGTGGCTTCGTGAACCAATCTGGATCACCCACAGTCACTACTGGCTTCTCCACATCTTCTTGTGTCTTTTGTAGAAGAAGTGCAGTGCTTTGCTTTTTCTTCTAGGAAAAAAGGTGCCAGAACTCAAGTCTGAGGATTCCTCACAGGGGTTAGGGTGTTCAGTTTTAATACCTTGGTCCCCGTACTGCTGTGGGGTGGCAGGATTTCCTGTCCCAGTTTGTATGCTGCTGTGGAACCAGTGTTGAAAAAAATTCTGATGTTCTAACAGAGAAAAGGTGACAGAACTCCATTCCAGTGTGTTCTTCAGCCCCACTGTAGATTTGCCCACTCTGAATTGATTGCTCACTGGCTGGTAGCTGCCTGGTGTTGCAAGCTATAAAACAATTGCCACACACTTCTAAACTGTCAGAGCTGGTCTCATTTTGGTATTGCAGCACTTCAGGGCAAGTAAAAGCTATTTGCAAAGTTCCATGAAAGTGGCTCAATGTATGTGGAAATTTTGTAGCTTCTTCTGATTGTCCTATGTCTACAGAGCCATGTGGTCACAGCAGTATAAGTTTGTTTCATGCCACAGAACCAGCACTCTACTGTGTACAAAGCATCAAGGGTAGCCAGCATTTCCTCATTCCTCCTCTTCAGTGTCTCCCTTTCATATATGTGCATGTCCTCCTCAGAGTCTTCATCACTCTATCAGCTGCTTAGGCTCTGCACATACCACAGCACAGTGTGTGAGGTGGTCATAATACTTGCCATAGATATTTTAAGCTGCACGAGTTCTATGCTAACCTTGCAATGGCATCTGCATGGGCATGAAAAAAAGCACGAAAACCCTGTCTGATGTTGCTTTCCAAAGGGAGTTGAAGAAAAGTGCCCTATGGGATGCTCACAACACACACCCAGAATGACTTGCAGCACATTTTTGTCCCATCATGCACTGGGCACATAAACCAACAATGCAATGGGGCAGCAGGAATGCCAGGATGCATACCCACAATGCATTGCCAATGAAGTCAAACCTAGCAATGCCAGTGGGGACATACGCTATTGACTTTATTTACCAGTGTTGACATGGCCCTTTAACTGTACAAAATACAGTGCTAGAAAACTGACCTTTACAAATGTAACCTAATTTCCTTGTATAGACATACCCTCAGTGTTTGTTTCAAGCATGATCTAAATTACAGTTCAGACCATAAGTGGGAGCACAGCAAATACAAATTACAACAAAACTAGTGTAAAGTGACCAAACCAATTAGCAAGGGAAGATTTGTTCATAATAAATGTAATGAATGTAAAATTTAGGGAAAATAAACAAAATGGTCAGCAAATGTGATGACTTTATTTTAAACTTTACTTCTAACTGTTATCTAACAAAAAACTAAAGTTGCCCCAGGGGAGACATTAAACCAAGTTTGAGAGGGGAAATGGGCCATGTTAAAATTTTTCCCATATGTTCCACAGTTGGAAAAGTTTGAGAATCACTGAACTGACAGAAGTACACTTCAGCAATTCTTAAACAGGGTTCTATTTTGCGAAGGGAGCTATGCTGCAGATATTGTCACTAGGAACTGTGTTTCATGTTAGGACAGTTTGAAAATCATTTGTTTTCTATTTGTGTCTTTAGGTTTTGCTTCATCTTCATCTCCTTTGTGTCAGTACAATACTCCAAGGTTTGGTAGAGGAGCAGAAAGTTGATGATAAAAATACAGATTTTTTAAAATAAATGGATATTGCAAAAAATCGTAAGCATACAAAAATCTTACTTTAAATGTTAAACATTTTAAGACCACTGAAGCAATTTTTAGAATTTATATTATTCTGTAGATTTCAGCAATCACTATAAAAGCAGCCCACATCTGATGTGTTCGTTTTCTATGTTTCTGCATTAGCCAGATGCAGAATTTATTATTAAAAAACATAGGTAAGACTATAATGTTTTTTTCCTGCAAGCATAATTTTAAAAAATCACTTATTCTTTGCTCAAACTTTTCCAAAATACTTCACTTTGGGTTAGAACAAAGCATATTAATCTAATTCATTTTCTTTACTGCAACTCTGTTCACCCGTAAGATTGCATACATGTGGATCCATTGAAGGACAAGATCTTTAGACTGGGTTAGAAGTCAACCTTATCGGTACCTAGTGAGCTAGCCATGCTTCACTAATACATTCACCAGTCTTAGTTCTTCAGTCCCAAAATATTGATGCGGATTTTTTTTTTTTTAATTCTCCTACTTCCTTTGGTGTTGAATCAGTGTAGCTCCTCATTCAATAAAAATAGGATCTGGAGCACTTATTTTAGCAATATAATATTAGACCTTACTTTGATTGTTTTATGTATATCTTCTTGTAATTTCTTAATTCTTGCAACTACCTCACATTAGCTTATTTTTTATTTTAATTTTTTTAAATATTATTTTAGTTCATTAATTACTTGATCTAAAGCCCGGTGAAATCAATGGAAGTCTTGATATCTCAAATAAAATCGATGCTAATAATCAATGCTAGATAAACTATTTGAAGATAGTTTATAGTTAATCAAGACAGAGATTTTGGAGTTGTAGATACATTACATTACCTTATAAAATATTTTTCCAGACACTTTTAAAGATAAGTAAATATTATGTTACTTTTAGGTCATTTACTTTTTTTAATGTTTAACAGTAGCAAACTGGAAATGGGTCAAACCTTCTGTGTGTTTATGCAAACATAGAAACAGACACAAATTCACAGATACATGTTCATCATTTATATAATTTCTACAATTTAGTGCAATAATATATTTAGTTTAATGCATTAATTGAGCTAAAAATAATGAAATATTTGCTTATTATTAAAACTGTCCCATACATTTATATTTAGAAAGTGTGTGTGTAATTCATGTTCATGTCTATCACCGTAGATCAGGGTAAGTTTGATAGTTAAGTTTGAGTTTGTGCATGTGTGTGTGTGTGTGTGTGTAAACATTTATATATACACACAAATATACAAACAAAATAATGTAATAGTGATTAAATTTAAATGAATTAAAATTAAATTTAATCACTAAAGTTGATTACATTTTGATGTTGAATATAATTAACTCATCTGCTATCCCCTGATCAATATGGAAACCAAGATGATATTATTTATTTAAATAAACAAGAGGGAACGAGAGAAGTAAAATTAAGCAATATGAAGGGTGCAAAGTTGCACAGGCTCATCTAAAAATAAACTATACTAGCTCTTATGCTGATTATGTTTGGAGATGTAATTCCCAGTACATTAGAGGGCTAAACATACAATTCAGAAGCTTGGAAAGAAAGCTCCAATTCAAGGCACTTAGATTTGAAAGTTTTTTAAATGTTACCAAGGAGACAATTCTCCTCCTGTCTGATGATATCCTTTTGGCTCCAGCTTTAAAATCATTATATGTATTTTGTAGCCATAAAGCCTTTAAATGCCTCATCAAATGCAAGTTAAACTTCATTGGTGATTAAATTTGAATGAAAGGAAACCTCTAATTTCTAACAAACTTGATGATCATCTGTCTCTGCTGTGATGCCCAGAGAAATGGAATCTCTTAATAAGTCTGCCATTTCCACCCAGAAAGACAAGTACCTACGAAGATGACAGCGGGAGGTGTGGGGGGTACAGAGAGAAATGTCCAGTTAATTCTCAATGCCATAAATTTAATCGGGTGTTGAGTATTTGCCTGAGTAAAACGAAAACCCTTCCCATTAATTACTCATGAAACAAAATAACGGAAATGGACAATCTCACCACCAAAATAACCTGTTGTAATTATAGAATGAGATTTTCAGGAGCCCCTATGTGCATTAGGAACAAAAGTCCTACTGGCAGCCTCAGTTTTAACTGATGGACTAATTGAGGCACAGAGAGGTTAAGTAGCTGACCCAATGCACACAGCAAATTTTGTGACTGTTAGGAATAGAGCCTTAGTTTACTCACACCAGGACTTCTCCATTGTCCACAGAATGGCTGGATCTCTGCTGTTATCTGTGGAGCCGATGCACATGGAAATCACTAGTCTGAAAATTGACTCACTCAGCTTGAGAAGAGCAATCAGTTTAATTCATTAACTCTAAATGTTAATGCAAGAAGGGGCTGCTAGATCATCTAGTCTAACCTCCTGGATACCACAGAATATTAAATTTTACCTAGTTACTCCCATATTGAGCACAGAAGCTTGTGCTTAGCTCCAAAAGATCTTCCAAGAAGATGTCCTGTCTTGCTGTAAAGGTTTCAAAAGCTGGATAATCAACTACCTTCCTTGGTAGTTTATTTCAGTGATTAATCACATCCACCATTAAAATTGATTCCTGTTACAGCTTCCAACCATTGGTTTGTGTTATGTCTTTCACCATTTACAGATCCCTTTAGTATTTTCTCCCATTTAGTGCCAATGTTCCCTCTAAACTGAGCACTCAGGCAGCAGTCCAGGAGAAATTCAGATACTTCCCAGCTGATTAGCAGAGCACTACAGCTGCTCACACCGAGCCGCATGTTTCTATTCGTGATGGACAGCTGCACATTCCTCAGTAAATAGAACAAAATTTATCCCACAAGTGGATGGAAAAATTAGGGGGAATATTGGTTAGTATACTTAGATACTGTAATCAAATCACCCCTCACTCGTCTTTTCTATGACAAAAAGTGATTGCACTTAAGTTTCTCGTTGCATGTTATTCTTTCCAGCCCTTGAATAATTTTTGAAGGTTCTTTTCTGCACTATTTACTTTTTCATCTTAAAACCATGTGGACACTCAACCTAGATGCAGTATTCAAGTCTTGATCTGGTCAATGCCATTTACAAAGGTAAACTCACCTGCATTCAATATTTTATACATACAATAATCACATTGGTTCTTTTTGCCAGAGTATCACTGTTAAGTTGTTTGATTATTATAGTCCCTGAATCCTTTTCAGAGTCATTGCTTTCCAGGATACCTGGAAATGTATTTTGTTGAACAGGGCCAGCTTCCAGAGGCACATTATGAAATGTTTTAGTAAAAATCCAGAATATGACTTGGGGAAGCAATCATGGTTTTTTTCCTGGTAAAACGTATTCTTCGTAAACTGCAGTTCATTACTTGTTGTTGTCTTACACTCCATCTTGGGACTCGCAAGGCACACGTTCAATTTCCCATTCTGCCACAGAATTCCTGTGTGACCTTGGGCGAGTCACTTAGTCTCTGTGCCTGTGTTCCCCATCTGTAAAAAAAAGGGGTTAATTGTACTTGCTTACACCATAGAGGCTGTGGCCACACTTGGCCAAAACTTCAAAATGGCCATGCTAATGGCCAAATTGGAGAATACTAATGAGACACTGAAATGAATATTCAGTGCCTCATTAGCATGCTGCCAGCCGCAGTACTTCAGCAATTCAGATGATAACAATAAGGGGATTCGAAATCTGTGGGGTCCTTTCAAAAATGACCCCCGTGTAGATGAGCCACGCACAAGCTAGGGCTCCTGGATAGGTTTGCTGGCCATGAGACCCTCTCTGACAGTGTTCCAGGGCCTGGTCTATCAAAGTAGCTGGGCAGTCTGGCCACTCTCTGTTGACAGAGCAGATTGAAAAAGATCACTCTAGTGTAGACATAGCCATAGTGTCAAGGGTGGTGCTAGTGCATGATTCCTTTTACCCCGGGCAGGTTGCAAGGCCAAAATCTAGATCTTACTGTTTTGTTTTCTTGATTTTCATTTTTTTTTTTTGCTTTACCAGGGATAAAAGCGACGTACCTTATTGAGCTCTGTCTCCAGCTTAGTTAAAGTGTTTCAGTCTGTGCCTGTTGAGCAAGATCAGAGGTGATACCTCCTGGACCGTATGCCTAACTGCAAAACCATCCTAGAGAAGGAGCCTCACTGACAGTCAGTATTTGGGGAAAATGTTGGGGTGAATATACGTTTTAAAAAAAATCAGACAAAACCTCAACATTTTGTTGGGCCTTAGTTTTCTTGTGCTTAGTAAAATTTCATATTCCATTGTCTGTGGGACCTACTCTTTACATTCAGTGATCTTAAATTGTACAGTGAACCATTGCTCTGGTTGATTGAAAAAGATTCTGTGGCAAGGGCCGCTCTTACCCAGACACAGTTCAGGTTAGCCTCTTCTGCTTTTCTAGTCTCTCAGCCCTTTTCCACAGGGGCAGGGGCTTGTAATAGGTCTCCAGGGCAGGGAGCCCAGCCACTACTCCAGGGGCTCCCTCCTCTGCTGTCCCGGCCCCAAAGCTGGTCTGCCTTGTTCTCAATTTAAACTCTCTAACTCTGTCTTTCCTACCCAGTCCTCCCTCTCCCTCCTGCCCTCATTCCAACTGTGAAGGGTTTTAATGGACTTCACAAGGCTTGACAAGGTCCTGGCTGGGATGACTTAGTGGGGGTTGATCCTGCTTGGAGCAGGCGGCTGGACTAGATGACCTCCTGAGGTTCCTTCCAGCCCTAGGATTCTATGATTCTCTGATTATCAAGCCAGTAAAGGAGAGAGCTGGCCCCAATTTGGCTGAGCCAGCTCCCACCCAGCTACTTGGTAATTGCCCTGCTTGTATTTAGCGGGTCCTTTTGCTAGCTTGGGCTGCCTTTCCACCCTCTGCAGGAGTCCTTTCACTTGGCCCTGTCACAATACCATATGAACACTGAACAATATTCTTTTTAGAATTTTATAGACAAGATCTACTTGGATTTCTACCCATAATATGTGTATTTTCTCCAGGAAATAGGAAGGGGGATTTTTATCATCTTCTCTTCTTGTTTCTATTGTCATATTTTATAACCAGGCATCATGGTAGGACACAAATAATTCAAAGGAGACTATTAAGATGAACTTTGCTATTGATACATAGATGTATTAGGAAGAAGAATGTCCCTCAATCAGGGAAAAGAAACCTGAGACAGATGAGTCATATGCATGTTTCAAATTTACAAACTTTTTTTTTTTAAAAAAACACTTTATTTTTAGTATGATAGGAAATTGTTATCAATGAATAATCATGTTCCTAATGTATCACAATCATCCAGTCCTTAAATAACGGGCTAAAAAATATCTACTGAATCCATCACACCAATTTCTTGGGGACCATTCTTCACTTATGAGATGTAATTTAAAAAGCAAGTGTTGCCTAGCCCAAATGTTCGAAAATCACAAGTCAGTCTATAATGAGATTAACTTGGTTGTTCTTGTTTTCATTCTGGATTTTGAGTCTTCATGGTGTATCTGGGGCGTATAGCCGAGCTTTCCTCTGTTATAATAGCAGCTAGAAACTGTCTTAAACCAAAGTGACTGTGGCCCAGAAACAAGCAAACAAAAATGACCTGACATTCTCATGCAAGTCAAGATCTGAGGCTTTAAAATCACAAAATACCAATTGTGACAGAATTGTATGAGTTGACAATACCGCAAAAAGTTACTAAAAATGTTTGCAGATAGTATGGACTCAGCTAACAGGACAAGCAAACAATTAACTCAGCTAATATTACTATGTTAATGTTGGTTTGTTCAATTTGAGTGTAAGGACACCCCATGGTCCCTTAAACTATACTAGTCCCTCTTGAAAACAAAGTTGTATTTTGCATTTGTAAAAGTATCAAAGTAGCTCCAGTAAATCCATCACTATCCTATTGCCTTGTTGCAAACCAAGGCTTATTAACTTAAACACATCTGTGGTTTCCTTCTTTTCCTATATGTTAACATCAGTTTTCTGTCATAGTGCCTGGAAATAAGAAATGTTGTGCTTGGTTCATTCACTCATCTTGGAAGATGACCACCTCAGACACCATGAGCCCAATCTGGTTTACTTTATGGAAAATTATCAGGGTGAAATCCTGGCACCGTTGAAGTGAATGGCAAAATTCCCAGTGGAGTTAGGATTCTTTCTTCATTGTTTTTCTCTGTGCTCTAATAAGAGAGCTAGAGAGATTAATCTGTCCCTTACATGTTCATTCACAACAGGTTAAAACATCTAGGCTTTATCTGCAAGACAAAAAATGCATTGAGACACGCCCAAACAATTTTCTTCTCTTAAGACTGTGTTCACACTGTACACCATACACACACCAGGAAATGAATGAGGCCATTAGATAAAAGTTTGTAGGGCCAAATATTGATTTGCATCTCTGTACGCAAGGAGGGCTTGGAAAGGAGTAAAACTACAGCAGTTTTGCTGCAGGGAGAAGAGATTAGGTAGGACTCTTTATATCCTCAACTTGCCCCATCTCCATTGGTTGTCCCCACAAAGCACAGATAGTTTGTGGGACAGGCACAGGGAGGGGGGGCGTGGGAAATGAAAACAAATCTGTAGTTTTGATAAAAATTACTCTTAACAATCACCATTGTTCTGAATTCATTGTGGTTCCACAAATCTGTTAGGGACACCAAGGTGGCTTTGTTCCAGGATCTTCTTCCCAACAAAATTACAAAAAAACAAAAAAACAAACCTAGATATGTCCAGGCAGTCAGGCACTAGCTGACAAAGCATTGGCCTGTCAGGGAGGTTCAATGGGGTAGTGAACAACAGTCCAGGCTCATCAGGCTTCCTTAGGGCGACCACATCTCTGTGTCCCAAACACAGGACAGGGAGATATGTGGAGAAAGGGCAGCTCCTTCCCAGCTCCACCAAACACCAGGGAGCTGGGAAGGAGGCAGCAGTCGCTAGCCCACCCTGAGGAAGCAGCAGGAATGCGCCCATGCTCACCCACTTCCCCGTGGCTTGGGGAAGTTACCTAGCGCTCTCCGGCCCTGAGTCTATAGAACTGTGCCCCTCAGAACAGCATGGTACTATTTCTGGGATGGCGCACTTCTCCTTTTTGCAGATCTCCTTGAATGCCTCATCCAGGCACTCCTGTATTTTTTGCACCAGGTTCTTGGGCAAGCCTGACTTACTGCAGCTTCCATGGCAGCACAACTTGCCATGCTAGGCAACCAGATAGCAGTCTGGTATCATGGCACCTCACAGCATTCTGGCAAATTTTCCAGGCTTGTGGTCACACAGAATAAGCAGCTCTTCTTTTTTTGTTGTCTGTTATTTTTAGGTGGGTGATGTCTTCCTTGGCAGCCTAAAAAAGCACAGGAATTTCAACTGGGTGTCTTTGCAATGCTCCTTGCCCATTTATATTTGCCTTGAGTGCATTGCCACACCATATGGCTGGGGGGGGACTCCATCTCCCCCCTCCATGTGGCTGGCAGGCTCTCCATACCTTTTCCCTTCCCATTTCCCTTCCTCCCCTTGCCCTGCATACACTTTTCGTTTCACTTTACAGGGATCCGTCCCCACCCAGTCATCCCTGCAGCTGGAATTGAATCCCTCCCCAGCCTTCCCACTCACCGGGTGGATGCAGACCCTGCTACTGCAAACCAGCTTGTCCAGCGCAGATGGGTTTGACCCTCCTTTTCATGCCTTTTTCTTCCCTGACTACGGCTGCTCCCAGGACCACTGAGGAAGTTTTTTCCCCTGACACAGCAGAAAGCTGGAAAAATTCAACCCCCACCCCCCAGCATTTCTTTTCACTTTACAGGGATCCCTCCCCACCCAGCTGTCCATGTGGCTGGAATTGAACCCCTCTCCACCTTTTCCCCTTGCCATGTGACTGCTAGGCTCTGTGGACCCAGCTGGTTGAGGAGGATTGCTATAAGCAATTTTTGCCCAGCTTCAGGACACCGCCCTGATTCCCCTGTTTTGCACCTCCCACTGTGCAGGGATCACTATGCAAGCCACACATGGCTTTGTTCCCAAGACATCCCCTTGCCTTTCCCCAAGGGGTCAGTTCTCCTGGCGGAGGACACAGCCTCAGGGACTGTGTCTGCATGAACAAATGACTGTCTCTCCCTCCTTGTATTCTGTACAGCCAGATCAGCACTGACCGAGGGATGGGCCATCCTGACCTCACCAGAGGAACAATCCCAGAGCTGGAGGAAGTGGGCCCACCTCCAGGAGGTCCTCCAGGAGATGCAGCAAACTCTGGCCTACAAGGTCTAGGAGGATGTGGAGTGGAGGACCAGCTAATGTCCCACTGTGATATGGTCACCACAGTCCAGGGGGATATGCTGGTCCACCCACCCTCTGGTGTTCCCACTGCTCTCCGCCCTCCAGCCCATCCTCAAGGTGCCTTCAACCCATGGCTGCTCCACTGAGCAATGAGCATGCCCCAGCCCACTGCTCCCCTCCTCCCGCTGACACAGATCCTGCCCCAGCCTCCTATCATGGATACCTCCCCAAGTTCCCAGCACCCAGGCCGCCCTAACTGGAGCCCGGAACATGCAGCTAGAGAAGATCCTGAGGCCAGCTCCACTTCAAGTCCTGCTCCCTCCACCAGGTTCACGGCCCCACTTCATCCATCTTCTGAGCCCGCCCCGCCATGTCCCAAGCCTCCCCAACACCAAGTTCTGAGACCTCCCACCATTCCATATTCCCAGACACCCTACCACATCCACCTTGTATGTACTTAAACATAATCATTTTTCGTTGGCTCACAAATGGCTGCCTTTATTATTGAGGGGTCAGGGAAGGCGTGAAGGGGCAAAGGGCGGGGTCATGGTGGGGATGGGGATAGGGCTGCCAGCCTGAGTTCCCCAGTGGGGAGCTCTGGGAAAGGTTACTGGGGTCCTTGGAAGAATCTTCCTTCCAGGGCCTCACAGATCTACACCCCTTCCCAATGGGCCTGGCAGGTAGCAGCTGTTCTTGGCTGTTCATAGGTGAACTGTCCACAGTAGTCAACCAGAGCCTGCAGCACCATGGAGAAGTAGCTCTGCCTGTTGATAAACTTGGCTGCACAAGGCTGCGGTGTGTGGATCAGGATGTGGGTCCCACTGATGGCTCCAGCACAGTTCTGGCAGTGAATCCAGCCACCAAGTTGGATGACCCTCCACAGCAGCATGGACTTGATGGACCTGATGATCTGCAGAGGGAGGCAAATGAATACACATGACAGGGAATGGGAGATGAAGTGCATGGGCCTTTGGGAGGTGACCATCCCCTTCCTGTACCCTTCCCCCAGCACTCCAGGAGACCCCCGCTGTGAGGCCACCCCTGATCAGCAAAAGGATTGTGTGAGGGTGGGACAGCACAATCCCCTTGGGATGGAGCTTCCCTTCCCTGCCTGTACTCCACCCTTTACACCATCAACCCCACTTCCTGGGGGACCCCCTTTAGCAGGACACCTCCCCGCACAGTGGGGTCTGCAGCCCAAGCATGTGTTACATCTATAAGGAGGGCCCCGATGGTGGACTTCCCCATGCCACACTGGTCGACTACCAACTGGCAGCTGTTAGGGGTGGCAAGCTTCCAAATGGCAATTGCAACCCACTTCTCCATGGCGATAGTGGGCCGCAGCTGGGTGTCACATCTCCAGAGGGCAGGGGGGAGCCAGTCACAGCACTCTAAGAAGGTGGCCTTCTGCAGGTGGACGTTTTGGAGCCGCTGCTGGTTGTTCCACTGCTCCATGACTGACTGGTCCCACCAGTCCAAACTGGTGTGGTGCCCCAGTGCTGCCTGTCCACCATGAGGTGCATTTGCCAGGGGGTAGCTCCCGCAGCTAGGGAGATTGTCCCATAGATGAGCTCGGGGTTGACTTCACTGAGGAACAAAAAGGCAACTGCAGAAAGTCCAGCACAAGCCCCAGCATATCCATGTCGGGCCACTGCAAGACCAGAGGCAGCTCTGGCCGCATGGCACCATGGGACCACCTGTATCACTCGCCAATGCGAGGCAACCACAGCACACCCTTGGAGATCTTTGCGCGTGCTCTTTCAAAAGAATTTTTTTCAGAAGAGATCTTCTAGAAGAACTTCACTTGAAGGATCGCTGTAACGTAGGCAAAGGCATTGTCTTTAGCGCTAAGTTAGTGAGATCATCCTGTGAGACAGTAAGGAATTTATTTTACTCAAAAACCAGATTCCTGGTTGTGTGGGGAAAAGTGGGAAAGAAAAAAAAATCCAACAACTCATGTTACAGTCTCAATAACTATTGTAGACTTCTGTGGGGCAGGGATTGTGGATCAGATTTTAAGGGTATTTAGGTGCCTAAAATGGAGATAATGCCTTGGTCCTTTAGGAAATCCATTGGATGCCAATCTGCACGTCTAAGTGCCTAAATACATTTATAAATCTGGTTCTTTGTCTTACCATACATTTAAACCTATGGCCCCTTTTTGTCCCAAGAGACAGTGGTTTGCTGCAGAGAGGAGGATCTATGGGCAGTATGCAAGTCTGCAGCTTCTCTCATGGCTTATCCATCCAATATTGGATTTGCACGGACTATTGCAATAATCGCATGTCAGTCTATTTCCAAATTCTTGAGTCCGAGAGTTTATCCTTCTAAGATAAAGTTCTTTTGAGTGGCTTGCACACATACTATCGAAGCATGATGTGCCCTCTCATACCAATCATTGCCAGGTGTTTCGATCTGATGATGTAGATTCCCAAGATTTTAGATTGATGTTGAATTTTTTCATGGGATTTTTGCATGTATCCTTGAATCTTAGCTTTGGGCCTTCCTCTTGTTCTCAACCCACATGCCACTTCACTGAATCACCCAGTCTCACATGACCAAGCCATCATAGTCTTCCTCTGTTGAGGATCATTATGAGGCTGGGTATGTCAGATTTGGACAGGACACCTGCATTTGAATCTTCATCTTGCCAACTAATATGATCCTGCAGAGGCAGCAAAGATGGAAGCTGTTCAGTTTTTTTCTCCTGGTTTGATAGGTGGTCTGTGCCTCAGAACCATATAGCGGATACTCAATACATATGCCTGGTAGATTCGTATATTTGTTTTCACTGTCAGTTTAGGATTGTTCTATGCTCAATTTCGTAAATCTGCCAAAAATAGTAGCTGCCTTCCCGATTCTGGTGTTCAGTTCTTCATCCATGGATAGGTTTGAGGTGACAGTAGATCCAAGGTAACAGAAGTGTTGAACCACATCTAATGGGCTGTTATCCAGAATGACACTGGGTCACTGAGATATGCCTTGAGTGAATACAACAGTTTTATTCATGCTTGTGTCAAGGTAAAACAACTTGCAGGCTCTGGACAGAGAATACATCAGTGACTGTAGTGTGTCTTCATTATGAACAAAGAGAACTGCATCATCTGTGAAGAGGAGTTCCCTGATGAGGACTTTCTTGACCTTAGTTTTGGCCTAGAGTCTTGCCAGGTTGTAGAGAGAGCCAACCAATCTTATGTGGAGAAATACATTGCTGTGTGAGTTTTGAAATGCACAATTTAGTAGAACTGAGAAGAATATGCCAAAGAGAAGTAGGGGCAAGAACATATCCTTGTTTGACTCCGCTCTTCATTGTAAATGGTACCGATGTAGATCCATCACATTGCAATGTTGCTTTCATGTTTTCATGAAAGGACGTTATGAGCTTGAGTAGGGTGAGTGGGCAGCCAGTCTTGGTTAATACTCTGTATAGTCCTGATCTACTTTGTTGAACGCCTTTGTTCAGAAATTCCACAAATCCAGAAGTCCACAAATGCTACGAATAATGTCTTTTCTTGTTCTCTGCTTTTTCCTGTACTAGTTGGAATGAGAAAATCATGTCCATTTTTGACCTGCTGGCCCTAAAGCCACACTGTGTTTCTGTACAGACCCGATCTATGAGTTTTTGTAGGTGTTCGAGAATGACTTTGGTAATTTTGGGGCCGAGTGCTTTCTTCAAATCCAAACATGGTTTTCAGGTTCCCAAATCAGATGTCTTTTGAATGTTAGAACACAGATTGGCCCAATACTGGTTTGCACACCATCTGGATTCTCTCTGAAGAACAGATGTTGCATGTTGAAGTTGATCTCTTGTGCTTTGAGATGGGTTCTTTATGTTACTCAGATGTGCCTTGTGTTTTTCTTCAAGAGGAGGCCTAAAAATGTCAGCATTTTCATCCATCCAGTCTTTGTTAGAGAATGTATGTGTTCCAAAGGCAGATTTGGCACATTCGTATATTGCATCTCTCAACATGGACCATGTTTCATCAACAGTTTGTTGGTCAGGTTTGTGTTCCATTTTGCGAGTGAGATCATCTGTGAAGACACAGCATTTCAGCACATCTCGGGTACTGAGAGTATTGATTTTTGGCTTATTGCATTCCTTTGTTATATAGAGTTTCTTTGGGATGAGTTTTGCTCTGCTGATGATCAAGGAGTAATCAGTGTCACAATCTGCACTGTGATATATGCAAGTAATTTTGACGGCATTGAGATGTTTCCTGCATACCAGCACAAGGTCAAGTTGATGCCATTGACCCAAACTGGGGTGGTGCCATGAAATCTTGTGACACTCTTTCAAGTTAAAGAAAGTATTAGTGATGTGGAGCTGATTCTGAGATCTGAATCTGAAAAGCCTTTGACCATTTTCGTTCATTTTCCCAATATCCTGATGATCGATGTAGAAGGGCCAGGACTGATGGTCGCTTCCAACTCTTGCATTGAAGTTACCAAGGATATACAGTTGTTTGCCAGTTGGAAAGGAGTCGATAAGTTTCTGAAGATTCTAATAAAAGCAGCCTTTGTCTTTGGCGCATGATGCCAACGTGGGTGCATAAGTACTGACGATGTTGACATAGCCAGACTTGGTGCAAAGCTTCAGGGATATAACACATTCTGATTCAGCTGTGGGCATAATGATAGATTTCAGCAGATTCTTCCAAACAGCAAATCCAACTCCATAGAGGTGGTGTGCCTCTGAACTCAAGCCCTTCCAGAGGAAAGTGTGGTTGGTGTCTTTCACTGACCCAGCATCTGCCAGCGTGGTTTCCTGGAGAGCAGACATGTTGATGTTCCATTTGTGTAGCTGTTGATCTATGACTGCTGTTTTGTGTATTGAGTCAGTGTTCAAAAGGTCATGGGCAGATTCAAATCCTGGCCACATGGTTCACACATTCAAGCTACTGAGCCGGAGGCAAGTTGATTTATTATTTTGTTTTAGGGTGGGTATATCATTTACATCTACTTTTTGATTTTTGGTCTATCCCCATGCACCCAATGAGGAAGGCAGATGCGGCGGGTCAGTGCCTTATTGACCTTGGGCCACCTGGCTTGAGGTGGGTGGTAGCTGACCAGTGGAGCACGATGACTCCTCCCACCTATGGAAGTGACCCATGGCGTCCTCCTCTTCGCCAGTTGAGGAGGGTTATAACTGCCACTTCCTGTGTTGTTTCCATGTTATCAGCAAGGATGGAGTGTCCTCTCCATTTGGCACCCTCTTACGTGCTGCATTGCCTGGGCTAATGTTTGGAGTAAGTGCATTGCCCAAGCAGCACTATCCCCTTCTTGGTTGCCCCAGTTAAATCCAAAGGAATGACAGAAGTCAGTATGTTTAGAATTGAGGTGACTGCAAGGAGATGCTGGAAAGCAGGTTTGACCAATCGTCCCTGCTAACTGCCTTAGGGTCTCCACTCCGGATTTTCTGTCTGGGTTTGCACCCATAGCCTTTGGCTCTCCTGAACCTACCCACAAGGCAGAGAGGAATTTCTGACAAGGTTGCCTTCCCTGGGGTGATGTAAGGAGTCACGCTCGCTTGGATGTCGGTGACCAAATCATGGATCCTACATCATTTGGATTAACCAAAATAATCCAGGGACCCAAATATCCCAGACCCTCAAAAAATTTAAACAGTGGTTAACATAACAGGGGCTTGAATTCGATTGATTAATAATACAGGTTGAATCTCTCTAGCCTGACACTCTCTCAATCAGCAATATCCATAATATGGCATGATTTTAGTTAGCTGGATGATCACTTATCAGTGTTCTGTGCTGTTATTTAACTGGAATTCACCCCAAAATAGCTTCTAAGAGCCCAGTAAGCAGTGGAAGTGTTGATAATGCTGCTAATCAATATTGACCTCCCATGGTCTTGCAAATTCTCTCATTTAGCACTGGTCAGGTCCCAAGGGTGCTGGACTAGAGAGGTTCAACCAGTATATGAGCGGGTTTTGGCCACAATCCTATTTATTTTAAAACTACTTGGATGGCCTCAGATGTTCATTGGACGGGATGGCCCAAATTCTGAAATCTTCATTCAGCTTTTAATTATTCAGCAAAATTCTCAGAGGACCAAGTCCTACAAACCCATTGGCTTCCCTGTGAATGCTCAATATGTGACCCACTGAAATGGAAGAGTTTTCCAGGAACAAATAAGTGAGGGACTTCAGGATTTAGCTCAGTAATACTATTCCATATCATATATTTCCAAAAGTCCCTCTGGAACTTACACACATTCGCTCATAATTTTTCCCCTTCTATCCCTTGCTCTGATATGACCTTGAAAGCGCTATTAAAGCAGCTGACGCAAAACTCAAGTTACGCAAATAACCTATTTGCAGGGTTGGCTACTAAACCAAAACACAAAACAAAAATATTTAGATAGACCACAAATAAATGTTTTTCTCACATCTTTATCAGAATAAAATGATAGTTCATTTTGCAAATGTTGAAATGAATTGTTTAGATTTCTTTTTCTGTTTTGATGGGTGGGGGATGTTCTGGTTTTTTTGATCAAAACTATTTTGTGACTTTGACTTAACTTAGAGAATTGTTTTGGTTGATTTGAATGTCTGCGTGTTTGATTAAAAAAGCTTTCTCACAAAAAATGTTAGTTAGCCCTATTTAAGCATGTTCTTACCTTGAAGCATGTGAATCTCTTTATAGTCAGTGGAACTATTCATGTGCTTGGAGGTAAGCAAATGCTCAACTCTTTTATGGGATTGGGTATAAAAATCAGAATAGTAAACTTTTCCCACCAACATGTTCCACTTTTTTAACCACTTTTCTTTCAGCCCTCTGTGTCCACCAAGAGGGGTTCCCTGCACAGCTGAGCCGCATCTACGCTAGCCGGCTATTTCAAAATAACCGGGCCAACTTCGAAATAGCCCCCTCCGCATCTATACTTGTTGAGCGCTATTACGAAGTTGAAATCGACGTAAGGTGGCGAGATGTTGAAATCACTATCCTCATCAGGAGATGGGAATAGCGCCCTACTTTGACGTTCAACATCGAAGTAGGGCACGTGTAGACGATCCGCGTCCCACAACATCGAAATAGCAGGGTCCTCCATGGCAGCCTTCAGCTGAGGGGTTGAGAGACGCTCTGTCCAGCCCCAGAGCTCTCTGGTTGCCGCGTGCGGCAGCCCCTTAAAGCTCCCCGCCCCCTTATTTCCTATGGCAGGAAGCTGAGAGCGTGCAGGCAGCAGCACAGACATGTGCACAGCCTGCATGCCCTCCAGAAGGCCCCAACCCGCCACCCAGCACCCATGGCAGCCAGCCAGCCCCGCAAGCGCCCACAGGGCACTCCCCCCAAGGGGACCTAGGGCTCCCAGCCATCCACCCAGCGGGGGAAGAGGCAGTGGGGCCCCTACTGGTCTGATGCTGAGATCCGGGACCTGATGGGGCTCTGGGACGAGGAGGAGGTGCTACAGGTAATGGGAAGCAAGCAGCGGAATGCAGATGCATTCGCCCGGCTGGCCAAGGGCCTGGCTGACCGGGGGGGGTCACCCTGTCCGCACTCCTGACCATGTCAGGAGTAAGGTAAAGGAGCTGCAGCAGGGTTACACCTGGGCCCAGGACATAGCCAGCTGATCTGGGGCCACCTCCCTCTGCTTGCCCATTTTACAGGGAGCTCAGGGAGATCCTGGGCCCCTGGGACACCACCTCCCCCTGGCCACCCTTGACACATCGGCCAACGAGCCCCAGAAGGCCCCAGAGAGGGAGGCCAGCCCGGAGGCCAGCCCTGCACCCCAGGGGCCCCCAGAGGAACCCACCCCTGGGATAGCGGAGGAGGAGGAGGAGGAGGAGGCCTTCAGCAATGGGGGGGCTGCTCATCGACCTCCCGTCCCGCAGCTCCAGCAGGGCGTCGGCCTGATGGGTGTCCCCCGACCATGGGAGCGGACCTTCAGGTATATACCCCGGTGCACAGCCCCAAGTTAAGGGGCAGGGACAAGGGACATGACCAGGGCCCTCCACACACCCAGCTGACTACGGCCCTGAGGACAGCAGTGACAGGTCCCTCAGAACAGTCCATCAGCCCCTGCCCCCCAGGACAGCACCATGCCCCATACCTGGGGATGTGGGGGGGGAGCAGAACCAGAGGGTCCCCCGTAGAGGGGGAATACCACACCCATCAGCAGCATCTCTGGGGGATAGGGGATGGGGAATCAGCAGCAGAGGGGTGGGGGGACATGGGCCACGGGTCAGGGCCCAGACTAATGGCTGTCTCTGTTCTTCCCTCCTCTGTTCCACAGCCGCACCGTCTGAGGGCCCCGAGAGCACAGGCGCTGCGTCCATCATGCCGGCCAGCCCACCAGGGCCATCTCATAGGCCAGCCCAGTGGTGGAGCAGGGACTGGCCCCAGGACGAGCCTGACAGCACCGGAGCCATTCCCGAGCATCCGCTGACCCCCAGCTCCTCACCATCCTCCATTATCAGGAGCCTGCCGCAGAGCAGGACCGTGGGCCTCAGGAACCAGCCCAGCCATATCTGCCGGTTCTCCTGGCTCCCACCCAGCCTCGACGGGGCCTCTGGCCCAGACGTGGGTCGCACCCCCCCGCCCAAAGCCAGGTGCTGGACAGTAGGGGCGAAGGAGGCCGAGGACTGAGCCCCCCCAGGTCCCCCCTTTGTACATATTCCCACCCATTAAATGTAAATAGTTGACTTGTCACACACACCCCTTTAGTAGCTGTCCCCTCCACATGTACATAGTTCCCCCATTAATGCGAGAGTTCATTGTTCAATTTCAACAAGGTTTTGGCTTATTTACAAAAAAGAAATGTGTGGGTGTGTGCTCTCCGGTGCACAGTGGTGTGGGCGTGGGGGCAGGCAGTGTTGTGGGGGTGTGGTGGGTGGCTCACCAGTAGCTGGCCCTGCCAGTGTTCACCCAGCAGCCTGCTCAAAATGGGCCTACAGGGCCTTCCGGACCCGGATCCCCTCAGGGTCAACCTGGCTACTGGGGGCAGCGGATGGCTGGGCGTAGGCCATGCCAGCCTCCACAGCCCAGCCCTGGACAAATGCCTCTCCCTTGCTCTCCACCAGGTTGTGGAGTGCACTGCACGTGCCCACAACCTGGGGGATGTTGGGGAGCCCTGCATCCAGGCGGGTGAGGAGACACCTCCAGTGCCCTTTGAGGCGGCCAAAAGTCCGCTCGACCACCTGGTGCTCATGGTTCAAGTGGGTGTTGAACCGCTCCTGGATGGCACTGATGTGGCCCTTGTATGGGCGCATGAGCCAGGACCAGTGCTGCGTCTGTGACTAAGCAGAGGGGCATAGTAGTGTCCCCAGCGGGATCTCCCACTGGAGGATTTAGGTCCCTGCCTCCAGCTGGCAGCACAGGCCTGAGTTCCTAAACACCTGGGCGTCATGGGTGCTGCCAGGCCAGCCAACATAAATGTCCAAGAAACATCCCTGGCTGTCCACCAGGGCCTGGAGGACCACGGAATTTTAGCTCTTCCTATTCAGGAAGCATCCTCCACTGTGCTCTGGGGCATGGATGGGGATATGGGTCCCATCCAGAGCCCCGAAGTAATTAGTGAAGCCCAGGCTGGCAAACCCTGTGATGGCCGCATCCGGGTCCCCAAGCTGCATGAGCCTGTGGATGAGCTAGGCACTGACTGTGTGGACCGCCTGCATGGGAAGGACATGAGAGCACCCGTGAGGGGTGTGCAGGGTTTGTCTGGCCCTCTCCCCGGGCTTCCCCTCCCCGCCCCAGGGCTCCCCTCCCGAGCTCCCCCTCCCCCCGGCACTCCCTCCCCTAGGCTCCCCCCATCCCCCTGGGGTCCCCTTACCTCTATGACAACAACCCTGATGGTGGCCTTGCCCACACCGAACTGCTGTCCTATGGATTGGTAGCTGTCTGGAGTGGCCAGCTTCCAGACAGCAAAGCCGACCCGTTTCTCAACGGTGAGGGCACATCATATGGGGATGTCCTGGTGCTGTAAGGCAGGGCTGAGCCACTGGCAGAGCTCGAGGAACGTCTGCCTGCTCATCCGGAAATTCGAGAGCCAGCGGTCGTTGGCTACGTCTACACGTGAAGCCTACATCGAAGTAGCTTATTTCAATGTAGCAACATCGAAATAGGCTATTTCGATGAATAACGTCTACACGTCCTCCAGGGCTGGCAACGTCGACGTTCAACATCGACGTTGGGCAGCACCACATCGAAATAGGCGCTGCGAGGGAACGTCTACACGCCAAAGTAGCACACATCGAAATAAGGGTGCCAGGCACAGCTGCAGACAGGGTCACAGGGCGGACTCAACAGCAAGCCGCTCCCTTAAAGGGCCCCTCCCAGACACAGTTGCACTAAACAACACAAGATCCACAGAGACGACAACTAGTTGCAGACCCTGTGCATGCAGCATGGATCCCCAGCTGCAGCAGCAGCAGCCAGAAGCCCTGGGCTAAGGGCTGCTGCACACGGTGACCATAGAGCCCCGCAGGTGCTGGAGAGAGAGCGTCTCTCAACCCCTCAGCTGATGGCCGCCATGGCGGACCTGGCAATTTCGATGTTGTGGGACGCTGATCAGCTACACGTGCCCTACTTCGATGTTCAACTTCGAAGTAGGGCGCTATTCCCATCCCCTCATGGGGTTAGCGGCTTCGACGTCTCGCCGCCTAACGTCGATGTTAACATCTAAATAGAGCCCAACATGTGTAGCCGTGACGGGCGCTATTTCGAAGTTGGCGCCGCTACTTCAAAGTAGCGTGCACGTGTAGACACGGCTGTTGTCCCACTCTCCAAGCACCAGTCACTCCCACCAGTCTGTGCTAGTGAGGTACCTCCACAGCCGGGAGCATGTCCAGCATGGGGAGGCTGGGAGGGCAGCATGGTCTGGGGCTGCTGCTTCATCCCCCGAGGACTGCTCGTCTTCCTCAAATAGAAGATACTGAGCTGCCTCCTCCATGGCACTCAGCAGGGCGGACACTTTTCCAAGGGCAGGTGTGTGGGCCTCTGGCTGCTGCTGCTGCTCCTGCTGCTGCTGGGGGTCCATGCTGCTTACACGGGGTGTGCGTGCTTGTGGCTCTGCAGACAGCGTGCTGTGCAGGCTGAGTGTGTCTGGGAGGGGGCCCTTTAAGGGAGCGGGTTGCTGTTGCCCCAGAAGTGCTAGTCCACCCTGTGACCCTGTCCGCAGCTTTTCCTGGCACCCTTGTTTCGATTTGGGCCACTGTGATGTGTAGAGGCTCCCCTGCAGCACCTACTTTGATGTAGTGCTGTCCTACGTTGACGTTGAACCTTGATGGCACCAGCCCTGGAGGATGTGTGGACGCTACTCATCGAAATAGCTTTTTTCGATGTAGCGTCCCAGTGTAGACGTAGCTCTGGAGAGGTAGTTTCTCTTTATTCAGCACAGAAATCTTGCTTTAATCTTCCATCGCTTAAAAATAACTGAATCTAGACAACTTCCACCTAGTATGTCCAGTTTATAAATGGACAAGAAAGATACATGCTAAATGTTTTTAAGGATAAATGGACCAATATTTAAACAAGCATTAAGAGCTCTTTCACTCAATATGTTCCCAGAACATTGTACTATTTCCAATTACACTGCTTTTTTTCAAACCTAGCAACAACAAATGAGTAACAGATGTCAACTTCTATTGAAGGCCACTTACTGAATGCTAGCTGTTCTTGCTTATTGGAAACTTTTCTAGAATTATTTTTTCTTTCTGTTTTCATAACAATATTTGGCCTATTTCCATGTCTTTGTTTCACCACCACATAACAGTCTGTAGTCCAGTGGAATTGTCATTAAAATTAGTACTGTTCCATTTACAATGGATGTCTTAAATCTGTCCTCCTTTGTAAGTGTTGTGTTGTTAATATGATTTCCTAAGGAAAGGAATATACAAACACTCAGCTTATCCTGATTACAAGTGTTTGATTTTTTCACAAGTTGTGGGTATACTATAAAACATGCTGGAACTCAACTATCTTCCATCTGGGTGAAAGTGTTCGGTAATGCTGCATTGTAACAAGGTTGGCCCAACAGAGTATGCGTGTGTTAGTGAACTAAATCAAAATCAGGTTTCAGACCTCCATAAAAAATCTGTTCGTCTAATTTCTTGTGCTGCGAATAATATGCCGTCCCCATGTTGCTTTTTTGTGTCTAAAAGCTCCAATTTTGAACCTACAATTAACTGCCAGTATAAATACTAGTATGTTGCTTTCTAACTATGCACTTGTAAAACCAGGGACCAGGGCAGTCCTTTTAAAAGCATGTTTCCCCAAGTCTACTACAGTGGAGGGACCTGTGTGAGTAACAGTATATGTAAATAGTCTCATAGTAACTTTACACACACACATAAACACAAAACAACAACAAGCAGTCCTGTACCACCTTCCTGTTAGTCTTTAAGGTGCTATAGGACTGTTTGGTTTTAGTCCAGCTAAATACATTTAAATTTTAATTGAATATATTTTTTAAAGTTAGTTTTCCCTTTCATTGTCTCAGAGAGGTAACTGTGTTAGTCTGTAGCTTCACTAAACAAAAAAGCAGTCCTGTAGCACCTCAAAGGCTGTGTCTACACTGCAAAATAACTCAAAGTTGCTTACTTCGAAGTTACACTTTGAAGTAAGCATCTACAAAATAGAGCATCTACACACAAAATGCGCTCCCCCCTTACTTCAAAGTAGGCTTCCCCCCTACTTTGAAGTTAAGTGTCTACACACAAGTAGCTCCTACTTCGAAGTAAGGGGCCGGAAAATGAGGTAGGCGTGGGGGTCACATGGACGACAAGCCTTTGCAGGCTTGCAGACAGCCAACCCCTTAAAGAGCCCCTCCCAACACCCACACCCTGCATGTACTCAAGGCTGCCAGGCTGCTGACAGAAACTGAGCACTCAGAGCACTTGCAGGAGAGAAGAATCAATCAACACATCCTCTCCAACCCTCCCCGAGGAGGAGGCCCTCTCCACCCTGGCCAGCCAGCTGGCCAAGCTGACTGTCCTGCTTTTCCAGTAGTGCGGCAGGGTCACCCGCCTGGGACCCAGCCTGCAGGCCTTAGTCACGGCACTGCTGCCCTTCCCCCAGGCCACCCTGATCTGGAGTCAGTGGGCCTTCACCACCACCAGTGAGCAGTGGGACTGGCTGGTGCTGGAAGACTGGGATGACGAGCTGTGGCTGGGGAACTTCAGAATGACCCTCCAGATGTTCAAAGACCTCTGCCACTGGCTCGCCCTAGTCCTCCAGCACCAAGACACATTCATGCAGCCAGCGCTCCCACGTGCAGAAGAGGATGGCCATCACCCTGTGGAGGCTGTCCACCTCTGACAGCCTCTGGTCCATCGGTCACCAATTTGGCATTGGCAAAGCTACCATCAGAGCAGTGACAATTGAGGTACGTCTGGCCCACACCATGGACCCACCCTGGGGAGAGGGCTATCAGGTAGGGGACGGGGGGGCTCCTGGTGGGCAGGGGGCAGGAGGAAGAGGGGCCCTGGGGGAAAGGGCCAGGGAGCTGAGGGATCTCCTGGTCTGCCTTTCATGAACATGTCTTTCTTCCCCCTGCAGGTTCTCTAAGCTATCAACATGGTGCTTCTGCCATGAGCTGTGACCCTGGAGGACAGAGATGTTGCCCTTGCTGGGTTTGTGGACCTGGGTTTCCCCAATTATTTCAGAGCTCTGGATGGGACATGTGGTGATCCAGGCTCCAGACCACATAAGAGGCATGTACATTAACAGGAAGGGGTACCACTTGGTGGTACTCTAGGCCCTCGTGTAAGTGAGGGGCCATTTACTGGATGTGTGCATGGGGTGGCTGGGCAGGGCCCACGATGCCCAGATGTTCCAGAATTTGGGTCTGGGACAGTGCATGCAACTCCACCATGAAGCCACTGTGAGCTCCTTGCCAGTCCCAAGCCTGGATGAAGGAGGAGGGTTGGTCAGATGTGTGTCAATGCGCTGACTGTAAAACAACAATACGAATGAACTCTGATGACAGTACAACTAAATGTTAAAAGATGCCAGCTCTGATGTCGCCTGGATAAACTAGGTCCACGATACCAATTGAGCGATTGGAGTTGGATGGATAAGTTGGCTAGCAAAGAAAATTACAGCTAACACATATGCTATCCATTGGAACATGGAATGTCCAAACACTGTGGGCAACCTGAAAATTAGAGCTGCTTTGGAAGGAGATGGAGAGATACCGATGCGATATACTTGGAGTGGCAGAGATGCGTTGGACGCCATCAGGAGAGATATGCGATTGCGAAGTCATTTGGTCAGGAAACAAAATGAAGCGTGAAGCAGCAGTTGGATTCCTTCTTAGCAAAACAGCGAGAAAAGCATTATTAGGATACAAAATGGTGAGTGCAAGAATAATGGTAGTGAGATTCGAAGCAAAACCCTTTAACATCGCAGTCATTCAGGTGTATGTACCCATGTCAGACAGCATGGTGGCAGAGATTGAGCTATTCTATAAAGACTTCACAAAGACGGTGGAGGAGACACTGAAGAAAGATGTGTTGATCATCGGAGGAGATTGGAATGCGAAGGTTGGAACACATAATGAAGGGTGAGAGAGAGTCATGGGAGGGTATGGATATGGAGAAAGAAACGAACAAGGTGAGAAACTGCTAGAGTTTGCTACAGAGCATGAGATGGTCATCAGCAACACGAGATTCCACCAAAAGGACTGTAGGAAGTGGACGTGGTGATCGAATGACAGGAAGTCCAAGAACATGATAGATATAATGTTGATAAGAAGAAGATGGATAACATCAGTACAGCAATGCCGAACTTTCCAAGGAGCAGATATAGACTCAGACCACAGTCCAGATCACAGTCCAGTGATCACAAACATCGAGATAAAAATCAAAAGAAAATGTAAGACACAGTTTAAGAAAAGAAGAGATGTGGAGAGGTTAGGTGACAAAGAAACAGGGAAAGCATACAGAACGGCGCTTGAAGATTAAGAATATTGCGAGAGAGAAAGACCTAGATAAGAGAGTCACAGGGATAGCCCTAGCTACAGAAGAGACAATTGAGCAGACTGTTCCAGAAGAAGAAAAGATCAATAAGAAGTAGATTACCCAGGAGACACTGAAGTTGGTTCAAGAGAAGAGAGCGTTGAAGATCAGAAGAGGTGTTTCTGAGATGGCAGAACAGCAATACAGGATGAAACGCTATGAGGTAAGGAAAGCAGCCAGAAAGGATAAGAAAAATGGTTAAAGGAGCAATGTGAAGATATAGAGAGGTATTACAGTGAATGTCAGACCAGGGAAGTGTATAAAACAATTAGGAACATTAATAGGAAATGGCAACCGAAGCAGATGGCGAACAAAGATGAGAACGAAGAAGTGCTCATAAACAGGGAGAAGATTGTGCAGCGATGGACTAAATATTGCACCGATCTGTACAAAGCACAGTTGGACACAAGAGTCTCAGGGAGACTGATTGAAGAATTGAAAGTGATATCTCCCCCCGAAGCATCAAAAGCAAGACCGATATTTCGAAGGAGGAAGTAGAAAAAGCAGTGAAATGACTAAAGAACAACAAGAGCCCTGGAAATGATAAGATCATGGGAGAGTTGACTAAATATGGCGGAGAAAGCATGATTCAGGAAATACACTGAATATAGCATGGAAAGAAGGAAAGGCAGCTAAGGAATGGACAAGATCTGTGCTAGTGACAATGCCTGAGAAAGGAAGTACAGAGTGCAAGAACTACAGAATGATTGCTCTAACGAGTCATCTAGGTAAGGTGCTGATGATGATACTGACTGAGAGAGTAAGATCGCAGATAGAAGAACACGTAGCAGATGAGCAAGCGGGGTTCAGAAAAGATAGAAGTACCATACAGCAGATACTGGCACCAAGACAGATAGCAGAGAAAGCTCAACGAAAGAACAAGAATGTATACACTTGCTTCATCGATTTACAAAAGGAATTTGACAGTATAGATCAGAAAGTGACTTGGGCGGTGTTGGAGTCATGTGAAGTGGATAGCAGACTGATACAGTTGTTGAAGAATATCAGTGACAATGCGGAGGCAGCGGTGAGAACATATGGGAGTTGGGGAGTTGGTTTGAAACAAGCAGAGATATGAGACAAGGAGATCCAATATCACCAAGTATTTTCATTGCACATCTGGAGAGAGCGATGGACAAGATCAAGGAAGAGGTGGAAGGGATATCTTTGCACGGGAAAGAATTAACAACTTGTGGTTCGCGGATGATATAGTTATCATTGAGGAAGATGAGGACAAGCTAGCGAAAACAGTGCAGGTGTTGAAGAAGGGAGGTGGTACGAACTGATTATGAACATCGATAAAACAAAAACCATAGTATTTGGAGATAAGGAAATAGGAAGGATGATCAGTGTCGATGGTATTGAACTAGAAAATTTAGAAATGCTCACATATCTGGGGAGCAACATAATGTATGATCTAGACTGTAAGAAGGAAATAGCAACTAGAATAGCGAAAGCAAGAGCAAATTTGAAGGCGATGGACAAGATCTGGAAAAGCAAAGAAATTAGCTTAAGAATGAAGCTGAGTGTCTTGAAAACATGTATATTCAGCAGCATGTTGTATGGACGTGAGACATGGATGATAACGAAAGATTCAAAAAGAAAATAATTGGCATTCGAAAGGAGCTGTTATAGAAAGATTCTGAGAATAGGATGGATGCAGAAGGTCACCAGTGAGGAATTATATTGGAAGATACAGACGAAAGAGAACCTGCTGCAGAAGGTTATAAAATGGAAGCTACAACTATTTGGACATATTTGCAGAATGAACAACAAACGAAAAATGAAGACCCTAGTATTTGGCATAATGGACAGTTCAAATAGGAGAGGCAGACCCCACAGAGAATGGATAGATGATATAGTAGATTGGTGCACAGCTAGTCTACAGAAACTAAGCCACTCCCCACTGGACAGGGAAAGATGGAAGGAAATAGTGAGAGAGACATCAGACACCAACAGGCACTGAGCCCACGGTTATTGATGATGATGATGACAGTGGATGCAGGGAGGCATGTATGAACCCCCGTGGGAGCTCCTGCTCAGAGACAGCATGATGCCCTGCATTGTGGCCAATGCCACATACCCACTGCACCCGTGGCTCATGCAGCCTTTTACCAGATGCACCACACCAGCCCAGGATATCTTTAACGGTCTCCTTAACCACGCCAGGGGCACAGTCAGCAGGTGTTTGGGAGGCTGAAGGGGCGGTTTCACTGCCTGTTCACCAAGCTGGATTTCAGCCTCCCAAACATTCCCACAGTGATCGCCACCTGCTGTGCCCTCCCCAACCTTGTGGAGGGCCGGCGGGAGCTGTTCAACCAGGGCTGGGCTGCGGACCCGGAGGCCGGTATGAGCAGCCACCTGCTGCCCCATGCCGTGGGGCACAGAGGGATGGGGTCAGGGAGGCCCTGTTCCAGACCTTCATACAGGACCTGCCCTGACCCGCCCCCAGCCACACACCACACCCGCATCCCCCCACTCCCCAACCTCTCATGCTCCTCCCCAGCACTCTCCCACCAAGCACTGGGGACACGGGATGAGAGTGGGAACATCTAACTTTTGTATTGGGGGAATAAACATGTTTGGAAAAACAAAACAGAACAACTTGTGAAACTATTTACAGTGCACGTGGGAACAGCCCACAGGAGGGAGGCGGGGGGGTAGGTGGGGGGACTGAACTGAGGGGAGGGTTAGTGGGGGAGGGCTCAGTCACCCAGGGGTGTGGGGAGCCAGGAACCCCGTCGGCCATGGATGCCCCTACTTCCCCGGGTCCGGCCCCCCCTGTGGGGTTGCGACGGGGCCAGGACCACAGGGAGGTAGGGCTGTGATGGGGGTGCCACAGACCTGGACTCCTCAGGGTGTACGGGGGGGTGCAACTGGGGCTGGGCCAGGTGCGCCCACCTCGGCCAGCAGCCACAAAGCCAGCTCCAGCTGGGCAGACGGAGACAGGTCTGCTGGGAGGTGGGTGGCTGCTGGAGGAGCAGCTGTGTGGGGGGCAGCTGCGGGTCGAACTGGTGAGGAGGGTGGGGCAGTTGGGTGAGGCAGGTAGCAAGGCCTGGGCAGCTTGTAAGTGCTGGGTCCCAACCCTGGGAGGTCCAGGGCCCCCACTCCACTGGCCCCCACCCCGCTCCCCTGCCGCCTGATGGCCCATGAGCCCTGTGGGAGCCCAGGTGCACGGGGGTTCCTGTCCAGTGAGGGTCGGCCCATGTTCCCTTCCCCCACCCTCTCCCCAGGTGTGTGGGCTGCAGGGCTGTTCTGGGTGGGCCCCATTCCCCTCCCTGGCAACAGCCTGCTCATCCTGTATGTACCAGCTACGGTGTCTTGGGGCTCAGGCAAGGCCTGGGTGGAGGAAGCTCGGTCGGGTGTCCCAGAGGGGAGGGTGATGGTGAGGGTCGTGTCACTGGAGCTCTTGTCATCGCTTTGGTCACGTGGTGCTGGAGGGGACCACCTCATCCTCGCTGTCACTGGTGGCGGGAGTGGTGGTGTCCACTGTATGCTCCAGGGTGGCTGCCTCCCTCGGCCCCAGGAGCCTGTGCAGCTCCTGGTAGTGGGCGCAGTGGACGGGCCGTGCCACCAACTGGCTGGCAGTGTCACAGGCCTTTATGTAGGTCTGGCAGAGGTCCTCGATCTTGATGCGGAAGCTGCTGTCGGTGTGGTCGGGGTGGCCTCAGGCAGCAAACCTGCTGGCCAGTCTGTCGAAGGCCTTGGCATTGCACTGGCAGGCACCAGTTTGCCAAAGGACCTCCTCCTCCACCCACAGAGCAAGGAGGTCCTTAAGCTCCTCCTCAGTACAAGTGGGTCACCTCCTGGCACAGCCTTTGCCTGGGTGCTCTGAGCCCTCAGGCTCCTCAACTGGGAACCCCAGGGGACAGGGGAGTCCTGACATGCTGCCATGATGGCCAGGGGGTGTGGAGGCAGGCTGGTGCTTTGAGCAGGGGCAGTCCAAAGGGGAGCTCATGCTACCCCGGCTTGTGGCATACTCTCAGCTTCCTGCTTGGGGTTGCTGGAGAGCTGCTTCCTTTAAGTCTGCCAGCAGGGACAGTAGAGCTCTGCCTGGGCTGGACAGAGTGTCTCTGTCCACTGGTGGGAGGGACACCTCCTTGGTGGACTCCTCACTTCAAAGTAAGGAGTTCAGAGAGTCTACACACACCTTACTTTGAAGTTAAACTTCGAAGTAAGCCACTACTCCATTCCCGGGAATGGAACAGTGACTTCAAAGTTAGCCTGCTTGACTTCAAAGTTAACTTTGAAGTAAAGGAAAGTGTATGTAGACACTCTGCGTGCCACTTCGAAATAGCAGCTTACTTTGAAGTTAACTTCAAAGTAAGTCTGTAGTGTAGACACAGCCAAAGACTAACAGTTTTACTTATTAGGTTTCGTGGGTAATGTTAGCTAATCTACCAAAAATGAAAATTTTGACTTTTGGTTAAATATGTGCTTGGAAATCATTAAAAATAGACTGTTGGAGGGGATTTGAAGGAGGTGAAGATGATGGCTAGTCAAAGAGTGATTGGGAGGACAATATGCATGAGGGCCAGCCAGGTAAAAAAAATAGGTAGATTATTTAATGAACACCAGCACAGCTCATAGGTATCTCTCATCTTGCATTCTGCCATGGAGTCAAATATAGTAATTAAATTTACAACTGATCATCACTGTCTGGAGATTTAGACAGTCACCTCTTTGCCCTTAGTGTAAGTCTTTGTGTACACTGTCTGCTCTGCTAGACTTTCTGGCTACGTCTACACTACGGAGATCTTTCAAAAGAAGCTCTTGTGGAAGATCTCTTCCAAAAGAAATTCTTTTGAAAAAGTAGATCCATACACCAAAAAACCACTTAAAAGAGAGATCTGCTCTTTCAAAAGAGTACATCCACACAGCCCCTGCTCTTTCAAAAGAACAGGCTAGAGACTGAAAAATCAGGCCCCAGGAGGACTGCTCTTTCAGACAAAAGGGTCTGGGGAATGTCTGCACGTTTTCTTTCAAAAGAAGCTTTGGAAACGGGGTCCTCTTCCTGAAAGAGGAAAGGAAGAGAGATTTCGAAAGGAGCACCACATTCTGTCGCTTTACTTTTGAAAGAATACTTTGGCTGGTTCTACACGTGCCACTTTCCTCCGAAAGTGGCATGCTAATGAACAGCCTGAAATATGCTAATGAGACATGGATGCAAATTCCTGGTGCCTCATTAGCTTAAGGGTCACATGATTTGGAGTCTGGAAGACATTCTTTCAGATGCCAAAACAATGTGTGGAAGCGTGGCCCCTGGGGGATCTTCCGGAAGGAAGTCCTCCTTCAGGAGGCCCCTTCTTACCAAAAAGTTTCACGCAGAAGGGGCCTCCAGAAGGACGACTTCCTTCCAGAAGACACCCGCCCCCCCCACCCCCCGGGGGCCATGTTGCTAGATATTGTTTTGGAGTCTGGAAGAACGTCTTCTGGACTCCAAATCATGTGACCTTATGCTAATGAGGTACCAGGAATTTGCATCTGTGCCTCATTAGCATATTTTGGGCTGTTCATTAGCATGCCACTTTTGGAGGAAAGTGGCAAGTGTAGAAACAGCCTTTATGTGTTGACACGCCGTGGGCTCTTTTGAAAGAGCCCCCTTCTTTCGAAAAATCTTTTGAAAGACCTTGCTAGTGTAGATGCAGCTTCTGTGAGTGTTACACTGTTGAATTAACCTCTCCTACCTGAAATGTGCAAGGGCTAGATTACCTTACACGTGCAGTTCATTCTGAATAACAAGCTGCATGAACTTCACCAAGTGAGTTAAGTAGGTGCAGATTTGGCAAGTTTTTACCAAATGTTCACGACTTTCATAATTCTTTGGAAAATCCATGCACCAGCAGATCCCAACTGTATAACGCATGGCACATGCATGACCTTTATATCTCATGGTGATGTGATCGGTTTGGCTCTTTCACTAGTGATAAAACAGTGTGAGGCACCCTAGGAGGCAAAATATGGAATTATTTGTAAGTAAGTTTTATTAAGTGGAGAGATGCAACAAATGAAGCTTGTTTTCATGACTTACTGCCAGGGCCTGAGGGGGGTTGTTCCTCTTTTTCTTCCCCTCAAATGACACCTTCTGAGTTGATCTAAGACTCATTGTTAAGTGCTTTTAATCTTTTATGAAAAAAGTAATTAAGTGGGTACATTGTGATCACTCTGGCTTGATAAGTAGGATGGCTTCCCGCTCGCTTTAATATATTTGAATACATTGCAATATTGATCTGATATTGTGCAGGTTTCAAAAAGATTTTTATATGGGACACAAGCTGTCCAGATTCACGCCCCCCCCCCACTCCCCATGATGTGAAAAAATATGACAAGGAAACACAAGGGCATAAATTTGTGTCTTATAGGTATTTGGGGCCTCTGGGTGCTCCTTTTTATGATCTTTCACGTTTGCTTTGTGTTGGACTGCAACGGGTAATGTAATGCTTACCAGCAATGAAAAGACCAGCCTGATTTTTAGCCCTTCTGAGTATAGCATGAGCACTTCTATGCCCTATTCACCCTGGTTTACAATCTCAAGCTTCAAATCTAGAAGTAAAATACCTTCAAAAATTTGAGATGAGGGAAAATAAAACTTTTAACTGTATGCTTAATGTCTGGACCAATGACACTTATCTAAGACTCTGTAATGCCACTGGACCTGCAATTTTGTTCTGTTTTGAAAGAAACATGATACCTAAGCTCTTGGTGTTTGGCTCTGTTCTCATCTAAAATGTAAAAGTTGGAGTTAGATTAATGTCTTCTCCCTCTTTCTGGCTGACGGGTCCCAGTCTAGAGTCAAACCTTATGAGCCTCAAAGGAACAATTTGTGTGTATGTTTTTAAACTTGACTTGAAAGTCTGAACTACATTCCAGAAATAATATCTTCTTTATGGGACTTGTGTTTGGAAAAGGCAAATGCTTTCCCAGTTTCTTTTCTGAGGAATGGTCAAAGGCTCCAAAACACGTGCATACACTCCATATAATAATTTTATCTGCCCAGGGAGATAGAGTTGGTGTCATGTCAAGCTGAGTGTCTTCTCATGGTTTCAGAAGCTCTGATGGCTGCCACATTTGGGCTACGTCTACACGTGAAGCCTACATCGAAGTAGCCTATTTCAATGTTGCGACATCGAAATAGGCTATTTCGATGAATAGTGTCTACACGTCCTCCAGGGCCGGCAACGTCGATGTTCAACTTCGACATTGCGCAGCCCAACATCGAAATAGGCACAGCGAGGGAACGTCTACACGCCCAAGTAGCACACATCGAAATAAGGATGCCAGGCACAGCTGCAGACAGGGTCAACGGGCAGACTAGCGCTTCCGGGGCAACAGCTAGCCGCTCCCTTAAAGGGCCCCTCCCAGACACACTCAGCCTGCACAGCACGCGGTCTGAGGAGCCATAGGCACACAGACCCCGGGCGCCGCAGTCATGGACCCCCAGCAGCAGCAGCAGCAGCAGCTAGAGGTCCACCCAGCCCTCCCAGCAGGAGCAGGGCTTGCCCTGACCCATGCCATGTGGGAGGCAGCTGAGCACCTCCTTGCCCCAGGGGAGGAGATGCCCCCAGGGCAGCAGGGCTCAACCCCTACCCCTGCAGCACCCCGCCCACCCCCCGCCTCACACGCCGGCGGCTGTGGAGCTACCCCACCAGCACCGACTGGTGGGAGCGGCTGGTGCTTGGGGAGTGGGACGACGACCACTGGCTCAGGAACTTCAGGATGACCCGGCAGACATTCCTGGAGCTGTGCCAGTGGCTCACCCCCGCACTCAGGCACCAGGACACTGCCATGCGGCGTGCCCTCACGGTGCAGAAACGGGTCGGCATCGCTGTCTGGAAGCTGGCCACTCCGGACAGCTACTGATCTGTGGGCCAGCAGTTTGGTGTCAGCAAGGCCACCGTCGGGGCTGTCTTCATGGAGGTAAGCGAACCCACGGGGGGAGGCCAGGGCAGGGGGGCCAGAGCAGGGCAGGGGGGCAGAGCAGGGCAGGGCAGGGCAGGGGGGCCAGAGCAGGGGGGCCAGAGCAGGGCAGGGGGGCCAGAGCAGGGGGGCCAGAGCAGGGCAGGGCAGGGCAGGGCAGGGCCACGCACACCCTGCTCACCCCTCATTGGTGCCGTCTTATGTGCTTTCTCTGCAGGTTGTGCACGCCATCAACACCATGCTCCTGCACAGGCTCGTGAGGCTGGGGGACCCAGATGCCACCATCGCCGCCTTTGCCACCCTGGGCTTCCCCAACTGCTTCGGGGCTCTGGATGGGACTCACATCCCCATCCGTGCCCCGCATCACAGTGGCGGACGCTACATCAATCGCAAGGGCTACCATTCTGTTGTCCTCCAGGCCTTGGTGGACAGCCGGGGACGTTTCCAGGACATTTACGTGGGCTGGCCTGGCAGCACCCATGATGCCCGGGTTTTCCGGAACTCGGGCCTGTGCCGCCGGCTGGAGGCGGGGACCTACATCCCCCAGCGGGAGATCCCTCTGGGGGACACCACCATGCCCTTCTGCGTCATCGCAGATGCGACCTACCTCCTCCGGCCGTGGCTCATGCACCCCTACACGGGCCATCTCTCGGCTAGCCAGGAGCGCTTCAACGAGCGCCTGAACCGTGCGCGCCAGGTGGTGGAGCGCTCATTTGGCCGCCTGAAGGGACGCTGGAGATGTCTCCTGACCCGCCTGGAAGTGGGCCCCAACAACATCCCCCAGATTGTGGGTGCCTGCTGCGCCCTGCACAATTTGGTCGAGAGCAAGGGGGAGACCTTTCTGCAGGGCTGGGCTGCGGAGGCCGCCAGGGCACACGTCCAGCCACCTGCTGCCCCCAGTCAGCAGGTGGACCCCGAGGGGACCCGGGTCCGGGAGGCCCTGCGGGCCCACTTCGACGACCAGGCCACGGGGTGAACTCTGCCCAGGCCCCCTACTGCCCGCCCCTTCCTCCCCCACACTCCTGCCCCAACGCCCACACCATGGAGCACCCCACGCCCCGCCCCCCCCCCCCACTTGTCCTGGACAAATGACAGCACGCACTTGTGGCTGAACGTAAATTTTTTTTTGTCTTTCCGAACCTTTTTTTTTTTGGATGTAAAAAGAAATATGTGAACCACAAACAGAAAACTAGGTACAAATGTCCAACAAAAGCAATATGTACAGCAATAAACCGATGCAAAGAAACAACTGTGTGCCATAAATAATAAAAAGAAAACCAGGGAGGATAAAGGGGAGAACTATTTACATGGGGGGGACGGGGCAAACGGGGGGACCAAAAAAACAGTGTCCAACTATATACAAGGGGGGGAGCCACGTCCCGGGCCCCTCGCCCCTATAGCCCGGCACTGGGCGTGGCCGGCCGGGAGCCCCGCCGCGCTGGCAGCCTGGTCCGCGGCTGGGTGGGAGCAGGCTGGACCGGAAGGTATCGGGGCCGGCGAGTGTCAGGTGGCTCCAGGGGTCCCTTGGTGCTCTGGCCCTCGCGGGTGGGTGGCAAGGCGACGGCGGACGGGCCGGCGACGGGCGGAGCAGCTGGTCGTGGGGCTGCAGGAGCGGGCAGGGCGGGCGATGTTTCGGCCAGCGCGGCATGGGGGGCCACGTAGTCCACCAGGCAGTTAAATGTCTGCATGTAGGCCCCCCATGCCTCCTGGCGCCAGGCCAGCTCCCGCTCCTGCAGGTGGAGGTGCTGCTCTGTGACCTCCAGCTGCCGACGGAGGATGGCCAGCAGCTGGGGGGTCCGTCGCCGGTGGCGGTTGTAGGCGCGGGGTCCGCCATCTAGCCTGCCGCGGGGCCGGTCGGTCCTCGGCCGAGGGGCTGCCCTGCAGCGATAGTCCCGGAGGGCTCTCCGGGATGACTGACGCCTCGCCGGCGCTCTCTTCCGGTCCTTCTGATGGTGCAGGTGCAGGACACAGGAGAGGAGGTGGGGGAAGAAGAATGGAGACAGGCGTTAGTGTGGGCCCCGAGCCGTGGCCTTTGTCCCCCCAGCCCTGTGCTGCAGGTTCCCCATCCCCATCCCCGGGAGATGCTGCTGTGATGGATGGGGTTCAGGGGTCCCCCTGCCCTGCACCCCGTCCCCTGGTGGGAGCGACTCTCACTTCACCCCGCAGGGTCTGACAGCAGGAGAGGTTTCTTAGGCCACAGATGGCCAGTTTCTGGCAGGAGTGACAGCACCAGCTGTCGGAAGAGACAGTCCTTCCAAACCGTCGTGGGGAGAAGACCCCAAGGGGGGGCCCCTCTGGGATGCAGCTTTCCCCCTCCTCAGGCTGGCTGCCTACCAGCTCTCCCTTCCCCTAGCCTCTACCTGTGGCCCCCGCCCTTGCCCCCCACTTCCAAGCCAGCTCGGCTCCTCCCTCCTGTTGGTTCAGGGCAGAGGTGTCACCTGCCAGCTGTAGCACCAGGATCCTCCTTTGGCCCTGGGAGCTATTCGGCTCTTGTGGCTCATATGTAGCCTGAGTCTCCCTTTTGCACTCCCCCCACTCCATCACATGCTGCTGCTGCGGGGTGTCCCACACCCCTCCTCCCGGGGGCCCCTCGAGGTTCCGCTCCCCCCTGGCCCAGGGATGGGGCATGGCACTGTCATGCGGGGTGGGGGGGGGGCACAGGCTGATGGCTGCAGTGCTGTGAGGGCCATGGCCCTGGTGTCCTTGGGGCCACGGCCATGTGAGCATTTGGGGGGGCCCAGGACACATATCTCTTACCCCCGCCTCTCAAGTCCAGGGGTGTCCACCAGAGAGGGGTACCTACCTGTTGGTCCGCTCCCACGGTCCGGAGATCCCCGGGGGGCGGAGGCCCTGCTGCTGCTCCGGGATGGCAGGAGAAGGATCTGCAGGCTGGATTCTGAGGAGGAGGAGCCCCCCTCCTCCTCCTCCTCCTGCTGCGATGTCCCGGGGGTGGCCTCCGGGGGGGGCCCCCGGGGTGCGGGGCTTGCCTCCGGGGCGGACTCCGGCTGCAGGGCCTGCTGGGGCTCATCAGCCGAGGTGTCAAGGGTAGCCGGAGGGGAGGAGGGGTGCCGGGAGCCCAGGATGTCCCTGAGCTCCCTGTAAAAGGGGCAAGTGACGGGGGTGGCCCCAGATCGGCTGGCCGCATCCTGGGCCCGGGAGTAACCCTGCCGCAGCTCCTTCACCTTACTCCTGACGTGGTCAGGAGTGCGGGCAGGGTGACCCCGGGCAGCCAGGCCATCGGCCAGCCGAGCGAACGCATCCGTGTTCCGCCTCTTGCTCCCCATTACCTGGAGCACCTCCTCCTCGCTCCAGAGCCCCAGCAGGTCCCGCAGCTCGGCCTCCGTCCAGGAGGGGTCCCGCTGCCGCTTGCCAGCCTGGCTGCCCCTCTGGCTGGGCTGGCTGCCCTGGCTCCCCTTGGGGGGGGGTCCCCTGGGGGCGCTGGGCGGGCTGCCGGGCGGCCATCGCAGCTCTCTGGGGCTGAGGGTGGTGCAGGCTGGCCGCATGTGCAGGCTGCAGCCTGCACGTTCCCTCAGCTTCCTGCAGAGGCAGGGAGGGGGAGGGGACCTTTAAGGGGCCGCTCCACGCGGCCACCAGTGAGCTGAGGGGCTGGAGAGAGCGTCTCTCAACCCCCCAGCTGATGGCCGCCATGGAGGACCTGGCAATTTCGACGTTGCGGGACGCGGATCGTCTACACTGTCCCTACTTAGATGTTGAACTTCGAAGTAGGGCGCTATTCCTATCCCCTCATGGGGTTAGCGACTTCGACGTCTCGCCGCCTAACGTCGAAGTTAACTTCGAAATAGTGCCCGACGCGTGTAGCCGCGACGGGTGCTATTTCGAAGTTAGTGCCGCTACTTTGAAGTAGCGTGCACGTGTAGACACAGCTTTGAAGCGGTTTCTGCAATAGAGTAGCAGGAACATTTCTGTTAAGTTTTGGTATTGTCCATTATAAGTGAGGTTTATAATCCCTGTTTATTACAGAAGTTTGAGTTCCTAAGTTCCTTTGAGATGTCTGTTGAGTTTTGGAGTCTGTTTAGATAGCCAGGTGTGTGAAATTGAATGGCAAGTCAGCTACAATACACAGCATTACTAATTCATCATCACCACTCTTTAGTTAGTGGGGTACTTGAATCTGGGAAGACACTGTGATTTCTGACCATGTATTTATTTAGATTATATGTATAAATCCATTAAAAGGAGAGCACATCCCTCTCTCTCTCAAGGAGAGCCTTGAGAATTCAACAGACAGTCTTGCCTGGACCATTCCTATAACCTCCTTTTCAAATCAACCAGTAATCTAACAGCAGAAAAATGTGCATAAGGACTCCTACTCCTACCATTGTTTCTCACCTATGGAATATAAGTGGTCTATGAAATATGCCCTGAATATTATAGTGAATATTGATGATTTAGGGTAACCCACTTTATCACCATTAGGCAGCCCATTATAGTGCCCAAATATATGGTAATACAGTAGAATCACGTGTCCAGAACAACATGATGCTATAAGTATGGGTGAGAAATTATGGACAGTGTGGTCAGGTTCCTCCCAAGAATCACATCCAGCTGTTCATAATACCAGCATGTCTTTAGAGATGACCCGGACCACCCGTTGGCTTCCTGGACTTTGTGATAGGCCACCCAGAGTTCGTTCACCTTTACCCAGCATTGCTGAGAGTCCCAGGAGTAACCTCTGTTAATCATCCCACATGAAATCTTTTCAAATATTTCCACAGTTCACTTGGACACTCGAGGTCTGCTCTCCACAGACTCCTCTCCCCAAACAGCAAGGAGATCCATAATCTCCTGATGGGTCCATGCTGGAGCTCTCTTGTGACCCTGAGAATTCAGATCACAAACCTGACTGCTCATGATGGCAAGAGTTGGCTACCGATACAATGCGATGGATAAAAGAAATTCTGGCTTCTGGGTGCCCTTTAAATTTCCTGGGCTTGCTGGTGATGAATTCAAATGTGCGGGCTTCCTGTGACCTACTTCCTGCAGACCTGGAGATCAACAGAGATGGAAATGGCCAGGGTGGACAACTGTGCAGAATACATATGGGAGACTGCTGGAGGCTAATAAAGTCAATTAAAAGACATGGCATTTCCACACTAGTTTTAATTCGAACTTTTAAGTTTATACTTTACACTGCGTCGAGTCACTTCTCACGGTGTTAGAATATTAACATTAGTACTGCCTAAAATTGACCTAATGGTATTTACAGTGAAGACAGTGACATTGTAAAATCAAGGTAACTGCCTTAAATTCAACTTTAGCTTGTAGTGTAGACAGAGCCTAATGTACCTGTCTTCACTACAAATATTAAGAGGTTGACTTTAAGGGGTCCTAAGGTCAACTTTTCTTCTCCAGCTTTTTCATGAGGCACAACACCAAATTTAAATTTACAAGGTTGACTTAATGCTAGTGTAGACACGGCGTTATTTAATTCAGTTTTATTGACCTTCAGAAGTATCCCACAATGCCCCCAGTGTATCCGTTCTGACCATCGCTTTTACCTCCACTACTCTCCAGGTGAGCAGGAAGTAGGAAACAGGAAATAGGAATCAGCTCAGGCTCTCCAGCTGCCCTCCGCACTATGCTGTTTCCAGGCTCTCCAGCTGCCCCCTGCATCACATGGCTGCCCCCCCACCACATGGCTTTTCGGATCTCCTGCTGCCCCCCACCACCATGCGGCCACTGGGTCAAGATGAAATGAATCAAAATAACACTATCAAAATGAAGCATTTCAACAATACCAAAAAACAACTTTTCAATACCTCCAAATTGAAACTTTTCAGATTTTTATTTCTGCATTTTACTTTTCGCAGGACTGGCCTGTGCCAGAGGCAGGGTGTAAAAAAGTGGTGTGAAAATGTATGTGGCAATTTATTTTCAATGGGAGCGGGGAGAGAGGGCAATGCACTCTGGGATGACAACATCAGACTCCACAACCACTTGCGGCACATTTTTTTCCCCTAACTCACCAGCACAGAAACCCAGAATGCAATGGGGTACTATGAACTGAGAGATAGGTACCCACAATGCACTGCTGACACAGTTGAACTTAACAAAGGTAATGAAGACACTCTATGTCAACTTTCTAAATATGTATGGACACTCGCCATCTACTTTCCAAAATCTAGTGGTATAACATTGATTTTAATACATTTGGCTTTATTTCTAGTGCAGACACAGCCTGAAACTGCCTGGATCTACTCTGCCCTTTGGTATATGTTGTGAAGTCAAAACTACAGGTGGGATGCGGGAATAGATTCTTGCAGTTCCACAGGACCAAATTCAGATGATGTACTTCAGTGGGAGTTGCATATATTCATCCAGGAGTAAAGCTGTGATTCAGCAATATACTTAAGTATATGCCTAACTTGAAGCATTGGCATAGTCTCATGTTTAAAGCTAGGCCTATGCTTTACTACTTTGCTGAATTAGTTGTCTAGAGCGGGTTCTGGTGCCACATGGTCTTTGACATCAATGATCATCCATGGTCAGAGGAACATATTCTCATATACACTTGGAAACTGAAGGAGGAGACTGAGACAGAAAAATGTTAACACTGAAAAGTTCTTTGCATCGCTATTTGTTCTGCGGTCTTGGGGTGGCCATAATAAAACTGCTTATGGCTTTGTCTTCACTGGCAATTGAGCAACAAAGCTTCAGTTGTTCATGTTTGTTCCCAGCCATGTCACTAAAAGTTGTGTTGTGTTGACATACCCTTGGGGTGAAATTCACCCATATATAGGGGGTAAGACTATGTGCTACTTAATTCCTACTTCCTAATTACATGGTAATTATGTCTCATACCTGCCCTAGATAGAGATGTGAATGAGTAAACACAGCAGAGGACATAAGAGGAAAGAGAAAAGAAAAGACCTGAAAGACGCAAGAAAGCATTACCAATAAAAGCATTCACTGAATCCCTATAAACAATAATGTGGATATTTGCTCTCTTTTTGCATAATAAAAGTATTGACCTCCATATGAATGGCAAATACCAACCTCACTCAAAGTCCAAGCAACTAGTTAACGAAGCAGTTCCAATGGTTATCAAAAACTTATCTGTGTCCTTTAAGTTAACCGTCCTGCTTCTCTTATGTCAGAGTTTAGAAAATTAACAAACATAAGAAACCAAAAATGCCTTCTTCAGCATCATTCAAACAAGGCCTTGATTTTGCAGATGGCTGCAAAACAGATATGAAAGGCTTAAACATTTTAAGGTGTAAAAAAATGGTATCTGTATCGCAGCAATACCCTGAATATCTAATAAAACCCCTTCCCAGCAGTTAAATTTTGACCCTGCAATCATACAAACTTCAGTAAAGCAAGAAACTTCCAAAGAAAACTATAGATGTATACTATTAAGTTATTTGAAATAGATATACATTTACTTTCACTGCCTGTGGTTGCAGCTGAGACTCAGTTTAACTTGAAGAAAAAGACAGTTACAGAAAATTTACAGAATTCTCTAAAAGACAGTGCACGAAATCCTTGCCAAAAAATCCTGGCAAAACTTTTGTTGACTTTAGTGGAGCAAGAATTTCTCTCAGTTTTTGTCCTGAAATAAAATTTAGGATTTTGTCCAGTTTGGACTGATAAGTAGAAAACTATGTGAAATCACCATTTCAAGAGACAAAGGAACATGAGCATTTTCATGATTTTCTCTGAAGCATGAAGACACAGTGATTCATAATTGCAGAGTATACAGCTGGAATAGCATTATCAAGTGTACGCTTCACTCTGACATTATTTATGAACTGGAGTGTGGTTTTCACCTAAATCATTAGTAATAGCAAAAATGTCAACTTTGAAAAGGCTGCAAGTGAACCGCAGAAGTATTTCCACTGCAATGGGCAAAAGTCCCTACAGACTGATCCAAGAATAAAATGCCAAGAAATGAAAAGTACATTTAGTGCCAGGTATGTATTTAAAAAAGTTAAAAACTAAAATCAGTTCCAATGACATATTATTTTAAGATTAGGAATCCAATTCTTGCCATCAGCAAGGCAGGAGAGCTTAGATAGACAGGTCATTCTAAGCACTATCCCCCCGCTTCTTTTTGGTTGCATGTTTCAGTGATGTTGGAATGATTTCCACACTTGTTACCTTCACCTAATAGAATAAGGATCGAACACCTACAGAGATTGTCGCTGGTAGAAACCACATAAATCATGTAGCCCATGTCTACATTAGGGAGTTTTGTTTGCAAAATTTGTGGAGCGTCCACACACAAAATCTGTTTTGTTGACAGTACATCAACAAAATTCGGCACTATCGCCAACAGCCTTCAGCCTCTCCACTACAAGGCAGAACGCTGGCTGTGTGGATGTTCTGGGGGGGGCCCTTTTGTCAGCAGAGAGGTCCTCCATGGTGCCAGCTGGACCTGGGAGACTGCAATCACAGGTCTATGTTCTCGGTCTCTGATCACTTTTAAAGGCACAGGGGGCCCCAGAAACCCTTTGGAGGGAAGCAGAGTGCATGGAAGCAGCAAGCATGCCCTGCCCCCACCCCACATCCTCCTGGGCTTCAATGACTTTGCTCGCTGGTTGATGGCTTCTGACACCCATGCCCACAGACCCCAGCAGTATCAGAGTGACGGCCAACAGCCAGCAGCCCCAAGCCCCCATGGGGCCCTCCAGGGAGCCGGTGGAGGGGTACTAGCAGCCCGCCCGAACCACCAAACTCAGGCTCCCTTCCTGGATGGAGCCCAACCTGCGGGACCCCCTGGGCCTCTGCTGTGAGGAGTCCCTGCTCCTGGACCCCAAAGCAAACACCAGAATGCACCCACCTATGCCTGGCTTGCCACCGCCCTGGCAGACTGAGGCCACCCTGCCTGGACAATGGAGTAGGTCCAGGCAAAGGTCAAGGAGCTGCAGAAGGGGTACACCTGGGACTGGGACACAGTGAGGAGGTTGGGACAGGATCCTCCTCCTGCCCCTACTACAAAGAGCTCCACAACCTCCTCAGGGGTGATGACACCTTCCCCACCACCACCTTTCTGGATACTGCTGGGGTGACCCCAGCCCCCACCTGAGCAGGAGCCAGAGCTGGAGGAGGACCAGCCTGGGACCCTGCCACTGCCAGAGCCAGATCAGCCCTCAGACCCAAGTCCAGTGACGGGACACTTGTCATCACCATGGCCTCAGGCTCCTCAAGCCAGGCCATGTGCACCAGGACATCCTGGGATGTCGTCCAGAGACCCTCCGGTAAGCACCCAGCTCATTGTACACCCTAGAGCATGTCAGCAGTGTTGGGGGGGGCGGTGCCTGCCCCTGCCATGGCTGGATGTAGGCAGGTCACATGGGCACCAGCCCAACCCTAGACACACCACAGAAGGCCACAGCTCCTGGCTCATGGGTATGCCTGCAGGCAGCAATCAGCACCCACTCCCACAGACAGTGCCATGAGCCCCACACATTGGGGTGGGGTAGCTGGGGAGGGTCAGGCTGTGCCTGGCATGCACACCACCCATGCAGGGACCCCTCTGTGGCTGGAGTCTCCCTGGGCTACTGGCCCATCAAGCAGGGGAGGTGGAGCAGTCAGCCTGGTTCCCATGGTACTGTGGGGTCCCCATGTGGCAGGTCCCACCATGCAGGGCACATATGCCCATGCCCTCAGGGTATCCTTGGCCTGAGGGCAGGGGATGCTGCTCATGGGAGTTTGGGGCAGGGCCTTAGGGGCTCTGGTGCAGGAATAACTCATGCGCCCCACTCTCTTCCTTACAGATGCACAATCTGAGGACTGGGCCAGCCCCACCATGCCACCAGGGCCAGCCAGCCCAGTCCAGAAACCAGAGCCAGGCAGTCCAAGTGCAGCACCAGAGTGGAGCGGCGCACCACCACTGCCAGGCGCACCACCACTGCCAGGCGCACCGCCACTGCCAGGCGCACCACCACTGCCAGGCACACCGCCACTGCCAGGCGCACCACCACTGCCAGGCGCACCACCACTGCCAGGCACACCGCCACTGCCAGGCGCACCACCACTGCCAGGCGCACCACCACTGCCAGGCACACCGCCACTGCCAGGCGCACCGCCACTGCCAGGCACACCACCACTGCCAGGCGCACCGCCACTGCCAGGCGCACCACCACTGCCAGGCACACCACCACTGCCAGGATGGACCCACAAACAGAGGGCCCAGCACCACCCAAAGGATGACACCCTGTGGGCCTACACGGCCACCCTCAGGAGGCAGAACGACCTCCTGGAGCGGCTGAACTGATGTCCCATCTAGCTACCATCACTGGTAGCTTGTGGTACCAGCTGGCCCAGCCACCCACGCCTGCTATTGCTGTGCCCCCCACCCCGTGCTCCCTGCCCCCTGTCCACGCTGCCCTGCCCCCACCCAACATCCCCCTGGGCTTCATGGACTTTGCTCGCTGGTTGATGGCCATAGTTTTGCCACTACCCAACAGGCTCCCCCCTGCTCTCCCTGCTCTGACAGCGGCCCCAGCCTGCCAGGCTGCTCATGCTCTCCCTGCTGAGTCTGACCCTGCCACAGCCCCCCCACTCCATCTATACCTCCCCATTCTCCCAGTCCCAACCCAGCCCTAACAGGGACCCTGAACTTGCAGTGGGAGGGGATCTCACAGCCAGCACCACTTGGGGTCCTGCTCCCCTTCAGGGTCACAGCCTCCCACTCCCACCCTAGGCTGAGGCCCCCCAGTCTCTGTCCCAAGCCCTGACCCCAACATAAATAGTTAAACACCATTGCACTTTGTAAATAGTTTCTATTCCCATAATTGTTTTCACACAAGTTCATCTGTTAAAAAGTAAAGGTTTATTTGTTCGCAACCCCTGTGTCCCTCATTATTGGGGAATGGCCAGAGTGGGTGAGTGGCCAAGGGAGGGGCTATGGTGGGAAGGGGATAGGGCTGTCGCCCCAAGACCCTGCCAGGAGTGCCCTAGGGAGGGTGATGGGGGATTAAAGGAGAAGCTTTTCTACAGGGCCTTGTGGATCTGCACCCCATCCCTGTGGGCTTGGCAGTTGGGAACCACACCCAGCTCTTCCTATCTGTGGCCAGCCTCACTCCTCTCCCTGACCCCAGGAGAAAGTCTTCCCCCTTCTCTCCACAACTTGGGGGACATTGTGCTCCCCATGTCCAGGCAGGTGAGGAGGTACCTAAGCCATGCCTTCAGGTGGCCGAAGGCACACTTGACCTGGTTACATGCCCAGTTGAGGCAGATTTTGAAGAGATCCTGGGTGGGGTACAGGTGACCTGTGTAGAGCCTCATAAGCCAAGGCGTGAAGGGGCAGACAGCACCCCCCATGATGCACAATGGCACATTCACGTCCCTGATGGCCAGCTCTTAGTGGGGAATGTAAGTGCCTTCATCAATCCTCCAGCACAGGACAGAATTATGGAACACCTGCATGTCATGTGCCCAGCCCGACCACCCAACATAAATGTCCAGGAATCATCCCCAGTGGTTGACCAATGCCTGAAGCATGAAGGCTGTGCTGTGGTTCAGGGCACAGATGGGGATGTGGGTCCCATCAGTGGCACCAAAGCAATTCAGGAATCCAAGACTGGCGAAACTGGCCACAATTGTGTCCAGGTCTGCAATGTAGATGAGCCCCTGGATCAGGATGGTGTTGATGGCCATCACTACCTGCACAGGACAGAGACCAAAGATATATGTGAGGCAGTGAAGGAGGGTGTTCCTGGTCTCTGGTGGGCTCCCTTGCCACCTTCCATGCTCCTTTCCCCTGGGCTCTCCAGGAGCCCCCACCCACAGGACCACCCCTCCCCCTGAGCAGCAGGTATGCATGAGTTTGGGACAGCATGGTCCTCCAGGGATGGGCCTTCCCTCACCCTCCACAACTTGACCCTCACTCCCCCAACCCTGCTCCCCAAGGGTCTCCCTTGGGCAGGACCCCACCTCTTTCCTTCCCTTCCCCCCCGTGCAGGTTCTATGGACGAGAATACCTTACCTGTATGAGGATGGCCCTAATGGTGAAATTCCCCAGGCCAAATCTGGTTCTTAATGGAGCGGTAGCTTTCCAGGATGGCAAGCTTCCAGAAGGCAAATGGAGACCCACTTCTCCAGGGAAAGGGCAGGCTGCATCCAGGTGTCCTCCCAGTGGAGGGCAGGGATGAGCCAGGCACAGAGCTGCAGGAAGGCATCCTTCCTCATGCAGATGTTCTGGAGCCACTGCTGGTCATCCTACTGCCTCATGACAAGGCAGTCCCACCAGTCAGAACATGTAGTGTTCCTCCAGACCTACCTGAGTACAAGGGGAGTGGGAACAGGTCGGGCCCTGGGGCACTGAGGGCATGTGTCTTGCTCCCAGTGGCATGCCTGTCTCACCAGAGGAGGTGGCAGATGGCCGTGATCAGGGTGATCAGCAGCTCGAGCATCTGGAAGTGGGTCCAGCACGAGCCCTGGGGCTGCTGTGGCACCATGGCTAACTGGAAAGATCAAACCGTCTCTCACAAATGTGTGAGCCCTGCACTAGCTGTGCTGTCCCTCATGGAGGTAGGCAAGCCTTGGCATGGGCAGGGAGGGTGGATGGGGGTGTCCCCTTTAAGGTCACACTAGGCCTGGTCTCCCGGAAGAACTTGCCAGCCACATGACCCTATCTGATGCGGTTCCGGGGTTCGTTCTGTTAAAAGAGCAGCCAGGCTGTGTGGCCTCTCTCTGTCAATGGAGCAGATCACTTTTTCAGTCCGCTTTTTTGTGTGGCCATGATGTGTCAATGGAAGTTTTGTCAGAAGACCTCTTCCAATAGTAACATATGTCGACAAAGTGCTGTAGCGTAGGCCTAGCCATACTGACATGATGTCTCCAATAGTCCCTTACTGTCTTTAAGGTAGAGAAATAGTATGGTCTCCATTTACTGATAACAATCTGAAGCACATATCTCTGGTTAAAGGCATTCAGTGTTGCAACATTTAACTGATTCAGCAGCCTACACCTCCTTGAAAGTCCCATAGCCACTTGAAAATGAGTTCCTAAGTCAGTTAGATGATGAACACTGAGCACAGTACTGCCTATATCCCTTCGAAAATCTGAGCCAAGGAAAACTGTCTCACATCACGCAAGAAGTCCATAGCAGAGCAGAAAATTGAATGTAGGTCTTTCTGGTTCCCAGGCTAGTGTGGTAGCTACAGGGCAACCCTTCCTGTCCCTTATGCTCTCATTCGCCAAAGATTTATGAATACGCTTAACTATGCGCATCTTGTGCTCCCATTAAATAGTCTACTTGTGTGGAAAATATGCATATTATTCTTTGAAAACTGGAACCTTCGGATTATTTATAAAAGGAATTGTTTTAAGAAAATGCATCTCTACCCAGGTTTGACAATGGTTATTTTAGATCCTAAGACACAAAACTACAAGAAGGTTGTGGTGACTGGTATGGTGGCTTCTGTAGTTCAGAAAGGTTTGCACTGAAAAAATTAAGCTTGCTAAAGCTATTACTTTATCATGTCTCTCATGGCCATTTAATCCAATTCATGAATTAATGTGAAGCAGGCATAAAAATTCCTGGCAGCAGAGAATAAATGGGATTGTATGAAATTTTCTGTATTACCGTTCCTACACAGGATTGCTTTATTCAAAAAGGGAGGAAAAAAAGGGATAATTTTAAATTGGCTTGTTCAAGACAAAAATGCTTGACCCAGATCCTCAAGGAGCACACAGTGCAATCCACAAAGCATGTTTGCAAAAGTGGCTTTAAGCCCAATTTATGCTCCTGCGGGTGTCTGGCAATGTACCCTCTAATCTTTACCATCCATGTGCAGAGTTTTTCCATCTGTGTACAGAATAAATTTTTCTATGAGCACCGTGGCACGTGTGATTGCAGAAAACCAGGAGAAACACAAACCTAGCCCTGGGCACTGTGCTAATCAGCTGGATGGCTTTTGAATCTCTCCTGAGTCACTCAGGTGCTCGGCTTCAGCACTGGGCTTCCCACTAGAGGTGCTCGGCTTCAGCACTGGGCTTCCCACTAGACCCCTGGCATAAGTTAGAGCAGCCTGGAGGCTGATGTAGCTTAATCTGCCTGCCAATGGCCTCAAGGGAATGCTTAGATGCAGGGAAGCCTTGACCACACCATCTTTTAACCAGCCAATTACACAGGTAGTGTAGGAACCACTCACTAAATCTGTGCCTCCAGAGGATTACCTTACACTCATCTGATCCTTCCAATACCACCTTTAGCCACCCTGTATGGGAAAAGCAGCAAGGAGCTTTGAACAACGTCTGAAAGACATTATGCTGACCATCTGTCCTAGCTGATTAGCTGAGAACATTTATAAGATGGATCAAACCAATTTCCTTTGTGAATCCACAGCATGCATGAGTAGAGAGGTTCAAGGTGTCCCAAAATTCAAAGAGGAAAAGGAAAAAGCCCATCTCTGTTCTTACCCTTTTCCTGGCATTAATTTCAAAAGTTATGTCTCAGAATCAGTTGATTAACATATTATCACATATGATCAAGCCATAACAGAACAAAAAGTATATTTAGCAAATATAACTTTATATCACTTGCATCCAAAAACCTTATTTTGGAGGGAGAACTGAAGTGAAGCAAGAACCAGCTTTGTTCGCCTCAAATTTTATATAAAACAGGCCTTTTTCTAAAAACTGCGTTCTTAAATTTCACATGATGGTTACCAAAATATAAAAGCATGCAATTAAACAATGGAAGCATCAAAAGTTGGTTTTCTGAATGGTAGACTTAAGAAATGAAATGAACAAATTATGTGTCATGTTCAATATAAATCCAGCACACAGTTTTCAGGCAGAATTTATAATTCTTTTTCAGAAGAGCTGTTTGGTGTGTTACTGTAACATTTGTAGTTCAAGTCAAAATGTGCTCATTGAATATTTACTGCCTTTTAGAGAGTGTGAAACTTCAGGCATGGTTTGGTTCTAATCAAAGCTCAATGAAGTCACTAGTTGGTTAAGCTCTGCTTTCCTCCTATAAATGCTATTTGGCCACATTAGAGGAAATTTTACTTACACAATCAATAGTATTGTTATATGCCACATGTCTTTTCCTTGTCTCTCATAAAACTGTCTTGCTTTAAAATTTAGATACATTTTTGTTGCTTCTGCAAGTGAAAGAGTGACAGACCTTCCTAGGAGAAAAGCAGAGACTGGGCAAATTTTCCTGCCCACTTCTTCTGAAGCATCTGTCTTGGGCCACAGCAACCCCGTACCTTCTCTCTTGGGCTTTCTTGATTAGATACAGCCACTTGTCATGAGATCTACATGCAAAAAAGTTCAATCTTGGTAATGGGACTAGACTAATCCCATCAAATTTATTACTCATGTAAAACTATGGCTCTGTTTTGATGTCCCATTGGAATTATCTACTAGTTCACATGCCTATCAGCTCCCTGGGGACTGCTGTAACTATACTGTTACAACATAACATGTGTGGGAAATAGGAGTACTAGCATCATACTTGGAGCAAATTTCATCACTCCTATACTATAAAAATAGCCCGAAAGATACTGGTTACCAACCATCAACTGAAAGTGAATCCAGACTCCTCATCTCAATGAGCTCTTCTTCCAGCCCCTGATCTTATTCAGATGTGAGGCACAGTGGGGAAAAATAGGGAGAACATTCTGGAACCCTGAATGGAGAAAGGGCTGTTAAAGATGCAACCAACTATCCTAAAACTAGAAAGACGCCATGAGCTCATAGTAGATCAAAAATGGACCAGGACAGAATGAAAAAATATGATAGAGATGTCTAACCGGCCGTAGACTCACCTTCCATTGGAACAGCATTAGACCAACACTGAGCTCTTAGAAAATCTAACTCTTATACTACATTTGCCTTGAAACCCCAGGCAGCAATGAAACCTCACAGTGTTGGGCACTGTTCAGACACATAGGCTGTGGCCACACTGCCCCTCCTTTTCGGACGGGGCATGTTAATGCAGCAGTTTGGAAGATGCTAATGAGGCACTGACATGAATATGCAGCATCTCATTGGCAAAATGGCAGCTGCCCACATTTCAAAAGTGCCGCTTTCAGAATGCACGCCTCCCATGTAGACAGGGGCCTTTCAAAAGGACCCCCCTGACTTCAAAAGCCCCTTCTTCCTAAAATCAAATATGGAGAAGGGGCTTTTAAAGTCAGGGGGTCCTTTCAAAAGACCCCCAGCTGCAAGGGCAGCATGCATTCCAAAAGTGACAATTTCAAATCACAGACATCCGCCATTATGCTAATGAGGCTCTGCATATTCAAGTCAGAACCTCATTAGCATCTTCCAAACTGCCTCATTAACATGCCCCTTCCAAAAGGGAGGGGAAGTGTGGCCGCAGCCAGAATATGTTATGGCCCTTGCCCCAAAGGGATTACTGAATTAGAGAATTGAAGATTATCATGGGTGAACAAGAGGAACACGGTTAAATATAAAATGTTTATATCCACATGTATATTTGCAATTTTTACTGTTACAGACTAAGTGCCAATGATCCCTTAAGGCTCCATAATGTAACGTGATAAAGTCAGTCCAGAGGGCTGCAACAGAGTGCGGAAAGGCAGCCCTACAAGGATAATAGGCCCACTTCCCTGTTAACGAGGGAACGAATTTACTTCAGGTCAGTCAGGATCAGCTGGAAAGGAGACATCCCAGGCCCGTCAGGAGCAGTTGAGAAAGGGCTATCTTGGCCCAGTGTGACCAACTGATTCCATTTCAAGGCTGCCTGAGACCTTTTACAACCCTCCCCTCTTAAGGGAAGGGGAAGGGAGAGAGTGAGATCCAGCCAGCCAGCCAGCCACCACTAAGCTGGAGGCATCAGGGGAGTGAGTAGCTTCTGGACCAAAGACTGGGCTCACTACCCCAAGGCAAGGTGGGAGCTTAACACACACACACACCCCACTCAGCAGAAGGGTGATTGACTGACTATGGCACACAGGGGGTGCTTTACAGGAGGCCCATCCTGCCAAAGCAGGTGCAGAAGCGCAGAGGCTGGCAAGAGAAGGAAGGGCCCTTGCCACAGACATCATCATCAACAACGACCATGGACCCAGCACCCGTTGGTGCCTGATGCCTCCCTCACTATCTCCTTCCATCTTTCCCTGTCCAGTGCAGAGTGGCTTAGCTTCCGTAGATTAGCTCTGCACCAATCTGCTATATCACTTGCCACAGTAGCCACCATTAACCAGATAGAGCTCCTTTCTAGGGAATGTTGCAGAGTAGGCCTTAAGGAGAGTATGTGAAGGAGGAGGTTGCAGCCTTACGGATCAGCTGAAAGAGGGCATTCTGTGTTCAGAGAACAGCCGGGACGTGGGCATGGAGCTAATTTGGTGAGGTTCTGAAAAATGAGCAGACGTGGCTGACATTTATGGTGGATTGGGGTAAGTGTGAGGGAGATAAACCACAAGACTGAACTGGTGTGGAGGACTAGATTGATAAAGCATTTTGAAGGTGAGGACAAGCGGCTTAAACCTGATGTGATAGATGTCAGGTTGCGGTTGTTTTTTTTTTTTAAGGCAATTTGTGGCCCGTTAATAAAGACATTAACAACAGCACCAGTTAGGCATTTGTTTTACACTAAACTGAAAAGTAACTCTTCTGTTGGGTTTTTACCTACTGCTTTTTCTGTTGCCTCAGGTGACCATCCTCAGCAGCTTTATGTGAGTAATTAAGATCCAAAAGTGGCTTTAATAACTGCATGTCTTCTGCTTGGGAAAAGAAAAGCAGAGAAGACCCCACACACAGAGGTAATTTGTGCCTAGAGAAATCCAAAGGAGGCGTATATAGCATACCAAGAGGAAAGGAGGAAGAGAAAGGGGATGTATGAGGAATGGAGCCAACGTGCCCATGAACTTTACTGAACTGCTGATATGTTAAGCCCTTTAAATTCGAAGACTATGGAATAGGCCACACCGTTGAGAAAAAGCCAGCAAAGTACTGCTGTTCTAGCAACAATGAAATGGTAATCTACAATGAAGCAAAAATGTTTGGCTTGTTTCAGATATTTTCAAAGCCTGCTACGGCTAAAAAGAGGGGAAACAATGGTGATCCAAATCTGTAAGTAAATAGCTCTACGGTCAGGTGACATTTTCATATAAGCTTTTTTTATTTCCCAATCTGCCCCCAGCAAACTATACTGCTCATTTTAGAGAGCAATCTTCTAGCCTGATGAAAATGTCTGTCTGCCTGTATGAGTATGAGTCTGTGATGATTTGACAGTGAAGAGGCCAGTGAAGGGTTTCACTGATGGTCCATTGTCTTCCTATCAGTGCTGTTCATGGCACTCTAGAGCACACAATGCACTTCGCTGTGATGTTTCATTGTTTCAAGTGCCATGCCATTGTCAACCATATCTTACTGAAATGTATCATTATATGCTTGACATTATTTTAATAGCTTTGGCAACTACATTGGAGAAATAAATACAACACAGACATGCTGCTGGGCATGAGCTTCCTTTTCACGTCATTTCCCAATTTAATTCAATACTAACTTTCTCCAAAGCATTCCAATGTTTATACAATAGATGACAACCACCTACCTTTGCAGTGTATTTTCACTCTCTGTATATGTGCACGGGTAGAGATGGTTTTTGCTTTTTTTTCCCCCGGACTGTTGGAATTATGCCTCTAATCGAGGAATCTGAGTTAACAGAAACTAAGGATTGTTTTTGTTTTCCGTAAAGGATTTTGTTGTCATGACGAGAAGAAATTGACTAAAGGAACCTGATGAAGTGATGAAGTGAGTCTGTGCTCACGAAAGTTCATGCTCAAAACTTTTCTGTTAGTCTATAAGGTGCCACAGGACTCTTCGTTGCTGTTAAAGGAACCTTGTGTCTTTTACACTCTGACCTCACACTTGGAGCTCAACAGATAAAAGTCCATCTCTCCAGGTGGGTATGAAAGTATATTAGGAAGATTCTTTAAAAGGACACTGCCATATGGCAGAGGCCCAACAATTGTATTTTTCTTTGGAAGGATGTGAGAATTATTAAGAGAAATATTTTTATTATTTTTTTTTTAAAAAAGAAACTCAGGGCAGTGTGTTGTATCTAGAAATCATAGCACTGCCACATGTATGAATTATGAGTATCAGAGGGGTAGCCATGTTAGTCTTCGTCCTCAAAATCAACAAGAAGTCGTGTGGCACCATATAAACTAAAAGCTATTTTGGAGCATAAACTTTTGTGGGCAAAGACAATGTGGGTCATTGCACATGAAAGCTTATGCTCCAAAATATCTGTTAGTCTATTCAGTGCCACAGGACTTCTCCTTGTTTTTACAAATTACAAGAAAATTAAACTTTCTAAACACTAAAAAAATATATTCCATTCTGAATTATGTCAGCAAAAACATGAATATTGATAGCCTGGACAGATGAGAGGTCAAATGGGAAATTGGAACCCATTTTAATTAAGGAAAATGCAATAATGAAACAGATCACAGCATGCAGGATGCAAAAATTGAACTTGTTTGAATGAAAATGGGCAAGTACTTTCAATAACATTGCATGGGCTCAACTCCTGTGGAGCTCTTTATTGTTCATTAATGAAAAAACAGGTCAGCACCACTCTTGCACTGGAAGTCTGATACGTACTTACCATAAATGACACAGTATAGAGCACACTTCTTTCTATCTTGTTAAAATATATTAAGAGACACCATTATTTTAAAAACCGACCATTCAGCATGTCTGCTAACAAACAGTATTCTAATGCACAAGCTTCCATCTTCATTTGAGCCTGTACTTAGAGAACCTGAATTCCAGCCCAGTCCCCTTAGACTGGCTTAGAAAATCATCTTTTTCCATCCCATAGCCTGTGATTGAGACCAATTTTCCATGACCTATTCACCACCCCCTTGGAGCCAAGCAAAAGACTCATGCAAAGAAAATCATGGAATGTATAAACAAATTGTCTCCAAAATGTTAAAAATGAAATAACATCATTGTAGAGAAATGTTGCTTTATTTTGATTTGTAAAGGTAATAATCTTATTGACTTTTTAATACATGAAATCTGTGAAGCACTTATTTAGTCGTCACTGAAATGACTCAAGAGTGGGAAACTGGCCAAAATGCAGGTACCTAATGTAGTCAGAGCAAAGACTGTCTCTGCTACATGCGCTACAGGAGCAGGGCTGCTATAGCCCCATAGTGTAGACTCTTTCTCCAGCGATGGAAGGCATTTTCCACTGATATAATTAAACTGCCACTACCAGAGAAGAACTCTTTCATCAACCTTGCTGCACATACAGTGGGAGTTAGGTCAACCTAACTATGCTCACAAGATGTCAAACTTTGCACAGACCTGATCAAGCTACCTTGATCAATCAGCTTTTTAGATGTGCACCAGACTGAAGGTAGGTTGGAAGTTAATGGGACAGATTCTGCTTTCAGGAATGCCAGTATAAATCCAGAACACTTCCACTAAAATCAATGTTTTCCAAGCACACGTGTTGAATCAGACAGAATAACCCAAAGGTTTCTTTAACAGTTTCCAGAAAGGAAAATCCCAGCTTTGATCAGGCAAGCATTCAGATGCAAAAAATTATTAACCCTGTTGTGATACTACTTTATCACAAGCCATAGGCCACCTCAGCATGGGTTTGGTGCCCACCCTCAATAATGCTGGAAGCGATTCACCCACTTTGGTGAGGCTCAGATTCCACCATCGTTGCTCCTGACATCATCATACCAAGCCCATGGTGACCCACCAGACCAGAAATCCAAAAGAGTAGACAGGGGATACCAGTGCCATCAGCACAAGTGCCAGAGCTCAGAGGTAGAACTAGATGCCCCCTGGTTGCATGCAGGGCAGAGACTTCCTGGCCACCTCATCTCTCTAGGATAAGTCACCCACTGCAGCAGGAGCCTACATCTGACCTGCTTCTAGCCCCAAACTTGTTTTAGATTACCTGTCTCACTGGTCTTGAGTCTAATCTCACTTAACACTCAGGCTGCATCTATAGTAGCAAGTTCATTGGGAAAATCAGGCTCTTTTTCAAAAGAATGTGGCGTGTGTCCACATACAAAATGCACTCTTTCGATCTGAAATCGAAGACTGCAGCTCTACTTCCAGAAGCCTTCTTCTGCACCCAGATCAGGAAGAGCTCCTCCTTTCGAAAGCTTCTCTCAAAAAAGAGCATGTGCAGATGCTCTGCTGGCCTTTTTTTTGCAAGAGCAGTCCACTTGCTGATGGAGTTTTCAATCCCTGTCCCATTCTTTAGAAAGAGTGGGGACTGTGTGGATGCTCTCTGTTGAAACAGTGGATCGATCTTTCAACCTGCTTTTTTGTGTATGGATGCACTTTTTCAAAGAAGATCATCTGGAAGAGATCTTCTGGAAGATCATCTTTCAAAAGATTTTGCTCACGTAGGTGCGGCTTCAGGATTTACATTAGTTTAACGTCTGTGAAGTCAATAGAAAATCTCAGCTTTAAAATAAAAATGAAGAAACGGCTAGACAAAGTATTTCCTGAATGTTGTGACTTCCTCCTCCTCATCCTATAGCCCTTTCCCCCAAACAGGAACCATTGTTTTGTGCCACACCTTCCCAAATCCCACAACCCTTTTCAGCCAAAATGGCAAGAAAAATGTGGGTGGGAATGGGTTGGTGTGGCTTGTGGATGCTGGCAGAGCTGTTATAAGAGTTGGTGAGAATTGCTAGATTCTCAGTCCATGGGTGCTGGTGGGTTTGCTAGGACAGGGTGGGAGTGTGGTGCTGGTATTAGTAGGGATGGGCCTTTTTAAGTGTGCTGGATTGGGCAGGGTGCAAGGACATTGGTAAGGTTGCTGGGAGCAGAGCTGGGCCTGGTGGGTTCTGAATAGAAGTCCTGGTGTGGGTGTGAAGATTGTGGAGAGTCCTGAGGCATGGCCTGGAGCTGGTGAATTCTTGCTAATGAGGTTGACCTCCTTCTCTCTGCCTGCATAGTGCTCAGCTCTGGGGCAGCTCCATTTCTGAATCACTGGCTCTGAAGTTACAAGGCAAAACCATGGGACCTTTTCCATTCTTTTAACACAGACAAAATTCAGCCCTTCTTTTTTATTTCCCATTGGCTGTTGAAAGAGTCTCAGAGCCTCTTTAATGTTGTCTAGCTTATGGTTATGGGATAATATCTGAGCTCAGACTTCTTCCAACTACCCTACAACACCACTACAAGTACTGTAGGCTGGCACCTGAGTCACAGTAGTAGACTTAAAATCCAAACCCTCCTTGTATTGAGAGTTTCAGGAAGAATCTCTGTTGCATGCCATAACCCCAAGGTCTGTTTTCCCACAGGTGATATTTGGGCCTAGACTCTCAAACAGGAGCTACTGCGCTAGATCAACAAAGAGCGCTTAAGACTTGAATTTAGCCTCACCTTTGCAGTGCCTGTGTATGTGCTATACCACCTAGTGGAATTCACAGCTCTAAACTAAGTACTGGTGAGCCCTATATAATGTATGGGGAGAGTTAGGTGCCTAAGAATGGAATCCACAGTAGCCAACACAATAGATAATGATGAGAGTCCTATGGCCTACTCCTCAAGGGATGTGGGTGCCTAAATCCCTCTCTTGTGATTTGTACCCATGAACCCTCTCCTGAGTGCAGTGACTAAGCCCTTTCTCTCCAAAAAACTGCGGAGGGAGACGTGGTGATACAGCCCGCCTCACACACATTTATCAGGCCCTCTCAGTGGTCCAGAGAAGCCTGGGCCACTTCAGATTTTTGTGGCCCCCAACCCATAATAAAAATTAAAAAAGGGTGACACATGAAAAGAAAATAAGGCAACAAAATAGTGAGACGTAATTTGATAGTTTTATTTGACAAATGATTTTCTAGCCCTTTCTGTGTAAATGCACCAATGAGTGAGGGATGTGCGTAAAAACAAAATACAAAACTTATCAAAAGCCAAACAATCAACAAGTGTCTGAATTTGAGGCCCTCTTTGAACTTGAGGCTAAGACCAAAGGGCCCTCCTGGCCACTTTCCCTGTAAGCTGAGCACTTGGGTGGCTGCCCAGGAGAGATTCCGGTGCTGCCCAGCTGATTAGCAGCGCACCCACAGCAAGCCGTGTGTGTTCTATTGGAAGTGCACCTCCATACGTGCTTTGGCGCACATGACAAAATTTATTCCACTCATGGAGGAAAAATGTTAGAGGAAACACTGCTGTGGGCCTCCCCTCCGACTGGCCTTGCCCCTCACAGCTGTTAGCCTCACGGTTGGAACACTCAAAAGGATGTGGGACACCCTGTCGTCTTACCTGAAGTTTTCCTGGTCCTCTTGAGGGGGCAAATCTGCCTGCCTTGGGGCATCTGAGGCCGCCCCTCAATAATTCATGTTGCAGCAGAGGCAAAAATTGGTTTCCCCACCAGCCTCAGGGATAGCTGTGTTTATAGCAGTCTCATGTACATTCTGGTTCAAGCAATAGCAGCAAAGGTCAAAGGGACACTTACTTCAATTCAGCGAAAACAAATATGGCCTAAGCGCCTCCGTGATTCCAAAGCCATAAATCTCAGTCAATAAACAGCACAACCCCTGACTGTTCATGTTTCGTGTGGTGGGGCTGACAGCCACCACGGGCCTGGGACAAGGGGAGAAGGGGGTTCCTAGAGTAGTCAGTCCTTAGCGCCACTCCAACTGCAGTGCTGTCCCTCAGAGTGGACTTCCTCAGAGTCATGCGGAGTGACAGATCAGAGCTGCCAGAGCATTTCAAAGGGTCCCAGAGTTCCAGCCACTCCCACTGCCAAAGCAGCAGCTGTGGCAGCTGGAGCTCCAGGCCCATTTGAAATGCTGGGCCCCAATGCCACTGCCTCCTTGCTCCTTCCCCTCCCCAGCAGCGGGCCTGGCCACGTGCAAAGGTGACTTTAAGCTATTGCAGCTGAATCCCCTATGCTCTGGTCCATTTCCAGGAAGTAGTTGGAATTAGTGGTAGAACCCCAGTACATAAGAAAGAATATAGGCACGGAGCTAGGGTTGGCTTTAACTGGATTACAATATTACTCTATAAAATGCTGCATTGATTCATGTTTAATAAAAATCTACAAGATCATTGCACTCTATCATAGTACCCAGGGCTGCTATCCAATGAAATGTTCATTCGATTTCTACTGCTGCTGTTATCTAAAAGGGAGGAAAACACTCTTAACCTGTCTTCCCTGTCCTTGAGATGTAGAAGGATGCAACCTTTAAAAATCCATTAAAATCTCATCTTCAGTGCTAAAGGATGACTGCCTTAAATCCTGAAATATGAGATTTTATATCCGTTCCAAGCCTTTTTTTTTTTTCATGTCGTTACCTATAAGAACTGGATACTGTTGGTACACACAGAAACATTCAATCTGTCCTTGAATTTTATTAAATTCTCATCCTGTGGCAATGAGTTCCACAGCCTAATTACACTTGGTATGGAAAAATATTTCCTTTTATCAATTCTGAATGTATCACCTTTTAAGGTCACTGAATGTCCCCTTGTTGTGGTGTTATACAACAGGGAGAAGAGAAGCTCCTTATCCGCCTTCACTAAACTATTCATTCTTTTGTCATGTCCCCTCCCACTTGTCTCCTTTATAAAGGACACAATCACAACCTTTTTCAATTTATCTTCACTTGACTCCTTTCCCATAGCCCTAATCATTTTCATTGACCTTCCCTGTACACTCATGAGTTCTGCAATATCCGTTTTGATATGGGATGACCAGTCCTGAACACCATATTCCCAGTGAGATCATACTATGCAATCATATTCAGTAGAATACAGCTAAGGGTGGAGGATGTCATTGTGAACCCTCTTCAATGCTACAGGTATGGAAATTTGGATCAGCTGTGAATGCTATTGTGTTCATTGTCCAGTGTGGTGAGAAGTCCCTAAATTGCAACTGTTTGTCTAGTACACTCATGCAAACCGTGTCCCAAAATGCTTCACAGAGGTAAATAATACAGCTACAGAATCCAAAGGCGAGTAAGACCAGTGAGAAACTAAAGCTCTAGTCTTCAAAGACTTAAGCCTGCGCTTAACTTTACTCACATGAGCAGTGACTCCACTAGTCAGGAGTCCTTTTTACTTTCCAGAATGAGTCTTTTGCCCTCTCAAGCGGCAATGTGTGCATTAGGAGGGGGTCTGCTTTAGAAGGTAGAGGTGAAGCAACTCAAGGCCAAACAGTAGTATTTAGCTAAGTCAAAAGGTTAGTGAAGAGTTGTTTCACCCACTGGGGAGCTCTGGCAGAGATTGCAACACAATTTCTCCCCCTGCCACTCCCCATCCTAGCGTTCAGGGAGAAAAAAAGTGATACCACTTTTCCCAAGCAGTGCCACCAGACGACTTTGAGGTCAATGTGAAGCCAAAGCCTTAACTTGGGGCACACTCAAGGAAGTAATCACTGTGCGCGCCTGAAAGCATGGACTGTAGATATAGCAGATCCATATACTATCCCCCTGTTACCGCCCCGTCTAAGGGCCGGACAAAATCTGGCCCTTTAAGCATTATCCCTTAGGCTTCTAGTGCTGCACACAGTCTTCCTACTGCGGGCAGAGCTTGTCAGTGGCAGGAGGCAACACAGGGAACAGAGAAAAATGCAATAAGTAAAATGTGGCAAAACAGGGTAAAATTCTTCTATGATCCTGCATCTTCTTGTAAGTGTTAGTTTGAAATGTTGTAGAAAATAATTCAGAAAGCAAAGGGAGTAAGAATAGTGGCAAGAGACAGAAAAGAAACATCAGCAGAAAACACCTGGATCCAGAACTGTAACCAACCAGGCTCGGGTTCCCCAGAAACGAGGCTGCACCCAGAAGGCGAGTGCTATATTTGGTTTATTGAAAGTGCGTGACACCCGCAACGGGAGCCCTGGAGACACCGCAGTCACCAGTGGGGGAAAACCCGACGTGTCAGAGCTTCGCTCGGGGAGAGGCTCTGTAACAGGCCTCCTAACACTAGCTGATAAAACTGAACTCATTAACATAAGATTGCCTAAAATTGCCTATGCATTTCTTATCACTATCTCTTGTGGCCTACTGCCAGCGTAGCCTTGAAGTCTTGGCAAGCAAGCCTTGTATGCACTAGTTCCCATGGCAGTTATTTTGCAGCTTTTCACCTTGCACAGACTGGTCTGTTTAGATTCTCCTGAGGATTCACAGAGGGGTCAGACTGCACTCTCGACCGTTACAATGTCTTCTCACACCCTACACAGAACTAATGGTGAAGAGTGGAGGGGGGGCAGGAGTCAGGACAGAAGACAAATGTATGTCCAACTGTCCATAGTCAGCCTGAAAAAAGTCCCTAGTAAAAGCAACTATTATTTACCCTTTTAATACAAAGGGCAGTGGAAATACAATCTGCTGTTTGCTCAGAGAAAGCATCAGTAGGAGAAAGGGAGGCGTATGTATGGGAACATCTGCTCCCCTTGAAAGATATGCTACGGTGGGAGATAGCCTGTGCCACAGGCATCAGATTACTGCTGGCACGGTGGGGAAGAAAGGAGACAGAGAAAACAAGGAAAAAAAAAGACTGGGGTCAAATGTAGCTAAAGCACGGAGGAGTGTCAGCTATTCGAATAATGCAGAAGAAAATGTTCTCTCTCATCATCATGTCTTCCAAAACTGATAAAGAAATAAAAATGCAGTCAAGTAGCTCTTTAAGACTAAGAAAATAATTTATTAGGTGATGAGCTTTCATGGGACAGACCCACTTCTTCAGACCATAGCCAGACCAGAACAGACTCGATATTTAAGGCCTAGAGAACCAAAAGGCCTTAAATATTGAGTCTGTTCTGGTCTGGCTATGGTCTGAAGAAGTGGGTCTGTCCCATGAAAGCTCATCACCTAATAAATTATTTTCTTAGTCTTTAAAGAGCTACTTGACTGCTTTTTTGTTTTGATAGTATATAGACTAGCACAGCTCCCTCTCTGTTACTATTTGACAAACAAATATTTCTTTCATAGCTGGCCTGTGCAATGACAATGAGCAGGAATAATAACATGAGAAGACAATATTGTTTTAAAATTATTGTACACACACACACACACACACACACACACACACACACATGCATACTTTTGGCACACTGACCCAGATCCATTTCAAGTCAGTACAATTTACACAGACATAGTGCCTTGACCGGGCACTGAAGAGAATGCCCATATCACATATGCACAGATCACTGCTACATTCAGGCACTGTACTCACAAAACCTGAGAAACTCCTGAGAATCTGACACAAAAAGGTCTCTCTGAAAGATGGTAGAACTAGACATGCTGCGAGGCAGATAAAAACATAAACCGCATCGGAATGGTAAGAGTCATCTTGGTTATGTCTTTATATTTCCTGTTTAGTGGATGAACCACCATGCCAAAATAAATTAGACAGCTTGAATTCATCCATTTCCATGTGTGAGTACAGCAAGTTTTTGAGACACTCTCCATTCCCTTGGGATGCCCCTTGAATGGTGCAGCTAAGCATCAACCCTTGCAGAGGGCAAAGTGGAAAACAGCCACTAGCTCTTCTTATCTCCCAAGTGCTCTGAGTTCCTTGACAAAATGGTGTATAAGAGTGCAAAGTGTTACTATAAGTGGCTGCAAAGATTCAATTTAAAATGATTTTATTTTGTAGTTTTCGATAAAATATCTGTAACAGCATTACATTCTTTTTTCCTGGAAAAGACACTGTATTTGATCTCACATCTCGTATTCTGACTCTAAATGCTAGAGTTATACATCACAAGCTGCATCTACACGTGCACGCTACTTCGAAGTAGCGGCAGTAACTTCGAAATAGCGCCCGTCACGTCTACACGTGTTGGGCGCTATTTCGAAGTTGAAATCGACGTTAGGTGGCGAGACGTCGAAGTCGCTAACCCCATGAGGGGATGGGAATAGCGCCCTACTTCGACGTTCAACATCGAAGTAGGGACGTGTAGACAATCCGCATCCCGCAACATCGAAATAGCGGGGTCCTCCATGGCGGCCATCAGCTGGGGGGTTGAGAGATACTCTCTCTCCAGCCCTTGCGGGGCTCTGTGGTCACCGTGGGCAGCAGCCCTTAGCCCAGGGCTTCTGGCTGCTGCTGCTGCAGCTGGGGGTCCGTGCTGCATATACAGGGTCTGCAACTAGTTGTTGGCTCTGTGTATCTTGCACTGTTTAATGAAAGTGTGTCTGGGAGGGGCCCTTTAAGGGAGCAACTTGCTGTTGAGTCCGCCCCGTGACCCTGTCTGCAGCTGTGCCTGGCTCCCTTATTTCGATGTGTGCTACTTTGGCGTGTAGACGTTCCCTCGCTGTGCCTATTTCGATGTTGGGCTGAGCAACGTCGAAGTTGAACATCGACGTTGCCAGCCCTGGAGGACGTGTAGACGTTATTCATCGAAATAGCCTATTTCGATGTCGCAACATCGAAATAAGCTATTTCGAAGTTGGGTGCACGTGTAGACGTAGCCACAGAAAGCTAAAGTTTACAATGGGAATGGTAAGCATGAAACACTGCCATGAGGCAATGATTGTACTTCCGAGAAGACCACTGCACTTAGGTATTAAGGCCCAGGTCCTACAAAGATATGTGCATGTGCTTAACTTTTGGCACGTAACACCATTGGCTTCAAATTAAGCACATGTGTATACATTTGTAGAATCAGAGCCTTAAAATAGGTACTTCGTCTACTTAAAAGTGTACTTCTTCTACTTAAAAAAAGGTGTGATCGTTGAGTGCCAATACAAAGCGCAACCAGCCGAAGCTATTTGTAGTCCACAATAACAAGCGTTATCAGTTAGTTGTCATGCTGTCACTTGAACAACCCAGAGCCCACCAAACATGTTATGCGTCGCTATGCTGTTCTGTCCTGAGCCAAATCTGGTACACTACACGACAGGATGCTTGTGGGTGATAGGTGTCCGACACCATCCAGGTATCATGTTTTTGTCCTCTAGGATGTGAAGGGGTGGGGGTCAAAGTTGAAGATTATTTTTTCAGGGGAGTTCGTAGGCATTCTGAACAGGTGACAATACCCCCTTCAAGAGTGTTAGATGGCCACCAGACACACCTGGACTTGTTTAGTTAGAAAACTGACTTCTTCATTGGACTTGAATTCGTACCATTTGACATTTTTAATCATTTGGCAATGCTTCATTTGAATGGTGTCCAACTTCTTTTTAATCTTAGCTGCTGACCACTCTCATACTCTCAGCTTCCTCTCATTACTTAACAGGGTGCTTGGTTTCTGAAATTCAGTCTTGAGGTGACATTTCATTACTAACAATGGTTAATGTTATTGGTCCAAAAAAAAAAAAATTGAGGGCTTGCACTACATAAGCTCAAGAATTATTGACCGACACATTCTATTAACTAGCTATTCACATATGTACAAATATAGAGCATTCCTGTTACAAATCAAATAAGGGTTATAAAAACATGGGGACACTGCTCCAAAAATCTTCTCCTAACTTTCATGCTATAGTTTTGCATTTGGAGGTAATGATACAGTTTTGGTTTTGCTAAATCAGACATTTATATCCCTGTTTACCAAGACATAATATTTTACAATTTAAAAGTCTCCTTTAGATAATTTTAAAAAGTTTAAAAATGGGTCCTTCATGCTACTGTGCTATCTATATTGATGGGATTAGAATACATGTTACTCATTCATACTACTCCAAGGAATAGTTGATTCTATTGCAATGATTTATCCTCATATATTTTCACAGTCAGAAATGTTGCAGAGCATATGAGAAGACTTTTCATAAGTGATTATCTCTGAACACCATCACACAACCAAAGGAGACAAAATTAAACTTCCATAATGACATCCTCCAGACTGGAGAGTGCTCTTGGGCACAGGGTGACTTTCCAGTAATCTCTTCCCTGTGAGCTGGTTGCATGCAGAATTCAGCTTGAACATTCACATCACATTCCCCCACTATCAGCTGCAGTATAGCATGCTGTTTACACGGATCAGGAAGTTTCTTCTAGGAATTAAATATCCCAAAATAAGATAACATGGGGTGAAAATCTGTCACCCGTACTCATTTTGTGTTGGGACTTATCAGGTCTGTTGGCTGCCCTACTTGTATATCAATCTGGCCCATGATTGTTGTATCAGTCTGGGATTCATGCAACTATCACAACACTGAACTTACACAGCAGGATCCAGGCACTTACACAACTCATAGTGCCCATAACCACACTATATTTATTTCAGATCTGGTGCAATTCAGTTAATTTTAATTATAGGTGACAGTAAGGGGAGGGGTGCAAGGTAAAAAGTTTGTGGACCTCAGCACTGGGCTACAGCTCTGTGTCTGCACAGGAGGTAGTTTGTTGATGTCAAAGCTAACCTGAAAATAAATTCCAGTGTACATGTATAGGAAACAGAGGTGGCCGTGTTAGTCTATTTCAGCAAAAACAACAAGGAATCCAGTAGCTCCTTAAAGACTAACAATTTTATTATGGCACAAATCTTTGCGAGTTGCAACTCATTTCATCAGATACACATGCATAGGGAGAACAGGTTGCTGTGCATTTTTCCTAGCCAGTTACTTTGACTTTGTGACTGTTCGGAATAGACGTTATTGTTAGATGCTATATTATTGGTAAGGGCCTGTCCATAGCAATTTTATATTTTCTTGCTCTCACTCACACATGAAGAAAAAAAAATCTCTCTTCATACAATTGTTCAGCTCATGTAATTTAGCTGCAATTAAATTCAGTGGGAGCACGCAAAAGATCAATAACCAGAGATAGCTGCTCCAGGACTCATTAATGAAAGGTCTCCGGGAGGTAAGATAACCTTGACGTCTGCCCAGAGCTATCCCAAAAGCACCCTCTAGGTGATAGTTGCAGATTCAGCAGTTATTGAGTGGTCCTATAATTGTGGGATGGACTTGCAGACAAGGCACTCCCTGGGAGAACTTAGTGGCTGCCACATACATTATCTGCCTACTATTAACAATCACCATGCCTTGGAATGAAGTGATAAAGGCTATGCTGGAGCAAATGAGTGGGGTTTACATGCAATTAGATCTGTTTGTAAAATGTAACACAAAGCATGTGTTATCAGGCAGAAAGGATGGGCTTTGGAAACATATGAACAAGTCAACAGGAATCCAGTGTGGTGGTAAATGGTTCTGTGAACCTAAGCGTGGTGGAAAATGTGTCCTTTCAGTTGTACCTCACATTGTAGCAATATTGTGAATAAAGCAGAGATCGGTTCAGTTCATTCAGTTTGCATGTGGAGTGGAATTCTGTGGCAAACTGTGTTCTCAGGCTGTACTGAGTGCAGATCAGTTCCACAGTGTCAGCCCTTTTCAGGGAAATCAGACTCAAAGGGTCTGTCTACACTGCAGTTAAACACCCGTGGATGGCCCGTGTAGCTGACTCAGGTTCATAGAGCTCAGACTCTGGAGCTCTAAAACTGAAGGGTAGAACCATGCATTCAGGAGGCCACCCTGGCTCTGGGACCTTCTCTTCTCATAAAGTGCTAGAGCTCAGGCTCCAGCCCAAGGCCAAGAGTCTGTCCTGCAATTTTTTAGCCCTGAGTTAGATGACTAGGCCAGCTGCAAATCTTTTAGTTAAGAGCAGGTATACCCTGCGGATATGTCTACGCTGCAATGTTAGCCCATGATTTGAACTTGGTCTGTAGCCTAACCTCCCTTTTGTCTATACACCCAAAGCTCAGACCCAGGGATCCAACACCCCACAACAGTGAAGGGTCTGAGCCTGCGTCAAGCCAGGAATCAAGGTTGAAGCCTTAGGACTTTGCAGTGTAGATTCATTCCCACTGGAGTTTGCAATGAAGGTGCATTCCCACTCTGCAAGGCCACCAAAAGTATTCCACAGTCCCATGGGATGATTTTGTCCTCTGGATAGTCATTTCCCACACTGCACCACTCTCTTTTTGGGAGCATGCTGAGAAGTCTAGGAGTGTGCTTGGGCCCCATGTTGCTGTGCAAATGGTGGAGCACCAGGTTGAGCCCCAGAGCCCAGCAATTCCTAACATGTTGTTACATGTGAGTGCTGAAGCACTAGCTTCATAAACCCAAGGCCTGTTAATCCAAATTCTACTAACCCTGTCCTGTCCTGATTGTGTAGACCCACAGCACAGCCTAGAGCAAGGCTGAGCAAACTTTTTAGGTTGGAACCCAACTTTTCGGCCATGCAATTAGCAGCAATCCCCCACCCCACCCCACCCCACCGCACCCTCCTGCCTCACAATCTGTCTAATGTAATCCAAACCAACAGAATTTCAGTTGTGTTTATATGAAGAAACAAAAAAGGCTTTCAGCACATTCAGTAAAAAAGTATGTAGAAGGTAGAAACGTCATTAATCGGTATGTAAATGCGAATGTACACACATAAAAACAGTAACATGTTTCAGCGTTTTTAACAAGATGGATAAGCCTGAGACCCAGCAGCCGATCATGCAGAACCCCCCTTATGAAATTTCATGCCCCCCTCTGAGTCCCCTCTACCCCCCCACTTTGCACACCTCTGGCCTAGATGAGTCTTCCATTTTTTAGGCTCTCCCTCATATTGCCCCTAGAGCTCTGAACCCACCATGGTCCAAATCAATCACTGTGGCTTTCAACTACACCACAAAACCTCGAGTGAAGGACACACAAATATCGTCCTTGCTACCATTTTGGTCTCTAATGAAACCCTGGCCAACAAAAACAAAAACCAACCCTATTAGTGTATGTACCTACAGTAGTTTCTTACAACTTTGTATCATGTCCAGATTTGCTAGTATGTGGGAGGGAAGGAAAAGATGCAGGACTGAAAAAAAAAAAATTAAAACCTTTTGTCATTGTGCGACACATGACTAGAAAGGAGTAAGTTGCTTTCATGATAAATTATCCAAACTGAACTTTTAAGGATATACTGGTAGATAATACTTGTGTTTCTATGTGTTTGCATCTATATTATTACAGGCTAACAATTCCTGTCTATGCTGCATGCATCTCTCCTTGAAGTGTACAGCAAAACATCTGTGACTGGTGGGAAACAGGCAATGACTTTATGTTAATCTGTGTAGCTATTATTGGTGATGCTTAGGAAATAAGTCTCCAGGATTGCCTATTGTTCACCTAAAGACTCTGAATTGTGAACAGAAGTGTGGGCATCTTTAAAAACCATGGAGATGTACTTGTTTTTATCTCAGATCTGCTTAAGCCTCATCAAGGGACATTTGAGGCCCAAGATTGAGATCTCCAGTCCTAAAATGGATTCACTCTGAATATGGACACTGGACTATAACCTACAGACTAATTTTGAAATAAGGCCTTGAAAATGTTGTTGTCCTAAAAAGCTTAGTCTCAGCATACAATAGCAGACAGCATGTGGCTACGCCATACAGCATAGGGGAAAGCCAACTAACAGTGGAACAATCAACCCTGGTTTTGGTTCTCCTCTTCCATGCATATTCTCTGGTTTTGTTACATGCTCTTTCAAAAATCATCCCAACGCAGAACACAGGAATTGCAGCAAAAACCCAGACCCAAGATTCATGTAGTCCAATATCCTGTCTCTGACAGCGGCCGATGGAAGACTGAAGAAACTATGTACTAAATAACTATGGACTAACCTGTTCATAAAGTAAGCCCATCAGATAGTGTTTGGTTTATGCCTTGAAGGATGACTTCCAAGTCCTCAGGTTCTCCTCCACATATCCAGCTGTAGCGTAATGAAACATAAATACAGCATAGAACACCAGTGGCTTGTTGTGCTTTATGATATTCTAGCCAATAAGGAATCTGTAGTTCATATCTTAATCCATATGAATTCTGAAACAACTAATCCATGTGTAAGGCAGATGCATACAGCTTGTCAACAGGTGGGAATGAACCTGCAACCTTAGGGACTAAAGCACTGTGCTCTACCACATGAGCTAAAAGCCCCTGGGCTCTCAGCCACAGCTCTAGAGCCAAGACTTCACTCTCCCTTGACAATGGCTTCAGTGCTTCTGGGGTTACACATATTTAATATACTCAGCAATAATTGACCTTTTAATTGATATATTTTTAGCCTGTGAAAAAAACAATTGCAAAAGAAAATTACAAAAGATAATTGTCTAACCATTACCTCCCATAGGCAGGAAGGAAGGGAAAGGAAGGAAAGTGGCCTTCTAAAAGAGATGTCTTGGGCAAAACCATGGGACATAGAACTTAAGTCACAATTCATCATGACCTTGAGTAGCTAAGGGCTGTTTAAAAATATAAGTGAATATATACATTTATTCTTTGCTATCACATTGTTGGGACAAGGAGGGAGTGAGAGGGCAAAATTCTCCATTTCCTCAAGTTTTCTTCCACCAGATCTGTCTAAAAATCACTTCAGCAGAGACTTACCTTGGAGGGCAGAAACATTTCTATATCCGTTCCCAACCCCATGCAATTTTTATCTTTTATTGCAGGACACCCCACGTGGACATACAGGAGCACCCCATTCACAGGCACTTCCTGTTCTCTGCTGACTGTAGAGACATGAGACAGCAAAGCATGGAAGATAGGGAAGAGTAGAAGGCAGCAAAGAAAACTCTACTGCCTTAAGCCTGTTGCTGAGGCTGATCCCAGGGTTGCCCTGTTAAGCCATCAGATTGAGGGAAGTCCCCATTGCAGAAGGGGAATAACCAGGAAAAAAGGAAATGAGCAGGGCCTTTTTTTCTGCCAGAATACTACGGAATGGCGTTCCAGCACCATTTTTCCTGGGACCACCATTTTTAAAAGGCAGCTGAGCAGCTCTGAGCTACATGTGGCTCTTTAAAGAGCCATTTGCAGCTGCTGCTGCTGAGGCTCCCTTCCAGCTCCCAGGGTCCTGCTGACTGAAAGAGGACTCAATTAAATTGGTTTAAACAAACCAATTAAACTGAGTCCTATTGTCAGCACAGCAGGGTGCTGGGAGCTACTCCTGCTGTGCTGCACATAGGGGAACCAGAGGGAGCCACCACAGATGTGCAGGGAAGGAAGGCAACTGATCCTGGATTGATGGAGGGTGATAAGCCTGGGAACAGTGCCAGCAGTTTTGGGCCCTGCATGGGGCTATTTGGGCTCCACTGGGGGGCGGTTGAGCCCTGCATGGGGTGGCTTAGGCCCTGAGTAGGGGGCATGGCATCAGGGACCCTCCTGGAGGGCAGCTTGGGACCCATATGGGGAGGCAGCTTGGACCCCACCTGGGGGGGGCAGGTTGGGCCCCATGTGGGGAAGCTTAGGGCCCCCCAGGGGACAGCTTGGGCCCTGCATGAGGCAGTTTGTTGCCAGGAGGTTGCTTGGACCCCCCCCCAGGGGGCTACTTGCCCTCCAGCAGGGGGGCAGCTTGGGCACCACATGGGGCAGTTAGGGCCCCACCTGGGAGGCCATTAAGCCATTGTGGGGCAGCTTGGGCCCCCTCAGGGAGCAGTTTGGGCCCCGCACAAGGGGATTAAGCTGCCAGAGGGGTTAGGCTTTGGGGCAGAGGGGGGCAGTTTGGGGATTGAATTCTGCCACCTTTTTTTCCAAGAACAAAAGCATTGGAAGTGATGGATGTGAGGCTGGGATTCAGGGGATTCTCAGAAGCTGGTCTGGCACTGAAGAAATTGGGAGATGTTAGCTTTGGGGAAAAGACCGGATCTGAGTTTTGGATTCCCTCCTGGAGGGTGTTTGGGGCATTTAATGCTTGGAGATGAAACAAACATAGCTTAGTGGGAGCTGGATGGGGAACGGGACAGCGACCTAAAAACCCATAGCCCTGCAGTACAGTTTCCCTGTTGTCACTCCGTCTTTGAAATGTGGTTGCACCAGTGTAGATTGTGTGTGTTCACATGCAGCGGTGACATTGACACAGAGAACGCTGACAAGACCAATGGGATGGGAAATAGAATGAGCACTGGCAGCATGCATGTTCTCACTCCCAGAAATACCAACCACTGCTATAAACAGCTCCAGCACAGGGCGAGCAAGAAGAAAATTAAGAGTAGCACTGACAGGCTGGCTGGGCACAAAAAACATTACAAGAGTATGATGGTATGAACAGAGAAGGCCTTATACTTACAACCATGGAAATGTGAAAGCTATCGCTCTCTCTGTGAGATTGTTTTTCTTTCATAGGCTGGCCTAACCAGAAGCTGCATTGGCTCTCGCGATGGAAATGTAGGGGAGGAAGGATGCCTGGGGAGTCTGGCTAAGAACATTCATCACAATATGTCATAATCAGCAACTAATGCAAAGCAAAAGCACCATTGAGCTGGCAGTGCAGTGACCCAGCTTCTCAGCCATTACATTGCTTTTTAATGTGGCATCTGTAAAAACAATTAGCTTTAATAAACTCAGCAGTCTCTGCCAAAATAAAGCAAGGCTAAAACTTTGTTTAAACGGTAATGCCACCCTCCCACCCCCCTCTCCCACCCCTTTGGCGCCAGGAAAAACAATAGAATTTAAAATGCCATGAATCAATGGCTCAGTGTTGTGTGTCCTTTCGCATCAGGCCACTTCAACTGCTCTCCTGAGCTGTGTCTACACGTGCACGCTACTTCGAAGTAGCGGCAGTAACTTCGAAATAGCGCCCGTCGCGTCTACACACGTCGGGCGCTATTTCGAAGTTAACTTCGACGTTAGGCGGCGAGACGTCGAAGTCGCTAACCTCATGAGGAGATAGGAATAGCACCCTACTTCGACGTTCAACGTCGAAGTAGGGACCGTGTAGACGATCCGCGTCCCACAACGTCGAAATTGCTGGGTCCTCCATGGCGGCCATCAGCTGGGGGGTTGAGAGATGCTCTCTCTCCAGCCCCTGCGGGGCTCTATGGTCACCGTGGGCAGCAGCCCTTAGCCCAGGGCTTCTGGCTGCTTCTGCGGCAGCTGGGGATCTATGCTGCAGGCACAGGGTCTGCAACCAGTTGTCAGCTCTGTGTATCTTGTGTTGTTTAGTGCAACTGTGTCTGGGAGGGGCCCTTTAAGGGAGCGGCTTGCTGTTGAGTCCGCCCTGTGACCCTGTCTGCAGCTGTGCCTGGCATCCCTATTTCGATGTGTGCTACTTTGACGTGTAGACGTTCCCTCGCTGCGCCTATTTCGATGTTGGGCTGAGCAACTTCGAAGTTGAACATCGACGTTGCTGGCCCTGGAGGACGTGTAGACGTTATTCATCGAAATAGACTATTTCGATGTTGGCTGCACGTGTAGATGTAGCCCTGGTGATATTATTGTTGGGCCTTGCCCGGGGGTTCAGTGCTGCCTCATTCATTTTCTATATGCTCACTTGTGGGGGAAGGGAGAAGGACATAAGACGAAATGTGGAGTGCTGCTAAGGTGAAGCTGGGGGAGATAAGAACAGAAATGCAAGAGAAATGAAGAATAGGCACATGGGAATGGCTAAGGCCCTGTGCCTACAGAATCCCTCATTCAAACCCAGCTGGCTTCTTTCAGAGGGAAAAAGAGACAAGAAGAATTTCATTCATCCATGTCCCATAACCACTCTGTCCTGGCTAGGTCAGGACAATTAGATCCTCCTCAGTTTAACTCTTCTTGCACCAGATTTAGAGTCTGGTTACAGGATCAGGGAGTGGGAAGAGGTATCGTCAGGACATTCTTACACCTTAGCCCCCACAAGGCCTACCGGGCCTAGTGCAGCCAAAGTTCAAATTGGGGCCATCCCAGGGAGAAAAGAAGTATCCAACTGCACAGCAAGGGAAAAGAGGAAATACAAGCGAGGAGAAGATAAAAGAGGAGTAACTGAAACGGACTGGTATCCTAGTTATAACTATGTTTGCTTCTAAATCAAAAAAAAAATACTACTACTCATCGTTATTAAATAGGCATACAGTTTTCATAGTGTTAGTTTTTCTTTAAAGATCTAATGCAACATACTCACCAATTGTTAAAACAATGTCACAGAAATCTATAGTTAATATTGTACTAGGATTGTCATTATGATTTTATTTTCTGGTAACTTCTTAAACAAGGCTTATCTGAGGCTAAAACCGCCTATGAATGGTATAATCCCAGGAATGATTTTTAACTGAGGAAATTCCATTCTGACAAAATGTTTTAATTACTGCAGCGTAAAAAAGTTGGTATTTTAGGGGGTGTTTTTCTTGATGTTAATTTAAACTATCTAAAGAAAAAGCTTGAGATTTCAGAGCCTAAGGAAACTGGATGTTCAATTCTTATGGAAAGTCAAAGAAGCTGGGCCTCTAACTCACGACAGTCACAGCCAGCCATTCCACAGTCTGGAAATAGTGTTTACTGAGGAATCAGCCTTTCGTTAGGTTTGGAAATTACATATAAAAAGCTTCCTATGTTAAAATTTTAGTATACCCTAAGGCATTACTGTCCTCTTTGTCATTTATGGCAGTGGGAGTATCCACTCTGTAAATTTGTGAGTATTTGAAACTACCATATATACAATAACTAAAACCAAGGATTTTTTTAGTTCTTTTCAGTATAAACTCTCAGTTACTGCTTTCGTTGGCTATAGCTTCTAGATCAGGGGTGTCTAATATGTTTGCCTTTCCCCACATGTGGCAAATAGGACAGCATGATGGGAGTGCCATCTGCCTCATCCATGCACATGCCCCAGGCTCTTCACAGGCTTGCATTGGCCACACGTGGTTTGTTGATGGACTGCTTGGTGACATTTCTTTGTTTTTGCCATCACAGCTAGTGATAGTGGTATGATTTAAACCATTTGCTCAGTGGCCGGTTAAGTGGCAGACTTGGCATCACAAAGTTTGTTATCTGAGCTCCAATTTAACATGAGGGCACAAGCAGTGCCAACGCCTCGCTCTGACTCAGTCGCACTGAAGCATGATGAATCAGAGATCATTATTATGTCTTTCACAGCATTTATGCCTTTTGCAGGAACTTCGGTGCATAAGTGCATGTTCAAAGCACAAACATCTGGCACAACAACGGAGAGGCAGGCTTCAGCTATACTTATCTTTTCTTCTCAGTTTTTCAAATGGTCTGAATATACAAATTATAGTCTCAGCAATATTCCCAGGAGGGAGTCAATGTCACAGTCACAGAGCATTGCTTTTCAGTGAGATCTTTCCACAAGTGAAATGACAAATTCTAATTTGGATTACATATACTTGTTCAGGGGCAAACAGCTTCCTGTTTTACCTTGTCATAAGTTTAATAACTGGAGAGTGTTTTGTGTTAAAACATTTTAAAATAAAATGCTGTTTGCCACAAAGCCTCAAGCAAAATTTCTTCATCTCCACTTTGAACTGTTTTCTTGGTGACCCAATGAATGTTATCTAGGCTAGGGAAACCAAAGGCTTAGGAAATCCTCAACCCAGAAGATTTCACGCTCTCCCTTACATTATTTTGAAAGAAGGAGCTGGGGTCAAAGGCGGGCATTGGCTCCTTGCAGCCCACCCACAGCTCAGTTACAGCCCATCTTGGAATTTCCCTGAAGAAAGTTGTCTTACAAATAGCCCAACATCTTCCAGAAAGAAGAGAGCATCTTCCAGTATTATCAACAGGTAGTAGCTAATTTTCTGCCCAAAGCATGGCTACAGTCTGAGCCTGAAGCTGCAAGGATCAAGCATTGCTTTGTTATTTTCTCTATGCAGGAGAGATCCTTAGTGACCAAAGTTCACTGAATAAAATGATACAAATGACACTTATTCTGCAAATTCTGCAAATTACTGGATATCACTAAAATTCTATCCTCTCTGCTTGGTCAAGGAGTGCCCTTTTTGTGGTTGCATACATTCTTCCTGAAATATAAAGCCAAGGTTTTCAAACGGCTCCCTGCAGCATACCAGCTGTTTACGGTGCTCTTGCTGCTGGGCCACAGAATGAAGTATTTGAGAACAACCAGTAAGGGAATTAGACTGGAAAGTTGTCCATCAGAGAACGTCTGTCTTGTAAAATAAATGAAGGCATTGGAGAACTCTTGACATAGTGTAGAAATTGGCACTGTCATTTAAGAAATCCAAATTGCATAGCACATATTAGTCAAGTTCCAAATTTCCTGCATGTTTTTTTTTCCTGAGAGACAACCACAAAGTTAATAATGACTGACAGACTGACACGGAAGAATACCCCAGTTGAGGTGCTAGTATAGAAATTTTATTTTATTTTATTTTATTTCTGGTATGAGGAACAGAAGTCACTGGTATCCGCTTTTAGTTCCAATTTTGTAACGTTCTTCTGATGATATCTAAAGTGGAAAATGTAATGCTTGTATGAAGTTCAGATTCTTGGGAAAGAGCCTTTTGGCTACACATTATATACTGTCAGTACATTTACATGTGATTCATTTCAGAGTATAATGTTGAGATATTCAGTATGAGAAAGAATTCTATGCAAAACTTAAATTAGAAAGAAGACATTTTGCAAACAGTTCAGACTATGTTTACACGTCAAACCCTATTTCATCAAGAATTCCCCTTGTGACTTTTGTCTTTAACTAGTTTGGCCTGTTCATAATTTAAGCTGACACCCCAATCGTCTAGCCCTCTGTGGTCCATAACTTATTTACCTGTGAAAGTTAGGCAATGAGCATTCTTAGCCTCCAGTCAATTTCACTACATTGACTTTTGTCAACAGGTCTTTGAGGTCACTATTAACTATTTTGCTGGTAATTTGTTTATAGATCAAAGCCTCTGAGACATGTATGTAACCTGAGACCAGTAGGCATTAGGGACAAAGACTTGACTCTTGAGGTCCACCAGATTCACTACGAGTCACTGACTTGTACGAAGTCTGGCCTAACATGTAAACACATGAGAGTGATATTGGCCATATATTTACAAAGTATGGGACTGAGTGGTCCCAATGTATGCATTTTAATAGTGCTTTTAGCTTCAAAGTGCTTTGAAGTAATGTGGACTATACAACATGCCAGCTCAGTGTATTATCAGACCCAGTAATATAAAGAGAAAAGTAGTGCCCTCAAGGTGATCCTGTGTTGTGCTAAAATTCCGTACAGTTTAGTGGGCAATGCCACATGCTCTGCTTGTAGAAATGTAGGGCTAGAAGAGACCTGAGATGTCATCAGGTCCAGCCCTGATGCTGAGGCAAGACCAAGTAAACCTACACCTTCCCTAACAGACGTTTACCCAACCTGTTCTTAAACATGTCCACTGATAGAGATTCCACAGCCTTCCAGGGAAGTCTGTTACAGTGTTTATCTATACACATAGAATGAAAGTTTTCCTTAATATCTAAACTAAATCTCCCTTGCCACAAGATTAATCCCAATATTTTTGTCCTACCTACAGTGGACACTGGGAACAATTGATCCCAGTCCTCTTTCTAATATCCCTCAACATATCTGAAGATTGTGAGCAGCTCAGGCTTCGCCAGTGCCAAGTAGAATGGAACAAGTGTGTCTTACATTGAGTCCTCTTGTTAATGCAACCCAGAATAAAATTAGCCCTTTTTTCATTTGTTTATACTGCTCTCTGGCTGATTTAGAGTCACTTGAAGTTCTGAAATCCTAAAACCAAGCCAAATGACCCGATTCCTTAATCTGGGTGAGGTATGTTCCATTTGCAGCCCTGAGGCGGGCAAAGGTAAAGATGGCTTTACAGTATCTTTACTTTCCTCTGATCCTGGAGCCAGCCAGGCACTATAGAACACAACATACCAAAGGGAAATTCCCACAGAGAAGACTGACACGGTATAGTGAAGTCCTGGTCACACTCCTTTCTACCCAGAACCATCCCCTGTGCTGGAAGATGAATGGAGGTGGTGGTGCATAAGACAGTGATTTGCTACGCTCTCTGCTAATAAGGGAGGGTGGGGCAGATCTTCTCCCACAGAGGAGGCGGGGCCGAAGGTAGTCAGCATTTAATCCCCCTCAGAGGGCGATATTGCCTCCACCCTTGTTTCATAAGCGTACAGAGTGGTAGAGCAGCACTGCTATGTCATTTCAAAGGGGCCTGATGCAACTGCCCCCTTTGCTTCTGTCCCCACTGGCCCTGGTGGGCCTCCTGAGGGAATTCTGAGTGGTGCAATAGGCAGCTGAGGACAGACAGTCATGACTTAGGCAGCCACTCAGAGCTGTCAGAATTACTCTGGGGCCATTGAAAAGGTGAGAAATGCAAGGGATCTGAGAGATACCCCTCCACACACACACACACACACACTCCCCCAGCGTATGAATTCAGTGCTGTTGCCCATGAAGGTGCAGCACAGAATGTCACCAGGAATGTTTGTTTAAGTATATGTCCATTCTAAAGAGGATGGTGATCAATTGTTCCCTGTGTCTGCTACAGGTAGGACGAGATATACTTGCAGCAAGGGAGACTTAGGTTAGATACTTAGGAAAACTCTCTAACTATAAAGGTAGTTAAGCACTGATATAGGTTTCCAAGAGAGCTGTGGAACCTGTGTCACTGAAGATTTTTAACAAGACACACACCTGTCTTGGCTGGCCCAGGTATATACACTTGCTAGGGGATAGACTAGAAAAGATGGAAGGAAATAGTGAGAGAGGCATCAGACACCCACGGGTGCTGAGCCCATGGTTGTTGATGATGATGATCATGATGGTAGACTAGATGGCACCTTAAGGGCCTTCCAGTCCTACATATTTATGACTTGTCTACTTTTTATCAGAGAAATTTGGGGAGAACATCTTGGGAATACCTTTCAAATATCGAAACTTCTCCATTTCAGTCAGTCAGAGTGGAAAAATGTGTATGTTTTTCTAAATAATTAGAGACTCTCTCACATTGAGGGATTATGGGCATTTATGGCCAATTGTACATTAAGGCATGCCTCCCCGTTCCATATAGCCCTCTTTGGAATCTGAAGACATCTCAACAGACTGCTATTAAAATGATGTATGGTTGATTTTTCAGAGGAGAGTGCACCCTTATTTGAAATCCGCTGAGGCTTCTGGTGTTCAGCATGTCTGACAGCCAGGCACTTATGTAGGTGCCTACATATGCATTTAGGTGCCTATCTTTAAAAAAAAAAAAAAAAAAAAACACTTCTCTCTCCAGGAAGTCAGCCTCAGCATTGCTAACAGATCCACAGAGCAAGTTATTGTAGAGAACTTCAGAAGAAGAAAGGAAGAACCCCTCTTTGTTTTTGACAATGTGGCATAATTTACACTCTAATTTTATTCTACTGGCACCAAGACACCATAAAATAATGAACAGTGGCTAAAGCCCAGGAAATCATACTTCAAAACAATATGATCTCATGTATGTATTCTTCTATTCTACATCTGCAAATGCATAAAACAACTAAATCAAAGGGGGAAGAAAGTCTCCCAAATGGTTTCTGCCTGACAGACACAGAGTCTTTTAATGTGACCTTAACATAGAGCACACATAATAAGGTCATACTCTGCCACACAGTGGGAAGATGTTGCCCTTCATGCATATAATGCACAGCATAATTCCCAGGCCCTTTAATTTCAAGCTCTGTGTGAAAACACATTATCATGAGAGCAAATCATTTACTTGGGAAAATTGCTGAAGCTATTTAAGTAGTGCCAGACCAGAAGCAGTCTGGGTCTGATCCTGGTATCCTTTAAAAGTCAGGGCCCTGAGACTGAAGGCTGGAGGGAGAAAGAAAACAGAGAGACAGACAGAACACGAGGATGGCCTGGGAAAATATTTATTATCTGTTCTGTGCTCTGATTCAGTGTACAAGATGCAGGTAATTCACTGAGTTTCAAAGATGCTTAGCTGAGCATTTCTTAGGACCCACAGAACAAATTCAGGCAGCTTATATGCACCTAATACACTGTACACTCTGTGGCACTTTATGCAATACAGGGAAGCCAATGTGTAAAGAGAAGCAGCAGATTGCAGGCATTTAATCATATGGCTACATTAGACTTAAAATATTAAAGGATGAATAACATTAATATGCACCTTTTATTTAATTGATTTCATTGCAAGTGTGATGGGAAATTATTGTTATCCAAACTTTAGCAAATTATGGCTATGTCTTTATATACTGTAATTTAGGCTTCTTTAGTAAGCCTGGGAATACCAGTGGGCACAGAGTTAGAAAGGAGAAGAGCAAGTGAGAATGTGTTGGTCATGATTCCTAGAATAGAAAATCAAAAGTAAGGTTGAAGTAGGTGTGGATCCACCATTTGTATTTGGACAGAAGAGTTGAGCTTTCTCTTCAGAGAGTAGAAAGGCAGCTTTTCTGAGACTGCTGGCCTGCCCACTGTCCTGAGAGAAAGAAATATGGTCCCAACAGATGATGAGGACAGTAAGCTTGTCTTTTTAATTATAAGGGAGTTATATGCCTCAATTGTCCCTGCATTGTTTCAGTGAGACCATCAGGAATGGCTGCTGCTGAAGAAAATGTGTCTCCAGCAGCAGTAGAAATATCAGGAGATGATTTCTACAGGGACATCTCATGACTATCCTTTCTGAGAGACAATGAATAAGATTCCACCCAACTGCCTCTGATATAATTTTGCATCACTGCTAGATTTTAGTAAAGTAATACTTTAATTTATTTACCTACCTCTTCATCTAGACAGGTACTTATGTACCTTAAATGAGAGGAACCTACTTTTTCTGTATAAAGTGTAGCTAATAACATCCAGAAGAGATTTTCCATCTGTAATGTAGAGCATCAAAACATCAAAGAGAGCAAAACAACACAGACTACAGTCGTACTCTGTGATATTATAAACAGTGCAGGCAAAGGCAACCACGTATCTTAAATGACCCTTTTAAAGTACTCTGTGGTTGCCTTTGCAATTTTGCTTGGCCTTCAGTTGAAGACTGTCAGCAACCAATTTTCACTAGTCCCTTGGGTGATTGCTTAAGACAGCTTTCACTTTTCCATAATAGTGGAGAGTAAATTCAAGTTTGTCAACATTTACTACTGGAGACAAATATCAGGACCGAGGGCTTGGTTAAGTAAATTATTAGCAGCCATCCATAAATACCACTACCACCAGTCTGTTTTTGTGACTGTGTGGCTCCTTTAAGGCTCTTACCTCCTGCCAAATGCATAGAGTGTATAGTGTATGAGGAGCTAGTTACCCTAGAATTTGTCCCTTCCACCCCAGCCCCGCCACCATCCTCCCCCAATTAGAGCGAGCTTGGTGCTGACAAATGTGAATATTCCAATTATGGTTTTCTTACACAAAGAGCAAAATATATTATTTAAGTCAAGATTGCTTTTAGTTCACTTGAAGGAAAAAAATGTGAAGGAACAAATATAAAACAATATTGTCAATCCCTATCATTCATAAATCTTAAGTCCACCCTCAAAACATCACAAGATCAGTTTAATAGTAACAGAGAGAAAGCCGTGCTAGTCTATATACTATCAAAACAAAAAGCAGTCAAGTAGCACTTTAAAGACCAGCAAAATAGTTTATTAGGTGAGCTTTCGTGGGACAGACCCACTTCTTCAGACCAAGAAGTGGGTCTGTCCCACGAAAGCTCACCTAATAAACTATTTTGCTAGTCTTTAAATTGCTACTTGACTGCTTTTTGTTAAGATCAATTTAAAATCATAAGATTTTAAAAATAATAGACGTCAGGTTATTTTTATTTGCCTTCTGTGTTTTAAACCTGTATGTTTTCAAGCTGTCCTCTGCACCCAAGAGAATTAGAAATGTCCTGTGTTTGAAATATGAAAGCTGAGATTCTCATGTAGCAATAAAATAAAGCAAAAATAATAATACTGTTATGCTGGGGGTTGGATGAAACTGATATTCACTATCTCTCCTACATTCAGAATAAATAAGAGACAGTTAAGCTCCTTTTTGGAGTAAGACAGTTAAAACAATAGAAGTCACTGCCCATGAAACAGGCCAGGGTATGCCATCAAGAAGCTGCCCACTCACAAGCAGATCTGAGAGGACAATGTTGTTTCACTGCAGGCTGAAGGCACATGCAGAGGATAGATGTTGCTTCAGAGAATGTGTGTGTGCGCATTTGTGAGCAGACGCTGCCCAAAAGAAACACTACTGAAGCAGAAAGACACACTATTGGTGTGACTTAGAAGGTAAGAGAAGAGTGAATGACTGTAAGGGAAGCTGACAGAGGAAGGGTTTTGTGCAGAGTGCTGCCAAGATAAAAAAGCTTAGAATATTGGGTGAGGAAACTATCCGCTGCTATTTAATTCCTACTGTACATGAAAACTGCTCTCTGTTCTTTCTTTGCCTCAGAGAAATACCTGACTTCTTCAGCAAGTTCTCCTGTTAATGTAAACAGACTCAAGTCCCTGAATATTGGTGATAACACTTTGCACCTATTTAGTGCTTTTAGTGCATTTCAAAGCGCTTATAAAGATGGGTAAGTACCATTACCTCCATTTTAAAGGTGGGAAAACTGCAATAAGGTAACTTCATGTGTTCAGGCCTTAAGAAACATATGAAATATAATGAGATTCAGGGTAAAACCAGGAGAGATGGGCAGACAGACAAGCCTTCCATCAGTATGAAAGCAAGTTCCTTCATTTTCTTGGCCTGTTGCCCCCAGAAGATCAGCAAGTAAACTTTTTACATGTAAAAACAACAAGAAGTCCTGTGGCACATTATAGACTAACAGATATTTTGGAGCATAAGCTTCCATGGGCAAAGACCCGCTTCATCAGATGCATGAGTCAGGGATTCCAGATGAGGGTTTAAATATATGGGCTTATGAAAAGCAGGGAGTCCCAGTCAAGAGGCTAGTCAGAGTTGACAAGGTCAGTTCAGTTAAGGAGGATGGCCACACCCTCCATGACTAAGCTGATTTTGTCAACCCTGACCCTCTTCTTGACTGGGACTCCCCCCTTTTCATAAGCCCATATATTTAAACGCTCCTCTGGAACCCCCAACTCATGCATCCGACGAAGCAGGTCGTTGCCCATGAAAGCTTTTGCTCCAAAATATCTACAAAGAGGAAGCCGTGCTAGTCTATACACTATCAAAACAAAAAGCAGTCAAGTAGCACTCTAAAGACTAGCAAAATGGTTATTAGGTGAGCTTTTGTGGGACAGACCCACTTCTTCAGACCATAGCCAGACCAGAACAGACTCAATATTTAAGGCACAGAGAACCAAAAACAGTAAGCAAGGAGGACAAATCAGAAAAAGATAATCAAGGTGAGCAAATCAGAGAGTGGAGGGGTGGGGGGGAAGGTCACTTGGCTCAATTTAATTCTTGACCTTCCCCCCCGCACCCCTCCACTCTCTGATTTGCTCACCTTGATTATCTTTTTCTGATTTGTCCTCCTTGCTTACTGTTTTTGGTTCTCTGTGTCTTAAATATTGAGTCTGTTCTGGTCTGGTTATGGTCTGAAGAAGTGGGTCTGTCCCACGAAAGCTCACCTAATAACCATTTTGCTAGTCTTTAGAGTGCTACTTGACTGCTTTTTGTTCCAAAATATCTGTTAGTCTATAAGGTGCCACAGGACTTCTTGTTGCTTCTGAAGATACAGACTACCTTGGCTACCCTGCTGATATTTTTTACACGTAGTGGTACAGAATCCCTGAAACAGCAGCCAACACCACATTTCTCTCCTCTGTTCAGAGGAGACTGAAAAATGCAAGAAACCTAGTTTGTTTCTCTGAGGCTTAGGAACCCACTGCTGTGATAAAACAAATCCCACTGCACTTTTCATTGCTGACAGCATATCGAATTGTTGATCTTCTACTACAAGGACAAACTATCCTCGAAAGTCCACTAAGTAAGTAAAGTGAATGAGTGAGAATTGTGCAGCCATGTCTGCAAAGGTATAGAATTTGCTAGTCAGCACATTTGAGGAACTCTAAATTAAAGTGTTTTTTTTTAATATTTAAATTTCTAACCTATGCAGTGGCAGCAAATCTGTTTCCACGTTTTTTCTTCTTTATTGCAATTATTTCCCATCTTTATGAGGGAGGTTATAAATGGTCTCAACAGTAAAATTACATTCCTGGTTGGTGATGTTAAATTGCATTTAATGGATGGGGAAAACAAGGTATTAAGGGTTCAAGAACACAGTTATTCATTTCAGTGGCAAAATATATTTTCCTTTCAAATCAGATTGTTACTTTTAATTCATTGATCAAAACTAATTAGCGAGGTCCTCAGCAGGTGGAAACCAACTAAGTGCCATTGACTTCAGTGGAACTGCACTAGGTTGGGCCTATGGACTATCTGCCCAATGGTTCACAGGAGCTGAACTTCTATTCTGAACAACTTAGCTGATTGAAAAGACGTGTAATGAGACTCAAAAGAAACTAAAAGAAAAAATAATTTATTTTTATATGGATAAATATAAAATCTTTCTTGGCCAGAAAGCTGTACACTGACTTCCTCACTTAGTTATGGTGTCTTTTTTAAATAATCCAAGCGAAAGGTCCAGGCAACCTCAACCAGATCTTCTATTTGTATTCCAATATTTGGCTTCCTTCAGTGATTGTTCTCCCAGAATCTACAGAGCCTCTCAGAGGTGACAGGAATAAGATAGAAAGGGAGAAGGTGAGATTGGTAATAACTCTGTTTTCTACTTAATACTATAGAAAGTCACACCTGATGTAACAGAGATGTGCTTTTTGTAAGTTAGTGGTAGTAGTATTTCTTACACAGACAACAGCCAATTGCTTTTCCCATGGGATTTGCTAAAGTTTTATGACTCTACTCCAGTGTTCTGAATGCTATTAATAAAACAGAATTAAATACTCATTTTTGGACTCAGTCTTCTGATTGACTCCCCACATAGTCCCATGAGTTAAGAATCATGATTTTCTGAGGGCTATTTCTATTTTTCTTGTTGAAAAATGTTAGCAAACTTACTGTACATGCTAGATGGCAAGTAAGTCAGAGTATTAAACAATTAAAATTTGGACAATTTCAAATATATGTATGAGAATGTAAAGAAAACTTTACTTACTTTTATTACTTTCTGAATACTCATGCAATAAAACCCTTTCCACATGACCTCAGCTTTGAATGACTAGAGGTTATTTCGTCATATTACTGGACAATTTAAAACCAGTAACAAAATCATTTCAAATACAGCGATTTATTATGGCTCGAGACTTACATAACAGACTGCCTCGCTCCCCGTGTAATCTTGCAGCAGTTTAGATGTGTGACACTCTTGAGCTAGACACAAGGCTGTAGGGAGCCCAGAGCACTTGGCCATTTCCCCCATATCAAGGAATTACAGACTGTGAAGTGAAGGAAGGTCCTGGGGGCCAAAGCTCTTTCACAAACCTTCTGAGTGAGTTGGAAAGTCAGGTAAATCTCTGTGCCTCAGTTTCATGCATCTGAAAATAGGTATAAAAATTCTCACACATTCAGTAAGAGGGTTGGGAGGCTTACTTCATTATGGTACATGAAATGTGTTGGGATTCTCAGCTGGAAATCTGTAGCAATGGAAAATATATATAGTAAGCCTTATTACTGAATTATTAGTGTGAACTAGGGTCAGGCTGAGCAACTCTCCACTGCCTCTGAGTGTAGCATTGCACAACACAGCCTTAGATTATTGATATCTCAGATATGAAATGCAGGTGCTCTTGAGTGACTGAGATTTCAAGGCAGATTATTTATATTACTACAGTCACAATCATTATTGTCACAATATTTAATCCGTAACTCATGCTGTCATTACTACAGTTCCTGGGTATGGTGCTACCTCTTGTGATTGTGAACAGGTCTAAAGACGTGTGAGTTTGCAGGGAAAGGAGAGCAGACCTGAGAGGCGTATCATGTTCCTTCTGCAGTCTTACTGCTAATTATCTAGGGATAACCTGATCCTGCTTGAAATACTGGCAGTGCAGAGAGGAGGCGTGAAATGAAAGAACAGATGAGACCTTCCTTAATCTAGTAGTCTTTTCCTGAGCTTGCTACAGAAATACAGTATATGGAGAGGATACAGTTTGTAGAAAGAATTACTTAGGAAAAACAAACTCTTTTGAGCAAAGCATCATTTTTTTCCCTTAAAAACCTCTGTCCTTGTGTACAATAATGTTCCCCAACCACTGGAGTGGGACTATAACTCTGATTTCTGGTGCAGCATTTCAAAATGTTAGCATAGAATATCTCACAGCTCTTATTTTCAGATTTGTCTGACTAAAATTAGATGCCTAAATATTTAAGCACTTAAATAAGAATTTTAATGTTGATGAGATCCAGCATTTTCCACTAAGCCAATAGAGCAGTGACAGTATCAATATCTTTGAAAATTAGGCCATTTACATCAGTGGTTCAATATGGATTTAACTATCTAATTTTTGGCAACTAAATCAGAAATATTTAGTCTATAGTCTTGATCATCTAAACGTTTATTATCTGACATGCCCTAGGATCTGAAACAAGGTATTGTCCCCATATGCCTATGAGTTACACTGAAAATTACTCCAATTTACTCAGTACTTCCTGGGAGCTATACTGTACTGTAGGATGTTTCTTTAAGGTTGAGCTGCATCATTCTATATTTTAGCATTTTTTTCATTTTACTGTGTTTTAAGTGTAAGTTGCAAATGAAGTGCAATCTAAACCAACTCCTTTCTCCCGTCTTATTACAACTGACATATTCAGTGCTTTTTATTTGTAAAAGAAGAGAAGCTGGTACTCATCTGGCTCCCTCCTGCCCAGTCAACCCCCTGGCTGGGTCTGCCATTACTCAGTACTGGCAAATGCCACACACACACACACACACACACAAGCACTGGAGATATTTATATTAAAGGGTTTGGAGATTTTTACTTATAGTATGTCCAAGTTTTAAGTGTCTCAGGCATCTTCAAGAAAAATCTCAATAGAAGAGATGGGACAGCATGTTTTCACTTTAACAAGGCTTCCCTGTAAAATTTGCCTTTATTAGACAGCCAAGTAGACACAACAAAATTACAAACAGTCCTGTATGAGGGTCATGTCTACGAAACACTTGCACCAGTTTGACTGAATCAGTTTAACTAGGGGAAACTTGACAACAGCTAGGAGCAATTCAGTAACAGACTGAGTCAGATGCATATTGACTGTTGAGTGTGCTTTTGGCCACTTAAAGGCTCACTGGTGCTGCCTATGTAGGAAGCTTTACCTGGATGATTATAATATTCAAATGGTTACACAGGCTGCATCTCCTTTATCCAGCAACCTCAGGACCCTGACTGGTCCTGAATGAGGGGATTTACTGGATGAAGGGAGGTCCCTTGTCTCCAGTCACCAATTGTGCTTTTGTCCCCTGCACCTCCTGGCCCAGAGCCCCCTTACCTCCTGCCCAGCCTCAGCTCCTGCTGGGCTGATATCAGGCTGGCCACTCTCAGGCTGCCAGCCATGGCTGAAGAGGCAGGCTCCAGTGCTGCCCAGGTGGCCAGACACAGCCCATCCCTGTGAAGGCTAGCTCCAGCTCTGGTCAGGCTGCCAGACATGGTCCTGGCCCCCCAGGCACCAGCTCCAGCCCTGGCCCCAGCCCCATTGGTGCCAGATGCAGCCACAGCCCCATGGGCTCAGCTCCATCACCAATAGGGCCATCAGTGCGGCCTCTTGCGTGGCCCCAGCCCTAGAGGCCAGCTGCAGCCCAGGCTGGGCTGCTGCATATGGTCCTGATCCCAGCCCTGAAGTGGCCATGGCCTCATGGTCACCAGCTCATGGAGGCCGGCTCTGGCCTCAGGCCCGTGGAGGCTGACCCCAGCCAGAGACACCAGTCCTGCTGGACTTCCCTGCCCAGGGTGGCTGAACTCCCTTATCATTGGGCTCCAGCCAGGCCTCTCCCTACTAGCCTCCCTCCCTGGGGTTTCTGGTCCAAGAACATGTTGCTGGAACAGAAAATACCAGTTTTTGGAGGTTCAACCAGTAGCTGTGAGTTGTACTCTCCATAATATTTGTGAAAAGAAGGGTGAAAGTTTCACTCAGAGCTGGCCCTTAGCAGTGTGTATACGTTGGGAGTTCCAGCAAAAAAATCTGATGACTAGCACAGAAGCTTGCCATTATAGACATATGCTAAAATAAGCTACTCGTAAACTGAAAATAGAGGTGTATACACATATATAAGGTTGCATCTGCATGCAAACTTTCAGTAACTAGATCGGTTTTGTGGCACCTTATAGACTAACAGAAAAGATTTGAGCATGAGCTTTCATGAGCACAGACTCACTTCATCAGACTCACTTCATCAGTGAGTCTGTGTTCACGAAAGCTCATGCTCAAAACTTTTCTGTTTGTCTATAAGGTACCCCAGGACCCTTGCTGTTACAGATCCAGACTAACACGGCTACCCCTCCGATATATTGGTTTTAATTCAAATCTTCCATTATTTTCATCAAATGTGTGTGGACACTCCTATTTAGAAATAAAAGTGTTTCATTCAATTTTGCTAAAGCCTATAAAGAAATTTGTCACCTTAAAGCAACACTGGATTTTACTTGACCATATAGTATATTTTGGTGTAAGAATGTATGTAGACCAGCCAGACAGCACAGCCTTGCAAAGCAAGGGCAGTCTTTATTAAAACATCGCAGTGCAGTGGCCACACCAGTCCTGGTCCCTTACCAGTATTACAAACATTGAACACCTGAGCCTATCAACAAGCATTAGTGACTTTCAGCTTCAGATTTCTGCCTCAAGGCATCGCTGATACTTACGGCTTTGTGATGCACCACTATGATAGCTCTTGTCTTTGTATGTTCAAATGCAGCTCCCAGGCCCTTAGCCTCAATGATCCAGCCCTGAGTGAAATGTTCACCCTTTTCTTCACAGATATTATGGAGCATACAGCATGCAGCTCTAACCATATGAATATTGTCACCAGAGTGTCTATAAACAGCCCAAAGCACACTCAGCAGTCATTCTGTATCTGCTCATCTTGTTGAACTCACCTCTGTCAAGGTTCCCCATTTATGGCTTCATAAACCACAGTATTAAGGGGTAGGCAGAGTCTCCAAGGATCACAATGAGCATTTCATCTTCCCCAATGATGATCTTCTAGTCTAGGAAGAATGTCCTTGCTTGCAGCTTCTTGCACATGCCCGTGTTTTGAAAGATGTATGAATCATGAACCTTTCCAAACCAGCCTGCATTATTGTCTGAGAAATGCCCAAGTGCCTGGAGAACCATGGGGAAATGTCCCTTTGGATTAATGTACATAGTAGTCAGGTGGTTTGGTGCCAGAATTGGAATAAGCACACCATCTATTGCCCCTCCACAGTTACTGATGCTCACTTGTGCAAAGCCACCTACAGTGCCATTTATGACATGTATCCGAGGGTAGCCATATAAATCTGTAACTGCAAAAACAGTGAGGAGTCCTGTGGCACCTTAAAGACTAACAGATTTGTTTGGGTATAAGCAACATACATCTGACAAAGTGTGTCTTTGCCCACAACATCTGGTGCCTAAATAACTCTATTAGTGTTTAGGGTGCCGCAGGATTCCTCAATCTCATTCGTGTGGCCCAGAGTCACCATTTTTTCAGCAGGCTGCAATTTATGGCCCTGCATGCCTCTGTCAATGTGAACCTGAGAATCAACTTTCTCACTCTAAAATGGTTAGCAACAGATCAGTAGCAGTCTGGAGCAGCCAGCTTCCACAGTGCAATCACCAGGTGGTTCTCCAGAAGCAGGGCAGCTCTCATTCTCATGTCCTTGCCCTTCAAGGCTGGGGCAAGCTCATCACACGGGTCCAAGAAGTGGCTTTCCTCAGCCAAATGCTCAGCAGCCACTGCTTATCAACCCAGGTGCATGTGGCTATGCTTACTTCCCAAGCCCAAAAGCAACATTCCACTGTGGTCAGCACTTCCAGGAATGCCATAAGAAATCTTATAATGTAGATAATGTGCATGGTGAGATCAGTGTCTGACACCTCTTGCCTTTGCAGTTTAAGGAATAACTCCACTGCCTCTCATGATGCATTAGTGAGAGCAAGCAGACTGACGAGGCAGAGTGAGCAGTAAACAAACCATGGAAAGATGGCGCCAAATGCAGATAGAAGCTGGGAAGGGAAGCAGCATATCAAAGGGCATTGGGACAGGTCAAGGGATGTCCTATGATCCCCTCCAACGCTTAAAAACAGAACAGAGAGTGATACTCTTTGGGGTAGCTGCCTGAAAGTGCATTGTGCTGAATTCCACAGCAAGTACCACAGGTTCGAACACTAATGTTCGAGCAGCTGTCAGTGTGAACACAACTGCATTTCCCTTCAGTGCTCTCCGAGCAACATTACAGCTTTACTACAAAGAAACTTGCCAGTGTAGACATACCCTCAGTTTAGCTTAAACCCATTCCTAATTGATTTTAGTTAAATTCAAAGCCTGCGTCTACACTTGCAAGTACATTTGGAAAATCCAGCCCTCTTTCAAAAGAGTGCATGGCGTGTTTAAACACAAAAAGTGCCCTTTTGAAAGCAATTTGAAAGAATGCAGTGCCGTTTTCAAAAGCATTCCTCCAATCCCATAATAGAAAGAGTGCCCTCTTTCGAAAGGTTCTTTCAAAAGCCAATGTGTGTGGACACTCCATGGGCCGCTCTTTCAAAAAGGGCAGTCCCCCATGGCACTGGCCAGCTGGTGCGCAGAGACACCCTGGCTGGTGGTAATGGGGGGGTCTATGGTAACAGCATCTGACTCCGTTTAAACTGCACAGACCCGGAAACCCCATGGCAGGAAGCTGAGAGCATGCTAGGAGCAGTGACAGCACAAGCTCCCACAGCATGCCCTCTGAGCAGACCCAGAGCAGCAACCATGACCTATGGCCAGAAGCTAACCACCCAGGAGCAGCCAGCCACCCCATCCATGGTCCCAGACCACGCAGCGGTGGAAGGGGACTGCTTACCACTTCCAGCGGCACCACAAGGGGCCCAGAGCAGGAGGACATGATATTGGGCCAGCAAGGACAATGCCACCTGTCACCAGGCAGAGGTGGTGGAACAGCACTTCTGCACGGAGGAGGTACACCAGGTGTGGTGGAGGGCTGCATGGGACGAGCTGCTGGGCCACGTGTGGGAGATGATTGCAGTCCTGCAAGGTCACTCAGCACTCCTGCCCCCCTGCTCCACCACCTGCTCCACCTGCCAAGCTCACTCCTGCCACTGCTCCCGTACCCCCTGCCAGTTCTGCTCCTGTTGGACCCCACCTCCATGGCTCTACCTCCCAGTGCTGCCTGCCTGTCCCGCCAACTCTCCATTGTCAAGTTTTAGAGGGAAAGTTAAGTCTCTCAGGACTTGTCTACACTTGCCCCCAAAATCGAAGGGGGCATGTTAATCAGGGCAATGGGAGATTGCTAAGGAAGTGCTGCTGTGAATATGCAGCACTTCATTAGGCTAATTCTCCTTAACGGCAAATTCGAAGGTGCCGAGACACAGGCAGTTCAAAGTGCCTGCATTACTTCAAAGTGCCTTTACTCTCCAAAATTTGGAGGAGTAAAGGCACTTGGAAGTAGCGCAGGCACTTCAAAGTGCCCGCGGCGGCTACACGCATGCCGGCATTTCAAATTTTGACACTTCAAAGTTGCCGCAGGGAGAATTAGCCTAATGAAGTGCTGCATATTCACCACAGCACTTTATTAGTAATCTCCCATCACCCTGATTAACATGCCCCCTTCGAAGTTGGAGGCAAGTGTAGACCCAGCCTCTGGGTAGTATATGCCTTGTTTTCAGTGTGAGCTAAGAAAATTATATTTTCTTACTCCTCTTCTATATTATTTGCAGTACCGTAGCATCTAGATACACCACCCAAGATCAGGGTCCCATTGTGTCCGACACTGTGCAGGTAGGCAGTAAAAAAAAGAGTTGCTGCCCCAATGAGTTTCAAGTCTAAATGGATCAGCCATACACAGGATAGGAAGCCAGTCTTTGAGCCATCTTCATTAGGCATGATATAAAAAACACGTCTGCTATTTCAATACACCTGGTTTTCATCAAAATTGTACGCTGTCTATATCTCCATACAGTATATGATCATGTATAAAAATTTGCCTTCTTTTTATTTGGCAGACACCTCTTGTGTTCTGCCCAACTTGTTTCTTCACAGGGTACCGGCAAACAAAGGACCCTGTTGCATGCTTGCTTTGTTTTCAGTGTTCTATTAGTGTTGCTTTGTACATTAGGTCAGGGGTGGCCAACCAGTTAGCCTAAGAGCCGAAGTAGTTGTGGATAGCATACCACGAGCCAGGTATTTGATAGGCCAGGTGGTGACACATGCCGTGAGACCCCCACTATTTCTGCTAGGGGAGGCTTGGCAAATCTGTCAGGTTCCCTTTCTTACCCATCTCCCCAGAAGTGGTTGTCATGTCCCTGCATTCCTTAGAGAAAAGAAGGCCATGGGTGTTTCCCCGCCATGTGCTCCAGCTCCAGAACTCCCATTAGTGGGGAACTGCAGCCAATGGGAGCTGTGGGGGCAGTGCCTGTGGGCAAACGCAGCATACAGAGCCTCCCGGCTGTACTTCTGCCTAGGAGCTGCAGGTACATGTTGACCACTTCCAGGATAGGCGCTGCCCAGCCCTCCAGTCCCTTGACCCAGCTCTGAGCACGCTCCCACATCCAGACTGCCTCAGCAGCAGCCGTTGCAGCTGGCTCAGAGGGTCTCTGATCTGCTTAGGCAACCATGGAACCAGCCACACTGACTGCTGGAGGTGTCTGAGAGATCAGAGAAAGACATAGAATCTTTGACTTCATAAGAACATAAGAGCGGCCATACTGGGTCTGACCAAAGGTCCATCCAGCCCAGTATCCTGTCTGCTGACAGTAGCCAGTACCAGGTGCCCTAGAGGGAGTGAACTGTACAGGTAAATGATCTCTCTCCCGCCATCCATCTCCAGCCTCTCACAAACAGAGGCTAGGGACACCATTCCTACCACCTGGCTAATAGCCATTCACGGACCTAACCTCCATGAATTTATCTCGCTCTTTTTTAAACATTGTTATAGTCGTAGCTTTCACAGGCAAGGAATTACACAGGTTGCCTGTGTGCTGTGTGAAGAAAAATTTCCTTTTATTTGTTTTAAACCTGCTGCCCACTAATTTCATTTGGTGTCCTCTAGTTCTTATATTATGGGAATAAGTAAACAATTTTTCCTCACTCATTTTCTTCATACCACTCACAATTTTATATATATCAGTCATATCCCCCCGAGGTCTCCTCTTTTCTAAGCTGAAAAGTCCTACTCTCTTTAATCTCTCTTCATAGGGGACCCATTCCAAACCTCTAATCATCTTAGTTGTCCTTTTCTGAACCTTTTTTAAATGCCAATATACCTTTTTCAAGCAGAGGGGACCACATCTGGATGTAGTATTCAATATGTGGTCTTACCATGGTTTTATATAAGGGCAATAAGATATTCTCCATCTTAGTATCTATACCTTTTTTAATGATTCCTAACATCTTGTTTGCTTTTTGACTGCATGGATGTTTTCAGAGAACTATCCACGACTCCACGATCTCTTTCCTGATTAGTTGTAGCTAATATAGCCCTCATCAGATTGTATGTATAGTTGGGGTTATTTTTTCCAATGTACATTACATTTATCTACATTACATTTCATTTGCCATTTCATTGCTCAATCATTCAGTTTTCTGAGATCTTTTTGAAGCTCTTCACAGTCTGCTTTGGTCTTTAATTGTTTTATGCAGTTTAGTATCATCTGCAAACGTTACCACCTCACAGTTTTCCCCCTTCTCCAGATCGTTTATGAATAAGTTGAATAGGGTTGGTCCTAGGACTGACCCTTGGGGTAAGCCACTAGCTAACCCTCTCCACTCTGACAATTTACCATTTATTCCTACCCTTTGCTCCCTGTCTTTTAACCAATTCTCAGTCCATGAAAGGATCTTCCCTTTATCCCATGAAAACTTAATTTACTTCCATGACCTCCATGACAGAGATGCAGCCTTACTTATAAATACTATAAATATGAGAATGGAAACTGATAAAAGCACTGCAATATCTGTAAGTTCTGAAGAGACATCTGAGAAAAAAATTGCTCTTGTAACTCCAAAGGCAATTGATGTACTCTAGTAAAACTAAAATCAAAAGCAGCTAACAGTTCCATGATGACTGGAGGGCAATGTAAAGGTCACTGATACATTGTTTGTCACAGAAGGAAATGGTCCTTCACTAATTGGCAGAAATGAGTTTAGTAATAAAAAGCTGGACTGGAAGACCATAGCCCACATGTTAAACGTGGTAGCAAATTTTTGTTTTGTTTTAAGTCTGAAGCGAAATGCATGTTACTGTAATTATTCAGCCTGTTACAACATTCCAGAGATGTGAATAATGTTGCTGTAATCAACATAGCTTAGACTGAGTTATTGCAGTGTTTATACTGCACAAGGTCGATGGTAACACTCTCTTATCAACTTACCTTGCTCTTTTCATTCAAGTTCCCATGGTCAACTGAAGAGCAATTTGTGGCTGAGTTAGCAGATCTTGGCTGGATGCACTAAATTGACCCCACGTGCACTGATCACTGGAGCACTGATCCAGGTGTACTATAGATGTAGCCTGAGTTGGATGCACACCTGAATTTCATGAAAGGTTTAAAACCAAAACTCCCTTCATGAAATCCTGGTCCCCAGTGAAGTAAAAGTCAAAACTTTCAGAGGGGCTAAGATTTCACCTTCGTAATTAAAAAGCTGTGCCTTAATACTAGTACTGTGCCTTGCAAGCAACTATAATAGGGCAACTAGAATTGCAACTGTCAGGACCAATAGAATTCAGTGAACGAACTTCATCAGTCAGAATTCCAAAAACTGGTGAAAATGTATGGTTTTGTCAGCTGGACCAGTATCCTTTTCCAACACCACTGTAACTACTCACAAATTTGGAAGGAAGATAACATTTACATGGCTCAGCCATGTCAAAAAGTGGCAATAGAGACAGACTAAAACATCTCCTTGGCTATGTCTGTACTAGCAAAATAAGTTGATTTAACATACTCAGTTCAAGCTATGGCATTTGCATAACTAGAACTGATGTATCCGAATTGACTTATTTCCGTAGCGAAGACTTGTAGTCTCGCGTTGACCTATAGTCTCGGGTTGACCTATAGTCTCACATTGACCTGCCTTACTCCAAGTGACAGCTGGTAGTATAGGGGTTGACTGCCAACCCCAGAAAGATCAATTTTGCTGCATCTTCACCAGACGTGCAGAATCAAACTCCGAAAGATTGACCCTGATCTGGTCAATCTTCCACTTAGTATAGACAAGCCCTTACATAAACATATGCAACCTCTCTACTTAACTTCATCTACATCGTATTACGGTAGTAGCCAATCAAAGTCTTAAGGACCTCCACTGTTATATTTGCTCCCAGTGCATCTTATCCACTAGCACACAAATACAGTCATTTGTATGCACAAGCACAATTTGCATAACTAAAGTTATGTTTACAGGCACAATTACTTGGCCTGTGTGTTTTAATGCAAGACTCCTTGTAGGTGCAATGACACATTCTTTTAAAGTAACCAGGGTAATGACTAGAACTGGTTGAAAAATGAAAACTAGTTTTATGAAACATACAAAATGTTGAAAACCAAATCTTTTTTATTAAGGAGGAAAATTTGTGATTCTTTTTTTTTTTCAAAATTCTCTTCACTCCTAAAGCATTATTGAAACATATAAATATGCTAAACAATTCTTCCTAAAAATTAAGGATTTCAACAGTGTTTTGCTTTTTTCAACACAAAAAAATTCATGTGTTTTTCCAAGGGGTAACACTTTTCATTCAGAAATGTTCACCAGCTGGTTCAGTCAGGAGTGACCTGTGCCATATTTGCTCAATGTCACACTACTAATCCCCAGAGACATCTGGTTCCCTAAGATATAGTATTTTAATCATTTTATTTTCTAAACTGAAATATGAATAAGGTGCTCAGACATCACAACCATAAGCAGGGTATAAAAGCAAAACAGCAAACAGTTATTTGCGCTGCATGTTTCTGTACACATTTTACTATTACCCTGTAAAAATCTCTACCCATGCAACCATAATGAAAACCACCTTTCCTGTTATTTTAGCTGTCTAAAACAGTCTTCAGATCTGTCCTTAGAATCATGTCAGATTAAACAATTAGCTAAACTCAAGTGATCCAACAGTTTAAATAATTCTGTCCAGCTCAATGAAAAAAAAAATTCCTTTCCTGTTGTATCAGCTGGCATGGGCAGATTTACCATTCACTTACTGAAGTTCCTTACTGTTTGTCTGTCTTGTTCTGCCAGTCTGAGCAATGAAAAAAATATCAGTTCGGTCACCTGGAATCTGCAGGCTATACTTAGCACTAAAATTGCGTGGTGTCTTTAAACATGCATCTCTTCTCAAGGTTTACTGGAAGATGGACCATACTTCGGAGTAGCCAAAACTGATGCACTCATAACTCTGCAAGCAGTCCGGGTGATAGAAAGGCTCCAGCAATGGTACCTGGGAAAAATAATTATTTTGACATGGATTTTTGGTCTCAGTGCCAGGTGAGCACCATAAACTTTCTCCTGTGTTTTTCTGACTTTTTGGGTTTTTTTGTTTTTGTCTTTTGTCTCTGGTGTGATGTCTTCTCCATCACAACAATCCTCAAACGGTAGCCCAAGTAATGCTCCCTCTAATCTTTTCCATACATATATGGATTTGTTCCATCTATGTGCAGAATAAAAAAATTATGTGCACCAAGATATGTGTGAATGTGAACCTTCAATAGAAACACAAAACCTAGCTGTGGGTGCTTTGCAAACCAGCTGGGCAGTATTTGGATTCTCCTCAGTGGCTGAACCAGAGCACACCTTACAGGGAACACTGAACCCAAGGAACTGCAGTGTTCAACGTATTTCTGACTACATAGCTCACCCTGTTTATTACCTTAGTTTTGTTCTGTCCACACTGTGACACTATTAAAAATGCACCAAAGGGTAGAAAACCAGACTTGTGGTGTCCATGATTTTTTTTAAATCCTAATTAGGGATTTTTTTCAATTATCGGAAAGCTTGGCATCCCTTCAATAAATATGGGAGTTAATAACAAAATATTCCCCCACACATTCTCACACCCTAGAGCACACCATGGGAGTTTCTCTGGCATGTACTACACCCTATATGTATGACTATTATTGATGTCAGCTGGACTTCCATCTAGAGAGGGGAGTACAGAGATCAGCAGTAGAGATCTTCGGTTATGTGGGAACAGAAAATTTTGCCCCTTGCTTGTATAATATGTGCCCTGATTCTGCAGCCAGTGAAGGAGATCAAGTGAAAAATGGAAGGAAAGAAATGCAGGGAGAAAGCTAAGCCCATTCCTATACCGATAGATGCTATAAAAATGTCTGTATCAGTAAAAATAAATGTATAAGTGTACTATGCTGGAGAGGGAAGATAAACTAGAGAAGGGGGAATAAAGAAATTGGGGAAGAGTCCCCTAAGGGGAGAATCAAAAGAGTCAAAAAACACAGTATCAAGTCCCAAAAGAGGAGAGACAGAAGGGAAGATGGATTGCAGGCGACAAGAGGTGGGTACATACTGGAGGAATGCAGGCAGAGAGAAAAGAAAAGGCAAGAGAGGCCTGGCTGCAGGGCAGTAATGAGAGCAGAGATGGACGTAAAGAAAACTCAGTGAGAGAAAAGAAACAGAACAATAAAATACAATTTGAGAGAAGAAGGCACGAGAACAGAACCATATGCAAGGGTGACATGCTATGTTAAAATTGTTGTGGGAAGTGTAGTGCCAAAATATTACATAAAATACACATTATGTTCATCTTTGTATATCAGGAGATATCAGTAACATTCAGCCTAATGAGAACATCTGTGTGCTGCCGGAGTTAAAAATGATAATGTGCAGAGAACAATAAGACAGTGCCACTCAGCTGAAGTACTTGAAATGTAAGTTTCATGAGCTGTGTCTACACGTGCACGCTACTTCGAAGTAGCGGCACTAACTTCGAAATAGCGCCCGTCGCGGCTACACGCATCGGGCGCTATTTCGAAGTTAACTTCGACGTTAGGCGGCGAGACGTCGAAGTCACTAACCTCATGAGGGGATCGGAATAGCGCCCTACTTCGACGTTGAACGTCGAAGTAGGGACCGTGTAGACGATCCGCGTCCCACAACGTCGAAATTGGCGGGTCCTCCATGGCGGCCATCAGCTGGGGGGTTGAGAGACGCTCTCTCCAGCCCCTCAGCTCACTGGTGGCCGCGTGGAGCGGCCCCTTAAAGGTCCCCTCCCCCTCCCTGCCTCTGCAGGAAGCTGAGGGAACGTGCAGGCTGCAGCCTGCACACGCAGCTAGCCTGCACCACCCTCAGCGACCCAGCCAGCTGCGATGGCTGCCCGGCAGTCCCCCAGGGCCCCCAGGGGACGCCCCCCAAGGGGAGCCAGGGCAGCCAGCCCAGCCAGAGGGACAGCCAGGCTGGCAAGCGGCAGCGGGGCCCCTCCTGGACGGAGGCCGAGCTGCGGGACCTGCTGGGGCTCTGGAGCGAGGAGGAGGTGCTCCAGGTAATGGGGAGCAAGACGCAGAACGCGGATGCGTTCACTCGGCTGGCCGACGGCCTGGCTGCCCGGGGTCACCCTGCCCGCACTCCTGACCACGTCAGGAGTAAGGTGAAGGAGCTGCGGCAGGGTTACTCCCGGGCCCAGGATGCGGCCAGCCGATCTGGGGCCGCCCCTGTCACTTGCCCCTTTTACAGGGAGCTCAGGGACATCCTGGGCCCCCGGCACACCTCCTCCCCTCCGGCCACCCTTGACACCTCGGCTGACGAGCCCCAGCAGGCCCTGCAGACGGAGTCCGCCCCGGAATCAAGCCCTGCACCCCGGGGCCCCCCCCCCCGGAGGCCACCCCTGGGACATCGCGGCAGGAGGAGAAGGAGGAGGAGGAGGGGGGCTCCTCCTCCGCAGAATCCAGCCTGCAGATCCTCCTCCTGCCATCCCGGAGCAGCAGCAGGGCCTCCGCCCCCCGGGGATCTCCGGAACGTGGGAGCGGACCGACAGGTAGGTACCCCTCTCTGGTGGACACCCCTGGGCTTGAGGGGTGGGGGTAAGAGATATGTGTCCAGGGCCCGCCACATGCTCACATGGCCATGGCCCCAAGGACACCAGGGCCATGGTCCTCACAGCACTGCATCCATCAGCCCCTGCCCCCGCCAACCCGCATGACAGTGCCATGCCCCATCCCCGGGCCAGGGGGGAGCGGAACCTCGAGGGGCCCCCGGGAGGAGGGGGTGGGACACCCCGCAGCAGCAGCATGTGATGGAGTGGGGGGAGTGCCAAAGGGAGACTCAGGCTACATATGAGCAACCAGAGCTGAATAACTCCCAGGGCCAAAGAAGGATCCTGGGGCTACAGCTGGCAGGTGACACCTCTGCCCTGAACAAAGAGGAGGGAGGAGCCGAGCTGGCTTGGAATTGGGGGGCGAGGGCGGGGGCCACAGGTAGAGGCTAGGGGAAGGGAGAGCTGGTAGGCAGCCAGCCTGAGGAGGGGGAAAGCTGCATCCCAGAGGGGCCCCCCTTGGGGTCTTCTCCCCACGACAGGTTGGAAGGACTGTCTCTTCCGACAGCTGGTGCTGTCACTCCTGGCAGAAACTGGGCATCTGTGGCCTAAGAAACCTCTCCTGCTCTCAGACCCTGCGGGGTGAAGTGAGAGTCGCTCCCACCAGGGGACGGGGTGCAGGGCAGGGGGACCCCTGAACCCCATCCATCACAGCAGCATCTCCCGGGGATGGGGATGGGGAACCTGCAGCACAGGGCTGGGGGGACAAAGGCCACGGCTCGGGGCCCACACTAACGCCTGTCTCCATTCTTCTTCCCCCCCTCCTCTCCTGTGTCCTGCACCTGCACCATCAGAAGGACCGGAAGAGAGCGCCGGCGAGGCATCAGTCGTCCTGGAGAGCCCTCCGGGACCATCGCTCCAGGGCAGCCCCTCGGCCGAGGACCGACCGGCCCCACAGCGGGCTATACGGCGGACCCCACGCCTACAACCGCCGCCGGCGACGGACCCCCAGCTGCTGGCCATCCACCGTCGGCAGCTGGAGGTTTCGGAGCAGCACCTCCAGCTGCAGGAGCGAGCGCTGGCCTGGCGGCAGGAGGCATGGGGGGCCTACATGCAGACATTTAACCGCCTGGTGGACTACCTGGCCCCCCATGCCGCGCCGGCCGAACCATCGCCCGCCCTGCTTGCTCCTGCAGCCCCACCACCAGCTGCTCCGCCCGTTGCCGGCCCGTCCGCCATCGCCCCGCCACCCACCCGCGAGGGCCGGAGCGCTGAGGGACCCCTGGAGCCACCTGACACTCGCCGGCCCCCATACCTTCCGGTCCAGCCCGCTCCCACCCAGTCACGGACCAGGCTGCAAGCGCGGCGGGGCTCCCGGCCGGCCACGCCCAGTGCCGGGCTATAGAGGCGAGGGTCCCGGGATGTGGCCCCCCCCCTTGTATATAGTTGGACCCTGTTTTTTTGGTCCCCCCGTTTGCCCCGTCCCCCCCATGTAAATAGTTCTCCCCTTTATCCTCCCTGGTTTTCTTTTTATTATTTATGGCAGACAGTTGTTTCTTTGGATTGTTTTATTTTTGTACATATTGCTTTTCTTGAACGTTTGTACCTCGTTGTTTTCTGTTTGTGGTTCACATATATTTATTTACCTCAAAAAAAAAAATTTTCGGAAAGAAAAAAAAAAGTTTTGGAAAGGAAAAAAAAAATTTACATTCAGCCACAAATGTGTGCTGTCATTTGTCCAGGACAAGTTGGGGGGGGGCGGTGGGGTGCTCCATGGTGTGGGCGTTGGGGCAGGAGTGTGGGGGAGGAAGGGGCGGGCAGTAGGGGGCCTGGGCAGAGTTCACCCCGCGGCCTGTTTGTCGAAGTGGGCCCGCAGGGCCTCCCGGACCCGGGTCCCCTCGGGGTCCACCTGCCGACTGGGGGCAGCAGGTGGCTGGACGTGTGCCCTGGCGGCCTCCGCAGCCCAGCCCTGGAGAAAGGTCTCCCCCTTGCTCTCGACCAAGTTGTGCAGGGCGCAGCAGACACCCACAATCTGGGGGATGTTGTTGGGGCCCGCATCCAGGTGGGTCAGGAGACATCTCCAGCGTCCCTTCAGGAGGCCAAATGAGCGCTCCACCACCTGGCGTGCACGGTTCAGGCGCTCGTTGAAGCGCTCCTGGCTAGCGGAGAGATGGCCCGTGTAGGGGTGCATGAGCCACGGCCGGAGGAGGTAGGCCGCATCTGCGATGATGCAGAAGGGCATGGTGGTGTCCCCCAGAGGGACCTCCCACTGGGGGATGTAGGTCCCCGCCTCCAGCCAGCGGCATAGGCCCGAGTTCCGGAAAACCTGGGCGTCTTGGGTGCTGCCAGGCCAGCCCACGTAAATGTCCTGGAAACATCCCCAGCTGTCCACCAAGGCCTGCAGGATGACAGAATGGTAGCCCTTTCGATTGAGGTATCGTCCGCCACTGTGATGCGGGGCGCGGATGGGGATGTGAGTCCCATCCAGAGCCCCGAAGCAGTTGGGGAAGCCCAGGGTGGCAAAGGCGGCGATGGTGGCATCTGGGTCCCCCAGCCTCACGAGCCTGTGCAAGAGCATGGCGTTGATGGCACGCACAACCTGCAGAGAAAGCACATGGGACAGCACCAATGAGGGGTGAGCAGGGTGTGCGTGGCCCTGCCCTGCCCTGCCCTGCCCTGCTCTGCTCTGGCCCCCCTGCCCTGGCCCCCCTGCCCTGCTCTGGCCCCCCTGCTCTAGCCCCCCCGCCCTGCCCTGCCCTGCCCTGCTCTGGCCCCCCTGCCGTGGCCTCCCCCCGTGGGTTCGCTTACCTCCATGAAGACAGCCCCGACGGTGTCCTTGCCGACACCAAACTGCTGGCCCACGGATCGGTAGCTGTCCGGAGTGGCCAGCTTCCAGATAGCGATGCCGACCCGTTTCTGCACTGTGAGGGAACGCCGCATGGCAGTGTTCTGGTGCCTGAGTGCGGGGGTGAGCCACTGGCACAGCTCCAGGAATGTCTGCCGGGTCATCCTGAAGTTCCTGAGCCGGTGGTCGTCGTCCCACTCCCCAAGCACCAGCCGCTCCCACCAGTCGGTGCTGGTGTGGTAGCTCCACAGCCGCCGGTGTGTGAGGCGGGGGGGGTGGGCGGGGTGCTGCAGGGGTAGGGGTTGAGCCCTGCTGCCCTGGGGGCATCTCCTCCCCTGGGGCAAGGAGGTGCTCAGCTGCCTCCCACATGGCATGGGTCAGGGCAAGCCCTTCTCCTGCCGGGAGGGCTGGGTGGACCTCTAGCTGCTGCTGCTGCTGCTGCTGCTGCTGCTGCTGCTGCTGGGGGTCCATGACTGCGGCGCCCGGGGTCTGTGTGCCTATGGCTCCTCAGACCGCGTGCTGTGCAGGCTGAGTGTGTCTGGGAGGGGCCCTTTAAGGGAGCGGCTAGCTGTTGCCCCGGAAGCACTAGTCCGCCCTGTGACCCTGTGTGCAGCTGTGCCTGGCATCCCTATTTCGATGTGTGCTACTTGGGCGTGTAGACGTTCCCTCGCTGCGCCTATTTCGATGTTGGGCTGCGCAACGTCGAAGTTGAACATCGACGTTGCCGGCCCTGGAGGACGTGTAGACGCTATTCATCGAAATAGCCTATTTCGATGTCACCACATTGAAATAGGCTACTTAGATGTAGGCTTCACGTGTAGACGTAGCCATGAAGGGCAAGAGAAGAGCTGTCGAAGTAGCAGTCAGCTGTCAGATTTGTATTCTGACTCAAACATCTTTGACAAGAGGGGAATGAACTTGAGCCTCTTAAATATGTTCTGTCTAATTCTCTGTCTGGGAGAAATCTTGGTCCCTTTAAAATCAGAGAGACTTTTGCCTTTTAATGGAAACAGGATATCACATTAGGTATCTATGTGGTGAACACTGTACTACTTGTTGTTGGAGGTAGCAGTGTACTTGGTAGGGGGAAGTTTAGTGACTGTGGTATCTGTTCTTTTCACATACTGTCTCGTTCTTGGATGCAGTCTAGACCATTGAGGGGCTGTGTCACCACCTTCCATGAATCCTTGGGTACCCCACAGTGTTTTGCTGTGATAGCTCCCAAACAGCATGCCAGCCACACCCCAAGTATGACCCTGTTTATTATCACACATTTCTTTGTTCAAGATAGACCTGCTAACTCACTGCTGTCTTATCAGGATTACATGGGTTAGATTTAGAATATGTACTAACAGCATCACACAGGGTGAGTTCATAACCTTGCATGCTATGTTGTGACATACATTTCCCCATGATATTATTAACCAGCAAATTATTTGTTTTCAAATGATACCTCACAAGGCATATTTTGTACAAAATTATTATAATAGTGTGTAGGATGTGAACACTGGGGTGCATTCAGTCACACACATACACAAATACACAGCACAAATGCAAACCCTCGGACATGCACACATCAATGGAGATTACACTGTGCTGCCTACATTTGCAAAAAAGGACTCATGATTTGGGGTGCCAAATGAGTTTCTGCATACTCATCTTGGTCATAATAAGATAACTTTCACCTCAGAAAGTGCTAAGCTTCCACCTTTTGAAGTCAGGCCTTTCAAAAAGTGTCTGAGCTTGAGCTCTCCAGTGTTAAAGCACCTAAAATTTCTAGGCACTGCTGAACTTTTAGTCTAGCTTCTGCTATACTAAGGATTGCACATGCGGTGTTCTGGTGGATTAATTGTTGAACCTGAATAAAGCAGTACTTCAATAGTTTGTACTAAATGATGACCCTTTTCCAGGCATATAGAATTTTAGTAAGCATATTTTTTAATCTGTTTAATACTGGAGATGCCAGACTTCCTAATCTAAAGCCAATGGAAGCAAACTTCAGTCTTCCTATTTGGATGAATTCCCTGTTTTGGGCGCTTGCCTATGTAAGAAAAGTAAACAAATTTAACTAAAGGTGTGATTTTAAACTGGCTTAGATAAATCAGTGCTAAAGGTTTTACAGACACTCTTATTTCAGCTTTATTGTAGTTCAGACTTATTGTAGTTCATTTTAAGTCAAATAGTCCTGCTGTATGCAGAAAGTTGCACTAATTTAACGAAGGATGTGATTTTATAGCAATTTAGTTAAACCAATGCCTTACTCTGATTTAGTTTAGGCCTGAAAGTTACAGGCAGACATAAGCTCAATTGATATAACCAATCTTAAACCAAAATGAAAGTACTGACACAAGAGTTTGCTCTGGTTTAACTACAACTGTTGCCACATGGCAGTGCTTTCCAAGCTCAACCCTGGAACTTCTCATGAGGAGTTGACGGGTGAAATGCTCACGTTGACCCAGCTTCAATGAGGACAGCCATGGCAGTCAACTGCTCATAAGGCAAATTTAGCTATGCTATTGGCGTAGCTAAAATTGAGTATCAGCGGTCAACTGCTATGTCTAGAATAGACATAGCCTGCATCAGTTTTTAAACCAATAAGAGTTACATTGATCCAATTTTTATATGTACAGGGGGTCCCTGTTATAAGTCCAGGTTACGTTCCTAAATAACATAACTTATAGCAAAATGACTTACAAAAGGGAATTAATACCCATATGGAATAATGCAATTAGCTTAAGGTACGTTCCCAATGTATACAGTTCACACACATGTATAAAGATATAATGTACCATTAACCTATAAAAATAATAAATAGAAATAGGTAAGACAAGTATGTTCTTATTCTTACCTTGTAAATTGATTTGATATGCTTGATGGTGAAAGCAGAGATACTGAAACAGTACCCACTGCTTGGTGAGAGTTAGGCAGAGAAGATGGGAGATGGGACAGGGGAGTCATCCACCACCAGCTCTCCATCATCTAAGATGTTAATTTCTTCATCCTCCTCAACACCTAGAGGCTGTGCAACAACTGTTAGTCCTGCTTCTTCCATGTCCTGAAGGTCTAAAGGTCCAGCTTCTTGCATGACTGGCTCGAGTTTCTTTGCTTTCCTAAAGAAAGACTCTTTCTACTTGCCACCACAAATGTTTGCATCCAAAATCTCTTGATGGCATGACAGACTGTCATTTAGGAAATGTGCAACCTTGGAAGAGCTATCAGTCAGATGATCACATGTCTTGATCACAAGTCAATGATTTCATCAGCAAGGCTAAAAATATGGCAAAGAGGCTTCACTGTAAGTCCTTTATCTTCTTTCTTCATTGTTTCTTCTTCATATTTCTCCTGGCTTTCCTCTTCAAATTCTTGCTTATATTTCTCTTCCAGGTCTTCTTTACTTAGAGGTTCTGAAGGAGACACAAGCAATTCAGTCAAATTCTCTTCGTTGATGTTGTCAAACACCATCTTTGCTACCGTCACCTACTCCTTTCAAACTGTGGTCTCATTAAAACCAACAAAGTAATTCACTGATTCAAGATAGATTTTTTCCACACACTGTCCATTCATCAAACACTTATTTCAACCCATGCTGTGCCAATGTGCACCACTGCATCCATTATGTTAAAAGGTTTCCACAATTCCTGCATGATTAGTTTTCCTTCACCGTCTGTATCCTTGATGAGATAACAGGCTTTAAAGTTAGCAATGGCACCTTGATCCATTGGTTGGATCAGCAACATAGTGCATGGTGGTTAAAACTCAATTTTAATGATGTGGCTTAACAATTTATAATCTAAGTCATGTGCAGTAGCATTGTCTACAAGAAGAAAATTTTGAATGTTAGATTTCGCTCTTCACAATATGTTTTCATTGCCAGAACAAATAATCCACAAACCAGTCACAGAATATTTGCTTTGTTATCCAAGCCCTTTGCTGAGACTTCCATACAATGGTGAGATGAGACAATGTAATTTTTCACGTCATGAGGGTTCTCACTATGATAAATGAGCAGTGGTTTAATTTTCTTGTCTCCCTTGGCATTGCCACCAAGCAAGAGTGTCAAATGATCTTTTGAAGCCTGACACACCTTTTTCATTAACAGAAATGTAAATTCATTTTGGCATTTGTTTCCAATAAAGTCCTATCTCATGCACATTAAAAACTTGTTGTAGATTTGATCCTCCTTCCTGAATGATCTCTCTCAGCTTTGTCTCATATGCTTTGTCTGGTTCTGTGTTGGCACTCACTGCTTCACCTTACATTCTAACGTTCTTGAACCCACAGCTTGACTGGAAACTTTGAACCCAGCTATGGCTATTATTAAATGTCTCTTCTTTAGAAGTGCCTCCCCTCTCCTGCTTCTGTTTATCCTTCAGGAATTTAAATAACCTTACAACCTTCTCCTAAATGGCACTGAGACTTATCAGTGATTCTGCGTATGCAAGTCATCCAACCACATAGCCAACATTGTCTTCATCGGTTCCATCACCTTGCTTCTTTGTTAAATGATTTTTACGTAAGAATGCTGTGTCATATGCTTAATCTTTTCCATTATAGGATAAGCATTCTTGGCAATGGTATGAGCCATTGTTCGAGGTAGGCCAAGATGGCGAGCAATGTCAGCAGCCCATCACCATTTCTGATGTACTTAATTGCATTTATTTTCACAGAGAGACTCACACTAACAGGTTGCCTCTTGCAAATAGCACTTAACTTTGCATCAACACTTGATTTCCCAAATATATAAAGATAAAGTATGCGCACTCGCAATGCATTCACTTCAAAACTTACAGACAGTAAGGAGGGAAACACAAATGACTGTGGTCCCTTGAAAAATGACTTAAGTGGGGATCTGTGCAATGTATAATGAATTTAGTTTCCCTAATTACTTGACGACTTATATGTGCCATGATTTATAATGAGGCAATTTGTAACGGGGACCCCGTAGATAAATCATTATGAATCAGTCTAAGATTCCCTGAAAAAATTGTTCTTTTACTGAAATCCAAGAGTCCACACAGACAGTAACTGAAAATCAGTTTCCGTGCCTACAGGTGAAACAGCACAATAGCAGATTGGTATGGGCAAGGGTACCTTCATACCTGTGGTGTTAGAAATATTTTTGTCTTTCCAGTTTAAGTTGGAGTCTAGAGAATACAGTAAAGTCTGCAGACGGCACAGCCAGTTAAAAGACTGTACTCACAGAGTACTTAGGAGTGGCTTGCTGTTAAATAGAGAGGGCATATCTATTGATTCAACAAAAAAAATTACAAAGTACTTCACTTAGGAAGGAAAGATCATTTGCAGAACTATAAAAACTGAAATAATTATGTGATAGAAGTGTTGAAAATGGAATATAAGGTAGCAGTGTGCCACAGCTGCAAAAAAATAAAGATTAATAGTGCATGCTAGTGGGAAAGGGGTAGGGTTAGAAGTTGAAATAAAAAAAGAACAAGTTAAAAATCACTTAGAAAAACTAGATGTCTGCTAGTCACCGGGGCCTGATGAAATGCGTCCTAGAATACTCAAGGAGCTGATAGAGGAGATATCTGAGCCTTTATCTATCATCTTTGGAAAATCATGGGAGACAGGAGAGATTCCAGAAGACTGGAAAAGGGCAAATATAGTGCCCATCTATAAAAAGGGGAATAAGAATAACCCAGGAAATGACAGGCCAGTCAGCTTAACTTCTGTGCCAGGAAAGATAATGGAGCAGGTCATTAAAGAAATCACCTGCAAGCACTTGGAAGGTGGTAAGGTGGTAGGGAACAGCCAGCATGGATTTGTAAAGAACAAACCACATCAAACCAATCTGATAGCTTTCTTTGATAGGATAACGAGCCTTGTGGATAGGGGAGAAGTGGTAGATGTGGTATATCTAGACTTTAGTAAAGCATTTGATGCAGTCTCACATGATATTCTTATAAAAAACTAGGCAAATACAATTTAGATGAGGCTACTATAAGGTGGGTGTATAACTGTCTGGATAACTGTACCCAGAGAGTAGTTCTTAATGGTTCTCAATCCTCCTGGAAAAGTATAACAAGTGGGGTTCCGCAGGGGGTCTGTTTTAGGGCCAGTTCTGTTCAATATCTTCATCAACGATTTAGATGTTGGCATAGAAAGTACGCTTATTATGTTTGCAGATGATACCAACCTGAGAGAGGTTGCAACTGCTTTGGAGGATAGGGTCATAATTCAAAATGATCTGGATAAATTGGAGAAATGGTCTGAGGTAAACAGGATGAAGTTTAATAAGGACAAATGCAAAGTGCTCCACTTGGGAAGGAACAATCAGTTTCACATATACAGAATGGGGAGAGACTGTCTAGGAATGACTACAGCAGAAAGGGATCTAGGGGTTATAGTGGACCACAAGCTAAACATGAGTCAACAGTGTGATGCTCTTCCAAAAAAAGCAAACATGATTCTGGGATACATTAACAGGTGTGTTGTGAGCAAGACACAAGAAGTCATTCTTCTGCTCTACTCTGCGCTGGTTAGGCCTCAGCTGGAGTATTGTTTCCAGTGCTGGGCATTTCAGTTCTAGAAAGATGTGGAGAAATTAGAGAGGGTCCAGAAAAGAGCAACAAGAATGATTAATGGTCTAGAGAATGTGACTATGAAGAGAGGCTGAAAGAATTGGGCTTGTTTAGTTTGGAAAAGAGAAGATTGAGGGGGGGACATATAGCGGTTTTCAGGTATCTAAAAGCGTATAATAAGGAGGAGGGAGAAAACTTGTTCTGTTTGGCCTCTGAGGATAGAACAAGAGGCAATGGGCTTAAACTGCAGCAAGGGAGGTCTAGGCTGGACATTAGGAAAAAGTTCCTAACTGTCAGGGTGGTCAAACAGTGGAATAAATGGCCAATGGAGGTTGTGGAATCTCCATCGCTGGAGATATTTAAGAACAGGTTAGATGGACGCCTATCAGGGATGGTTTAGATAGTACTTGGTCCTGCCATTGGGATGGGGGCTGGACTCGATGGCCTCTCGAGGTCCCTTCCAGTCCTAGTATTCTATGATTCTATGATATGATTCTATGATTAATATGACTCTGAGGCATATTACCTGGAAGAGTGTAGCTAAGACACATGAAGTAATTGTCCTTCTGTATTTGGCTTTGGTGAGCTCCCAGCTAGAGTATTGTGTCCAGTTCTGGGAACCACAACTCACGAAAGAGGTGGACAAATTGGAAAGTGTCCGGAGGAGATTGACAACAGCGATAAAAGATTTAGAAAACCTGACTCAAGAGGAAAATTAAACAGGACTATGTTTAGTCTTGAGAAAAGAAGACAGTTTTCCAATGTCTTAAAGACTGTTGTAAAGAGGATGATGATTGATAGTTCTCCATGTCCACTGAAGGTAAGACAAGAAATGGTGGGCTCAGTCTTCAGTAAGGCAAGTTTAGGTTCGCTATTAGGAAAAACTGCCTAACTGAAAGGGTAGATAAGCTCTGGAATAGGATTCCAAGGGAGGTTGGGGAGCCCCCATCATTGGAAGCTTTTGAAAACTAGTTGGGAAAAAAAATATCATGACTGGTCTAGCTTTACTTGATATGTCTTCAGCAAGTGAGACTTAATGACTTTTCAAGGTTCTTTCCTGCCTTTCATTTCTACGATCTGTGTGTGAGAAATGTTCAAAAGCCTAAATGCTGTAGATTCATAGATTTTTCTGTGCTTTTAGCTATCACTCATTGCATCTTAGTATGGCATTCACATTGTTCCTATCAGCCAGTGCATAAGTTAACTAACGTTTAATAAAACCTCAGACGTCACCACTTTGGGCCTGTCTTTCTGGTTTGGAATTTCTTGTTAGAGGATTTTGCAAAAAGGGCCACCTGGCAGCTCACACAGTCATTGTACCTCTTCCTCAACCAATGTTATGAGCTACACAATCATTATACACAGGGGTTATTTTGCAAAGTTACTTCGAGCCTTATGCTATTCTCAATGACTATGGTTTAAATGCAAACTAAGCATGGAATTCTCAAAGGGAGTGAGCCTCTTATTTAGTCTCCTCACTTCCACTGAAACTGTTTTTGAAATGCCAACTCAAATCACCTCAACACCCAACATTACAGGGTGAATGCTGAGTAGGGTACATGTGAAAGTAAGCCATGGGCTATTAAAATCTGATAGTACTGAGGTTGAGCCATTAACAGTAGTCTAGTTTTCATTTTATATTAGTCCATGCACCAGTTCCTGCTCATATGCCATATCTGAATCCCACCACCCCAGGATATTATTCTGTTATTGACTTTATTACTGTTATTTAAATTAAGCAGTCTAAGCCTATCTTCTTAATTATTTGATAATATGTTATAATCTAAGGTTTCTTAAGTGATGAGATGTTTAAATATGTACAATTTGCTTGATTTAAATCCCTTATGTAGCACTTAATACCTGCTCCAGTAATTAATATAAAACCAGCAAAATGAACTGAAACAAATTCAGCAAAAAAAAAAAAAAAAGCTTAGCTTAGCTTGGCTTACACAGCTGCCTTCCATTGACTCTAGTGAGAATGACCTTGGCAACCCCATCCCCTCACCTCACCCACCCACCCACACCAGAGTATATCTTGATACTATTTTATTGCATTTTAAAATGTTGCAACAACAAGGTGTTGTTTCCATGAGCCATCCCCAAACAGTGAGAGCCCACCACTGCCATTTAGAATGGAAAAACCTAAATAGTTTATGAAATGTGATTTTTATCTCAAGGTTTCTCCATTAAATGATTTTCTTAAACTGAGAAAGACCCTCTAATAACCTGTGATATCACTGAAAAAGTAGTTGGCCTAGTTCCAGCTACTCACATCCAAACCCTGTTGTGGCAGTCCCAATGAGAACAGACTGGCATTCCCTCAGCCAGTCTGGAATCTAGCAAAGCCGTCTACTTCAGGCTTGTGAATTACGGTGAACTTCCCCCTAAACATTCATTTGGATGTCAGTTTGAAAAATATCTGCGACTTTAAAAATTATGGGGAGGATTCTGGCCTTGCTAAGATAAAAACTCCAGCTTCTGGGAAGTTTGTTGTTGGCTTAAGAGGCAGCCAGTTTAAAACAAAGTGAAGAAAGTATTTCTTCATACAACACACAGTCAATCTGTGGAGTTCTTTGCCAGAGGATGTTGTAAAATTGAAGACTATAACAGGATTGAAAAAAGAACCCGATTAATTCCTGGAGCATAGGTCCATCAATGGCTGTTAGACAGGATGGACAGGGATAGTGGTCCTAACCTGTGTTTGCCAGAAGCTGGGAATGAATAACAGAGGATGGATCACTTACCTGGCTTTAGTAAGTCACTTCAACAATGTCACTTTTCTCTTTGCATTCCCTCTGGAGCACCTGGCATTGGCCACTGTCAGACCACAGGATACTGGGTTAGATGGACCTTTGGTCTGACCCAGTATGGCTGTTCCTGTATTCTTATGTTCCTAAGATGGTTATGATTGCTCATAGAGTGATACCTGAGAACCAGTGAGGACATGCCTCTTAATAGATGGAAAAAATATTTATTGACATATGGGACAATTCTAGTTTTGTATCCTTCAAGCCAGATTTGTGTTCAAATTGATTTCTGTGACGGTACTTTTTGTTTGGCACTCTTTCAGGTTTTGTTTGGTTCATTTTTAATTGTCCGTGTAGTTGTTACTACTGTGTCTGGGACATCAGGAATAAAAAAAAGAGTTTGGGTCCTTCTTTATGTTGTGGTATTCCATTAATGCTAGAGTCAGATTCCAAGGCTGCACATGACCATGACTCTCATGTAGTCTGGTCTCCAGTATTGGCTGTAGAACTTCCCCAAAGTAATTCCCATTTGAACCTAAGCCTTACATATTTAGTGTCAATGCGGAAGGAAGCATGAGAGCCAAAGAGTAGAGTTTGTGCTGCATTTTGCTAATAAAATATGAGACTCAGTACTTTGTAAAGGAAACATCCCAGTACAGGTCCACTTACAAAATTACTATGATTCATATCAGACATTTGATATTTGTAACGCTTTCATGAGCTGTTAATTCACTATTTTGTCAATACATGATGAGAAAAAGTAAACCTAGCTTAGAAAACACACTATTATGGCCCTGATTACAAGATGGAAATGTGTAGAAGATACTTGGTCAATTGTCAAGCTCTGAAACACATTTATTTTCCATGGGACTTGTATACCCTAAGGTAGTAGTTGATCTGCTCATACAAGTTGTGCTTGTATTAGTATTAATTTTAGCATGAATCCCTGCTATATTTGCAGGAGGAAATGGCAACAAGTGTTGCTACAAAGATCACTTTCCTGGGGTACAGCTACACTTACTGAAAGATCAATGTGGTGACATTCGATCTTCTGGGGTTTGATTATGCGTTCCGAGTGGGGCCATGCTAAATCGAATCATCAGGGCTCCACTGTGGACCCTGGCACTCCTTGCAGCCATGAGGAGTAAGAGAAGTTGATGGGAGACTTTCTCTTGTTGGCCTCCTGCTGTGGGGATGGCAGGAAAAAATGAATTTAGAATATGCTGATTCCTGCTACATAAGTCACGAAGCTGGAGTTGTGTATCATAAATTGATTTTTTTCCCTGTAGTGTAGACCTGGCCTTAGTCAGTCACTTTAACAATCTCACTTCTCTCTTTGCATCCTTCCACTCCTCAGCAAACATAAGCTGCTTGTCTTCTGTATAAAGGCCCTTTGCAGTCAGTCCCCACCTGTCATCTTTCAGTTGCTACTAAGCTATTGACACTTGTCTCCAGTCAGCTCATGATTCCAGCCTCTTTCAGCCAAACAAACAAGCATGTTCATGCTTCCTGTCATGCTACCAAGATGGCACTCCCTGTGAACATCCACAATGCTGCCTTATTGTCCTCCTTCATATCTCAGTTTAAAACTCCTTCTTGCCATGGAAATCTTGACAATAGTTAGGATGCTGGTGTGCTGAAGTCACTGCCTATCACCAATATTGTTTCATGGCTTCCTTGTCCTCCCATCTGTCTGTAACCATCTATTATGTCTTAGATCATAAACTTCTTAGAAGGAACTGTCCTTTTGTTCTGTGTGTGACAGCACCTTGCACCACGGGATCCTGGTTCATGGCTAAAGTTCCCAGATACTACAGGAATGCAAAAAATAACTGTGCTAAATAAGACAGTCTTCATAATTTTATTGTTGCAGAAAATATGATGAATGATTTCTTCCTATTAAGGCCCGGTTAAGTGATTTTAATATCATATCTGTTTATATAATAAGAGATTCAAGTGAAATGTGTTCATTTTCTCTCTTTCTGAAATCTGTAACTTTATCACATTACTAAATATTTCCAATATAAAACTTTTGTGTTTGATATTGGAAGCAGAGAGGAGCCAGTATTCAAATATTTAAGAACCACAAGTGACATTCTTGAAACAACTTGAAGTCAAGGAAAACATTCTGAGTAATTTCAGTAAAGCATTTGTTTCATAATTGCAATTTATTCTAAGTTTATTTGCTTATTTCCCCTCTTGAGTGGGATAAGCAGGTGTGCAATTAACTTTAGTTTAATGTTCATTGTGTGGTCTACAAGAGCATGACGATATATATTCTGTGGGTAGAAGAGTATGGAACTTTCCAAGCAATCACTTTGTATTGAAAAAACATAGAATTTCTTGAGAATACAGGCTTCTTCCATCTGCTTCTGCAATTCAGCTGAAAAATCTGCAGCTGTATCTAAATTGTTCAGAAAAAAATCTAAATTTTCAGAGCTGTAGTGTCTCTCTTTGAAATGATTCTTGATTTCCCATTTAGTTGTACTGATAGGCCAGATGGCAAAACAGAAATACAACCCAAAATACTAAAGCGATGCTCTACAGATTTGTCCTTACATACCCTGATCACTAGCATCACTGCAGGTGGTAACATTTACAGCAGAAATGGCCAACAAACAAAAAAAAAACATGAATGCTAATGGAATCTACACACTGACAACTTGTACATGTGGCATAGGTACTACTACCAAAATACCTGGAAACTGTTCTGGGCTCCATCAGCATGTTCATGGTCTGCATGGTGATTATTGGTCTGTTACTGAACCCTGAGAAAGCTATTGACAGCACTGCAGTAGGAAAGGCCCCAGGCCAGGATGGTACACCATCAGAGGTAATCAAGTGTGCCTTGGACACACTCCTGGAACCCTACATGAGCTGCCGTACCTGTGCTGGAGAGAGGGTGAGGTTCCACAGGATATGCGGGACACCAACATTGTAACCTTGCATAAGAACAAAGGAGACAGAAGTGACTGCAACAATTACCGTGGAATCTCCATCCTAAGTATCACAGGTAAACTGTTCACTCGTGTCATCCTTGGAAGACTCCAGAAGCTCACTGAGAGGGTGTGTCCTGAATCCCAGTGCAGATTCCGCGCCGAGAGATCTACCATTGACATGATCTTCTGCCTGAGGCAGCTGCAGGAGAAATGCAGAGAGCAGGGGAAGCCACTCTATGTTGCCTTCGTCGACCTGACCAAGACTTTCAACTCAGTTAGTAGGGATGGACTGTTTAAATTGCTCCACAAGATAGGCTGTCCATCACAGCTACTCAAGATGATCCAGTCCTTCCACAAAGACACAAGAGGAACCATCCAATATGACAGCACATCATCAGATGCCTTCAGCATCAGGAGCGGCGTCAAACAAGGATCCGTCCTTGCTCCGACATTGTTTGGGATCTTCTTCGCACTCCTCCTGAAGCGTGGCCTTTGGATCCTCAACAGAGGGCATCTTTTTGCACACAAGATCTGACGGGAAACTGTTTAATCTTGCAAGGCTGAAGGATAAGTCTAAGGTGCAGGAAGTGCTCATTAGAGACATGCTGTTCGCAGACGATGCTGCTGTAGTGACACACACAGAAGGCCAGCTTCAAAAACTGCTGGATCAGTCCTCCAAAGCGTGCAAGGACTTCAGGCTTACCATCAGCCTAGAGAAGACAAATGTACTTGGTCAGGACGTTGCTGAACCTCCATCAATCAGCATTGACAAGTACACGCTAGAGGTCTTCCATGAGTTTACTTACCTCAGGTCCACCTTCACTGACACCCTGTTGCTGGAGTTTGAGCTAAACAGGAGGATTGGAAAAGCATCCACAACTCTGTTCAGACTTAGCAAGAGAGTGTGGAACAACAACAAGCTGTACACTCACACCAAAATGCAAGTCTACAGAGCCTGCATCCTCAGAACCCTCCTCTACGGCAGCTAGTCTTGGACCTTGTACGCCCGCCAAGAAATGAGGCTGAATGTCTTCCACTTGCGCTGCCTCAGGCGCATTCTTGGGATATCATGGAAGGACAGAGAGCCCAACAAAGCCGTCCTCGAGAAAGCTGGAATTCCAACCATGCATACCCTCCTCAGGCAGTGGCGGGTCCGCTGGCTTGGCCACATCAACAGGCTGAATGATGGAAGGATCCCAAAAGACATCTTGTATGGCGAGCTAGCCTCTGGCAAAAGACCTCCTGGATGCCCTCAGTTGCACTACAAAAACATCTGTAAGAGGGACCTCAAAGAGGTAGACATTGACCCAGATAGTTGGGAAGAGCTGGCAGATGACCGCAGCAGCTGGAAGCAGGAACTACACACAGGCCTTCAGAAGGGCGAGATGAAGATCAGACAGCTGGCAGAGGAGAAGCGAGCCCGTAGAAAGGACAGCAAGGACCTGCCAGACACCCACTACATATGCAGCAGATGTAGAAAGGACTGTCACTTTCATGTGGGCCTCTGCAGTTACGGTCAACGCTGCAAATGACGATCTTAAATGGAGTTACGAAGGGCGCAATCCATTGTCTATGCAGACTGAAGGATGCCTACCTACTGCACCCTACAAGACAACAGAACACTTGAACTGATTTCAATGGATACAGTATCAAAGCTCTTTTTCACCCCAGAGTTACCCAGAGTCATTCATTTTGTAACCAAAAAAAGTCAGTAGCACAAATTCAGTTTTCCAGTGTGAGTGAATGAAGAGCTGGGGCTCCAGAGCCTGACTGACTACCATGCCACTGAACTAGCTGTTTATTATCTTTTCAACTGTATTTTTAATCCAGTGACAGTATGCAGTTAACAGGATGATTTGCAGCTCCTTCCTGCTTCGCCAGCTGTTCAAACATATTCTGGTTTCAGTTTCTTTGAACTATGCTCTATAATACAGATTTCCTTACTTGAACATTTATGGAATATTTTGGTTAATAGGTGAAGGTTCATGTATGACATCCATCATTGTTTAATTAACCATTTCCAATGGTATTTTTTTTGGCCTAGTTCTACAGCAGCTGTGTATCAGGGAGCAAGGGCCCTGAGCCTAGATGTGAAATAAGAACCTTGACAGTTGAGTTTTTTCTATTTAATCATTTGATGTCCACAGAAAGCAATTTGGTCAAGTCAGGGAGGCACTCTGCATCATATTTTCAAAATGGTAATCTTTTTTGGAGATTACATATGCAAACAACAACTAATTCAACTGCCGATTCCAATTTGTATTTTTCCAATCACAGCCATAAATCCATTAGCTAGAGTTGCCAGCTTAGTAACAAATGCATATGTGATTCATTTTAGGAGCACAGAAGTGCATGTGTAAAAACTCCTTATATTGGAGGCTACAAGGAAGCAGAGTAGGGTCACTTACATTAGCTCAACATTGGGGGAATTTTGCCCTGGAATCATAGTAGCACCTTTATGTTGCTGTAAGAAGGTGCAGAATCACTCCCAAAGTTTCTAAGTTCAAAAATATGGAGCTACAAACCTGCTAACTTTCTGAGATAAACATCAGTGCTAAAACCACAAATTCCATAATGGATGTTTGTCCCACCCTCTATAGTTACAGCAATGTGTGAAATAATTTCCATTATTTTTCCACTATTCAGATTGCTTGTATCATTCTGAACCAGTTGCCATTTTCAGTAGCATATCTGTCCATGGTGTTTCTCTATCAAAGAGGATAGTATTTTTATTTAACTTTAAAGCAGGCAAAAATTGCTCTGCTCTTTTGGTGTTATGTGAAGATGAAAAAATAATGTTTCAAAACTGTTCTCATGACACGCTGATTAAAGGTATATACTGTATTCTGGTTACCATAAATACATTTTACACAACACTGTATTTCTCATTGCTATTGCCCTATTGTGAGCTTTTTCTTTGAGTGGTTGCTTTAATAAACAAGCAATTACTGGAAAATCACTTTCATACGCAGTCGACTTCCTCTCGTAATTAATAAATATTTTCCTAACTTTTTGCTGTATTCTTTTGTTTTACTTGATCCATATCAAGCCACGTGAAGAAAATCATGAATCAATTGATCATTTAGTTGGGTCGATAGTTCTGTTTTGACATTCTGCATTAAGCAGTAACTAATTGCCCTATTCTAAATGCTTTTAAAAACATATCTAGGAAATCAATAATGCAGTAACTGCATTTTAAACAGAAGAATGAATGCAGTTATGTAGGAGGAAACGGGCAGCCGTAACATAGGCGTGCTTCACAGCAGTACAATATTCCACTGTTCTTTTCCGCATATCTTCGTTCGTGTTTGTTCCCTGACAGTCACTTCCATCTGAACTAACTAAATCAATAGCTCACACAGAACTTCAGTAGCTAGCAGTCACAGGAGTTGCAGTCTCCTAACGCTCCTTCCATCAAGTGTAATCACAGAAGTTTGTCCCCGATGGAACAGCTGTGAGCTATTAGGACAAGAAAATGTTTTCTTCACTGCAATGAATTGTTAGCCTGAAAGTCTGCGTTCAGAGATGGCGCTTACAGATACACACGTCCTTGGTAACATGTTCTGGGTTTTGTTTTAATTCTTCTACATTCTAATTTCTCATTTTCATTTGTAATTTAGATTTTTCCCCATCTTGGTTGTAGTAATTAAAACAACCCTTTTGTAAACAACAAGTCCTGTGGCACCTTACAGACAAACAGATACTTTGGAGCATAAGGTTTGGTGGGCAAAGACCCGCTTCGTCAGATGCATGAGTGGGGTGGAGGGGAGTTCAGAGGAGGAGTTAAAGAGGGAGTCTAAGTCAAGCAGAGGGACAGAGCTGACCCAGACTCCCTCTTTAAATCATCCTCTGAACCCCCCCACCCCCACTCATGCATCTGATGAAGCAGGTCTTTGCCCACTAAAGGTTATGCTCCAAAATATCTTTTAGTCTATAAGGTGCCACAGGACTTCTTGTTGTTTTTGAAGATACAGACTAACTCTGCTACCTCTCTAATCCTTTTACAGTGGCATTTCATGACTATGACACCAGAGTATTCTGGTATCTATTTACTTTTTTAATTTATAATCATCTTATGCTGTTGTGCTTGTCCAATATGAATAGTTACCAAATGTTAAATAATACGTCATAATGATGAGTAATATATTGATTTTCAGCCATGTCCCAGTTCTAACCTCAAGTAGCATTAACATCTAGACAGTTGTGAACCATTGTAGAAGAGACAGCCCCCAAAGAATCCACCCAGATTTAAATTGAATGATGGAACAAGATATTTTGAGAGAATCTAGCCATGAGCCAGTGAAATGACTCGTTCATTACATTACCTATGGCTTACGTGTATTCAGTCAAAACTCCTGCAGGGAAATCTTGGCCATCAACACCACTGGAAGTTTTTCTATTAACTTCAGAAGAGCCAGAATTTCACTCTGAGTAGTTATGTGGAGCACACAAAGGCCGTGTCTACACATGCCCCAAACTTCGAAATGGCCACGCAAATGGCCATTTCGAAGTTTACTAATGAAGCGCTGAAATGCATATTCAGCGCTTCATTAGCATGTGGGCGGCAGCGGCGCTTCGAAATTGACGCCCCTTGCCGCCGCACGTCTTGTCCAGACGGGGCTCCTTTTCGAAAGGACCTCGCCTACTTCGAAGTCCCCTTATTCCCATGAGCTCATGGGAATAAGGGGACTTCGAAGTAGGCGGGGTCCTTTCGAAAAGGAGCCCCGTCTGGACAAGACGCGCGGCAGCAATCCGCGTCAATTTCGAAGCGCCGCCGCCGCCCACATGCTAATGAAGCGCTGAATATGCATTTCAGCGCTTCATTAGTAAACTTCGAAATGGCCATTTGCGTGGCCATTTCGAAGTTTGGGGCATGTGTAGACACGGCCAAATAGTTACTTTTATCCTAATCTAAAAGTACACTGGGGACAGATTCTTGAATGTAATTCACTTAAGACTTCTATGGAATTAGCAAGTCTCTACAGAGAATAGATGAATATTTAACCCAGCAGTGAGAGTGTGCTATGGGTCCCCACCTCTACGCTGATCAGCAGTAGATATGAGTTATCATAGCCGCCAGCTTCAGAAGCTTGTCTTCTTAACTAAAGCTGGAGCAGCTGATGCTTTTATTCTGGGGGCCCCTAATTCAATCCTGAATGTGTTGGCCAAGATAGTTTCATCATACCTATTCATTTGGGACCTGACTAGCTACATGCAATTTCACATATTCTTATGAAAGCAAGGTCGAAAGCATACACAAGCCCTTTGGGTTATCACGGTTATGCTCTTTGGTGACATCCAGCTTTGTGATGTACCTCGCTACGTTATCATGAGGAAGTCTTGTTTGTGCATCAGTTCTCTGACTTTGGGAACACCAGCCCTGCCTGCAGTCTTCTACATGCCTTGCGTTCTCTCTACAGGTCAGTGACAGTGCTTCATTGTGCCAGGACTGAGCCCTGGCACCTCGAGGCTTGATAGTTCATAGCCTTTGCATCTCTATGCTTGTTGCCTCAGGTATGAAAGTAATAAAACTTGCTTGAGACCTGCCACCACTTTTATTATAAATTAAGCACCAGTAAGCTACAGGCATGGCCCAACACCTGGGTCCACCAAGTATCCCCTATAAGGTCCCACCCCATAGCCGTGCTTACATCTGGCAATGACTGTGACAATCCAGGTGATCCAAGCTTTTTTTAAAGGCCTTACATGTCATTCTTTTTCAAACTCATACAGTAAAGTCCAAACAAGAGTTGCTCCATAATCGTATATATCCTTGCCCTCTGCTGGTTGATATAAAGAGGTCAGTGAGTCAATCATGTACGATTTGTGGCATTCTCTGGAGGAACTTCGTTTCAGACCCCAAGAAGTAGCTTACACTGTTCTCTTCGCAACATGTATTCTTTCATTTGCGACTGATGTGATATGAATCATCTTCACTCAGTGAATGATTCAAGACGATTCAGTGCATGTGTATTACAAAAAATTAAACCAGTTTTCTTTTTGTTTGACTATTTCAAAATCTCACATGTGAGATAATACAATAGCTGGAAATTCTTCAGCAAAAAATTTGGAACTGCCTGCATTAATTTATTGTGATGTGTTGACCAGTTATGTTATTATGTCATCTACTGTATGTCTAGACTGATTTAATTCAAGATCTGGTGAGCAAATGCTGTTCCTCTAAATTGACTCTATTACAGATTTAACTAAACTAAACTTTCTAGTATTCCAGCTCTATCCAGAGTTCCATATGCTAACACGCTCCCTGCTGGAGCCATGTACCTAGAAGTCCTAGTATTTGGAGTTTTTATATCTTGTCAGTTTATTTGCTTTGACTGAGTTTCTTCCTACTGAACACATTGTCCCTGTTTTGCTTCTGTTGTCCTCTCTCCCACACAAGAATTCATACTGAGTTTTGGGAAAGTCTGGGAGGATGTGTTTTACAGGGACAATATAAGAATTATAGACATCATTTCTACATCATAATTGGCAGTTTAGTCCAGGGGAAGCTTTTCTGAAATGTCAGTGAAGATACTTTAGTTTCACCCTCCTTGGTGGTCTGCGATCACTTAGCTCCTGTCCTAGAATCTGCCTAATGTAGCTGCAGCTACACTGCAGCAGCCTTTCGAAAGACATTTTTCCAGAGGATATCCTCCGGAAGATCCTCTTTCCAAAGTGGGCATCCACACATAAAAAACAGATCAATCTTTTGATCCGCTCTTCTGAAAGATGAATCTGCTCCTTCAAAAGAAAGCGGCCACACAGCCTCAGCTGCTCCTTTGAAGAAATGGAGCAGGAAACACCGCAGAAGAGGCTCCCTCCCAAACACCTGCTCCCTGCACACACTGTGGAGGCCTGCTGAGCTGTTCATGGCAGAGCTGAGACAGTGCAGGGACCAGACGGCCATTCCACAGCCACATGGATCCCCAGTATCACCCGGACGTGGACATGATTAACACCGTTGTGGGCCTGCTGGCCATGGTGGTCATGGCCACCCCCCGCCTCCTCCGGTGGGTGACCCCCTGCACTGTGGCCGTGGAGCCCTTTTCTCTGGGATGGCACCAGTGCTTCCCCCAGGTGCCCTGATACCTCTGGAGCCATCCCAGCAGTTTGCACTGGTGGGACCAGCTCATGATGGGGAAGTGGCTCTAGAAGTTTCAGATGAGCAAGCAGACCTTCCCGTCACTCTGCAACTGGCTCCCTCAGACACCAAGACACCTGTACGTGGACCACTCTCCCCCTCGAGAAGCAGGCTGCCATCACGGTATGGAAGCTGGCCACCCTGGACAGCTACTGGTCCGTGGGGCACCAGATCAGGGTGGGCAAGGCCACTGTCGGGGCCATCCTCATGGAGGTAAGGTGTGCTCAGGTCAGACACCCATCACGGGGAGGGGGCAGAGGGCTCCTGGGCAAGGGGGACCCTCAGCAGCTGAGGGGAGGAGGCCGGGGGTGGGTATGAGGGGAGAGGGCTGAGCACACCCAATCATGCACTCACAAGTGTGTGCGCTCTCCATCCCGTGCAGGACATCAGGGCCATCAATGCCATGCTGCTTCAGAGGGTCCGCTGCATGTAGGATCTGGATGCAGCTGTTGCAGGATTCACCACTGTTGGATTCCTGAACTGCTTTGGTGCCCTGGACAGGACCCATATCCCCATCTGTGTCCCAGTCCGGTACATAAACTGTAAAGGCTATCACTTAGTAGTGCTTCAGGTCCTGGTGGACTCGAAAGGATGGTTCATGGACATCTACATGGGCTGGTCAAGCCAGGCACACAATGTGCGTGTGTTCTGGAACTCCAGCCTCTGCCGGCGCATGGAGGTGTGGACCTACACCCCCTGTGCATGGTGGCAGATGCCACCTACCCGCTGCAGCCATGGCTCATGAGGCCTTACACTAGCCACATGGAACCCTTGCAGGAGTAATTTCACACACAGCTCAGCCAGGCCTGCAATGCAGTGGAGTCTGCATTTGGGTGCCTGAAAGACCAGTCTGGGTGCTTCCTACTGCTCTTGGTGGTTGGGCTGCAGAACATCCCCCAAGTGGTGGGGACCTGCTGCACCCTCCACAATGTGGTGGAGAGCAATGGTGAGACATTTGTCCAGGGGTGGGCAGCCGCGTCCAGTCCTGGCTATTACTAGCCAGCCTCCACCCCAAGTCACCAGGTCCACTGCAGGCCCCAGTGACCCTCCCTCCAGGCACTCCCCCCAGGCCCTCCTGCACACCAATCCCTTACCATCCCCCTCACCACACACACACCCTGCACATCCACCCCTCACCATCCCGCCACCATGAACACAGGTCATGGGGATGGCGTAACAATAAAAACTGTTTAACATAATCAATGAATGTGTTGAAACTACAATATGTGCAACCAATTATATACAGTGAGGAATGGGGGCTAACTATATACAATGGGGGCTGGGGAAGTGGGGGCTCATCAACTTAGAGGGCGGGGCTGAGTAAGGGGGGGCATTAGTCCAGAGTGGGGGTGGAGGGCCGTGAGACCTGTTGGCTCAGGGATCACCTCTTATCCTGGGTTTGGGGTCCCTTGTGGTGCTGGGATGGGGCTGGGAGCATGGGGAAGTAGGGCCAAGGGAGGACTTCAGCAGGTTCGGGCTTGGCATGGGGAGACAGGGCGGTGACAGAGGTGGTGGCTAGGGCCAGAAGCCAGGCCAGGTGCTCTCACAGGATGGCCATAATGTCCCGCAGGTCCCCCATCAGTTCTGCCCAGTCCTCCCACAGCCAGACCAGGTCTACCTCCTCCACTCTGAGCTTCTGCTCTGCCACTACCATCTGGCGGTGAATGGTGGTGGTGTAGATGGCTTCATTTGCTGTGTACCTCTGGGTCCTGCAGATGTGTGCCTGCCACAATGCTGGTGGCGGGGGGTGCCTCAGCTGTCTCAACCGCCTTCTGGTGGGGTGTCCAGCCCCAAGGATGGGACTGGGCTTGCCTGGTCCTTTCATTGTGCAGCTGTGTGGATGGAAGGGAACAGACACATGGCACATTGGTCCCACACCACTGCCCCAAGGGCAGTACCCCTCATGGGCTGCAGCCCCCCACCTCCCTGTCCAACAGTACGGTGGCCATGGAGGATCCAGGGTACCGAGGAAGTCCCCACTTGCGTGGGGCATGCACCAGATATGGTCTGGCCCCACCTACCCCCTCCTCATGTATGCAGCTCATGGTGCTATCCCTGACAGCAGGTACTGAGTGTCACCCGCATCTATTACAGCATGCTGGGAGGTGTGGCCATTCAGGGTGTGTCCAGGTTGGGGATGTTGGCCATGTAGCTGGCCTGCTGCTGGCAGAGGCAGGAGCCATCTCCCCAATGCCTTGGGATATGCGCCCTGCCATGTCCTTACAGGAGGTTCCCTTACCAAGGTCCAGCAATGCCCTGCTTGCTGTCGCTTGGCTGAATAACTGCAGCAGCACATCAATTACGAGCTCCCTGTCACTGGAATAGTCCAATGGCGGCTCATTGTCTGGCATGGTGGGTCAGCCATGGGGGCCTGCCTCCACCTCCACCTCCACCTCTGCCCCAGGGTGCAGCCCATCCACCATAGCGTCCAGGACTGCAGGTCGTGGGGAGGTTCCGAAGGATGCTCTGGAGCACCCAGTGGAAGGGGCAGGAGGCCAATCCTGGGCCCAGGCGTACAAGTGCCTGAGCTCCTTAACTTTGGCGTGCATTTGCTCCCGGCTCCATGCAGGTTGTCCCTGTGTGGCCAAGTTGGTGGCCAGCCAGGTGAAGGCAGCTGTGTTTCGCTGCTTCTCAGGTGTCTTCCAGAGGATCTCCTTGTCCTGCCACAAGCCAAGGAGGTCCCAAAACTCTGGCTCAGTCCAGGACGAGGCCTGTTTTTTTGAGGGCTGGGCTGGCTCCTGCAGCCCCTCTGAGGGCTTGGTGGGGGTTCCCTGGGGCTTGTGAGGGCACTGGCTAGTGGCCATGGTTCTGCTCGTGGCTGCAGAAAGTGGCCGTGACGGCGTGCAAGTATGCAGCTCATGCCATCGCTGCCAGCATGCTCTGATTTTCTGAAAGAGCTTTCTAGCATAGACTCAGCTTGTACGTGTGAAACTTGGAGGCGGGGGCATGCACAAGAGGGTTATTTTGCTCAGGCACAACTTCTGTTCCCTTAGCTGTGCTGTGGGGAGGAGTCTTTGGATCACAGAAGGTTCTCGGGAGACGGCTTTATCTGTTGCTTGTTGGCAATGAGCTTTCAGAAAATGAATGAAGGGGTGTTTTCCTCTGGGCCAGCACTAGCCCTATCCAGCTACCCAAAACTCTGTGGATTTGCTCCAAGAACACAGAAGTTTTCTCTTAAACTGGCCATGGCTCCATTCCACTACGCTGTACTCACAGAGGGCTTTCCATTTTTTCCAACTAAGATGATCTACAAACCAAGATTCTTGAAGCGGAATGAGAGTTCTCAAGGCATTTATGTACTTACCCTTCACTAAAGCGATCCCTGGAAAAGAAATAATATTTAAATATCCTACATGTCAATTTCTAATACGCTAATAGGTGTGCATGCATGGGAGCCAGACAGCAAATGCCAGTTTCTCAGGTAATGAGCTCATTTAAAAACCCGCTGTGTCCACTGTGTAATTCATAATGCATTGAGCGCCCTTACCATTCGCTTTTATACTATTGACCTTACTGTCCATTACCTTCCACTCTAGAGTGCTGCTCTCAAACATGGCCTGTCTTTGGGAGGTGACTTTCCTGTCAAACACACATTGAAAGTGACAGTTGGCAAGTCTGACACAAATATAGAGTGACGTTCATTGTTCTATTTGAAAACAGCTGCTGTACAAGATGCTTTACTGTAAGATGCTGTTTTACCAGGTATCCTTGAAGCTTTTCAAATTAAAGGATATGGCTGCATATTTCTACAACTCAGACACACTGAATAGTTGGGGGGAGGTGTAGAATTCAGGTCCTTCTGAACATGGCAATTTAATTTATTGGAGATACACATCTCCTAGGACTAGGAGGGACTTTGGTAGGTCATCTAGCCTAGTCCCCTGCCCTCCTGGCAGGACCAAGCACCATCCCTGACATCTATTTGCCCCAATCCCTAAATGGCTCACAAATGCTGGGTTTAGCAGGTCAATGTGCAAGCCACTGAGCTATCCCTCCCCCCAGTAGCCAATGGTTCTGAATTAAACCTGTTCTGAAGGCTGAGTTCAACACAGTGTTGCTCCGTGAACTTCAATAGGCTCACATCAGGGATGAAGCTGATCCAAGACTTCTGATAAGTGCAGTGTTTTCTGCAGGTTTCCATTCATACAGGCAATGGAAGTGAGAAGAAACCCAGGATATGGCATCTTCTTCTAGCACCAGCCTTTGAAATCAACATGGTTTCAACAAGCTTGATAGCACTCTTTGATAGCACTCTTTGACAAGATTCCAGGTATGCTGGTAAAGGTAGTTGTGCTGTTATCTAGTTAGAGTTCAATGAAGCTGCATGTGGTTCTTCTTTTAGAAGTTAACACTGTGCAGCAGGAACGTGGCTCATATTAAATGGATCAAAAACTGTCTCAACAACAGATCAAATCTAAGTGTTAATGGACAGTTATTGAGTGTTTCTAGGATGGCTGCATCTAAACTACAGAATAACTTCAAAGTTAACTTCAAAGTATGGGGCTACTTAGAAGTAGCCTGCAGAGCGTCTACACATGCTTTTCCTTACTTCAAGGTTGGGTGTGTGCAGACATTCTGCACTCACTACTTCAAAGTAAAGGGTCCGCTATGGCGGCAGACCCACCCTCCCAGGAGCTCGGAGACACTCTGGCCAGCCCAGGCACAGCTCTGACAAGAACCAGCTCCTCAGCAACCCCAGGCAGGAAGCTGAGAGCGTGCCACAAGCAGGGGCAGCATGAGCTTCCAGTTGGACTGACCCTGCTTGATGCACCAGTCAGTGTCCGCACCCCCAACCACCATGGTACAACGGCAGGAACCCCTCTGCCCCCTGGAGGACCCAGATGATGAGTCCAAGGGCTCACAGTGCCTGGACAAGGGGCATGCTATGAAGGGGCCCTCCTGGACTGAAGGGGAGCTGAAGGACCTCCTTGCTCTGTGGGGGGAGGAGGAGGCCCTTTGCCAAACCAGTGCCCAGCAGTGAAATGCAGATGCCTATGAGAGGCTGGCCAGTAGGCTCACTGCCCGAGGCCATCCCGGCACATGGGGAGCAGCGTCCAAACAAAAGTGAAAGAACTGAGACAGGCCTACTGCAAAGCGTGCGATGCTGCCAGCCGGTCAGGGGCGTGGCCTGCCCCCTGCCCCCACTACAGGGAGCTGCACAAGCTGCTGGGGCTGAGGGTGGCGACTGCCCTAGAGCACCTGTTGGACACCGCTGCCCCCCCGTGGACATCGACGAAGCGGTGGGTCCCTCTGGGACCAGCCCACCGAGACTGAGGGCAATGACAAGGGCTCCAGCAATGTGACCCTTGTCATCGCCCTCCCCTCCGGGACACCCAGATGTACCTCGTCCAGCCAAGCCTCGACTGAGCCCCTGCAGGTCACAGCTGGTAGGTGTGGGCTGATTAGGATGTCTCAAACCCCACGGATGGGGGTCCCCTGGAACAGCCCTGCAGCTCATCTGCCCACAAAAGGAGGGGGGCACCAAACATGGCCTGACCCTCACCAGGTGGCAATGCCTTGGCACCTGTGAACCCATGGTGCCCATGGACCACTGGACAGCAGGGAAATGGGGTGGGGGCCAGCAGAGCAGGGGCCCAGGCCCCCACAGTTGGGACCCAGCACTCATGGGCCACCACCCTGTCCCCTTCTGGCTCCACAGGTCCTTCATCGGGCAGCCACCCCAGGCCATCAGAATACCCTGCAGCGGTCATGTGAGAAATGATGGGGGTGCTCTAGGACTGGTCTGACGATGGAACGGGAGTTGTGGGTGCAGCTGGCTGACAGCATGGACACCGTGGCTCAGGCCTCGGCCACCTGCCTCACCCAGGCTCCTGCCCTTTTGCCAGCCCAGCCGACAAGCCACCCCTCTAGCAGCCACCCCTCTGGCAGCTGCCCCTCCATCAGTCGTACCCTCCCCCAAAGGTGCCCACCACATGGCGGACCTGTCCCTGGCCACCTGCTATGAGCTGGGTCGATGGCTCCTGGCAGGGGCGGGCACACCTGGCCCAGCCCCAGTGCCCCCACCCCCCACACACCCTGCAGACGCTGAGCCCACAGCATCCCACCCCTACCTCCCTGTTATCCTGGCCATGTTGCAGCCCCACAGGGGCCCCGGACCCAAGGCAGTAGAGGCAGCCATGGCCGTCACTGCTTCCAGCCCTCCACACTGCTGGGTGACTCAGCCCTCTCCCATCCCAGCCCCCATCCAAGTTTGCACCCCCGCCCCCAGGCTGCCATCTCCCCTCTGTGGCGCATTCCCCACCATGCACTGTATATAATTCGACATTTTCTGGTTTTTTGGTCAAATACATTTATTCCCCAACAGTTCTGTGTAGTGTTCCCACCCTAAACCCAAGTCTCTGGTGCATGGTGGGGCAGTGGAAGGAAGTGATTTTGGTGGTGGAGCATGAGGGATGGGAGAGTGCGCGGAGCCTGCGGTGCGGAGTGTGGCTGGGAGGGTCAGGGTAGGCCCTGGGCAAAGGCCTGGCACAAGGCCTCCCAGACCCTGGCCCCATCCCTCTGGGCCTGGCAGCATGGGACAAAGGGCAGCTGTTCATATCCAGCCCCCAGGTCCTCAGCCCAGCCCTGGATGAAGGGCTCCTGTCTGGCCTCCACAAGGTTGTAGAGGGCACAGCATTCGGCAACCACCATGGGCATGTTTGGAAGGCTGATGTCCAGCTCATGAGGAGGCTGTGAAACCTCCCCTTCAGCCTCCCAAATGCCCACTCTACTGTGCCCCTGGTGGGGTTGAGGCAGCTGTTGTAGTTGTCCTGGGCCAGAGTGGTACATCTGGTATAGGACCGCATGAGCCCTGGGTGCAGGGGGTATGCAGCATCAGCCGCAATGCGGGGGGGGCATCGTGATGTGCCCGAGCAGGAGCTCCTGTGGGGGGCACATACATGCCCTCCTCCATCTGGCATCCCAGCCCACGAATTCCAAAACACCCAGGCATTATGGGTCCTGCCCATCCACCCCACACACACATCTAGCAAATGGCCCCTCACATACATCAGGGGCTCGAGTACCACCAAGTGGTACCTTTTCCTGTTAATGTAGGTGCCCTCCACTGTGGTCCAGGGCCTGGATTGCCACATGTGTCCTATCCAGGGCTCCAAAACAATCCAGGACCCCCAGCTCGAAGAACCCAGGGAAAGCATCATCCAGGTCCTCCAGGGTGACGAGGCGTCACAGGAGCACCATGCTGATGTCTCAGATGACCTGCACGGGGGGAAGGAAGACACGTCTATGAACACCAGACCAGGTGGCCCCTCTTTCCGTTGCCCACATCCCACTGTGTCCCTCTTCCCCTTTCCCAGTAGCCCCCTCCCCAGGGTGTGTCGATAATTTACTTCAAAGTAGAGGTATCCTACTTCAAAGTAAGGGAGGGGTGTTTTTTGTGTGTAGATGCTCTACTTCGAAGTAAGCAACTTCAAAGTTGTTGAGTAGAGTAGATGTAGCCAATAGTTCTTACAGGGGCTGGTTCTCATAGCTGTGCTATTCAGTATATTTACCAATGCTATGGAAAACAAAAAAAGGCATTGCTGATGAAGTAAATAAAACTGAGCATGATTCATTGCAAAGAGATCTGGATTCTAGGTAGAGAGAGTCCAATGAAATGTGTTTTAATACATTCAAATATAGAGGCATACATTAAGGAACAAAGAATGCAGGCCACAGTTACAGGATCAGGGATTGTATTTCTAGAAACTAGTTACTCTGCAAAGGACTTAGAGGTCACTGCAGAAAACCAAATGTACATGACCTCTGTAAATTAAGATCAGATTTCTGCCTAAAAACAGATGCTTTATTTCAATCACAAGATATTTTACTCTAAGCAAGTAAAACTGTATGGTTTGTAGGAGAGGTCAGACCACATGATCAATATAGCGCCTTCTGGCTTTAAAATATATGCCTCAATTAAATGTAATGTGTTCATATAGAAATCAGATTTCTCTATAATGTAATTCAGCATATTTATTTAGGTGAATCTCTCATTCTAGGCCCATTGTAGCTATATTCATTGTTGATTGATGTACAAGTAATTGCTGCAATTGATGAAAGGAATGTCCTCAAAATGAGGGAGGCAGAAGAAGTCAGTTTTAAAAAAAAAAACACTTAATAGATATACATTGTTTTTAAGGCAAAGGCCTATTATATCAGGGTGATCCTTTTACTCTGAGGTGTAAGATATAATTCAAGGATTTGTTTTTATCCTCCACGCTTCAATAAATGAAAACTTAAAAATCATGAAGAGATTTACCATGTGAGAAACAATTTTTCATATAGGCTGTAAAAGAAATGAAACACTATTCCTCCAAAAGGCCCAGAAACACTTGTCCTCACTGCAGAGAAATGTGCAGTAATTGGATGACTAAAAATATATTTGTAGCTCTGTAAATTGAAACAGAAGTTCTAGAACTAGCTGGATGCATGAAAAACACTATCATTCTGTCACACTGGTCTGAATCCCACAGCCTTTTTTTCATGCTCTTGACTGTACCCCTTGGGACCCAAGCCTTAACCCCTCACACATTCCTTTTTGTCCCTACACAGCAGTGCGGCACCAATGCAGGACATGACCTCTCCAGCAAGCAGGAAATAAGCCATCATTGCACATGCGACAATCAAAGAAGGAACCCTCTCTCCCAGAATCCATCTCAGTAAGTCCTGTGTAAGTGGACTTAACTTTGTAAGGTAAGTTAGTACTGGCCAGTACATGCCATGGAAGTGGTCAATAAAGCATCATATACCCATATATCACAGAATCACAGGGCTGGAAGGGACCTCAGAACTGAATGACCCTGTAATTCCTTGAGTAAAAACTGAGACTTTTCACACACTAGCAGATGTAACATCACTCCTATGATCCTGACCCACAAACTCTGAAAATCAAAATTATAAGGTCTATGAGTCCTTTACCATTTAATATTTATTCTTTTATTTGTATAGCATTAAAGCTTTAGGTTTTGGTTACTAACAGATTGGCTATAAGTGTCATTTTGGGTGAAGATCTGAGTTGTATATTGACTTGGGCTTTCATTTGGGACTGGAAAAACTTTACACATAGGCTATGTCTACACTAGGAGCATCTGTCCACGGATTGCATATACACACAACTTGCTCTGTCGACAATGAACTGCTAGACTGCACTGCCCTCTGGTGCCAGAAAGTGGAATGGCAGTCTGCAAGGGGCTGCCCAGCAACTGGAAGCCCTCTCTGTCGACAGAAGTGTCTATGCTGCACTTCTGTCAACAGTATGCTGTCGACCGATTGTTATGCCTCAAATTTTGGAGGGACAATACTGTCAAGGTAAATGCAGAGGCCCTTCTGTCGACAAAACTCTGTAGAGTAGACCCAGCCATAAGGACTCTGGTTTTCAGTAACCTCTTACCATGAAGAGGTTAGGCTAGGTTACTATAAACACCAGCTGCGAAGGCCTGAGTTACCCAGATGAGAGCGTCTTTAGCTTCTTGTTCACCACTGTGATGATACAGAATCCTATTTTGTTTCTGGTTTAACAAATCCAATGTTAGAATAACCACCGGCATGGGGTTTTTCTGCCCTATCTTTATCAGTCTGTCCTGAGTTTGGCATTCTCAGCTGTCTACCACACAATGTAATGGTCACAAAAACCTCTTCCAGTATGTAACGATACTTACAGTTGAAGCATTTTCCCTAATATCTAAACTAAATCTCCTTTGCTGCGGTGAACACAGATTACACCTTGTCCTATTGATACGAAGAACAACTGACCACTATCCTCTTTATAACAACCCTGACATATTTGAAGACTATTATCAGGCCCCCCAGCCCATCTGCTTTCCTCAAGATTACACCTGCCCAGATGGTTTTAACCATTCCTCATGGGTCATGTTTCCTGAACCGTTAATCATTTAGTTACTTTCTGCCAGAGTCTTTCCAATGTGTCGTCATCATTCCTAAATTGTAGTGCCCAGCACTGGGCAAAGTTCTCCAGCTGAGGCTTTACCAGTGCCAACTAAAGAGGAGCAATTAGCTCCCATCTCTTACATTTGACACTGCTTTTAATGCATCCCAGAATGATATTAGCCTTTTTATTTTGGGGGGGGTGGTAACATTACATCACATTGCTGGCTAGAGCTACCACATTTCTAATTACACAAAACTGAACACCTCTGCCCTGTTCTTCATGAGGTCCTGGCCTTCTCTGAGGCCATGCCCCCACCCTCTCCCTCCATCCACCCCTTATGCCATTGGTCACTCTCCCCCACCCTCACTCACTTTCTCTGGGCTGAGGCAGGAATTGAGTGTGGTAGAGGGTGGGGGCTCCAGCTGGGGGTGTCAGCTCTGGGGTGGGGCCAGGGGTGATGTGTTTGGGATGCAGAATGGGACCCAAAGCTGCGTCAGGAATTAGTCAGTAGGTGGGGTGCATGGTACATGTTCCAGGAGGGAGTCTGGGAGCAGAAGGAGGATCTTGCTTGGAACATGAGGTTGCAGTGTGGGAGAGGACAGAGCTTCAATTCTAGCCCAGTAGTGCTTACCTATGGCATCTCTGTGTGCTGCCTTTTCCACCATAACTCTCATTGGCCTAGAACCAGATTCTCTGAGCATTGGTAAAGGTTTGTTCAATATTTACTCCATACAATATTTATTCCATGCAAGGGATACTTCTTTCCCTTCTGTGGAAGGCTGGCTAGGTTTTGGAATTCTTGATCATGGTTTGAGAATACAGCCTGAAGCCTTGCTGAAGCTTAAGCAGTACTTTCATGATGAACATTGTTCCGCAGAGAAATCCCTCTTAGGTATTTATGTGGTTACAAGGCTAAGTGAGCTGCCTGTCTCCATTGACTAAATCTGTGGTCAGCTGGAGTACTTTAATACAGTACCTGAGGTGGCGGCGGGAGAAACTAATGAGATTTATTGAAAAGTATCAACTTAAATGTGTATCTGACCACAAAAAAGTTTCCAAACTCCCCAAAGACCATTTTTGTCTTTTTTTGTGGCCATGTAAGACTTATTTTTCCTTAAAGTGACTAGCTTAAATGGTAAATAATAAGTGATAATACTAACCAGCTGCCTCACACAGAATAGCAAGTGACTGACAGAACAGCTGTCATTCTGTTTTCTCTCACTCTGCTTTTCTCAGCTACAAAGAGTCTCTTTAATGTGGCATATTACAGCCTTATAATGACTATAAGAATTAAACCCAGAACCTCTCCAGGGGCTCTACTGAGCAGCAATTTTCTTTCAGGGGATGTGAACCATTAATGGGGCTGCCATTAGCGCTACAGAGAATTCCCCTTTCAGGACTAAAGGAGTGGGTGGTCTCCACTTCTGACATGTGCTAGCCAAAGCTTCATTGTGCAGCAACCAATGCTACGAGTGGTTCTGATTCTTCTCAACGTACCTCCCTTAAATAAATACTCACCAGGCACTTCAACACAAGCAGACAAATTGGTCCAAGCTTGGTCGGAAATTCTCTTGTTACGGGATAATCTTTGACCCAGCCATTTAGTTTGTCTTGCAATGCATTTTGGGATTGTTCTCCCCAGTTCAGTCATTTATTTCCACTCTATAAATAAAACACCACCACCTTTCAGACAGAGGTGCAGGCTTTAAGTACACTGACCTTCATGGGGAATAATGCACCCATATCCTTCACCTCTCTTTGAAAATTTAAGGGTTTCAGATTACTGTAATAAGGGCCATTAAACTCAAAGGGAGTTTTATAGTTGATTTCCCTGATAGCAAGATCAGACTCAAAAAAAAAAAAAAAGCAAGTGCTGTCTTGCTTTCTTCTCTTTCTTTCATTGCAAAGCAGTATGTACATCAATCTTCACCCAGGCCTTGCTTTAAAACTCCAAGTTTTCTAAAGCCATTAAAAATATTATTGGCACTTACTAAATTGCCAGCAGGCCCTCTAGAATCTGAATTTTTGAGGAAAGAAGAAGATAATGAAGAAGGAAAGAGAAAAGATTCACAGAACTTCTATACAAGGCAGAAAGAAGACTAATAACTTTGTTCTTACACTAGCGATAGCTGTAATGAGTGAGAAACAAATCCCAGAGCACTCAAATTCATAGGAAAGGTGTACTCCTCCTCAGTTTTCAACTGAATCTGTGAATGTGAAACACAAAAGAAAGCCGAAGACGTTGCAGCCTGCAGGGTTAGAATTTCCCTCCTTCCCCCCATTCCTCTGCACTACCACACCCCAACATGTCTACTTTCTGCAAGGAAGAGAGTCCAGAGCCTTCCTTACTTACTTAACAATAACTTACATTACCTCATTGGGGTTTTTGAGGCTGAATTAGTTATTTGTAAATTGCCTCAAAGCTGTAAAGTGCAATGTAAATATTAAAGTTATAGAAGATTCTTGCTGCTGGTCAGAGCAAATGGGCAGAGGGCTTCCTCTCCTCCACACTAGATGTCGTCTGGGCTCCACTTACTGTGTGGTACACTAGAACTAAAGTATGTTGCAAGTTGCCCAAAGGTATGCAGAAGAGCACTATAGACAACAGGCTCATATCCGATTCTAGCTAGCTCCACAACCCCCTTGCTTTCCCTACCACACTCTGCCACAGCTGAGAAATATCCCCAGTGCTTCAGCCCAGAGCCATAAGCCTCCTTCCCCAAGACATATACAACACCCTCCAAGAAGTATGAGAGGCTTCTGAGTGACAGGCCTGAATAGCAGGGGCTATAGCCAGAGAGCAGTTCTGGTTAACACTGAGCAGTTTGTGGTTCACACAAGAATTGCCTGCCTTGTGATGCTCCCAAGTTCTGCTACAGCTAAGGAACTAAACAGGGCAAGCTTCTACGCTTCACAGCAATGTGACTGCCTACTGAATCCCAACAGGTTCTACCTCAGGGTAGAGAGTCCAGGTTTACTGGGAATGCAGTGGGAGCCCTGACAGGTTGGGTTAAAATTTGAAGCCCTTGGGAGTGAACACGGGAAAAGGGGTCTCTCAAAAGAGTGGGTTCTAGACATAAAGGAGGTCTCAGAGGAGAAGCCATTGCACCCTGACAGGAACTTGGTGCCATTTAAAAAAATCTCAGCACCCAAAAAGATTTTCTGGGTGAAACTGTTACTACTTGATTGCCTCCCTGCCCAATACTCATTTCCCAGCCCTCGCTCTATCCACTGCATGGTCGACTTTTGCATCCCCTAAAATCAACCTAAAGGTATTTGCAGTGAAGACAATCATATCATAAAATCGAGCTAAGTGCTTTAAAATCGAATTTACACTGAAGTGTAGACAAAGCCCCAGTCTGATCCGCAGGAGCCCCTTCTCCCTCAGCAAACACTGCACATAAGCCTGCCCTGAGTCCTTATATTCCCCCACCCAGCCTGCCTCATACCCCTGACTGTGTTCTTGTGTGCCTTAGAAGCTTCACATTTATCATGGGGTGTGGTCACAGTTACATAACTGCACTGTGCAGGGGGGCCTGAGAGGCAGGAATTAGGAAGGGAAGACCAAAGAAGTGGGAGCTTCAGGTGCTCCTGAGAGAATGAACTTTGGATAAACTTCTAAACCAAACTCTGAGATTCACCAAAGACAATTTAGAAAATGTACTAAAAATCTAGTGGCCCTCTCAGCTGGTATTGAATACAAAGAGAAAAATACACACTGTATCAAAGAAAAATATAGGACTCACAAGACCCTATAAAATTAACCAGAGCATGAAGCTCTTGGTAGTTGTTAGATCCAGGCTGGAGAGTCTCTTTACAATGTGAACTGATTACTCATGCTACACAAAAAAAATACACCTGAAAATAACAGTCTGGAGAGATGCACCAAATGCTTTTCCTTGCTTGGCTGTTCAGGGCCTTCAGGCCTTAAAGCTGCTATAATGTGCTCTCTTACCTTTGCAGGTCCCCTTTAAGTGGCAGCATGGGTTAATGAATTGATGTCACTTAACAGTGTATGGTATGTGCAAGCCTGACAAACTGAAAATGTCTAGCTGGTTAACCAAAAAACCTTGAGCTAGTATCCAGCCTCCAGAGAGCCTGGAAGTCTGATGCTGCATTGCTTTTTTAGTTTTCCATTTTCTTTGTAGCCCATGGGAATTATATGTATAATTCCTTCTGGAGATATATAAAATGGTTGATATTTCTGTTCCTGATTTTCTGCATGCAAATTTTCACCGTCTTTCCAGATGAATTACACAGCTGGCTATGAGCAATGTTATTTTCACACACTTACAGAAGAAGAAAATTAACCATTTTGAAATGAAACTATTTTTCCAACTCTGGGGGTGGGGGAACAACCTTTTTACATACTAGCCTTCCCAGTTTTGTCCATAACATATAAGCAGAAGCACCTTAAAATAAACTCTCTTCACACAGGTTTTTTGACCCTTAACAGCAGCAGAAGTATGCAGAAAGTTCACATAAGCTTCCACATGTTGAGAAGCTTGGCAAGGACGGGGGAACAACTATGATTCAGATTCAGATGTTGTTGATGTTTGAGATTTCTGCTGTACTAAATGTGGCCACCACCCTCACCAGACTAGGACTCAACTCTATTGTCCCCACATCAGCTCTGAGATACATAGAATCTGGTGCTGTCTATGGTTGGTCCTGGAGGAGCAAAGGCCTTGGGCATCTTCCTTGCCCCTTCCCAATGTTTTCAGATGACTTCATCTCTTGGCCTCATTTCTAAATGTCTTGCCTGTTTTCTGAACACAATCTCCCAGCTAGCATATAGGTTATCTTCAGATCTACGCTGCAGCAGCAGAATTGAAATGCCCCTGTCCCCACCTGACAACTGCATTTAATTGCGTGGCTGAGATGCACTACACTACATTTGACTTCACCTAGAAATCAGCAGCAGCAAAGTAGCTGGAAGTCTGATGGAGAGAAGGGAGTCCTAGGGTAGTAGGGGAGAGTAGCGGTGTGCATCAGTGATCCCTTGCTTTTTGATCCTTCAACCCTTATGTGGTTGGGAAATCCTTAACAGTAATCTTCAGTCCGTTCTCTGAGTCCTGGGACAGGGAAGCCTGCAAATGCCATCCCTGGTGATCCTTTTCTCCACCCTCCTTTCTGAGGCCAGAGAGAATGGCTGAAATGGAGCAAAGGTGTTTCTCTTCACATTACCAGGAAAAACGGGGTTGATACAGACACCAGTGTTCTTTATTTTGCTTCTCTGTGGTCAGGAGAAGGGCACAGGACCTGCCAGCACTGCCCTGCCAGAAGAGGGCCTGAAACAAATGAATGAGGGAGCATACGTGAGCTCAACCCTCACCTTTGCATTGTTCAAAAAACTTCATGTTCCTCCTCTCTCTCATAATTCTTCACAACAAAAGCCAAATTCAAACCTTCAGAATTTTACCCAGTTCTGTTCCTAGTAACCCTACAATGTCCTATAAATTACGTGCAGAAGTGTGTATGTTAGGCTAGTTATACTGGGGACTGTGTTCTGAAAAACCCTCGAATCGTCTGAGGAATTTCAGGTGAGGGTTATTCAAACATGGGTGTGCAATGCGCTAAGATTTCCTTTGTAACAGTTGACAACAACTGAGTTACAAGTTTCAGTGGCAGACCATTCTTCCTCTGCCAAAACATTAACAAAGGGATTTACATCCCTTCCCACAGCATCCATATTAGTAATTGTAATACCTTCCTATCTCAAAGGATCTCCTTTTTATAGATGTGGAAAGCTCCACATGTAAAATGCCTTCTGGGATAGATTTATTTTTAAAAAAATCAGTAGAATTTTCCTTTATAAGCTTATTTTTATACATCTCCACAAGTGAAATAGCTGTTACTTTTTTCTTCAAGCATGAAGTTAGCACTTCATAGTTTTCCCTATTCCATCTCATTGCTGATTAAATCATCAAGGCTCACATGGCATCCAAGATAAATACAACATGTACACATCTTCCACAGTACTTCAAGGTTTTTTGCTCTGGATGTTATTAACAAGCCTTGGAGTAACAAGTGCATTTCTTCAAGGCTCATCCTCACCAAGGAGTGGTGAATAGTTAATTTCTCTTCAGTGCTTTACTTTGTGTGAGTAAATAATTAATGACATTGATATTCTATCAATACATCTTTCTGTAATGGTTAAACATGTGTTAATAATTCAAATATCTATGGGTGACCTCTCTGCACTCTTGTGATTTTCGAAAGCCCCAATGCTCTTTGAAGGAAGTCTGTCATTATTATGTACAGCACAAGTTAAAAGCTTTTTCTTCCTCTTTTTTTTTTCTCTGTCTCCCCCACTATTGGTATACTCTCTTCCAGGAGACATCCCATTTGCCAGCAACAGCCCTGAGTTAGTTTTAAATGGAATATGAAGTTCAAGAGCTTTGAACCCGATTCAATTACAATAAATAAATGCAACAGAAGCAGACCTGGGATGAGTCGCAAAGGCTGTACTGCTGTAAATGTAACAAGGAGTCCTGTGGCACCTTATAGACTAGTATATGTATTGGAGCATAAGCTTTCATGACCAAAGACGAAGAAGTGGCTCTTTGCTCACGAAAGCTTATGCTCCAATATATCCGTTAGTCTATAAGGTGCGACCGGACTTGCTGTTGTTTTTGCATATGTAGACTACCATGACTACCCCCTGATACTTGCTGCAAATTTGTTGTACACCTCGGGTTTGTGGAAATTTTCTGATGGTGTTGTGTTCAACGCCAGAGTCCAGAAAACTTAAATCTAGATTTTTACCGAATTTTTGTGTTACAGAAGCACAAGTTAGCAGTCTGGCAGAGTCTAAAGGCACTGCTGATCATAAAAAAGATAATTGATTTTTGTACCAAGTAAAATTGACAGTAAATTGTCTTACATTCTCTTCCATAAGGTTCTCACATGCACTGCTGTGTCACTAACAACACTGCTTTCTAACAAGATGACTAACTCCAGCATTAGGCTCAGAAATTCTAATTATCCGTAAGTATGGACCCATGTCATTAGTGTCTTAGCAGCTCGCAGTCATTACTCAATCTATCCTCACTACACTCCTCTGAGATAGTAATACTTCTGTACCTGATAGTCACTATTTTGCACATGGAGGAACTGAAGTAACTTACCCAAGGTCACATAGAAAGTCTGTGGCACAGCCTGAAAAATGGACACTTGATATCCTCAATACCAGTCCATTGCTTAACCATGACACTATTCAATTCAAAGCTTTACAATAAAATTCAGAGATTAGTCATACCAAGAAGCATTTCTTACTCTGTGAACTTTCATACATACGCCTGTGGTAGTCTTCCTTTAAGTGCCATCTGGAGACCTTGCCAATTTCACTTTGCTAATCCACTTACATCTGGAACAGAAAAGCAGGTTTATCCTTAGGATAGTAGGTCAACAAGGGGAATTCTTGGAGTGTGGCTCTTGCATGTGTGTCTTGAGAGTAGCAAGCCTCTGCTACTTCTTCCCTCTTAACACCATACAAAAGCAGAAATTGTTTTAACACACACACAGAGGATTTGTAAACAGTCTGAAATTGTCTCATTAAAGCAACATGTATGGGAATGCTAACAAGTGATACCAAACTTAAAGAAAGGAAACTGCATGTTTGATCAACAGACTTTGTTATCAGTTGGTCATTTTTTTTCTTCCTGAATTTGTTTAGCAGTTTTACTATTTATTCGGAATTCTTTCTTATTCAAAAGAGAGGGAAAAAAACTGTAAATTATCAAGTGAAATGAAAACTTTTTGTTAACTGCATGTGGATGTGCTACAGTCTAAAGAAGTAGAACACAGGCTTTTCAAGCTTGTAAAGAGATGGATTAGGTCTATTATTGTATCCTCTAATTCTGAAAAGAGTTGGTCTTTGAACTCAGTTATTCAGACCCCAGTTCAAGAAATTGTCCCTATACAGGAACGCACTTAAGCATGCATTTAATTTTTGTGCTTTAGTCACATTGTCAGCTAATAGGACTGAAGCAGATCCTTAAATTTAAGTACACACATAAATGCTTTTTTTAAAATAGCGATGCACTCAAACCCATCAGTCGGGGACTCAGTCTTTAGTGGATTTGGATGTATGCACACAGGGCAACCAGGAGGATTCAGCAATACCTTCGCACATCTGAAAATGGTCTAACTAGTATCAGCATGCTTTGCTGTGGGGGAAACACTCCATCCAAATCAGGAAAGGAGTTTAAAATAGAAGGGCAGTGTCGGACTGAGAATATACACTTGATAAGCAACCGAGCTAACTGCAAAAGAAATTCAGGATGAACAAGCATATACACAGAACCCGATATGTTTCTGTGCTGTTTTCTCAGAGTGAATCACACCTGCTAATTCAAAATGCTAACCACAAAATCAGCTGTCAGTCAGCTTGTTTTCTCTCAGTAACAGAAATCACTCTTAGAGGGGTAATTTCTTCTAAAAATCTCAGCAGTCTATCCTACACATAGGACCTTTGTACAATAATGCATTATGGGTAAGCATGAGTTACAGCAAGTAATGGAGACATAAATAAGGCCATGTCTACACTAGCAAGTTCTTTCGAAATATTTTTGGAATGAAGGGGCTCTTTCAAAATATCCAGAGAAACATCTGCGCACAAAAGGTGATCTTTTGAAATGAAATCAAAAGAATGCAGCGCTCCTTTCAAAAGGGCTCTTCCAATCCAGTTTCAGGAAGAGCGCCTTCTTTCAAAAGCTTCTTTCAAAAGAAAACATGTGTAGACACTCTGCGGGTCCTTTTTTTATTTTATTTTTTTCCAAAAGAGCAGTCCTCGTGGTACCTGATTTTTCAATCCCTATCGCACTCTTTCGAAAGAGCAAGGGCTGTGTATATGCTCTCTTTCAAAAGAGCAGATCACTCTTTTGATCCACTTTTTTGTGTGTGGATGCACTCTTTCCAAAGAAGTTCTTTCAGAAGAGATACTCCCTAAGGACTGCTTTCAATATGTTGCTGTAGTGTAGACATAGCCCAATAGAATCATAGGACTGGAAAGGACCTTGAGAGGTCAAGTCTAGTCCCTGCACTCAAGATAGGACCAAGCACTATCTAAACCATCCCTGACAGTTGTTTGTCTAACCTGCTCTTAAAAAGTCTCCGGTGGTAGAGATTCCACAACCTCCCTCATGCAATTTATTCCAGTGCTTACCCATCCTGACAGCTAGGAAGTTTTTCCTAATGTCCAAACTAAACCTCCAATTTAAGCCCATTAATCATCCTACCGTCAAAGGTTAAGAAGTATTATTTTTTCTCCCTGCCACTTTTAACAACCTTTTAGGTACTTAAAAACTATTATCAAGTCCCCTCTCAGTGGTCTCTTTTTCGAGACTCAACAAACTCAGCTCTTTCATCTTTTCTCCTAGCTCACATTTTCTAGACATTTAATCATTTTTTCTTGCTTTTCTCTTGACTTTTTCCAATTTGTCCACATTTTTCCTGAAATGTGGTGCCCAGAACTGGACAAAGTACTCTAGTGTAGGCCAAATCAGGATGGAGTAGAGCAGAACAATTGCTTACAACACTCCTGGTAATACATCCCAGTGTGATGCTTGCTGTTTTTGTAACAGTGTCACATTGCTGATTCATATTCAGTTTGTGATCCACTATGACCTCTAGATCCCTTTTGCAGTACTCCTTCCTATGCTGTCATTTCCCGTTTTGCATATATGCAACTGATTGTTCTTTCCTAAGTGGAGTAGTTTGAATTTGTTCTTTCAGAATTTCATCCCATTTACCTCAGACCGTTTGTCAGTTTCTCCAGTATAGCTCACTTGTAGAGAAACAGGCCCTTATAATGGAAGGAAGGTTACTTCAGCAGGTTCAGGTGGAGTGAATTAAGGAATCCTTAGGAAGGAAAAGAATGAGCCAGTTCCAACAAATGAACTACTTACCCAAACTTCTACCCAAAATTTTAACTAGACTTGTTGATTTGAAAAAAGTGTGGTTAACTTCCTGAATCCCCAGCTCCTGTGTGTCCTGGTATTAGCCAGCAACAGAAGTGGAAGCCCCCACAACTACATTTTGACTTTTCATCACATTTTTTGAACAAATACTGGAATTTCCTAAGGCATGGAAATTCAATTTTCCAAACAGATGCAATGCACAAGTACATTAAATTTTCATAGCAGTGGCCACAAAGTAAAGGTCTAGAACAACCTCGCAGTAGGAATAGGGGAGGCAGCCAGGCTAATTAGTTTTAAGATGGACTTTGATAAATGTCAAAATAGGATTGTATAGCATGGTTTTCTGCAACAGCAGGGGACTTGACTCAGTGACCAAGAAGGTTCATTCCAGTCATGTGTTTCTATAAAGAATTCTGCTCTTTCCCCTGCTTAGATTCTAGGAAATTCTGACCCAAGTTCCCAGACACTGGCTAGGAGAGGTTCATTTGGTCTATTAGGACTAATTTTCTGGGTTAAAAAAAGTAAGGTAATCAGTGAAAAATGAGTCTACTAACCAAAGAAAAATCTATTTGTTTTAAGACTACAACCCTCCAAAATCAATGGACAGACTACTGTAACTAAAAGAGAAAAACTAGACCACTAGAGATCATGGACAGCGATTTTTATTTATAGATCTATTTCTCAGGTTTTCTTCCCTGCACTTCGTTTCATTTGAATACCATTCAGCCAAATCTACAAAACTAACTAAAGCACCTTAGTCTAGTCACGGCATTGATAAGTTGTGTGATGTCAGTGAGGTTGTGGCACTTTGAACATTTGTCTAATCATGTGCAGCTGTTGTGATCTGTGTGGCAGATTTGAGCATTGTATACTGTGCATGATTTGCCAGCATTTCTTAAACTCTGACCCTCATCTTTCAGAAGCCTACGTTGATAAGAGTTCTCTTCCCCTTGCATGAGGACATTCCAAGTAAGGTGGTGTAAAAACAAAGTTCAAGGATTTGGCCCAGTTCAAGCTAGGACTCTCTCTCTACCACCACATTTTCTCCTCTACAACAGGTGTGACTCCACACCACACAATGGGACAGATTCTCAGCAAGTGCAAACCAGCACAACTCCACTGACTTCAGTGGAACTATTTTCATATCATCCAGTTCAGGATAGGCCCAGTATTGTTGTTTAGATGTCTTCTGAGGAGGGCTATAGGACTTACCAGCCCAACATCATTAGAGAGAACTGATTGTTCCTGCAACTGATATTTTTTGTGCAGTCCTCCATAAACTATAAATCTTTCACGAGCAGTAAGTGGTCAACCCTCCCTCATCCCAGTTCTACAGTGTTTGGAGCTGGCCCCATTACCAGGCCTCCTACCATCTCTGTTGTCAAGGAGTATAGGTTGAGCTACTCTTCAGATAGGGAAGAACCACAGTATGTGTTGAGGAGAATGTTACAGGTCAGGTATTTCACGTTTTATAGGAAAGCAAACCCCTGAGGACAAATGAAAGCCTCTTTCTTTTGGAACCATTACCTCTTCTGCAGCCATTCTCTTTTAGTTTTGCACATTTTATTGTCCAGCTAAGGTTTGCTATAGCTACAGTTCTCCATCTTTAAATTCAAGCTTCCTGCAGCACAAAAGTATGAGTGCTTTATTCAAGCACATTCAAATGAAACCCAGCTGTCAATTTTTTCAGACCAAAAGATATTGACAGCTATACATTTGCATGATGTATAGGACTCTTGGTAAGGTTTGATTTATGCTGGTTGTTCAGGGACCTTTTCTAAGAATTTAATCCACTCAAAGTTTTACTGTAAATTTGACTTTTTCCCTCCAGGCAGCTTTGCGCTCACTGTGGCTTCAAGAATACTGTAAGACAGAGAGAGAAATTGCAAGTGTCTCACCTAGACTAGAGACAGCAAGCAGTTCTGTCAACAATGTTCGGGCCTTTGGTCAGCGTCTCTGCCTTGCCAGATTTGAGGGCTCTGGTTTGAGTCTCTGACTCATCATGGCCTTTTTGCAGCCTTCAAGACCAATGAAATGAATCTCTAGTTTCTTGTGGCAGCACCACTGGTAGTTGCTGTAGGTTTCTCTGGTCATGGGCCATGCAGCAATAATTCATGTGTGGTATACACCACAACATTGTCAGCACCTGGCGAAAGGGGGGGAAAGTGAGTCAGGTGATGTGGTTTTGTGGAGAAGGAAAGCTAGGAAGTAGGAAAAGCAGAGATGTGCCCTACTGCAGCGTAGCAGGGCTCCTCACAAATCTCTTGTTTATTGTGCAACCCACTTAATGTCTTTATAATATGCTTGAAGTCAGGAAGCTGCACTGATTTGTGCCAGCTGAGGACCTGGTCCTTTATATTTTGACTATATGTTGGCTGAGGCATTCCTACATTCTGCAAACAAAGGGGGCTGATCCATGAATCTCATCAAGGTTCAAGAAGATCAAAGATGTAAAAGGAATCTGACTTCATTTGAACTATGTTGACTGCTATGATGGCCAACTTTCTAATCACACAAACCGAACACCCTTGCTTCGCCACCTGTCCTGCCCCTTCTCTGAAGCCCTGTCCCTCTCCTAAGGCCCAGCCTCCTTTCTCTCCATGTCCCTCCCTCTGCCACTCACTTTCACTGGACTGGGGCAAAGAGTGGCGTTGTGGAAAGGAAGTGAGGGCTTTGGCTAGGGGTGTGAGTTCCAGGTAGGGTCAGAAATGAGGGATTCAAGGTGCAGGAGAAGGCTCTGGGCTGGGGCACAGGGTTTCAGTGTGCAAGAGGTGAGGGCTCTGAGCTGAGGCCAGGGAAGAGAGAATTGGGGTGCAGGAAAGGGCTGAAGGAAGGAGTTGGAGTGGGGTCCTGGCAGTGCTTACCATGGCTCCCTGAGGCCCCTAGGCTCATTTGTGACTAGGAAGGCCCCACACATTGCCCTGTGGCCCACAAGTGCTGCCCCCCAGAGCTCCCATTTGTCACAGCTCCCAGCCAATGGGAGCTGCAGAGCCAGTATTCGAGTATGGGCAGAGCAGATCCTCCCTCTGTCTAGGGGCTGCAGAAGTCTGGTGGCCACTTTCATGCTGTAACGAGAGGGTGGCGAGTGAGGCACTTGCCTCGAATGCATAGCACAGGAGGCACAGAAAAATAATATAGAAAATTAATTATTTTAAGATAGCTACTAAACAATTTTTGCTCCTGCCTTGTGCCACATCAGTGCCGCTGCCCATGCCAAGGACAGTCAACCACTCCTTAGGGGTACTGTTTCCTGAAGGGTACATCTTTGCCTAACTGGCATTGGAGAATAATAGGCTTTGCAACAAATATTTTGTCCAATTTCTAAAAAGATGTTTACTTTATGAGGGCCATGGTAAAGTCAATGTGGCGATCCCTTAAACTTATGTTTCCAATTTTCAAGATAACTATTTTAACTGGGAATGTGAGCCATTAAAGGCTATAGTATTTAAGGTTAAGAACTGAAGAGGCAGAAAGTTGGTTTTATCAGTTGTATATTGTGTTTGACTGTAGGTAGATGTTCTTTTGTTAAAATGGATACTGCTAATCTTCAAAAAGCAGCAGCAGATTTAAGTATTAAATATGACAGTGATTTGAATGCCTCAGAAATTTCATCAGAGATTCAGAGTTTTAAACATCAGGCATTAGCGCTGTTGCCAAATGTTTCATCTGTGACTAGTTTAGACCTTCCACAGTTAATTCATGACTATAATCCGGCCGAATCTTATCCAAATTTGGATATCACTCTGCGAATATTTCTTTTGCTTGTCAGTGACTGTGGCTTCTTGCAAAAGAAGTTTTAGTGAACTAAAATTAATAAAGAACTACCTCTGAGCACGCTCAGTTCAGGAGAGAGCATCAAATATGTCCATCTTATCAATAGGACACAAGATAGCAAATAATATTAATATCAACGCAATTATTGATGAGTTTGTCTCATTAAAAGAAAACAAAGTACAATTATAAACAAATACCTAATAGTACCTGACATGGTGATATTTTATAATTATATGTATTAATATATAGATTATACATATATATATAGATTATATTATAATTATATCTGTTAAAATATATGTATTAATTGTTTAAGCAAATCTCATAACTATAATAAATAAGTGTTGTGTTAGAATCGTAGAATACTAGGACTAGAAGGGACCTTGAGAGGCCATCAAGTCCAGCCCCCTGCCCTAATGGCAGGACCAAGTACTGTCTAAACCATCCCTGATAGACATCTATCTAACCTGTTCTTCAATATCTCCAGCGATGGAGATTCCACAGCTTCCCTTGGCAATTTATTCCACTGTTTGACCACCCTGACAGTTAGGAACTTTTTCCTCATGTCCAACCTAAACCTCCCTTGCTGCAGGAGGTTTATTATTATTTATATATTTTCCCTTTTTCTATGAAATAATTACTATGAATATATAAACAATAGGGAGCACAATTTCATAGTTTCGTCTTAGGTGAAACTAATTACAGCACTGGCTGCTTCCAGGAACTGCGAAGAGCCAAAGCTTGCCTGACCCCCAGACACATGCTGTACCACCAACCAGACTTTTAATGGCCTGGTCAGTGGTGCCAACTGGAGCTGCTAACCTCTGTTTGGCTACAACCTCCTCTTTTGACTGGGCATCCTTCTCAAAAACTGCACACCTGTCAGCCCTATGATTTGCATTGGTTACGGATCTGACTCTTATGTGCATTAGCTGAGGATCTAGCCAGAGACTCTAATAGGACATTATGTTATGTTCTGGGGGTAGATTTAGTAAATGACAGTCATCCCTATTCACTAATTTCAGCTACCTCAGCCAAAAATCACATTAACTCTCATTTCACCAGTTTTAAAAATACAATAGGACCTCAGTGTTATGAGCACCAGAAGCAGACACTTACCAGCTGACCACTCACCTCCCTTGAAACCAAAGTAATCAGGCAGCAGAGAGAAAAAAAGCAAATAGTGTATAGTACAGTCCTGTGTTAAATGTAAACTAACTATAAGAAGAGAAAAAATTTAAAAGATTTGACACAGTAAGGAAACTGTTTCTGTATTTCACAAAACCAAGCAGTCCCGCAGCACCTTAAAGACTAACAATTGTATTTATTAGGTAAATGAGCTTTCATGGGTAAGACCCACTTCATCATCTTATGAAGGAAAATTAAGAATCCTGGGTTTATATAGCAAGGAAGTAGGAGGAGGAGGTGGTGGTGGGGGACCTGTGGGAGAAGTAAATTAAGTGAGATGGGTGCCATTCCTACAAACAACAAAGGGAGGGAAATTGCCCTTGTATATAACTATTTCAGATTTGAGGACAATTTATACCTTCAAAACAGATTGACAGAGACAGACATGTACCCAGAAGCCACCTGCTACAAGACAGGCTCAACAAGCAAAACAAGAGAACACCACTGGCCATCACATACAGCCCTCAGCTAAGGCCTCTCCAGTGTATCATCAGTGATCTACAACCTATCCTGGACAACAATCCTTTACTCTCACAGACCTTGGGAGGCAGACCTGTCCTCACCTACAGACAGCCTGCCAACCTTAAACACATTCTCACCAGCAACTATAGACCACAACATAGTAACTGTAAACCTGGAACCAATCCCTGCAACAAACCTCGGTGCCAATTTTGCTCACATATCTCCACCTGTGATATCATCACAGGACATACCCACACCAACCACACCACTAGGAGCTCTTCCACCTGCACATCTACTAATATAATATATGCCATCATATGCCAGCAATGCCCCACTGTAATTTACATTGGCCAAACCGGAGAGTCTCTGTGTAAAAAATAAATTGACATAAATCAGACATCAGGAATGGTAACATACAAAAACACTTCAATCTCCCTGGACACTCAGTAACAGATTTAAAAGTACCAGTCCTACAACGAAAAACTTCAAACTCCAAAGAGAGTCTTCAGAGCTGCAATTCATTTGCAAGTTTGACTCCATCAACCAAGGACTGAACAGAGACTGGGAGTGGTTGGCCCATTACAAAAGCAGTTTCTCCACTCTTGATGTTCACACCTCCACATTAACTGCTGATAATGGGCCACATCCTCCCTGCCTGAACTGACTTGATTTCTCCTCTCTTGATGTTCACAACTCCACATGAACTGCTGATAATGGGCCACATCCTTTGTGATTGAACAGACCTTGTCAACTCTGGCCCTCCCCTTGACTGAGACTCTCTTTATACCCTCCTCTGAACACCTCACCCCACTCATGCATCTGACAAAGCAGGTCTTTGCCCACGAAAGCTTATGCTTCAAATTATCTGTTAGTCTATAAGGTTCCACAGGACTTCTTCTTGTTTTTGAAGATACAGACTAGCTCAGCTACCTCTCTGATACTTGCCCTCGTAATGTATAAAATAAGTGAGGTCTCTGTTAAGCCCCAGGTTAAATGTGTCAAACTTGCAAATGAATCAAAACTCAGATGTCTCCCTTTGTAATCCTGTGGTAAAATCCTTTTGTAAAAGAGTGGTCACTTTAAGGTCCACTATTGAATGTCCTGGGAGGTTAAAGTGTTCCCCTACAGGTTTGTGTGTATTCCAATTCCTGATGTCTGCTTTAATGTCAGATTCATCCTTCAGCCAGAGGAGCACTGCTGGCACATGATGGCATATAGCACATTCGTTAAATGTGCTGGTGTACGAGCCTGATGGTGTGGCTGATGTGGTTAGGTCCGATACTTGTATCTTTACTATAGGTATGTGGACAGAGCTGTCAACGGGGTTTGTTGCAGAAATAGGTTCCTAGGTTAGTGTTTCTGTGGTATGGTATGTGGCTGCCAGTGAGTATTTTCTTGAGAATGGGTGGCTCTTTGTAAGAAAGAACAGACCTGTGTGTTTCATTTAAGTTCAGATGGTTCAAAGCAACATTTTTCTTCTGCATAATAAAGTTTAAAAGCTGTATGAAATCGGTGCTCAATTGTAGACTTTTCAAGCAACCATAACATTTTGTTTAGCTTGACAAACATTTCAGAGTTACGAATTTCCATTCTGAAGGCATTCATAACTCTGAGGTTCTACTGTACGCTCTTTGAGGAAAAACACCAGGTTACAGCTGCAAAATGAGAAAGAACAGTCCATATTATCAATACTGTTGGAGATACTTGCTGTTCAGCATCTTACCCATCTGACACAAGATAGCCTGATACATTACTGCATATTTAAGATATTTCTGTGGGTGGATGACGAAGTAACATCAAGTTTAATCCTAAATAAAATACAAGGGGCGACTGAAAGGTGATACTTCCATCATGTATTTAATCCAAACAAGCCTACACAGCTGTGGAGAAGCTAAATTTCAGGAAAACTCTTCCCTGATTGAATTCTGGAATTAGCAATAGTAATTTTGAACTTAACTATGATTACTATAATTAATTAGTTGTATTAAGGTCATGCCCACAAACATCCAGTCAGGATTCAACCCAATTGTGCTGAGCACTCTATAAACAATGTTTAAGTTGGAAAGTTTTTTTCTCTCTCTCTCTCATGGTTTGGTTGATCAGAATGTAGGCTATAGGTGTTATTTGGTTCTGTGGGGATTTTTATTCCTGGTTCTATGCATCCATGCATTTTTCATGCATCCATTACTTAGGTGCCATAAGCACAAATTAAAAGCAACATCATTTCTATCAGAGGGGGTCATATTTCTGCTTTCATCCATTTTTTATGCAGCTTCTTTAAGTAGTGTTGTTCTTGCTTGTTTTTGTGTTGTTTTGACTTGGGTTTTTTTTTTGGTTTTTTGTTTGTTTTTAAATAGAATTTACCAGTTATTTGCCACCATTTATTACTGAGGGATAGATTGAATCCTAAAGGTAGCTCATGTGCCTTAGATAATTCCACAGCCAGTCCCTGTCAGGCACAGCATTCATATTAGCCTCAACTGTTGTGGATCATTAATAGAGAGGCAGACTCTGAGGTAGACAGAGCAAGGCTTCAGACGTGGACCTGGAAATTAATCCAGAATTAGATCATGATGAATTAGCATAATGCACAGTGCATGTGTTTGGGGTGCTCTCCCCAGGTCTTTTGGCCAAGTATCAGCAGCTTTTCAGTAGATCCCAGGCAGATGGCATCCCATGAGGAGAGAGTGGGAGCACAGGTAACTGTAAAGAGGTACGTGTGTGAAAGGAAGGGATGGCTGCATTCTAGACAGCTGCAGATAGCCAAAAATTACATTTTCTTTCTCTAATACCTCAGTGTGCCAGCCTGGCCTTTTATAGGGCTTTCAGGACTAAGTCATTGCATGATTGAAATATACTCAGTCAAGGAACCTGTAGTATTTGCCTTACTCTACTGCAGTTCCATGACTTTGGGCTTCAAGAACTTGACTTGCTTCCGAGTGCTCTTCTCCACATGGCAGCATACGGCTAGCGGCGTTTGCTTCTCAGACTGGCTGACAGCAATAAGGGGTTATTTGGCTGGCTTAATATTTAAAAGAGTTCCATTGGATAAGATTTTGCAGCTGCTATTAGGGACATAACCTTTCAAACCCATAACTTTGTTTTACATCAACTCCTTGTACTAGATTCGGATGGGGGTTTGTGCCACTGACGTTCTCTTCCTTTGCAAGTTCTGGATTCCTAGGCACAAATCTCAGTACGTGCCCTGACCATTCACTTCCATAATCGCAGACCTGTAAGACAGAAGGGACCTGGAGAGTTCATCTCGCCAGTCCCCTGCACTCACGGCAGGAACAAGCATGATCTAGACCAGTGAGGAGCCACCTAGGCAAGTGAGTGGGCCGCATGAGTGGCCCTCCTTCATCTTAACGGGCCACAAGATTGTCATAATCAGGACGGTCCCCTAGTTCTGCTAGCTGTGCGTGCGTCCCTAACACGTGTGAGATGTTCTGATTGAACCATAGCAGCTCTTCGATTGGCTGCCAGGGAGCACATGGCTTTCACACGGTCGGGAGCAATCAGCACTCACATCATTTCACGTGCCCTTATGTTAAGTGCGTTACTTTGGTCATCTGGGTAGGAAAAAGGTCCCTCTGTGGATGAGGTGATCTCGCCCATCCCTGGTGTTTGTCTAACCCGGTCGTAAAAACCTCTGGTATCAGAGATTCTGCACCTTCCTTCGGCAATTTATTCCAGTGCTTAACCACACTGACAGTCAGGAAATTTTCTCTAATGCCCAACCTAATCCCCATCCTCCCTTGCGGCAGTTTAAGCCCATTGTTTCTGGTGCTCTCCTGAGAGCTTCACAAGTAAAATTTTTCTTCCTCATCTGTGGAATCACCGTTCAGCTATTTGAAAAATGTTATTCTCCCCACCCCCACACACAGGGGGCGTTAGAGTGGGGGGAGGGGCTGTGTGGGAGGCATTACATGGCTTAGGGGGCAGGGGTTGTGGGGGGGGTGTTACAGGGCTGAGGGGGTAAGGGCTGTTGGGGGCCTTACAGAGTGGGGGGCAAGGGTGGTGTGGGGGGGCTATTACAGGGCTGAGGGGGTAAGGGCTGTGCAGTGGGAGGTAAGGGTTGCACAAGGGCTTTACAGGGCAGGGGCTGTGCAGGGGGAGGGCCGCAGAAAATGGGGCTACAGAGCACCTTCCTGCAGGTGCGCGTGGGGGTGGGTGGTCCTGGGGATTCTGGGCTGGGTGCAGAAGGTGAGCTGCAGAGCAGTGCAGGTGGGGTACAGGGCAGAACGTGGGGTTGTAGCCTATGAGTATGTGTCAAGTTACAGGGCAGCAGTGCTGGGGTGTGTGGTGCGAGGGGCACTTATAGGGAAGTGGTGGGGGTGAGGAGTCTTTCAGGGTGCAGAGGAATCCAGGGGATGGAAAGGATGCAGGGCTGTGCGGCCAGTGACATCTAACCCTGCCAGCTGCTGCCCTCTGGTGCTCCTGAGCCTGCCAATTGCTACTTCTTTGGACTCTCTGCCATGTAACTGCATTGCTCAGCTGGATGATGCTGTTCTAGGACATCGGCTGGGAGGTGTGGTCTGTGCTTCTCAGCCTGTTGTTTTGCTTGGGGGTTTTGTGGGTTTGTATGGAAACCTAGAGTGGCAGGAACTCGTCAGTAGCAGGGGGCACAAAGGGGCATGCAAATAGATGTAAATAGCATAGATCAGTAATTCTCAACCTGCGGTTTGCAGAGATCTTGGGAGGCCTCATTAACTCATCTAGAAAGCCCTATTTAGAGCACACTAAACAGCAAACATTAGCAAAATCAGTGCCACAAAAATTTCATACAGACAGCAACTTATTTACAATTCATGTGTTTTACAATTATGGTACAAATGAGCCAGTAACAGGGATGTTATGCAGTTAACTAGTAAGGACGCTGATAAGCATGAGGCTTACCGATATGCTTACTGGTTAACCATCCCTTGCTGGAGAACTCAGGAGGTTGCCAGCCATGCTGGGCTGGAGCATCAGCAGCTGCAGAGAGGCCAGTGGGTTAGCTGGCAGGAGGGCCTGGTTGAAACAGTGAACCTCTTCAGCCATTTTAATGTCCCTTGTAATAGTGTGCTGTGTGGCTGCTCCAGTGGCGGGGGTGGTGGCTCCTCCAGGCTGCACCAGCAGTACCTGAGCAGGGTGCAGGGAGCAGCAGGTGTGGGGGGCGTGTCAGGGACCAGGCCAGGTGGGTGTTGGGAGCAGGCCAGGCCAGGGGATGCAGGGGGAGCTGCAGGCCACAGTCAGAGGCACCTGGGCGCATGGCTGCCAGCGCCCCGCCGTGTGGCCGGAGCCACTTCACTGCGCGTAGCTGGAGGAGCCACTGCTGGAGCTCCCACACTCACATGGCGGCTCCAGTGGAGAAGGTGGCAGCTCCTCCGGGCTGTACCAGCGGTAAGGCCTTTAACTTACCTGGTAGGGGTGCGGGGAGTGGCGTACAGGGGGGAGGATTTGGGGACCGGGGCAAGGTGGGGGTTGGGACCAGGCCAGGCCAGGGGATGCAGGGCTGGGGAGTGAAACTTATCAACAGGGGAGAGGCAGTGGCAGGGAGGATTGAGCCAGCCTGGGCTGAGGGACTGGGCCAAAGGTGGAGGCAGGCTGGGCTGTGGAGATCAGGGAGCAGTGAGAGGCTGTCGGTTGAGGCAGGGTCAGTGATAGGTTGAGCAGAGGAGAGCGCAGGGGTCGGGCTGGGCCCAAGCGCACTGAATGGAGCAGGCTGGGGCTGAGCAGGCCAGGTCATGGCACAGGGCCTGGAGAGCGGAGCTGCATGCTGCCCGGCACGTCTCCAGATGGTGGATAGGAGGGGGCCTCTCCTGAGAGGTTTGCTGCAAATTAAGTGCACTTTATCACGCAAATATGCAGCTGTGGACCAGCAGCGGCAGCCTTACCATGGTGTGAAGGGGCACTGGTTGGCATCCGTTGTCCCAGCTAAAAAATCACAAATGCCCGATGACAATGTTATGGCATGGCCTGTGTAGCCTGCCATCAAATAAGGGTACTGCCCCCTCATTCTGCATGAGGTGAGGGTCTGGGATACCTGGGTCCCTGGATTATTTTGGATAATCCAAATAGCATATGAACTGCAGAAAGTTAGGATGGGGATTAGATTGGACATTAGAAAAAATTCCCTGACTGTCAGGGTGGTTAAGAACGGGAAATAAATTGCCTAAGGAAGCCGCAGAATCAGAAGCCCAGGTTAGACAAACACCAGGGATGGTCTAGATCATATAATCCACAAAGGAATTTTTTTCTACCCATATTACCAAAGTAACACCGACACTCCCTTGGATGTATCTCCTTGATCACCTCAGGGAAGACAGTCCTGTCAGAAAATTCTCCACTCCCTTGTGGGTAGCTTCAGGAGACCCAAATGTAATGGGAATAAACACAGACAGAAAATCCAGAGAGGAGACTCTGAGGCGGTTAGCAGGGGGGATTTGTCAAACCTGCTTTCCAGCATCACCTTGCAGTCACCTCAGTTCCAAACATACTGATTTCTGACCTTCCTTTGGATTCAGCTGGGGAGACCAAGAAGGGGACAGTGCCGCCTCAGCAATGCACTTGCTCCAAACACTAGCCCAGGCAATACAACTTGTAAGAGCGTGCCAGATGGAGAGGACACTCCATCCTTGCTGACAGCATGGAAAGAACATGGGAAGTGGCAGTTACAGGTTATAAGCCCTCCTCAGCTGGTGAAGAGGAGGATATCATGGGTCACTTTCATCAGTGGGAGGAGTCATTGCTCTCCACTGGTCAGCTACCACCCACAGCAAGCCAGGCAGCCCCAGCTCAATAAGGTGCTGATCCGCCACATCTGCCTTCTTCATTGGGTGCAAGAGGACAGACCAAAAATCAAAGAGTAGATGTAAACGGCATATCCACCATAAAACAAAATAATAAATCAACTTGCCTTTGGGTCAGTATCTGGAACATGTGGCCCACGTGTCCAGGACTTGAATCTTCCCATGACCTTACGAACATGGACTCAATATGCAAAACAGCAGTCGTAGATCAACAGCTATACAAACAGAATGTTGACATCACTGCTCTGCAGGAAACCAGGCTGGCAGATGCTGGGTCAGTGAAAGAAGCCAACTACACTTTTTTCTGAAAGGGCTTGAGTTCAGAGGAACACCGTTTCTATGGAGTTGGATTTGCTATTTGGAACAATCTGCTGAAATCTGTCAATATGCTCACAACTGAATCAGAATGCATTATATCCTTGAAGCTCTGCACCAAGTCAGGATGTGTCAACATCATCACTGCTTATGCAACCACATTGGTATCAGGCACTGAAGACAAGGACCACTTTTATTACAGTCTTCAGAAAGTTATTGACTCCTTTTCCAATTGGCAAACAACTGTATATCTTTGGCAACTTCAGTGCAAGAGTTGGAAATGACCATCAGTCTTGGCCCCGTCTGTCTCAGTCATCGCGGTATTGGGAAAATGAATGAAAATGGTTAAAGGCTTCTCTAATTCAGCTCTCAGAATCAGCTCTGCATCACTAATACTTTCTTTAACTTGAAAAAGTGTCACAAGGTTTCAAGGCGCCACCCCAGATCCGGTCGTGGCATCAACCTGACCTTGTACTGGTATGCAGGAAGCATCTCAACACCGTCAAAATTACATGCAAATAACACAGCGCAGATTGTGACACTAATCACTCTTTGATCATCAGCAGAGTGAAAATCATCCCAAAGAAACTATATATGAATGCAATAAGCCAAAGATCAATACCCTCAATACCAGAGATGCGCTGAAATGTTCTGTCTTCGCAGATGATCTCACTCGCAAAATAGAACACAGACCACACCAACAAACTGTTGATGAAACATGGGCCATGCTGAGAGATGCAATATAAAATTGTGCCAAATCTGCCTTTGGAACATGTACATTCTCTAACAAAGACTGGATGGATGAAAATGGTGACATTCTTAGGCCTCTTCTTGATGAAAAACACAAGGCACATCTAAATAACATAAGAACCCATCTCAAAGCACAAGAGATCAATTTCAACATGCAAGATCTCTTCTTCAGAGAGAATCCAGGTGGTGTGCGAAGTAGTATTGGGCCAATCTATGTTCTAATATTCAAAAGGCGTCTGATTTGGGTGACCTGAAAATTACGTATGATGGATTGAAGAATGCACTCGGACCAAACATTACCAAAGTTGCCCCACTGAAGCATTTAAATGGACAGGTGGTCACAGACAACAGCTGCAGATGTCCAGTTGCTACTCTACACTACTCAAGTCTTTACTCCCACGAGCACACGATACAACCTGAACTTGACAACCTCTTCCCAACTCTTCCAGAAATGTCTGAGCTAGATGCAGAGCCTACAGAATCCCATCTGAAGTCCTAAGAGAAACAAGGCTGTGATCTTCCCCCTCCTCTATGATTTACTCCTAAAGTGTTGGAGAACAGGAGATGTCCCACAAAAAATGAAGGATGCAAACAACAGCACTCTATAAAAACAAAGGCAACAAGGACGACTGAAACAACTACAAAGACATCTCATTACTGAGCATCACTGGAGAAGCATTTGCCTGTGTCATTCTCACACGCTTGCAAAAACTTGCAGATTGAGTCTATCCAGAAACATGGTGTGGCTTCAGGGCTGGCAAGTCAATAACAGACATGATTTTCTCTCTTCAACAACTACAGGAAAAATGCAGAGAATAAGGAAAGCTGTTATTCATAGCATTTGTGGACTTAACAAAGGCGTTGACACAATTAGTAGATCAGGACTATACAGAGTATTAACCAAGATTGGTTGCCCACCAACCCTACTCAAGCTCATAACATCCTTTCACAAAAACATGAAAGCAACCGTGCAATATGATGGATCGACATCAGAACCATTTACAATGAAGAGTGGAGTCAAACAAGGGTGTGTTCTTATCCCTACCCTCTTTGGCATATTCTTCTCAGTTCTACTAAATTGTGCATTTCAAAACTCATGCAGCGATGTATTTCTCCAAACAAGATTGGATGGCTCTCTCTACAACCTGGCAAGACTCAAGGCCAAAACTAAGGTCAAGAAAATCCTCATTAGGCAACTCCAATTCACAGATGATGCAGCTCTCATTGCTCATAATGAAGACATGCTACAGTCACTGATGGATTCTCTGTCCAGAGCCTGCAAGTTGTTTTCCCTTGACACAAGCATGAATAAAACTGTTGTATTCACTCAGGCTGTGTCTACACTTGCATTCCTCTTTCGAAAGAGGTATGCAAATGAGGGAAATCGAAAATCCCATAAAACTGGGGAAGAAGGATTCTTTTGAAGCTGGCATTTACTTTCAAAAGTGTAGTGTCTACACTGGTTTTCTTCTTTTGAAAGAAGCTCTTTTGAAATAAGAATATGCAAATGAGGTGTCAGATATGCAAATCTGTACCTCATTTACATTTTTATTTCCCTCATTTGCATACCTCTTTTGAAAGACGAATGCAAGCATAGACACGGCCTCAAGCTATACCTCAGCAACCCAATATCATTCTGGATAACAGCCCATTAGATGTGGTTCAACAATTCTGTTACCTTGGGTCTACTGTCACCACAAACCTACCTATGGACAAAGAACTGAACATCAGAGTCAGGAAGGCAGCTACTATTTTTGTCAAACTTATGAAGCATGCATGGAACAATCCTAAATTGACAGTGAAAACAAAGATACTAATCCACCAGGCATGTGTATTGAGTATCTTTCTATACGGTTCTGAAGCATGGACCATCTACTCAAACCAGAAGAAAAAATTGAACAGCTTCCATCTTTGCTGCTTCCATAGAAGTATGAACATCAACTGGCAAGAAAAGTTTAAATGCAGGTGTCCTGTCAAGACCTGGCATACCCAGCCTTATGGCGATTCTCACCAGCAGAAGACTGCATTGGGTAGGTCACGTGAGAAGAATGAGTGATGGATGTCTTCCCAAAGAAATCCACTTTGGTGAACTGTCATGTGGGTTGAGAACAACAAAAACCAAAGCTAAGATTCAAGGATACATGCAAAAATGTCATGAAAAAAATTAAACATTGATCCAAAGTCCTGGGAATTTACATCCTCAGATCAAAATACCTGGCAACGACTGCTACAACAGGGCACATCATTCTTTGATAGTATACATGCAAGCCATGCAAAAGAACTTAGTCTTAGAAGGAATAGCTCTCAGACTCAAGAATTTGGAAATAGAGTGACATGCGGTTATTGCAATCAACCATGCAAATCTAATAATGGACAGATAAGCCATGAGAGAAGCTGTAGGCTCAAACACTGCCCATAGATCCTCACTGCCACTGCTAACCACCATCTCTCAAGATGAACAGGGGCCATATAATGTCTTCTAGTATCATAACCTTTAGGATCCACATTTTCAAGTTTTGTCTACAACAATGAGAATGAGAAACTTTATTTAAAAAACAAAGGACAACTGAGATTCTTACATAACCACATGAATCCAGGAGCTGGGGCTTTAAGAAAAGCACCAAATATTTCCAGACTCATGAAATCAAGAGCCTTGGCAACATTGCATTCCCTCAGCTTGCCTGCAACCCCTTATAAATAACAAGTATAAACATCTTGTAACTAATTATATCTACAAAAGCACCACTTTTCTTTTACATATTGCAATATATTACTAACTCATTAGTGAGCCCAGGTTATAGGGGTTAACAGGTGGCATGGCGTGTTACCAGCAGGGAGTAAGTCAACAGGATCTGGGGAATGGTCTGTCTAACTGCAGCTCATATACTGGTCTTATTCTTAGACTTAATGGGTTTGTCTCCAGGGTTGTGTCTACACTACACTCCCCTTACGAGGAATGCAAATGTGGCCATTTGGAAATGCAAATGAGGTGCTAATTTGCATATCATGTGCCTCATTTGTATAATGACAGCCATTCGCTGTTCTGGAAGTGCTGGTTTTGGTTAAGTGTAGATGGGGTTCATTTGAAAACAAACCCCATTTTTGAAAACACTCTTCCTCATATTTTTCTAGAAGAAGGAGCACAATATGAAAATTAGACCCTCATTTGCACTTCTAATTGGCTGCATTTGTATTCCCCTTCCAAAAGGGGAATGCAGTGTAGACACAGCCTAAGTGAGGCCTCTTCTGCTGTAGCAGCTGAATTCATATAGTATGGTCCTTTCACGTCCCTCTCCCGCTCCCTCTCTGGGTTCATGCTACAGTGAATAATTTCTTGAAATGAGATGAGCCAACACTGGGTCAGAGCATTCACTGAGCCAGATTTTGTTGATTCAGCAAGTACTAGTATCTAACCTGAGGCCCATTCATAGCATGTGGTGGCTTTAGCCAACAGCTACCTGCACTGATCAGCATGATCTGCAATGCCAGTCTGTTTCCCAATCCTTGCTATTGTCAGAAGCAGTACCAAAAATCTTCAACAGCTGGAGGAGGGCTTCAAGTTACTACACAAAATTCTCTCTCTGGTATGCGCCTGCTGGGTCTTGCTCACATGCTCAGGGTCTAAGTGTTTGCCATACTTGGTGTCAGGAAAGAATTTTCCCTGGGTCACATTGGCAGAGACCCTGGGATTTTTCTGCCTTACCCTGCAGCATGGGGCATGTGCCAATTGCAGGTTTTAACTAGTGTAAAAAATGAATTCCCTGTAAATGGAAGTCTTTAATCCATGATTTCAGGACTTCAGTAACTCAGCCAGAGGTTAGAGGTCTATTTCACCTCCTGCAATGTGCAGGAGGCCCAGACTAGAAGATCATAATGTTTCCTTCTGCACTTAAATTCTATGAGAAGGGATCTGAGGATTATTAATAAATTCCTCTCAAGAAGGGCTTACCTGCATGTGGGCCTCTGCTTCTTATGGTTCTTCACATGTATCACAACCAGGACTGAGAAGGTCAGCAAGTTCCTGAACTTACACATTTTTCCCCACTCAGCTGGATCCCAAGAGTGTCTCCAGCCTCTTCATGCCTGTTTGTGATGATAATAGGGTAGTAGAAATAATACTTTCATAAACTCTATGAAGGGTGCATGGGTTGCAGGCTGGGATGCATCATTTTACAATATTTTTCTCTCTCCTCTTCTTTTTATAAGAATAATCCTTTGATTATTAGGAGAGGCTCTCAAAGGCTTGAGGGATGAAAAATATTATGCATAGCAACCATCACCCATTTTTCCCTTTCAATTTTAGAGGCCCACAGGGCTAAAATAATAATCAGTACCATAAAGAGGCTGGGCTCATTCATGGAGGAGAAACAGTGTTTAAACTGAAGAAAGAAAACAATACTACACAACTAATGAGCCTCAGATTCCCTAACACCATCGTTCCCTTTTACCCTGCCTCATCTTTTCCAGCCAGCTAGAAAAGCTGTAGCAGGTAAACACAGCATTGAGGGGAAACAGCTGCCTGCAGAGCTGGAGAGCACTGCCACCAAGTGCTAAACCCATTTTAACATTCAGTAAATTGTGAACCAAAAAAATCCAATCTATCACAGATGCTTGCCCTTCTTTTTCTCACTTTAATACAACTACCACTGGCTCCCTGGGCACATGTATTAACTTTCTTAAAATTTTGGGGGCAATTTTACCTATAATTTTAATGTTGTTACCCCTCCGTCACTTTCTAAATTAGAAAGGCTTTCTCCTCTACATCCTTTCTCTCATTCTAGGTCATGATCTAGTACAAGTGGGCAAAATCAGCCCTGGGGCTGTATCCAGTGCCCCAAGCATCTCTCTCCAGGCTGCACAGCTGATTAGCAGAGCGTTCATACTTACAGCCAGCAGCCTGCGTTCAGCTGCCCTTCCACCCACCTCGTTCCATCTGCAACTGAGCTTCTCCTAGGATTCTCCTGTTAGCTGAGTGGAGGGGAGTGCTGAAGTCCAGGTGTTCCCCTGCCTCTGTACTCTGCTCTGCAGAGCAAGGATCAGGGAGAGGGAGACATACAGCAGAGCTGCTCCAGTCTGAAGCATGGATAAGTGGCTCACCTCAGGAGCACAGAACAGGGGAGAGGGCGACAGCAGAGCAGGACACATTTTCTTTAAAGAGACAGAGGATGACTTCCCTCAGAAACTTACCAGCAGCAACCAGCTCACGCACTCTGTGTCACTGTCACACATACCATGTCTGTGCCACATAGGTAGTCCCTGTCACATGTACACTCTGCATTACGAAGTCTGTCTCTCATACACAAAGGCTCCGTCTGCCAGCAGAGTGTAGCCATATACTAAAACAGCTCAAAAAAGCAATCCGCTCTGTTGACAGAGCAGCCAGATTGCCCAGCCACTTTCTCGACAGAACAGCCAACCAGAAGCACAGCTGACAGGGCTGCCCAGTGTCCTGGAAGCCCTGTCTGTCGACAGAAGGCCCCCTGGAGCATCCATACAGCTTTTTTGGTTGACAGAATCTGTCAACAAAGTCGCTCTTCCTCATCTGGGAGAGACAGGAAGTCGTCAGTGGACGTGCCAAGTTTTGTCAACAGACGTACAGCATGGACGTACAGCATTTTGTCGAAAAAAACTCGCTAGTGTAACTATAGCCATAGTGTTTCTCTTTCATACTCATACACACTCTCTCTGTAGCCCTCGGCCACAGCCTGTCCAAGGCTCTATCCCTTCTAGGTAGCCCAGAGTCATCTGTGACCAGTACCAAAATTCGTGGAGGAACCCCCTCCGCAAAAATTATTGCCTACCACTGATAGCATGCTAGAATAAATGGTTAGAATATGGGGATACATAGCTGACTCTTCAATGACTTTGGATGAATCAGGTAACCACTATGTGCCTCAGTTTCCTCATCTGTAAAGTGGATTAATAATGCTTCTCTCATAAGGAGGTTTGTGAATTACTTTAACATGCTCTGATGAAAGGCGTTTAGGGCAAAATAAACAAATACTATACAATTTAGTGGCAAAAAGGTAATTTAATTAATCTGTTTTCCTTTCTTCCTTACATTACGCAAAAGTACATAAATATATGCATTTGATATTAAAATGTTGATGCTGATTCAGGGATTCTAATTCCTTTTCTAATTCAAAACCATAAAGGGGAAAGCACCCATAAATCTCTAAGCAATGCAGCTGCTAGGTTTCAGAACTAGGAAACATGAAGTCGCTCAGCTTCACTCTGTTTTCAGATGCCACGTCTAGATTACAGCAATTTGTCGACAGAAGCTTTGTTAGATGATATCTCACAACAGAACTTCTGTTGACAGATCGCATCCCAACTGCCAAGCGTCTCACAAAAGCGATCTGGTCCGTCAACAGAGAGTGGCCGGCCTGCCCAGCTACTCTTTCAATAAAACAGCCAACTGGAAGCACAGCAGACAGGACTGCCCAGTGTCCCGGAGGCCCTTTCTGTTGACAGAGGGCCCCCTGGAACCACAAAACCAGCTTTCTGTCAACAGATCTCTGTCAACAGAGGCATTATGCCTCATGGGGAGCAGGATAAGACTGTTGACAGAAGTGCTGCATTCTGTCGGTTTACTGTCAACAGAACGCCTTGGGAATCTGGACACTCCCAGGTTTTTGTTGACAAAATGCCAGTTTTGTCAACAAGACCCTCTAGTGTAGACAGAGCCAGAGAAACCATTCAGGTCCCCAGTTCACTGCCCTGAATAACAGCAAAACTCCACTTAGCAGCTCCAACAATATACTCTGAAATGCTCAATGGCAGCTCCATCCTGGAACCATTTCACAACAGAGTCAAATGCTAAGAAAATAAAACATGAGCTGTTGGCTGGTGTTCACAGATTTCATAGTTCACTCCTCTCAAATAGAAAATGCGACAATTTCAGAAGTACAGGGCCTATAATCTAGGACATTTACAACGCAAGGCCATTTGTGTTGTGAAACTTGACCAAGTACAGTAGCAATATTCACTTTTTCCCTTATGTGATAAATTTACTTGCATTACATAGCTCAGCATAACATTTTTGCAAATAATGTTTCCTGGCTTTCTTCCTCTCACCCCTCCTCTTACCTGGCCAACACCACTCCCTCTGAAAGAAACTAAGGTGAGCAACAACACACTAGTTTATTTGTGTGAGGGAAATGGTTGGTTTAGCTTTTATTGAAATTAACTAAATCAGTGCTAAGGCCCTGACAAAATATGACTTTATGACACAGTCTCCGGGCTGAGAAATCAGCTAAATGGCAACCTAGAGTTGCAAAGGAAGCCAAGGCACTTAGGACGTTTGAGATTAGGCTAGAGAACCCACTAGTAAGTGTGCTGTAGGGACTAATTGTGCATTGTTGGAGATGGACCAAGAAGAGCCATGGTAATAGGTCTATGGTTATTTAGCAGCCAGAAAAGTTCAACCCAAAAATGAATCAGAGAACTTCCATGTTTCACATATTCCTAACAAAACCAAAAACAGCTGATCTGCATAAGAATATGCAAAAACACAACAGTGTGAGTTAAATATATGGTGCCCGTTTCACAGTTTAATCTCCAGAGTTTTGCCAGTGTGTGTCACAACTTGAACATTCTTAACAGTTAAGGCAATTTTGTAGGCAGAATTTTTTATCTGTTTTCTTTTTACATATTTTGGAAAGGAGGAAAATCGTAAGAGGTTATTGTGGCATTACACTGCATTTTTTCTATGTAAGTATGCTTATCAGATGAATATGGCATAACTGATGTACTTTAGGTAAGATAACTCATGTAAGGTATCATTGGAAAGGTTATGATCCACTCAATAGGATTATCCAGAGGATATATTTATATATATTTTTGTAGTGAAGTTAGGTATATTGACTATGTACCTGTATTTCAACAATCCTACCTTGGGTCATGCCCCAGCTAAGATGTCAGGTACACCAATGTTAAAATCAAACAGGAATGAGGGCTCATCAGTAAGACAATGGGCCATGAAAAGGCTCAGCCCTCCTGTGGACACTCCATACTGCCACTGACTCATGGAAACTGTGATGCTATGGAGTCAGGCGACCTGTTTGTGCCATTGATTCTCTTCCTTTGCCCTTACAGATCTTCCTATACAAGTACTAGAATTTTACACTTTCTTGTGCCAAAAGGAACTTTATTAACAATAACTATCTAACACTAGATAACACTATCTAGATCAATGAGGAGCTAACTCGACTAGTGAGTGGGCTCCTTTATCTTGATGGCCTGCATGATTGTAATAACTAAGATGGTCTCTCAGTATAGGGTAGTTTTGCTAACTGTGCCTGAATACCTTGAATTTGAAGGGTATGCTGGTCACCTGATACTAACTTCTATCTTGGACTGATGTAATATTCCACTGGGAGGGTGGAGAATCAAACAAAGGATTCCCCCCTTATGAAAATACTATATAAGGCAGAGAAGGAAAAAAATCAAGTCTTAACCTGCTGCTCTTCCACTGTCAGCCTCAGAGGGATACTTGACAACACTTGGGAACTCAAGGACTTAGTGGGCAGGGAAGAATGTCTTAGCCCATGTTGTAAAGCTACCTGGTCTGCAAAGGATTCTACCTAAAACAATATGTAGGGTGATGAATTATTATTTGTGACCATGGTTAATCAGGCTTGATTTGCATGCTTTGCTTTTTCTTAGTAATCTGCTTTATATTGTTTGCTACCTCTAAAATCACTTAAAATACAGCTTTTTGTAGTTAATAAAGTTATTTCTTGTTTATAATATAATGCAACTTATGTAATTTCTAACTGGGGGGCAGAACATTGTTCATATCTTCCTCCACATTGACGGGGGGAAGCAAAGTTCATATAATTTGGGGTTTGGGCTCCAAGGGAGGTGAATACCTGGGTGCTGCGGCAAGTCCCTTAGGCTGAATCTTCCCAAAGCTGATCCCAGCATCTGTATCCTTCTGGAATTGGGTGTGGCCCAACCTGTGTATGTCCTGGAGAAGGCTTACGAGCCTGGCTCAGCAAGATAGGGTTAAAGTCTACCCAGGCTGGCAGAAAAGGCAGACTCAATGGTAGTATCGCAGTTCATCAGCTGACATCCTAAAGTCCAAGCCTAACAGTTAAGTCCTTGAGTGGATGAGGACGTTTCGAAAACATAGTATCTGTGGAAGCAAAAACACATTTTGGTTTGTGCTAAACATGCTTGTATTGTTATTTACTCTAGAAAGCATACACTTTCAACAAAAGAGCCATCTTTTGGGAGGCTTATTATGAAACATGATTTATTTACCCTAGAGACTGGACGAGCTCTCTCAGGGAAATGTGTATTTAGACATTTCTGAAAAGCATCTTATTTACCCAGTTAAATACATTAATTCTGGCAATTATGTAATTCACCTGACAGACTGCAAGGCCTCCTTTGGAATGGTTACATTCTGGTAAGTAAATTCCTTCTATATTTATTCAGGAGATATTATCATATTTATACATTATCTTGTATTGGTCCAGAAATTATGTTTAACCACTGCCACCATGCTCAAATCCTTACCAACCATCAAACACACAAAAGCATGCATCATTCAATAGACAAGGTAGTGTATTTAACTATCTAATTGCTATGCCTTTAGTTTTTGGGCACTGTATTGTGATGTTCAGTAATCACTCCAAGCCAAGAAGTTTGACAAGGATTTGTTTCTCTCTGTTCTAACTGATCAGCATTGCTTAAAATGAGGCTCTGAGCAACATAACAATAGGTTCCAGATGGTTCTTGCCAGCGCCTGTAAAAGGCAAGTTACACCACACTGCACTTTTAAAGCTCAGAGGATGTGTCTGTCTTCAGAGACAGGCAATCATTTCATGTTCATTTCAGAGCAGACCGATATAGGGGAGACTTATACACAGAACATGTGTTGCCTACCAGATTTAATTGTGTTCTTTCTTGTTGGTTCGGTTATTCTGTTTGGCAGTTGCTGAGTACAAGTAAAAGGTTGCCATTTGTGTACAGAAACTCCTTAAGCACAGCTCCATACATGCAGGGGAGGGAGTGTTCTCTCCCCTCCTCCGTTCTGAGATGTGCAAGAGGAGCCTGCCAGGCATGATGGGAGAATCCCAGCCAGCCTGCGAGCTCTAGTTCCTTGACCAGCTTCCTGACTAGAGAGCTGGCCCTGGAGCTTGGAAAAAACTATGTTTCCCAGCATGCCCTTGGCCACTAGCAAAAAGCAACAATCATTTTACCAATCACTGTTTCCACTCACTAACCTCTCTTATGCATACTCATTGCACAATTATTTTGAACTCCATTATATTGAAAAAAATTGTGGTCCACACTTACAAAAAAAAAAACCACACACATATCCCACAGAAATTCCCACTTGCAGGCCTGAACCATATACCATTTGCTAAAGACAGTGCCTGCCTAAAGATGGCTCATAAATTAATTTGAACCTGTTTATTAGTAGAAAGGGGAAATCTATGCCTTTACTTGGCTCTTCCAAGTGGATTTTGCAAAAAATAAAAAGCTGTTTTTCTCCATTTTCTTCCCCGCCCCCATTTCAAATGATTATTTGATATTGTTCAGCACTGCACAAAGCACAAAACATTGTCCCTGTACCACAACAACAAAAGCAGCAGATTAACTAGACAACTTCCCCCTTCCCCCATATTACTATTTTATAGACTTACTTCTTATGCAAAACAAGTGATGGACATTGTGGAATTAATTAGATCCCCATCCCATATTGTTAATGTTACATATCATGCATAAACCTTGTCTTTCTATGGAAAACAGGCTAAATCTTCTACTGAAGTAAATTTTAGAATTTGGGGCATAATCTAATTTGTCTCCGTTTCCTTGAATCAGATGAAAGCATCAAGAGGGAAGAAAAGGTTTGTACGAGCAGCTCCTCCCTAGACAACAGCCAGTGGTGCTGGAGTTAACAGATACTGCAGCCACAGCCAAAATGACTGCTGACAGCTCAGCTAGGTGTAGAGCCAATAATATCCATGTTCCCAGGGGATTTATACAGAGCTCACCTGCTGAATCAGGACACATTTGTGAAACATTTCGGTAGGCAGTGACTCAGTGGAAGTTTGTGTAAAGGAAGAATGTTTACACTGTTACAATGTTTATACTTGCACCTCTAAACCATGATGGGCTAATACAAATCAGCAGGGACCACTCAGATTACCTATGATTACGTACATTTGATGCTTATGATGTAGTTCTAGGTGGAGCCAATAGGATTAACGAGAGGTCTTTGAGAGGAAGAACCAAAAAACAAAAGAGAAATAGGAAGTTAGCAAAGGAAGGGATCCACTGGTTGCTATCACAATTTGTATAACAGGGTGCTGAGAGTCACTGCAGCAAACTATAAATCCTGAGTGTGATGGAGACCATGTCAAGCCAACGGAGGCTCCCACACCTGCAGCACTCCTCGTTCCAGTATCTATGAAGGGATGTAACTATAAATAACAAATGATGGGTGAAATCCCCCTCCAAACAGAGAGAGACCCTTATTTGGGTTGCCAAATAGAGATACTGCTTCAAAGAGAACTAGTTTAACCAGGGAAGTCACAGGAATGGGATAGGAAAAGCCAGCTTAGCAGACTGAACCGAGACGACCCGAAATAAAGTGAGAACGGGACAAAAGTGGGAAAGTGCCACATTTCGTGTGGCATGAACGTGGTCTGTGATCACATTGACTCAGCAGAAAGACTCTGCAGGAGGCCTCCAGAGAGCGTCCAGCCGCCTTTGAGTTCACATTCAAGTCATCAGCTGGGTCACCTCCTCCCTGTGACATTTCTCATCCTCCTCTGCTCTGAATCGACTCACTCCCAATATTTGTACTCCCCTGTACAAATATTTCAGCATCATAGGCGGGCTCCCAAAACCCCAGATGTGTAATTATCCCAGAAGTAATAAACTGGCAGATTTAGAGACAAGAAGAGTTCCATGCACTGAGTTACATTTCCCTGAAGTCATACTTTGCCTTTACAGTACATAGTACTTGTCATTCAAGGAATTCTGAGCCTTTAACTGGATTACTAATTGCCTCATCACACCCCTGTGATCTAGGAAAGGATTAAAATAGATGAGTGAACTAGCATAGATGAGTAAAGTCATTTGTAAAGATGACTAACCTAGCTAAGCAATGGTTTAATATAGAACGTTTGAAAGATGAAGAAACTTGAGAGAAAAGGGGCTTAGTAGCCTGATTTGCAGAGAAACATAACTTTGACTGAGGCAACTTCATGAATACTCAAGCCCCTTTGAAAATTAGATTGGGTATGGCTTGCTCCAGGAAAGGTGGGGAAAGAGCCCCATGTTTTGATATGTGGTCTCATTGCCTCTGAGAAGCAAACCAATCCAACATGCTCGGGAATGATGCTGGTCATTTTACTATCAATCCATACAATGTTCTTTCTCAGGGCAGGGTGAGGGGGATTTTTTTTCCTCCTTCTGACCTTCAGTGGACAATGGTGACTTCGCCCCCTCCATCAGACAAAAATGTCTGTAATGCAACCACTGGATCAGAACACAAATCACACAGCTAAATCGTGGGACTGTGCAGGCATCCAACGCTCAGTGCTTCTGGCATCGTGTGACCCACAAGCACCTGTCTCAGAAGTAAGTGGAAGAGGGTGAGGGGAGAGAAAGAAAGTATCACAAATCTCCCTTCAGGTCGTGAGGGTACCAAGGGTCTGTGGATAAGGAGCAGTGCACTGACAAAACTGGCAATTAGCCAGCTACTTCCTCCTCTTTCATGCACATAGCCAGTGCCCACCTGCTTCCCTCCCACCCAGATATATTTTTGAAAGCCTCTTAGAACAGAGTTCTGCACCCAAATTAAATCCATCTAACAATCAGCCTTGTTGCTGAGGAGTGTTCCCACGTCAACTGTGTGTCATGACAACAGATGATAGAAATGCTGCTATTCAGGCTTCATAGTGCGTGTATTTCTTTTTTTAAGAAGAGCTTTAAAAAGCTCTCTGAACAAAAGTGCTCGGTCTGTGATGCAATGCTGAGATGTCTAAGGCACACAGGGCAGGTATACCTGCCCACACTTCAGAAGGCAAAAATAGGATGAGTGGGTGATATTTCCTGTTGAGTTGTGGAGGTGGAGGGAAAGGTACTTCCAGGGAGGAAGGGATGGCAAGGGAAGGGAGAAGAGAAAGAGGAAAAAATTGAGAAATCCAAATGCAGGGATTGAGAGTTATCCTTTCCCATCTCCTCACCCTCCAATCTCCCCTCCACTCACTAATCTAATTGATAGGACTGATTCTCATCCCCCTTACACCAGTTTTACAGGCATGGAACTCCACAAATTATATGCAGTTATACCTGAGGTACGCAGCAGGATACCAAAGGGAATCAGACCTACACTCAGTTAACCAACTGCTTTTCAGAGCTATCCTTCCAATGGCCTTCACTTCCTTTAAAGGATGGATTAATGAATAGTTAATGGGGGGACAGGGCCTTTAACCATCAGAGTTTGGGTTTTCCCCATCCAATATCACACTGTGAGGCTTACAGGACTCTACAGTACCCCCCAGCCACTTTCATCGAATTCCCATTATTAACACAAGCTGAAGGTTCAACTCCCTGGCAGCCAACCAGAACTCAGACTGTACCGAAATCTAGTAACTAGTGCTCTGTGTATTGGAAAAAGCAGAAATAAGACTTTTAAATAGGGGCAGATTTTTCTCTTGCAGGTGAACAAACACGTCCAGCTAATATTCAGAAAGGTGGTCCTGTGTGGCATGGTGAAACTGGCAAGTATATTGGCACTGGATGATATGTATCCTCAACTCCAGCTGCCTTCAAAAGTTTATCACACTATTGCCATTAGAATTGTTTCAGCATTGGGATGGAAAAGCAAGAAGGGTAAACAGGTGAATAATGCCATTAATAAACACTGGGCTTAATAGTCTCTGCCCAAAAAAGTCTGTAATCTTAATAGATGAGAAGGCAAAGGAGGAGAGGGAAAAACACAGGAGTAAAGTAACTTGCTCAAAGTCCAACAGCTCTCCTGTTTCCCAGTCCAGTGGCCTAAGCTGGCAGCCTCTGCCACATGCTTTCCCACATTATGCTGATTTTTGGAAAAGCACTCACTGTATAACACTAATCTCTCCTTTCTTCCCAGTCCAGTTAACAAGGATGGATGCGATTTGGAAATCGTTTTAAAGTGGGTATTTTTAACTTTCTTTCCTAGTATATTTTTGCGAAATGAAACAGACAACCACAAAGACAGCAAAGTGATTGTGTTGTAATACTACAGAGGAAAAGTAAACAAACAATTATAGTGCTCTGAGAACTGGAACAATACAAGGCAAAATGAAAAATGTCACTTAGCATCATGATAAATGCAAGGGGCCAGATCTTGCACCTTCTAAATCCTGTAGTTGTGAATCTGGACCACTGGGTGTTTGCCTTTCTCTCCCTCTGTGTGGGTGTGTGTGAGACAGACAGAGAGAGATTTTCTTTGGATTCATAGCTCAACAAAAGGCATGTGGCACCTTTTTGTTTTTAACTTGCTATCCAAAGGAGAAATCAACCCCCAAAACATCAGAATGTGAGCCAAACTTGCAAAGCCATGATATTTAAGTGAGTTCGAAAGTATACAAAACAGCATGGCCCGTCTCTAATAAGAAAGTTACAATAGGGATGAAAATAACTTAAATTTCTTACAGGTAGGCTGTGTCTAGACTAGCCCCCAACTTTGAAGGGGGCAAGGTAATTAGGGTGTTGGGAGATTACTAATGAAGTGCTGTGGTGAATATGCAGCACTTCATTAGGCAAAATCTCCCCTGCAGCAACATCAAAGCGTGAAACTTTGAAGTGACGGCTTGTGTGTAGCCGCGGGTCAACTGCGCATACTTCAAAGTGCCCGGGCTGCTCTGAAGTCTCTTTGCTCCTCAAAGGGGCCACACAGAGGAGTTTGAACTGGGGCTGCGTGAGGCCAGTGGCATTGAGCCAGGGCTGGGGAAGGGGGAGGTTTTGAGTTGCACTTGACTTGCGTTAATGCGAGTTAAATGCAACTCAAAATTGTGCACTTCGAGGGTTGACAGGACTGAACTCTATTATCCGGAATATTTGATTATCCAGCAACCTCCTGGTCCCATGGATGCCGGATATCAAAGAGTTTTTCCTGTACTGTCTTCGTTTCACTCTCAACCCCACTTTAATTATGCCAGCTTAACTTTGTGTTCAATTTTAGTTTTCTTTCTTAAAATGTGTTTCCCTTCACAGCAGGAACACCATAATCTTCCTTTTTTTTTAAAAAAAAAATCAAGACCTTTTTAGCAGTACGATAAAAACCCAGATACAGTAGTGTATCCCACAATTCACTGCACCTATTAAGGGGGGAGTTAGCCAACAGTTTGACATCACATATCATTTGCTATTTAGCTAAGAGTTTTTGTTGTGGTTTCAGGTTTTTTTCTTTTTTTTTTTTTTAAACTTTGCATTTATTCATTCAGGAGCCACAAAGAAGTCCTTAAAGAGCCTCAGGGTGCAGATCCCTGGGTATGGGTATGCAATAGTCAAAGTGGGGGGGCAGGGTTATGAGTCAGGGCAGAAGGAGGGATCAGAGAAGGGGGTTGGGGTGGGAGGAGCTTGGGTCTGGGAGTACAGCTGTCACAGTTCCATGGCTGGGGACGAGGCTGTCCAGGCCACCTGAGCACCAGGACTGGTGCATGCAGCGCCCCACCCCCAGCTGGCCAATCTATTACTAGTGGCCATGCTGAGGGCACACCAGCTTACTTTTACCTTAGGCTATAATTAAATCTCCAGTCAGTGGACTGGTCCCATTCAGTAAAACACTTGAGTCACTGCTTCTCATTAAGTGCCCCTCCCAGCTATAAGGCTTTCCTGAATCAGGACCTTACCTGGTCACTATAACATTAGAGCCTCCACCACCACATTGCTCCCACCGATGAAAGTCACTCATTACACCAACCTATTAACTCCGCAAGTGGTGCAGTGTTTGTGTCAATGTAGTTAGGAATTTGCAGTGTCTGTGTAGACACTGCATTACTTACTGTCAGCTGGGTGAGGGCTCACAACTGAAGCTTCCCATCCCACTCCAAAGCCCACAGCACAAGCCGTCAGCCTTGAGCTGGGAGCAATGCTAACTGCCCCACAATGCCTGGTACAGTTAGGTCAATGGAGGAGCATCGGGGGAGGATGGGCACCTTTGACAGAAAGGGTCTAGTGAGTACATGAACCATCAGTAATTGCTGCAGCAGCTGTATGTCAATATAAGTTGACTTAACTTTGTAGTGTTGATAAGACTTAAATATCAGAAGCTTCAGCCAAGCACATTTTCTGCCAGACTAGATGATAGCAACATGATGGAATGCAGGAGAGCTTCTTCTTAATGAGTCTTTGTTTATGAAACCCTTTAATAAAGTCGCAGAATATATCTACTTTCCTACCAGACATGAGTTCTCTCTTTAAACAGGCAAAATTACCACAATTAATAACACCCTGTTATTCCACATAATGCTAATAGATTGCACACTTCAGCTGAGCTGTTCTCCCTTTCAAATTTCTGGGCATCACTCTCTTTTTTATTTCCAGTTCCATATCTACAGCCATCGAGCCCCTTTAAGTAGTACAACACATTTCTGTATGTTAAAAACAGGAAACGAATCTCGTGTTTTCCTTCACATCTCCCCAATTTCTTCAGGATGTATAAGTTTAAATATATGGAAGCTGGCCTGAGAAACAGTTATTTTTATTTTTTATGCTTGTCTCTATTTTTATCTTCCCTGTTGGAATTGCTATGTACTTTCCAACAGAGTTTCACTCAGGGTGAACAGATTTAAATCATAATTTCATAAGCAAGCAGGAAACCTTGATTTAAATCCTCAATTTTAATTTTGTTTTGCATTTGTTATTTTCCTTAAGAAAAGGTTGATTCTCATTGGTCGGTAACCATAACACCACACTGATGTACAACTACATATACATCAGATATGATGATCCTTTTCTCCCCTCTAAACTGGAGGAAAGAGCATCTACACAATTATTAAAGCAAAGGTACAAAATATACATTTATTCACACTCAGTTTTTACATTTTTGGTTATATTACAGAATCACAGGGCTGGAAAGGACCTCAGGAGGTCATCTAGTCCAGCCCCCTGCTTCAAGCAGGATCAACCCCCACTAAGCCATCACAGCCAGGACGTAAAAACCTCAAGGGATGGAGAATCCACCACCTCTCTAGGCAACGCATTCCAGTGCTTCACCACCCGCCTGGTAAAGTAGTTTTTCCTAATATCTAATCTGCACCTCTCCCTCTTCAACTTCAGACCATTACTCCTTGTTCTGCCATCTGACACCACTGAGAACAGATTCTCACCCTAGAGCTCCCTTTCAGGAAGTTGAAGGCTGCTATTAAATCACCTCTAAGTCTTCTCTTCTGTAAACTAAACAAGCCCAAATCCCTCAGCCCATCCTCATAGGTCTTGTGCTCCAGACCCTTAATCATTTTTGTTGCCCTTCACTGAACCTGCTCCACAAATCCACACCCTTTTTATACTGAGGGGCCCAAAACTGGACACAATATTCCAGTGCCAAATAAAGAGAATAGAAAATGATGAATGGGACACTTATTTATTAGCTGCTGATGATTGATTTTTGAGTGGACATGTGTGTCAAACTCTGGTTGGATGGAAATTCACATTCAATTAAAAGTGCACAAAAATGGAATTTTCCCATATTCTTTATCAATAAAACTATCTTAAATATTGAAACTACACAAGAAGAGTCTAAAGAGTTTATTGAACCATATTTTGCACTTAAAGCTAAGTGATTCATAAAGTGATAACTAGCATTTTATCCATCCTGATGTCACAGTAAGGGTTTTCTAATCACCTGTTCTTTGAACTAGTAATCCATGATTATTAAGATCATAAATCTGATGCTGTCTATCCCCCTATGGCAGTTACATCCTGGTCATGTCTGTCTCCAACAAATCCTGAGTTTTTGTGTGTTCTTCAGCCAGTGCCAAGGACCCAGGTCTAGATATTATTTTCCTTTCTGTGGCTCAGATCTGGGAAAGCACTTAGTCCATGCTGGATTTCTATCAAACTTAAGCTCATGCTTAAGCGCTTTCCTGAAAAGGAATCAGAATCTGTTCCAGACTTTTACAAAAGACTGAAGTTAGATTTATGGGGTGGCCACTTCTCAGACCGGTGAAAAACTGGCACTACACTTCCTTTTCTTCTACCTGCCAGCACCTTCACAGTTGTGCATGATTTTTCAAACAAAAAACGGTCATCAGTTAATTAATTAAATAATTCCCTTTATATCCAAGGATGCCTAGCACCTTGAGTAGATTTTCCAGATATTATTTAGTTGTTTTAATTAATAATTTTCTTTTCTGTGATTACCATTTTTTTCCATTTGACTTTCTATAGTTTCCTTGTTGGAGGCAGATTCAGAAGCAAGTTTGGTGTCTCAGTAAAATGAGACAATATTAATGTCATCCTCCATTTTCTTTAATGGACTGACTTTCTCACTAGTAATAAGGTTTCCCCAGTATAGTTATAAAAACCCAACATATTCCACTCCACTGTTTTGGCAATAGCAATAACTCATTTTGCTTTTAGCTGCCCTTCTCCTGTCTCTGAAAGCCTTGGCTGCGCAAGCATTTTTAATTGATTGTCTTCCTCTTCAATGTCAGTTAGGCAGGGTTTGCTTGTACTTTTTTAATAGTTTAAATCCTGAGACCCAGTTTACTTTATTTTCACAACAGAACAGAAAATACAATTTTGATGCATTTTGGTTTGGGCGGGAGGGAGTTAGTGGCATCAAATTTTACCTAATTTCACCATTTATTATAATGCCTCATTCTTCTCAAACTTTTTCCTGCAGTTTACATAGATTTTGTGCAGTAATTTGTGGCAGGTTTTTACATCTGTTTCCACAATCATAATCCCTGCTGAGCTAAATTATACAGGACCTACACTGGAAATATATGTGCACATGAATAATTTTACTTACCAGTCCCACTGAGTAAAGTTCTTCTTGTCTGTGCAAGGAAGGATAGATTCTGAACATTTGCAGAAAATGCATGTGTTTTTCTTCTACAAAACTGATGAAAAACCCAGATGAATCCTTCTCCTATTCATAATGTGACTCCTTACTCTAATATTTAAAGAAAATGCCTATGACCAGTGCTTTTCTTGGAAAAAAAAAAGAAGAAAGAGCCAGTACTCAGCTGGCTCTGTGCCCCACCTTCCGTAGCCAATCCTGGGGCTGGGGCTGCCAGTACTCAGTACCGGCAAGTACCAGCACAAAAAAAGCACCTCCTATGATCTCTAACTCTTAATTTGCAGCGTGTTTAACACAAAGTTGTGATCCAAGCTGTGATCCAAAAGCTGAGGTCCACATCAGACTTTTACATGGGGGGGTGGGGTTCATCTTTAGTAATGGGAAGAATGTTTTCAAAACGATACACCATTCTGGATGTAATGGTAATCTGCTTTTAGTTTGACAGACGGACAATGCCACAGAGCAAAAAGAGAGGAGCAGTAATTTACAATTACTTGATTTTTCAAGAATAATCTTGCCACGTGAACTTTGAAAGATGGAAGAAATTGCAAATTACTTCTGCTCTCTTTTTCCCTAAGGTATTGTCTGTATCTTCCGCGATACAGAGTCCAACAAGAATACAGAATGTGAGTCATTAGAAAAGAAAAACAGAAGCATGCAGTTGTTTGCTGTTTCCTGCCATTCCTATGGCCACTTAATGCTGCTTTCAACTGCTGTAACTTTAGTTTCACTAGGATGCAAAAAAGTCAGCCCTCTAAATTTAGCTAAGTTTCATCGACTCATAGTGGTGTCCACACTGCACTATGTTGGTAGGAGACACTCTCTCATTGACCTAGATTCTGCCTTTTGTTGAAGTGAAGTAATTATGCTATTGGGAGTTCCTTCACCTGTCAGCATAGAGCATCTTCACCAGATCCACTACAATGGTGCAGTAGGTATAATAAGAAAGCTCTGCCTTCCACAGTGTTTTAGATTAGCTTGGTTATCATGGAAAGTAGTACAACACAGGAGATAAATAGACAGGTAAAGAGATGGTACATAAAGCAGAAAAATCAGATTCAGTGAGACAACGCTATTACAAGTGCTTCTGTAGCAGAAATGCAAATGGTGCCCAAGCTGAAACCTCCTGTTTTGGTATAATGGGGCATCTGGTAATGTGGGTGTGCGAGGATTTGAAAAAACAGCTGATCTACAAATACATAACACCAGCACAGTGCAAAGCAAATCTGCTGAGAGTACAGCACAATGCAAAGCAAATTTACTGAAATTAAAAAGGATTGGGAAATGTCAAACAGCAACATGGAAGGAAACCAACATACCTTAACAGTCCACACAAGGAATAAATTACTCCTCACTAATGTATTCTGTTTTATTGTGTAATAACATTTTTAAGGACAAGATTGTGAGAGACAAAACGTATAAACACTACTCTTATCCGCCCAAACATATATTCCATATAATGGAATATAAATAAGAGAATATTTGGTGCACATGAACACTCATAAAAGGGGACTTTATTTATCCTGGTAATAAACAAAAGAGAGGCAGGCAATTAATATACAGAGTTATAAGGTTTAGAATTTAAAACTAGTGGAGAGAACAATGAGTAGAATAGTGCTATAGCTTGGATATTTATGCTTGAAGGTAACCATCTGTGCCACGGAATGATTGCACAGCAGCACCCTCTCATGGAGAACAAAAATATTAATTCCACATTAAGTTTTGTGCTGCAAATCTTAATTAAAATGTTATTTAATCAACCCATCAGCATTAATACAAATTGATGCAAAATATCTGTTGCTCATACCCAAACACCATGCTACTAAGCATCAAATCGACAAATTGAATCTGCACACCAATATCCAAAATAAGCTCCACTGAGGATTGTCCTCTGCCCTTCTCTATTGGGCCATATATATGTACCAGACCACTTAATTATAGTGGGAAAACTAACTAAAACAGGAAGATCTTGCATGGTGTTCTAACCTCTTTGAGACTTTGGCTCGATCTAATATTTTCTGGTAACTCAGTCCACAAACCAGCATCTTCAGCCAAGAACATTTTGTTTCCGACTTTCAGAAGCTTCCCTGTTGTTTTCATTTCAGCTGCACTGTCCCAGAGGGGTGCAGCTATCTTGAACGTCATGGATGGTCAGGCAATTTTGGATGTAAATGAGTCCTGATCTGTTGATAGCTTTGAAGATAAAGATCAGGGCCTTGAACTGGCATTCAGAGAGTGGGGAACATAGATGCGAGTTGCTCTGGGTATCCCAACTTGCTGAGGAACACAATAAGATCAAGCTGCTGGGAGCAAACTTTGAAAACAGCAGCCTTTGCTGGTGAATTTCCCAGGACTTCCTTCAGAAAACACCACAGGGCAGTGTGGAAATGGCTACTTGCAGGGAAGAACTTGCTACCTTCTGAAGTTCATGGCTCCAACTACAAAAGCATCCAAAGCAGGGACAGCAGCCCTGGAAGTAGGGAAGGGACAGATAAAACGGGCCCAGCCAGCACCACCTTTCCCTACAGTATCTCTGACAAAGATCCTCCCACACACATACACACTTGGGGGGCTCTAGGACCCAGTTAGTGTCCCCCAGATACAGACCCCTAGAGAAAAAATTTCAGAGAGGAGCCAGATTAACACTCCAGCCAGTAGGAACAGAAGCAACCAAAGACAGAACTATTGGACATTCCAGCCAAAGCAATTTTCATCCTCTCTCTGCCCTGCTCTGACTGGCTATTTGCTCCAACCCTCCCTCTGCTTCTGCCTCATAGTATCTTCACCTTAGCTTCACTCCATACCTGTCCCTGTTAGCTGAGAGGCCAAAAATGGCTACTTCTGTAGACACACCTGTGCTATCGCTACTCTAGTGAGATTGCTGGAAACAGAAATGTGGATGCTCTACTGCAACTTTCAGTAGTGGCTGTACAAAGCCACTGGAAACCCTTGGTTACATACTTGTTTGTGTGTAGCCAAAGCATGGTCAATGCACATATGTCTACATAAGCCAGGGCTGAAAAGTAGACACACACTTAATTCTCTTCACCCTGTCCAGTCCCTGCCACCTGTTAGCCACCTTCTCTTCAATACCTTTTCTTCTTTCCTTTTTCTTCCCACTTAGCTAATCTCCTTTTCAGTTAACCCACCAAGCATGAAAAAGTTGGCACTAGCCTCCTGTTTGCAGTTATCACACTATTCACACTGCTTGTGGATTCTACCCTCTTCCCACCCCTCTCTATCCTGTCTGTTTACATTGTAAGCTCTGTAGCACCAGGACCATCTACTGCTCTTTGTCTGTAGAGTGCCTACCATGGTGGGGCCCCATTCTTGGTTGACCCTTATTCACTGCTTTAATTAATGAGAATAAAATAAATAAATACATTAATAAATAATATTTTTGTTTTACACTGGTGTTCAGCATAAAGGACAGCTACCTAATTCCTTACACTCAAGCCACATCTACACCAGCGAGTACTTCCGAATTTCAGGCCATCTTTTGAAAGAGAGCGGGGAGCATCAACACCCCCAGTCCACCCTTTCAAAAGGAAAAATCGAAGGACTGCTCCCCAGCTTTCGAAATCACTCTTCCTAACTGGAAATAGGAAAAGCCCACCCTTTCGAAAGGCTCTTTTGAAAGAAACCATGTGTAGAGGCTCTGTGACCTACCCTTTCGAAAGAGCGAGTCCTCCATGGTGCCAGCCAGCTGGGATGTGGAGAAATGCCACCCAGCGTCTGTGGGGCTCTGTGGTCCATGCATCCAGCAGCCCTTAAAGCCCCACAGCCCCAGAAACGCCGGTGCAGGAAGCGGAGAGTGTGCAGGCAGCTGTCATTGCACGTGCTGTCCCTGCATGCCCCAGAGGGACCCCCAGCACCTGCTGAAGCACCATGGCCAGAAGCCAGACACATGAGAAGCCCCAGGCCCCACCCCCCTTGAGTGTGCCAGGTGCTTGAAGGGGTCCAACCAGCCTGGGAAAAAGCAAGCCCCCTCCTGGACTGAGCATGAGCTCAGGGACTCCCTGGGCATGTAGCAGCAGGAGGAGGTCCTTCGGGAAATGAGGACAAAGCAGTAGAATACGGCCACTTTTGCTTGCCTGGCTGATGGGCTGTCCTCCCAGGGCCACCCTGTCCACACTGCCAATCAGGTCAGGAGTAAGGTTAAGGAGCTGTGGCAGGGATGTGTCTGGATCAGAGACTCGGCCAGCTGATCTGGAGCAGCGCCTGCATCCTGCCCCTTTTACGAGGAACTGCAGAGCCTCCTCAGGCCCAAGGACACCACTTTCCAACCTGCCATCCTGGACACCACCACCAAGGACCCCCATGCAGGGGACAACAAGGAGCTGGAACCTACAGCCAGCCCTGCCACATTGGCATCACAGCCAACTCCGGAGTGGTCAAGCGATGATGGGGACCTGGTCATCAGCCTTCCCTCCTACTCCTCCAGCTGCACCTCTGGCAGCCAGGCATCCCCTGACCTCTGCTGTGAATCCTCTGGTAAGTACCTGACAAGGCACACACCCTGGATCACAGAGCAGGGCCTCCATACCCTCCAGAGGGCCCCCTACAGCCCCTGTGGACCCTGAAGAGTGCAGCAGGTGCCCACCACTTGGGGGATATTCAGGAGGCCCACCTCCAGGCATGCCAGAAGACAGCACTACCAGCCCTTAAACTGCCCAAACACGTGCTCCACCATGTTTTGGGTGTGGTTTAGCTGGGAGTTGAAGTGCTCCTGGTTGGGGTGGTTCCTATGGGGCCGCGTGAGCCAGGCCTTGAGGCGATAGGCAGCATTCACCACCATGCACAAGGGCACCATGGTGTCCCGGAGTGGGATCTCCCTCTGGGGAATGTAAGTCCCCATGTGGTGGTACAGCCCAGAATTATGAAACACCCACACACTGTGGCTGCAGCCAGGCCAGCCTATGTAAATGTCTTAGACCGAGCCCCTTCTGTCCACTGGGGCCTGGCGCACCAAAGAGTGCCCCTTTCTGTTTATATACTGGCCCCTGCTGTGTTCTGGGGCATGGATCAGTATATGGGTCCTGTCCAGGGCGTCAAAGGAGTTTGGGAACCTGAGTGCTACAAAGCCGGTGATGACCGTGTGCAAGTCACCCACACTGACCACCCTTTGTGGGAGCATGGCGTTCAGTGCCTGAACCACCTGCATGAGACAGAGGACATATGCACCCCTTAGGGCATGCAGGGAGGGGCAGACCCTGTGCCTCCCAGCCCCCGACAGGTTCCCTTTACCAGGATCCTCCGCCCCCTAGTGGGTGTGTGGCCTGAGCTTGCCTTACCTCCATGACGACAGCCCTGACAGTGGCCTTGCACACACCAAACTGGTGGCCCATGGAGCAGTAGCTCTCCAGGGTGGCCAATTTCCAGTTAGCATCAAAACCCTCTTTTCGACAGGGAGGGCACACCACCTCTGGGTGTTCTGATGCCACAACACAAGGGCTAGCCACTGGCAGAGCTCCAGGAACGTCGGCCTCCACATCCTAAAATTCTGGAGCCACCTGTCATCGTCTCATTCCCCCATCACCAGGCATTCCCACCACTTGGATCTTGTGAGATAGCTCCAGAGTCAGCGGAGAACCCATGGGGGGTGCCAGAGGTCTAGGGGTTCCACAGCCATGCCAAAGGGTGGCCTCCAACAGGCGACGGAGGGCGGCTACCACTGCTAAGGACAGCAGAGCGACCACACTGCTGGCGACGGCCAGAAGCAGCTCTAGCTGCTGCTGCTGGTCCATGTTGCCTTGTCTGCACTGACATCTGCTGGACTTGTGGCAACTCTACAGGCCTCATGCTGTGCAGGGCAAGGGTGTTGGGGAGGGGCCCTTTGAGGGGGAGCGATCAGCTGCAGGCTGGGAAGGGCTTGTCCACCTTGAGACCCCCTCCACATCATTTCCTGGTCCTTTCTTTCAAAAGGGCACTTAGGACTGTGTAGACGCTCTTTTGAAAGAGTGCCTCACCCTTTCGAAAGTGGGGATGGGAGGCACCAGCCTCTGCTTGTGTGTGGGCGCTGCATTTCAAAAGGGCATCTTTTGATTCATTGTTTTCAAAAGGGCACCTTTCTAAGTCACACTAAAGTGTAAATGTAGCTTTCATGAACGCCAGGCAATAGCAAAAGCAACTTTTTCACTTCTGAGAGGGACACACGATATGTGCCATGGAATATTGTCAGCATTTTAGCATGCACTGGTGGTCATATAAACTCACTGACCTTAAAGCTTTCCCCCAGTTAGCGGCCCATGCATAGTTATCTTCTTGCAGTCAGAAATCCCAGATGCATTTCCTATTACATCCTTTTCTGACATCGATGGGATTTGTAACACAAGTCTGTGTGCCGAAAAATGCTTCCAGTGGTTAGAGTACCGTCCTTGTAAATTCAGGGTTGTGAGTTCAGTCCTTGTGAGGGCCTTTTAGGGGTCTGGGACCAGTTAGATTTAAAAAAAATCTTTCAGGGCTGGTGTGTGGGCCTGCTGAGAGTGCAGGGGACTGGACTGGATAACCTCTTGAGGTCCCTTCCAGCTCTATGAGATGTGATGTGAACTAACTATGCAAAAGTAATACACCAGAGTTAACCAATCTGTAATTATTCAGGCTTTATGCTTTGGCAGCAAATTATTACAGACTACTGTAATGGAGGAATCGAGAACCCCTCAGCAACTCCTGTACGGTGAACTCTCCCAGGACAAAAGGAATCAAGGTAGGCCTCGCAAGAGGTATAGAGGCTGTGTGAAGGCCGACATTGCTCATGCTGGTTTAAAACCAGATCAGCAAGAGCAGCATCCGAAAGACCGAACAGGCTGACGTGCTCTCCTACGACACGCATATGACAACTTTGAAGAGCAGCAATGTGTACGCCTCATTGATGCTCATGAGAGGAAGAAAACAACAGTAGCAGCCGCACCAAAAGAGCCAGGACAATTCCCTTGCCTCCACTGTGAATGCCCGTGCCGTTCAAAGCTTGGACTCCTCAGCCACATGCGAGTCCACAACCGATGAGCCTGTACAAGCTCAAGACATCATCATCAGACACGACGGACTATTATCTACTACTGTTACAGACTACTGAAAAAATACACATACATGGTTAATAAGAAGAAGGGATAGAGAGGAAATTTTACTACATCAGCCTTTTAAAACAATAACTTGTTACCATGCCATCTGCTACACCTGGGACAGATCTGCACCTTTTCTGATGCCTGAAAGATCTGGTACAAGTGTGTGTGTGGTGGGGTGTATTTTGTGATTGCAAATGGAGGAACCTGCAGAACAAAGACTATTAGTAACTACCATCTGCTGAAAGACGACTGCAGCTGTTACTGAGGTTTTCCTGCAAGCTACACAGCTCTGCTCAGAATTTTAATAGTTGTTTACCAACTGAAGTGTACCATTGAAAGAGAAAGATGTTTTCAAGCAAACAAGGTATGAACGTCACTTCAGACTAGAAATAACTCCCTTCTCTCTGGGATCATTCTTCTGACTGAGCTCACAGATTTTTGATTTGACTCTTTCAGGCTGCTTCCTTTAACCCCTCACCTCCCGTATCAGAAACATCAGATTGGTAATGTTCACAAAGAATACAGTGTGCTTTTTTGCCGGGCTAACAGCTTTTTGAGGTCAAATATTCTCTCCTGTAACACGTGATGGAAAGAAACAGGGCAGACACACTGAAGCCACACAACTCTGGCATCCAGCTGAAGAACTAATCATATAATAGCAATTTATGTTAAAAGAGCTCAACAGGCCCAAAACAAAAAAGTGGCAATTTGAAAGGACAGAAGCAGAAAGGACTTTGCCATCTGATTTGCCTTCAAACATGAAATGGGAAGGTGAAAATGAAGAGGCTTTGGGTTTTTTTACACATTGTAGAATGAGAAGAAATGATGCTAGGCCTCTTTTCTTATATTTTCTACTGAGGCCATAGGCCTGCATGCCAATCATAGTGCTATGAATTAATGATGCTTTTAACAATGCTCCCTACAGCATATATTTATAGGGCATTAGATCTTTGCAGACATATCAGTACTTGATGGCTATATATAAATCTAAGCCCTGTTTATCCATGATAGCTGGTATATGCATTTGCCATGGGACATGGGTCATGTACACCATGGAAAGGAGTGTTAGAGACATGCCTTTGCTATAAACAAACAAGGTGTATTTGCAATTCAGAGTTTAGAACGTAATGCATTTCTTTTTCCCCCAGTGGCCTGCAAGATGGGCCCTGTAGTGTACTTAACAACAGAAGAGCATTTCTGATGCCCTGGCTGCAGCTGCTGGACAGGAAAAAGTGATAGCATGCAATTTTTGGCTCCGAACATACTTGAAACCTGAACTTACACAGCGGGGAGGCCTAGAACTTTAGGCACTGTGCCATCTGGGTGTCATTGAAAGATAAAGAGGCAGTGGGGGCAGGAGGGAAAGACCAGCCAGAGACACTGAGGAAATGAGAAGGGAACAGAGCTAAAGAACAGAACAGAGCTAAAGAACACAGTAGATAGCCACCAGGGTCTTCTTCCCCAGAAGGTTGCACAAATGACTATAGAAATGATGGAGGAGGGGAAAGGCTGGTTTCAGAGCTGTTAAGGTGTTCAGTTACAAGGGCACCAATATTTCCTTAGGGGATAAAAATATCCTAAATGGAATAATGACCTATTGAACCCTGAGTAATGGGGCGGTGGGCCTAGAAGCGAGACTGCTAATCTCATCATCCAAGCTGAGTGAAGCATGAGAACAAGCACAGGTGGAGAAAAATGTCAGCACGTTTGTTTTTAAACACCTTGGGGTATTTCCCTTGCCCTACAGTAGAGTTTTAACTTCATGGCGTTTGCCGCTTGACACCTGGTAACATAAGGTACAGCAGTACTCCTTCTGAGCAGGAGGAGAGCTCTTGTAGCTTTGCCACAGCTAACTAGACATATATCTCTCAACGTCACAGCACTATCGGAATGGCTCCCAATTGGCTCTCCTGTGGCAGACGGTAACCTGACTTTCATGTTTCACTGCACAGCGATGTGCCACGAGCACCTGGGGCAAATGAACTGATGGAAACGAACATCAAACTCGGTCAGTTATTGCAAACAGGTGCTGCATGGCAGGCGCTGGAACTCGATGAATAATCTGTTGATGATTCTTGGTGATTTTTTCCACTGATTAAGTCCTTGTACATATACATTTCTTTATTCAGCCCACTTTGTTAAGCACGAGGATTGTGTTGAAAGAGAAGTACTGGGAAAAACTGATTAAAAAAAGATAGGTAAGGCAAAAGGTGGAGGAGTTGGTAGGTAGTATTATATAGTATGAATTGGACATCTAAAATTTGCACAGACCTGGGATGAACAAGCCACTGTGAGAGGTCCTGTGAAAATGCTCATTAAGCTCCTTATTTCTAAATAGCAGATTGTATCAACTCCCTTTTCTGTATTTTCAAATGATATTGGAATTTGGCTACACAATCCCAACAGACTGTAACCTGTATGATTCTCTAGCTAAACTCCAGGCAGCTCTGAGAACTTAGGAATCTCAGTTACATTTTCCAAATCACCATGTTGTTAAAGAGCTGGTATCAGGAAGACATTTGCAGTACGTCATAATAACTTACAACGTTGCATGTGCCAGTTGATGTTACCCTTTATATATCCACTATCTACCTATAAATGTCTAACAAAGAGAGAGAGATTTAGCTGAAGCTGGGGGAGTTCATGCTTTTAAACCTGGAAGTCCAGGGTACCTTATGTAATAGGCACTCTCTTGCATTCCTCACCAGACACTGAAGCATAGAATCATAGAATCCTAGGGCTGGAAGGGACCTCAGGAGGTCATCGAGGCCAGCCCCAGGCCTGAAGCAGAATCAACTCCAACTAAATCATATCAGCCAGGACTATGTCAAGCAGAGATTTAAAAACCTCTAGGGATGGAGATTCCAACCCCTATCTCAGTGATGCATTCCAGTGCTTCACCACCCTCCTGGTGAAATACTTTTTCCTAACATCCAACCTACATCTCCCTCTGTAACTTCAGACCATTGCTCCTTGTTCTGCTGTTTGTCATCACTCCAAACAGTCTCTCTCCTTCCTTTTTAGGGACCCCTGTCATGAAGTTGAAGGCTGCTATCAAATCACCCCGGACTCTTCTCTTCTGCATACTAAATAAGCCCAAATCTCTCAGCCTCTCTTCTTAGGTCACGTGCTCCACCCCCTTAATCATTTTCATTGCCCTCCACTGAACCTGCTCCAGTGCATCCACATCCTTTCTGTACTGGCGAGCCCAAAACCAGATGCCATACTCCAGATGTGGCTGCACCAGTGCTGAGCAGAGGGAAATAATAACTTCTCTAGATCTGCTGGAAATACTTCTCCTAATGTACCCCAAAGCAGGGCCCTCCAAAGCATAAAGTGCTACATCTTGAGCTTAAGAGCTACGTTTCTGTAATTGGGGCTACAATAGACTCATCAGATCAGAAATGAATCAGATGTGGGTCAGGCACAGAGGAGAACTGGTAATACACATTCACAATTGGGTTGTGCTGCAGACAGGATTTGGGACCATAAGCCAAATCCAACTATGACTGACACAAACTGATGAGCAGATGCTACTTTTCAATGTACCATCTCCTTTGCAAATCATGCCAACAATGGAGAGTTGCTCAGTGTTAGACAAAGGATGCCCAGCACTTTGTGGCTGCTCCGTTAGTAAATTCCTCTGCAGCTTCCCAGAGTTGTTTCCTATTTATTTATTTATTTGCAAACTAGAAAACCATCATATCTGAGTGATCAAATATACAATATTGGTACAGGTTGAACCTCACTAATCCAGAACTTTCTCATCTGACAACATCCACAGTTCAGCATGAGTTTAGTTAGCTGGATATCCACTTATCCTGGGTGTGACCAAGTTTCCCATGGTCCCATGAAGTTTGTTTACAGCTATCAGTCCTCTCTCTTAGTGTTCTGTGATGTTATCTATCTTTAATTTACTCCTAAATATCTTTTAAGAGCCCAATATGAAGTGGACTTGTGCTGCTAGACAATATTGACCTCCTATGGTTTGGCAAATTCTCTCATTCAGCACCTATCAGGTCCCAAAGGTGCTGGACTAGAGGGGTTCAACCTGCAGTATAGACAGCCCAATAAGAAAACCTGGTGCTGCTGTTGTATTTCTCCAACTCAGCTGAATAGCATAAGAACTGACCACTTGAGGTCAGACTAGTGAAGATAAATCTAATCTCACAGAGAGTAACTGTAGAAAAAGAAAGCTTAGATTTCCTTATCTTCAGCAATTTATACTCTACATTTCTTAAAAGAACACTGGATTGATCTCAACAATTAATTATTATAATTGCATGCTCAGTACTAAAACTATTTTATAGTTATTGCCTAAAATAATCCCCACTGTTTCCACTACATACTTTAATTCTACAAGTTATTAGATTTATATATCACTGTAAATAGGGGGAAATGAACTAACAGTAACATATGTTTCACAGAAGAACTTCGAAAAGGCAAGGGTCATTGCACTCATAACTACACACACACATACTCAAGTAATAACATGGTATACATGTTCATGAAGTTGTGATCACAGAAGCGGAGTCTAGAATTGTGCCTGACATGCTGAGATATGTCTGAACAATTTGGAAAGGTAAAGCAAATACAAATCAATAGACAAATATTTTCTTCCATTCTCCTTGCAAGTGTAAGAGGAAGTTTTTGTTACTGAGACTGAACAATTTTCAAGAACATCCCCGTGACAAACAATTTAGGAATACAAGAAATTTGTGGGATAATTTACACAGTAGAGAAGGATTCTGGCTCATTTTTTTAACTAAAAATATTGGACAGCTATTGACCAAGTCTCAGTAGCCATTTTATCATTATAGGCAACATACAGCACATTTGGCGCCTATCTTTCTCCACTTGCCATTTAAGAAATGTTAATTAGAGATCAGCAAAATTGATATTTCAGTCCTTATTTCTGAAAAAAGGCCATGGAACACAAATTTCAGAAAAAAATCTGTTTGGAAATGTGCAAATTAATTTTGATGTTTTTAATCAAACAAACTAATCGAATTGCAAAAAATGTATTTATTTCTGGGGGGATGTTTCATTATTGAACTGATCTGAAACAAAAGGATTCAGGTCAGTTCAACAGATACCGTATTTTCTGTTGTGGTGTGCACCTTTATGGAAGTTGTAATTTGGGCTGCCTGAAGGCCCCATTCTACCATATCGTCCTGACTCCCTGACTGAACTACATCTCCCATAAGGTACTTGCAATAATGTGACTCCAATGATGTACTACACTGCAGAGCCTGTGGGAAGAGTGCTTTGCTTCCTGAGAGATGTAGTCCAGTCAGAACTTGCAGATGAAAATGGGGAAGTAGGGCAGGGAAGGGATAAAACTACAGCTCCTGTGAGACAATTAACAAAGATATTGAAGTGCGATTTCCTCAGACCATTTTCGGACAGTTCAATAAGCCAAAATATTCCATTTAATTTGGATCAAATGTCCCAGAAACAAACTATTTCATTTTTCCCCAAACAGAAAATGGAAACATTTCTGAGATTTTGTAAAAAACTAGCATTTGCTATCAGAAAACCATTCTGAAGACAAATTCCTCACCACCTATAGCATTAAGTCAAACTCCTATTTTGTCTACCAACCCTAGAAACCCCATTTCACATGTGGGCTAAGTATGAAGTTGATCCTGTGTGATTCTGTGAACCATGAAATACCAGTGGAAACCAATGAGCAGTGTACGTGCTCTCTATAGATAAGATTGGCCCTTTAGTGTTGTTAGATTAGCACTGAGTTAGGCCTCAAAGAACAGAAGCAAGACAAATGCTTGTTACAAAGCAAAGGTGGAAGATACATCTCTTTCTAAACATCAAATCTCTTTAGACTATTCTGCCATTCGTTCCAAACTGATAAAATAGGGCACATTATTATTTCCATTTTTCCCTTAATAATGAACAGTAGTTGGGGCAACTCCTGTCATGGAAACTGACTTCAAGAGAGAAGGTCTTGAACAGAAAGTCATTTCCAGAAAATCATATGGAATCATTTGTTATTCCAAATCTACTTTAGAGAATAAGGCCGTTGTTCAGGAGGAAGAATTTAATACAGCGATTCCTTGTGTTGTGCTTCCCACAGATTTTTTTCTTGTCCTACTTTTTATCTCCTCTCACCAAGTTTACACAAAAACTAAGCTTCAGCGTTTCCAGATTCCAAGCTATTTCTTTACCTTTGGGGGTTGTTTCTTCCGCCTTTGCCCTTGCAGAATAGATAACCATCTAACATGACTTAATTAACAGTCACGTTGAATGAAAGTAAAAGCCAGTATGGAAGCTGTGAAAAACACTCAAAAGTCATTAAATACAGAGTAAGCATTAAATGCTAGACCTTCATTTTTTTCCTTTATACAGATGCCGTAAAGTGACATTTAAAATGTGATCTACTGAGTTTTGTAAAAACTGTTACAAGCACTGACCCCTTGGTTTCTTTGACAATTCGGCTTTTTTAGTCACACACTCCTGTTTTTAAAACTACACCTTGCTCCTCTGTTGGTGTCTGAAAAAAGCATCAGGCAGCATAGGGAAGTGGTTTACTAACTGGCTATTAAGTGGAAACAGTTAAATTGACTGTGAAATGTACTAATCAAACTGAGGAAAAAGAAAGAAAACCCTTCAATTTTTTTCTGATATCGTAAAAGTCTAGCGATCTAAGGTAGTGTCTCTCAAACTTTTTTAATAAGTGCCCCCTTTTTTAAAAAAAGTATAAGTACTTATAAGTACCAGCAAACCTCTCTCGTGTACCCCTATGGGTACACATACTGCTGGCTGAGAAACATGATCCTAAGGTAATCCGAGGTCTTGAAACAAGTGTCATTCAACCTTCCCGCATTACTGTACTCTTTCCAGGATTCAGATTTGTTTTGCATACAACCAAGCTAACCTTACTTAAAAACTATTTACAAAAGCATGCAAAAATATCACAGACTACTGCTGAAAACTTGCTGATTTTCTACCATCTTATTCTCAAATAAATGAATTGGAAGAGAAATATTGAATTTACCTTTCAGCATAAGGCATATGAAGCAGTAGAAGCAAATCATTAAGATTGTACTGACTTTACTAGCGAAGCTGGGGCCTGTTGTAAAACTAGGCAAATATCTAGATGAGTTAATGTACCCCCAGGTAGACCTCTGTGTACCTCCAAGGGTACTTGTACCACTGGTTGAGAAACACTGGTCTAATGAATTACTCGTAACAACATCAGCTACTGAACTTTCAGAGAGAAGTTTTTTAAGGTGACTATGTCACTTTAAATTAGGGTGTCTGTCAAATTTTGTCTATATAGCTCATCAATACTAACTCAGAGGTTCTTAAAGCGTGATCTGTGAACCTCAGAGTGGACCACAGAGTACGTTCCATGTGATCTGCAATGCTGCTTCCTTCAAAGTATCTAATGCAACTGCCAGACAGAAATACCTTTGTAACCAGGGCTCTCTCTACACTACAGAGTTCTTCCGAAAGAACTGCTTCCAAAAAATCTTTTGAAAGAACTTACTAGTACAGATGCAGCCCAGGAGTCTTTTGGGGCTTCCAGAAACTTTTATGACCAGTGAAAGGTCAGGAAAGAAGGAGACACCTGAGCACTTCTGTGGACCACACAAGGCTGCTTGGGTCATTGGGCCTGATCTAGTAAGGTGCTGATCACCCACTTCCTGAATTCTGTGTGTGGTGGTGGGTATCCCCCATTCCCCACAAATCCACTTTCAATAGAATTCGATTCATAGAACACATGTAACATGCTGTAGTGCTGTTTAACACGGTCTGCCTCTAGCCTGATAATATGGCAACTCAGGAGGGACAAATACATAGTATGTAACAGGAAGTCCTGTGGCACCTTAGAAACTGACACATATAATAAAATAATTGGAGATACACATCTCCTAGAGCTGGAAGGGACCTTGGGAGGTCATCTAGTCCAGTTGCCCACCCTCTCAACAGGAGCACACACCATACCTGACATCTATTTGCCCCAAACCCTTAATTGCCTCCTCAAGGACTGATCTCATAACACTGGGTTTAGCAGGCCAATGCTCAAACCACTGAGCTACCTCGCCCACCATTTATTAGGGGATGAGCTTTGGTGGGTAAAACCAACTTCTTCAGATGGAAAACTTCCACCATCTGAAGAAGTTGGTTTTACCCACAAAAGCTCATGAGTTAATCTGTAAGGCACACAGGACTACTTGTTATTGGCGAAGCTACAGATAAACATGGCTACCCCTCTGAGACCTTTTACCATACGTGACATGTACTTCAACTCTGTGTGCACCTCTACCACTAATACAAATAAGCAGCTGCACAAATGTTATGATCCCATTACACTACTGCAAAAGGAGGCCCAACATAGCCCCAGGGTATAGAAGTTTGGGTTGTTAATTAGCGCATCTGGGTTCTATTCCTGGTTCTGTTGCTACTCCACTGTGTGACCTTAAGGAAATTTATTCATGCCTCTGATTCACTCACCAGCCACATTTTATATACTTGGATTGTAAGCTCTTCGGGGCAGTGAGTGTCTCACTCTGTGTTCGTTGGTGTCTGGCACAACAGCAGCCCCAAAATAAATAATAAAGATGCCTAAACCATAGCATGACTATTCACGAACTCCCCAGCCTGGACAAAAAAATGTTTTCTCCTGTCCAGGTAGGCACCCAAAGAGTGACAGAGCATAAGGGAAAATGTTGATCACTGTAATTAGCCAAGACTTTGCTAATTGTGTTTTGGCTCCAGTGTCAATCAAGAGCAGCAGCAACACAGCCTGTAAGATGTGCAAGTCTGAAACACTCCTGTGAGTGGCCTGAAAACAGTGTGGAAGATTTTCCCTATAAATGGCAGAACTCCCAAAAACTTCCCTGGCAAGCACATTTGGCTGCTTTTTAAAAGAAACATAAGAACATCTCCATAATGCTCTGGATATAAAACACATGCTAAAAATCTCACAAAAATCCTTCTAAGCACTTGGGACACAGGAGAAGGTAAGCAGAGCTACAGTACACTGGCTCAATGAGTTTATAATCCCATTCAAACCAGGCAGATATTTCCTGGTGTCATCAACCAGGCAAGTCTCTCATCTATTCACACACGTTCTCACTCGCTGATGCTTATCCACAGCCCATCTAAATTTTCTGGACCTCTGAGCATTTCCAGACCATTCCACCAGACTCTTACAACCTCTTTGCACCATATGACCTCTTTGCCCACAATAAGCCTTTTCCCCTACACATTAGCTACGTCTACACTAGCCAATAATTTCAAAATATCTACCCTCTTTCGAAAGAGCACGTGGAGCATCCATGCCTGTTGCCTGCTCATTCAAAAGAAAATTGGAGGCAAGTGACGCAGTTTTCGAAAGCGTGTCTTCAATCCCGTACCTTTTTTTCAAAGTAGTCTTTCAAAAAAGACTACGTGTGGACACTCCATGGTCCTCTCTTTTGAGAGAGGAGTCATCCATGGCAGCAGCCATGGAAGCCTGAGGAGATGCCCTGTACATAAACAGCAGGGCTCTGTGGTTTGCACTTCCAGCTGCTTTTACAGCCCCACGTTCCCAGAGACACCCGTGCACGAAGCTGAGAGCATGCCTGCAGCTGCTGAAACACAAGCTATTGCAGAATGCCTCAAAGACACCTCAGTAGGAGTGACCAGAAGCCATGGCCAGCAACCAGCCTCTGCTGCAGCCCCAGCTCCCCCTCCCTCCGCCCCTGCCCAGCAAGCCATCATGGGACCCAGGAACGTCCTGGAAAAAAAAAAGTTCCTTCCTGGACTGAGCCTGAGGTGAGGGACCTGCTGGGCCTGTGGAAAGATGAGAAGGTCCTGAAGCAGAGGAGGCAAGAGTGGAAATGCAGCTGCATTCCCCTGTCTTTCAAAGCAGCTGGCAAACTGAGGGCACCCTGCCAGACCACCGACCAGGTGCGCAGCAAAGTAAAGTAGCTGCAGCAGGGTTATGCCCAGGTGATGGACTCTGCTGGCCACTCGGGGGCAGGTCTCACAACCTGCCCCTACTCCAGAGAACTCCATTGCCTGCTGAGGCTCAGGGAAAGCTCCTCCCCACCATCCCTCCTGGACACCACATCAGAGGAGCCACACCCCATGGCAGAGGAGGGGTCCAGATCAGCAGTCCAGGAGCTGGAACCAGCCATCACTGAGATCTCCAGCAATGGGGGGGGACCTTGCAATAGACATTCCATCCCATTCATCAAGCTGGGCTATGGCCAGCCTGACATTGGTGGACCTTGGGGAGGGACCCTTTGGTAAGTACACAGCGGAGCAACATGCCAGCTTTTGGGTGGCCAGGGACTCACAGCCCCCAGCAGGCCACCCACACACCCAGCATTCACAGACCAGGTGCAGCACAGGTGGTCGTGGCTACCATTATGTCGAACTGGCTGCTGGCAACATACACTTGGGGACAGCGTCATAAGCTGCACACACTAGAAGGTGTGGGATGGGCTGAAATGGAAACTGCGAATGGCCCACGTGGCTGTAGATACCCACAGCACATACGCTACACCAAGGCCAGCTGCCACTGGAGGGGAGTTGCTAGCCCCAGGTGTGAGGGGCACAGCCACTGTGCCATAACAAGAGACTGACTCTGTCTTCCTATCCATCTTTGCAGCTGCACTGCAGGAGGGTTGGGAGAACCCCGATGCCTCCATGGTGCTGGAGAGTCAGGAGGAGGAGGGGGGTGGTTCACCACCACCAGTCCCAGCATAAGGAGGAATTCACGAAGGCAGTCAGATGCAAACAACAGGACCTGTTGACTGGTGGATGTTGCGGAGCAGCACCTTCAAATGGACCATGGATGCTATGCATGGCAGAGGGCGGCATAGAGTGACTTGCTAAGCCACTGCAGAGATGTCTCCATGGTCCTGACAGAGAACACAGGGCTCCTGACACACTTGATCCTCCCCCTCGCTGCACATTCTCCTGAGCACACACCCTCCATTCCCCGCCACCACTGAGCCTGCTTCCACCATCCCCATCCCAGGGACCTACCTCCCCATGCCACCCGCTACTCTCCAGCCTCGCCAGAGGCCTCGCACCAGAGGTGGTGGTAGAGGAGCCCATGGCCGACAGGGCTCGGGGCCACCCACCCCCACCCCAGAGTAGGCCCTCCCCGCTTCACTCCCATTTATGGTTCACCCTTTTCACCTCCCACAATATTTACCCATTCTCCTTTCCTGGTTAAGGTACCCCCTTTCCTACTCCTTCCACTGTTGGGACAGACAAAGGCACTCTCTGGTTGCTGCACCTCAGGGTCTTGGGGGTGAGTCCTTTAGGTGTTCCTTCTTCCTTCCTGTTGGATGTTCTGTTCTTCTTTCTCCCCCTCTTGATGTTCAGTTCCTCCTCTTTTCCTTCTTGGACCCCAGTTTTTAAGTAGTGGAACACATGGGCATCATGTGTCCATCCCACACAAGTGTTCATGAAATGGCCCTTGCTGTCCACCAGAGCATGGAGCACTACCAAGTGGTAACCTTTTTTATTGATGTACGTTCCAGCACTGTGTTCTGGAGCACAGATGGGTATGTGCATTCCATCTAAGGCACCAAAGCAGTTTAGGAAGCTGAGCACTGCAAATCCCATGATGGCTGTGTCCACATCCTCCACATGGATGACCTTGTGCAGTAACATCACATTGATGGTGTGCACAACCTGCATGGGACGGAAGGCTTGTGGTCTCTTGAGGGTGTAATGGGGCATGCCCGTGACATGTCCCCTCTTCCCTTTCTCCTTACCCCCCGCCCCCCCAGCCCCCTTCCATTCCACAAAGCCTCCTACCCACTGGCCCCTTCCCCTTCCCCCCACCCAGTGCCTGGGATAGCTCAGTGGTTTGAGCATTGGCCTGCTAAACTCAGGGTTGTAATCTCCATCCTTGAGGAGGCCATTTAGGGATTGGGGCAAATAGATGTCAGGGATGGTGCTGGGCCCTGCCAAGAGAGCAGGGGACTAGACTAGATGACCTCCCAAGGTCCCTTCCAGTTCTGGGAGATGTGTATCACAGCCAGTAAGGGCACCCCTTGGCCAGGATCCACCTCACCACTCCCTATGCTGGGTGCACCAACAGTGAGCTTGCCCATGCCAAACTGGTGCCCCACAGAACAGCAGCTGTCTAGGGTCACCAGCTTCCAGATGGCGATCACCACCCATTTTTAGGGGGGTAGAGAGGGACTCATGTGGGTGTCCTGGTGCCTCAAGGTGGAGGCAAACCAGTGACAGAGCTCCTGAAACATCTGCTGGTTCATTCAGAAATTCTGTTGCCAGCGAGCATCATCCCAGTCCCCGAGCACCAGCCACTCCCACCAGACACTGCTGCTGAGGTGGCTCCATAGGCATCATGGGGCTCTGGTTGTGCTCTGGAGTGATCCTGGGTTGAGGAGATCCAGGGCTCCAGACCAGGGAGTCACCCACGTCAGGAGTTGGAGGGTGGCACAGATCAATGTGGTGAGATGGCCAACCAAGGTGTGGAGGATGGCCAGCGCCGTGAGAAGGAGGAGCTGTTGGGGGGGGGGGTCCATTGGGACACGTTTGAATGCACCATTGTGTCTGTGCAGGGGCTCTGCCTAGCTTCTAGCAGCTCTGTGGACCTGAGTGAGTGCAGAGCGGGGGTGATAGGAAGGGGCCGTTTGACCTTGCTGCTGACTGCAGGCCCTGGAAGGGCTAGTCAACCATGCAACACCATCTACTATGTTCCCTGCCCTGCTCTTTTGAAAGAGTGCCCCTGAGTGTAGAAGCTCATTTTTGAACGTGTGCAACAGTCTTTGGAAAGAGCAGATTGCAGGCACCATCTGATTTTTGTGTGTAGACGAACTCTTTCAAAGAAGACCTTTTGATTTGTGTCAACTGAAAAATGGTCTTTCAAAAGCATATTCTAGTGTAAACATAGCTTATGTGTTGTTCTCTTGAAGGGGTGGTCATGACACCCAAAAGCCTGGGGTCTGCTTCAGAGTGGCTTTTGTGGGCTCTTCTTTCCCTGCTCCTTCGTATCTTGAGAACTGAAATAAGGTGACATTCTAGGAAGTAACTGGATGGGTACCGTTTCTATTTGCTTTACATCTTTAAAACTTCAGAAGTGTGTTAGAATTCATGACCCGCACTAAGGGATTGTGAAATCTTGCCATTTGTGAAACATCCATTCAGTTAGAAGCCCTGAGTTCTTTTTTGCTTCCTTTCCACTATAAATCTGTTTTTGCCAGGTGCTATAATGACTCAAAATTTACTCTTTAGTCCTTGCTATCCAACAAATCCCAAAGCTCTCTCATACTCTCTTAATTTCACTCCTGACCTTCATGCTCACTACCCCAAATTAAGCTAAATGCAAACTCCAAAGAGTAATGTTCCTTCGAGAATTCTAGCCTCTTTCCTGGCTACCCAAACTTCTGCCCAGCATTGGCTCTGCTCCTTCTTAAAATCAGGAAGTGGGGAAACTGCCCCTATTTCCTGCACTATTAAAATCACAAAGCACCAAAAGAGATGAACAATGCAACTTGACATAAACGGCCATTATTCAGGCTACATTTCTTCTGAAGTGAGCTACAGTTTTCACAGAAGAAAGCCATCTTTTTTCAATTACAAAACTATCAAAACCATGCTCCCATCCCGGTCTTTGGGAAAAGACAGCTTTGGGCCTCAAAGGAAAAGCAAAGGTGAGCAAAAGTTAAGTAAATATATACTTTGACATGCAAATTTTTAGTACAAGGACCTTTCCCATGGGGGAATACAAATCTGTGTCCTCAGAGACTAAGGCTATGTCTACACTACAGCATGCTTTCAAAAGGCGACCTTCTGAAAGCCACCCTTCAACAGATAGCCTTTCCAAAGTGCACATATACACACAAAAAGTGGAGTGAAACTGTACTCTGCAATTTCAAAAGACCAGCCTGCTCTGGGTCGCATGGAGGACAAGCCCTTCCAGGGCCCACAGCCAGCTGATCCCTTCAAGGGTCTCTTCCCAACCACCCTCTCCCTGCACATGCTGAGGCCTGCAGAGCCGTCACAAGCCCCACAGAGCCCAAAGGTGCCTGGAAATCAATCGCCATGGATGCCCAGCAGTAGCTCCCCATTGTCTAGCTGGCCATCATCGACGCTGTGCTTGACCAGCTGGCTGCAGTGCTCGTGGCTGCCCTCCACCTGCTCTGAGGAGCAACCCCTCTACTGGGGCTCTAGATCCCACCAGCTTTCCCCCCCTGAGCACCCCACCTCCTCTGGAGCCAGCCCAGGAGCGCTGACTGGCATGAGCAGCTGGTGCTTGGGGACTTGGACAATGCCAGGTGGGTGCAGAACTTGCGCATGAGCAGGCAGACCTTCAAAGAGCTCTGCCACTGGCTTGCCCCCACCCTGACACACCCACATGAAGCCCGCCCTGCCCCACAAAAAACAGGAAGCCATCACCATCTGGAACCTGGCCACCCCAGACAGTTACTGGTCAGCAGGGCACCAATTTGGGGTTGACAAGGCCACCACTGGGGCTGTCACCATGGAGGTAAGGCATGGTCAGGGCATGCATCGGCCACAGAGTGGAGGGAAGGGGGCTCCCAGGCAAGGGGAACCCTTGGCAGCTGAGGGCACAAGGGAAAGAACCAAACAGGAGGCCAAGGAGGGGGCCAGACACATCCCATCTGCCCTCACAAGAGTGCATGATCTTCCTCCCATACAGGTCGTGAGCACCATCAACACCATGCTGCTGCACAGGGTGGTCCGCATGGGGGATGTGGATGCAGCAGTCCCAGGATTCACAGCACTCAGCTTCCCGAATTGCCATGGTGCCTTGGATGGGATGTACATCCTCATCTGTGCCCTGGAACACCAAGCCGGCACCTACATAAACCAAAAGGGCTACCACTCAGTAGTACTCCAGGCCTTGGTGGACCCAAGCGAATGCTTCTGGGACATTTATGTTGGCTGAGTGAGCCAGGCACACAAACAAGGCAGTATCTGGTTCAGTATCAGTATCTGCAGCCTGAAATAAACACTAACTATTTCAGGACAAGTTCTACCATCAGTTAGACCATTCCAATCAAGAAGTCTGAAGTCTGGATTTTCTCCTCATAAGAGCAACATGATAGTCCATTAGAAGAACATTTTCCACGAGAGTATTTCATGCTGTTGCCAGCACACCTCAAACGCACATGCAATAAAATGAAATCACAGCACCCCCCAACAAAGTATGTTAATCTTTGTTTTTTCCAACTAGATTTTCAAAAAGACCCCCAGTAGGAAAACTCTGATAAATGAGTATTTTGTAATATTGGAACCACATTTTGCAATCACTGGAAATGAGACTTCAAAAATGAACAATGCCCCAGCTATTTTCCTTCTTACTTTAAAAAAAAAGTGTTGAAAATTCCTGGTAATGCAGCTCTCTGGAGCTCTTCATTGTTTCACCTCTGTTTGGTCAAACACCACACTATTTTAAAAAACTGGCATTTGAAATGTTTCCTATTGGCTAGTCCTTTTCCCAATAGTAAAATATCCTGCTTGGAAGTGGATGATCTTTAAAAGAGGTTGAGTTTGGAGTACAATCCAATGCTTGGATGTAGTCCAGCAGGGGAAAGCTTTGCGCTGAAACTATTCTTACTGTGTACTTGTTCCAGGAGCAAGGGTTGCAGTCCCCCAGTGTAGCAAGTTGATGCCTTACAGAAGCATTAACATTACACCTCTCAGTAATTTGAAGTAACATTTCCAAAACGACTTTTGAAGCACTGAGTTTGTAAAAAACTGGAACGTAACAGAGACGATTAAAAAGGAACTTCGCCCTCCTTTCTAATTTGACTAAAACAAATCAATTAGAGGCTATGAAGCACTTCTTTCCACACAGACCTGGAAGCACAGGGGTGAATTTTCCCTATGTTTCATATGTAGTTGGGTGCCTATTATCTGGGCATCTCTGAACCATGAAGGAGACACACTTTTCACTCACAGCATACCAGCATGGAAGTAGAACAGAAAACACGAGGGACAGCATTCTGCCCTTGTATAAGCACATGGGGATCTCACTGAAGTCAGAACATGTTCTCTGTGTGCATCCAAGGGTACGATCTGGCCCATAGACAGGATCTTGCCTTTCCACATTCAGTCCAAATCGGATAAAACTGGTCCTCCGTGATTAAAGCACTGGGGTCTGAGGTGAAAGGGAAGTGTCACCAGTTTTGTTCTAACATGTGTCCCATAAACGGCATACAACTTAAATAATAACCCAAACTATTATACTCACTAAACAATTAATTCTGTAACACTTTACTTCACATATTTAACTTTACTCACATGAGCAGTCCTCTTGAAATTTAAATTCAGCAGGTTTTGGCTCCTTTGTAGCACTAGGACTAAAATTAGAACAGTACAAAGTTTGTGGATCAATGAACAATTGACTTAACTTTACAAATTTTTTTTATTACTCAGACAAATTACCCACACAGACATGTGCAGAGCAGCCAGCCTTCTCCTGGAAGGCTGGTGGATTGTGGTGAAAAGCACCATTAAGGTTGGCACTACTGACAACTATGGTCTCAAAGCCTCATAACTTAGTCAAATTATAGCCAGCTTTCATGGGAACATTCAGGCGTCTCCGTCTGCAGAATTTCAGCCTGTCACCTCTGGCAATCAAAAGACTCAATTTTTCTTTTTTTCTTTTCCTTTCTTTTTTCTATTGTAAAATGAGGACAGTGTATTTCCTCCCCCTTCGTTTTGTACTCAAAAATACCTAAGCCATTTCCCCTCAACTTTTAAAAATAAACCACATTGGACAGAGGCAGTCTAACATTTCAGTCTGGTACAGCAAAACTACAGGAAGTTATGAATGCATCAAAAGTGCACTTGAAGGGCTCTGGCTGTAATAATAAAGAGGTTTTCATCGCTACACCTCAAAGAGGTTCCCAGTCGAAAAAGTATTATCAATGGATGAGGAATGAACTTACAGGTTAAACATCTTTCCCAGGGTCACATAGCAAGTGCCTGACAGAACTAAAAGTAAAAACTAGGCCATAAGACATCCAGTCCCAGGCTGTCCCCCCTAGCTGCCTTTAGATATATCATTCATGGTTCTATGTTTTTAATAACAGAGTTTAATCTAATGATAAGTATGGACTACTATAGCGGGTCTGAGTGGAACCACCAAGATTTTCCTAAAATGAGTGGGTAAAATTAGGCTCTTTGGTCCCTACGTGGGTACTTGGTAAGTGGTCTGGTATGTAGTGGTATGGAGACCTCTTTATTTTCCCTGGTCAGAAGGAGCTTCTCCTTTATGCCGCCACCCTCCCTTCCTTCAAATTTTCCTTTCTCCTCCTTTGAATTGCTTCAGTGGTTGTCCCTCCATCACTTCATTAGCGTCTTATGCTCGCCTTCTAAGTCCTTCACAGATCTCCGCCTCTGTGCTTGTCCACTCTGGTCTGCTAGGCTATGGTTACACTGTGCTTTCTATTTCGAGATACATTTGTATTCCAGAATAGAAACTCCCTGGCTCAAACACCGTATTCGAAATAGCAGCAATATGTTGAGTATGCTGTTCCACTTCCGCTACCCTGTGTCATGTGAGGGGTAGCAGAAACCTTGAAATAGCCCTTTATTTCAAACTTCAGTGCTGTTTGAACTATACACCAAGCTCAAAATAAGTTACTTCCAAATAACTTACACTATTTGCATTGTGCAAATTATGCAAGTTATTTTGGGTTATGGCTACCGTGTAGCTCTAGCCTTAGGGTATGTCTACACATCAATGTTATTTCAAAATAACAGCCTCTACTTCAAAATAACTCTGAGTGTCTACATAACACAACCTCTATTTCAAAAAAAATTTTGAAACTAGCAGTTGCCTTTTTCCAAAATTGATAAACCTCATTCCACAAGGAATAGTGCCTATTTCAAAATACGTATTCAGAACAGGGGCTGTGTAGACAGTGAGTAGGGGCTACTTTGAAATAAACTATTCCAGAATTGCTTATTTTGAAATAAAGCTGCTGTGTAGACATAGGACCTATTGTGTAGCTGTGTCTACACGGCCCCTCCCTTTCAGAAGAGGCATGCAAATGAAGCATAGATTTTCAAATCCCGTGCCTGATTTACATATTCTCATATGATCATGCTTCCAGAAGTGATTTTTTTTCTAAATAAAAACAGCTGTGCAGACGGGATTCCTTCTGCACATATTACAAATGATTCAGTGTCATTCCAGAAGACCACCTGTATTCCGTATTAACTTTTCCTTTGCTTGCTGTGTATCATCTGCATCATAGCTATTCAATGAAGACTACTAACATTGTAAATTCTAAATATCCCTTCTTCCTAGTTTTGTTTCAAGTTTGGCCTGGCAAGAAGTTACAATGCTAGTAGTCTATGATACACAGGCCACACAGCAAGCAAAGGAAGAGTTAATACGCAGTACAGGTGGTTTTCTGGAATGACACTGAATCATTTGTAATATGTGCAGAAGAACATGGCATGTATCATCACTGCAAAAATAATTTCACTCATGGATGTTCACATCGGAACCTGCAGCATGTTGTTTCCACTCAAACGAAATAAAAGTGAATATGTCTGACCCATTCACATCCATGGTGGCATTTTTAGTGCTCTGAATTTTAAGGTTTTTACTCTGTTTAGAAGTAGATAGCTCTCTCTCTCTCTCATTTCTGTGATTCAGTTAAGAGTCCAACTCTGTTCTCAGTAACACAAGTGGAGTAACGCTCTTATCCACAAGGAATTGTTCACAATTCACACCCATACAACCGGGGGTCAAATTCAAACCACCTTTTTGTACTTCTCTGAAGTCTTTTGCCAAAGAATCTCAGCCTGTCACACAAGTAATGTGGCTTTGCTACCCTGCTGTGAGATAGGGAGTTATCTCCATTTTACAGGAAGGAAAACTGAGACATACAGTGGCTAAATTACCTGCCCAAAGTCATGTGACTCTACTGTAGAGCTGGGAAAAAAATTCAGTTCTCCTGACTCCCAGTCTCCCCTCCAATCTTCCCTACAAGAACCTCCTTTTTGCCCTTATTTGACCAGCTTTTTGCATGGTTTCTTAGGTAAAAGCAGATCAAAAGGAAAGCGTGCACAAGTCTGAGGGAAGAAATGTGTGGGGAACAGGAAGATTAAATCTAGAAGTGACAAAAAGCGAAATCTATTGGATCTTTGCATCAAGTAAAGTGTTAAAGAGATTTAAACAATGCTTTATCCAACATTGCTGTTTGTCAGTAATCAAGCTGTGCCATGAGAGGACTATTTTATTTTTAATCTGTACCGTGTATGTAGATCATAGGTCAGGGACAGCCTCTGGTTGTAAGTTTACAATGTCTGGTATAATGGGGCCTGATATGAGGTGGGGCCCATAAACATACTCATAATACAAATGACACTGTCCCTCCAATGAGAGTTTAGTACTATTTTCATGTACATTCAGCCATTTCAGCTCATTGGTACCTAGGGCTCAAACCTGCGCCATTGAAGTCTATGAAAGTTTGCCCTTTACTTCAGTGGCACCAAGGTCCCAGTCTTGCTGTATTCAACAGACAGGAAATTGCATTCGTTTAAGCTGCCATGTGAAAAATTTAATATCTATTCCACCAGGCAGAAGCCAAACGGCTGTTTTACAGCTGACACCAGCAAGTCTGCCTCTCAGCTGAGAAAAAGGAGAGACAATGGCCATCAGTGCACATTATGCAGATGAATAGTTCATTGTGGAAAAAGAAAAACCATCCATCAGAGAATGAATACTAAGTGAACAGTACAGCCCACTGTTATCCAGAGAAAATTTCACATGCACAGCACCAAGATAAGCCAACAGATCTCCTCCTTAGACTTATCAATTATTTCTGAGAGGGTAAGTGTGTGTTTGAGAGAGAAATGTGTAAAATGAAATGGCCCTCGTTGTTCTGCAATTTCCACAGTTCAGTGGGAAGGAGAGGAAATGTTAACATGCTATTTTAAAAAAAAAAAAAAAAACCACAAAAGAAACAAACATTTGAAATTTTACTAGCAGCCGTAATTCCATTCTAGCTCTGTACCATCACTAAGCATTATTTCAATTGACATAGAATCACAGAATCGTAGAACTTGAAGGAACCTCAAAAGGTCGTGAAGTCCAGTCCCCTGCACTCGTAGCAGGACCATGTACTATCTAGACCATCCCTGACTGGCGTTTGTCTAACCTGCTCTTAATCTCCAGTTATGAAGATTCCATGAACTCCTTAGGTAGTTTATTCTGGTGTTTAATCACCTGACAGTTAGGAAGTTTTTTCTAACATTCAATGTAAACCACTGTTGCTGCAATTTAAGCCCATTGATTTTTGCAATTAAGGTTAAGGAGAATATTTTTCTCTCTTGTTCTTGTACCAACATTTCTGGTACTTGAAAGCAGTTGTGTCCCCTGTCAGTTTCTCTTTTCCAGACTAAACCAACCCACCCCCTTCAATCATCCCACATAGATGAAGCTTTCTAGACCTTTAATCACTTTTGTTGCTTTTCTCCTGACTTTTCCCACTTGTCCACATTTTTCTTGAAATGTGGCACCTAGTACTAGACACAATACTCCAGCTGAGGCCTAATCAGCATGGAAAAATAACTTCTCATGCCTTGCCTGCAACACTCCTGTTAATACACCCCAGAATGATGTTTGTTTGTTTCATGTAACAGTGTTACATTGTTGACTCATATTTAGCTTATGGTCCACTCTAACTCCTAGCTCACTTTCTGCAGTACTCCTTCCTAGGTAGTCATTTCCCATTTTTTGTGCGTACAGCTGATTAATGACTTCCTTAGTGGAGTACTTTGCATTTGTCCATATTGAATTTCCTCCCATTTACCTCAGACTATTTCTCCAGTTTGTCCAGATCATTTTGATTTCTAACCCTATCCTCCAAAACACTCGCAATCTTTCACAGCTTGGTATCATGCACAAACTTGCTAAGTGTATTCTGTATGCCATTACCTAAATTGTTGCTGAAGATATTGAACAGACCTGAACCCAAAACTGACCTCAATGGAATCCCACTTGTTATGATCTTCCAGCATGACCGTGAACCATTTACAACTACTCTCTGGGACTGGTTTTCAAGCCATTTATGCACCTACCACCTTCTACTAGCTCCCTCTAGGTTGTATCTCCCAAGTTTGTTAATGAGAAGGTCACGTGTGACTGTACCAAATGTTTTACTAAAGTCTAGCTAGATCACATCTACTGCTTCCTCTCATTTCCACAAGGCTTGTTTCCCTGTCAAAGAAAGATATCAGTTTGGTTTGGCATGATTTGTGCTTGACAAATCCATTCTGATTTTTACTTATCACCTTATTAACTTCTCGCTGTGTACAAATTGCTTCCTTAGTCGTTCCATTATCTTTCCTGATACAGAAGTTAAGCTGCCTGGTCCAGCATCTCTCCTAGGCTGTACTTATTTCTCTTTGTATAAATAAGCATGTTATTTCCTTTTTTCTAGTTTTCTGGAATCTCTCCAGTATTCCACGGGTTTTCAAAGATAACTAGCTAATAGCTCGGCCTGCATCTACACTACAAGATAAGTTTGAATTTATTAATATCGATTTTGTAACTCTCCTCAGTCGTTTCCTTGAATAGTCCAGGATGCATTTTATCAGGCCCTGGTGACTTGAAGACATCTAACTTCAAATCTTTAACTTTTCCTTTTCCTAGTTTAGCATCTGAACCTAACTCATTTTCACTAACATTCACTATTTCAGTCATCCAATTACTATCAACTTTCTCAATGAAAAAAAAAACAAAGAAGTCATGAAGCACCTCTTTCATTTCCACATTTTCTGTTGTTTTTCCAGCTTCATTGAGTAAGAGGCCTAACCTGTCCTTTGTCTTCCTCTTGCTTCTAATACATTTGTAGAGTATTTTCTTGTTACGTTTATGTGTTCTTTAGCTAATTTGAGTTCGATTTGTGCCTTGGCCTTCCAACTCTTGTGCCTATATACTTTTGTTATTTGTTTATGTTCTTTCTTTGTAACTTGACCTTATTTCCACATTTTAGGACTCCTTTTTGATTTTTAGCTAAACCAAGATATCCTAGTTAAGCTAGGGTGGTCTCTTGCTGTACGTCTTATCTTTCCCACACAATGGAACAGTTTTCTCTCAAGTCCTTAATGATGTCTCTTTGAAAAACTGACAACTGTCTTCAACTGTTTTCCCTCTAAGGTTTGCTTCCCATAGGATCTTACCCAATTACTCCCTGAGCTTGCTAAAGCCTGCCTTCTTGAAAACCATTGTCTTTATTTCGCTGTTCTCCCTCCCGCCATTCCATAGAATTTTGAACCCTATCATTTCATGATCATCTTCACCCAAGCAGCCTTCTGCTTTCAAATTCTCAACCCATTCTCCCTATTTGTCAAAAGCAATTTTAAAACACGCTCCTCCAAGTAGCTTTTCTCCACCTTCTGAAAAAAAAAAAATGTATCCAATACAGTTCAAGAACTTTTTGGATAATCTGTGCTGTGTTATTTTCCCAACAGATGTTGGGATAGTTGAAAGTCTCACATCACCACCAGTTCCTGTGCTTCAGATGATTTTGTTAGCTGTTTAAACAAACCTTCAATCCAGAGGTAAGTCACTGGCGTTAATATACTTTCCCCTAAGCTGCCGCATGCTAACTGTCCACGTAGACATGGTTGCCACACATTAAAAAGCTCTTGTGTTAGTTGATCTACTCCTGTTTTAAAGCAGAGTAGATCAAAGAGCATCACTGAACTTTTTGTACCTGTTAGCACAGTCTCCATAGGCAGTGTTGTGTGGCAGGCTAGTACATAGGAGATACGGCACTTTGCCACTCAAAGTACTCGTACAGAAAAACCCTCAGTCAGGAACTCATATTTTATTCCCAAACTCCACCACTGGCTCACTGTATGATCTTGGGCAAAGCACTCAACCTTTTTGTCTCTGAGGTTGCTGGTCTGTAAAATACAGATACTACAAATTATTGTATGAGAGGGGTAGCTAAATTAATCTGTATCTTCAAAAGCAAGAAGACCACCTGTGGCATCTTATAGACTAACAGATATTTTGGAGCATAAGCTTTCGTGGGCAAAGACCCACATCTGATGAAGTGGGTCTTTGCCCACGAAAGCTTATGCCCCAATATATCTGTTAGTCTGTACGGTGCCACAGGTCGTCTTGTTACAAATGATTGTAAAGAGCACCTATATCTGAAGATGAAAAGTTTTCGGTATGTGCAACTATGAGAAACATGACTCTCCCCTATTATCAGTCTATATATAGAAAGTGATTGAGTACAATAAGAGATGTCCAATGAAATTTGGATTCCATATGGGTTACTGGCACTATATAAAATGTCAAGCCATATTCATAAGTAGTATAACTCAATTCCCTTTTTACTATTAACTGGCTGGATAACCGTACCCAGAGAGGAGTTCTTAATGGTTCTCAATCCTGCTGGAAATATAGCAAGTGGGGTTCTGCAGGGGTCTGTGTTAGGACTGGTTCTGTTCAATATCTTCATCAATGATTTAGATATTGGCATAGAAAGTAAGCTTATTAAGTTTGCAGATACCACCAAGCTGGGAGGGGTTACAACTGCTTTGGAGGATAGGGTCATAATTCAAAAGGATCTGGATAAATTGGAGAAATGGTCTGAGGTAAACAGGATGAAGTTTAATAAGGACAAATGCAAAGTGCTCCACTTGGGAGGGAACAATCAATCAGTTTCACACATACAGAATGGGGAGAGACTGTCTAGGAACAACTACAGCAGAAAGGGATCCAGGGGTTATAGTGGACCACAAGCTAAATATGGAGTCAACAGCGTGATGCTGTTGCAAAAAAAGCAAACATGATTCTGGGATGCATTAGCAGGTGTGTTGTGAACAAGACACAAGAAGTCATTCTTCAGCTCTACTCTACTCTGGTTAGGCCTCAGCTGGAGTATTGTGTCCAGTTCTGGGCACCGCAGTTCAAGAAAGATGTGGAGAAATTAGAGAGGGTTCAGAAAAGAGCGACAAGAATGATTAAATGTCTAGAGAATGTGACCTATGAAGAAAGGCTGAAAGAATTGGGTTTGTTCAGTTTGGAAAAGAGAAGATTGAGGGGAGACATGACAGCAGTGTCATAAGAAGGAGGGAGAAAACTTGTTCTTCTTGGTCTCTGAGGATGGAACAAGAGGCAGTGGGCTTAAACTGCAGCAAGGGAGGTTTAGGTTGGACATTAGGACAAAGTTCCTAACTGTCAGGGTGATCAAACAGTGGAATAAATTGCCAAGGGAGGTTGTGGAATCTCCATCGCTGGAGATATTTAAGAACAGGTTAGACGGATGTCTATCAGAGATGGTTTAGACAGTACTTGGTCCTGCCATTGGGGCAGGGGGCTGGACTCGATGGCCTCTCAAGGTCCCTTCCAGTCCTAGGATTCTATGATTCTATTAGAAGACAAGTAAAAGGGAATAAAATATACTTAGCTACACATAGGACCAATACTATATCTTCTTGAATAAGCACTCTGGAGGAGCGGAGTTCTTCCTTCCCTTCCATGTTTAAAAACAAAGGAGAGAGAAACTATAAGAACATCAAAGGAAAACAAATATCCTGGGTGAAATCCACTGACGTCAATGGCAAAAATCCTATTGATGCAGATGGACCCAGGATTTCATTCTTCAAATTTAATCATAACCATTCTTGTCATGAACTGTAACAAGAAAATAATTATTAATTTTAAAATACCCTCTCACACAAGCAAACAAGTGATCATGGTTCATTATCAATGACCTTTTGGCCTTTTACACAGATTGGAAATAATTTATATCTATGCTTCAATGTTGGTCCAAGCTACTCTTTACACCACTGTACTTAAGCAGTATGTGGAGTTTAAAAATTAGAATATTTTCCTTTTAGAAGATGGGATGTGGCTACCTCAAGTTTAAACTTAATGTGTTTTCGAGTTCAGCAAACTTGGTGTTTGAGTCTCGCTAGCCAAATGAGGAAACATGCATCATCTTAGTTTTTATCTTCCCTTTTTGTTTGCCTCCAGTTTACCCTTTTCATCAGACATAGATCATTTCAAAAGAAATATGCAGGGTTTGCTACTGTCCAGATCTGTTCCTCAGATGTTTGGCATTCTGATGTGACTATGGAAATAAGACTTTTCACCCAAAGGAACTGGAATCTTTCCTAAGTTTTTGGAGAAGCTTTTTGACTCCAAACTTGCAGGTAAGGAAGGTATAATCAAAAGGCAAATGTTGCTGGTGTCACTCCAGGGACATCAACAGAGTTAAAAAAGAATTAACTTGGTCCGACAAGTTAAGCCAATCTGTTCCCACCAGATTCTTTAATTAAGCCCAATATCCCAAGTTACAGCTTACGCAGATGTTTTCCAGAGTTTCATTTTTCTTTTGCCTATAAAAAACCCATCATCTATGATATATTTCCCTAAACCATCTGCATTAATAACTTTCATTTGAACTAAAGGTACATTATTCATTTTGCTGCTAAATTTTCTGGTTTATGTTCAAGGGACCGGTGCATACCCTGACCTTGCCTTCTTTGCCTGATCCCCCATGTTCACACAGAGGAAAAAAAGAGTTCATCTTCCACTCCATGACCCCATCCCAGGTCACAGAGAGACTTATACAGGGTTTAGGGCTTGCCATGAGTATGGGAAGTTGTCTGAGTTAGTCTCCTGTTTCCCTTCCCCATGACAAATGGAACAAGGAGGGGTTCCTAGCATCACAGCCCAAAGGGAGCTCTATTCTCAGGACATTTTACCATCAGGTGCTTCCATGCGGCCACACATGCTGGCTTGGGCATTTGTCAGGTTTTGGTTGGAGCCCTTCACAGCAGCTCATTAACCTTCTCCTGGAAGCATGGGGCTTGTATACCACAATCACACTTATCTATGGGAAGGAGAGATGTTTTAAGTCCTGATCCTGCCAAGACTTGAATGTGCTTAATTGTACACTGTGAGTTGTTCCAGTCACTTCAGTAGGATTTCTCATCATGCATAAAGTTAAGTACATGCATAAGTCTTGGTAGCATTAGGATCTTATTTTCTTCTTTTGTCTATATGACAAAATCTTTCCAAAGTTCCACAAGGAGAAAATAAAATATTTACTTCTTTGGAACCTTCCTTCTGAAGAGCTCAAAGCATTGAAAACATTAATATTAGCTCTACATGTTAAGTAATCACTAACTTTCCTTTGCGTTAGGTAAGCGTTCGAAGTGATCAAACATCATCTTGCTAATTTCAGCAAGTTTTCATCAAATCGTTATCTTGTCCATTATTGGTAAAATAATAATAATTCTTACCAAGCAGATCCGATAGCAAAAATGGTGCAGACTGCTTAATTAACTTGCCTAAAGTCACAGAGCAAATTAGCAAAAGAGCAAAGAAGAGAAATCAAATGTGACTCAGTCCTATGCTAGTCATTGCTGCTTACCAGCTAGCTGCTGCTAAACAAGGAAAATGCAAAATCTAGCAATACTTGATTTTCCATATAAAATAAAAATGCTGGATTTTTTTAAGTGATTGAACATTTAAATTGCCCATGGAGGCTGTAAACAATGGAACAACTTTCGAAAAATATTCAAGGCTTTCCATAATTTGGCAAAAAAGACAGCTGCCAGTAGATATTGCTTACAACGTAGGTTTAATAAAAGAGTGGGAACAAAACGTGTTACTGCAGTTAGTTCAGCAGAGACGGTATCAATAAGCAGGCCAAAAAATATATTGCTATTTCGTTAGGGCCGGTTCATTAAGTATTGTGTTGAAAACTGTGCTGTAGCTCCAAGTTCTAAATTAAACAACCTGGCCTGGCAACAGGAACCTTAAAATGTTTTTCTCAAATTGCTGTTTTAGATTCAAATCCCAGTTCACCCCCTTAAGGCATCTGAAATAGGACTGCAACTTCTCTTGCATGCATCTCACGCAATAAATTAGAAAGGTCAACCTCAGGTTTTATTGACAAATAAAATATTCCCCGTGATCCTTCCCGGAACTGTAGATAACACATACTCTCTCCACTCTATGAGAGAGAAGCAGCTTGCTTGAGATTAAGAACAAACTCCCGAGAACACAGAAAACCTCTCCTAATAAAAATGGGGAAAGAACTCACATTACTTCATTCTCAGTACTGAAGCAACTCCTTTGCAGTAATCTGTAAATTACATGTAAGCATCTGCCTGGTCTTTCATGTTATCTTGCTTGCTCCACTTCCTCTTTTTAATCATAAGATTCCAATGTCAATACAAGACAAATCCTTTACCGATACTTTACTTGGAACACTAACAATACATGGAGTTAAAGCTGCTGTAGTTTTTCATTATAATCTATCATTTTCAGTTATTCCTAACTCTCTTAAAATTTTAATTTTCAAACTGAAATTTCCTAAATTTGATGTGTGTGGATGGGTGCGAAGAGGGAGGCATTTTTCCGAGACCAGGTAGGCAATCCAGTTTTAGCTCCTCCATTGACTGTTGGCAGGTTGGAGCTGACTGATACTTAAGTGCCCTGTGACCCAAGGTTCCAGACCTGTAGCTCCTGGTAAGAGCAGCAAAAGCTTCTTAAAAGATTACATCTCCCTGAGCCCTACCTGCTTGCTCTTACCTGTGATAAAAATGGTAGAGCTATGGCATTCCATTCTGGAATGTGGGCTGCCTGGTTTGGCCAGTATCAGAGAGGTAGCCGTGTTAGTCTGTAGCTTCGAGAACAACAAGAAGTCTTGTGGCACCATATAGACTAACATATTTTGGAGCATAAGCTTTCGTGGGCAAAGACCCGCTTCATCAGAGGCATGAGTGGGAGGCGGTTCCTGCCATGGTACCCCTGCCCCCACTCATGCATCTGATGAAGCGGGTCTTTGCCCACCAAAGCTTATGCTCCAAAATATCTGTTAGTGTATAAGGTGCCACAAGACTTCTTGTTGTTCTGGTTTGGCCAGAGATTTTGCTGAACTTTGATCCCAGGGAGTTCAGTGGATCCTGCCTGTAGGTTAGGGGTAGATTCTTTAGATGTTGGCAGGCGTAAGCCCTCCCAGACTGCTTACTTGCAGCAGCAGTTTTTCTTGGGGGAAGAGCACAACAAGGTAACTCACTTCTCCCTCAGACAGCAAATCTTCTTCAGAAGTTTCTTACATAAGCCATTTTAAAAAAAAAAAAAAATACTAAATTCTAGTTGCTGTGCAGAGCTGTCTGTAATTTTCAAAAAGAATGTTTTGCATTGGAAAAATGCTGATTCATGGAAGAAGAAACATTTTGCAGATAAGTCAATTTTTGACAAAATTTTGTTTCAGGAAGAAAAAAGATGTTGATAAAGTTTCACTGTTCTGATTTTGCCATATTCGAATACCATGTTTCAATGTTTTTGTTTCAATTTTTAATTTTTTTATTCTCAAAATATATTCTCAATCCTGGAATGAAACACTGTAATTCTATCAAATCATAGTGTTTCAATGGATCTCAATTATTTTTCAGAATTTAGTTGTGCAGAAAATGTTACATTTGTGTTTAGCTCCAGAATGGAAACATCTTTAAGTTTTCAGAACTTCCCGGAAAATGGAAACTGCAGAATTATTAACTGTGATTTGTAACCTATCCTTTAAATCAGCTTCTGTACCCAAGAACTGGAAGACAGCCAACATAACGCCAATATTTAAAAGGGGGTCTAGAGGCGACCCTGGCAATTACAGACCAGTAGGTCTAACTAACATCAGTACTGGGCAAATTAGTTGACTTTGTACAGGAAAACATATAAAACTGCTGGAGTGCTTACACACACACACACACACATCCTGGGGTCAATAATGCACATTCGATGGCAGGACAGAGTTATGAACCTGGAAGTCCTGGACAGAGCAGGAACCACGAACATCGAAGCCATGATTCTGAAAGCCCAGCTTCGCTGAACAGGGCACATCATACGAATGGAAGAGTCGAGAATCCCTAAGCAACTCCTCTATGGTGAACTCTCCCAGGGCAAAAGGAATCAAGGTAGGCCTTACAACAGATATAAAGACTGCATGAAGGCCAACATTGCTCATGCGGGTTTAAAACCAGATCAGCTAGAACAGCATGCAAAAGACCGAACAGGTTGGCGTGCTCTCGTACAAGACACATGACAACTTTGAAGAGCAGCGACACGTACATCTCTGATGCTCATGAGAGAAAGAAAGCAACAGCAGCAGCTGCACCAAAGGAGCCAGGACATTTCCCGTACCCCCACTGTGAATGCTCATGCCGTTCAAAGCTTGGACTCCTCAGCCACATGAGAGTCCACAACAGATGAGCTTGTGCAAGCTCAAGACATCATTGTCAGACACGACGAACTACCTACAGATGCAGCTGAAACAACAGTAAAGAATAAAATTGTCAGACGTGGAAGAACACAATTTGTTGGGCAAAAGTCAAAATGTTTATTGTAAAGGGAAATCATATCTTACTGATCTATTCAAATGCTTTGAAGGGGTTAAACATGCCAACAAGAGGGATCCAGTAGACATAGCATACTTAGGTTTCCAGAAAACCTTTGACAAAGTCCCTCGCCAAGGTTCTTATGTAAATTCGGTTGTTGTGGGATAAGACGGAAGATCCTTTCATTGATTGAGAACTGGTTAAAAGACAGGAAACAAAGGGTAGGAAGAAATGGTAAATTTTCTGAATAGACAAGGGTAACAAGAGTGGAGTTCCCCAAGGGTCAGCCCTAGGGCCAACCCTATTCAACTTATTCATAAATGATCTAGAGAAAGGAGTAAGCAGTGAAGTGGTAAAGTTTGTGTACGATACTAAACTGCTCAAAATAGTCAAGGCGAAAGTTTAGAAAAGAGGAGACAGAGGGGATATGATAGAGGTACATAAAATCATGATAGGTGTGGAGAGGGTGAATAAAGAAAAGTTATTTATTTGCTCCCATAATATAAGAACTAGAGGACACCAAAAGAAATTAAAGGTTAGCAGGTTTAAAACTAATAAAAGAAAGTTCTTTTCCACACAGCATGCAGTCAACCTTAAGAGACTGTGAAGGCGAGGACTATAAGAGAGTTCAAAGAACAGCTAGATAAATTCGTGGAGGTTAGGTCCACAAAAGGCTGTTAGCCCGGGGGTAGGAACGGTGTCCCTGGCCTCTGTCAGAGGCTGGAGATGGATGGCAGGAGACAAGTCGCTTGATCGTTGTCTTCAGTCCAACCCATCTGGGGCACCTGGCACTAGCCACTGTCGGCAGACAGGATGCTGGGCTAGATGGACCTTTGGTTTGACCCAGTAATGGCCATTCTTTTGTTATATTCTCTATTATTGTAACTGTCTACTCTCTCTGGTGACACCTGTTGTGTAAAATGGGGAATCAGTTCCTAACAGGGTATGTGCCTCACAACAGCAAAGGAGACAAAAATTAGTTCAACAAATACTACATTTCTGACTCCCACAGTAAATGGCACACACATTTTTTATATCTATTCATTACCATCCTGTAAAGGCCTTGTTGGTATTTGTGCCCCTATGTCTTAAGTTAATTTAAGGCAGCCCTTTGAGTGTGATATAATATTGTTCCTGTGAACTTGCAGAAAGAAAGTCTGGGAGCTTGGTAATCATAATGACAGATGTTGATAATGGTCATAAATGATTGATACAACAAAATGATCAGAGATCACTTAAAGATCCTTTAACAATATTAAAAAGTACAACCTGGTGTAGAAGTGCATTTTTCCAGTTAATTTTGATAAAATAACAAAACAGTTTTATGGCATAATAAAGCAAGACATGCAGATCCAGTGTGTATACCTAGCTGCTGTATGCAAGCTGCCAGAAATAAACAAGTGATCCCTGTAAGTTGAGCACTTGGGCAGCTGCTCAGGAGAGATTCAGGTGCCACCCGGCTGATTAGCAAAGCTCCCCTGGCCACACACTGTGGGAAACATGCCTTCCTACTGGCAGCGCACACAGAATTTAATCTGCCCATGGATGGAAAATATTAGAGGGAACACTGAAATATGGCCATCAGTCTTAAAATCTTGCCAATTTTACCTTAGATAAATAAAAACAATTCTTCCCTATATGTAGTTTGGCAAAGTACATTAAAGTTCTATATACTGGATTGCGTCTCTCAACTCACCACCCTGTAAATAGCTTGCACGCCTTCTCACATTGTAAGCTCTTTGGGACACAGCCCCTCTCTTCCTGTGTGTTCATGAAGCACTCTGAGGCCTTGATCCCAATCAGAGCCTCTGGAAGCTACTGCAAGAAATTCCTAGAAGACTATAATATTGAGATAGCACATCATTGCATGGTGTTATCTAAGGCCCTGGCAAACTTTCAGTTTTCTGCAATCATTTCTAGAAACATTTTATTCATTTATTGTAAAAAGGGAACACATTAATATATTATAATCATAGTAAGACAGTTATCTGGCAGTATGTCTGGGTTTTTAAAACATATTTTAGTACTTGGTTTCTTCTGTATGGATACAGGAACAAGCTGCACATTGCCTGAAAGCTTCAGTGGAGAACTCTGTGCAGGGCAGAACTAAGCCAACCTTCAGACTTGTCAAACAAAGACCTCAGGAAACACCATTATTCACAGTCAACTACTCTTTTCCAAGAGGGCAGCTTTTTCAGGGACAAGTGGGTGATGCTCTCCTCGCCCAGTCTAAACTGGGATTTCATCTTCATGGGAACTGCACACCACACACTGACCCTTTTAACATTTAGCTCAGGGTAAAACCTTATACTGCTTTGGCCCTTCAACTCAGCCTTCCCATGGAGTGAAATCTAAAACAAAGCCAGAGGACTGGGGAAAATTCAGATACTAAGATGTATGTTATGACTGTCCTCTTAAAAAGTACATTAGTCAAACATTTATGAAGTTAACATTCCATATTTACGGTACATTTTTATGTAGTTCACATGTAGCTTGTATTTATCTCATCTTTCTGTTTCCAAAATTTGCACTCAAAAGCCATACATGTCCATATGGCCTCCATAATTCACCTGCTTCCTTTTCATTTATCTTACCAACTCCGCAGAAAAGTTTTACAGCTGAAATTATCTAGGCATTTATGATGTGCCCCTCAGCAGGATTTCAGAAATCCTCTCATCCTACCTTGTTTTAATAGTCATTTTTCTTATTTTCCCCTTGATGACACAATCAGCTGTCAAACATCCAATAAGCTATAAACAAACAGGAAGAAAAAAACCCAGAGGGGGGACAAGGGAGAGGGATTTAGACAATGCAAAGACAGTTGTGTTATACACTAAGGAAACCAGAATGCCTTAGAGCATTGCAAAAAATGGTTGCATCAAGTAAAATAAACAAAAGAAACATTTAAAAGTTCTCTGATTATTAGCCAAGAGAGATTATTTTATTCTTCTTTGTTGGATGTCTTACAGCAAAATATATGAAAGCTGATTCCAGAACCTCAAGCCAATATGTGGATTGTATCAAGATTTTATTCATCTGCATATCAGACCACAATTTCCAGATTAGAGGTGAGGGCCCCCTGGAGGGAGGCAAAACATTTTGGAGATAATTATTCAGCTTCTCTTTCTCCCTCCCTTGCAAGGTCAGACCATTAAGAATCACTATTGAGCAGTAGAGGGTATAATGGGTAGAGGTAAAATATGGCCATCTTCTGCAGAAACAATAAAAGGATTAGATTAATTTTTAAAAGACGTTTATTCCTGTATTAGCACTGTAAATTCAGATTTACTTACAGTGCTAAAAGAAATCTCAGCCAAATGATCATATGTGTTTTATATTATCTCCTATCTCTGGTCACAATGTAATACTCCAACTTTCTTTTCTACAGTCCTACCTCTGTGATTTCATAACATTTACCTTATTTTACAAAACACAAAGATCTATTGATACAGCAGCTAAGTAACCTTTTCAAAATAAGACTCTTAAAAGGAAAGGTATATTTTGAATTGCTACATGGAGGGATGTAGGCGATCCTCGACTAGTTTAAATATTTTGTGATTTACATGCGGAGGTGATGCCATTTTTATTTCCACACTGCTGCATGAAAACGGTCATCCTAACCTGAACCATTCACTGCTAACACACAATTGTTCAAATTCTGCCCTCTTCAGGTTTAAAGGCAGGGACACATTTGTCCTGGATTACACATTTCTTCAAACCTTGTGACAGAGAAGAGGTTCCCATGTTCTTACTGTGTTCCTTACTTATTCTACATAGTCAGTATAACCTCTCCGGCAGCCATTTAAGCCCAGCAGTTTTGCAGCAGACGTTTAACTTGCTCTGGAAAATAATGCATCTGAGGTAACCATAGCAACAAGGGCTCAGCTGAAGGTTGCTGGTTGGTGGTGGTTTTATTTTCATTTAATGTTTCTCATTCAAGTCCTCTTGTTCAGTTGCCATGTGGTGGCATGGATTTTTATATGAGAAACAGTGCATAAAAAAGCCTTTTCATTATTTAGCGTCATATTTGTTTTCTGTGTTGTCTAACCAGTAAATAAGTGTGAAAGGATGATAATCATTCATCTGGGACCATACATGGCCAGATTTGCTCCAGTGAAAGAGGCACTGGTGTTTGTCTCGCCTACATCCCTCCATGTAGCACTGGAATTCCCCTTTACCCCCTGAAAAAGGGTACAGATTGAACTTCTCTAGTCCGGCATCCTCGGGAGCTTACTGGTGCAAAATGAGAGAATTTGCTGGACCATGGGAATGTCTAGCAGCATCACCACTGCTAACTGGGGTCTTAGAAGACATTTAGGTGTAATTTCAAATAAAAATAACCACATGGAACACAGAAAGCAAGGACTGGTGACTAGAAGCAAACTTTACGGGACCACAGGAATGTAGGCCATACCCATGATAAGCGTTTGCCCAGCTAACTGAAATCATGCTAGATTATGGGTGCTGCTGGATGAGATAGAGCCAATCTAGTGAGGTCCAATCTGTGTTACAGACTATTGTGAAATCCTTATGTTAGAGGTAATATTGTTCAGTTCACACAAAACATATGGCAATTGGAACATAAAACATATTTGAGTTCCCAAAACTATGGCTCACCTGTTACTACCTCTGCCTTCCATGTGAAGGGCAGAAGTTGGAAAGGGGGAAAAGGGTAAGGCCCTGATGTCTCAGAGATGGTGGGCACCCACAAATCTCATTAGCTCCAATAAAAGCTGTAGGGGCTGCCCACTTCTGAAAGTCAGGTTGTAGGCATATGCCCTCATTGGAGCGGGAGGGTGTAATTTCCAACCCAAGGAGACCCACCCATAGCTACAGTGTGTCTCATCACACTAGTGCACTAACAACAAGTGTAGCCCCAGTTATGACAGGTGCTAGCTGGAGTACTTATCCCAGCTCTTGGACTCTCCTGTCTCCCTGTCCTTCAGTCTAATTCTGTAGATCATCTGCTCTGGCCAAACTTTTATACTGCCCAGTGTTTGCACAGGACATTCTGCATTATGATCTGCAACGTGATGAACACCTTTGGAAAGGAGTTTAGTTCTCCCAACCACGACACCTTCCAGGAGAAAGCCAAAAAGTATTTTCTACAACCCTAATCCACTTATTGCTCCTCTCAAATCCTAGCCCACAGCATACATGTCAACAAGAACACTGAAAATGAACTGGCAGTGCGTTATCACATACATGTCAACAACAGTCAGTCATGAACTCTTCCCCAGATGTGAGCTGAAAATGTTGGTTCTCTCTTGCTGGAGGACAGAGAAAGTATACTTTTCAAAGGTTATTGTGGAATAATAAGGCAACCATCACAAAAACTTCTGAAAACACAAGACAAACATTTTAGCTTGTTTCAGTTTGGTTTAGGACAACTGGGAATAGTAAATCATCTGGTTCCGTTCGTGGGCTGACAGGAAAAAAAAATCAAGAAGGGATACTAGTCTATTTTGTACAATCCCAGTGGACATTCACACCTGTAAATGCACTTGTGATTGAGTTCTAGCATGAACAGTGCAACTGTACATCTCATGCTGAAAAATCTTGAAAAGTCAGCTGTAACTTTAAAAACAAGCATGCTTCATGATGCCTTAAATTCTGGCTTCAAATAATGTTTATTCTTTGGCTTGTTAACCCCAGAACTACTATTAAAGCAACTGCTAAATGAAGGACAGAGAGGCTCTTTTCTAGATAATCGCTTTATCCATCACTGCTAATTACCAACCCGTTTGTGAAATAGGAGTATTAACATTTCCAACTATATTCCTGCACAGTTTCTGCAGTGATGTCAAAAGCCAAATGTCTGTGACTTCAAAAATTAGAAATTAGAGCAATACCACAGAAAGAATTAGTCAGGAGATAACATGTCTATAAAAGAATATTTAAACATGTGCAGCATAATCCATCAGGAATGACACAAAAGGAAATACAGAAAAGTTCTTGAAGATACATTTGCAAAGCTTACGTAGCATAAACGTATATATTTAATGCAGTTAAGTGTGGTAGAACTATTTAGTTTTCTAAAACTACTATTAATATGACTAACCCTGAGAATATGTAAAAATAAAACCAGCTGTTACCTTTTCATTCTTCTATTCTTAAATCCTATTTGCCCAATCAACCATCAGGAAGCAAAAGTACTTTTAATTTTCGAGCACTTTAAAAATATTCTCTAGTTTATGTCCATTTACCTGCCTTGTGTAGGATGTAAATGTGGGCTGAAATTCTCACCCTGATGAAATCAGCTGATGGCAGATTCCTTGGTGAAATGGCTGCCTCCTGAAATACTGCAGCCTGGATTAGGGATTGGATTGTCCAGAACATATATTCTAAAGATGGTAAAGTAATTTCTGCACAGATGATCAGGAATCATATGATCACCTGAGATTATTTAGCTTGCCTCAAGAGTATTTGGACAAACATGTTCCTCCCGTTAAAACAGTAAATTACTAATAGTAAATCAGAAAGAATTTCCTTTATGACACACTAAGGAGCGATCCCATGCAATACAGGACTGTGTTGAATATAATCATCTCACTCTCCCACAACAAAAATAAACTGCTGTATATATTTTACCATCAGGCCCATGCAGCTGCTGTGACCCCCAGTATAGGATCACTGGCTTGTTAACCAGATTAAGCCAAGGCCTTTTGAAATGTCCAATCTACTAAGACAGTAAATCACAAACACATGTGACAAAGTCCCTTGTCAGCCTCTGTGGGTTCCTGCGCTTCCTGACGGATCTATGCTGCCTCAGAGACTCACGGAGTCCCCCCTTTTGCCCAGGCCCTTCCAAAGGCAGGGGTCTCTGCTTAGTGAGCCATCCTCATCATAGGCAGGACCAGTACAGGGAGAATAATACCAGTTCCCTTGCAGGCCCGTGCCTGCTCCAGTAAAGTGATCCCTCGGGGGAAGGGTGGGGGCAGTCCAGACCCACCCTCTACCCTGGACTCCGGCCCAGGGTCCCTATGAGAACAAGAGGCAACCGGCAAGACTTTTACCCTGCCCCAAAGTAGTAGCCTCATCCTGGGCCACTTCACCCACCACTTCCCCGTGGTACCTTTTCGCTGTGCTCCTGCTCCTGCTCCTCCCAAAACCTTCCCCCCTGCTACCAGATGGGGAGCCTTTTATAGGGAGCCCAGGGCCTATCTGACCAATGAAGGTCTGGGCCTCGACAGGGAACAGAAACGCTCTGTCCTCCAGGCTGCGGGGATCCTACCTGGGGAGCCCCACAGTTGGGAGGTGAGTACTGGGGGACAGGCAGCCTTTGGCTGCTTCAACCCCCTCTGGGACTATCTTTTGGCCCCTTTCTTGGGCCAGCTCCCCTTTCCCTGCCTTGGGCAGGTTGCTCCTTTCCTCCCACCACTCCACCCTTCCTGGCTAGTTTCCCTCTGGAGCTGCTGGGTGGGTGGTGTGTGGGGGGACTCTTGCCGCCCTGCCTCTTGGCAGGGAAGGGGATACCCTTCCCCTCCATCTTCTGGGGGGGAATTTTCTGGCCGTCCATTTGGGCCCACTCTTTCCATCCACTGGCTGCTGCATCCTCGCTGCTTCGGAGGAGGTAAGGGGCTTTCTTGGGCGGTGGCCGGGCTCTCCCTCTGCAGCTTGCTGTGGAGTGGCTGGCGGGGGGGTGAGTTTAGCTGGGGTCCCTCTCCACCAGGGCTCCACAGGGGTGGCTGCGTAGTTGGGGGTGGGGTGTTAGGGTGTGGTCCCTGCCCCACCCCTGCAGCCACTGCCTCCTTTGCCGCCCCCACACACCCAGCTGCTGCCGGGGCCCTCTCCATCCGGGCCCCACCCTAACCATCTGCCCCTTCCTCTGTTTCTGTGAGGCTGTACAGCAGCTGCTGTGGGCCCACCCCTCAGGTACCCGTGGGCACATCCCTCCCTTTATACCCCCTGCCCCCCCCTTTCTGGTTGGCTCTGCCACCGCCTTTCTTCCCCCTCTTCTCCCTCCCCTTTGGGCCCGCGAATCCCCCCACTTCTTTTGTGAGGTGCCTGAGCCCCTTCCCCTTCCTTGCACTCACCTCCCCACACGCACATCTTGAATTCCCCCCACATCCCAGTGCAGAAGCAGGAGCCATCTTATCATCTTGTGCTGGGAGTTGGGGCCTTTTTGTGTTCCCTTTCCTTTGGTTTTTTTTAACCCTCCTGCCCCACCCCTGCCTGTCCAGGTCCTCTGCCTGGCTGGTAGGGGAGGGGCAGCCATTTTCATTTCTCTTTCTTTTTCCCCTCTCCCCTCCCCCGCTAGTTAAAGGACCCACTCCCATTTTTTCACGAATCCTCATACCTTATAAAATGGCCCCCCCCACCCACTGGGGGGTTGTCCATAGATGCCTCCCTCCACTGTCACTCCTTCCACCTCTGCGGCAGCGGCTGACTCGTCCAGGGCTGCCGGGAACTCTGTGACTGTTGAGAGCGCGGGCATGGGCTCTGGGGCTCCTGCTGCCCCCACCGCGGCATCCTCTTCCGGTGACCCCGCCCCTCATCCATCCCCCCCAAAAGGGCAGGAAGGGCCAGGGGACCAAAAAGGGCAAGAGCCCTGCCCAGAAGGCCAAACCTCCCGTGGCTGGGCCCTCCACCCCAGCTGCCGATGCACCTGCTGCAGCCCCTCTTTCCCTCCCCCCTGCTCCCACCACTGATCCTGAGGGCTCAGATCCCCTGGCCCACAGGTCGTACGCCCAGGTGGCAGCGGCCATCTTGCACCCTGCTCCTTCCACCTCTGCTTGGAATACCATCCCCCATGGTTGCAGCCCCTTCCCCACCCTCACCAGGAGGGACGGAGTCCGCTGCCTCATGGTGTCAGCCTCATGCCACGTGGAGACCTACGTGCGGGCATTGACATGGGTGGTGGGGCCCGGGCCATGGTGGCGGCCTCTCGAATGTTCGGGAAGATCATCTTCTTCCTGGCGTCGGAGGCTGCCGCGCAGGAGGCGGTGGAGAGGGGCTTGGCGGTCAGGGGCGTCTATGTGGCCCTGGAGCCGCTTGAGGACCTGGGCGTGCAGGTGGTTTTCTCCTCTGTCCCTCCCTTCCTTCCCAATTCCACCGTTCTGCCTTTCCTCACCTCCCTGGGCCGACCCTTGTCAGTCCTGAGTCCCCTCCCTCTTGGCTGCAAAAACCCCGCCCTACAGCACGTGCTCTCCTTCCACCGGCAGGTGCAAATCCAACTGCCACCAGCGGCAGCACAGGGCAGGGTGACCCAGGAGGGGACTATACTGGCGCCTCATCAAGGGGCCCAGTACTGGGTCTTTTACACCTTGGGGGAGGCCCGGTGCTTCGTGTGTCGGGCGGCAGGGCATGTCCGGAGGGATTGCCCCCTGGCCCGGCACAAAAGAGAAGAGCCTGGGACCTCCTCCGACTCAGGGGTGCCAGCCACACGACCGGCCGCACCCCGACCGCGACAGGCCCTGGGACCACCCCCTCCTGTTCCCACCCCGGACGGAACCATTGCCACTTGGGTGTCGGAGGATGCCCAGGCACATGGTGAGGGGCAAGAACAAGCAGGCACCGGCACCTGAGTGGGCATTCAAGCCAGGTCTGTGGAGGAGAGGGAGGCAGGGCCAGCGGCAGGACCTGTACAGGGCCCACCCCAGGGCGGGCCGTCCCTTTCCCTCGCTGTCCTGTCCTCCTTCTCCTTCCCTCCCTCCTTGTTGCCTCCATCCCCTGGTCCTTCCTCCTCCGCCACTGAGCCCACCTCTCTGGAGGACTGGGTATTGGTAAGGGGGAAGCACAAGAAAAGAAGCGCATGCGCCTGGCACTCCACCCTGTTGGAGGATGGGGTGGATGTGCCACGCAAAGCATTAAAGAGAGCCACCAGCCCTCATCCACCCGCTGAACCCCTGGCTACTGACCATCTGCCGGGGGTGACTGATGCCGCCGCGGCAGCAATGGAGAATATCGCCCCTCCTGTCCCGGAGCCCGACCCCAAAGGGGCAGAGGGGGCTTGTCCTGAGCCCGTGCCCTCCTCTGACACCCCTCCGGCCGCTGCCCAGACCACTGTTGCGGGGTGCCCGGAGGAGATGAGCCTCGGCCTCGCCCTCCTTTTGCAGGTGGTCAAGGCACTAGACCTTACGCCGGCTGCTCTGGACATAGAGGGTCTGCTGCTAGAGGCCTGTGGGCCAGCCACCCACACCCAGCCGCCCCCCTCACCTTCTCTCTCCCCACCTGCCAGCGATCCCCCAACCATTATCCTTCCTTGTTCTGGGACGTCACAGGGTGCAACCACCCCCGCAGCTGAGGATCACCTCCCAGCTGTAGCTGACCTGCCCCCAGATATCCCGGAGGGATTTGTGTTCCCCTCATACCCTGCCCCCCGCCCGGTATCGAAAACCCCAACGCCGACCGCTCCACCTCACTGGTGCCTGCTGTTAGACTCGATGGCACCTCGCCCTTATTTCCCCCTCCTCTTTTGCTGCCTGGAAAAGCCCCCCCTCCCCACACCCCTCTTACTCATACCCCCACTTCCACCCCCTTCTCCAGTCAAAGTCCCATCTCAGAAACTGTACCCCAACCCCCTCCAGACCCTCCTCCTCCTCTCTCTCCCCCACCCCCTCTCCCTCCGCCTTCCCCTTCTCTCCACGACACTCACCCTCCCCCCATCCCTCTTCTTCCTGCACCTCCCCTCCACCCTCATCTGCTCATAACTGCTCCCGAGGCCGCAATCCCTTGGGAGGCCCCCTTTGTCTTGCCCTCTCCCAGCACCTCTGGGGCTGCTCTTCCTCCACCACCCCTAGTCCTCCCAAAACCAAGCCCCAGCCACTGCATGACCTTCCCTGCCAGCCGCGGAGCCCAAAAGGATACGAGGCCGAGGGGCACTCAGGACCCCAAGGCCTCGGCACCCCACACGCTGGTGGACGAGATGCGCGAGTTCTTGGAGGACGTTCGCAGCTCCAAGAACAAAGTAGCTCTTGCCCTCCAGAGCTGGGGTGACTTCCATCTCATCCTTGAGTCCGTGAGGGCCCTTCTGAAGGAGGGCAAGGGGACCGGGAGGAGGGACGCCACGGCCTACCAACGGGCCCATGGCTTCTGTGATGCCCTAATCACCTACGGCGTCGGCCACGGCTTGCTGCACGGCCCCAAGGGGACCACTGGCATTCCCTCTGGCGAGGATGCTCCCCATCCCTCTAAATGCTGCTGATCATCTTTGCCACCTTGAACACCAAGGGCTGCAGGTCGGGTCTCCACAGGTGCCAGGTGCTCTCCTTCCTCTGGGATGGGGGGTACTCGGTCATCTTCCTCCAGGAGACCCACACTACTCTGGCCGCCGAAGCCAGCTGGTGGATGGAGTGGGGGAGACGGGGTCCACCTTAGTCACCTCTCGGCCCATCGGGCTGGGGTGGCAACCCTGTTCTCCCCAGACCTGCAGCCCGAGGTGCTGGGGAGTGTCAAGGTCGTGCCAGGCCACCTGCTGTATCTCCGGGTACAGGTGGAGGGGCTGCCCCTCCACCTCATCAACATCTGTGCCCAAATATCCGGCCCGGAGAGAACATCCTTCTTCTGGCAAGCAGAGGCCTTCCTTGAGTCCATTGATCCTCACGAGTGCCTGGTGCTTGGCGGGGATTTCAACTGCACCCTCAAGGAACGGGACCATACGGGGACAGAGCAGTGCCCGGCTGCTGCGGACGTCCTCTGGGAGCTTATCAATCATCGCTCCCTTGTGGACGTCTGGCGCAGCCACCACCCGGATGAGGACACCGTCTTTACCTATGTCCAGGTGGTGGGCCACAAATCCATGCACTCCCGGTTGGACCGCATCCACATCTCACCACCATCTCTCGCGGGCCTACTCTTCCAGCGTGCAGCCGGCCCTCTTCTTGGACCACCACTTAGTGGCTACGAAGGCTTCCCTCTCGCCAGGGAAGCAGGGGTCGGCCTACACGCATTTTAATAACAAGCTGCTGGAGGATGTGGGCTTCGTGGCGTCCTTCCGGGAGTTCTGGCTGGCCTGGGGCAGGCAACAGTGTGCCTTTCCCTCAGCGCGGCGGTGGGGGGATCTGGGAAAGGTGTGCGCACGGCTCTTCTGCCGTGACTATACCCGGGGGGCTAGCTGTCGGCGGGATGCGTTGATAGGACAGCTGGAGCGGGAGGTTCTTGAGCTGGAGAGGCGCCTGGTCGCCAGCTCCAGAGATCCGTCCCTCTGCAGCACGTGCCAGGAGAAGCAGGACAAGCTCAAGGCCCTCGACACCCTTCGGGCACAGGGGGCCTTTGTGAGGTCGCGGATCCAGCACCTTCAGGAGATGGACCACGGCTCCCGCTTTTATACCCTGGAGAAAAAAAAGGGGTGCCAAGAAACATATCCTCTGCTTCCTTGCGGAGGATGGCACCCCTCTTACGGATCCAGTGGAGATGCGCGAGAGGGCTCGTGCCTTCTACGCCACCCTCTTCTCCCCGGATCTGACCACCGCCGACGCCTGCAGAGTGCTTTGGGACCAACTCCCTTCGGTTAGCACGGGCGACCGGGACCGGCTAGAGCTTCCTCTCACTCTGCCTGAGCTCTTGGAAGCCCTCCATCTCATGCCCACCAACAATTCCGTGGGCATGGACGGGCTGACCGTGGAGTTCTGCCGCGTGTTTTGGGACGTCCTCGGTCTAGACCTGCTCAGCGCCTGGGCCAAGTCCTTGAAAGCGGGGTCCTCCCCCTGTTGTGCAGGCGGGCCGTCCTCACCCTGCTGCCCAAAAAGGGGGAACCCTGCGACCTTCGGAACTGGCGTCCCATCTCGCTCCTCAGCACGGACTACAGGATTATCGCTAAAGACATCTCCCATCGCTTGGGGTTCATGCTGCAGGACGTGGTCCACCCTGACCAGACCTACACCGTCCCGGGCCGCACCATCTTTGACAACCTCTATCTGGTCCGGGATCTCTTGGAGCTCAGGTGTAGGGATGGTCTGTCGTTCGCTCTCCTGTCCCTGGATCAGGAGAAGGCATTCGACAGGGTGGACCACGGGTATCTCCTGGGTACTCTGTGGGCCTTCGGCTTCGGACCCCATTTCATCAGGTTTCTCCGGGTGCTGTACGCTGCCTCAGAGCGTTTGGTCAAGCTCAACTGGATCCTGACCGCTCCGGTCAGCTTTGGGCGAGCGGTGCGTCAAGGCTGCCTGCTGTCAGGCCAGCTCTACCCTCTGGCCATCGAGCCCTCCCTCCTTCTCCTTCGATGAAGGTTGACAGGGTTGGTGCTCCGTTAGCCAGAGCTGTGGCTGGTTCTGTCAGCGTATGCCGACGATGTACTGCTGGTCCAGGACCCAGGAGACCTGGTGCAGTTGGAGGCCTGCCAAGCCGTTTTACTCGGCAGCCTCCTCTGCCCGGGTCAACTGGGTCTAGAGCTCTGGCCTGGTGGTTGGGGCTGGGTGGCAGGCGGGCCACCTCCCACCCGCGCTTCAGGCCATACGGTGGAGCGCAAGTCCACTGTCCTATCTGGGTGTCTTTCTGTCTGCCACGCATCCTTCGCCGCCGGAAAACTGGCAGGGTTTAGAGGGCAGGGTGGCTGAGCAGTTGCGGAGGTGGACGGGGCTGCTCCAGTGCCTCTCCCTATGGGGGAGGGCACTGGTGCTTAACCAGCTGGTCCTGTCCATGCTCTGGCACCGTCTCAACACCCTTGTCCCACTCCCGGGTTTCCTGGCTGCCCTCCAGAAGGTAGTTCTGGAGTTCTTTTGGCCAGGACTGCACTGGGTCCCTGCAGGAGTTCTTCATCTCCCCCCAGAGGAGGGAGGGTAGGGCCTGACCTGCCTACGCACTCAGGTCCATGTCTTCTGCCTGCGGGCCCTGCAGGGACTCCTTAACAGCAATAGTGCAGATAGTCTGGCGTGGAGCACACTGGCGCACACTTTCCTTCATCGCTTCCGAGGGCTCCGATACGACCGGCAGCTCCTTTATGTGCCTTTGAGAGGCCATCTGTGAGACCTCTCAGAGCCGCCGGCCTTCCACCAGTACCTCCTCCGCACCAGGTGGCTGCTCTCAGTCTCCAGGTCTTTAGGGGCCGCTGCGGGGGAAGACCTCCTCTCAGAGCCCCTGCTACACAACCCGTACCTCCGCTTGCAGGCAGCAGAGTCCCCCGCAGTGTGCTGGAGGCTGGTCCTCAGAATCATCAGGGTCAGAGACCTCCTGGACTATGGCCGGGGAGACTGGATGGAGGCCCCGGCGCTCACCCGGCGCATGGGGCTCTCCCCCCTACATTCTCCCCAGCACGTACTCAAGGAGGTGAAGGCCGCCTTGCCACCCGCTGCTCACGTCTACCTGCGCTGCGTCTTGTGAGAAGGTGCACCCCGCCCCCCTCTCACTCCTGGCCCTCCAGATCTCTGTGGGCCCCCGTCTCCGTGAGCCTTCCCGCCCCCCTCCCCTGCATCATCCCAGCCGGCTGCACACCTTGCAGCCGGTCCCCTTTCGAACCACGCCCAGACATCATCTGTACACGCTCGTGCTTCACACGCTCCACTATCCCACCCTCATGTCCCGCCCAGACCACAAGTGGCAGGACCTTCTACCATCTTCAGAGGGTGGGGAGCCCCGGTGGGCCAGTCTTTATTCTTCCCTGTTCCTGCAGCCCGCCGGGGACATCAGCTGGAGAATCCTGCATGGGGCGGTGAGCACGGGCGTGTACCTGGCGCGGTTCACCCCCCTCCCGGATACCTGTTTCTTTTGTGCCACGAGGGAGACCCTGGCCCATATTTACATCGAGTGCGTCAGGTTGCAGCCCCTCTTCCAGCTCCTCCAGAACCTCCTGCTGAGGTTCTGGCTGCCCTTCTCACTGCACCTCTTCATTCTAGCACACCCCATCCGTGGCCCCACTAAGTCGCAGGACCTCCTTGTCTGTCTCCTCCTGGCTATGGCCAAGGTAGGCATTTATAACACTCAGGAGAGGAGGCTGGCAGGGGGGGAAGCCTGCAACTGTGCAGCCTATTTCCGCTCCACTCTCCGCTCACAAATCCAGGCAAAGTTCCTTTGGGCGGCATCCACTGGCTCTCTCGACACCTTTGAGGGGCAGTGGGTGCTGTCCGGGGTTCTCTGCTTGGTGTCCCCTTCTGGTTCCCTCGCTTTAAACCTTTGACCTCCACTCCCGTCCCTGTTTTTTCTTCAGTTGTCCCCTGCACTCTGTTGGGGCCAGGGTTTATTTTTAAATGGGATCCCTCTTCTATTAAGAGGGGCCTTTTAGTCGGGGGCAGGCTGTGCCCACCCACTCCCTGGTCTCCAAATAGACCCAGTATACTGTCCTTTCTAGAAGGCTTCGGAAGCTTCCAGGTAAGGGTCTGCCACCGGGTTATAACTTCATACTGTTGTTGCAGGTTATAGGGCCACCAGCCCCTTAGCTATGTCCTCGTCTGTGCTGTCCTACCCATTAAAACGGTAAATCACTTACAGTAGTAAGAGAGAATCCCAGTTATGAAGTGATGCACTAACCAGTAATAAGTGAAATGGAGAGTTAACAGAAGGGTCGCATGAAGCAAAAATGGAGTACCAATAACTCATGGTCCCAACCAAAGAATTCAAAGTTCATGGTGAGATTTAAATAAATGAGAAAAAAATGACACTGTACCTAGAAGACCTTGAACTGTAGTCTAAGAGGGGAATTCAAAAAAGGTGTGACTAGAATGACACTGCCTGTGCAGAAAGCTGTGATAAAACCTTAGGGTAGCTGGCCAACAGATACACTTGCAAGAGAGCCTGGCTTATGGCTGTTAAGTAGCCTCCTTTAAAAGTTTGTGAAAACCATTCAATTGCACTGTCCCAGTACAGATTGTGTTGAGATTTTTGAGACCCATTCCAACGTCCAAGGTCTTTTGCTCTCAATCAGAAGACCAGACAACTTGTCCCAACAGCAGAAAATCCCCTTTGCCTATGAATCAATAGCCCCATGTTTTATAATATGCACCACAGCTTCATATTTTTACCTGAACTTGCTGCAGGCCTTCACTGTCACCACGAAGGAGGAATCTTATGAGAAGAAGCAACAGACAGCATGAGGCTGCCCCCTAGGGCATCCAATTTATTAGTGCACACTTATTAGCTAGCCTAGAAATCCTTGCTAGCACATGCACTGAGACACCAAGGAATGAAGTGTATACATGGTGAGCTGCGGTGAGAAAGGTCCTTCCAGATCAGGTGGAAGCAGAAAGAAGGGGCAGCGCAAGTAATTATGAATTGCCGCGGTTTGTGCTGTAACTTTGCCACATGTAGGGGTAAACACAAGCTTTAGTCTTCACTCTCCAGGGTTCCAATGGGGTTTGGATGTCAGCAGTAGTGGGGAAGGGGAGGGAAAGTGGTGGAAGATTGGTGTCCCAAGGTCATCCCCTTGGGGTGATACTACATGCCTTGTTTACTTTGCTCATTTCTTGGGCTACAGGCAGTCCTGCGTTCTTGTCCAGATCTATGAGGAATGGACCTCCAGCTGTATCTCTTAGCAAGTACCTCCCTTTCCAGGAGGAGTTATAAAACAGTCCAAACCTAAAGCTAAATAGGGCTACACTCAAGCCCCTTTCCCATGCAAAGGAGGGGAAACAGCATTTCTGGCCCTGTAGAAAGCTTCCCTCTTACCTTCCAGTGTGGCTAAAAGCAGAGAGTGTGGCTGGCGTTCAACAAACAGATCGATCATCTCTTCTCCCTGCTCCCCTCCCACCACACCCCCTCACAACAGAGCTTGGGCCAGGAGTGTTCCCAAGCCATTCATTAGAAAGTAACCCAATGCCATGGTGCAGGAGCCCTGGATGTTAGTTCTAGCTGGCTCAGGGCACCACCACCACCAGCACTGAGCAGACCCTTGTAAGAGTCTATCCCCAGCTGACAAGCCACAGAGTTGCAGAGGGTTGGAGTTGATGGCGAGGTCTTTAGCCTTTTCTGCACCGGTGGAGAGGCCATCTGCACCAGCACAAAGGGAGGACAGTACTATGCTCCAGCTGGCATGCCGCATTCTTTTTTGTTGCTATCTGCACGACTACTAGTTTGCTGTATGTCGATTTAAAAAAAAAAAAAAAAAAAAAAAAACAAAAAAAAAAAAATCGGTTTTGAGGTTTAATTTGCTTTTTTAAACTTAACCAAGAGCCACTTTGTTAGCACTGCTGCATCCACTGGAACAACAACTTGCATGGAGACAGGTTATAAGTATTATTGTGCTAGAGGCTTTGGTAGGTGGCCCTCACTGTAGTGTCTGTATCTTCTGTACACTAGTGCAGTGCTCAGCAGCCTAAAGGCGCACTTCAGCACTCATTATAATTTCACAACCCCCAATATGTATAACCCAAAGTCTTCCCCCTCCCTCAGAGCCAGGCAACCCAGCCCCCCCACCCCGCTCCAACTCAATGCCCTCCCACTCCAAGAACCAGGCCACCCCTCCCTCTAACTCAGTGGTGGCAATTCACCACCACCACTGTCATGACACGCTTCTCCCACCAAGCGGTGGGGAACATGGGCAGAGCGGTGGACAGCGCTACCAGAGTGCAGCTCTGAGACTCACTAAGCGCCATGGCACACCCGTTACAGAGCACTGCACTAGCGAATATATACCTTAACACTACCATTTAGAGGTCAGAGAGGGTGGTCAGTCTCATTCAAGAAATGGTGAAATGAAGCACATAGAATTTCTATTAGTTGTTCAAGTTGATCCAGGCTTCATACATACTTAACTTTCCAGCTTTCGCCCCAAGAAAAGAAAAAGTATGTTCATAAGTCCATCTATTCCTTATAATGACAAACACTTTGGCCAGCATGAAGCAGTTTTGAGCTGTATCACAACATTTGCCATTGGTAAGCATTCCATTTGTCCCATATACATGCTCAGATGGAAGAAATTTGTGACTTATCCCAAGTCACTTACCAAGTCTTAAGCAGAATCAGTCAGAGAACTCGGAATGCCCTGCACTAAGGCAGGGAATCCTGAGGTTTCTCCATAGTGTGGGGACATATTTCAATAGAAAATTCTCTTGGGACCACCAGATCTTCTGTCCATTGTTGTACGAATCACCTTCCTTTCCCAAGATGAGATCACAATGGCTAATTTTCCTAACCTGCACAAAAAGATAATTTCAATCTCCTCTTTTCTCCTTAAAAAACGCTAGGCAGCATTTGTTCCCAATTCAAATATTTAAAACATAAGTAAAATCAGAATATAGAATGAGACTGGTAAAAGTTTCTCCAATTTTTATATTAACTTACAGGGGAAAAAATTAACTGCAATGTAATCATTTTATAATAGGGAGTGCTTATTTAAATCAAAGTTATGTAGATAAATTTTAGTCATGATTAATACATTTTAATCATGATTTAAAACAGCAAGCTGGAAATCTTGATTTAAAGAATTGATTTTAATCTTCTTCTGAATTTGCACTTTTACTTATTTTTCAATGGTGCCCCGACAGACTCCTTTAGCATACTGTCAGAAGTGTCACCTTTCCTGTTCTTGATCACAATGGACTGGATAATAAGCAGGACAACAGATGGCAATCAACAGGGCACTCAGGGGACACTTTTCAAGCAGCTAGAGGATATTGATTTTGCTGACAATCTTGGCCTCCTTTCAGGATCATGAAAGCATGGAAGAAAAGGTCACAACACTCGACAAAATTGCCTGAAAGACTGAACTGAGCATTAACAAGGGAAAGACCAAGACATTGAGGATCAACTAGTCCAACAACACCACCATCACATTGGGAGGGAATGACCTGGAAGATGTGGAGCAATTCAACTACTTGGGAAGTATTATGGGTAGAGACAGAGGAACAGACAGCAATATCAAATCCAGGATAGGGAAAGCAACAGCTGCATTCAAGACTCTTTGTCCCATATCAAATTCACAAATAAATAATATGTGCAAAACCAAAATTGTGGATCTTCAACACAAATGTGAAGAGTGTGCTTTTGGGTGGATGTGTGACCTGGTGTACTAAAAAGTCTTCAAATCACAAGCTACAGATATTCATAAAGAGCTGCGCGAGGTATATTCTTCACATCAAATGGCAAGACTTTGTCACAAATGAGGAGCTTTGAAACAGAGCAGGATAAGAACCACTAGACATTCAAATCAAGAGAAGAAAGTAGGGATGGCTAGGACACACTCTCAGAAAACCATCATCCAGCACAGCCCATCAAGCTCCCGCATGTAACCCGCAAGTAAAACACAAGACGACAACCTTGGACCACGTGGAGAAGATCTACTGAGACTGAAGAACAACAACTGGGGTACTCCTGGAGTCAGCTGGAAGTTTTGTCTTGAGACAGAGTGAAGTGGAGGAGACTTGTAGATGACATATGCGCCACTTGGAGTACAAGGGTTTAAGTCAAGTAAGTCTTATTTTTCTAGATTAAAAAAAAAGTATTCTTATTTATTGGTAGCCATAAAGCCATGTTGATTTGCAATCAAATATAGCCCTTGCACTAAATATTATATTACAATTTGCTATCCTGGAGTCTGTTAAGTGGTTGCATAGCTTAATATATGCTTATTCAGATTCTCACATTTTTAATTACTAAGAAATGGTGATTCTTACGTACTAAAAATTTTACTTTGATTTTATTCCAAGCAGCATATGGACACAAACTGGAACTATATTAAAACGTCCAAAAGAGCATTTTAAACGGTTTTTATTCTTTAAATTAAACTGCCTTCTATGTCCTGGATATGTAAGGGGAAAAACAAGAAAGCTTATTAAACCAACTTTTACACTAAAACTAGAATGGCTGACCCCGATATATTTCACGAATATGTTGGCAATTTTATATTTCCCTTTCCAACAGATATCTAGTTAGCAAAAGAATCAGAAATGGATGGAAAACTACCAGGTCTTGTGGTTTGGGTATTTATGTACATATTCTAGAAATGCATCATCAACCTACTCCTTCTGATTTGTCATCTTATAGTAGACCCTGACCATGAAAGCACTACTGTTGTTCACCCCTTTTATCAGAGGCTTTCAGCTGGGCTCCCTCTCACCTCTTTCTGGACCTCAGAACAAGTGCAGTCCCTATTCCTTTTTCACCCTGCCTGCACAAGCTATAACCCCTTTATATTCCAGCCATGATACTTATCCCACCTAGACTAATGAAGTAATAAGCTGTGGTTTATTAAACAAAAGATATGTGAACTGTAATTAGTGAATTGATGGATTGTTTGTGATCACCATAGCCCAGATATTCAAAAGATATTTGGAGATTGTCAAAAGTTTCTCAAAAGGGTTGATGCTTAACTCTCATTGAAAATCAATTGGCTCTTAAGTCACAGAGAGATAGCCGTGCTAGCCTATATAGTATCAAAACAAAAAAGCAGTCCACTAGCACATTAAAGACTAACAAAATAATTTATTAGGTGGTGAGGTTTCATGGGACAGACCCACTTCTTCAGATCATAGCCATACCAGAACAGACTCAATATTTAGGGCACAAAGAACCAAAAATAGTAATCATGGTTGACAAATCAGAAAAATTATCATCAAGGTGAGCAAATCAGAGAGCAGAGGGGCTCAGGATACTACAACTATCACAATCAGAGCTCAACCAGCAATATTGTTAACCTTTCCAGCTACCAACTCAGTCCAGCAGAAGTCTCTCTCTTATCCCGGGGTCCTTCTTTGTGCCCCACTTCCTCCACAAACTTAATACAATTCTGTGGTGACCTTCAAGCCTTCTTTTGCCACCTCCATCTAAAGGAATTCTTCCAACACACCCATGAACAGTCTGACTCTCTTGACCCCAGCTACCAACACCAAAAGAAGAAGAACTCTATGTGAACTCCCCCTTATGGTTGTAGTGAAAGTTTGGATTTCTACGTACAATGCTTCCACAACCATGCTGAGACTGCCATTATACGCAGACAATACCAAATGAGACACAGTCTCAACTATGCTGAACGCTATATTGTCCAGAGTCTCAAAAATAACCAAGACATTATAACCAAACCAGCTGACAAAGGGGGTGCTGTTGTCATCATGAATAAGTCAGACTATGAGCAGAAGGCAGCCAGACAACTCTCCAAAACTAAATTTTTACAGACCTCTCTCCTCTGATCCCACTTTTGGAATTCCAAAAGAAATTACAACTATTTAAGGAACTCCCTGCTGTCACTCGGGACCTTATTCACTCAGACATACCATCTGAGCCCCAACCTGGATTATTCTGTTTACGTCCCAAAATCCACAAACCTGGAAACCCCAGATGCTCTATCATTTTGCGTATTGGCACCCTTACCACTGGACTATCCAGTTATGTGGACTTTCTCCACAAGCCCTATGCCACCAACACTCCCAGCTACCTCTGAGATACCGACTTCCTGAGGAAATTACAAAACATTGGAAAAGTTCCTGACAACACCATCCTTGCCACCATGGATGTAGAGGCTCTGTACGCTAATATTCCACATGAAGACGGATTACAAGTGATCAGCAATACCATCCCCGATGTCACCACAGCCGATCTGGTGTCTGACCTCTGTAACTTTTTTCTCACCCACAATTATTTCCGATTTGAGGACAATTTACACCTCCAGTTTAGTGGAACTGCTATGGGCACCCACCTGGTCCCACAATATGCTAAGATATTTATGGCTGATCTGGAACAACGATTCGTCAGCTCTCGTCCCCTATTAACCCTCCTCTACTTAAGATACATTGATGACATCTTTATGATTTGGACCCATGGTATAGAGACTCTAGAAGAATTCCACAGAGACTTTAACAATCTGCACCCCACCATCAACTTATGCCTCGACTACTCCATATGAGAGATACATTTCCTGGACACTACAGTACAAATCAAGGATGGCCTGATCAGTACCACACTCTACATCTGTTTTGTCCATGTGAAAATTAAGAACCATTTTGAAGTGAGCACCAAGGTGATACACAAATAGAAGTCTAATAAAAATGGAGAGGAAAAAAACAGTGTTTCATATAGTCAGATGAAATTGGCATATTATATCAAAAAGAAACAACATATCTTTAGGTTACATGTAAAGCTATTATACATTTTATCAGACATCATCAGTTATATGTGTTTTCAAAAGGAACTTCGTGATTTTATATGGGCTGTTCTGAGACACTTTTGATCAACCATACGAAATTTTATTTTCTGTAACATTTCCATGGAAAGCTGACTGGAGGTAACTTTGAAAGTCAGTCCACAAACAAAACTAGCTCATCATACACGTTCAAGATTTATTTGAATTTTGTTTTCTAAGTTGCTGAATTTCTGGTGAGGTGCATAAAAGTGGTTCTTAAGGCACTAAAGCATTCTACAATAAAGGGTCAAAACAGAACAGCTTACAAATAGTGATACTACAGTATTTTGGTCTACTCCTGCAGCCCACATGTGTTGTTTTACAATAAGGATGACATTCTCAAGAGAAGGACACAACAAAAATGGAGAAGACTTCGGATATGGATGACAAAAAAGATCAATGCCATGGAAAAAAATCATATGGAGAGAGACAGAAAAGACCAAGACTGTTCACCTGACAAATGAAACAAATGAGCAGACATAAGGTAGTTGAATTCTAGGCCAGACATACATGACTAGAAGGACGCTGGTCTGTGCCAATAGGGCAATTCTTATGTTCTTGTGTGAGCAGAAATGGAAGGAAAACTGCTAAATCCAAAACTACACCATTTATTGAAAATGGCACTTTTGTTGTAACATGCTTAGCATCCCCCCTCCTATAGTGTTTTTGCTTTCCAGGGACAGGCACTCTAACCACTATCATTGCCTTGGAGTGAAATAGCCCCACTAACAATAAATAAAACTTGAGTACAAAGAAAACACAGAAATTATTTGAATGACCACTGGGGTTAACATCTTCTGATTCAGTGTTACTTATGAAAGGTGCATCCTTGACCTCTCCACTGGGCTAACTGAAGTACTTCACCATAGTTTACAGGTGCCCACTAAGAAAGAGACAATACTATATGCAAATATGATGTAAAAATCAGCAGGTGGTCTGTGCATTCCAAGGATTCTAGTTATGGATCAACACACAGAATAGACCATGTGTTTTTCCATTCCCCAAACAACTGAAGCTGCAACATGCATTCTTTTAGATTTGTTTTTTCTCAGCCCTCCTGTCATGCAGGCCAGGAAAATTAAGCAGCAAATGCACATAAGCAGTTTTGTATACCGAAAAGCTGAAATTGAGAATGGATAAATGAGAGGAGTTTTGTTCAGAATATCACTAGTGCCTTGTAGCATAAGCTATATTACATATAGAATGTTTTTCAATGTCTTTAGTGCACTTCTTAAGGGATCGCTCCAACTGCAGGCATTATAGGGTGATGGGTATTGTGTGCAAATGTAATATTACCAGTCATTGTAAGCTTTTATTGAAGCAATCAAATATTTTATACCCTTGCATATATGTATAATACCCTCATCAATTTACAAACTGTTAGCTGGAAAATAACTTCTCAGCTTTGCATACTATACTTTTCTCTCAAGCTATTTATTTGTGTTAAGTATAAGGAATTAAAAGGACCTTGTGATAAGGAAAGAAGTTTGAACATGTGGTTAGGACAGAGTTCGGAAATCTGGGATATATTCTTTGGATGACATGTCTTCCTGTGCAGCCTTAGGGAAAGGGTGGTAGAGGGACCCTACCAGGAAAATTAAGATACTACTACTTCACAAAATCCCTTGGAGGTAGACATTTCACCATTTTGATAAAGCATTCTGAAATGTATTCATTTCAAAACTTCATAAACCAACCATTTAATTGGATTTCTAAATTATTTAATTGGTCACCCAGTGGCAGAAATCCATACTTTTTTAAAAATGGGTCATCTTGAGAAGTATATACTGCATCTGAAAAGAAGTTATAATATTTTCATCATTTTTTTGAAGAATCAGAATAAAAGTATAGTTTGGTCAACTACTCCACTGCAAAGTGTAAACACGAGCTATAATGGATATTTCTTCATGCTACTTATTTGAGGCTTAATTATTTTGCAGCGGTAGGCAGATGGATGCTTTTCAGTCTGGTAAAGAAAAACATTAGCCTAATTACCTGAGACTGACTTTTCCTCATATCAGAAAAACTTAAGCTGAACCTCTCTTTCTGTAAACACTGGATACACACAGTGCAGTCAACCTGTGGAACTCCTTACCAGAGGATGCTGTGAAGGCCAGGACTCCAACAGAGTTTAAAAAAAGAGCTCGATAAATATTTGGGGGTTAGGTCCATAGATGGCTATTAGCAAGAGTTAAGGTATGGTGCCTAGCCATTTGTCGAAGGTGGGAGATGCATGGCAGGAGACAAATTGCTTGATCGTTGTCTTCGGTTCACCTCCTCTGGGGCACCTGGCATTGGATACTGTCGGCAGACAGGATACCGGGCTAGATGGACCTTTGGTCTGACCCAGTATGGCCGTTCTTATGTTCTTACGGCTCATATTTCCCATAGAGCTCCAGGGCTTGGCCACATTCCTTCCACCTTCACACCTGATGACTATTTCAAAGCTGTTTCAAGATACAGAATTGACATTAGAAAATAAACTCTTAATAATATCACCTTATTCCACTGTGATAACTATATCAGTGGATCAAAGAGGCCACTAATGACCTTCTCTTGGATGACTGAACTGGGGAGAGATATGCCATCAAGTAGCAGGTTGCATTATTCCACCATGAATTTTGTTCTTTTCTTCAATCCGAGATATCGGTAATATTTTAATCAAGGAACAATAAGCATTGTTACTACTTATTAGCCCTGAATGGAGCACGTTCAAGACAGAAGACAGCCTGCCTTTGTGTTCAGTGACACTTTTCTGTGAACTACTTTACAGAAAGTAGGTGACCTTCCACCCATGAGATATTCTGCATCTTTTTGACATTTAGATTTAAGAGTTTTGTATCCTCTTGTCAATTCATATATATTATTGCTATTGTGCTCCCTGATTGCATCAGGATTTGTACCACAAGTTGATTTTGGAAATTCTGAATGTCACTGGACTACTCATCTAGAGGAGACAGATGCTCTGAAGCCTCTATGATTTTTGACTGTATTCCATGAATTTTGTGGCATCCAAGGCAGTCTGTCCATCCTGAAAAGCTAGCATCCAATCAAAAGATGTGGACTGTGAAAGTATGAAAATGATGTGAGCCTCCTGCTACTATCAACTAAGGAAGAAATGCACTCTGATGGTACCGTCACTTTCCTTTGAAGGTTTTGTTGGGCATGGGCCTAGAGGAATGCCAAAACCTCTTACACAGTCTTTTCAATGTAATAGTTTACACAACAGACCAGTGAAAAAATTTTCAGAAGTATCCAGTGATTCTAGGTGTCTTATTTTTTGGGTGCTCAATATGACACTGTAAAGGGGCCTGGTTTTTCAGCAAGTGCTGACTACCCAATCTTGGGTGGGGGGCGGGAGGAGGACCAGGAAATTTTGAGAGAGGCAAGTTGGGAATTCACAAATTCACTCAGACAAAAAAAAAAAAAAAAATCAATAATCAGTTTTGAAATTTTCACCTACAAGATTGGCAGACAGATAGATGGGCATCTTGTTGAACAATGATGTGATAAGTGACATTGAACCTTTCCTCCAATGGCAACAGTCTATTTCTCCTTGTGACTAACATGCCTCGGTTCCTTTTATGCCCTTCCCCCTCCAGTCATAGGTTTTTCCAAGGCTGGGCAGGCATTATGGCCTAGTCTTTAGCCCTGGTGAACTCTTCAATGGTATCTACTTCCTCCAGGAGCCACAGACCAGCAGATCTTCCATGATTTATGTTTAACTTCTGGCTTCTGTACTGCTGGAATAGCATCACTTTTCATGAGCTGATGTTTCCCACATTGGGCATGCATGTTCTGCCACCAAATAGCAAAGGACAAGTGTAGTAGCTCTTTGTGTTACTGAATTAATTCCCCATTTTCAATGTGTAATTTTCCTGAGTACTTTGTCTAGACGCTAACTTCGTCTTTTATCTTCTACGCCTGTGCCTTAAAGGGGAGAGAGTGAGGTCTAGCTTGACATCAGGACAGCCAAGATTCCAACAATGGGCAAATGACACTACTCCACTCCAGATTATGTTGTCCGTTGGAGTGACCATTCCAAAAGTGGAGGAGACTCATTTGTGTTTTGGCTGGGTTGGCTTGCTGTGAGTTCTTGGTTTAACAGGCTGAGAACCCAGACGCCGTTTCCATAGCTTCAATCTGGGCTAGATCGTTGGCTTGGGCAGTCATGCATAGCTCACTGAGTGGAAAAAATTCTTGTGCCAAAATGGATTGGTTGATCACTCATGTAAATGTTGGAGAGTGTTGGCAAACAAACATACACATCTTCATTGTAGGCCATTTTTTCTGATGCCACCAATCAGATCCATTTCTCACATAGCTCAACATAAAATCACCACTTCTCTATGAGAGAATTTACCATTATATGAAGTGATCTTTCATTCTATTGTATCTTTGGCATACTAAGGGATGTTCAGCACTTGCTTGGTGGGAACCCAGATTGCTTTGGGATTAGGTGCTTTTAAATGAGATGCTCGTACAATTTGTTGAATGACATAGTGGTCATACAGGCTTCAGTTTTTCCAGCTTTATTGCATCCTTTTCCAGCCTCAGGCATGTCATAACAAATGTTTGTCACCATAGGTTTAGGCACATACAATGTGCCCAAGATATGTTAAATAGCTTAAGTAGCATTTTCTTTGTTGCTGGTTCCAGGTGTTTGTTTTGATCAATGTAATTATTATCTAGACCAGTGGCTTTGCTGTTCATGAGGATATTAAATTCAGAAATTTAATTTTGTCATGGTGTAAAAAGCAGTTATCTTGCTGCTTAAGCAGTGTTTTGGTTATTTGTTCAATGCGTGTAATTTTCTACACTTGATCTGCAGTAACATTGTCATGTTGCTCTGGGTTCTTTGGGTTGCTGTTAAGCTTCCAGATGGTTATCCATGCTGCTGTAGGTCCTGTCCATGCTTTCAATGCGATTGGTTGTTGGTTTTAGCTCCTTTAGTGCAGAGATTTTCCACCACCTGTGATGCTATCCTCAGAGAACAGGTCTGCTTCAAACTTCTGCTTGTATTTTGTATTCCAAAGATGTTAGTCCTGGCACATATTCTGTAAGGCTACAAAACAAACTGTTTCTTCAAGACAATGTTCTGGAATTGGTTCAGTCTTTCTTATAAAAGTACATGCGAAGCCATTCCATTATGTTTTCTTAAAACTAAACTGCTAGCAAACTGGCAGCTATCTGGAATCAGACACAAACTAAGTTTGTTACATGAACCAGCTATGTTGTTGCAGACAAATGCCAGAACAGAGTTATAGCCAGATTTCCCTTGGCTGCTGTTGAAAGAACTGGTGAGTTTGTGGTCATGAATTAAGTATGCGTATCTGTCCACGATTCAATTGGTGCACGATTTTTATTAGTTACGCTATAGCTCTATTTGACACTGACTTAAAATCAGTCACCTACATTTTGTCATGTTTAAGGTTATGTAACCTAGTAAACTTGAATTATTTGTATGGAAATTTGTAGACAACTGTGAACAAATGTCACCAGCATCTATAGGCAAGTCTTCAATGTCATCATCAGGTTGACTTAAGTACCTAATTTTAAGGCACCTATGTAGAAACCTTAGAAGAAAGTTTAGACAAGTATATTTCAAAATCTAAACCTAAACATTTAAGGACAGTGCACCAGAATATTGTGACCCTGGTAGAACTGGCAGTCTCCTGTTTGATTCTGAGGAGACAAAATAATGATGGTTTCCAACTTATGCGCAAGGTTTTGGGGGAAGAAAGCAGCCTCAATAGAGATTGCAATGCCACTTCTAACCAAGGATGCCTCTTCTGCGTTAGCCACCAAATGACTTCACCAAAGTAGGAATGCATTCATATACATTTGTCCTTAGTTTGCTCAACCTCTCCCTCTGGCTGGATTCCAGAACCAACAGAAGCCACCCTCTTTCTCCACATTGTTTGAAGCACTTCTGCTTCCTTGGCATGGTGGGACAATGAGTAGTGCGGTTACTGTGACCAAAGTAAACAAAGAGATCTTCTTTTGTTCCAGGAAAACAGCTTGTGCTGGTCAGCTCTAGATGTGGTGTGACTTTTTTTCTGTCTTCTGGCCTTTGACTTATTAACTTTTCTTTTGCCTATTACAAGCGTTTCTCTCTCTCTCTCTCTTCCCCCCCCCCCCCACACCACTTAGCCATTTCAGTACGTAAGTTGCTTTTTTTTTTTTTTAAACCTTAGCATGGTCCTCAGTCTCTAATATGCAACCAAAGGAGTAACATGTAGGTAGATGCTTGTAATATCCCAGTTCCATCCCTTGGGAATGAATAAATAAATAGCAGAACACACATCCTGCCAAGTGAATCACTTACACGTTCGATAAGGCCATGAGTAAGTGTTTTGGATTTTTTTTTAAGCGGATTGGACTAGATTTGTGACTGGTTTTGGAGATAGCCCAAAGAATACTTGTTATGAGAGTCTGTTGTGCCCTCGTTACTGAAGAGGACTGACTTAGCTTCATGGAGTGGTATCTAGAAGTCTTGTTAGGTATAGAAAAGATGACACAGATGATTGAGCCTCTTGCTAGTGGGACAGCAAAAAGGTTTGGAGCAGCTGTGGAGCTCCGATTCTGAAGTTCTTGATACGTTCATTTTTCATATGGAATGGACCTTGGCCTTCAGCTTGCTTTGTCTTGCCTGCTCCACCATGACACAGGATGGAGCTGCAGAACAGAAGCTGTTTAGCAGGAGGCTCCTATTAGGAGAAAAGAGGTCTGTAGGAAGGTTCTACTTGCTTCTTGCCCAAAATAGGATTTTAAAAGCTAGGATGATAGAAGATGCGGTAGCCCTGTACTGCCACACTTTCTGCTGCTTCAGAGAATGTAGAGGGAGGGCAAAGAAACATGACCAAACTCAGAGTGTCATGGACAAGTTTGAACTGCATCCACTATTTGCAGAGAGATAACAGACTAATTTAGTTAAAACAAAAAAGCAGTCAAGTAGCACTTTAAAGACTAACAAAAAACAGTAATCAAAGCTGACAAATCAGAAAAAAAATTATCAAGGTGAGCAAATCAGAGAGCAGAGGGGTGGGGGGGCGGAGGGGGGAGTCAAGAATTAGATTAAGCTAAGTATGCCAAAGAGCCCCTATAATGTCCCAGAAAATTTGCATCCCGGTTCAAACCACATGTTAATGTGTCAAATTTGAATATGAAAGAGTTCAGCAGCTTCTCTTTCTAAACCAGGATGAAAATTCTTCTTCAATAAGACGCAAACTCAAGTCATTACCAGAATGGCTCACTCCATTAAAATGTAGACTAACTGGTTTGTGGATCAGGAATGTTTTGATGTCTGTTTTGTGCCCATTAACTCTTTGTCTGAGAGAGTCTGAAGTCTGTCCAATACACAAAGCATCTGGGCATTGTTGGCCCATGATGGCATATATGATAGTTGAGGAACATGAGAATGTGCCCGTGATTCTGTGAATAACCTGGTTAGGTCCAGTGATGGTATTGCCAGAATAGATATCTGGACTGTGGCTATTGGTTAGAATCCTCATAAGGTTGGGAGGTTGTCTGTAGGAGAGAACAGACCAGTCACATAGGGCCTTCTGGAGTGTGGCATTCTGATTAAGGACAGGTTGTAGGTCTTTAACAATTTATTGCAGTGGTTTGAGTTGGGGGGGTGTAGATGATGACCAGTGGTGTTCTGTTCTTGGCTTTTTTGGTCCTATCTTAGAGTAGCTGGTCTTTGATTACTGTTTTTGGTTCTCTATGCCTTAAATATTGAGTCTATTCTCGTATACCTATGGTCTGAAGAAGTGAGTCTGTCCTACGAAAGCTCACCTAATAAATTTTTTTGTTACTCTTTGAAGTGCTACTTGACTGCTTTTTTGTTTTGATAGTTTATAGACTAGCATGGCTCCCTCTGTTACTAATTCAGTTAGGGTGAGATTAAGTGAGAAACAGTCTATCAATGATGCCACTTCAGCATCAGCTGTCAACTGACTTCTCCAAAATGGTATAATTTAAGTAAAATATATGACGCAAATATGTATGTTATACTTATGTGAAATAATATCACTGCCAATTCTTGAACTCCCTCTTCTACTAGAACTGTACCCTATAAACGACTGTGTGAGAGTAGTCTTACTGCCAAAAGAAAATTATAACATATAATTAATAAGATTAGGAGATTTGCTGTTAGTCTGTTTGCAGCTTCAACTGACATGCTAAGGAATGAATAAACAGAACCTAAACCATACAGTGCTCCCCTGAATGAGGAGAGAGTCATATTTGTTATGTAGTGCAGGAAAACATGCACCCTTCCTGTACTGGTCAGTCTGCCACTTTTTTTTACAAGCACTTATAATAATGAATATTTCTGATTTGCCCACTAACCTGGGAATGAAAAGCTGCACACAATGCAGCGTATTGCCTTCTTAAATTTTGTAAAAGACAGAATTAGAATATTAATACAGGTTGAACCTCTCTAATTGGGAACTCTCTCATCTGGCAACATCCATAAGCCAGCATGATTTTAATTAGCTGCGTAACCATTTATCATGGGTGTGGTCAAGTTTCCTGTGGTCCCATAAAGTTTACTTGCAAACACCAGGCCTGGCTTCCACTTTTCTGTGCTGTTATACAGCTGTAATTTACCCCAAATGTCTTCTAAAAGCCCAGTAAGCAGGGGAAGAGTTGGCAATGTTGCTAGATAACATTAACCTGCCATACTCTGGCAAATTCTCTCATCCAGCACCGATCAGGTCCCAAGGGTGCCAGATAAGAGAGGTTTAACCTGTAGTTTCATTTTCAGAAACACTGTGCAACCCCAGTTTATACTGAAAACTGTAAAATACATGTTCTCATTATTACACACTTGCAAAAGGAAAATACCGCAAAAAAAATCAAGGATTTTTATTTTCTACCTAATAAAATGCATAGAAAAACAAGATAATTATAATGATTCCTTTATTATATATTTTCTTAACATATTTATATCTGGACATGAACAATAATACTGCCACAATTGTGCCTAGTATAGCATTATACTGAAAAATTCTGATACCTGAATTTTTTTGATTTTGTGAGAAATACTTACTGCTGCTGCAGCCTTATTTGACATGAACACTGGTTCTCTTTGTTCAATTAGACTTGCACATTTCATGTCCAACAACAACAACAACATACAAATTCGCAAAAATGGTAATTTATGAAAATTACATTACATGAAGCAGGTTGATTCCATTACATTCAAAGAAAGATGTCACAGGTGAAGAAAAATCATCAAGTTTATGTTATAGTTTGTAACATGCCTGGATGGGGAATACTGGAATTCATTACCTAGCAATGCAAAACATTCAATCTTCATAAACAAAGAGTAAATGCCACAATCAAAATCATATACTTAGGTTTCTAAAATTCATTATTTTGGAAAGAGCCAAAGGCTTAGTCACTTTCCTTATGAAGAATCTGTCCTGGTTGTATTAAAGTTATCAAGTAATAGCAAAAATATGTTGCAAGGATGTGCTGTCATTTAAAAAAAAAAAAGATTTAGAATTAAGACTGCATTCCATCTGTCATAACTAGCACCTCAATACTGAGTCATATGCAATATAGTATAAGCCACGCACACTTGAAATTCTCACACACAATACAGTAGGATCTCGACATTCACGAGGGCCACATTCGCAAATGGCCTCGCTTCCCCGTGGGTCTGAGGCCAGGAACACTGGTGGCTACTGCTGCTTCCCTGGGGCAGGCAGTGCCGGCAACCGCCACTTCCTTGGGGTGGGGAGCACTGGCAGCCGCTACTTTCTGGGGCCCCAGGGCAGGAAGCACCCACATTGACACTTCCCAGGGCTCTGAGCACAGCCCCCCCCGCCCACCCCACATTCGCAAAACTCAACATTCACGAGGGCTCTGAACACAGAATGTTGAGACCCTACTGTAGCTTCAAGATTCAAAACCTAGACTGAAATGTAAACATGTTTCATTTTAGACTTATTTAAGGAAAGCATCCATTTGTAGCAAACACCCTGAATAAATGTTTATTCAATAGTCATTCATAACTCCTTTTTTCTAAACTTCCAGAACCATGAGTCCAAAACAGTGTAGATACACACACACTTACTTGGGATGGGCATTAAGGATACTGCACTGGAGCTGTTTTAATGTAATCAGTCCACAGAGTATAAGTCTTTAAATCTCTGTTACGAAGTCACTCAACACACACAGATGTTGAATAATGTGTGTTAGCACTTTAATTTATTAAATATGAAAGGTGCTAGAGGAAGATTCCTGGAGAATGAGACTCATTTATGGACAGAACAGGTACAACACAGTGGGCACAATATGAGCTTCCATACACTGCTCTGCTAATGTGTCCCCGTCATGATTTAGATTGATGAGATGACCTCTCATGGTATGAGAGTACGTCAGCCTGAACTGGGCCTGCCTAATCATTCTATATAGGTCCCAGAACAGAGAAAGAGATAAAAGTTGGAGGCTAGGTGTTCTGTCATTCCCAAACTACTCGCAGCTGATCATTTAAATTTTAAAAAATTTGAAGCATAAGAGTATGCCATTACTACTTCCAGGGTAAACATGCCAGCATTTCTCCCCTCTACCCCAATTTCAAAACCATAAAGTCACAGCATGTTGTAACCTACCTAAACTAGATTTGAACTCGTGGGTAAAAGATTTCATATTTCTACTGACCATGCCCCAAGTCATCTCACTCGCCATGCTTTTCATTTCATATACCACCAAAAAAAAACCACACCAGCATACATCAATTTCATTTGCACTGCTGATGCTTACATCTCTCTCTTTAGTTAAGGTCTTGTTGGAGTATAGGAAGATATCAGTTTATGCTTTTGGAGTTCCCCATATCCTATTCAAGCATCTTTCAAAAAATAAAAAAAAGAGAACTGACTCACATCCAGCAAGGACAATTGAACAGTTTGCCGTAGCAAAAGTTCAGCATTATAAACATCTTGCAGCAACTCCAGCACCTCATTATATTACTAAGCAAACGTGGGGGAGTAGATATGGAGAGGAGGTGCAAAAAGACTCCATTCATTGCCAGAGCACGACAAGCTGACATGAAAACTTTAAATCAAAATGGGTACCTTCTTCCCCTTCCAACACATTCAGAATAAACTGAACTCATTTTGACAAGAATATTAAGAAAGAAAAGTTGCTAATAAATAGGTAGCAAACTATATGTATGGTACACACATTTAACCACTCCTTGTCACTGAGTAAACTTGTTTTCAAAGCTAACGATTAGCTGATTGTGGAGATGAACATCTGTCTCTTTAGCTGAGATGCTGTGTTTCAGGGAAGAGCTTCATGCAATTTTTAGTAAGTGCAGATGGAGTAGCCACCATAAAAGGTTTCTGCCAAAAGGATGAGACATTTTGCATGAATAATTTTCTTTTTTAAAAAGGTATTTGGGTATTGGGTATTTAACTCATAGCTGCTGTAAAACTATGTAACCTCAATGTATTAAAGGATCAAGAAACAAGTGCAACAATTGATCAAATTTTCATTTTTTGTTTAATTTAATCAATGTAGAATGAAACTATTTCAAACCAAACTCCACATGACTTCAAACAATCTAATATTTAACATAATTTTGGAGAGCCTCAACTCCAATAAACACAAATAAATAAAAAGTCCTATACATATGTATTTTTCAGGAAGAAATTTAAAGGACTGTACCATGAGGCATTTCAATATTCATTTCTGTACCTGACACATTACAATTTATAATACATTTGTTGGTGATTATGGGAACTAAAGGACACAAAAAGCCATGCAATAATATTTGGTAGAAAATGAAACAGTAAACCAACTATTTGATCTATTCAGTGCCAAATGAAAGCACTACATTCCTTAAATAAAACAAATGCCAATATTATCATAAATCAAACACATTTATTGTCTTTTGTCTAAACTGGCTTCAATTAATTTGAGCCAACCCTCTTGAGAGCCAGATACCTCCCTGCTTCCTGTCCACTAAAAACCAGGATCCTCCACTTCTTCATTTCATCTACAAGGATGACTCAGGGTAGATGTGTCCTTGTCATTTCTGAGTCAGAAAGCCCCTCTTCCTGAACAAAGGGTTCATACTCTCCTGCATTACCAGCCAATTCAATGTCTTGCTCATCATTGCTCTCTGCACTGTAATCAACTTCTTCAAGGAAGCGAGGCTCATCTTCATCCAGAACATATGTAGTGGGGCTGTAGTAGGACAACATACAATAGGTTGTATTAAAGCGCTTTAAAAAGATTTGAATTCAGTTACACTCAGACAATGCACTTCCTTATTTTGAGCTAAATGAATAATGCACAAGCGTTGTATCTACACTAGGAATTAACTTCCAAGTTAACTTCAAAGTTAGGCGCTACTTTGAAGTAACCTGTAGAGAGTCCACATACCTTTTCTTTTCCTTTGAAGTTAACTTCAAAGTAAGGGAGGCCAACTTTGAAGTCCTTACTCCATTCCTGGGAATGGAGTAGTGCCCTACTTCGAAGAAGGGTGTGAAGTGAGCAACTCTGAAGTTATTTTTGTAGTGTAGACATGGTCAAGAATATTCATTTTAAGAAATCATGGCTAATAGCAATAATTAACCTGAATAATGCATATAAACTGTGAGCCAAAATGGCATTTATACAGCTGATTAACATCTCAGACACATACTACATCAACAACAGATGTAAAATATAAAAAAATTATACAATTTAAAAATAATTGAAATGGAATAAATTAGCTTTTTAAATGCTACTGTATAAAATACACAACAGCTGTGTCTACACTTACCAAAAGCTTTGAAATGGCTATGCTAATCACCAGATCGAAGAATACTAATGAGACCCTGAAATGCATATTCAGCACCTCACTAGCATGCCACCGGCCACGGTACTCTGAAATTGCCATGGTTTGCTCACCCGTAGCTCGTCTACATGGTGGTCCTTTTCGAAAGGACCCCACCAACATTGAGCTCATAGGAATAATGGGATTTCAGTCCAAAGTGCTGAATTATCTCTGGCAGAGCCAGTAACAGAAGCCAGATCTCCAGGCTCCTCATCCTGTGATTTAATGCCTTTCCCTAGAAAGTTACAATCCACCAACACATACTTTATTTGAAGGGAAACAAGTCAAAATTTTCATTCATCTCTTTGGAAAATTATGCCCTGCAAGACATTACACTCAAAAAACCATCTCATCTCAACAACGAGACCCTATAGCATATTCTGGGATTTCTGTTTCAGATCACTCAACACAGATATTGATTTGCTAGGTAATATGTACGGAGTCGGTGCTACCACTGCAGGATATCCTGTATAATTCAATTCATAGGAAATGGAGCCATTAATTCTGAATACTGCCCTAGTATTAACTCATACTTGCAAGCACTGAAACAAAATTAACAAAACAGATTAACAAAACTAAAATTCGCAGTGCACATGACATGTTTTTCTAGCCAGTTATAGCATGAAGTTATGTATTAAAGGTGTATTACAATAGACCCTTATAAAATTTGTTTAGTTGCATGTAACTATGGACAACAGAGAATGCAAAGGAGTCTCCTTCAAGGGATATTTTCTGCACAAGAGAAGTTTATTGTCTTTTTAAAATTTTTTACACATGGTCCAGAACAAGTTGCTACTGTCTTGGTTAAACAGAGAACTGCATATTCCAGCAAGCCACATCTAGAAGCTTATGTGCTATTTACCAGGTGTCAGACTATGTCCCAGTCGATGTTTTGAATTCTGTGTTGCAAGATACAAAGAAAATTACTGCTATTTTGACTCAGTTTTAGGTGAGTGACCAGTAAAGTTGTATTAAGAACAAGTCAATTCTGCAGTTTCGTCTCAAAAGAGGCATCGAGCAAAATTTAGGTATGCCTACTTTTTATCTCAACATCATCATCTTTTTTAAAATACAGCAAAAAGAACAAAGACGAATAATACAATGCACCACATCCAACATTTGCAATTGCCAAACTATTCTCAAATCTCATTAAAAATTCAAGGATAGTTTAATCTTTGAAACTTTTATTAATAATAAACTTTAGACAGTAATTCTCTCTCAACTCAGGAGAAGCCCAATCCCCCAAGAAATAATTTACAGGTAAGGACCAGCAAAACTATTTGGGGTAGCTTACCTATTACCTACCCCATTAACTCTGGCTCTGAAATTAGTTTCTAACCCTGCTCTATATGGCACTCACTGTGCTACTATTGCCCAGTCACAATCTAGTGCAGAGACAGGCAAATACTTGCCTGTGGGCTGGAACTGTTTCACCGGGGTTAGTCCCTGGCAGGCTCCCATCTTTATATCCACCTGTGTCTCCAGAGGTACCAGACGATCACACTCTTGTTGGCCACAGTTTGCCACGTGATCAATGGAGCACCAGAAAGCAGTGTCCCAGTATGAGCCACTTCTGACCACTTCCATCGACCACCAACAGCAATCTGTAGCCAACAAGAGCTGCGCTTGCCTGATATCTGCGGAGGTGCAAGTAAAGACAGCAGTGGTGGGCTGCCGTTTTTTATTACCCACCTTTGCTCTAGTGAAATCAATTATAATAAGATGTACTTATTTTATCTACATGCTTTTGCTTCTGTAATCATCATAGTGGTATCTGAGTGTCGGGTACAGTTTCAACAGACCTTTCATGGCTCTATCTCTGATGTAGCCAATGTCTATTACCCTTGAGATTTGTTCTTCAAAAATATTCTTCTTAGCCTTCTTTAATCTGCATTTTAGAATGCCTCTAACAAAAATTTGACTCCACTCTTTTCACTGGCTGCATTTCTACATTTTTGGCAACAAATATTTGAACCTTGAAGTTTAACCTACACACACACCCCCACACACAATTTTAATGTCAGAGCATATATTTTGTATTTTTAGCTACCTTCCATGCTGATTCTATGGATTTTAATTTCCTAACTTTTCACTTGAGTTGTTTCTTATTAAGACAGTCAGTAATTCCTCCTTCCCATCCCCAGTCAGCTCTTGCATTTCTTTCAACACAAAAAATTGATGATATTATTAAGATTGGTGGATTGTCATATAGATTGTGCAATGTGTATGCTTTCTTTATGATTACTGCTGTTCAAATGACCTCTTTAGAGAGCTTTTTAGTATCATATTTTAAATTTAAATGTATACCCTTACAAAGTGTGAAGATAAACTTGTTAATGAGAACAAAGTATAACCGATGAGTGTTGCACCAGTCAGACTTACAAAAAGTAGTGCTTCTCAAAAGCATATCCTTGCTTTATAGAAAAAATGTGCTTAGAGAGGATAGGAAATCTAGGAAATCGTATAATTTAAGAATGCATAAAAACAAGACCTATCATTTTACATGAATTTTAGCAATATCTTATGTTTATCATGTATTTTTCTATTTGAATGAATATTTTGAAACACTTACCAATAAAAATATGTTGTTTCAAAAAGGCAGAGTATTTTTCCCCCCCTCTACAGTTAAAAGGGCTATTTTAGCAACAAGAAGATCATAGAATCCGGAAGGGACCTCGAGAGGCCATTGAGTCCAGCCCCCTTCCCCAATGGCAGGACCAAGTACTGTCTAAACCATCCCTGATAGACATCTATCTAACCTGTTCTTAAATATCTCCAGCAATGGAGATTCCACAACCTCCCTTGGCAATTTATTCCAGTGTTTGACCACCCTGACAGTTAGGAACCTTTTCCTAATGTCCAACCTAAACCTCCCTTGCTGCAGTTTAAGTCTATTGTCTCTTGTTCTATCCTCAGAGGCCAAAAAGAACAAGTTCTCTCTCAACTCCTTATGACACCTTTTTAGATACCTAAAAACCGCTATCATATCTCCCCTCAATCTTCTCTTTTCCAAACAAAACAAGCCAAATTCTTTCAGCCTTTCTTCATAGGTCACATTCTCTAGACCTTTAATCACTCTTGTTGCTCTTTTCTGGACGGTCTCTAATTTTTCCACACCTTTCTTGAACTGCGGTGCCCAGAACTGGACACAATACTCCAGCTGAGGCCTAACCAGAGTAGAGTAGAGCGGCAGAATGACTTCTCGTGTCTTGTTCACAACACACCTGTTAATGCATCCCAGAATCATGTTTTCTTTTTTTTGCAACAGCATCATGATTATTTCAGATTTGGTTTTGACTGATAAAAAGATGGTAATTTGATTTTTCATAACTGAAATGCTTTCTTTACAGAAAAAGTCAACCCTGAAGGCCACGATCAGTCAATTGTACTGGAAGTAATGCTACAGAAAACAAAACTTTTTCATAACTTACTAAAAGACAATTACATCATCAGGATATTTACTGTGCTTTACAAGACAGACTAAGGTTGCATCTATACTTTGAGATAAATTCAGATTTAAGGCGGTTAGCTCAATATAACCATGTGACTGTCTTCACTGTAAACACCATTAGCTTGATTTAAGGAGTATTAATATTGATATATTGATGGCATAATATCAATGGACCCAGGGGGGTGTAGCGTTAAGTTTGAATTTAAAATATCGAATAAAAGCCAGTGTGGCAGTGCCATGTACATAAATCGAATTTACTAGTCTCCGGAAGTGTCCCATATGTATCCCACAAAACTACACGGTGAGCCTCCAAATATGGCTGCTTCCTTCTCTGCTGCTGTCCATCCAGTTGCACACTGAAGCCCAAGAATTTTAGATTAAATTTGAATTCTTCTGAACCCAGGCATGCCAATATAAAGGGCGCCCACAATGTTACCTTCTTTTACTCATTGCTATCATATCACACTGCATCGGTAGCGATTGCACCAGTAGCCATTTCCTCCAATAATGAGTACTCAGAGTAGTGATTTGCCTAATAGTTCTCAAGCTCCCATGAAAGCTCCAGAATGGACCCATCAGGAGATTATGGATCTTCTTGCATTTTGGGGAGATGAATCAGTGGCGAAGAGACTTCAGGTGATCAAGAGAGTGCTGGACTCTATGACCACACGTCATGTGAGATGACCGCCAGAGGTTACTCCCAGGACTATATGCAATGCCGGCTGAAGATGAACTCCGGCAGGCATATTACAAAGTCCGGGAAGCCAACCAGCAGCTAGAGTCATCTTCATAGACCTAATGCTATTATGAAGAGATGCATGTGCTTACTGGGTCCGACCCCACCATGGAGCCTGGTATTAATTATGACACTTGTGGAGGCCCTAGTCAGGAGTGATCCAAGAGAAGTTGGGGGCCCAGAAGGAAGAGGCCAAAGGAGAGGAGAAGGGGGCAATGAGGAGAGGCCTGAGGAAGTTATTCCCAACAGCCTGGACCTCTTTGCCCTAGATCAGGAACCAGTCCTCCCCATGGTATTCTTCACTATACTAGTCCCCTCTATAACGTTCCCCAAGCTTCTGGAACCAAGCTGTTCTGTTTGTTTTTTTTCTGAATGCTAAAGTGGGTTACGGGTGAGCATACATATGGATATGGGTTTTCTATGGATCTGTGCCCCTCAGAACAGTGTGTTAATATTTCTGGGGATGGAGCACTTCTCCTTTTTGGAGATCTCCTCAAAGACCTCATCCAAGCACTCATTTTTTTGCACAAGGTTTTTGGGCAGGCCTGACTTATTGTGGCTTCCACGGTCGCACACCTTGCCATGCCAGGCAACCAGATAGCAATATGGTGTCATGGCGCCACGCAGCATTTTGGCAAATTTTTCAGGCTTGTTGTCAGACAGGATGAGCAGCTGTTCTTTATTGATATCTCTTAGTTTTAAGAGGGCGATGTCTTCTTTGGCAACCTAAAGAAGCTTGGGAATTTGGACTGGATTTTCTTCCCATGCTTCCTGCCCTTTTACATTACCCCAGAGCACACTGCTGCACTACGTGGCTGGCAAGTGCTCCTCCCCTCTCCTGTGCATTGCAGACTCTCTGGGCCTTCTCTGCTCACATGTCCCTTTCTCCCTGGCATTTCTTTTCACTTTACAGGGATCCCTCCCCACCCAGACGTCCATGCAGCTGGAATCAAACCCTTCCCCCTCGCCACACAGATTCCAGGCTTAGCAGACCCTGCTACTGCAAACCAGAATGTGCATCACAGGCAGATTTGCCCTCCTTTAAATCACCCTTTTTCCCCTGATGAGGGCTGCACTGGTGACTGCCGAGACACCTTTTTCCCCTCAAACAGGCAGATGGCACAAAAAAACCCCTTTCCCCGGCCCCTGGCACTGATTTTTACTTTACAGGATGCCCCTTCCCCCCCTGCACTGAAATCAGCTGCCCATGCAGCCAGAATCGAATCCATGCCCACCATCCTCTCTTGCCATGCGGCTGCTGGGTGCTGCGGGCCTCTCTCATTGCAGAGCATTGCTCCAAGAATGGACAAAAAAAGTTTTTCCCTTGGCCAGTGTAGGGTGCAAATTTCTGAGGCAGGCCATAGCTTGTGCTGAAGAGCCCCCTGTTCGAATCTTAAAGACTGGAGTAGGCCTATAGTCCTATAATACAGAAACCCAGTTAGCATGAGTGGAAAATTATCCTGCTAGGCCCCCTCACCTCACTTGCAAGACCCAGGGAAGGTCATCCCAGCTCGGACAGGGCTTTGGGAGTTTGGAGGGGGTGAAAGCTGCCCCAGCAACCACATTCCAAGGAGAGGCCCTGCATACGAGAACCGAGACATGGCGTTCTCTCCTCCACTATCCCAGGCTGGTACTCAAAACAAATGTGTTATTGTTCTGTGCTGTTACTGTCTTTTTTGCTTTAATCGTCTAGATAAGCACCCCTGGATGTGCCCGCGTGAAGGCACCATCGTTACTCTTGTAGATGCATCATCCATCCAATTAGACACACAGATGTTATTGCATGTCTTTTTTTGTTTTAGTAACTTGTTAAGGAAAACCTGTAAGCTATAAGCAGAGGGCAGGGATACTATGTAACCTTTTTAGATTATTGACTTATTGTGCTCATTTTGTCTTGCTGCTAGAACCTACCCAGGCTTGGATAACACCAATGCTGTAGTTCCACCCACCCTCCCACCCCCCAGCAACCTATATAATCAATTGTAACCTATTGCCTGATGGTGCTCACTGAGACTAACACGCGAAGTGACTCTCCACCAGAGCTGTGTGTAATAAACTCTCCTGCTTGCTTCATATATGGTATCTAGACTTTGTTCCTACACCCAGGACATGGGATGGCTTCCCTAGCTTTGCAGCCCTCCCACTTCTCCCAGAAAGTGGACAATAGCTTACCATGTCCACAACAAAATATTCTGTGTAAATGATGGATTATGCAATGCACGTGTCGAATCCCATCCTTAATAAGCCTTAGGCAGCCTTGCAAAAAGAAACGAGGAGAAACAGAGACCCATTCATTCCATGGTGAAACACTGCCTGAATTGTATCTTAATTTTGACTTTCACTGGCTTTACAGCTGCCAGCTTAGGAGACAGGGCGAGGAAGCCAAAAAGGTGCAAGCAGGATCCAATCCTGCAGCACAGGGAGCAATCTGAGTCAGAAACCAGTCAGCTGACAGTTAGTGGTGGCAAAGTACAGCTCAGTGGCGTCATACTACAACTGAGTGGCAGCAGAAAATGCAAGAGCAAGTGGCAAGTCTCGTAACAGCAGTGAACGACCAAACAGAGGTCCTGCACTCCATGCTGCAGAGGGAGTCCCGATGCAGCACTGTAGGTTCCACTGACTGTCTCCTGGAGTAGCCTGAAGACAGGTCACCCCCCACCCCTGCCATCGTGATCCCTGAACGGAAGGAGGGAGGGCAAGAACAGGCTGGTGCTCTTGCCTCACGAACCACTACAAGAGGTTATTCCACTACCTTTGACAAGTCTTCTGTTCCCTGCTACTTAAACCTCTCCTCCCCGCAAAATAAACTTATTCTTTTGAGCTCGGTGTGATTTTTTTGGCATGCATGAGTGGTAGGGTACACAAATGATTGTGGGGAACTGCAGGGGTGGGTGGAGGGGTGGGTAGAGGGCTGAAAGCACAGGTACCTGCCACTATGCCAACATCTGCAGAGGACTGGCGGCAGACAGAATTAGGGTGGGGTGAGGTGGTGTGGAGGGCTGAAAACACAGGTGCCCTTTTTTAGGAAAATAACCCTCCCTTGACATCAATTCTACTTACTGCAAATTAGCTCCCTCCTACCCAATAAAAGCATTATTTGTGTAAGACAAGGTCTGAATTATTGGTTCATATGTGGCGGGGAACAGGAAGCAGTTCAGGGAATGGGGTTTGGTTGGTATTAAACACAGAAATAAATCGCTGTCATGTGCGTGACAGATCATTCATGAAACTATGTTTTAAAGCATCCCTTATTGCTTATCTCTCTGTACGGTTATTGATGAATGGCCGTATGGTTATTGATGAATGGCCATGTAGATGGCTGCGAGTAAGCCCTGCTGATGGCCTCAGCCTCCGAATTCCAGATGGACAGGAAGTTCTCCTGCCTGGATTCACAAATGTTGTGCAAAGTAACACATGCTGTAAACACGGTGGGGACGTTAGTTTCAGAAAGGTCTAAACAGGTCAATAAGCATCTGAACCTCGCTTTTGAATGGCCAAAGGTGCATTCCACCACCATTCTGCACTTGCTGAGTCTGTGATTAAAGTTTTCCTTGCTGCAGTCCAGGGCTCCTGCATAGGGCTTCATAAGGCAAGGGAGGAAAGGATAAGCAGGGTCACCCAATATTACAACAGGCATCTCCACATTGCCAATTGTGATTTTCCAGGCTGTGCAGGTCAGGTCCAGGGCAGCCATGAGGCCAGGCCCAGGAACACGGTGAGGATGAGGGAGTATTGACCATGGAAATTGCTGAACTTGAGAGCCTCTGTATCAGAGAGCCCTGGCGGCTGGAAGTGGGGGCCAACAGGGAGTTCAGTGGCAAAGGGGCCAGTTGCTGGGTGCAGAGCCAGCAACCTACCCGGGGGCCTGGGAGCAGAGCTGAACTGGCAACCGGTGGGAGGAGGGGGAGTCTGGAGGTTGGCAGCAGAGAGGCTGGAATTGACATCCCCCGGTCCGGCAAACTTCTTCGTTCAGACTGATTGGGTCCCCAGGGTTCCAGATCAGAGAGGTTCAACCTATATCATCATTTGTTAGTATCCATCAGCATGAGGAGGGTGACCATACTATAGCTTGGTCACTACATCTTAATGCTGACATTTCATTTACTCCCTGAAGAAGCTCCTGTGTGATACTCAAAACTAAAGAGAGTAACAGCTAATTCTTATACAGGTGAAGGAGGGGAAATAGTCCTTTGTGTGTGCACACAAATGCATACTAGCTCGAGGATAGAGCTACCAAGAGTGTAAATAGTAGCATACCCTTGTTAATGGCAGTGTGCGCTGATAAGTGTAAACTTGTCTGAAACGGCTGTTCATGTACTCAGTATGGTTCAGCCACAACTCTGCTGCCATGCCACTATTTATACTCAGGCTAGCTCAGTAAGACCTAGCACAGCAACGAGCACACAAGCAGAGGAAATCACACCTGCACCTTGTAGTAGACACAGCTTTTGAGACAGATCAAATAAATCCTTACAAATGCTCAGTAGCTCCCACTCCGGTGCACAGTCGCATTGCAGATGTTAAGAATTAATAGCAATCTCTATTTTAGATGGATGTCATTTGTCAAAGGGCGTCAGCCGTGTTCCCTGTAAACTGCGCAGCTGGGCAGCCACACAGGAGAGATTTGCAGTTCACCCAGATGATCAGGAGAGCATGCACAGCCAGCAGCATGTGTTCAGGTGTCCCTCCCCGCACATTGCTTCATCGTGCAGATGCTTCCAGGAGTATACTTCCTGCTAGCTGTTACAAGGCCAAAGAGTAGAAGAGTATTTTTTTTCAATTTAGAAGGGCTGTACTAGTACATTATTCTCCCTTTTGAATTACATGGACCTACTGCAAAACTGTCAGCAGCTCATGAATAAGCTGTTACATGTACATGGTAGTTACACGACTACTTACCTGGATGATGTCATACAGTCTCGACTAGAGAGGCACCTAGAAAAGCTGGACGCCACATTGGCAAGTTTCACTGTGAATCCCACCAAATATGCAACAGCGTTAGCACAGGCCAAGTACCTTGGGGACATCATGGGAAGGACATCATAGCGAAGCTCTAAGCAAACAAATTAGAGGTGGTATAAAGCTGGCCACAACGAATCCAAAAAGATAAGGTCAGGGCATTCCTGGGGATAGTTAGGTATTACAGACAAGTCACTTTCCGCTTCAATACCAGACCATACCCATTGATGGATCTAATAAAAAGCTAGGGCCCTGACCTAATGAAATAGATAAGCACAGCTAGGGAAGTTTCTGCAGACCTCAGGACCACCCTAGCAGCCTCAGAGACTTTAAGGAAACTGCAAACTGGAACCTCTGAGGTTGGGCTCTGAGGTGCGCTTCTGCAGATGGTAAGGGAAGAACATCACCTGATCCTATTCCTGAGTAAGAAACTCCAGCTCAGAGAACCAAAGTATGCTGCAGCAGAAAAGGAATGCCTTGCTGTAAAGTGGGCCACGGAAACCCTTTAATATTACTTACTCTGAAGCAGGTTTACCGTGGTCACTGACCATGTGTTCTTGAAATGGATGCAGAACACAAAAAGAAATGCAAGGACGACGTGATAGTTTTCTGTCTTTACAACCCTTCCATTCCAGAGCATAACATATTGGGGATCGGGCATGGCCACAATGACAGCCTGTCATGGCTATGCTGTTTTTTGACCTTAGTAGCCCAATCCCTTAGCGTTGGACAGGGGGTAGGAGACAAAATATATGACAGGCTGGCCAGTGGTAAGAGGGTATTGGCAGGCAATATGTAAGACCTAAAAGTGTAAAGGCCCTCTTCCCTATCAGATGAGAAGGAGTTATTTCTGGTCAATCAGGATGAGTGGGGAGAAGGTCAGTCTCAGATCAGTTAGAAATACCTGAATCCAATTCAGACCTCTCTGAGACCTTTTTAAAAGACCCTCTCCTGCTGAGAGAGGAGAGCAGTGTTCCCTGTAAGCTGTGCAGCTGTGCAGCCGTGCAGCCGTGCAGCCACTCAGGAGAAATTCAGACACCACCCAGCCGAACAGATAGGTTGCATGTTTCTTTCAGTGGTGCATATTCACTCATGCCCCCATGCCCACAAAAACTTTGTTTCGCATACGGATTGAAAAGATTACAGAGGAAATATTGGCTACCCGCACCTTGCACTTTGTCTTTTTAAATGATTTACAAATATTTTTGTTGTGTGTTACTGCTCAGCACTTTGTGAAAATCCCGGTATATGTACTGTCTTACAAATCAGATGTAACCATCCCCCTCACCAATCTGACTTCCCTCATCAGAGTCTTTTACTAAGCAAATACAGTTTATTCATGAACAGAACAAACAAAGCATCATGCTGCCTGCCTGACTGTCACATGTGCTCATACGACCTCCTACAGCCACTCAATGTGTTCAAGAAATTGCTCTTGTGGCTGGTAATTCTTTAAAAAAAATAAACTGTCATTCCACTCCCTTCTCCCCTTTGCTGAGCAATTATGTAAAACGTAATATTAATAGAAAAATTTCAGCCACTGAGATCAAAGCAAGTCATGAAACATCTTCAGAGTACTTTCAGTCTACTTAATGCACGTTCAACAGTCATCCTACAACTGCTTCAATGATAATTAAATCTTTCCTTGCTATTGTGCAGGTGCCCAGTGTATGGCTTCATGAGCCAAGAAAACAAAAGGTAGCCTCGGTCCCCAACAGTCACAGTTGGCATTATACCCCCACCAATATAAACATGCCATTCGAAGATAAGCATCCCTGCTTGCAGCTTTTCAGAAATCCTGTATTCCTAAAGATAAAACCATCACGTGCGTTCTCTGACCATCCAGAGATATCGCCAAGGACACATCCCTAGTGAGCTATCATGATTTTGAAACTTGGAAAAAGTAACCTTTTCTGATTATGTACACAGAAGCAATATTGGGGGAAGGATAATCAGGATATGCTTCCTGCTGCCTCACCATACATTTGGAAGTCCACTGAAGTGAACAGACTTTTCTCCAATTTGCCCAGAATTGTGATCCTAGGCAGCAGGACACACCCAACACCTACGCACATTTAGACAATTACCACCCTCTCCATAAATTGGCTACCAAATGTACTGCCCACTGACAGCAAATCAGGGCTGCATACGTCCACGGCACCCTCAGTTTCTCTCAAAGCAGCTCTCATTTTGGCATCACTATACAGGAAGGCTTAGGTGAGCGCAGTATGCTACTCAAAGTCTTCAATAGCCAAAAACTCTGCAGCCACTGATAATCCTCCTAGATATGCACCACAATTTAGTCGTAACTCCTGGTGCTTATCATGAGCCCAGAAATACTGTGCTGATGTGCACAGATGGCAATTTTAATTTACTACCCACATCATCCATTCTCTCAGTATTTTCATTTTCACTGCTGTAAGACTGGCTGCACCGATAGCTGAAATTCTACTAACACAAAATAATCAACTATGCAGACTCTAAAACAGACACAAGCACTCTACTGACCCATTAAGCATCTGCAATTCTGCTGAGGCATCAAAGATTAAAAACTGACTCAAGAAAAAACAGGATTATGAGCTGTAAAATAGGAATGGTGGAAATATTTTCAATACAAAAAAGATTCAGGGATGACACAAGGGGAATTGTGGGAACTTAACACCTGACAGTTCCCACAAATTCTTGAGAGGAGTAGTGGCATCTTAATGCACTGCAAAAGTGACCCACAAGGCTTTGCACTGGATAGTGGCATGTGGATATTTGCATGCTGATCCCCAGAAAATTTTATCTTGTGTTGAATTAACCTCTTGCTGGGAGAATACATGGACAACTAAAGGCAGCCAAATGTGTGCATATCCTTGTGAGATTGCCATGTCAGCAGCTATAAAATCAGCACAAATGCTACTGGGAGGACTTTTGGATGTAAACATGGTCTAAGTAGACTGTTGTCTAAATTTTCTTAATTTTAAATTCTGTAGCGTTAGGTGTTTCATGTATTATTTGGAATTCTGACAAATATTTTCTGCTTTCAAAAGTTATTTGTGAGTAGGAAGTATAGTCATGCTACCCTGCATTATCAATTCAACATGTGGAATTATTTTTCAGACTCATGATTCCAAGAAAGTTAATGGTATATCACTGGCATTGCATATCACTTCCTTCCCTCTTCTTTACAGGTACCATATCTAATCTGAAGGATACAAATTCTGAACAGTGAAGTCAAAACAGTCACTCTATTATGTCATATTTGTAGCAGAAACCAGCTCCGTAAATCCTATAGGATTAAATGACTTTCAGCACACAGAAACTAGATTCCATATGAATCAAACAGAAAGGATTAAATGATACGCACATCTGCAAAACACCATGTTTTCATATGGGATGAACTCAGCTGTAAAATATGCTGAGTAGGACTTGTTCTAGCTCCAGGAGTGAATGTTACCCAGTAAACATCTGGATATGCATCAGTTACATATATTTTTTATTCAATTTTATATTTCCTGTGACAAACTACAAAATGAATCAAGAGTGAAAACAGTCTGCAAGCTTGCAAGCACCGGAGGAAAAAAAAAGTCTCATTTAAACTGCATAAACTTTCATAAAACTTCAAAATATTCCAAATGTAAATACAATAGTGAAGATGAAGCTGGTGCTGGTAGCAAGAGCTGATCAAGGAAAGAAACATGAATTCACCTGGTAAGCAAGACACTGGGCACACAAGAAACAAAGGGCAGGAACCCTGTAAAGTGGGTGAACCGAACCAAGACTTGGAGGAGAAAGTCTCTAGCCTAAAAAACAGACAGAAGGGGTTGAAGCATCTGATTGTTCTGGGAAGTGAATGCACTGCTTACTATACAGACCAGAGAGAACATACAGCAACAGGGGTATAGGAATAGGAAAGAAAAAAGCCTGGTCTTTAAGTAGAATGCTGAAGGACAACCAGCAACAAAAGCTGGACCTAGAAAAAACTCAGCAGGCCTTTGAAGTGCAGCTTACCACTCTGAGAAAGGCGACAGAGATTAAGAACACAGAAGAGATTCTCACCTCTCTAGCCATGGAGGTCTGAGGCACTGGGGTACATCTGGAAACCCATGATATGATAAGAAGTACACAAAGAGCGCTGAGAAACTTGTGGGGATGCCAGTGGTTTGGCTGTCAGGCTAAACTCTCAGAAAGAGCTCCCAGAAAGAGAAGGGACCAGTCTAATGAAGAAGTATGTGTCCTGTGGCTCCAACACTAAGAGCCTATACAAAGAGAGGCCGCAGTAACAGTAGTTGCTCCCTCAGTTACACTACAGACCTCGGCCATAAGGGACTAGGTGAGCTACAGGAGAAGGCTGAAATTCTGGAAGTACAGTGTGGTGGAGTGAGGGGTGGGTGTGAGAGAGAGTCAGGCTGGAGAGGTGCATGTCACAGGCAGAGCAGCTCACAGCAAATAAGGATGAGCCCCTGGGGCTGTAACCTTAGCTAGCAGGTAATACCTCTGACCTGAACAAAGAGCAGGGAGGAGCCAAGCGGGGTTTGAATCAGAGGCAGCAGTGAGAAGCTGGCAGCGGGGGGAGAGAGAGTGAGAAGGCAGCCAGTTTGGCTAGGGGGGAAGCTACACCCCAGATGGGGCACCCCTTCAGCTCCTCTCCTCAAGATGGGTTGGAATGACTGTCTCTGCCAGCTGTACTGACACCTCTGTACTGAGCTGTGTCTCTGTCGACTAATAAACTTCCTGTTCTAACCGCTGAATGAGAGTCACCCCTGCCTGCGGACAGGGTGCAGTGCTGGGGGACTCCTGAACCCCATCACATACAGACACAGGGAGCTCAATATAGGCTGGAGCTAGAAGAGATCTGCTCTTCACTGGACAGGATCATAGGACAAGCAATAAAACAGACAAGTGGTGACCAGTCTCAAAGTTAAAAAGGAAACAGCAGAGCAACAGTGTTTACTGCTACAAAAGGAGCTCAACTAAGCTCCAGAACCTGCTCATGGTCCAGAAAGGATGAAAGTTCAACTTGGTTCAATAGGAAAACCTGGATTTGTGTAGACTGAGGGAAACTACAGAAGACAGATGTCTTAAACAAGAGCAGTCATCTGCCTCTTTAAGCAGAGAGCTATCCACCCGTGGCTCTAACAGCCCAGAATCTTGATGCTCTTCTTTTCAGCACACATCTGGGTGGGGCCTTGGTAAAGGTAGAATACAACCAGATCCCTTCTAAAAGGGGAGCATTTGCCAGAGGCAAAAAGGAAGCTAAAAATAACCCTAACAGGCTGAATGTCACCCACACAGCAGTGAGGGTACAGAAAGAACAAAAATGATTGTTTCTAAGCCACGTGTGGAAAGGAGGCGCTGTTGTCATCATGAATAGGACAGATTACCAAAGGGAGGCTGCCAGGCAACTCTCCAATGCCACATTCTACAAGCCTCTGTCCCCGGACCCCACTGAGGAATACACAAAGAAACTACAGCATCTGCTTAAGACCCTCCCTTTAAAAACACAAGAACAAATCTACACAGACACACTCCTGAAACCCAAACCAGGTCTATTCTATCTGCTATCCAAGATCCGTAAACCCGGGAATCCCGGACTCCCCATCATCTCAGGCACTGGCACGTTCGCCACAGGATTGTCTGGATATGTGGACTCTCTACTTAGACCCTATGCTACCAGCACTCTGACCTTTCTTCGCGATACCACTGACGTCCTCAGGAAACTACAATCCATTGGTGACCTTCCTGAAAAAACCATCCTGGCCACCATGGATGTAGAGACCCTTTACACCAATATCCCACACGAAGATGGGCTCCAAGTGGTTAAGAACATTATCCCTGATAAGACCAAGGCACAAATGGTGGTGGAGCTTTGTGACTTTGTCCTCACTCACAACTATTTCAGCTTTGAGGACAAATTATACCTTCAAATCAGTGGCACTGCTATGGGCACCTGCATGGACCCACAGTATGCCAATGTTTTTATGGCTGACCTGGAACAACGCTCTCTCAGTTCTTGTTCCCTAGCATCCCTCTTCTACCTGCGCTACACTGATGACATCTTCATCACCTGGAACCATGGGAAGAAGGCTCTTGAAGAGTTCCACCATGGTTTCAACAGTTTCCACCCCACCATCAACCTCAGCCTGGACCAGTCCACACAAGAGATCCACTTCCTGGACACTACTGTGCAGATAAGCGATGGTCACATAAATACCACCCTATACCAAAAACCCACAGACCGCTATGCTTATCTACATGCCTCCAGCTTCCATCCAGGGCACACTACATGATCCATTGTATACAGCCAGGCACTAAGGTACAACCATATTTGCTCTGATCCATCAGACAGAGACAAACATCTACAAGACCTTCACCAAGCTTTCCTCTAACTACAATACCCATCTAAGGAGGTGAGCAAACAGAGTGACAGAGCCAGACGGGTACCCAGAAGCCACCTGCTACAAGACAGGCCTTGCAAGGAAAACCATAGAACACCACTGGCCATCACTTACAGCTCCTAACTAAGGCCTCTCCAATGCATCATCAGGGTTCTGCAACCCATCCTGGACAATGAACCTTCACTCTCACGGACCCTCAGAAGCAGGCCTGTCCTCGCCTACAGACAGCCTGCCAACCTTACACAAATCCTCACCAGCAACTATAGATCACAACACAGTAGCTTGAAACCTGGAACCAATCCTGGCAACAAACCTCGCTGCCAACTCTGCTCACATATCTACACCAGTGATATCATCACATGACCTAACATCACCCATATCATCAGGGGCTCCTTTACCTGCCCATCTACTAACATAATATATGCCATCACGTGCCAGCAGTGCCCCACTACAATTTACACTGGCCAAACTGGACAGTCTCTATGTAAAAATGGACAAAAATCAGACATCAGGAATGGTAACATACAGAAACCTGTAGGAGAGCACTTGAATCTCCCTGGACACTCAGTGACAGATTTAAAGGTAGCAGTCCTAAAACAAAGAAATTTTTCAAAAATAAACAGAGAAATCTCTGAGCTGCAATTTACACTCATCCCTTGCTATACAAGTGCAATTGGTTCCTAACTTTTTGCTCGTAGGCAAAAACTCATAAGAGGAGCACTAAATTCCTATTAAAATACTTGTAAAAGATTCTGATTGGTTCGGCAGCTGGCACTGCTTTTGAAAAGTAAGTAAACCTGGGGCTGGGAGGGGGTTAAAGGCTGGGGACAGTTTGGGAACATGAGCAGGAAGGAGGGTGGGTTAAAACCTGTAGACAGCTCAGGTGGAGGAGATGGCCGCTTGCTCCTCCTGGCCACACCAGAGGAACCTGGAGGGTGCGGGGTGGCCAGGGGGTTTGGAACTGAACAGGATGGGGTGGGTGTTGGGAGGGGGCTGGGGGTGAGGAGGGTTGTGCAGGGAGCTGTGGGAATGTTGGGACTGGAGCTGGGGGGCTGCAGATTTCTCTGTGCCCCAGCCAGGGACCCCACAGCTGGAGCAGAGCCAGCCACAGGGCTGCCAGTCTCTCTGCCCCCGCCACCAGGGACCCAGCGGCTGAAGCGTAGCCAGCTGGGGGGCTGCGTGACTCACTGCCCCTCTCCCCTGCCAGGGATGCCACAGCTGGCTCGTATTAGTGGAGAAAGTTCACTTGCCTAGTGAACATTGGTGGGTAAGTGTCTCCCTTGTTTTAGTGAGTACCTGTAAGTCAAGTACTCGTTAAATGAAGGATGAGTGTATTTGCAAATTTGACTCCATCGACCAAGGATAAACAAATAGAGACTGGGAGTGGCTGGCCCCTTACAAAAGCAGCTTCTCTGCCCTGGGTGTTAATATCTCCCTATTAGACTCTGACAACAGGCTACATGCCCCTGTCTGATCTGGCTTGCTTCTTCCTCTTTTGATACATACCACTGATAATGGGCCATTTCCACCTTCCTGAATAGACCTTGTCAGCTCTGGCCCTCCCTTTTACTGCAATCCCACTCTTTAAATACCCCTCTGGAAACCCCCCCATCCCATGCATCTGATGAAGCGGGTCTTTGCCCACAAAAGCTTATGCTCCAAAACATCTGTTAGTCTATAAGGTGCCGCAGGACTTCTTGTTGTTCTGGAAGATACAGACTAACGTGGCTACCTCTTGGTTTTTCCCTGGTTTTTCATAGCCCCAGGAGCCATCTGAAGCTGGAAGGTGAGATTCTTAACTCCGAAGAGTGTATATGCAGATGCATCCAGGAGGATTTCTCAAAAGATGAGGAGGCCAACATTGGAGATGGGATTTCCACAGAAATAAACTCTATTAATGACCATAATGATGATAAATGGCTTTAATGATCTGAATGCCCCACATGTGGAAATTATGACATGCCACTGGCTATGAAGGGTTACATACACCATATGGGCTGCAAAAAGAAGGATCTCAGGCTGTGATCACCTCATTTATCAGAGGAAGACGGCGTAGTGCCAAACACCTAGTGAACTTTCTAACGTCATCCAAAAAAGAAGTTCCTCCTGAGCTAAAGAACATGGTTAAAGGGTAACTTTGGTTCAGTCCACACTTGAGTTGGGCTGCCTCTGAATGGAGGAGCTTCCAGGAAGGCTGAACAATGAAAATCTCTCCAGACAAAAGAGGTGTGAGAGAAATCTTGACTATGGGATGAAGAGACAGTTAAAAGCTCTCCAAGTAGAGAGGCCTAAGAGAGAAATCCTGTGAGAAAGGGCAGATACCACTATGACTAGCTCTCCAGATAGAAAAGCCTGACAGAAAACCCTGACTAAGTGGGAGAGAGCTATGAATAGCTCTCCAGGCACGTAGGTCTGAGGGGAGCACCTTGATCAACAAGAACAAAAAAAAAAAAAGTCAAGCCTCTTTAGGTTGAAAGACCTGGCAGAGAAACCTGGTGAAATGCAGGGGCAGAGGGGCGTGTGGAGGAAAAAGACTCCCAAAAATAGCTCTCTGGACAAAGGGCCTCGAGGGGAGCCCTGACCAAAAGTGGTAGATGTTACAGAAGCTCTCCAGGTAGATAGGCTTGAGAGAGACGACCTTGATCCACGGTGTGAGAGACTGCCAAATCTCTACAGGCAGAGAGGTCTGGCAAGAAAACTTTAAGAAACCAGAGTAAGGACTGCTAGAACTCTCTGGGTAAGATTGTCAGGTTCTCTCTTCTAGCCTAATGGGTTGAAACAGTTTTGGGGAGATGCCTCAACCTCACTTTTGTCTGAGGGGAGAGGTATGTGACAGGGTGGACTCGGCCCTGAGGTCCTCTGCTGGAGGCCCAGTGGACCTACAAAACCCGTCCCAGAAAAAGGCAGCAGAAAGGTCATCTGAGATGCCTCAAGTAGTTGTGTGGGAAACAGTCATGGGGAAATGGCCCAGGAAATTATAGCAGCAATGCAATTATTTAAAGGGACATTGCAGACAGCTGATGTTGACAGGGTCTCTGGGCTGGGACCGAGAGTAAAGGGTGGACCTGTGCTTCCCCCACTCCATGTTAATCACTGGGGTTTGCGGTGGAGGGAGGGGGAAGAGTCCTGGAGTATGAGACAACTTATACAAGGAATTGAACTGTAGTGCTCTGGATGAAGGGGTGGAGTCAGAAAGGCCCTGAGACGGTGAAGACATTGCCTCCACAGAAGTTGTCCTTGGGCACCACTCTAGTCCACAACTGGGACAAACAGCAAGACATTACAGAGGGCACTGAGAAAGGCCCCGTTGGACTTGTAACCCAGAAGGGGTTTGCTTTATTTCATGTAAGTCTCCACCACCAAGCTGAGTCACCGAAGAGCCAGAGTGACAGCACAATACATGGGGTACCTATCATGGGTGAAATAACACTGTGGTTTTATCCCATGGTAAACATGCAGTGAAAATGTGCATTTCAGATGTTTTAGACATCACAGCCAATTCCATCAAGTGCACCTTTAATTTCCTGAAAAATCTTTCAAAATATTTTTCTATAGAAATTATCTCAGCTCTAAATAGAATGAACATTTAGAATTAAGTTGAATAAATGAAGGAATCCCAAACAAACACACTGTTGTTTCATTTTATTGAAGGGGTTTATCTTTTTTTATTACCTTTATCTTAATTACCACCTGATTTAAATATACTCTGTTCAAAGAAAGTAAACCTTATTAAGCTTCTAACAAGTCATATCTATGGTGTAATGACATAACTGAACAATAATTAGGAACCCACAGGTTGTAAAATATCAGTTGCCACTCTGTGGACTTAAAAGAACAAAGACAAAGACAATGACCTGCTCAGTGACCTACTGGCCTAATGTGTTTTGTTGCTGCAATTAACTCCACTAGTCAGGTCAGGCAAGTGGGTCCAAACCTTTTCCCTGTCATATACAATTAAGCAAACAGGATGGATAAATTTAAAATCTCAAATTTTAATTGTTTAAACAAATAAGTGATATATTTTGTAGACAATAATATGCTGTCCTTGACTGGCTTAACTCCCAAAGGGAGACTGGGGAGTGCAGGCTATTTCCATCACAAGGATGAATTACCTCTCTTCCCCACAGAGTGTAATAGATCTTGATGGCACAGAAAAGGCATTTTGCTCTAACCAGGAAGACACTGAATTTGTGTGGCCTCTTAACCTCCTAATTTGCTCACAGCTTCTTTATTCTATTGTTAGTCTTTAAAGCGCTACATTTCTGCTGTTTTGTTTTATTCTGTCCTGATCATCTTCCCTTTCTCTGTTTCTCTTTTTAGACACTGGGGCTACGTCTACACTAGCCCCAAACTTCGAAATGGCCATTCAAATGGCCATTTCGAAGTTTACTAATGAAGCGCTGAAAGGTATATTCAGCGCTTCATTAGCATGCGGGCGGCCGCAGCGCTTCGAAATTGATGCGGCTCACTGCCGTGTGGCTCGTCCCGACGGGGCTCCTTTTTGAAAGGACCCCGCCTACAGATCCAGCCTGCAGGCCATGTTTTGCATGACCCATACCTCTTCTCCTCCACCCCAGTCTCCTACCCCAAGCTTCCTTCTGCACCCAACATTCATCTCAGATCCTGAACACTTTCTATAGGAAAGTGCCACCCTTGACTACTTTCCAAACTCTTGGAGTGCCCCCAACATCAAAAACTATTGCTCAGCCCTGCTCTACACTCACTCGATCAGCACATACACTCCCATTGATTCCTATATCAACTACACTGAATCCAATGCAACATTATATGAGTTAACCTCCTAGTTTAATATTTAGTACTGTTGGGGGACACAAACAGCTCTATAGTTCACCTCCATTTGAAGTCCACTCCCAGCAAGTCACTAATATTTGTCAGTCCGAATTAGTTGATTGAGAGAGAGATCTCCCTGCGGACATAGAGGAGTTCCAACTAAGTCTTCCCCCTGGCTAGTCCTCTATTTACAAAATGTTTCTTAGACATCACTGTTGGACATCCCAGTATTGCTTCAAGTTCACTCTTCCAAAAACTGAACACAACTTTTCTTCTCATTCTTTTCTACCTCCCTTCTGTACCATTATAACAGCTTTTGCTACCTACCCCCTCCTGCCTCTCATGCTTGAAAATGCTCTGTAATAGACTTTGACTTTTTCTCCCTTTCATACTTTTGCTAAGTCATTTTACTTAAATGTACCAAGTCCACCCATCCTCTTCACTGATCCTACTGCTAAAATGCTACATCTCGTCGACTACTGGATACTCTCTCACCTTACCAAATATGGTATTTTTCCTGACCTGCTCTTTTACATCTCTACCTTCCCCAGTCTATTCAAAATGACGCTGCTCAAGCCATCTTTTGCTCACCTGATACTTATTGTTTACATTCTCTACTTTATACCTTCTAACAAGCTGACCCCGAGAAGACTCGAGAAGACTCTCCCATTCCTTGGGGACCTAACACTCCTCTGTCCCTCGCACCCCCCCCACCATAAAAAATTAGAATAAGCGAACTAAATCCTCCACTGGCACAAACTGCGCCAAAGTCAATGGATTTACAAAAGTTCATACCAACATATCTGGCCCATAATTACCAATTTGTATTTTTGTTCTCTTATGCTGATATTCTAGTTCACTTTCAATAGAGTCATCAATTAACCCTCTTTTTTAAAACAATGTAAAATCATAAAGCTTTCCAACATTTAATAATATACATGACAATTTATGACAGGAACGAAGGGTCCTGTGGCACCTTATAGACTAACAGAAAAGTTTTGAGCATGAGCTATTGTGAGCAAAGACTCACTTCATTAAATGCTGATGACAGGAGACATTCAAAACATTTTTAAAACCTTGCTTTATGTAAGCTTTGTGTAAGCTTTTGCCTGATTTTTTTTTTAAATATTTTAACCATTGTATGACTAATTTACTTCTTGGAAATAACATATAATTTGTTTTACCTTGTTACTTTACAGCTCGATTCTATCAACTCATTTTCAATTTCAAGGAGGCTAGAAGGTAGATTGAACTCCAGTGGAGAAGTCAGTCTTTTCAAACGCAGTAAGCCCACACAGAATTTTGCTCCCATCTCTTCCAGTTCTCGCGTCCCTATCTGTAACCCCTGTGCATGAAATAAAATATACATACACTGTTAGCTTTTATGACACAGAACACTGGAATGTGGTTATTTTGCAATATTTTGTTGCAAATAAGCTGTGAAATGCACACAAGAATGTTTAATAAATGCTTAGTAAGCAGGAATTTACAGAACTAAAAGATTAAGTTTTATCCTCCATAGAACAGCTGTTTCTTGAAGACTGCAGTATTTTAGAGGTCTGTTCTTCCCTCTGGGCATGAGCTGACTTCCTATCAATGCAAACAGGAGCTACACGTGTACCACTGAAGAAAGAACATAGATAACTAACGCACAACTTACCCGTCTTCTATGTATAATGAAAAGAAAGAACAATTGAATACCAAGTCATTTTTAAGGGGAAAAAAAAGTTACATAATTTAAATTTTAATTCAAAATAATTTTCTTCAGGAAGTTCTGTCAGTGTGAAAAAATGACCATATCCTGGGTATGTAAAACTCAGTAAAATATACCAATCTGCTCAGAAACTAATTTACAAAGTTATTTACCAAGAATGAATAAATTGTGAATAACTCATGAATAAGAATGAGTAGAAATTATACTTAACTCTTTCATTGTGCAATATTGAACTCTGAAATATTTCAGTCCAAAGATATTGCTACTGTAAATTTTCTCAATTGCCAGGGCTCAAAGTCTGCTTCAGTCAGCACAGATTGGTTCAGATGGATATCAGTGGATATTCAAATTCGACACATTAACATGTGGTTTGAACCAGGATGAGAATTTTCTGGGTCATTATAGGGACTCATCTGCATACTTGGCTTAATCTAATTCTTGACTCCCCCGCACCCCTCTGCTCTCTGATTTCCTCACCTTGATAAATTTTTTTCTGATTTGTTCACCTTGATTACTGTTTTTGGTTCTCTGTGCCTTAAATATTGAGTCTGTTCTGGTAGGGCTATGGTCTGAAGAAGTGGGTCTGTCCCACGAACGCTCACCTAATAAATTTGTTAGTCTTTAACGTGCTACTTGATTGCTTTTTTGTTTTGATAATATATAGACTAGCAAGGCTTCCTCTCTGTTACTACAAATCACTGTGTGTGCACTGTTTTTAAAAACGGGTTACAAAAAGTATGGTTTGATGTTATTTATTAAGGATCATCTCATATTCACATGTATTGTGGCTCTTGAATTACTATTTTTTTTTTTAACTGAATTTGGGGGGAAAAAAAATGGCTTTTCCTGCCATTTTTGTGGTTGACCCTTAAGCTAGAACAAGGTTGTTTCCAGACAATTCTCTGAAGATTTAATATTAACGTCATTTAAGGAAACATAACTTCAACTAAAATGGACCTGATTTAGACCTTCCGGACTAAGGAGTCTACATTCCTATCAATGGACTTCAAATAAAAATCCATATTCTGATTGGATAGTCCATCTTCTTTATCAGGAAGGCCAGTTCTGCGTCACCTTTGGGAAGGATACCCTATCTTCTTTATGCTTTCATACACATTCACATTTGAATTTAATGTTTCTAAACTTATGAGAGGAGGAAGATCATACTTTTCAGACGTTTGAGAGAATGCGTATACCTTTTGGTCTTGAACCACCAAGTCTCTTCCTCTTTTTAGCAAGATCATTCTCTACATAAAAGTTTGTCACAGAATTTTAGGACTGGAAGGGTCCTCAGAAGGTCATCTAGTCCAGCCCCGTGCCTAATGGAGGATCAACCCCAACTAAATCATCCCAGCCACAATTACATTATGCTGAAACTTAAATACCTCTAGGGATGGAGATCCCCTCACCTCTCTAATACAGTCCAATGCTTCACCATCCTTCTTGTGAAATAATTTTTCCTAATGTCCAACCTATACATCTCCTTCTGTAACTTCAGACCATTGCTCGTTGTTCTGCCTTCTGTCACCACAGAGAACAGTCTCTCTCCATCCTCTTTAGAGCCCCCTTTCAGGGAGTTGAAGGCTGCTATCAAGTCACCTCTCAGCCTTCTCTTTTGCAAACTAAATAAGCCCAAATCTCTCATCCTCTCCTCATAGGTCATGTGCTCCAGCCCCATAATAATTTTTGTTGCCTTCCACTAAACCCTTCTCCAATGCGTCCATATCCCTTCCATACTGGGGGCCCCAGAACTGCATGCAATAGTCCCAATGCGGCCTCACCAACATCGAGCAGAGGTGAATAACAACTTCTCTACAGCTACTGGAAAAGCCTGTCCTAATGCACCCCAATATGCCATTATCTTTCTTGGCTACAAGGAGTACATTGTTGACTCATATCCAGCTTCTCATCTACTGTAATGCCGAGGTCCTTTTCTGCTGTGCTGCTACTTAAGCCAGTCGGTCCCCAGCCTATAACAATGCCTGGGATTCTTCCATCCCAAGTGAAGGACTCTACACTTGTCCTTGTTGATCCTCATCAGATTTCTGTTGGCCCAATCCTCCAATTTGTCTAGGTCACTCTGGACCCTATACCTACCCTCCAACGTATCTACCTTTCTCTCTGGTTTAGTGTCATCCGCAAATTTGCTGAGGGTGCCATCCACCCCCTCATCCAGGTCATTAAAGATGTTGGCCCTCAAATGGATCCTTGGGGCACTCCACCTGAAACTGACCACCAACCAGACATTGAGCCATTGACCACTACCCACTGGGCCTGTCCATCAAGTCAGCTTTCTAACCATCTTACAGTTCATGTTTCCAATCCATACTTCCTTAGTTTATGGGCAAGAATGGTGTGGCAGACTGTATCAAAAGCTTTGCTAAAGTCAAGGTATATCACATTACTCTCAAACCCTGTCATCAATGCCTTCTCAATACAAGACTTCTTCCTCTCATTCCATCAACTGACTGCAAGCTACCAGATTAATCTCATTATTTACCTTAATGTCTGCACTCAAAAAAATTATGGAGCAAATAATTACACAATCTGCAAATATCTAGAAGACGACAAAAGATGAGAAGTAACAGTCTGTATAGATTTGTCAAAAACAAATCACATCAAACCAATGCACTAGCTTTCTTTAAGAAAGCAAAAATCATTGTTTTTAGAGAGGTGGAATCAGAGACAATTTCAACATATACCATGTCCAGCATTCCCATCTTAGATCAGAGAGGTGTATAAAACTATTAAGAATATTAATAGGAAATGGCAACCAAAGCAGATGGGGATCAAAGATGAGAATGAAGAAGTGCTCATGAACAGGGAGAAGATTGTGCAGCAATGGACAAGATACTGCAGTGACCTATACAAAGCGCAGTTGGACCCAAGTGTCTTAGAGAGACTGACTGAAGAACTGAAAGCAGTATCTCCAACAAGCATTGAGAGAGAGACTGATATTTCGAAGGAGGAAGTAGAAAAAGCAGTGAAACAACTAAAGAACAACAACAAGAGCCCCAAAAATGATAAGATCACAGGACAGATGACCAAATACAGTGGAGAAAGCATGATTTAGGAAATACACCGACTATGTAATATAGCATGGAAAGAAGGGAAGGCGCCTAAGGAATGGACAAGATCTGTGCTAGTGACAATACCCAAGAAAGGAAGTACATTGGAGTGCAAGAACTACATAACGATTGCCCTAACAAGTTATCTAGGCAAGGTGCTGATGATGATACTGACAGACAGAGACTAAGATTGCAGATAGAAGAACATATAGCAGACGAGCAAGCGGGGTTCAGAAAAGATAGAAGTACCCTACAGCAGATATTGGCACTAAGACTGATAGCAGAAAAAGCTCGATGAAAGAACAAGAATGTATACACTTGTTTCATCAATTTTCAAAAGGCATTCAACAGTAAAGATCAGAAAGTGACTTGGGCGGTGTTGGAGTTATACGGAGTGGATGGCAGACTGATACGATTGTTGAAGGATATCGATGACAATGCAGAAGCAGAGGTGAGAACATGTGGGGAGCTAGGAAGCTGGTTAAAAACAAGTAGAGGTATGAGACAAGGAGATCCAAATTGCCAAGTATCTTCATCGCACATCTGGAGAGAGCTATGGACAAGATCAAGGAAGAGGTAGAAGGGGTATCTGTACACGGGAAAAGAATTAACCATTTGAGGTTCACGGATGATAGTTACCATTGAGGAAGAGGAGGAGAAGCTAGCAAAAATGGTGCAGGTGTTAAATGAAGAAGGGAAGCAGTACTGACTGATTATGAACATTGATAAAACAAAAAATGGTATTTGGAGATAAGGAAATAGGAAGGAAAATCAGTGTCGATGGTATTGAACTAGAAAATGTAGAGAAATTCACATATCTGGGGAGCAACAATGTATGAGCTAGACTGTAAGAAGGAAATAGCAACTAGAATAGCGAAAGCAAGGGCGAGTTTGAAGGAGATGGATAAGATCTGGAAAAACAAAGCAATTAGCTTAAGAACAAAGCTGAGCGTCTTGAAAACGTGTGTATTCACCAGCATGTTGTATGGATGTGAGACATGGATGATAATGAAAGATTTGAAAAAAAGAACATTGCTGTTCGAAAGGAGTTGTTATAGAAAGATTCTGAGAATAGGATGGATGCACAAGGTCACCAACGAGCAATTATATAGAAAGATACAGCTGAAAGATACAGTTGCTGCCAAAGGTTATAAAACAGAAGCTACAACTATTTGGGCATAATTGCAGAATGAACAACGAATGAAAAATCAAGACCCTGGTATTTGGCATAATGAATGGTTCGAATAGGAGAAGCAGACACGCCCCCCCCACCCAAACCCACCCCCCTGGAGAATGGATAGATGATATAGTAGATTGGTGCAGAGCTAGTCTACAGAAACTAAGACACTCTGCACTGGACAGGGAAAGATGGAAGGAAATAGTGAGAGGCATCAGACACCAACAGGCGCTGAGCCTACAGTTACTGATGAACCTAGCTGGAGCAACTATAAGATGGATGCAAAAGTGGTTGTAAAACCATTCCCAGAAAGTAGTTGCCCATAGGTTACAGGCAGATTGGAAGGGCATAAAACATGGTATCCCACAAGGATCCGTTTTGGGTCCCTTTCTGTTCAGTATCTTCCATCAATGATTTATTTAGATAATGGTATAAAGACTACACATAAAATTCAATCAGGACAAATGCAAAGTCCTCCATTTAGAAAGAAACAATCAGGTGCACACGTATGAAATGGGAAATGACTGTCAAGGAAGCAACATAATGGAAAGGGATATGGGATCAGAAGCTAGATGGTGAATCAACAGTGTAATACTACTGCAAAAAAAGCAAACATCATCTAGGGTACGTTAGTGGAAGTGTCATAAGCATGATACGAGCAGTAATTCTTCCACTATGTGCTGACTTGGCCTCAACCAGAGTATGGTATCCAGTTCTGGGAAACATTTCAAGAAAGATGTAGGCAAATTGCAGGAAGTCGAGGGAAAAGCAACAAAAAATGATGAAAGTTATAGGAAAAAATGACCTGTGAAGCAAGTTTGGAAAAACAAGGTTTGTTTAGTCTAGAAAAGAGAAGACGGGGACATAATACTCTTCATTAAAACAGTCAGTCAATTGTTGACTCAAATTTGTTGCAAGAGGGTGGGAGAAAAACTGTTCTTAACTGTTCTTCAGAGTAGGACAAGATGCACTGGGCTTGAACCACAGCAAGAGGTTTAGTTTGGATATAAGGAAAAGCTTCCTAACTGTCAGGCTGGGTAAAGGACTGAAATAAATTGCCTATGGAGGGTAAATAATCTTCATGACAGGAATTTTTAAGAGCAAGTTAGACATACACCTATCAAGGGTGGTCTAGATAATACACAATCCTGTCAGGAGTAGAGGAGACTGGACTAAATGACCTCTCCAGGTCCCCTCCAGTCCTATGACTTCCTTCTCAATGAGATTCCTGGCGATTATAGAGAAGAGGCAATCCCGTATATCCTGTTTCTCTTCATAGGAAGATGGAGATCACTCACATTGCCCTGACACGAAAGCAAAGCTCATTGTGCAGGGAGATGATCTTCTTGGTTAGCTTGTAATACACATGAATAACTTTTCCTTTCTCAGTGACCAATTTTCATTATGACTCAACTAGATGGATTTTTCCATTTTTTTCTGCTCTTTTTTCACCCAAGGACTGAGTCAATGGCTTTGGAATTTTTGTTTTGTTTCTTCCTAAGAAATTCCATATTGTACCCTAGTTATCTAAAAAATATTGGAAAGATTTTTGGGTTGAGACGCCTGAATGCACTATCACCTGTATGCATCCTAAAAGCACTCCCACCTCAGAACAGCGGATGGCACTCACGGAATGTTTTGAAACTAACCCATCCTAGGGACACTTGTATATTTGGTATGAAGCAGAAATCAATTTATTCCATATGGCACACTGAGAATCCTGCTGACCTGTGAGCTTTGTCAACAGCTCAAGAGAACATAGCTTGGGGTACTAGAACAGGATAATTATACCTCACTGTCTACTGTCTTTCCAGTCTGCAGCTTCTAGTACTCCTGTTCAACATGGCTGAGGTCTGCTTGCAAACAGGAGAAGCTACTGAAACAGTTGTTTTGGCATTTAGAGTTCATTTGCTTTCTAAACCTGCTTCAGCTTGCCTCTCTGCTTAAGCCTGTAGCCATGGTTCTGGCACTGAAAAAGGGAAAAATGATGGTGGATGACCTGAGACTCCTCCATTTTCTACTGGATTTACTTCTTAGCCATATTCAACTGTTGGTTGTGGGAAGCTGGTGCGCAAGCAAGCAAGCAATCAAGCGAGCGAGCGGCAACTGGCTTGGGGAGTACAGGAAACAGAGGCTGGCCCTGATTTTCTCATTTCTGCACTGCTGAGACAGTTTAAAAGAAAACAACACTTCAAAAGACAAGTATCCACAGTGGGGGAGGAAGGTGGGAAAGGAGGCAAATTCAACTACTTTATTCACTTCTGAATAGTAAGCTGCTAAAATAGGATGTACATATTTGGCTTTATCTATATCTTGCTGCTGCCAAGAAGATGACAGTGCCTAATGTCTGGTGGATAATTCCAGAGTGTACCAAGAGGAGAGCTCCCCGCATCATTCAAGCTGGGTAATGCTCACATATCCAATATGTCTCAAAATACTTCAACATACTGTTAAAATTGTTTTCAAACAACAAGCAGTTGCTTTGCACCTTGGAGACTAACAAATTTATTAGATCGTGAGCTTTTGTGGGTGAAACCCACTTCTTCAGACAAAAAAGTGGGTTTTAATCGACAAAAGCACACAACCTAGTAAATTTGTTAGTCTCTAGGGTGCCACAAGGCTGCTTGTTATTTGTGCTGTTACAGACTAAACACAGCTACCACTTTGACACTCATTGTTTGAAAGTTCTTAATATAACCATGAAATTCTTGATTTGTAAGTTTAAAATGTCAATATATTTTTACTTATTCAACTATTAACGGTTTTGTTAATATGGACAAACTGAACATCCAAATTACAGTTTTAGAATGACAGATCCAAAAGAATAGTAAAGGAATCTACGTTATGTTCAAACAGACTATTTGCATAACATAATGTAAAAAGCCCTATAGTAGGATATGCCCACACCTTTTCCAAAAAACCAGACAAGTGAGGTTTGAGAAAATGGCATCAATGTAAGTGGTAAACTTAATCCACAGACAGACTTTCACTTCATTTAGTTTCTTTACCTTATATTTGCCCTGATCGCAGCCACATAACGTGCTCTCCATTGTGTAGCTCCTTTGTACTCCTATTTCTCTCCAAACAACTACACGTGCTGTTGATTCCTTGGACTTTTCTACTACAAAACTGCAGCTGCTCATGCTGAATGCTGGGGCAATCTGACCGAGAATCTTAGGAAGAGTCTACAAGGATGGGAATTCGAAAAAGATTCAATTTGTTTTTAAGAAAACATGAAACCCCAGCATATTAATCAGACAGTTCAGATCTCAAATTTGAAGAGATTTTGCAGAAATCCATCCAAAGTAATCTTTTGTTACTTAACTAGAACCCCAACTAATTCATTCTCCCTCCCCAACCTTTAAAAATCCCCCAGTAGTGTTTGCAACCCAGTTTAAGTAGTGTGGGAGTCAGATGCATAAGAAATAGAAAGTGAAGAGTCTAGCAGAAAAGATTTGATTATATGCATGGCTAATTGTATTGTTGCAGCTGCATGAAGTGCAAAAGAGATATGTACTTTAGGTTAATGATTTAGTTTCAATAATCTAATGTATGGGAAATTTGCTATTTTAAAATACAACATAGTACTTCTAATATTGATTCAGCAAAGCACTTAGGTATATGTTTAACTTTAAGCACATGAAAAAATTCAACTTCAGCAGTAAAGAAAAAAGGTACATATGTTTGACTGCCACGAGGGGGCAGTGAAACTACATAAGAAGCAACTTATTTTCAGGGAAGCTTACTTCAGACATTTATCACCATGCAAAAAAAAAACCACTCACAAATTCTTAATTTTAAAATCCTTATTAAACAGATGTATGTAATAACACACTGGACAATATTACACAGAAAACTACATTAAAAGAATATTACAGCTGCAAAGTCAAGTACTCAAAGAATGCCAGAATTAGAGTTAACCATGCAACTTCAACACCTTTGTGTACATACACTGTTCAACAGTTTAATTACATACTCTGATCACATACTACCTCTTCCATAGGAGCTCCGCCTCTTTCACTGCACAAGATGAATGGTGCTTAATGAGCAACTATTCAACGTTCCCAGTTTCTTTACCCAGACAAGCCCAGTGTTCCCCCCCTGCTCCTAGTTTGGTCTCAAGTCTCCTGCAATCTACTGGCTCCTCAACCCAGACTCCTCTCATTGAGTTCTCACACAGATTTTCCTTACCTTGGCAACAGTAGACTCCCTCCAGCACGACTCCTAGTTTCTCTTCATCCCCTGTCAGTCTCCAGTCCCACACCCACTTGCCCAGGTTCCTTATACCCATCTATTTCCCTCCTCCTCCTCATTTCACACCAGGTCTGCCCCTTGGCTCCCTCTCCTCCCTCAGGTGCCTCTTCGACACTGCCTGGGTGTCCACATGAGGGAAATAGAGACAGTCTCCTTAATCTCTCTTCCAGTGTCTAGACATGGCTTCTGCGGCAGAAATCCAGAGTTGCAATTACAAGGCAATCCTGCTAAGCTCCTCATAGCTGCAGACGAGACCACTCAATGCTGACGGAATCGTCAGGAAATGTAACTGTGAAGCTCTAACTAGCATGTCTCTGCTACCCACACACGTCCTGGGGAGGCTCTACTCACTCATCCCCTTCTTAGGGAGATAAGATTAACATCAACAAGGAGCAGGGACTTGTCAGCCTTTGCTCGTAGGCTGTGGAATTCTCTTCCCTGAGATATTCACATGGCTCCAACATTAAAGAGAAGTTACTCACCTGTAGTAATGATGGTTCTTCGAGATGTGTCCCCGTGGGTGCTCCACAATAGGTGTTGGGCTCACCCGGCACCGCAGATCAGAATTCTTCTAGCAGTTTCTATTGGATCGTGCATGCGCCGATGCGCGCCGCTCCCTTGCGCGCCCCCGGCCATGTGCTCGATCTGGTCCCCACCAGTTCCTTGACCAACCGCCTAGGATGCTCCTGAAAAACACCAGACAGAGATCCGAAGCGGGGAGGATGGGCGGGTGGTGGAGCACCCACGGGGACACACCTCGAAGAACCATCGTTACTACAGGTAAATAACTTCTCTTTCTTCTTCGAGTGGTCCCCGTGGGTGCCCCACAATAGGTGACTACCCAGCAGTAACCCAAGTAAGGAGGTGGGTAATCGATTCATGTGCAGCTTGCCCCCGAGAGGACTGCTGCCAACAGACGGGTATCCTCCTCGAATACCCGATGTAGGGCATAATGCTTGGTGAAGGTGTCGTAGGATGACCAGGTCGCCGCTCTACAGATGTCTTTTAACACGATGCCCTTGAAGAAGGCTGTTGACGCTGCCACCGCCCTGGTGGAGTGAGCCCTAGGCGGGGCCAGCAAAGGGGTCTTTCGAAGCTCGTAGCACATTTTTATACAGGACACAACGTGCTTTGAAATTCTCTGTGAAGAGAGGCCTTCCCCTTTCGACCTGGGAGTGAGAGACACTAGAAGCCTGTCCATTTTCTGGGAGGACTTAGTTCTGTCTATGTAAAAGGCCAATGCCCTTCTCACGTCTAGGAGATGTAGGCACGCCTCCTTGCTGGAGCTGTGAGGCTTCGGGTAAAACGAGGGTAAAACTATTGGTTCGTTAAGATGGAACTCCGAGGAAACTTTTGGAACGAAGGCTGGGTGTAACCGTAAGGTTACCACCTCCTTTGAGAACACTGTGCAGGGCAGCGTTGCCATCACTGCTGTGAGCTCGCTCACCCTGCAGGCTGACATAATCGCAAGGAAGGAAGGTTGTTTTCATCATAAGGAGTCGGAGGGGTACCGTGGCTAATGGTTCGAAGGGTGGTCCTTATAGCATGCTGAGCAGAAAGTCCAAACTCCACGACGGTGGAAGCAGTTTTCGAGGGGGGTAAAGGTTTACCAGCCCCTTCAAGAACCTTGTGACGATAGGGTGGGAGAATACAGTGGGCCCTTCCTCTGTATGCCGAAAAGCTGATATAGCAGCGAGGTGGACCTTTAGAGAGGATAGAAAAAGCCCATCTCGTTTGAGGTCCAATAGGTATTCTAGTATTACGGTTATAGGAACATCAAGGGGAGCTAACTGCTTGGCGGAACAGCAGGCTGTAAATCGAGTCCATTTCTGTTCATAAGTCCTGCTGGTGGAGATCCTTCGGCTACACTCCAGGACTTGTTGTACTCCCTCCGTACACGTGCTCTCTAAGGCGCTGAGCCATGGATTAACCATGCTTGTAGGCGCAGACCCTGAGGGTGTGGGTGCAGTATGGACCCCTGAGCCTGAGTGAGTAAGTCCGGTGCCACCGGTAGGGGAAGTGGTGGACGATCCGACATGAGCAGAAGCAAGGGAAACCATTGTTGCCGGTCCCAAGTTGGGACTATGAGTATCATGCGAGCTCTCTCCCCTCTGGCTTTCTGCAGAACCTTGTGGATAAGCGTTGTGGGGGGAAATGCGTAGAGTAGAGGGCCCTTCCATGAAATCATGAATGCGTCCCCCAGGGACCCCCGCCCTACTCCTGCTCTGGAGCAGTACTGGGGACACTTCTTGTTGTACTGGGTGGCAAACAAATCGACTTGGGGAAACCCCCATGTACGAAATATGCACCGTAGCAGGTCGGAGCGGATCTGCCATTCGTGCGTGAGTGCAAAGCACCTGCTCAGCTGATCTGCCTTCATGTTGTGAGCGCCCGGCAAGTACGAGGCATTCAACGTTATGTTGTTGGCAATGCACCAGTTCCACAATCGGACTGCTTCCACACATAATGCACGGGATCGTGCCCCTCCTTGTCGATTGATGTAGAACATAGTGGAGGTATTGTTGGTATTGATCCCAACTACTTTGCCATGGAGGTAATCTTGAAAATGTCTGCACACGTTGAACACTGCTCTGAGCTCCAGTATGTTTATGTGCAGCGTCTGTTCCGCAGGGGACCATAGCCCTTGCGTCACCTTGATGCCAATGTGTGCTCCCCATCCTATGTGGGAGGCGTCGGTAGTAAGAAAGATAGAAATTTGTGGTTGGTGAAAAGGAACTCCCACTAGCAGATTCTTGGGATTTTCCCACCACGCCAGGGATCTGTGCACCTCCGCCATGGGAGACACTACCCTGTGGACAGTATGGGATGCCGGTTTGTAAACGCTCGCCAGCCAATGCTGCGGGCTTCGCATCTGTAACCTGGCATTCTGTACCACAAACGTCACTGCCGCCATGTGGCCCAACAGCTGCAGGCATGTTAGGACCGGCACCGTGGGGCTGTACGTCATGACTAGCACCAGGGAGTTCATGGCGCGGAAGCGGGCGTCGGGCAGGTATACTCTTGCTGTGATAGAGTTTATGCGTGCCCCTATGAACTGTATATCTTGTGTGGGTTTGGTCTTTGACTTTGTGAGGTTGATAACTAGGCCCACCGAAGTAAACGTGTTCGTGGTGACGCGTATCATGCGTAAGACCTCTGCCTTTGAGGCCCCTTTCAGCAGACAGTCGTCCAGATATGGGAAAACAAACACCCCCTGTCTGTGCAGGTAGGCTGATATCACTGCCAGGGTTTTGGTAAAGACTCTGGGTGCTAAGGATAGGCCGAACAGAAGAACCCTGTACTGGAAATGTTCCCTGCCGACCGTGAAGTGGAGGAAGCGTCTGTGTGCCGGGTGGATTGTTGTATGAAAGTAAGCATCTTGTAAGTCGAGGGCTGCAAACCAGTCTCCATCGTCCAGTGCCGTAAGTACGGAGGCAACTGTGAGAGGCAACTGTGATCATCCGAAAGCGTTGCTTGTGCAAGTAACGGTTGAGGCCCCGTACATCCAAGATCGGCCTCCAGCCTCCTGTTTTCTTCTCTGTTAGGAAGTAGCGTGAATAAAAACTTTTCCCTTGCAATTGTTCTGGCACTCTTTCCACCGCCCCTATGAACATGAGGTGATCTACCTCCTGCTTGAGCCTTGCCTCGTGGGCAGCATCCCTGAGATGAGGCCTGGCGGGAGGCTTCGTCGGTGGAAGTGACTGGAAAGGGATCGTGTAACCCGTGGCTATAATTTCTAGCACCCATTAGTCTGTGGTGATCTTTTGCCATTGGGAGTGGAACGGTTTGAGGCGATGATGGAACATGAGATGAGAGTGGCATTGAGCGATGGTGTTGACAGTGCAGCCCCCGACATACCCGTCAAACTTGCTGTCTCTGGGCCTGCCCCGAGGATGTACGGCTTTGTTGAGAACGTTGCCTGGGAGTCCTGTATTGCTGCTGCTGTTGATGGTGCCCTTGGTCGTAGCCTCGCTGATATTGAGCACGCTGTGGTTGGTAAGCGTAGCGTCTTCGCTGAGGATAAAATTTCTTCTTCTTGTATGGGGGCATATAAATACCCAAGGTCCTAAGTGTGACCCTCGAGTCTTTGCTGGAGTGGAGGACCAAGTTGGTTGAGTCCGCAAACAGCTTTTGCTTATCAAACGGAACATCCACGATCTTCGCCTGGAGGTCCCTGGGGATACCAGACGTCTGGAGCCAGGATTCCCTACGCATTACCACTGCTGCAGCTGTTGAACGTGCTGCTGTGTTTGCCACGTCCAGGGCAATCGGGACTCCCGTCCGCGATGCCGCATAGCCCTCTTGGACAATCGCCTTTAACACCGGCTTCTTGTCCTCCGGGAGTGAATCCATGAGGGGAGTGAGTCTAGAGTAATTGTCAAAGTTGTGGTTTGATAGATGTGCCGCGTAATTTGCCATTCCCAATAATAGGGTAGAGAAGGAATATACCTTCCTGCCAAACAGCTCTAGTTTCTTAGCATCTTTATCCGACCCCCCCGACTTGTACTGAGACGTCTTCGACCTCTGCTGGGACGATTCGACCACCAACGAATTCGGCTGTGGGTGACTAAAGAGGAACTCCATGCCCTTGGCTGGGATGAAGTACTTCTTATCCGCTCTCGTTTGTAGATGGAATAGAGGCCGGGGTCTGCCATATGTTAGTGGCTGACTCCATAATGGCTTCGTCCAGCGGGATAGCGATTTTGGATGAAGCCGGGGGTCTCAAATTTTTCAGGAGTTTATGATGCTTCTCCTGCACCTCTGCTATTTGAATGTCCTGCGTGAAAGCTACTCTTTTGAACAGCTCCTGGAATTGTTTAAGGTCATCTGGGGGGGAAACATCCCCGGGGGCCATGGCCTCATCTGGGAAGGATGAGGAGGAACCACTGGGGTACACCTCCCTCAAATCCTCTGGCTCCCGACTTTGGTGATATACTTGCTCCCTGGAGGACTGTGAAGGGAAGTCTCGGGATTCTGGACCTAATTTCCCCTGAGACAACTGTGTTCCCGTCCCAGAGCGAGAGTGTACACGGGAGTATTGACAAGTAGCAGGGGAGGACCTGCCCTTGGATCTAGACTTGAGGTGTCTGTGTTCAGCATGATGAGGACGACCATAGCAGCATGGGCAAGGGCCCGGAGATGGAGACCTGGACCATGATCGGGGAGTGTACCCATGATGTCTGGGAGAGCAGGACCTCCGCGATGACATAAATAGTGGTGAACCTGGTTTGTGATAGTACTCAAGGGGATCCATGCCCAGAAATGGTGAAGGTGGCCCAAGCCACGGTGAAATTGGTTGGAGGAACGGACAGGGAGGCCCTAAATAAGCTGGTGGAGTTACAGCCCGTCGGTGCGGCGTGTGTATCTTGGGGGTGGGGGGGTAGGAGATAAGGGCAGCGCGGCCCTGCCTGGAGATGGACTGAGGTGCCGAGTTTTTGTTTTTGCCTTGCCCCTCCCCTGCGGGGTGGGCGCCGCCCCTTCCCGTGCCGGAGATCTCGGCCCTGTTGTCAGCGTCGCACTCGGCACAGTCAGCAGTGGTGCCGCGTGGGTAGTTTCCTCCGGCACCGACAGGCTCCATGCCGGGTGCCCCTGCGCCGTCGGCGCCGCCAATTCCGGCGCTTGCCTTGCTGGCGCTCGCGGCACCTTCCGTGCCGCCGGTTGTGTAATCGGAGGCTCAGCCTCTGTCACGTACGCTGCTGCGCTGACGCTTTCAGGAGCTCGCGGCTGGGGTCTCTGCGTTCCGCTCGTCCTGCCCGCTGGGCCCGCCGGCAAGGATTGAGCTGGGGAGAGTTTCCTCCTCTTCTGTACCAAGGGGGTCAAAGAGGCTGCCTTCCTCTTACGCAACCCAGAGGGCCCTTCTACGTGAGGCTTCTCCGGCGGTTCCGGCTGGAGAGCCTTATCAAACAAGATCATTTTGAGCCTCATCTCTCTGTCTTTCCTGGCCCTGGCTGTAAGCTTAGCGCAGTGGGAACACTTCTGGGTAACGTGTGACTCTCCCAGGCAGCGAATGCATTCACTATGCCCATCGGAGGCCGGCATAGCCTCGCGGCATGACTCACACTTCTTAAACCCCGAGGAGGCCATTGCGGTGAGCCTTTACTGTTAATAGGGTACTTCGCCACTAATGAGTGCTTTCTAACCCAAAATAACATTCACCGGCCTGCGGGACAGCGGACGGCTTAACTAGCCTTCTTGTCCACCCCTCTCTCCTTCGTTCCTCTTCTTTCTGCTGTCTAATATTCTCTCTCTATTTTTTTTTTTTTTTTTTTTTGATAGTGACAAAAACAAACAAACTACCCGTAAAAACAACTATCTTATCTGTCTCCAGCTTTAGCCGGAGCGGATTCCGTCTGCAGCTGATGGCGGTTGAGAAGGAACTGGTGGGGACTGGATCGTGCAGATGGCCGGGGGCGTGCAAGGGAGCGGCGCGCGTCGGCACATGTGCAATCCAATAGAAACTGCTAGAAGAATTCCGATCTGCGGCGCCAGGCGAGCCCGACACCTATTGTGGAGCACCCACGGGGACCACTCGAAGAAGAACATTGTTTCGGTGTCAGGTTAAAGCCACCCTTTTTACTTGGGGTGTGGGTGTGAGCTAGCAGGTTTTATGTCTCTTTGTAGTTTTGAATTTTTAAATCTCTCCTTTTATGTTTATACTTTTTCCAAAAAATTTCTAAGCTGCCTCGAATATTTGAAATAGAGAGGTGGGGTAAAAATATTTTCAATACATAAATAAATTAATTGGGTTCTTTCAGAGGTTTGCAACTTGGGCAAATGATCAGGGCATCATCAAAAGGCATATCCTTACCCCTATATTACAGAACTGGAAAGGACATTCAGAAGTCATTGAGACCCGTCCCCTGCACTCACAGCAGGACTCATCACCATCCCTGACAGATTTTTTTAAATCTATTTGTCACAGATCCCTAAATGGCCTCCTCAAGGACATAGCAGGCCAGTGTTCAAACCACTGAGCTCTTCTTCCCTCCCCTCCTTGAAACAAAGGTCATCCCTTGAGTCTGACTAATTTCATGACACCTCTCCGGATAAGGAGTTTCTCAGAGAAAAATGATAGCAAATTTAATATGAGCAGAACATATTTTCTCTAGTTTCATCATCAGAAATGGCTCAACTCTTTAGTCTGAAATTTTGAGACTGACACACAGACCTTTATGGAAAATTATAAATCACATGGGTAAAGTTTTGTGAGGTTATAAATGAACACAGGATTCAAAATGGGAAATGTTCTGCAGCCACAAAAATAGGCAATGCTATCAGCTTTGCCTGTAATAATTCATCTGAATAAAGAACATGAGAGATTTGCTATACTTAAGTTTTCATAAAAATATTGACTTGGTTAGCCCAGTTAATAACAGAAGCTAAATTACTTTTATCTTTCATTTTTGTTTAATGAAATATAGGCATAATTTTTCTTGTTTAATTAGAAGACTAAACAGCTGTGTCAAATGATTATTTAGTGGTTATTTTATGACTGTTGATCTTGTCTACTTCCCTCCTTCTTAGAGAGAATGGGGTGTTCATTTCCCCTTTCTGGCTACAGAACAGTGATCTACTACAGCTGTATGGTACTCACTCCCTGACACACAGAGGGTATTCCTCTGACTGGTGGTATTCCTATTACCTCTTCATGAAGACAAGCAGAAAAAGAAGAGGTTACAATTATACCATGTACTCTGTTAGAACTATATGCAGCTTTAAGGCTCAAGGTTAAGTATCACATTTCTGATTAGTTTTGTACAAATACCTTCCTAGATGCGAGAATGCTGTTTTGTTTTCAGACATTTACTTGGGTTTTGTTTCCACTACAGCAGCCACTCTTACTCTTCCAAATTGTCTTAGACTATTAAATCAATTAAACAATGTTTCTTATAGTATGTCTACATTACGCAGAAGATCGACACTGACTGGGTGGATCTGCCGGAATTTCAATTTCACGCTCCTAGTAGGGATGCATGAAATTGAACTATTGAGGGTCAGCAGTCGACCCCCATAGTCCTCAGTTTCATGAGGATTAAAGGAGGCCAATGGGTGAGTTTCTCTCCTGCCCACCTTCCTCTGTGAGGTCAGTCAGGTAAGTCGATTGTAGATAAGTGGATTCCAGTGACAACCGCCTTAGCTAGAATTGCATATCTACAATTGACCTTAATATCTCATGTAGAACTGGCCTTAGTATGTGTAGCATTTAGGGTATTCTGTATATGAAAAAGTACGGAAGCACATGGCATCCTACAACTACTAATCTAATTAAATGTCAACAAATGTTATATCGTACATTTATATTTGGGTATCATCCTACAAAATGTTCAAAAACTTAAAAAATAGCGATCATTTTAAGCGTGCGTTTAGTGTCGTGAAGCAGTGTGGCGTGTCCAAGTTATTTGAACAAGTCTCAAAAGTAATCTGTAATGCTGAAAGTTAATAGTTTTTTACACTGCATAGGCAAATTGCACAGGAAGACTCTATAGAACATCACAACTCAAGCCTGACGACAGAATAAAAAGTCACCCCGCCGCTTTTCAGAGAAAAAAGTAAAGGAAATTGCATTATCTTATTAAAAGGTGAGTAAGCTATATTAATCAGTAACAACTATCTCTGAATCTTTATGTATGTGTTTAACTGCACAAATCACAAAGTATATTGTAGCATGTGGCAGATGCCCCATGACATCTAGGCCCAGAGAATGGTATAGCCTAGGGACAAGAGAACACCATCTATTATTATTATTATTACCACCATCTATTATTGTGGGTGAATACTCTATCAAAGCAGAAGTAGACAGACACCTTTTCCATCTCAGACCAGATTAACATAGAGGGAGGGAGGGGAGGAGGTGAGAAGAAGAAATATAACCACGCTTTCACAACATATTGATGATTCAATTTTAACTCACCCTATAACCAAGGTCCTCAATCAAGTCACAAGATGCAGTGCTAACATTAGTGTGCCACACTGTCTCTTTAATACTGCAGCCATACATAAATACATTCTTTTTACGAGAATGACCATGATAATCACAGTAAACCTACAAAGTTTGGAGAAATTAACATTTTAAAACAGGCTATAGCATCAAATGATATAAAGTTTTATACATTTCCTCATCTCTCTTCCTAAATTCATTCCTTCTTTGTATGTTAAAAGAGCCAGCATTAGCAAGTGGAAGGCACATTATATAAATCAACCTGTGCATTAAGAAAGCAGCTTTTTTTTTTCCCAGCAAATTCACAATGCGTGACTAATGTTTTAACAAGGCAGAAGTATAAGCAATAACCACCACCAAGAGTTAAGCTTTCAGAGTGTGGTATCCAGTCCAAAATCCTGTTCTCATTCATTCAATATCCTGAAACACTCATCTACCAGATTAAAAAAACCTCATATTTGTCAAAGTTTTTTCTGAATTTTTTAATATTTTACTCAACAGGTGCATTCATTTTTGACTAGGGGGAGAGTGAAACAAACTACTCTTCAATCATATGTAACATATCTTTAATGTAGGCTTCAGCTGCAATAGCTGTGATTTTAAAAAAATGGCATAAAAAGAATCCTGCTAGTCAAGTACCTTTGAGTGTTCTGGTAAAAATTAAAACGGTTAAAGTGAGTTGTTGGCATTTCAAAGCGGCACGAACATTTGATTTCTGAGGACTGATTTTCTTTTTTTCTGACCTCAAAGAATACAACTAAGGAAGACTGTTACACGTATATGCAGTTAGCTTAGCCAAACAATGAAAAATAAAATGAAGATATGCCCGGACCGAGGGAAGAGCTCCTCCTACAAGGATTAAAGCTACTGTCTTCTGGACAAGGAAGACCAGATACAGCTGCAAGTACCACTGAAAGAAAGGGACACTATGATTTGTGACCCTGGGTCCTGATTTTGCAATGGCACTTCAAAACAACATATTAAATGTGAATGAAATATTAAGCACACGCATAAAGTCTAACAGCACTAGGAAGATATGCAGTTATACACATGTGTAAATGCCAGTCGAAAGTTCAGACACATATTCCAAATTGCTGATTTAGTTTATGAAACTAAGGCATTTCCAAAGAAAATTTCAAACCTAACAACACAGCCCTTTTAAAACTCTCTGAATTCAACTGTTTTTGTTACTACAGTGGCCTTAAGTAATCTGACGTTCAAAATGTGAGACTTTTTTTCACTCTCCGACAGGAAACAAGTGGCAGACACAGCCTCAAAAATTAATCAAAATTGGGTGTTAACTATTTTTTGCAGTATTAACCACAGTGATTGCTTTTGTTCAATACAACTTTAAGCAGGAAGTTTCTGATCATCCCTCCAAGTCTCATTTTTAGGCACGTGAGAGTTGCAAGGAAATATAAATGCATTTACTTCTACTGAGAGTGAAACAGTATCTGTACATAAAGCTAAGATAATTTTCAAATGCTTATTTTGGGCAAATGCACACATACTCACCAGAGGCAAACGTTTTATAGCAGCCAAGTACTGTAGTAAACCTTTGGTATGGTAAATTGTGGGATGAAGGTCTGGGTTTGGATTTTGCCATTGTCTGTTCAAATCCTCCCCACTTAAAGAACAGCGATGGCTATGAAAGACAAAATTTATAAAGAAATGTGTGCCTTAACATAACCTCACTGTTATTTTAAAAGCTACCCTAATTTAAGTTTTGCTTCTAAATTGGTGTGGCCAAATGAGATTTAAATCCACCTTTCACTCAGAGAATAAAAAAATTTTCTGGAGAGAGAATTTAATGGTTACTAGATAGTACTTGTATCAGCTAAAATTGAAGGAAGCCTTTTTTATTTAAAAGATATTCCCCAAATTACTTGTGCTGAGATTAGAGAAAGTAAATCTGTTGCGAAAACTGGATGATAGAATGTGTGTGGTAAGACAACAAAATCAGTTCCACAGGTCCAAGTTCTAATTTTTAAAAAAATTAGTAGCCTTTTAAATTTAAAAATTTTACAGTGGTCACTTTCACTGTTCAACCTTTTTATTTATTTCACAATCTTTTGACTGTATTTTACCTACTCTGATACTTTGTAACTGCTGAATAGACAGTCAATTGTCAACAAATGTCGAGTTACAGAGAGCTGTTACGAGTGTTGAATTTTTCTAGAATTCTTCATACCATTTGCAGAAAGATACTTTCCATGAAGATGATCAAATCAAACCTAACTGAATGGAAACCTGGTCACTTCAATGGAAACCTGTTCAGATTAATCAAGAAGCCCAAGAAGGAAGCATGACTGTGAAACTTTAAAATACTAACTTCAAACAGAACTGACACACTCTGTGTACATCATCACAACTCCAGCAGTCACATGACTTCAAGCAAAGCTTTTGTCTCTACCCCTTCTTTGACTGACAATTGACAGGGATATGGAACCCAAAAAATCAGATTATATGCAAGACTTATCATGGGCAAATCTGGTAGTATTCCAGAGATCAAACCAACTAGTTAGTAGAAGACTAACATAAAATAGGAAGAAGATCCATGTCTACAGCAAACAGTGTTTCAGAAAGATTTAAGTGCTGTAAGTGTATTCAGTCGTTTTTAAGTATTTTATTTTAGATTTTTGGTTGTCAGTCTGCAGAGAGACATCCTTGGTACTCATGCATTAGCGTAAGTTTTTAATCAATTCCTGGAGTGTCTGAGGCTGTGTCTACACTATGAGAATTCGAATTTATTAATGTAGATTTTGTAATTCTGGAATTTATAAGTTTGAATTTGACCATCCTCACTTTCCATGTGCTCCTCACAAAGTCGACTCATTGCTGCCACACTCAAATTGGCAAACATCAACAGCTGCAGTAGCATACTGCGGCGACCTATCCCACAGTTTCCGCATTCCCATAGCATTCTGGGTATGCTCGTTGGTCTTTCACATCTTCCTGTATTTTCCTCATTCCCCTCCTGCGCTAAGCAAATGTCCATTTTCCCACTGCAAAAAAGGAAAAGTAGGACATCCACACAGACAGCAAAAAAGTTGACAGAAATGTCTGCCTTCAGTAGCTGAACTCTAAACTGGCCATCCACTCAGTGTTCCCACTCCTGTGATTGCATCCAATCCCTGAAAATATGCCGATCCCTGGAAATAATACAGGGACCCTCAAAGTTAGAAGAAAGAGGATAGAAAAAGTCTAGGAAAAAAGACTGACTTTATTGTAACTAAAATAGAAACCCTGAAAAAAACACGAGGAAAAAGAAGAAAGGAAAGTTTTTCAGAAAAGAGAGTTGCTGATGGGGAGAGTCTTTGGTTTTCTGGTGCACCATAAGGCTTCTCTGCAATGACTGTGTTCTCAGCTGGCCATCCACTGCTGTCCCACCTCCCATCATTGCATGTGATCCCTGAAAATAATACAGGGGCCTGGACTGTATTTTAAAGTTAGAAGAAAGAGGATAAAAAAGCGGAGGAAAAAAGACTTTTTGGTTTCCCCTCCTCATTACGTTGCTACTAGGGAGAGTCTTTGGCTTTCCAGTGCACTATAAATAGGGCGACCATATCTCCTTGTTCCAAATACACCAAGCCCTGGGGAGCTGATGTCCCCACCCCCAAGCCCTGTGAAAGCCGTGGCTGCAGGTACACACTGCTCGGAGCCCCAGGAAAGTGGCAGCCATGGGCACGCTCCCCCCCCCCCCCCCCCCCCCGCTTAGAGCCATGGGAAAGCAGCAGCCACCTGCCCCACCCCCGGGAAAGCAGCAGCCATAGGCGCTCCCTGCCCTGAATCCTGGGGAAGCAGCAGCTGCAGGCACTCCCACCGCCACCCCTTCAGGGCCTAAATACAGGACAATTTGTCCCTTTTAAAAAATAAGTAGGGAGGCCTTTTACTGGGTTGGGAGCTACCCACGTGATGTGGCAAAGCATGGAGCCTGTGGGGAAGGGAGTTCACACACAAATGTAAACTGCTGAGAAGAAGTTTCTTGGTGTTTTATGTAAACACAACCCCCACAACAGCCTTGTTGCCACATGGTGTGGTGGGACAGCGGCTGGCTCCAGGCAACGCAGAAAAAAACAAGTGTAGAGAGAGCCACAAACTCCGTGCAGGGGCTATTTGTAATGGGTAGATAAGTTCACAGTGCCCATAGTAAAGACAGACAGACAGACAGACAGACATTTCTCACACTCTCATACAAACTTGAGCCCACAGCCAAAGGCTCGCTGCTCCCACTTTGCAATTCATGGTCTTCCTGTTACAGGAGAGCAGTGGCCAGAGTGGAGCGCTCAGGGGCATTGAGGTTCACATACGGGACACCTCTGGAGGCTCATAAATTCGATTTCAAGATGTGTGCTTCCACATTGGCCTTAAAATCAAACTTCTGAAATTGAGCTTGACACTATACCCATCAGGTAACTGTGATTTTGTAATCTCAATATTAGTACTCCCTAAATTGAGCTAATGGTATTTACCGTGAAGACAACAGTCACGTGGTAATATCGAACTAACTTCCTTAAATTCAAAATTTATCTCATAGTGTAGACGCAGCCTGAGTAAGTATGACTGGGGAGTTGGGATGAGAGCAACTGAACAGCTGTGAAGCCCACAGAGGGGCTATTTATGTGCCACCTAACAGCACCTTTAAAAACTTCCTGAACAAGTAATCACACCCACTGTCATTTTTACTAATGAAAGAAATTATGAAGTACTGACCTCAAAAACTATTTCCATTTTTGAGAGCCAAATACAGTTAAGCTGAGCTTCTCCTAAAGTTTCAACTAAAAACGGTATTGAAAAAATCTGTGGCCACCCCTTTGAGGATGGGGGATGACGTTAATGTTCAGAATGGTACTGTGGGACATTATGGCTAAGCTTTAGTGAATTAAGTTGGGAATTGCTTTTCACCTGCATTAGACTGTTTTTTTTTGTTTTTGGACAAGGTGTTTCGATACTGAAATTCATAACACTTCTGAATAAGACTATACACCATTGTCTCTTCTCACATTAGATGTACAAATTATTAGTTATCAATTGATAACGTGTATATTTGTTGCACTGTGACCTTTTTGATTTGTAATACCTTTGTATAACTTATTTGAAGTTGTTATGCTTAGTTAATAATAATATATAAAAATTGTGTCAATTTGGTGTTCCTTAAGCCAGAAATCCGGGGTGGGGGGCACAGAATATGTCCTGGAAAACCATATAGCAAAAACAAGTTCTGCAGAAAGTACTTATTTTTATGAATTCAATTTCCAAAAGTGTTATCCTGAGAACACATCATTAACTGAAAGAAATCAACAGTGAGAGATAGCATGATGTTCTTCTAGAGGAGTACATTTACGCTATTGATTATGCACCCAAAAAAAAAGGTACCAGAAGACAGCTTTGTGAGAAATCTGGATTCATTACAGTATATAAACCTTGACCTATGATACTTATTTGGCTCAGTTTAATTTATTTCAATGGTAGCCCTCCATTCTGTGCTGTAATAGTGTTCTATAATTCCAATAAATTTGTGGCGTACCTGGTACATAACATCGATGGATGAGACTATGACCCCATGAGTACATATGCGCTTCCTCTTCCACTCTCACTAACATAATTCTTTCTATTAAATTCCATGTTACTATCTGTACCTGAAGTTGTGACTTAAAGCCACAGTTAATTCTTAGACAAAGTGCCATCTCAAATCATACCCACAGACAGCATATACAAGACCCTACATCGGGGTCAGCCAACAGCGGCACACAAACTGATTTTCATCAGCACACAGGGTGGGATCTCAGCCCCACCCTCCACCCCAATGCAGCTGGGACCAGGCTCAAAACCAAACCACCAGTGAATTAACAAAAGACCAGCTACTGCTACCAATCACCATCTGAACGGTAAAGCTCTACATCTTTATTTATTAATTAAGCTGTTCTAAATCATGACTTAAGTAGTATCACAGGCACTTGGACTGTACATAGGAGGTCAAAAGGTCAAAAGGTCAAATTTCGGCACTCCATCTAAGAAAGGCTGCTGACTGCTGCCCTAAATTTAAAACAAAGTTTTTCATAATCTGGATGATAGAAGTTCTTAAAATTACCAGTATATATGCTCAATTGTAGAAATCAGGAAAATATTTTAATCAGCAAGATCTGTATATATAATTTTGTTAAATAGCAAACCACTGGAAAATTACTAAAAATCCAAATATGAAAAAAAAAAAAAATCAAGCCTAAATACTGATGGGTGTGTTATTTCTGGAAACTAATGCATTTATACACTTTGAAACTTATATTTTGTTTTCATTGTAAGATACAGGAAGATTTTTACTTAATTGTAGTTTAGTGAGTTTAGTTTAAACTTACTTTCCATTGATGACACCATCTGGGTTAAGCATAGGGACAATTTTAAAAATATAGGATTCTCGTAAACTCTGCGCATTGGGGTTATTACTCATAAGATATTCCAAAGTTCCCTTCATAACCCAGCTTGCGTTAGTCTCTCCAGGATGTACACGAGCAGATAAGAAAATGTAAGGACGATTCCCTGAAAGGAGCATTCATAAAAATTGTTAAATATAATGCAAGTAAAATTAAAACATCAGTTTAAAAACAACAGGTAGCTTGAGTGAGTGAGTGGATGGTGGCATACGTTATTTTTCACAATGCATTCGCATCAATTTGGGATTCTTGATAAGTACGACAGGATTTTAGGATATATCTTGAGTGTTAAACCAGTCTCTTCATGGACTTCAAGTTTAATGCAACATAAAAAACTACACGAACTCTATCTGTTGAAGAACCGATTAATAAATTACATGATAGAATTTAAATTCCTCTTCTCATGAGAGAAATTCAGTAAAAAAAAAAAAAGGATGCTTTTGAGGCCATATGGTGGTACAAGCACCAGCATCTATGAGATTTATGAGATTTATTAAGTTTTATCCATGGAAAATATATTTTTACACTAAAAAAAATGCTACCAGCTCATGAAGAACACTAAAGATTGAGAGAGTATTGATGGGTTATTTCAATACAGTCCCTAAAGTGTAGCTTAAAAATAAATCTCGCCTGGTAATTGACTACCTTTTTTTTTATTTAGAAAAAGAAAAATTATTTTTAGAAAATATGTAGCTCTAAAATTTACCTTTAAATTTTAAAGAACTGGGTGAGATTGTTTAATACAAAAATGCAAATTATAAATGTGAGCAGCCGACCACTGATAAATTCATAAGTTTTTGTCTTGTTGTCGCTATTTTTACAGTAAAAAACCACAAAGAATTGCAGAAAAATGTGATTTTTTAGAAGGCGCTAACATTACATAATCTAAAGTGGACCATTGAGAATTTATACTTACTGAACTGACAGATATGTTCATAGTAACTGGATTCAGGCATGGCTGTGATAGTGATTAAAGGACAGCTGTTCCCAGACAGGGTCTCACACAGAGTATCTTGTTGAAAATAGATCTGCCGAGGGTTGTGCATGGATTCCAATTTCTGAAGGTGCATCTTCATCCCCAAAATGATGAAAAGGTACTTAAGTCCTTTGCAATTTTGTATATGATAAATAAAGATTTAAGTATTTTATTTAATATTATTTCAGGTATAGATGATAATTCTCCAGTACCTACTTTTGGCCACGAAATACCCTTTAGGTTTCCAATACAGCTATAGCTGACCAATGTTTTCTTTTCTACAAAGTATTTTGAGTTTTTCTTAATCATTTTTGGAGAACTACAGCTGTAATTATTAGACATACTCTATAAAGGAAGTAATCATACCAAATTCCTTGCAGTTTTTGTTCTGAAGAACCAACTAACCCATTACATATATATTCTAACATACTGATTTCTTTCTTATTCGAATGTTTCATGAGAGTTTTATTACCTTTCAACATATATGTTTTCATTCATGTACCCTTTTCCTGTCTATGAATGAAGACTTGGAAACAAGAAATGTTTTCTTATGGAAAAAGATATACTAATATAAATGGATATCCAAGTAACCCAGTTCAAGGATTCTCTCACCCTTAAAGTTGAATATGTATATGGATAGTGGTAAGCAAAGTAGCAGACATCATCCTTATGTGGGAAGCTCACTGTGAATGTAATTGTGTAATAGGATTTCCCTTTCTGACCACCAGCAGCAATTGAACTTCTAGCAAAATGATTCCTAAAAAGTGAAAACAACATAAAAGTGTTAGAGCTTTGTTGATATAACATCTGATGCTGTGAAACTATCTGGAAATATCAGGAAAACCCCACTGACTCTGTGACATGAGATTGCACGACGGTTAAAAATACTTGTGAGTTGTTGGGTACACTGCTGCTACTATTGGTAACACACTGAAATAGAAAGGTGGGAAATTTTAAGGTGGAGGAGGGACCAAAAACAGCCAGCCAGCCATTGAACAGAAGAAATGACAGGTGGAGAGTCCACAACTCCTCCCATGACAGGGCCATTTGTAAAGATAAGTAGTTTTTCTGTTTTATCCTCTAATCTCTCTCCAGCAAACAAAGAGTGAATTCCTAAAAACAGGTTCCTCACAGGATCCCAAAAAGAAAGTCGTCAATACCATATGCAAGATATTAAAAGGCATTATGGCTATATTCTCAATAAAAACACACACACATCTGAGTACACGTTACTACTACAATTTTTCCAGAGAAATTTATCACCATTAAGTATTTTGTTAATGACATTTTCTAAAGTCATTTGTCATACGAAATGTCAAAAAAAACCTGCTTTAATATTTCTTTAACAAAGTAAATTACCACAGCACAATTTGTGGTTGTGCTAATCATGTCAATTAGATCTTGTTCTAATTTTCCGCATAACACAGATTTGCTTCCCTCCACTTTTTTTAGACATACTTACTTGTAGTAACAAATATCTGTTCCAACTCGAGTCCACCATGGCCTGGAATTTAATGCCTCCTGAACAGAATACATAAGGGGCTGCATACCTTTAAGAAAAATACACTGGGTTTTTTCAGTAATACAGACACAGAATTCTTTTTGTAAGCATAACAAGCAATGGATTACAGCTGAATACAGTCTCGTTAGCTCCCTTATATTCATTTCACTTTTTGTAGACGTCTAACTCAGAAAGTCCGTTGTAGAGACTGAATGTCATACTGTCTTAAAATAAACAAGACATATGAAATGAAAAAATGATTCAAGATGAGAAAAGTACAAATGAAACATCAGCTCAAGTTGACCAAATGGAAGTTTAAAAAATAATGCAGTGGCTCAAATGGACACTAAAACAATAAGATCCTGGATTTAAATCACATTTAACTCACTGTCACTCTCACATTTCATAAGAAGTCTCAACCTTCATATATCTCAGTCTACCCACTTGGAAAATGAGATAACCACAAGACCCATCAAAAACACAGATATTGTCTTATAAGCATAGCTTTTTAGCTAAATGAGAAAAAAGGTTTCCTTTGCCAACAGTACTATATTAAAGCATGTTAGCAAACCTTTAGTGTGCAGCAACAACAGGGTCTAAAACCCATTAATATGCAACATCTTAGTGTGTTTGAAAAAGTCCTTCACACACATGTCCAAAATCCAAGACTGACTATTTGCATTTATTTTCATTTACTAAAGCAAGGAAAAAGCTTTCAAAGATGGTCTTAATGGCCCTATTTTTCATCCTTTTGGCACCAAAGGAGATCATTTCAGCATTTCTTTTCCAGCACCTTGTAAGAGCCTCACCACAATTTTAGTAAGAGCCTTACACTTCAGCTTTACTCAAAAATACTTCCTAAAATGGTTTTCCATTTTAAAAATTATTTTAAAAAAACCATACAAATTTATTTAATTGCTTATTTTATGGTTTTCTAATGACACTGTCCCATGAAAATATGAGTTTATTTGTAAGAAAGACATGAACAATAGTGACCAGTGGGTGTGGGGAAAAGAGGGTGAGAAGTATCCTATTCTAGCTAAGCCAGTAGGCCTCCCTACATGCTAATTTTCCATCCTTTTGAAAAAGAAGTCTTACCATAATTAAACTGACTGTTCGACTTTTCACAGTTGATGATGTTAAACCGGTAATTAATACCTGTCCGCATTCCACTGGCTTCAAAATAAAACCACTGGTGATAGTGATTGCTGTTTACATCTGAGTTCAGAATGAGATCATACTCGTTTCTGAAGATCAACAAAGAGAAATAAGTTCTCTTAAAAAAGGAAATTTGCAGTGCATGTGAAAAATAAGAACATTAAAGGTACCTTACTTTCTAATTTGAATAACTTTGCGCAGATTTCCAGACTCAAATTTGGAGTTGAACTTCAAAATCTCCCCATCTTCAGGCACTGAGTAGCTTTAAAAGACAGACAGACAGACAGACAAGTAAAATGTATCTTTGGAATTAATTTGTTGATTCAGATTTTTGACTGGAAATCTATCCAGAATAAATACATTCAAGATTACAGCAAAATAAGTACAGCATTACCCTGATTAGGAATGCTTTACCAAAACGTCACACCTACTGTACTTTAAGTCAGAACAGTTTCCTTGAAAAAACTGGCAATAATTAAATTAAGCTTGTTTTACAACAAATACAGCCTACCTTGGATTATCAAGGTCATATATGACTCTGTCTATAATATCATTCTGATGAATCAGTCTTTCAATATCTTGGGATATTTTTGTCCTGTAGTAAGAGGAGGTAAGACAGTAAGAAGTAGTAAAATACACTCTATAACAGTAATCAGAAATGGCATGTGCTCATTTTATGTATCACCTCAAAGGTATAAACAAAAGCATGCAGGATCAGGGCCTATTTTTCAGTGAGGCCCCAAATAATCGCCATTTGTTGACCTCTGGTGTGCAAACATTTGCATACACAGTTGACCAGTTCTAATATTTGCATGTGCAAGTGTTGAATATTCACATGCCTAACCTACTGGGTCTAACTTTTATGAAGTATTTTTTTTTTGTATTTCTAGCCACAGCTGAGACTATGTGACAATCGTTATTATTTGTGTAATAGTTCTTAAATCTAGGTAACATCTGAAAATGATTCAGTTATAATAGTTATTTATTCAAGTCCTTCTGCAACTAAAATTTAAAGGCATTTGGAGACTCTGGGATGAGTAAGTTAGCGCATTAGTCCTTCATGACAGGAGATCTAGGTTCATCTAGTCACTGATCCCACAAAATAATGAGTTTGGTGGTCTCAGACAAATGTCTGGTGAACAATCTACCACATCACAAAACCATTTTGTAATTGACAGTATCTGTTTAAAGTAAGCCCTGGACTGAAAAGTCTAGAGTGTATATATTGGCAGAGCTGTGTGGGCAAGCTTGCACAGCACCTGCAATAAATACAGAAGGAAGCAGATTAACAGTCTGAGGCAAAGGTCGCCAACATGGAGTCCTGGGGTTCCATGAGGGTATTAAAGGGGGTCCATGAAAAAAATAAATAAATAAAAAAGATCATAGAAAATTAGTTTTAAATAAATTGCAAAGTTACAATCTCTTATTTTAAAATTAAATATCTTCCAATTATGTTATTAACTGCAGTCCAAAAAATCTGTGCTGTGGCACCTTTGTGCAACAAAACAATTGCGATGGTCAGCAGCATACAAATGTTAACCATACGTTCAACTTTGACGGGGGTCTGCACTTGTGAAAAGGCTGGGAACTACTGCTGTAGGATACTGTACTGCACTTTGAAAGTGCACTCAGGCTGGCAGTTATCTGGACCTAGTAAATGATGCTGGTGAGAGGAAAGGACATTTTTTGTCAACGCAAGATGGTGTAACCACACGAATAACCCACCTTAAAGAAATCACAAGCCCAACAATACCAAGTTGCATGAAGGATGGTCTAGAAGATAGCGTAAGTCTCAGAGGCCCATATCTACAACATGAAGTCAATTTTAAGGCACTTAACTCAACTTTACAATGTGATGGTCTTCACTGCAAAAACCATCAGGTCAATTTTAAGGGGCGCTAAGGTTGACTTTCTTGTGTTGACCCTCCAAGGCAACGTAATGCTAGTTTGGAAACAGTGTTACTTTAAATTGATTTTTATGAGCCTCCAGAGGTATCCCACAATGCCCCATGTGCGTCTGTTCTGGCCACTTTCACCTCCACTACTCTCCAGGTGGACAGGAAGTAGGAAACAGGAAGCCTGAGAATTTGAATTCATTTTCTTTCTGGCCAACATGGCAACCACTTCGAGCCATGATACCTCAGCATCGCAAAAGAACCCCAGCATGGAGCCATCAGGAGAGCCAGGATCTCATTTCTATGTGGGTGGATGAATCTGTGCTGAGTAAACACCTGGGATGCTCTGCAGTGCCAGGTGAAAAGCAAACACCCTCCACACCAACAAGGCTGCTGGGCTGTGCAGAACATGCCTGCAGACAGCGGCATGCCATGTCATGCATGGGGTAAAGGCTTCTTCCCTGCACACGGTTTATCAGGAGAGGCCAAGAAACTTGTTTTCTCTGCTTCACATTTCATGGGGATGCCTCGCCACCACGGTGTCATGCGGCTGGTGGACTAGCCCCCACCACACCAGGTGGCAGCTGGGCAGTGCAGACCATGCCTGCAGAGAGAGACATGTCCCGTCCCATGCAGGGCTTCGTTGCTAGAGAGGGCTTCACAGAACCCTAGGTCTGGAAGGGAACTTAAGAGGCCATCTAGTCCAGCCCCCTGCCTAAAGAAGGATCAACTAATTAAAATCATCCCAGCCAGGACTTTGTCAAGCTGGGACTTAAAAACCTGTAGGGATGGAGATTCCACCACCTCTCTAGGCAACAGATTCCAGTGCTTCACCACTCTTCTGGTGAAATAGTTTTTCCTAATATCCAACCTACACCTCTCCCTCTGTAACTTCAGTACCTTGCTCCTTGTTCTGCTATCTGTCACTGCTAAGAACAGCCTCTCTCCATCCTCTTTAGCTCCCCGCTTCAGTAAGTTGAAGGCTGCTATCAAATCGCCTCCATTCTTCTGAAAGCTAAATACCTCCAAATCCCTCAGCCTCTCCTCATAGGTCATGAGCTTCGGCTGCCCAATCATTTTCATTGTCCTCCACTGAACCCACTCCAATGCATCCACATCCTTTCTATATTGGGAGTGGTGGGGGCAGAACTGGATGTAATACTTCCACTGTCCCCCCACCCTGCTGTTTTTGAATTGCATTGGGTCATCAAGTCTTCCTGAATTGCCAGAATGGGTCCCTGTCTGGAAAAGGTTGGGAACTGCTGGTCTGGACAGTGTTTTGTCCTGCCATGAGGGCTGGAGACTGGACTCAATGCCCTCTCAAGGTCCCTTCCAGGTCTAGCGTTCTACGATTCTATGAAACCTATGCCCTCCTCCTCTAGAAATCTAGGCTGATCTAATGACTGGTCCCACATGAGAATGAGTTTGGTGGTCTCAGACAAATGCCTATTAAACATTAACTTCAGCAAAGTTGAATTGCAGGTAATTAATTACATTCTTCCCTGAAGAGGAACTATTAAAAGGATCCACAATTCAGAACAGCTCAAAGCTTAAAAAAACTCAAAGGTTGTTTCCTCAACAAAATCACTTGGTCAATCCCAAGACATGTTTACTTCACAATTCTTCACTAAGGGCTTTTCTATACTTACCTAAGGATCAACACTCTGGAGATTCATCCTTTGGGGTTTGTTTTAGCGAGCCTAGAAAGGACCCACTAAAATTAAAAGTGAGGGTGCCCCTGTCAACCCTGGTATGTCTCGCAGTGGCAAGGAGTAACGGAAGTTCACGGGAGAGTTTCTCCTGTCGACCTCACGCTGTGGGGATGGCACAGGAAAAAAAAAATCTAAGGTACGTGGACTACACCTGTGCAAGTCACGTAGCTGAAGTTGCATCTCTCACATGAATTTTCTCCCCCAGTGTATACCTCGCCTAAATCAAACAGGGAAGGAGTGAGAGGGGAATAACAAGATCCAGTCATGAAAACTATGCTGATACTGAGTTTACCACTTCTTCCTAGAGACCCCAACAGTATCTTTACAACCCCACCTTCCACCAAATCAGGCTAGCTCCCTTTCCTCTGAACAAAGAGAGATTTATGTATCTTGCCCCACAGACAACAGACCTTGTTAAAATCCTTGGAGAGCAACTCCAGCTGCCCTGCTCTCTTAGGCTACACCTAAATTGCAGGCTTCTGTCAGGAGACCAGAGGTCTTGCAACAGAAGTCTGCTATGTCAGGAGCCTCCTACTGACATCCTGGTCTTCCTTGTTCTACAAGGAAGAAGGGATGTGTTGGCAGAGGGGGTTTTCCTGACATTAGTCCCCAGGTAGCCTCTCCTGACAGAACTGTGAGCAAGAGATATGCAAATGCGCTGCACGATTTGCTTATCTTTTGCCAACAATTCTCAGCAACCTAGACGTAGCCTTAGTCTAGTCTGAGTGTGCTTGAGAGACAGACAAAAAGACACATGCGCACACACTTGCCAAAGAACAAAATTCCCAGTTTAATCCCTCTGGGCTGGAGAGAGAGAGAGAAGAGAATTTTAGCCTACTTTACTCTTGGAATTCCAGTCCTGGGGTCCTAAACACAGACGGAAGAATTGATTTCTTCCACAAACTTCCAATCGCCTCACAAAGCCAGTTCCCCTCACCCAGCAGTTTCATCTTTTGTCCTACAGTTTTATCTTTACTATAAAATCCTGAAAACAGGATTCCCTCAAAATCTTACTTCACACAAGGAGTAAAATTCCCCACAGAAAATTATGCCAAAGTCACTAGATCAGATTTGTAAATTTTGCCCTAACCTTTAGCCATGTTAATTTTCAATCTGTAATTGTAAAGCTTGGATTCCTAGAGAAACCACATTTACTTTAAATATTTTCTTACAATAAATCCACCACACTGTGGCAATGGGCTATAACTAATTATCTACACCCACAGAACTATTAGGATGCTCTGCCTCATAAAATGAAGGCAGGAGAGGTTTCTAAGTGAAGTTAAGACTGGTTCACATTGAATTGCTTGCAGTTGATTCCACTGGACAAGTCTGAAATACCTCCCCACATTCCAATTCAAGTACCGTAAAATATAAACAAACAAAATTCTGATACTGAAATCAGGTTTACACTTATCAGCCGGAGGCATAACAACAAATACACATTCACCAGTAAAAAGGGAAAGTTATCTTGGTGCCTTAACCAATACACATATAAAATAAGCACTTCAGAGATGATAATTTTATCTTTAAGGATGTCTCTAAGCATAAGTATTGGAGAGGTAGCCGTGTGAGTCTGGATCTGTAACAGCAACGAAGGGTTTTCTGTTAGTCTATAAGGTAACACAGGACCCTTTGCTGCTCTAAGCAGAAGATTACCCACTAGCATACTGCAGAGTGTAAGATGCTCGAGGTACTGAAAGATCAGTGAAGAAGAGTCAAAGGGGAAGGGGACACTGACCAATCGCATGTACACTGATTTATGTAAATTGGGAACTAAGCCTTTCTTTCTTATGAAAAGAAAAAAAGACTTAAAATTATGCAAGTTCATGGTTTCCAGTTTTTTTTTCTACTAAGTTCCGCATTCTTTTGTTTGATAACATATTTGATAATGACAGGCTCAAATCCATGAATGTTTATCTTTTATAATCAACTGTTTAAACTTTAGACACTAATTTTTATTACTTACATCTTTCACTTACTTTCACAGCAGTATTTTTATTTCATAGAAACTTTTTTGGTAGTTTAACATTGAAATAGCTTTAATTACAGAAAGCTACACCAACACTTCCCCCCCCCCCCCCGAAAACTTCAGGTTGTGCCCTTATTTAACACATTTTGTACCAGCTTGTCTTGCCTTCAAAACAGTTTTCTTTGAAAACATTTCAGAGACAAGGCTATAAACAAAGATAATTATATATATTAAACATGAATTTCTCATTTGTATTATAATTGCAACAACTTCTCTTTCATAGAAATATATCAACTCACCTCTGTACACCATAAGGTCTTTCTAAGATAGGCTCCTTAAATGGAGGTGGAATGTGCCCAAAGTAATCTGGGTAAGCCACTTCTGAATATTCAGGGACAGACTTTGTGTTTTTCACAATTTCAAGATAAAGATCAGGGTCATGGAGTGGCAATGTATCAGGCACCTCAAGCATCACTTGCTCCCCTGATGAATGTGAGCTGGAATCATCCTCTTCCTCTGGATTATCACCAGTGAAGCACAGCTTTCCCAGCTGGACAGGTCGTCCCTCAAACAGAACACTTCCACAAGATGAAACGTGCTGGCAAGGTTTATTACAGGTAAGCGAGGTACGGCTAGTTTTGCTTTCTTTCTTCATTACACACCCTGTGTTGCAGTTCTGTTCATTTTTTGAAGTGTTCTGCAAAGTGATCCTGTCCAAACCTTGCACTATTTCATAGCTTAGGCAGTGGCATGATGGAAGACATTTCGTTTGATCACTTTGCTGCTGTAAACTATTGTCTTTGTTATTATCTTTCTTGGGCAGATCCAAAAAACTTGGCCTTGTATTACACTCCTCCGTTTGCAAGTGATTGTTCTCCTTCATAGTAAGTCCCTTGACGGGGTGCTTTGCTTCTACAAACTGCTCCACTCCTGCCGTAGGAACAACAATAGGTCCACTTAGGTTTGCATCAGATGCAAAAGGCTTTGGTTCCATGGAGACTAAGTCATAGTCCTTTACAAAGGAAGAACATGATTAAGAAACAATTTTTCACATTTTAAAAGTTGGTTTGTATTTGCTTATAAAAGGACGCTTTTCTCTTTCCATAATTTTTAGTGTCAATAGAACAAGAATATTTTGAAATAAGGTACACACAATAAACAAAAAGCTTGCCCTTTTTTAACATGCAGCTACAGAAAACTTTGTACAAGTTAACCTTTTCCAAATGAAAAATGCCAAACTGGTACCTAAGAGACAATTCTTCAGTGACATCACAAAATTTTAAAGCAGTTTAAACAAAAATTACCATTAAACTTAAAGGTGTGCAGCATTTAACACAGCCAATATATGATTTTGCTAACAAAAAGACCAGAAAGGCTCATCAACATGTTCTATTTGATCATTTTTACCTATTTGCTTTCCAGTGTTTCCATTATTCAGATATTAAACAAGAAATAAAAATTCCCTCAAATTATGATTGTTTCCTAGACCCTTGCATTGTACAGATTTAGAAGTGCCTTCCTACAGGCTGTCTAAAAGATAACAATAGTTACCTCTTATAAAATGCTTTCCATCTTTACCCATCTTTGTAAAGCATTTTGTGATTTAATCATCATCACCTCTACTTTAAAGGTGGGGACAAAAAGGCACAGAGATAAAGTAATTTGCCAAAGGTCCCAGAGCAAGCCAACATCAGAACCAGGGAATACAGGTGTCCTATTCTGTCATTCCAACAATGAATTAAAGTCACCGGGGAAACAACTTGTAGACCTTCTGCCAAATCCTAAGTAGTCGTCAGACAAAAAGTAGCTGTGAGGAGGCACCTTATGGCAGAAAGATATTTATTGTTTCAGACGAAAGTCTCGTGCCATTGGATATGCGCACACAGACAGTGGGACAGTGCTATGTTACTCACAGATTCCAACCTCAGAAGACACCACTGTGGTGATTAAGGCTACGTCTACACTATGAGACAAATTAATTTATTAAAATTGATTTTATAACACTGATTTTACAAATCTGCATATCCTCACCTTCCCACAGCATCCCCCCAACTTCGACTTATTGCTGCCAAACATCAAGTGTTACAGCATTGCATTATAGAAATCTATCCCACAGTGCCCTCAGCCTCGCAGCATTCTGGGTATTTTTTCACAGATGCATCATGGGAAAAATGCCCTGCAAGTGGTTGTGGATGTGTGATGTCATCTTCTTTAGGTATCTAAAAGGGTGTAGGTATCTAAAAGGGCGTCATAAGGCAGAGGGAGGGAACTTGTTCTTCCTTGCCTCTGAGGATGGAACAAGAGGCAATGGACTTAAATTGCAGCAGGGGAGGTTCAGGTTGGACATTAGGAAAAAGTTCCTAACTGTCAGGGTGATCAAACACTGGAACGAATTGCCAAGGGAGGTGGTAGAATCTCCATCACTGGAGCTATTTAAGAAGAGGTTAGATAGATGGCTTTCAGGGATGGTCTAGAAAGTGCTTGGTCCTGCCATTGGGGCAGGGGGCTGGACTCGATGGCCTCTCGAGGTCCTTTCTAGTCCTACTCTTCTATGATTCTTACACTGCTTTCCATGGGAGGGGAATGAGGGCAATGCAAACGACCATTTTTCCAGGAGGAAGGAAGGAAAAGTAGGGTTTGGCATCAGCAAAGATCTCCAAATGAACTGAAATCTCTTGTTCCTGTAAGTGAATTCCTTTTTATAACTTGGGGGAGGGTTAACTTAGTGGTTTGAGCATTGGCCTGCTGAACCCAGGACTGAGAGTTCAATCCTTGAGGGGGCTGTGTACAGATTGGGACAAATAGATTTAAAAAAATCTGTGCAGGATGGTGATAGATCTTGCTGTGAGTGCAGGGGACTGGACTTGATGACTCTCGAGGTCCCTTCCAGTTCTATGACATAGGTATATCTCCACATAAAACTGCAGCTGTAACTGAACTGTCAAAGATTTTACAAAAAGCAGTATGTGCCTGCAATGTGCCTGTAGTCTTCTTAACTGGCCCTTCTTCTTGCCCCCTGTGTTTTCAGGGGGGCAAAGCATGAAGTAAGATGACAGGAAAGGTTAGGAAAAAACATTTTATAACTGAAATATCAAACATTTTGCAAAAAGCCACAGATGTCTACAATTGGCAGCAAGGCCCTGAAAATATTTTTTGTGGGGGAGAAGGGGACCTAGGGTCTGTGGCTGCACAGCCAGTTGAAATGTTCCACTGCCCCCAAAAATCTTAGCTGTCAGGAGAGACTTCCCCCTAGCAGCAGCAAGCCCCCAAATAAATATATAAGGCAGGGGAGTCTGGGGCTGCAAAACCAGTTGAAGATATCCCCGTGGTGTCTATAAGGCCTTGCAAGTCTTAGCTGAGGGCAGAGACTTCCCTCTGGTGGCAGCAAGCCCCTAGAAATATATTTTGGGTGGGATGGGTGGGTGCAGAGCCAGTTGAAGAGGCGCCCTGGGCAGCAGTAAGCGCCTGGAAAATCCTTCCCACCTTGGAGCCCTCACCGCACGATCCAGGAGACGGTGCTGCCTGGCATCATGGTCCACACTGAGCAGCAGGCACATCCTTTTATAGAGTGGGGGGTTAGCCACATGATGTGGTTGGGTGCGGGAAAGACCTTGACTGCGTGGCACCTGGTGGGAGAAGGAGAGGACTGCACAAACGTAAAGCACAGAAAAGAAGTTTCTCTTCCTCTCATACAGGCACACCCCATCCCCACCCCACGGAACAGTCGAGCTGCCACGTGGTGTGGTGGAAGATGGGGTGGTGCCACTGCAGGAAGAAAACAAAAAAGTGCTCAGCCAGCAGAGGTAGAGACAGAACATTAGCTAGACTAATAGCAAAGAAAGAAAGAAGTTTCTCAGCCTCTCACACAAGCACGAACCCACCGCCACAGGCTTTTTGGTGCTGAACTCAAATTTGCAGGCTGTTACCTAATTCCTACACACCTGGAAAGCAGAGAAGATAGAAGCGGACAGAACAGAGCACTGTGGAGCATCGTGGGATACATGCAGGACACCTCTGGAGGCTAATAAATCTAATTCAAAGACACAGTGGTTCCACACTTGTCTTTATTCAAACTTTTAAATTCAAACTTGATGCGACACGCTGCTGGATCAGATAATATGATATAAATATTAGTGCTCCGTAATTTGAGCTAATGGTATTAAAGTGAAGACTGTGATGTTTTACTATTGAGCTAGCTGCCTTAAATTTCAATTTACCTCATAGGATTGATGTAGCCTTAGTCTGACTTCCTGCATAACACAGTCCATAGAAGTTCCCCAAAACAAGTCCTGTCTGAACTGGAGCAAAAATTGTTTTAGAAAAATAATCCAATCTTCATTTAGACATTGTGGTGGACTCTTGCTTAACTGATCCAATCATTAATTGGAGTAGTTACCAGTACAACTATTTGCTCTCTATTTCTAATCTGTAATTGTCTAGCTTCCGCTTCCAGCCATAGGCACTTGTTATACCTCTGTGTGGTAGACTGAAGAGCCCATTCTCAAATATTTGTCCCCTCTGAAGGTACAACAGGTTGATCAAGTCTTTGTTAAACTGAATAGACTGGGCTTCTTGAATCTATCACTAAAGAGAGCGATCCACATTTTTCCAATTCCTTCATCATTATAGTAGTTCCTTTCTTAAACCCTGTCCAATTTATCAATTCCTTGATGTTGTCGGCACTGAACTGGACACAGTATGACAGCAGTGGTTGCACCAGTGCCAAGTATAGAGGTAAAATAACTTGTGTTTCCCCATTCATGCACTTAAGACTCACACTAGCCCTTCTGGCCACAGCACTGTACTGGAAGCTCATGTTCACCTGATTACCCAATATGACTAACGTCTTTTTCAGAGTGAGTGCTGCCCACCACACAGTTTTCCACCCTGTATGTGGGGCTCATATTCTTTATTCCTCACATTTGGCAATATTAAAATGCATATTGTTTGCTTCTGGGAAGCTTACCAAACAATCCAGACTGTTCTGTTCCTCTCCTCTTCAATACTAACCATACATTTTTGTATCATCTACAAACTTTCAGTGTGAGTTTATATTTTCAATAGATTTTATCCATTTAGAAATACCAAATTTAACTACTTTTTTAACAATAGTGAAGTCTTTCTTGGATTAGTTACAGTAAGATAGTTACTGATTTATAACCTTAAAAGAACTCCTCTTACTGCTAGCATTATCAGAGAAGCTGAAAAAACAATTGTCACTAATGATTAGCTCACTAATGTATTTAAAGTGCAGGTATATTATGAAAAATAACAAAATGTTATTCTGGAATTCACAAATCATTATTTCAACTACTGAATCTGAACTTTGATTAGTTTAAAAATAAGAATTTGTTGCTGATTATACAGATAGCTGATACAATACTGTAATAAAATTACACATAAATGACATAATTGAAGTACTAGTCTTCTGAAATGTGACTATAAAAAAAGACACCTTCTTGCATAACAGATCTGCTGCTATTTCAGAGACCTCTTTATAGTTGTGCCAAACACAATTTTTATTCTTTTTCTTATTAGCACAGAACAGCCATCACACTAAGAGAGAATGACCTGTATCCATTGCTTCTTGTGTACATCTAAAGGATTCTTTATGAGTATTTCAAATTAGTTACATCCACGCAAAGCCATTACAAGTGAAGGGTTTACAGAAGTGATACGAAAGGTGACACAAAATAACTTTGAAACTACAGTTTTAAATGACATTTAATTTGCCCTACAGATTTTTTAATTACTACTACCATAGGTAGTGTTAAAAAAAAAAAAAGGGGGGGGGGGGACTCAACCCGTTGTCAAGCTGACTTCAAAGGGCAAGAAATGGGAAACATACATTTTTACTGTAAACCAAGTATAGTTGTTCTGAAGTTATTGAGACAAACCTGAAATCCCATAATACTATTACTGAATTGTTTTGTAATAAACAAACAATATTTTCATTTTACATCATAAACACCCCTTAATACTGCCTGCTAAATTAAATTGATTACTTGAAGTCTCAAGTTAATAAGGTCTTGTGTGACCATTGTCCTATTTGCACAAACATCAACCTAGCACTAAAAGTCGACATTCCTTGCATGTTGAATAGTAACAGAGAGGAAGCCGTGCTAGTCTATACACTATCAAAACAAAAAGCAGTCAAGTAGCACTTTAAAGACTAGCAAAATAGCGCACCAATAAACTATTTTGCTAGTCTTTAAAGTGCTACTTGACTGCTTTTTGTTTCACCATTCCTTGTTATTTAAAGCAGTGTTTCTTAAACTTTTTGAGACGATGGAATACCAAACAAACAATAATATTTTTTACATGGAAGACTTATGAAAATTTGGCTGACATCAAGCAGCTGACAGCGTAGCTGCCATGAGGACGCAGCACATGCACTGCATGTTATTGCGTGGTGCTGCACAGCCATACAGCTAGAAAAAGAAGATTACAGGAGTGGAAGGCTAGCACGTTAGTCAACCTTGCTCTGTTGCCAGACTACTGCTGCTCCCATAAGATGCAGAAATAGAATTATATTCAGAATTTTCAATTACTGTTACCATAAAATGGTCATTTATTGTAAAGCTTTGAATTATTTTCCCAAATGCTTGTAGCACATCTGAAAGTTGTTCAAGGAACAACAGCATGTTGCGGAACATAGGTTAAGAAACATTGATTTTAAGCAATTAAAATCTACAATAATTCATGGTAAAATATTCGTTATGAAACATACCTTGTTTTCACAAGCTCACAGCATGCCATATATGGACTCCACATACAATGTGATTTCCCAAAACACACACACTTTTCTCTCCTACCCCCATTCTAAGTGTGATCAAGACGCCATGGGCCTTTTTTAATTACAAATGCAGACAAGAGGATAGTTACCCAGGTTCCCTGGAAGCTGGGTGCTTGGGTGGCCACCCAGGAGAAATTCAAATGCCATCCAGCTTATTTACAGAGCACCCACTGTCACTAGCATGTGTTTAAATACTGGTGGTGTACATCCACACATGCCTCAGTACACATAAAATTTATTCCACACATGGATGGAAAAATTAGCAAAAACATTGGTAATTATGCTTGCTAGAAAAATTATTCACACACAGTAGCTACTATAGAACCTGGCAGTTTAGCATGCAAATAAAAACTTAGCCACTGAGGACTTCTGATCAAGTTTGAAGAAGATGGTTTGGAAGTTAATAGAATTTTGAACAGCTAGAAACTGAATATTGAACATATGCAATACAACAAATTAAATCTAACATGTTTTACCTGAAAGTTGTCTGCAAGTTCAGGGAAAAATTGTTCATACATTTTTAGGTCTTCTATGGGTCGTGCCAATTCTTGTCGTGCTTTCAGTTTGTTAATGTCTGTCTCTATATCATCATTCTGCAGGAACAACAGAAAAAGTTAGCTACAAAAATATTAGAAAGGAACTTCTCAACTAATTAAAAGAGGAGCTTTAATCTCTTTTAGTCACATATTAAGCCTTGTTAAAACTTTACAATAGCTACATTATAGCATACCAGCCCGATTTATCTGCAGAAAACGTTGTTGTTCATGGATATATCACCATATGTATACCATACGTTCTCCTGACTGCATACAAATGTATTATTCTAGGATCTCATAATCTACGTCTACACTCGAGAGTTTTGTCAAAAAAAACTCATGGATCGTCCACAATAAAAATGTATTCTGTTGACATGCTGTTGACAGAAATCGGCTCTTTTGTAAACAGCCTTCTGCCTCTCTCCCATGAAGGAGAATGCCCTTTTCGACAGAATCTGCCAATAAAAAAAGACATGTGGACACTCCAGGAGGCCCTCTGTCGACAGACAGACCTTTTAGGTCACTGGGCAGCCCTTTCTGCTGTGCGTCCAGCTGGCTATTCTGTCGAGAGAGCAACAGGGCAGTCCAACTGCTCTCGGTCGACAGAGCGGATCGACAGAGCTATCCGCTTTCTTGTGCGACTGATTTGTCAACAGAAGTTTTGTGGGAAGATAAAGTCTGATGGTGACTTCTGTCAACGATTGCTGTAGTGGAGACATATCCATGGGGTAGCTGCGTGTAATACATTTCTCAGATGAAGTCATCTGAGTACAAAGTTGTGTGGGCTGCGGACTGGGATAGAGATTGTGAAAGGGAACGTAATAAGTTAAGGGCAGATTGGCTATAAACTCATTTAACTGCTTACTCCATTGCTTCAACAACTTGCATTAGTGTGGCTTATGGCCTACGTTTAAAAACAAAGAACTCCCAGTTATCTTTAAGTTGAGAAAGGTTTTGATGTATAAATTTCCCAGCTCTAACAAGCATGTTTCAATTTGGCTAATTATCCACATGGATACTGTGACACATTCTGATGCATACTGTACCCTGTGTAATGGCTCACATGGAGCCCTAATACTTCAGCATCCCACTACTTGTGCTGGCCCTGAAGAATCTCAATTCTCCTGCCTGTCCTGCTGTATTGGTCCACTGAGGCAGAATGTGGCTCAGACTGCTCTCATGCTTCACTTCTCTCTCTCCACTCCATAACACCCCTGGCAGCTTAACACAACCTTAAACCCAAATGTAGTAGTAGGCACTGACAATATGCTTTATCAATATCCATTTTAAGCCAAATATGGTGAGATGGTAGACAGAGAACAGAAGTAGTAATAATCTAAACAAAGTTCAAACGCGGCCCATGGCCAAAATTACTATCTGAAAGTGTGTACATGCACAGGTACACCTGTGGGCACTGTGCTTGTTTATGGAAAAACGCAAAAAGTACAGACCGAGCAATGCTTTAGAGGGAACATTTAAAATGTTTCTACTACAGAAACCAGGGTTGGGGTTTTTTTGGTAAACAAGCTGCATGTAAACACGACTGCCCTCTGAAGAGTCAGCATGCCAGCAAGTGGAGATATTAAAATCACTGACATGTGAAACCAATTTTAGATCTACCCTAAGGTTGGATCAAGAGTCCTACCTAATTATAGAAGATTTTTTTTTCTCCCAAAAGGAATTAGGAGGCCCAACTTTCATTCACTCAGCAAAAACATCTCAATGCTCATCTCCATTACAATCCATTGGAAATCCCAGTTGGACTATTCTGATATCTCATTAATACAGGAACAGAGTTTTTTATATAAATAAAAGTGAACTAGTCAAGTAGTGAAAAAATATTATATTAATGGTATAAATCTGCCTCCTTTGATTGGGTCTAATACTAACCTTAAAGAGCTGGTCCTTGTCGTCGTCATTTTCATTTTCAATCTCACTTTCTGCTTCAATGTCATCATTGTCATCACTTTCATCCACTACGTCATCCACTGCGATATAAAATGCTCTATAAGTAAGGGAGATGTAGGTTTTCTACAGCATGTACATCCCAGAAAAACAATGCAATGTGTAAAAACCCTGTCACTCACCAGCTGAAATCTGTCAATACCACACATTAAATTCCATGAAACCATGCAAATGCTCTATTACCAGATTTATCAAAGACATAAGGATGAGCTGACAATACCGCAGAACTGTCTACCAAATTTCTGTCCAGTAAGAAAACAAACTGTTTTCACACTCTTTTGGAGGGGAAAAAAAAAAACAAAAAAATTCATCATATGCACTGAAGACCATAAAGCCGAACTCCTCAGGACAGGGCCTTTAGTACTCAACATGCCATCAACTCTCCCAACTGGGACTGAGGAATTTAAGTTGCCTTTCTGGTGACTTTGCATTGCTAGAGTTTGGACTAGATTCGGCTCCAGTAATATGATGGAAGACTTAACATTTTCATTTATTTCAATGGAAAATAAACTAAGTTAAACATATTAAGCTAGTTTGCATGATACAATTCAGAGTCACTGAGCTAAATGCATTACAGTTATGAGTAGGCATACTTCAGGGGCCTCAATGAATTTGTATGTAGTTACATTATATGTGAATTTGGCCCATTGGGAGTCATAGAAATGCTTTATAAATTCAAATGGATTTTTGCAGGAATTTTGCAGATTTTTGATAAAAGGTTATGTAGTTACTCATTCAATTGTATGGTTCCCTAATACATGCAATGTTAGCATCTATCTGGACATTTGAAAGACAATAAATTCAGCCAACAGCCATATACCTGCAGATGAAATTATTGTCAGTTAACCTGCACATATATAGTACAAGTATCGGAGGGGTAGCCATGTTAGTCTGGATCTGTAACAGCAACGAAGGGTCCTGTGGCACCTTACAAACTAACAGAAAAGTTCTGAGCATGAGCTTTCGTGAGCACAGACTCACTTCATCAGATATATAGTACAGTAGACACAGTCCTACCACTGAGCTGAAAGAGGATCTGTATTAATTCACTGTCTCCAGCAAGCCCTAGCTCTAAAAGACTAGATAAACACAAATACAAGTCTGATCCATCTAGCAGAGTGTTAGATATATGTATGCACTAAGGCACCGTACTGTGCACTGACCATACCTTCAGGAGGTAAACTGTACAGTTGAGCCACAGGACCATTAATAGGGATAACTGGCAGTTGGAAATGAAAAACACTTTTAATAGTTGGTAGTGGAAGGCGGTTTTTTGGGAAACATTTTCTCATTATTAGACTTGAGGTATTCACTAAAGGATCAAGAGTTCTCACTGCAAGACAATCCTATTACAAAAAAGAACAAATGAAAACAGGTGAATGCAAGCTACACAATTGTTTTGAGAAACAATTGTCATTGCATGCAGAACATACAAAAGATTAGTATATTATGTTATACTGCCACTAAAACTCCAGAGCAATATCAATTTAAATACAGAAATAGTGATACTTTCATATAATTAAGTTATGACAATTTGAATAAATGTCAATAAATTTGAATAAAAATAACCTTCACCTACTCCACAGGTTTCAGTCAAAGGGAGTCTCCTCTAACACTTTGGTGATTTGGAAAAGTATTCTCTTTGGAACTCAATGTTCCTCCATTAGTAGCCTGAATTGCAGAGTAAAATAAAGCACTTCCTTTATGTTGCCTCTCTCCAGCTTTAGCCAAGCCAAACAGAGTGAGAATAAATTCAACTTCTTCTGTGCTCAAGTCTTGTAGCAGGACAGAGCATGACCACCACACAGAACAGTACCGTGACAATGATGCAGTATTTTAACACAGGATTTCTGCTTTACATTTAGGATACAAAGCAGAAAGCTCAAGGAGATTTTCAGAATTCAACTAGAAATGGACACAACCCATTTCTTTCAGGAGTTCTATGAAGAAAACAATAAAATCCCCTATCAGTTCACATAATTGGTGGTATACCGGCCTTGACAGCTTTAATTTGGCTCAGGAAATTTGTTAACGTCCTCCCCAGTAATCTGCAGGGGACCACTGTACTTAATATTCTGTTGCATGAGAAATGAGGCATGGGGTATCCAAACATTTAGCCAATGAAGATTTTGAATAGCTAAATATTTACAAGTGTTTTATACACTGCTGTGAAAAAAAGTCAAATACACTTTCCACATGAAATAATAATTTACAATTTATATTGTAAGTTTTAAGTGGTGAAAAGCAATTTAGATGTGTTGTACTCTTGATCTTAGATGTTAGCATTTATTTTCTACAACTACTGAGAGTCATGAGTTAATTTATAGGAGCATATCTGTAATATCTGTATTAAAAAAAGCTTCATGTGCAACCATAGCAAAAAAAGGGAATTAAACTCACTTGGGAAGTATTGTAAAGAATTTTCATCCCATTTTCATCAATAAATGCTTTTCTTCCCAACTTGATATTCGTAACATTTTTAATGCACTGTAAGATTCCTTTCCGGATCAACATATGTCTGTGTCGACTATCATGACGGTGCCAATCTACGTAAATTGTTAAAAGCACATGGACATATCCTCTGTCTACTGCTCTCCTGGCATTCGTTTCTTAACGAAAGAAAGTTAAAAAATTAGAGATTGATAAAGCATATCTAACTTTTGGTTTCATCATCATCATCAGTTGTAAATAATATTTTTAAACCAAAGTTTAAAGCTAGCATCTTCATTTGCGTTCCACATTATGGAATCCTGATAGTGATAAGCAAGCCATTTTTAGTGCTCTTTCCTTCACTGATGTACACAAAGACAAGTTCTAGAAAGTAAAAGTTTCTACATTACATAGATGTATCTATGCATGCTTAGCTATCGCTTCCTATGTGAAGGTCCAAAAGTCAGTAATTAAGTCGTTACAAAAGGAGAGGTTACTCACCTCTGCAGTAACTGGAGTTCTTTGAGATGGTTGTCACTGTGGGTGCTGCATCTTAGATGTGTCAGCTCTGCTGCGCCCATGGGTCAACCATTTTTGTGTAGCAATGTCCCTCAGCCAGCTGCCTGTGCACGCAGAGCACAGGCACGAGATGCCTATGACAGCTACCGCATGTATGTCAGCAGCCAGTCACCTCTGTTCTTCTCTGATCTGGATGGCAAGGTAGACATCCAAATCACAGGGGAGGAGGGTGGGTGGTGGAACACCACGGTGATGACCACCTTGAAGAACTCTAGTTACTGCAGTGGCAAGTAACTTCTCCTCCTTTGAGCTTCCCCCTGGGTGCTCTACCTTAGGTGACTACAAAGCAGTGTCATTAAACGTTGGGTCCTTCAGAAGATGTGTATCAGTTGATAGTACCGATTGGCCGAATACAGGTCAGAGTTGGAATATGTTTGTGTGGCACAATGGTGCATGAACATGTGAGCGGAGACCCTTGTGGCTGCTCTACAAATGTCCTTAGTGGATATGCCTTGCAGACAGGCTGTAGACGTAGACATCGCATGTGCAGAATGTGCCCAAATGCCTAGTGGGGGTTTCCTATGAGCAATAAAATAGGCAAGTTTAATGCAGCTGGAAATCTGTTTCTAGGGTCTCTGTTTGGAGATGGGCATGCCATGGGATCTATCGGCAGTGGAAATGAATAACCATGCTGTTTTCTGGAAGGACTGAGTTCTTTGTAAGTGAAAGGCCAATCATAGGTGGACATCACAGGTGTGCATGATTCTGTCCCTATTGCACTTGTGCAGTTTGGCGAAAAACACAGGTAAGTACACCAGTTCGTTGCAATGGAACACGGTAAGTTCTTCGGGGAAGAATTTAGGGTGAGTTCATAGGGACACCTTGTCTTTAGGAAAGATTGCGTATGGTCATTCACACGAGTGAGCTGATTTGTCCTACCCTCCGTGCTGAGGTTATTGCTACAAGGAAGGCTACTTTCATGGAGAGATATAGTAAAGAGCAGGTGGCCAAGGTTCAAATGGTTTCCCTGTTAGGGCTCTGAGAGCCAGGGTAGATCCCATGCTGGTGTTGGTTCTTTGATTGGTGGATATGTGTTGCAAAGACCCTTCAGGAACCATTTCACAGAGAGGTGAGTAAACAGTAGTCTTGCACTGGCAGGCAGAAAGCCGATATGGCAGCTAGGTGCACCCTAATAGTGCTCATTGGTAAGTTTGTTGGAGGTAAGTAGATAAGTATATATGGGATCCTTGCTTGTACAGGGTTGCAGGCTTGTGAGAGACAGTAGGCTATAAAACACTGCATTTTTGTGAATACATCTTTCTTGTTGCAGGACTCCTGCTGTTTTTGGGAATTGAGCAGACCTGGGGAGGACAACAGAGCTCGAATTCTGCTAGCCAACCAGGAACCACGCATAGAGGTGAAGGCGGTCTCTGGCTGCATGATGGATGGACCCATTCTTCTGGGTCAAGAACATCAGCACAGGAGAAGACTGTGCATGGGGTGTCTGGACAGAAGCATTAGTTCAGAGAAATCAGGTTTGTCTGGGCCATCTGGGTGCTGTAAGTATGACCCAAGCTCCATCCTGCTTTACCTTGGGCACAACCTTCTAGTTGAGGGGTACTGGTGGGACTGCATACAATAAAGGAGCATTCCATGCGATGTGGAATACATCCCCCAGTGAACTGTGGTCTAATCCATGTCTGGAGCAAAACTGGGTGGACAGTGTGTGTTGGGAGCTGTGGCAAACAGGTCTAAGGTCAGGAAGCCCCATTTGTGGAAGATGTGACAGACAGTGGACCTGTTGATTTCCCACTCATGATCTAAAAGGGAAATTGTGATTGAGATTGTCCACAAGAATGTTGTTCTCGCCCAGTATATAGGCTGCCATGATATGTATATATCAGGAGATACACCACTCCCAGAGTTGCACTGCTTCCTGGCAGAGTTGTTTCCGCACTTATGTACTTTCTTTTTATGTACGTATATTCTGCACTTTTTATGTAGTATCTAGTTTTTGTGTTGTCCTTGAATATGCACACTGTGTTGTTCGAGATCGGCATTGACAAATGCATGCATGCATAGAGAACTGCTCTCATTTCTAGGAGACTGATGCTGTGTTAGCTGTTCATGCAGCAACCACGTACCCTGGACCAACTGGTTGTCGAGGTGAGCTCCCTAAGGCAACAGGGAGGTGTCCATTTTTATTGTAATAGTTGGAGAGGGCCTGTGAAATGGGACTCCTACACATACACTATGAGGTTGTGTCCACCATGAGAGGAAGTTCCTGATCTTGGCTGGAACACTCAATGTTTTATTCAGTAGGTATATGTATGGTCTGAACACCACTCTGAGCCAGGCCTGCACAGGTCTCATGTGGAGGGGTGTATGTGGCAAGACTGATATTGTTGCTGCCATGTGGCCTGTAAGGCATAGGCATTGCCTGGCCATGACACTAGGAGGGAGTTGCAGTTTGTGTACAAGTCTTGTATTATTTGTAGCCAGCATGGAGGAAGCGAGGCTGTAATGATCTGACAGTTCAGGAGTGCGCCTATGAATTCCAGTCTGGTGGCTGGTACATTAGTGCACTTTTGGAGGTTTATGCAGAGGCCGAGATTGGATAACAGATCTGGTGAACGTTGACGCTTGCTCATTCTGAGCCAAGGTTTGGGCCCTTATTAAACAGTCATCTAGATAAGGGAAGATGGTCACTCCTTTTGGTCTTAGATGCATGGTGACCACTACCAGGATCTTTGAGAAGACCGTTGGTGCCATGCAGAGGCCAAACGAGAGCACTTTGTATTGATAAAAGTTCTTTTTCTATTAAATCTGAGGTATCTCCTGTGTGATAAGCAGATAGTTATATGACAGCATGCATCCTATAGGCTGAGAGTGGACAGACAGTCCCCTTTTTGTAGAATGGAGATAATCAGGGCTAGTGTTACCATCTTGAATCTTTGACAACGTATGCACCAGTTCAGGTTCCTGAGGTCTAGTATGGGTCTCCAACCCCGTTTTCTTCTGTATAAGGAAATATTGGGAGTATAATCCCCTCCCTCTGTGCTTGGTAGGTACCTCTTCTACCGCTACCCCCAGCCATAGAAGGTGCTGTACTTTTTGCAGTAGCACAGTTTTGTGAGAAGGGTCCCTGAGGAGGAACAGGGATGAGGAATTGGGTTGGGGTTTGGAGAGGAATGGAATGACATAACTGATTTGTATGATTTCTAAGACCCAGTGATCAGTCGTGCTGTCTCGCAAAACAGGGTACAATGCTGCTAGCCTTGAGCCAAAGATGGTGCGTGGCTCTGTATGAGACCCAGGATTTAAAGGGAGCTGTCTGACTCTTGATCAAAGCTTCAAAATGACTGAGAGGCTGGAGCCCGCGGTGTCAGAGACTGGCTTGATAGCTGTCTCCTCCTAGGCTGTTTCTGGTGTCATCTCTTGTCATAGTCTGTTGTTAAAAGGTGGTTTATAATTGTAATTAGAAATTGCTGTTGCACTTTAGAGTGGCTGTTTGAAAGCCCAGGGTGAGCAAGGTGACCCTCGACTCTGAAGAAGTACAACATCTTGTTGGTGCTTTCAGGAAAGAGATGGGACATCTCTAAAGGAAGGTCTTCAACAGTGGCTTGGACCTCCTTGGGGAATCCGGAGAGTTGCAGCCAGGACACTTGTCTCAGGACTACTGCTGATGCTCGAGATCTGGCTGTCGTGTTTACTGCAATGCCGTTCTTGCAATTAAAGAGCTCGTGGCTGTGAGGGCTTTGTATTGGTTTATTTTATCAATTGGAGTGGCCTCAATAAAAGTGTTAAACTGGTCAAATATGTGATGCATGTAATTTGCTAGTTATGCCATGTAGCTGGTAATATGAAACTGGAGGTTGGCCGTGGAGTATGATTTCTCCCACGTTGTATCCAGCCCTTTCCAGTCTTTGTCGCCGGGGTTGACTCTGGTATTCTAATGTCTGCCCCTCTGGTTCACAGCATCCACAATTAAAGAATTTGAGGGTGGATGCGAGAAGAGGAACTCTGAGCCTTCTGAGGCTACAAAGTATTTGCATTCCAGTCTCTTTGGTGTGACAGAGGCTGGGGTGTTCCAGAGGATTTTAATGGGATCCAACAGCACTTCATTGGCAGGTATTACCAGTCTATTCTATGTGCCATGCTGGTTTCTCAGCACTGCCACCTACCGGTACTGAAGCCATAAAGCACAGTAGCCAGTGTGTGCTTTTCAGTTACTGGCTTTTTCTGCACTCCTGTAATGGCTGCCTTGTCAAAGAGCCTACCCATTTTGGCACAGGAGGGGTGGGTGCTCTCCTGTCGCCTTTCTGGCGAGGACACCAAAGTTGCCTTCCAAGTTGTGGGGAGGGTGGCAGCGTGGTGTTTGGAAGTGGTCTTGCGCCCACTCGGGGGCACAAACCCGATGAAGCATGGGGCCTTTTCTAGCTTCCAGGAGATTTTCCATTTTGTGCAGGACTGGAGTGGAGTGAAGTCCTTTCCAAACTATCAACCCCTCAGGGATTGAATCCGCAGGGGGAGTTCATATGGGCCCTCAGTGTTACAGCCCGCTCCATTAACCAGGCTCAGAGCCCTTTACAATGAAGGTGGCTCTCAGAATCATGCTGCTGACTCAGGCCCCGTATACACAATGAATGGATGTCAGAGACAGTGACTGAAAGGACAAAAATAAAACATACTTCTTACAGCACTGACAGGCTGGCCTGAATGAGAGGGTGAGGCTCTCTGCCGTTTACAGTGCCGCTTGGGGAAAAGCCACCTCAGCAGCTTTCCCCTTAGTGGGTGTACCCCCCCCCCCGCCCCACCTTTTCCCTTTTGTTTTAAAGGCTCTTCCAATGTTTGTTGTGGTATTATTTTGCTTATCTTATCACTGAATTGTTGAATTCTTTTCCTAAGGTGGTTGAGGGGGAGAGAAGGGATCTGCCACTGGAGCCAGTGGAGATCAGCAAAGAACCAAGGTGAAAGGCTGCCTGCCTATATGCAGTGCCTGTCACGGTCCTCTTGAGCCTGTGCTCTGTGTGGGCGGGCACCCAGCTGACAGACACTGCTACACAAAAATCTTCAACCCATGGGTGCAGCAGAGCTGATACACCTAAGATGCAGCACCTCAGGGACCCTCGAAGAAAAACGTATACTTAAGTTGTCGGAAGAAATTTTATTCAGTCAATACTCATATTTGACCCATTTCTCTATTGTGGTTAAATAGAACGTGTGAATAAGGATCGTATTTCCTAGGTGTATTAAGTCTTACAAATTATTTAAACTGATGTAACAGCACTATGCAGCATTATGGTAGGTATTTGGATTCAGTTTCCCTTTTAACATAATTTATCCATGAGTTTATACACTTCTGTTCCAAGATAACATTTGGTGGAAAAATTGATAGCTTTAGACAAATTTTTACTAAAACCCCAGCTCACAAATAAATGGGTTTGGAAAGCAAGCTAACTGTGTTTTAAAAAATATTTTCTAGTTTATATAGCTCATAAATTATTTGTTTTATAAATTAGAGACACTAGTAAACAAACGCAGATGTGCTACTTTTAAATTATAATTCATTTTGAAAAACAGACAAACAATGACATTATTTTAAAAGGATTTTTGCCATGAACATTATATATTTCTGTGACTGATACTCCAGGTCAACACCCACAAAAATTCTATTTGTTTCTTACATTTAACAATAGAAGGGGCTTAGAAAATACTACTTGTTTAGGGACTGACAGCAACAATAAGTATCAACTTTTGTTTGCTTCATTCCTCAAACTGCTGCTATATGTAACTTCCCTTGTTTATTCTAAGATTCTACCTCACTAGTTAACATATACAAGTGGCTAAAAAAAAATTAAGCAGTAACTATTGTAGGCATGCATGCTATATTTAGCTCACCTATACAACTATATAGAAGTGGCTACAGACTTCAGACGTTTTTCTGTTGCATGACCTCTTGGCTTTACGAACTTTAATCTCAAATTTTTCAAATATAGCAAAATCACTGAATTTCTGTCAAAACTAGTTAGGTAGAAACTTTGGCTCAGGTTTTTCAACTGAATCATAAAAGAGTGGTGACTAAAAACAGTAATACAGAAGATGCAGAACACACAACTGATGAAAAACTGTCCATTTTCTGTGAAATAACTTTAAACAAGATACCAGCACTGTCATTTCCCTAGTTACAGTTCCATTTTAGAGTGGTCAAATAACATTTACTTCAGGGCCTAAGACCTTTTCAATTAGATGTGCTATAGGAAGACACTATACACTCTGACAACATCTCCTAGTAACCTGACAGACACTGATGGCATTCCAGGCCAGGGAAAAAGTCACAGTCTCTCACTATTGTGAGGTCGAGGTGAAAACAGACGATTAAAACACACAGTTCTGCATTTATAACCAGAGAAATATTTACACACAATCACAGTAAGGTTTAGCATGGCACTTCTGTTTTCTTTTAAATAGAAAAATCTTCATTTTTAAAACATAATACTACATACCAGAAATGCTTAATTTGTGAAATCTGCCTCAGGAGTGAAGAAGAACAAAATGCCAAAAAGCCAGAACCTTTTGGATGTGAGACATTTCAAATGAACAGAAGCAGAATCTCAGATCATACAACAGAATATTAAATAATTTTAGAAATTTAGGACTGGAAGTATTCTTCACAGGTCACGAGTATAATCACCTGCACTCAGGCAGGACTAAGTGTTATCCGGACCACCCCCGACTACTGTTTATCTACTATGTTCTTGAAAACCTCCAATGAGGAAGATTTCACAACCTCCTGTGTAACTGGATCTACCACTAAATTACCCTTACAGTCAGGAAGCTTTTCCTAATATTTAAACTGAAGTCTCCCTTGCTGTCCAATTCTCAGTGAATAAAGGAGGAAAATGTATCACCCTCCTCTTCATAACAACCTTTACATAACTGAAAATCTGTGTTTTTCCCCCTACTCCCACCGCATCTTCTTTTCTCCAGACTAATAAAGCCTCTCTTCTCAATTCCCCAATCTTTCCTCACGGGACATGTTTTCTACACTATTGATCACTTTTGGTGCTCTCCTCTGAACTTTCTCCAAATTTGTCCATCTTTTTCCCAAACTATGATACCGAGAATGAAAACACAGTTGCCCTGTTGAGCCCTTGTCAATGCTGAGTAGCGCGGAAGAATTACTGTAGTGTCTTGTTTATAATGTGCCTGTTAATACAATCCACAATGATTTTCACAACTCTTGACTCAGATTTAGTTCATAATCCCTTAAAGTCCCAAGTTCCTTTTTCCTCGGCCAGGCATGCGGACAGGAGGGAGCAAGAGGGGCCAGCATAAATGGCCCAGAACTCCAGCCACTGCCAAAGTAGCAGCTCGGAGCTCTGCCCCCTTTGAAGTACTGTGCCAGTGCTGCTCCACTGGGGTGCAGGCTGTGTGGGGGGACAAGGCGGAGGGACAGCACTAGGACTAGCTGCCCTTGGCTCCTCCCCTTCTGTCCTTGGCCCTGCCCCTTCAAGGGTGCAGCACTGGTCCCCCTTTCTACCTTGCCCTGGGGCCCACAGTGGCTATCAGGCCTGCTGGCTTAGGCAGCCATTTTCCATTTTGTAATTACGCAATTGATTATTCCGTTTTAAGTGTCAGACTGTGCACTTCTCCTAACTGAACTTCATCTTATTTATTTCAGATGATTTCTCCAGATCACTTTGAATTCTACTCCTGTCCTCCAGAGTGCTTGTACCCTAAGATCTCCACCCAACACACCAACTTGAAGTGTTGTCTATGTTATTATCCAAGATTATTTATAAAGATACTAAATACAAATAGACTCAATACAGATTCCGGTGAGATCCCTCTTGCTAAGCTCTTGCAGTTAAATCTAATTTTGTGCCATAACCTTTCTAGTGTTATCCTCACATGCTTTCGGGTTTTTTAAATATTCATCATTTGTAGTTTCCACTTTTATGAGTTTCAGGTTACTGAAGATCTCATATATAAACCATACTTCCTGCCATCAAGTCTCTGACCATACTTTCTATCTACCTTTCCTACAAAGACCACCATTTAAGGTCATCTGTTCTGAAAATACACATCTCAGCTTCTTAATTCTCCATAAACGTCAGCTTTGACTTTGCAGTTACACGGTAGCAGACCGACATTATGCTGAGATGATATTTCCTTTTACTGGCATTCTCTTGCAGGTGACTCCTAAAAGCTACTACATATTTCTACGAGCCACAGCTGCAGGCTGTGTAGTAATCGGCTCAAACATATAACAACTAGCGTAGCACAAAAGTGGTCAGAGACCTTGTGCAAATGAGCTTCCATTCATACCCCAGGGACTGTTCTCTGTATGTTTTGATCGATCGATCGATCGATCGATATCTCTCTCTCTCTCTCTCACACTCACACTCACACACACACCCCCCCTTCCCCCCAAGGCCTACTCAATTTACTCAAGTTCTTCCACTACACCGTAACTTGCATACAGTTCTGGTGAGGAAAGAGGATCACGACCCTTACGACACTTGAAGAGTTAGTGAAGGTAGACTCTGTCATCGCTCTCCTCTCATGCTCAGCTGCCACTGGAGAAGGATGGGTCGTGTCACTTCCTTTTAGCTGCACATTAAAGCTATCGCCAAAAGGGTGACACACTCTAGACCTCAAGATCTACCTAGTGATAGCCTGCCTATGACAGTGATACCACATTTAATATCATCCCCCAGCACCCTCACGAACTCACATGGCAGTCACGGTTGGGAGAAGAGAGTCACAGAACCTAATGTGGAGGGACATGGTTGAGTATCTGTAAAAAGGATTTCTACACCCCAGAACCCAAGTCAGATAGTCTCTGTGCTGCATAACAGGATAAACAGTAGCTGTGCATCACACGTGGCAATAATGAACACAACATATTAAAGATCAATTGCAACTTAAATTCTGTATTTCCTGGAATCTCATGACTTCAGCCAAGCCCTTGGAACTATTTTTTACCATTTTAGTAAAAATAGTTTTTGAATAGTCAAACACTTACTTGATTTTAGTAATGCAGCAAGCGTGTCTAATGCGACCCTGTCAACATAAAAAGAAGAGACAAAAAAACTTACAAGTTAAATCTAGAACATGATAAAGCCACACAATTTATTTTATTTTGTTTTTAAACAAGTGATTGATTTTTTCACTATCTATCTTAAACGTAATATTTGCTGTTATGTGAGACAGACTTTTCCTCAACAGGTTTTGTTTAATCACATCCTGCACTTTGAAATCTAAACAATGGTAGTTAAAAGCAGTAGCATAATTGTTACATAAAACATTCAGTCTTTGCACATCATCTTAAAAACTGATGCTACTAAGTGTACAGTTTATAGTTTACAAAAATCTTGTTTGCAATGTAACAAATAAACTAAGGACAAACAATAGTTTAACACTTCTAAAAAAGATCCCACTGGTACATTCTTGTTACCATGTTATAAAACAAATTACACCAGTATAAATGTAATAATGCTTCCATAATGAAGCCCCTCCCTCAACTTAAAATTGTAAAACTGAGGAAAACTATGCACTCCTTTGTCCACCTTCATCAAGAGGTTAAAAGTGCACCCCACTGGCCATACAACAGGAAATTTATGATAATAAACCTCAAGAAAATCTAGTCATATGTTATTTTAGCTGGGCAAAAATACAGATTTGTATATGAAAACTGTTGGTCAAACCTAAGGACCATATTCATCTCTTTCAGTTTTTCATCGGACAGAGTTGTATAGCAGTTTCCCCTTGAAGCTGAGCACTTGGGTGTTCGCCAAGGAAAGATTCAGGTGCTGCTCAACAGATGAGCAGAGTGCTCACACTCACCCACAGCAGGCAGCATGTGTGTGTTTCTATTGGTGGTACACATAAAAAAATGTATTCCACCCCGAATGGAAAAATAGAGGGAACACTGTTGTACAATACATACATTTCATATAGGGTGAGGTAAACAGGTGGCAATATGGTATGCAGCTGATGGGTCATTTGTGCACCAGCAACAGAGTATGAGAAGGAATACCAATACAATAAAGGGCAAAGGAAAAAAAAAAAAAACAGTAATGGAGGGGGAAAAAAAATTATGCAGAATCAGCCTTCTTATTTTTGCCCAAGATTTAGCAACAAGCTAAAGAATCAGAAAGGCTGCTGCTACTTTAGGTTCCCAAAGAACATTTCTTATATGTGCTGGAACACTAGATAGCATACAGCTATTCTCTTTCGCATTCTTTTAAAAATTGTGTTCAAAGCAAATAACTTAAAAAGCCACAATAGCAGCAGTCTGATTACCAGTCAGACAAACAACCATGATACAGAGCAAGGAAATATCAACAAATACAGATTATAAGGTGTTTAATAGAGATAAGTGAGGAAAAGGGAGAAAAGTATAAATTTAAGATTGGCGGTATTGCCTGTGTATTTGTATTTGAGTGGGGAAGAGTCTGTCAGCAAGTTTTGTATGACAGAGGGATGCACAGCTAAAAGGCAGTAACTGTACCATAACCAGTGATCCCTGTAAGCTGTGTGTTTGGCTCAGGAGAAATTCAAATGCTGATCAAAAGACTATCAAAGTGCCCACAGAAGTTGTGTGTTTCTAACAGCGGTACACATTTGTACACATCTCGTGGAACATCAAAAAATTATTCTGCATATGGATGGAAAAGGTTACAGAAAACATTGACTACAATCACGAATTTTAAGATTTTGCTACATGGCTCTGGATAATAGAATATTGGGCTTGTGGTGGGTGGAAAGGGGTATTCTCCCCTCGTCATTTAACTGTCAAATACTAGGGAAGGTTTGATTTTTTTTTAAATATTTGCATCAGAAATAAGTTTTAAAAACATTTTGTATATACTATATTTATGAATTTTTACTCACTTCATAAGGCCAGTATTCTTTTTAATAAAAGGGCCTATGATCTTGAACATCAGTTCAACAATTCCATTTTTGCCCAAGGATACTGCATTTACAGCTGTAAAAAGGGAAATTAAAACAGATTTTGTAAAAATGTAGTATAAAGTTAGAATAATCTTGAAAAATTTGATTTAGACAAGGAGAGGGAATTTTAGTTGAATTTAGATAACATGCATTAATGTGCTTAAACCATGAAACAAAAAAATGACAAAATACCATCTTATTGTTATTTCAGGAATCCACCATTCCATCTTGCCCCTCAGCAACCATTTAAGATGAGCGCTCTAGTGAAATTTCATATTATTGTTTTTACAAAATGCCTGAACCTTTACCGATAATGGCACGAATTTAACTATGCCTATTGAAAAAAAGTGAGAATACTGCATCACAGAAAGTAACACTTCATCATTTATTCATGTACTGATTCTCAGAATTCAGGAATCTGCAATGAGGTTCTGAGAGTGCACCAATTAGCAAGGGTCTACTCGAGCTATGCTATTAAAATATATCACAAAGATGGATAAGGTGGTTGTATGTCTGAAGGGGCTCAGTAGGAAGTGTGGCATCAAGCATTGCACAGCTTATTATTTCAGAACAGCGGGCACTTGCTAATATACTATTCATTTTAAAGATGCAGCAGAGTCCTTGCAGGAAGATGTGGGAGTGTGTATATCACAGGCGGGAATACATTTTAGTGTCCGCAGATGTCTGTCGTTGCATGTGAATGCTGAAGTCTCTCAATTTCTATTTTAAATCAGTAAAACTTCCCAGAAATCATTTTTACAATGTTTCCCCTTCCTTTATTAAGAGGCACAGAATATGCATTCTCCCTTGTAACATATATTTGTCAACAAAAGTCTATTTCTAGATTAACATATGAAAAGTATTAAGCTCTGATGATCAGAGGGTGTCCTTCAGCATCAGGATTGAAAGATATTGCCAGATGATGTCTAAAGTCAGTGCAAGCGATATTACTTCCATTGCAGTACCACCTAGAGACTCTGTTCGGGACTAGGGCCCCATTGTGCAAGGCACTGTAGAAACACGTCGACGTCCTCCTATAAAAGCTTGCAACAGGAGGCCATAATCAGGAGAAGGGGGAATAAAGGAAAAGTGGAGGAAGGGCCTGGCTCTGAACAAAAGACAGGACACAGGATGGCTCTTTAGGAAGTCTGAAATGTGGTGGTCATTGGAAAAAAGATGTAGATGCACAAATCTTGGCTTGCTTTAAAACACTCCCTAATTGGGCACTGAGGGGCATTTGAGTGGGAAGACCCTGCTTTGGTGGCAACACATATGTATTATTTCAAGATTGGGTATGACTTACAGATACCATATAAACTATTAGCCTTGGTAGTGTTACAAGATCATCCAGAGTATCATCATACAGAAACTGTACAAACAGTGTAAAATGGTTACTCGCTGTTGTAATTGTTGTTCTTCAAGATGTGTTGCTCATATCTATTTGAGTTAGGTGTATGCGCACGCACATGCATGACTTTTAAAGTTTTCCCTAGCAACTACCAGTTGGAGTGGCACCTATGACCCAGCTGACCCAGCACCCCTCTCAGCTCCCTCTTGCTGACTACTCCGCCAATGGGGCAGGAGGGTGGGTTTCAAATACATATGAGCAACACATCGCGAAGAACAGTGAGCAACTGTTTTGTCTTCGAGTGCTTGCTCACATCTATTCAAGTTAGGGGATTCCCAAGTTAAACCTAGGAAGTGTGCGTGTGTGGGGAGGGGTGTCTTGGAGGCGAGGGAACATGGCTGACTCTAGGACAGAGGCCCTGAAGGCTGCATCTTATCTAAATTGCTGCACAATTGCATCATGAGATGTGAAAGTACGTACAGAGCACCACATAGAAGCACGACAGCTCTCCTAGAGAGGCACATGTACCAGGAAAGTGGATGAGGACACCTTTGCTCACACAGAATGTGCCATCACCAGCAACAGGGAGACTTCTACGAGGTCATAACACACACGTATACAGGACATGATCCAGGAGATGTGTTGCAATGACACAGTCTCTTCATGCACTCAGTGATGGCCATGAAGAGCTGTGTGGTCTTACAGAAGGGCTTAGTCTGGTCAGTATAGAAGGCAAACTCCCATCTCACACTGAGGGAGTGCAGCTGTTGCTCTCTCTGGGAACTATGAGGTTAAGGATAGAACAGATGCAGGAAAACATCCTGACTAACAGGGAACCCAGAGAGCACTTTAGACAGGAACACTGGGTGAGGGTGAAGTTAGACCATGTCCTTCGGGAACACTCTATATGGGGGCTCAGATATGAGGGCCTGGAGCTCAGATCACCTTCTGGCAGAGGTGACAGCCACTAGGAGAGGCAGAGAAGGGAGCAAGTAGACAGCAGTTCAAAAGGAAGACCCATAAGCTTTCAGAGAACCTGTGTAAGGTCCCAACCCGGGACCAGCCCCTGAACTGACAGGTGATGGCGATCCATGCCCTTGAGAAAGCACCTCACCATGGTGTGCACACATAGAACACCTGCTTTCTCCAGGTTGGAAGGCCGATATGGCTGCCAGCGTACATTCACAGATGAACAAGCAAAGTCCTGTTGTTTTACTGATAGGAGGTTGTTTAACACCTGAGGGAAAGAGGTAGACAGAGGGACAACATCGTGCTGAGTGCACCAACTGGATAAGTGCCTCCACTTGGGCATGTAGGACCACTGCATAGACTGTTTGTGGTTGTTGAGGAAGACCCATTGTACTGGGCCCAAGCAGCCCACTCACCAGGCGTCAATCACAAAACTGTCAGGAGATGGAGAGACTGGAGGTCTGGGTGGCGGAGATTACCATGGTTCTGCGTGATGAGGTCCGGAACCAGGGGGAGCCGAATGGGTGGAAGAATGGACAACGCTCTCATGTAGGGGATACCAGTGATGGTAGGCCCCAGCCAGGAGTATGAGAATTTCATTCAACCCGGTCCCTGTGGACCTTGAGGAGCACTTTGTGCGCAATGGGAAAGAGAGGAAAGGTATAGAGTAGTCCTGGGGTCCATGGAATAAGGATCACATCTGCTATGGAGCCTGGTCTGAGGCTGTGGAAGAATCAGAATGTGAGGCACTTGTGGTTGCTCTGGGACACGAAGAGGTCCAGCCAGCAAAAGCCTCATCTTCAGAAAATAAGAGGGGATGATGTCTGCACAGATCGAGTAGAGTGGAGCCAAGGTGAAGCAGACGTTGATCGGCACCAGGATCAAGAGTGGTGGCAAAACTGGTGCTGAGAAGCATCATGGCATGGAGAACAGGACTGGTGCTCTGAAGTAGAGTGAAGCTGAGAGCAAGCAGGCATCAAGATTGAGGTTGGTGGGGAAAACGAGACCAATGCCAAGAGGTAGACCTGCGTCGAGAGAGAGATCTCCACAGGGATAGCTGAGGAGTTGAGACCTTTAGCACCACAGAGAACAGGAGCTGAGTGTCCAACCCAGGAAGGTCTTGATGGGGAGAGTCAGACCAGCATGGTGAGAGGGACTGAGTTCCCAAACAGGAACGAGGTAGTGGCGCAAGCTGCCTGGGGCGGATTCTGGAACCTGAAGATGGCATCGGGACAGGTGAGGCACGGTACTGAGCATCGGAATGACACACATAGCACACCGAAGGTCAGGAATCAGAAGAGCCCACAACCGAGGCCCTGTATGGAGACCAGGCCCAGCACTGAGCGGGGAGGAGGAGGCAGCCTCAAAGGCATCTGACACTGTGAGTTGAAACAGCGATGCCTCAAAGGACCGTGCTTATTAAAGGTTATTAAAAAGGTGGAATATATAAGCACTGCTTTTAATTATTCAATAAATGTATACGAAAAAGAAATTACTAGGGCAAATTCCATTCACTGTATTTTTTCCAAAAGCTGTAGAACAGATGCCTGTAGCACACACGCAACATATGCACATACCACCGCTGGTAGTGGGGAGGCAGAGACCTCAACTGGTATTAGGGCAATTCGGGATCTTAACCAGGAGGAGGGAAGAGGGAATATTATGCGTGGGTACGGGGCACCTTAACCAGGGGCGGGGTGCTAGTCCGGGGGATGGGTAGATGGCTGCAAGCCCTGTTGGCTTTGTATTCCCCTCCTATCTCTGGTACGGGGCCCACAGCAGGGCTGTGAAAGGGTGGGCAGCATAGGGAGGTAGGGCTGCAGGGGTGGTCTAGCAGAACTGGGCTCTGAAGGGAGGTCATCAGGATGGGGGAGAGGAGGGGTCCTGCTTGGGAGGGTGTGCGGTGTGGTGGCCAGAATTTCTCCGAGGAGCCCAGTGTGCTCCCTCAGGACCTCAGTGACATCCCTGAGGTGTCCCACCAGGTCTGCTCATGTCTCCCTCTGCCAGGCGTTCCGACCACAGTTCATTTGGAGGTGTTCCTCAGCAACCTCCACAAGCCAACGGGGTACTTCTGTGGTGTTGCTTTGCCAGCTTGACCTCCAGCTGTGAGCCCCTCTTCTGGGTGCTGGGGGTGGTAACCGTTTCTACCTCCTCCTCCTCCTTGTGCATGTGGAGCACCATGGTGTCAGGGATCTCCCAGACCTCCTCTGGTGCGTCTGCAAGGATGGCTAGGAAAAGAGCCAGTCCCTTGTTGGCGGCATGAGGGCCATGCATCGTTCCCTTCTGCGAGCACCAGCCCCGCTCCAGCATTAGTGTCCTTCGCATATGACGTGTTCCGTAGGCGTTCCCAGCCACAAGCGCTGTTCCCAGTTCATGGTCCAGACCCATAACCACCTAACCACGTGTGCGGCACTGTCCCAAGGGGATGTGTTGTGTCCAGCACAGGTGCACTGAGTGTGTGGGTGGCCTGCTGGTGGCTGGGGTGCCACTGGAAGGTGCCCTTTTCTTTGGGGGCTGCCTGGAGTCCTGCGAGCCTTGAGAAGTCAGAGGGGGGCCCTTCTGTGCCTGTCAAGGCTGGCTGATGGCCATTGCTTTTTTTTTTGGTGGGCTGCACATGGGGTATGGTGCTGGAGCTCATGCTTAAGCTGCTGCAAGCACATTCTCAGCTTCCTGAAACAGGCTTTCCAGGACCATGGGGCTTTAAACATGGCTGGATGCACATGTCACAGAGCCCTGCTGCTGCAAGGCCTCTCCTCATTCCTCCATGGTTGCCACTTAGGAGAACTCCTCTTTCAAAAGAGCAGAACACGGAGCGCCTACACACATTTTCTCTCTAAAGAGTATTTCGAAAGGGGGCCTTCTTCCTAATATGGGAATGGAGGAGCAAAACTGAAGCATTCCTCTGATTTTATTTTGAAAGACCACATTGTGTGTGTAGACACTCCGCACGCTCTTTCGAAAGAAAGCCAAATTTTTCGAATTTAAGTGCTAGTGTAGCTGTAGCTTCAGCTTCACCAATGGGAAAAGAGGAGCCAAACAATTCTTTCACTATTTATATAACTATACAACAGACAGTTATGAAAACCAGCCTGATCCACGGCTGAAATACCAAAAGAGGCAAGAAAAGATCAAGACTGCCACACTAAGGCTCTGTCCCAGGCTGAAGCACGTGAAAAGGAGCTAACAGCTCTTCACCCACATGCCCCTATGCTGTCTCTGCATCCAGCACAAGAAGGCACAGACCTGAACAGACAACGCTAACTGCAAATCTCCAATCACAGGCTCAAGAGGCACATATGAACCTGAAGTGAAGAACATATAGTAAAGCTTTCAGGAAATAATAGTCATTGTAATCACGTAATATTAAAACATTTAAATTTTCATTTCAAACATTGTCAAATACTCTACCCAGCATTGCATAGAAAACAGACAAAAGAATGCTCTGCAATACTTACAGTTGGTTGAGTATACTCTAAGTACTTGTAGACATGGCAGTATTAATCTGTGGTTCTGCAAATTCTGTTTCACCAAATTCAGGGATATGTTTAGAACTCCATTGATTCTAGCTTTTACTCCAAATTTTTTATCTGAGGCAGAACAAAAGCAAAAAACAAAGAACATCACTGCCTCTTATTTTGAAGCTAAATTATTTTATTTCTGTAAATAAGTTACTCCCTCTCATTTTTGTATTATGCTGTTCCTACATCTCTGTCCCCTTCCTCCGCATAATGAACTCCATTTCACCATTCCCTTTGTCTCCTCTTTTCATACTCACCTGCCTGCATGCCTTCATACACTAATGCCCATCTTGAAAGGTTCAAAACCACAAAATCAGGCTCATAAAACCAAGTCCTAAATACAAAGTCGGGCATTTAAAATTTGAGATACCTAAATTAATCAACACTTCCAAAAATTTGGTCTTGATCTCTGTTTACCCAAACGAAAATGGACAAAACGTAACAGATATGGTGTTACAGTTCTTTACGCGCCACTGGATGGTGCTTAACTACTACAGTGATGAGCACACAATAAAAATGGCTATAATATAAAATAAAACAAAGTTACCTAGTATGTGTAATGAAAAATCTTTTTAAAGATCCATGAGATCATCATATGAAGGATGTTACACATTGGCAAAGAATTAACATATTATTACCTTTTGGACCAATTTTTGCAAGAAGGGAATGAAGCTGCAGCATTAACTCTTCATTTGGCGGAGACTCTTTGCTGGCGCTCAGAAGTAACTGCAACAAGATCTGTGTCCCTCCCTTAGAAACTACGATGCTAGCTTTCCGACCGCCACCTTGAAATTAAAAATAGACATATCAGAAGCAGTCAAAAATATTAAGACACATAACTAAGTTCAGTTTTTCCTTCATATCCATTTGTAACACACCACGCAGCATTACCATTATTTAAAGTTTCATGTGATGTTCCACCTCCATCTCTTTTATGGAAATAAGTTTTCAAATATAAATAGTTATAACTCAAATATACATTAGGAAAATTGGGGCATGTACCCTATCTTTGGAAAGTTTATATTTTAAGGGTATATGTTTTTTGTGCATGTAAACTGTATCATTCCTACATATGCAGTTAGAATTATGAGGTATAATCCCATTCACATATCTAGATGTGATAAACAAGGTCATTAGCAGTACTCAAGGTACTTAGTGGCCAGGCAATGATTTGTGAATAGTCTTGTTTTTCCCGTAGAACTCTGGATGGTCCCACGAAGACATGCAACCACATCACCTGGTGCTGGCATCCATCTTGAAATTAGTACTTTTCCCCATGGTTGTGGAGAATTCAACAAAAACTTCCTGCCCTGGGGAAATTCTACGTAAGGAATGGGATGCAAACAATGATGGCCTTCAGCTGGCATCACAGACTACTCCCCATCAAGACAGGGAACATGAATACACCTGTGAACAAAGGAATTCTAAGTACAGGGTGGAGAGAAGGTGCCGGACCTAAGTCAGAAAAAAGACCAGTTCTGGCATGAGAAGAACTTTACCTGAAGAAAGAACTAAGGTGAGAAAGCATGATCTGTAACAATTTCATTTAGGCTATGTCTACACGTGAAGCCTACATCGAAGTAGCCTATTTCGATGTGGCGACATTGAAATAGGCTATTTCGATGAATAACGTCTACACGTCCTCCAGGGCTGGCAACGTCGATGTTCAACATTGACGTTGCGCAGCACCACATCGAAATAGGTGCTGCGAGGGAACGTCTACACGCCAAAGTAGCACACATCGAAATAAGGGTGCCAGGCACAGCTGCAGACAAGGTCACAGGGCGGACTCAACAGCAAGCCGCTCCCTTAAAGGGCCCCTCCCAGACACAGTTGCACTAAACAACACAAGATCCACAGAGCCGACAACTGGTTGCAGACCCTGTGCATGCAGCATGGATCCCCAGCTGCAGCAGCAGCAGCCAGAAGCCCTGGGCTAAGGGCTGCTGCACACGGTGACCATAGAGCCCTGCAGGGGCTGGAGAGAGAGCATCTCTCAACCCCTCAGCTGATGGCTGCCATGGCAGACCCCGCAATTTCGAAGTTGCGGGACGCGCAACGACTACACGGTCCCTACTTCGATGTTGAACTTCGAAGTAGGGCGCTATTCCCATCCCCTCATGGGGTTAGCGGCTTCGACGTCTCGCCGCCTAACGTCGATGTTAACATCAAAATAGCGCCCTACACATGTAGCCGTGACGGGCGCTATTTTGAAGTTAGTGCCGCTACTTCGAAGTAGCGTGCACGTGTAGACATGGCTTTAATGTATTAGAATTAGTTGATGTGTTTTGTTTCATTTTACTTAGTAGTTTTCTTTGATCTGCCTGTTTTTACTTGCAGTGACTTAAATCCTACTTTTTATATTTAACAAAATCATTTTTGTTTCTTATTAAACCCAGGGTAAATAATGGCTACCTGGGGGGAGAACAACAGCTGTGTGTATCTCCCTTCCATGAATTGTGGGAGGAAACATTATGAGCTTGCTCTATATACAACTCTTATGCAGAGTAATATGAATTTATCTGGAGTTTTGACCCCACTGGGGCTATGCACCTGGATTCTGTGTCAAGTCCCTGTGGCTGAACCTTTCCACAACTGACCTATTCTCAGTGTTAATTTTGCTCTGCTGTGGACTGTATCCCAGCTTGTAGCTGAGGAGGACAAGATGGTGGGGCCCCTCAGAGCGCAAGTAGGTGGGCTAAGTGATAACAATCAGCCCACTGAGTGACAGTCTCATGAAGATCTCTGTGACCAAACTCATCACAATGCCTAGTTATTCAAAGCTATTTAGTCCTTCGTTGGTATAAATTTGCAATACACCAAGCAGTATTAGCATTATTCAACTTGTATAGATATGCATAAACTTGATCAGTCCTTTACTAAGAGGAAATAAAAACTATGTAGATTAGAAAAACACATTTTGCACAAAGTACACACAAGCTGTCATTTGATTAAAAACTTACCAACTGACACCAATTCAATGAGGATATTTAATATATTTAGAGTAGTCTGAAGATCTCTTGTATTCTGAAATAAAATAATATTTTTAGTTTTGGTAATAAATACTGCCTCCTGGACACACTGTTTAATTCGTAACAATAACAGGCTTTGTTTCAAGACTTATAAAGAGGAGTACCCTACTATACTTATTTTCTACAGCTACACATGCCTTTCCTTCCAAGGTTCTCTGTCATTAGCACACAAAGCTACTACCCATATAAAGGAGAGGTAGTTTTATATTTGCCTAACTTTAACTTTTGAGACCCAAAGACGTTTCCAATACAAGCTGTGTTATTTTGCTTTGAATTCTACTTGTATTCTTTAAATTTCTTTGGTTAATATTTCAGATTATACTTTCATATTTTGAGGGACCTAAATATTCCTTCTTAAAATTCTAATAATCAAATAATGATCAACCCACACTTCTCAGGCTTTTGAGTGCAACTCACACCAGTTGACTTAAGTATTTTTAGATGCTGATTTAGCAAGGCACCTAAACACGGCCTAAGTTTAAGTACCAACATAGCTCCTTTGAATGTTTAAGGTTAGGCATGTTCTTAGGAAACTACATGGTATCTAAGGCTTTGATTCAGCAGAGGTTCAAGACCACAAACAAGTAGCAGGAAGGTCCTAGAAAATAAAAGTATACTGAATACATCAGATATTTGCAAACTACACTATGCAGAGGAAGAGAGAGACAGACACACACATGTACATGAATGAGATGCTTTACCTCCAATGTTGAGAGAATAACTTCAATTGCTGGGGAACCTTTGGTAGTCATTTCCTTCCTGGTTTTTTCTGCAAGTAAAAAAAAAAAAAATTCTAATCTCATCTGAAGGGACAAAAATTAAGTTATTTGACCAATTTCTGACCATAAGTAATGGGTACAATATTCAGAATAATTTAATCCAATTATTGAAAACAAACAAACAAACCCACCCTGCACACAGACAAAAGTCACTTAGGAGACAAAAGTATACCAAAATTAGGATGAGCAAACAGATTTAGACACAGTACAACTTAATTCATACCTTTATTTTTAATACAAAAATGATATTTTTAAAAATGTTCCTACATCTCTGCACACCACAGTTTTGGCAAAATACTGCAAAGAAAGACAGCTTGTGCAATATTTCTGATTCACATAAGAAGAAGAAGAATTTCTGGAAATTTCATGAGAAAGTCAGCTTTTTATATTTCCAGAACAATTTCCTGCTCTGTTTATATAGCAGCCTCATTCCATGCAAGGAAAGATGGGTTTTTAGGCACCATGTTGGAGGATTAACACATTACCAGAGATAATCTTGCTACAGACTGCAGCACAGTAGTACCAACATTTGGAAGGGGGAGGGGAGGAGTTAAAAGCATTGTAGTTCTGTACATTGATATTACTTTATGAATTAGACACAGAAAGCCCACATCACAGGAGTCTCTCTCTGCAAAAAGAGAGTGTTTTGTTTATCTTACCACATCTTTTCTGCAAATATTGCTGTCCTACGACTTAGAAACAGTGATCCAATATGGGAGCGTCAGGATCAGATTCCCTTATCTCCTGGGTTATGTTACCCGATATACGAAACTCCCAGAACAAATAAGTTTACAATCTCAATAAAGTTTCTTTCTTGTTTGCTTGTGGATGGGCACCAGGTTGTGAAGAACAGTTCATGAGAGAGTTTATTGTATGTGTTTTTGGAACATCTACTTTCTCACAGGCAAAGTGACACAGAAGGCAAACCTGGCTTTTCTTTGGATATGTACCAGTTTATTTTGGTTTGATTTTTTTACATATCAGGTGACGCAAATCAAATAGTAAAGCCACATCTTGAAACTTCACTTCCAACTGCAATATGAGAGCAAGATGAAGGAAAAAGACAAAAAACATTCTTAAGCTTGCTGACAGCATAGGCAAATAATGAGAATGACTATCCAAGTCATTTTAAGAGCAATTACTCACACCCAAAACCGTTTGCCTACTTCTAAAACTAGTTGTTTTCTTAATTACTACCCCACCAATAATATCTGAAGTGCGTTGGGACAAATGCAGATGTGCAAGAAGAGATGTTTCATACCTTACATCCAAAATATATTTTAGCTTCAAATGTGCTAAAAGACAATTAATGAAAACATACACTCTGCCAAAAAGTATTAATTATAACAACCAATAAAAAGATCAGTATTGTACTACACACTGAACAGTAACAGCAAGGGAGCCGTGCTAGTCAATACACTATCAAAACAAAAAGCAGTCAAGTAGCACTTTCAAGACTAGCAAAATAGTTTATTGGGCGAGCTTTCGTGGGACAGACCAGAACAGACTCAATATTGAAGGCACAGAGAACCAAAAACAGTAAGCAAGGAGGACAAATCAGAAAAAGATAATCAAGGTGAGCAAATCAGAGAGTGGAGGAGTGGCGTGGGGGAGGTCAAGAATTAGATTAAGCCAAGTATGCAGACGAGCCCCTATAGTGACTCAGAAAGTTCACATCTCAGTTCAAACCACGTGTTAATGTGCCAAATTTGAACATAAAAGCCAGCTTGGCTGTTTCTCTTTGAAGAGTGGTGCAAAAGTTTTTTTTTTTTTTTTCAGTAACACACATACCTTTAGGTCATTAATAGAAAGCCCTGTTCCATTAAAATGTTGACGAACTGGTTTGTGGATCTGGAGTGTTTTGATGTCTGTTGTGCCCATTAACCCTTTGTCTAAGGGAATTTGAAGTCTGTCCAATATACAAAGCATCTGCGCATTGTTGGCACATGATGGCATATATGGTGTTAGTAGAGGAGCATGAGAAAGTGCCCGTGATTCTGTGAGTAACCTGGTTGGGTCCAGTGATGGTATTTCCAGAGAAGATATGTGGACAAAGCTGGCAGCAGGCTGTCTTGCAAGGAAAGGTTACAGGACTGGTATTCCTGGGGTATAGACTGTGGCTGTTTGTGAGGATCCTCATAAGGTTGGGAGGTTGTCTGTAGGAGAGAACAGGCACATCACCCAGGGCCTTCTGGAGTGTGGCATCCTGATTAAGGATAGGTTGTAGGTCTTTAATAATTCATTGCAATAGTTTGAGTTGGGGGCTGTAGGTGATGACCAGTGGTGTTCTGTTCTTGGCTTTTTTGGGCTGATCTTGGAGTAGCTGGTTTCTGGGTATTCGTGTGGCCCTGTTGATTTGTTTTGTTCACTTCTCCTGGTGGGTAATTCAGGTTTATGAATATTTGGTAAAGATCTTGTAGTTTTTGGTCTCTGTCAAGTGGATCAGAGCAAATGCGATTGTATCTAAGAGCTTGACTCTAAACAATGGATCTAGTCACATGTGCAGGATGGAAGCTACAAGAGTGTAGATAAGTATAGTGATCAGTAGGTTTTCGGTACAGTGTTGTACTGGTCAGGCCATCCTTGATTAGTACTGTAGTGTCCAGGAAATGCATCTCTTGCATGTTGTAATTGAGGCATAAGTTGATGGTAGGGTGTAGATTGTTAGTCTCTGTGGAATTCTTCTAGAGTCTCTATACCATGGGTCCAAATCATAAAGATGTCATCAATGTATCTTAAGTAGAGGAGGGGCAATAGGGGATGAGAGCTGAGGAATTATTGTTCCAGGTCAGCCATAAATATATCAGCATATTCTGATGGGCACCTGCATGGCCCCACAATTCCTTTGGAGCACAGCTGACTAATTTGGTGGCTGTATATGTTGCACTGGGACTTAACTGCCACTTTCTTGAAACCTTCATATCTCAGCTGCACTACTGACCCAGTACTTCAGGCTCCTTGCTTCCATTTCCTTGAATATTTTGGTTTAGTCAGCTATGTTACTGATGCACAGTAAACAATTCAGAGGTTTCAAGAGACGTTCACTGTTTTTTCTAGTCATGTTCATCAAAAAGCATTAAGCATATCTTTGTTTGGGATTTGCTACTCGCTGATGCCTCTGCAAGCATTTAGAGCAGGGTTAAGCTCTTGAAACCATGCCCCCCCCCACCACCCCACACCTTTCTTATAAACGAAAGAGAAAATGGTGCTCGTTGATTGCATAGTTATTCAGTATTTCTTTTTGTTCTCATTTAGTGTATTTATTTTTAAGCCATTCATACTTAATTCCTGCCTTGCCTATCATTTCTCATTCACTATGAAGCGGTTGATGCTGGTTGGATTATAATGCCCAGGGGTCTGCAACCAACATAGCAAGAAGAGACACCTTCAAAAAAATCAATACTTCAAGTACTGCAATGCATGTGAATACAAGACAGTCCTTAAGAAATAATGTCAAATCACACTTTTTGTAACCCTGTTTTAAGAGCAGCGCACACACAATGATTTGTACCAGTTAGAAAGTTTAAGTTACTTTCACCCCTGGGTGGAGAACAAATGAGGACAAGGAAATGCTGCACTTGGGGATAGGCTCTTAAGCAGGAAAGAGCAATGTTAGCATCAACTCTCCATGCCCAGGCTCTACCCCCCTTGGCCCATAAACCTGCCCCCCCATCACCAGGCTTACTTGCTTCTCAGCCCCAAACCCAGCCCTCATCCCCAGGATTAACCCACCTCAATCAACAAGCTCCTCCAGCTGCATGCACTGCTGCTGCTCCTCTAGGGCTGCTGCCACCTCCTCAGCGTGGCTGTGCAGCTCCAGGAGGGGCAAACTCAGGCACTCCTCACCCCAGCTCTCTTGTGGGTTTAGCACTTCCTCCACCTGCCGTGCAGGTGGCTCCCTGCCCTGCCACCACAGAAGTAATGGAACTAAATTTAATTAGTTTAATGCTCAGATTGCTCCTGCTTCCCTGCCAGCCATTAAACCAATTAAATTTAGTTCCATTATTCCAGCGGCAGAAGGGCAGGGAACCACAGGAGAAGTCAGCAGCACCCAGAACCTCAACTGACTTCCTCAAGTGCCACATGTGGCTCCGGCGCAGCAGGTTGCTGACCTCTGTCCAGCAATCTCACCTGATTTGGCCATGCTTATGTTCATCCATAAGCTACCAAACAAAAAAACTTACTAGACTATTCAGCTACAGTACTGAGGAACCGAGAAGGAACAGTACAATTGGAGGTTGGAATAACGATACATAAAATCTATACAAAACAGGAGGAATGAAGATCTTGAACATGTTCTCCAGTCTTCCTTAAAAAGGACAACTTCCAGTTATTATAAATTCAATTCTTCTGAAAAGGTCACAGATTTGAGAGGAAAATCTGCACACATTGAAAAGATCTTTGTCCTGAACACCAACAACAATGCTCTCAGAGGCAAAATGAACTAAGATCATACAGAACTTCAGCAAGGGGATATACGAACGCCAAAGAGGAAGGGGAAAAAAAAGACTAAGATGCCTCTGCTGTAGAGCATATGAGAAATAGAACCACCTCAACTTCATTCTTCGAGCTATTTGCCATTCCCTTTCTGTCCGCCAGGCAGTTACAATGGATTTGGTTGCACCTGCAAGCTCTGTTGATCAGTTAGCTGCTTTATATATTAATGAGGTTCCTTCTTTATTATTCAAGAGTATTACTGGATGTGCTTTTAGGGTATCAGAAAGAATCTTTTATCCAAAGACCCTCAAAGTTATATTCTTCTTCAGCCAGGAAATGCAGAAAAAATACTTAAGTGTATGTTATTTTTACCATTTGACTAAATTATAAATGAAAAAAATCATTTCTATATGGCATTTTCTTAAGCAACAATACAAGTGCTTGGGTCTTTTTTAATGCTTATATACATTAGTAAGGACAAACTATGACAGAAATTATATGCAGCTAAGAAAGAGCCTTGATCCTAACATCCTTGTTCACGTAGAATAGTACGATAATGCAAAAAGTTCTGCTGTTTATTTTGACAGAATTACTCAGAACAGGACAGGAGTGTACATAAGTAAAGATGGCAGAATGACACCTTATAGCAGACCAGAAATACTTTACAATATGGTAAAACATTAGATTATTAAGAACTGACACAGGACAATCTTCTACTAATAGAGAATCTTGTGGCCTACATGCAAGTGCATGAACACAAAGTCATAAATACAACTTTTCACTTTTTGTTCACAGAAAACAAAAATACAGAAATTCTTTCAGAGGGCAAAGCAATAAAAACCAACAGCATGTCAGGGCTGATATATGGCACTTAAATATCCTGTATACAAGTATGTTTGTGAGTGACAGGTGGGAAAACATTTGAGTAAAAAAAATAAATAAATATTTACCTTGACTCTGAGCCAGATGAAGAATCTTTGAAGTAACATATCTGGCATTGTCTGCTTCTCCTAACAAAGACTCTGAATTGATCTTCTCCAGCTGTGACAGCAGACCCACAATCCGAGAACTGTTAGAAAGACTGGAAGAAACATTTTATATTTATGTTTCAATTTGTATTCAACAAATGAAAAATATTTTGTTTCTGGGTCACAGGGCAAAAATTCCATTAGTTACATTTTTTCAAAGCCAAAGTTAGTTCTTTGATGAATTAGGTTTAGCTCAGTAGCATCTGAACAATTTTACAGTTAAAACAATGCTCTGCTATAGTTATTTCTCAAAATCAGCTTTTCTTCCCTGGTACTTATGACATACTTATACAGACAGCACAAACACAGTGGGGCAGAATTGTCTGTGATATGTCCTTAAAAGGCAATATACATTTTTCTCTTGAAATCAATGGTAAATTCCCATTATTTTCCAAGGGGTGTGTGTGTGTGTGTGTGTGTGTGTGTGTGTGTGTGTCCCAATTATTGAGATTATGATGTGAAATTCAGGACAAATAACTAATTTGTACCACTTTTTATTACAAATCCATTGTTGTTAGCGACTTATTTTTTCAAATTCGTATCTGTGACACCACAACATTTAATCTGGATTGGAACTACAACTATATAAAACTGGGACTATCACATCTTCCCCGGAACAACTTCTATTGTAAGGCCCCTCTTGGCAAGGGGTATCTCCAGACCAGTTGTGACCAGGGTAGCCCTTGGCACTACATCCCTGGTGGAGCTCTCAAGCAAGATGGGTAAAAAGCTGGAAGGGATAACCACTAGGGAGCTAAAGCAGCACAGTACTTAAACAGACCATCAATATTAGGTGGAAGGTCTTTATTTTATAATTCTCATAAAAATCAAACTAAGGACTAAGAGAACGTTTAAAATTAAACAGGCATTCCTATGAACATTGCTCTATCAGATTTTTGTCTCCTTTTGGTAACAAGTTCAGTTTAGCCTGATGTCACTTATGGAAAAGTGATGTAATTTTAAAATAAGAAGCTCTTTAACACAGGTAATATAAATATATCCCAGCATATTGTATGCAATTATATTCTTAATTTACATGCCTTCACAAGGATGGTTCAAATCTCCTACGACACAAATCAACTGTTCTTCAGCTACACGGTACATAAAAACACTTTAGAAGTCATGGAGAAAAGTAAAAAAAATCTGATTAAAAAAAAAATTAATTCTTCATTTTTAGATGCACCTCACCATTTAAAAACAATGTTTAAAAAAAATTCCATGAACATAATTAAAATGACTGCTGTGTACAACTATGCTTCGTAAGAGTGGTTACTTACCATTGTAGCTGTTGTTCTTTAAGATGCGTTGCTCAGGTCAATTCCATGTAGGTGTGTGCATACGCGCATTGTTAGAAGTTTTTCTCCTAACAATACCTATTGAGCAGGCAGGGTTCCCCCGGAGTGGTCCTGGCATATCAGCCCATATATACTCCTCCTGGCTCCACACCTCTCCAGTTCCTTCTTACCAGACTACTCTGATGAAGGGGGGGGTGAGCAGGATTTCAAATGGACGTGAGCAACATCTCGAAAAACGAACAGTTAACAATGGTAAGTAACCATTCTTTCTTCTTCGAGTGCTTGCTCATGTGCATGCCGTGTAGTCCTATGGCACCTTACAGACGAACACATATTTTGGAGTAGAAGCTTTTGTGGGCAAAGACCCACTTCATCAGATGCATGAGTGGGTCTTTGCCCACAAAAGCTTCTGCTCCAAAATATCTTAGTCTATAAGGTGCCACAGGACTTCTTGTGTTCAATGATACAGACTAACACAGCTACCTCTCTGATACATTCCATGTAGGTGACTCCAAAGCAGACATCCCGGGAGGTGGGATCAGGGTTCTAATCCTCCACTGAGTGGAGGGCAGCAGCCTCCCTAGTATGGTGTGTCAAGGCACACTGGCTGGTAAAGGTGTCGACAGAGGACCAAGTGGCTGCCCTACAAAAGTGGGACCTGAGCCACGAAAGCAGCTGAAGAGGCCTGCACAGTATTAGAGTGGGCCGTGAGAGGAGCAGCTGGGACCTGTGCCAGCACATACCACTCAATACAAACCATGAACCAGGAAGACAGTCTCTGGGCAGGAACCGGTTCACCCTTCATTCGATCCACAACGGCCACAAAGAGCTGGGGTGACTTGTGAAAGGGTTTTTGTCCTATTTAAATAAAAGGCTAAGACTCTTCTAATATCCAAGGTGTGTACCGCCTGTTCTTTACCTGATGCATGAGGTTTTGGGTAAAATAAAGGAAGACAGACATCCTGGGACAAATGAAATGCAACACCACTTTCGGAAAAAAAAGCAGGGTGGTGGCATAACCTAATTTTGCTCTTAAAGAAAATGGTATGGGGGAATCCGTAGTGAGCGCCTGAAGCAACACAAGAACCACTAGAAGGGGTCCCTTGTAAGACAGGTGTAGCAATGAACATATCACCAGGGGTTTGAAACAGGGGGCCCAGGAGCTTAAAGAGGACCAAGTTAAGATCCCACTGGGGAACAGGATGCTGCACATGCAGGCAAAGCCTGTCCAGCCCTTTAAGGAATCTATTCACCATTGGATCCACAAAGAGGGTCTTTCCCCCAACCCCTGGGTGGAATGTGGAAATAGCAAAAACTGTGAACCCTGAGCGAGGGAGACGATAACCCTTGGAGTCTGAGACCCAGAAGGTAATCCAGGAACAAGGGAACCAGAGTCTTCACAGGGGGCACCTCCCTCTGGCTAGACCAGGTGTTAAAATGCTTCCACTTGCACAGATATGTAGCCCTACTGGAAGGTTTCCTGCTCCCTAGAAGCACTTCCTGAACCCAGGTGGAGCACTGCAGCTCCACTGCAATCAGCCACAGAGTTTCCATGCCATCAGGTGCAGGGACTGCAGATCCAGGTGATGGATGGTTTTTGGGCCCATGCCAGCCACATTTGCAATGGGTGCATGCAGAATCTGGTGTGATGAACAATGCAGGCACAAGCCGCCCTAAGTCCCAGAAGGTGCATGCAGGTCCTTGCCATTGTTACTAGGAACGTTTGCAAGTCCCAACAGAGGACCTGATTACCAGGAAACGAGACCTGGTGAGGAAACCCCTAGCTGTCCCCAAGTCCAGGGATGCACCTACATACTCTATAATGGAGGTGGGCACCAGAATCAATTTGGGCAGGTTGAATAGTAGGCCCAGATGCTGAAAAAAGACTTGGGCCCGGGTGATATGTTCCCTCACTTGGTCAGCTGAAGTGTCCCATAACCGCCAATCATCCAGGTATGGGAACACCTGAAATCCTGCACCTTTCTGAGAGCAGCGGCGATGACCACCATGCATTTTGTAAAAACTTGGGGAAGCCGTAGAGAAACCAAAGGGAAGTACTGTATACTGGTAGCGATCCCGGCCCACCATAAAGTGAAGGAAACATTGGTGGCACGGCATAATAGAAGTATAGCAGTAGGCATCCTTTAGATCAAAGGCAGCATACCAATTTCCAGGTGCTAGGGAAGGGATGATGGACACCAGGATCCCCACTCTGAACTTGCTCTTGACAACAAAGGCACTGAAATTCCAAAGGTCAAGAATGGGACGGAACCCTCCCTTCTCTTTGGGGAACAGGAAATAACAAGGAGTAAAAAACTATTGGAACCCACCCCTTCTGTGGGGACCATCTCAACCGCTCCCTGGGGCAAGAAGTGGTCACACCTCTTCTCACAGAAGACTCTTAAGAGGGACAGGTAGCGGGATGGGATGTGGGGAAGGAACGAAAGGGGATAGCATATCCCCTTCCCACCATCTCCAGGATCCAGGGGTATGGGACAATATATACCCAAGCCTGGTGTAAAGAGAACAAAATGGTCCTGGAAGGGAAAAGGTGACATTGGTGAGCTCCTTGAGCGTACCTTCAAAATCCTGGGGGGTACCCTGAGGGTTTGCAGAACCACAGGCAGGGTCAGTCCAGCATCGACTGGTGGCAGTGTCTGCCATTACTTCTGCTGCAGCAATGGAAGCCAGGACATAGGCCTCCTGGGAGGACCTCGGGGCATTCCTGCCTGAAAAGGAGCACCAGGACTTGAGGGTATCCCAAATATCCTTCAAGAACAAATGCTGGTGTGTCTGTTTGGAAAAAGAGAGAGAGGCCCTCAAAGGGGAGGCCCTGGATGGTAATCTGCAGCTCAGGAGACACCTCTGAGCCCTGCAAACAGGAGCTGTGACACATGACCAGCCCTGTGGCCATGGTATGGGCCACCCGCATCCGCTGCATCAAGGGTGGCTTGCAGCACTGTCCTAGAGATGGATCTGCCCTCCTCCAAAAGCACCCTAAACTCAGGCTTGAAATCCCTGGGGAGCAGCTCAGAAAACTTGTCCATGGAGGCCCAGGTCTTATAGGCATAGCAAAAAAAACAGCACCTGCTGATTTGCTATATGAAGCTGCAGCCTGCCTGAGGCATAGGCCTTCCTGCCCAGCAGGTGCATTTTCTTAGTGTCCCTATTGTTAGGGGTCTTTTCCAGTTGCCCCTGCCTCTCCTGCTGGCTCACCACAAGGATGACAAATAAGCCTGGAGGTAGATCGGAGAAAAGGTAGTTATGCCTCTCCTTGGGCACAAAGTACTGGTGCTCAGCCGTCTTGTCTGTCAGAGAGATGGAGGCCGGGGTCTGCCACAGGGACTTAGACATCTTGGCCACCATTTTGTTTATAGGGAGCCCCACAGAAAGTACCTCAGGACATTGTCACATAACAAACTAACAACTATTTAGAGTAACTGATAACACTAACGAATTGCAAAGGACACTTGCAACTGGAGCAGGAGAATGCTCCAATGACCTTCATGGACGATAAGAAGGAACTGGAGCGGCGTGGAGCCAGCAAAGGTATATATGGGCTGATATGCCGGCACCACTCCAGAGGGCGCCCTGCCAGCTCAACGGTACTGCTAGGGGAAAAACATCTGACAACTCAGGCATGCTGTGCGCACACACCTACACAAAAGAAAAACTGGCACAGAAGAGCATTTCATTCCAGCTCAGCAATATTAAACTTATTTTAATCAATATACAGCAAGTTTGGCTACTTGCAATAAAACTAAAGAATGATACTAACATTGTAGAGTAAATGCTGTTTATAAAGAAATTGGTGGGTTATTATTACTTGAACCATATCTTAGAACAACAAGATGGTTATGCTCTTGTTCAGTTTGCCACAAGATTATACTACCATTGGATGTAAATATTAAAACAAGAGGGGAAAAAGTTGACAAGCATTTTATTACTGTGGAAACAACATGATGCAAACATCCTTCCAGAAACACTTCATTTTTCTAAACTGAACCTAAAAGCACACTTCACAAGCATGACCAAAGTAACTTTTAAAAGAAAGATTGCCACATGTTCATGCCCAACATGACACATCCCTCAAACTGACATAAAATGCTTGAAGACATCCTGAGAAATCTGAAGTTTATGTTCTAAAAACCTCATTGCTAAATATAAGCATGTCAGATTCACACTTTTGTACTCACATTTCCTCTCTCCTTCTCAGTTGTTCATGTTTTACTTCCTTACAGAGGATAACACTTAGGCTTGTCAAAAGTTATTTTTAAAAATAACAAATTTGAAGCAAAGTTAAATATTAAACTATTTTTAGAAAGTGTTCACAGTTGTGCAAAATTATGGACTTTAAATATTTAAATTTTCATGCCGCAGGAAATTAGCAACAGTTATACAATTATCCAATGAGATTAGATTGAGATGCAAAAAATTAAGTTTTGTAACTGTTCAAACACAAACTTTCAGCATAATATGCAAAAGAAATACACAAACCACGTAGCCTTAAATCAAATTAATTCACTAATGCATTCTTCCTACATTGCCTACCTGTACATTTTGATTACCAATGGATTTGTCAATTTGTTCACATACATTTAAATTGACATTCACCAATGTTTAACAATAAAATACAACCCTTCCAAGATTAATCATAATCCAGGACAGAAGTGAGCACTGCTACTAAAACAGGAGGGGATGATATGCCATAACAACAAATCTTCACATTTTCCAGTCAAACACCTCCACGGCTAATCCCCCATCCAAAACTGAGATCCAGCACCAACTGTATGTACTGAGTTTGAAGTCACCCAGGATAATCTCATTACAACAGAAGCCCTGATAGCTGACTGCTGACAGAACATTCACATGAACAAACAGCAGTCTGGTGGCATCTTAAAGACTAACAAATTTATTAGGGTGTAAGATTTTGAGAGATACAACCCACTTACTCAGATGCCTGAAATGAGTTGCTTTTTACAATAGCTTATGCCCTAATAAACTGTTAGTCTTTAACGTGCCATCAGACTCCTTCTTTTTGCTTAAACAGACTAACACAGCTACCTCTCTGAAACCTGTATCAGGTGTTCACATGGTAATCTCCAAGGAAAATTATGCTCAGTAACTTCATATCCAAAATGGATAAACTGGCTGGATATCGGACTAGAAAATAGTCTGTATCATAGCCGCTTGTACACTAAGAATTTTTGTTTTTTCTCTTATGACTCATTCTCACACTTGAATGTAGTTTTAGGGTGTAAAATACAGTACATTTAAACACAAATGTGACTAGTAAAGCCACAACACCCACAGAGCTCACAGCGTTTAGCTTTGTACACTGTTCGTAGTTTCTTCTTCATCACATCCCCAGCATCCTTATCAGGAAGAAGCAAGATTAGGTGGCCCTTAGCTGCTTTGAATCCGGGTACAGTCTTCTCCCTCTGGGAAAACCTAAGTCCACTCAAGCACCCTCTTCCAGCAGAAGACTATTTCTTGGATACTGAACACTTTCTTCGTTGAATAGGTGCCTTCCTCAATTGTTTTCTTGATATTATCGGGGGGGTGTATTTCTTAGCTGCTGCAGTATCAGCACTAGCCATCTCATCAGCCATCTTGACAGCCTAGAGGCAGAAGTGCCTCTTGAACCATCCCCAGTTGACCACAAACTTCTGTCTGTGATCTTGGTCTCTTATTATGGTCATAATTACGGTTTGTTTTTTGGGGTTTTTTTTTCCTGCCTTAACTTGTACTGCTAGCTAGCTTAGAGATATATTCCACTGGTTTTGGTCCTGTATCCACACAGAAAATATGCTCCAGGTTTTCCATCAAACTACTTGCTGATCAGCGTATTTTAATAGCACTCATCTCTGTTACACACTGGACACTAGTCCTGATCTTGCTGGCATTACTTGGAATTGTTCAAATACCGGTCAGAGCAAAACCTAGGACAATGCCAAGGTCTCCCGTCCCCCCTCCCCCCCCACATATCAAAACACCTTAAAACATCTAAATTAGCACCCAAATTAATGGTTTTCCTTATTGCTAGTACTACTGCTAGACACTCCACTATCACTTGTGGGTGTTTCAGACTCATGATGCTGGATGGTACAATCACAACAAGCCTAAAACGTTTAGGGAATACTGTATTTTTATCAACATGCTTACAACCATCTGGTATAATGTCTGTTGCTATAATAGTTTTCGCTCCAGTCTGTATGAAGACCAACACACAGTCCCCCACCACCACACTTAAAAACAGACTTGCACATGGGACAAAGTCCTGTCAGTGGATGTGATATATCTGGACTTCAGCAAAGCTTTTAATATGGTCTCCCACAGCATTCTTGTAAGCAAGATAAAGTATGGGTGGTTTGAATGAACCAAAAGGTAAAAAGAAAGGTGGTTAGATCATGGGATTCAGTGGGTAGTGATCAACAGCTCCACGTCTCATTGGCAGCTGGCATCAAGTGCGTGCCCCAGGGGTCGGTCCTGAGGCCAGCTTTGTTCAACATCTTCATTAATGATCTGGATGATGGGATGGACCGGATCCTCAGCAAGTTCACAGCTTGAGGGTGGAAGTAGCTCAATACACTAGAGAGTAGGAGAGGATCCTGAGTGACTTAGACAAATTAGAAGATTGAACCTCATCAACATTTTTGGCTCATCGAGAACAAGCAGAGTCCTGCCCTTAGGACAAAAGAATTCCATGCACTGCCACTGACTGGCTAAGCAACAGTTTTGCAGAAAAGAGTGTAGGGATTACAATGGATGAGAAGCTCGTATGAGTCAACCGTGTACCCTTGTCGCCAAAAAGGTTAACTGCATACTGAGCTGCATTAACAGGAGCACTGCCAGCAGATCAAGGGAAGTTGTTTGTTCCTCTTTATTCAACACTGGTGAGGCCACACCTGGGTCACTATGCCCAGTTTTGGGTCCTCATAACATACCAGATGTGGACAATTTGCAGATTGTCCAGAGAAGGGTAAGGAAAATTATTAGGGAGCCAGAGCACATGACTTATGAGGTGATGCTGAGGGAACTGGGCTGTCTGCAGATGAAATGAATAAGGGGGAGGGAGGGAGGTGGTATTGATAGCAGCCTTCAACTACATGGTGGGTTGAGCCATCCCCATCCATAAGATGAGGTGGAGCAGCTGCCCCAGAGTCTGTGCTTTTGGGGGCCCCATGATGGTTGACCCACCTATTCTATGCATGAGGGAGTGGGGATTGCCTGGTACAGGGCCTCGGCAGTGGGGGCAGGTAGTGGCATTGCCTGTATTCAACTTTCCCCCCTATCTCCAGCACTCAACACATGGCACTTTGCCCCTGCCTCCCAGCTCACGGAACCCTGTCTCTCTGTGGGCAGTGGGATGCCTCCTTTCCCCATCTCAGGTAATCCCTGACCAGTCTGGCTGGGGAGGGGAACAGGAGTCAGGACAGAGGCTGAGCAGTGAAGGAGTGGAGATGACAGCATTGGGGGCAGTACTGCCCGTGGGTCCATGCCTGGGGCACTGGGAGGGCTGCCCTAGGCCTTGCTCCCACCTCAACCCTATTGATGGGAGGCTCCAAAGAGAATGGAGCTAGGCTGTTCTCAGCAGTAGCAATGACACAACAAGCAGCAATGACCTCAAATTGCAGAGGGGGAGGTCTCAGTTGGATACTAGGAGAAATTATTCACTAGGATGGTGATAAAGCCCTGGAATGGGTTGCTCGGGAAGGTGGTGGAATCTTCCACCTTAGAGGTTTATAACGCCACTCTAGATAAAGTCCTGCTGAAATGATTTACTTGGGGCTGGTCCTGCTTTAAGCAGGCAGTGGACAAGATGACCTCCTGACGTTTTTTCATACTTTAATCTATTACTTGGTATCCTGCTTGTGCACTTTAGCAGCAGCTCATCTTTCTCCAAATCTCTTTGCAGTCACTAATCAGAGGACTGTCTGGGGACCTACATACGAGCCCCTGGAGGAGCAGCTCTAAAGCAACCAAATAAGCTATTTCTCAGGGAATGCCTTGCTATTAAATAATGAACTACCATTATGGCTGTGCCTTTGAAGATTAAACACATTGTTAATGTAGACTCACATTCTACAAGGCAGCACAGAAGGAGGCAGGAAGGAGACACAATGGACACACAACAGCAGTTGCAAAATCTTCCCTGTGGAAGCCAAACGTGATGATGAACCCATGCTATTCCACTGGAACACACCTGTATGCAGAGCTGCTAAGAACATAAGAACATAAGAACATAAGAATGGCCATACTGGGTCAGACCAAAGGTCCATCAAGCCCAGCATCCCATCTGCCGACGGTGGCCAATGCCAGGTGCCCCAGAGAAGGAGAACAGAAGACAAGTGATTTATCTCCTGCCATCCATCTCCTGCCCTTGTTATGAAGGCTAGGGCACCATACTTTATCCCTGGCTAATAGCCATTTATGGACCTGACCTGCAAAAATTTATCAAGCTCTTTTTTAAACCCTAATAGAGTCCTGGCCTTCACAGCCTCCTCGGGCAAGGAGTTCCACAGGTTGACTGTGCGCTGTGTGAAGAAAAATTTCCTTTTATTAGTTTTGAACCTACTACCCATCAATTTCATTTGGTGTCCCCTAGTTCTTGTATTATGGGAAAAGGTAAATAATTTTTCTATATTCACTTTCTCCACACCATTCATGATTTTATATACCTCTATCATATCGCCCCTCAATCGCCTCTTTTCCAAACTGAAAAGTCCCAGTCTCTCTAGCCTCTCCCCATATGGGACCCTTTCCAAGCCCCTAATCATCTTAGTCGCCCTTTTCTGAACGTTTTCTAATGCCAATATATCTTTTTTGAGGTGAGGAGACCACATCTGCACGCAGTACTCGAGATGTGGGCGTACCATAGTTTTATATAGGGGAAGTATGATATCTTTTGTCTTATTATCGATCCCTTTTTTAATAATTCCTAACATCCTATTTGCCTTACTAACTGCCGCTGCACACTGCGTGGATGTCTTCAGAGAACTATCCACTATAACTCCAAGATCCCTTTCCTGATCTGTCGTAGCTAAATTTGACCCCATCATGTAGTACATGTAATTTGGGTTATTTTTTCCAACATGCATTACCTTACACTTACCCACATTAAATTTCATTTGCCATTTTGCTGCCCAATCACTCAGTTTGCTGAGATCTTTTTGTAGTTCTTCACAATCCCTTTTGCTTTTGACTGTCCTGAACAACTTGGTGTCATCTGCAAACTTTGCCACCTCACTGCTTACCTCATTTTCTAGATCATTGATGAACAAGTTGAACAGGATCGGTCCCAGGACTGACCCCTGGGGAACACCACTAGTTACCCCCCTCCATTGTGAAAATTTACCATTTATTCCAACCCTTTGTTTTCTGTCTTTTAACCAATTCCCGATCCATGAAAGGACCTTTCCTCCTATCCCATGACCACCTAATTTACATAAAAGCCTTTGGTGTGGGACCGTGTCAAAGGCTTTCTGGAAATCTAGGTATATTATGTCCACTGGGTGCCCCTTGTCCGCATGTTTATTAACCCCTTCAAAGAATTCTAATAGATTAGACAGACACGACTTCCCTCTGCAGAAACCATGCTGACTTTTGCCCAACAATTCGTGCTCTTCTATGTGCCTTGCAATTTTACTCTTTACTAGTGTTTCTACTAATTTACCTGGTACTGATGTTAAACTTATCGGTCTATAATTGCCAGGATCTCCTCTAGAGCCTTTTTTAAATATTGGCGTTATATTGGCCGTCTTCCAGTCATTTGGTACCAAAGTGGATTTAAAGGATAGGTTACAAACCACTGTTAATAACTCCGCAATTTCACATTTGAGTTCTTTCAGAACCCTTGGGTGAATGCCATCTGGTCCTGGAGACTTGTTACTATTCAGCTTATCAATTAATTCCAAAACCTCCTCTAATGTCACTTCAATCTGAGTGAGTTCCTCAGATTTGTCGCCTAAAAAGGCTGGCTCAGATTTAGGAACCTCTGTAACATCTTCAGCCGTGAAGACTGAAGCAAAGAAATCATTTAATCGCTCCGCAATGGCACTGTCTTCCTTGATCGCTCCTTTTATATCTTTATCATCCAAGGGCCCCACTGCTTTTTTAGCAGGCTTCCTGCTTCTAATGTATTTAAAAAACATTTTACTATTGTTTTTTGAATTTTTGGCTAGCTGTTCCTCAAAATCTTTTTTGGCTTTTCTTACTACATTATGACAGTTAATTTGGGAGTGTTTATGTTCCTTTCTATTTTCCTCACTAGGATTTGACTTCCACTTTTTAAAAGCTGCCCTTTTCTCTCTCACTGCCTTTTTAACATGGCTGTTTAGCCATGGTGGTTCTTTGTTCTTTGCTGACTTTCAAAGAGCTGTAGGGGTGCTGAATGCCTGGCTCTGTCCCAGGCCGACCTCCACTTCACTCCCTTCTCCTGAGCATGTTCTCACACCTTTCTCTCCCCACTCCCAAGTTCCTGAACGCCATGAACCAGCTGATTGCTGCAGGTGGGAGGCATAGGGAGAGAAGTGGCTCATGCACCAATTTAGATGCATATGTGCATTATTGTCAACAGAAGATCTCAGTCACGTTTAATAAGCTTAGCCATTATATCCTGTTTTAAATAGGTAACTGAAAAGCTGAATTTTAAAAATTAAGTTTGCAATAAATTTCCAAGTAATTAAACAGCTGAAGCTTTCTGTTCTATTTCTGTTGCACACTTCATGTTGCGTAGGGTATTTCAACCTTAGAAAGGTGACAGTTGCAGTACAGAAAAGCAAGAAGAGTCCAAAGGATGAAAAAATTATAATTATGATTTGACAGGGACTCACCACTATAGACTTTTCCTTAGGGTGTCAAATCTATCAGTAATGAGGATTAGAGCTTTGTTTTTATTGCCTATCTTTACAGTTTTAGAAGTATAGTTTAACTCCATGAAACTACTTAGCCAGCATGAACTAAAGGCGACCAATTAAGTCTATTTATGTGCTCTCTAGATGTAACACTGTACAAGAATAATTACAAAATCCAAGAACTTTGGTATATACCAAACACAAAAGTCAACAACAGCTTATGTGCGATTCACACAAAGCATCTTAAAATAGCCATAAGAGAAATTTATTTTCCTCCTACTTTCACACAGCACTAACTTAGTCTCAGAAAATCTGGCCTGCCTAGGTTTACCCAAGGCCAGAAAAAATAAGGTAAGCTGATAAGACAGACAGGGGACAGACACTACCATCAGAAAATCTATAAGAAAGGCTCTGTCTGGAAACCTCAAAACTCCCGAGAAGGCAGATGCTGATGCTCATTGGACCATGTCCAGGGTCTCCAAACGTCTGTGCCAAGTCTCTCTCACCTCAATCTTATTATTAACAGCAAGTGGAAGCAGATTTTCCCATCTCTCACCTTAAAACTTCCTAGATGTTTTAAAAGTACACTCATCCCTCATTTAACGAGTACTCTACTAATGAGTACTTGCTAAAACAAGGGATGCACATACTTACCACCGTTCACTATCCAAGTGAACTTCCCCCGCTCATATGAGTCGGCCGTGGAGTTCCTGAATGGGGCGCAAGGAGACCCGCAGCTGGAGCTGAGCCGGCCACGGGGTCCCTTGCTGGAGCAGGGGAGATCCTCAGCCTCACCCCAACACTCCCCCTGCGGCAACTCCCCATGCATCGCCCCCCTCGCAGTCCCAACATTCCCCCAGCCCACAGCTCCCCACGCATGCCCCCTCCAGCCTGCTCCCAACACCCACCCCATCCCCTTCTAAGCCTCCCTGCCCACTGCACTCCCCCGTACCTCTGCTCCAGCCAGGAGGAACAAGACACCACCGACTCCACAGGAGCTGCCTGCAGGTTTTAACCCTCCCTTCCACTCAGGGCCCCACACTGTCCCCAGCCTTTAATCCTCCCCCAGCCCAAGGTTCACTTACCTTTCCAAAGCAGCACCACCTGCTGCCACTCTGTCAGTGAGTTTGGAGCATTAGGAACCAACCAGATACTTTTACATGTATTTTAATGGTAATTTAGTGTCCCTCTTACGAGCAGAAAGTTGGGAACCAATTGTGCTCGTATAGCGAGGGATGAGTGTATCCTAGCTCCTGATTGCCCCAAAATAGCAGCCCTGCTCTGCAGCAATCTTTTTTCCCTGTGGATAGTGCCAATGCCTGACTGTGCTTCAGCCTGTAGCTTTTCACACCCCCTCAAACTGTAGTTCAACTACATGGACAAAATGGTCACCCTCACTGATACTGCTTCCCACAGGATTCTAAATAGCAACTAACCAGTCTTAGCCATTTCGCCCTGCAACAGCTCGGGAGAGCTAGCAGCTACAGAGGTGGGCACAGAGCCAAGACTAGAGAACAAAACAGTTGGAAGGGTGTCTTCACAGACATGAACATAGTTTCTTTTCAAAGACAGACTGAGTTCTGCAGACTTTTATGTCTTTGTTCTCCCCACTTACCAGGGAAAGGTCTCCACTTGCCATTGGTAAGTGGATGTGTCAAGTCCTTCCCACTTCCCCAGAGGTCTAAGCATCTTTACTGTATTTCTTCGGGAATGATGGGTTCACACATATCCATTACTCCTTCTGCAGATTACTTCCACTATGCAAGCTACATACAACCTACTCTTTCATCAGTTTCCACTCAATGGCCTCATTCTAGAGCTTGACCAGAAAGACAATTGAATTCTGAGGTGTTACTATAGCAACCATTTGATGTCATCTTTGAATGGCACAGGGCTACACTTCCTACAGGAGTTCTGTCACACAGAATGAAGTGCAGCCAGAAGAAGGAAGTTGCTGGTACTTTTCATAGTCTGTCAGCTATTTTGCTTTATTTCCAATATCTGTGTACAGTATACTGGGGATGCAACTTGATACCTTTAGATATCAAAAGATGCTTATTGGAAAAAGTCACTTACAACAAGTCATACGACCCATACCCAATATGGCTGTGTCACAAATCCAGTGAGTTAACACATTCAAATTTTACTAGAAGAGATTTATTTTGCTAGTCTTTAAAGTGCTATTGGACTGCCTTTTTGTTTTTTGGACAGTATACAGACTAACATGTCTCTCTCTCGGTTACTATTTCTCATAAGAGCTTTCTCTAAGCCCCTTTCTGGAGTTTGTGCATTTTGGGTTTTTTTATTATTTCAGAGGCCAATGCAAACAAGTTCCAATATTAAATGCTTGCCACTCTATTTAATGTGATCTTGAAAGTTTCTGTAAGCTGCAGGACCACATATCTGCTGAGCTAGCACTAGGAAGGGGCTCAAGACACCCACACAAGGAGGGGAAGAGAGCTGCCCCAGCCTAGCCTGCAGATTGGTGGCCTGAACCAGGTGTCTCCCACAGCTGGAAGGCAACTGTGGCCTTGCCCCAGACTCCCCTCTTCCCTCACCACGTTCCAACCCCACACCACCCTCCCCATGCCCCCACGACACTGCTAGAATGTCTTGGGCAGCCTGCTCCACCCCTTCCCCTCCCCTGCCTCAGCCCAAGCAGCTGAGACCCATCTCCTGCAAGCCCTCCAGCCCCCTACTGCAGCCTGCTCCAGGACCACTCTCGCACACTTGAACCCCACCCTCTACCCCAGCCCAGAGCCCAACCCCAATCAGAGCCTTCACACGCAAGTAAAGCCTATACACCCTCACTCCCAGCCCTGAATTTGTCCTTTACACCCTCTGTCCCACCCCTGAATTTCTCATTCCTGGCACCACTCCAGAGCTCGCACCCCCCAGACAGAACTATTGCACCACAATCCCTTGTTCCAGCCCTGAGCTCCTCCTCCCCAGCCCCAATCCAGATCCCACTCCATCAGACAGAGCCCTCACAATCCTGTACTGCAAATCTTTGCCCCAAGCTTGAGCTCCCTCCCACAATCGGAATCCCATTGCCCTACCCCTAATGCTAATATGAAGTTGATGTGCTCCAATATGCAGGTGATGTGTGACAACAAAATTCAATCCACTTGGGTGGAAAAAATTAAAGGGGCCTTTGTTCGCAACCCGATAATGACCACAGCAGGCAAGCAGCTCAGTAATACCAACTGTTTAAGATATACCACGTATTTTACATAGTTTATTCAGCATTAAGATGTACATCTGAACAAAATTAACTGTGTTAAAAAACCCCAAATGAGTGCAGGCTGAAACTCTCCAGTCCAGCACTCTCAACATCATCCATAATCCAGCATGATTTTAGTAGCCAGATGACCACATATGGGTATGGTCACATTTGCTAAGGTCCCGTAAAGTTTGTTTACAGATCTCTGAGCTGTGCTGTTATTTAGCTGTAATTTAACCCTAAATGTCTCCTCAGAGCCCAATAAGCAGTGGAAGCATTGGTAATGCTGGTAGACAATACTGACCTCCTGTGGTTCAGCAAATTCTCTCATTCAGTACCAGTCAGGTCCCATGGGTGCCAGACTACAGAAGTTCAACCTGAATCTTCATCTACATTTCACAGCACTAGCATTCCATGCAAAAGATCAACATAACTTCAGAAATAACAAAAAAAAAACAAACCCAAAATGCACAAAAACCTCCAAAAATTAAGGATTAAGGATATCTTTTACCTGATACAGGTTGAACCTCTCTGGTTTGGCAATATTCATGGTTCTGATGCATATTACTGGACCACAGAGATTCCCAGAGGCTGGGGGCCCAGTCAGCAGCCCAAGGGCAGGGAGCCCTGCCGGCTGGAGTGAGGCTGCCCAGAGCAGCCTAACCTCCCATGATCTGACAAATTCCTCTCCTTCAGGATCACTCAGGTCGCGAGGGTGCCAGTCTGGGGAGATCCAAAGTGAACCACCATTGCAGGAGGTCAGGAATACCCACCGCTGAAAGAGGGCTTTACTTTCACAAAACCAATACTCGCTGTTTGGGATCTATTTGGATCTCCGGAAAGACTGATCTTTTAGAAATGCTCGTGAGCTACCCAGGTTGGGAATATTACAAGCATTAGTCTCACAGGCTGAACTGTCCCATGGCTGCAGTGTATTAAGTAAAGAGCTCCCAAAACAGAAGTCACATAGCCTCATTACAAGCTTGAAATTCCTTCTCTGATTGAGATAAATACATATGATGGCAAATGGGTCCATTCTCTGTTTTAGAAAAGAATACTGGAGAGCAGGAATCAGCAACCTTTTGACCTCTCTGTCTGGTCTGAGTGCTGCTGATATTTTTTAAAGTCACTAACAGCCCTACTTTTAACAGTTTCATTAATAAATAAAGATGCAGAGCTTGACCATTTAGGCAGGGGTTGGTAGCATTAGATAATCATTTGTTATTCCACAGGTGGCATGGCTTTGAGCAAGCTCCTGGCTGCATGGGGGAGAAGGGGCTCCTGTCTGGCATACTGATGAAAGCCCATATGCCATGCTTAGCACCCTTCCTGGGAGTTGCTGACCCCCGTTGTAGAGAAATACATTAAAGGTAAAATACCCAGCATATTATTTAAGACTGGAGGGTAGAAAGTTTCTCAAGACAGCAAACATGCTAGATGGTATTCACTGCACTATCAAAACCAAACAAAATTATTACAAGTGGCTCAAGCTTCTTCTGCTCATAAGAAATTGCATAAATTCTCTAGACAGTTTTCATAACGATGAAACAATCTGTTCCTTATATACACTCGTCAAAAGTTGGACTGTTAGCCATAAGTATGCCTCAGCACCAGCCTTCCCCATAAGCGGCTTGCTTGAGTGGCCACCCAGCAGACTTCCAGGTGCCACCCAGCTGATTAGCAGAGTGCCCACCCACAGAGGGCACCATGCATTTCTACCGGTGGTGCGCGCGCACACACACACGCACGCGCGCGCGCCATGGTGCACATAAACCAATTTATCCTGCCCATAAGTGGAAAAAGAACACTGCTCAGTACTCAGCATTTTGATTTTGATATTCTTAACCTCTTATTAGATTGCAAGATCTTTGGAGCAGGAAGTGTCTTTTGCTCATGCTTTAGTAAAGCAACATGTAAATAAAATAAAATGTATTCTATTCCTTCCGCAGCAACCATTTATGAGCGTGAAACCTGACTGACAAACTGTAGTCTCAGAAAAATTTTTCCAAAAAACTTTTAGGTGATTAGGCAAAGGTTTTGTTTTTGAAGTGCTTGGAGAAAATTTAGTACTGTTAAAATTTTGCAGCATCCTCATTTGACTCCATGTTGGTTCCCTGACTGCCACCCCTGTGCCCAGAAACCTCTACACAGATACTTGGTATAAATAAAAGAAAAGTCAAGGCTATGATTTTGCTACTATGTAGGCTACCTCTACACTACAAGCTAAGCGTGTGCAATTCCCTGCTTGGGTACACGTACCCATGCTAGCCATCCATTGAGCTAGAACACGTATACATAGCAGTGTAGCCCTGGATCCAACAGTAACAGCAGCAGAGATGTGGCTTACCTATGCCAAATACAAACCTGCCTGAAATCAATAGGTATACACTCTGCACAGTTAAGCCTGTCTTGAAGGATTGCTACTCATGACAAATTCTGAGAGGGAAGCCCAGAGATATGCTTAGATACATGTACACAACAGTTTCCCTATATTTGCAAGTTTAAGTACTATGGTTACACTTCACTCAACAGGTGTCCAAATGAACCTTTTTACATGCACAGTTGGAATAACTGCATACACAGAGGTAAACAGTTTCAAGTACATTCTTGCATATGATCTGCTACCCATACAGTTAGTCTCTGTAGTTTATTACTCATTCTTTCAAAGAAATTAAATGTAATTTTGAAAGTACTTATTTGTATAGTAAGTCTCATTTAAATAGGATACATGTGTACATAAACAGCATCTATTACCCTTTACACTATGCTGAAAATTGTGAGAAAATAATTTCAAATCAGTTACTGTTTAAAGGGAAATAATTTAATTCAAGTTATTTTAGTACTGTTTAGTACTGTTGCCCTATGGACTCAATTGATTTTGTATTTTTTTTCCTTTTTACATGTAGCATGCTTCCTTAAAATGTCAAGTTCTCAAGATACATTACATGGAAAAATAAATGGGTTGAACATCAGGAAGACTATACACTCACGCATTTACCTTTTCTCAGATGTTGTTTTTACTTTGTTCATCTTGGAAAACGGTTCCTTCAATTCGCCATCTCAGATAATCTGTAAAACACATTTCAAAAAATTAAGTCTCATTAGCAGTGTATGGTTGTGCTGTACAATGAGCTACTACCATTATTAGGGGACTGAGGGAGTGGACGGCTGCTGGTTGTGAGAGTGGAGAGATGACTGTTGAGAGGGTGACAATAACATGGGGTGGGAGGGGATCAAACTCACGTAGTGGACATCGTTGGGCACAGATGCTCTTAAATCTCTCTCCCTGCCAGTGATCTTTGCTACAGGGACACAGAGGTTTAAGCAGCTACAGGTTGTGCTGCCATAAAGGAGTCGGGGCCCAGGGTCAGGCTGCGGATTGGGATCCAGGTCCCTCCTTATCTCTTGCATCAGGAGGTGTGGTGGTACTGGGACCCTTCTGGAGGAGGGCAGGGGGTGGTATTCACTTCCCCTTAGCTATGGGGGTGAGTTTGGGAGAGCAGGCAGTGAAGAGTGGGAGGAGGTTTTGCTGTTCCCCTTTGGGCTCCAAGGCTGCTAGCCCCATGCTGAGTCCCAGTTCCTGGGGGTGACTGCACTGGAGAGGTGCTGGGTGCATCACCTAGCTGGGACACAGCAATTGCTGCCCCTTCCTTGCCCCTCACTTCCTTTCACACCAGTACAGGAGCAGCAGGAAGGGGACTGCAGGAGGGAGAGTGATCCTGTGCAGGTCTGTTGTGCAGATGGCGGGGCCCCTCTGGCAGGACTCATGGACAGAAGGACCAAGTGTGTCCTAGGGACAGGTTGGTGCGGGGGCGCCTTGGGAGGTGGCGGGGAGGGAACAACATTCCAGCTGGTGAGTAGGCTGAAGGGTTCCTCTTCAGGACAGATACAGATATATAAAAATATCTAATACCTGGCTCGTGGTATGCTATCCACAACTACTTCGGCTCTTAGGCTAACTGGTTGGCCACCCCTGACCTAATGTATAAAGCAACACTAATAGAACACTGAAAACAAAGCAAGCATGCAACAGGGTCCTAAATTATTGTTTAGTCATGCTAAATATCAGGGAATTCAGGCTCCAATAAAATATTGGAGGAAAAAAACCAAACAAAGAGTAATTTTATCCTTATGCATGTATCACAAACAGCTTGCACAAATATATCCAGAGAAGAAAAATTACCTGTTTAAGCCTCTCCTGAAATCAAAATGACAACAGCGTACCACTTATGCTGATACCCACTGCATATTCTTAATTTTGGCACTAGAAACATGGCTGCACAGTCAGAAACAGAGTGTGTTTGGTATTCTTGTTTAAGTAGGACCTAAAAATGTTTCTTGGACAGAAACCACCACAAGATAAATTTTCCTATCCTCTTAAGTAAAGCATGTTCTCCAAATCTCTGCTTTATATGAAGGTTGCAGTTTATAGAACCATAAACAAACAAACAATCTGAATGACTGTTGGGCATAAAATGTGAAGGAGCCCCCTCCCCGCCAAATACAAAGAAATGTTCACTGCAAGGTCATGTTTGTTATAAAGCACGAGAGCCACCATGTCCATTCCCCTACCAGCTGCACAACTAGACACCATGGTGTGGTTAAATGCGTATCCTTAGAGCTGTACGTGTGACGTGCTCTCTGCCTGCTCCATGCACGCACCCCACGACTTGCTGGGACACACATCTGGCAGCGGTGGCTCTTCCTGTGGCTCTGGCCTGGAGCAGCGCGGCTCCTGCAGCCCTGGAGCGGGACTGACAGCTGTGGCCTAGTGCACATGGCTCCTGCTCCACTGGCAGCAGCATCTCTGGTGAGCTCCTGGCAGGTTGCGTCGGGTGCACGTGTGCGTGCACACGCGCCTGGCTGTAGCAATCCTTAAATTTCTACTGGACACCACTGCACAAACTCCAACAATGTGCTCAAGACTCACAGAACAAAGGCACTTATCCTATTTCAATTTGTGGATGAGAAACTCTGCTGAACAATAGCCCTAAAGTTTACTAGTTCTTCTTATTACCAACATAACAGGCAATTTAAAAACCAAAACAAACAAACTTTTCAATTTTCAAAAACACCCTGCAGCTTACAGTTTTGTTATACACTTAGCAGCCACAGAGCAGATGAAGATGTATAAAATTATCTGTAGGAGATTTAGGGTGGGAAACAGAAAAGGATGAACTATCAAAAATTCACATATATCAAAGAAAGGGATTCTTCACTAGCAAGTAGGATATCAAAGCCAGGAAAAACAGAGATATACCCAAACCAATAGCAGAAGCAGCTGTAAACTTTCCAGACACTTACAAAACCAATACAAATAGAGAGGCATAACAGTTCCCTGCCGCTTACCAGAAGCGACATCCTTTGCCAGCAACCACTGGGGAGGAAAGAATGCTTGGCTTCTCACAAGAAACATTATCTGTGTGTCTCTGGCTACCAGGTGCCTGGTTAGTTTGTCCAGCTAATATAGAATTTCTCTGCTTGTTTCGAAGAATGAGAGGAGGATGAAGATCCGGGAGAATTGGCTACAAGGAGTATAACTGGCTCCATTACACAAAATGTCTTACCTACATGGTTATGTAGTTTGGATTACTCATGCCAGGCCAGAGATCTGCTGGGAGAAAAACCCCAAGATTCTAGGTGCCTTACTCACATGACCTATCTGGCACACAGCACTGTTTTGCTTGTGACACTGGCCAGCTGGCCGACAACTGAGACAGCCTACTGGTGATACATGCAGTATCCACATATTAACACGTACTGAGGTGCTTTACAAGTGGAGCCGGTTACAGAGCTAAACTAAATAGGATCACAAGATCGCTATTTGTTTCATTCTGAAGCACACACAAAGTACTTCAGTGCAGTGCAAGTGTCTGAACACTCTCGGTCAAGAGAACAATGAAGGCAGAGAAATTAAAACAAAACCAGGAGTCTATGAAGCAGATGGAGAAAGAAAAGAACGGTTCTGTTAATGTTGGCAACCCACAAAACTACAACAGCCTTTCCCAAACCATGTTTGGTGGAATGCTGGTGTACCGCACAGTGTGAATAGGTGTTCTGTGAAAAAATTTGGGTGCTAGTGATATTTTTCTTTCTAAAATATTAAATATGAAATTATGTGTATTGAAATTAAGGTATTTCAAGTGTTTAGATTGTGGGTATATTAATATTTATAATGCTTTCATAATTGTATTATGTAACTTGTACCGAAACAGATTTTGGATTATTTCAGCACAAGTTGTGTTCAGAGAAATCACATGGTGCTGCGCCTGATATGATGATCCAACTCTCCAGCATCATTCCCAGCATTAACAGAACTCGTGATCAACAGATGCAAAAGCACTCATTTCATTAAAAACTGTCAATGTTATTGTTATTTTGCAGTAATTTTCTGTAAAAATAACATTATAAAAAACACAAAATGTAAAAATTTTTCCATACTTAATTTGTTTTGCATTTCTTTTTCACAAATTTTTTACTTTAAGCTTTAAGGAAGGACAGGCCTCTTTTTGAACAATACTGTCCTCTCTCTTTTTATACAAAAGAGCAACTGTTCTTCTGGCTCTTATACTGAGGTTTTGTTTGGTGTTTATACTTAATTTTTAAACTTAATTATGGGATTGCTAATTGCTCTGCTATACGAAGGACATTAAAGCTGCGTCTACACGTGCACGCTACTTCGAAGTAGCAGCACCAACTTCGAAATAGCGCCCGTCGCGTCTACACACGTCGGGCGCTATTTCGAAGTTAACTTCGACGTTAGGCGGCGAGACGTCGAAGTCGTTAACCTCATGAGGAGATAGGAATAGCGCCCTACTTCGACGTTCAACGTCGAAGTAGGGACCGTGTAGACGATCCGCGTCCCGCAACGTCGAAATTGCTGGGTCCTCCATGGCGGCCATCAGCTGGGGGGTTGAGAGATGCTCTCTCTCCAGCCCCTGCGGGGCTCTATGGTCACCGTGGGCAGCAGCCCTTAGCCCAGGGCTTCTGGCTGCTTCTGCAGCAGCTGGGGATCTATGCTGCAGGCACAGGGTCTGCAACCAGTTGTCAGCTCTGTGTATCTTGTGTTGTTTAGTGCAACTGTGTCTGGGAGGGGCCCTTTAAGGGAGCGGCTGGCTGTTGAGTCCGCCCTGTGACCCTGTCTGCAGCTGTGCCTGGCATCCCTATTTCGATGTGTGCTACTTTGATGTGTAGACGTTCCCTCGCTGCGCCTATTTCGATGTTGGGCTGAGCAACGTCGAAGTTGAACATCGACGTTGCCGGCTCTGGAGGACGTGTAGACGTTATTCATCGAAATAGACTATTTCGATGTTGGCTGCACGTGTAGACGTAGCCTAAGTGTTCCTTCAGATGATTTTTTTCGTGTCACTTTTTGTTCATTGTAAAAGTAAGAGACAGCTAAAAAACTGACCCTAAAATCAACTTTTGAGCATTGCATGCAGCAATTTTTTGGTATTCACCCCTCCCCAGATCAACACCAATGCGTTCTGTCAATGTATTCCAAGCCCAAAAGTGTTCCGTGGCCTAATTATTTTGGGAAACAGAACTGGAGAATAGTGCGCTTAGTGTATTGGTGAATTAGCAAAATCTCTTAAATGTTCTGCTAGACTGAACCTGTATTTAAAAGCTCTTAAAAAAACCCTAAAGACATATTCTGATCTTATCCATTTGCCCCACGCAAAAGATATCCCCTTACCACTGGCAGTTAGATTGCATTCTCCACAGCTTTCTTAAAGAGACACCAATTTAAAATCTAGCGAATTAAAATGAAAACTCAGGAGTATTTTCAGATACTATATCTACCCCATTCCAATTCAGAACTGCTCTAGTATCTAAAATAATGTAATAAGTAGTAAATTGTAACTTCATTATCACTGGTCAGTTTGCTCCAATTGTATTGAAGATTTGGGTAGACTTGTTTCTACTTTGTTCAAATACAGACCAAACAAAAAACTTATTGGAGGACTTCCATAATTCCACATGCAGCATCATCACATACATTCCTCAATGATATTAACCAGTGTGTTTTCATCTTTCAAGTGCTACCTCAGAAGGTGTAAAAACAAAAAGCAATCAAGTAGCACTTTAAAGACTAGCAAAATAGTTTATTAGGTGAGCTTTCGTGGGACAGACCCACTTCTTCAGACCATAACCAGACCAGAACAGACTCAATATTTAAGACACAGAGAACCAAAAACAGTAAGCAAGGAGGACAAATCAGAAAAACATAATCAAGGTGAGCAAATCCTAGAGTGGAGGGGTGGGGCGGAAGATCAAGAATTAGATTGAGTCAAGTATGCAGACGAGCCCCTATAGTGACTCAGAAAGTTCCCATCACGATTTAAACCATGTGTTAATGTTCCGAATTTGAATTAATGTCAGTTCATCCACTTCTCTTTCTAAAACGGAGCGATCATTTCTCTTCAGTAACACACATAGTTTGTACAAATACAATTGCAGTAGTGCACAGGCTGTGAATACGGGTAGTCCTACACTTCTCCACCCAAAATTTGGAAGGTAGAAATTTATACCAAACCGGGGTGAGAACCAGAACTACATGTCTGTTTTTAGTAGTAAATACTTACATGATGGCAGTGTTCAGAAATTCCAAACAGGATTGGGGTCCCACTGAAACTAAGAACACAAGCTCCATCCTGATGGGTTATAATCTAATGCATACATTTAACTCTTAGCATAGAAAGTTCTTTGTTCATATTTGGTGGACTGGATCCAAACTAAAGCCAGTACAAATGACAATCATTTGGGAGTTTAGGTAGTGGGAGAGAGACTGGTTTGGGGTGGTTTTTTTGAAGAACTGGTTCATTTTTGAACAAGACCATTTTTACAACATGGCTATAACGCCTTAAAGTGCTAACCTAATGAAACTTCAAGTTCAGTCTCTTTTACAGTACAAATAGCAAAGTACACTGCTTCAGTTATTAACAGTGATGAAGTGCAAAAGAGCTCTAGGGAGTTTTCAAATTTGGTATTATCTGGAGATATCTGTCCAAAGCACAAATTCAAAAAATCTACTTTCTTTATGAAGTCCACATCATACTCTTAGTGATCTGAAACAGGTTCAGTTCTTCTGAATCATTTTTTAAAGAAGTCAAAACAAAAATCAGAAAACGTAGGTTAGGAAAGAAAAAGTCAGTCAACAGCACGTATAAATATATGCAATTTGCTGGGATCAGTTTTCTCTAAAGCTGTCATAAATACATGAAAACATTTGTGTGCATGCTCCAAGCCTATCCACAGGACCTATAATTCCCTAAATCTTTCAGTTATTTGAATGCATGCCATAAATAAAGCATGAAGTTCTGTGCAGCTGAAAATATGCATACCTGTGAATTTGTTCACATAAATATATTTTCCTCACTTGATCGCGTGGACACCTTCAAGTTGCATTGAAAATATTCCTTCCCTAAGAATGCTGAATAGTAACAGAGAGGGAACCGTGCTAGTCTATATACTATCAAAACAAAAACAAACAAACAAACAAACAAACAAACAACAGTCAAGTAGCACTTTAAAGACTAACAAAATTATTTATTAGGTGAGCTTTCGTGGGACAGACCCACTTCTTGTTCTGGTCTGGCTATGGTCTGAAGAAATGGGTCTGTCCCACGAAAGCTCACCTAATAAATTATTTTGTTAGTCTTTAAAGTGCTACTTGACTGCTTTTTTGCTACCCTAAGAAGCTGCTTAACATTGGAAGGTTTTTGACAACTCTTGTGACTATCATCTTTTGGAGAAGTAAAGGGAAACAGCATTTTCCCCAATACATTAAAGCAACATATTTCATCATAGCTATTTATGAACTGTCACATAAGAAATTAGCAAGTGTACTTTTAGACCCACAATAAGAAATAAGCTCTTGAAACTGGAAAATCTTTTGAGAGGATATGTTTAGGTGGACTATTGTCTTCTGTCCTTATATTTATTCTTTTTACAGATATTTATTACATAAAAGAAAACTTGTGAGCTGGTTAGTTTACATACTACCACATTGCAGTAAAAATCTGGTCTTTATCAACACTAACAGTAACCTGCAGTTAATACAGTGGCATTTAAAAGGGCTTATACAAAGCTTCATGAAGCTGATTGAGAAAAGACATGTGGAATAGTTAGCCTGCATTAGATCACAAGAATTCTCATGGTGAGCAGTATTACATTTTTGCTGTTAGTGAGATATATTTTACATAGACAGTAGAAAATTAGCATTCTGAAATTTCAACAAATTTTACAAGTGCAATATACGAAACCTGTTGCTGGTACAAAATTTCCAGTGATTGAGTTCAAATGATTACAACGTCATTTGGAAGTATTATGTAGGTAACAATGATCTTCCCATCCCCAATCCAAAACTTTTTTTAATTAAGATTGTAATTTGGCTCTCAAATTGTTTCAGGTTTAAGCCTGCCAACAAGCAATAATGAAGGAAAACATGATCCACAACAGTTCAGGTATTAGGAGGTTTAACTTCCAATAAATAAGAATGGAAAGCCCCAAACTACATTGGCAATAAGGACTATAAAAGAATTAAAACGCTTTTAGAAAGGGTGATGCGAGATACGATGGGCAAACATGAAACTTCAAGATAACATCTTGGGGTGGGAGTCATGAGGAGGACTTAGACTGACCATTAAAACCTATAATACTTAGGTCTCTTGTCACCAAGTAAAATTCAAAACCCCAAAGAAGGTGTCAAAGTTCACAATACTATGCACCAGGTGTATTCGGCCCCTAAAAGAGTTGGTTCACATATACGGTAAAATCCTGGTTATCCAACATAATCAGGACTGACCAATAGTCAGATAACCGAATGTATGATAATTGGGAAAGTAGGGTTCGGGAGTCGGCTACCGTCTGCAGGCTGCCGGGAGGCCGGCTACTGCAGGGCTGGCTCTCCTATCCAGATGCCAGCTGCCCGGAGTTTTAATGTATTAATAGTTTGAATGGGGAGCCACGAACTAGCTACAGGCTGACCCTCTCTAAGTTCAGAACACTCTCCTCCATCAACATCCATAATCCAGCATGATTTTAGTTAGCCCAAAACGCAGATTATCTTGGCATGGCCAAGTTTTCTGCGGTCCCATACGGCTTGTTTACAACCACCAATACTGGCTCTGTGTTGTTATTTAGCTGTAATTCACCCCTAAATGTCTTCTAAGAGCCCGGAAGCAGCAGAAATGTTGGTAATGTTTCTAGGCAATGTTGACCTTCCATGGTTAAGTAAATTCTCTCATCCAGCACCACCCAGTTCCTCAGGGTGACTGACTAGAGAGGGTAAATTGTGTAGTCGAAAAAGCCAGGAAAGATGTGTGGCTGAAGCCCCATGCCTCAAAGTGAATTAGACCTGGTCTATATTACACAGGCTATGTATATACTGGACATAGAACTAAAAACACTGATACACAATTGGGGAAGGTAAAATTGCATAGCTAAAAATTGACTTATCAGTGGTTGGCTACAATGGCTGTCGACATGGAAGAAGGCTGATGGGAACATTTCTCCCATCGACGTTCCTTAACCCTCATGGCTTGTGAGGATTTCCGGGGTCAACTCTGACCCCTTAAAGCATTATTTTGTGCATGTGCAAAACAAAATCACAGAAGATTGACCTTGAGTGGGTTAATTTTCCATGGTAGCTTGGTCAACTTAAGGCAGCTTATGTCTACGTCATTATGTCAGTGGCTACATTACAGCCTTATCCTGCTGAAGTATCTTAATACACCAACATAATTCCATCTCCACAGGAGGTGCAGCACTTATTTTGGTGTAGTTATGGCAAGAGTCTTTCTGTCATACTCCTCAGTTACACCAGTGTCATGAAGCCATAAAATTGACTCAAGCTCCCTACCTTTCTTATCTAGCTGCCCTCAACCTCAGTCCAGAGCTGAGAAGGGAAGAACCACAGGAAGTGGGGCAAGTGGGCTCCCAGCAGAGAGCTGTATGAAGCTAAATGCCCTGTGCCTCAACCCCCACCACAGCTCCTCAGTCAGCAGAAGTGCTCCTGGTGAGGGGAGAGACACCACTGACAGGAGGAGGACAGTGTGAACAACAACCACTAAAGCAGGCGTGTCCAACCCGCGGCCCGCAGGCGCCCCTGGACAGCTAGTAAGGCGGCCCCACAAGATCGTAAACTTTTAACATTATTATGTGATTTACACACATTAACTATATTATATATTTTATATGCGGCCCAAGACAATTCCTCTTCACTCAATGCGGCCCAGGCAAGCCAAAAGGTTGAACACCCATGCACTAAAGTAACTACTGCAATGGCTGTAAGTCAAGCTAAAATAAGTCAGCTTAAAGCTATAGTGTAGCCATGCCCTAAGATACCAAACACCACAACTCCCTCTAAATGAAATTCGCAACCAAGAATGCTCTCCTGGAATTAGTCACCTAAGCCATGAGAGCTTTCTTCAAAATACACCCAAATGCTGGTGTGTCAAATCCTACCCCCTATATAATGTGGAGCAGGAACCTGAATCCACATTTCCCCTGATATCAAGTGAGTGCCGTAACTATGGGACTCTGCTAGTGGTGGAGATAGGAGGTGTCTTTCATTCCCTCCTGGTGACGTTACACCATTTCACGTGAAGAATTTCAGTATCTTTTGGAGTAGATAAATTGACTCTCTTACTCAGTTGTTGGGACACTTACCTGGAAGGAGACTTAGGTTCAAGTCCCACCAAATCAAACTGGTGGGGGTGGGGGGTGGGATTTGAACCCATGTCTTCCACATCCTGGGTGAGTGCTCCAACCAATGTGATATTTGGGAAAGAGAAGCACCATGTACAGCATGTAATCTAACCAAATCAACATGTTCTAAATCAAACTATAAGCAAAATCTACAGGCAAGATAGGGACTACCAGTTTGTGACTCCAACTGAGGCTTAGGTGTGAAGTAAGTGGAAAACTGCTCAGTGGCATCAGGATTGAGATGGTCACATGCACTCCCACCACCAGAAATTTAATCAGGTTGGGATATTACTAGAAGAAATTTAGGTACCTAACTTTCTATGTGGCTAGATGGCAAGACTGTAGATGATCAGGGGTTATAAGAATGTAATGTTTGGACTAGGGCACCTAAAACAGCAGAAAAATCCAGATTATTCCACTGAAAAATGGGTGGAAGAAAACATCTTCTCAACATCTGAAGGCAAGGGACAAGGAATTAAAAAAATCCTTTGTTCACCATTCAATCGGAAGAGTTGAGCATGTTTTAAAATGGTGTCAAGTTATTATTGGCTTGTTCCCATTATGATGGCTATTAGTTATAAGATTTAATTAAGCACAGAGGAAGCAGAAAAACAATTAAAGCAACTAAAATTTAAAAGATTAGGAGACTAATTTTAATAATTTAATCATAGCTGCTTTTGTTGTATTGTAGAGTCTTTCAGTGAGAAAATTTCCTTTAATTTTTCGATGTTGGAGATAATATACTACTGGTCCATTATAAAAAGGAAAGGGAGTGTTTATTTAGACCTGCTCTGTACTTAGAATTTGGATAGACAGACCTACTTCACTCAGGAATGTGAAAAATTCACATGCTCAAGCACTGTAAACAAGCTGATTCTGTCTATACCAGGAGTTCTTCTGTCACCCAACCTACTTCTAGTTTCAGGGATAGATTACCTACGTTAGCATTTCCCAAACTAATTTGTCCAACTAACAGCTGTGTGCTTAGAATATATTGACAGAACACATACATGATGGCGGTGGAAGGGGAATGTTTCAGACTGAAAAACTGCTGCATGTAATACTCAAAAGTGGATTTAAAAGAGGAGTTTTTTTAGATGTCTTGTTTTGCGAAGAACAAAAAGTAAGAGAAAACAATCTGCATGAAAAAATAATGCCCTTTTGATTGGAGAACAGTTAGCAACCCTATAAGTCAGTATACAAATTAAAAATTAAGTACAAACCCAAAACAAAATATCAATACAAACAGCTGAAAGAAGGATGGCCAGTGTCGTTCTTTTGCACAAAAACAGAAATGACAATACCGTCAAGAAAAGTCTGTTCTTCCTTAAAGCTCAAAAAACACATTTTTATGTGAAAAAAAATTACAAAACAAATCAAGTAATAGAAAAATATTTTTAAGTTTTGTGGTTTTATATATTTGTTTTTCTTATTTTCCAGTAGTTTTCTGTAAAATAAGTAACATTTGACAGTTTTTTTTTAAATGGGAAGAGTGTTTTTGCGTCTTTTGATCACAAATCCATGTAATATTAGGAACCAAGCATATCAAAGTGCAGCATCATGTGATTTCTCTGAATATGACTCATGGCAAAACAATTTGAATCAACTATGATTTTTGCACCATGAGTTGCATAATAACTACACTATTATGAATCTGTTATAAATATCATAGAATCATAGAACACTAGGACCGGAAGGGGCCTCGAGAGGCCATCGAGTCCAGTCCCCTGCCCCGACGGCAGGACCGACCACTATCTACACCATCCTTGAGACACATCTATCTAATCTGTTCTTAAATATCTCCAGCGAGGGAGATTCCACAGCCTCCCTTGGCAACTTATTCCAGTACTTGACCACCCTGACAGTTAGGAACTTTTTCCTAATGTCCAACCTAAACTTCCCTTGCTGCAGCTTAAGTCCATTGCCTCTTGTTCTCTCCTCAGAGGCCAAGAAGAACAAGTTTTCTCCCTCCTCCTTATGACACCCTTTAAGATATCTGAAAACCGCTATCATGTCCCCCCCTCAAACTTCTTTTTTCCAAGCTCAACAAGCCCAATTCTTTCAGCCTTTCTTCATAAGTCATGTTCTCCAGACCTTTTATCATTCTAGTTGCTCTTCTCTGGACCGTCTCTAATTTCTCCACATCTTTCTTGAATTGGGGTGCCCAGAACTGGACACAATATTCCAGCTGAGGCCTAACCAGCGCAGAGTAGAGCGGTAGAATGATTTCTTGTGTCTTGTTCACAACACACCTGCTAATGCATCCCAGAATCATGTTCGCTTTTTTTTGCAACAGCATCACACTGTTGACTCATATTTAACTTGTGATCTACTAGAACCCCTAGATCCCTTTCTGCTGTACTCCTTCCTAGACAGTCTTTTCCCATTCTGTATGTGTGAAACAGATTATTCCTTCCTAAGTGCAGCACCTTACATTTATCTTTATTAAACTTCATCCTGTTTACTTCAGACCATTTCTCCAATTTATCTAGATCATTCTGAATTATGACCCTATCCTCCAAGGTAGTTGCAACCCCTCCCAGTTTCGTATCATCTGCAAACTTAATAAGCATACTTTCTATGCCAATATCCAAATCATTAATGAAGATATTGAACAGAACTGGTCCCAAAACAGACCCCTGCGGAACTCCACTTGTTATGCTTTTCCAGCAGGATTGAGCACCATTAACAACTACTCTCTGGGTACAATTAGCCAGCCAGTTATGCACCCGCCTTATTGCAGCCCCATTTAAGTTGGACTTGCCTAGTTTGTCGATAAGAATATTATGCGAGACCGTATCAAATGCTTTACTAAAGTCCAGGTATACCACATCCACTGCTTCTCCCTTATCTACGAGTTCCATTATCGTGTCAAAAAAAGCTATCAGGTTGGTTTGACATGATTTGTTTTTTTACAAAACCATGCTGGCTGTTCCCTATCACTTTACTACGTTCCAAGTGCTTGCAGATGACTTCCTTAACTACCTGCTCCATTACCTTTCCTGGCACAGAAGTTAAGCTGACTGGCCTGTAACTTCCTGGGTTGTTCTTATTCCCCTTTTTGTAGATGGGCACTATATTTGCCCTCTTCCAGTCTTCTGCAATCTCTCCTGTCTCCCATGACTTTCCAAAAATGAGAGCTAACGGCTCAGCTACCTCTTCTATCAGCTCCTTGAGGATTCTAGGATGCATTTCATCAGGCCCTCGTGACTTACAGACATCTAATTTTTCCAAATGGTTTTTAACTTGTTCTTTTTTTATTTCAAAAACTAACTCTACCCCTTTTCCACCAGCATTCACTATGTCAGACATTCCTTCAGACTTCTCTGTGAAGACCGAAACAAAGAAGTCATTAAGCATCTCTGCCATTTCCAAGTTCCCCGTTACCGTTTCTCCCTCCTCACTGAGCAATGGCCCTACCCTGTCCTTGGTCTTCCTCTTGTTTCTAATATATTTGTAAAAGGCCTTCTTGTTACCCTTTATGCCTGTAGCTAGTTGGAGCTCATTCTGTGCCTTAGCCTTTCTAATTTTACTCCTGCATTCCTGTGTTATTTGCCTATGTTCATTCTTTGTAATTTGTCCTAGTTTCCATTTTTTATAGGATACTTTTTTTGGTTTGAGATCATGCAGGATCTCCTTGTTAACCCAAGGCGGTCTTTGCCCATATTTACTATCTTTCCTACATAGGAGAATAGCTTGTTTTTGGGCCCTTAATAATGTCTCTTTGAAAAACTGCCAACTTTCCTCAGTTGTTTTTCCCCTCAGTTTTTCCTCCCATGGGATCTTACCTACCACCTCTTGAGTTTACCAAAATCTGCCTTCCTGAAACCCATCATCTCTATTTTGCTATCTTCCCTCCTACCAGTCCTTAGAATTGTGAATTCGATGATTTCATGATCACTTTCACCCAAGCAGCCTCCCACATTCAAATTCTCGACCAAGTCCTCCTTATTTGTTAAAATCAAATCCAGAACAGTTTCTCCCCTGGTGGCTTTTTCAACTTTTTGGAATAAAAAATTGTCTCCAATGCAGTCTAAGAACTTATTGGATAGTCTGTGCCCCGCTGTATGAGTGTCCCAGCATATATCTGGATGGTTAAAGTCCCTCATCACCACCAAATCCTGGGCTCTGGATGATTTTGTTAGTTGTTTAAAAAAAGCATCATCCACCTCTTCCACCTGGTTAGGTGGCCTGTAGTAGACTCCTAACAGGACATCACCCTTGTTTTTTACCCCTCTTAAACTATCCCACAGACTCTCAACACGTCCATCTCCTATGTCCATCTCCACCTCAGTCCAAGTGTGCACATTTTTTATATATAAGGCAACACCTCCCCCCTTTTTTCCCTATCTTTCCTAACCAGGCTGTAGCCTTCAATACCAACATTCCAATCATGTGTGAGATCCCACCAAGTTTCTGTGATACCAATGATATCATAGTTGTATTTATTTATTAGCACTTCCAGTTCTTCCTGCTTATTACCCATACTTCTTGCATTGGTATATAGGCATCTTAGATATTGATTTGAACTTTCCCCCCAGTTTTTTCCTGGCCCTCTTTTTACTCTGACATTGTTGCCCATGCTCCCTCCTACTTCCGACCCATCCCCCAGGTTTCCATATTCTCCACTTACCTGTGGGCTTTGCTCCCCTGTCCCTGGCAAACCTAGTTTAAAGCCCTCCTCACCATCAATATACCTACAACCTGAATGCCATTCAAGTACCTTAGTATTTCTGAGAGAGACAAAATTTCAAAAATTTTTCACTGAACACCTGTTCGTACTGTTTGGAACACTAGTGTTCTGTGGAACACAGTTTGGGAAATGCTAACCTATATCAATGGAAATCTTGCTTAATTTGATGTAGTAAATGTTTACCCTAAAGATGCACAGCTGCAACATCCATAGTGTAGACACACCCTTAGATGGTCACTTTCGCTACCATTACACTGAAGTCTAATCCCATTCCTTTAAAAGGCAACAAAAACATACAAAAAGGAGAAGCTAAGAAAAACCACTGCGTTTCCTACTTTTATACTTTCTGCTAGTAAGCTAGAGGCACAGCACATAGTCTCAGCAGCCATTCCAAGACATGACAATCTTACCACCGTCAGACTGCTGAAGGCATTACTTTTATCTTGCCTTTCTAATTACAGGTTTAGAGCCATATTACAAAAGAAAGATTTGTCTTCATACCTGAACAGACTCTTATTAGACAGAAGCGGGGTGGAGGGGAGAGGAAGAGATCATCCCATCTATGGTAAGCTAAGAGAAATCCAAGGTTCCCACTGAAGGTGGTTTTTTGAGATTCTCCCAAATCCAAGATCAAGAATGGTATCATGTTCCCTTTCTCCACTCTGTCAGTTACATTCTTCAGGTCAGCCAATGCCCGATCATGTGATGTTAGTTTCCAGAGTCCCAACAACTAATGGGCAGGCATGGTGCCTACTCCTCCTGCCTACAATTGCAAAATCTGCTTCAAGCTGCAAATTTCTTTGGTTGGTCCATCAACTCGGCTTCTGCATGTTGTAAAGTGACCCTCAAAAAAGCCAGAGGAGGAAGTGGCAATCAAAACATGATTCAAAACTTCAATTTTTTAAATTCCTCAGCTTATCATTATGCTAGTGTTGCCTTACCAGGAATGTTGATGGTTAACAGATTGTTTTTAGTTGAGCATATACCATTTGCATAAGCCTAATTTTTTATTATTTTGAAATATTTTATGAAACAATACAGCTCACTGCAACCCCACTGGCACAAAAACCTAGAATGTAATGGGGCTGCAGGCACTGTGGGATAGGTACCCAAAATGCACTACAGACATAGTCAAATCTAGCAAAGACAATGTAGACACACTATGTCAACTTTCAAGACTTATGTGGACACTCAGCATCAGCTTTATAAAATCTAGCAGTAAAAAAAAAACAAAAAAACCCAACACCACACACTTTAATAGTCTACTTTATTTCATCGTGCAGACACAGCCTAAGTTTCCACAATCCATCAGCATGGTTTAAGACAGCAGAGGAAAGACAGACTTTTACTCTTTTTATAAAAATAACTTCTCCATTTTATTGAAATGCTATCAAAAGAAATAATCTGTTATCGCTTTCCACTGGTAGCTAACCCTGCGGAAGATCCTTTTAAAAAGTCAAAATCAGAAGTTGCTAGGCCTTTGGGTTACAAAGAAAGCTTACAGTGTAGAAAAAATGCCTGTCTTCTTTGCCAGATTTGTGCACAATAAATAGATATAATAAAAAGATGGAATGGAATTGAGAGTATTTGGAAAAAGCATGACATTTACCACAAGAAATGGGTTATTGAGGAGAAAAAGAGGCAATTTATTCCTATAGAGAGTAAATTTCCCAGATTCAGACCGTGGAAAGTTCCACAACTTTAAATAGTGAAAGTGAAAATGCAAGTTTTTTTAAAACTGTACCAAAATGGCGGGGGGGGGAGGGGGGGGAAGGAAATCCTATAAGTCACAGGATTACAAAGATGAAGAAACAGACTATTACTAATCAATTTAAATATACCAAAACAATCTCTTGACAAGTTCTGACAGTTTGGACATGTTTAAGAACTTACACTGTCATTAGCCACAATGCTCTCATTTGTGCCTCTTAAAATGAAATCATAAGGTGATATCAACATTTCCAGCAACAGCTATAATGTCGTTAAGTATAAGACTGTGACTGTATTACAGGATTTGCCACAAAAAGGATATTTGAACACAGATATGCAACAAAATGAACACTAACTGCTATTTGTGAAGGTCAAATATGAAAGTTATTCTAAAATTACATCATTAGCCTCCCCATCACATTGAACATATTTCTACTTTCATCACTATCAACGTTACACAATATTACAATTCTATTTGAAGATGATCATGCCCAATCAGAATCAGATCCCCACTGCAACAGACAGTGTACAAATAGGATATGGTCCCTGCCGCAAAATTTTACAACTGAAATCTAACATGGAGCAAAGAATGAAAAGAGTAAAAGCTCAACTAACTGATTTCTCTCAACAGTTACAGAAGCTTGATATTTGTAAAAGATTATATGCAGAAGTCTTAGAAATGGCTCACCATCTCTTATGCACTTTTCAAAGTATTACACCAGCTACTGTGCTCAAGTAACATAACCCTAGCTGAGGCACTTAAGCACTGTAGCAAATATCACCAGTAGTCTATTACCACAAATCAATTTCACAGCACTTCAGTAGAGGGACAGAAGACAACCATTATTTAAAACCAAATTATTATCACTGAGAGATAAACCTATGGATTTTTAACAACGTTATGTGAAACAGATTCCTGGCAGACTACACCACAAAGCGCACTTAGTAAGTATTATTTCAGCAGCGAGCGTTCATGTACCACCCCCTGCACTAGTTTAAGGACACAGTGCAGTGGAGTTATGAGAAGACAATTCTGGCAGGTCAGCAACAGAAATGTGGAAAGAGGATAAGGTACTATGTTTAGTTTTCGGAATTAAGAGTGGGACGATGGCCATGTACCATTACCGGCAAAAGTTTGGCACCCAAATACATAGGTAAAAGAGCTGCATGCTGTGAGAGGCAGAGCGAGACAGCACGCATGTAAACAACTGGTGTGACCTACGCCCCGCATCGTGCCACCTCCCCGGTATCACTGAGACGACCTGGTCACAGCTCAGCCCCAACAGCTCCGCAGAACACTCGCTATTTGCAGCGCACGCACTGCTCCTCGCGGAGTGGCACAGTGCAAGCCCCCCGTGACGATGGCCGCGTCTGAAAGCTGAAGAGCAGCCGCCAGCGGAGATCACCTACCCCACTGCAGAAGGAGAAGTACCGCCTCGGACGGCCAGCCGCAGCCGAGCCCTCCGCCGCGCGCCCAGACCCCCGCTCCGCCAGGCGGGACCTCGCCGTGCAGGCGCCCGAGCCGCTGCGATCCCCCGGCAGCCCGCGGCCCGAGCACGCCTCCCTCCCGGTACCCAGCCCAGCGCTGGCGAAACCTGCTGTCCCTCCGCCTGGCCGCGCTTCCCCTTCAGCCCACTCGGGGCGGGGCGGGGCGGGGCGGGGTGGCGCTGCGCCAGACTCGGCCTCCGTAGCACCCGGCCAAGCGCCGGGCCAGCGCGGCGCCCAGGTATTTTCATACAAACCCCGGCGGCGGTAGGAACCTGTCGGCGTCCCGGAGACGTCACCACGCTCCCGTGCGAGGGAGGCGCGTGCGGGCGGAGGGCGGCCGCACCCGCCGAGCTCTCGGTCCGCGCCAGCCTGCAGGGGTGGGGGGGCGAAGCGTGCCGGGGCTGAGTCAGTGCCCTGCCGCCGTTGGCGGCCAATAGCAGAGCTTCCCGGGAAGGCGCAAAGCACCCCTAGCGGGCAACGCGGGCAGCACATTGAAGGGGCGCAGGCTGGCCTTACCTCGGCGCCCTTGCGTGGGAGCGTTGTAGTGCAGTCTTGCCACGAACCCAGCCCCAGCCCGACTCCGTGCTGCTGAGGAAGGCCCTGCATTGGGAGGCCTCGTTCCCCTCGGAAAACGTGCGGGGAATGAGAGCAAGAACTACGGAAAGAGAAAGGCTGAGCCAATGGTTACTACATTTGTGTGTCGCTCTCAGGTAGCCTCCGTTCTGTTTGTGCTATAGGTACCTACATGACACTGGGGGAGCTGTACCAAAATTTCTGCATGGAGCTGCTGTGTTAATCATTTGAGGGTGCAGGGCTGAAAATATATGGGGCATAATTTTCCTGAGTGCTCAGCAAGCCCAACTACAGCTGAAGGCAATGGTAGCTGCCACTGCTCACTAAGGTAGGAAATCTAACTTGTCTGAGGAACAGGGGTCCTAAATTTTCATTCTGGCTGTATTACTGTTTCATTGTGTGGTGAGAGGTGCTACTGCTTTGCCTTTTTTTTCCCTCAATTTTTCCCCATAAAAAGGGAGGTCATGTTATTTAACTCACAGGAGTAGCATGAGCATTAATCAGTTAGTGTCCCTAAAGTGCTTTGAACATATGAAATGCTACAGAAATGCTAAGTATTCTGAAAAATCAGGCTCTAGTTGTCTTAAATGTGATGCCCAGTCATTGAGCTGTACAATACAACTAGTGATTTTTGAAAATTTCGACATTGACGTCCTGATGCTTTAATTTCCCAGCCACAAAAACCCTGCCTACCTCCAAAATAACCCTATTTCCTTTTTCAGCAAGCTCTTTAAAGATGGAGTTGGATGGAAAAGGAAACTGATAAAAATTCAAAATCCTTTGAGATACTCAAGACAGTATGAGCAAGCAATTCATGCTGTTTACTAGTGGGGCTAATTGAAATTTGGAAATTACGGTTCATAGAAAACTGTCATTTGGAAATTTCATTTCAGTCCAATTCTGATCAAAACTAATTTTCACTCCCCCACATTTCCCACAAACTGGCAACTTTGAAAAACTTCATTCCAGAAATATGTTAGAAAAAGACATTTCCAGATGGCTGGTTTGTGAAACTGCCATGATTCATGGCAGTTTCACTGCTGCCCAGCAGGAACAGTACCATGGAACTGACCTGTGAAATTGACATGGACAATGGCTGCAGCAGCTACTGTAGATCCTGGTTTCTACCATATCCAGGGCAGCCCAGCCACATGGACTGTCACAGGGGCAGGGCTAGGCAATCCTAAGACTTAGGAACCCCAGACCTGCCCAGCCATCCAGGCTGTCTGACTCATGAGCCTGGCTCAGCATCAGGAAACCTGGAAAATCTGAGATTCAAACAAAAAAATTTAAGTGTTTTCACAAAACCACACTTTACTCCAGTTTCTGTAGCTGGGATGTTTCTCAGCCCCATTTCCTTTGCAGATATGCTTCTAACTCTTGCCTGGAGACATCAGCAAGCTGATCCTGCCCTCATTTCTGAATCTTTTCTTTTTCTCATGAATAGATGGAAATTTGGCTCAGATAATCAAAACAGAAATAGTACATGAGGGCAGGAAGACAGCAAATAATGAATAAATCATACTGCTTATGTACAAATATAAATATACTGAAAATTTTTAAAGCTAAAAATAAGTTGACAAACACTGTTCATCTGAGTTAAGTAATGAGTCTTTCAGAAGATAAGACTTTCAGGAACTGTGTGTGAATGATAAACAAAACAGAAGGAGACTATTTTTTAACTACGCAAAGTAAACAACAGTCACATATAGAAGCAAAAAAAGGTACTGGGCATTTTGATCTGGTTCATTTTTTACAAATATTTGTTTTGATTTTCAACACTTACAAAATTAAGAATGGTGTCATTTTAAAAAAATCTTGTATAACCTAAATTTTGGTTTGAACTATCCAGCAGTATCTCTTTTAAAATGATTGGCGCCATCTTATAACAGGCAACTTCTAATTGCTTCTTGAATCTTACTAGTGTAGTGTGTTGTGGCATGCACAATCACCAGTGGGCTTCCCAAAGGTTTCTAAGGATGCCCACGTATTCTGAGTAGTCAGGTCTGCATGATGAAGGGCGATAAGAATGATCTTGTCCTGTAACTGAAAAAGATAATCCTTGTTTAAACTGTATGTCCCTGGCTTTACCCTGGTTCCCCCAGTGCAGAACCCTGTGACGTACTTGTGAGGAAACCCTCTTCATGCTTGACCTCATTAGGGTGTACAAAGGTTAGCCAGATCTAAGACTCTGAAGGCATGGCCCTCTCTGTTAGGTTAATATAAGTTAGAAGCAAGTCCATTCTAAACAGCAGACATACAGTTTTGTGCGCAGAGCAATGACAGCAGAATCAAGATGTAACTATTTCACTTCAGAATCTAAAACTAAATTATGCAATAGTTATCTCAAGAGCATAAGTAACAGGTGAATGTGTCCTGGGGGAAGGCTAGACCCCAGCCCCCCCCTACCCTGCCCAAGGCCCCCCCCTTTGCACCGTCCCTCTCTCCCTGGAGTTTACACCACACCCATGGCTGCTGCCCTGCCTCCCATCCCCAGCTCCAGCACTGGGCAAGCAGCACAGTCCCTCTGCCAAGAATATGGGGGTATAGCCCCAGTCTGCAGGGTCTTTTGTGCACCACACCCCCCAGCTTGCCTGCCTCAGCCCCTGGCTCAGAGGGAACAGTGAGCAGGAGGTGGCCTGGGGGTTGTGCATAAGCAGGACCCTGTCAGGCTGTTTGGGAAGACAGAGCTTTCCTGTGCCCACAATATCAGCTGCCCATCCACCAGAGCACCCGCTCCTTGCCCTGTAGGCACCCTGCTCTCAATTCCTACTGTGTTCCCTGCAATAATCAGCTCCCAGACCCATCCACTGATCATAAGAGCCCTTTAGTGGGGTTCTAATTAATTGCTGTTTTTTAGAGATATAAAACTTTTCTTCAGCTGCTTGAATCCAGTTATCACTCTCCAGGACTGAGAAGTTCCAATCCTCCTCTTTGGAGCCTCTGCTATACTTCAAGCAAATTCCTCCCACTGGGTTCAGAAGTCCTACGGCCCTCCATCTCAGGGCTGACTGATTCAGGTGAGCTGCAGCCTGCAAGCAAGTACGTCTAGCTATACCTCTGTTACTTCATCCATTTCCTCCTGGAACAAGATCAGTTGTTAGCACGCTTTACCAGTGTCTCTCCTGTATCAGAAAGGAGGAAAAACATGCTGTTCTCCTTCCCAGGGCTTTTCCTAATCGGCTAGAAAGGGAAGGGGACTTTTCTCCAGCCTGCAGTATGAAGAACTTGGCCCTGGGCTCTAATGGATACATCTGCATTGCAGGCAAGAGCACGCCTCCCAGTTTAGCTAGACAGATTCACACTAGCTTTGGAAAACAGACATCTGCCTGTTGCAGCTCAGGCTATGTCTACACTAAAACATAAAGTCAATTTTAAGGCACTTAGCTTGATTTTTACAATGTAACTGTCTTCACTGCAAATACCATTAGGTCAATTTTAAGGGGTGCTAAGGCTGACTTTCTTGCTCCGCCCATGTGATGTAGTGTAACGCCAAGTTCGAATTTATGCTAGTGTGGAAACTGGGTTACTTTTAAATCAATTTTATTGGCCTCCAGAGACATCCCAGAGGTAGTCCACAATGCTCTACAGGTGTTCTTTCTGGCCACTTTCACCTCTGCTGCTCTTCAGCTGTGCAGGGAGTAGGTAACAGGAAGCCCAGGAATTTGAATTAATTTTCTTTCTGACCAGGGTGGATAGCACACACCAGTAACTATCACATCTAGCCACCATGAGTTCTCAGGGTTCTAGTTCAGATTAGAGTTCTCAGTGTCACAAAGAGCCCCAGCATGGAGCCATAAAGAGATCCTGGATCTCATTTCTCTGTGTGGTGATGAATCTGTGCTGAGCATACTGAGAACCAGCAAATGAAATACAGACATTTATGGGAAGATTTCCCAGGGCACGATGGAGAAAAGGTACACCGGGCATGCTTAGCAATGCCATGTCGAAATCACGGCGCTCAGGCAGTTGTGTCAGAAGGTGAGAGAAGTCGACAGGCGATCGGGGACATCTCCCAAAACATGTCGCTGTTACAAGCAGCTCTGTGCCATTCTTGGGGGACGGGACCCAAACTGGTACAAGTGGGTTGCAGGTCAGGTACAGAAGAGCTATGCCCCTTAGAATAGCTTGTTACTATTTCTGGGGATGGCATGCTTATCCTTTGTGGAGATCTCCATAAAAGTCTCAGCCAGATACTCTTATTTTTTTTTTTTACACAAGGTTTTTGGGGAGGACTGATTTATTGAGGTTTCCGTGACAGCACACCTTGCCAAACCAGGCACCCAGTAAGTAATATGGTATCACAGCATCATGTAGCATTCTGGCAAATTTTCCATCCCTGTGCTCACACAGTATGAGCATATTTTCTTTTTCACTCTTTGTTATTCTTAGGAGGCTGATGTCTCTCTCTGCAACCTTGAAGAAGCACAGGAAGTTTCATGAAAGTTTGTCCCCTTAACATTACTGCACTGCTCTCTGGCCATGTTAATTTCTCAAGACTGTCCTTCCGCAACACATGGCTGATGGCTCTCTGTCTCCCCACTCCACAGGGCTGGCAGGCTCACCTGACCCTCTCCTCTCCCACCACGCTGCTGGAAGACTCTCTGTCTCCTCCCCACTCACACAAGCACACAGCTGCAAAGGACTTATGAGGTGCTCCTGAGAGTTTTCTTTTTTTCTGCGCTTTACATTTTACAGGGCTGACATGCAGCCAGCAGGCTCAACCCCTATCCCCACCATGCAGCTCCTGGGCTGCTTCCAGACACTGGCAACTCCAGTGCTGGCTTCTTCCGCTTTAAACAGCTTTTTCCCTGCACAGGATTTAAGGAGCCACCAAGAAAGTTTTTACAGGGCTTTGTTTCAAACTCTCTTCCCTGAGCCACCAGGATCTTACCCTGTCCACAATAAAATCGTCTGGAAAACTAACAGCTTCTATTCTGCAGAAGTTGATCCTCTGTCATCTTTAAGAAGCCAAAAGTGGCCTTGGAAAACAAAAGTTGCAGGGATTTTTTCAAACAGAGACCTGTTCATTGTATGGATCAGTGCATTGTGTCACATTTAAAAATTGTATCTAAATTTTTACCTTGACTATGTTCAACAGACAGCATGAGTGGGAGAGAGAAGATCGTGGTGATGTGCTGCAGGAAAAGGTCCAAACAGGACCTCATTGTGCAGCAGCTTGAAAAGGCACACAGGGAGTAAGCTCAAGCCAAAAATGACAGAAAGTGGACCCAGCACTGGCAGCAAAGCATGCTCCAGTGCAGGAAAAAGCACTTGGCAGATCCCCTGATGGCTGTCAAGGAACAAACCAAGATCCTGCAGTCCATGCTGGAACTGCAGAGTGACACCTACCACCGAACTCAGTTATGTGGCCTCCTCACCCTGTCGCCCGACCTGTGTTCGATGGTGCCTGATCTCGTTTCTCTCTGTGGTGATGAATCTGTGCTGAGCATACTGAGAACCAGCAAATGAAATACAGACATTTATGGGAAGATTTCCCAGGGCATGATGGAGGAAAGGTACACTGGGGATGCTCAGCAATGCAATGTCAAAATCACGGAGCTCAGGCAGTTGTCGTTGAGGGTCCTGAACGTGGAAGGGGAGGGTAAGCACAGTCTTGTGGTCCACCCCCAAAACCTCTCCACTCTGCAAATGGCTGACATTCTGCCACATTGGCAGCATTCCCTTCTTTTTCCTACGCCTAAACCTTCCCCTCCGTAAATAAAAAAGAATGTTTTTGTGAAAACCACAGTGTCATTTATTGGCTCAAATGGGGTGGAGTGCACTTGGAGGTGCTTTCATAAAGGTCAAGCATACGTCATTGTGGTAGGTGGAGTGGTAGCACGATAGTTAAATGCAGCAAATTCATAAAACTATTTTTCAAAGCCTCCTGATTTTTGTTGCTTCTGCATGTGGCTTGCTGATTGCCTTTATTTCTAGCTGTACATAATCACTGCCCAGGGCATCTACCTCTGCAACCCAGGTGGGCATGCAATTTTTGACCCTTGATTCATAAACGTTATGGAGAATACAGCATGCTTCAACCATTGAGGTGAGGTTGAGTTGGGTTTGCAGAGGTCCAAACCGGTCAATGAGCACCTCAATCTGGCTTTTAAATGGCCAAAAGCACATTCCACTACCATTCTGCACTTGCGCAGCACGTAGCTGAAGTTCTTCTTGCTGCAGCCGAGTGCCTCTGTATGGCTTCATGAGCCAAGGGAGCACAAGTTAAGCAGGGTTGCCCACTATCTCTATGGGCATCTCCACTTCAATCTTGATATTCTGGTCTGGGAAGAGAGTTCCCATCCTAGAGTTTTCTGTACAGACCTGAATTTCTAAAGATGTGTGGTTTGTGCACCTTTCCCAATCATCCCATGTAAATGTGCATGCCTGCAATACCATGGAGGAGTACCCCCTTGTGATTTATGAACATTGAGGCATGTGGTCTGGGACCAGGATGGGGATGTGCCTTCCATCTATTGCACCACTGCAGTTAGGAAACCCCATGGTAGCAAAGCCATCTACCATGTCCTGCACACTTCCCAGAGTCACAGTCTTCTGCTGCAGATGGGCATGGATTGCCTTGGCTAACTGGATCACTGCAGCTCCCACTGTACATCTGCCCACCCAGAACTGATTTCCCACTGACCAGTAGCTGTCAGTAATAGCAAACTTCCACAGACCAATTGCTACGTGCTTGTGAACTGTCAAATCATGTCTCATTTTGGCACTGCAGCACTTTAGGGTGGGGAGGGGTGAACAGCATATCACCCAGTTCCATGAAAATGGCCTTGTATATGCAGAAGTTCTGCAGCCACTGCTGGTCATCCCAGACCTCCAAAATAATGTGGTCCCACAAGTGTGTGCTGGTTTCATATCTCCACAACCTTCACTCCAATATATTCAGTGCCTTCAGGGCAGCCAGCAGCTCTGCATTCCTCATGTCCAGTCCTTCAATATCATCCAAATCATCTGCATCCACCTCATCCTCCTACTGGCTTTGTCTAATTTTGCATGACACTTTGGGAAGTGGCCATAACACATTGTGCAATAACTATAAGCCATTCTGTATCCATGCTAGTGCCATGCAGTGTCATGAACCAGGAGCAGGCTTTGGGAAAATGGCTCACAAAGTGTCATGAAATTCTTACATGATGATGACGACATCAAACACCCAGAAGCACCTGCAGCACATTTTTTCCCATAACCCACTGTCACAAAACCACAGAATGGAACGGGGCTGCAGGCGCTGTAGGGTAGGTACCCACAATGCATTGCTGATGCAGTCAAACCTAACTAACGCAATGTCAACACACTATATTGACTTTCTGGACATTTGTGGACACTCATCTTAGACTTCACAAAATCCATCGGTAAAAAGTCAGCTTCAATAAATTTGATTATTTTGTAGTATAGACATGGCCTCAGACTGGATTTTCCCAAGCATTAACTATGCCCTTGAGACCATTCTCCTCTTTCCGATCATTTGCTTTTACCCTTTGACTGCTCAGAAATTCCCAGGAATCTTAAAGGGAAACACTATGGAAAAATGATTGACAAACCTCTGTAAACCCTGTGGAGTTTAGAAAGCATGGCCTCATTTAATCTATTTCCTGAGGAGTGGACGTGCTGACTGCCCCCAGAGGAAGAAATGCTTTTGGAGGGTGGAGAAGCAGAGGGCGAGGCTAGGTCAGAAACACAGCAAGGGCAGGGTGGGCCAAGGCCATGGCAGGGAAAGGGGGCGCTTAGGGCAGAAGGGAATTGTCCTGGCCCTTCCCCAGGCTGGGGGCAGGGGCACATGGCCAGTGTTCTCTCCATCCCCTGTCACCTGTGCAAGCGTCCCTATGTGTTGATCATTGGGGTGGAAAAGAAGTGGCAAGATGCATGCATCAACTACCGCTTTCTAAACTGGCAGACAATCCCTGACCAATACACATATCCTGGAGAGACTGAACAGTAGCTGCTGGGTCTTTTGATTTCTGCAGTAGATACCAGGTATACTACCACTACTGTGGTACCTGTTAGATTGTGTGTTGTATTGGGATGACAGTGTGGTGTTCAGGAGCACTTTAGACAAACCCAGGACTCCAGGGGTGTTTCTCAGTAGTTCAATATCAATGGCAAACTCTAGGCATTTGCCTTCTACCTATCCTATACCAGTGTTTGAATTGTTTCTTCATTATCCAGTCTATGGCATTGCCAAGCAACAGTAGTGAATATATGCTGTCCTGTTTTATGCCAGTCTCCACCCTGAACCACTCTTTGTCTAGCTGATAACTCTTAAGCAATTCACGTCCCTGTAAACAGCTCTGATGATACTGACATTTTGAACTGGGATCTTGTAAGACTCAAGAATATTGCACAATGTACATCTGTGCAGGCTGTCAAATTCCTTTTGAAAAATGAAAGGGGGGGAATTGCCATTCTGTACACTCTTCTGTGGGAGTCCTTGATGCAAATACCTGACCTATATAGCACCTTTTAGCTCTAAATCGAGCCTGTTCTCTAAGTTGTGTATCCTTTACTTCTTCTGTCCTGTGTTGTATCACACTGCACATGGCTTTCCTCACAACAGAGTCATATAACTCCTCTCCCATTGTAAGAGCATCATTTTTTTTATTCTCACAACGATTCCATGTTTCCATTGGTTGGCGGGGGGGGGGCCGTCTCTTTTTGTGAGCCTTCATTCAACAATTAGGGAGTGGCAGCAGATCTCCTCGTGGAGCTCCTTTTGTGGGGCTTCAACAACACATTGAGAGCATATGGTAGTTTCATTATGTTATTAACAAGGATGTCAGACATTAGATCACCGAGCATCTAAACCTCTTCCCAAGTGATCCAACATAGGCTCAGATGGCATTTGGTTGGTTCACATGTTCCATCAACATCTGGTGCTGAGATGGGTCTGGATCTAGTGAGGACATCTTTGATATTCACTGGCCCCTCTGTTTTCCTGTTCTCAGTTGTAAGTATTTCTTTTCTCTTCCATGTTTGCTTTTTATTTGCCCAGGTCCTATTTTGAAATTTCAGCATGGGTTTTAATCACTCGGTAAATGGCTCTGTGGTTTCTTGTCATAGCAGCAGCTTCACCTGCTAGGTCTTCACTGAATCTTCATTTATCTTTCCTTGCATTTTATCCACACAGAATGTTAATTCCATAATTTCATTATTTAGAATTCCATTTGTCACTGTACTCCTTTTGCTTAGTGTGTGTTATTTTTGAATCAGTTTCATCATCTGACAAGCTGTGGTAATATCTACTTTACAGAGGTATTGTAAGAATTAAGACTACCATTTTTAAACTTGTGTGCTTAAAATTAGGCACCATTTTCCATATAGGGACAATTCATTTAATGACCTACTTTTCTGATGGTGCTAAGCACATGCATTTTTCACTGCCTGCAGCGGGTGTTCCAAGGTGCTTAGCATCTTTTAAAATCCTTCCATTGATTGAGGTGTCTAAATATACCTATCCTTGGACACCCAAATTTAGAATTTGTCATAATTCTGAAATGTTTGTACATAGTACTGAACATATAAAGCATCTTTTTATTTTACATTGACATTTGAACTCTTACCTACATTCAGCAGGAATCATGCAATGGCAGTGGTGGGCCTTTTAGCTCTGATGTGTCTAGGCTGGGGCATGCATAAAACTTTAAATGTAATCTTTTGGATGGTCCTGTTCTATGCTCATGTCAGCCTCCGGGCTGGGAGGAGCTCACCCTCCTTCCCACACAGTCTTTTGTCCCCAGGAGGAGCTTGCTCTGTCCTGTGTTGTAGCTCTAGGATAGGAGGAGCCCTCAGCTCCATCCAGAGCCAGGAGGTGCTTGCTTCTCCTCCCCACCCCTAACACCATGGCCCAGGGGCCAGAGGAGCTGTGAGCTACCACTGCAGCCTGGGGGCTGGGAGGAGCTCTCCTGCCCATCCAGGGGGTGGTGGATTGTGTACTTTCTCTGACAATTATTGGGCTGCTTGTGCTCCCCTCCCCACTTGTGCATACCCAGGACATTGTAGACTGATAATATGCTTAATAAAACAAAACAGCAGAATTGTAGCACTTTAAAGACTAACAAAATGATTTACTCAGTGATGAACTTTCGTGGGACAAACCCACTTCATCTATCAATCTCATTTCCAATACAGACAGAGTTATAGGTACAGAAGACCAAAATAATTGCAATAAAATCTGACCTCAAATAGAACTGAAGGAGGGGGATAAGGGGAGGGAGGATGTTAAGTGTCCTGCCTGCTATAATAACTCCCACTCAGCCTGCTACATTTCTGCTGTTTTGTTTTGTTGGAGCACAGACTAACACGGCTACCTCTCTCTTACTATTCAACATGCTTAATAAGAACATGATGCAGTACTATACTGCAGGAGCCTCTTAAGGCGTTCCAGTGACTTTTGCTCCAGAGTCCAGCCTTACTGTGGTATGGCTCTTTCTTCTTCATAATACAGACCCCAAGGCAGAGAAGTAGAATGTCTGTTTTCTTATTTACAGAACAGGAAATCTGGGCTGTATTTCAGTCACTTACATGACTGTTCAGAGTGCTAATATTAAGCCACCAGCTATTTTTGCCAGTTAAAAATAAATCGGTTTCTGAAAATACAGATATGTATTTGTACCAGCATGTAATGTTTTGATTATTTCCATTTTGCATTGTAGAACCTCAAACTGAAATACCATGAATTTTTCAAAAATTTATAAATATACTTGATTATTTATGTGTCCAAGTATGCAATTAAAAATAAATCCTACAAAATAGTGACAGTTTTTATCTCCATAACTGCAAAGACATTTGGAGTACAGCACTCAATTTAAAACAAAAACAAACAAACAAACAAAAAACACACACACACACAAACAGAAGTTACCAGTTGGCTATGTGTAACACTTGACATTTTCCTCTTGCTCTGACAGTGATCATTAAAGCCTTCGCAATAAATAGAAACAAGTCGATTCCATTGGTGAATTTCCTCCTCACATTTGCTGAGGCCAGAGCCTCATGTGTATACACTTGGACACCAATTGTTTAATTTATGAAAAAGTGCAAAATAATAAAATCTTTACAAAACAAGCAGTCCTGTGGCACCTTTAAGACTAACAATTTCAAAGACTAAATTTTATTTATTAGTTTATTTATTATTTAATAAACTTTATTATAAATAAATAATTTTATTATTTATTTATTTATTAATTTATTATTAAATAAATTTTATTTATAAGAAATGAGGAATCAGCTTAAAAATTAAAAAGTAAGGAGTAGTGGGGAGATGGGAAAGAGACAGAGAGAGAAACCTCTGGGAAGAGTAAATTAAATTTACTCTTCCGAGGTTTTTCTCTCCCCCTCCTTAATTCTTAATTTTAAAATGGCTACATGAAGCTAAGCAAAAAAGTCAAGAAAATGTATCAAATCCATGATGAGTAAGAATATGGTAACCTGCTGAAAACTGTTATTACAAAGTTTTTCCTAAAGTTTGGATTTTGAGGGGCGAGAGCAAGCAAGGGAAGACCACTCTTTTTCACTTTCCCTCTCAATTTAATAATTGAAAGGTGCATAAAATCCAGTCTGTATGGAAGGTGTACATCAAAGGGAAGGAAAATGACCTTCAACTGAGAGTATGTCTACGCTTGGGAATAAAGTCAAATGTTTAACACTAGATATTATAATGTTGAGGTTGAGTGTCCTTACCTGCTCAGAAAGTCAATTTAGTGTGTCCCCATAAGACTGCCTAAGTCTGACTGTGGAAGCAGTGGATTGTGGGCACCTATCATACAGTTCCTGCAGCCCCATTGCATTTTGCTATTTTGTGCCAGTATCTTGTAGGGCAGGGGGAGTCATTGCAAGTGGTTCTGGGTTTCTGCTCTCATCCCAGAATGCAATTCCCTCACTTCCCTCTTTCCAGCTGAAAACAAACGTACAAAACAAACAAACAAACAAAAAAGGCTTTTGTATTGACTGGCAGCCACCATTACAGGCATTAACATCGATCCCAATATGCTTCAAAGTTTGTTGCAGTGTTTTGTGCTCAGTTCCCACACTGTGATGCAGTATGTGCTGAACATACTACCAAAGCAGTATGAACTCATGGCTGCGGGGGGACACGGCAGATGTGAAGATCTGGAGAGAAAGCAGCACAGAGTTTCTGGCATTACTGGAAGAACTGTACAGCATGGAGTGCAGGTTCTGGAGCTGCAAAGTCAACACAGACTGGTGGAAATGCTTCATTTTGCAGTCACAGGATGAGCCTTTCACATACATAAGACAACTTTGTGAACTGCTGTCTCTTGTCCTGAAGTGCAGCGATACCAGAGTGAGACCTGCTTTAACAGTTGAGAAGCGTATGGCACTTGCTCTTTGAAAGTTTGTAATGCCAGACAGCTAGCAGGCACTGGGCAATCAGTTGGGAGTGGGAAAATATGAGGCGATCAACAGGCTTCTCCTGCAGAAGACCATGACTCTGGGGAATGTGCAGAAGATAGTGGACAGATTAGCTGCTGGGGGGTCCCTAACTGTGGTGGGGTCAAAGATGGAACACACATCCCCATCCTGGCACCAGACCACTAGGCCTCAGAGTACATTAACTGCAAGAGTTACTTCTCCATTGTGTTGCAGGCATTGGTGGATCACAAAGGTCATTTCACTGACATCAATGTGGGGTGATTGGGAAGGGCACATAACACGTGAATCTTTAGGGATTCTGGTTTGTTTACAAGGCTCCATAGCAGTACTTTCTTTCCAGACCAGAAAATGAACATTGAAGGCATGGAAATGCCCATATTGATTCTGGGTGACCCTGCTTACCTCTTGTTCCCTTGGCTCATGAAGCCATACACAGGTGCCCTGGCCTCCAATAAGGAGCTCTAACTACAGGCTGAGCAGGTGTATAATGGTGTAGAATGTGCCTCTGGCCATTTAAAACTCAGGTTCAGGTGCTTTCTGAGGCACTTAGACCTCAGTGAAGAAAACACTACCCTTGTCATTGGGGGCTGCTGTATTCTTCATAACATTTGCAAGTCAAGGTGGAGTGCAGGTTCCATGCTTGGGTAGCAGTAGTGGGAGGGTGAGGCAGAGATCCTGGCAAGAAATTACCAGCAACTGACCTCAATGAAAAACAGAAAAGCCCTGATTTTCAGTGCCTCTTTCCGGGATGCCGTGAAAACCCCTTGCCCATTGCTATTTCCTTGCCCTTTGTGAAACCGCCCTCCAACTGTGAGACAACCCAAGGATGCTGAGTCACCTTGTAAGGTCCCATGGCACCAATGGATCAGAAGACAGTGATCTCTATATTAATCATCTGTGGACCTGCAAGCCTTTTACATGCTGAGATCCCATTTATTTCATTTCAATTTCTGGATGTGGTCGGTTGCAAGACTGAGCACTTTACTTTTAAAACCCACTTATTTTAGTAGGCAAAGTGTTTCTACTCTCTAAGAAACTATTAAACAATGATTCTAAAAATTTATGCTCTGTCTAGAATATTCAGGCCCAATTATGCAACTCTAGCTGACTTGAGTAATCTCTGACTTCAGTGTAACTAACTTATAGAAGTTAAGTCTTACATGAGTAAGGGGTTACAGAATCTAGCCCCAGTTTTATTCCTGCGTTGGTATGGTACAATAGATACAAATGACTAAAGTGTCCGGGAAGGTCAGTCAAGTTCATACCTGCTGAAACCTTTGTCCATGATTTTAGTTATCTTCTGAACAGGTTGATGTAATTTAATCAAGTATAGATATTAAAATGTCAACAACAGCAAAAACCAGACAGTTTCCTTCCATGTGCTGCTCTATGGTATTAGTCAGCACAGGTACTGGGATCCTCCAGGCCTATATAAGTGCTTAACTGCCTACTTTAGACCAGGCCTTACCCCTAGTTAATGATCCCTTCCCTCAGGTCCCCACCCCCATACTACTTCTTCCCACCCCAGAGCTTGCCCCCACCTCCCTCATTTTCCCCAAATACCCATCCCCACATTTTCCAGCCCAACCCTGTCTCCTCCCAGTCCATGCCCCACACATGTCCCATCCTCCTTCCTCCCAGATCCCGATCATGACAAGCGGTAGGCACCGGGAGGGAGGCAGAGTACTTGATCAGCACTAGGGTGGAGGTGGGGGGTAAGCGAGGAGCTGGCTGCCAGTGGGTGCTAACACACAGGAACAGGAACAAAAAATAAATAAATAAATCACACCTCCATTGCGATTTCAATGGTAGCAGGATCAAACCTCTAAGTGAAAGTTATGAAGACGGACACCTTGGCAAAAATGGCATGCCAAACAGATTTATAATTAGTTTTGCTGAAACAAACAAACAAACATTCTTGAAACTCAGATCAAGCAGCAACATCACATCAGAAAGTAAAAACGCCAGGAGAGTACAACTATTCATTTATCTGGATGCATCTTTGAGGTTTCACTCTTAATAGAGGAAAGCGACAGCTAGGATCGGAAAGTTTCCTCCAGCACTTTCTAACCCCAACAACATATGGAAATCAAAGATCTACAGCACCATTGCAAAGCTGAGAATTGTCAATCTAATGTAATCCCAATGCTAACATACAGCTGCAAGAGCTGGGGCACTATTAAAATGTTAGACAGAAAACTAGGTGCCTTCAGAAATAAGTGCTTACAAAAGGACTGCACTCATTAATGGGGAAGTCTTTCCAATCAATGAAGAAATTCAAGCAATCACCAACAACAGATCCTTTCTACCAACAGGAGATGGAAGCTTTAGACATATTGGTGGCTTGTACTCCAGATGCCACCACAGACTCTACATGAAGTTACCAAGTGGAAATTATCTGGTAAGAAGAAACAAGGGTGACAAGAGAAATCTTACGAAGAGTGCTAGGCAGGGAGACCAGAATAGTTGATCTCAAATCCACAGAGCAAGTGTAAGGGGCAGCAAAATTACAGAGAGGAAGAGGAGAGACGTTTCTGTTCTGTGCACTCACGCTACTGTGGGAAGGATACTGGACGAAAAAAAAAATCTTCTAGCGTGTTTAGTTCATATAAAGCAGGGGTCAGCAACCAAAATAGCAAGAAAAGCCATTTTTTCCAATTCAATTTAAAAAAATTAATTCAAGAGCAGCAATGCATGCAGATACAAGACAGTCCTTAATAAAAAGTGTGCAACCATACTTTTTGTAACCCCTATTTTAAGAACAGCACACACACAATTTGTAATGTGATACAGGTTTACTATAGGACATTCACAAAAACTCTTTACATATTCTATTTCCTTACACTGTGTGTGTGTTTTAGTAACACTGTCTTCCTGACTTTCACTCCTGAACCTGCTCTCTCTCTCTCATGCTAGCGTCCGAAAGAGAGAGACTTATCCAGCATTTCAAGATCACATAGTTTGCTATTTAGATATGAGTTGTTCATTTTTGGGCTTTTTGACGTTCACCATTTATTGAAAATAATCAGGAGATTTTTAAAAAAAAAGACAGCTTTGCAATTATAAAGTCAGGAGCCACAAAGAAGTCCTTGAAGAGCCACAGGTTGCAGACCCCTGACATAAACACATAATCAAATATGGTTTGTATGTACACTCATCCCTCGCTTTCTGCTCATAGGCAAAAACTCATAAGAGGGACGCTAAAAATTACTATTAAATATGCGTTAAAGTCTCTGATTGGTTCCTAGTGCTCGTAACTTGGGGAAGGAGTGGCAGCATGTGGCGCTGCTTTTGAAAGGTAAGTGAACCTTGGGTTGTTGGAGGGCTGGAAAGGGTTAAAGGCTGGGGGGGCAGTTTGGGGCCATGAGTGGGAGGAAGGGTGAAAACCTTGTGGTGGTTCCAGTGGAGGAGGTGGCGGCTCCTTCCTCCAGGCTGCAGCAGCAGTACCCGTGGTGGGGGGTGTGGTGGGCCAGGGGGTTTGGGGACTGGGTGAGGTGGGTGCTGGAAGTGGGCTGGGCCAGGCATGTTGGGAGCAGGCCGGGCTGGGGCGGGAGGGACCCTGCATCTGGCTCATATAAGCAGGGGAAGTTCACTCATTTTGTGAACAAAAAGGTATGTATATATGTATGTCCCTCGTTTCAGTGAGTACTTGTAAGTAAAGTACTCATTAAAAAACGAGGGAGGAGTGCACTTTAATCAATTATTTCCATGTCTATTAATGCTGTTTCCCTTTTTGTTAGCTTTCCTTCTCCTTTTCATCTTGCTTTCATCACATCTTCTTTCCTTGCACGCTATTGCTTGGTGTGCATTTTCTTTCCTCTTTTTCTATTTTCTCTCATTTTAGAGCTTACATAATGTTCGGTACTTATGTCTTGGTTATCTGTCTCTAAATAATTCTCAACTTTCTTCACAAAATTTTTAATTTTCTGATGTTGATTTTCTCTAGCTTTTTATTCTCCCAGCTTCATCTATATTTCCACAATCCTTTGCAAGAAAAATCCTCTCTTCTGTGCCTCTGTGCACAGAGAGACTTATTTCTATACTGATGGGAAATATAGGAAACCTCTGCTTTTACAGGACCACAGTAGCTGCACAATTCTAAATGGGGAGGTTTATTAAATAGAACTAACAGAACTGAAAAGAAAATATGAATCCTGCAAGGATAGCAAAATTCACGTGAAGCAAAAAAAGAAACTGATCTGTGTCTGGGATCTGTAATTCAGAGGCAGATTTATTGTCATATACAAACACTTGTGGAATTGTGCCATTAAACAAGAAATTGGGTCTATCACCAAATATTTCTGTTAGAAAGCTAACCTAATAATTTTCCTTGAATAACAAAATTTAAATAATTAAAATAATGAAAGAGGTCATAATGAAACTGACTAGAAAGAGAGTCAAGGGGAGCACAAAGAGGCAGATGAGGGAGGGAAGGGCAGTGCCATGGGCTGGGCAGCACTAAGGGCTGAATGCCCTAGGCCCTGCCCCTTCTGCCCTTGGCCCCACCCCTTCTGGAGACTGAAGCTGCCCACCCCCTTGCCCTGAGGCCTGCAGCGGCTGTTGGCCCAGCTGAAACTGACTCAAGACCAACAATCTCACCCTACAATGGTTTATTGACCTGGATCTTCATCTCCATATCAAAAATATTACTTTTTTTCCTAGTAACATCTCCCTGCATAGTTAGCAGACAAGTTTTGCAATGTAATCAACATGTCAGCAGCGATGCAGCTGAAACAATTAATATGAGGGCCTGCAAAAGACTTCCTTGGGTCCAATTTTTTTAAAATATTTTCATTAATCACTTGGATGTTGGAGTAGAAAGAACACTTAAAAGATTTGCAAATGACACTAACCTCAGAGTGATTTCAAGAAATTTGGAGAGCAGGGTTAGAATTTAAAATGATCTTGATAAATAGGGAAATTGGTCAAAAAGCGACACACATGCAACTCAGTAAAGATAATACTATATTTAGGAAGAAATAAATCAAATGCGCAAATATAAAAACGGGGAATAACAGGCTAGGCAGTGCTACTTCAGAAAAGAATCTGGTTTACAATGGATCACAAATTGCATTTGGGGGCTTGTCTACACCAGCGGTTTTCAAAACCAGGTGCTGTGACACACTCTTGTGCAATGAGAACTGCCCAAATGTGCTGTGAAATTTCATCAATTTCACCTTCCTGTGACTCTTTGCAGAGGATCTCTTCCTCTCTGGAGCTGTCTCGTCCCCCTGCCTTCTCCTCCACCACAAATAAAATTGAGTAAATTTTCAGCAATTACTGTATTACTCAACATCCCCAGTATGACACACATTCACTCGCCTGCCTTTTTCCCCACAACATTTCTAAGCCAGTGTACTCTGTGCTGGATTTGAAAAATTAATGCTTCTGATCTTTGTTTAGCTTGAATGCACTGCTACATTGCAAACCTCTCTAGTGAGGCTGTAACCACAGTAAATAGATTGATTGCTCAAACATTACATCTGAAAAAAGGGGTGTGCACCATGGAATTGTCTGTCTCATTGAGGTGTGCCCTGTTACTAAAAAGGCTGGTAACCACTGGTTTACACAGCAGAATTAGGTCAACTTAATTTTGGTGAATCTACAGCAGTAGCAGTAATTCATTCAGCTGTTGGAGTCCACACCAAGCATGCTTGCATTGACTGAATTCAGGTATTGCAGGACGCCGACAGTCACATAGGGCTTATGGATGGAGCCCCCACCCAACCTGGGATAAAAGCCAAAGCTTGATCCTGATGCCAGCTCAGAGACTATTTTCAGTGAAACTGACATTGTCAGTTTCATAGCTGCTTGTAGCTGACAGCAAAAATGTCAATTTCACTACTTGAAGCAGGGTGGGGAATAGAAGGGTGACAAACTTGCCAGACCTTTGGGCAAGGTTGGAGGGCTTGGCTCCATCATGCCAGAACAGAGGGGACCTTAGTGAGAAGGGGTGGGACCGAGGTTTACCAGCCCTTCAGTGCTGCACTCTAAAGGACTCTGGGCCTCCAATCACTGCCTTTGCTCCCTTTGTCCCCCTTAGTCAGCAGAACTGGTTGGGAGGCTCCTTGCCGTGAAATTGAGCCTAGTGCTGGACCCACAGCTTGGGCTGTCACCCTGGGGTAGGGAATCCATCTGTAACCTGCGCACCAGATGGACAGCTGGTGGGGAGACAGCTGTGAGCCAACCAGCAGTAAAACTGACAGACATTCTTGCCCATTTCATGGCTCCAACCTCAACTGTTGCTCTGCCCTGAAATTGACAACCAACATAAGTAATGCAATCACCCCAATTACACAGACTTATGCAACATGCCTCTCTTGGAGGTGGAACTATGTCAGTGTAGCAGACAACTTACTTTGGCAGAAGGGACTTTTTAGCATAGCACTTCTGCATGTGGGGACTAATAATACGGCCAAGAATGACCTTGAGCCGGTTACTGCAGATTATGTGGTGCTGGGAAGAAGGGTCAAAGAATTTGGAGCGCAAGTGGTGTTCTCCTCCATCCTTCCTGTCAAAGGGAAAGGGCAAGGTAGGGACCGTCAAATTGAGGGAGTAAATGCATGGTTATGCAAGTGGTGTCGGAGAGAGGGCTTTGGATTCATTGATCATGGGATGCTGTTCCGGGCACAAGGATTATTGGGAAGAGATGGGGTCCACCTAACCAAGAGAGGAAGGAGCATTTCGCAAGTAGGCTTGCAAACTTAGTGGCTACGTCTACACTAGCCAAAAACTTCAAAATGACCACGCAAATGGCCATTTTGAAGTTTACTAATGAAGCACTGAAATACACATTCAACACCTCATTAACATGCAGGCGGCCGCGGCACTTTGAAATTGACGCGGCGTCCAGATGGGACTCCTTTTCGAAAGGACCCCGCCTACTTTGAAGTACCCTTGTTTCTTATGCTCACAGGAATAAGGGGACTACGAAGTAGCTGGGGTCCTTTCAAAACGGAGCCCTGTCTGGACGAGCAGCATCAATTTCGAAGTGCTGCGGCTGCTCGCATGCTAATGAGGTGCTGAATATGTATTTCGGCACTTCATTAGTAAACTTCGAAATGGCCATTTGCATGGCCATTTCGAAGTTTTTGGCTAGTGTAGACACGGCCAGTGAGGAGAGCTTTAAACTAGGTTCGCTGGTGGAAGGTGACCGAAACCCTGTGGGTAGAAAGGAACTTGGAGGCTGGGAAGAAATGCAAAGAGGAATGTACAACAAAAGCAGACCCTTGGTTCGAGTAGTGAGGGCGGGGAGATCGACTGTTTATCTAAGGTGTTTATACACCAGTGCCAGAAGCCTGGGTAACAAGCAGGAGGAATTAGAAGCCCTGGCTCAGTCCAAGAACTATGGCTTGATTGGAATAACAGACTTGGTGGGATGACTCACATGACTGCAGCCCTGCCATGATGCGGTATAAACTGTTCAGCAAGAACAGGCAAGGGAAAAAAGGAGGAAGGGTTGCACTGTATGTAAGAGAGCACTATGATTGCTTGGAACTCCAGTACATAGAGGGAGAAAAGCCTGTTGAGAATCTATGGGTCAAGCTTAGTGGTGTAGGTGGCACTGGAGATGTGGTGGTTGGTGTCTGCTACAGGCCGCCAAATAAGAATGATGAAGTAGATGAGGCTTTTTTTGGACAACTGAGAGAAGTTTCCGGATCGTGGGCTCTCATTATTGTGGGGGACTTCAGTCACCCTGACATCTGTTGGGAGACCAATATGGCGGTACCCAAGCAGTCCAGGAAATTTCTGGAGAATGTTGGGGATCGCTTCTTGGTACAAGTGCTGAAGGACCCGAACAGAGGTCATGCACAGCTTGACCTGCTGCTTATAAACAGGGAGGAACTAATAGAGAAGGTAGGAGGTGGGTGACAACCTGGGAAGCAGTGGTCATGAGATGGTAGACTTCAGGATTCTGACCAAAGGAAGGAAAGAGAGCAGCAAATTACACAGCTTGGACTTCAGAAAAGCAGACTTTGACTCCCTCAGGAACCTGATGGGCAGAATCCCTTGGAATGCTACCATGAAGGGAAAAGGAGTCCATGAAAACTGGCAGTATTTTAAGGAAGCTCTATTGAAAGCACAGAAAGAAACTGTCCCGATGTGCAGCAAGAGAAGTAAATATGGCAGGAGACCAGACTGACTTAATGGGGAAATCTTTGGAAAGCTTAAGCACAAAAAGGGAGCGTACAAAAAGTGGAAACTGGGACAGATGTCTAGGGAGGGGTATAAACGTATAGCCCGAGAATGTAGGGCAGTTATCAGGAAGGCAAAAGCACAACTGGAATTGTGACTCGCAAGGGATGTGAAGGATAACAAGAAAAGTTTCTACAGCCATGTTACCAAGAAGAAGGTGATCAGAGAGGGCATGGGGCCCCTACTGGATGAGGGAGGTAACCCAGGACAGATGATGTAGGGAAAGCGGAAGTACTTAATGCTTTCTCTGCCTCTGTCTTCATGGACAAAGACAGCTCCCGGACTAACGCGATGCATTGTGGGATGAAGGTGGACAGCCTTTGGTGGGGAAAGAACAGGTTAGAAGCTACCTAAAAAAGCTAAATGTACATAAATCCATGGGCCCAGACTTAATTCATCCTAGGGTTCCAAGGGAGTTGGCATATGTTGTTGACAAGCCCTTGGCCATTATCTTTGAAAAGTCGTGGATATCGGGAGAGATCCCAGATGATTGGAAAAAGGCAGATGTAGTGCCCATCTTTAAAAAAGGGAAGAAGGATGATCCAGGGAACTATAGGCCGGTCGGTCTTACATCAGTCCCTGGAAAAATAATGGAGGGCTCCTCAAGGAAGTCATTTTGAGGCACTTGGAGGAGGGGAGAGTGATCAGGAATAGTCAGCATGGATTCATGAAGGGCAAGTCATGCCTGACCAATCTGATTAGTTTCTACGATGAGATAACTGGCTCTGTGGATAGGGGAAAAAAAAATCAATGGATGTAATTTATCTTGACTTTAGCAAAGCTTTTGATGCAGTCTCCCACAATATTCTTGTCGGCAAGTTAAAGGAATGTGGATAGGATAAATGGACAGTAAGATGGATAGAAAGCTGGCTAGAACGTCAGGCCAAGAGGGTAGCGATCAACGGATCGATGGCGGGATGGCAGTCAGTTTCTAGTGGAGTGCCCCGAGGTTCGCTTCTGGGTCCTGTTCTGTTCAACATATTTATCAATGACCTGGATGAGGGGTTGGTTTGCACCCTCAGCAAGTTTGCGGATGACACTAAGCTAGGGGGAGTGGTAGATACGCTGGAGGGTAGGGACAGGGTTCAGACTGACTTAGACAAATTGGAAGACCGGGCTGCAAGAAATCTGATGAGGTTCAATAAAGGCAAGTGCAGAGTCCTGCACGTGGGCCAGAAGAATCCCAAGCATTGTTACAGGCTGGGGTCTGACTGGCTCGGTAGTTTTGCAGAAAAGATCTGGGAGTTGTAGTGGACGAGAAGCTGGACATGAGTCAACAGTGTGCCGTTGTAGCCAAGAAAGCTAGTGGCATATTAGGTTGTATCAAGAGGAACGTTTCCAGTAGATCCACAGAAGTGATTATTCTTCTTTATTCGGCTTTGGTGAGGCTGCATCTCAAGTACTGTGTCCAGTTCTGGGACCCCATTTATAGGAATAATGTGGATACACTGTTTAACCTTGCAAGGCTGAGAGCTAAGACTAAGGTGCGAGAAGTCCTCATCAGAGACATGCTGTTCGCAGATGCTGCTGCTGTAGTGTCTCACACAGAAGACCAGCTTCAAAAACTGCTGGATCGGTTCTCCAAAGCGTGCAAGGACTTTGGGCTTCCCATCAGCCTAAAGAAGACAAATGTACTTGGTCAAGATGTTGCTGAATCCCCATCAATCATCATTGACAACTATACGTTAGAGGTTGTCCACGAGTTTGTTTACCTCGAGTCCACCATCACTGACACCCTGTCGTTGGACACTGAGCTAAATAGGAGGATCGGAAAAGCGGCCACAACTCTGTCCAGACTCAGCAAGAGTGTGGAATAACAACAAGCCGTACACTCACACCAAAATGCAAGTCTACAGAGCCTGCATCCTCAGCACCCTCCTTTATGGCAGCGAGACTTGGACCCTGTATGCCCGAACGTCTTCCACTTGCGCTGCCTCAGGCGCATCCTTGGAATATCATGGAAGGACAGAGTTACCAACACAGCTGTCCTCGAGCAAGCTGGAATCCCAACCATGCACACCCTCCTCAGGCAGCGTCGGCTCCGCTGGCTTGGCCACGTCCACAGGATGACCGACGGAAGGATTCCAAAAGACATCATGTATGGTGAGCTAGCCTCTGGCAAAAGACCCCCCAGACACCCCCAGTTGCGTTACAAAGATTTCTGCAAGAGAGACCTCAGAGAGGTAGACATCAAGCTGGACAACTGGGAAGAACTAGCAGACGACCGCGGCAGATGGAGGCAGGGGTTACACAAGGGCCTTCAGAAGGGCGAGTTGAAGATCAGACAGCTAGCAGAGGAGAAGCGAGTGCACAGAAAGCACAATAAGGACTTGCCAGACACCCACTACATCTGCAAGAGATGCAGCAAGGACTGTCACTCTCGTGTGGGTCTTTATAGTCACAATAGACGCTGTAAATGAAGTCTTAAATTGAAACTTTAAAGGGCGCGATCCATAGTCTGTGCAGACTGAAGGATGCCTACTACTACTACTGTGGATACACTGGAGAGGGTCCAGCGGAGGGTAACCAAAATAATTAGGGGGCTGGAGCACATGAGTTATGAAGAAAGGTTGATGAAAGTGGGATTGTTTAGTTTGCAGAAGAGAAGACTGAAGGGGGGACTTGATAACAGCCTTCAACTTACTGAAGGGAGGCTGCAAAGAGGCTGTTCACAGTGGTCACGGATGGCAGAACACAGAACAATGGTCTCAAGTTGTGGTTGGAAAGGTCCAGGTTGAACATTAGGAAAAGCGTTTTCACTAGGAGGGTGGAGAAGCATTGGAATGGTCTATCCAGGGAAGTAGTGGAGTCTTCATCTCTTGAGGTGTTTTAAGTCTCGCCTCGACAAAGCCCTGGCAGGGCTGATCTGATGGGTTTGGTCCTGCTTAGAGCAGGGGGCTGGACTCGATGGCTTTTTTAGGTCTCTTCCAGCTCTATTTTTCTGTGATTCTATGATAGACATTAACAATTAGGTTGATATAACCTAACTGTTTAGTACACATTAAGCCTCAGTCAACAGCATGACTCTGTTGTGAAAAAAGCAAATATAATTTGGGGATTATTAACAAGAATATCACATTAGAGAGACAAGGTGGGATAAGTAATATATTTTATTGGACCAGCTTCTGTTGGTGAGAGACACAAGTGTTAGAGCCATGATGTCCAATATGCTAGCTACTAGCCACAGGTGCTTATTTGCCTGGTTGAGTGTGGCTAGCGGACTTGAGCAGTAACAGGCCCACATTCAGGGTATGTGTGCGAAGGGTGCAAACAACCCCCTCTGTTCCAATCTGTTGTGTTATGTAGGGGGAGCCTGCAAGGCACGGTGGGGGAAACTAAGGCACCTTGACAGCTATAGTTACTAAGCTAGCTCCCTGCCTAGAAAGCTGGCCTTGGGGCAAGGAAGTGACTATATTTCCCAGCATCTCCTTGGCTGTCAGCAATAGTAAAGGGAGGGGAACAAGGGGGAAGTGATGAGGTCCCTGCACAGCACTTGCTGTGCATGCAGAACAGCCAAAGGGGGCTCGGATGACATGATGGATCTATTTACTTGGAGGGTTCCTTGAAGGCCAGAGTTCGAAATATGTCTTAGACAATTCTTCATCAGAGTAAGTTCACAAAGTTTGTTGTTACCTAAAATCTATTTCAGTACTACTAGCCTACATATAATCTTAACTGAAAAACAGTGAAGGTGAAGACTGGAATATTTTGAAATATTGTTTTTCACTTATGATATTACAGAAAGATCCCAGAGGGTAGTTTCAATAAAATCTTTATTACTGTATCTACTTTTTGTAAACTATAACAAAATCATTTTACCAATCACGATTTCCACTCATTTTTTCCATTAACGTCTCTTATGCACATCCCTTGCACAACTATTTTGAACTCCTTCATATTTAAAAAAAAAATGCAGGCCATATTTGCAAAAAAGCACCTGAACCCCCAAATTCCTGCATATGGGCCAGAACAAATATAGTTCCTGATTAATGTGTCTAGTTTTGACTAACGTGGCTACTGCTTCAGAATTTGTCAGACACCACGGCTTTAGAGGCACACAGAGCACTTTTTCAGGTCTAGAAAGCATACTGCCAGCATCACAGCAAAATGCAAGGTGGAACATATTGTTTAACATAAGCAGTTAGCTCATATTGTCAACAGATCACTCTACCTTAAACGGTCCCCTACAATTGTTTGTTTAGCATGAATACAACATATCAGTACATGGTGGGGTTTGTGTGCTCATTGTTGTGCTATGGGTTCACAAGTGACCCTCTCTCCTCCCAGGCAAAAAAGCAATCGAGCAGCACTTTAAAGACTAACAAAACAATTTATTGGGTGAGTTTTTGTGGGACAGACCCACTTCTTCAGACCATAGCCATATCAGAACAGACTCAATATTTAAGGCACAGAGAACAAAAACAGTAATCAAGGTGGACAAATCAGAAAAAAAAATGATCAAGGTGAGCAAATCAGAGAGTAGAGGGGAACAAGGGGGGTAGTCAAGAATTAGATTAAGCCAAGTATGCAAACAAGCCCCTATAGTGACTCAGAAAATTCCCATTCCGGTTCAAACCACGTGTTAGTGTGCCGAATTTGAATATAAAAGACAATTCGGCCGTCTCCCTTCCACGAGTGGTGTGAAAATTTTTCCTCAGTAACACGCAGACTCTTAAGTCATTAACAGCATGGCCCACTCCATTAAAATGTTTACTAACCGGTTTGTGGATCCAGGTAAATAGATCTCATAGGCACATATGAGAAATAATCACAGTAATACAGAGGGTGAAGGAGCTAGAGCTTCTAGCTCTGAGGGACTTTAAGATCAGAAAGCATCGTCTACTATGATCTCCAGCATATTGCAAGGCACACCATCTCACTCCTCATTCACTCTCCCACGCCCACCGTAATTCGTAAGCTCTAGGTGATTTAAAGGCTTTCTACTCTCATTCAAACCAGCAAGTGACCCATCCTTGCTCCATTCTGGGGCTTGCACTAAAGCAGGAAGAAGAGGACATGCTGCTCGACGGAGGTTTCACAGTCAGATGAACTTAAATTTGGCTGCAAGAGCCTCATTGCAGGAGCATCGTTTCAGGCAACGGGAGAGGCGCGGGAAGACGCGTCAGCCTGCAGCGCTTTACCCGTGCTTACCTTACACTGCCTGCAGCGTCCCTGAGGAGGTGACATCTCGGCACGAACAGGCCCTGTGAAAAGCGTGTGTGTGTGTGTGTGGTGGGAGCCCTCCGCCCCCTCCTCCTCCTCCTCCCCCTCCCAGCAAAGGGCTCCCCAGCTCCAGGGCATGGCAGAGGGAGTGGTACTGTGCGCGTACCCCCTGTGGTGGGGCAGCAAACTCATCGGACCACTGGCAGAGAGCGAGACGACCGGCCACAGGCTCGCTCCTCCCTAAGCCACACGGCCCCGTTCCCGTCCTTCAGGCGCCTCCCACCCCCATCCACAATCCCCGCAAAGCCTCCTTCCGCACGCTTTCTGGGGCGGCAGCTCGGATGTGCGCGTGCGCAGCAGGGGGCGCTCCCCCGCCCCTTCTCCTAAGAGTTGGGCATGCGTGAGAACCCATTCGTGTCACGTGGGCGTGCACAGGGCTGGGTGCGATTGTGCGCATGCGCGGCGGGCGGGCCGGGCTCTGGACGAAGCAGCTGGGTGGGGCAGTTGCTGCGCGATCGGGAGGCAGCGGGCTCTGTGTGGCGACCGGGACGTGACTGGTACAAGACCCCGCGCGGCCGCTAGGGGTGGGCTCGCGTAACCCCGGCGTGGCCGCCAGTGCGGCATGGAACTAACGTGGCTGCGGGGCTTTGGCGGGAGGGGCCCCTCGGGAGCCTGGCCGGGTGCGTCGCGGAGGCGCTGTTAGGCCGGCCGCTGCCTGCTGGGGAGCCCGTGATTGCTCCCTGCGGGGCCCCGCTGTCCCTGCTGCGCTCATGGCCGGGGTCCCAGTGCTGTGGGGGAGGAGCCTGCGTTAGTCCTCGCCCGGGGCCGCCTCCTGGGAAGCTCAGCTGCCGGGGTGCTGGGGGAGTAGCGGAGGGAGAAGCAGTTGGTCTCTGTCGCTGTCTGTAAGGAAGGGCGGGGCGGACGGGGGCGCTTCATGAATTGTAACAGTTCTCTGCCCTCCCTCCGCGCCCCGTGGTCTTTAGCGAGCAAATGGAGTGGTGATAGCCACTGGCTGCCCTGCCAGCGGACTAGGGGCTGAGCAATGGAAAGCGGCTTTTAAGTGGGGTGACCGCATTTCCCTGGGAAATACGGGACACTTGGTAAAATGGCTTGGAGTTCAGCGAGTTCGATGGCAACCCATCAGGACTGTGCAGTACAAGCATTCAAAACAGCACTAAGTTGGCTGAGTGTCCTTTTCATCCATACACTGCATTGCTGTAACAGAACTAGGTAAATATTCAAAATATATATCTACAGCTCAGTGGCTGTTGTTTTGTAGACATGCCTGCCTTGTCCTCATCTTGCTGCTCTTCAGAGTGAGGACTGGTAAGTGAGAGAGAGAGGTGCAGGAACCAGAGCATGGGGCTGGGGGTATGGTATGTGAGTGAGTGGCTGGAAATCAGGGCTGGGTGTGTGTACGCAGGAGGCTGGGAGCAGGGAGGAGCCCTGGGTCTGGGTAGTGGATATTTTTGCAGTAGTATAAAAAGAGAATGAACTCTACTAGGCCAGTTTCTCCCTCCACCCCCCTCCCCATTAAATTTAACTGGAGTCAGTGCATTTACAACAGATAAATTACACCCTTAGCTTTCAAAGAAAACAATATATTCAGTACCTGATACCTTTCAATACCTCACTGTATTCAGTACAGTAGAGCCTACCTTCTAAGGCTACATCTGCACTACAAGATGAATTTGAATTTACGCAGTAAGCTCAATATTACAACATTGCTGCCTTTGCTCTAAATGTCATCAACTCAATATAGGGAGTACTAATATTGATCACATAACATTGTCAAAACTCGGTGGATGTAGCATCAAATTTGAATTTAAAAGTCTGAATGAAGGCAAGTGTGGAAGTGCCATGTCATAAAATCAAATTCATTAGCCTTCAGAGGTGCACAGGGCTAACCCCTACCAAAAAATCCCCATATGTACCCCACAATGTCCCACAGTGTTCCACTCTGGCCACTTCCACCTCCGCCGCTGTCCAGGTGCACAGGAATTAGGTAACAGGAAGCCTGTGAATTTGAATTCAGCACCAGGAAGTCCATGGTTATGGGTCATGCTTGCATGAAAGGCTGAGAAACTTTTTCTTTCTTTCTCCTCCCCTGCATCCCTTTCTCCCTTAACTAACTAATGGCTCGGAGTATGCATCTATCCATTCAGACTAGCTTCAGCATGGACTTCATGGCTCTTTTACTATTTCTGGAAGCTGCACACTTGGAATTTTTTTTTTCAGCACTGGTGCTGCTGGCCCATACCCCACTGCATCATGTGGCAGCTAGACTGTTGTGGGGACTGTGCATGAAAAAGTGGTCAAGAAACTTTTCTGTGGTTTACATTTGTGTCGGGGGGGGGCCCTCCATTCCCACAGGTGCCATGCAGCTGGGGTCTTTCCCATGCCCAGCCACATTGTGTTGCCAGCCCCCAGCCCAATAAAAGGATGTGCCTGCTGTTCAGTGTTGCACATGCTGCCAGGGAGCACCATATCTTAGCTTTCCCACAGTGAGGGCTCCAAGGGTGTCAGCAGGGAGAAGTCTCCCCTGGCAGCTAAGATTTTTGGGGGCTTGCTGCTATTGGGAGGAACTGCTTCAACTGGCCCCCCCATCCCCACCAAAAATATTTTCAGGGCTTGCTGCTGCCAGCAGGAAGTCTCCCCGGCGGCTAAGATTTTCAGGGGCTTGCTGCCCCCCTGGGGGGATGTTTTCAGCTGGCTCTGCAATCACAGACCCCACATCCCCCCTACCAAAAAATATTTTCAGGGGGCTTGCAGCTGCCATGGGCACCATTTCAAGTGGCTCTGCAGCCATGGTCTTTCCACCCCCCACCCCCCACAAAAAGATTTTCAGGGACCATGTCAACTCGTCCATCATCCCCATGGGATGAGGGGGTCCAGCACCTTGACAGTCAATTGGTGCTTCCCCCCCACCCCCAAGCACCACGACTTGTTGAAATTTGGCGAGCTCCATCCCTGGTGTTGGACAACTCTCTGTAGTGTAGTGGAAGCCAGAAATCTTATTCCTAACCTTTTCTATTGACTTTCCTCATGCTTTGGCCCCCTTAACACAGGAAAGAGTGGGTGGAGGGCCATTTGAGAAGACACAGACTGCTGGGTGACCCCAGGGCCCAGAAGCTGTATAATGCTCTGGGAAGCCAAAACCCTGCCTGACAATTTTTTTTTCAAAACCTTTACTATCCTACTCTTTCTTCAAGCTTTGCATTGTTCCTGTATTATTTTCAGGGATCATATGCAATCAAGGCAGGGGGGACAGTGAGTGGAGGTCCAGTTGAGATGACTCAGATGCCTGTTTCTTTTTGTAAAATCTTTGATAATTCATTACTGCTACAGTTATGAAAAGTAATTCAGTTTTGGGGCAAGAGAATTCAGTTTATTTGACAATCTTTGTTGATGCCCTACCTTTCCTTCCTTCCACCTAGAAAAATGGTCATTTGCTTTCCATGGGAGGAGAATCAGGGCAAAGCAATGTGGGAATATGACATCACATACCTACAACCACTTGCGGGGCATTTGTTTCCCCATGCTGCACCAGTAAAAATACTCAGAATGCTCCAGGGCTGAGGGAACTGTGGGATAGGTTACCCAGAATGCACTGCTGCAGCAGGCAATGTTTGGCGGTTGAGTGTGGCAGTAATAAGTCGACTTTGGGGGGAGGTGAGGATACTGCAATTCAAATTTATGAAACAGTTACAAAGTCGATTTTAATAAATTTGAATTTGTCTTATAGTGTAGCTGTAGCCTCGTATCCATACACACGGTGCCAAGTCCATTGCCAAACATTCCAACCTGCTTCCAGTCTGTATACAACAGACCCACATTCTAAAGCCCCACTCTGTAAACAGTATTTTCAGAGCTTGTAATTTATAAGCCCTCATGAGAGGAAATCTTTGGAAATCCTCACCCCTTGCCCTGATGCTGCCTCCCGCAGTCTCACACTGAAATCCGCCATTGTGGATTTCTCTCTCCCAAACAGTGACTTGATCTCTCATCAAAGCACTGAGCCCAGCTGCCCTTCTCCCCCCTAGAGATGACCAGACCACATGCTGCCTGTTTGTTTTCTAGTTGCTACCTGCAGGCCACCTTTTCCTCCCCCACTCTGTAATCTTGGCCTAGCTACCTCCCCCATTCCCTAGGACAGGGCCAGATTAAGATAAGGACTGCAGCCTGATGGTTCAGTTTGATGGAAATCACTTAGCTAGAAATACATCTCTAATTGAAAAGTCAAACAGGATCTATGGTAGAGTTCTTCTAGTTGTTCATATTTAAAAAAAAATTGATCAGTTTTCAGATAACTATAAAACTGTGTTGTAGAAAGAATTCTTTCTCGTCTGAACCATTAATACCTATTCTAAGTGGAGCAGCCATACTCCCTGCCCCCACCCTGTTTCTCCCATCACCTCACCTTTTTCCACTTCCTCTTGAAGGGTGGGGAGCTGTGGCTTTGGCTTTTGAGGGAAGGCACAGGCAGAAGGAGTGGAGCAGGATTGTTATTCTCCCCAAAGGAGGTGGGTGTTCCACCTGCCACACCAGCCTGAGCAATTTAAAAGGGTCTGGGGCTCCCAGGCCATTTTAAATTGCCTTGGGTCCTGTGCACTTACCCCTTCGCCCTGCAACCATCAGTGGGCCAGGGTAGGTCCCCTCCCACACACCAAACCCCTGGGCCCCAGCCTGAAGACCCGTGCTGCTGAACTCCAAACCTTCATCCCAGGCTCTATCCCAGAGCACGCACTCCTAGCTGAAGCAACCTGACCCCATCTCTCAGCCCAGCCTTGTGGCCCAGCCTGGAGCTCACATTCTGAATCCACGATTTTTGTGCTCACCCAAGATCCTAGGGTGTTACACAAAATCTACTAGACCTAGCCATGATTCACCTTCCTTTTCTGCTTCTTCCTGTCTCTGCTCCCTCCTGAGTCTTTTCCCCCATCTTTTCTGGGACTCCTTAAACTTTCGCAGGCAAAGACCCACTTCATCAGATGCAGCTGACGAAGTGGGTCTTTGCCCACAAAAGCTTATGCTCCAAAAAATCTGTTCGTCTATAAGGACTTCTCGTTTTTGTGGATACAGACTAACATGGTGTGTTACTCCTTAAAAAGGAAAAAATTTAATAACCAGAATTGCTGTAGGATTTTTTTAAAAAACTAATTGTCTTTTGAGTTGATTTCTGTAACTTTATTAATGGTTACCAGCCAAAGAGTTTTAATATTAATGTTCTGCAGTTCTGGTTTTTGAGAGTTTTTACAGTAAAAACTAGTGAGGTGAAATTTTGAAAGAGGGAATCTGCTTTTTAAAGGAATTTTATAAAATATGGGCTAGTGACCTTCAGTGTTGCCCTATGAATTTGCCTCCAAATAATTCATTGGGTTTTTTTTTTCCTCATTATGCACGATAATCATTGGCTCCCATTAAATATTTTCTGTAGTTTATTCTTGACCTATGATTTGGGTTCATAGGTGTCATACTATGGTTATGAAAGCCTCAGTAGATGATGATGATTCAGGATGGGAGCTCAGAATACCTGACAAGATGGAAAAGAATAATACAAACTGGATAGATATTACCCAGGATTTTGAAGAGGCTTGCAGAGGTAAGTTGCACTTATGAGACCCTCAAGGATTTCATTTTTTAAGAGGACTAACAGTGATTTATAAAGCTTCTCCTTGTTTAAGGCATCACTCCTGCAATAAATTCAGTACAGGTAGACCCACATGGACGTTATTGGAAGTAAGCAGATTCAGGAGCCTGCCTGTGTCAGAATTATAAACTAAAATAAACTCTTTCGTATCCAACAGCCTTGGCACCGGGAGGTTGCCGGGTATTCAAATATTCTGAATAATAAAGAGGTATACCTAGCAATGAGTAGCATTGAAGAAAAACAAGATTAGCTATTAAGAAACAAACAAAAATGTATGCGGACTGATGTATTTACCAGCAACAGTAGTATTGTACATTGTAAACTTATACTATATTTGCTGTTTTTATTTGTATTTTCTTTAACTATACTGTAGTTATTGAAAAAGTAACTAAAATTTATGTATGGTTAAAATGTGAGTTTTCTGGATGATAGAATACTGGTTAAGACAAAGTTTTACTGTAGTGGGATTGGGCTCCATGAGATTAGCAACTCTCTTCAGCGGATAAAAGCCTCCCCCCTTGTGTCCGTCTGCATTTCCTCTTAACAGGTTTTCTCACTCTGTTGTTTAATTATTTCCTCCCATCCTCCTCCTTATGGGAAATCTTGTTTATCCATAGTAGATGTGCTTCCTATATTCCCGGAACTGCATTTTTTGCTAGATTGAGCACAACCCTGGATCCTAGAAATTGAATGTCTACGTCTAATTTTTCTTTGTTTCTGCATTTGAATCAAAACTCATTAACTTTCTCATGAGATGATGCATTAAGGTTATGGGAAAGAAAATAACTTGAGTTACTGTTAAGATTGTTACTCAGTATTAATTTGCCTTATATGTAATTTTTATCCTGACCTTTTCCTGCAACCCTAAATAAGAATAACACAACTGCAACTTTCCACCATTACATTACAAAACATCTGAGGATTTCCTTGTAATAATCTACAAGGAGGCTCTTCCAGATGCTGTTTTACAGCTGTTTTAAGTTCCTTTTGAATAGGTGGAATGGCACAAAGGGAGTTCCTGGGGGGATGGGACTGAGAAGGTGTCACATTTTACTGTGACTGTATTCGCCCTCTTAGTCTGCTAACAGTATTGCCAGTTTTCATTTGGGAGAAGACCTGTTCTTTTCCCTCCTGATTCAGATGTCAGGGCTGCAAGCTCCCTGCTTTATACGATGATAGTACCAGCAAGCCAGAGTGCCTAACCAGACCAGCATTTGCACTTTGCTTTTTCTCTGGTGGTTACGAACAGTGTAATTGCCAATGATTACAAACTATCACATAACTCTTTCTGAACAAGTGCATTTATTTTTAAGGTAAAACAATTGCAGTAAAAACATATTAAAATAACTTACATGTGTGCTAAAAAGCTTACCAGAATTCACACCAGCGCCAACCTCTGTCTCTAGTTAGTAAGCCTTTGATACCTCAAAACTTGGTTTTCTCCACGCAGACAAGTTCATAACGCTCTCAGATTCCTAACCAGAATCCTGACTAAGCAAGTCAGCCTATTTCTGTATACTGTTCAGGCCTTTGATCTCCAACATTTAGGAATCAGTATTCAGCAACCACTTTCTCCTACGGAAGTATGGGTTTTTGCATAAGTGGATGTAGGAATGTACATTAACCTCTCCTTTGGCATTTCCCGGAAAATGCACTTATTGTCTTCAAAGCCCGTTTTTGTTTGGAGCATTTTCAGTATGGTCTTTTGGACTCCAAGGTCTCTCATCATCGTTATCTATTCTCTAGACAGATAACATACAATCATGATTCTGATTATACATGGACTCTGCATTTAGTGCAGTGGATCCCAAAGTTTCTTACACTTCATTCAGTTTATACAGCTGTTGCAGGAAATTGTCATACCATCTATGACACTTTCCTTGGGCACTGTGGTCATGAGGCACCTTGCTACCACCTGTCCTTAGCATGTATATGCCTTATCTGTGCCTTGTGTAGTTCAGGTCCCTGCTCTTCCAGCCTCTGGCAAAACAAAGCACGTCCATTAAATCGCTAAAGGCCTTGCTGCTTCTGTGCCTGGACATGATGTTTCCTATGCCTCAATTACAACATACAAGAGATACATTTCCTGGACACTACAGTACTAATCAAGGATGGCCTGATCAGTACCACACTGTACCGCAAACCTACTGATCGCTATACTTATCTACACCCTTCTAGTTTCCATCCTGCACACGTGACTAGATCCATTGTTTACAGTCAGGCTCTTAGATACAATCACATTTGCTCTGATCCAACTGACAGAGACCAAAAACTACAAGAACTTTACCAAATATTCATAAACCTGAATTACCCACCAGGAGAAGTAAAAAAAACAAATCGACGGGGCCAGACGAATACCCAGAGACCAGCTACTCCAAGATCAGCCACAAAAGCCAAGAACAGAACACCACTGGTCATCACCTACAGCCCCCAACTCAGACCACTGCAACGAATTATTAAAGACCTACAACCTAGCCTTAATCAGGATGCTACACTCCAGAAGGCCCTGGGTGACATGCCTGTTCTCTTGTACAGACAACCTCCCAACCTCATGAGGATCCTCACTAACAGCCACAGTCTATACCCCAGGAACACCAGTCCTGGAACCTTTCCCTGCAACAAAGCCCGCTGCCAGTTTTGTCCACATATCTTCTCTGGGAATACCATCACTGGACCTAACCAGGTTACTCACAGAATCACAGGCACTTTCTCATGCTCCTCTACAAACATCATATATGCCATCATGTGCCAACGATGCCCAGATGCTTTGTATATTGGACAGACTTCTAACTCCCTTAGACAAAGGGTCAACGGGCACAAAACAGACATCAAAACAGTCCAGATCCACAAACCAGTTAGTCAACATTTTAATGGAATGGGGCATTCTGTCAATGACCTAAAGGTATGTGTGTTACTGAAGGAGAATTATCGCACCGTTCTGGAAAGAGAAGCAGCCGAGCTGGCTTTTATATTCACATTCGGCACATTAACACATGGTTTAAATCGTGATGGGAGCTTTCTGAGTCACTATAGGGGCTTGTCTGCATACTTGGCTCAATCTAATTCTTGACCTTCCCCCCCACCCCTCCACTGTCTGATTTGCTCACCTTGATTATCTTTTTCTGATTTGTGCTCCTTGCTTACTGTTTTTGGTTCTCTGTGCCTTAAATATTGAGTCTGTTCTGGTCTGGCTGTGGTCTGAAGAAGTGGGTCTGTCCCACGAAAGCTCACCTAATAAACCATTTTGCTAATCTTTAAAGTGCTACTTGACTGCTTTTCGTTTTCATAGTGTATAGACTAGCACGGCTTCCTCTCTTTTACTGTATGGAGAAGTTTGTCTCTAGTGGCACTACCTTTGAGCATCCTGCCTTCAGTTGTAAGGTCTTGATTTTCAATATACAATTCATGTTTTTTCCATATATTCTCACAATGATTATGATCACCTGTGAGATTTATCTTTTCATAAGCCACCTTACATGACATTCTTTTAGAGAATCTAGGGGACCCATCTGTCCCTATGTCCTCTGCCAGGTGCATTATGGAATCTTTGAGTCACATTGTCATGTTTGGTCTTATGTTTTGCCTTCAGCATCTAACATACATCCCAAGATGGAGCATTCAAAGGTAGAGAACCAAGGCACAGCTTTCTTTTTTTTTTTCTTTTGTAGTGTAAAGCTGGTTTATGAGCTGCTTTAGAATGACACTCATATTAATGCTTTGTCCTCTTGTCTTCCTTCTAGAACTAAAGTTGGGAGAGTTGCTTCATGACAAGCTGTGAGTATGCCACAGTGATATAATTTTTGAGATGGGAGCAATATATACAGTACAAGCTTGATTATCCAGCATCCCTGGGAAATGGGAATTACTGGATAATCACATTTTCTGGTTAATTGAGTTAGTCTAGTTAGTTAGTGGGGCCAAAGGCACTGTTCTGCTTCCTCTGGCCAGACAGCAAACCCTGCTACTGCTGTACCAGATAATAGAACTTGCTCGTTTCAATGTGCCGGATAACACAGCTTTTACTGTATTAGTATATCAAGACTAACGAGACACTTGGTCTTTCTGATTTTGTCCTTACATGCAATCTCTTTTTGTATTTGTCCTTAGCAGTTCATGAATGTTTTCACTTTTTGTGGTATTCCTTTTTGATTTTTCTAGTCATAAGAGACCTTCTGATGGAGACATATTACTACTCTATGTTTTCTTTCCCTCAGAATAGTTTGCAGTTATGCCTTTAATGGTGTCTGCTTGAGAAATTGATAGCTCTTCTGAGCTGCTCCTTCCCTTAGATTTGATTCCCATGGGATCTTACTTACCCAAAAGTTTGTTAAAGTCTGATTTTTCTCCTGAATAGATCTATTCGGCTACATTCACTCCTTTGTTTCTTTAGAATCATGAAATCTCTTATCTAAAATGTAATATTTAAATGCAGAAATATTTACAATTTTAGGATAAATAATGGTTTATATATATAATAAGGATGACAAATATTCGTGTTTGGATTCAGCAAAGCTCCTTAACGTGCTTAAATCCCATTGATGTCAAAAATCTCTTCCATGAGAGAAACATCACTGTCTTAGCCATCTGAGTATTTTTAGCTTGTTAGAAAAATATTTTTTCAGGTATTAATGCCATTTCAACGAAGATGATATTCTTAATATGTACAGCAGAAGTTTCAAAACCAACATTTTTGCAAATCTATGTATCATATCTTTACAGTAAATAAGATTTAAGCACATGCTTAAATGTCTTCCTGAAAAATGATGTGTTCCTGAATCAGCCTACATTTTGCAGCAGTAATTTGTGTGGATTCTGCTTCCTGAAGGCTATGCTGAGTAGGTTACATGCCAAAGATGAGGCCTTGTGTGCTGTTTCCCATACACTGGCTTTAACCTGAATTTTATCTTATATGTTTATTAGCTCTATTAATCATTATAACAGCAACAGAGTATAGTGTCAGAAACTGGACTGTTTCTGCATGATTGTCATTTAAAAACAAAACTGAGGTTTAATGCATGAGTTGTACGTTTGGATTGTTGAGGTAGAAATTTAAATTTTTCTCTGGTTGTGGCCAAATAATCAAGGCCAATTTGTTTTATTTAAAACCATAAAAACTGTCAGATATGCATAATTTTAAATTTTGAAGAGGATGATATGTATTATGCAGTGGATGGGTATGTGTGAAGAAACATCAGCACAGATAGGGCCATCCATAGGAAGGTGCAAGGCCTGGAGTAAAGCCCTCACTGCTGCTGGGGAGAAGCTGTGAGACAGAGCAGGGCAGAGTGGAGCAGGCTGCTGGACAGCTCCGGCTGCCACCACTGCAGTGAGTGTGTGGGGGAAGGGAGGGACAGTGTGACTGCAGTTGCTGCCCCACAACAGACGTGGCCTTAGGGCAGTTGAGGCAGCTGCCATGGGGCTCCCTCAAAGTGCAGGTCCTGGGGTGGACAACCCTAACTGTCCTGTGGATGGCATGGCTCTGCACACAGATACTTAGTAATTGGATGGTTGAATAAAAACATGCTCTTCAGTTTAAAATAAAACCCATGATTTTCAAGCGTGATTTCGAGTGCTTGACCTGAAATGTCATAAAAATTGGGTCCTTATAAGGTTCCTCTCATTGGGCATCTAACATCACAGGTCATTCTTGGTGGTCATAGCCACTGTGTTGACAGATGATAACCTCAAAACACATCACTTGTCCGCATCTCTGTATTTAACTGTCTTTGATACTGGTACTTGATGATAGTGTTGAAATCCATTGGTTTGAATAAATTACATGATTTCAGACTTAGTTTGTGTTGTTTTTCATTGCTGTCCTTAGTTTTGGTCTTTTTGAAGCCATGTCTGCAATTGAAATGATGGACCCCAAGATGGATGCTGGCATGATCGGAAATCAAGTTAATCGAAAGGTTCTTAACTTTGAGCAAGCTATCAAGGTTGGTGTCCCTTCCTTTCTTTTCTACTTTTTATTGGCTGTTAATGGTACCAAACAAAAACAGAGTTTAAGTAAATACCTGTGCGCAGCTGCAACAATCACTTCAGTGACCTAAGTAAATCGAATATTTCAACATTTTAATAGAGATCTTGTTCGACGTTTTTCCTGCAGATATTTTCATAAGAAATAACATGTCTTAGAATTTCAAGCCCTATTACATCTACTGAATACATACAGTATAAGTTTCTCCAGGCTTCATGAATATGTGCTTCTGAGCTCAAGATTTATTAGATTATCTTGTCACTTCTAATGAAAAGATATTTTGGTTTCCTTACCTGTTGAGTGCTTGGTCTCTCTGGATATAGTAAATTGACATTGGATTTGATAATGTGGATTCCTGTTCACTAGGAACTGGCCAGAGGCCAAGTAATTTAACAAAGGTCATGGAGCAGCAGTCTGATGATGATCTTTTAGTACTGACGTCCTCAAACTGAACTTATAAAGTCAAATTGAAGATTCAGCATCCCTCTCAAGTTATCCCATCACCATAATTAGATAAGAAAAGACAACACTTGGAAAGGGTCAAAAGAGAAGCTTTTCTAAGAAATCTTTTTGATTTTTCAAATTGTGGATTTGGGTGCATCGAGCAAATAGCTTACCAGTTCAGAAGCCATCATCTTTTAGGCTCCAATCCAGTATTTGCATCTCTGATGCATATTTTTAAATGTTCGTTTAACCAATTTTATAACTTATAGGCTATTTAATGATGCTGCTATGAAACTGGTGAGTTGTTTGTGTATTTCCAACTCGTATCAGTGTGAGTTTGTCAGCATTTCTCAACCTGAGGGTCCTCACCCCAAAGGGGGTTGCACAGCTATCGTGTGCAGGCAGGTGGCATGTGGAGAGGTCACAGTACTGCTACCATTACTTCTGCTTTGCCTTCAGAACTGCGAAGCCAGGGCTACTGAACAGGTGCTGAGCTTGGAAGACAGTACTGCCACTTGGAACAATACAGCCTTTGAAGCTGGATTCCCAGCCAGCAGCTGCTGTTCTCTGGCCATTGTGTTCTGAGGGCAGTGCCACTGCCACCAGCAGTGCAAACGTAAGACTGATAATACCACACTATGCTATCCTTACTTCTGTGCTGCACCTGGCAGTGGCAGTGCATTTAGACTTGGGTGTCTGGTCCCCAACAGCTGCGTTCCTGCCACTCAGCTTTGAAGGCAGCACAGATATAAGGCCAGCAATACTATGACCCCTTTACAATAGGTTTGAGATCCCCTTTTGGGTGAGAGCCCCAAGTTTCAGAAGTTCTGTGTACTTGTATAAATTTTGATTCTGTAATATAAAAGAGTGTATAGAGTAAAAGAACACAAACGACCACATTTCAAGGTTTGTGAGGGGTTTTGCATGTCCGTGAACTTGGTATGGTCCTGCTTATGAAACTGTTAAGCAAAATAAACCAGATACAAACATGATAGTTGATGAAATTAATTTAACCTGTATTCTTTAAAATTCTCTTTCTGTTGTGCAAAGAATAGCATATTTATTGTTTGTGTAATCTATCACTTTCACATGTTTATTTTTAAAGGATGGAACCATTAAAATTAAAGATTTGTCTTTACCTCAACTGATTGGGATAATGGATACTTGTTTTTGCTGCTTGGTAAGAATTTTGCTCCTTTTACTATAGTTTTGAAAGTATTAAAGCAGGAGTTTAAGTGATTAACAAAAAGATGTACAGGAAACCCTCAATTTAATGGCCTAATGGGAAGGAGGAGTTTCCATTAATTCCGAAAGTCTGTTAAATTGGAAGGTTTACTGTAAATAAGAAACTAGATTTTCTATTCTACAGAGATGGTCTCCACCACTACAGCTTGGAGCTGATGACACCAAGGCAGCAGGAGCTTCACTGCCGCCACGGCCTGGAGCATCTGCCACTGCCTCTGGAGCCGTCACATGCTCCTCCCACCAGGGATGGGGTGTGTGCATGAGTGCCATCTGCCCATGTATGCACCCCACCCTGGTGAGAAAAATACATGGCTGCTCCCATGGCAGAGAGTCCAGCTCCAGCAGCTCTTCCAGCGCTGCTGGAAGAGGCAGCCCCTCCAGCTACAGGAGTGGCAGCTCTGATGGCTCTGAAAAGTTACTTTACATGCTTTTTTGGGGTGGGGGGGGGCGCAGCTGGTGGGTTTAGGATTTTAGGGCTCCCATCAGACTTTGGGAACGATGCGAGGGGGCTGGTGGATGTCCATTGTTCCCATCCCGCTAAACCAGGGTCCATTAAATCAAGGGTTTGCTGTATGTTTCCTGTTAAGGAAGGATTTTATGTAACTTGAGCAATTTATGTATTGTATGTTTACATTTGCTGAAACAATTAGTAGTTGGAGCAATAGTTCAGTGAACAGTCTTGAAAAACTTTGCTTTAGAGACTCATTAGTTAAAAATTACCCCAGAGATTATGACTATGATGTATTGGAGAGAGATTATAGAATCTTATTTAAAGGTAATTTAGAAACCTGATCAAATCCTACATACTTTTACCATGACTTCTTTACAATATAGATCTTTATACAAATAAGACTTTATAACAAAATATGTTAAATGAGATCTGGAAATTTATTTTTAATTGAATGTGTAAACATGTATGTGCTAAATGCCTCAACATAATATGGTAGGATTTTTTAATTTGTTGTTTGATTAATAAAGTAAGTTGAAACTGTGACCTCAACCCTTGTACTTCCCTGAAACCTGTGTTTGAAAAAAAAACAAAAAACTCTATTTAAGTATGTCACCAGTTCTGCTTTGATCCCTGTCCCATTGTATGTACTGCTTGATTGCAATGGAGTATGAGCCAATGATTTGTGACTTTGGAGAAAGTGAGATGATACAGTGTGATGTAGTTGGGGTATGTGTGTGTATGTGTGTGGCTCACAGAGGGTGTGGGGCTCCTGCTGAGGGTAACCTAGGCGACCAGGTGACACCTCTGGACTGCAGACAGAAGAGGAGGTGGAGCCTGAGGGGTTTGAATTGGAACTGAGGGTTGGAAAGGAGTTAGTCTGGGAGAAAGAGAGAGAGACAAAGGAGGGGGCAAGGCCCCAGCTTGGGGGGCCCCTTGGGGCCTCCTCTCCCCAACATGGATTGAACTGACTGTCTCTGCTTGCTGGACTGACTCCTCTCTACGACGTTGTGTCCTGTCATCTAATAAACCTGCAGTTCTCCTGCTGAGTGAGAGTCACTCCTGCCTGCGGACGGGGTGCAGAGCTTGGGGACCCTTGATTCCCATCACATACAGCGCAAGGGAAATAGTGAAAGTTTTAAAATTTGCATAAAACGTTTAACGTATTAAATATTTTGAGGTAATCTGTAAAAATGTGTATTGTATTTTTTATCTGTAAATTAACATCTGAAATATGGAATACTATGGTGTAGTCTAGGTTCTCCAGCTCCCCAATCCAGGATTTTTTTTTTTTGTTTGGTTGGTTTTTTTTCTGGGACGAATGGATTTGTATGTTTTATTATAACTTAACTTATCTAAAAAGTAAAGCCAATGTTTTAAGAATGTTCTGTGTTTTAAACCAAAACTATACTGATTTGATAATCTATGATGATATGGGTTGGCGGTGAATAGGCTATTGACACTTTCTCTCTTCTCATTGACATCAGTTTCATGTTGGTTTACCAGGGGGTTTTAACAAAAGAATCTATGTCTAGACCTGAAATTATAAACTACTAATATATTTTAATAGCAAACTATGGTTGTGACTTCTTTCTTCTGTAGTGGAACACTAGAGGAATACGTGTATAGTATGTAATTCATGTCCAGTGACAAGGGCAGGCACTTAGTTTCATGCTCCTTCACCTGGGAACTTTGAAAACAAAAAAGCAGTCCAGTGCTTTTTTGTTTTTATAGTGTATAGATTAGCACAGCTATCTCTCTGTTACTATTCAACCTGGGAACTTTGTAGAGGTAGCTTGTTCAACAAGTAAGGTGGTACATAACAGTGTAAAGAGTGTCCCCTGTTCTTTCCCTTGGTTCCCAACCTCCTTAGCCAACAATGCAAAGATGATGAAGGGTGTGAGGTATCCTTATTTTGTCCTTTCTGCTGGATGAAAGATTTGTACAATATGGAGTCTCTTTGAAGACTGTCTTACCCTGTGTAAATCAGAAATGGAATGGGAATATAAAAAATAAGGACTCAGAAATAAATTATGTACTTTTCTTTTAGATAACATGGCTAGAAGGTCATTCCTTGGCACAAACAGTGTTTACTTGCCTATATATACATAATCCAGACTTCATAGAAGATCCTGCCATGAAGGCTTTTGCTCTGGGTATCCTTAAAATCTGTGATATTGCTAGAGAAAAAGTAAATAAAGCTGCAGTTTTTGAAGAGGTATGTTTCAGCATGACCTATGGTTACAATATGTGTAGCACTACAGTTTTGAATGATGCTTTACAGAAATAAAAAATGGCTTGAAGTGTGAAGCTTATGACCACGTTATTGTACACTGGCCAATTTTCTTGAACAAAATATCACTGATCATCTAATTTATCTTAAACCTTTTCCTGAATTCATTATTTGCTTTTTATTTTGTAGAATACCTGAGTCTCTTTATGAATAGAAATATGGTATAGGTCAGAAGAAAATTAGTAATATGTGGATAGAGATAGGTCCTATTGCCTGCTATTTCAACCAGTTGTACTGAGTCTTTAGGATTTGTTCTAAGCTTTTGAGTTTTCTGGCCAGATAAAAAGGTAACATGCTACACTCCACACCTTTCTGTCCTCCCCCACTATTGTACCAGGTGTCAGAATATCTTCCCCTTCTCTCTGCTCTGTGATTGTTTTCAAATCTGCTAATGGATTCGATACTTAATGACTTTTTAAAGTGCTTTGAGGTTTAGGGATGGAAATCATTATGAAATATTGTTGATGATGATGGTGATGATATAGGGAACTATCTTGTAGGAATCTGTACCAGAAAGATTAAGCCAACTTCCTGAAGTTCGAATTGGTACTGTGTAAGACCATAATTGCAGTTTTGCGTTAGGTACAGAAACTTAGGCTACATCTACACTATGAAATAAATTTGAATTTATTAGTCAACTTTAACACTGGATTTTATAAAGTTGAAGTTGAATGTCTGCACTTGCCCACAAAGTCAGCTTAGTGCATCCCCACTAAATTGCCAGAGTTCAACTCTTGCAGCAGTACATTGTGGGCATCTATCTCACAGTTTCTTCAGACCAATGGCATCCTGTTTTTTTTTGTTTTTTTTTTTTTGCTGATAAATTATGGGGAAAAGTGTCTTAAAAGTGGTTGTGGGTATGTGATATCATCTACCCAAACTGCATTGCCTGCATTCTCTCCCTGCACTTGAAAACAAATGGCAATTTTTCCAGAAGTCTCTTTCACCAGAGAGAGAAATTGTCGTCCACATTATGGAAAGAGACAAAAGAGACAGCTCTTTTCTGTTTTTTAAATAGAAAATCCTCCTTATGGAAAAAGACAGCTTTTAGAAAAGAGTTTTTTCAAGAGAGTTCAAATTGCCATTAAATACAAATGGAGAGAGAGAGGCTGCAGGAGCCTGGTGTGTGTGTGTGTGTGAGAGAGAGAGAGAGAGAGACAGAGAGAGAGAGACATCATCACACAAGTGAAAAATGGCCATTTTCAGAAGTCTCTTCCCCCCAGCAAAAATACATTAAACAGTATCTGTGCGAGTAGGGAAAGACTTCATACTGTTCTCAAAGAGAGAAGGAAACGTAGGGGATCCCACAGGGCACTGGTTTCTAGTGGTTAGCACGATCGAAAAGAAAAAGAGAAGGAAAGACAAAGTGTGTTGGTTTCCAGTGGCTAGCGCCTCTTCCCCTGGTGAAAATATACCAAGCAGGTGGGCTTCAGAAGTGGAACAAAGTGGGTCTATGCAACCAGTGAAAGCCTTCCTAGTATTTTCAAGGAAAGAAAGAAAATTAGGGAATCCCAGAGGGCATTGATATCTATTGGTTAGCATTAGAAGGAAAGACAGTGCATTGGTTTCTAATGGCTAGCATCTGTTCCCCTGCTGAAAATACAGCAAACAGCATCCATGTGACTACAGAAAGACTTACTATTATCAAGGAAAGAAGATATACTAACAGTACCTGCCACTTTTTCATTGTATCTGACTGAAGGAGCCAGGTTTGCTGTCAAGAAACCTGCAAGTCGTCACCACACAGAAATGAAGAATGTTCTAGGGAGGCTATTGCATTGACTTATTCAACATGAGGTGAAGAAACCATTGGAAGTAGTAGTTCCAGCCTCAGGAATCCCCAACACTAAAGAGAAGAGAAGGAAAGAATCCCAGAGGCTGTTGGTGACTAGGGACTGCTGGAAGGAGCCATTACCCCATCAGAAGTAGTAGTGGCTTAAGAAGAGAAGGAAAACTGAGGAGAGAATGAAGGGATTCCCTTGCCTCTTCTAGTGAAAAGTGAGAGCCCATAAGCTCCATCACATCATAGGCGATCTTCCCCCAAGCCACACAATATGGGAATGGAGAGTATTGTCTCCTTGAGGAAGGGCCAGCCTTATAAAATGTTTGTGGCAAGGGGCCAGCCCCGTAAAATTTTCTGTGGCAGGGGCCAGCCCCCTCGCACATGGTGCCTTTGATGGGCCAGCCCTGTAAAATGCTTGTGGGTGACCATTGCTAATTCCAGAGGTTGACACTTTTAAGAGCCCCAGAAAATGTGAAGTGGAGAAAACAAGTTTCTTGCAGGGAAGAAGCCTTCACCCCTTGCAGGGCAGGGCATGCCGCTGTCTGCAAGCATAGTACCCACAGCCACCATGGGGCGTGGTGGGCCGGGGGTAGCCCACCAGCTGCCAGGGCATCTGGTTGGGGCATGGAGGGAGTCTGCCCCCATACAAATGTGAAGCTCAGAAAAGAAGCCTCTCGGCCTCTCCTGGTAAATCTTGTGCAGGGAAGAAGCCTTCACTCCATGCAGGGCAGGATATGCCCCTGTCTGCAAGCATGGTCCCCACAGCCCAGCCACTGTGTGGTGTGGTGACGGCTAGCCACATGGGGGTGGGGAGGAGGCTAGCCTGCCAACCACATGGCACCTTATGGTGGGCAGCCTCATAAAATGTGAAGCAGAGAAAACAAGCTGAACAACCTGGTGACGTGGTTCAGTCAGCTGACTGTTCTCGGAACAAATTAAGCAAGTTTCTCGGCCTCTCCTGCTAAATCTGATGCAGGGAAGAAGCTTGCACCTTGCACAAGGCAATTAACAACCAGACGGAGGATATATGGTCCACAAAAGGGAGGAAGAGTGAGCTGAGACTCGGGGTACATACCACTTTCCTCAGGCTTTCTTGCTAAATCCTTTGCAGGGAAAAAGCTCTCTCAAGCACTGAAACCCTACACAGGGTAGGACCTGCCACTATCTGCAGACATGGTCTGTACAGCTGGCCAGCTTATGTGGTGGTGATGGTGCGGCTTGATTTTTCAGCTGGCACTGTTAAGTGTTGCTGGTGTTTACTTAGCACAGATTCATCCACCCACACAGAAAGGAGATCCTGGCAATTCTGATGGCTCCAGGCTGGGGCTCTTCATGGCTAGATGCAATCACCACACTGGCCACAGAGGAAAATGAATTCAAATTGCCAGGCTTCCTTTTTACTACTTCTTGCAGTGCCAGAGAGCAGCAGAGGTGAAAGTGGCCAGAACAGACACATTCGGGGCATTGTGGGATACCTCTGGAAGCCGATTAAAATCAGTTTCAAGTAATGCTGTTTCCACACTAGCATTAACTTGACCTTAAAATTCAGACTATATTGGAGGGGCAGGGCTGGAAAATCAATCTTAGTGCCCATTAAATTTGATCTAATGGTATTTGCGGTAAAGACAGTCACACTTAAAATCAACTTTATGCTCTCTTGTAGACATAGCCTCAGAAAAAAGCGTAGTTACTGCTGCTGTACTTTAAAAATATGTTTTGATGAAAGTATCTAATTGGTTCATTTTACTTTTAGGAAGATTTTCAGTCCATGACCTATGGATTTAAAATGGCTAATAGTGTGACAGATCTTCGAGTTACAGGTAAAATTTCAGGTCTGTGGGGGGAATAATTCCTGAAATTTTCATGCTTTCAGCTAAGAGATCCATTATAAAATACAGGTTGAACCTCTCTCTTCCAGCACCCTCAGGACCTGACTGCTGCCGGATGAGAGAATTTGCTGAATGATGGGAGGTCACTATTTTCTAGCACATTAGCAACACTTCTTCCACTACTTAGAGGGCTCTTAGACAAAGTTTGGGATCAATTACAGCTAACTAGCGGCACAGAACACTGAGAGCCAAGACTGGTGGTTGTAAACAAACTTTATGGGACCACAGGAAACTTGGCCAGATGCAAGATAACTGGTTGTCTGGCTATCTAAAATCATGCCGGATTACAGAGTTTGCCAGACATTAGCATTCTGGTTTATAGAGGTTCAGCATGTATGAGGAAAATATGAACCTTTTACAATATTATGTGTTATTTTCTTCCCATATATTCCATTCCAAAATATTGAATATGCATACCTAGAATTTAAAAAATGTTTGAAATGGAATCATCTTCTAGTTTGGCTTATTTGTAAAATCCGAGATTAACTTAAATAAAATTCGAGTGAAAAGTGGTCAGTTTTAAACCTGTGGGCAAGTGGAGTCACAGTTTTGTATGCATGTGCATGATTGAATGCATGCAGAGCAAGGATAACCAAATGTCATTTCCCTGTGGCCCCCTTCTGACAAAATTACTATATGACCCTGAGGAGGACAGACCGAGTGCAAGTCCTGCGGCTCGCAGTGAGAGTGGAGCTCAGGCTTCGGTTTCAGGCATGGCTCCCAACACTTGCAATACCGTTAAAAAGTGGTTGTAACCCTCTTTGGGTTCCTCACCCACAGTTTGAGAACTGTTGATGTTGAGCAGTGGTCTCCAAGATTCTTAAGCACGAGATCACTTTTTGAATTTAAGTGCAATCCAGGGTCTACCTGAAACCTAAACACCCTGGCCCTGCCTCCTTGCCCAGCCCTGCTCACTCCAGTCTCTCTCCTGCTCCCGTCCTCACTCACTTACACCAGGCTGGGGCAGGGGGTTGAGGTTTAGGTGGATGCAGGCTCTGATCTTGGGCCAAGGGGTTCAAAGTGTGAGAAGGGCTGTAAACTGAGTCTGGGGCAGGAGATTAGGGTGCAGGAACAGAGTCTGGATGTGGGCTCTGAATGGGCAGTGCTTACCTGAGACAGCTTCCACATGACAGCACAGTGGGGCCAAGTCAGGCTCACTCTTTCTCTGGCCCTGTGCCACTCCCCATGTGACCGGCAGTGGCTCCTAGGGGAAAAGATAAGGTGATCCTACCGTTTTAAGTTGTTAACCGATTAAACAGCCTCCTCAGCTGCTGTGCCCTTCTCCCCCTACCCTTAGCGCACTAGGGACCAGGACTGCTTCTGCCCTGCCCCCCGTCCCCACAGCAGCCCTGCAGGGCAGGAGCAACCTCCTGCACACGTCAGGTGGAGCCTGCTCCAGCCCGTATGGGTTAACCAGAACAGGATAATATCTCTAATACAGAACCTAACTATTGGTCTAGTTCCTAAAACGTATGTGCTCTTAGATGCCATAGGTATTTCTTAAATTTTGCAGTTTGAAAACATTGAATTCTGAAATTGTATTTGCTTTTGGTGAATTGTTCTCTTTGGGGTCCAGAAGTCAGACACTGAGAGGAAAAGTAAGAGTTCCTTCCTTCTTCGGAACAGCTGGAGACAGAGGAAGGGCAGGTTCCAATTTGTCAAAGACTTGTGAGTCAGAGACTGGTACAAAAACTGGAGTTGGAGTTTAGGGACAGCACCCTTCTAAACATTCTAGCCCCACTCCCATCTTAACAGGTAGGCTGGACTACTTGCAGGTAACTGTCACTTGATGTCACTAATAGGGCTTTTTTGGTGGTGATGTTTGGCTAACAGGTGCTTTAAATATTTCAAGCTTGGAATTAAGCTAACAACTCTCCTTGTCTTCTGAGTTGTGTGTGCACCTGAGTTTAATCAGAATAATTTTTTTTAAATGTCTCTTTTTCAGGAATGCTAAAAGATGTAGAAGATGACATGCAACGAAGAGTAAAGGTAGATTTCTTTAGCTTCCTAATTTTGAATCTGGGATTTGTTGACTTGACCTCAAATGATATAGATTTCCTTTTAGAACATTATTTATTTTCCAGTAGTTCTGTCTTACAGAAGAAAACTGGAATTTTTTTATGCATGTGTTTGGTTAAGACACTAGCAGACTTTCTACAGCAGGAATCAGTGTTGTTAGCTAGTCTAGAGAAGGTTTGTAGGTTTTCAAGTAGGAATAGAGAGTGTGTGGTGTAGGAGGTCTGGTCTACTAGACTGGATTGAGACTTGGTAAAGTAGATTGCTGCAGTATTGTAGAAAATCAGTCTGTCCTGTGCATCAGTATGAATGTGCGGTTACTCTCTCTCTCTCTGTCTCTCTCTCTCTCTGTCTCTGTGAGAGAGAGATCTACTAATTATGAATCGCTTAGATCGTGGGTAACATGGGCGATATACATACTTAATAAAGATAGTTTACAAGTCAATTTCAGATAACTGCTAACCTCAACTTAGAACTGATTGTAATCTTATCTGATTTTAGAAATATCCAAGTAAACATTTTACCTTTATATTAGAGCTCTTTTCTTAAACAATGGAATTGCTTTTGCAGTTTTATTAATATGTAGTGTTTCTAACTCCCTTTGATTTTAGAGCACTCGAAGTCGACAAGGAGAAGAGCGAGATCCAGAAGTTGAACTTGAAGTAATGAACCTTTTACGGTTTTTGGTATACTGTATGAAATAGTTCATGTTACTTATATCTAGTATGTGTCCTAAAAAGGATAACATTTTTTAATAGATTGCCAAGAAAATAGAGCATTCATTTCACTGTAATATCTGTAGATTATAACTTTTGTGGCAGTCCTTAAAATGTTAAATTTGAATGAACTGTACCAGTTTAAGAAGTAGCAGTAGAACCAAATTCCTGTTCTCTCACAGGATATAATATGGTGCATGTTTGTGTCTTTTCTCTCTTGTGCTAGAAGGATGTTGAAGACTATTGGTGCCATAATGTCATCAGTTCTCTTCTTCAGAAACAGAAATTACTTTGAAGATGACTAGACCAAATAAATAGCAAACAGTTGAAATGCAGATGCTATTTAGAGAGTAGAATGTTTACAAGAGCAGTGTATAAAATCTTGTTTTGAATTTATAAAAAGCCAAATCTTATTTTTCAAAGTGTTAGAAGTTTTTAGTACTTTTTCTCCTAATTGGTATTTTTATATTGTTATAGCATCAGCAGTGCTTAGCAGTATTCAGCAGAGTGAAGTTTACCCGTGTACTACTGACAGTTCTTATTGCCTTCACCAAAAAAGAGGTACAAATACTTGATGTTTTGCACTGATTCTGTGATCCTGTGATCCCCCCCCCCCCCATTTTCAAGAGCAAAAATGGTTTGAGACTCTTACTCAAGCATTTGAGCTCCCTGCAGCCACAACGTTAACTTGGGGGCACAGATGATCTCTGCATCAGGCCACTTTCCACCAGAATCAGTGTATTGTTCACTTAGTTCTTAGGAAGTTACAACATATTGAACAGAAAGATGTTGTTGATCGGGAAATAACATACTGTTGAAGAGTCTGGAAATTCTCTTTAAGCAAGTGAAATCTGAAAGATAGAGTTTCCACTATTTCTGGTTAAGTTAGGTGGGCTGTGATTAACTGGTGAGTAGCAATATTTTTTGTGTATTTTGCCTTTTCAGGGTTCTAAATTATTATCTTGGCTTCAGAGGTGATTGGGAGAGAAAGGGGTCAGGGCTGTGCACAGTCTACCACTTCCCATGAGCATGAGTTTTCCATGGAGTGGATTGGGAGTGGATTGGAAAAATGTCTCTTTTTAGGGCTGAGAGATAGAATTGGGATAGGGTAGATGAGGCTAAGGCTATGTCTACATTATGAGATAAATTCAAATTCAATAATATTGATTTTGTAACACTGGATTTTATAAATTCAAATTTGACTATTCCCACCTCCCTGCATGCTCCTCACAAAGTTGACATTGCTGCCACACTCAATTGGCAAACGTTGACTGTTGCAACAGTGTATTGTGGGAACTTATCCCACAGTTCTCTCACCCCATAGCGTTCTGGGTATGTTTGCTGGTATTTGACATCATCTTCCTACACTGCATTGCCCTCATTCTCCTCCTGTGGTAAGCAAATGTCCATTTTTCCAGTCGGAAGGAAAAGTCAGGCATCAACAAAGATGGCAAAGCTAACACAAGTCTTTCTTCTGTAACTGAATTACCAAGGATTTTATTAAAAATCAGCAAGTGTGTGTCTTCTCAACTGGCCGTCCACTGACTTTCTCCCCGCCCGCCCCTTGATTGCATTTGATCCCTGAAAATAACACTGAAAATCATGAAATGAACAATGACAAGCATGAAGAAAGAGTAGACAATAAAGATTTGGAAAAAATGGAGTTGCTGAAGGGAGGATTTTTGTCTTCCTAGGGCATTATACAGCTTCTGTGCACATTCTGTATTCTCAGCTGGCCCTCCACACACTCTTTCCTGCGTGAAGGGATGCAAAGTTAGAAGAAAGAGGATAGAAAAAGCTAGGAAAAAATATTTTTTGTCTGTCTTCTTCTCTACGCAAAACTTGCTTACATGGGAAATGGCAGCAAGCCCCCAAAAAATCCAAGGCCCTCTCTCCCCCCCAGCAGCAGTTAGCCCCCTGGGTCGTTGGTGGGGCGTGGGAGATTTCAGTGGGGACAGAACCATGAACTTCATGCTGGGGCTATTTGTAATGGGTAGATGCAGTCACAGCACTAATAGCAAACAAAGAAAGAAAGACCTCTCTCAGGCTCTCATACGAACATGACACCACAGACATAGGCTTGCTGCTCCTGCTTTGAAACTCAGTCTTCCTGTTACCTAATCCCTGCGCAGCTGGAGAGCAGCAGCTAGAGCGGAGCACTGAGGGGCATTGTGGGTTACATACAGAACACCTATGGAGGTTCATAAATTCAATTTTAAGGTGTGGCATTTCCACACTGGCCTTTATTCAAACTTTTCTACTCAAACTTGACGCTTCAGCAGATGCTGACAATATTATGATATTGATATTAGTGCTCCCTAAATTTAGATAATGGTATTTACAGTGAAGACAGTCATGTGCTGATATTGAGCTAACTGCCTTAAATTCAAATTCATCTCATAGTGTAGACATAGCCTAGGACTTGTTTCTGTTTCCCTCAGATTTGTCTGGTTTTCTTACTTTTTGCAGTGGAGAGAGGTAATTAGCTGTTGTGTGCTGCTCCCTGCAGAAGTACTTAGTTGCAGCAGCTACACCCTGCAAAGCATAGAAGTGCCTCAACCTAGTGAAAATCAGGTGCAAGTATTTTAAATGCAGTTGAGACTAGAGCACACATGTAGTAAATTGCACTCTGAATCGAATCAATGGCCATATAAATAATGTTATCTCTTATATCAGGGCTGTTGACAGATGAATGTTCGTCTTTCACACTCAGATTCTGTTATTGAGAAATGTTATAGGTGACTGCTCACAAACTGGGCCAGCTTCATTCACATATGGTCAAATATTTCTCAATTTCAATTTTCAATTTAGTTCATGGTAAAGATGGATTGCATTGCATTTGGGATCTGCTTGGCAGCGTGTTTTGTAGCATGTTTGTGTCAAGGCACTGTATTTGTTAAGCCAAAGTGACAGAAAGCAAATATTTATCTTTCAATACTTTTTATTAATACTAGTTTCTAGCCTGGTTAAGTATTTATTATTTTTTTCTGTCTGTCTTTTATGAATCTCTTCTGAAACAGCATATTAAAATTTTACTTGTGCTGTTTATCTTGTGTGAAGTACAGTTGACCCAGATTTTTTAAACCAAAATATTTGTGTTCCCAGTAAGCAGTTTAAACGCACACTCAAGTATACTAATAAAATAGAGAACAAAAAGAAGTCTTGTGGCACCTTGTAAACTAACATATTTTGGAGCATAAGACTAAGACGGCTACCTCTCTGATAATAAAATAGATGAAGCTATCCTAAACTGTTACAAAATTGTGGATTTCAGTAGATTTTGAAGGATTACCTTCTGACCAGCAGTTTACCATCAGGATTTTCTTAACATTTTGCAGCAATTTTATGGTGCTTAAGCGTCCATTGACGCAAAACATATAAGGACTCCTTATTCTCTGAGAGGGATACATTTCCACTAAGAGAGACTATCTCTATTGCAGGAGTGCTTCCGTTATAAACTGGCAAACCTGGAAAGGCAGCGAATGTGCTTTGAACACATATTAGCTTATGAGTGAAGTCTTTCTGGTTAAGAGTTATCTGGCAGTTGTACAAAGTGCACAGTAACCAGATGAAGGAAAACCTATTGGATCAAAAATGTAGTGTGTTCTCTGGAGGGGAAAAAAAAAGTTCCATATATCAGTTCCAGTTTTTGACAGGGCTAAAGAATTTGCTTTCATACAACCTATGTCATAAAGCAAATGAAAATGTTTTGTTATATTTTGCAGACAAGCGCAGTTGCAGAAGCTCAGAAACTTATGACTCAAGCAGCTGATCTGCTTTCTGCCATCCACAACTCATTACATCATGGTATCCAGGCTCAGAACGATACTACAAAAGGAGGTAAGCATCAGGGCTAGCAGTTCTCTCTGGCCTGCAACATTGTGGCTTTGTATAGACTTGGCCTTTCTCTAGAGCCACACTTAGGCAGGTTCAGAGTCTCTTCCACAGTTCTTTCTCTTCTCACTTGGTAATCCTGCTGCAGACTTTCCATGTTTTGTGATGCTGGGAATCTTCCACTTAAGGAGACATTCAGTCTGAGTTTCCTGTAAAAACCTGTTGTGGTGGTGGGTTGTTTTTGTTAATGTTGGTCTGGTATGTCTGCTTGAGGGTTATTTTCAATCGCTGGCCTGTGGTGATCAGCTTGTTTTTTAGTCTAAATCCTTGTGGGCAGCGGAGTTTTGTGAGCTGTGTTTTTTCTCTGTGGCTCTGTAGCAAGAATCAGCTACTTCTGAGGCATTGCTGACTATCTTAGAGTACTAGAAATGTAGGAATGGAAGATACCTTGGTAAGTCGTCTACTCTAGTCATCTGCACTGAGGCAGGAGGACTAAGTACTATCTGGACCAGGAGTGCGCAATAAGAAAAGAACCAAGGAAGCAAAGAATCAGGCAATCACAGCTCTCATGGCCTGCAGACCACCATTTGCAGCCAATAGGAGCTGTGGGAAGCAGCACAGACTGGTATGCCACCTCCCACTGCTCCCATTTGCAGATCACCATTCACGGCCACCAACAGGAAATGTGGTCACCTTGATACCTGCAGAAGTGCAGTGAATATAGAGGTGGGGGCCCAGCAGGGACTAACCCTAGCAGATTGGAGCTGGCCCGTGGGCCAATATTTGCCCACCACTGAGCTATACCGTTCCTGACAGCTGTCTGTCTAGCACAGCGGTTCCCAACGTTTTCCAGATGGGGACCCATTTTGACAATTTAGGAAGATTTGGTGACCCAAGGCAATTCAAAAACAAGAGGGAGGGGCAAGCAGAACAATAACTAGCTAATTTTGACAAGAATATAAAATTGTGCCCTCTCATTTATATATTCATAATAGTTATTTTGTAGAAAAGGGGAAGTACACTCATCCCTCGTTAAACGAATACTTTATTTACAAGTACTTGCTTAAACAAGGGACACATGTACTGACCTTTTGTTTTCTGGACGAGCGAGCTCCCGCTGCTAATACGAGACTTACTCCCTCCCCGTGTCTCCAACCCACTGCAGCCTGACCTTCCACTGGCCCTGTACACCCAAACTGCAGCAACTTAACCCACCCACCCTCCGCCAGCCCTCTCACACCCAAACCACTGCAGTTTAAATCCCTCCACCAGCCCCCACATGCCTGAACTGCCGAAACCTAAACCTTCCTGCCAGCCCCAGGCACCCAAACTGCTGTAACCTAAACCTCTTGCCGATCCCTGTGCACTCAAACCACTGCAACCTAACCCTGCCCCCCCGCTCATGCTTGCCCCCATATGCCTGAACCATCGCAACCTAACACCACCACCACCCCCTGTGCCAGCCCCTGCACCCCCACACTGCCGTAACTTAAACTCCCCCGCCGTCCCGTGCACTGGAACCGCTGCAGCCTAACCCCCTCAGACCAAAACTGTCGCAAGCTTAACCCCACCCCCCGCAGGCCTCACAGACCCAACCTGCAGCAGCCTGAACCCCACACCCCCCATCCCTCCCAACCCACCACCATCTTTTAACCCTGCCTCCCACTCATATCCCCAAACTGCCCCCAGCCTTTAACCCCCCACCACTTCAGATTTACTTACCTTTCAAAAGCAGCACCATCTGCTGCCAATCCGAGTGCTTGGAACCAATCAGAGACTTATACATATTTTAATAGGAATTTAGTGTCCTCCTTAAGAGTTTTCGCCTGCAAGCAAAAAGTTGGGAACCAGTTGTGCTCATATAGCGAGGGATGAGTGTATATTAATAAAATAACACCACTATATTTACTATAGTTAGACAGAACTGAGGTGGTAGAAAGACACTCATGCCCAAACTGCTCCCCGCAGCTTAAACCCCACAATCAGGGTCTTGGGGAATCACACTCAGGGGTTAGAGTCACACTCAGGGGCTAGAGGGGTCTAAGGGAGTCACACTCGGGCTAGGAGTCATTCAGGGACTGCAGAGGAGTAGGGGAGTTGCATTCAGGGGCTGGAGGGCTCTAGAGGTGTCGCACTCGGGCTAGGAGTCATTCAGAGGCAGAACGGGGCTAGAGGAGACACACTCGGGCTAGAGCGGGCTGGGGGCGTCACGCTCAGGAGCTAGGAGTCATTCAGTCTGGAGGGAGCTAGGGGAGCCACAGAGACTCCTGCAGCTGGAAGTGGGATGGAGTGCAGAACCCCGGCCGGCAGCGCCAGCTGCATGAACCCTGTTGGGGTCTGTGGGGACCCCATTTCCTGCAGAGGCTGGAAGCCAGGGAACCGATCAGCTTTGCCCTCCCTCCTTCCCAACCTCGGACTCAGGCCCCCTCCTTATCTGAGCTGGGCACTGCTCCTCAGGTATTCAGTTCTCTGCCCTGCAGCTGAGAAGGTTCCCAACGTAATTGATTGGCTTAACTGCCTGACAACTGTTAATCCAATTAAGAAATTGAGAACCACTTCCGGGAGTATGAATGGTTTCTTAATAGCCACCTGTGGAGCTGCCCACTCCAGCTGGTGACCCTTTTGAAATGTAATTGCAACCCTTGTTTTGTCCCGACCCATAGGTTGGGAAACCCTGGTCTAACGTATTAAAAACCTCTGATGAAGGAGATTCCATGACCATAAGTAATTTGTTCCAGTGCTTAGCTATCCTTATGGTTAGGATATTTTTTCTAATGTCTAACCTACATCTGTCCGACAGGAATTTATGCCCATTACTACTTTTTGGCCATGTCTGCCTTGGCCAAAATTTCAAAAGGGCAGTGCTAATGGCCAAATTGGAGAATACTAATGAAGCACTGAAATGAATATTCAGTGCCTCATTAGCATGCTGCCAGCCACAGCCCTTGGAAAGCACCATATTTCGATTGCGCACGGCTCCTCTACACGGGGCCCTTTTCGAAAGGACCCTGCACATTTCGAAATCCCCTTATTCAGGTGATAGGAATAAGGGGATTTCGAAATGTGCGGGGTCCTTTCGAAAAGGGCCCCGTGTAGAGGAGCCATACATGATTGAGACGCGCGGCCAGCAGCATGCTAATATTCATTTCAGCACCTCGTTAGTATTCTCCAATTTGAAATTTTCTCCGATTTGAAATCTTTTGAAATTTTGGTCAAGTATAGACATGCCTTTCTGTTCACCGTATTGCGGAAAACCATTTATCACCATCCACTTCATAATGACCTTTTATGTACTTGGGGCTTGTTATCAGACTAAACAAACTCAGTATTTTCGTTGTAAGTCATGTTTTGTAGACATTTAATCATTTTTGTTGCTCTCCTGTGGACTTTCTCCCAATTTGTCCACATCTTACCCAAACTGTAACACCCCAAAATGGATATGGTACTACAATTGAGGCTTTGTCAAGTTTCGTAGGAAGTCTGGCAGAATTAGAAACTGAAGTCCAGTCTCAGGAGTCCAAGTCACATGCCATGACCATGAGACCAGACAACTAAATATTTGCCTGAAGGATCTCCTCCCTTCCTAATGAAGAGCTCTTTGTTGTGAAAGAGATGGTGGGACTGGTGGCGTGGCATTCTTTGAGTGCTCAGAGACTTTGGAATTGGCTCTTCTGTTATTCCAGAATAGCCAAATTATGTAGCATGGTTACAGCTACACTATATGCAACAAATTTCTTTTAGGGGTGTTGCAGAGGACATCTCTGGGTTTTTGGAGAGCGTGAGTGTTTTGCTTCCCAGAAGGATCATACAGTAGAAAGAAGATTATTTAGTGGATGACTAAGTTCCTGTTTGATTTACTATTTTAATATTGCTGGGATTTTGTTGTACTAAAAAGTAAGAATTCGTCTGGGTGCTTTGAGCCCATTACTGTTTTCATTATTTAAATTAATACTATATTAAATGACTCCATGATGGCAATTCATCCAAGCCAAAATTCTGTTTCTCTTTTTTAAAGGGGGGAGCATAATATAAATTTCCCTTCCCCTTTTTTGGGGGAAGGCTTTGGCTTAATACCAGGGCTCAGTGCAGATCATATGCTAAGCAAGTCCAGATCCAATATTTATTTTTCAAAAGAGGAAAATTGAAAGGAACTATTTTTAAAAAAGGAGTCATTTTGCTGACATACCTTTTAATTTGTTGTGATTCAGGTGCTTAAGTAGACAATATTGTATGGCTGTTTATTCCAGGCAAATATTCTAATAAACACAATAGCACGAGTACCGGCTGAGAAGAGACCTCTTCATTTAATGGGCATTTGGGAGAAAGTACATTCATCCCTCATTAAACAAGTACTTCACTTTCGAGTATTCGCTTAAACGAGGGACACATTTACTTACTGCAGTTCACTCGACAAGTGAACTCCCCCCACTAGTACGAGGGTAATCCCCTCTCCCTGGTTCTAACCTGCCCTAGTCTGACCCCACCTGCTGGCCCCGCAGCCCCTCCCTGCAGCAGCCTGATCCCCTGCTGGCCCCACGGTACCTACACAAGGCAGCCTGACCCCATCCCTTGCCGACCCTGTGGCAGCCTGAACCCATTTCCTCTCCCCCTGGCCCTGCGGCAGCCTCATTCCCCAACCTGCCCCACATTGCCTACCCGTGGCAGCCTGACCCCCTGCCCTCTGCCGGCCCCGCAGCAGCCTGACGCGCCCCCCACGGCAGCCTGACCAGCAGCCTGCCCTGTGCTGGCCCTGTGGCAGCCTGATCCCTGCCTCAGCCAGCCCCTCAGGCCTGACACGCGCCCCCCTCCCCCAAGCCACCGGACCCGCAGACTGGCCCCGCAGCAGTCTGACCCCTGTGCCAGACCCACGGCTCCAACCTTCAGCAGTCTTAAATGTGCCCCTGCCGGCCCCACACACAGGTCCCATGGCAGCCTAACCCCCGCCAGACCACACTCCCAACCTTCAGCAGCCTGAACCCCACCCCACAGACCCAAGCGGCCACCAGGTTTTAACCCTCCCTCCCACTCATGGCACTAAACTGCCCGCAGCCTTTAAACTCCCTCCCCACCAAACCCAAGGTTCACTTACCTTCCAAAAGCAGCACTACATGCTGCCACTGCGTCACGACCTCTAGGAACCAATCAGAGGCCGTTTCTACACAGGCCACTTCCTTTGGAAGTGGCATGCTAATACAGGGAGTGAAAGATGCTAATGAGGCGCGGATGCAAATTCCCTGTGCCTTATTAGCATAACGTCAGGTGATTTGGAGTCCGTGATTTGGCATCCGAAAATTTTTGGGAAGAAGGGGCCTCCGGAAAGAGCACGTCCTTCCAGAAGCCCCTCCCGGGCCCGCACTTCTACACAGTGTTTTGGAGTCCGGAAGAATGGTCTTCCAGACTCCAAATCACGTGACGTTATGCGCATCTTTCGCTCCCTGTATTAGCGTGCCACTTCCGAAAGAAGTGTCTTGTGTAGAAACGGCCAGAGACTTTTACATGTATTCTAATGAGAATCTAGTGTCCTTCATAGGAGTTTTCACCTACGAGCACAAAGTTGGGAACGAGTTGTGTTCGTAGAGCGAGGGATGAGTGTACTCGAATTCATATGGGGTGTTCAGAAAATTGCGTAAGTAAGTTTTATGTTTTTTATGTACAGAAAGTAAGGGTTGTCATTAGTAAGGTTTTAAATTCCCATTGGAAGAATTATCCGTCTGTTAGATAAATATATTTCCTTAGTCTTTGTCTTAGGAGTTATTGGAAAAACTGTAGAGGGACTTACTTATAATTCTTGCAAATAGGGTGATCATCCATCTCATTTTAGCCAGGACAGTCTTTTTGTTTCCCTGGAGAGCCTGCTGACTTTTTTTAAAAAACAGGCTAATTGTCTCATATGTTGCAAAGCAGGGACCTGAATTTTAAAAAGACAGAGCTTTAAGTAGCAAGGGCTATCTGTTTAAAGAGCTGGCTGGAGGATGTGTGTGGACTCTTTAAACAGATTGTTTAAATACAATGTTGCTAGCAGCCCCTGGGGTGATGGGAGGGCGGGGTGGAGTGGAGGAGAGGCAAGGTTGTCTAAAGCCAGAATCAGGCTGCTCTGCACTTTTTGCTCACACTGGCTGCCTAGTAGATTTTGTGGGGCCCCCTAGGACTGGGGAGAGCAAAAAAACCATGGGTTCAGAATATGGGAGGCTAGGCCAGAAGGCTGGGGTGTGAGATGGGGTGAGGGCACTCCAGCTAGAAATGAAGGGTTTGCTGTACAGCAGGAGGGAGCTTTCAGGCTGGGGCCCAGGGAGTGTGGGTGGGGGCTCAGCCTGGGGCATTGATGTGTGTGGGGCAAAGGAGACAAGTGTCCAATACCCCAGAGAATTTTAAATGGCCTGGGAGCCCCAGATCCTTTTAAATTGCTCAGGCTGGTGTGGCAGGTGGAACCCCCACTTTCAGGAGGCTACCCTGCTGCTCCGTTCTTTTTGCCTGTGCCTTCCCTCAAAGGCCAGAGCCACAGCCCCCATCCTCCTCGAGGAGATGGGAAAAGGTGAGGGGGTGGAGGTAGGGAGTTTGGCTGTTCCACTTTGCATAGGCATTAATGGTTTAGAGGGAGAGAATTCTTTTCACTACATAATTCTTAGCAGTTGTGATCAGTTTCAAATAGCTGCAATAATTTTAAAAATATATCCTGTGTAACTTGACAAATAGATGCTGGTAAATTAAAAACTGGAAGAACTTTACCGTAGATCCTGTTTATTTGACTTTTCAGTTGGAGTTGGATTTCCAGATAAGTGATTTCCATCAAAGTTTTAGCATTTGTTTGGGAAGGGGTATTTGAACAATGAGGCTACCGCTCTTCTCTTAATCTGGCCCTGCCCTGGGGAATGGGAGAACTAGCTAGGCCAGGACTGTAAACTGGGGGAGGAAGGGGTGGGCCATAGGTAGCAACTAGGAAGTGAATCAAGCACAACGTGGTCTTGGCATCTCTGAGGTGGAGAGGGACGGCTGGCCCCAGTGCTTAGATGGGAGATAAGTTACTGTTTGGAAGAGAGAAACACACAATGGGGGATTTCAGTGGGAGACTGCAGGAGGCAGTGGCAGGGCAAGGGTGAGGATTTTGAAGCCTTTCAGTGCTGTACCTCTCGTGGGAACTTACAAGTTACAAGCTCTGAAAATCTTGTTTACAGAGTGGAGTATTAAAATGTAGGTCTGTTGTATAGAGACTGGTGGCAGGTTGGAGGTTTTGGCAATGGGCTTGGCATAGTGTGTATGGTTATTAGAAGGTATGCTGTGCTGTATTGAATTCAGTCAGGTATTGAAAGCTATCAGGTGTGGAATATATTGTTTTTCTTTGAAAGCTAGGGTTCTAATATATCTGTTGTAAATTCACTGACTCCAGTTAAATTAAATGGGGGGTGGGGGAAAGATTGGTCTAGTAGACTTCTCTCTCTTTTCATACTGCTGCAAGAATATCAGATGGCTTATATTGTCCCAGTACCCATCCCCAGGCTCCTCCCTGCTCCCAGCATCCTGTCCTGACTCCTGCCCCCATCCCTGACGCCTGTCCTCCTGCACACACACCCAGCCCTGATTTCCAGCAGTTCATTCACATTCCCCAAGCCCCCTGCTATGGTCCTGCACCTCTCTTTCTCACTACCAGTCTTCACTCTGGAGGACATCAAGATGAGGGCAAGACAGGCACTTCTATAGATCAATAACCATTTAGTTGTACATATATATTTTTAATTTTTACCTAGTTCTGCTATAACAATGCAGGATATGTTTAAATGGGGGCTTAGTCAACTTAATGTTATTTTGTGTGTTTGTACTGCACAGTTCCGATGGATTGCCATTGAACTCGGTGAAGTCCAAGCATTTTACCAAGTGTCCCGTATTTCACATAGGGAAATGTGATCACCTTACTTACAAAGTAGAAGAAACAATGAAAATAGAGCAGAAACAGCTACCATGATGCCAGTCTTTATATCTGCTCCACTCCTCTAAAGGCTTAATCCCTATATTTTTTCTAACTTGCATTTGAGAGGTTTTACTTATTCACCTCAATTTAATTTATGAGCCGACTATCAAATAGTACACTATGGACATGGAAGTATAGGGTCCTTCTATTTCCTGCCATGTTTTGCCATGGGATGGGGGAGCCATTTGCAAAAGTAAGACAGTATTATGGATTCCATTTAATGTTCAACCTTTTTCCTGACCTCAATGGAAAGAGTGCTCGTGCGGGGGGAGGTGCTTGGTTTTTTTCTTGTGAGGTAGATTTTGTCCAAAAGAAAAGGACTGAGACCAATAAGTCATATTATGTAAGCTGTCAGGTAGTCAACAGAGGGTCAGGAATGTCAAGCACTACTAACACTGGTGAATTCTGAATCAGCCATTGAAAACTGTTTATTATGATATCCAGTACCTGAGAACAGAATTTCTGGTCCATGTGTTTCCCAAAATCGGTTAATGAAAAATGTATTTCTGTTTCTCCTGGCATGATGTGTAAGATCTCTTAATTTATTGTAAGCAAATAATTATTTTACATTCATGTTGGACAGCTAATGAATTGATATCTTGATTGCTTACATCAGCATCCCCAAATATGCAGCAAAAACCCTCCCTATTTATGCGATTTCGACTTGTGCATTACTTGGATTTAACACTAGTCGAAATCATGAGTGGCAGGGAGCTGGGAGCCAGGCAGCTCCTAGCTCCCCTCAACTTGCGGGATCTGGGATACTAACCAGCACTACTGCCCTGGTCAGTTTCCTGGCTACCAGGAATGGTGGGGAGCCAGGAACCAGGCAGAAGCCTAGCTCCCAGCTCCCCTGCTTGCGCTGCTACGCTGGTCAGTTTCCCAGCTCCTGCAAGGAAGGGAGATGGAAACCAGGCTGCTGCCTGGTTCACAGCTCCTCGCTAGTCCCAGGAGCCAGGAAACTGAGTAGCGCTGGTCAGTTTCCTGGCTTCCCTGACTTGTGCGAAATTGGACTTTCATGTGGTTGCTTGGGAATACAACCTACGTGTAAGTCGGCGGTTTACTGTATATTTTATGGTTTTGTCCCTTAAGTCAAGATGTTCTATGCAGATGTGTATTGTAACTTGAATTCAACTTAAAAAACACACACAGCATTCCTTAATCATGAAATAGCATTACACTTCCAGTTCTTTGCTGAATATTGACAGATACTTTAGTCAGCTTTTTGAAGAGAGGAAAGGTTTGAAAACTTGTTTGTGCCTCATGAAAGAAATGTTAATTAAATCTTTAGATAATGGGAGGTTTTAGAACTTTTTTTTTAAACAAACCACGAGATTTCATGGAGTCTGTTATATGGCTCCAACATTATGGAAACATTAATTATTTAGTAAAATGAAGAGCCAGTTTGCATTTCTGCCAAATGTCACTAGCTTGAAATAGTACAAAATGCATGATGAAATAACGAATGTGAATCATTTGGGTTATATAAGGTCCAGTTGTGCTCCCCTATCCCTGTGAGGACTCCCCGTCCCTTGTGTAAATGGATATATGTGACATTTTTTTCTCTCTTCCTTGGACACTAAGGGCTAGCAGATCCAGGAGTAGGCAGCCTGACTAGCGTCAGGACACTGAGAATAAGAACCTTTTTTAAATGCACTGAGAGAAGGTGTACACGATTGCTTAAGTTGCTCCAACTTAGGTCATTCAGTGGTGTGAACAAGACACTCTCCTGCGTGGTGTGAGTTACACTGACCTAAGAGCTCTCCACATTTGTGCTATGTGCAGCTACACTGATGTAGCACTTCTCATGTAGACCTGCTCTACGTTATGGAACAATGTTCGGTATGCAGCTAGCTTGTAAAAAAGTAAGAACTTTTTATCCATACACTTTTTATTTGATTTTATAGCTTTGTAACTTGTATTTTTAAATATTGAATCTTAAGATACTTGTAATAATTGAGTTAGTAGTGTAGCTAGTAATTTAAATGTAATTGTTAATATAATTTACAAGAGGAAATTGTTCATTTAATATTTGCAATAGTGTCCTTTCAAAACTGGCATGATTTAATTTGGATAAATCACCAGCAGATACTTAATTTGGATAAATGGTTTGTATTTTATACTTGCTCGTATAAAAAAAGTTCAGAAAACCCAAATCACACAAAATCTTTTCTTCTGTTGTCTTTTTATTTTTAAAGATCATCCTATTATGATGGGTTTTGAGCCCCTTGTTAACCAGAGGTTGCTTCCTCCGACTTTTCCTCGATATGCAAAAATAATTAAAAGGGAAGAAATGGTCAACTATTTTTCAAAACTTATAGACAGAATAAAAACTGTGTGTGAAGTGGTCAACCTAACTAATTTGCACTGTATTCTGGTGAGTGTGAATACTGCTTATTATCTTTATCTAATGGATTTTTATCTGGATTATCTGACTTCTCTTTTTTTCTTTTTAAAAAAAATTATTTCATATATATGTTGTTCTTAGAACAGAGTTTATATATTTAAAACTTCATTTTTCCCTCCTTTATAATACTTTCATGGTTGTTGGAAACATTTCTTCTTCTTCGAGTGGTCCCTGTGGATGCTCCACAATAGGTGTCGGGCTCGCCCGGCGCCGCAGATCGGAAATCTTCCAGCAGTTTCTCCTGGATTGCGTGTGCGCCGCCCCCCTGCGCGCCCCCGGCCGCGTGCACGATCTGGTCCCCGCCAGTTCCTTCTCAACCGCCATCGGTTGCAGACGGAATCCACTCAGGCTAAGGCCAGAGTCAGATTACTTAGTGGTTTTGTTCCACGTGCAATTTGTAGGTTTTGGTTATTTAAAAAAAAAAAAGAGAGAGAGAAGGCAAAGACAAAGAGAATATCAGCAAAAAAAAAAAAAAAAGGAAAAAGAGAGGAGCGGAGAAGAGAAGAGCGGACGTGAAGGCCATTTAGGCCGCCCGCTGCCCCAGGCCGGTGATCACTATTTGGGGTGGAAAGGCACAGATTAAGTGCTAAGTACCCTATTAACAATAAAGGACTCACCGCAATGGCCTCTTCAGGTTTTAAAAAGCATGAGTCATGCCGTGAAGCTATGCTGGCCTCCGTGGGGCATAGCGAAGGCATCCGATGCCTGGGGGAATTACAGCTGACCCAGACGCGTTCTCACAGCCAGGGCCAGGAAGGACAGAGCGATGAGGTGTAAAATGCTCTCTGACCCCCTCAGTGCAGAAACGGAGGAAACTCTCCCTGGCTCGATCCTTGCCTTGCGTTTGCAGCGAGCAGGACGAGCGGAGCACACAGCCACCAGCCGCATACTCGGGCAAGTGGCAGCGCAGCAGCGCACGTGGCAGAGGCTGAGCCTCCGGTTATACAACAGCCGGCACGCGTGGCGCCTAGAGCATGAGCCAGGCAAGCGCCGGAACCGGTGGCACAGACCCCCGCGGCACCAGCGTACTATCACAAGCTAGTTTCACCTCTATCTGTGTCGTCGTGGAGGTCTCGCTCTCCCAGACATCGGGGGTACACACCCCGTGAGTGGTCCAGGTCTCCATCCCCAGACCTTTGCCCGTGCTGCCATGGTCGTCCTTATCATGCTGGACGCAGACAAACCACAGGCCTACACCCAGGGGCAGGTCCCCCCCCCCAGCCGCTCAATACCCCTGCGGGCACTCCTGATCGGGGACGGAAACACAGTTGTCTCAAGGGGAGTTAATTTTAGAACCCTGAGACTTTCCTTCACAATCCTCCGGCGAGCAAGTGTATCATCGACCGCAGGAACCCGAGGGTTCGAGGGAGGTTTACCTTAGTGGTTCCTCCTCATCCTCCCCAGATAAGGCCATGGGCCCCGGGGATGTCTCTCCCCCCAATGACCTTAAACACTTTCAGGAGCCATTTAGAATGATGGCTTTCACGCAAGACATTCAAATGGCAGAGGGGCAGGAGAAACATCACAAACTCCTGAAAAATTTGAGACCCCCGGCTTCATCCAAAATTGCTATTCCGCTGGACAAGGCCATTCTGGAGTCAGCCACTACTATATGGCAGACTCCGGCCTCTGTTCCGTCTACGAACAAGAGAGCGGATAACAAATACTTCGTCCCGGCTAAGGGCATGGAGTTCCTCTTCAGTCACCCACAACCAAATTCTTTGGTGGTCGGGTCGTCCCATCAGAGGTCAAAGGCTTCTCAGTACAAATCGGGGGATCGGACACAGATGCTAAGAAGCTAGAGCTGTTTGGCAGGAAGGTATATTCCTCTCCTATGGTCCTCTCTATTGAGAATGGCAAATTATGGGCACACCTAACAAACCATAATTTTGATAATAACTCCGGGCTTACTCCCCTCATGGATTCACTCCCAGAAGACAAAAAGCCAGTGTTAAAGGCAATTGTTCAAGAGGGCTACGTAGCATCGCAGACGGGAGTCCAGATTGCCCTGGACGTGGCGGACACGGCGGCACGTTCAACGGCTACAGCAGTGGTCATGCATAGAGAATCCTGGTCCTAGACATTGGGTATATCGAGGGACCTACAGGCGAAGATCGTGGAACTTCCCTTTGATACACAAAAGCTTTTTTGCAGACTCAACCGACTCGGTCCCTCACTCCAGTAAGGACTCGAGAGCTACACTTAGAACCTCGGGCATTTATACTCCCCCATACAGGAGGGAAAAATTTTATCCTCAGCAAAGACGCTACGTTTACAACCACAGCGTGCTCAATATCAACGGGGCTACGGCCACGGGCACTATCAATAGCGACAACAGTACAGAACCCTAGGTGACGTTCTCAACAAAGCCATACGCCCTCGGGGCAGGCCTCAAAGGCAACAAGTTTGATGGGTATGTCGGGGGCTGCACTATCTATACCCTCGCTCAATGCCACTCTCATCTCATGTTCCATCATCGCCTCAGACCGTTCCACTCCCAATGGCAAAAGATCACCACAGACACATGGGTGCTGGAGATCATAGCCACGGTTACGCGATCCCCTCCCAGTCGCTTCCACCGACGAAGCCTCCCACCAGCCTTCACCTCAGCGGTGCTGCCACGAGGCGAGGCTCAAGCAGAAGGTGACTCACCTTATGTTCACAAGGGCAGTGGAAAGAGTGCCGGAATAATTCCAGGGGAAGGTTTTTATTCATGCTACTTCCTATCGGAGAAGAAAACAGGGCACTGGAGGCCCATCTTAGATCTTCGGGGCCTCAGCCGTTACTTGTGCAAGCAACGGTTTCGGATGATCACAGTTGCCTTGATACTCTTGGCACTGGACGATGGAGACTGGGTTGCAGCACTCGACTTACAAGATGCTTACTTTCATATAACAATCCACCCAGCACACAGACGCTTCCTCCGCTTCACGGTCGGCCAGGAGCACTTCCAGCACAGGGTTCTTCCGTTTGGCCTCTCCTCGGCCCCCAGAGTCTTTACCAAAACCTTGGCAGTGGTGTCAGCCTACCTGCACAGACAGCGGGTGTTTATTTCTCCCATATCTGGGCGACTGCCTGCTAAAAGGGACCTCGAAGGCAGAGGTCTCACGCATGATACGCGTCACAGCGGACACGTTTCTTTGCTGGGCCAAGTCATCAACCTCGCAAAGTCAAAGTCCGAACCCACACAACATATAGAGTTCATAGGGGCACACATAAACTCTATCACAGCAAGGGTGTACCTACCCGACGCCCACTTCCGCGCAATCAGTTCGCTGGTGCAAGTCATTACATACAGCCCCACGGTGCCGACCTTACCGTGCCTACAGCTGCTGGGCCATATGGCAGCAGCGACGTTTGTGGTACAGAATGCCAGGTTGCACATGTCAAGCCCGTAGCATTGGCTGGCGAGCGTTTACATACCGTCATCCCGCACTGTCCACAGGGTGGTGTCGCCCACAACAGAGGTGCGCAGATCCCTGGCGTGGTGGGAAAACCCCGAGAATCTGCTAGTGGGGGTGCCTTTTCACCAACCACAAATTTCTATTTTTCTTACTACTGACGCCTCCCACATGGGATGGGGAGCGCACATCGGCGACAAGGTAGCGCAAGGGCTATGGTCCCCTGCGGAACAGACACTGCACATATCCATACTGAAGCTCAGAGCAGTGTTCAACGCCTGCAAACATTTTCGAGATTACCTACATGGCAAAGTAGTCGGGATTCAATACCGACAATACCTCCACTATGTTCTACATCAATCGATAAGGAGGAGCACGATCCCGTGCCCTGTGTGCGGAAGCACTCCGATCGTGGAATCGGTGCATCGCCAACAACATAACATTGAAAGCCTCGTACTTGCCGGGCGCTCACAACGTGAATGCAGATCAGCTGAGCAGGCGCTTCGCAATTACGCACGAATGGCAGATCCGCTCCGATCTGCTACAGCGCATTTTTCGTACATGGGGGTTCCCCGAGATCGATCTGTTTGCCACCCAGTACCAAAAAAAAAAAAAAAAGCGTCCCCAGCACTACTCCAGGGCAGGAGTGGGGCGGGGGTCCCTGGGGGACGCATTCATGTTTTTCATGGAAGGGCTCCTTACTTTACGCGTTTCCCCTGCAGTGCTTCTCTGCAAGGTCTTGCACAAAGCCAGAAGGGAGAGAGCTCGCATGATACTCATAGTCCCGCTTGGGATCGGCAGCAATGGTTTCCCTTGCTTCTGCGCATGTGAGACCACCCACCGCTCCCTCTATCGGTGGCGCCGGACTTACTCCCGCGGGCTTAAGGGTCCATAGTGCACCTGCCCCCTTAAGGTCTACACCCACAAGCATGGCTAATCCATGGCTCAGCTCCTTAAAGAGCACATGTACGGAGGCAGCACAACAAGTCCTGGAATGTAGCCGAAGGACCTCCACCAGGAGGACTTACAAGCAGAAATGGACTCGTTTCACAGCCTGGTGTTCCGCCAAGCAGTTAGCTCCCCTTGACGTTCCTATACCTGTAATACTAGAGTACTTATGGGACCTCAAGAGAGGCGGGCTTTCTCTATCCTCGCTAAAGGTCCACCTTGCTGCTATATCAGCCTTTTCGGCATACGGAGGAAGGGCCCACGGTATTCGCCCATCCTATCATTACCAGGTTCTTGAAGGGGTTGGTAAACCTGTACCCCACCTCGGAAACCACTTCCACCATCGTGGAATTTGGACTTGGTGCTCAGCACGCTATCGGGTCCACCTTTTCAACAATTAGCCACAGTTCCCATATGTCTCCTTACAATAAAAACAACCTTCCTCCTTGCAACTACGTCAGCCCGCAGGGTGAGTGAGCTCACAGCAGTGATGGCAACGCCGCACTGCACAGTATTCTCAAAGGAGGCGGTAATCTTAAGGGTGCACCCAGCCTTTGTTCCAAAAGTCTCTCCGGAGTCCAATCTTAACGAGCTAATAGTTTTACCCTTGTTTTTACCCGAAGCCTCACAGCTCCGGCAAGGAGGCGCGCCTGCATCTCCTAGATGTGAGAAAGGCGTTGGCCTTCTACACAGACAGAACTAAGTCCTTCTGGAAAACGGACAGGCTTCTAGTCTCTCTCGCTCCCGGGTCAAAAGGAGAAGGTCTCTCTTCCTGGAGAATCTCAAAGCACATTGTGTCCTGTATAAAAATGTGCTTCCAACTTCGAAAGACTCCATTGCTGGCCCCGCCCAGTGCTCACTCCACCAGGGCGGTGGCGGCGTCAACAGCCTTCTTCAAGGGCATCGCGTTCACAGACATCTGTAGAGCAGCGACCTGGTCATCCTATGACACCTTCGCCAAGCATTATGCCCTACATCGGGTATTCTGAGAGGATACCCATCTGTCGACAGCAGTCCTCTCGGGGGCAAGCTGCACATAAACAGATTACCCACCTCCTTACTTGGGTTACTGCTGGGTAGTCACCTATTGTGGAGCACCCACAGGGACCACTCGAAGAAGAAAGAGAAGTTACTCACCTGTAGTAACGATGGTTCTTCGAGATGTGTCCCCGTGGGTGCTCCACCACCTGCCCATCCTCCCCGCTTCGGATCTCTGTCTAGTGTTTTTCAGGAGCATCCGAGGCGGTTGGTCAAGCAACTGGTGGGGACTGTATCGTGTACACAGCCGGGGGCGCACAGGGGGGGTGGCGTGCGCCGGCGCATGCGCGATGCAGGAGAAACTGCTGGAAGATTTCCGATCTGCGGCACTGGGCGAGCCCGACACCTTTTGTGGAGCACCCACGGGGACACATCTCGAAGAACCATCGTTACTACAGGTGAGTAACTTCTCCTTCCTGCTACATAGTACCTTTTGCTTTTAGAAAATATATTTTTTTCTTATCCCCTTGCTCACTACATCTTGTTAACATCATAATTGCAGATAGTGATGGAGCACAGCAGGATTAATTCATTTCTGTTCTTGTTCTGATTGGAAAGAGAACTGCATTTACAGCAGCTGAACTCTATACAGTCCTTACTGACTTTTTGTCAGTTTTTTTCATTTTCTTCTGAACAATGAATTAATTTTAGTTTTTAGAAGTCTATAAGCAATCTTCCATCCACCTTTTATGGCATAGATGTAGAAGAAGCACATATCCATAGTTAATTCCATCTTTGCTCAGAAATTCATAAAAACATGTTTAACTTTAAGCATAAATTCTTTCCTGCTTAATAGAGGCTCTCTGAAGTTAGGGCCTATCAAAATTTACGGCTGTGTCTACACTACCAAATAACTTCGAACTGCCAGCTCCACCCACACGTCCCGCTCCATTGCCAGCCAGCCCTGGAGCACCTCTGACGTTTTGCACGCTACCACACGGTTGGTGATTGCCTCCTCATCCTTCCAGCACTGTGTGCAGCTGTGGCTACAGGGGGATGCACATTGGGGCGGCCTCCCAGCCGGCTGTGGCCTGCTCCAGTGGGCTGCGGCACGTCCCCGATGATGGACCTGTGGGGACAGGGGGATGGCCACTTAGTGATGGCTCCTGACCTGCTCTACTGGTCACCACCCTGTTCCCCTGCCTCCTGATGGCCCATGAGCCACATGAGATTCCAGCTGCCCTGAGGTTCTCACTTGGCAAGGGTCGGGCCATATTCCCTCCCCCTCCCCCGTTCCTAGGCATGTGAGCTGCAGGACTGTTTCGGGGAGTGGGGGCTGTCCCCATCCCTGGAAATGTCTTGCTCATCCCATATGTCCTGGTTGCAACCTCCTGGGGCTTGGTTTGGCTCTGCTGGGTGTCCCAGAGGGGAGGTCAATGGCAAGGGTCCTATCACTAGAGCCCTCGTCATTGCCCTCGGTCAGCTGCTCCCTCTGCAGGGGGCTGGTGGTGCCACAGGTGCCCTCCTCGTCCTCCCTGTCCATGTGGGGTAGACAGTGGTGTCCACCAGATGCTCTGGGGTAGCCACCTCCCTTGGCCCCAGGAGCCTGTGCAGCTTCTGGTAGTAGGGGCAGTGGACAGGCCGTACCCCGACTGGCTGGCAGCATCACAGGCCTTGAGGTAGGTCTTACGGAGTTCTTTCACTTTTATCCGCATGCAGCTGCCAGTGAGAATGGGGTGCCCTTGGGCGGCAAGGCCACTGGCCAGCCGGTCAAAGGCCTCTATGTTCCTCTCTTGGGCACTGGTTTGCCGACGGACCTCCTCTTTCCCCCACAGAGCGAGGAGATCTTTCAGCTCATGCTCAGTCCACGAGGGTCCCCTCCTGGCACAGCCCTTGACTGGGTGCTGTGAGCCCTCAGACTCATCGTCTGGGGCCCCTGAGGGGGCAGGGGGGTCCTGGCGTGCTGTAATGGTGACTGGGTGCACGGAAACGGGCTGGTGCTTTGAGCAAGGGCAGTCCAAAGGCGAGCTCGTGCTGCCCCTGCTCAAAGCACCAAGGGGCACAGTCTTAATTTCCTGCCTGGGGTTGCTGGGGATCTGGTTCCTTTAAGGTGGCTGGCAGGGACCATAGAGCCCTGCTGGGGCTGGCCAAACTGTCTCTGTCCTTCAGGGGGGCTGCCTCCTTAGCAGACCCCTTACTTCAAAGTAAGGAGTGCAGAGTGCCTACACACGCTTAACTTTGAAGTATGCCACTATTCCATTCCTGGGAATGGAATGGTGACTTTGAAGTTAGCCTCCCTTAACCTGGAAGTAAGGAGAAGTGTCTGTAAACACTCTGCATACTACTTCGAAGTACCAGCTTGCTTCAAAATTAACTTTGAAGTTATTTTATAGTGTAGATGCAGCCTCCATGTGTGGTTTGCATTTGTATTTTCTAAGATTTCACTGAATTACAAAAGAGGCATGGGTGCACAGGATAGAGTTCCAAGAAAGAGAACAAAGATTTTTTTATCATTATGACAACTCTTTTTGCTAGACATGCTGTCTGTAATGTTAATAAGCTCATAATTTTCCTAAAAATTGAAGTCAGGCCTCTCCTGTCATTTGCACATTTTGAGTTTGAGGTGACCACAACAGTTTGATAGTCTCTCTAAATTTAATCACACTGTTTAGTAGTTGGAAGGAATTTTAATAATTTTCTAGTTTTATTCAATATGATTTAGGATTTTAACATGCCTAATTGTAGTTTGAGATAAAGTCTTATATCAACTGCAAAATGTTTGTTTTTTAAGCTTATTCACACTTATTCCATATTAAAGATTTAACTGTTTTTGTACTTTAACTGTATATTAACTTTTCTTCTCTTTCTATCCTGAATGTAAATTAGGATTTTTTCTGTGAATTTAGCGAGCAATCTCCTTGTGTTCTTTCAAGATCTCTGTTACAGGCAAGTCTTAATTTATAATGAAATGTCTTTTATATTTTTATAACAGCAGTAGGATAAAATAAGGTGACTTTAAGAGCCTACATTATTCTTGTTTTAAGTGTTCATATTGGATATTTGGTATTGACACACTTATTTAGTTTGAAAGATTTACAACAAAAATTTAACCCTTCAGATGTTTCTCAGAAACCAAGGTTTTCAGTTGTTTGATTCTTTTTATCTGAAAACTGGAATATTTTGACCAAGATTAAAACTTTTTTCATTTTGGTCAAAAAGGCATATTTTTGTTGGGAAAACGTTGAGAATTTCTCTTACCTCTAATTGTCAAGTTGCTTGAGAAAAAAGAAGAAGAGCCTTCACCCCATAGTGACATTAATTTATGCCCAAATGAAACATTACTCCTCTCCTAATATCTGGGTAGGTCGGGAACATTGTTAGCCTGGTCTAATTTACTGTCTGACACATCAGAGAACATAGGCGACAAGGACCCATGGTTAGGCCAGTGGCTGAAAGGAGGCAACACAGTTATCAGAGACCAAAGCAAATGTGAGCCACTGGGGAGGCTTGCAAGAATAGCCTTTAACTTGCAAAACTCTTACACTGAATTGCGGCAGATATCTTCCTGTTATACAGCTGGATTGAGGCACAGTGTTACAGCTGCATTCAAACCGTAACTCCACTGGCAGTTTACGTCAGCTGCAATTCAGTTTGTGGCACTCCTAAGGTGTCTACCAGCAGATCCTGCTGATATGCACTTTGAATGCTGCAGGAGGGAAATACTAGGGTCATAGAGGGGAAAATGAAGTGGGAACCAGGCTTTGGCGATAGAGGCAAAAGAAAATGTAGCTAGTACAACTTTCCTTGCAGTGCTTTCTTTTTCCACACCTTCCTGATTGCTTGCATTTTCTCCTGCTTTCTGGGGGCACCACTTAGCTTCCTCTCAGCCACTTCCCAGAGGATCCTGGCCGGCAGTGTATGTAGTATAGATAGGAATTCATGTGTCAGACCTTCAGAACAGAGGACAGATCTGTTATTAGTGCAGCTGTATAATCAGTTTGCACGCTGAGCCTCCATGATTGTAAGCAGAGAGTTAGGTAAGCAACATCACTGCCCCTGTTGTCTCAGGGATGTGAAATCCCCCTATGCCTTCCAGTTTTGGATCTCTTGGCGTGTACCTACCAAACCATTTGACTTCTTGTTTAACACTCTTTCTCTCATAAGATTTCTGAAATAAATCGACTGTTTTAAAGGAGTATATTTTGAAAAATAGATGATTAACTTTAAAAAAAAATGTTTTCCTTCCAGACTACTTTCCTCGTGGATAACAAGAAGGTATTTGGTACACATCTCATACAAGATATGGTGAAAGATGCCTTAAGATCTTTTGTCAGTCCCCCAGTACTTTCTCCTAAGTAAGTAGAGCAATGAGTCCTAAATACCAGTTCAGTTACATAAATCTGATTCTACATTTTACTGTAAGTACAGAATCTTAAAGTTTGGTTTTTAAAGAAGTCACATATAAAAATTAGTGGTGAGTACAGTGGTGAATTAGCCACTGTGCCAATGGGGCCCCTATCAAGTGCCACCAGCCAATTAGGGGCACTTGTTAAAATGGACATGCACCAACTGGCTCTGCCCACTCATCCAGTGCTCCTGCTGGGAAGCAGTCTTAAGGTCTGGAGGGGTTACTCTGCTTTGCCTGCTTGGCACTCCCGCTGAGGAGTAGGGAAGGCCCCATACCCAACCTTGTTCTTTTGCAAGAGTACCTGGGCTGAGGGACTAAGACTGTGGGCAGAGTTGGAGTGGGGCTCCCATTTCCTCTAGCCCAGGGCCCCCGCCTCAAGCGCCTAGTCCTCCTCTGAGTCATTATTGTAGTACTCCAGGTTCTCCATGAATTTTGAATGGTGCAGATCAGTCATCCTCCAACTCTGATTCTGTGGATTGTTGTGGCTGTATCATCTCCCAGCTCCCTAAGTTTGCAATGATTTTCTTTTCAAAATGTTGCATTCTGAGTCTCTCCTACTGAATCTGTGCACCATAGCTGGAAATCCACTGACAGGCTAGAAATTTCTGACTGCTAGATGCTGAACTGGACATCAGGCAGTGTTGTGTGTAAGCTGAGTGTTTGGGTGGCCACCCAAGAGAAATTCAAATGCTGCCCAGCAGTCAGCAGCATGTGTTTCAGTTGAGGGTGGACATCTGCATATGCCTTGTGTTAGGTTGCTCCTTCTCTCTGCCCGGATAAGGCTATGCTGGGGAGCCGTAACAAGATAGTCCCTCTAGTTCATGTCACTGCCTGCCAGCGTCTATCGTCTGGTTGACCAGTTATATTAACCAATAATGAGAAAAAGCAAGGATTACGTAACTCAAACAGAAAACCCTTTATTAAGAAGTGAGGGTGTACATTAAATAGAGAGATAGAAAGAAAACTAGACAATAACATAAACACCTTTGATCATAGTAATCAGTTCCCAAATTAATATGCACATAAGTTTATATTCACCCTTCTTCAAGGTTCCTGATGGTTGCCCAGGACCTTCCACCGTCGGACTAATTGTTAAGTCCTTCGGGAGGAACTCGGGGGCAATCCCTCGATGGTGAGTAGAGTAGATGGTATGTCGGTCTCTAGTGTCTGTAGTGGCGATGTCTCCGGTGACAACGAGCTTTCTGTGAGTCCTGCGGTGTTAGATCTTGATGCTGGTAGAAGCCCGTGCCACTCTGCCACTCAGATGGGCAGCACTTGCTAAAGGCTAGATGCTGTCCATATGTTGTCTTTGTGGCGGGAAAACTGACGTCATCAAGCCCCTGCCAGGAGATCCCATAGGACGCTCCTGGGGTGATTTAGAAAAGGTGGGAAAAACCTGCTGTATCAGGATGACTCAGCAAATTTTGACCCTCCATTTTGGGATCCATTTTAAGATAAGAGCTTCGGTTTAGACACATGACCATCCTCCATTTTGAATTTGGGGGTTTGGATTTTCACTCCCAGCACTTGGTGCGCATAAAAAAAATTAATTCTGCACATGGAAAAAATTAAAGGAAATTTTGATGTCAAGGGATGTGCTTCTGGTTTGCTCATTCCTTCTGGAGTATCTGGCACCAGCCACTGTCAGAGGATAAGATACTGGATTAGATAGACCATAGGTCTGAGCCAGTATGATAGTCTTAGGTTCTTATGACCTAGGTAATACTGGTTGTCCTTCTTCCTCCCTCCCCTACAACATGGCTTGTATCAGAATCTCCTCTCTTAATTGGATAACAGTATTTAGAGCAATCATGGTGTCATTTGATGTCACTCTGGATGTTTTCTTATAGATGTTGTTTGTATAACAACCACCAGGCTAAGGACTACATTGATTCTTTTGTGACCCATTGTGTTCGGGTAAGTGTCGGTTGTCTTACAGAAGCCCTTAATATTGTTAAGCATTGTCAAAGGAATTCTGCACCTTTGAAAATGAGATTGAGATACCTAACATTAGGCCAGAATTTTTAAACATGGATTCCTAAATTCTTAATCTCTTGGAGAAAAACTTTTTCAAATTGCAATTCCAGGACTGTCCATCATATGGGGGACAGGTTTAATAGTAATATATAAAATGGGTGCAGATCTCTCGTGGTGGAAAGTAATTTCATGTACCCAGTGCCGGTGAATGTGTATTGTTCAAAAAGTGTAAATATTTGTACTTCAGTTTGGAGTTGTCTATTGAGTATCTGCATTTGAAGAACTTAATGTAGGGGAAAACACAGCACAGTGTGAAAATCTGAGAATGTATTTAGGCATGAGTCCTTTCACACATCCTGCTAGGTTGCATACTTACTGTGTCTCAGTTTGTAAACAAAATATATTTTTGTGAGATAACTAGGTTTAAAAATAATTTGTGGTTCTTGTTTCAGCCCTTCTGTAGTCTTATTCAAATCCATGGACACAATAGGGCTCGCCAGAGAGATAAACTGGGTCATATTCTTGAGGAATTTGCCACTCTGCAGGATGAGGTAAAGTATCAGCCAGGAGGCCTGCAGGCTTCATCCTCCTGTGTGTTTTTTGCACAGTGGGACATCTAGCATTGGTTTCCCGTAAATGAGCGAAGGTTTGTTCCTCTACCATAACCTTCAGTGTCTACTTCTTAACCTTAAAAAAAGAAAGTCTGCTTCTGCTCCCTGTACTAGCTGGAGCTGCCAGTGCATACAGAATTAATACTATAGTAGAGGAGCTTGTTTTTGAGCCACTTTAAGGTCAGAGCATAGTTTATTTCAAAGACGAAATTGCATCTGTACAACATGAATCCATAAAATATTAATTGCAAATCTGTTTAACAAATCAGATTTTTTAAAGTGTAAAATACATGCAACTCACATTTTACCTCTTTATCATCCAATATTAAATAACACATTCTCAAACTATCTATGAAACTGTTTCCAAACTGGAGCGTATTTGACCATAATGAATGAGAGGTTTTGTTTCACTTGTAAAGGTGGATTTACCGTTTAAGAGATAATTATAAACACTGCTTTCCAGGCTTTGCATGGTTAAGAGAGAGTAGAGGAGTATGGATTGGGAAGATTTTTTTTGGCTTCTTTGGTGGGTCAGTGTTCTGTGGCGATGCTGGGTAGAGAGGGGGTTTGTCAGTGTTGCTCTTGAGGTGTGTCTTCCTGAGTAAAGAATTTGTTGTTGGATTCTTTTGTTTAGCAGTGTGCAGGCTATCTCTGTCCTAGTACTTCATGCTAACAAGTGAAACTCTTCAAACATTTTTTATTTTTATATCCTTTTATGTGCTCTATGCCATCTGGAGCAATATTCTGTGATTTTTTTTTTTAAATAAAAACTTGATGCTGTGGAAGTTCCAAAAATATTTTCAGTTACCTATACAATACTGTAACCATAACAAGCTGTTGCTCCACATTTTTCAGTTGCATGTAGTATGTGGCTACAATACTCATGTTGTTTTGCCAACTCTTTGTAAATAATAGATCAGTAAAATTAAATCATTTGTCACTAAATGTGACAATGCAGTACAGAAAATGTCTTCTACTACAGACAGTGGGTAAATACATAACACAGATTTATGTGCTCTTTGGTCTGTAGAAGTCACAGATTTTATGAAAACAGATTTTTCTTGTTAATGTAATATGGATTGACTATATTTTTATTTAAAATATTGTGAAGGCCTTAATTGAAGCAAACCTATGAATATTGTTTCATCAGCATGTTCTCGGTTTCCTAGAGCTGTGCTCATTTTACTTAAGTTTGCTGTCTTTTTTTGATAGGCAGAAAAAGTAGATGCAGCACTTCACAGTATGTTGCTGAAACAGGAACCTCAAAGGCAACATCTGGCTTGTTTGGGCACCTGGGTCCTCTACCATAATCTCCGCATCATGATACAGTATCTTCTGAGTGGATTTGAATTGGAACTTTACAGTATGCATGAGTATTATTACATATATTGGTAAGACTACACGTAATTGAAAGCTCAGAGGTGGTAGGGAAAGGGGAGTGTTTGGCTAGACACCAGGCTGTGAAAGAATAGGCCAATATTAGGCCAGTGTTTAAATTGGGAATTAGAACAATTCTCTCACTAGATTCCTTGTTTTTCCTGAAACTGACTAAGATAGCTACCTTTCAAATCAGAGTAAGGTGTTATTTTTAAATAGTCACTTTTTCAGACAGCACACTTTAAAATGATCTCTCCATTTAATTTGCCCAAATGTTAAACCTAATGAGATTAGCATTGTTGAAAGGAAAGAAAATATAAACCAGAAGTAGGTAGTGTTTTTCCCTTTTACATTTATGCTGGCTGCCAGAATTGTCATTGCTCCTCATGTCATTAAACTGCTTTCACTAGAGATGTTCTGTTGGAACAAGCTAAATAAGGAGCCAAGAAGCCATCTGGACAGTACAATTCTGAACACATTGGAGAGAACAAACATAGGGAAAGGGGTAAGATGACTGAGTTGTAAACCCCTGCTCCTCATCTCTATTTGTTATGATCTGATGAGACTAAATATTTTGTGCAGACATTCTGGGGTGAGAGAATTGTTCTAATTCCCAATTTAAATTGATTACAGTATTGCATTAGGAAAAGAGACTATGAAATGCATTTTCATTAACATAAGAATAGCAAGACTTGATCAGAACGATCATTCATAAAGTCAAATACCCTGGCTTTTGAAAGTTGCCAGAGCCAGATGCTTCAGCGAGAATGAAAGAATAGGGCCATTTCAAGTCATCCATCCCTTATCATCCAGTTCCAGCTTCTAGCAGTTCAAAGTCTTGGGACACCTGGTACGAGTGCTTGCATCCCTGACCTCTTGGCTAATAATCATTGATAGGCCTATACTCTATGAACTTATCTAACCCTTTTTTGAGCAGTTATACTTTTGGCTTTCTACTTCCTCTGACAATGAATTTCACAGGTTGATTGTGCATTATGTGAAGCACTTCCTTTTGCCTTCATGCTGCCTGTTAAGTACGTTGGGCAACACAAGAAATAGATGCTATGTGAAGGGATAAAGAATGCTTCCCTGTTCACTTCTTCTGTATCATTTAGTTCCAGTATCTTTAATCTCTCCTTGTATGAAAGCTGCTACATGCTCTTAAATGGTTTTCATTGCCTATCTCTGTACCTTCTCCAATTCAGATTTTTTTTATGAGATGGAGTGACCAGAACTGCATGAAGCATTCGAGTTGAGGTTGTACTTTGGATTTATGTAGTTCATTATGATAATTTCGGTTTTTCTTCAAGTGATTGCTCATGTGCATTCCAAACTGTGTGTGTGTGCTGGCGCCTGCCTCATTGCCAGAGAGTGTTTTGCCCTAGTCAGTAGTCATTGGGTTGGAGCATTTCCCCCTGGAGTGGCACCAATATGCTGACTAATATATGCACTGCCCTGTCTCTTCTCACCGCACTGTTGGTTGCTGGACCTCCCTTTCTTCTAGTTAACTGTTGGCTGGTAGCCTTTGTTTATAGGCTAATTAGTTCTTAATTTGTTGTAAATAGTTCATAGCGTTTAGTGGATAGTGACTACTTGTTGAGATAACAGAGGCGGGAGTTACTGTCCCTCTTGGCGCTGGGGTGTGCCTGGGTCTCCAGGTTTTAAAAACTATTGAAAGTGTGGCAACCGGATGTCCAGAAATGCCCCACACCCAACATGTTTGCATTGTCTGGTTGAGGGGGGCATATTCGAGATTGCTGCTCCTTTTGTAAAAAAGTTCAGATCTAAGACTCTGAAGGACAGAGCACAGCAACTTAAGGTCCTACTTATGGAGGCAGCTTCGCAGCTGGACGTTGCTCCCTTGGGGATTTGCAATGAGGCTTCATCAGTGCAGAGCACGCTAGTGCTGTTATCAGGCTCGGTGCTAACTAAGGACCAAGCTGGAATTCATGGCGGTTGTGGAGGGAAACAAACTTACACCTCGGGCAGTGCTGCAGGTGGTGCTAGATGTGGCAGATGCGGCCACCTGGCTTATGGCCTATGGGGTAGCCACGCATATGGGGCATGGTTGCAAGTGTCTGGCCTCCCCTACAAGATGCAACAAATTATACAGGACCTTCCTTTCAAAGGTCCCCCCTTATTTTTGGAAAAGACAAATAAAAGGCTCCACAGCCTGAAGGATTGAAGGGCCACATTAAGCTCATTGGGTCGTCACATTCCAGTGACCCAATGTAGACATTTTACTCTTCGTCCTCCCGCTAGACAATTTCTCCACCAACAGAAGCATAATAGGAGGAGGAGGAACCATGGTGGCAGGAGGTGCCCCAAACAGCACACCCAGGAGCAGGATCATCGCAAGCATTTTGATGGGATGCTTGAGAGCGGCACACCAATTCCTGATGCAGATCCAGCGCACTCCTTGTTTTCCTTCTGCCTGTCCCCTTTCTGCCCTGCCTGGTGCAGCAGAATGTCGGACTGGTGGGTCCTGTGCATGGTAGAAGGGGGGATATGCCATCCAATTTTCTTCATACCACCCTCCCTCTCTCTTCAGGGACCACTCTCACAAGAGTCTGCTCAAGCAGGACATATAATCCCTCCTTCAGCGGAGGGGCTATAGAGGAGGTCCCACATCAGTTTCAGGGGCAGGGGTTTTATTCCCATGCTTTCATAATTCCAAAATTGAAGGTGGGGCTTGAGGCCTATTCTGGACTTACAAGACCTAAACAAGTTTGTAAAAAAGATACTGTTTCATATGATATCTTTGGGTCTCATCATCCCAATGCTGGAACCAGGGGATTGGTTTGCTGCTCTCTACTTACAAAATGCCTATTTTCACCAAAGCAATTTACCCTCCCCACAGGAGGTTTATTTGGTTTGTGGCAGACAGGGGACATTATCAGTTCACGGTCCTTCTATTCGGTCTGTCCTCTGTCGTGAGGGTCTTTACCAAATGCATGATGGTGGTGGTGGCCTTCCTGTGCAGGCGTCGGGGGTCAGCTGTTCCTATTCCTGGATGATTGCCTGGGTTAAAGGGCACTTGCAGAACCAAGTGCATCAGCATGTGCAGCTGATCTGCCAAACGTTTGTCTGTCTCGGCCTCCTGGTCAACGAGGCAAAGTTGGTTCTGGTTCCAACTCAGAGAAATGAGTTTGTTGGGGCCCTCTTGGATGTGGTGCGCACCAGGGCCTTTCTTCCAGACCGCAAGTTTCAGGCCATGTTGTCTGTTATCCATGACAATATCAAGTTCCACACCACAATGGTCAGGTGCAGCATGAAGTTGCTGGGTCACATGGTGGCAGGCACGTTCGTAGTCCACCATGCTGTGCCCTCTTTGGCTGTGGCTCGCCACGGTGTACCATCTTGTCAGAGACAGTATAGACTAATTGATGACAGTGCTGCTGCAAATTTTGTCAACCATGTACTGATGGCTAGATGTGCAAAAGGTCTGTGCAGGAGTCCCCCACAACCCTAGCTCTCTCCCTGGTAACGGATGCCTCGGACCTGGGCTGCAGGGCACATTTGGGGGATCGTCAGACTCAGGCCTTGTGGAACAGAGCAGATCTCCAGCTCCACGGCAGGGAGCTCAGAGCCGTGAGGCAAACATGTGAGGGCTTTTGGGACAGTTTATCAAGATATTGCATGTTGGTGAGCACAGACAACACAACAGCAACGTACTGTGTGAACAGATGGGGGTGCACACTCCTCTTCCCTGTGTCAAGAGGCCCTTGGGCTCACTCTGCCTGGGCGCAGGCATCTTCTGCAGCATTCTTAGCCCATGTTCCTATCCTGGATATTTGCAGAGCAGCCACCTGGTCTTCAGTTTGTATGTTTACGGCCCATTACACACTTAAGCAGCACATTTGGGAGGACGCTGCAGTGGGAATGTCTATCCTACATTCTTTCCAGGGCTCCCACCCCCCCTCCAAGACACTGGCTTGTATTTGCACAGTTTGGAATGCACATGAGCAATCACTCGAACAAGAAAAGACGGTTACCTGTTCTGTAGCTGGTGTTCTTTGAGATGTGTTGCTCATGTCCCTTCCAAAACCCACCCTCGTTCTCCACTGTCGGCAAGAAAGAACTGAGTGTGGGGTGGGGCAGGCGTTGCATATATTAGTCTCCGTATTGGCACCACTCCAGAGCGCACTGCTCCAACCTGATGGCTACCATAGGGCAAAAAGTTTTCTGGCAATTGGTCATGCGCCAGTACACACCCAGTTTGGAATGGACATGAGCAACACATCTTGAAGAACACCAGTTACGGAACAAGTAACTGTCTTTTTTTATTATCAACATTCTGCCAGCTTTTTTGACTGCCACTGCATGTTGAACAGAAATTTTCAGAGAACTATCCACAGTGTCTCCAAGGATTGTCAGAGTTCCCATCATATTGCATTACTTTTAAACTTTCACTGTTGAATTTCATCTGCCATTTTGTTGCCTGGTTATTCAGTTTAGTGAACTTTCTGTGACTCTTTGCAGTCAGCTTTGGGCTTTGCTATCTTGAATTACTTTTTTTTTTCTTTTGCCCTATACAAATTTTGCTTGTTAGGTGTTCTTCAGTCCCTATATGAGATATTACAGATTCCAGATCTTAGGGCATGAGACATTTCTTGTTGTTATGATGCTACTGATACTAGTCTTTGAATTTGGCTATATCAATATAATAAGGGTAATAAAACTGGTTCCATGTTGGTATGTTAGTTTTCAGACTAAGGCATTTGAAGAAAAAGTTATAGTAACTAATGAAACAGTTGCTTTTTTTTTTTTTTTTGATAGGTTTTTCTATAATGCCAGAAGGGACCATTAGCTTTTCTAGTCTGACCTACTGCATACAAGGCCAGTAAATTTCACCCATTTACCCTATTGAGTTTGGCTAATCGCATATCTTCCAGAAAAGGCTTGCATTCTTGATTGGAAGAGAGATTTTGAGGAGATGGTGAGCCTGTCACTTCCCTTGGTAGTTTGTTCGAATGGTTAATCACACTTACTGTTAAAAATTGTGCATTAAATCTCATCTAAATTTGTTTGGCTTTAGCTTGCAGTCATTGGTTCTTGTTGAGACTTTCACTGCGAGATTAAAGAGCCCTTTTAGTGCCTGAGATTTTATCCCCATTAAAGTACTTTTACGTTGTAATCAAGTCACCTCTGTCATCTTGACAAGGTAAATGGATTAAAATCTAATTCATTATAATTGAGCCATCTTTTTAATTGAAATATGATGGTAATTAAGTTTATAGTAATGCCTCTGTTATTTTATCAGTGCACTAAACATAAGGAAAAAAACAGAATACTGAAGACTTAACAGTACCATCTTGTGGCAATTTTGATTACTATCCATTTGCTGTGTGGTCTTTTTCCCTCCTTTGAATGACTGTATGTTATCTGCATTTATAGTACTAAATACTGTAGTTTGGTCTTCTCTTAAAGATCAAATGGAAAGATCAAAATCAGGTGTTGTTGAAGAAAATAATCCTCAGTTGAAGCTCTCATCAGAATTCTGTTAGAAACACATTTCTGGACTGAATTATGAATTCTTTGAAGCTTCATTTGCTTTCATTGTTCATGCTCTGCATTCCTAGATTAGTTTTTCCTCATCTTTTCCTGTTTAGTTTGAAAGAAGGCTATAGGATGTAATACTCCTTGGGAACTTCTGAGGGAATTCTCTGTAACACATCAATATTAATTGTTAATAATCCATGATTTTACTTATTAAAAGTAGTAATCCTTGAATACTGCAATACGAACTGTTTCATAATGCATCTGTTTCATAAAACTAGAAAATTGGCATTTGAAGCATTGTCAGTATTTTAAAAAAAATTAAAAGGGACTTCTTTAAAATACTTTGTCTCTATAATTTAATATGTACTGTTCCTAAACTCTTGGGTTATTTAAATATTAGCCTGAAATCTTCTTAAAGATTTTTGAAGTGGTTAGAAGTCATTTAATTGAATATTCACCCAATACCGTGACATTGATTTATACTAGCAAAAGAATGTTATAGAAATGTCATGCATTCAGTTATATCATTACTAAACATTTATGGTGTTGTGACTTTTTTTCTTCAGCTAGTCTAAAGGAAATAATCAGTTGAGGACAGCATTCTGAACGCATACTGTGCACATGCGTTATGAATAGTTTTGCTGTGTAGTTTATAATCGCCGGATACTATGTTTATTGTAGGTATCTGTCTGAGTTTCTCTATGCCTGGTTGATGTCAACACTAAGCCGTGCTGATAGCTCTCAAATGGCAGAAGAGCGAATAATGGAAGAGCAGCAGAAAGGCCGTAGTAGTAAAAAAACGAAGAAAAAGAAAAAAGGTAGATTTGAGCTTATTTTGCTCTTATTGGCAGTATACCTGTGTGACTTCACTGGCCTCAAGTGGTGTATCTATACAGAAAGGTAAGCCAAGGGTTAGTGGGACTCAAGTCAGCTGTCCCATGTTGGGGAACTCTGAGCTTGAGCATCTACATTGTATTTTAACCCTGTGTAAGTACTTTTCTAATCTATGCTCAAACCTAGGATTTTTGCATTCATGCTGTCAGGTGCAGACTCAAGTCCGAGTAACCGTATCCCAGAATTCCTAGCACCATCACCCTCCTGTAAATGTGGCCAGTCAAGTGCTGAGGGACATGGTGCACTATGAGAAGACTTTACAGACTGCCTTGCATGTTGCTGTGAAGCAGCTGAGTTCTTAAAAGGCCTGATTATTTCACTCTCCATTGCAAACCTAGAAGGCTCTCTGATAAATTGGTGATCAGAAAAGAATGGGTTAGTGCTGATCTGAGGCACTGCCATTCACAAAAGACAGGTGGTTTCACAAAGGACAGGTGGTTTCTGATTTCTATAGAGTGGATCGTAGATGGTTAGGAAAGAGAGTGCTAAGGAATTTGTCGCTCCATGGGGTTTTGAGATACTTCTGGCTGACCCCTGGGAACTGAGTGAAGTAGGGCTGCATCTACATTGCAAAGCAATAGGGCTTGGACTCTGGGTCCCAACTTAACTGTAGCTCAGACCTTCCAGCTCTGCAGGGAACTGCAACTCTGGGCAAACCCTGAGTTAATGTAGTTGCTGGGTAGATGTGATAAAGGTCTGGCTTAAGCTTGGGCTCAAATCCATGTTTATGTTGCAGTGTAGACATGCCTAAAGAGTTATTCTTCTTCGAGTGTCCCCGTGGGTGCTCCACAATAGGTGTTGGGCTTCCCCGGCGCCGCAGATCGGATCTGCCAAGCAGTTTCTGCCGGACCGCGCATGCGCCGGCGCGCGCCGCTCCCTTGCGCGCTCCTGGCCATGTGCACGATCCGGTCCCCGCCAGTTCCTCTTAACCGCCGTCGGCTGCAGACGGAATCCGACTAGGCTAAGGCCAAGTTAGCGTATTCAATAGGCTTTAACTGTTTTTTCTTTAAAGTTTTCAAGTTCTTAGGCTACTGCAAGTTAGCCGGTTGTTATTTTTCAAAAAACAAACAAACAAACAAACAAACAGCAAGCGGGACAGTTTTCAGTCCAGTCCCAGTAACAAGCGCCGGAGGCCAGGAGCATAGGGCCATCAGCCCTCCTGCTGCAGCAGGCCATCAGAAGGGGAAAACAGCACAGAGAAGGTGCTAAGTACCCGTTTAACAACTGAAAGACTCGCCAACAATGTCCTCTTCAGGATTTAAGAAATGTGAGTCCTGCCGAGAGGCAATGCCAGCGTCTGATGGGCACAGTCTATGCATAAGGTGCCTTGGGGAGTCCCATGTTGCACAGAAATGCTCCTTCTGTGCAAAACTAACAGCCAGAGCAAGGAGGGACAGGGAGATGCGGCTTAAAATGCTGCTGTTCGACAAGGCCCTCCAGCCAGACGTGCCGGAGCGGCCGCAGCAGGAGGGACCCTCCGGGGCCCATAAAAGGAAAGCTGCCTCCCTCACCCCATCAGCGCAAAAACAGAGGAAAGCCTCCCCAGCCCGATCCCTGCCGGCAGCAACAGCGAGCGGGACAGGAGGAGCGAGCAGCCCCCAGCCACAGCAACAGCTGATAGGCGGCGGCACGGAGAGCCACATGGCAGCGGCTCAGCCTCCGATAATCAAGCAGCCGCACCGCACCGCAGGCAGGGCGGCAGCTAAACAAGCGCCGGTACCGGTGGCACCGCAAGCAGCGGCACCGACCCCCGGGGAACCGGTGGTGCAGAGTGCGCAGGCACGCAGCCTGCAGGCACCGGAGGACACCGCACGTGCGGCACCGCCCTCGAGTGTGCCGAGCACGGCACGGATGGGGCAGAGATCCCCTACACGTCAAGGGGCGGAGTTACCTCCTCAAGGGAGGGGGAAGGCTGCACACAAGACGAGGCATCGCAGCCCTTCTCCAGACAGGGCTGTGGAGTTGCTTTCTCACAGCCCTCCGCTTATGTTGCAGACTCCAACTAGAAGGCAGGGGTCCCCCCAGCCTACCCGGAGCCCCCTTCTCCATTTTTGCAACCAGCCTCACCCTGGCTGGGACCACCTTCACCCTTCCTGGGGTTTGAACCGCTGGAATACTATTCAAAATCGCTCTCTCCAGTGTCCCAGATCTCTCGACAATCTCGCTCCCCCAGATGCAGAGGGTATGCACCAAGGGAGTGGTCTAGGTCACCTTCCCAAGAACAGTGCCTATACAGCCATGGTCGCCCCTATCACGCGGGGCATAAACACCATCGGCAATCTACTAGGGAAAGATCCCCACAGACGATCGCGTATCCCCGAGGGCAGTTGCGACCGGGGACAGAGACTCAAGCATCTCAGGGGGGACTGGAGTCCTGGCTCCAGACCTCGGGTATACCGAGAGATCTGCAGGCAAAGATAGTTGACTTTCCCTTCGACTCGCAGAAGCTGTTTGCTGAATCAACTGACTTGGTCCTTCATTCCAGTAAAGATTCAAGAGCCACACTTAGGACCCTGGGGATTTACACCCCTCCATACAAAAAGAAAAAGTACTACCCTCAACAAAGACGGTACCAGTACCAGCAACAGCGTCCCCAGTACCACAGGGGTTACGAGCAAGGGCGACATCAACAGCACCAGCAGTACAGAACTCCCAGGCGACGTTCCCAACAGAGCCGTGCGTCCTCAGGGCAGGGCCAAAGGCCACAAGTTTGACACACAGATCCAGGGCTGCGCCATCACTACCATCGCACAAGGTCATCCGAAGCGGCTATTCCACCATCGCTTCCGACCATTCTACGACCAGTGGCAAAGGATCACCACAGACAAATGGGTGCTGGAGATAGCATGGCATAGCCATGGGGTATGCCATCCCCTTCCAGTCGCTCCCACCGCCACGACCTCCACCCAGGCCCCACCTCCAGGAGGCCTCCCAAGTAGCGAGGCTCAAGCAGGAGGTAGACCATCTCATGCTCATAGGGGCAGTGGAAAGAGTGCCGGAGCAACTGCAAGGAAAAGGGTTCTACTCCAGGTACTTCCTCACGGAGAAAAAGACAGGAGGCTGGAGGCCCATCTTAGATCTTCGCGGCCTCAACCGGTACTTGCGCAAGCAACGCTTTCGGATCATCACAATCGCCTCCATCCTTACAGCACTGGACGATGGAGACTGGTTCGCAGCCCTCGATTTACAAGACGCGTACTTCCACATAACTATCCATCCGGCTCACCGGCGATTCCTCCGGTTCATGGTAGGCAATGAACACTTCCAATACAAGGTCCTACCGTTTGGCCTCTCCTCGGCCCCCAGAGTCTTCACCAAGACCTTGGCAGTGGTGTCAGCCTACCTGCACAGACAGGGGGTATTTATATTCCCGTATCTGGACGACTGCCTGCTCAAAGGGGCCTCGAAGGGGGAGGTACTACGCATGATACGCGTCACAGCAAACACGTTCTCTTCACTCGGCCTGGTTATCAATCTGGCAAAATCAAAAATAGACCCCACACAGGACATAGAGTTCATAGGGGCTCGCATAAACTCTGTTACAGCTAGAGTATATCTACCAGAGGCTCGCTTTCGGGCCATCGGCTCCCTCGTACAGGTCATCATCTTCAGCCCTACGGTGCTGGTCTTGACGTGCTTACAGCTGCTGGGCGACATGGCAGCAGCGACGTTCGTAGTACAGAACGCCAGGTTACACATGCGCAGCATGCAGCACTGGCTGGCGAGCGTATACAAACCGGCAGCACACACCGTTCACAGGGTGGTGTCGCCCACACCGGAGGTGCGCAAATCCCTCCAATGGTGGGTAAACCCCAGGAACTTGCTAACAGGGGTACCCTTCCACCAGCCACAAATATCGGTTTTTCTCACTACAGATGCCTCCCTCATAGGGTGGGGAGCACACATGGGCGAAGAGGTGACTCAAGGACTGTGGTCATCCACGGAGCAGTCACTACACATAAATATACTGGAGCTCAGAGCAGTGTTCAACGCCTGCAAACACTTTCGAGACCATATACAAGGCAAAGTCGTCGGGATCAGTACAGACAATACCTCCACCATGTTTTATATAAACAGGCAAGGAGGAGCTCGATCCTGTGCCTTATGCGCGGAAGCAGTCCGCCTATGGAACTGGTGCATCGCCAACAATATAATCTTGAAAGCCTCATACTTGCCAGGTGCGCACAATGTGAAGGCAGACCAGCTAAGCAGGCATTTTGCACTCACACACGAGTGGCAGATCCGTCCCAATCTGCTACGGCCGATTTTCCGCGCATGGGGTTTTTCCCCAGATAGACCTGTTTGCCACTCAGCACAAGAAGAAGTGCCCACGATTCTGCTCCAGGGCAGGACTGGGATGGGGGTCCCTGGGGGACGCGTTCGCAATCCCGTGGAGGGGCCCCCTGCTTTATGCTTTTCCTCCCACAGTGCTGATCCACAAAGTCTCGCAGAAAGCCAGGAGGGAAGAGGCCCGGATGATCCTGATAGTCCCAACGTGGGATCGACAACAATGGTTCCCCCTACTCCTACGCATGTCGGACCGTCCACCGATGCCTCTTCCGGTGGCGCCGGATCTGCTCACGCAAGCCCAGGGGTCCATAGTGCACCCGCACTCCCAAAGCCTGCAACTGCAAGCGTGGTTAATCCATGGCTCAGCTCCCTAGAGAGCACATGCACAGAGGAAGTGCAGCAAGTCCTAGAAAGTAGCAGGAGGACTTCCACCAGGAAGACCTACAAGCAGAAATGGACTCGCTTCACGGCTTGGTGTTCTACCAAACAGCTGGCCCCCCTTTCGGTGCCTATACCTACAATACTAGAGTATTTACTGGACCTCAAGAGAGGAGGACTCTCGCTATCCTCGTTGAAGGTCCACCTTGCCGCCATCTCGGCGTTCAGACACGAGGAGGAAGGGCACATGGTGTTCGCCCATCTTGTGGTTACCAGGTTCCTCAAAGGGTTGGTAAACCTATACCCCCCTTGGAAACGGATTCCACCTTCGTGGAACTTGGACCTGGTGCTTACCGTGCTAATGGGACCACCGTTCGAGCCCTTGGCCGCGGTCCCCCTCCGCCTCCTTACAATAAAGACGACCTTTCTTCTTGCAATTACGTCAGCTCGTAGGGTGAGCGAGCTTGCGGCAGTCATGGCAACGCCACCCTGCACTGTTTTTTCCAAGGAGGCGGTAACCATACGGCTGCATCCAGCCTTTGTTCCCAAAGTTTCTTCTGAGTTTCACATTAACGAACCTATTGTTCTACCCTCGTTTTATCCAAAGCCTCATAACTCCAACGAAGAGGCGCGCCTACACCTCCTGGACGTGAGGAGGGCGCTAGCCTTCTACGTAGACAGGACCAAGTCCTTCCGGAAAACGGATAGACTCCTAGTCTCCCTCGCTCCCAAATCAAAAGGAGAAGGTCTCTCCTCGCAGAGAATCTCAAAGCATATTGTATCCTGCATAAAAATGTGCTACGAACTCAAAAAGATTCCTTTACTGGCCACGCCCAGGGCTCATTCCACTAGGGCGGTGGTGGCATCAACAGCCTTTTTCAAGGGCGTTGCGTTAAAAGACATTTGCAGAGCGGCGACCTGGTCATCCTACGACACCTTCGCCAAACATTACGCCCTTCACAGGGTATTCCAAGAGGATACCCGTCTCTCTACAGCGGTCCTCTCGGGGACAAGCTACACATAATCCGATTACCCACCTCCTATCTTGGGTTACTGCTGGGTAGTCACCTATTGTGGAGCACCCACAGGGACACTCGAAGAAGAAAGACAGGTTACTTACCGTAGTAACGGTGGTTCTTCGAGATGTGTCCCCGTGGGTGCTCCACTACCCGCCCATTCTCCCCGCTTCGGATCTCTGTTAGTGTTTTGCAGGGGCATCCGAGGCGGTTGGTCGAGAAACTGGCGGGGACTGGATCGCGCACATGGCCAGGAGCGCGCAAGGGAGCGGCGCGCGCCGGCGCATGCGCGGTCCGGCAGAAACTGCTTGGAAGATCCGATCTGCGGTGCCGGGCAAGCCCGACACCTATTGTGGAGCACCCACGGGGACACATCTCGAAGAACCACCGTTACTACGGTGAGTAACCTGTCTTTTCTAATTCTTGTATTCGTGAGGTTAATGTTCTGTCCTTACTGTTTTCTCTGGGGGGGGAGGGGGAGGAGGGGACAGAGAGCTGGGTTGTTGCCTGGGGTTGAATGTGAATCTAGTTTTTAATTAATGGAATATGATTTAATCCATATACCAGCATTTCCCACCTCTTTGCAATATGAGCATCTTGGGAAGACAAATTACCTGTCTCTCTCCTTCCACTCTGTCATGTTAGCAGCATGCTATGGGAGAAATATAAACTATTGCTGTTCCATGCATCCAGAGGAGAATGCCTATTCTTTGGGATATACAGCCCTACAAAAAGTTTAGCTTTACAAAGGCAGTGTTTGTCTGACAGTGAGGTGCAGTACTTATTGTCAGATCAAATTTTTATTATATTCCTAATTTCCATAGGCTTTAGTTCAGCAAGGTACATAAGCTTGTGCTTAACTTCAAGAATATAAATTGTCACATTGAAGTCCAGGGACTACTCATGTGAATAAAAGTTAGGCATGTACTTAAGTACCTTGTTTATCTGGGGGCCAAATGAACTTGTCTGTATGTCATAATTTAAAGAGAAAGTTTCTGATTTCTAGAGAAAGTGACAAGGATATCCAGGTGATATTTGTATTTAACAATTTTAATTAACAAGTAGCTTCAAAAATATTTCTTGCATTTGTTCTGTATCACTATTTGAGTGAAAAATCTTTTTATATGGAATTTACAGTTCGCCCGCTGAGCAGAGAGATCACCATGAGCCAGGCATATCAGAACATGTGTGCTGGAATGTACAAGGTAACTCATTACTGTACACTTGGTATACATAGAATTCAGTTTTGTTATATGGTGGTGTTCATATTAACTCCACTGACACCACTTTTTTGTAATTTGTCTCCATTCTGTTCTTGGTTTTGAGACTCAAGCTCTTGTTTTTGGAATGCCAAGTCCTCCAATTTCCCACTCTAGTTTTCTAATGGATATGAGTAAGACGGAATAGTGTGTGTGGAAACCAATACCTTTAGTCACTGGAACTTATTTATAGTGCCCTCCCCTGTCACTAAAGCAGGCTGGATACCAAAAACTATCTAGCTGAAACAGAATAAAACAAATTCTGGAAGTGTGTATCAGGGACAGGCCAGCAGGCCCCAGGGGGAAGGGTGGAAGGCAGCCCAGGACACAGCCTGGGCTAAGGGAAAAACACAAAGAGTTAATTACGCTCCCAGGTGGAGGCAGTATGGCGTGGCAGCAGGCAATCAATTAACAAGGACCAGCTGAGCTGACTGCCAGCAGGCTTAAAAGCAACCAAGACAAACAGAGCAAAGAAGGAGACAGAGAGAGGTGGTGGAGGAGCGAGACAGACATTCCGAGGGAGATAAGAAGCCAGAAGCAGTTTAGGAACGGAGAGCATTACCCACAAGAGAGACAACAGCTTTGGCAGTGAGAGTGGAGGGAAGGAGTCCAGCCACAGCCCAGGCCCTGCAGCCTGGAGGGCGTCAGAGGGGCTGAAGAGGTGGTCACAGAATCATAGGGCTGGAAGGGACCTCAGGACGTCATCTAGTCCACACCCCTGCTTCAAGCAGGATCAAGCCCCAGTAAGTCATCACAGCCAGGACCTTGTCCAGCCGGGACTTAAAAACCTCAGGGGACGGAGAATCCACCACCTCTCTAGGCAACACATTCCAATGCTTCACCACCCTCCTGGTGAAGTAGTTTTTCCTAATATCCAACCTACACCTCTCCCTCTTCAATTTCAGACCATTACTCCTTGTTCTGCCATCTGACACCACTGAGAACAGTTTCTCACCTTCCTCTTTAGAGGTCCCCTTCAGGAAGTTGAAGGCTGCTATTAAATCACCCCTAAGTCTTCTCTTGTGTAAACTGAACAAGCCCAAATCCCGCAGCCTATCCTCATAAGTCTTGTGCTCCAGCCCCTTAATAATTTTTGTTGCCCTCCACTGAACCTGCTCCAGCAAATCCACATCCTTTTTATACAGGGGGGCCCAAAACTGGACACAATATTCCAGATGTGGCCTCACTAGTGCCGAATACAGGGAAATAACTACTTCTCTAGATCTGCTCGAAATGCTCCTAATGCAGCCTAGTATGCTGTTAGCCTTCTTGGCTACGAAGGCACACTGTTTACTCATATCCAGCCTTTCATCCACCATAACCCGTAGGTCCCTTTCCACCGTACTGCTGCTGAGCCAGTCAGTTCCCAGCCTGTAACAATGCTTGGGATTCTTCCGTCCCAGAGGCAGGACTTTACACTTCTCCTTGTTGAACCACATCAGATATCTTTTGGCTCAGTCCTCCAATTTATCCTGGTCACTCTGGATTCTCTCTCTACCCTCCAACGTATCTACCTCTGCCAATTCCCTTAGTACCCTTGGGTGCATTAAATCCAGACCCATGGACTTGTGAACGTCTAGTTTTTCTTGATAGCTCAGAACTTGTTCCTTCCCTACAGATGGCTGCCCTCCACCTTCCCATACTTCATTGTCTAGGACCATCATGTGGAAGTTGTCTTTGTCTGTGAAGACTGAGGCAAAAAAAGCATTGAGTACTTCAGCTTTTCCTGCATTATCTGTCACTAGGTTACCTCCCTCATCCAGTAACGGTCCCACGCCTTCTCTGATAACCCTTTTATTATTAACATGCCTGTAGAAACCCTTCTTGTTACTCTTCACATCCCTTGCCAGGTGCAGTTCCAATTGTGCTTTTGCTTTCCTGATTACTGCCTGGCATTCTCCAGCCGTATGTCTATACTCCTCCTTAGTCAACTGTCCACATTTCCATTTCTTGTATGCATCCTTTTTGAATTTAAGCTGACTAAGGACTTCCCCGTTAAGCCAAGCTGGTTGCCTACCATGTTTGCATTTCTTACTATGCAGCGGGATGGTTTGTTCCTCTGCCTTCAGTATGACTTCTTTAAAATACTGCCAGTTGTCTTCAACTCTTTTTCCCCTTCACCTTCGTTTCCCAAGGGATCCTGTTCATCTGTTCTCTCAGGTAGTCAAAGTCTGCTCTCCTGAAATCAAGGGTCTGTATGTTACTGCTCACCTTTCTTCCTTTTGTCCGGATCCTGAAATCTACGATCTCACGGTTGCTGCAGCCCAGGTTTCCTCCCACTTCTATTTCTTCTACTAGTTCTTCCCTGTTTATGAGCTGCAGGTCAAGCTGCACATGGCCCCTGGCCGGTTCCTTTAGCACTTTTGCCAAGAAGTTATCCCCCGTAGTCTCCAAAAACTTCCTGGATTTTCTGTGTGCTGATGTATTGGTCTCCCAACCAATGTCCGGATGATTAAAGTCTCCCATGAGAACCAGGGCCTGTAATTTGGAAGCTTCATTTAGCTGCCTGAAGAAAGCCTCATCCATCTCATCTCCCCTGATCTGGTGGTCTGTAGCAGACACCAGCTACATCATCACCTCTGTTACTTCCGTCTCTAAGTTTAACCCAAAGACACTCAACTGGATTTTCTCCTTCCTCATACTGGAGCTCTGAGCAATCATACTGCTCCCTCACATAGAGCGCAGCTCCTCCTCCTCTTCTCCCCGTCTGTCCTTCCTAAACCGTTTATAACCTTCCATGACTGTGCTCCAGTTATGCAAATTGTCCCACCAAGTCTCCGTTATTCCAACTACCTCATACTTCTTTGACTGTCACAGGGCCTCTAATTCTTCCTGTTTGTTCCCCAGGCTTCTGGCATTTGTGTACAAACATCTTAGAGAAGGGGCTGATTGGCCCACGTTCTCCTCTTCACCCAGAAAACTCACTTGATTGTTCCCTCCTCCTTCCCCACTTACCTCAGGGCTTGTGTCACCTTCCCCCGACGGACCTAGTTTATAGCCCTCCTCACTAGGTTTGCAAGCCTACCCGCAAAGATGCTCTTTCCTCTCTTCATGAGGTGGATCCCATCTCTTCCCAGCAATCCCTGTTCATGAAAGAAAATCCCATGGTCAAAGAAACCAAATCCTTCCCTGCTATACCACCTATACAATCACGCGTTTACCTCTCTGTTTCGACGATACCAATGCAGACCCCTTCCTTCCACAGGGAGGATAGATGAGAACACCACTTGTGCACCATATTCCTTTTCCTTGGTCATCCCTGAAGCAAGACAGAAGGGGCACCTTACCACGTGTTACCATAAACTAAATGCCCTACTGAATTTGCAGCCATGAAAAGTGCTTTACAGACCATGAACTCTAGTCTCCACCCTGAAATCTGGTCTTTTGTGTGCGCCATGCTACAGTAGTCCCTCAATTTCCCTGGAGGTTGCATCCTGGGCAACCTCTGTGTGAATTGAATTTCGCATAAATTGGGGGGAGGTTGGGGGAGTTGGCATGATGCAAAAGGGAGTTGCAGTGAAGAGGAAAGGTCACAAGGTTATTTTAGGGGATAGTAGTATTGCCACCCCTATGTCTGTGTTGACTTCAGAGCTGTGCAGCTGGAGAATAGTGGTTGTTGGCTAGCTGCCCGGATCTGAAGACAGCAGCACAGAAGTAGGCCTGTCAGTTCCATACCTTGCCATTCATTGTTCTGTGCTCTGCCTTCAGAGCTAGGCTCCTGCTCAGCTCTGAAGGCAGCACTATCACCAGCAGCACAGAGGGATAGCAGTACTGCAACTCCCCCAACAATAGTGTTGCAGATCCTCCCCCGCAACTCCATTTTGGGTCACTAGCCCTACAATTATAACACTGTGAAATATCCTATTTAAATAGCTGAAACCATGAAATTTGTGATTTTTAAAATCCTAAAATGGACTGTGAATTTACACACAGTGCTGAAAGGAACGGACTGCTATTTACCTAGCCTCCCCCATTCTCTGTGCTCTGATAAGCAAATAGAGGTGAAATATTAGCTGAAAAACAGCTATGGTTCAGATGTGATTTGATATCTGAGTAAGATCTGCCATGAATCACTCCACCCTCTCTCTCTTTCTGCCATGAATCACTCCACCCTCTCTCTCTCTCCCTGAAGATTAAAATAGTAACCATGTTAACCATTTGCCTGACTTGTTTTGGTCCATTATGAAGCACATATGAAAAGTCCATTCCCTAGGCCAGGCTTGGCCAACATCTGGCCTGCAGGCCAGAATCCAGCTTGCAAAGCCTTTTCATTTGGCCTGTGAAGCCAACTGCAGTGCCATTTTATTCAAGCCAACCAAAGTGAGTGTGGGGCATGGGGTTGGCAATCCACGGCAACATGTGGCTCTTTAAGGAGCCCTTTGTGGCTCCACGAGCTGTCGCCGCTGACTCCTCCTCCAGCTCCCTGCCCTGTCGTGCTGAACTCACAGCTGGATCCCTCCCGCTGCCATGCTGGTTGTTAAACCAATTAAATTTCAGCGCAGCAGGGCAGGGAGCCGTCTATGCTGCAGGTAGTGGAATGCATTAGGACAGCTGGGGGATGCCACATAGGTGCTCTGAGGAGAAGGCGGCAGCTGCCGTGAACGAGCAGTTGGGGGGAGCAGTGGCAGGGCTCGGAGCTCGTTGCCTGAGATAGGGTAATCCTGGTTTGTGGCTGAGATGGGTTAAGTCTGAATGAGGGGAGCAGTTTTGGGACTGAGAGGGGTTAAGCCCTGGGGGTCATGGGATGGTTTGGGGCTGAGAGGGTTTAATCCCTGGGGATGGGGAAGAGCACTTTGGGCCTGAGAGGGGTTAGGGCTGGGGATGGGAGGGATGGTTTCGGGCTATTTTGTGTTCGGCCCCCAGAACATGTAAAAAATCGCCATGTGGTCCCTGATGCAAAAAGGTTAGCCACCCTGTCTCTAGGCAGACAAAGAGACGAGTAAAAGCCAGAGATAGAAGTAGTATGGTTGTGACCTTTTTGCATAAGACATCTGGAAAAGTATTTCCAAATGACTTGTTTCCCATCTTTCTTATGTGTATCAATGCAGATTCCAAGATGTAATAGTGTGATGTGACAAAATGCTGAAGTTTTGCACTTTTGGTCTTTCTCATTCCTTCTCCATCTCCTCCCCTTTAGACAATGATAGCCTTTGACATGGATGGCAAAGTGAGAAAGCCCAAATTTGAGCTCGATAGTGAGCAAGTTCGATACGAGCACAGGTTTGCGCCATTCAACAGTGTCATCACACCACCGCCCGTGCACTATCTTCAGTTCAAGGTGGATTCTCTTTTTCAAATGGTCTTAAAACACTTCAGATTCAGCTCTGCCCATAATTGTTTGTACCTTCCTTGTAAATCAGACCCTGGGATGTACATACTACTGGCTGATTTTATGGCACACATTTTGATGCTTCTTAGTGTATTGAGAGACAGTATTGTGTCTTTAAATGCTGTGTTATGAGTTAAAAGTATCCTTTTTTTTTTAAAGTTACGTAAGCAATGCAGAGAATGACAAGAGGCTGTACACTGTATTTGCAGTAAGAAAAAAAATGAACTGCTAATTTTTGTTGTTACTCGTAATGTGTACATTTGTGTGAAAAGGATATCAAATTTGACTGACTCAGCTAGAATAATATATGTTTAGAAAATGTAGTTGTTTAACAGACAAGGGCTACGTCTACACGTGCAGCCAACATCGAAATAGCTTATTTCGATGAATAACGTCTACACGTCCTCCAGGGCCGGCAACGTCGATGTTCAACTTCGATGTTGCTCAGCCCAGCATCGAAATAGGCGCAGCGAGGGAACGTCTACACGTCAAAGTAGCACACATCGAAATAGGGATGCCAGGCACAGCTGCAGACAGGGTCACAGGGCGGACTCAACAGCCAGCCGCTCCCTTAAAGGGCCCCTCCCAGACACAGTTGCACTAAACAACACAAGATACACAGAGCTGACAACTGGTTGCAGACCCTGTGCCTGCAGCATAGATCCCCAGCTGCCGCAGAAGCAGCCAGAAGCCCTGGGCTAAGGGCTGCTGCCCACGGTGACCATAGAGCCCCGCAGGGGCTGGAGAGAGAGCATCTCTCAACCCCCCAGCTGATGGCCGCCATGGAGGACCCAGCAATTTCGACGTTGCGGGACGTGGATCGTCTACACGGTCCCTACTTCGACGTTGAACGTCGAAGTAGGGCGCTATTCCTATCTCCTCATGAGGTTAGCGACTTCGACGTCTCGCCGCCTAACGTCGAAGTTGGTGCCGCTACTTCGAAGTAGCATGCACGTGTAGACGCAGCTAAAATGTTAACAGTAACAGAGAGGAAGCCGTGCTAGTCCATACACTATCAAAAGAAAAAGCAGTCAAGTAGCACTTTCATGACTAGCAAAATAGTTTATTGGGTGAGCTTTCGTGGGACAGACCCACTTCTTCAGACCATAGCAGACTCAATATTTAAGGCACAGAGAACCAAAAACAGTAAGCAAGGAGGACAAATCAGAAAAAGATAATCAAGGTGAGCAAATCAGACAGTGGAGGGGTGGGGGGGAAGATCAAGAATTAGATTAAGCCAAGTATGCAGACAAGCCCCTATAGTGACTCAGAAAGCTCCTGTCCTGGTTTAAACCATGTGTTAATGTGCCGAATTTGAATATAAAAGCCAGCTCAGCTGCTTCCCTTTGAAGAACGGTGCAAAAGTTTTGTTTTTTTTTTTCAGTAACACACGTACCTTGAGGTCATTGACAGAATGCCCTATGCCATTAAAATGTTGACTAACTGGTTTGTGGATCTGGAGTGTTTTGATGTCTGTTTTGTGCCCGTTGACCCTTTGTCTAAGGGAGTTAGAAGTCTGTCCAATATACAAAGCATCTGGGCATCGTTGGCACATGATGGCATATATGATGTTAGTAGAGGAGCATGAGAAAGTGCCCGTGATTCTGTGAGTAACCTGGTTAGGTCCAGTGATGGTATTTCCAGAGAAGATATGTGGACAAAGCTGGCAGCGGGCTTTGTTGCAGGGAAAGGTTCCAGGACTGGTATTCCTGGGGTATAGACTGTGGCTGTTTGTGAGATCCTCATAAGGTTGGGAGGTTGTCCGTAGGAGAGAACAGACTTGTCACCTAAGCCCTTCTGGAGTGTGGCATCCTGATTAAGGCTAGGTTGTAGGTCTTTAATAATTCGGTGCAGTGGTCTGAGTTGGGGGCTGTGGGTGATGACCAGTGGTGTTCTGTTCTTGGCTTTTTTGGGCTGATCTTGGAGTAGCTGGTCTCTGGGTATTCGTCTGGCCCCGTCGATTTGTTTTTTTACTTCTCCTCATGGGTAATTCAGGTTTATGAATATTTGGAAAAGATCTTGTAGTTTTTGGTCTCTGTCAATTGGATCAGAGCAAATGCAATTTTATCTAAGAGCTTGACTGTAAACAATGGATCTAGTCACGTGTGCAGGATGGAAGCTAGAAGGGTGTAGATAAGTATAGCGATCAGTAGGTTTTTGGTACAGTGTGGTACTGATCAGGCCATCCTTGATTAGTACTGTAGTGTCCAGGAAATGTATCTCTTGCGTGTTGTAATCGAGGCATAAGTTGATGGTGGGCTGTAGATTGTTAAAGTCCCTGTGGAATTCTTCTAGAGTCTCTGTACCATGGGTCCAAATCATAAAGATGTCATCAGTTATCTTAAGTAGAGGAGGGGTAATAGGGGACGAGAGCTGAGGAATCGTTGTTCCAGGTCAGCCATAAATATATTAGCATATTGTGGGGCCATGCAGGTGCCCATAGCAGTTCCACTAATCTGGAGGTATAAATTGTCCCCAAATCGGAAATGATTGCATGTGAGAACAAAGTTACAGAGGTCAGACACCAGATTGGCTGTGGTGGCATCAGGCATGGTATTCCTGATTGCTTGTAATCCGTCTTTATGTGGAATATTAGTGTACGGGGCCCCTACGTCCATTGTGGCAAGGATGGTGTTATCAGGAACTTTTCTGATGTTTTGTAATTTCCTCAGGAAGTTGGTGGTATCTCAGCTATAGCTGTGAGTGTTGGTGGCATAGGGTTTGAGGAGGGAGTCCACGTAACTGGATAGTTCGGTGGTAAGAGTGCCAATACCTGAAATGATAGGGCATCCAGGGTTTCCAGGTTTGTGGATTTTGGGAAGTAAATAGAATAATCCAGGCTGCGGCTCAGATGGTGTGTCTGAGTTAATGAGGTCCTGAGTAGCAGCAGGGAGTTCCTTCAGTAGTTGTAATTTCCTTTGGAATTCCAAAGTGGGATGAGCGGAGAGAGGTCTGTAAAATGTGGTGTTGGAGAGTTGTCTGGCTGCCTCCTGTTTGTAGTCTAACTTATTCAGGATGACAACAGCACCCCCTTTGTCAGCTGGTTTAATTATGATGTCTGGGTTATTTTTGAGACTCTGGACAGCATGGCTTTCAGCATAGTTCAGATTGTGTCTCATTTGGCATTGTTCGTGTATAATGTCAGCCTGAGCACGGTGCCTGCTGCCAGCTTTGTCCACATATCTTCTCTGGAAATACCATCACTGGACCTAACCAGGTTACTCACAGAATCACGGGCACTTTCTCATGCTCCTCTACTAACATCATATATGCCATCATGTGCCAACGATGCCCAGATGCTTTGTATATTGGACAGACTTCTAACTCCCTTAGACAAAGGGTCAACGGGCACAAAACAGACATCAAAACACTCCAGATCCACAAACCAGTTAGTCAACATTTTAATGGCATGGGGCATTCTGTCAATGACCTCAAGGTACGTGTGTTACTGAAAAAAAACCCAAAAACTTTTGCACCGTTCTTCAAAGGGAAGCAGCCGAGCTGGCTTTTATATTCAAATTCGGCACATTAACACGTGGTTTAAACCGGGACAGGAACTTTGAGTCACTACAAGGGCTCGTCTGCATACGTGGCTTAATCTAATTCTTGACCTCCCCCCCACCTCTCCACTGTCTGATTTGCTCACCTTGATTATCTTTTTCTGATTTGTCCTCCTTGCTTACTGTTTTTGGTTCTCTTTGCCTTAAATATTGAGTCTGTTCTGGTCTGGCTATGGTCTGAAGAAGTGGGTCTGTCCCACGAAAGCTCACCCAATAAACTATTTTGCTAGTCATGAAAGTGCTACTTGACTGCTTTTTGTTTTGAAAATGTTAACAGGTTTGCAGTAAGCAAGCAAGATAGCGAAGCAAATATGAGCAGCGTTTTGCATGTAAAATAAATATTGATCATGCAAATCAGACCATCCTGGCTTCCCACCACCAAGGCAGCATCATCTTGCCTGACTTTAACAGTATGCAATTTGTTTCTTTTAAGAAAGGGTGACTTTTACAAAATCCTGTCCAACCTGCTGCAGACAAGTCTGTGCTAAATTTCCACCTCACCTTATTGCATGTCCCTGTCCATCTTCCCTTCTCAGTTGATCCCCACTGCTTTGCTGCATACTTCACTGCATCACTGCTTCAAGTAGATTACAAGTTCTCCAGAGCAAGGATCATGTCATTTATTTGTATTGGAAGGTGTTGTAATCTTTATTCAACAGTGCTTATTATTTTACATTACATGTGATTTAACTAGCTAAGGCAAATACTATTGACCTGTGTCAAATAGTGTTAGTATTTTAGCCTGTGCTCTGTTTTGATTTAAGGAAAAATTGGATTTAATTAGATACTGTAATTGATTTCTGATTGTAATCAAAAGCAGTATAGAACATTTGTGCTGTTGACTATTAATTTTAATATTTATTTTTTAATATTTAGGAAATGTCTGACCTCAATAAATACAGCCCCCCTCCACAGTCCTCTGATCTATATATGGCAGCTAGCAAACACTTCCAGCAGGCTAAAATGATACTGGAGAATATTCCTAACCCAGATCATGAGGTAAGGCTGAACTGAAATACAGAGAAATAGAAGTAGAAGCTCTTGTTCAGAACACATTATTGGCTTAGTCATTAATTCTAACTGAAATAATTTTGTTATAATTAAATTGTATTAGAAAATCATAATTTAAGAAAGTGATTTAATTTAAAATTCTCAACTTCTGATAGTAAGCTGCCTACTCCAAACCATGTGTGAGAACAGTGGTTCACAGGAAAGGAATCACAGCTTGACTTGTGTCCTGTGCAACAGGAAGCACAGAGTGAATCTCTAATAAATAATCCTTTGAAATTTGCAGTGGTTTGACAGTCGTGAGTGAATATAAAATACCATGTTTTATATGGCCTGTTCTATTAAAATAGTTGCCTTATCAAGAAGGTTAAATATAATTGATATAATTGGTAAATTTAGTACAAATTGCTTTGACCTGTTTGAAAATGGGACGGGATATTCCAGTCAAACTATTATATTATAGGGTTTTTTTCTTGGCCACAAATTGTCACTTGAAAATGTATTATTATTATTATTGTGTAGGTCAACCGAATTTTAAAAGTTGCTAAACCCAACATTGTGGTCATGAAGCTGCTTGCAGGAGGTCACAAGAAGGATTCTAAGGTAAAGAAAATTAAACTGAATGTTCTTTCTTTAACTACAGGTTGAGACTCTTACACGGAACTCTCTTGTGTAGCAACATCTGTAATAGGCATGGTTGTAGTTAGCCAGATGACCGCTTGTCATGGGTGTGGCTAAATTTCCACTGGTCCCATAAAGTTTGTTTACAGCCACCAGTCCTGGCTCTCAATGTTCTGTGCTGTTATTTAGCTGTAATTAACCCCCTAAATGTCTTCTAAGAGCTCAGTAAGCAGTGGAAGAGTCATTAATGTGCTAGAAAATATTGACCTCTTGTGGTCTGACAATTCTCTTGTCCGGTGATGGTCAGGTCCCAAGGGTGCTGGATGAGAGAGGTTCAACCTGTATTAAATAACACAAGCAACAGTTTCCCGTCTGCCACAGACTTAGCAGTTGAACGCACAGGTTCAGTTAACTGCTCTAAGACATAAAGGGGATACAGGTCTGATCCAAATTTGGGGAAAATGATAATTAAAACATATGTGCTGACCCTTGAACCACTTAAAGTTTTGAAATGTGGGGTGGCTCTCAAAGGTTAGAATGTTGGGCGGGAAATTAGCTGGGAAGCTGAACAGTATGTAAATAGCAGTACAAACGGGAGCTGTGATGTAGACAGTGAGGCTAATGATGGAAGCCAGAGCAGATGTGTATGGATAGAGTTAGGCTGCATCTACACTGCAGGATAAATTCGAAATACAGTAAAATCAAATACTTAATCTCTACCATGAATTTGAATAAAGTGTCCACAAAGCTGCTTGAAATTCAACCCACCTTTTGTCCGTATCAAATTTCTGCGTCCCCATTGCCCTGTGCAAGTTCGACAGTATGAGCACAGCATTGTGGGTACCTATCCCACAGTGCCCTAGCCCTGGTTACTTGTGGGTGTTTCATGTTGGAATCCGAGAATTCGCTGAATCACTAACCGTGCGAAAAAAGAACTGGAAATTGCGCCATTTCCTGCTGCAGCATTCCAGCACAAGCATGGATCCATGAATGCTCCAAATCATAGCACAGATCGTTTCAGCAACCACAGTGGCTGTCATGCAATTTGTCCTTCAATTCCATAGCTCAAAGGTGCTTGTCTGTCCTGGTGGTGGTGGTGGTGGTGCTGCTGCTGCTGCTGCTGCTGATGATGATGATGATGACAAGGATGGTGTTTTGGATCAGCAGTTGTGCCAACTGTGGACCAAGAATGCAGAGCTGGTGACTGCCGTGACTGCATTGATGACAGTGGAGCGGCGTTTTTGGACTTAAGAGACCAGCACACACTGGTGGGATCACACCCTACTAAAACAAACAGATATGGAGAAAGAATAGCTACTCCTGCTGTGTGACCAAAAGTCTGAAAAATTTGCTAAAATGCTGTGTGGCGCCATGTCACCAGATTGCTATCTGGTTGCCTGGCATGACAAGGTGTGCTACCGTGGAAGCCGCAACAAGTCATGCCTGCCCAAGAATCTCGTGGAAAAAAATAGAGTGCCTGGATGAGGCCTTTGAGGATATGTCCAAAAAGGAGAAGTGCTCCAGTACAAGAAACATTTTAACATGCTGTTCTGAGGGGCACAGAAGCACAGCTAGCAAACCTGTACCTATACAAAACTCTATAGCTATACCCACCCCCAACCTGCTTCTAGCCTACAGAATTAAGACTCACCCAAACTGCTTGCTCCAGAGAGCTCGGGGACCGGTGTGGAGGGGACCAGTTCCTGGCTTATGGTGAAGAGCTCAAGGCTATCCAGAACACCTTCTCTGTCCCCTGCTCATTGATCCCTTCCTCTTCTCCGTTGCACTTTTCCTCCAGTCCACACTGCTCCTCCATGCTCATCCCAGAATATATACCAGAACCTCCACAAGTATCATAATTCAGTTCGTGGTCAGTGGTGGGGTCATTCCCCATAAGCATGTGGAGTTGTTGATAGTGCGGCAGGTCCATGGAGCTGCCCCGACTGCTGGTTGACTTCCTAAACTTTTTGGTAGGCGTGATGGAGTTCTTTAACCTTCACCAGGCACTGCACGGAGTCCCAGGAGTAATCTCAGGCAGCCATTTCACGCACCATCTAGTCATAGAGGGCCACATTTCTCCTGGCTACCCAAAGTCTCTTTGCCACTGATTGGTCTCTTCAAATGGCATTGAGATCCAGAACTTCCTGGTGGGTCCAAGCTGGGGTTCTCTTGTGAGCCTGAGAAGTACCAGTCAGATCACTACCCTGAGTGCTCATCATTGCAGTACAGGGCTACTGATAATTGCTACTGATGCGGTGCAATGTGATGGGCAAATGGATTTTTTCATAATGGAAGTCCTTTTTATTTGTAGGGCTGGGCTGCTAAATTCCAGTTCAAATTTTCATTCAAATTCAATCCAAACTTCACAGCTTACTTTGACCTTCTTCCTGCACACCTGACAGCGGTGCACAACGAAGCAGCCATATTTGGAGGGTCACCGCGTAGCTTTCTGGGGTACATACAGGACACTTCTGAAGGCTAACAAATTCAAACTGAGGCCATAGTGTTTCCATACTAGCCTTGATTAGAGATTTTAAATTCAAAATAGACACTATACCTGTCCCATAATATTGATATTCTGTAACCGGCATTCTGGCTCAATAAATAGAGTTAACAGTATTGTGTATGAAGACAATTGTGTTTTAATATCAAGCTAAAGCCTTGGAATTCAAATTTATCTCGTAGTGTAGAGGCAGCCTGAGACATAAAGAGGAGGGCGAATAGGGAGCATTTGGTAGCAATGAGTCTAAGGGAGTACAGGTTAAGCAGTAGAAGGGTTGAAGATTGATGAGCAGTAGCCAGGAACAGGTAGGGGTGAGGTGAAGAGTTGAGGAGAGCATTGGTGGAGCAGGAGCAATATTTAGGAAGTGGAAGTATGGAGAATACATATTTTGAGCAGGGGGTAGGTAACCTGCTAGCAGGAGAGCAGCTAGATTGGTCGGTCAGCGATAATTCGTTTTTAATATCGTGTTTGGAAAGAAGAAAAGCAATCTCAGAAAAGAAACTTTTTTAAAAAAGTGCCTGACCTCTTCAACTCATGTGCATGTCTCCATTAATAGCATGTAAGAAGGCTGAATTCCACTGGGCAGTGATGTGAGGTCTTGAGCCTGATTTATCATCCACCTCCTTATTTTGCACCATTTCCGTTGTACTTTCCCTCCCCTTTTGCTGAGTTGGTAACAACTCCATCATAGTGCAATCTCTAATTGAGAAGACAGATGGCTTCCCCAGATGGCAGTGTCCCTCTTTGCCCCCCACCAGTGACTAGTCTTTGAGACTGTTTTCCAAAACTCAGGGAAGCTTTTGATTTGATTTTTTAAAGTTGATATTTAGCTGAAGGGATTTTGCGGGCTTTATGATATTTTACATCTTAAAAACTAAAGCAGATCTGGCATTTTTTTTCTGAGAAGCATAGACCATGAATTCTGTCTCATAGGTCATACAATACATAGTGGTATTTGTCAGAGTAATCTTTTGAAATTCTCCCCCCTAGGTTCCTCCAGAATTTGACTTCTCTCCTCACAAATATTTCCCAGTTGTGAAGCTTGTTTGAAAGACAAGAATTAGGATTACCTAAACCGAAATCTGTGTGTCAGACACCTTCTTTGAAATGGAGTATTTCATACTGTACCCAGAAATGAAACAGATTTTTGAACAATAGTGTGGTTGCACGGAATGTCTTCAGTCTGACTTCCTTACATGACCTGAATGACAACTGCTATTTTAAAGTGGTTTGTATGATGTTCTGTGGGTGAAGCTGTTTTCAATCAACTGCATTGCTGAACATGCTGTACCTTATTTGGTTTTGTTACAGTTAATCATAAACCATTTTTATGAATTCTGACAATGGTGTTTGTAAGGATTTAATACCTCTCATGGCTGAATGCGATACAGTACAACAGAGCCACCTCAGTCCTTCTCCAAATGAAATCCATTTTTTCCATCTTTCCTCATAGGTCATGTTTTCCAAACCTTCAATCATTTTTGTTGCTCTCCTCTGAACTTTGAACTTTATCCATATCTTTTCTAAAATGTGGTGCCCAGAACTGTGCACACTGCTCCAGTTGAGGCCTTATAAGCACAGAGTGCAAGAGTTAACTTCTTGTGGTCTGTCTTACAATACGTCTGCTAATACATCTCAAGTGATGTTGGCTTGCCTCTCTTTTTTGGGGAGAAGTGCTATTAATGTTTAGTTTATAATCACCCTAACCTCCAGGTCCCTTTCTGTGGTATGTCTTTCTAGGTAGTCCTTTCCCATTTCGCACATGAGGATATTGAACAGAACCAGACCCGAGAGTTATCCCTGCAGGATCCCACATGACATTCCCTTCCAGCTTGTAAACAAACCACTGAGAACTGGTTAGAAAACTATTCCCAAAGAGTAGTTATGCACTCATCTCCTTCCTTCCTATCCACATCTTTTATCATGCCAAGGAATGCTATTATTATATAATGTTTGACAGTTTGTTTTTGAGGGTTCAGGGTGATTGTTGCTTTATCACCTTATTACCTTGTAGGCATTTGCAAACTGATGGTTCCATAACCTTTCTAGGCAGTGAAGTTAAGCTGATCTGGTTTGTAATTCCCTCTGTTGTCCTTAGTCTCCTTTTTATAGCTTGGCATTATATTTGGCCTCTTCCAGTCCTGTGGAATCTTTCCTGTCTTCCATGAGAGACTGATGATGATCACTAATGGCTCATATCGCCTCAGTTAACTCCTTGAGTATTCTAAGATGTGTTTTATCAGGCCCTGATGACTTGAAGACATCTAACTTTTTCTTCTCTTTTTCTGGCTGCAGATACTGTTTCACTTTTACTGGTGTTCACTCCCTTAGATGTCCAAAAGTTACTAACCTTTTTGGTGAAAACTGAAATGAAGGGGGCACTACCCCCTTTTCTGTTTTCTGTTGTTTTTGCCTTCCTCATTGACTAAAGGGTCTGTTCTGTCTTTGGTTTTCCTTTTACTTCTAAAGTATTTGTACAATATTTTCCTGTTACTCATTGTCTCTTGCTAGTTTAATCTCATTTTGTACATTGGCTTTTCTAGTTTTGTTCCTAAACACTTGCAGTGTTTGTTTATATTCATCTGTTGTAACCTGATGTAGTTTCCACTTATTTTAGGACTTGAGTTTGAAGTCATTGAAGATTTGCTGGATAAGCCAGGGTGGTCTCTTGTCATATTTCCTGTCTTTCCTGGGCAGTGAAAGTTTTGCTCTTGTACCCTTGAAGAACTGCCAACTCTCTCAAATTGTTTTTCCCCTTAGACTTGCTTCTCATGGGATCTTACCTACCAACTCAGTGAATTTGCTCAAGTCTGCCTTCTTGAAACCCATTATCTTCATTGGGCATTTTCCCTTCTACTGCAGTAGACCCCCGATTTGCATAGACTTGGGTTATGTGTTTTATATTAATGTGAGTCAAGTCCAGTGGGGACTCTACTTCCCTGTGCACTTCCCACCACTTACTCCCGTGGGACCTGCCTGCCATCAATGCGCTGCCACCCAGGTCAGGGACTTCTCAGGAGGCAGCTGCTGGGGGTGGAGAGAGGAGGGCACGGCAGGCAGGGCATGTGGCTGAATGCTGGAGGGGGCTGGCAGCTGGTGGCTCTGGCTCCCGCTGCAAGAAGGGTTAGGGGAGGGACCTCTGCAGTTTGTTACTAAACAGTGTAGTGAGGTTGCTGATTTGGAAAACGCGTGAACCAGAGTAAAATCTGCACAACCCCATAAAAGGAAAGCTACAGAAACGGACAGGACAACACAGTAAGGCACAAGGAACTGAATTTATTCCCTAACGTTTATGCAGAAGCCGACAACTCACCAAAATTCTGCTCAGCAGAGAGAGGAAATCTCCTTACTGCAACTTGAAGGCAGAGCCCTGAGAAGCCTCCTGCTCCAGCCACCTGGCCCCTGCAGAGCCGTTAATGGCTCAGAACCTGCGGCAGCCAGCAGGAGCGGACCAGTCCCAGCGCTGCGCAGGGTGAGAGCATGGGGCTCGCTCCCAGAGGAGGAAAGGAGGGCACAGCTGCATGTGTGAGCCCAAGGGATATGGGGGGCACCAGGGCCGCCGCCTCCTAGGGCTGGCATGGCAGGCTGGGCTGGGGCTGAGCAGAGCATACACAGTGCTGTGCCCTGGTCAGCTCCCACTGCCCCATTGCTGCTGGTGACTTCCCTGGCCCCAGCAACTCCCATGGGGTGGAGCTGGCAGCCCTACCCTGATTTTCAAGTTGCGTGAAATTTGAATTATGTCTGGTTCAACTTGGGAGTTCACTGTATTTCCTAGAATCATCATTGGTCATTTCACAATCACTTTCACTGCCTTCTGCTTTCAAATTCTCAGCCACTTCCTGTTTGTCACAATCAAGTCTAACACATCCTCTTTATTTTTAGCATCCATGGGCAGAATACGTTTTATGTGCACCAAGGAGTGTCCAGCTATGCCTCATGAATAGAAACACAGGCTGCTGGATGCCCTGCTAATCACTTGGGTGGCACTTGACTCTCTCCTGAGTGGCTGCCCAAGTACTCGGCTTCCAGGGAGTACTGATCTGCTCCTCTAGTTGCTGTCTCTAGTGTGTTTCAAGAATTTGTCGGATAATCCTTGCCCTGTAGTATTTTCCCAACAGCTGATAGGATTGTTGAAGTTCCCCATTGCCACCAAGTCCAGTGCTTGGGATGCTTTTGTTAGTCTCATTCACCTTTTCTCCCTAATAAGGTGGTCTTTAGGACCAAAACATCACTCTTGAGCGTTTTTTAAAACCCTTTTTACAGACTTGCAACAAATCTGCCTCTGATTTCAACCTCAGTCCAGATGTATACAGTTTTGATACTGGGCAGCTCTTCTGTACCCTTCTGGAATATTATGCTACCACCACTCTGATAATTGTCATAATTGAGCTTACTTCTAATTCCTCCTGTACTTGTTTCATTAGTACACAAACATCTGTGATACTGATCTGATAATCCTCTCGTCTCTGGGATTCAACGTTTTTATCTTGCCCTCAACTTGGCTCAGCTTACAAGTTTGTTTGTTTGTTTTTCAGCCCTTTAAACTCAGAAGGTGTTCAGCTATTAATAAAGTTTCAGACCAGGAGAGTCTGGGTATTCAGATACCAGCGGCTGTTAAACTTCACCAGTACATTGAGCCAAATAATTTACTTGAATGAATTAAGGTGCAACTGCAAAACTGTAGAGTAAGAAATACTCATTTTATAGCTACTTCATGGCTATAACCACGGGCTGTTCAGGGAGCAGCTACTTTACTCCAATTCCATATGAATTATCTTCAGTTTTTTCATTTCACTTTTAAAAGCAAAGTAGGCCTTGGCTGCCTTTAGAGATGGTGTTTACCTTTTTATGTAAACGCTCCTCAGTTAAGCCACGATGTAACAAAAGGAATAAGGGGAAGTTCCAAAAAAAAAACCAAAAGGTGGCAGTTGCTTTAATCAATATTTGCATGAGTTTGTATGGTGTGCAAACACCTTACTGCAGTACAGACATCCACCATCCAGTCCAGTCGTCACCGATCTCTCCTTTTCCTTCTAGCCAAGAGAATGTATAGCAAACTGTTTGACCGTATGTAAATGATAGGATAACAGTTGTCATGTTGCAATTCTGGTAATGTTTGTTTAACTTCTTAGGGAAAGGAGGTCCAAAGCCATGGGTCTGAGTGCAACATCTCCTGTTCTCCTCAGTACCACCCTTGTGATTGGGGCTAGCTCTTTAAGAGGCTTGAATATCACGACCAGAATGTTAAATGTCTTGATACACTTATTCAAGGGTCAGCAGCCTTTCGAGGAAGCGTGCTGAAATTTGACCTCTATGTATGGTTCAAGTTCTACTTACAACAGCTTCATTAATAAGTTCAGATGCGGAGCTTTTCTGTTTAGGTGGTGCTTGGTAGCATTAGCTGGTCTTGTGTTAACACAGATGGCATAGCTTTGACCAAGGTCCCAGATGCGTGGGGAAGGAGGGGCAGTGCTGAGTTTCTGTGCCAATGAAAATCAGCTCATGTCCTACTCTTGGCACCCATGCTGGGCGTTGCTGACTCCTGGTCTAACTCATACAAACATATTTGGAAAGGTAGATCCCATTTGCAAAATACTTGTCAAGTCAAAATGGTAATACAGCCAGCAAAGCAGGCACTTCATAGGCAAAAATCTGCAGTGAGGCTCTCATTGCCCAGAGCTAGTGTAGGAAAGGTTTTTTGGTTACAAGAAGGCTGGAAGTTAATTGAAGCAATGGTATGCACAGTCTTTGGTGGGCAAGCAGATGTTTTGTAAAAATTATAGAGTGGCAGAACTGAATGGAGTTTGCCTCACTTTAAATCAGTGCTGAGAATACCAGCTGGATTAAAAACCAAAGACCAGAAGGCAAAGTGAGATGGCCTTTCCATTTTGCAGGAAATCACACAATTTTAAAATTGTGTTTGAAATGCAACAGAAACATATGAATTCCCTAAAAAACACAAATTCCTAAACCTTTTTGGTTGAAAGAATTTATCAAATATTCTATGATTTTACTGACTTTATTATGGGACACTTTCAAAAATTCTGTTGGAATCCACAAAGGGAAAAACATTGAGCTCTCAACAAATTGATATAGCTGGTAAAGCATTCTAACTTCTAACCAGCTCTACAAATGGCTTAAAGTCTAAACTGAAGACATCAGTAATTAACTTCTCCCCTGTAAATTCTGCATATGAATACTTAAGCACTGACCTCTCTGTTCCACATTGTGAAAAAGAATTGTTACTGGACTTTCAAGCAAATTGGACTTTTCACTTTCAGAGGATCAACCTTCAAATACATAAACTGGGCAACAGGTAAGAAACTAGTAATAACTTCTGTTACTATGTCGTGTATAGAACACATGAATTAGGACAAAGGACCAGCATTCTTCCCTCACCCCAAATGGAGCTAACATTGTGAAAGTAAACAAACCCTGCTTAAAATAAGTTAACACACACACTGAGAAGGATTTAGTTTTATTTTAAACTTTTTCTAAAATCCATCAGGCTTTGTTGCAAAAACATTTTAAATAAGGACAAAAATCAGTTCCCAACTCCCTTAAGTTCGTAGCTTCATTCAGTAAACTCAAAGTGAGTACAAATGATTTTAAGCAATACGCAAAGTGTTTAAAACCACAATCCTGGGTGAATCTAAGTAATCTTGCGCTACTAGAAAAAGTTTTAGTTCCTTAACTCTTTTTTACACAGATAACAAGCCCTTTGCCTTTTGCGGTTTTAAAAATTACATTTAGACTCCGAATCCTTCAAAAACATTGAGAAAGTACTCTGATTTTATTCCCCCACACAATGGATGACTAAGTCATTAATTATGTCCATCTTTTTGAAGCTGTGAGAGCAGTTTGGTGTCTGATAGGACCTAACTGCAGGAGAGTTGAGTGACAATTTAATTTTTTATTAAAATGTTCAATTACTGCCAAAGGCAATACGTCCAACGATTTGACCAGGTATTTTTAGAGGTGGTGTCCTCTTAAATCTCTCCTGTTCCTCTGTCACTCTACAGAATGTTTGTGTTCTTCCTTATCAAATTAGTATAGCCCACCCCCAACCCTTGAATGAAATGTACTGTGGAAGAAGAAGTTTGATATGTAAAGGTGAGTGTTTGGCTTAGTTATATAGAGAACATTATTTCTTAGGACATCTTAAAGGAAGTTAGATTATTCAGAAACTCTTGTAAGCATAATGCATTCATGTGTGTGTAACAGGCCACATTTAATACAGCTTCTGAGAACATCCCTACTCACTATATGGCAGCTACCTTTATTTAAGGTACTAAAAATTGTGCTCGAGTTATTAAACTAGATTACTGGCACTGAGATACAGCATACTGTAAGAACTGCATACAGTACAGAACTGGAAAAGAAAAAGTGCATAAGTCTGTAGTGAGACATTTCCCTTAAATGCAGTCTTCTCAAAAACTCAGTTAGGCCTAATACCCTATTCACTCTTCTTTTCCTTTTTAATAATCTCTACTGTTTTGTGTGTGTATCTGAACTCCTGGTTTTGTTTGTTTAAAAATACAGTAAACGCTCGAAATACATGGCTTCAAGTTGCACGTAACTCACTTTGATACAAGATAAGCACAAGTGGAAGCTGTTCTGCAGCTGTCAGCCTGACAGCAGTGCTTTTAAGCTGCTTACTGGCTGGGGGAAGGGCGGTTCAGTTTTCTGGGTCCCATAAGCAGAGGGGCAGCCCTGGTCAGTTTCCTGACTCCCCTCCAATGGCTGGAGCCAGAAAACTTGACCAAGGTTGCTACCCTGGTCAGTTTCCTGGCTCTGCAAGGGGAGGGGAGCCAGGCACCAGGCTGCTGCTTGTTCCTATCTCCCTCCCACTTGTGGAACCTGGAAAATTGACCAGCACATGGCTGGTCAGTTTCCTAGGTCCCAAAAGTGGCAGGGAGCCAGGCACCAAGCTGCCTCTTGGTTTCCAGCTCCCCACCACCCTGGGAGGCAGGAAACTGACCAGCTCTGGTGGGATGGTCAGTTTCCTGGTCCCCTCAACCCCATGGGAGCTGGGAGCCGGGAGCCAGGCTGCTGCCTGATTCCCATCTCCCTGCCACCCCAACCTGTGCGAAAATTTGAGTTACGTGGGGTTTGCAGGAATGTAATCCCCACATAAATCGAGTGTTTATGTAGAGCTCTGGAACAATAAGGGGGGAGGAATTTGCTTAATGAAGTGCTGCATATGCATGGCAGCACTCATTAACAAGCTCCCAACATCCTACTTACTATCCTCCCTTAAAGTAGGGAGGCAGTATGCACAAGCCCTATGTGTTACAGGCTGCAAGCTGCTTTCATTTTCTTTCATGTCTGACACACTGGACTATGGCATATAGGTTACCTGTGGTATCAGGATGCAACTCACTGTAACCTGCCCGCTTTCAGCAACCAGGACTTACAGGTGGAGTCAAGGGTGGAACTTCAGAGGTAGCTGACAGTATGTGTTTGATAGTAATAGTTTTTCACTCAAAGCATTTCTAATAGATGGTGGAGTGAGCTTTTCACCCTTTAGAATTCCTGCTTCAACAAGCACCTCACAGTAACAAGCCGAGGCCAGGGCTCCCAACAATATCTTAATGGCACGAGGAGGTATTGTGTGTTTACCACAATGAATACATTCAACAGTAACAGTGCCAATCAAGTAGTCTGTCAATCATAACAAAACTAGAGTGTGCTAAAGGACAGTTCTTCTAAATGCAATGTTGGATGGGTAAAAGAGGAATCAGGCCTGCTGGTGGGCAGTGGAGGAGGGGTCAAGTCAAGGGGGCAGTTGCCCTGGGGCCCAGAGCTCTGGCTACTACTTTGGCTGCCACAACAGGCAGAGCTCCAGGCTCCTTTGAAGTGCTACAGTAGCGCTACTCTGTCAATCCATGTGTGGAGGGGAAGGCAAAGCTATGCTACAGTCAGGGCAGGGCTGACTTCCCTTGGCCCTGCCCCTTCTGGGGTGGCGGCTGGGGGCCCCACTGGGGGAAATATAAATGGTACACCATTTTAGGCCTTCCCTCAAACAGTGGTTGTTTCAGGAAATGCAGGTCAGTTGGGCAGAAACCAAATCCTACTAATCTAGGGGTGTGCATGGGGGGAGCCAGGAAATCTTGTAAGGGCATTTCAGGCTCATCCATCTCATTAAAAATGCCAAATGTTACTGTTTGTATGTATTTGCATATTTTCTTACACATGCCCATAGGGGGTTGGTTGGTTTTTTTTTAAATGAACAGAAGCAAAATGGCTGTTGGTTGGATTACATTATTGGGGAGGGGCCTGCTAATTGCAGGGATGAAAAGTGGGGCCCAACAAAGAGTTTGCTCACCCCTACATGAATCCACACCCCCTTGCTGAGGTTTATGACTTCAGGTCAAGGCTCTGAAGTGGCCTCCCATGGGGAACCTTGGTATTCTTCTGTGGTGACACAGACCATTAATGGAAAGAGGGAGAAAAAGCTATCTAAAAATCACACTGTCATTTGAGTGGGTCAGGTCAACTATTCCAGCCTTTGTGGAGATAAGATTGATCCTTCCCCAGTAAATGGCATGACTAGTCCTTAAGTTAGTGTCCAACAGAGGTAGACATCCAAAATATCTTTGAATTACTTCCTCTTCTCCCCCTGCACTTCATGCCAATGTTATATGATGGGTACAACTTAGTTAATTAAGGTTTTAAAACTGAAAAAAAAAATACTGGGGGGGTACAGAAGTCAGCTCTACCTCAAAGAAACTTCTCCAAGAGACAAAGTAATTTAACCAGAGTACTAAAACTTCACAACAGTGATCTACTTCATTTGGGATCCTTTTTAAACCTGAAGAGTGCAATCAAGCATTCTGACGTCACCTGGATATTTACGGTTGGATTTGCAGGTGACTGAGTCGCATCTTGCGCATTATTTATTCACAGCCTCTGTCGCTCTTCTTCTCCTTGCTCAAATAAGTGGTTTTTCACATCTGGATCTTCAAGATTTTGGACTACTGAGAGGAAAAAATGAAATTAATACTGCGTAAGAGTTGGAAGAACTGCTATTAAAATCTGCATTTATAAGAGAACACAGCAAGAGACAACATAGTCCTTATTGAACGGATTGTATCATTGTAGAATGGTGAAGTATCAAAAGCTCACAGTTCTGGTTTACTCCAACGTAGACCGTGAAACTGTATTGAGACCCTGATTCTTTCCCCTCTCCTGTAAATGGAGAGTAACTTCACTGAACTCATAGTGCATCAGAGTAAAACTGGTGAGAGCAAACTAGGTCCCAGCTATGTTCAAAGCAATCAAAAGGGCATCAGTTAACTGAACAAAGACAGACAGTTTCATCCCTGTTGTAAAAATACAGTCTTAACAATTGGTGTACTGCATACAAGGGATTTAAAAAAAAAAAAGCTCGTGTTTTTACCATGCAAATTATTTTCACTGCCTGCCAGTGCTGCTTGTTTATCAGTTTCAGATTCAGCCTCATTCTCATCTGAATTGTAGTCAACTGCTATGTTCTTCTGGTTCACTGCTTCCACTCTCTGTTTGTCTATAAAGATATTTAGTTTTGTTAGTTACTGGCCAAAAACTTCCTACAGCTGCCGTAGAGCACTGCTGCACACAAATAGTTTCCCTCATACTTGATAACAGAATTTATCTCAACTCTTTGAAATTTGATTACCCTGTGCAGGGAGTCAGTTCTCAACTATCCAGTTTCAGAATTAAGTTTCCTATACCCTTGTGTATAAAAAGCTGGACAAAAGAATGAGATATGTAGGGCTGAAAGGGACCTTCAAGAGATCATCTTGTCCTGGAGTCTTCAACTGGCAGCTCTGGAGCCACCTATGACTCTTTAAGGACTTCTTTATACCTCCCAATACTATAATTGCAAAGTGGAGGGGGGGAGAAACGCACCTGATTATTTTTGATAAATGGTGAACATCTAAAAGCTTAACAATGAACAACTCCAATCTAAATCGCAAACAATACGTGCTCTCGAAACACTGCATATGACACTGTGTTTTGATAATGCTGCTAATAAAGTAAATAAAAAGGAAGCTTGCGGCATTTCTGCTGTGAAGGACAACAGACGTTTAAAAAAATTAAATATGCAATTTTACTTCATGTTTAAAGTAGGTTTGGGAGTGAAAGTCAGGAAAACACTCAGGTCAGGTATGCAGACAGACGTAAAGCGTGAAGAAAACAATATGTAACAAGTTTGTGACCTTTCTACAGTAAACATGTATGGCATTACAAATCATTGTATGTGAGGTGTTCTTAAAAATAGGGGTTAAAGTACAGTTTGTTATTAAGGACTGTCTCGTATTCAGGTGTATTGTGGCTTTTGAATTTTTTTTTTTTTTTTTTTTTTTTTTTTTACAGAATTTAAAAAAATAAAAGGCTCTTCTTGCTATTTTGGTTGCCGATCCCGATCTAGTCCCTTTGGTGTCCAACCAGTTCAGATGCATAGTCACTGTAATGTAAGAAGTTGTCCCCCTCTACTTCTTCATTGGCAGCATTTTTAGAGGCTACTACTATAACAAACTAGCCGCATTATTCTGAAAAGATTGTTCAAGCCAACTAGCTACACTCCTGACTAAACAGCCACTAGTTGTTAGCATGTTGACACCATGGCCCATGAAAGCTCATCACCTAATAAATTATTTTGTTAGTCTTTAAAGTGCTACTGGACTGCTTTTTTGTTTTCATAGTATATAGACTAGCACGACTAGCTCTCTTACTACTAAATTTCTGTAAATTTCTTTCTATAAGGAAGAACATTTTAACCTAATCTCCCTTGCTGCAAATCCGTCCAGCAATAATGGAAGCCAAAATTCATGTCTGCTTAAAAACACATTAGTTACTAAATGCTTCAGCCTTTGGGCCTAATCCTGCAAGATTCTGAACACATCAACAGAAGCTGAGAACATGTGCTATCTTCTGGAGACACAATGCTCCACAGAATTGAACTCACAGAAAAGGCAGAGCCTAAGGACAGCTCGTATATATGCCAAAGAAACTGACTGATATGACTAGTAAACAGTGAGCTGTGGACTAAAGCATAATGAATAGTAACAGAGAGGTAACCTCGTTAGTCTGTACTCCAACAAAACAAACAGGCAGAAATGTAGCACTTTAAAGACTAACAATGATTTATTCAGTGATGAGCTATTGTAGAGCAGACCCACATCTTCAGAAAGCTCTGAATAAAGCATAATAGCTCTAGTTCACCAGGCGTGAAGTCATAAAGAATAAATTCAAACTGTTGTCTCCAGGTACATCTATAGTACTGCCCAGGTCACACCCAGCACAATTACTGTTTAAAAGAATTTCCTATTTAAAACAGAAGGTTGTTTTTTTTTGCCGCCAAACTGGCACAAACAGATACAGATACATTTTAACAGCTCAAAAACTACTTGAATTACTCACAAGGAGTCTGACGTCCATGGCCTTACTAGTGTAGGTAAAAGCAGGATTTGGCCTAACATCTGTACCAAACAGGCAGAACTGCTGATTCCAGTGGAGCTTTGGACCCAAACCACTCCAGAATACAACTAACAAGGAGAAGAGCTGGAAACAAAATTCCCTCCCCTACCCAGCCCTTCACATATAATTTGTGAACCCCACTATGGCCTTCAAGCCAAAAAGTTTTACACAATCATTGGATCCAGCTGCAAGTGACTAGATAGGCCAAGTCTTTGTACTAACCATCCTGACTGGGCTCCTGGTCATCTGGATGAACATCATAACTTAGGAGGTGCTCCCTCTCTACTTCTTCATTGAGAGCATTTTCTTGGTTGGTAGCTTGGCCTGCAGCTGGTTCTTGCATTTTGACAGACTCCCTTTCTGCATCACCGTCTTTAGGAACATTTACCCCCTCATATGGATTGGATTCCTTTCCTGGAATAGGTGGCAATTCCTCATGAGCAGGGGCACTCTTAGCTGGATCGTGTGGGGGTCCTTGATCAACAGAAAGCTTCTCATTTTCTCTTTTAGGCTCCTCTTTGTTCACTGTACCTAGATCAGGAGTCCCTTCTGTAAAGCAATGTGCATCAAGAGTTTTGGCTGTAGCAAAATTCAAGCCTTTAAAAAGCTAGAACAGGATCAATTGCCCTTTGCCCACCCAAGTTCATTTTTTTCTCCAGCGCAGGCACATTTCTTTAAGCTGCATTAACTCCAAAGAATGTATGAACACAATCGGGGTACTCAAGTTAAAAGGTACTACAGTAAATTCTTTCATATCTGCATTCTATTATCCAGAACTCTCAAATAACCAGCATTTTACCCGTAAGTAAATTTTAGTTATGTTTTCCTTAAGTGCAGTATAGCAAAAGTAAATACAGTATAAGTTTACAGTGTACAATACTACTCTTGGTAAATAAAATAGTTTATGAGAAACCACTGCAGGATTTGTGTTTCATTAAGATTTTTAAGGTCTGCACTGTCTTTTTTATGGTAAATAAGGAAAAAAGTGTGAATCACTAAGTTTATAGTGAGATCAATTAATACTTGGACATGCAAGGCACAATTATATAAATACAGAGTATTATGACCCATGTAAATCCCTTTTCTTACACCATTAAAAATGTAAACTTATTTTCTGTGTGATGGAATAAGTGCGTGTGCGTGTGCATGTCACTGTTAACAGAGTTAGCCTATAACAAGGGTTGACCAGATGTGAAATCTACAAGTAGCCTGCAGCTGTCTTCCTCCTTAATAGGGAGGTGCAGCTTAGGAACAGTATTGGTCCCAGCATATGCTGCTGTGCAATTTTTGACGTTTCTGTCCTCCTTACACCCTTTTGAGATACAATTCACAAGACGCCGTGTCTACGAACATTATATAGAAATACTAGCCCTATGGAATGAGACCTTCAATATGCTCAGAGTTGTATTTTTTTAAAATACATCTAAAGAGGAAACCATTTCAAATGATGCTAAATTGTGATCATGGCAGTAGCAACCATTAATTATTAATTCATATGTATACTATTAAGGCCAGTAGGATCATTCAGTTTGTATATAAAGCATATAAACTATTTGTGATGACTATATCATATAGTTATATCTCACAGACCCTTAAATTTTACCCAGTTACTTCTGTATTCAACCCAATAACTAAAGGATAATTTCTAGTGGTTTCAGGTGCACCACACCTACTAAAACCGAAGCTAATGTTCAGACTATTAAAATCAAGCCCTTGTTTCAGGAAGTCTTCAGAAAAGGGAACACTTTTTCCATAGCAAATTAGGGATACTAGTTTAGGCTTGCTAAATATAACACTGTCCCAATATATGCAGTGTACACCTAGGGCTAGATTCACAAAGATTAGGCAGCCCATTGCCACATCAGATGTCTAAATGCAAAATTTATATCCTTACGAACTCAGCTGTCGCCTAACCCTGTAGATACCTAAATTCCTCACCAGCTTTTTATACTCAGCAGACCCAGGCAGTTTTCCCTGCAAGTTGGGCACTTAGGTAGTCACCCAGGAGACATTCAAAGGCTGCCCAGCTGATTAGCAGAGCACTCACAGCCAAGAGCATATGTTTCTCCTGGTGGTGCACAGCCACACATGCCTCAGGGCACATAAAATTTATTCTACCCAGGATGAAAAAAAATAGAGGGAACATTGGCACGGAGAGAGAACTAACTTAAGGCTGTGGGAAACATAGTCAAATCTTCCCTCTGTCCAATGTGGAGTATGGATCAACATAAGTCTCCCCCTGTCCCAGGAGAGTGCCCTAACTACTGGGCTAAATAGGGGGTCTCAGTCTGTTTCCTGTTGAAGGAGCATGCAGTAGAGCAGGGCCAGGAACCTGTCTCTCCCAGAACAATGCACTAATCACAAGTCACAGAGTCACTCACTCTGTCTCTGACTTACCACCACTGTTTTTGCAAGGAAGGCTTCTAAGCCCAGTCAATCCTAGCTCCAGGGGAGGGTTCCCAACTGTGAATTCCAAGTGCAGATGCGTGCCTCTATCTGGTCCAGACTTGGGATGCCGGAGTCCCTTCAAGGAGCAAGGCTCTTGTCTCACTATTTCCCAGTAGCTATTTTAGCCCACTAAGCTTGTAGATCCTGTTCTTAGAGGCACCTAACTCCTGCGCATCTTAGAGGACGCTTGGATGCCAGAAGTTAGGTGTTCCCATGCTGAGCCGACATCTCCTTTGTGGATCTAGCCACTCCTACCTTATAAGCTTCAACCATTGGAAGCATTTTAATTAAGAGAAATTCAGATGATTATTAACTATCAGTATAAAACTTTCCATAAACATGGAAAAATACAACAATAAATGTGAATCTAGTGTGGTGATATGCATTTTTACATTATTAAATTAAAATTCAATTAATCAGAACCAATTTCTCATCGCTGTTGCTACTAAGGTGTCAGTGATGTAATTGGCCAGTCTTACCTTTGTCTCCCTGAGACTCAGTCTCTGGTACACTTTTGACACTGGCTGTTGGCTTTGATGCTTCTAGAGATACATTTCCAGGAATTGCGTCGCCCTTTTGCTCTTTGTCTCCTTTCTGCTCTTCCAGATCATGCAGCTGGAGCTCTGGTCGACTATAAGTTGGCAGCTGACTATTATCCTTTAAGACACATACAGATATCAGTGATTTGTCCACATGTTCATTCCTACGCTCTGATTTATATCCTCATTTTTAATCCTGACTACAGAAATCTAAATGCATCTCGTACCAATTCGAGAAATGCACTTGAACTGAATTCCCCAAGGGAGTCACAAGAAAAACACAACCCTAATAAACAGGCAGCAAAAGTTTCCCCAGAGATCACACAACAAAACAATGTGGAATAAAGCCTCTTCTGAAACAATTCCACCCAACACCATCTGATTCTACTGCCGCTATATGTAGTGCATCAGGGGCTACTGTCATTGGAAGCAATATTTCTGAGTGCAAAGGGTACATCCCTCTGGAGCACCAAGGATCGGCTGTGGGCACAGGGCGGAGACAGTGCAATTTGCTCCCAGGCTGCCCTGCTGGGGCTGGAGGACCTACTTGTATTATTTCTCAAGAAGAGCTCATCTTTCAGGAACATTTGGGAACACTGATTTATGGCAGCCTCATTCAAATGCATGAATTAGTTCAACTTGGACAGTTCTGATGTTATGGGCTGTGAGTCCCATCCTCCTCTGTACTTAATGCAAAATGAGCTTGTTTCACAGCACCAGAACCATCATTCCACTGTGTGCAAAGCCTCGAGTGCAGTCAGCATCTCCCCGTTCCTCCTCTCCAGTGTGTCCCTTTTGTATTTGTCGACTTTATGGACCGGTGTGGACGTGGACCTTCAACTTTACAAAATCGGGTGCTAGAATATCAACCTTAACACATTCAACCTAACTTCACAGTGTAGACACACCCCAGGAAAGAATGGCAGCTCAAAGACTTGCCCCTTCAGAAATTAAGCCATTGAAATTTTAGGGGCAACAAACCTTATACACGTGAGCATTTTACTAACTAAATGCTAAGATAATTGGCGGTTACAAGCATAAAACTGAGCAGCACTTAAAGTTTCTGCTGCATTGTATCGACTTCTTGCAACTTGAAAACTAGGCTATAATGAAGCTGTTTCTTTTCTGTACAGTGAGGTCCCCATATTTGCGAACTTAAGATTCGTGAGTTCAATTATTCGTGAGCAACCACCTCCCCAGGGCCCCAGGCAGGAGCACCAGCAGCCACTGCCTTGCTGGTGCTCCAGCTGGGGAGGGCCGGCGGCTGCCATGTTTGCAAAATTCAACATACGTGAGGGTTCTCAACACGGAACCCTCACAAATGTTGAGACCGTACTGTGCTTGTTTACAACAGCGTTTCCCAAACTAATTCGGCCCCAGGACACTTTTGGGCTTGGAATTGACAGAACACATTTATGCTGCTCCAGGGGGTATGGGTGTGGGAGTGTTTCAAACTGAAAAATTGTTGAGCATAATGCTCACAAGTTGATTTAAAAGAGGTTTTTAGCTGCCTTATTTTACAAGGAACAAGAGAAAAATCTGGATGAACAACTAATGCCTCTCTGATAGGAGGATGGTTAGCAACCCTATAATTAAGTGAAAAATTAAAATACAAACCCAAAACAAAACATCGATATAAACAGCCAAAAGACGGATGGTTAGTGTCGTTCTTTTGTACAAAAACGGAAAGGACAATATTGTTCGGAAAAGGACTGTCCTTCCTTAATGCTTAAAACACATTTTTTATGAAAAATGCAAAACAAATTACATATGGAAAAATATTTTTAAATTTTGTGTTTTTATAAATTTGTTACTTTTACAGAAAACTACTGGAAAATAAAAATAAATACCATTTGACTGTTTTTTGTTTTTAATCAGGAGAGTGTTTTTGCATCTCTCTTTTGGCACAAGTTGCATAACAGCTATACTGCTATGAAAGAATTATTAATATATTTACAATTGAAATATTATTCAAATATCTTTAGTATTTTTGATACACGCAATTTCTTACTTAATATTTTAGAAGGCAAAATATTGCTAGAATTGATTTTTCCCCCCCCCCACAGAACACCTATTCGCATCCCGTGGAACACAGTTTGGGAAAACACTGGTTTACAACATGGGCAGGACAGGAACAATTCTACATAAGCTCACAGAAGCCAAGGAGCATATAAACACTTCATATACCTGGTACATAAAATTGCCCTTGCCCTAGGAAATAATGTAGAAAAATCACATGCACCATTCACAAAAATTTCCTGTCCACGTCTCATAGTAACAGAGAGGTAGCTGTGTTAGTCTGTATCCTAACAAAACAAATCAGCAGTCATGTAGTACTTTAAAGACTAACAGAATAATTTATCAGGTGACGAGCTTTGGTGGTACAGACCCACTTCTTCAGATCTTGAAGTATGGAGATGTGAACCAATACAGTACAAGCTTTATTATCCAGTATCCCCTACAATATACCAGTTATTCAAACTGGGACCGGCAACCAACCCTGCTCTGCACCTCCAGCTGGCAGATCTGAAGAAGCGGGTCTGTCCCACAAAAGCTCGTCACCCGATAAATTATTTTGTTAGTCTTTAAAGTGCTACTGGACTGCTGGTTTGTTTTGTCCAAGCTTCAGCACAGCTAAAGATGAACAAATACAGCAATAAAAAGAATTTAAAAAACAATGTCTCAAAAAAACAAATTCACTTGAAGATGAAGCGGATCTTTGCCCACGAAAGCTTGTGCTCCAAAATATTTGTTAATCTATAAGGTGCCACAGGACTTGTTGTTTTTGAAGGTAAAGACTAACACAGCTACCTCTCCGATACTCACTTGAAGAGCATTTGCACCTTTGTGTATTATATAAACATTTATATAGCAATTTGTTTTTAACAATGTACACGGGAAAGAAAAATTCTTGAATAACTGAACATACGTATTAAAGCTAATTTAGCTCGCATTTGTATGGACATCTTTAAAAATTCCAATATTAGTCATCGAAGTCCAGGCTCTGACTTGGGTGACTAAGCACAGCACAAAAAGCAAACACTCAAACCATTCATTTACTGAAGTTATCCAGAGAGTTAAATAGGAATGCACAAATTCCTGAATAATGCTTAATAATGAATAATTGGCAAACAGAAGAAAAAGACCTTTGAGTCAGTAACTGACATCCAACTTTCTAGGTAACTCTGATTAGACGACTTTTAAGGCTCAACACAACCCATTTTTATGCCTCTTGTTACCTTACGAAATGAAACTGCCACACAAAAATCCTTTAAGGTACAGTAGCTGGGTCCCTCTAGCAGCGGGGTGGCTTACTGGTTAGGTCCCTGTGTCACCCATGGGCCTGGGGTGTAGGACTTCAGTCCGCTCACTAGAGTCTGTACGTTCAGTTTGGGGTGTGGCCACAAGAGTCCAATTTCCCCCTCCTCAATGGGGGTTTCTTTGGGGATCTCCCCTTCTGCACCTTGGGGCGGGTTTTGGAGGCTGTGTCCTCCTGCACGTGACCCGGCAGTCAGCTCTCGCTAAGGTCCTGCGGACAGCCCTGAACTGAGCTAGCTCCCCTCCTTTTATTCTCCCTCCAGGCCTGGCACTGGCTACAGCTGAAAGGGGGCAGGGCTAACTGAGAGAAGAAAGGCTTTGTTTAGCCGCTGCACTGCCAGCCCTGCCTCACTCTCTCCCCAGTACGTTAATGGTGAATCAGGTTTATAATAGATGACAACTTTAAAGTTTGTTTTTTTAATCCTTGCAGCAGAGGCATCCTTATTTATGTGCTGTGTGAAAGGTTAAGCAATGCACATGTTAAGGACATTTATATTTGAAGGGGTTTGTGATTTCTGGGTCAGAACAAAATGAGTATTGGAATGTATAAGGTGACAGTGTACACAATAGTACCATAACTGAAAAGTATGAACTATCAGAGTAATTAAATATTTAACTGGTCACCTTTCCTATATTTAAGTCTCCGGGCTTAACTCTATTCTTCTCAAATGGCAACTACGCCTTGAAAAATTGCCATGAAAATTTACCAGACCCAACATATGTTCTTCTTCGAGTGTCCCCGTGGGTGCTCCACAATAGGTGTCGGGCTCGCCCGGCGCCGCAGATCGGATCTTCCAAGCAGTTTCTGCCGGACCGCGCATGCGCCGGTGCGCGCCGCTCCCTTGCGCGCTCCTGGCCACGTGCGCGATCCGGTCCCCGCCAGTTCCTCTTAACCGCCGTCGGCTGCAGACGGAATCCGACTAGGCTACGGCCAAGTTAGCGTATTCAATGGTTTTCACTGTTTTTCTTTAAAGTTTTCAAGTTCTTAGGCTACTGTTAAGTTAGCCAGTTGTTATTTTCAAAAAAAAAAAAAAAAAAAAAAGAAACAAGCGGGACGGCATTCAGTCCAGTCCTAGTAACAAGCAGAGCACCGGAGGCCAGGAGCCTAGGGCCATTAGCCCTCCTGCCGCGGCAGGCTATCGGAGAGGGGGAAAACAGCACAGAGAAGGTGCTAAGTACCCCATTAACAACTGAAAGACTCACCAACGTCTTCTTCAGGATTCAAGAAATGTGAGTCTTGCCGAGAGGCAATGCTAGCGTCTGATGGGCACAGTCACTGCATAAGGTGCCTGGGGGAGTCCCATGTCACGCAGAAATGCTCCTTCTGTGCAAAATTAACAGCCAGAGCAAGGAAGGACAGGGAGATGCGGCTTAAAATGCTGCTCTTCGACAAGGCCCTCCAGCCAGACGTGCCAGAGCGGCCGCAGCAGGAGGGACCCTCCGGGGCCCATAAAAGGAAAGCCGCCTCCCTCACCCCATCAACGCAAAAATGGAGGAAAGTCTCCCCAGCCCGATCCCTGCCAGCAGCAACAGCGAGCGGGACGGGAGGAGCGCACAGCCCCCAGCCACAGCAACAGCTGATCGGCGGCGGCACGGAGAGCCACGTGGAGGCGGCTCAGCCTCCGATAATCAAACAGCTGCCCCGCACCGCAGGCAGGGCGGCGGCTAAACAAGCGCCGGTACCGGCGGCACCGCAAGCAGTGGCACCGACCCCCAGGGAACCGGCGGTGCAGAGCACGCAGGCACGCAGCCTGCAGGCACTGGAGGACACCGCCCGTGCGGCACCGCCCATGAGTGTGCCGAGCACGGCGCGGACGGGGCTGAGATCCCCTACACGTCAGGGGGCGGAGCCACCCCCTCAAGGGAGGGGGAAGGCTGCACACAAAACAAGGCACCGCAGCCCCTCTCCAGACAGGGCTGCAGAGTTGCTTTCTCTCAGCCCTCCGCTTATGCTGCAGACTCCAACCAGAAGGCAGGGGTCCCCCCTAGCCTACCCGGAGCCCCCATCTCCATTTTTACAACCAGCCTCGCCCTGGCTGGGACCACCTTCACCCTTCCTGGGGTTTGAGCCACTGGAGTACTATCACAAATCGCTCTCTCCAGTGTCCCAGGTCTCTCAACAATCTCGCTCCCCCAGACGCAGGGGGTACGCACCAAGGGAGTGGTCTAGGTCACCTTCCCAAGAACAGTGCCCATGCTGCCATGGTCGCCCCTATCACACGGGGCATAGACACCACCGGCACTCTACCAGGGAAAGATCCCCACAGACGGTCCCGTATCCCCAAGGGCAATCGTGAACGGGGACAGAGACTCAAGTATCTCAGGGGAAACTGGTTATGGAACCCCGAGATTTTCCCTTGCAAGCTTCCAGCGAGTGGATGTACCATCACCAACAGGAACCAGAAGGGTCCAGAGAGGCGTATCCTAGTGGTTCCTCGCTCTCCTCCCCGGGGGACGTCCATCCTCCGGACGATCTCAAACAGTTTCAAGAGCTGTTTAAGAGGGTGGCCTTCACGCAAGGCATCCAGACAGCAGAGGTGCAAGAGAAACACCATAAGCTCCTCAAAAATCTGAGACCTCCGGCCTCCTCCAAAATAGCAATACCGCTTGATGAAGCAATCTTGGAGTCCGCCACTATGATATGGCAGACCCCTGCGACTATTCCGCCTGTCCACAAGAGAGCGGATAAGAAATACTTCGTGCCGGCGAAGGGCATGGAGTTCCTGTTCAGCCACCCACAACCAAATTCCTTGGTGGTGGAGTCGTCGCAACAAAGTTCAGACACATCTCAATTCAAGACAGGGGGAACAGACAAAGATGCCAAGAAGCTAGAGCTGTTCGGCAGAAAGGTCTACTCCTCCTCCACTCTACTGTTGCGAATGGCAAATTACGCAGCGCATCTAGCAAACCATAATTTCGACAACTACACTAGGTTAACCTCCCTCATGGACTCGCTTCCAGAGGACAAGAAACCAGTGCTCAAGGCCATCGTGCAAGAAGGCTACGCGGCCTCGAGGACGGGAGTTCAGATCACCCTGGATGTTGCGGACACAGCAGCACGCTCCACAGCTACGGCAGTGGTGATGCGAAGGGAGTCCTGGCTCCAGACTTTGGGTATACCGAGGGATCTGCAGGCGAAGATAGTCGATCTTCCCTTCGACTCGCAGAAGCTGTTTGCTGAATCAACTGACTCGGTCCTTCATTCCAGTAAAGATTCAAAAGCCACACTTAGGACCCTGGGGATTTACACCCCTCCATACAGAAAGAAAAAGTACTACCCTCAACAAAGACGGTACCAGTACCAGCCACAGCGTCCCCAGTACCACAGGGGTTACGAGCAAGGGCGACATCAACAGCACCAGCAGTACAGAACTCCCAGGCGACGTTCCCAACAGAGCCGTGCGTCCTCGGGGCAGGGCCAAAGGCCACAAGTTTGACACACAGATCCAGGGCTGCGCCATCACTACCATCGCACAAGGTCATCCGAAGCGGTTATTCCACCATCGCCTCCGACCATTCTACGGCCAGTGGCAAAGGATCACCACAGACAAATGGGTGCTGGAGATCGTAGCCACGGGGTACCCCATCCCCTTCCAGTCGCTCCCACCGCCACGACCTCCACCCAGGCCCCACCTCCCGGAGGCCTCCCACATAGCGAGGCTGAAGCAGGAGGTAGACCATCTCATGCTCATAGGGGCAGTGGAAAGAGTGCCGGAGCAACTGCAAGGGAAAGGGTTCTACTCGAGGTACTTCCTCACGGAGAAAAAGACAGGAGGCTGGAGGCCCATTTTAGATCTTCGAGGCCTCAACCGGCACCTGCACAAGCAACGCTTTCCAATGATCACAATCGCCTCCATCCTTACGGCACTGGATGATGGAGATTGGTTCGCAGCCCTCGACTTACAAGACACGTATTTTCACATAACTATCCATCCGGCTCACCTACGATTCCTCCGGTTCATGGTAGGCAAAGAACATTTTCAATACAAGGTCCTACCGTTTGGCCTCTCCTCGGCCCCCAGAGTCTTCACCAAGACCTTGGCAGTGGTGTCAGCCTACCTGCACAGACAGGGGGTATTTATATTCCCATGTCTGGTCGACTGCCTGCTCAAAGGGGCCTTGAAGGAAGAGGTACTACGTATCATACGCGTCACAGCAGGCACGTTCTCTTCGCTCGGCCTGGTTATCAATCTGGCAAAATCAAAGATAGACCCCACACAGGACATAGAGTTCACAGGGGCACGCATAAATTCTATTACAGCGAGAGTGTATCTACCAGAGACTCGCTTTCGGGCCATCGGCTCCCTCGTGCAGGTCATCACCTTCAGCCCTACAGCGCCGGTCCTGACGTGCTTACAGCTGCTGGGCCACATGGCAGCGGCGACGTCCGTCGTACAGAACGCCAGGTTACACATGTGCAGCATGCAGCACTGGCTGGTGAGCGTATACAAACCGGCAGCACACACCGTTCACAGGGTGGTGTCGCCCACAGCAGAGGTGTGCAAATCCCTGCAATGGTGGGTAAACCCCAAGAACTTGCTAACAGAGGTACCCTTCCACCAACCACAAATATCGGTTTTTCTTACTACAGATGCCTCCCTCATAGGGTGGGGAGCACACATGGGCGAAGAGGTGACTCAAGGGCTGTGGTCCTCCATGGAGCAGTCACTGCACATAAATATATTGGAGCTCAGAGCAGTGTTCAATGCCTGCAGACACTTTCGAGACCATATACAAGGCAAAGTAGTCGGGATCAGTACAGACAATACCTCCACCATGTTTTATGTAAATCGGCAAGGAAGAGCTCGGTCCCGTGCTTTATGTGCGGAAGCAGTCCGGTTATGGAACTGGGGCATCGCCAACAATATAATCTTGAAAGCCTCGTACTTACCAGGCGCTCACAATGTGAAGGCAGACCAGCTGAGCAGGCGATTCGCACTCATGCACGAGTGGCAGATCCGTCCCGATCTGCTACGACCGATTTTTCACGCATGGGGTTTTTCCCCAGATAGACCTGTTTGCCACTCAGCACAACAAGAAGTGCCCACGATTCTGCTCCAGGGCAGGACTGGGACAGGGGTCCCTGGGGGACGCATTCGCGATCTTCTGGAGGGGCCCCCTGCTTTACGCTTTTCCTCCCACAGTGCTCATCCACAAAGTCTTGCAGAAAGCCAGGAGGGAAGGAGCCCGAATGATCCTGATATTCCCAACGTGGGATCGACAGCAATGGTTCCCCCTACTCCTGAGCATGTCGGACCGTCCACCGATGCCCCTTCCGGTGGCGCCGGATCTGCTCACGCAAGCCCAGGGGTCCATAGTGCATCCGCACCCCAAAGGCCTGTGACTACAAGCGTGGTTAATCCATGGCTCAGCTCCCTAGAGAGCACATGTACGGAGGAAGTGCAACAAGTCCTAGAAAGTAGCAGGAGAACTTCCACCAGGAAGACCTACAAGCAGAAATGGACTCGCTTCACGGCATGGTGCTCTACCAAACAGCTAGCCCCCCTTTCGGTGCCTATATCTGTAATATTAGAGTATTTACTGGACCTCAAGAGAGGAGGACTCTCACTATCCTCGTTAAAGGTCCACCTCGCCGCCATTTCGGCGTTCAGACACGAAGAGGAAGGGCACATGGTGTTCGCCCATCCCATGGTTACCAGGTTCCTCAAAGGGTTGGTAAACCTATACCCCCCTCGGAAACCACTTCCACCTTCGTGGAACTTGGACCTGGTGCTTAACGTGCTAACGGGACCACCATTCAAGCCTTTGGCCACGGTTTCCCTCCGCCTCCTTATGATAAAGACAACCTTTCTTCTCGCAATCACGTCAGCTCGCAGGGTGAGCGAGCTTGCGGCAGTTATGGCAACGCCACCCTGCACTGTTTTTTCCAAGGAGGCGGTAACCATACGGCTGCATCCAGCCTTTCTTCCTAAAGTTTCTTCTGAGTTTCACATTAACGAACCTTTCGTTTTACCCTCATTTTATCCAAAGCCTCATAACTCTAACAAAGAGGCGCGCCTACACCTCCTGGACGTGAGGAGGGCGCTAGCCTTCTATATAGACAGGACCAAGTCCTTCCGGAAAACGGATAGACTCCTAGTCTCTCTCGCTCCCAAATCAAAAGGAGAAGGTCTCTCATCACAGAGAATCTCGAAGCACATCGTATCCTGCATAAAAATGTGCTACGAACTCAAAAAGACTCCGTTACTGGCCACGCCCAGGGCTCATTCCACTAGGGCGGTGGCGGCATCAACAGCCTTTTTCAAGGGCGTTGCATTAAAAGACATTTGCAGAGCGGCGACCTGGTCATCCTACGACACCTTCGCCAAACATTACGCCCTTCACAGGGTATTCCAAGAGGATACCCGTCTCTCGACAGCGGTCCTCTCGGGGACAAGCTGCACATAATCCGATTACCCACCTCCTATCTTGGGTTACTGCTGAGTAGTCACCTAATGTGGAGCACCCACGGGGACACTTGAAGAAGAAAGAAAGGTTACTCACCGTAGTAACGGTGGTTCTTCGAGATGTGTCCCCGTGGGTGCTCCACTCCCCGCCCATCCTCCCCGCTTCGGATCTCTGTTTAGTGTTTTGCAGAAGCATCTGAGGCGGTTGGTCAAGGAACTGGCGGGGACCGGATCGCGCACGTGGCCAGGAGCGCGCAAGGGAGCGGCGCGCACCGGCGCATGCGCGGTCCGGCAGAAACTGCTTGGAAGATCCGATCTGCGGCACCGGGCGAGCCCGACACCTAATGTGGAGCACCCACGGGGACACATTTCAAAGAGCCACCGTTACTACGGTGAGTAACCTTTCTTTCTCCTCGTCTCTCCTTCACTGTGATGTGAAAGGAAAACAAAACAAAAGTCCAGTCTCAGGTAACTGAGTAAACTTTGCAAGGCTGTTTTGTACAAAAGTTTAAATATCGGGTACTGGAGCAATCAGTCTTTTCACACAGGAAGAAAGCAATCAGCCTGAAGTAGGGTACCCAATTTTCTAATTTTAGAAAACTGAACACAATACGCCCTGGCTCCCCGGGACTCACCTGCTGCCTGCAAAGCTGGGGTGGAAGCCTGCCTGCCTGATCAGGGCACAGTGGGAAGTGTCTGTCCCTAGAGTGAGGGGCCCGAGAGAGGATGGGCAGTCATGGGTGGCAAGCCAGTCTGTGGGCCCCACTCTTCAAACTCTGTGCACTGCCAAGATCCCTTCTTCTCCAGCAACAGCTGCTCTTCCAGCCCTCCCACTGGCAGTTACTCTGGTAAGTTATGAACTTTGGGTGTACCAGACATGGCACAGGTCTCCTTTCAACTGGGCTTTCTGGTCAAAAATTGGGTACCTGGCAATGCTAGATACCACCCTCAAACAAGAAACATCAAGCTGCACCTTCCTCAGTTATTCTTAGAAACACTAACAGCACACGCTTAACAGGATGGTCTAGTACATGGTAACAGAAAAAATCATGAGACTCTGCGGCTCTCTTAAGGATCAAAGAGTATCGCCCAAACAAGAAGAGAGTGACACAGCACAGCTCTATCACTGGCTTCAGGGGTGTGGGGGAGAACAAACAAACAAAAGGAGTACTTGATTACCCGATTGTTTTCCTTGGAATTCTTCAGTACGCCTTTGACTTCCTTGGCCAGTGGTGCCTCGCTGCCTTTTTTTGTGATCTCATTTATTCTTTCTTCACATTGTTCTTTTAACTCTTTCATCTGATTGATGCACTGGGACCTTGAGGGAAAGAAGTAATTTATAGAGATACTGTCATCCCAACATCTTGAGCAGACAAACCTTTCTAGAAGGTGCATCAATTTCCTTTTTCCATTTTGCTGATTTCCTTCTCCTACATTTACACAGAGAACTATGAGATGAGGCTAGAATCATCTGAGGGGACATCCCCACAAGACAGTTATTTTGGTTTAATTAAATATGTCGTTTTACACTGGCTTATTTAAAACAGTGGAAAGGATGACATGGACACTTGTGTGTGCCTCAGGGCCAAAGACCAGAAATTACAATTAGACCTAGTAAGTAATCTTTTGTCAAGAGAGGATAAGGACCAGGGAGATGATGGGTGCTACTCTGACAACTGAGCCTACAAATTTACCCAAATCATGAGCTCAACTGTAAAAACCTGTCAGTGTTCCTAACATATTCAATAACCTAGTGTCATAACGTAGTAAGAAAAGCCAAAAAAGATTTTGAGGAACAGCTAGCCAAAAATTCAAAAAATGGTAGTAAAATGTTTTTTAAATACATTAGAAGCAGGAAGCCCGCTAAAGAAGCAGTGGGGCCCTTGGACGATAAAGATATAAAAGGAGCGATCAAGGAAGACAGTGCCATTGCGGAGCGATTAAATGATTTATTTGCTTCAGTCTTCATGGCTGAGGATGTTACAGAGGTTCCTAAATCTGAGCCAGCCTTTTTAGGTGACAAATCTGAGGAACTCTCCCAGATTGAAGTGACATTAGAGGAGGTTTTGGAGTTAATTGATAAGCTGAATAGTAACAAGTCTCCAGGACCAGACGGAATTCACCCAAAGGTTCTGAAAGAACTCAAATGTGAAATTGCGGAATTATTAACAGTGGTTTGTAACCTATCCTTTAAATCCGCTTCGGGACCCAATGACTGGAAGACGGCCAATATAACGCCAATATTTAAAAAAGGCTCCAGAGGAGACCCTGGCAATTATAGACCGATAAGTCTAACATCAGTACCAGGCAAATTAGTAGAAACAATAGTAAAGAATAAAATTGCAAGGCACGTAGAAGAGCACGAATTGTTGGGCAAAAGTCAGCATGGTTTCTGCACAGGGAAGTCGTGTCTAACTAATCTATTAGAATTCTTTGAAGGGGTTAATAAACATGCGGACAAGGGGCACCCAGTGGACATAATATACCTAGATTTCCAGAAAGCCTTTGACACGGTCCCACACCAAAGGCTTTTATGTAAATTAGGCGGTCACGGGATAGGAGGAAAGATCCTTTCATGGATCGGGAATTGGTTAAAAGACAGAAAACAAAGGGTTGGAATAAATGGTAAATTTTCACAATGGAGGGGGGTAACTAGTGGTGTTCCCCAGGGGTCAGTCCTGGGACCGATCCTGTTCAACTTGTTCATCAATGATCTAGAAAATGAGGTAAGCAGTGAGGTGGCAAAGTCTGCAGATGACACCAAGTTGTTCAGGACAGTCAAAACCAAAAGGGATTGTGAAGAACTACAAAAAGATCTCAGCAAACTGAGTGATTGGGCAGCAAAATGGCAAATGAAATTTAATGTGGGTAAGTGTAAGGTAATGCACATTGGAAAAAATAACCCAAATTACACGTACAACATGATGGGGTCAAATTTAGCTACGACAGATCAGGAAAGGGATCTTGGAGTTATGGTGGATAGTTCTCTGAAGACATCCACGCAGTGTGCAGCGGCAGTTAGTAAAGCAAATAGGATGTTAGGAATTATTAAAAAAGGGATAGATAATAAGACAAAAGATATCATACTTCCCCTATATAAAACTATGGTACGCCCACATCTTGAGTACTGTGTGCAGATGTGGTCTCCTCACCTCAAAAAAGATATATTGGCATTAGAAAAGGTACAGAAAAGGGCGACTAAGATGATTAGTGGTTTGGAACGGGTCCCATATGGGGAGAGGCTGGAGAGACCTGGGACTTTTCAGTCTGGAAAAGAGGCGATTGAGGGGTGATATGATAGAGGTATATAAAATCATGAATGGTGTGGAGAAAGTGAACATAGAAAACTTATTTACCTTTTCCCATAATACAAGAACTAGGGGACACCAAATGAAATTGATGGGTAGTAGGTTCAAAACTAATAAAAGGAAATTTTTCTTCACACAGCGCACAGTCAACCTGTGGAACTCCTTGCCAGAGGAGGCTGTGAAGGCCAGGACTCTATTAGGGTTTAAAAAAGAGCTTGATAAATTTTTGCAGGTTAGGTCCATAAATGGCTATTAGCCAGAGATAAAGTATGGTGCCCTAGCCTTCAGTACAAGGGCAGGAGATGGATGGCAGGAGATAAATCACTTGATCATTGTCTTCTGTTCTCCTTCTCTGGGGCACCTGGCATTGGCCACTGTCGGCAGACGGGATACTGGGCTGGATGGACCTTTGGTCTGACCCAGTATGGCCATTCTTATGTTCTAACCTAAAATAACAAATGTTGATGGGAAAAGATACATGCAAGGGAGACAGACAACCAGAATTAGTTTAAACCAAAAGGACAAGTTGATATGACTCAAGGCCTGTACTGAAGTACGGAGATGTGGAACCAGTATAATACAGACTATTATCTGGCATCCCCAGGGATGGCAGGTAGTAAAACGTGCTGGTTATTCAGCAATTGACCCTGCTCTGCACCTCCAGCTGGGCAAGTGGGCAGTCAACCTGCTCCACCGGCTCCAGACCCACAACAGCAGGCAGACGGCTCCACAGCAGTGGCCAGCTGGCTCCTGCCAGTCAGCCAGGCCTGGCTGGTCAGCAGGCCCCACAGCAATCAGCCCCAGCTAAGCAGTCAGCCCTGGGTAGTCGGCTGGTCTCGTGAGGAAATTTGGAAACAAAGAGAAGACCAAAACGAAAAACAGATAGTGGCTACTGGAGCAAGTTTCATCACCACAGTTGCCACCCACGCTGTTTCCTGGGACCCTGGGATTTCATCACTCTGATCCAGACAGGAATCCTGATCTGACTGGCCCAGAGACAGAGGGACCCATGTGACATCATCACTCCTACCAGATCCAGCTGAACCCCAAACCCCACCTCACATGACACTTATCCCATGTTCGATCCCATCTAAGAGATAAAACCTGGGGGCCTCACCTCCTAAAATGGATATTAAACAGCAGCAGCAATGACATATCCAACTTTCTTCTCCTTTCCCCAAGAGGCCAATTTTTACCCTCTTTGATACCGTTTAAGGTGCCGTCAAACAGAGACTAGGTTTCTTTCGAAAGTCTTTCTCCAGCTAAGAAAACGATGCTAGAATGAAGGCCTTGCTTAATATTTCCAAGGTTTTAACTGTTTTTCCTAGAGCATTTGCCATGGTGATAAGCAGAATGAGGAGCCTGACCTTTTCAACACCATTTAATGCTAGACAGTGCTGGGGTTCCATAAATGCTTTTAACTTATTTCATTTAAATTAATACAAGCATGTCCATTCAAAAGCATTTTGTAGTAAATATAAATTACCATTAGAAAAAACAATCTTCTTTTAAAATGTGTGTCATTTCTGAAAATATATTTCTTTCTTAGTTCTGAAATGCCACTATATCAAGTATCAGGAAAATGGAGGGGAACATTCTTCTCCATGCACGAAGAGAAGATTTTAGTGTCCAGAATTGCAGCTGTGCAAGCTCTCACAAAAACCAAAATTCTTCTACAACAACAATAGAAACGAAGTGGTTACGTGAGTTGGCACTGTTAGCATGTGCCGTATGTGAACACACATCGAATGAAGAGCAAAGCCAGCCACTGGCATCCACAGTTAGCACCTTGCTACAGATCTACCAGAAGATTCTCAAAATCTCCTCCATTACATGAAGACAATTCTAGATAGATCTCCTTGTCTCCCCCAGCAGCTGAGACAAGTTTTTCTACAGTTTGCTGTTCACTCTCAATAGTTTCAGGTGTTTCCTTTAGTTTGATGACTTTGTTACGTGTGGAAGGTAGTCAGCCAACTCATGCTTTTGAAAAGCTAAAACTCTCCTGGGGCAGCATTAACAAAATATTAGCAAAGGTCATGAATTTGTCATTCAACAGCACACGTCTACCTCTTTCTCTCCTTTCCAGATGTGAAAGGCCTCTTTGTCTCTGACAGTGAAAACAAATAACCTGTTCACTTGGGCTATGTTTTCACAGCAGATGGCCAAACCCATGTCACTTCCCATGCTGCAAAGCCATACCTGTGCGGCCACATCTACACGGATGTTGCTCTAATCTGTGTGAGGCACTGGAACGTCTGTCTGGAGACAAACACAATGTTTCCTCTTAATCCTTTTCATCCATGGGAGGAAAGATTTTTTTTTTTTATATATAAAGCCATGAATATGCACCACCAATGGAAACAAAAACCTAGCTGTAGCCCTTGGTTTCCCAAACTGGGGGGCTTGCCCCCCCAGGGGAGCATGAAGAAATTCCATGGGGGGGGGTGCAAGGCGACCCAGCCCCCTCCAAGAAAAAGCAGGCCTTTGCTTCTAGCTCTCAGCCCCTGCCAGTTTATGTGGGCGACCCGGCGCAGCCGCTACAAAAAGCAGGCAGCCAGCAAAGATCCATGTGGAGCTAGCAGCTTCCTGCAAAGGAGTGTGGGTTCGTGGGGGGAGGGAGGAGGAGGATAGGGTTAGATGGGGGGCTGGAGGTGCCTGGCTTGGGGGAAATGGAGGGGGAGGGGTGGGTAAGAGTGGGGGGCTGGTGGTGCCTGGCTTTGGGAGGGCGGGGTGCTCAGGCGGATAGCTTGCGGGCTTGGTGGCTTTGGCTGGCGGGCGGGTGGCTAGCCAGCCTCCGGCAGTGCGGGACTCAGGTGGCTGACCCTGAGTTTGGGTGGGCAGCTCGGGCGCCTGGCAGGCAGCCGGCTGGCCCCAGTGGCTAGCAGGTGGGTGGCTCTGGCAGCGCAGGGTTCGAGTGGGTGAGTGGTTGGCACAGGCAGCTCTGGCAGCTGGCATAGGGCTCAAGCAGCTGGCCAGCTAGCGGGGGGCTGTGCTGTTAGTCTGGCTGGTCCACAGTTGGCCTCCAGGCTGGGACAGGGCTGCCACAGTGTCCGACACCCTGGCCAGGGCTGCAGCTGGTCTCTGCAGGGCCTGGGCTGTGCCTGTAGCTCTCGGGCCATGCCAGCAGCATTTGGGGCAGAACCGGTGCCCATGGAGCCAGAGCCATGTCCAGCCTGAGGATGGAACCAGCTGTCACAGCCTCTGGCTGCGCTGGTGTTGGCCCAGTAGCGGTCAAGGTCTCACAGGAGGTAAGGGAGCCCCAGGGCTCGGGTGAGGCACTAAGGCTCCGGCAGTTGGCACGTGGCTCGGGGTGGGGTGGCACTGCTCCACTGAGTCTGCTATCTGCTATTTTCCAGACAACTTGTCTGGCAACCCCATACATAAATTAGTACGCAGCCCATTCAACGTTGATGTTGATACATTGCCAGAAGCATTGCAAAAACAAGCACCTGAAATAAAATATGATTCAAGTGCAAAAAATAATTTCAAAAACTCAAACGTGGAGGAATTTCGGATAAACTATTTCCCAATGTACTTAGAGGTTGGAGAAGTGCTACATATTATTCTTCCATTTTCGTCAACGTTATCTCTGTGAAAAAAGCTTTTGAAGTTTAATCACGTTAAAAGATGAAACAAAGAAATCGACTGGACATCGAAAATGATTTGCATTGCACACTTTCATCTTTCAAACCTAGGATTTCCCAACTTGTGAAGAAAATGCAGTGTCACCCTTCACATTAAAGTCATTTTGTTTCTGCTGTTAAATCACATTTGTATTACATTTTTGGGCCAAGAAAAACTATTTGTGCTTATTTTTAATTTTAAATAATATTTTTAGATCAAGTTTTTGTGTTTATTTTAAATCACAAATTGAATTTTTTGTTAGAAGGGGATTGGATGATGGTAAAGAAGAGGTGGAGGGGCATGAGGGTCTCTCAAAAATGAGAAAAGGGGCATGATGCTGAAAAGTTTGGGAACCACTGCTGTAGTGCTAATAAGGAGGGGGGCATTTGAGTTTCTCCTGAGTAGTCACACAGGTGCACAGCTCACAGGAAGCTCTGGACACACGCCATGGTACTGAGTGCTGCATTAAACTGAGCCACCTTAGGAATTGTTTTGCAGTTTATTGTGGGCCAGTTTGTCTGTTCTTCCTGGGCCTCTGAGTGGAAGTGTTCTGAGCTCACCAACACAATAAACTTTAAAGCACTTCTAGCTTCTCAAATTAACTTAGCTTCCCCACATGCCTGCTGCTACCTCCTAACATTCCAATAATTCAGGGGTCCATCATCAGTCCAACTGTTTTCTAGGCAGAATCAGTACCTAAAGGCTTATAACTAGTACTTGAAACAGGTGCTTCCCCCCCATCCTTCTTGAGAAGTCACATGCCAGCCGAGCTACTTACAAACACAGCTTCTTCTAAAACGCGTTCACCTCCATTTTCCTGGCACTTGCTATAGGGGCATTTCAGGGAAGAAGAAAAAAAATCTGTTCAGAAATGACACATTTTGAAAGAGCGTTGTTTTTTCTAATGGTAATTTATGTCCACTACATAATGCTTTTGAATTAAGACTTGCATTAATTTCAGTGAAACAAACAACCCCATCATGAGCTTTTTCACATTGGTGGGGGCTTTCAATGTGCCCCATCCCCACCTGGAAAAGCTACCACTCATAAATTCCACCCTCCTGATCTGTTCAACAACTGACCCCTTTGTCAATACTAAATAAAATGTGCCAATTGCAGTAGTATGTTTGCCCTACAGAGAGTTTCTCTGTCCACTAGAAATGCGACGGAGATCACTGACTGGGTCTCTGCCATCTTGCCTGCCACCACAGGGAGAAAGTAGGCCCCCTGTCTGTCCCCCCTGCACCCACCAGCTGGGAAAGGGAGGCCCAGGGAACTGAGAGAAGGACCCTGCCAGCCAGAAGGGAGTGGGGAAGAGAGAGCAGAAAAAGCCCTACCACATGGGATCTCCCTCCCAGAGTCCATCCTCACTCCCTGTGATAGGACGGGGTTTCTAGGCACAGCTAGAGAAATCACTCCAAGGGGACCTTTGCTTAAAATCCCAGCTACTCACAGCCCCAGCCTGGGACTTCCTTCTCACTAAGGCAAACCCAACCAGCCTCCACAGCACTTCTGCCAGCCCCACTGTCCAGCCAGAAGCCACACAAGCAAACCCACAGACTTCTCAGCTGCTCTACCCGCCCAGACCAACAACCTCCAAACTAAGATGAGCAGTTCTTAAACCTGCTTCACCAAACACCACACAAACTCTTCTGGACCCCAAAGGGCCCAGCCCTCAACATATACTTGGATCTTACCCAAAACAACACGCTCACCAATCCTTTAGATCTAATATGTACAGATTTATTAACAAACTAACAAAAGAAAAAAGAAAAGAAAAAGAACAGGGTTAGAGAGAAGAATTGTTAAAGCAATACTATACAGACATCAATTACAGCTATTGATGCAGGCCAGCGGTGTGATTTGCTGATTCTTGAAAGTCTCTGAAAGTTCATTTCAAGTTACATAGATTCAGTCACTGGAGCATTGTAAGACTGGCCTGCTGCGACATGGACCCTTGGAGACCAAAAGATCCAAGATGGACCCTGCTGAGTCCACACCACACTGTTCCCTCTCCTCTCCTGTGTTCAGGGACCAAGCCTCCACTTCCTCCCATAGTCCCTTGAGGGTCCACCCCCACCTGACTCAGGTGGGCTGTTGTGGCAAACTGCCATTGGATAAATCCCAGGAGACAGTCTCAAATTTCTGAAACAGACCTTTTCCTTTGTTTCAGTCCAGGTCACCTGACCATTGGGCTGCACCCCATTGACAAGTCCCAAGAATCTGGGATGTGGATTTGACTGTCTGAGCCTTTGTCCATTCATCCTGTCTGCGGCCGAGTTCCTATTGTAAAGCTTAGCACTGAAACATTTTCTAACACAGCTACATAACGAAATCTGTAACTTCACCTACCTGCATGATGCAGACATGTAAGTAGCATGCACAGATTATGGGCATGAGCAGCTTTCATTAGGCACCTCACATGGCCCCCCTGCGCAATGGTTGGGCCCAAAAGCTACACTGGGCACATAAAACGACTACCATACCCAACACAACAATCCAGTCACATTACACCCCTCCAACACTCAGTCTTCCATGTCCACAGCCTCCTGCCCACATCCCCAAAGCCCTGGCCTGAGTCCTGCACCTCCCACCCCACCAGCTCCCCGCAAGGTCGGTGAGCGTGCTGTATTGGGTAAGTCAGTCTTCTCGTTTGTTTCATACAGGACACCAGAGAGCCACCAAGTCATAATGAGAAGTCTTGTGGCACCTTATAGACTAACAGATATTTTGGAGCATAAGCTTTCGCAGGAAAAGACCAGGTCTTTCGCGGGCAAAGACTGGTGCCACAAGACTTCTTGTTGTTCTCAAAGCTACAGACTAACACGGCTGCCTCTCTGCTACAAGTCATAATGATTTTTCACTTACTAGCTCTGCAGAGAGTTCAATAGTTTGTTCAATCGTTTTAAGAAAAACAAATTAGTTAGAAGAAGATTCAACTGAGCATTCAGTTAAGCAAGATGACAAACAAGTGTGAGCATGTGGTTTGTTTTTATTACCAAGAGGGTGAAGAAGGGAACGTTCAGAAATACCCAGCTATCCTGTACAGGTAGAACAGATTTTTTTTCCAAGTATATGAAGGTAGTTGTTATACAAAGTTTATATAGGACAGTAGTAAACTTGACTATCTTACAACAGACTACCCTAATACCCCTCAACTTGCTCAGCTTGTGCTTGCAACCCTGCTGTGTTAAAATCACAACACAATCCAGTTCCAGAAGAGGAGTTTTAAGGTGCAATCCCAGAATCTGCCTGTAATTCTTATTGTTGGTCTCTATAAAAGAAAAGGCAAGTCTGCACATGAAGTATGAAACCATGGGTCTCTTGATTAGCCAATTGCTGAGGAACATAGTGTCCTTTCAATTTTAACACTAATAAGACCATATGGCTCACGGCTGAGCTCCTTGGCCTGATCCAAAGTCCACTTAAGTCAGTGGAAAGGATTCCACTTTGCAGATCTCCCTGGTTAAGGTACACTGGGAGATTATCAAAGACATAAAAGGAAAGTTAAGCATCTGACTTGCCTTGTGTATCTTTAAAAGTATCTCCCATATCATCTTAAATGCTTCAGTAATTTGTACTCACTTAAGAATCTCAGAAATCAATTCACATCCAATCCTGATCATAATTAGTTCCAAAAGCAAAAAACGAAAAATCACAGAACTGCTTCAGAGCCCCAGTCCTCACTTAATAAACTACTGTCACATTCTTCATTACAGACTTTTAAAAAAGCATTTTTAACATCTTAAAAATGTGGAACTTGGTTGTCTTGCTGAACATTTTTATTTTTGACAAACTTGTCCCCCTTAATTCAACCTCTGTTTCTGCCACAAGCCATCACGGCTCAGCCTTCCTCCTTTGTGTGTGAGCACCTGTCAATTGTGGCATAGCACTGGGAATAAGGTTTTCTGGATCAAAATGACAATGGTAATGTGTATGATTAGTCAAAGTTCAGGCCATAGGGATGCTCCAGCTGGAAGTAGAAAAAGAGTCTGATTTTTTTTTTTTAAAAAGATATAATGGTGTGTGTTTACAAGGAACATACAAAGTCCTGCACCTTCAAACAGAGGTGGAACCAAGCAAAAAAGACAGTTTCTCAGTTTTCAGTTTCAATCCTCTTTGCTCAATGTTGGACCCAGAACCAAAAGTTCCCTCTAGTGATGATTTTGGGAAATGCAGCTTTTTGCCTCTGCCTCTTTCTTCTTGTCAGTTCACAGTTTGTCTTCTGTCATCCTTCAGGCGTGCGCACTCTCCCAACCCACTCACAACAGCCACTGAATTCCTCCCTCACACTGGGCAGTGTCTGTTTAGGCCTTGGCTTATACAGGGCTCTGCAGTATTTTTATGACTACCATAAGAGACGGGTGCCATCCCGTATCAGTTGGAATGAGGTTTAAACTCTAACGCATAACAAGATTTCACCCAGATAATTAATAATACTTTTGCTCTCTCTGCCACCATCCTTTGTGGAGGACAAAAGAATGGAGAAGTTTACCTTCTAAACGTATTTGCACTCGTACCAAGATGAAAGATGAGCTTTACTACTCATCATGACTAATTCCAAGAAAAGAAAATGAGAGTTGCTGTCCCAAATAAAGAACATTTTAACCTGCTGCTAGTTTACCACAATGCAGAACAAAGACACTTTCATTTTGTCGGCGTGAAACCAACTTTCTGAATTTCATTGTGCTAAGAACATTAGAACTGCTACAAAATCTCCTACTCACATTCCTAGATTTAACAAATTCTTGAATGACTAGGTTGCACTTAGATTTAATGAACTGTTTCCCCTCCTAAAATGCAGTCATGCACGTTTCCCAGAAGAGTCAGAACAAAATCTGTTAATTAGAAGGTTGGTTTTTCAAGCAGTGTGACGTGAGAACTGTCCAAGTGTCCCATGAAAATTTCCTCAATTTCCCCTCACCGTGGCTCTTTGCAGATCCACCAAGGAGGAGAAACTGACGACGACGTGCTAGCTGGGGCTGTAAGGGCAAGGCTGCCTGAGCCCCAGCTGGTACCAGGTTTGTCAATTTCCCCCCTGCAGTGGCTTCTTGAAGAGCCACCGTGAGGGGAAACACTGTCCCCGCAGGACCCCGTTCACACTGAGTGGCAGCTGAAAAGCTGCCTTCTGGCCCCAATGAGCTGGCAGGGATCCCTCCCCCACTCATTGCTGGGGCACATGGGAGAGTGAGAGGGAGAGTGGGAACCCGCTGGAGCCGGGACAAGGTTTAAATGCCTCATCCTTGCCCCAACAGGCTGGAACGGCAGGCAGCCTGCTTTCAGTGGTTACTTGTTTACTCAACAGCCCTAGCATAGAATACATTGGTTCCTAGGCAACCATGCACAAGTCAAATTTGTCCGAAGTCGGGGCAGGTGGAGGAGGGGCCCTGCCACCATCGGGTCCCCCAGTCCTGGCTGCATGGAACGCAGAGCACTTTCACTGGTCACGTTCGCAGCTCACGCATGCAAAGCCTGGCTCCTGGCTACCTGCCACTCATGATTTTGACTCACACTATTGCAAGAAACACGTACGTCAAAAACGTGTAAGTCAGAGGTCTACTGTAAGTGGCACGGAAACTTTGCGCTTGGCTCCTCTCCCTGGGCCAGGATGGGGGATGGCACAGCGGGAGCTGTTCTCTTCCTCCTCAGGGAGCATGGTGTGTGGAGAAGGGCCCTTGCCCCGGGCTCAGCAGCCAGGGAAGTCCCCGGGGCAGTGACCTTGGGGCTGAGACCAAGGAAGCTCAGCAGGGGTATCTTCCCCACTGAGCTCGCTGGGCTGGGTGGTGCATGTCCGGGAGCCTGTAGGCGATGTGGGCAAGCAGGGGCTCGAACCTGGGTCCCGGTGGCAAAATGGCAGCCCCTGCCTGTGGCTTAATGGTGCAGTTCAGGTGACCAAACTTCTGAAGGGAAAACTTCAATTCTTGTGTACTCACTAGTTGGCTGCTGAGGCAGCGAGTATTGCTGCTTGCCCCACAATCCTGCTGCAGGCCTGGGGCAGTCTGCTTTAGCCAAACCATTTCCCCAGCTGGCTCCCTGCCTGAGGAAGGAAATCAGTGCGTGGCTAGAAATGTCAGCCTCGTTACAATGAAAGGCTTCCGAGAAAGACTTAATTAGTTATCCATGAGAATTGAAAACGATAAAGACATTGTGGCCAGGCTTAGATCAGGCTGTTCCGTAGAAATTAATAGTTTGGCTACTTTTTAGGTGCACGCAGGCTTAAATGACTTTCCTCCTTTGTAAAAGTAGATTACTGCAGATAATTTTCTAGGCTGCAAAAATGACAATTTTCCAACTGCTTGTAAAGAAGAAGGTTGCATTGCATCCATTGGCCATCATTGGAAGGCTTGGTAATCATAACATTTGCATTTTGTAAAATGTTTTTTCATTTAAACATAAGGAACAGACAATTTTGAAATACAGAGGAGTTCTCAGAAGCGAGAGCAAAGCTTTTTCACTAAACCCCAGGATTTGATGGTTTCAGGGCTTGACTAGATTGTTGTTTGGTATTTAGTTTCTTTGAGTGAAAAGTTTTTAGGATAGTGAGCAGACGTATGAGTGGTTGTCTCGCTATACAGTAGACCCCCGACTTGCACATAGGTTGCGTTCCTGGGCAACTATGCATAAGTCAAGTTTCGCATAAGTCGGGACGGGTGGGGGAGGGTCCCTGCTGCCTTCAGGTCCCCCGGTCCTGGACAGTTTCCTGGCTCCTGTGAGTGGCGGGGAGCCAGGAACCAGACAACAGCCGGGCTCTGGCTCCCCTCCGCTTGCAGAAGCTAGGAAACTGATCAGCGCTGCTGCGTCAGGCTCTGGGCTCCCTGCTGTTCACGGGAGCCAGGAAACACACCAGCAGTACTGGTCACTTTCCCAGCTTCCCCAAGCAGAGGGGAGCCAGGATCCAGGCTGCTGCCTGGTTCTTCACTCTCTGCCATTTACAATTTCGGCTCACGTCATTGCAAGGAACATGTAAGTCGTAATCATGTAAGTCGGGGGCTCTACTGTACTCTAGCACAATGCAACTGTTGCAGTGATGGAAACAGTTTCTGCCCTTCTTACCTGAGATTATAAATAGGCAACCATAAACCCAGACTGTCCCCTGCACAGGAAGCCCATGGGAGGGGTCTCAGGAAGAGAAAAGCTCTACAGGGATTCCACACAGCTACCCCTTTGGGGAGTCCGACCTATCAGAGGCGGCCATGTTTCTTAACCTCTACACCCTTAAAACATGACCGATCCCCAGAAGCCATTCAGAGGCTCTGCCCCCTCCACAAGCATTCTGAACCCCAGAAACCTCTTTTCACAGGGCCTGAAAGCACCGGTTCATTAGCGTCTTAAGCCTGAGCCTAGCAACCGTGGGATATTGTCCTGACACCTAGCAGCCCACAGTGAGTTTGCACAGCACACCATATTCTTTGCAGGGCCTCAGGAAAAGAAGAGGGAGAGGGTTCTGGGTGGATGGAGCCTGAGCTAACTCTTAATGAAAGGGGGAGTTTTGTGCATAGAAGGCCTCCTATGTGTGCAGATCTGTGTCATTAGCATTGGAGACATCCCATCTAGCACAAAACTGCTCTTGCAGATCTCAACCTTCCATGGGAACTGCTGGCAAACAACCCTGGGTGGTCTTCACCGCCTCCCATCCTGCATCTAGCCTGGGGTTGTACATCAGATACCCAGAAGATATGATTTTGTCCTCCCTTTGCACAACTTTAAAACATGCAAAGGGATTGATCTGGCCATCAACTGGGTTCAAGAAAACCAGGTTACATATACAGGACCCACAAGGCTTCAGTTTCATAAGGCTAACAGTTGCCCACATCAGGAGCGAGGAAACTTTTTATATCAGGCCGCACTTTTCATCCCTGCAATTAGCAGGGCCACCCCACCCTGTCTCATGAAATCCAAACCAATGGAAATTTTGGTTATGTTCACATGAAAAAAAACCCACAAACCTTTTCAGCACGTGTCAGAAAATAAGTCTGTAGAATGTAAAAATGTTTTAAATCGATATATAAGTGTGAATACAGATAGGTAAAAACAGTAACATTTCAACATTTTTAATGCGATGGATGAGCCTGAGACCTAGCACTTGATCACGCCCAACCTATGAAATTTCATGCCTTCCCCACTCCCCACACTTTGCTCACCCCTGCCTGGGTAAATAAGGCGAGTCATGAGGAAGTCAGCTGCTCTACAGTTACAGCAACTGACTTCCTGATGACTTGCCCTATTTACTTAGTCTACAGAGTTTAGAAACACCTCACCTGCCTTTGTCTAGAAGAATAGACATTTCATGTTGAAACTTTACAAAAAACAAGGTTAGTTAATTGTTTCACAGATATTAACCTTCAGCACAAGTTCTCTGGAGCTAGAAGTCTGAAAACCCATGCTTAACATGCAATTTGAAACAAACCAGACAAAGCCTAGTAACGTACAACTATTTTAAAGGTAGTCCAAATCTGGGGCCTTATCCTGTGCTGAAGGTGCTCTACATGCTGTGTATCAATTCTAAAGGCACAATTTACAAATGTATTAGGTACAGTCAGCAGAAAGAAACAAAATGGGGACTAATCCTTCAGTTCTAAAGCAGGCAAAATGCTTCCTGTTCTCATATTTGTATAAAACCAGCGGGAACAGGCAGGTAACAGCAACATTCTTCTTCTTGGTGACAACTGTCAAGATTTGTCAGAAACCAAACAAACTATTGCTTATACAGAGCCTGACTACTTCATTCCACTAGGGTTGGAACTGAGACTCCTGCCAGCATAGGAAGGACTAGTTAACTTGCTAACCAAGCAGAGATCCGTAATTATAAAAATGCAAGCAAAGAAAGTTGCACTGGCTCATCCTTCACCAGAAGCAGAGAAATGAACATTCATGTTATCAAAAAGGGGAAAAAACAGAATGCATAATTATTACAGGAAATAATGTCTCCAAACAGCTTCAGTAACAGGAAATGACTCCTAGAGTGTGCATGGAAGTGCTAAAAGGTTACCGGAGTGGAGTAGGGACTTGGGGGCATGGCCTGGGATGGAGGGAACGTGTATAGCACCCCCCAGCACCTATGCCTCAGCTATCCACGCTCTGTCATGCAAAGCATTGATTGGACTTGGCACCTAACAGTGCCGTTCTTACGCCATGCAAAAGAAACAATGACGACTTCAGGAAACATAACAAAAAATGGATTAAAGTTCTGGCTGGAGCTTAGAAAATTCGAGTTCAAATTCTGGCCCTACCACACACTTCATATGTGACCTTGGCAAGACACAGTCTTTCTGTGCTTCAGTTTTTTATCTGTAAAGTGAGGAAAACAGTATTGCCCTGTCTTCCAGGAGCACTGAGAGGAACACTGGTCAGAAATATCTGTGAAGTGACTCCAACGCTATGGTGGTGGGGGGTCTTAAGTACTCAGATAAATGGGTAGAAACCAATTAGACCCATAGCTGGTATATTTTCCTTTTCCGAACATGCTATCCCTCAAAATATCTACTAGCAGTGTTTTAAAACAAACTGTAACTAAGGCAAAAAAGTGCAGTATTCAAGTGCAGATTTCAAAAGGAGGCTTCTGACATGGCATTCTGCACATCATTTATTTAAAAGAACAAACTTACATATCATAGGAAAATTTCTTCTGAAGGTTAGTCTGGTTTTTCTGAAACTGGTAAACATCCTCCTGTAGCTTTCCATATTCCTTCTGCAACTTTGTCAAGTGCTCTGGATCAAAAGGGAATTATTATTTTAATGTAATATGATAACCAAATCCCTCTCTGCAAAACCAGAGATGCAGGTCTGATGAAAATCAGAAAGTTCTGTTGGCTGCTTTCCTCACTCTCCCAAGTTCATGATACTTTGGTAGAGCAAATACACAGTCTGAATATGGCATCTGCTAAGCAGCGAACACACAGGGGACACAAGAGTTTTCTGCCTACTACAAACTCCACTGTCTGTCTCCCCTATCCAAAGGGAGAGCTCTAACTCATCTAAATCATCGGATGCTTTTGGCCAGCAACCTAGCGGAACAGAAGTTACTGAAGGACTAGCCACTGTAGTGCAGGATACAGTGGTGGTACTTCTACTAATCTAAATGCAAGTGAACTACCCATCCTCGGTAATATGTAGTTTAGAGTTCACAATGCAGGACCGTTGGTAAGCTAGTACTCTTCTGTCGGAGAGCCTCACCCATCAGGCAGTGACACCTTGAATGCTGGCTGGGAGCTAGTAGGGGGTAGGGGCAGCACTGCGGTCCAGGGAGTGCAGAGAGCTGACTGCTCTTGTCCCCGCCCCTTCTGGGGTGTGGAACCAGGCACTCCCTCGCCCTTGGCCTCTAGCTGCAGTCAGTGCAGCTTCTTGTCGATCAATGACCCAAATGTTAGAAGGCATAACTCACTAGCAATGATTCTCAAAGCGTCAAAGGGGTTACAACTAATAAGACCAAATTGTCCTTTCAGATACATGTGGCTGACTCCTGTGGACCTCAGTGCATTCACGTATAAGAGTTTGGAATTTTAGAGTTGAAAGAGAATTAGACTATGTTGAGAACAGCAGAGAAGTTGTTCGAGTGTATATTATTAACATGTGGGGAATCTGCTCTAGTTCATATCTGTTATTAAGACCTATGGAGTCCTGCGCTAACAGCCACATGGCTCAACACTTTTTGTTCTCCTGCATGAAGCCCCACTGAAGGCAACATGGATGTACAAGTTCTGTGCCCAGGAAGAACCTATACAAGGCCAGGGTCTAGTTTATGGCCATTCCTACCCCCACTCTCACAGTCTGAGAAGGAGAACTCCCACATCCAAAAGACATAGGAGAGAACTGGCTTTAAGTCTGATAATAAAAGGACTACAATAAAAAGATACCTTTTAGATTCTGGATAAATCGCTCATTTGTAGTTATGTTATTCATTAACAGTGCCTGGGGGAAAAATAAACAATATTAAAACAATGTATTAAAACAATGCTGATCAAACCATCTAATAAAAATGCAAAATCAATCAATTCTTGAGAATAAACCAAAAATTTATTTCTAAGCAATGTGATACATTTTTTTAAAACCCCCAAAAACATATTAAGTGCAGTTAGGATCAGTCATGCTGTGTGTTGGGATCAATTCCTAGATACTGTTAAAAAAAAAACAAAAAACAAGAAATCTGTACTACCCAACACATAAATCAATGAAAGATCATCATAAAAAATAAAGCAAAATCACCACATTTTTAAAAAGTTACTAACTTCCAATAAGACTTCAAAGAGTTCACTGTTACATACTTCTTTACTATCATCTCCATTACATGTCAATATTACTATCACAGTGACAATTGGGTTTAGAGTGTAATTAACAAGTTGATCTTTAAGAAAGAAGGATTCACCAAATCACATCCTTTCAATAGTGCTTCAAAAGACAGAATCAGTTAGTCTACTTTCAGGGCTGCAGGAAAAAGTGCTGGAAGAACAATTAGTTCAGCAATACAAATGAAATTTTTACCAAAGTCAGTAAATCAAAGGAGAAATGGCTTTACACTATGCACTATTAATAGCGAGCCCACATTCTTGATGAAGGGCACCCTCAATTCCTCCTCCACTCAGAGCTTTAACCCAGACATGCTAAATGGCGGTAAGCTCAGGAGGGAGGAGGAGGACAGAAATATACAGGCACTTGAGATTGGACATCTGTAAGGGAAAAAACAAAAACTATCTGAAAATTGAACCAGACAAATGTCAATAGAGAACGTGGTTCTCATATCTAATGTTTAGAAGTTGTACAGGAACCGGGTTTACTTTTGAAGATGACAGAAGACCATGCCTATATAGATTTATAAATCTGTGTATCGTCTGAAGACTCTATTCACTGTGCTTAGACATAATTTATCAACGTTCCTATTCATTCATCCCAGGATGCACGCAGTATTTTATCGTCTTCCAAGACTGGGATATAACCATTCCCAAAAGAGGCTCTTCAGAGAAGTAGTGAAGTATATGGGCTACCTTAACTGGAAGGATCCTATTTATGATCAAGATGGTCATTCAGCCTGTTCAAGCTATTCTGATACTACTGATATGGATGTCAATTAGTGGTCATTTTGATTACGCTTATCATCCATTCACTAGCTAGACGAAGAGTCCACCAGTTCATCTAAAAAATACAAGAACATGGTAACAACTTCTGTTCACTAGCAGCCTAAAACCTGACTAAGTTCCCCAAGTGATTTGTTATTTTAAGGTAGTGACAGAGATATTATCGTTTACAGGAACCAGTAAGACATATTCCTATCTTGATGCAGAGGGAGCTAGTTTCAAACAGATTGAAGGAATTTTTTATTTTAAATACCACCCCACAGGCTGTGAAGCTCACTGCCAAAAATATCACTGAGACAAAGGCTGCATCTACACTAGGAGTTCTTTAGAAAGGTTTTTCAAAAGAAGGGGCTCTTTCGAACGATCCCGCACAGTGCCTACACACAACAAGCGTTCTTTTGAAATTAAATCAAAAGAATGCAACAACTCCTTTAGAAACCCCTCTTCCACTCCGGTTTCAGGAAGAGCACCCCTTTTCCAAAGCTTCTTTTGAAAAAAAAAAAAAACATGTGTAGATGCTCCTCAGGACCTTTCTTTCAAAAAAGCAATCCTCCTGACTGATTTTTCAATCCCTCTCCCATTCTTTCAAAAGCACGGCGACTGTGTGAACGCTCTCTTTTGAGAGAGCGGATCACTCTTTTGATCTGCTTTTTTGTGTGTGGAAGCACTCTTCGAAAGAAGTTCTTTCGGAAGAGATGTTCCAAAAGGGCTTCTTTCAAAAGATCACTGTAGTGTAGACGTATCCCAAGAGTTTAACAGGTTTCATTTAAAAAAAAAAAAAAAAAAGACCATTAATAAAGATGACCAGAATAGCTAGGCTTACACTCATAATGATTTATAAAAGAGGGTTAAAAAAAACAAAACAAAACAAAAAAAACCCCAACAATTGTCAAAGGATTATACATCCTAATTGCTTTACCATATAAACGAACTTTTAGTGAATGGTGCTTTGCTTACAGTGAGGTTATTCCACAACTTCCAACTGAAAGACTTCTTGTACTGGAAACATCTGGTACTGGCCATTGTAGGAAACAAGCTACTGGATTAGATGCTCAAGCAGTCCAGTTCAGTATAAAAATCCCGATATTCCAATGATATTTTCCAAATGTTTGAATGTGGAAATGAGCATATGCTTCATTCTGACAACACACATTAACTTTCACATTGCTCAGAAGGGCATACTGGTAAGTAGTAATCATCTCAAAGCACACGTACATAGAACAACAAGAAGTCCTGTGGCACCTTATAGACTAACAGATATTTTGGAGCATGAGCTTCCGTGGGCAAAGACCCGCTTCATCAGGTGCATCTGATGAAGCAGGTCTTTGCCCACGGAAGCTCATGCTCCAAAATATCTGTTAGTCTATAAGGTGCCACAGGACTTCTTGTTGTTCTCAAAGCTACAGACCAACACGGCTGCCTCTCTGATACTTGCGACATATGCACAGTCCATACTGTTGGAAGGCCATGTCGTCTTTTATTCCCAGTGAGTTTCGCGATGGGGTATTACGCCGCTGAACAGCTCTGGTGGCTCCAGTTTCAAACTGAACAGGGAATAAGTACCCTCTGCTACCTACTTTTGAGTTAGTTTGTCTACGAACATAACGAACAAAAGCAGCGACCACACATACATTCACAGGTATGAGGTCTAGTCTGCTTTGCAAGTTGTATTAAAGTTACAACTAAAGTTACGATTACCCACGCATACGGAAATTCTATGCTGCCCCTATGCACAAACTACAAACATAGTTAGAGTTACTTCCTTAACAACGGAGTTGGATTTAATGGGGCTCTCGTGGCTTGACTCCTGCTGCAATTTCCCAGAGGGAGCTCAATTTTCCCATTCTGGGCAACCCCTTTGTGTAATAAGATTCTGTCTATGCCTACATTAGTCACCTGTCCATAAAGATATCCACTCTCTTTTTCCTTATTGGTCTGCATCCCCTGGAAATTTAAGGGACCTTAATTTTCTACAGGCTGTGTAAGTTCCTTTTAGCCTCATCAGCACCCATATACATACAACCTGTACCCTGTGGCTAAGAAATATGTCAGAGACAGATGTGCTTTTAGGACAGTGATTCCCAACCTTTCCAGTAACATGGCACACTTCCATGGCGCGCACACTATTTTCAGCTGAATCGATTGCTCATAAATGTCACATTTACTTACATTTACTATGGTTACAGTCTTACTAGAGAGGTTTGCAACACAGTAGTGCATACAACAAGCTAAACAAGGATCCAATGCATTCATTTTTCAAATCCACCATGCAATACACTGTCTTAGACAGTGAGCACAGACAAGTTTTCAAAATCTGCTCACCCCCATGCTAGCACTGTTAAGTAAATGAGTAACCCCTGAAAGCATAAAAACTAAGCTAACACCGATACGAAAAATGAAAAACTGCTTTACTTGCTTTCAAAACTGACTGTACACAGTGTACCTAATACATTAAGAAGCCAGGTAACAAGAAATGGTTTAAAAAAAAAAAAAACAATTGGCTGAAATAACATTTTGTAGTTTATTTGTATTTTCTGAGTTTTTACATTAGGGGAAAATTTTCTGTATGTGCAATTAAACTGATCAGACATTAAATAGATAAATTATTATTACTGTTAGTTAAGACTGCAATACTTCCGAAAACACCACAAATTCTGATCTCACTGGCGATGGCTACACTGTAGCCATAACTTGAAATAAGTAACGCAATTTGCACAATGCAAATTGTGCAAATTATTTCAGGTTCATTCATTTCAAACTTGGTGCCATCCAAATGTCATCACAGTTTGAAATAAACAGCTATTTCAAAGGTTCCACTATCCCTCTCGCAACACGGAGTTGTGGAAATGGAATACCACATTCAAAATAGCGCTTCCATTTCAAGCGCGGTGTTTAACCATGGGGATGCTATTTCGGGATATATTTTTTATCTAGACGTAGCCACTGAGTGCACTGTAAAGAGACACAAAGACAGGAAAATCTTTACAGATTTACAGGTAAATCAGGTAGAGGACAGGTGACCAACTTGTGGCTCTGGAGCCACATGTGGCTCTTCAGAAGTTAATATTTGGCTCCTTACACAGGTGCCAACTCTGAGGCTGGAGCTACAGGTGCCAAGTTTCCAATGTGCCAAGGGTGCTTACTGCTCAACCCTCAGCTCTGCCCCAGGCCCCGCTCCCACTCTGCCTCTTATGGTCTAGATCCCTGGTGCCCAACACACTAACCACTATATACATGCGGCTGTTTGGCCAGCTGAGCGTGGCTAGTTGGTTTGAACAATAAATAAGTTTTCAGAATAACGTGACTAGTCCTCTACCACAGTAACCACTATAGTGGCTACTGCTTCAGAATGAGCTGGACTCCGCAGCTCTAGATGGTGCTTGGTCTTGTCATGAGTGCAGGGGACTGGACTTGATGACATCTCGAGTTTCCTTCCAGGTCTACGATTCTGTAATTCCCCGAGTCCTGACACTTCCTTCCCCCATCTCTGAGCCTGCCACATCCTCTCTCCATCTCTAGAGCTTCCTGCATGCTGCGAAACAGCTAGTTGCAGTGGAGAGGAAGCCTAGAAAGACAGGGAAGCACTGATCAGCAGGAGGTGGGAGCCAGTGGAGGCTGCTGACATATTACTGTGGCTCTTTGGCAACATACACTGGTAAATTCTGGCTCCTTCCCATGCTCAGGTTGGCCACTCCTGAGGTACAGGACAGGCACGCACTCTATGCTTGCACACGTGATGGTTATTGAATTTCATTTCTTTAAATTAAATCTTAGAATTTCCCTTCCTTCACCATTCAGCACACAGTTGTACCTACCATTTGTCTGGCAATATTCTTCAATTCTAGTACCTTTACCCTCTTCTCTCTTAGCATTTTGAAAATTACCTGACGAGGCATGCTTGCTACAGATGCATTCAATAGTAGATCGTAAGATCCAATCAATCATCAGCAGGTGTTTTTTCCCCAAGGCTTCCAAAGGTCACTGAACCTATTTTCTCTACTGTAATTCTTCCAGGCTTGTCAGTACGCTGCAGACTCATTTCACACTTTTGAACTGAAGTGCTGTGTGAAAAAAGTCTAAAGCAATTTTCAAGCCAATAATGGAGCATTTAAGTCATACAGTTCACTGAACTTTGGCATTCATTCTCTCTAGAAGTTACAGACTGTTCTTCTCAATTAAATGCAATGCTGAATGAAATAAGTCTTTGGAATAGAGTGAATGACTCAGATAACTGATAATGGGAGACCAAGCCCTTTACCTCGCTCAGTAGACGGATTGTGGTCAGGCTCTTGGACATTAAAATTCTACAGTTTCTGGCACTCTTTTGCACAACAGCAGCCAGCAGTTTCAGTTCATCTCTTTTTCAGAAGCAAGCCACAGAACGCATCACAAAAACATCACTACAATGGGTTCGTTTGCCAGCAGTCTCAACAGAGGCACCCAAGAGACAGTGGGCATAAAGAAGGAACTATCGTCCCAAACCTACAGAGCAGCGTGCACACACTTGTGCAGTGTTTTCTCTGGGGATACAGGATTTTTCCCATTGTTGCCATCCATCCAGTACATGTACTATCTCTACATTCAGTTACAAATACAGGAACATTTGGCAGGCTGAAGGGAATAAAGGGCATTCTGGGCAGGGGCTACTGACTCACTAAAGCGAGGCCCTCTTCTCCATTAACCCCTTTTCTGTCACCAGCCATTTTACTGTACAGCGTGAAAAGGCAGAAAAAAGTTTGCAGCTGTATTTTAATTCACACATGGCCTGAATCTCCATGCCTAGGAAACCTATGGATTGGTCTAATGCAGGGATTCTCAAACTCGTCTATACTACAAATATATTTTAACAGAGATAGTCTCCACTCTCATTTATAAATATCTGGACCACCTCTGCCACCGATGTACTCTCCCCAAGGATGAGGTTTGAACAGCAGTTGCCTAATGGAAACTATTTAGTTTATTTTAGCTCCTTCAAATTCTTCTTTAGCAACCGGAACATGAGAAACCCTGTAACATATCATCTACCGCCTCTGTGCAGATCACCAGCATCGGATCCACAGATCATTTGAGAAACTGTGCTTAATGTATGCTGTGTTTGAAAGGGACAGCTGCCCTGTTAGTGATGAAAGAAACAGGAGCCTATTCTGAAACAATCTAAAAACAGACTGGAGTAGGCTGAACTGACTTTCCTATGAACACTGACAAGTCCGGTTTTTTACCACTAAATCTATTTTAAATACAAGACTAACTTCTAGCCCTGTAGGAAAAAGCTACAATACATTCAGGCTACATCTACATCACAATCATCTGTCGACAAAGTTGTGTTGACAAAACCTTTGTCGACAGAGTACATCTGCGTATAGAAGTGGCTTGGCAAAGGAATCCGCTTGGTTAACAGAGTGCGTCTACACAGCCAGGCCTCTCTGTTGACAGATGGGGACCCGAAAGCCCACAGACAGGGGTCTCGAGGCTGGCAACCCCTTCTGGGTCAGCCAGCCCCTCTCCCACCCTCCCAACAGCTACTCACTGCAGTCCCGAGCCTGTGCAGCCTCAGGAGGCAAAACAGAGACAGGAGGAGCAACAGCACAACACTCAAGGCAGTCCCACGCCCCGAGCTCCGAGACATGGACCTGGACCAGTCCCCAGGCATTCCCTGGACCCTCTAGGCGCTGCAACAGCTCCCACTTATCCTGGCCACAGATGTCACCTACCTATTCCAGAGGCCTGTGTGCACAACGGTGGGGCCTCCCTCCTCAATCATTGAGCAGGTATGACAGTACCCAACAAGCAGTGACTGCCAAGACTGGGTAGTCCTGGGAGAATGGGATGACTGGCGCTGGGTCCAGAATTTGGTACGTGGAAAACCACGTTCCTCAAGCTCTGAGCCTGGCTTGCCCCCACCCTACACTGGGCAGGCATGGGGATGCAATGTGTCATCCTCAATGAGAAACATGTGGCGACGGCCCTGTGGAAGCTTGCTACCCTAGACTGTTGACGCTCGGTTGGGAATCAGTTCGGGGTGGGCAGGTCCACCATTGGGGCCCTGGTCAAGTAGGTAAGGCACCCTGGGTCCCTAGGCCTCACTCAGGGTGGCTCAACATGGGGGGACCCCCAAGGAGTGGTGGGAGAAGGGGGTGGAGGGCCAAGAGGGGAACCCCGTTTCCAGAAGAATGTGCCATTCGACCCTAGTACATGCCCGTCATGGGATGGCTTCATGTGTGTGGGGGCGCAGCCTGCAGGGGCCTGGGAGGACAGAAAGCCATGGGCCAGCCCCCTCAGCTTCCCGCATATGTGGCACCTGGGGCACTGCCCACTGTTGGGGGTGCCCACCTTCAGCATGGCCTCCCACCTGCTTGCCCCCCTCCCAGCCCAGGCGTGTGCCCATGCGGTACTCACCTGATCCCCAAAAAAGTCTTGAGACGCCCTGGAGGTTGCCCTGCTGGAGGGGCCAGAGTCCAGGACAATGACCAGCAGCACCTCAGTCAATGTGTCCGTGACCCCCTGGGCAGTGGGCACCTGCTGGGACTATGGGTATGGCTCCTGGGGTGCCAGTGTCCAGCATCCCCTCGCAGGTGGAGCCATTGTTGCCCCACAGGAGACAGTGGCACTCCTCGTAGAAGGGGCATGTAGCTGTGGCTGCCCCCGACTGCTGCCTCATGTCCCAAGTCCTCATATAGCCCTGGCAGAGCTCTTTTACCTTTGGTCACACATGTTCCAAAGTGCAGGCCGGGTGGCCGTGCTCCACCAGGACTTCAGCAAGATGGGCATAACCTAGGGCATTATGCCATCTGGCTGCAGTGTCCAGCAGCACGGACTCATTGCCTTAGAGTGCCAGCATGTCTTTGATCTCTGCCCTGGACTACGATGTGTCTGCATTTTATTGGCTTGACGTGCTTGCTGCAATCCCTCGGGGGGAATCCCTGGAGGGTCCGGGGAGGCTGCAGACACCTGGACCATCACTCTGGGTGCTGTGGTGTGGCTGCAGACGGCATGGAGGCTGGGCTGTTTCTACACTGTCTACTTCCTGGAATGGGGCTTAATGGGCAACCTGTGCCTTAAGGGCAGCTGGAGGACCAGAGCCCTGATTGTGGTGGACAGAACACCTCCTGGCTCCAGCTGGCCGACCCCACGGAGGACCCTCTCTGTTGACAAAAGCATCTACACTGCACTTCTTTTGACAGAGCATTATTCCTCAAATCTGAGAGGGATAACACCGTCAAGGCAAATGCAGAGTTCTCTCAAGACTCTGTCGACAGAGCAGTTTACGTGTGTAGACAATCCCTGAGTTCTGTCGACAGAAGGCCCCTTCTGTCAACAAAGGTCTGTAGCATAAACACAGCCTCAAAGTGATTCTAACTGTAATTAAACTAGAAAGACATATCAGTTAAGGTTCTGCTTGCAAATGTTGTGTCTCCGAGACTTAGGTTACAATCAACCATGTATGACGGGGTTGGTCAATAAGTGGCCCACAGGCAGGGCACGAGTTGTCAGAGTTATTCCCCGGGGAACAATGTGCTGTTGGCCTAATTTTCCTCTGGGTCTTGGGCTTTTACCCTCTCCCACCAATCCCCACATTCAGTACCAAGGAAACATACAAACTACTCATTCCTTGCAACACTAAAAAGAAAACACAAAACACCACAGATTTGCAAAGTTCTTGCTTGCACTCCTCCGACAGTAGTGTTTATTCATCTGTATCCCTCCACAGGGTCAATTCCCACACCCTTCACAGAAACACTGGCACTGTATTGCTTAATAAGGAAAGTACTTATTTTAAGATATCCTTTTTTGATTCTCCCCATCCCAACCAACACACATACTGGTGTAAGAAAGGGGAGAAAAAGCAGTCTGCAATAGGACAGGAGTCAGCAACCGCCGGCACAGGTGCCAAGAGTAGCATGTGAGCCAATTTTCATTGGCACGCAAGGCAGGAGCTGAGCGCCACACCTCCTCCCCACATGCAGCTGGGAGCTTGCTCAAAGCCAGGCTTACCAGTGGATTAACAAAAGACCAGCTAGTGCTACCAACCTCCAGCTAAATGGTAAAGCTCTTCATCTTAATTTATATACTAACGAAGCTGTTGTAAGTAAGGCTGTTAGCGACTTTAAAAAAGTATCACGGGCTCTCTGTACGGTCTGAGTGGTCAAAAGGTCAAATTTCAGCACTCTGCCTTAGAAAGATTGCTGAGCCCTGCAACAGGATGGGGGATATGAAAAGGCAAAGACGTTCCGGGAGCACAAGTTTGCACAGCAGCATGATTGCTCAATAAAATGTCTAATGATAACAAGGTTAATCTTGCGTAAAAATAAGTGTACCAAGTATTTGCACACATGGGTTTTCATTCATGGTTCTGGGACTGGGCCTCTCCTCTTGCTTGCTGAAGGCTCACTATTGTAATATCCAACAGGCAAAACATTAGCACAAGCACTCTACTGAACCTGTTATATTACAAACTGTACATAAATAATGCACCAAGAATAAAAGACAAAAACCACACCATGATTTAATTGAAATGCCTGACCCAAAAAACCCACACACATTCCTCACAAGTGGCTCCTAGATTCAACAACAGCAGCACAGGACATCTTTGCTATGTGCTCCTGAGTGACTGCATTATTCCACAGAGGCCTCCTCCTCAACTGTTCTAAATGTCCCCCAGGTGAGCCAGCTTCCTGCTCCTATCCATTTGCAGGCCTTTCTTGCTCACTTTCACAATGATTGCGCAAAACACAGCAAACAGCTATCAGAACAGGAAGATGTTCCTCACCAGCCTCCTTCATCTACAATTCCATCTTCCATATGCACATTCTACAGTCTATGACTACAGTACTCAGAGCATAGTTTAGTGGTTCCCTTCTCTTGTCCAATAAAAGGCTCCACAAGCATCTCTCAGAACATTTCAGCGGAACACCACTAATGTCCACATTGACAATGGGTGTAAATGTTCCATTTGTAATTGCATGAAAAAGTCCAGATTTTCTAAAGATCAAAGAGTCAAGGACTTTTCCGGAACACCACACAAATTCTGGTGAACGTTCCATAGGGGCAGCCAGAGCTTGCAGATCTATAGAGTAAACACCCTTTTTTGTTGATAAACTCAGAGACCTGATGTGGGAAGCCAAGTATAGGCACATGGGTCCCATCAGTGACCCTTACAGAATTAAGGAATCTCAACCACACAAAGCCATTAATAGCTAGGTACCCGTTGCCTAGAATTATGAACAGGGAGAAACATCTTCTTAGGAACAGTGGTGCACACTTCCTCTACAAATTTCCCAATGATCCAGCTATGACTCCAAACTGGTTAGCAAAACGACAGCAGCAATTGGGACTGGCAAGCTTCCAGATTGTGGTGGCCATGCTGCTGAGAGCTCTCATGTTGGCTGTCTGCCACTGCAGCTTTCAAATCAGCTCAGTATAAAATATTAACAAACTGGCTTTTGACAACCAGAAGTTCTGGCATCACCACCAGTCACACCATGTCTGCAGCACAATCCCATCCCACAAGTTCATGCTAGTTAGCTGATCCCAAAAGAGGCACCCTGAGTGACTCTGCTGCAGGAAAAGACATAGACGTGCCTAATGGTTTTGGATCTCATCCTCCCCCTCAGATGCCATTATCATTAAGCTTGGTTCTATACTCGGCACACAACTTCAGATATTGTGAGAGTAGTCTGTTTAACATTTATGACCATGAGGATAACAGAACTCACAGCTTCCTCAATGCTGCTTCCACAGAACAAGCTTGGTTGGATGAAAGAATAGAAATCATAGGAATTATTCCACTTTGACTCCAAGCTCTAGTAACCCACTCACTTCCCACATAAATCCCAGATTTCAGAGCATGAAAAATTACAGAAATCAGAGTAAAGTGGACCATGGGATGCCTAACCAGTGTGTGTTGAATGCTTATTCCCAACCATCTCTGTGTTCTGTGGGCACAAAGGCACTGAGAAATGGTATCCTGATTGCATAACAAAATGCTATGTGTACTTATTACTTGACAACATCTGGCAATAATTGTTGTAAAACACTTACAAAAACCTGCAGGAATTTGAAAGAATAGACAGGCGAGTTTAGATCCTAACGTGTAAAATTCACCACTGTCATAACTCTTCAGCAGGTGCAACTCTACTGACCTCAGATACTTGTGGGTGAATTAAGTCCATTGTGTTTGCGTTTCCACCACAAATCAGGGAAGTGACATTAAAGAATATATTTGTTGACTGGCCAAATAAAATGAGTTACCTTAAAGAAATTGGCAAAATATGCAGAGGAACAGCTACTGGATAAGGAAGGAAAATAAAACACACTAAATCCATTATTGCACCCTTACATTTACTGATATTCAAATTATTAACAATCTTTATTGCCTGGTAGATCCCTATCAGAACGGGGTCAGATTAACATCAATGTATAACTGAGATGAGAACAGACACCACACTCACTTACTCAAGGTCCCCTAAAATAACATGGCCAAACATGATCCAAGGACAGAGTGAGAAACAACTTTAAAAGTCATTTTGAAGAATTCTTCCATCTCCATGAACATTTGTGTATTAATATTTTATGATTTTTATATTGAATACACCACATTTATTGATTATTCTTGTACTCAATTTTCTCCATGTGGCTTGAGGGACTCAAGTTATTACAAAGATTTGACTAAATAGTTTTTGCACTTATTTGAGCTTCTTTATAGTAAAATATTTATAATTTAAGTCTAGTTGTTTTAAAGAATCAGATATGTTTTAAAGGCTACGTCTACACTAGCCCAAAACTTCAAAATGGCCATGCAACAGCGGCACTTTGAAATTGATGCGGCTCACCGCCGCATGGCTTGTCCAGACAGGGCTCTTTTACAAAAGGACCCCAGCAACTTCAAAATCCCCTTATTCCTAACAGCTGATAGGAGTAAGGGGATTTTGAAGTTGCCGGGGTCCTTTCGAAAACGAGCCCCGCCTGGACGAGCCACGCAGCGGCAAGCCGCACCAATTTCAAAGTGCCGCAGCTGCCGGCATTCTAATGAGGCGCTGAATATGTATTTCAGTGCTTCATTAGTAAACTTCAAAATGGCCATTTGCATGGCTATTTCGAAGTTTTGGGCTATCGTAGACACAGCCAAAATGTCTAATATGAAACTGCAAGAAGGGTCCCTGTATATAGTCTGCTGCTCTTCAGAGAAGGTGCTTTTTCTCTGCCAGACACTGGGGTAGGGCTGGAGGGAATGCCCCTTTTGTCTGGTAGATAAAGTTCTTAACAACCCCAAGTGCAGGGGAAGGCAGGGATGCTGACATCATATGATCCATTTTAAGAAGGTGTCATCCCAGCTGAGCCTGCTCAGGAAATACAGGTAACCCTGATGTTGTCAGCCTGCTCAGCAGGCCACCTTGCAAGCTGCTATCCTATAGGTCCTTGGGGCAGTGGATGGAGAAGGAGCTCAACTGCAGAGGAGCCCTGTTGAGTTTTTCCAAAAATTGCCTGTGTGCTATTATCTGCCATCATGGCACTACATACAGGCTGAACCTCTCCCATTCACCATCCTTGGGACATGACCGGTGCCGAATGAGAGAATTTGCCAGACCATGGGAGGTAAATATTGTCTACCGCGTTACCAACACTACCGCTGCTTTTTGGGCTCTTTGAAGACATTTAGGAATAAATTACAGCTAAATAGCAGCACAGAACACTGAGAGCGAGGACTGGTGGCTGTAAACAAACTTTACGGAACCACAGGAAACTGGACCACACCCATGATAAGTGGTTGTCCAGCTAACTAAAACTATGTTGGATTACAGATGTTGCAGGACAAGAGCGTTCCGGATTAGAGAGGTTCAAACTGTATTTGGTATACAACTAATCCACTGCATAATTAACTCCTGAAAGTTATTCAACCACTGTCACACAGACAGAAGGACAATGAAATGAAAAGCAGTATGTCTAGTAAATGGCTGCAGCAACAGACTGGGCTTGCATGTTACCTGTGAGTTGGTTCTGGTAAAAGCTGTCTATAGCCCAAAGATCTGCTCTCTCCAAGACCCATGAAACTCACCTTATCTCCCCATCCCACCCTCCAATCATGTGCCCTGCAAAAAACAAATGCCCTCTCATATCAAATACTTTTGGGGTTTAGTCAGGTTTTTGCTGAAATACTGATCGTTGACAGAACAGCCAGAAACACAAGTTAGTTACCCTTAATGCACATAACTGCCAAAATGCAGGGCTTGGGATTTCTGTGTAACAGAGCATTTCTTCTCAGAGCTTTCCCATCTGGAAAGCCATTACTCTTTTCTCAGTAAAAGCATTTCGGAATCCACTGCTGTGAGAGAAGCAAGGGAGTAACGTATTAATTTATAAGCTCCTATAAAGGGCTAAGTGTTCCTTTATGGGCAACGTTCCCTCCCAGAAAAAAGAAAAATGAATTGGACTCCTTCCTCATTCACCACAGCAGGCAGAGTTGCTCTCTGTTACCAGACCAGGAGGCAGTTTAGGCCGCAGAACCCTTACATACTGGGGTTCCTGTGGGCCAAGGTCAACACTGCAGAGCCGCACACTCCTGTAGCAGCCAAGCTTCCCCCACACTCCTGCAGCAGCCAGGCTTCCACTGGCTTTTCCTCTCTCAAAGGGTTTCCAGTCTGTGGGGGGGTGGGGGTGGGAAACCCATGTCAGCTTAGTTAGTCCCATCTTGTGCAGGGGTGAGCACTAATTTTTGATGGGGGCCCACTCCAAGGTTTTAGTAAGTGGTCGAGGGCTGCACTTTTCTACAGAGAGGGTGGGAGTTCTCGGACAGAGGTTGGGTGCAGAAGGAGAGGGGACAGGGGTACAGGATAGGGTGTGGGGTCTGAGAGGTGGTTTGGGTGAAGGAAGGGACTGTGATCCAATGCAGGGTCTGGGGGATATGGGTGTAGGAGGGAGTGTGGGGTCTGTGAGGGAGCTGTGACCTGGAGGAGGAGGGGTACAGAGGGTTTGGGTGGTGACCTGGGACAGGGAGTTGGGGAAAGGGAGGGGCTGAGCTGCCACAAACAGGGTCTGCCTAGAAGGCTCTTACCTAGGTGGCTCCCAGGCACTGCAGCCAGCAGCCCTGCAAGACCCTGCTACAGGTTCACTGCCTGTTGCAGCCCCAAGTAGTTTGAAACTGCTGCCTGGTCCAATTAGCTCTTGGCTCCAAACAGGAGGTGGGGGAGACTGGAGGTTTCATGCGGTTCCTCTATACCCCCACCAGCAAAATCTCTCTGCTCCAACTGGCTTGATATCCAGAGCGCAGAGCAACATGGAGCAGGAAGTCACTTCAAGCTGCACGGGGCTGCTCTAAAGCAGCTAGCTGCTCTGTGCCGGAGACTCCCAGTGGAGAGGTCAATGTGCCAGATCCAGAAGCCCGGCAGGCTGGATCCATCCCGCAGGCCATATTTTGCCCACCTTGATCTTGTGCTAAGACCCCCAGTACAGTGGCGGTGATGGGTGGTGGGGAAGGGGGGAGTTATGGGGAAGTTGGGAACATGGGGCCATGGAAATCAGCCCATCCCCTCATCCAAAGCTGCAGAGAGTGAACATGTATCTACAAACTGGAAGAGCTGGATGGTGGAATAGGGGAGCACACGCACAGCTTCGAGTGTTAGTAGCCAAAACACTCTCCTCTCCGTTTGCAAAAGCAGAGGACAGCAGAGAGCCCAATGTGTTAACGTTCATTTAGTTTGGGCTAGAATTCTGGCCTTGTCATTTTAATAGCCGACCCTAGGGAGTGCGCCATTACTGAATGTCAAAGGCCTGCACTGTAGAAGGGACTGTGCACAGGAAAGCAGTTTAGAAACAGAAGTCCAACAGTCTTCCCACAGTTCAGAGGGCATCTACTAAAGGGAAGGAACTGTGAAGTGCAAAAGCTCACATTACCTCAAAATATCATAAACGCTGCTGCATTCGGCAGTGCATAACGTCACTTTTCTGGGGACGTTATTTGAGCGTGCAGCTTGAGGAGCAAGAGCAGAACATGGATAGATTCCAAAGTCAGAGTGAAGTGCTGTATCTAGAACGCAAACCGTGGTGTCTTCACAGAGGTAAGTAAAGGCAAACAGGCCCCAGAGGGGTGGTTTCCAGATGAAGAAATCACTGGGGAAGGAACACCTCTCTATTGACAAAAGGCTGAGCAAAGCGATACTTCAGTGACGCCACAATACAAAATATAAATGTAGACATGTTGCATTTTTCATATTCATTTCCATCTGCTAAAGGAGCATTGCCAGTCCCAAGTATTCAAATTTCATAGGCTCCAATTCCGCTGCAAAGGGACCTGCATACTAACGAGCATTTTTGCTGATCACATTGAGGTTTGGGAGGGGTGGTCTGGGGCACAACACTAAGCATGAGGCCTTCGTACGCACACAAGAAATATCACCATCTATGTCCACACAAAGGGATACAAACATACTTGTAATTCTAGGTGCTATTTTTAATTTTAGAAGTTAATGTAAAGGCCATAAAGCCACATATCTCAGTACTAAGCTGTACTTAGTTCCAGAGAAAAACTGTCACTTCCATGTTAGTGTATTGAATTAGCAATGCGCTTTGTGGCAAAGGCTGGGATTCAGTGTAGCTGTAGACCTGTCATTCCACTGCCAACCAGACTGACACTCAGCTGATGATAAGATGGCTGAATTTAATAAGCATGCACAGTCGTTTCATAGACTTCTATATGGCCTCTGATTCAGTGCATCAAAAGGGAGCTTGTGGGATCTAATCCACGCTGCTGGAAAGCCAGCATCACTGACAGAAGAGCTCTATAGTGTGTGGGGGGGGTCCTGCCCCCCCCGTGAAAAAAATCAGTCCGGGGACACCTGAAAGTGAGAAGCAAATAAATATGTAAATGAAGCCTTGCTGGTGTGGCCCCGGATTGACACCCCTCACTCCCCTCTTACTCCAGCCCCATGGGTGTGGGGTGGAAAAGTGGGGAACCACGGGTCAGGGCTTCCCTCAGGACAGATTAACTCCTTTGAGGTCCTGGAGTGGGACCCAAAATGAGGGGTTCAGTGCTCAGTGTGCAGGACAGGGCTGCTGGGGAGCAGGGTGGGATCTGAATGACAGGGAAGGTGCAGAAGCGAGCTCGGGGTAGGTGTGTGGAGGTTGGGTTTGGGGGGCAGGTGCACAAGGGGGCTGGAGGCTTCGGGGGGAACTAGACAGGAGGCAGGGCCAGGAGCAGCTGAGGTGGGGGTCTGGTGAGGGGAGGGGTGCGTGAAGATGAGGGGCTCTTACCTGGGGCAGCTCCCCAGGGCACACACAGCTTTGTGCCCCCAGCTGCTCACATTGGCCAGTCACCAGCGGGGGAAAGTCCCCAGGCAGCGCTTCCCTGTGCTCTGTTCCCCCAGCTAGCAGGAAGGGGAGAAGCAGCTGCACAGCGTTTCCTCCTCCAGCCAGGCAGAATCCACGGGCCTGATCCAGCCCCAGCTTGCCTGGCTCTGGCCTGCAAGGCTCAGGGCTCCCCTCCCACCGGCCCCGTCCTCCTGCAGTGGGGAGCCAAGAAAAGTGTTCCAGCCTCGGGTGGGGGGAGAGGCATGGTGATGGAGCACCAGCCTGGGCTCTCCACTGCAGGGAGCGCCAAGTCCCACTCACTGGATCCAGACAAGCAGTGGGCTGGACCCTGCCCTGCTACAGTGGAACGGGAATCAGTGTTCTAATTAATGCAGAGGATTGTTTCCTATATCCACAGCAATCTGTTCAGCCAGGCAGCCTCCTGTAACCGTCATTGTCCAATAGCAGCATTGACGAGGTGGTGGATAAGCTCAAGGAAACAGCTGTCAGTGACAAGGAGCTGAACACCATTGTACTTTGAGATCCTGAGAACACTGATGGCGTCATCTTATTGGCCCAGCCTAATACATGGCTGCAGCTGAAGGCCAATCTCTTCACGTAGGAGCAGTACATGATAACCAGTTTAAACTAAGTGCTTGGTCATCACCATCAAGCAGCCTTCAGCTCAAGATTACAACCTGGTCGGTATGAAGCTAGTCTCAGGAGGAGATGCTGAGCACATGACAACTGTCAAGTATTTGGGCAGCATCAAACAACATTAGAAGATATGAACAGTCTTAACAGAAGCTGCTGCCGTATTTCCATCCCTGCAGCAGCCTCTGTTGGGATGTCATGACATCTAACTTGCCACAAAACTGCAGAGCCACAGAATGGCAGTTACCCCAGTGCTGTTGCCTATATTAAGTAGGTGCTCAGGAAGGCTGCAGACCTCTGGATTGATGTTTTGAATTCTCATCGCCTTCATCAGCTGTTCCACCGCATGAGGCAGGACAGGATCAGAAATGAGGAAATTCAAAGCTTATCCTGGCAACCACCTCCATTAGCACCAGCTGGGTTTCACCAACTTCTTTGGGGTGGGTATATTATTAAACTGGAAGACCAAAGAATTCTGTAGCATGTTTACCATGGAAAGCCCCATGTGGCCAGAAATCACATGGATGCCAAAAAGCTTCACTGGTGTGCTAAGATTGGCAGTGATGGTGGACATAAACTGATTATCCAGCCAGACCACCTTAAGGACTAGCCAGAGGTTGATCCAGATAATTGTTCAACCTAAAAAGAGACCATGACCCTTCCGGATTTACCATGATGATGCTGGACAATGTACAGAGATGTTTAAAAAAAAAAAAAAAAACAAACAGAAAGGACCAGAACAGGATCATGAGACCAGGCTAAATTAGCTTTATCACTGACTTCAAAACAGGCGTACGTAGAGTTTGGTTAATGCTAACAACTGCTGAAAATCCCACCTATACCTTCTAAAATGCCATTTAGCATCAGCATCACATGCTAGATGTGTTCTATTATAACTGCAAGTAAAGCAACCACAAGACACCAGATTTCGATGTATTTCCCCCATTTTGTCACCCATGAAAGATTATTTACTTCATTAAAAATTATTCAACATTTATTTTACAACCCTGAATACTAGAGTTCTGTGCTAGAGTTCCATGTTTTGAGCATTGCCCAGTAATGGTATCTGCACGATAGCTTTTGCATTAGCGAAAAGATTTAAATAGTCCCATTTCCGTACCGAGACGAGTGTGGTAAGCATCCCATACATGAGAAAGCAGCATTCTAAAGCCAATGGTATAGCTTTGAAGAGGTCCTACCTTCTCATCCTGGTGCATTTTGTTGACATTTTCCATCTGAAAGCCATGGAAGGACTGGATTTTATCAATCTGCTCTCGCTGCTTCTCTAGTTCTCCTTGGAATTCATTCTTTTTGAGTTCAACAGCCCCTCTCTCTGCTGCTGCTCTGCGGACTTTTTTTTCTAGTTCCATAATCTGATTCTGAACGGAGGTAGATAAACAAGAGACAAACAGACGGATCCTGTAACTCAGTGTTAGAAGGAGTATTTCTTTGATATGACTTCAAAGTTTCTGGGCAGACAAAATCTGATTCAACTGTTACAGATTTTCAGCCTAATCACCTTTATCAATAGCAACTTTTTGTATTGCATTTATGGACTACCTCTCATCTCAAAATTGTTGTCTAATCCACTGAGTAGTTATTGATTTTTTTTTAAATTTCCCATTTGCCACTAATTAGATTTGCTGGTTTAAAGGCTCTGGTCCTAGAATCAGGAACAAAAGAATTAAGATCAATGGCCGTTTGTGAATCCCAGTGTGCACAATGACAATGCTACCACTGAAGGCAAAACAGAACTTTAAATACTTTTATGAGCATAATTAATAAAAACAAATCTTTCAACCCAATAAAAAAGCTTAAGCTAGCTTCATATAGAATTCAGGTCAAGAGACTTCTTTCCCCAGCCCCACTGCCGCTGGCCCTGGCATGGCAGCCAGCCCCCGACCCCGCTGCTCCACCACTGGCCAGGCAGCTGGCTCCCAGCTCCGCTGGCCATAACACACCAGCCAGCCCCAGGCTTTGCTGCCTCTGCCACTGACCCTGCAGCCCCTGGCCCCAGGAGCATATGTTCAATTAACCATCACCAGCCATCAGCGGGGCAGGTACCAGTTAATTGAATGTGAAAGTTATGTGAATGCCAGATAACCTGGCTTTTACAGTGACTAAACCCACATTAAGGCCGTGTCTACACTAGCCAAAAACTTAAATGGCCATGCAAATGGCCATTTCGAAGTTTACTAATGAAGCGCTGAAATACATATTAAGTGCCTCATCAGCATGCAGGTGGCTGTGGCACTTCGAAATTGACGCAGCTCGCTGCCACGCGGCTTGTCCAGACGGGGCTCCTTTTCAAAAGGACCCCGCCTACTTCGAAGTCCCGTTATTCCTAGGGTGTTGAGGATGGAGACTGCTCCAGCTGAGCTCTGAGCTGAATCAATCCTGCCTGCAGCACTTGCAGTGCAGGACACTGGATGGAGGCTGCTCTGGCCAAGTCAGAAGAGCCCCAGTCCCTAGCATGCTGCAGGCAAGGGCGTTCCAGCCAGGCTGGAGCAGACCTCTTTACAGCAAGCAACAGCAAGCAGGGGCCACTCCCCAGTTGCCACTCCCTGTCCCATTTAATTGGTTAACTGGTTATACCTAATGTTTAACCAGTTAACTAAATTACACAGGACTTTATATCCTTAATGAAAACATCTACAGCCTCAGCCTGAGGCTTATTCTCAGTCTGGAATCTAACAGGATGTATAAACTCATCCGATCTACTGAGTCCTCAACAGCAGGGTTCTAACCTTGTTATTTCACAGCATTCCCTGCCAGATAAAGCCTCGTTTAAAGAAACAACTTGGCTACCCTCTGCACTTGGGTTTAATTCCTACACTGCAATAACCACAATAGATGAGAAAATGGAAAAAAATAAAAGAAAAACACTCATGATTAAACTGCGGGAGCAGAGAAAACTCATTTGATCTTAGTCAGCATGGCACTGAAGACTTGGCAAGAAACTGGATGAGTAAATACAGTGTTTTAAAATGTGAAGTAATGCTAAGTGCAGACCAACCCTTAATATATGAATGGTGCTTCTTGTCATACTGCTGCCAAGGCACGGCTATGGTTTACTGGAAGAAAATAATGTTACATGGTCTTTGGGGAAAGGCACTGCACAACATAGACAGGCAGTAATGTACACTCACCTCTAAGTTACTGAATCAAGTGTGACCCAGGATTGGGATGACTTTTGATTCACTATCTGTTCTCAGTTTTGTGGCCTGTGTCATGACTGAATCTTAATGAAGAGGTAACCACTTCCAGAAAGAGGCCACTAAGCAAACTAAGCCCATGCTTGTGGAGTGCCACTAAATTTCAGTTAGACTGAGAAGTCTCATGAGCATTATAAGGAGCCCTAACTTTAACAAAGGCCACAAGGGCCCTCAGCATTCATTCACAGTGTCTTGTATAACTGCAGTGACGTGTTCTGCACTCCTTTTCCATATATCACTACTAGGCAAATTTGCGAAACCTAATTTAGAATTCTTAGTCAAAAATCTTCATTAACGAAACACCGTTGTCTTGGAAAGAACCAAAATGGCAGTTTTAAACACCCTTCTGAAAAAGTACAAGAGCTTTTCTTCTGCATGACAGAAATAAAAATCTGAGAAAAGTAGTTTGCATTTTCACTTGCTCAATATCAACTGCTGCTTGCATTTTGATGTAATTCTGTGATGTGCTGAGCAGAAAGGGAAGGCCATATGCCCAAACACAGGAGCAGGCAAGGGCAATCTGGAAGACAAATAAGTTGGCAGTGGCTGATAAAGAGCAAACGTAGTAATTTCAGCAGTGATGCACTGAAAGAGCAGCAACAAAATCAAACCAAAAACAAACACCACACATGAATATTTAATAACAAGGGGAGTTTTTCATGGAGTGATAATAGCAGCATAAAGCTGCAAAATTACCTGAATGAATAGGAACGGCTAGTGCCTTTAACAGGCACTTCTCTTCATTCGTTTCTTGGGAAACTACTAAGAATGGTGATTCAAAGAGCAAACCCAGTTTTCTGATTTTGATTTGTTTTCACACAGTCCACAAGTCTTAACCAACCATAGCTATTTGAATCAACAGGAAGGAGCACAAGAATACTACCTGTAGATCAGCATTGCGAGAATTTACAATCCAGTAATTGAAACCCAAAACGATCATACAAGCCACAAGCGCAGCTATTAGAAGAGGTGGAGATTTCATCCCTCGGCGGCTGTTTCCTAATCCCACCATTTCAAAAGGATGTGAACGTCTGTAAATTAAAATAAACAGGTCACATTACATACTTCTTTGCTAGGACAATTTCATAAGTGTATCAGACTTTTAACGGAACTGAGATGAGCCACGGTGCTACAGCAGGTAACTAAGAACTGGAACATCCCCAGCAAGTATAGCATTCTCCTCTGGATTTTTAACCTGAGGCACATCACAAAGCCATATTGCACCCTCGTTATTTTGGCAAATATCACTGCATTTCAGTGTGGAGTATGGTGTAAATACCTACCAAGATAATAAAGAGCAGTAATAACTGTCTTTCTGGAAGAAGTCATTGATACACCTGGCTAGTTAAAGCCTCTCCGGCAATTGCTAATATTGGATGCTAACAGGGCAATGCTACTTCATTGGCAGACAGATAAAAGGGGAAGATTTTTTGGTATCTCATCCCAACTGGTGACAAGTTTAGTCCCCGATGCATTAGACTGACTCATATCTTCATTTTTAAATCTACCAAAACAAATATAATTTCAGATTCTTTTCTTGGTAACACCGTTCCAGATCCTTTCACCGGAAAAGAACACACAGTTATGTTTCTTTCTGATAGCCTGCTCTTCTCCTCTGCTTCCCTAATGGCAGATTTAAAGCTTCCCGTCTCACAAGTTGTAGATTCTGGCAAAGCCAGTTACACAATGCAAAGGGCAAAGAATGGTGCTATAGTATGTGCCACGTATTATTTGCAGGCATGAACAGGAAACCTCAAAACAACAGATTTTATACATCTTGTAAACATCAGATGTGAAGTGCCAGAATCTGTCTTGGTATAGGAAAGTCTCATTGAAAATTGAAAAACAGGTTTGGGAGGACCGGGGCGGGGGCGTTATTTTAGTAATCATTAATCCATACAACAATAGTTGCCAGTTTATTCCACTGGAAAACAGATATCATGAACACAAATAGACTATTACTAATGTCACAAGCAAATTAAAAATACATATAGCTATCCACTACCATGACTGAAAAAATGTGTTGTTGATCACTGAATTAATTTCTTAGTTCTAGTAGTCTGCGTGCGATTATTTGACAGATGTATGTAAAAGGTGCGACTCTTCATTTGAGAAAAGTTTAAACTGCTCTAAATAGGGCTATTCACATTAGATATTACATGTGCTCCTTAGAATGCATTCCTCCTACCTAACATCTTATTTTAAAAGATCGAAGTAATAAAATAAAATAAAAGAACGTGGCTATGTCTACACTAGCCAAAAATACTTGGAAATGGCCATACAAATGGCCATTTCGAAGTTTACTAATGAAGCGCTGAAATACATATTCAGTGCTTCATTAGCATGCGGGCACCCGTGGCACTTCGAAATTGATGTGGCTCGCTGCCGCACGGCTCATCCAGATGGGGCTCCTTTTCGAAAGGACCCCAGCTACTTCGAAGTCCCCTTATTCCTATGAGCAGATGAGAATAAAGGCACTTCAACGTAGGTGGGGTCCTTTCGAAAAGGAGCCCCGTCTGGACGAGACACGTGGTGGCGAGCCGCGTCAATTTCAAAGTGCCACAGCTGCCTGCATGCTAATGAAGCGCTGAATATGTATTTCAGCACTTCATTAGCATGGCCATTTCGAAGTTTTTGGCTAGTGTAGACACAGCCCAAAACATTAAGTTTTTTCACTCAGATGCACAGAAACAAACACAAAAGATGACCCTGAAAAGAGAAGACAGTTCTACTATTGCAGGTAAATAAATATTTTACTAATATGTCCCCATCCCCCCGATACCCACATTCTTTAAATTAGAACTAATGCTTTACTGATACTGGAAGTTCCCTGCTGGGAACCAGCCCCTGCAACAGTCCTTGCTGCCAACTCTGCTCACATATCTACACCAGTGACATCATCACAGGACCTAACATCAGGGGCTCCTTTACCTGCACCTCTACTAATATAATATATGCCATCATGTGCCAGCAATGCCCCAATGCAATTTACATTGGCCAGACTGGACAGTCTCTCCATAAAAGAACAAATGGACATAAATCAGACCATCAGGAACGGTAATGTACAGAAGCCTGTGGGTGAACACTTCAATCTCCCTGGACACTCAGTGGCAGATTTAAGAGTGACAGTTCTGAAACAAAGCAACTTCAAAAATTAAATAGAGAGAGAAATCTCTGAGCTGCAATTTATTTGCAAATCTGACTCCGTTAACCAAGGATTAAACAGAGACTGGGAGTGGCTCACAGTTTACAAAACCAGCTTCTCTGCCCTGGGTGTTAACATCTCCCCATTAGACTCTGACAAAGACTCACATCCCCCTGTCTGATCTAACTTGTTTTTTCCTCTTTTGATAAGTACTACTGATACTGGGCCATTTCCACCTTGCTGAATAGACCTTGTCAACTCTGGCCCTCCCTCTCACTGGGACCCCACTGTTTAAACACCCCTCTGAAACCACCATCCCCTCACTCATGCATCTGATGAAGCAGGTCTTTGCCCACGAAAGCTTATGCTCCAAAATATCTGTTAGTCTATAAGGTGCCACAAGAATTCTTGTTGTTCTCCAAGCTACCGACTAACATGGCTACCTCTCTGATACTCAAACATATCGTGGCCAATCCATTGCTGAACATCATAAAGCCCGCTTTAAAGTTCTGAAAGTTCTGTCTTTCTCATGCAGTCACATGGGACTGGAGACACATGTCCTTCGCTTTAACCAACATCCGACTTAAGACATCGGCTTTCCCTTTGAGGAAGAAGCTGAATTCCTATGCATCAACCATCCTTACATTTCAGGTATCAGTGTTCTACCGGATTGTTATTTATTTTTTAATCCCACAGATTTGTTCTCGGTGTTAGATGCATCGATTATCTGTTTCATTTCATGGGTGTTCTGCTGTCAACAATGTTGTCTGTTTACATTTTAAGGATCTCTAAACAGTGATGTTACCGAAGATTATGCAATAGCCCCAGCATAACTAGGGAGTTAGATTCAACATTAAATATGAACCTTTTTCTTTTGGAGGTGGAGGGAAAAAAGCTATTAAAACAGATATGGCTATTTTAGGGGCAATCCTTAAATTCTTATGTATCAAGGTAAAACTTCAATTAGTAAGGGATGCAGGTTCAAACCACACAGTGCTAACACTTGGACTTTGCATCTTTTCACGGCTTTAACATATTTAACAATTAAGTTACACCGAACCAGACAGGAATTACTTCATTTTGGCACCCAGTACTGTTTCTATGAAATGGTGTATTTCAATAAATCTAAGAGCAAAGAGAAATGATCACAATATATGGAAAAAACAGCTATCCGAAATACACTTCAATGTACGTCACAAGATGACATCTGTTCTTAATACCCACATAATGACGTCTAGGACAAGACGGGCCCAGCTTCAGATGAAATCTTGAGGCTTACTACAATACACAATTTACATTGCAATCTAATTGTAGATTTCCTACATCTTGAACATCCATTATACTACTTGTATCAAAGCATTTGAGAATCCAGTCGAAGACAATCATAGAATGACGTATCTGCAGCGAAAGAACCTGTATCTAAAGGCAGCTCTACACGAGACCTTCAAGTTAATCGTAGATATGCAATTACGTATCTGGAATAGCCGCATCTACAATCAACTTATCTGGACGTCCTCACTGAGGGAGACTGAGAAGAGAAACTCACAAGAATGAGGAGTACAGGGGTCGACTGTTGGCCCCTGATAGTTCAATCTCGCGAAACACAGAGGAGGACATAAAAAATGACAAAGACATAGGGGCTGAGACCGGGAGAGAGAGTTCAGCCCAGAGTCTCAAACTCACAGCCCAGGGCCATCTTTGGCTCCAGCAGTTCTACAATCCAGGCTGCACATGGCTTCTGGCAAGTGAATCCCTGAATTTCTGGGAGTGGCAATGAGATGGGGGGACCCCTAACCTTCTCCCACATCCAGCCCTTGCTCTGCCCTCACCCCATTTCTTCCTGCCCCTGCTGTCCTCTCCCCCTCAAGTCCCCTCCCCCTAAGGATGCAGCCTCGGGGATTACTGGGGGCCTGGCACAGGGATGCAGCAGGTGTCGGGTCCCCCCACATTCACTCCAGCAGCAGAAGCTGTGGGAAAGGGAAGCAGCACAGCAGCCTCTGCTCTGCTCTGCTCTCTGCAGCCTCCCACGCCAGCAGGGTGCCTCCACTTCTCGGCAGTGGCAGAAGTGCAGCACCCCCAGCCCCAGAGCTGCAGGCTGGCTTGACAGGCGGTGGCAGAGCAGAGCAGACTGCAGCGTATCTTCGCTTCCCTGCAGCTCCTGCTGCCGCGGTGAGGGCAGGGGGGCCTAACCCCGGCCTGCTCAGGACCCTGCAAGCTAACCTGAGTATGAGGAACCATCCCATCTATAAGATGGCTGGGGTGGTCACTGAAGGGACCCCCAAACCACAGGACCCAGGGAGGCCACACCAAACCATCCTATGGACAGGACAGCTCTGCACACACCTCCCCCGGGCCACAGAGATGTACCGGCAGTGGCACAGAGCAAGCGACTAGAAGCTGGTCTAGCTTGGCAGCACTACTAGTTGTGGCACCAGGATCCCTGGAGTGTGTGCTGGGGGGATGGGTGTGAGAATCACTCAGGGGCAGCAAATGGGTCCAGGAAATGGGGGGGCAGACATGGAGATGCCCCACCCGCCGAGCCGTGCCAGACTGGGGTGCCCTCTGGCCCAGTAGAAGGATTTCAGGACTGGCTCTGGCCCTAAGGTAAATTGAGACTGGACCCCTGGTTTAGGCAGTGCATGCAGCAAGGGGACACAGGGGAGTGTTTGTGACTGTGGGGCGCTCAGAGCTCAGCCCCGCTCTGCAGCAGGGGCCTGGGCTGGCATTACAACCCCACAGCCCCCACCCCCCCAAAAGGCCGGAGTACTAGTGCCAGCTCCCCACTGCAGAGAGACAGGGGGAGCCCTGAGCCCTATGGACTGAAGCCAGGCAAGACAGGGCTGGATTGGGCCCATGGGCTCTGCCCAGCCAGGGGATGATGGCAGAGCAGGGAAGCACTGCCTGGAGGCTTTTACCCACTGCTCCCATCCACCAAATGTGGAAAAGGGAGCAGCAAGGGGCACAGAGCCCTGTGTACCCTAGGGGAGCTGTGCCAGGGAAGAGTCCCTCACCATCCTCATGCATCCCCCTCCCATGCCCAGACCCACCTCCCTGTTCCTGCATCCTCCCACCTTCCCAGACCTCCCCCAGCCCACTCCTACCCCTACCACTTGTCCAGACCAGTCACTCCCACCCTGGATCCGCAGCCTGCTCCTGTACACTCCCTCCCACCCAGACCCCACCAGCCTCAGCCTGTTCTTGCATCTTTCCTCCCTCACACCCAACCCCCCCCCCCGACACACAGCCTCTTCCTGCACCCTCCCTCCTGCCCACTCAGGCCACCCCACCCTCAGCTTGCTCTTGCACTTCTCCTCCCTCCAACCCAGACCCCCACCCTCAGGCCACTCTTGCACCCTCCCTCTGCCCAGACCCCACACCCACACCCTGCTCAACAGCCCCCTCCTGTACACTGAGTCCCAACCCCTCATTTTTGGTCCTGCCCTAGGTCCACAGAAGAGAATCTGGCCTGGGAGAAGTGCTCCCTCTCCACTGCCTATCCATTGGGCTGGAGTATGAGGGGGGTGAGGGGTCTCAGTTGGGTGCCACAGTAGTGAGAGGTATTTTGGTTTTTTTGGTTTTTTTGGTTCTCACTTTTATGTAGTCCTGCACTCATTTTTTGTGGGTCAGTGGCCCCCGACCCAATAAAGGTTCCCCACCCCAATGATGTCTGTCAACCCTTCTCAGCAAAGACATGGAAAGCCTTTCCCTCTCCTACACAGCATTTGCAAAAAGAGCTCTCATCTGTGCCAATGATGAAAGCAGGGGATGATTCCCACAGATACACCAGGTAAATGAAATTGAGTATCTGTTATTTACATACATTTTAAATTGATCTTAATATCACCACAAATTACAAGCAAAATTACGCCTGCACTTTAGCTCATGCTCCGTCTTTGGCTGTGTGCTTACTCATTTGCTTACTTGCAAACACCGAAAGCTCATACAATACGGCCAGGTGTACTGCAAGAGCACCTTGAAACACTGATCTGACAATTTCATAAAGTGTCATCAAGGAGGGCTGTTGTTGTTTTGACAGTCTGAGGTAGAAGAGGCAAGTCATTTTGCAAGAAGCCAGGGAATTGTATTCTGAGAACAGATTAGCTGGTAAAGCAGCCAACGCTCAACCTAAAGAACAGTAAATTTGCTACAGCTAGAAGTTCAAAAGGGATTTCAAAAGACTTGACAGGCTGTCATGATGCACAAATTTGATAGCCCATTGCTTATTTGTGGTTCTCTCCAGAATAGTGATGTAAAATCTCACTTACTTAACCAATCAGTTAAATGTTAGGTTTACCCAGTTAACCCATTAAACAGGCAGGGAGGATCTGGAGGGGGAGTTCATTCCGGCCAAGATGGGCTGAAGTGACCTCTCCAACCACACCCTCCACAGCAGCTGCTGTGGACATGGACTGCTCTGGCTGGCTGAAGCACCCGTCTCAGCACTCCCAGGCAAGGCTACTACAAATGGAGGCTATTCCAGCCACACTGGGGCACCCCCCCACCCATGGTGACCCCACAGGGCTGGAAGAACCCCCTGCCCACTGTGGACGGAGGGTCTGGTTAACTGTAACAGGTAAGCCTTATCCCTACTCCACAGGCTTTCATTTTTACCATAAGAACTGCATCATTAGCGGGTGCATCTCTCTGGAACCTCCACAGAACGGCGGTGTCCAATACCTTCCCCACTCGCCAGATGTGGCAAACAGGACACTGCAGTGTGGTGATTGTGGCTCTTGGGTCCTTTAAACATGCCTCCTCCCAGAGCCGCACGCGAGTGCTGCCCACCTGCTTGTGCATGCACCCCACCCCTAGCGAGAGAAGCACGTAGCGGCTCCAGCCCCAGCAGCTCCTCTGGCCTCGGTGCCCTGGTGGCAGTGGGAGCCCCAGCCACTCTGGCTCCTCAGGCCCAACAGCTGTAGTGAGCCGCTGGCATTAATTTAGAACAGGGGGTTGGGGGAACTGGGCAGGGGAGGGTATTTATTTGAGTGGGCAGGTGATTACAGATGGACAACCACCACCAGTGGCGATCTTTCAATTCCTGTTGGTCACTACTGCCATAAAAGGTTGCTCGGATTTGAACAGTTAACATTCACGGAAATGTTGTGCTATATTTGCCTGAGAGTTTAGTGTTTCTATTAATTAGCACCCAAGGCTCCAAATCAGGACTGAAGCCTTATTGTGCCAGGTGCTACTAAAATATAAAACAAGAACCGCACCCCGGCAAAAGAGTCTTCTCCAAAACCTCCCAGGCTCAGTAGAACTGAAAGTTTTGAAAGTTACAAGAGCAGGAGCCCAACTTCTGCACACCAGAAGATTTACCCAAAAGGAAAAGAGGATTTTCTTTTTTAATGGGGAAGTTAGTTTTTAGAACAAAGAGGGGCATCTATTAAAACAAGGCTGAGCAATAAATGGCCTAAAGGCTGACTGTGGTTAACCAGGGTTAATCCCCGGCATCCTGCTGGCCGTTTATTTGCCTGCATGTTTGTAGGAATGGCCATTTAGAGTTCCCATTGGCCACAGATTGCTGTTCCTGGCCAACTGCAGCAGCAGGAAACAGTGTCACGTACTGTGCTGCTTCACACAGCTGCCTTCAGGTGAGAATGGTGATCCACAGCCAAGGGGAGTCGTGAGCTGCCGCACCTGTGGACATGCGGGTAAATTCAGTGGCAGCAGCCCACCAGAGGCTCACCCTGGCGAACTATGGGCCACTTATTGCCTACCCCTGTGTTAAAAGCAAGCATTCCCCAGAGAGAATGGGCTGGGGGAAAGCACCCTCTCAGTTAACAGGCAGCAAAAACTCCCATCTTGTAAACAGCAACAGAAATGGAGTTTTACGCACCAGCCCGGCAAGAGTTCGTTAAACTCTACTATTTGTTTAAGCCTGCTCAACGTACATACATATCTAGACAGCATGGCATAGCTGAACCAGTTTGTTACATAGTTAAGCAAGCAGCACATTAAATGTTACAAACATGCTTATACAGATGCTAATTTGTATATTATGTATGACTGGGGAGTACTTTCTACATCATGTAGCAGACATGGCCAAACTATGCCTCCTGAACCGCAATGCAGTTCTTTTACCGTGAAAGTACGGCTTCCAGCGCTCCCCCATGTACCCCATCAGTCTCTGCCGAGAAGGCTGGGCAAAGGAGGTCGGGGAGAGCTCAGGGCCTGTGTTCTGCAAGAGGGTGCTGGGACGAGGGGCTTCAGCCCTTCGGGACGTTAGCCCATGTGTTGGCAGGGACGCAGGAAGTTGGAGGAGAGCTCACATTCCAGCAGGGGCAGGGTGTGTGTGTCTTGAGGCTCTCAAACTTCTGAAGATTCTTGTCAATAAGGATCAATAAGTACGGCCACTCCTGACATACAGTTAGTGAAATTGCTATGCAAGTAGCTCTTGGATTCATGGGAAGCAAGTCATGTTTTACTTGAAGGAATCTTCCCCCTTAAAAGGTTTTCCAGAGTGTGTGAAACCAAAGCTGCAACAGTTCCCACCAGTTACATTATATAACTAAAGTCCTATTGTTAGCAGGGAATTTGGATTCTTCTATTTTGTTGGCCAAGAGATGCTTTTTCAAACAAATGCTTTGTTTTACTCAAGCAAATCAACACATGCCTTAGTTTCATTTCTTGTATAATACACTTGTAAGAGTTACCTCGGAAAATAATTAAAAATAAGCAGTTGAGTAATTCTTGTATTGTACGGCATATGGAGTGTCCTGTTTAACAGCACTGCAAATATCGACTAAGATTATTTACCAGATATGTAACTATAGACTAAAACGGCAATCAAAGACAAAGTAAGATGTATTGTGAAAGGCCCCTAAGGGAAGAATCACTCGAAATCCTATAAAGAAAACAGAAGATCTTGGCTTACAGTGTCTCAGAAACTCTGGCTGAGTTGGAACAGCGAGTACAGACAAGGATACTGAACAAAGACGAGGTGTGCATGGAATCATTTCTCCCCTCCTCTTCAATAAGCAGGTGTTTCATTATTACTTCATTTTGGACAAAATAGGCCAAGACTCAAAGCATGCTTTTGCATTTCTGAAAAAATGACTTATCTAACAATTCATGATAAGATGTTTAGGGCCAAGTTCTCAGATACATGAAGGTCAGTTCATGCCACTTTGTTGGCACAACCCTACATAAATCTTGACTCAGCATTCAAGACAGGTGCAGTGTGGATGAGCCTAATTTGCCATCTGTGCAGACCATCCCTTTGGAGGTCTGCACAACGGAGCAGCACACTCCGACAAGGGATGTGCATGTTCCTCCATTTACGTTTGTACTCAGTAGCCACCTATCAAGTAGGTACTGAAGGCTGGACATGGCTCTGGAGCTACAGATAACTGTGAAGCAGGAGCCAGCGAGAAGCATCCGGACAAGCCATGTTCTCCAGCTGTTGCTCTCAACAAGATTTCTGCCCCTGCAGTCAGGCACGGCGCCTTTGAGATAACTCCTAGAGGAGGCTATATGGAATTCATGACTTAGCTGGCAAAAGGGAGGCTCCAGTCACTGAACAAACTGAAAGGGAGTTGCTCTAGTGCAAACATGCAGAAGATAACTAGAGAATCAGAGCAACAGTCATACGTCTTTACACTTCCTTTATTCACGACAGCCTCAGTTCTAGTTCTTGGTTTCCACCTAAGAATCTGGCATTTGAGCATACCGCTGCATATATCCTGCTGAAGCTCTCTCTTGGTAAATAAAACTCACAGGCCGTGTCTACACTAGCCCCAAACTTTGAAATGGCCATGTAAATGGCCATTTTGAAGTTTACTAATGAAGCACTGAAATGCATATTCAGCACTTCATTAGCATGCGGGCAGCCGCGGCACTTCGAAATTGACGCGCCTCGCCGCCGTGCGGCTCCTTTTCGAAAGGACCCCGGCTACTTCGAAGTCCCCTTATTCCTATGAGCAGATGGGAATAAGGGGACTTCGAAGTAGGTGGGGTCCTTTCGAAAAGGAGCCCTTTCTGAACGAGCCGTGCAGCGGCGAGCCATGTCAATTTCAAAGTGCCACGGCCGCCCGCATGCTAATGAGGCGCTGAATATGCATTTCAGCGCTTCATTAGTAAACTTTGAAATGGCCATTTGCATGGCCACTTCGAAGTTTTTGGCTAGTGTAGACACAGCCAATGTGTCCAGCTATCCCCACAGACATATACAGGGAAACACTGAAAAAAAATACATAGCAAGAAAGCAATGTCTTGCAAACCCCATGTTTCACTTCTCTTGAAAACTACTTGCTTTCAAAAATCAGACAAAAATCCAAGTGGCACAGCCCACTACAGCTGAAAAATTGCTTATTTTCTCATTTCTACCATATAATTATAAAATGAATCAAGTGGATTATAAATAACGTACTCACATTTCAGTCTACTGTTAGGATATTGAAAACACTGGCTGAAAATTTTAAGTGGAAGGCACCTAGGGTAAAAGTGGTCATGAAATGACAGTGTTCATGATTTTATGGAATGGTGGAAGGGAGAACAGTAAAATGAAGACAACAGATTTTAAGGCAGCAGACTTTAGCAAACTCCAGGAGTCCCGTAGGTAAGATACCATGGCAAGTAAGTCTCAGGGGAAAAACAGTTCAAAAGAGCGCTGACAGTTTTTCAGAGACACAAGAGGAAATTATCCCACTACACATGAAAGATAGGGCTATGACCATAGACCATCCTGACTTCACCAGGAGATCTTTAATGATCTAAAACTCAAGAGTCCCATGAAAAGTGTAAAGGAGGTTTAATTACAATAGATGAATATGAACAAATAGCACAAGTGTGCAGGGACAAACTTAGAAAGGCCAAAGCACAAAACAAGATCAAACTAGCTAGAGATAAATGGGATAACAATAAAGCATTCTACATATACATTAGAAGCAAGAGGAAGAGGAAGGACAACAGCTAGTCAGTGAAAAGTGAAAAACAATAACAAAACATGGAAATGGAAGAAGTGCTTATTAACCTTGTTTCAGTTTTCAAGAATGAGGTTGGTGGTAACTGGAGATCTAACATACTTTGAAGGCCACTGAAAATGAGATAGGGTCAGAGGCTAAAATAGAAAAAGAACACATTATACACTACTTAGACAAATTAGATTTCTTCAAGTCACAAGGGCCTGATGAAATGAATCCCAGAATAATCAAGGAGCTAACTGAGGAGATTTTTGACCCATTAACAATTTCTTTGAAAGTCACGGATTACAGGAGAGATGCCAAGACTAGAAAGGTGCAAATATAGTGCCCACCCACAAAAAAGGGAAATAAGGACAACCTGGGGAATTACAGAAGTCAGCTTTACTTTTGTACCTGCACAGATAATTGGAGCAAATAATTAAGCAATCAGTTTGCAAACATCTGGAAGATAATGAAGTGTTAAGCAGTGTTCCCTTTAAGCAAAGCACTAGGGCAGTCACCCAGCAGTGATTCAGATGCCATTCTGCTGCTTAGCAGAGTACCTACAGCCACCCACCACAGGCAGCTCGTGTTTCTACTGGTGGTGCACATAAAATTTATTCCACACATATATGGAAAAAAATAGCCTGAACAGTCAGCATGTATTTCTAAAGAACAAATTATGTCAAACCAACCTGACATCTCTTGCAGGGTAACAAGCCTTGTGGATGTGGGGGTAGTGGGGAAGTAGAAGTGGTATATCTTGACTTTTGTATCGCTTTTGGTACAGTCCTGCAATGAACTCATACGCTAGGGAAATGCAATCTAGCCGGAGCTACTGAGAGAAGTGCAAAACTGGTTGAATAGTCGTTCCCAGAGAGAAATGATCAGTGGTGCACAGTCTTGCTGGATGGGTATAACGAGTGGGGTCCCACAGAGATCAATTCTAAGTCCGTTTCTGTTCAGTATCTTTAGTAATGATTTAGACAATGGTACTGAGAGTACATTTACAAAGTACATGGATGACACCAAGCTCGAAGGGGCTGCACGTGCTGTGGAGGACAGGACTGAAATAATAACTTAGTTGGACGCACCAGAAAAACTGTCTAATGTAGACAGGATGAAATGTAATAGGGACAAATACAAAGTACTCCATTTAGGAAGGAACAATCAGCTGCAGCCATGCAAAATGGTAAATGGCAACCAAGAAAAGGGTGCTGCTGAAAAATATGTGGGGGTCATAGTGGATCAGAAACTAAATATGAGTCAACAGTGTAACACTATTAACAAAAAAAAAAAAAAGGCAAGCATCATTCGGGGATGTATTAACAGAAGTGCTGTAAGCAAGACATGAGAAGTATTTCTTCTGCTCTACTCTGAATGTATTAGGCTTCAACTGGAGTACCACAGGAAAGATGCAGGCAAACTGGAGAAAGTCCAGAGAAGAGCAACAAAAATGCTTCAAGATCTAGAAAGCATGACCTCTGACGCAAGGTTGCAAAAACTGGTTTTAGTTTGCAAAGGAGAAGATAAAGGGGACACAATAACAGTTTTCAAGTAAAAAGCCGTCACAAGGAGGTGGGAAAAATTATTCTTAACCTCTGAGGATAGGAAAACACACAACAGGCTTAAATTGAGGCAAGGAAGGTCTGGGTTGGATTAGAAAAAAAGTTCCTATCAGGGTGATTAAGCACTGGAACAAATTGTCTAGGGAGGTTGTAGAATTTCTGTTACTGAATATTTTTAAGAGCAGGTTAGCCACACACCTGCCAGGCATAGTCTAAATTAGCGTTTCCCAAACTGTGTTCCACGTGAAGTGATTAGGTGTTCTGTGAAAAAATTCTGAAGCTAACAATATTTTCACTCTAAAATATTAAATATGAAACAGTATGTATCAAAAATACTAAGGTATTTGAACAGTATTTAAGAGCATAAGAACATAAGAATGGCCATACTGGGTCAGACCAAAGGTCCATCCAGCCCAGTATCCCGTCTGCCGACAGTGGCCAATGCCAGGTGCCCCAGAGAAGGAGAACAGAAGACAATGATCAAGTGATTTATCTCCTGCCATCCATCTCCTGCCCTTGTACTGAAGGCTAGGGCACCATACTTTACCGCTGGCTAATAGCCATTTATGGACCTAACCTGCAAAAATTTATCGAGCTCTTTTTTAAACCCTAATAGAGTCCTGGCCTTCACAGCCTCCTCCAGCAAGGAGTTCCACAGGTTGATTGTAAGTAGATTAATGTTTTGTAACACATTCATAATAGTATAGTTATTATGCAACTCATACCAAAACAATCAGAGTCAATTCAGATTGTTTTGGCATGAGTGGTGTTCTGAGCAATCGTGATGCTGCACCCGATATGAGGATCCAACTCTCCACCATCATCCCTAATATGAAGCAGATTTGTGATCAAAAGATGCAAAAACACACTCTTCCCATTTAAAAAAAAACTGCCATGTTATTTCTTTTTATTTTCCAGCAGTTTTCTGTAAAAACAACAAATTTATAAAAGCACAAATATAAAAATATTTTTCCACACTTAATTTGTTTTGTGTTTCTTTTTCATAAAAATGCTTTTTAAGCTTTAAGGAAGGACAGTCCTTTTTTGAACAATATTGTCCTTTCTGATTGTTTGTACAAAAGAAAGACACTAACCGTCTGTCCTTCAGCTGGTATATTGATGTTTTGTTTTGGGTGTGTACTTACTATTTAGTTTTTATACTTAATTATAGGGTTGCTCACTCTCCTCTGATCAGGAGGACATCAGTTGTTCATTCAGATGATTTTCTCTTGTTATTTTTTGTTCTTTGTAAAATAAAAGATCTAAAAAACCTCTCTTTTAAATTAACTTTTGAGCCTCATGTGTGGCAATTTTTCAGTAAAAATCCTTCAACCTGCTCCCTCAGCTCCAGACCAGCACAGAGGTGTTCCATCAACATATTCCAAGCCTAAAAGTGTTCCGTGGCCAAAACAGTTTGGGAAACACTGATCTATACTACTTAGTCCTGCTGTGAGTGCAGGGTAATGGACTAGATGACCTCTCAAGGTCCCTTCCAGTCCCACGATTCTATGAGTCTCTGTAGGGCAGTACACTATAAAAACGTCACTGCCTGTGCAACACTTTAGTTTGTACTGACTTTGCTAGTTCTTTCTTTGTAGCTCGTTGTAAAAAAAAAAAAAAAAAAATCAAGCAAGTGTATCATTTTAAGACCTCCCCTGGTTGAAAAGCATTGCTGTAAAGCAATGTTTCCCTATTTTATTTGGCCACGGAAAACATTTAAACCTGAAAGAATTTTGCAAAACCCTATTCCCAGGCTCTACCCACCTCAGCCTCCAAATCTGCCCCTCACATCCCCAAGCTTTACCACCCATCCTGCAAACCCATCCCCAGGATTAACCCCTCCCAGCCCCAAACCCACCACCGTATCTGCAGGATTAACCCGCCTCAGCCCCAAACTGCCCCAGGGACTAACCCATCCGTGGCGCTGGCTGGGGAACCTGTGCCAGGTGTTCACATATGCTCAGCGGAAGAAAGGCTGCCATGGAGGTGTTCCACTGCCTGAGGATGAGCTGAGTCACGCCCACTGGAGAGATGTGGCTGCTCAGGTAGCGGGACAAGTGAGGGGCTCTCTACAGCTCCCTGCCCTGATGCTGCTGAAATGATGGTACTAAATTCAGTTGGCTTAACAGCCGAATCCCTCTCACTTCCCTGCCATCTGTTAAACCAATTAAATTCAGTTCTACTTTTCAGCAGCGGCAGGGCAGGGAGCCATAGAGGAGTCAGCTATTGTAGTGGAATTTTCTCCCAGAACCCTTATTTTCACTCCAGAGAACCCCAGGGTACGCAGAACACCATTTGGGAAACACTGCTGTAAAGCATCTAGAAATAGCCATAGTCCAAAGTGCTTGCTTCTAGGAGGGCTACTGGTTTGATCCAAGATGGCAGCCCTCATAAAAAAAGAAAAATACATTCATGCCAATCAGACGTTGAGTGCTGTAACTGAGTCATTCCTTCTTTAAACTATCAAATTACCGCGTTATAAAACCCACAGGAAATGAATGGGTAACCCTGAGAGTGTAGCAGATTTAACTGCTTAACATTTTGATCATTCTAATGCAAGTATAATATGAAACCTTTCCTTGACTCTCAGACTCAGAGCCATGGTAAAATGGAGAACTTGAACCATACACAGACTATTAAAATAGCCAGAAAACACTAAAACATACTATTCCTTATTTCTTTGTTACCCCCACTCTATTACTTTAAAATCAAGGCATATTTTGTTCCTCCTTTAGCTTAATACCCTCTGAGATGCCAAATGTAGAACCAAGTGTTTTAACAATATTGTCCTCTCTTATGTGACAGCAGAACCTAGAGAAGTTTGTAGTTCAAAGTAGTTTGAGGTTACATCTACACTTCAAATATTAACAGACAATAAAAGCATTTTCACACCTGATTTAGAAAACCCAACAAAAATTGTTTTAAATAGATACTCCATTTAATGTATTTGTATCACTAAGGCCTTAAAAGTGAAATTGATTATGAATGAAAAGCAAGACTGAATAGCTTAACTGCGCATGCAATAAAATTCAAAGCATAAAAGCACCATAAATAATTCCTATGAACTGGATTTTTTTCCAAGTTTTAGTAACCAAAGATGTGAATGGCAGCAGGGAATTGGAAGTTTTACGCATTATGATTTTTACTTTTGGCAATCCATGTAATACCATCATCTAAAAAAGGAATCTCAGTGCCTCAAGTCCACAAAAATGCCACATAAAACAATGTTAAGAAAGTAAAAGAGATGTCTAGAAATGGAAGCAACAGCACCAAAATGCTGCTGCAATCATTTTTTCCCCCAATGCCACTGCACATTTGACTGAAATCACCCAAGGAAGTTTTCTTCCTACGGTATGCCTACACTACCAAGTTTTGTGGCCAGAATCTGCCTTTTGGTGACAAAACAGAGCATTAAGAACATAAGAACAGCCATACTGGGTCAGACCATAGGTCCATCAAGCCCAGCATCCTGTCTTTTGATAGTGGCCAATGCCAGGTGCCCCAGAGGGAATGAACAGAACAGGTAATTATCAATTCCCTGTCACCCATATCCAGCCTCTGGCAAACAGACGTTAATACCTGTTGATCGACCCATCCTCCATGAATTTATCTGGTTCTTTTTTAAACTCTACTACAGCCTTGGCCTTCACATCCTCTGGCAAGGAGTTCCACAGGTTAACTGTGCATTGTGTGAAGAAATATTTTTTGTTTGTTTTAAACCAGCTGCCTATTAATTTGGTGACCCCCTAGTTCTTGTGTTGTGAGGAGGAGTCAATAACATTTCCTTTTTCACTTTCTCCACACCAGTCATGATTTTATATACCTCTACAATAGCACCCCCCCCTTTAAATCGTCTTTTTTCCAAGCTAGAAAGTCCCAGTCTTATTAATCTCTCCTCATATGGCACACATTCCATACCCTTAATCATTTTTGTTGCCCTTTTCCGAACCTTTTCCAATTCCAATGTATCTTTTTTGAGATAGGGCAACCACATTTGCACACAGGATTCCAGATGTGGACATACCATGGATTTATATAGAAGTAATATTACATTTCTGTCTAATTATCTATTCCTTTCTTAATGATTCTCAACATTCTATCAGCTTTTTTAACTGCCACTGCAGTTAAAAGCTAACAAAATATTGGGAATCATTAAGAAACGAATAGATAAGACAGAAAATGTCTTGTTACCACTATATAAATCCATGGTACATGTCAGTGTGACTTTTGTCAGGAGAAACACCCATTTTGGGGGGACAAAAAACGTCCACACTTACAGGAGAAATTTTTTCCTTTTCCCCCTCCCTTTATTGTCGACAAAGAGCCAGTGTAAACTCTGCTGATTGTTTTGTCCACAGAACTGGCCTCCACCAGTATCTCAAAATGCCTACCCCGATGACTCTGCTCAATGTTTTGGCATGCGCCCCCTCCCCTTTCAAAGTTCTGGGAAGCTGAGTGAGCTGCTCCATTTGGGAACAAAGACCAAATCACTGGAATGCTCCTCAGTCCAAGCAGACTGCTGCTGCAGGGGCAGGGGGGCAGACGGCTGTGCTACCCGGCCATTACAGAGCATGGAAAGCTCACAGAGCTACTCAGGATGCTGCTGGCAGACTGCAAGATGGATTGCTGATATTGAGTGCCTGCAGCAGGTATGGCCCCCGCAGCTCCCAGTAGTTACAGCTCACTGTAACTACTGGGAGATGCAAGAAGTGTGGGCTGCAGGGACATGCTGGCTGCCACTTCCCACAGCTCCAACTGGCCAGGAACAGTGACCCATGTCCACTGCAAGCTCTGAAGTGCCAAGTATGTGGCTTCTTGATGTCAGTAAACTGTCTTGTGGTCTGCCAGTGGATTACACTGATGGGCTGAGAACCAAAGGTTGCTGAACCCTGCTCTGGATGATCACACGCTGCTTGTTCAGTAATCTGTTCCAGACCTCCTTAGGTCCCTTGCAGCCCCAGGATTCTATGATCGTTTGAGTTATCGAAGTCAAGCTGGCTGGTCTGTAATCACTCAGGTCCTATTTGTTCTCTGGCTGGCTGTGATCTCCCCACTCTACTCCATGAGTTCTCAAAGACTACCACTAACTATTCTGAGATTGCTGAATTCCATCAGGTTCTGCTACCCTGAACACACCTAATTTAGCTATCTGTTCTTTACCCTGCTCTTTCCCTATTCGAAATCACCCTATTAATATTAATTATGTTGACTATCTGGTCATCATCAACCTTTTAAGTTGAAGACTGACTAAAAAAAATAGCAATTACACATCACAATCTTTTTAATGCCATCTATTATTAGTTCTCCTTCTCTAATCAGGACTAGATATAAATAACAAAAATGTATATATAAAATGTACATGCACACAGGGAGCCCATCACCAAGCTAAGAAGAGATTCTGAAATGAGATTTAGATAATATAAATGATGAAATTCACAATATCAGAGTGAACTCTACCTGATTATTACTGTCACTGAGCAAATTTATGTTCCCAACTACCCCCTCCTCTAGACAAGTCTCCACTCCCTGTGCTGAAAACCAGCTTCCTCTCTCTGTGTTGAAAAGCTTTTTTCATAGATCAGTCAGTGCCAAGTCCCAAAGAAAGGATGACACTCTCACTCTCTCTCTCACACACACCGCCCCCCATCCTCTCCTGGAACAATCAGAAGTTGACACGTTTCCAAAGTAGCCGAGTGGTACGTTGCTTGTTTCTATAATCACTTCTTACTTTCACCCTGATCCCTGTACCACTCATTAGCCTGCACGGCGGTGGAGTTGCGGTACGCGTAAGTACCCCTAGATGTGGCTGCATTTCAGTGATGAGCGAGGGACGCCCCACCGGAGAGAGCCTGCAAGAGCCCAGAACACTTTGCCAGCCCCGCGGGGCCGAGACGAGCGACCTGGCAGCTGACCTCCCAGCCTCGGCGAGGGACTGTATCAAATGGGGCTGCAGCCTCGGCCGCAGGGGGCTCGGAACCAGGCTGCTCTCCTCCCCCACGTTCGAACCCCGGCGCCAGCTGGAGTCCGGCCGGGGCCTAGGCGGGGAGGCGGGCAGCTGGGCAGGGGCGCGCTCCGCCGCGGGAGCTGGGCAGGCGGGAGCGCGGCGCCCCCCCCACTCGCTCACCTTTCTCCGCCGCTGGCAGCGCGGCTCCCCGCTCCACGGCCCGGCCGGCAGCAGCACCCGGCTGGAGAAGGGACCCCCGCTACAGGCGCCTTGCCGCCCCCCCCCGGCCTTCAGCAGCTCGCAGGAAGGCGGCGGCTGGCAGAGCAGGAAGCGCGGCGCTGGGGCCGGCCAATGAACGGGGAAGGAGCTGAGCGCACCCAAGCAGGTTGAGCAGCTCCCTCCGCCCTCCGGGCGCCAGCCGCCTCCCCGCCCAGCCACGCTGCCAGCCCTAGGCGTGTCTGCGCCGCCCCGGCGGGACCCGGCCGGTAGCCGGGACCCCACCCCCGGGGCCGCACAGCCGCGTCCTGACCGCCCAAAACACCGAGCAGCAAAGAGGAAACCGTTTCATCCGCCGCCATCACCAGCCAGAGGGCCCCCCCCCGGTGATTGGCAACAGCCCGCAGGCTAGTGGCGCTGGAGCCCCCATCGCATTCTTGCCATGGTTTTTCTAATGTCTCCAGTGCTTGGTAGAGAAACACACCTGGTTTCCAAGGGCGGGTACACACTGGGGGGTAAACGGAGCAGCTTCATGACTCATCAAAATGGCACGGAGTGGTCAGCAATCCCTTCCATCTTGCATTGACTCATGCATCTGATGAAGCAGGTCTTTGCCCATGAAAGCTTATGCTCCAACATATCTTTTTGTCTACAAAGTGCCACAGGACTACTACTTCTCAAAGATACAGACTGACCCGACTGTCTCTCTGATAGTCGGCAAACACATTACCTTTCTAAGTGCCATGAAGCTAGAACTACAGTAAACCCACAGTTACAGTGCTTCCGCAACTGCGCTCCGGCTGACATTATACACAAACAATGCCAAATGAGACACAATCTCAACTCTGCTGAACACCACGCTGTCCAGAGTCTCAAAAATAACCCGGACATCATAATCAAACCAGCTGACAAAGGGGGTGCTGTTGTCATCCTGAATAAGTCAGACTACAAACAGGAGGCAGCCAGACAACTCTCCAACACTACATTTTACAGACCTCTCTCCGCTCATCCCACTTCGGAATTCCAAAGGAAATTACAACTACTGAAGGAACTCCCTGCTGCTACTCGGGACCTCATTAACTCAGACACACCATCTGAGCCGCAGCCTGGATTATTCTATTTACTTCCCAAAATCCACAAACCTGGAAACCCTGGACGCCCTATCATTTCAGGTATTGGCACCCTTACCACCGGACTATCCAGTTATGTGGACTCCCTCCTCAAACCCTATGCCACCAACGCTCCCAGCTATATCCGAGATACCACCAACTTCCTGAGGAAATTACAAAACATCAGAAAAGTTCCTGATAACACCATCCTTGCCACAATGGACGTAGAGGCTCTGTACACTAATATTCCACATAAAGACGGATTACAAGCAATCAGGAATGCCATCCCTGATGCCACGACAGCCATCTGGTGTCTGACCTCTGTAACTTTGTTCTCACATGCAATCATTTCTGATTTGGGGACAATTTATACCTCCAGATTAGTGGAACTGCTATGGGCACCCGCATGGCCCCACAATATGCTAATATATTTATGGCTGACCTGGAACAACGATTCCTCAGCTCTCGTCCCCTATTACCCCTCCTCTACTTAAGATACATTGATGACATCTTTATGATTTGGACCCATGGTACAGAGGCTCTAGAAGAATTCCACAGGGACTTTAACAATCTACACCCCACCATCAACTTATGCCTCGATTACAACATGCAAGAGATACATTTCGTGGACACTACAGTACTAATCAAGGATGGCCTGATCAGTACCACACTGTACCAAAAACCTACTGATCGCCATACTTATCTACACCCTTCTAGTTTCCATCCTGCACACGTGACTAGATCCATTGTTTACAGTCAAGCTCTTAGATACAATTGCATTTGCTCTGATCCAATTGACAGAGACCAAAAACTACAAGATCTTTTCCAAATATTCATAAACCTGAATTACCCATGAGGAGAAGTAAAAAAACAAATCGACGGGGCCAGACGAATACCCAGAGACCAGCTACTCCAAGATCAGCCCAAAAAAGCCAAGAACAGAACGCCACTGGTCATCACCTACAGCCCCCAACTCAGACCACTGCACCGAATTATTAAAGACCTACAACCTAGCCTTAATCAAGATGCCACACTCCAGAAGGCCCTGGGTGACATGCCTGTTCTCTCCTACAGACAACCTCCCAACCTTATGAGGATCCTCACAAACAGCCACAGTCTATACCCCAGGAATACCAGTCCTGGAACCTTTCCCTGCAACAAAGCCCGCTGCCAGCTTTGTCCACATATCTTCTCTGGAAATACCATCACTGGACCTAACCAGGTTACTCACAAAATCATGGGCACTTTCTCATGCTCCTCTGCTAACATCATATATGCCATCATGTGCCAACAATGCCCTGATGCTTTGTATATTGGACAGACTTCTAACTCCCTTAGACAAAGGGTTAATGGGCACAAAAGAGACATCAAAATACTCCAGATCCACAAACTAGTTAGTCAACATTTTAGTGGAGTGGGGCACTCTATTAATGACCTCCAGGTATGTGTGTTACTGAAAAAGAATTTTCGAACCGTTCTTCAAAGGGAAGCAGCCGAGCTGGCTTTTATATTCAAATTCGGCACATTAACACATGGTTTAAACCGTTTAAACCGGGACGGGAACTTTCTGAGTCACTATAGGGGCTTGTCTGCATAGTTGGCTTAATCTAATTCTTGACCTCCACCTCCACCCCCACCCCTCCACTCTCTGATTTGCTCACCTTGATTATCTTTTTCTGATTTGTCCTCCTTGCTTACTGCTTTTGGTTCTCTGTGCCTTCAATATTGAGTCTGTTCTGGTCTGGCTATGGTCTGAAGAAGTGGGTCTGTCCCACGAAAGCTCACCTAATAAACTATTTTGCTAGTCTTTGAAGTGCTACTTGACTGCTTTTTGTATTGATAGTGTATAGACTAGCACGGCTCCCTCTCTGTTACTGCCCAGTTACAAGGATGTGACTTCTGCAATTCTTGTGTTAAGGTGAGTCAGATTCATTGCTGGGGCCTGGCCTGGCCTGGCCTAGCACTCTGTGGCTCCAGCCCCTGGGAACTGCTGGCTGGGGCAATCCCCAGCAACAAAGGGGCTGTGCTGGGCTGGCTCTCAGCCCCTTTGCAGAAGGAGCGCTCTGGCCCTGGCAGCTCCCTGGGGGTGGAGCTGGCACCCAACCTCAACTTGCCCAAAATTTGAATGATGCTTGTTTTCCCAGGAACGTAATTCTCGAGCAAGTTGAGGGTCTACTGTACTAAAAGAAACTTGACTATGCCCTGGTGTTAACCTCACCAGTGCAGCAGTAGAATAGGGTGTCAAGAAATCAGCCATCACTCATATTTGAAAATACCAGGAAAAATCAAACACTTTGCAAGCGAAGCCAAAGACCTGAGACCAATCGATGGCAGATGGCAAACCTGCTGTTTTTGTGGTTCATGAGAGAAATCAAAAGGCACTCATACAAGCTGGGTGATAGTGGCAATAAAAGGCAAGTAGGCTCAGAGGGATAGAAGCTATAGTCTGTAGCTCCACAATAAGCAACCCTTTGGAAACAAAGGCTACTTCTATACTACAAAATAAAGTCAAATTTATTGAAGTTGACTTTTTACCCCTAGATTTCATAAAGCTGAAGATGAGCGTCCATGTATGTCAAGAAAGTCAACATAGTGTGTCTCCATTCCCTTAGCTAGGTTTGACTGTGTCAGCAATGAATTGTGGGTATCTATCCCACACTGCCTTAAGCCCCACTCCATTCTAAGGTTTTGTGCTAGGATGTTGTGGGAAAAAATGTGCCGCAAGTGCTTGTGGGTGTCAGCTGTCTCCACCCCAGAGCGCAATCCCCCTCCTCCCACCTCTTCCCCACTATTGGAAAACAAACCACCCAAAGAATTCCTTTTCAGGCCATTTTCCCAAAGCCTGACACGCTGCTGCATGGTCCTAGCATGGATCCCAAACAGCTTAGAGTTGTTGCACGGTTTGTTATGACCACTTCCCAAAGTGCTGTGCAATGTGTTGTTAGACAAAGCTAGTAAGAAGATGAGGTGGATGCAGATGATTCAGATGATACTGAAGGACTGGAGACAAGGAGGAATGCATAGCTGCCTGCTGCCATGGATGCATTCCATGCAGTAGAGCGCTGGTTCTGGAGGTGTGAAACCAGCACATAGTGGTGGGACTGCATCATTGTGGATGTCTGGGACAACCAGCAGTGGCTGCAGAATTTCTGCATGCGCAAGGCCACTTTCAGGGAACTTTGTGATTTGCTGTCCCCCACCCTGAAGCACTGGAATACCAAAATGAGATCCACTGTCACAGTTCACAGCAGGTGTGCCGATCTACGCATACACCTGGGTTGCCTGGTTCTCTCTGCTTTGGGAGGGCCTGGGCTTATTGACTGTTTGTTTGCCTTGCACCAGGGCCAGCGCTTGATAAGTGCTCGGTCCGTGCCCCCTCTTGTACCAGGGCCCGGGGGTATACTCTGCACTGAACTGCTTGTTTGTGGCCCTATCTTGCACCAGAGTCCAGGCCTTTGAGTTTGGATTGGACTAACCGTGTTGCCCGCCCAGGAGCCAGGCGTGGGCCCATTGAGGCCTGCATGCAAGACAGCCATGGAGTGACCAGCAGTAGCTGCTCACTGAGCCAAGTAGCTAAGATGGACATGAGGGTAATCAGCAAGCCATGTGCAGAAGCCATGAAAAATCAGGGAGGCTTTGAAAAGAGCTTTATGAATGAGCAGACAGCCACATGAATCTGCTGACTGTAACTACTGTGAACCCCACCCCCAAGGCCAATGATGTGTGCCTGACCTTTATGAATGCACCTCCAACTGCACCCCGCCCCAGGTGAGCCAATAAACACTACAGCTATCTGTCAGCAGAAGTCGCGGTCGGGAGAGTGTTGGACCAACAAAACCTCTCAACAGACCACGTGTACACACAAGTAGATCGTGAGAGCGCTCCGCTCTGTCAGCAGAGCAACCAGACTGCCTGGCTGCTCTCTCGACAAAACTGGCACCCGAAAGCACAGCAGACAAGGTTACCCATTGTTGTGGATGTCCTCTCTGTCCAGAGAGGCCCCCTGCGGGCATTTACACAGCTGTTCTGTTGACACACAGTCAGCAAAACCAATTTGTGTATAAACTCTCCTTGAGTTTGTTGACAAAACCCTACTGTAACCATAGCCTAATAAAAAAATGAATTAATGGCTCTAGGCTGTCCAGTTTAACTACCAGCTCTTATTTCTTGAAAGTTTGTGACTTTCAGATTCTGTTTCTCAGCTGACTAAAGTCACATGTGGAATGAAATACACCAGCTGGATAGGATTGGTTTTGTTCTGTGCTTACGTGGTGCTGGACCTGCACCAAGCATGACCAGGGAGTTAAGACACTGTCTCAAAGACAGAGAGCCAATATATAGGAAAGGAGAGAGGCAGTGTGGAAAGAAACAGTGGAACGGACTGGCAATAAAAGGGGAAGAGATTATTTAGACACACACAGCTTCCTGTATTCCCCCCAACACTTTTACCACAAAAACCTGTAATGGCTTCTTGGCATAAGAAAGACCCTATCTGGAAATAATTTGAAGAAATTAATTCCCTGGATAAAAAAAGGAAAATGTGTCAAGTGTAAGCAGTGCAAGATGATGACATAGGGCAGGAGAAGGCTATAATTTTTGATGGGGGGGGAACTCCAAGAATTTGGTAAGTGGTCAAGGGTCATGATATTGATGGAGGAAGTGTGGGGGCTGGGCTGGAGGTTGAGTGTAAAAGGGAGCTTGGGGTAGGAAACTGGGGTCCAGGAGGAGGATGGGATCTGGGAGCAAGTTTGAGTGAAGGAGGAAGTTGTGACCTGGAGCGAGGGTGCAGCGACTTGAGTTGTGACCAAGGACAGGGTATTGGTGTGCAGGGTCTAGCAGATGGTATGGTTGCAGGATCAAGGCTTCAGAGGGTTTGGGTAGAGGTACAGGAGGAGGAATAGAGGGTTGAGAGGAAAGAGGGCTGGGATTCCAGAGGCAAGCTCTGGCTGGGAGACACTTACCTAGACACCTGGTCAGCAAACCCAGCAGGTCTCTCAGGCAGGCTCCCTGCCTGCCCCATCCCTTTATGGTGCTCAGAGCAGCCACCTGTGGGGACCATAAGGTTCTTTGAATGTCACAACTGGGGTCATGGGGCAAGAGGTACTTCATGCACTGCCCCAGTTTCCAGCCAATGGGAGCTGTGAGATTGTGCAATGCAGCAAGCACGGGAAAAAGGAGAAGATGCTTAGAAGGAGAAACAGAAGGATGCTTCTTAATAACATATGGCTGCTGTGCCCATTTAATGCATTTTCCAGCCAAAGACGTAAGTAATTTTTGTCCAGAAATAAAAGAATGTTATTGAAGTAACAAAATACTGGTTCCATAACAAACATTTTGATTCAGCTTCACTGAAAAGAGTAGGAAGATCCAAACTGTCACCCTCTGAATGTTCAATCGAATTTGGTGGTTGATTGTGTTAAACAATTTATTAAGAATTGGTATATTCTCATAAAACTTTGTGAAGAAAACCATGATTAAATATATGGAAGTACCTCATCCAAAGTGTCTAACATTGGATTGAAGAGGAATGTAAAGGATATGCTCAGTATACTGAATCCTGTTATCTGTAGCCTTAAATAAACTGCAGAGAAATTGCTGCTTCTTTGCTGATGCTGTCAAAATTTGAAAGGCACTTAAAGAGACATTGGCAAAAGAAATAACTCACCAGAAAGTTCAGGCAATAAAGAAACAAGAGGATCAAATGTTAACTCCACATCATTTTCTTGAAATGATTTTTAATCCTAGAAAGGCAGATGCCTAGCTTCTGAAGATGTTGCTGCCCTGACATGAGCCTCTCAAAATAACTCCTCAGTTATGCCAGTTAGAACAAATTTCAGGGCTGAAGTGAAATACAATTAGTACATGTTTACTGATGTTTTGAACAGTGTCACACCCCTGAATTGGTGCAAATCACTAATTAGGCACCTTGAAACAGAGTTCCTTCAGTAGCTAAGCCAAATTTTTATAGTAGTAGCTTCTGCAGAGGGAGAATATTTTCATTGCTTGCTATAATTCACACAAACCTAAGAAATTGACTAGGAGTTGAAAAAGCAGGAAAACTCATATTTCTGTTTCAGCCTATGAATCAGAACGACAGTGGGAGTGGGGAAGATGAGAGCTAGTTGTAGAAGTTTTAAGAACACTGTATAGGTTGTGTTCTGAGGACTTGTCTGTTAGAGTTTATAAAATTTGAAAATTAAAAAAGTGTAAGAACAGCTATCAGCTAGCAACTCAGGAGACTGCTCCAATTGCAAATGTGAAACATTTATGTAATGTTTAAGATTTAGTTTAATAAAATATAAGAGTTACGGAAGTGGTACGTGAGATTTAGTTATTACGATTCCTAATGTACTACTGTTGCATCTGCAGCTTTACAGAGATAATGAGTCTTGTGTACTATTTCCTAAATTAATAAACATAAAGTTTTCTGAAAAAACACATATCCAATATGTTGCAAAATGCTGCAATGAGTTGTAAATTAACATGATTTAAAGAGAAGATTTGCAGCATTCTTTAAGAAATATGTGAGGAAATATCAATGGGAAACTTGATTTAAATCCATGATTTTTTCATGGTGATTTAAATCATGATTGATTTTTAAATCAAGTGATTTAAATAATTAAATCCACCCCTGATGCTTTTGCAGATATCATTCTTAGAGCCAAACTAGCATCATCCTTCTTCAAGAGCCACTTTCCCCATAATGTCTGTCAGTCACCAGTTAATTGGGCTGAAGAGCAGCAGGGTATAGTTTACATTTTAAAATAGTAAGCAAATTGCATATACAATTGTTGATAGTTCTATAAGACCTCTCTCTTTTTTTTTTTTTAAATTTTAGACCTCAAACCTGCAAAGATTTATGCATATGTTTAACTTTAAGTCCATGCACAAATCTTTGCAGTATAGGAACTTTGGACTTTAAGCTTACTGGAACTGGGACTACATCTGCCTGTGAACACTGCATGTGCAATCCCTAGCACAATGGAGTCCCACTCCTCATTGAGGTATTTTGGTGCTATTGCACTACAAATATAATAAAAATATTAAGATATATTCTGATAGTAAATGGGCTAGATTATTAGCTGGCTGAGGATCTGTCAATAACTTAATTTGGTGATATAAGAAAAACATATCAATTTTGTCTCTGCTGGATGAAGCAGGATAAGAGATCACAGATGAAAAGCCAGCCTGTTGAAGTCAATGAGAGTTTTACCATTGCTTTCAACATGGACAGGATTTCATGTCCTGTTTCCAAGCCACTAAAAGAAACAAGGAGGGGAAAAAAACAAAGAATTCAAACGTCTGACTTGCTAGCAGCCTTTTTATCATATTTTACCTTAGTATTGTTCTCCTAGACAGCCTGTGTTTAGAAAAGTACAGGGCACACGGTGTTCTTTTAAAATTGTATACTAAGGATCGTTTGGGGCCAACAAGAACACAGTTCCTAATGTTGTTAATGCCAGTGTGAAACACATCAGCAGCCTGGGTTGGAAAATCATGACTGTTAGCAACAAAAAGTGGGCTGGTACAGTACTCCCACAACTTACGTGACAGTTGCATTCCCATACACTCTGGCATAACTCAAATTTCATGTAAGTTGGGGGTGGGGGGGGTGGCTGTCTTCCCTGGAAGGAATGCACCTCCTGCAGCCAGGCAAGCAGCAGGAGCACCTGGAGCTCCTTTTGACAGGTAAGTCCTGGGGTTGGGAGGGGCAGCTGGGGAGGGTTAAGCCTGGCAGTGGGTTGGGGCAGGTTAAGGCTGCAGGGAGGGCAAGGGATGGAGTTGAGCTGGAGCCCCATAGGGGTGGTGAGCCAGGCTGCAGGGGGGTTGAACCTGCACAGGGGGAGGTTGAGTTGGAGCCATGCATGGTGTGGGGGAAGGGTGGAGCCAGGGCACAAGGGGTTTGAACAAGGGAGGCATTAAACACGGGCTGCACGGGGCTGGGGCAGTTGAGGCAGGGACAGGGGAGCAGGATTTTGAGTTGTGGTTAACTCACATTAATGCAAGTGAAGTGCAACTTGAAATTGCACATTTTGAGGGTTTACTGTACTCGCTTATGTGTGATCTCTGCAGCATTAAACTGAGGCACATGTCAGGAAGCTTCACCCTCAAGTTTGTGGAGCTCTGGAGTTGAGAAAGTAGCTAAGCTATACTTGGAAATGCTACGTAACATGGTACAGAGAGTGCTGCCAAGATGATTACACACAGAGGTTTGTCTGAGCAGAGGTAAGCACTTGTAATTCTCAGGAGCAGGACATCTCCTTAATTTGCGATTATATTCCATACAAATCAAAACCAGGCAATTAAACTGGTGCAAGATTGTAACTTATGGAATGTGGGGAACAAAGCAACTGAATCAATAATCAATTGATTGTTCCCCATTTTGTTCACAGTGGGATCATTACACATCATGTTTTAACCAATGTGTAGGAGGTGTGGCCAGGGCCCTTGCCCACACCATGGTTCAGTTAGTCTCTTTCATCTCTCACCCCTTTTCCCCAGGGGCTGGGGCTTGCAATAGGTCTCCAGGGCAGGGAGCCTGGCAACTGCTCTAGGAGCTCCTTCCTCTGCTTTCCTGCCCAAATCTGGTCTGCCTTGTTCTCAGTGTAATCCAACTCTGTTTTTCCTACATCTCTCCTCCAGTCCTCTCCCTCTCTCAGCTGTGGAGGGCTTTTAAAAGGCCTTCATCAAGCCTACGGTGGAGTCAGCTGTCCCCAGTTTGGCAGAGCTGCTACTGATTGCCTTGCTGCCCTCTGCTTGTATTAGCAGGTTTTTTTTTTCTTTCTGGGTTGCCAGTCTCCCACTGCACTGGAGCCCTCTGGCCTGACCAGGCCACAGAGGTATATGAGGGAAACCAGAGAGCAGTCACAAGGAATTGCCAAAACACAGAAGAGTGGCAATGGCTCAAAGAGTATTTTATTGTCCTAATAATAAATCTGTGCATCTCTAAGATGTCAGAGGACTTCTTGTTTTTACTGATATAGACTAACCTGGCTACTTCTCTGAGGGTTTGTCTACACTAGCTCCCTACTTCGAAGAGAGCATGGTAAGTATATTAATGAAGTGCTATGGTGCATGTGCAGCACTTCATTAAGCTAATTCCTCCCCATGGCAACTTCAAAGCGCTGGCCTGTGTCTAGCCACAGCTAACCCACTGGTACTTCAAAGTGCCCAGGGTACTTAGAAGTCCCTTTACTCCTCAAAACTGCTGTGCGGGGAGAGGGATTTAGTTAATGAAGTGCTGCATGTGCACTGCAGCACATCATTAATAAACTCCCAACACCCTACTTACCATGCTCCCTTCGAAGTAGGGAGCTAGTGTAGACAAGCCCTGAGAGTATTTTCTGTTCAGAAGAAACAGAGCAGTTTCACTACATAAAAGTAAAGCTTTTATCTGCATTATCACTTGCTGAGCCACACTGGCATTGAACACAGACCTTTGTTTCATGAATTTTCAGTGACATATTGGAACTTTAACAACAATTAGGTACCAAGCATAATAAATATCTCTGATAAATTTAGTGCTGCCAGTAAGAACTTCTGAATATTGTATCTTGGCCGAGTTATCACTGTTTACTGTCTGCATACACTGGTGACAAGTATCAAAGAAGTAGCCATGTTAGTTTGTATTTGCAAAAACAGGAGGTCCTGTGGCACCTTATAGACTAACATATTTTGAAGCATAAGCTTTTGTGGGCAGGGACCCACTTTGTCAGCTTGTGTCACATTATTGCAACCTTTACCTCTGCCCTGACTGCAGAACTGGGCTTCCAGGGAGTGGTGACTGTTAGCTGGGCAGCCAGCTCTCAAGACGGTGCCCTTTCAGCAGCAGTGTAGAAGTAAGGGCGACAATACAATATCATATCATGCCCTCTGTTAGTCTGCATTGCTGCTGCATTGGTTCTGCCTCCAGAGCTGGATTCCAGACCAGCACCTACCACTTTCCAGCTGCTCAGCTCTGAAAGCAACATTGCCATCAGCAGCAGCGTAGATGGGTCATTGTACTACAACCTAAGTTTCCTGTGAGCTGTGTAGCTTCCCATAAGCATTGCTCTGGGATTTAGGGCTGCCGTTGGGAGGGATCTCTCTACCTAAGCCCTGAAGCTGCCAAGGCTGGCACAGGCGTCCCCCTTCCCCACCAGCCACACCTGGCAAGAGGGGAACCCCTCCTTGCCATCCCTTGCAGAAATCTGCCCAGGTAAACCAGAGCCCCAGCCCTTATCCTGCCTAGCCCTGAGCACCTTCCTGTACCCCAAAGCCCTAATCCTCAGCCCTACCGTAAAGCCCACACCCCTAGTTCAGAGCTCCTCCCCAAACTCAAAGCCCCTCTTTTGCACCCCAAACTCCTCACCTCCAGACCCACCCCAGAGCCTGCACTCTCCCAGCCAGATCCCTTGCAACCTAACCCTCTGCCACAACCCTGAGCTACCGCCCACCCTCAGAACCCCTAGGCCTCACTCCCACCAGATTAATTTTGTTATGTGCACCAATATGAAGGTGATGTGTCACCCACCAGCTCCACAATGGAAGTGCACATAACAAGAATGAACTCTGCTTGGGGTGGGAAAAGTTGGGGGGGGGCAGACACTGACTGCAACCATACCCCACAATGGCCATGTGACCCCTCTCCCCCAAACTCCTTTTTGGTCACAACCCCTACAATGTGAATACTGTGACATTTGAGATTTAAGACAGCTGAAAGCATGGAATTTACAATTTTTAAAATCCTACGACCATGAAATTAATCAAAATGAACCACGAATGTGGTAGTGCCCTAGTAATACTGGAAGTCCTAGAGCAGACGGCCATCCTGTCATCAGCATTTAGTTACTGTAGTGTACAATTCTGATCAGAGCAAATTCTGGTTTAAATCAACAATTAATCCAGTGGCAACCAAAGCCTTGTTCCAGTATGATCACTAGAGGAGAGGAACTGGTGGCATCAGATATTTTCAACATTAGATCATTTGGGTGACATGAAAGATACTGTTAATAAGTTGAGAGGGAGTCACTATAGTTACAATATTATTGTCAGACCTCATGGTTTCCTTCTCCTGGGTTAACACCAGCAGGCAGAGTACCTGGAATGTTACAGGCAAAAGATCCCATACGTGTTCCACTGTTACTACTATGTAAGAAGGAAGAGATAATTTCTTTTTGGTGCTGCTGATTCCTGAAACTTTTGTCCTCTCATCCAGGAAAGAAACACCTACTCTTCTGACCACCTTTTCAGAGTTACTTCCTTGGTCCAGTAATCCTCCCTTCTGGGAGAAGCCACACATTTTAGGGGCTGTTCGTGGATGAGCCACAGAGACCCAGCCAGCATAGTGATATGGTTACATTAAGACAGCACTGCATCTCAGACAGTAAGGTTAATAGCCTGATGTAAATTTTCACAGACTTAAAGTTTAAAAACTCAACATGTCTGCATGTTCTCCATCTAGTTCAATTATAAGGATTATATTTATCATGCAAATAGACATAACTCATAAGGAGCAGGGCTGCAATCTAGAGTAAGTCTTGATAAATGATAACAGAGAGGTAGCTGTCTTACTTTGTATACTAACAAAACAGAAAAACAATCACATAGCACTTTAAAGACTAACAAAATAATTTGTTAGATGAGCTTTATTTTGTTAGTCTTTAAAGTGCTATGTGACTGCTTTTTTTTAAGTTTTGTGTTCATAAATAGGGAACTGGGAAGAAAAGTGTTCTAAAGATACTCCTCTGTATTTCACTGCTCAACCTCCCTAAAGGCATTGACTCTGAAAGTGAAACCCAAAGTCACTAGCCAAGGGATAGGTTGTATTACCTAAACTCACTTACCTAACTCACTTGCCAACAAGAGCGTCGACTGAAAGAACCACAGAGTCAAGAAAACTGCCAGTTTGTATTGAATTAAGAGTGGGAGATTGATGCAAACTTCAATTTTAATACACACTGCACTTTTCTCCTCCCCAATATAATTTGCATGCATATATTTAAACAATTTTTGCCACTGTCTTCTGCAAATTCTACATATCAAGGCTCCTCATGTTGTTAACATAAGTTACATGAGTTTGGGGGATACATTTCTAGGGAGGTTTTCCTCCTGCAAGGACCCCTCATGTAGCACTGAGATGCAGCTGGCTCTGGGGTGGAACGCAGGGAGTGATTATGTAGGGATCCAGCAACGAGATACTTCTGGCTCCAGGGTGAGGTGTTGGGGGCTCATTGTTCATGGACCCCTCAGTTGCCATAGAGTTGTGTCTGGCTCTGTAGTGGGGAGGGGCTGGTTTCACAGGGACCCCTCACCTGGCACTAACATATGGTAGGAGGCCAGGACCCCTCAGTTGGCTGGTTCTGGGATAGGATGAACAGACCAGTCACATAGGACCCCTCATCTGGCATAGAGATGCAGCTAGCTCTAGGGTAGGGCACAGGCACCAGTTACACAGAGACCCCTCACCCAGCACTTAAATGCAGCTGGCTCTGGAGTGGGATATGAGGGTGGCTAGTTATATAGGGACTGTGAGATGCAGGTGGCTGAAAACATGGCTAGCTCTGGGGTGAGACAGGAGGGCTAATTACACACAGACCCCTCACACTGCCAGAGATGCAGCTGGCTCTGGGGTGGGGCACAGGCAGCTGGTTATAGGGGGACCTCTCACCTGGCCTGAGATGCAGCTGGCTCCAGGGTGGGGCACAGGAGGCTGGTTACAGTGGGACCCCTCACCTGGTGAGGAGCTTCAACTGGCTCTAGGGTGGGGGACACCCAGGCCCCCCAACCCCTTCTGTGATGCCAGCCCCCTGCAATTTCCTAGCCCCCAAGCCCCCTCTGTAATCCCAGACACCCTCTGGTCCCCCCTCAAGAGCCCCCCATCTCTCCCATCCTACCTCACAGGAGTAGCCTAGCCAAGCAGTAGAGAGCCTTCTTTACTACCACCACCTGCTCTCCACTACAAATGGAACTACACTCAATTTGTTTAACAGCTGGCCATTAAACCAATTATACTGAGTGCCATTAGTTGCCTAGTAGTAGTAGGCATCCTTCAGTCTGCATAGACTATGGATCGCGCCCTTTAAAGTTTCAATTGAGGACTTCATTTACAGCGTCTATTGTGACTATGAAGACCCACACGAGAGTGACAGTCCTTGCTGCATCTCTTGCAGATGTAGTGGGTGTCTGGCAAGTCCTTATTGTGCTTTCTGTGTGCTCGCTTCTCCTCTGCTAGCTGTCTGATCTTCAACTCGCCCTTCTGAAGGCCCTTGTGTAACCCCTGCCTCCATCTGCCACGGTCGTCTGCTAGTTCTTCCCAGTTGTCCAGCTCGATGTCTACCTCACTGAGGTCTCTCTTGCAGACATCCCTGTAGCACAACTGGGGGCGTCCGGGAGGTCTTTTGCCAGAGGCTAGCTCACCATACAGGATGTCTTTTGGAATCCTTCCATCATTCATCCTGTGGACGTGGCCAAGCCAGCGGAGTTGACGCTGCCTGAGGAGGGTGTGCATGGTTGGGATTCCAGCTTGCTCGAGGACAGCGGTGTTGGTCACTCTGTCCTTCCATGATATTCCAAGGATGCGCCTGAGGCAGCGCAAGTGGAAGACGTTCAGCCTCTTTTCCTGGCGGGCATACAGGGTCCAAGTCTCGCTGCCATAAAGTAGGGTGCTGAGGATGCAGGCTCTGTAGACTTGCATTTTGGTGTGAGTGTACAGCTTGTTGTTATTCCACACTCTCTTGCTGAGTCTGGACAGAGTTGTGGCCGCTTTTCCGATCCTCCTATTTAGCTCAGTGTCCAACGACAGGGTGTCAGTGATGGTGGACCCGAGGTAAACGAACTCGTGGACGACCTCTAACGTATAGTTGTCAATGCTGATTGATGGGGATTCAGCAACATCCTGACCGAGTACGTTCGTCTTCTTTAGGCTGATGGTAAGCCCAAAGTCCTTGCACGCTTTGGAGAACTGATCCAGCAGTTTTTGAAGCTGGTCTTCTGTGTGAGACACTACAGCAGCATCGTCTGCGAACAGCATGTCTCTGATGAGGACTTCTCGCACCTTAGACTTAGCTTTCAGCTTTGCAAGATTAAACAGTTTCCCATCAGATCTTGTGTGCAGCAAGATGCCCTCTGTTGAAGATCCAAAGGCATGCTTCAGGAGGAGTGCGAAGAAGATCCCGAACAATGTCGGAGCAAGCATGCATCCTTGTTTGACGCCGCTCCTGATTCTGAAAGCATCTGATAATGTGCCGTCATATTGGATGCTTCCTCTCATGTCTTCGTGGAATGACTGGATCATCTTGAGTAACCATGGAGGACAGCCTATCTTGTGGAGCAGTTTGAACAGACCATCCCTGCTGACCAAGTCAAAAGCCTTGGTCAAGTCGATGAAGGCTATGTAGAGTGGCTTCCTCTGCTCCCTACACTTCTCCTACAGCTGCCTTAGAGAGAAGACCATGTCAACGGTAGACCTCTCTGCATGGAATCCGCACTGCGATTCGGGGTACACCCTTTCAGCAACCTTCTGGAGACTGCCGAGGATGACGCGAGCGAACAGTTTACCAGTGACGCTTAGGAGGGAGATTCCACAGTAGTTGTTGCAGTCGCTTCTGTCTCCTTTGTTCTTATACAACGTTACAATGTTAGCATCGCGCATATCCTGTGGAACCTCACCCTCTTTCCAGCACAGGCACAGTAGCTCATGTAGGAGTTCCAGGAGTGTGTCCGCGGCACATTTGATTACCTCTGGTGATATGCCATCCTGACCGGGGACTTTCCTGCTGCAATGCTGTCGATGGCTCTCTTCGGTTCATCCACAGTCGGTTCTTGATCCAGTTCGTCCATTACTGGTAGGAGCTCAACGGCATCGAGGGCTGCGTCAACCACAACGTTCTCGCGTGAGTACAGCTCAGAGGAAGGGCACAGAGTGAGCATAGAGGAATTCAGGTGGAGGTGGCATCTTAACAAGCTGCAAACAGCTTTTAAAGAGCCATATACAGCTCATACAGAGCTGCACACAGCCAGCTTTTTAAAAATGGTGCTGCTGGCTCTGAAGTGTACCCTAGCAGCTGTGGTGCCTGAGGCAACTGCCTGGGTTGCCTTGTCCTTGCTATAGCCCTGAGAGATGCATGTAAGACTTGAGGGGCAGGGGACTTAAGTCTCTTCTTTTCTGCTTAGCTGTTCCTGCTCTTAAAAGTAACCAGTAGTTTGCTTTAAGGAGACTGTTTAGGCCCAGTCACTGTATTTACTTCTAGTCACAGCACCCAAAGGGAAGACTAGCAGATGCTGAGTCCAGTGAAACTACTGGTTGCACCTCTCTACTCCAGCACCCTCTGGACCTGACAGGTACAGGATGAGAGAATTTGTCAGACAACAGGAGGTCAATAGCAGCATTACTAACACTTCCAGAAAAGCTCATCACCAATAAATCATTCTGTTAGTCTTTAAAGTGCTACATTTTGGATGTTTTGTTTGGTTGGAGTACAGACTAACACGGCTACCTCTCTGTTACTGATCAGTGAAGTTGGGGAGGGAGAGCAAAAGACAGTTACCTGTTCTGTAAGTGGTGTTCTTTGAGGTGTGTTGCTCATGTCCATTCCAAGTTGGGTGTGCACTGTTACCACCAGAGATGACAATGGGGTAGTTCGTGCCCGGTGCGCAAAGCTAATTCACCACACCGAGAGTAGAAGAAGAATCTTTATTTGGCATGCCAAGTAAGGCGCAGGGGGATCTCTCCTCAAAGCCTGTGCACCCAGCGTCTGGGTGATAGCACATCTATACAGCTGTTCAGTGAAAGTCACTCCCCACACAGGTAATACACTCTGCCTTCCCATTATACAATCTCCTTGTACTACGCAGGCACGGGGGTCTCTGGGGGTCCTCTGGTGGTCGTTTTAGACAATAGACCCAGGCCCCGAAATTCAAAGGTTACCCTCGGTTACATCTTGTTTGTTTCATAGCAATGAAGCGAAGCCAGAGGCCGTTTGTTTCACAGCACTGAAGCAAAGCCAGATATGGGATGTACGTTCCGCATTCTTGTGCTACTCCCTTTTCTCCGGTTACAGCACTGGTGCACGTCCAGTCGCCAGAAGCTTTTTGACCTAGCCAGTAGCCATAGGGCTGGTGTGGCGCGCCCAGCGTGGTGCCGATATGGCGACCAATATATTCACTACCCAGCCCACCCCCGGCTCAGTTCTTTCTTGTCAGCTGCTCCAACAGTGGGGAATGCGGGAGGGTTTTGGAATGGACATGAGCAATACATCTCAAAGAACACCACTTACGGAACAGGTAACTACTGCTTCGAGTGATTGCTCATGTGCATTCCAAGTTGGGTGAATACAAGCCAATGTGGGGTCAGAGCCCCGAAAGGAGTGCAGTAGAGCCCTGCCCACAGCAGCATCTTCCTTTGAGTGCTGCGTCAAAGCATAATGTGCTGTAAAAGTATGAATTGAGGACCAGGTGGCCGCCCTACAGATGTTCTGGTTAGGCACGTGCGCCAAATATGCCAAGAAGACGCCTGCGCTCTTGTGGAGCGAGCCTTAACTGGCAGAGGGGGAACCCCTGTGAGCTTGTCACACTCCTTGATACATATCACTATTCAGGAGGAAATCCACTGGGAGGAGGATGGAAGGCCCTTCATCCTCTCAACAACTGCCACAAAGGGTTGCTGCATTCTTCTGAAGGTCCTAGTACTATCCAGGGTATGTAAACATTGCTCCCTTGGGGAGGCAGGGGGCTTAGGGTAAAATACTGATAGGGAAATGTCTTGGTTAACATGAAACGTGAAGACCACCTTAGGTAAAAACGTGGGGTGAGGTCTCAGCCTAACCTTATCCTTGTGGAAAATAGTATAGAAGTGGTCCACTGAAAGTGCCCTCAACTCAGATACCCTCCTGGCTGAGGTTACTGCCACCAAAATGCTGTTTTGTAGCTCAGAAACAGCAGGGAGCAGGTTGCCAGGGTTTGAAGGGATGGGGCCCCCATAAGCCTGGCTAACACCAAATTGAGATCCCACGAGGGCAGTGGTGCATGAACATGGGGTTTGAGTCTTTCTAAACCTTTCAGAAACCTTTTGACTACAGGGTCTGAGAACACAGAAGACATTGCATGACCCGGGTGAAAGGCTGAGATAGTGCCTAAGTGCACTCTAACCGAGGAGATGGACAAGCCCTCCTGTACCAGACCCCACAGGTAATCTAAAATCATCGGGATGGGGGCTTGTGAGGGAGATAGCCCTCTGTGAGACACCTGCACCGAAAACTTTTTCCATTTAGCCAAATAAGTCACCCTCGTGGAGGGTTTTCTACTATTTGACAATACATCCTTTATGGGATCTGAAGAGGCGAGCTCCCAGTCCCTTGCCATGGAGCATCCATGCTGTGAGGTGCAGTGACTGGAGACTGGGATGTTGCAGTCTCCCCTCTTGTTGTGTCAGCAGGTCCAGCCAGATCAGCAATGTCAATGGCTTGCGGATTGACAGGTGCAAGAGGGTTGAATACCAGATGCCACCAAGATGATCAATGTGCCTTCTGAGTGAATCTTTAGGAGGACTCTGTGAACTAACGGGGTCAGAAGGAACACATACATCAACCTGCCCAATCAGGGGACACTGAAGGTGTCTGCCCAGGACCCCAGGCTCTGATTGCTGTTGGAGCAAAACGTCCTGCCTTTCGTACTGAGGTGGGAGGTGAACACGTCCACCTGGGGATACCGCCACCTCTGGAAAATATAATGAACGACCTCTGGGTGCAGAGACCACTCGTGATCCATAAAGGACCTGCTGAGCTGGTCTGACAATGAATTGTGCACATCTGGTAGGTACAGGGCCTGCAGCATGATGTACTGTACGCAGAAGTCCCAGAGCACCATGGCCTTATGACACAGGGGAGAGGACCATGCACCCCTGTTGGCTGATACAGTAAATTGCTGTCGTGTGTCTGTACTGACTGACACGCAATGTCCCACCAGATTGGCCTTGACAGTCACACACACTAGTCTGATGGTCCTCAGCTCCCTCACATTTATGTGGAGCCGAAGGTCTGAGACACTCCAAAGAGCCTGGGTTTGTGGTTGACCCAGGTGCATTCCCTACCCCAGTCCAAAGCGTCTGTTACTAGGGAAAGTGAGGGCTGCTGAGAGGCAAATGAGACTCCTGTGAGGATGAACCGCTCGTCCAGCCACCACTGCAGGGTCAACGAAGTCTGTGTCGGCACCGTAACCACCAAATCTAAACCGCCTCCTACAGTGCGATACACCAATGACAGCCATAGCTGCAAAGGGCGCGTCCTCAACCTGCTTTGCTGTACCACGAAGATGCATGCTGCCACATGGCCTAGCAAATGCAAGCAGCACTTGGCCATTATGGTGGGAACTGTCAGGATGTCTCGGATGACGGACACCATGGACCTGAACTTGTCATCCGGCAGGAACACCCTGGCACACCTGGCATCCAGCCGGGCTCCTACAAACTCTGTTGACTGAGATGGGACCAACACCAACTTGTTTCACTGATCAAGAGACCGAGGCTTATGAAAGTTTGGCAGATCAACTTTACATGCTGAAGCACCTGCTCCCTGGAACGACCCTTGACCAGCCAGTTGTCCAGGGTCTGTAACAGCTGCACCCCTTGCCTGCGTAGGTGTGCTGCTACTACTGCCACACATTTGGTGAAGACCCTTGGGGCCGCAGACAGACCAAAAGGCAGCGCTGGGAACTGATGATAGTTCCCATCTGCCACAAACCTGAGAAACCTCCTGTGAGGAGGGTATGTTGAAATATGCATCCTGTGAGTCAAGAGCCATGAACCAATCCCCCTGCTCCAGCATTAGGCGTATGAGACCTAGGGATATCATAAGAAACTTTATCTTTCTTACCAACTTGCTGAGACCTCTTAGGTCCAGAATGGGTCTGAAGCCCCCCGCTTTAGTTTTGGAATTAGGAAATACTGGGAATAAAACCCCTGTCCCCTGAATCTGGGAGGAACTACTTCTGTGGTCCCATAACCCAGGAGGGATTGCAATTCCTGCCATAACAGGATCTCATGAGAGGGGTCCCTGAAAAGGGACAGTGAAGGGAGTTCCGAAGGGGGGTATGAAGAGAACTGAATAGCATATCCCCTGTCTACCGTACACCAGACCCATCGGTCTGTGGTGATGCTGCACCATGTACGGTAAAAAGGGGATAGGTGGAACAAAAGAAGTAGGGATGCTGGAGTGGGTGAGACCAGCCCGATGCTCCTGACTGTGATGTCAAAACTGACGCTTGGGCCCCTGTGGGCCCTTTTGGTGGCCTTGAGGCTGCTGGCCTAAACGGCACCTGCCCATCCTGTTCTGCTTTCTACTGCTGTCCTTTGCAGCTGCAGAAACTGTCTTTGCTGAGGATGGGGGTTAAAATGCCTGCACTGATTGGCAAGTGTATGCAGAACCAAGGAGTGGAGGGTGGCCCTAGCATCTTTCAGACTATGCAGTCTTTTATAGGTCTTGTCTGAAAATAGGGTAGGGCCGTCAAAGGGGAGGTCCTGAATCATCTGTTGGACCTCATGAGGCAGGCCTGAAACCTGCAACCAACCCCTCTGCGCATTGCCACTCCAGAAGCCATAACCCTCGTGGCAGCATCTGCAGCATACAGTGCTGCCTGCAGGGCTGCCCTTGAAACCAGTTTATTCTCCTCCACCATGGCTGTGAGGTCCTGCTTGGCTTCGGGTGGTACCATCTCAGAGCACCTAGACAGGGCACTGACTGTATTACAAGCATACCTGCAAACCAGAGCCTGCTGGTTAGCAATTTTTAGTTGCAACCCTCTTGTTGAATAAATCTTCCTCCCATAGAGGCCCAAGCACTTAGCTTCTCTATTTTGGGAGGGGCCCTGGAACTCTTTGCCCTCTCTATGGTTAGCAGCGTCCACTACTAGGAGTCAGGTGGAAGGCGTGTGAATAAATGTTCATTGCTTTGGGATGGGACAAAGTACCCTCTTTCATTCCTACAGGCCATAGGAAGGGTGGAAGCAGGTGTATGCCAAATCATTTTAGCTGTAGTGGCAATTGTTTTGATTATAGGCAGAGGATTCCTTCCTGTCTTTGTTCCAGTGGTGGGGTGCCCAGCAATGCCAACAGTGCCAAGCATGAGATCAGCAGGGCCCCCGGCACCATTAGAGGCACTCCAATGTCCTGGCCCTGTGCCTTGTGAAATGCCCACGGGGTTCAGAAGGGCCACTATAGAGTCACCCGCGAAGCCAGTGGCCAACCCATGTCATCCGAGCGACAACTATGGTACCCGCGATGGCTATGGTGCGACCTTCTAGAGCTCCCACTGCGTCCAGGGCTCAAGTAGAACGAATCCGACTCTGATATCGCTTCAGAGGCAGATGACCATGGTGGGACCATTGGAGTCAGCACCGATGTCATGAACACTGAGGATGGTGCCGGTGCCAGTCCCAGAGCCTGGGGCACCTGAAACTGGCCCACAGTCTGCTGGGTCAGCACTGGAGCTCTCGGCACTGAATGTGGTGTCAGTGCCGGCGCTGATGTGAGCGCAGGGGTTGGCGCTGGTGCCACATCCATAAGCCCCCGATCACTCTGTTTCATTGCTGCGGTGCCTGTCCTCCACAGACGGAGCAGGAGCTGGCACCATCATCTGAAGAAGTCCTTGTGACGCTCGAAACGCCTCTAGCATTGAGGGCAAGTCCAGTGCCTGCGGGCTCCCGCTCCACACCAACTTCAACATACGTGCCTCCTGCCCTTTGACAGTGTGCGCCGGCGTCTTCGACTTGAGGCTGCCCCGCTTTGACTTTGACGAGTGATGGCTCTCATGCCTCCCCCTCTTCTTTGGCACTGGAGACTGACTCCTATGGCAGCGAGACGGCACTGGTGCCTGCACCTGCTCCCAGTACCAGAAGTCCTTAGGTGGCACCAGGGTTGATGGCGCCACTGCACTTTGAATGGAGGAGGCTTCACTCTCCCCTCCTGCTGGAAACACTTGAGGCTTAAGAACTGCCACCATTAAGAGGACTTTAAGGCATTGGGCCCTATCTTTCAAAGTTCTGGGCTTACAGGCCTTACAAATTGAACAGCGATCATGCAAGTGTCCTTCCTCCAAGCAAATCAAATATGCTGAATGAGAGTCAGTTTGGGGCAGATGTTTGCCACAGTTTGAACAGGTCTTAAAGCCTGGGGAGCCAGGCATTCCCCAGCGCTGAGGAGCCAAAGGGGACGGAAAGCCCCACCTTAGCTATGAGTTAAAACACTAAGACTAACTATCAAGTACTAAAAGTATTTACACGTCTTCAAGAACTATTTGCACTACAATAGGCTATTAGCTAACAATTTGAACAGAGAAAGCAAAAGCTCCAATGACCAGCAGGGTGGCAAAAATAAACTGAGTGGGAGCGGGGAGTTGGGTGGTGCACATATTGGTCCCCACATCGGCACAACTCCAGGGGGCTCTGCACCGACCCTGTGGCTACTGGCTGGGGCAAAAAGCTTCCAATGACTGGGCATGCGCCAGCGCACACACAACTTGGAATGGACACAAGCAATCACTTGAAGAAGAACTAATGGATAACAACAGCAAGATGGAGTGTTATTGTGTGAGTGAGTGCATGAATGTAATATATCATATGATTATGATACAGTAGTGATTTATATTTGTATTACCAATAAATGTGTCATTTTGCCTAATCCCCCTGGAAAAGATCCCGCATAATTCTTTTCAGTCTTGGCAGTCACTCAGTGATGCGTAAGATGTCTGCATGTCACCCTCCTATTTGGAAACAATACGAAGTCCTGTGGCACCTTATACCCATTTTGAAGATTTGGGCTAGTGTAGACGTAGCCTAACAGATGCATCTGACAAAGCGAGTTTTTGCCCATGAAATATTATGCTCCAAAATATATGTTATATATATAAGGTGCCACAACACTTCTTGTTTTTGAAGATACGGACTAACTTGGCTACCCCTCTGATACTTGCCTCCTATCTAGGAGTCCATTGATGACTGATCAGCCTGATTCTGGAGCCGCAGGTCTTATCACAGAAGGGGCAGGTATTGGTAGCTCTGGAAGGGGCATGTAGCAGTTTTTGCCACTCTTTTCTTCTTTGCCTTTTACATGAGCTAATTGACCTACATAATGTAGGCACTGGGATTCAGTTATTATAGCATTAGTGCCATAGAAGTTAGCAGTATTATTCATTGATTTAATTCCATTATGTGTTTGTGCATTTTACTTTGTTGACTCATTAAAGTGGATTTCTGCCTAAGGGTAATGTTGGAACTAGAAATCAGTTTCTAATTGGAAGCCGGAGTCATTGTGTGTTTAAGTCGGAGCTAAAATTAGGTCAAACTCTTTACTACCTTTTTTTTAAATGACTGCCTGGATGTTTTATTCTGATTCTTACAAGCCTGTGGATTTACAGAGGCAGGAGATTTATTATCAGGTAATTATTTAACAAAGTTTAAAACAAAACCCACAAACTTAAAAGACAGTTAATGCAACTGTTCTTCTCTACATTGGGCTAGTATAGTGTAGTAGAAATCATCAGCAGGGCACAACCTTACAGGGGTAATACCCTAGTGCCTTGGCACCAAAGCACAGGTCTCTATCTTTTGATATAAAATGAGTACCTCCATTAGCTGGTACAAGTAGCAGGTCTGTATCATCTATATGGATCAGCCAGTAAGGAGACTGCTTTGCACACATATTACATTGTTATATTAAGGGCCACATTTCATGAAGCTGAGGATCAATTATGAGCAAAATATAAAAAAACAATGTCCATACTTGTGGCATCTTCTTTTATGTAACTGATTGTACCTGTTTGCATGCACAGTTGTTGTGTGTACAGATGTTTGCCTGTGTGTGCTTGTGCTTTTCCTAATATGTAAACTGCTATTGCCACTTTCTGAAATTGATCTATTTTGTATATTTTTCAGTCCTTCACTTTTGACAGCTCTTTTTAACCATGGGGCAGCAATTAAGGAAATGTGTGATCTATTTCTGACTCTTCTATGGCCTCTGTATACACTAATGCAAACCACCTTCTCTGTGCCTCTTTAATGTGGAATAAAAATGCTTTCCTACCTCTCAGAGATGTCTGTAAGGCTTAAATTATTATTTGAGACAAAGTACAGATGGCTGAGTTTAGAGAAGAACAGTTGCATGAACTGCAATTTCTGAGTGCCCTAGGTGGGGGTAAAGATTATAATCCTTTATCCAATCCAGTCCTTGTACTCATGAAGCTAGTCTTCTTAATCCTTACTTTTTTTTTTTAAATTGAGGGTCAGTGGCATGGGGCCACGATCCAGCAGAGAACAGCAAACTAAAGCAACAGCAGAGTCGGGCAGGCTCCAGGTAACTGCACCTATTTCTCTTTCAAATAGGGTTACCATCAATTGTTCTGGATACATTGTTCAGCACTCTGGACAGTTGTTTAATAGGAACTAATAACAGATATAAGAATCAGTTCATCCCTGCCTTCAGTGCAGACAGCACACTGGGTAATGGTTGATCTTCTCAGTGTCTGTGTCACACATCTGGCAGCAGTAGCATATTTTGATGCATCGCAGTATAGTGCACTATCATTTGGATGTGTAGGCTGAACCATGCCTCCTTGTACAAGCTGCACTTAGAGCCCTCCTTCTGATGTATATTGTGTGCCACAATTCTGGAAGTACAAGAAGACCTTCCAACCGATAGGATAACTGTTTATTAAAGCAGAAGGAAGCTGCACAGGCCTGCCTATGAAAAGTAACTGTGTTGGAATTTACTGGTATGTATTCTGTGCATTGATGCTTTCATTGTCACTGCAACCCTGTTTTATGGGATCAATGCCAGCATGTGAATATTGAAATGCTTTTTCTTTTAAGAGTAGAGGGTAGTGAAAAGAGAGGCAGCCTTGCCATTGAATAGCTGAAAGGTAAAGCAATGCACATCCCCGACAGCTGCTAGCTAATCTGCAGTTGTAGTGAAATGGCTGCTGAGATCAGTGTCAGACCAGTGTTGGCTAAGTGCCTGTGCTGACAGGTTCTATTTATCATTCACGTCACTGGTAGCCTGGAAGCACTATGTACATGGATCACTACATAAAATAAATTCCCAACACTCAGTTTTGCTATAATCTTCTGCAGATGTCTATTCCCATGCAAGTAATTTGTAATAATTCTAATTTCTGAATTAATTTAGCAGGACATTTCTGCAGTTCTGATTCTATTTCAGCAACTCCAGCAGATCTACAAATGCCTGCCACATTTAAACCTTCACACTTATTTCTGATCTCATTTACAGCAGTAGTTACAAAATGAGCAGCTAAATCCTGTCAACAATAGTGTGATCATTTTCATTTACTAATAGTCTAGCACAGAATGATGTCCTTGTGATGTATATGACAACATCCTGCAGTATCTTTGGGAGATCTTGCTGAATTAAACATAAAGAGCATTGGAGTAAATTTGTATTATAAAGCAAAGTTCATGTATTATTGCAGAACTGTATGTAACTTCTGTAGTGGAGTGGCATGACAATTGTAAAGGCTCGGAAATGTTGAGTGTCAAGGGGCTCTTCAAAATAATATGCAGGACAGGAACAACCTTATGAGACTGTGATGGGACAGCATGCTGTACCATCAATTTTCTTCTAACACAGCCTGCACTGAGGCTCTCCGGCTTGTAGACATGACCATGTAGTTTAGTGTTAATTCCTCCACCACAGCACTGGTTCTATGACTTTACACACTGTATCCCAATTTTCAAACCCCTTCTCCAAAACAAAAGGGGAGCAGAGTAAAGTGTCTGTTTGCTCAGAGGCCTCCCTTGTTTTTCTGTCCCCACCACTCCCATCCACTGCCCTTTCATACCTCTTCCCTGTTAACTCCTTGACTCATCAGCCCCAATCTGCTCTGATAAGGGGTACACCTCTCTCCAATTAGACTTTCTCCAAGCTGATTCAAGCACTAGCTCTTCTCATTCTGTCAGACTTACAAAGTTGGGTGGGTTTCCCAGGAAATCTCAAGGGGAAAGTGCACACAAATGTACCTTCTGCATTTACTCAATAACTCAGGGTTTTGAAGCTGTACACTGAGAAGAGGCTCTTTGTCTGCTGATCACCTGTTACATGAGGAAAGATCAAAATCCCAAACGATAGAAAAAAGAATGAATAACTTGTGTGTTCATTCTGAGCTAGCAGCTGTTATGATGAGGGCCCTATCAATTTCACAGCCATGAAAACTTCTCACAGACCATGAAATAAATCCTTCCCCGTGAAATCTGATCTCCCTGAGATCTGCTAGCTCAGTTGACGTAGGGAAGGACAGGACTTGTCTTTTCCCTGGAAAGTTGTTATGGGAGGCGATCAGACCCAACCCTACAGGTAATGTAGAAGTGAGGGCAGCACATCTTTCACTTCAGCACTGCAGCAGCCCCAGTGCTGGGATCTAAACTTCCAACCCATGGCTCCTGCTTGGGCTCAAGGCTGTTGCTTGGGGCTGTCCCGGACAAAGGCTCCTGGTCCAGGATAAGATGACTGGGACTGGAAGCTACTGCCTCTGATGGTTCCTGTGCAGGCTCAGAGTTTCTGTCTCCCATAGCTCCAGCCCAGGTAGAAAGCACCCATTTTTCAAATTGGCCATAGATCCTGGGCACTCATGCATACATTTGCCATTGCCCAAATTGGGCGCTCCAGCAACACTGAGCAGATCAGATACACTTCCATCTCTGGGAAACTTCTCTAGCTGCAGGGAAGGCTGCAGCTGTCACCTTTGGCACCTCCACAGTTATAACACAATGAAATTTCAGGTACAAACCTCTGAAATCATGAAACTGAGCAATTTTAAAAATCTCTGGCCATGAAAAGGATCAAAATGGACCATGAATTTGGTAAGAGCATAATTATGAACTTGTACCATGAGAAACTCCCACAGGGAGTCAAGTATCAGAGGGGTAGCCGTGTTAGTCTGGATCTGTAACTGCAACGAAGGGTCCTGTGGCACTTTATAGACTAACAGAAAAGTTTTGAGCATGAGCTTTCGTGAGCACAGACTCACTTCATCTCATCTTCATCTTGTGCTCACGAAAGCTCATGCTCAAAACTTTTCCATTAGTCTATAAGATGCCACAGGACCCTTCGTTGCGCCCACAGGGAGGACTTTTATTGTTCTTAATGGTGGGGTTTTTTTTTGGATTGCTTTCACCTTAAGAAACACTTAGAAATGGCTGTGTGGTAACTCACCCATCTGGGCAATTATGCTGTTTATAACTTCTATGGAGAAAGCAAAGCAGACTGCAGTAAGAGAACTGTGCAACAATCGCATATGGCCACATATACTGGTTGTGCACTGGAACACCAAATCACAGTAGAGAAATCTGATTCCACAGATTACCTTCTGGAGGCAAGAATGGTAAAGAGGACCTGCAACTAGAAGGCACTGATCATTTGGAGGAATCAGGGAATTTGTGCAGCTCCCACTGATGGATATCTTTAGTTGTGGCACCAAGAGTTATTGACTTACTTGAGTTAAACCTTTGTACGCCAGGTGGAGCAAGGTCATCTACAATATCCCTTCACTTCACTCTATCTCAGGACAAAACTTCTAGCTGACCCCAGGTGTACCCTAATTGTTGTCCTTCAATCTCAGTAGATCTTCTCCACATTGTCCAGTGTCTTCCTCCTTTGTGTTTTCCTTGCAGAGTCCATGTGAGAGCTCAACAAACTATGCAGGATGATGGTTTTCCGAGAGTGTGGCCTAGCCATGCCCACTTTCTTCTCTTGATTTGAACATCAAGTGGTTCTTGTGCTTCTCTGTTCCAAAGCTCCCCATTTGTGACCAAGTCTTTCCTGTTCTTGATCACAACGGACTGCATTATGAGCAGGACAAAAGCTCGCAATCAACAGGGCATTCAGGGGACACTTTTCAAACAGCTAGAGGACATTGATTTTGCTGATGATGTCACCCCTCTTTCACACTGACATAAAAGCATGGAAGAAAAAGTCGCAACACTACTGGACTGACCAATAACAAGGGAAAGACCAAGACAATGAGGATCGACTAGTCCAACAACAGCACCCTCACACTAGGAGGGGATGACCTGGAAGATGTGGAGCAGTTCACCTACTTGGGAAGTACTATGGGCAGAGATGGAGGAACAGACAAGGATATCAATGCCAGGATAGGAAAAGCAACAGCTGCATTCCAGACTATTCATCCCACACGGAGATCACAAATGATATCTGTGAAAATGAAACGGTGGCTCTTCAACTGTGAAGAGTGTGCTCTCACATGAATGTGAGACCTGGTGGACTAAAAAGTCTTCAAATCACAAGCTACAGACATTCATAAACAGATGCCTGAGGTACATCCTTCACATCAAATGGCAAGACTTGGTCACAAAACAAGAGTTAATGTAGGGATATTAATATTAGTCTTGGTAAACTGGCACAGATCAGGTGACTAGGACAAGGAAATGAAGTCAATCCCTCTGACCAGCACTCCTACATAATAATTACAATAAACATGATTATTTTATTTTCAGAGTTTGCAAGTTAGTAGCTAAGAAGAACCTGAGGAGAAAGGAGAGCCTGGATATTGTAGGTCTCCAAGAATTTGTAAGATGCTCACAAGGATTACTACTAATTTTTTCTTTGAGTGATTCACAGCTCTGATAACATTAGTATTTTGTAATTATAACTGTGTATGTCAGTTTCTGTACAGAAAAGAGGCAAATGCTATAAGTGCTTCTTGATTGTGCCTTTTATGTACCTGTTGCTTGTGAATCTTGTCTTCATTACCTTGATGCCATGAACAAAAAGCAGTGGGCCAGGGTGGATTATCTTCCAGGCTTTGTCCTTGTCCGTGCCTCAGTACTAACCAAGTGCAGGATAGATTGTTTCATTTATTCCTGAGTTGTGGTGATAGTGGCAGTGGGGGAAGAGAACAGTACTTCTATTGCAATTCTTTTCTCTATATTTCATATTTCTCATTCCCTTGCCTATATAGCCTTTTCTACAGTGACAAATAAAAAACACTGTTGCATGTATCATAGGGATGTTGTTTGATATTAAACTTCCTTCTTCCCCTCAGAGGTGCAATAATTTTATCAAGGTCTGTTAAACAAGAGATAATGCAGTGAATGACAAAGCACCACTGGCTGGGGCCAGAGTTGTATTAGCAGTACTAGGCAAAATGCTGGTAAGAGGAAGGAGCAGTGTATAAATATTCCTGCTTCAGGTTTCATAGATTGCAATCTATTTAAAACATGATAAATGTAAGCCTGATATAACTTGTTCAAAACGGCCTTATCTCTGCCAGTCGGAATGAAAGGATGCCATGGAACTGTTGACAAGTGTAGACTTATTTTTCAGTTATGTAAATTCCAGCCTTTGAGTAGGTCTCATCTGCATAAAGAATGAGAAATAATTTCCTGTTCCCACCACCACAGAAGAGATAAATCACTGTTCTCTGATTGACTGAGGGTGAAAAGTCATTTCTAATAACTGGAAGGTTATTGCCACAATGATAAGTGTAGGACAATCCTTTTTTGTGAGGTAACAACCAATCAATCCTATGACTTAAGACTGAGGAGTGTATTAATACAGCATATGGGACATTACAAACTACAAAGCAGTACCTACAAATTATTAGACTGAGATTTAAAAATATATTTTAAAAACCCCTATGAAAACATAATGGGCCTTTGGACAGTTGCATTCAGGGCACACGAATGCTGTTCTTTAAAATTTATACTAACAAAAGCCATTCCCTAACGATTTGTCCAAACAAAAGCCTGTTCCTGTAAGTATTTCCAAAGAGCAAGAAACACTTGTTAGAAACACTATTTTCCAATATTTGACCAGTTTACTTACCATATGGCTTTCATATGTTTTACTAGAGAACTAGGCTGTCACACAGCAATCCAATCACATTGCTTAGAAATCTGACCACCAACTCACACAGCTAAAACCAAATCAGCAGCTTCAACAGAACCGAAACTCCTTCCTTTGTAGCTGTCACCTTGGTGGTACCACACTTTAGTCCATCTGCTCTGGGGCTCACCACCATGATATCATTACCATCTGAAAAGCTAGGGTAACCAGCACAGCAAGCAAAGGTGCCATTTTGAGAGGGTAGAGTGGGCAGTAGCTAGGGCAACCATATCTCCCTGTCCCAAATATGGGAACCAGGAAGGAGGTGGCAGCTGTCGGCCCTCCCCCAGAACCCGGGGAAGCGGCAGCCACTGGCGATCCCCAGGAGCCCTGGGAAGCCACAGCTGCCAGCCTCCCTGGGAGCTCCGAGGAAGCGGCAGCTGCTGGCCATCCCCCAGAGCCTGGGGAAGGGGCAGCTGCCCATGCTCCCACTGCTTCCCGGAGGCTCAGGGAAGTGATTCCTGCCAGCAGCTATGCCTGCACAGCTGCTGGCAGAAAAGGTCAGTGGGGCACAGCCCAAATATGGGACAATGAGTCCCTTTTAAAACATGTCAGGACACCTTTTGGCATCCCAAATACAGGACTGTCCTGCCCAGTATGGGATGGATGGTCACGCTAGCAGTAGCCATACATTGCAGGAGGCTGCTTGCTCTTTTTCCAGTTCCCCTATCAAGGAGCGAGGCAAAAGTACAAAACGTGTGCATGCCTCTAACTCCTGGCCAGTAACAGGAGGGAGCGGAAGAGTAACACACATCAGCTGTGTACTTTTTCCTTGCTCCCTGGCAGTCAGGAGAATGGGAAGAAGAGAATGCAGCATCCCAGTGTACGTGGCTGCTGCTCCTCCCTGCCCTCTGAAAATGGCACCCTTGACAGCAAGGATCACTCCAGTGCAAGAGAGCGTGGAAGAATTATATGCTCCATGGATGCAGAACAGGTATAGGACATCTTACATCTGTCTCTGTTTGTACCATCACAAATACACCAGCAGTAATATTTTGACTCTAAAATTATTTGTATCGGTTTTCCTCTTCCTTGTGGAAAAGGTTTTCCTACAAAATATTTGTACTGTGCTGGCTGCTACAGAATCAAGGTTGCAATAGTGGTCATAAAGCAATTCCACAGATGCTTTGTGGCATCAAGAGAGCAGAGCAAACCACCGCCTTGGGCATGGGCTGCAAGTCTTGCTCAGGATCTGGGCCTAAATCCATGAGGAGTGTCCTTTTGGGAAAGGTTCTCATGAACTGTGTCATGACTGCATCACTCCATAGCATCAATTCAACTGATCATCAGTTAAATACATATAAACATCTTTTCCATCTCAGCATCAGCTGCTCTTGTGGAGTGGAAAAGATTTGTTAATTTGTCCCATTCTGATCTCAGATCAACAGTAACTCTACTGAAATTACATAGGCGTAAATCTGCTATAAATGCACGTGCCAACAGGCAGGCTCAAACCTAGGACCTCAATACACGAGCTACTACTGTTTGAGCTATAGCCACCTGGCTGGCTACTAAGTCTGTAGAGGAGATTCATTTTTTCTCTTTGAAGTGATCCAAATGCCACTACATAAGACAGTGAATTACACACAGTAGATTTGTGGATTATACAAGCAGTATCTGGCCCATTATGTTAACTTAGAAAATACACCAGGAACCTAAATATTAGGAACTTATTTTAACATAAAGATAAATATTGTTGCGCTGTTTTCCTGTCTGTATCCACCTATTATCTTTTTTCTCTTGGGGCAGTCTTTAACTTACAAGTCTTGCTGTTTCTTGTATGAAGTCCATGACCCTCTCATGAATGGAAAAAGTCTTTGTGCAGAGAGAAGTTCAGGATCAATCACAATACATACTGTCTGTATTACTATACAGGACAAAAACCAAGATCCCACTAATAATCTGGATGAGGGACTGGATTGCACCTTCAGCCAGCTTGCAGATGACAGTAAGCTAGGGGGAGAGTCAGATACACTGGAGGGTAGAGATTGGATCCAGAGTGACCTGGATAAATTGGAGGATTGGGCCAAAAGAAATCTGATGCAGTTCAACAAGGAGAAGTGTAGGGTCCTGCACTTGGGACGGAAGAATCCCAAGCATTGTTATAGGCTGGGGACAGTCTGGCTAAGCAGCAGTACAGCAGAAAGGGACCTAATGGTTATGGTGGATGAAAGGCTGGATATAAGTAAACAGTGTGCCCATGTAGCCAAGGAGGATAATGGCACATTAGGGTGCATTAGAAGGAGCACTGCAAGCAGATCTAGAGAAGTGGTTGTTCCCCTTTATTTGGCACTGGTGAGGCCACATCTGAAATACTGTGTCCAGCTTTGGGCCTTCCAGTATAAAAAGGATGTGGATGTGCTGGAGCAGGTTGATCAGAGGGCAGCAAAAATGATTAAGGGGCTGGAGCACATGAGCTATGAGGAGATGCTGAGGAATTTGGGCTTATTTAGTTTACAGAAGAGAAGACTGAGGGGTAATTTAATAGCAGCCTTCAACTTCCTGAAGGGGAGCTCTAAAGAGGATGGAGAGAAATTGTTCTCAGTAGTGACAGATGGCAGAACAAGGAGAAATGGTCTGAAGTTACAGAAGGAGAGGTGTAGGTTGGATATTAGGAAAAACTACTACAGCAGGGGGGCAGTGAAGCACTGGAATGCATTTTCTAGAGAGATGGTGGATTCTCCATCCCTAGAGATTTTTAAGCCCTGGCTTAACAAGGTCCTGGCTGGGATGACTTAGTTGGGCTTGATCCTGTTTGAAGCAAGGGGCTGGACTACATGACCTCCTGAGGTTCCTTCTAGCCCTAGGATTCTATAATCCTCAGACAAGCAGACTTGGAGCACCTAGAGATATTCCAAATGTGCTGTGAACATCAAACCCCATGCAAAACAATACAGTCTCGCAGAGATCTGGCCTTTCTTCAGCTGCTCATTAAATTAAAAAAATGGCACTGTGTACTCTTTGGCCATGTTGCCAGATGGGTAAAGCCAACCCAGCGCACCGTGCTCTCAAATTCTCCATCAAACATGTGAAGAGCTGCAAACCCTGACCCTGACCCTACCTGATGCTACTCATGGGCCATCTCAGAGATCTGTGTATTCACAGGAATGGGCCAAATCTGGGAATTTCACTAAACTGTGCCTGGTGTAATGCCACCAACCACAGCCACTGTGGCTGGCACAACAGTAGTTAGTAAACAATGTGTGTTTGATGGCATTTGATTTGAGGCAAGAACCAACTTTTCTCATCTGTTTTTGTACAGCACCTTGCTCAATGAGATCCTGATCCATCATGAGCTCCTCAGTGCTACTGTAGAATGTAATACAAGAAAATTTGATTGTATAATGTCTTGACATTTTATTTAAATTTTCTGAAGAACTGCAGTCACTCTCCAGTTATTTAATTTTATCATTCAATTGACATTGTGCAATGTATATTCTGCCTAACTCATTTAAGGAAATCATGAATTATCCAGTTCTTAGGAATCAAAGGGAGTATGTATTCTTCATTCCTGATTTTTTTCTGGAATGGCTTAAAAGGTCTGTAGTTTGCTTCTCTCCATAAAACTCTCACACTCTTTTGTCTTTTCACAATGCCTTTATAGAATTTCCACTGTAGATCCTTCAGATTAAGGAAGTTCACATACTGTGTTTCTGAAAGTAGCCAAAAATTGCATATAAAGTACACATTATATTTAGTAGCGTCTTTCAGCAAAATGAGCAAGAAATATCTGCAACATTGCAGTGTACTGATTTTAACAAGTTTTGTGGATGCTCAGAACATCTGAAACATAAGCCACTTATTTAGGCACACAAATATACATTTAAATATCTAATTTTAGGTCCCAATTGACAAATTTGAGCCATAATTGTAAAAAATATATAGAGAGAGATTCATTCTTGCTCCTAGTGAAATCAATGGAAAAACTATTGATTTAAATGATGCAGGAAAAGCTCCACAACTCACACAGGGTAATCAGATGATCACTACTGTTTGGCACCCTTGTCAATGCCAATCTCATTATACAGACCAAAGAATGAATAGACATGGTCCCTTAGCCATTGCATTCTTCTACCACCATGTTAATGGCTCCACCACACCATAGTTAAGTCATGTTGATAGAGCAGTGAGGAGAAGTTAGCACTGCCTGCATTGCATCTATTCTGCCTATAAAGGATCACGGACTGTTTTCTTTTTTTCATTCCAGTTTTAAACAAGCTTAGCCAACTCACTGGGAGTTTTTTGGCAAATAGTCAAGTAGGGTTTTCCTTGGGTGGTTTAAAGAGGAAAGGCTTCAAAGCCATTTTACAAACTACTTAGATATTCATCGAGTGTAGAGGAATTCTCAGTACCATAGGGCAGAATGCTAAGGGCCACTGCAGCTGGTACAACTTAAAAGTATCCCTTAAGGCAGCTTGCCCTATGGACAGGGTAGGTCTGAAGACCAGGAAGCCATGAAAATGATCTCTAACAGCCTTTGTGACACTCTTCCTAAATTATACATGAAGCCAAATGGGTTGTCCTTACCATCAAATGGCACGTTCTTGGAGTCTTAAAACATTTAGCTCTTATAAAGTTACACAAAATCAGCCTAATACAGTATCAGAAGGGTAGCTGTGTTAGTCTGTATCTGCAAAAACAATCAGAAGTCCTGCAGCACCTTATAGACTAACAGATTTATTGGAGCATAAGCTTTTGTGGGCAAAAACCCATGTTGTCAGATACATCTCTATTAGTACACATTTAGTCCAGTACACATCTCTATTAATGCAGTTTGTTTACTGAAAACCACACAATCAGAACAAGTGCTGATGTTGCATGGACTCCCTTATGGTATTCAAGTAGGAGAAGTGCCATGCTCCAGTTATGAAATGTCCAAGTATATGCAGATCATCCAATTGTAGGAGTGCCAAAAAAAAAAAAAAAACTGTTACACTTCAGAGAGGGGAAGTGGAGAAAACTGAAGGTTTATACCATATCAGTTCAAGAACCACTGAAGTCACAATCCCCTACTTCACTTTTTAAGCAATTTTCTGTTCCCAGTGAAATCAGTACTAAGACTTCTATTGAATTCAATGAGACAAATATCAGAACTAAAAGAATTAATCATCTCCATACAGAATGAGACCCAAGCATATGGATACCAGACCCAAGTTAAAATTTCTTATTTCTAGATATTTTTGTTACGTATTCATAGAACATTAAATGTTAAATATACCTAGCTCACTCACAGTTACCTATGGATGATATATTTTCTAGTGGTCTGAGCATTTTCAGTGTCCCAAATGCCAAGGCTGCCACCATTTGGAAATGATTTCAGAGTGTAAAACTGAAGTCTCACTCCCAAGAATTGTCTCCTGATATACTCTGAGACGCCCTAGGTGAGAGGCCTGTTCTCTCCTACAGACAACCAGCTAACCTCAGGAAAATTCTCACTAGCAACCACAGGCCATACCACAGTAATACTAATCCTGGAACTTTCCTTGCAACAAACCCAAATGCCAACTTTGTCCGCACATTTATTGTGGAGCTATCATCAATGGACTTAACCACATTAATTACAAGATCGGGGCTCATTCTCCTGTACCTCTACCAATGTGATATATTCCATCAGGTGCCAGCAATGCCCCTCTGCTATGTATATTGGACAAACTGGAAAAATACATCGCCAAAAAATGAATGGGCACAGAACAGACGTTAGGAATCAGAATACACATAAACCTGTCAGTGACTATTTCAATGGAGTGGGCCATTCTGTTAAAGACTTGAAAATATGCGTCCTACAACAAAGAGACTTTAACAGCAGATTACAAAGAGAGATGTGAACTGGAGTTTATGTTCAAATTTGATACGCTGACTCTTGGCCTTAATAGAGATAGCTGTAGCAATGAGAAGGGCTGACAATCAGGCTCAGTGTAAGGCTAAAGGTCTAAAACAATGGTCAATACTCAGCTAAAGCACCTCAAGCCTGAATAACATAGGGTTAAAGCAAAAACTGTGAGCTAGACTGATTCTGCTCACAGGAATTTGGCAGAGACAGGGCTGATCAGAACATTACCCAAAAGTGCTAAGCGTCCAGTGATACATATAAACACATTCTAGGAAAATAACAGGACATTCCACATGGTACCAAGACTCTCCCCACAGATAACAGCTCAGTACCAGGACATTCCAACCCAAGTTTAGTACAGGGACATACTGACAACATGATAGAAAGTGTTGTTTTGATGGTATCACCCCTATCCCCAAGTTAATGGGTAGATCTAGTTACACTGGGGGGCACTGATGTAGTACAATGAAGGGGTTGTACCTGGATATGTAACTTGTTTATACCTGTGTATAAAAGTGCACGTCACCAGGATTGCGTGGCCCAGTTTAGGGGACAGTTTTGGGGCACCCCAGTGCCCTGTAAATATACTGAGGCCATTGTTGCAGTGCATGCAAGCACCGACATAAAACCATAGACATCTAATCTAGGTGCCCAGGGGATTTGAGACCATATGTCAATGACAATAAAAACTGGCTTCAGTTCCTTCATCCCTCGCTTGATCTGTGGTTCTCAGGGGCTCTCTGAGGTCTGCGGTGCTGGCTAACTGCAGGGCTTACACTGTTTTCCAAAGAGAGTACACGCATGCAACCAAGGTGATTAATATCAAATGGAGCAGATTGGACATCCGAGCACCACACCGGTAAAGATGTCCTGACTACAAAAGCAATTTACCTCGTGCATTATAAAGACAGTTTCCCTACCCTTTGATATTTGTAATGATCTCAGGCAGGTCGCTTAGTACATGGCCCCCCTCCCACATCTCCTTCAGTTCTATGTATCTGATCTGTCCGATTTTATTTCAATTCTTTTTTTTGATCTCTGTATTACAAAACCATCAGTTCTGTACTAGAAATGTTATTCCTCCAGATCTGAGGAAATGGATCTGCCCCACAAAAGCTCATCAGCTAATAAACTAATGGCTACATCTACACTAGCCCAAAACTTCGAAATGGCCATGCAAATGGCCATTTCGAACTTTACTAATGAAGTGCTGAAATACATATTCAGCACCTCATTAGCATGCCGGCAGCTGCGGCACTTCGAAATTGCCACAGCTCGCTGCTGCGCGGCTCTTCCAGACGGGACTCCTTTTCAAAAGGATCCCAGCAACTTTGAGATCCCCTTATTCCTATCTGCTGTTAGGAACACAGGGATTTCAAAGTTGCGGGGGTCCTTTTGAAAAGGAGCCCCATCCGGATGAGCAGCGCAGCGGCGAGCAGCAGCAATTTCGAAGTGCCGTGGCTGCCAGCATACTAATGAGGCACTGAATATGTATTTCAGCGCTTCATTAGTAAACTTTGAAATGGCCATTTGTATGGCCATTTCGAAGTTTGGGGCTAGTGTAAACATGGCCATTTTGTTAGTCTTTAAAGTGCTATATGACTGCTGCCAGTTTGTTTTATTACAATTCAGACTAATACAGCTACCTCTCTGTCTCCTGATAGTCAGCCTAGATTTCCCCTGTGTTAGTTTCATTCTGCAGCTCCTAATCAACCCCACTTGTATTATCATCAATCATTCATAAATGTAAGTGTGGACTACCAACCTTTAGCTGCCTGCAATTCAGAATCTGGAAGATCCCGAAGTGAAGGCTTGATTGTTTTCTTTTTCCAGAGTCTCAGTGTGAAGTACAGTATCCTGCACAGTATCTCTGCTTTGCAAAATTTGGAATAGATTGAAGAAATTGACAAAGGAAGACAATTTTTGATTAAAGCCACATAAGGAAGCATACGCACTGGCACAGGACCACCACAGTCTGTGTTTTTGTTGCCTTCTAAAGCAGAATTTGTCATTTGCAATTTAGACACACACTTAACACGCATGGATATGCTACTGTTTTGGCTTCTCATGCTCCTTCGTAAATCAGCATCCTTCTTCATTACATCATCTTCTGACCAATTCTGTAACAGAGTAGCAGGCTCAGGAGATAACATGCTCTGCCTGTTATATATTGCAGTCTTCCAGTTATTGGATTTCATTACTGAATGCAGCGTATGGAAGAGAGACACACGTGTTCTTTTCAAAAACAACTGATGCTTCCGTTGCTCATTTTCAACATTTGCAAGAGATGACAACAATTCTGATACCTGCAACAAAATATAAAATGTTTCTATACTGGACTCTGATAGTCTAATTCTGCAATAAAAAATAATGTTGATGACAAACACTTTCCGTTTTAATTACAGAGATACCAGTCGGGATGGGGATATCATGTTAGGCAGTGTCCCCTGCCCACATATTTAGTAAAAAAGATAGTCCCTGCTTCAAATATCTTACAATCTAACCATATGATAAGAAGCAACTGGAAGGAAGGGATGAAGACAATAGTGGACTGATCACACATTAGTATAGGCAGCAATACTTGTGGTATCCAAGACACTGATAATGTTCCCACAGAGTTGTCTTTGTGATATTCTATAAAGATGCATACACAACTTTTCACATTGCAAAAATGTAATACCTGCATTTCCAAATATTCATAATGAGAGCATAGATCTCACAGACTGTTGAGTGCAATATCTCAATTTTTCCACTTGGTGATCTGATTAAAGACCAACCCCCAGCTGGTTTTCAAATCTAATTTGCCTAGTGCAACATACACAATTACATACTGGAAGACTATCACCATGGAACTAGGCTTTTAGTAGTACACTGCCCTGAAGAGGCATTACAATTTAAGAAAGTACCATTCCCAGCATTCACCTATGTAAATTAAAGCACAGTTTTTCATCTGATTTCAAATATTGTTTTCATTATATACCATTTCATATTGGACAAAACACAGAAAAACTTTGAGGCCTTCAGATATATACTTTTAGATGTAACTTGATTATGCAACAGCCTAAATGAGAATCCTTCACTGTAAATACTTAGGCAGAATGACCCTACTGAGGGTCCTATTAAAAACACGACTTCTCAGTTGGCTGAAACGACTCATTGGTTCAGTACAACTTAATTTGTGAAGAATTCTGCGGAGAACTCTTTCCACTCAGGTTTCAATGATGAGGAATTAGGCACCTAATTCCCACTGGCTTTCAAAGGGAGTTGAGCATGTAGCTTTCCAAATATGCTTTTAAAAAGTCCACCTAGCCTGATTAAATTACCTGTTTGTGTGCCCCCTTCCGCAATTCATCAGGTATGTTACTGAACAAAGCATTAGTATGAGCACCAATAGCACTAAAACTAAATGAGAAAAACGTGAAGAAGCAAAATTAAAACACTCAAGTTCAGAGAGAGGGTGGCTTGATGGTTTAGTTTTATGGAATATCCATACACGTATTAGAAGTCGTCCACTTCTTTGCCAGTTAAGGTCTACTTTCTACTGGACATCTCTAATGTTTTGCCCTGGTGCTTTTAAATGTTCTCAGAAGGTGGGCGCATCTACCGCTCTTTTCTTGGGGGATTATTCTAGTAGCAGAGATTAAAATAACATTTAATCACTCATGATAAGAGACGAAGAACATGTAATAAAGGCCAAAAGCACTGCTAGAATGAATGCCATTTAAAAAGTCAACATCTGACAATTCATGACATTAGGCGGGAGAGATAGCCCAGTAGTTTGAGCATGGGCCTGTTAAACCCAGGGTTGTGAGCTCAATCCTTGAAGAGGCCATTTAGGGATTGGAGCAAACAGATGTCAGAGATAATGCTTGGTCCTGCCAAGAGGGCAGGGGACTGGACTAGATGACCTTCCAAGGTCCCTTCCAGTTCTAGGAGATGTGTATCTCCAATTGTTTATTTATACTACAATAAACTCATATCTGGCAGCTCTGGAACCAGGAGGTTTCCAGATAGTCAAATATTGCGGTTATAGGAGAGCAGCTTCGGAGAGGCACAGGCAGGAGGCAGTGCCCCCACATCCCCCCCAAAGAAAACAAAATTCAGCCCACACCCACACCCTAGTGCCAGCTCTTGCTCAACTGCTGCCCATTCCTTGTTTGTGGGGATAGTGTGGAGCCGCTTGAAGATGATGACAAAGGGGCTTGCATTGCCGCTCACTGCTCTGGACAGTGGACACTAGGTGGGAGATGAGGAGCCTGATGGTTGCACACACGCAGCACAGAGGAACGAAAGGTGGGTGCAGAGTGGCAGGCCGCAAGCATGGCGTGGCTTGCACGCTCAGTAACTCACAGCCATGGTGTTGTGGCAATCACGGAATACTATAGGTAAGCTGCACTATATAGTGCCTTGTGAATGAAGGCACCCAGCACTATACAATGCAGCTCACCTGGGCGCAAATCATTAAACAGACAGCCATGTCTGGGTAACTTTCGCTATATAGATCATTAAGCCCATTAGGTGAGAAACACTAAAGTTAGGCAGCAGGGACTAAAGCTGTAAAACACAGGCCAAAAAAAAAAAACAGAAAGAAAAATATAAAACACAAAGAAATGACTGTTCACACTCTTAATCATTTTCATCTATTCCACAGGAAAGCACAGAAAAATGAGAGGAGATTCAATACTGGTAACACACAGCACCCGATCAAAATGAGTCCCAGAACTGGATAAATAAATGCAATTCCACATGTGCAGTTTTCTCAAATAAGTCAATGTTCTCCTTTGCTGATCGTGAAAACACCAGTTCTTCCTCAACTCTTCTGGTGGCTGGTAACAGACAGCTATGGGAGTTTGAAGAACTGTGGTAAGAGTGAAGAGCTCAACATCTGTACCCCAGACTTAGTCTTGCTTCATTTGGCTTTGGAGCAAGTAACTCTTCACAGGAAGACTGACCAAGGCTTTGAAAGCTTCTTGATATTCAGAAATTTCATCACATTCCCAGCAACAGCCCTGACTACAGCATAGCAGTCTTCAGACAATGCAGAGTACGGGACTCACTTTGAGCGGGTGTTGGGTGTTACCAATATTTAATCTCCTCTCTTTTTTCTGCATTTTTCTTTTAAATAAATGAAAATCATGAAGAGAGCAAATAGTCATTTCTTTGTGTTTTATATTTTTCTTCGTGGTTTTTCTTTTGCCTGTTTTTTTATGACTTTAGTCCCTGTTGCCTAACTTTAGGATTCTCACCAAAAAGGCATATGAACTACATACAGTAGACGCCCAGTTATGAGAGGGTTGCACTCCTGGGTAACCTTGCATAACTCAAATTCATGTTAAGTTGTGGGGAGCTGGGAACCAGGCGGCATCCTTACTTCCAGTTCCCCTGGGCTTGCAGGAGCCAGGAAACTGACTAGAGCACTAGCACTGGTCAGTTTCCTAGCTCCCAGAGTGGGAAAGCCAGGTGGGCAGACAGCCACAGATGAGTGGCTTCTCCCCAGCATCCCCCAGCTGGGAGAGCTGGGGGCTGGAGGAGGGAGCTGACAAAGAAGCTGCACTCCCGCCAGATCCCAGCACCAGGGAACCCGGAGTTTTGACTTGGGTTGACGCAAGTTAAAATTGCATATATTGGGGGTTTACTGTAGTGAAAACTACTCAGGAATGGCTGGCTATATAATGATTTGTGCCTGAGGAAAGATGCACTACATAGTGCCAGGTGCCTTCAGTTACAAGTCACTATATAGTGCAGCTTACCTATGGTGTCTCACTCTTTTGGAAAGATCTTGCTATTTTGAAAGGGGTGGATCCTGATTAACAAGTTGAAGTAATGGATAACAGAGAGTAACTGTAAAAGTGATGATTTTAAATAAATAAATTTGGTTTTAAAGTTTAAGTGGTCAACTGTTCAGAAACGCCTGCTCCTCTACCATTGGTGGTGGAATGAAAATTTCATACCTTCAATGGCTTTTCCTATGCATCCATTGCATGCTCTATGCCTGACTTCATTTTTCAGGCGGCACACAGTATATAGTGAACATCACCCGACTTTAGTCATTCTCACCCAGGTGAAAGTCACTAAATTTAGCGTATGTTGCCTGGGTGAGAAGCGCTATATAGTGACCGCTACTGGTTTAGTGCCTCTTGCCTCCTACAGTGTTGCTTCTCCACGCTCCCGCCCAGTGCCTACTGCCCAGAGCTACTCAGCTGTGAGTTATGCCAATTATTTGAGTGTTCTGGTTACTAAAATACTGGATAAAAATAAGTTTACTGTATACCCTTACCCAATTAATTACTTTTCTCAATACAGAGGAAAACAGTAGCTACTCAAATACTACACAGGGTATATAGATACTGAGGTTTTCATGGCAACCACTGTATTCTGACCCCAAGTCTTTTCTGATACAGAACTAATTTAAATGTGAATAAGAATCACGTAATCATTTATATATCACGCTCCATGAAAGAATGAACCACCTTTATATTCTGAAAATGCATTTTACTTTAGAAGGTTTCTGAACAGACAGCAATTTGATACTACAGAAGTGTATGTAAATAAAAAGATGAAGCTACTAAAAAGGTGAATAATGTAGATACAAATCATTTTTACTCAAAAGTACTCACTTTGCAACTGTGAAAGATCAACTGTTTTTTCTCTTCACTGCCCTTTCGTGACTCATCACTCCTAATTTGGCTCATTCTGTCTGATTTATGTTGAAAAGAAAAAGAAAAAAAATTAGTTTTAGCATTAGCTGGACTAAAGACTATTAGAAGAGTGGAAAGGAATGAGAAAAATGTGAAGAAGCAAAATTAAAATACTAAAAATCAAATAATGGGTGGCTTGATTGTTTAGTGATGGAATAGCCTTATACATATATAGTAATCCATTTCTTTGTCAGTCAAGGACACTTCTATTGTAACAGAGAGGTAGCCATGTTAGTCTGTATCCTAACAAAATCAAAAAGCAGCCATGAGGCACTTTAAAGACTAACAAAATCATTAATTAGGTGATGAGCTTTCGTGGGGCAGACCCACTTCTTCAGATCTGAAGATATGCCATTTCTGGTACAGCACTGACAGTTTTCAGTAGGAAAGAAAGATGATGTTTGTGTGGATCTGTGAGAGTTTTTCCATATAGTTGATGGAGTTCTATTCCATATGGCTAAATGCAGTGCCTTGCGTGTCGAATAGTAACAGAGAGGTAGTCGTGTTAGTCTGTGTTCTAACAAAACAAAACAAAAAAAAAAAGCAGTTGTGTAGCATTTTAAAAACTAACAAAATAATTTATTAGGTTGTTGGCAGGGGAAACGTTGTTATATTCTGTACTCATAGAAACATTGTTTTGTAAATGAACGCTTACTGATGTTCCCATGAGTTTCAATATTGTATTTAGCATTGTTAGTGAATCCTCCTTAATTTTCTCATGAAATTCAGCATTGTTTTGTTACTGAAATCCTGTTCATGTTCTATACGACTGAATAACTCTACCTCCCTGTAACTTACATTCTGTTAATAATCTATTGGTACTTTACCTCCTGATTAATAGGGAATTACCAGAGCGGAATGTCATATGAGCAGTAGGAATTCAGTTTGAGCTGGAGGAATGGATAAAGGGAGAATGAGAAACTCTCCCCTGGTTTGTTGGGAGGGGGGGTGAACAAAGGAGGAGAGAGGTATAAGTATTGCTCACTTCTTGTTGCAAGGTGCGCAGGCTTTGAGGAGAAATCCCCCTGTGCCTTACTTGGCATGCCAAATAAAGATTCCTCTTCCACTCTCGGTGTGTTATTGGGCCAGCGTTGCATACCGGGCACGAACTGCCACTGTGCCACCTTAAGAAGGAGGCAACAAGGTGATGAAAAAACTTGCACAGATCCATACAGACACTATCTTTCTTGCCAAGTGAAAACCATCAGTATTGTACTAGAAATGGCATCTCTCTGGATCAGAAGTGGGTCTGCCCCACAAAAGCTCTTCACCTAATAAATTATTTTGTTAATCTTTATTTTGTTCGTGCTACATGACTGCTTTTTTGTTTTCTTTTCTATTGGACAATTTTAGTGTTTTGCCCAGCACACTTTTAAATGTTCTCAAAAGGTGGTGCATCTATGTCTTTCCTTGAGATGTTATTCCAGTCAGTGGAACTCAATGTCAAGGTGTTTCCTCTATAATTTTAAATATTCCTTTTCTTTATTTCATCCAGTTTTCCTGGTTTTCTTTTTCCCACACTAAACAGTTTGTCTCCTGCCTTAAAGTTTACATTCTTCCTGTACCTGTAGATGTATAAAACCTCTGCTCAGTCCTGTACTATGCAGATATAAGTGCTGTAACTTTCAGTCATCACTGGTTTTAAGTCCTGAAACCTTCTGTAAGCTTTGTTTGTAGCAGGTGCTAGGTCTATATTAAGTTAGTAAGGAAGTGTTTATAGGTACCCTAAGTGTGTAAGAAATCCTACCTGTTCTTTTGTAAAAGAAATTGCTTTCTCTGAAGTGAACTTTCTTCGTATGTGTGAGGAAAGTGTGAATACGGGTGTGTGCGCAATGGAATCAGTCCCCAAAGCCAGCCTCTCTGCAGGTCCAGCTGCTAACAGCACCCTAATGGCCAGAGAATAATAGGAGCTGAGCCCTGCAAAAGAACCCACCCAAGAAAGAGAGGCCCCATCAAGAGTAGATTGAAGTCCCAGCTGCTGTTAGCTGATGACTCATGATCTTAGAGAGTCCTGGACTGGTGGTGATGACTCATGGTCACACAACATCCAGAGGCAGTGGGAAAGGACATGAGCTATGGCTTGAAACATATAGGCTATGTCTACACTAACCAAAAACTTTGAAATGGCCATGCAAATGGCCATTTCGAAGTTTACTAATGAAGCGCTGAAATACATATTCAGCGCCTCATTAGCATGCGGGCGGCCGCAGCACTTCGAAATTGACGCGGCACGCCACTGCGCGGCTCGTCCAGATGGGGCTTCTTTTCAAAAGGACCCCACCAACTTCAAAGTCCCCTTATTCCTATGAGCGGATGGGAATAAGGGGACTTCAAAGTCGCCGGGGTCCTTTCCAAAAGGAGCCCCGTTGGGACGAGCCGCGCGGCAGCGAGCCGCATCAATTTTGAAGTGCCGTGGCCGCCCACATGCTAATGAGGCGCTGAATATGTATTTCAGTGCTTCATTAGTAAACTTTGAAATGGCCATTTGCATGGCCATTTCAAAGTTTTTGGCTAGTGTAGACATAGCCATAAAGACATGGGTGCAAAGTTATAGGAGTTCTTCTTGATATCCCCATTATGCAAGAATTAGTCTGGACTGCCTGCGGAGGCAGCCCAGAGATCTGGGCCCATCCCCCTCTCCTTAGGATGGATGGTACTGACTGCTCCTGAGTACTGACAAAAGAGCAAGCTGACAAGGGTTTCATACAATCAGCTCACCACCCCATTCATGACTGCAGCCAGATACGCTGGGACCTGTTATTCTTCGGCTTCCTCTGCTGTCTCTATGCAATTCTTCACACGAGTGAGCTCGCCTGAGGAAGTGTATGAGTGCTGGAGGGTGTAAGTGTATGTGGGCTTGAAACCTAGTTTCCCCTTTTCCTTCAATCCAACAGTAGCATTTAATATAAGTGTAACACTGGGGTGGTCTCTAGTGAAAGTGTGACAATGGTAGATATTCTGCTTTTTCTTTAGTTGCAGTTTTGCCAAGATGTATCTGTTTAAACTAGGGAAATTAACTGCAGTTAACCCAAACCAAATTAATGTCATTTAAAAAAATTAACCATGCTAATTGCACTTTTAATCACTTTGTTAAGCAATAACAGAATGTCAGTTTAAATGGATTGTGAATATTTTGGATTTTTTTATATTTCAAATACAGAAAAACGCCAGGAAAAGAGAAATTAGGGCATCTACAGAGAGCAGAAGCATCTTGCCAAGGTGGGGGGGAACAGGAGAGAATGGGGTCAATCACCCCCAGTGCCCCAGGGGAGCAGGCTAGGATGCGGCACAACAGAGTGGAGCAGGGGCTGATAAGCACCATTCCCTGCTGCTGTACTTATTGAACTGGAAGGGCCCCTCACAGATCAGAGTCCAGTCCCCCGACCTCACACCAGGGCCTATCACCATCCCTGATAGATTTTTTAACCTGTTTGCCCAGATCCCTAAGGATCCCCTCACGGAGGGAGCTCCCACCCCCGGGTTCAGCGGGCCAAGGCACAAACTGCTGAGCTCTGCCATGGTAGGTGAGGGGAGGGCCCGAGCTGATCCCTGCTTCCATCCCGCACCCAGCTAATCCTCTCCCCTAACATGGGGAGGGGCTGGTCCGGGCCAGGGCTGAGGAGGCCACCGCGGGCCCCAAAGCTCCGCGAGGCCTGGGCGGTGCCAGCGAGGAGACGCGCGCAGCTCTACCTGGTGCAGCCCCGCACCAGGTGTTTGCCTCGTCGCACAACAGGCTGGCGGAGCCACTAGCCACGCCGGGGCCAATGGAAACGTTAGGCGCTGCCTCGTCGCTAGGCGCGGCACTGCCACCGCCCGTGTGGGGAGGGGCCCGCGGGAGCGAGACGCACCGCACCTGCCCGTCGGGCTCCGCCAGCGGAGGAGCGAGCGGCCTCCTGTCGCAGGCGCCGCGCCGGAGCACGGGCCCGGGCCGGCTAAACGCGCCTCAAAGACCTCAGCCCCTCCCTGAGCACGAGCCCCGCGGCCAGCGCGCAAACCCGCGGCGCGCGGCACAGTGACTTCCCGCGCACGTCACAGAGCGCGGCGGGCGGGAGCCCCCTGGCGCAGCCTCAGCCAGTGGCGCGCTCCGTGCCGGGCTGGAGTGAGGAGCGGCCGGGGCGCCCTCTGCCGGCGCGGGCGGCCGGGGCACTGGCAGCGCCGCAGCTCTCCCGTCCCGAGCGCGGGCTCAGGTTCCAATAGTGCCGGGCGGGGTCCTTCACTTGGCGGAAGAAACGCGCGTTAACAATAACGCGAGGTTTAGCCTGCCCGCTCCCAGCCTGCCAGGGCACTGATAACAGCTGCTCAGCGGAGCAAGTCTCCTTTTTGGTAATCAGACCCCTCCCTGACAGGGCAGTTACTAGCCCACGGTACAACAAGAAGTCCTGTGGCACCTTTTAGACTAACAGATATTTTGGAGCATGAGCTTTCATGGGCAAAGACCCGCTTCATCAGATGCATGAGTGGGGGGTGGTTTCAGAGGGGTATCTAAAGAGTGGGGTCCCAGTAAGAGGGAGGGCCAGAGCTGACAAGGTCTATTCAGCAAGGTGAAAATGGCCCAGTATCAACAGCACTTATCAAAAGAGGAGAAAAGTCAGATCAGACAAGGGGATGTGAACCTTGATGAATGATGGAAGGATTCCAAAAGACATCCTGTATGGTGAGCTAGCCTCTGGCAAAAGACCTCCCGGACGCCCCAGTTGCGCTACAAAGATGTCTGCAAGAGAGACCTCAGAGAGGTAGACATCGAGCTGGACAACTGGGAAGAACTAGCAGACGACCACAGCAGATGGAGGCAGGGGTTACACAAGGGCCTTCAGAAGGGTGAGATGAGGCTCAGACAGCTAGCAGAGGAGAAGTGAGCGCACAGAAAGCACAATAAGGACTTGCCAGACACCAACTACATCTGCAAGAGATGCAGCAAGGACTGTCACTCGCGTGTGAGTCTTCATAGTCACAATAGACGCTGTAAATGAAGTCCTCAATTGAAACTTTAAAGGGCGCGATCCATAGTCTATGCAGACTGAAGGATGCCTACTACTACTAGCACCCAAAGCAGAGAAACTGCCTTTGTAAAATGTGAGCCACTCCCAGTCTCTGTTTAATCCATGGTTAATGGAGTCAAATTTGCAAATAAAGTGCCGCTCAGAGATTTCTCTTGCCATTTGATTTTTGAAATTTCTTTGTTTCAGGACTGTCACCCTTAAATCTGCCACTGAGTGTCCAGGGAGATTGAAGTGTTCACCCACTGGCTTCTGTACATTACCGTTCCTGACGGTCTGATTTATGTCCATTTATTCTTTTATGGAGAAACTGTCCAGTTTGGCCAATGTAAATTGCAGTGGGGCATTGCTGGCACATGATGGCATATATTATATTAGTAGATGTGCAGGTAAAGGAGCCCCTGATGGCATAGTTGGTGTTAGGTCCTGTGATGATGTCACTGGTGTAGATATATGAGCAGAGTTGGCAGTGAGGACTGTTGCAGGGGCTGGTTCCAGGCCTAGAGTCACTGCTTTGTGATTTGTAGTGGCTGGTGAGGATTTGTTTAAGGTTGGCAGGCTGTCTATAGGCGAGGAATAAATGGACATAAATCAGACATCAGGAACGGTAATGTACAGAAGCCTGTGGGGGAACACTTCAATCTCCCTGGACACTCAGAGTTTCTCTGCTCTGGGTGCTAATATCTCCCCATTAGACTCTGACAAAGGCTCACATCTTCCTGTCTGATCTGACTTGTTTTTGACTCTTTTGGTAAGTGTTGTTGATACTGGGCCATTTCCACCTTGCTGAATAGACCTTGTCAGCTCTGGCCCTCCCTTTGACTGGGACCCCCCTCTGAACTGCCCCCCCACTCATGCATCTGATGAAGCGGGTCTTTGCCCATGAAAGCTTTTGCTCCAAAATATGCTAATCTATAGGGTGCCACAAGACTTCTTGTTGTTCTTGAAGCAGCAGACCAACATGGTTACCTCTCTGATATTAGCCCAAGGTAATGGCAGGAAATCTAGCATATGTTGTGCTTACCCTTGGGCTGCTTAATTCCTTGGGCCTTTGCAAATGACTTCAGGGTACCTGTGCACAAGTGAGGCACACCTTCAGCACCATTGAGTACATACCAGTGGGTGGAAAATCTTGGTCTTAATTTGAAAATGAGGCAAGAAGCAAAGATGACAAAACCCAAAAGCTTACATTTTATTAACATACCTCGTCTGCGTCTACACTACGAGATACATTCAAATTTAGCTTGACATTATCATGTGACTGTCTTCACAGTGAATACGATTAGCGGGATTTTGGGAGCACTAATCTCGGGATTACACTATCGCTGTTACCTGACAGACATAGCATCAAGCTTGAATTCAAAAGTTCGATTAAAGGCCAGTGTGGAAGTGCCACGTCTTAAAATCGAATTCATTAGCCTCCAGAGGTTACATGACCCACGATGCCCCTCACTGCTCTGCTCTGGCCGCTGCTCTTCAGGAGTGCAGGAATTAGGTAACAGGAAACCCATGGATTTCAAATTGGGACCAGTAACAGCAAGGAAGGGTCCTGTGGCACCTTATAGACTAACAGAAATTTTTTGAGCATGAGCTTTCATGAGCGCACTCATTTCATCAAATTGGGACCAGGGAGCCTGTGGCTGTGGGGTCATGTTTGTTTGAGAGCCTGAGAAATGTCTTTCTTTGCTATTAGTGCTGTGAGCACATCTACCCATTACAAATAACCCCAGCACAGAGTTCGTGATTCTGTCTCTACACTTGCTATTTTCTTCTGTGGTGCCTGGCGCCAGCTGCTGTCCCACCACATCACATGGCAACAAGGCTGTTGTGGGGGTGGTGCTTGCATAACAGGCCAAGAAGTGTCTTCCCAGTGGTTTCCCTTTGTGCACAAACCCTTCCCCCCACCAAGGCGCAACACAGTAGGGGTCTTTCCCGCACTCAGCCACATCACATGGGAAGCCCCCCAAGCCAATCAAAGGACATGACTACTGTTCAGTGCTGACCATGCAGTACCATGTCCTGGCTTGCACACAGTTAGGGCTCCAAGAGCGGGAAATATACTTGGGGCTTGCTGCCAGGGAGAAGTCTCCCCCAGCAGCTGAGATATTCAGAACAGATTTCTGCTTGTGATGTCCGCACTCCTACATTCTATAAGGGGTATTGTGAGATGGGGGGATTTGTTGAAGGGCCAGTTGAAATGGTCCCTTCAGCATGTTGCTCTGGTGGGGAGGGCCCAGCCCCGATTGCCTGTGACTCTGGGGGCCCATCCCCCCACATTCTATATGGGGTGTCATGGGGGTGCAGGATATCACAAACTGTAATCTGTTACCTGTCAACACCCAGCCCCCACAAATCTTTGCTCTGGGGAAAGACTTGACCCCAGCAACAGCTAGTCCCCAAAAATCTTTGCCGTGGGAGGAGACTTTCCCCACCCCCCAGCTACAGCTAGCCAGTGAAAATCTTGCCCACCTCTGGAGCCTTCACCACACGCAAGCCAGGACCTTGTGCTGTCTGGCAGCATGGTCTGCACTGCACTGCAGGCACATGCTTTTACTAGGTCAGGGGCTAGCCATGTGTTGTGACTGAGCATGGAATAGACCCCAAATATATGGCTGTATATCTGTTAGTCTATAAGGTGCCACAGGATTTCTCGTTGTTTTTGTGGATATGGAATAACATGGCTACCCCTCTGAGTTGGATGGTGCAAATTGGTATAATGCAACAAGCATCCCAGGGTAAGCAACACTGCTGGGATTCTGCACTAGCAGTTCAGTTTTCAGAGGTATGTAAAGGGAGGACAACTTGGTATAAAATAATGTGACTTTATTCTGGGCATAGAGAAGAGGAAATAGGTATATGGCAGAGCAGGGTGAAGGGAGTGCTGAAAGAAGGAACTAGGTCAGAAATGTGGAGTGCAGAGCTTACGAGGAAGGAGGAATTTTAGATGTATGCTGAAGAGGATTAAAATGTAGGCACAGATGCTGTAAATGAGTTTTAACCCATTCCTATAGAGCTGTAACGGCCCTTTTTCCAAGATAGAGTGCTCACGTGAGAAAAAAATATGTACACATAAATGCAATACATAGTGTTCGGTAATATCCATTTTAGCATAAGACAATAATTAGTAGCACAGGAACAAGCATATAAATGGAATGTTCAGTTGAAGAAGAAGAGGAAAACTACTTCATCAGGATAGCACTGTGAACAATAACATTGAATTTACATCCTCTCTCCCCTTGAAAGATGACAAAAAAGTCAAGCCAAGGCATGAAAAGAGACAGACTAGGCACTCTTACCCCTGTGCTGTGCACACATGATCCATGGGGTCAGATCTCTCCAGACTGTTGATACAATTCCAATTGTTCAGAAAATGGAGCCATGACTGTACTACATGGGTTGTATCTACACTCCGAGGTAAAATTGTATTTATCAATATTGATTTTGTAACTCAAATGTATAAATTCAATTTTGATTATCCTCACCTCCCCACATGCTCCTCACAAAGTCAGCTTATTGCTGCCACACTCAATCAGCAAACATTGACTATCCCCACTTTCCCCTGCCTGAGAGAGACTTTTCTCAACTTTACTATCTTACTCTTTCCTCAAGCTGTAATCTGTTTCTGTATATTTTCAGGGAGGATGTTTTTGGTTTCAAGTTGGTGGTGGGGCAAGTGGCAAGAGTGCCAGTTGAGATGGCACAGTCACTTGGGTGATTCCAGGGCAGTATGACAGACCCTCCTGCCTGGCACACTACACTTTCTGAAGCTAGCCTATTAGGTTTTCCTTCACCTGGAATTCCCTACTTTTCTTTCTTTCACTCTGACAAAGTGGCTGTTTGGGAAGATGACATCACATATCCACAACCACGTGCGCAGCTTTTCTTCCCTCATACTGCACCAATGAAAAAAAGCCCAGAATACTACGGGGCTGAGGGAACTGTGAAATAGGTTCCCAAAATGCACTGCTGCAACAGTTGATGTTTGGTGATTTAGTGTGGCAGCAATAAGTCAACTTTTTGGGGACCTTTTGGGGAGGTGAGGATAGTCAAATTTATAAAACCCTACAATTATAAAACTGATTTTAATAAAATCAGATTTACATTGTAGTGTAGACGTAGCCTCCATGGGCAGCAGCAGTCAAAAAGGTAGTAGATTGTTGAAAATCACAAAGGATAGGTAAATCAGAAAATATGTTGTAGCTGTATAAATCCATGGTACACCCAGATCGTGAATACAGTATGCAGACAGTCACCTCGTCGCAAAAAAGATATATTGAACTGAGGAAGTTCAAACAAGGGCAACAGAAATGATTGGGAGTGCGGAAAAATCTTCCATATGAGAAGAGATGAGTAAGACTGGGACTTTTCAGCTTGGAAAAAGAGACTACTAAGGGAAGAGATGATAGAGGTCTATAAAATTGACTGGTGTGGAGAAAGTAAATAAGGAGTGCTATTTACTCCTCATAACACAAGACTTATTAGGCAGCAAGATTAAAACAAACAAAAAGTTTTTGTTCACACAACATGTGGAAGTCTTGTCAGAGGGTTTTCTTGAAGACAAGACTATAATAGAGTTAAAAAAAAAGAACTAGATAAATTCATGGAGGTTCATCAATGGTTATTAGCCAGTATGGGCAGGGATGATGTCCCTAGCCTATTTGCCAGAAGATGGGAATGAGGGACAAGGAATGGATCATCTGATGATTACCTATTCACTTCTGGAAAACTTGACATTGGCCACTCTTGGAAGACAAGATCCTGGGCTAGACGGACCTTTGGTCTGATTTAGTATGGCCATTCTTTATATTCTTAGCAATGAAGCTTTGTTGTGTTGCCACCAGAGATGGCAATGGGGTAGTTCGTGCCCGGTGCGCAAAGCTAATTCACCACACCGAGAGTAGAAGAAGAATCTTTATTTGGCATGCCAAGTAAGGCACAGGGGGATCTCTCCTCAAAGCCTGTGCACCCAGCGTCTGGGTGATAGCACATATATACAGTAGTTCAGTGAAAGTCACTCCCCACACAGGTAATACACTCTGCCTTCCCGTTATACAATCTCCTCGTACTACGCAGGCGCGGGGGTCTCTGGGGGTCCTCTGGTGGTCGTTTTAGACAATAGACCCAGGCCCCGAAATTCAAAGGTTACCCTCGGTTACATCTTGTTTGTTTCATAGCAATGAAGCGGAGCCGGATGTAAGTTGTACATTCCACATTCTTGTTCTACTTGCTTCTCCCTTTTCTCCAGTTACAGTAGAAAAAGCAGCGTTAGAATAACAAGGATTTTACTTCTGCCATATTACTAAAGCCCCAAGTAAGGATGCCAAACTGTTACCGGCACAAATTTCTCATCCCTTCCACACCCAGGGACGTACACACCTTTACCCAATCCATAGGGCTCAAGGCATGACCCTGTAAATTTAAACTCCCACCCTTACCCAATTCCTAGGGCTCAGGGCATAATTCCCTGCAGGTATGCAGGATCTGTGCCACTGAAAAACCCTTGCACAGTAATATTCTTATTCTCTATTTATTTATAATTACCAGAAAGCAGAATACATGCTAAGCACACAATATCATGCTCACCAGTCCTGATAAGGCAGGCAGGCAAACTTCCACTGTTGGGACAGACAAAGTCAGTCTCTGGATGCTGGTTGCTGCACCTCAGGGTCTTGGGGGCTCTTGGGGGTGAGTCCTTTAGGTGTTCCTTCTTCCCTCCTGTTGGATGTTCTGTTCTTCTTTCTCCCTTTCTTGATGTTCAGTTCCTCCTCTTTTCCTTCTTGGACCCCAGTTTTTAAGTAGTGAAACTTGAGCTGCTTAGCTATACCTCGACCAATTATTTTAGTACAATTTTACTAACCAATAATAGCCCACGGAAACAGAATTACCTAACCAATCATAACCCACCACCTTAACTGATTTACACCTAACAAAATTAATTATACAGCAGACAGAAGCAATTACAAACCAGACAGAGAATATACAGAAGACAGTAGAAAAGTTAAGACAATCATCAGAGAATGGTGGTTCCACCTCAGCCATTGATAAGTCCTTGCCTGCCAGACAAAATGCTGTTAATTAAAACAAAAAACAGTCAAGTAGCACTTTAAAGACTAGCAAAATAATTTATTAGATGAGCTTTCGTGGGACAGATCCACTTCTTCAGACCATGCTGGTCTGAAGAAGTGGGTCTGTCCCACAAAAGCTCACCTAATAAATTATTTTGCTAGTCTTTAAAGTACTACTTGACTGTTTTTTGTTTTGATAGTATATAGACTAGCATGGCTCCCTCTCTGCTGTTAATTAAGTTTTCTTTATCTATCTTGTGATCTGTTTAACAGTGGGTGGCACTAGGATGTTGTCTTCTTCTTAACAGCCTGATATGCTACTATTGTGCTGAAATGTAGATGGAATGTGAGTATGTGACTTGTAGCTTCATGGTTTATGGCTGCTGCTCTTTAGTCTGGCTACGGACAAGCTATAGACCTCTCAAAATGGCTGGAGAAACCATATTGGTTATACTGTTACAAAACCACTAAGAAAACTATATATTTTTATGTACACAATCAAACAATTGTATGAATACTAAAAGTGCAGAGAAGCAGGAGGACACAGGCTGGAATCCATCACTATGCCACATCTGATAAGAAGGAACAGGGATGTTTTTTGAACTTCTCTGCCATTTATGTCCCCAGGTACGAGCATGACCCCAATGGATTACTGGCCAAAAGAATCTGATCTCAGATGCAATCACCGGGGTGGATTCATGTGAAAGAACTTTGCAAGAAGCATAAAGGTTACAATGTGTATATTTGTCATACTTTTCTTTGAAATTCACAGTGAAACTTTTCCAAAGTTCAATGGCCTCCTTCTTTTGGGAAGCTAAATACTCACTGAAATTCAGAATAATTAATTAAAAAACCCTCTATCAAACAGGTAGATCCAGTGTATAATAATTTAGAGGCAAGTTTAAAAGGATACTTTAAAAAAATTTTAACCTGAGAAAATCCTTAGATTAAAATTTGAAAGGACTTAAAAATGGACTTCATTATATATGCTTTATATTTTGCATTTCCAGCACTTTTTTTCTAGAAAAAAAGGGGGTAGAACTCAAGCCCCAATCTGCCCCCATCACCCTGCCCCTAGGCAGATTAATGGCCCCCTGTGTGGGGCCCAACACCCCCCCCCATGTGGCTTAACCACCCCACCCTGGGCCCAGGCCTGAGCCTGGGCCACTCACCAGAGTGGGGCCTGAGTAGGGTTGCCAGATTTTCAGAATGCTTATGAGGGACAATGCCTTTCTCCTTCCCAAGACCCAGGCCCCCCAACCCCAGTGTAACCCCATCCCTTTCCCCCACAGCCCATGCTGTATCCCCAGACCCATGCTGTAACCCAGTGCCCTCCTCCCCCTCTCCCAGAACCAAGCACCTCCAGCCAACCCCCTCCCCCATTTTCACCCAGCGCTCACTGTCCAAACTTAGTCACTTCACTCTAACAAAAGTGCTTTCACTTCAATAATGGCTCTTCTGGGGAGCCAATGACAAGACGGTTATAACATGGGCAATACTGGAAAAGCTATGTTAAAACCCCTTTGTAAACTGTGATACTGCAGAATTCCCATGTACATATTTGCATTCCCATGTAAGCTGAAATTATCAGTTCAGTTCCTGCATGTGCGCTTTGGTCGGACATGCTCTAATTGCCTCCAGTCTATCTAATTCCAATGCATACACTGCTGGAGCAGGTAGACGCAGGCCTTCACTGCTTTGGCTTTGAAAGAGACATTTGTATTTCATATTGTGCCAAAAATCAGTCAGCTGAAGAGCTTTTGTTGTTTTTCTGTCTTAAACCACAATGATTTGACCAATTTAATTTGTAAGCAGAGATGAAGAAGAACAGGATTTGGTGGTGATGGGGGACTTCAACTATCCAGGCATATGTTGGGAAACTAACACAGAGAGAGACAGAGTCTCCAAAAAGTTCTTGGACTGCATTGAAGACAATTTGTTTTTTATTTCTGAAGGATGAAAAAGCTACTGGGGGGAAGCACTTCTAGATTTGATTTTAACAAATAGGGAGGAACTGTTTGAGAATCTGAAAGCGGAAGACAGCTTGGGAGAAAGTGACCATGAAATTATAGTTAATGATTCTCAGGAATGGTAGAAGAGAGAACAGCAAAATAGACAATGGATTTCAGGAAGGCAGATTTTGATAAATTAAGATGCAGAGCGTGATTGTTTGTCCTTAAATCTTCTTCCAGCTGGCTATTTTAAATATCTAAAAATGTTTGGGATTTTAATACCAGTTGAATCTCTGATCTGGCAACATCCATGGTCTAGGAGGACCACACATGACACTGAACTAGGGAGCCCCAGCCACAGAGGTTGTCTGGAGACAGGCTTCACCTGCTGCTCTGATTGCCTGGAACTCTTGCTAATCAGAGCAGTGGGGGTGGACAGACCTTGTCTCCAAAAAGTCTCTCCAGGACACTCCTCTCCCTGCTTATGTTCCTTCTGCAAGGGTGGAGACAGTGCTACAGGGAGATTAGCATCTTCCCTCCTCCTGCCCAGAGCACCCCACTCTGCTCTTAGGTCCCCTCCTGCCCAGACTCTCCCTCACCCATCCTGCTCCTGCCCAGACCCCCACCCTCAGCCTGTTCCTGCACCCTCCCACCCAGATCTCCCACCTCCAGCCTGGTCTTAAACCTCCCCCCACCCACTGCTGCACCTTACCTCTCACCCAAATCCCCAAACCCCAACCCATTCCTGCACCCTCCCTCCTGGCCAGAACCCTCACACCCACTGGGGCTAGGGAGAGAAACAAGCCTGCAGCAGGTTCTTCAGGGCTTGGTGCTACAGACTCCGGGGAGGACTCCAGCCCCAGGCTGAGGGCTCCAGCCCTACGGGAGGTCTGGGTGAGCCTTGGCCCCACACCAAACAGGGCTCTGGCCTGGCTCTGTGATGGGGTAGGGGGGTGGGGTCAGGCCCCCGCACCTTGCAGGGCTCCAGCCCCAGCTCTGTGCTGCAAAGGCCCCAGCACCCCCCAGCTCTGAATGGTGACTACATCTATGCAATGTATTCCTTTCTTTCTAAAACCTTGGGATTAACCACATCCATCTTTGAGCTCACGTACAATCTACCTCGTTAATCAATCTTGGACAATTTAGTATACCAAATGTATTAAGAGTTATTTTTCTTCGGCCAAAGGAACATACCCTGATTCTTGCAAAGTGACTTGCTATAGTCAGTGCTGAGCAAACAGGCATGTTAAGATACACTCCGTATACCGAGCAGAGCTAAAAGACAACTGCTAGAATTCCAGGTTTCTGAGTTATATAAAACACTTGAATCTAACCCTTATGAATCATAAGACATTGAACTTTAAAATGACAAATGGGTTTACAAAATGTATTCTAATTTCCCGTCACTCTGAAGTTTTGAACATGATAATTAAAGTAGCCACTACAGGTGGAGGATAATAAAGTTCACAATACTTTCTGAAACTCAGCATAAAAAAACCATAATGGCTACGTCTACACATGCCCCAAACTTCGAAATGGCCACGCAAATGGCCATTTCGAAGTTTACTAATGAAGCGCTGAAATGCATATTCAGTGCTTCATTAGCATGCGGGCGGCAGCGGCACTTCGAAATTGACGCGGCTTGCCGCCGCGCGTCTCGTCCAGAAGGGGCTCCTTTTCGAAAGGACCCCACCTACTTCGAAGTCCCTTTATTCCCATGAGCTCATGGGACTTCGAAGTAGGCGAGGTCCTTTCGAAAAGGAGCACCGTCTGGACAAGACGCACGGCGGCAAGCCGCCTCAATTTTGAAGCGCCACTGCCGCCCGCATGCTAATGAAGCGCTGAATATGCATTTCAGTGCTTCATTAGTAAACTTCGAAATGGCCATTTGTATGGCCATTTCGAAGTTCGGGGCACGTGTAGACACGGCCAATATGGTGTGTATGGATGAAGGTTTTACTAGCATTTCTTTGGCATTACTTGGATAATGTGTGGTTTCTCCCACTTGTGAGTCTCCCAGCCATTGAAAACTCATGCCAATAAGACCTTTATGTTAGGGCTGTCAATTAAAGCAGGTTAATAATGCCTGTGATTAACACGGGGCAGACTTAACATATTTGTTTTTAATGTGCATAGTGCTTGTTAATTGACAGTGCTACTTTTTACACTGCCCAGTGCTTGAAGCTGTTGTAATCCAAAGGAGAGATTCCACTTTGTTTTGTTCTGCTGTAGAGATTGCTTTGGATTCCCTCAGACCATTTAAATGCTAATTTTGCAAGCCCTGACTTACAGCAAGTTTGCTGTGTCATTTACCACCCATAACAAGAAGTTTGTGTGTTGACTGGCAAATAATTTACTGGGTGCTGGCAAAGGGGCACAGGGCAAAAAGGTGGAGGTGCTGGAATTAACTCTTGGAAAACTGCTGGCTTGCAGAATGGTAGCCATATGAATACATCAGTGAAGGTGCAATATATTGTCTAGGAAACTAGAGAGCGCTCTCAAACGAGGGTTGTGATTAAATTTTTCAAAAGGCCTGGAACATACCAATGTCCTTTGCTTGAGGGTTAATGGAATGTTATACTCAGTATTATTTTTCCTACGGAACTCAAGCACCAAACCACCCTCCCCCTCAGCTCCCACACTGGAACTCAAGCCCCAAACTGTACCCCCTGCCTACAGGCTTAAACACCCCCCATAGCCTCAATCTGCACCCCCCCCCCCGTGAATCCCCTGCCCCTGCCCCAGAGCCAGACACCTCAGAGCCCCTCCCAGCTCTAAATCAATGCCCTTCTCCAGAACCAGGCAACCCCAGCCCATCCTACCCCTACAGGCACAATTCAACCTCACTCACTGGAGCCACCAAGGGAGCCAGGGATGAGGACGTCATGCTAGGACTCCAGGACAGTGCTGGGCCAAGCTGTAGGCCACACTGAGCCGCAGGCCCCCAGTCTGGGCCCAGAGGCTGCACCTGGCACAGGTGCTGAGGCAGCACACAGTGCACTGAGCCACCGCTGCCGGGGCACCATCAGGAGCTGTGCAACTCTTGGGCAGAGTGCAGGAGCCATGCAGCTTCCAGCTGGAGCCACATGCGTGGGGGGTGATGCCCAATGTGTGTGGCTCAACTGAGCCACATTTTGCCACCCTGCCCCAAATGGGGAGCATAGCCCATTCTGCCATTCAGTGGCATTCTGGCAGGGGGAAAAAAAAAAAACAATTATGCTTCAGGTCACAGACTGATGGCTCCCAGGTCTCAGATAGTAATTTCCCTTAATCTTGTCCCCACACACAGGCCAGGTTCAGTCTGGCTCCTTCACTTTCCTGTGTCAGAAACTGGCCTCTACTGGAGGCACGATACCAAATTAAACTCTGGTTCTGCCATTATTGTCCTATTTTTCCAGTTGAGATTTAAAACAACTTCAGTGTTTGTACTCTGACAAGCAAAAAACATGTAATTTTACTTAAAAAACCCCCAACACTACAACTGTTGTATTTTTCAGTGTTACTAGTACTTAAAAATTAAGTGAATATTCCTTGGTGAGCATCAGTTTACATGCCATGCAACAATTATGTTATAATTGAACTGCTTGTATGACCTTGCAGTGCTAGGATACTATGTCTGTACAAAACAAAATTATTTAATGTTTACCAACAGGCAGTTATTTATTACAACTGAATGCTACATACTGTGTTGAACACATTATAAATGGACTGATTAACAAAGTTATATTCATACATAACTTACTAGCATTTACATAAATTTACTTTAACAGCTTGTGCGTTAGATGCTTTAGTAAACAACTCTCTTCAGAGACTGTTTCACAGAATATGAAAGTATAAACTTTGACACAGGTCGTATACACGAACCCATGAAATGCAACTCAAAAAACAGAGGTGTATGAATCTAAGCATAGCACTTTTACCAACAATCTGTTACATTTCTTTCTTTAAACCTTCCAGCAAGGAATAAATTTACAAAGATGAGAATTTGTCAATCACTGGGACTATTTCAGACGTTAGCATTACAATACCACATAACTTGATTTTTATGTATTTATATAAGTAGGCAGGAAAGGAGGACTGTGGAATTAGAGTTTGATATCAGGTTTTCTCCAAATACTTTGTTACAGTTCTACAAGTAATATATACGATAAACCAACTGTTTGTATATGACAGTTATAAAGGAAAACTCCAGTGTCTTCATATCTAAATTGCATATCTTACAAAAGAAATAAAATTCAAGCATGAATATTAATTCAGCAACATATGTGGAACCCTCATCCTTCTATTAATGTGCACTGTGCTGACTGCTGCTGGGAGGATGCCTTAGCTTCATCTCCTTCTGCCTGAGAGCTAGCTGCATTTTTACTCCCTCAGCAGGCAACATTTCACGGTTCTTCTCTCCAGTACCAGTAAATAGTCTCCAGAATTAATTAATCCCTGTATAGTCAATCTCTAGGGGCTCTGCCTTACTTAGTTTCATAACCTTCCCCCACTTGAATTCCCTCCTTTAAAACCAATATCAAGGATTTCCGTGAGAGCTTCCTTCCACTTCATTTCCCTCCCACCTTTTTTACTGGCATGCTTTCAACTCAACTGATCTAGGAACAATAACTTCCTCTCCTTCATATTCCTCCTGCAAGCTGCACAAGGGAATGGCTTGATGCATTAGCGGCCATTTAAATTAACCTGGCTTTCCAGAAGCACTGAAGAGATGGTTACTCATGCCTAAGTGGTTGGTTAGGAGGTGTGGAAGAACAATACAAGTTGGGAAGATCAGCCTGTAGCCAGAAGGAAATTAATGAGTGAAGAGGAGATTAGACTACTCTCCGAGGGGTTGCTATGTTAGTCTGCAGGTTGACAAAAAAAATAAGCAGTGCTGTAGCACCTTAAAGACTAACAAATGTATTTATTTAGTTAATGAGCTTTCATTGGTAAGACCCACTTCTTCAGATCTGGAGCAAAAATCAGAATCCAGGGTTTATATAGTGTTTTGGGAGGGGGAAGGTAGGAAGAAAAAAAGGGGATGCCATTAATAGGACCTGTGCAGGGTTACTATAGTTGAACTTTCAAAAGAGAGGACACCCCTGAGATGGAGAATACTGTATCTACAAACTCACATTATATTAATATACTACACTGACGCTCACTCTCATACACGGATGTCTTTTTTTTTTTTTTTTTGAAAGTTCAACTATGGTAACCTTAGACCTGTAGAAGTAAGTAAATTAAGTTAAGTGGGATGGGTGCCACTCCTGCCAATACCAAAGGTTGGGAAATTGACCTTGTAATGTGGAAGATAATTGAGATCTCTCTTAAACCCCAGGTTAAATGTGTCAAAATTGCAAATGAATTAAACTAATGATTAATTTTTTCTATCAAAGAAAATGTTTTTCCCTGAACAATGCCAATATTAGTTTGACAAAAAAGCTAATTTCATTGTTTATAAACAACCATAAAGATTTTGAAGCGCCTTTTAAAATACCGTAAAATTGTCCTATTCCCAAACAACTGCTGAACATAATGTTGAGTCAATTTTACAAGGGAAAAATTTAATACCTACTTAATTTGCCAATGAAATCTGAGCTCTGACAGAAAGGGAGTCATGAGCATAAAATATAAGAAAGTCCTTTCCCCATTATAAAACAAATTTCCTTGTTGGATAACCACACATCATAAGGAGAGAAACAAAATAAATCGTGAACAGGTTGAACGTCTATAATCCGTAACTCCAACATCCGGCAACACCTGTAATCTGGCATGATTTTAGTTAGCTGGATGACCACTCATCAGGGATGCGACCAAGTTTTCTGTGATCTCAAAGTTTACCGTCAACAGTCCTGGTGTTCAGTATTTTCTTAGAGCCCAATAAGCGCTGGAAGTGATGGGAATGCCGGTAGACAATAATGACCTATCTGTCAGCAAATTTTCTCGTTCGGCACCAGTCAGGTTCCAAGGGTACCAGTGGACTAGAGCGGATCAACCTGTACTTCAAAAAACAATGAGTTGGGTTGGAAGCAGTTTAGAAATTTTCCAGTCTTGGTCGAGAAAACAGAGAAATGGGACGTGAGAAAAGAAGGCCTGTTGTATTCTACTTTAACATTCAAATGGCTGAAGATGTTGTATTATTCATTAACACCAGACCAGTTGCCCTCCTACTTTCAGCAAGGAGATTTCTCTTATTTGCAATAAGCATAAACATTTACATAAGGAAGAAGATAGCTCAAAATGAAAGGGCGAGCACAACTTTAGAGATCTGGATTAGCTCAATCCAAGAGGTGATCAGTTCAAGTGACATAACATGAACATTTTAGCATTAAAAGGCAGGATTTCCTTCTCAGTGCTTCTTTTACTTTGAGAACAGGGTCACCAGGAAACCATACACAAAGTATCAAGAGGTTAGAAACCCCTTTCAGATACATATTTAAAAATAAAAACAACACACAAATTAGGTAAATTCTGAAGACTATTCATACATATATAGTCCTATGGTTTTTTTCTGATTAAAGCACAATGCATAGGCAGTATGTTCATATACTTTTTTTTGGGGGGGCGGGCTGGGCAAGGTAAAGAAGAGGGAATGACAAGAAAAGAGTAAATATTGAGATTCCCTTTACATGAGAAAACACAAGTGCTACTGCACCTTACTGTTCTTATTGTCTGGAGCCCAGTTTGTCCCAAATCACTGCATAATACACCATGCTGAAGTTTAACACACGGGTTACATTTTCAAAAGGCATTCACTTTATTTTCCTTGAAAGGCAGCCACATTTGAAACAGTAGCCTAAAACCTGAAAGAAATGTAACGTCCTTAGAAAGCCACAATGACGTGTTTCATAGTGTTACAAGCTAAGGAACTACTCCTGAGATTTCAAATGTTAAAGCTTTCTCCACAGCCACATGTTCCTTTGATGTTTGGGTTATTGAAGACAAATTCACTGGATAGTTTGTCTTCTACATAGTCCATTTCAGTTCCTAGGAGTGTCAGCTGTGCTTTCTTTTCAATAAATACTCTGACTCCTTCAAGACAAAAACAAAACAATTGTTATGTAATCTGACAAAGGTGTTGCTCATCTGGAACTCGTCTTGTGTTAAAGTATAATCTGGTAGATAAATAGGATATAAAATGAAGTGAAAACAAAAGTCTGTCAGTGTAAATACTGCTGCATTTTCTAAATTCTTTCAGGATATCACCTTCATCCATTTTTTGCTTGTGCTACAGAACTTAAAATATTTATTTACACTTTATAAGGGGGACAGGCCAATAGAATTGTGAAACTCTGGGCTGAACTGCAGCTTAGATATTTCCCATCTGATGCATGGGTGGGTAAGATGTAAATATTTCAACAGTGAGAGTAATTAACCCTTGGATTCATCATCACTTACATTTTTAAAATCATGATTGGCTATTTTTTCTAAGGCATATGATCTGGCAATTATTTTGGGGAAGTTTTATAGCTTGTATTATACATGAGGTCAGACAGGAGATGATCACTACTGAATCCTTCTGACCTTGCAATCTACGAATTATGTTCATTAATCCAAACCTACTGTGATCACTAACATTACAAAGCTCTGTGTGGCTTTCAAGCAGCTGACTTTTTAAAGAAAACCTGCCTCAACTATATTTCCTTTTAAACTGGACTATCTTTCTCCTTGCCAAAGTTCTATGGGGGAAGCTGAATTGCTAGCAATATTTAGTCCTGTACTAATGTCACGTGTAAGGTGTGCCAAATTTACTACAGTATTTACAATTTTACTGTAATAATCAGGGCCAGGAAGAGGAAGTTACTCACGTTGTGCAATAACAATGGTTCTTCAAGATGTGTCCCCTTGAGGGTGCTCGAGTCTGGGTGTCGGTGCTTCCTTGGGCCAGCACTCCAAAATTCTATAGTTGTGGTTTCCCGCACCGTGCATGTGCACTGGCATCTCCTCGTGTTATCTGGCATGCGCATGGTGCAGGTTCCTCTGTTCCTTCTCTACCTGACAGAGCAGGACACTCCAAAGCAGGGGAAGGAGGGAGGGAAGTGGAGCACCCAGAGAGAGACATCTCAAAGAATCATCATTACTGCACAAGACTAGTAACTTCCTCTTCTTTCAGTGGAGACCCCACGGGTGGCTCCACTATGAGTGACTATAAAGCAGTAGAATCATAAAGCACTAGAATTGGAAGGGACCTCGAGAGGTCGAGTCCACTTCCCTGCTCTATCAGCAGGACCATGCACCGGTAGATATCTATGTAACCTGCTCTTAAAAATCTCCAGAGACAGAGATTCCACAGCCTCCATAGGTAATTTATTCCAGTGTTTAACCACCCTAACAGTTAGGAAGTTTTTCCTAATGTCCAGCCAAAACCTCCCTTGCTGCAGTTTCAGCCCATTGCTTCTTGTCCTAGCCTCAGAGGCAAAGGAGAACAAGTTTTCTCCCTCCTCCTTGTAACCCTCTTTATGGTACTTGAAAACGGCTATCATATCCTGTCCAAGTCTTCTCTTTTCTAAACTAAACAAGCCCAGTTCTTTAAGTCTTCTCTCATAGCTCATGCTCTCTAGACCTTTAATCATTCTTGTTGCTCTTCTCTGGACCTTCTCCAATTTTTCCACATCTTTCTTGAAATACGGTGCCCAGAACTGGACACAGTACTCCAACTGAGGCCTAATCAGCTCAGAGAAGGGCAGAAGAATGACTTCTTATGTCTTGCTCAGCACTCTCCTGTTAATGCATCCCAGAATCTTGCTTGCTTTTTTGTGCAACAGCATCACACTGTTGACTCAGGTCACAGAATGGAGGTGGGTTTGGAGCTCAGCAACTACCACAGCAGACAACACTGCTTGGCCCACCTGGATGGAAGAAGCAATAGAAGACGAAAGAGCATAATGTCTAGCAAACGTATTACTGGAGACCATGTGGATGCCTTGCAAATGTCCATAAGAGGCACATTTTTGAGAAGGGCAGTGGTAGAGGACACAATGTGGGTTGAGTGGGCAGTGACAGCTCCCAGCAGTTCCCTACAGGGAATCATGTAACAGCTGTAAATGCCGTATGAAATCCACTTGGAGAGCCATTGAGAGGAAACAGGCAAGCTCTTAGACCACTCCCCAAAGGACAGGAAGTGTCTCGGACATTTGTGCCAAGGCTTCATAAGGTCAATGTAGAAAGCCAAGGCTCAGCAGATATCCAGGGTGAGCCACGCTGTGTGCGTAGGATGCGAGTGCAGCTTGGGGAAAAATATCAGTAAGTGGATAGGTTCATTGATGTGGAAAGGAGAAGGGAGCTTAGGAAGGAATCTGGGATGAGGTTGAAGGGTGACTATCCTTGGTGAAGGCTGTGTAGAGACACTCAGCCATAAGGGCAGCAAGCTCTCTGACCCTCCTGGATGACATGACAGTCACTAGAAAGGAGACTTTCATAAACAAGTAAAGCCACAAACGCACTGCCAGGGGTTCAAAGGGCAATTTCATAAGGCAGTGGAGCACATGGTTAAGGTCCCAAAGAGGGACTGGGGAACAAACTAACGGAGAAGTGTTTTAGAGGCCCGTCGGAAAACATTTGGTAATGGATGGGTGAGGAACGAGTATCCATCCTCCATGTGGTGGAGCACCACCAGTTCTGTGGCGTGCACTTGGACCATGAAAATGCTTAAGCCCAACTCATATAGGTGCAGTAAATAGGCCAGAGAACAGGAAGGAGTGCAGCATAAGGAGGCGCGGAATTCTGAGCATCCATCCAATGAGAAAACCACTGCCACTTGTAGGGGTAGGACTTGCACATTGATTCCTATCTGCTGTTGACGAGAAATTTTACTCCTTCGGAGCATAGGGTTTTGGCATTTTGGAGGCATGAAGAACCGACGTGTGAAGATGTAGCTTGAGAGGGTCAGGACGGAGAGTGTGGCTGAAGTCCCGAGACAGAAGTCTGTGGGCAAGGAGGAAAGGGATAAGGAGCTACTACTGACATCCGCAAAAGAGGTAAGTATACCAAGTTTGTCTGGGCCCTGCTGGGGCTACCAGGATGATGCGGGTACAGTCTTGCCTGAACTTGATCATCAGTTTGTGAATCAGGGAAATGGGAGGAAATGAATAATGGAGGGGCACATCCCATTTGATAGCAAAGGTATCTGTGAGACAGTGCTTCCAGAGATCTGCCCTGGAGCTGTACTGGCGGTACTTCCTGTTGAGCTGAGTTGCAAACAGGTCCATGTAGGGCTGGTCCCAGAGACAAAAACACTTGGTTGATGACCACTGTATTGATTTTCCATTCGTGATGGTTGCCGAGTGAACAACTGCGGGCATCCACCATCATGTTTAGTACACGATGGAGGGAGGTGGCAACGGGAGCAGCCTGATGTTGAATGCACCACGTCCACAGCTTTATGGCTTCTACATTCAGGAATGGGGATTGGACTCCTCCTTGGTGGTTGATGCAATACATGCAGATGGTGTTGCTGGTAAGGATGGTGACTGACCTGTGAGCCAGGAATCGTTGGAAATGCTTGCACATGTAATGAACTCTCCAGAGCCCCAGAAGGTTGGTATAAAGAGTATGTTTGTTGAACTACCATTTGCCTTGCACCATGCGGGGGCCCAGATGAGCCCTCCAGCCCAGGAGAGAAGCATCCCGAGTAAGGGTAATGGATGGTGGTGGTTGGTGAAAAGGCACATCGGCAAGAGCATTGCCTGGGCAAGTTCACCACTGGAGCAAAACAAGGACATGTGGTGGGATAGCCACAGGCTTGGAGAGGGGGCCACTGGCCAGAGTGTAGCAAGAGGCCAGCCATGATGGGAGGCAGTGTATGTGGAGTCTGGTGAGGTTGACCACGAGTAGTATTAGCCATATGGCCCAGCAGCATTAGGCAGGTGCACACTGTGACCATGGGTGATAAACATATCACCTGAATCAAGTCACACAAGGTCTGGAACAGTTGGATGAGCAGTGAAGGTGTTTGTGCGTGTTCCTATAAACTCCAGAGACTGTGTGGGCTGGAGTGTGGACTTGTCATAGTTTATGTGGAAGCTGAGATGAGAAAAAAAACTCCATGCTGATGTGCACCATGTGTTGCACTGTGGTGTATGATGTACTCTTGAGAAGGCAGTTGTCTAGGTAAGGGAAAATGAAGACCCCCCGGTTGACACAAGTGTGCTGCTAGCACCAAAGTCTTGGAGAACGCCCTCAACACAGTAGAGAGGCCAAACGGGAGGACCCGGTACTGGTAATGACAGGGTCCCACCGTGAAGCGGAAGAAGCATCTGTGTGCTGGACAGATGGTGATACGAAAGCAGGCATCTTGTAGGTCAAGAGCTGTGAGCCAATCGTTTTTGTCCAAGGCTGGGATAATAATAGTGAGAGTCGCCATCCTGAAGCAGTGATACAGGATGTATTTGTTGAGACTCCTTAAGAGCCAGCATTGGCCTCCATCCCCCATTTTTCTTCTGAGTGAGAAAATAGGTGGAGTAAAACCCCCTGCCCTGAAATTCCAGGGGAACCGGTTTGATGGCCCCCAAGCATAGGAGGTGCTAAACCTCTGGCTTAAGCCGATGCTCATGAGAGGGGTCCCTGAAGAGAAACAAGTAGAGAGCGTGTGGAGGTGTAAGAGATGGAATACCCCAGGGCACCAGTTCTAGGACCAACTTGTCAGTGGTGATGATCCGCCAGCGATGTAAAAAGGGGCAGAGGCAATGATGAAAAGGTTGGTTTACAGATGCATTGGCCTGAACTAAGCAATCTCCCAGACTCTCAACCATGCCCTCAAAATTGCTGCTTTGGTGGCTGCAGATGCTAGGTTGAAGACTGCTGGTGTTGCTGACTCCCAGTGCGTTGTTGTTGTGGGCTGTCTCTTTGGCGCTGCAGAAAGCGTGGCTGTTGCTGCAGGAAATGTTCTCCTGGTTGTTGATAAGAAGAGAAGCGGGTCCACTTGACCAAAGTGGTATACATGTTGAGCGTGTGCAGTGCATTTCTGAAGTCCTTCATAGAATAGAAGACATCATCAGTCTTTTCAGAGACTAGATGTAGTCTTTCAAAAGGGAGGTCCTCCACTTTGCTGTAATTCTTTGGGGACCACTGAAGACTGAAGACAGGACATGCCACACACGACCACAAAGGATGCTGTAACCCAAGCTGCCATGCCCATGATGTCCATTGTGGACTGGACCACAGCCCTGACAATAGTGTCCCCTTCCTGAATGATGCTGACAAGGGCGTGGCATTGGTGTTCTGGCAGTACCTGGAGTTTGGAGTAGTTTTGATAGTCGTAGTCGGCTAGCATAGCTGCATAACTGGCCACACGTAGTAGGAGCATACTGGATGAATACTTTGTCCTGAGGGGTAGAGCAGAATGACTCGTTCTTACTGCTGACCGCATCCACCACCATAGAGTTAGGTTGCAGGTGTGTAAATAAAAACACTGCATCACTGGAGGCAACAAAATACTTTTTGTCCACCCTTTTGTTTGTGAGAGAAATCAAGGCCGGTGTTTGCCATATGACATTGGCAAGACCCATAATGGCTTCATCCATGAGGAGCGCCACCCTGGATGAGGATGGGGATTGCAGTGTGAGCAGGAGGCAGTATTGTTTGACTGGCACCTCAAGCAAACCCTTGCCTTGGGCCTGGGCCACCTTTCGAAAGAGGTCTTGAAAGGCCCTGGTATCATCCATGGGAGGGGGTGAGACAGAGATCACCATGTCATCAGGCAAGGACAAGGAGGGGTGGTGTGGGGAATCCTGTCCCTGCTATGAGAGGGAGTCCTCAGCGAGAGAGTGCTGAGATGGTTGGTGTGGTGCCGAGATTATGGTTATGGCAATGGAGGACAGTCCCCCGACACCTTGGACAGTGCTGACTGGGTGTAAGAACAAGGAGACTGTGCCTCCCATGAAGACCACCCCAATGCCTGGTGATGGTGGTAAGTAATGGTGTGCGAACAATGGAGGAGGAGGGTGAAGAAGAGAAAGTGGGACAATCGGCCCCTTCTCTAAGATGCTTGTACACTAATACCAGAAGCCTGGGGAACAAACAGGAAGAATTAGAGGCCCTGGCACAGTCACACAAGTATGAGGTGGTTGGAATAACGGAGGCTTGGTGGGACGATTCACATAACTGGAGCACAGTCATGGAAGGTTATAAACGGTTTAGGAAGGACAGATGGGAGAAAAGGAGGAGGAGTTGCGCTCTGTGTGAGGGAGCAGTATGACTGCTCAGAGCTCCAGTACGAGGAAGGAGACAATCCAGTCAAGTGTCTTTGGGTTAAGCTTAGAGGTGGAAGTAACAGAGGAGATGATGTAGTTGGTGTCCGTTATGGGCCGCCAGATCAGGGAGAGGAGATAGATGAGGCTTTCTTCAGGCAGCTAAGTGAAGCTTCCAAATCACAGGCCCTGGTTCTCATGGGAGACTTTAATCATCCAGACATTTGTTGGGAGACCAATACATCAGCACACAGACAATCCAGGAAGTTATTGGAGACTACGGGGGATAACTTCTTGGTACAAGTGCTGAAGGAACCGGCCAGGGGCCGTGCGCAGCTTGACCTGCAGCTCACAAACAGGGAAGAACTAGCAGAAGAAATAGAAGTGGGGGGGAACCTGGGCTGCAGCGACCATGAGATCGTAGATTTCAGGATCCGGACGAAAGGAAGAAGGGTGAGCAGTAACATACAGACCCTTGATTTCAGAAGAGCAGACTTTGACTCCCTAAGAGACCGGATGAGCAGGATCCCTTGGGAAACGAAGATGAAGGGGAAAAGAGTTGAAGAGAACTGGAAGTATTTTAAAGAAGTCTTACTGAAGGCACAGGAACAAACAATCCCACTGCGTAGTAAGAAATGCAAATATGGTAGGCAACCAGCTTGGCTTAACAGGGAAATCCTTAGTCAGCTTAAATTCAAAAAGGATGCATACAAGAAATGGAAATGAGGACAGTTGACTAAGGAGGAGTATAAACATACGGCTGGAGAATGTCGGGCAGTAATCAGGAAAGCGAAAGCACAATTGGAACTGCAGCTGGCAAGGGATGTGAAGAGTAACAAGAAGGGTTCTACAGGCATGTGAACAATGAACAGGTTATCAGAGAAGGTGTGGGGCCATTACTGGATGAGGGAGGTAACCTAGTGACAGATGATGCAGGAAAAGCTGAAGTACTCAATGCTTTTTTTGCCTCAGTCTTCACAGACAGTCAACTTCCCAATGACGGTCCTAGATGATGCAGTACGGGAAGGTGGAGGGCAGCCACCTGTGGGGAAGGAACAAGTTCTGAGCTATCTAGAGAAACTAGATGTGCACAAGTCCATGGGTCTGGATTTAATGCACCCCAGGGTACTGAGGGAATTGGCAGAGGTCATTGCTGAACCTTTGACCATTATCCTTGAAGACTCTTGGAGATCTGGGGAGATACCGGATGACTGGAAGAAGGCAAACATAGTGCCCATCTTTAAAAAAGGAAAGAAGGACAATCCCGGGAACTATAGACCCATCAGCCTTACCTCAATCCCTGGGAAAATAATGGAGGGAATCCTCAAGAAATCCATTTTGAAGCACTTGGAAGAGGGTAAAGTGATCAAAAGTAGCCAACATGGATTCACCAGGGGCAAGTCCTGCCTCACCAATCTGATCAGCTTCTATGATGAGGTAACAAGCTCTGTGGACATGAGGAAATCAGTGGATGTGATATACCTTGACTTCAGCAAGGCTTTTGATACGGTCTCCCACAACATTCTTGTCCATAAGTTAAGGAAATATGGATTGGATCCTTGGACTATAAGATGGATAGAAAGCTGGCTTGATGGCCGGGCCCAACTGGTAGTGGTCAATGGCTCAACATCTGGATGGAGGTCTGTTTCAAGTGGAGTGCTGCAAGGCTCGGTTCTGGGGCCGGTGTTATTCAACATCTTTATTAATGACCTGGATTAGGGACTGGGTTACACCCTCAGCAAGTTTGCGGATGACACAAAACTAGGGGGAGAGGTAGATACATTGGAGGGTAGAGAGAGAATCCAGAGGGACCTGGATAAATTGGAGGACTGGGCCAAAAGAAATCTGATGCGGTTCAATAAGGAGAAGTGTAGAGTCCTGCACCTGGGGCGGAAGAATCCCAAACATTATTACAGGCTGGGGACTGACTGGCTCAGCAGCAGTACGATGGAAAGGGACTTCGGGGTTATGGTGGATAAAAGGCTGGATATGAGTAAACAGTGTGCCCTTGTAGCCAAGAAAGCTAATGGCATACTGGGGTGCATTAGGAGAAGCATTTCGACCAGAGCTAGAGAAGTGGTTATTTCTCTTTATTCGGCACTGGTGAGGCCACATCTGGAACAGTGTGTCCAGTTTTGGGCCCCCCAGTATAAAAAGGATGTGGATTTGCTGGAGCAGGTTCAGCGAAGGGCAACAAAAATGATTAAGGGTCTGGAGCACAAGACCTATGAGGATAGGCTGAGGGATTTGGGCTTGTTTAGTTTACAGAAGAGAAGACTTAGGGGTGATTTAATAGCAGCCTTCAACTTCCTGGAGGGGAGCTCTAAAGAGGAGGGTGAGAAACTGTTCTCAGTGGCGTCAGATGGCAGAACAAGGAGTAATGGTCAGAAGTTGAAGAGGGAAAGGTGTAGGTTGGATATTAGGAAAAACTTCTTCACCAGGAAGGTGGTGAAGCATTGGAATGCGTTGCCTAGAGACGTGGTGGATTCTCCATCCCTCGAGGTTTTTAAGTCCCGGCTGGACAAGGTCCCGGCTGGGATGACTTAGTAGGGGTTGATCCTGCTTGAAGCAGGGGGCTGGACTAGATGACCTCCTGAGGTCCCTTCCAGCCCTATGATTCTGTATGCCATTGTGGGCAGGATGTCGTGCCACGCACAGTGCATCAGGCTTGAGTGCTGGGAGGAGAAGATGCTAGGGCAGTCGGAGCCGCCTCTCCCCAGAGTAAGGGGTCTAGTGTTGGACCCTCGTGATGACCCCAAGCACTGAGGCAGGTACAGAGAGGAAGGTGGTGCTGTGGGAGAACGGTGCCAAGGGTCTGGTAGCATCAGGTCCAGCACTGAAGCTGCTCTTCCTGACAAGCTAGCGTTCTTTTTTTGGAACCGTTGGAGTGCCGTGGTGCTGGAGGTTCTGGTGACCTATTGGCGCACTGCTGCTTCGGTGCCATTGCCAACTCCCCATGGGAGTGAGGCAGAGACGTGGCCCTGGTCTTACGTAGTGCCAAGGTCTGCAGCTTACGAAGGTGATGCAGCGACTTCGAGCAGTGCTGCTTATGCTCAGAACTTATTGCAAGAAGCATGACTGTCCAAGACTGGCATGGCTTCCCTGCAGGTCTCACACCACTTGAAGCCCAGGGAACCCAGCATGGCAGTGATTCAGCACAAACCTCAATTCTAGGAAGTTATTTTTTTCCCCCCCCAAACAACAAAGCAAACTAGGAAAGCAACTTGGAAGGGAAACTATAGAACAATTGCTAACTAAGGCTAATTCACTCTTATCTTGCAGAGAGGACTGTAGAGAAGGAACCGACGAGCCTATGCCATGCATGCACCAGATAGCACAAGGAGGAACCACTGCACATGCATGGTGTGGGAAACCATGGCTGCAGAACAATCTCCGAGAGTCAGCACGAGGACACACCGACAGCCAGAGTGGAGCATCCACAGGGACACTACTTGAAGAAGAATTAGTAGTACCTTAGTCTTAATATCACAAAATACTCCCTTTTTCCAGTAGTACAGAACTTTTACAAACTGCAGCATACTGAACATTGAGAGTGAAATTTCGATTTATGAACTACTTATGATCGCTCCTTCTAGTAAGTTAATTTGGCTGTACAGGTGAAAAAATAAAAACAGTACCAATAATGATAAACCCAAGAAGGGAATCCATCAGTTTATATAAAAGTAGTATTTTTGGAACGTTCTTCCTTGCCTCTTAGTATATTCACACACCCAGTTTATATTAGGGATTTTTACCAATTAGGATAGCTGTAAGAATGAGGCTTAGTGGTATGCTAACTGGTTAACTGACTCCTGCCTGTTAATTCTGATAGTGGTCAGCTGCACTGGGCTGGATCAGCAAAGTGCACAGTGGGTTGGGGCCCAGCAGTGGGACCCCACATCCGCAATGGGGGCCAAATGGTGGCCCCAAGTTAAAACGGTTAACCACTACTGTTTAGCAAGTTAACTGTTTTAACATCCTTAATTTATATCATTATATGCCATGGATTCAGTGATGCCAGGAGCCTGGAGACTCCAAAGTTTACAGAAGAAGTAGGCAGTGCTGGCAAGGAAGCGTTTGTCACCACAGCCAGCTGGGGATGTGCTCCACCAAGCAGCCTGCAAAAACAGAATCCTATGGAAACCCAAGCATTAAGTCAAAGCTGCCATCCCAAATCCAAATACAAACACTGTTTCCCAGGCCGTGGAGAACTCCAACCTATGGTGCAGTCTGGGCACATGGTGGGAAGGAAAAAGAATTCAGTTTGTACTCTCTGTTCCTATAGTATTTAATTTAGTCCAGAAGTTTTAACGAGCATGCACTTTTATGATGGAATCTAAAGTAACAGCAACAGCTATTCCTTATAGGTATCCAGGATTTCTCTCAGTAACTTCATACAGCTACATTCTAGCTTCGCTCTCTTCTGTACAATCAAACTATTCCACACCTGTTCCCACTTATAGCTACAAATAGATAAGAACAAACACTCACCATCTTGAACTACTTCTTCATCGGAGTCACCTTTTGTTTTTGTATATTCTAATGTGTACGAAAGTCCATTACATCCTCTTGTACGGACTCCAACTTTCACACCTACCTGAAATATAAAAGAGCTGTATTAACTTTTATTTAAAAGGTACAGTGTGCCAACAGAAAGCTGGAAACAGTGCACAAATTAACTCGCTAGCTGCCAGTTAATGTTTTTCTTCCGGCATCTGCACTTAAAATTAGGATGAATTTGTTTTAGGAACCAAGAGCCAAATGTTTGGAACGTTTTTTCTTTTTGTTGTGACTAGAAAAGAGAAAGTCAGAACTTTTAAGTTATAAAATGCACAATGTTTATTAAAACTGGATCATTACTCCTAATGCACTAAACTGGAACAATTTATACCTATCATTCTGTTCTCATGGTAGGAATAGTGGTGAAAATGTAGACCAAGAAGAGGCATTTTGACTGTCACATTGTCAGGGTTATCCTGAGCCCAGTCTACACTACAACTTCCATTCTACTTTCAGTACCACATGCAGTTCTGTAGTGGCAAATGTGACAAACCCATAACTGTCCCTTTAGAGGTCCTGCGCTTCCAGGCGGCTCCTTGTGTGCCTCAGAGAGGCCCTTTTGTTGCCCTGGAGTTTCCCCAAGGGCAAGGGTCTCCCTTTACCAAGCTATTTTCATCACAGGTCAGTCTTGACTATGAACCCCTCTAAGGGAAGGGTTGGGGGAGTGCAGTTCCACCCACTGCCCTGAACTCTGGCTCAGGGACCCTAGGAGGGAAGGGAGCTAGTAAGGCTTTTGGCCCTGCCCCACAGGAGCACCCTTTCCCTGGGCCTCTGCACCCACCACTTCCCTCCTGGTGGCTGGCATCCCTTGGCTTCACTCAGCCTGTCCTGCTCTGTACTTCTCTCGGCCCTCCAGCCTCCTTCTCTCTGGGCATTCCTCCTTCCCTGCTGCATGGGGAAACCTTTTATAGGGCACCTGGAGGCCTTAACTTGTGGCAGGTGCTTGATTGCAGCAGTGGCTGGGTGACTCCTAATGAGTGCCACCTGCCTATCCAGCCTGCCAGTCTGCATCATCTGGGGATTTAGGAGGGGAACAAAAAGGCATTCCTCCAGCTCCCAAAATGTTTGGCCTCTATTAGACCTTTGCTGGCAGCCGCTTCTGGTCTGCCACACAAGCTACACATGTAAATTTTTCTATTGTGGACAAAGACATAGGTGAGTTAAAAAATAGCACTCTAGTGTATTTAATCAATTAAACTGTTGGTACCCTTGTAGGAGTTTAGTCATATAAGCAGATAGGATGAAAACATCTTGCTTCAAAGCCAAATGGGTTTATAAGTTCAAATGAAACAGTTTATCAAGTATGGTCAGTCACCACTTTACAAACTTTAGCACTCACTCACCACACAAAAGAAACCAGTTCCAGGGCTCAATCTGATGCATGTTAAAGGGCTGCCAGACACGCTGGAAACGATATTTTGTCCAAATGAAGTTACATGGGGTTGTTATAGGGAAGTTAACTTTAGTTACTCCAGATTAAAGTTAACAAAAGCAATAGAATTAATAAATCTACTCTTGCAAGAAGTGCCAGGGACCTGTTAGCATCCAAAGAAAGGACAGGTCTGAACCAATTCGCCTACCTAAAGACATTTTTGAAAGCCCATTTCCCGTTGTGGGGGAGGGATAACTCAGTGGTTTGAGCATTGGCCTTCTAAACCCAGGGCTGCGAGCTCAATCCTTGAAGAGGTCATTTAGGGGCAAACAGATTTAAATATATTATATATATCTGTCAGGGATGGTTCCTGGTCCTGCCAAGAGGGCAGGGGTCTGGACTCAATGATCTCCCAAGGTCCCTTCCTCATGGAACTCTATGGCTATTTCTACACTAGCTCCCTACTTCGAAGGGAGCATGGTAGGTAGGGTGTCGGGAGATTATTACTGAAGTGCTGCAGTGCATATGCAGCACTTCATTAAGCTAATTCTCTCCCACGGCAACTTTGAAATGCCAGCTTGCGTGTTCTGAGGAGTAAAGGGACTTCAAAGTTGCCCAGGCACTTGGCAGTACCGGTGAGTTAGCCGCGGCTACGCTTCAATGTTGCCGCAAGGGAGAATTAGCTTAATGAAGTGCTGCATGTTCAGCGCAGCACTTCATTAATAATCTCCCAGCACCTTACAGCCTATGAGATGTATCTCTCCATATATTAGCAACATGTTAGAGCATTGGTCAGTATTGACTCAGAAAACAAACTACTGCTTAATAAATAACCAATACCACTTTAAGATATCTACCTAGATGTGTCTGGCCCGACCTTGCAAAGCTGATCCTCTAAGATCTTGGAAGTGTACCAAATGTTATAACTTCAATGGTTTAAATACTCTCATGTGGTTCTCATACCTCCCCAGTAAAAAAAAAAAAAAATCACAGTAATTTAACAATTTACATAACACAGGCAAGTTTGGGGCTGAGCCAAATACAACATCTTCACAGCATCGCTAAAAGTTGATCAGTGGAGAGAATCCATATTTATTGGTAATACATATCTCAATCACTACCACATGCACAGTCACAGAGAGGTAGCTGGGTTAGTCTGTATCTTCACAAAACAAAAAAAGCACGTAGCACTTAAGATTAACAAAATGATTTACTAGGGGATGAGCTTCCATGAGACAGACCCACTACATCAGAATGTCCAGATGTGAAAAAGCAGGTCTGTCCCACTTAAGCTTATCACCTAATGAAACATTTTGTTAATCTTTAAAGTGCTACAAGACTGCTTTTTGGTTTACCATATGCATATGATATATTACATTCATGCACTCACTCACAAACACAAGCCCCCTCTCTCTTGCTGTTGTTACCAACTAATTGCTCCCCCTAACTTCACTGATCTGGTGAGTTACATATGGGAGGGCTAGAGCTGGGCTTCTGCTGATCTGGATCAGTTCACCAGTGCTGACAAGAGACAACATGGGGACCTCCTGCAACATACCCTAGATCAGGGATTCCCATCCTATGGGTTGCCATTAGATTTGTTAAGCGTCGCCAGGGACAGTTCCCAGCTGTGTGTGACTGTTAAAGAAGCCATTTGAAGTTCCTTAACACTGCTGCCTCAAGCAGATATCTGTCAATAGAGACAGCTGCCGGAGATGGCAGCTATCACTAGAGATAGCATTTACCTTATTCGTAGGTGTTGAAAGCTTAACACTTGAGTTCATTGGCCTTAACCTGCTGGGAGCAGGAGGGCTGGGAGAGCTGCGCTGCCCAGCCTAGCAGCGCCAGTGAAGAGGCTGCGGGGGTGGCGTGGGAGGAGGAGAGGAGTGTCTAAGGCTGGGGCATTTTAGGGCTGCAGGGGTCAGAGGGAGGGTGTGCTGGGGCATCTAATGCTTGGGGCTGGTTAGGGCTGTGGGGGCTGGGGGGGTCTAACACTGGGTGAAGTTTGCAGCTGCAGAGGGGGCTCTAAGGCTGGGTGGTCTAAGCCTGGGTGGTGGTTTGGGGCTGTGGAAGATGGTCTAAGGCTGGTGGCAGTTTAAGCCTGGGAGCAGTTTAGGGCTGTGGGGGGAGGGAGGTCTAAGGCTGGGGGCAGGGGTGGGGTTGGTGGCTTGGGGCTATTTTGTGTTCTGCCCCTGGAACATTTAAAAAATTTCCATGTTGCCCCCTGTGGAAAAAAAATTGGACACCTCCCACCACACACTTCACAATGACAGCTTCCGTCTTTCATATTCGTAGTGATCCCAGCCAAGCCACTTAATAGTCTCTGGCAGTAATTTCGCCCCCTCCTCCCTGTCCCCTTTTTGCCCTCCTCCTGTGTAGCTGATTTCTCAGTTTTCATTTTTTGTTTGTGACTGGCCCCCGGCCCCTACAGCCTCAGAGTGTGGGATTTAAGCCAGGGGCAGGGGGGAGCACTTTGAGAATGAGTCTTCCACCTACTGCAACTCAGATAAAAAAAACTATAATAAATAGTGTTATTTTATTAATGTATTTTCCCTTTTTACAGAATAACTATTAATATACAAACATGAGGGGGCACAGTTTTGTATTCCTGCCTCAGCTAGTTACAGCAGTGTTCCCGCCCCTGCCGTTTTTGAATTGCCTGGGGTCGCCAAGTCTTCCTGAATTGTCAAAATGGGTCTCCATCTGGAGAAGGCTGGGAACCGCTGCCCTAGTTTTATAGCAGCTTCCCTGTCATGCAGATCTATAGTAATTAGTCATGCTTTAGTTCATGTATACGCAGAATCTGTGGTGCCTTCTTCTGGGTGATGATTTAATGCTGCCACACTTCAAAGAAACGGCTTCCAAAACAAGTACTTGCTGCTGACTCCAAGGCCAGGGATATGTCCAGTCTTCTTTTAATAAGCCCACTTCACAGGTCTTGTGGCGCCTTATAGACTAACAGCTAGTCTGTTAGTCTATAAGGTGCCACAGGACAGACCCCTTGTTGCTTTGCAGATCCAGACTAACACGGCTACCCCTCTGATACTTGTCTTCACAGGTCTTACTGTTCTTGGATCTGGCTTCCATCTCCTCCTCACCCATTGCAACTCTTGCTGGAGGTGCTTGCCTTTCATGCCTTATCCCTTCACACCTCATTCAATCAACAGGGCAATCAATTAAGTAAAAGCGGGGAGATCCAGTCTGGTATAAAGACATTTTCTTTACCATATTTAATAAAAAGGACTTAATACAAAGTTATAAAAAGTTTTTATGTAAAAGGAATTAATAAAACAAAGAATATAAAGTATTGGGGGGTAGTCGGTATCTGCAAGAACAGTGAGAATTCCAGTGGCAAATTACAGACTAACAGCTAAATTGGAGATATATTTGTTGGAGTACAGACTAACACAGCTACCTCTCTGTTGATATATTGAAATTGCCACTCCAAAGCATCTGACGAAGTGGCTCTTTGCCCATGAAAGCTCATGCTCCAACGAATATAAATGTATATGAAAATGAAGATTATATATGAAGAGAATTAATACAGAAGTTGTAGGAAGATCTATATTCAGATGAAAATGATTAATACAGAGATGTATCTACACACAGCTAAGTCAATCAGAAATTAAATGACATGGGCTGAGAGGGTTCCTTGGGACTAGTTACAAGCACAGGGACCAGGGGATTGACTGACTGTAGCTGTGTGGGAGATAAACAGAAAACAAGCAGAACATGACAGAAGCAGTTTTAAGACTGGCTTGCTAAGATAACACCAAGTTGTCCTTTTGAGCACAGTACTTGCTTGAGAGGCCAACTTCGACCTCCGAGTAAGGAAAACATGTGCTGTTGATTTTTGCTGAGTTCAGAGAGACAGGACTTTGGGGTGATTTTTTTACTTACAGGAACACACATAAAATACTTGAGCATCAATTTCTTCTCCTAATGGAAAAAATCTGGCAAGGTTCCAAGGCGAAACCTCTGGCCAAAAGGGGTAACTTTATGAGGACAAAACATTCTTCGCAACAAAATAGCCTGCTTTAAGATATTCAAAAGTTTTATGTAACTATTTGAAGAACACCATCAACTCTGTAGCTGGTGATCTCTTGCCACAGTAGGAAATCATTACCTTACTAGCATCAACAGATCAGACCAGCTTAGTCAAAGTGGACATACAAATCTTGCTAAGTGTTTAAGGAATGCATGCTGGAGTTTTATTTACCTCAAAAATGTGATAGTTGACTTATTGTCATTACTCCAATGTTTCCCTTTCTCATTTGATTTTTGTAGATTAAAATAAAGCTTGTGGGATAAATGCATTTATTAATATATAAAGGACAATGTCATGTCTATGTGGTATCCATAGTGCTTGTTTCAAACTACACTGCTTTCCACTAATCACAAGTCCTTCACAGGGCAGCTGCTAGTGTAATAATAATAAAAGAGCACTCTTCTTAAGGTACGCTAAAAGCATTAGGGTAGGGGTACAAGAATACTTCTATTTGTACTTACATGCTCAGGTTTATCTTTAAGCAGCTGCTTTATTTTATGTACAGCGGACGGAGTCTGAAAAATAAAGAAAATATGTTTCTCTTCATTAACATTGTTAAAAGTTCTGAAGAATATTCATTTTTATGGCTTCAGCCATCTACTGCAAATGAAAGCCCGTGTCATAGCTTTCAAGAGCTCAATTAAACTTCTGCACCTTGGATGTTCATCTCTCATACTGGTAGCAGCAGCAAGTGTATAAACTAGCCCTTCATCTGTTGTGTTTTGTGGTTGAAAACTGCAACCAACATCCTAGACTACATAATTTTAAGCTGTTTTTCAGATGTCTCAAAGAACTAACCTGGCTAATCCACATGAGGATTTACTGACAAGAACCAAGTTTTATAAATTAACTTCACCACCACCTGAAAACAGATAACCTCAAATCTCCCACCATTTAGAGACAGTATATGAATACAAACACAAAGTTTAGAACTAAAATGTAGATTCTCTTACTTTTTTTAAAAACACAGAACCAGCGTTCCCTGTAAGCTGAGTGGGTACATCCACATGTTGCACATAACAAAAACTGCAGCCAGCACCATTCCTTGGCTTCCATCCCCACTCATGGGCTCTTCAACAAGTCCAGCACCCCCATTCCTGGGCCATCCCCCTTCAATGGACTGCACCAAGCCCCTACCTCATCAAGGTCAGCAACCAGTGCAAGAATGGGCTGGAGGGCTCCAGAGGAGCAGGGGCAGACGTCCAATTGGAGGCTGCAGAAAAACAGCAGTTTCTTCTTCCAAGAGCCGCTTCTCTCCAGCGGCTGGCTACATGACCATCCCCTACTCCTCTAGAGTCCTCTGGCCAGCACTTGTGCCACCTGCTGCCACCTGTTCCTCTTGCCTGTTCCAGAGGTTGCAGGGCAGCTTTTGTTCATACGTATGAATGTTCAAAAGTCAGAGGTTTCTAACTTGGAAAGGGCCTGTATGTGCTGCAATATCTTGCTGGTGCACAAAGACCAAAAAATATTAGTTTGCCTTCACTGTCAAACTTGAGTAATTAAGCATAGACAGAGATTATGAAAATTTTAGAATTCTTTCAGTTTAAGATAATAAAATAAGTTCTTATGCTATTAAACTATGATATTTAATGCGACAATGTTTTGATGAGAAGCCATCCAGATTCTGGCTCTGCAGAAAGCAGTCCTATCAAGGTCGACAAGCCACAGAATTGGGTTCAGGAAAAACAAAATCCCAAGTCATCAAAGAAGATCACCTTCTATACCTGAAAGTTTCCTGAAGTTCAATCACCAGGGGGAAGACAGGAATTGCCATCCCAGAGACCAAATACACTTAGTTCAATAGCATGTCTCCCATAGTGACAATCAGCAGCTAATGAAAAATTATAAACCTTCACAATGGTTATAAATCCATAATAACAAAGCCAAAATTGAAAAATGCATTTTCCCACTTATCAATGGTAAGCAGGAAACAGCCATAGTAAAAGGGGCAAGTTTTTGTAGAAGTTTAGTTTTCGCGTGAAAAAGGTCAAAATGGCTGTTCTTGGATGCAGTTTGCGTGATAAAACCACCAAGTAAGGCTCACATCCTGATCTCAGCACACAGCCCAAGAAAGCAGATCACACACCGAGGACTTCTGAAGTTTAAACCATTTTGTGCCTTAGTTTTGAGAGGTAAAGCTACTACATCTATAATTTGTGAAATTTTAATCAATTCTTTCCAAGCCTGTCCCCTAAGTTCTGTATGCATTTGGATTGATGGCAGTCACAAAGATACAGCTTCTAAGTTTTCAAGATTAATCTCTATACTGAAGGGAAATGTCCTGACCTGAGCTGAAAATCAGTTTATGTCCCAATTGTCCTTCGGCTTCGTATTATATTCTTGTCAGTAACTGTCACACATAACTATTAATTTTTTTTCCTTTTGTGGGTTGTTTTAAATTAAAAAGGATATTTAAAGTTATGAGCAAAAGATGATAAATGTTATGGTTGAAACCTCAAACCACTTGCCACAAAAATGGCACGCTTCCTTCAAGATAAGGATGTAAAACTCCATTTAGTTGGTTAACTGGTAGGCTAGCCAATTAACCAGTAAACCAATTTAAAAGGGGAGGGTGGGGAGCAACTGAGCAGCTTCTCCAGCAGCCTCATCAGCGATGGCCCCAGACTTACCGTGGGCAAGGATACTCCAGATGGGCCTCAGTCTCTGGCACACTGCAGGTGGGGAAGATCCAGCCCTGGTCTTGGCTGGGCTGGAACTGCCTCAGCAGTGACTTCCGCACCTCACCCCTACGCTACTGCGGATAGAGACTGTTTCAGCTGTGCTGGAGTGCTCTCCACCTTCAGGAACCCCACAGGGCTAGAGCAACCCTCTGCCCAAGCTCGGCGGCTGCTCCAGACCCAGCCAGTTAACCTGTAAACATTTCTACTTCAAGAGAATACCAATTTCCTTGAGAAATACCACAACATTAACAACCTGACTCAGAACACCATCCTTGTGACCATGACCCTCACCTGCTCCCATCCCTTATCATGATGGCATTGCTACCTACCTCAAAATATCTACAAGATAACTTACAACACTCAGAAGCCTACCCTAAATATGTTGTCAGTCACCTATTTCATCCTCACTCACAGCAACTTCATGTTTAACAACGTACACTTTGTCCAACCATGGGAACAGAAATTGGCACTAAGATGGCTCTGCAATAAGTCAACATCGGTACGAGCCACTCTGAGGAAGAATTTTAAGAAAATCAAATCATGAGACCAATGACATATCTGGACAGAAGACCTAAACTCCCTCAAATATGCACCATAACTTCAAACATCTCAATACATAGAGTCCTGCGTGGATACAAAATGGTATTGGCATCTGTGAAAGCAGCTGATCAACACACTACCTCTACAGATCCAGCAACCATCCCAGGCATACCAAAATACAGTCAGGTACTCAAGAAACCTGAGCATATACTCTGAAAGAGCAAGTCTAGAGCACACACCTTTACACATCTGAATCAAAAGGTACTCTCCTAGAGAAATAGATATCACCATGGAAAGAGCCACCTGGAAAAAACCTGCCTAGATACAGAAACAAACAAACAAGTCCACTGATGGCACAACAGAGCTGCTATGTTGGTATCAAATAATTATAACCCATATTAGCTCACATCCTGAAAGAAAGCTCTCCCCACCACACACTCTTCTGGCTTTCAAAGAGCTCCCAGGACCCACCAAGCTGGGGGCATCAGAAGAAAGCTCCCCATAGACCAAGACACGCCAACTGAAAAATCTTGCCACACCAGAGAAAAACCTGCAGACATACTATCAGTGCTGTGAGGATCAACCACAGTCTCAAACACACTTTTTGGGATTCATGGAACTACATATGCTTATCTTCTGGGGCGTATCAAATAGCCCATCAACATGGATGATACCAAACAATCACTATGCTCTTGAATGGATTCAGACAGGAAAAAATGTAAAAGAGAAGAACACCTTACGATTCTAGGATGGACAATTTTCCCTTTCAGTATCTGTACATAAAGGAAATCTGCACAACATCTTCAAACGACAATCCTGGGAATTTATACTCATAGATCTCCTAGATATCTAAAACCATGATCTCAACATGGACATGGTTTTATGACTTATTACAACAAATTCATAACACACTCCCCCACTGCCTGCTCAGCCTTAACTGCCTACTTCAAACCACTTACGCATATCAATCTAACCCTCAAAACACCATTTCAAGTGACTTCCTGTGTTCTCTCTTTCATTTCTATCATTCTTCTCATTTCTAAAGGCAACACTCCCTGAATCAGAAGTCCCCTTATTCACTAATGTGAAAGACCATTTTAGTGCCTTCTCTGAGCCTCAGTTTTGCATTTTAAGATGATGACATACCATAGGTACCTATTGTGACGTAATAGCAAAAGAAAAAATCATCTGGTGGAGACCACCCACATCTTACCTTTTAAAAAAAAGATACGCACACGTTCATATACAAAAACATTACAGGCAATTCAATGGGGGCATTAGTGGCACACAGGAGAGGGAAAGTACCCTTCCAAGAAAAGTGCCACGTAAACCAGGGGCCACTTTACAGGTTCATATATATAGGGAAAACCTAGATTAAAAAACATTTCGACTAAACTTTGTGTAGATGGGTGGAGAGAAACACAGGGCTGATCTGTGCCGATACTTATGCAGTTAACTTATCACTTTTTCCCATACAAAACACACAAATGCCCTCCTTAACAGACTGTAATATCTCACCCACAGAACACAGGTAAGAGCCCTGTATGTCTGAGCAGGTGGCATCAGCTAGAGGGGACTGAACTATTTCTGGAGATAACAATTTTGCCAACGCCAAACATTCACAATAGTCAGTCTCCAAAATATCACAAGAGTGGTTTGAAATCCGAGGTGCAAAATACAAAAAATACAAGCTCGCGCACCTGCGCGTATTTCTTGTCAGGAACTTTTTAACGTGCCTTCTGGCTCCTGAACCTTCCTCCCCCTCCCGCTTTGCTGCACGGTGCCGAGAGATGACCGCCAGAGTCTCGCGCGCTGCCCTCACTCAGCGGTCGGGGCTTTACGTCCCCCACCCCCTCCTCCCCAAACTCCCCATCAGACCCTGGGCTCGTGCACCGCGCCGCCCCCGCCCTCACCCGCCGGCCTGCGACACACGCGGGGCGCCGGGACGGGCCCAAGGGGAACTCCCCGTCGGGAGGGCGGCCCTGGCCATTTGCTGGCGTCCCGCGGGACCTCTGCGCCCCCGCCCCGGGCTGGCGCTCAGGGAGCAGCGCTGCACCGCGGCCAGGGCCCGGCCAGTCACCGCCCGCCCCCCGCCCGACGCACCAGGGTGAGGGCGGCCCGGGTGGCCTGGATCTTCCTCTTGCTCACGGCCCGGACCGTGGCTCTGACCAGCGAGGAGGCCATTCCGCCCTCAGCCCCGTCCCCGCCCGCCGTCCATGGGCCCAGGCAACGGCGCTCTACTCCGCGTCCCGGCCGCCCGGTGTGACGTCATCGCGGCGCGCCGGGCAGGTGAAGTGCGCGCGGACGGAGCGGGAGCGGTTCCGGCAACGCTGCGCGGCCGGGCTTGTGCGGGGCTCGGGCGCTTCCGCCTCCAGCGGCACAATGAAGAGGGAGCGATAAGCGGCGGGGCCGAGAGGGAGCCGGTGGCAGCGCTCCCCGCCCCTCCCCCGCCGTGGCTGGTCATCACCTACAGCCCCCAACTCAGACCACTGCAACGAATTATTAAAGACCTACAACCTATCCTTAATCAGGATGCTACACTCCAGAAGGCCCTGGGTGACATGCCTGTTCTCTCGTACAGACAACCTCCCAACCTCATGAGGATCCTCACTAACAGCCACAGCCTATACCCCAGGAACACCAGTCCTGGAACCTTTCCCTGCAACAAAGCCCGCTGCCAGCTTTGTCCACATATCTTCTCTGGGAATACCATCACTGGACCTAACCAGGTTACTCACAGAATCACGGGCACTTTCTCATGCTCCTCTACTAACATCATATATGCCATCATGTGCTAACAATGCCCAGATGCTTTGTATATTGGACAGACTTCTAACTCCCTCAGACAAAGGGTCAACGGGCACAAAACAGACATCAAAACACTCCAGATCCACAAACCAGTTAGTCAACATTTTAATGGAATGGGGCATTCTGTCAATGACCTCAAGGTATGTGTGTTACTGAAGAGAAATTATTGCTCCATTTTAGAAAGAGAAGTGGACGAACTGACATTTATATTCAAATTCGGAACATTAACATATGGTTTAAATCGTGATGGGAACTTTCTGAGTCACTTTAGGGGCTTGTCTGCATACTTGACTCAATCTAATTCTTGATCTTCCCCCCCACCCCTCCACTCTCTGATTTGCTCACCTTGATTATCTTTTTCTGATTTGTCCTCCTTTGGTTCTCTGTGTCTTAAATATTGAGTCTCTTTGGTGAAATGTGTGGGATCTTAAGAAGCTGGTGTTTTGTCCACAGCACCTTTTCAAGAAGGTGGTTCTGACTCTGAGCTACATGTCAGAATAGCGCCTGAAAATGGTTAAATTCTTCTGTAGTTACGAGATGCAGGAGCACAACTGCTTTGTCGGGGAAGAAAAGGAATTGTACTCCCTTCCTCCCCTCCCTTTGTTACCTCAGAAGGTTCAGGTACAGTAAATCCTCAATGTAGTGGGCGTTATTTTACCAGACATGGGTAATAATGGATATCCGCTATCCTCCCTACAAAAAAAATAGGATCACCTCAGCTGCAGGGTCCCTAGCAGTGAGAGCTGCCAATGTTGCCACTCCTGCCTGTCCCCTCCCGCCCCGCCTTTGGGATCAGAGATCAAGGAGCCAGGACTAGCGCCCCACACTCAGCCCATGGCTCGAAGCTGCCCCCCCCAGTCTCCCTTGAGCACAGGTGGCTCAGAGCTGGAGGAGCTGCCACTCTCAGAATAAACCCTCAGATATAATGGACTCTCTCTTTTCATGGACCCCCCCATAGTCTGTTACATGAGGGGTTTACTTTACTGACATCTATGCAGAGTGTATGGACTTCCTGTGGCAGGGGGAGGGTCAGTATTCTGACCATGGATCCCACTGTACCCAGTGGATAGGAAATGGCATGGGAAAGCACACCCTAAGATTAGCCTGCCGTGATGGCAGATCCTGGGTGTATGTTCCTTGGGTCTGTAATGAAGTTCAGTACTGCCAAAGAGGAGTGCCATCACTCGAGTAATGGGGGAATCACGTTCATCCATTGTCACTGGGACTGGTGAGCAAGATGTGTGTAGCAGTGGAGATTCAGGAGTAGAAAGATGCTTGAATGCCATATGTCTGGCTGTATTAGGGGGATTGGTGACAACATTGCCATTGTATTGCTTTGTGCTGCCTCCTTGGCTGCATCTACACTAGCCCAAATCTTCGAAGTGGCCATGCAAATGTCCATTTTGAAGTTTACTAATGAAGCACTGAAATACATATTCAGCCCCTCATTAGCATGCTGACAGCTGCGGCACTTCGAAATTGACATGGCTTGCAGCCGCACAGCTCATCCAGACGGGGCTCCTTTTCAAAAGGACTGCAGCAACTTCGAAATCCCCTTATTCCTATCTGCTGTTAGGAATAAGGGGATTTCGAAGTTGCCAGGTTCCTTTCAAAAAGGACCCCCATCTGGACGAGCCTCACAGCTGCAAGCCACGTCAATTTCGAAGTGCCTGGCTGCTGGCATTCTATTCTTTGCATGGCCATTTCGAAGTTTTGGGCTAGTGTAGACATAGCCCTTGTGTAGAAGTGAAGTCAATGAGGATCTTTTTAGTGTTGCCTTCCTACCTGTTGCAATTTCTGGTTTTGGTGCTTGTAGGGGGAACCATCATGTGTAGCAGAGGTTGTGGTAAAGAGCCCATTGCAGGGGTAGTTGGTGCCATGGAGGAGGAGGCAGCCATTTTGTGCCTGCCACTCAACTTTTGTCCTGCCAGCAGAGGAACTAAAGTGCTAGATGTGCCTCATGCTTCAAAAGGAGCTTAGTTTGGATAAGGTCAGAGCCACAGGCAGAAATCTCAATGGAGACCATTTCTTTTTTTAACGATTCTGGCTCTGTGAAAATGTGGCCATTTTGCTCAATTTACAGAATCGGTGGCACAGTTTGCCAGCAGAGATGATACCCAGAGAGTCTCTTTTCATCATCTGCTTAAGGTCCAATGTAGGAGTTGGGGATTTCTCCATTAAAAATGAGTTAGTGAGTCAAAGGTCCGTCTCTCCATGACTTCACCTTTAGATTAGTGGTGTCCAGAAGTGTTGCAGTGAGTGCACTTGCGGTACATGTGACTGACCTAAGTATCACATACAACGGGGAGCATCCACCAGAGAGTGGTATTGCGTCTTTGTAAGAGTGAACCTCTTAAGACTTGGGGAGCCAACCATACTTGAGATGTCCTCGTTGAAAACTGCGGGACACAAATTTTTTAAAACTAAATTTAACTATAACCACACTAAGAAAGGGGTAAGTTGTGAATAAGTCTGAACTAAGCTAACAACTCTAACCCTATTTTAGGTTCATAGCGACCCTGCTAATGGACAGCATCTTAAGCTGATTACTTTTGAGAAGGAACTGAAGGAGTCAGTGCTGGTACATGTTTCATTAGGCATCAGCAGTGCTATGGGACGGCTACTGCAAATGCACACCCTGTTGAGACACTGCTACTGAAAGACTCCAATCAGTAGCTCCAGGACATACGAACACCTGGAGTGGAGTACCCCGAAGGACAACCCTCAAAAAATAAATGTGAATTATCCTCACAGTCTTTGATAGTGTTATATAAAGGTCCCTTTTGTCCCATCCCATGTTTGGTCCCTTCAGTGTGATATGGAAGGACCAGTGAGTTAGCTGACTGTTAATTTGTCTTGAAGAGAGCTTGCTGTCCTTCTGCTCCCCATTGTCCTACACTCCAGTTTAAATGTATTGTGCATAGTGAGGAGTTGCCAGTATTGAAAAACGGAGGACCAAAGAGTTTATCTTTTGCACATGTGGGGCACTGATGCCATTTTTTCCTCTTTGCTCCTGTTCAGTGATCTTCCTTTATTGGGATTTGAAGGAGGCTCTAGGGCTGTCTGTCCTGTGCCATGTGCAGCTGCCAGCTTCTTATACACTCTCCCCTTGATTTTGTTCCTACATTATGCTGGGGTAAAGATCAATGGGAAGAGATGCAACACCAGCCATCATCTCTATTGCAGTAGTATGGCAGTGCAAATATTTGGAACAAAGATGGAGGCCTCCTTTTTAGTTGCTTCATGATTCAGCAAGATCCTTCTCAGCTGTGGCATCTTTCTCCTTAATATTACATATTGCTAGTTAATTTGTGTGCAAGCACCACTGGCTTTTTAATTTTTTTTGTATGTACTCTGATGCACAGGAAATTGTCCTGTTTAACAAAGTTTGACTACCTTGGAATGATGATTTCACAATTAAACTTTAATCAAATATTTAAGCTTTGTTTTATTAATTTATTTCTTGTGAATAAAAACTTTTACACAGACAGGGTGCAATATATGCTAGATTGCATGGCATAGATCAATAGAAATCATCTTTACTTGTTTTTCTCAACAGCATAGTCACTGGTAATAAATGCCCACAGAGACAAGTGTTGTGTCTCTTAGAAGAATAACATAGTCAATAATATTTTTAGTGTTCAATCGAACCTTTCAATTTGTGTGTGAGGTATTGTGGATGTTGACAATGGTTCTCGATATTATACTGAAAACATATAACTTTTTTTTTTTAATTCCTTTCTTTTGCTCTCCACTTCATATCCTGTCCTGATATGCCTAGGAAACATGTCAACTATGCAGCAAAGACATGGGAATGGCGCACTGAAAGATTATCAAGCAGAAACATGAAACATCCTCTATATAGCTAAAATATCATGTAAGTGTATAAAACTGTTATCTTGACTTTTAATTAGGAATAGTGTTAGTCTGTAGCTCTCCAAATAACAAGTAGTTCTGTATCACCTTAAAGACTAACAAATTTATTAGCTCATGAGCTTTTGTGGGTACGACCCACTTCTTCAGATGACTGGAGTAGACACTTAGGCTATGTCGAGATTACAACGATTTGTTGATAGAAGTTTTTGTTGGAAAATGTTGACAGATCATGGCCAAGCTGCCAAGCAGATCACAAGAATGATCCACTCTGACAGGGAGTGACCGGACTGCCCAGTTGCTCTCTTGACAAAACAGCCAACCAAAAGCACAGCAGACAGGGCTGCCCGCTATCCCAGTAGCCTGCTCTGTCAACAGAGGGCTCCCCAGCATGTCCAGACCGACTTTCTGTCAACAGAGGCATTCTGCCTGGTGGGGAGTGGAATAAGACTGTCAGCAAAAGGGCTGCATTCTGTTGATTTACTGTCAACAGACCGCCTTGAGAATCTGGATGCTCCCCAGGCTTTGATGACACAACCCTCTAGTGCAGACACAGCCTTAGAATCTAGGGTTTATATAGGACACTAAAGTACAAATCAACAAAGGTCACATCGTTACTACACAGGTGAGTTACTTCTCTTTCTTCTTCGAGTGGTCCCCATGGGTGCTCCACAGTAGGTGACTACCCAGCAGTGACCCCAAAAAAGGAGGTGGGTACCCAATTTATGTGCAGCTTGCCCTTGAAAGGACTGCTGTATCCTCATCAAACACTCGGTGCATGGCAGAGTGCTTGGCAAAGGTGTCGTAGGATGACCAAGTCGCTGCTCTGCAGATGTCTCTCAGTGCGATTCCCTTGAAGAAGGCCGTCGACGACACCATCGCTCTAGTGGAGTGAGCCCTGGGCGGAACTGGCAGAGGAGCCTTGCAAAGCTCATAGCACAGTCTTATGCAGGATACGATGTGGTTTGAAATCCTTTGTGAAGATAGGCCTTCCCCTTTCGACCTGGGTGCGAGGGACACCAGGAGTCTGTCTGTTTTCCAGAAAAGCTTAGTCCTACCTATGTAAAAGGCCAATGCCCTTCTCACATCTAATAAGTGCAGCCGTGCGTCCTTGCTGGAGTTGTGAGGCTTAGGATAAAACGAGGGCAATACTATTGGTTCGTTAATGTGGAACTCTGAAGAGATCTTTGGAACAAAGGGTGGGTGTAATCGTAAGACCACCGCTTCCTTTGAGAACACTGAGCAGGGCGGTGTGGCCATTATTGCTGCAAGCTCGCTCACCCGACAGGCTGACGTAATCGCAAGAAGGAAGGCTGTCTTCATGGTAAGTAACTGGAGGGGAACCGTGGCCAGTGGTTCAAAGGGCAGTGCCGACAGCGCATGGAGGACCAAGTCCAAACTCCATGACGGCGGTAGCATTTTCCGAGGGGGATACAGGTTTGCTAACCCCTTTAGGAACCGCGTGACAACATGATGGGTGAATATGGTTGGCCCTTCCTCTTTGTGTCGAAATGCTGATATAGCTGCGAGATGGACCTTTAGCGAGGATAGAGAGAGCCCCTCTCGTTTGAGCTCCAGCAAGTAGTCCAGAATTACAGTTATAGGGGCGTCCAGAGGTGCTAACTGCTTGGAAGAGCACCAGGAGGTAAATCGTGTCCACTTGTGCTCGTAAGTCCTTCTGGTGGAGGTCCTCCGACTGCACTCCAGGACTTGCTTCACTCCCTCCAAACATGAGCTCTCGAAGGTGCTGAGCCATGGATTAACCACGCCTGTAGGCGGAGTCCCTGGGGATGTGGATGCACTATTGACCCCCGAGCCTGCGTGAGAAGGTCCCGTACTGCCTGTAGGGGAAATGGCCGGTGGCATGCCATGCGCAGAAGCAGCGGGAACCATTGCTGTCGGTCCCAGGTTGGGACTATGAGTATCATGTGTGCTCTCTCCCTTTTGGCTCTCTCCAAAACCTTGTGTCTGAGTGTTATGGGAGGGAACGCTTAGAGTAGAGGGCCCTTCCATGGAATCATGAAGGCGTCCCCCAAGGATCCTTGCCCTGTGCCCGCTCTGGAGCAATACTGGGCACATCTTGTTGTTGTGAGTGGCAAACAAATTGATTTGGGGAAACCCCCATTTGTGAAACACTCGTCGGAGCAGGTCGGAACGGATCTGCCACTCATGCGTGAGCGCAAAGCATCTGCTGAGTTGGTCTGCCTTTACGTTGTGGACACCCGGTAAGTATGAGGCTTTTAGGGTTATATGGTTGGCAATGCACCAGTTCCACAACCGGACAGCCTCCGCACAGAGCGTACGAGATCTGGCCCCTCCTTGTCGGTTTATATAAAACATGGTGGAGGTGTTGTCGGTATTTATCCCCGAGTACTTTTCTGTGCAGGTAATTTCGAAAACGCCTGCACGCATTGAACACTGCTCTGAGCTCTAGTATGTTTATATGCAGTGTCTTTTCCATGGGGGATTGTAATCCTTGAGTGACTTCATTGCCAGTGTGCACTCCCCATCCCGTATGGGATGCATCTGTTGTGAGAAAAACGGTAATTTGCGGTTGGTGGAAAGGCACCCCTACTAGTAGGTTCTTGGGGTCCGCCCACTGTGCCAGTGACCTTCACACCTCCATTGTGGGTGATACTATTCTGTGAATGGTGTGGGCTATTGGTTTGTAAACGCTCGCCAACCAATGCTGCAGGCCTCGCATATGCAGTCTGGTGTTTTGTACCACAAACATGGTGGTCGCCATGTGCCCCAACAGCTGTAGACATGTTAGGATTGGGACAGCGGGGCTGTACGTTATTACTTGTACCAGGGATTTGATGGCGCGAAAACGGGCACCGGGCAGGTATACCCTTGATGTAGCAGAGCCTATTCGCGCCCCTATAAATTCTATATTTTGCGTGGGCTTGGTCTTTGACTTCGAGAGGTTGATGATGAGGCCCAGCAAGGCAAATGTGTTTGTGGTGATGTGTATCATTCGTAAGACCTCCGCTTTGGAGGTTCCTTTCAGCAGGCAGTCGTCTAGGTATGGAAAAATGAAGACGCCTTGTCAGTGTAGATATGCTGATACTACCACCAGGGTTTTGGTAAAAACTCTGGGTGCCGAAGAGAGACCAAACGGAAGAACTCTGTACTGGAAATGTTCTCTGCCTACTGTGAATCGGAGAAAACATCTGTGCGCCGGATGAATTGCTATATGAAAATACGCGTCCTGTAAGTCGAGGGCTGCAAACCAGTCTCCATCGTCCAGTGCCATGATTATGGAAGCAGTTGTAGTCATTTTGAAACACTGCTTGTGCAAATACTGATTGAGGGCCCGTAAATCCAGGATTGGCCTCCAACCTCCTGTCTTCTTCTCTGTCAGGAAGTACCGAGAGTAGAAGCCTTTCCCCTGGAATTGCTCCGGTACTCTCTCCACCACCCCTATGAACATGAGGTGGTCCACTTCCTGTTTTAACTTTGTGTGGTGAGAGGGATCCTTGAAAAAGGGGCCTGGTGGGAGGGTTCGGTGGTGGCGATTGAAAAGGGATTGTGTACCCCGTGGCTATAATCTCCAATACCCATCTGTCTGTGGTGATGCTTTGCCATTGAGAGTAGAATGGTTTGAGCCGATGGTGAACCATGTTGAGATTGGCACTGAGAGACTGTCTTGGTTTTGCAGTCCCCGACGTACCCGTCATACCTGCTGTCTCATGGTTTTCCCGGAGGGGGTGCGGCCCTGCTGGGGCCGACGTCTAGGGGCCCTGTATTGCTGTGGCTGTTGTTGGCGCCCCTGGTCATACCCGTGTTGATATTGAGTACGCTGTGGTTGATAAGTGTAGCGCCTTTGTTGAGGGTAAAACTTCTTCCTCCTGTACGGCAGGGTGTATATACCCAGAGTCCTAAGTGTAGCTCTCGAGTCCTTGCTGGAGTGTAGGACCGAGTCAGTTGAGTCCGCAAATAACTTCCGCCTGTCAAAAGGAAGATCTGCGATTTTTACTTGCAGATCCCTGGGAATCCTGGACGTCTGGAGCCACGATTCCCTACACATTACTACCGCAGTGGCTGTGGAACGAGCCGCAGTGTCCGCTACGTCTAAGGCAATCTGAACTCCTGCTCGTGAAGCTGCATAGCCCTCCTGGACAATCGCTTTGAGGACCGGCTTCTTGTCCTCTGGAAGAAAATGCATGAGGGAGGTGAGTCTCGAATAATTGTTGAAATTATGGTTCGACAAGTGAGCAGTGTAATTCGCCATTCACAGCAGTAAGGTAGATGATGAGTAAACCTTTCTGCCGAGTAGGTCTAATTTCTTTGTGTCCTTGTCTGATCCCCCTCACCTATATTGGGACGTTTTGGCTCTGTGCTGCAAGGATTCAACCACTAGTGAATTCGGCTGTGGGTGGCTGAACAGAAATTCCATGCCCTTGGCAGGGACAAAATACTTCTTATCCGCCCTCTTGTTTGTAGGAGGGATGGAGGCCGGAGTCTGCCATATGTTGGTGGCTGACTCCATAATCACTTCATCTAATGGGATGGCGATCTTGGATGAAGCCGGGGGTCTGAAATTTTTGAGGAGCTTATGGTGTTTCTCCTGCACCTCTGCCACTTGAATGTCCTGTGATTGAGCCACCCTTTTGAACAACTCTTGAAACTGTTTTAGGTCATCTGGGGGAGAGATCTCTCCAGGAACAACTTCATCTGGGGAGGACGAGGAGGCATCGCTATGATACATTTCCTCTAAGTCCTCAGGTTCCTGGCTCTGTTCACATGTTTGTTCTTTTGAGGTTTCCAGATGGGGTTCCAGATCCTTTGAACCACTCTCTGACCGGGAAAATTATGATGTTCCCCCAGGGTGAGACTGTGTGCTGTGATGTTGGCGAGGCGTTGACGGGGATCTACCCCAAGATGCAGATCCCCTGTGCCGATGTCCCATGTGGTAAGGGCGGCCATAACAACAGGGGCAAGGGCCCGGTGATGGGGACCTGGACCACGACCTGAAAGTGTACACGTGGCGTGTAGAAGGACGTGACCGTCGAGATGACACTGACAAAGGCGGGGATCCTCTGTGATAATATTCATAGGGATCCCTGCTGGAGGTTGGTGAAAAGTGTCTAAGCCCGGGGGATGGCGGCTGAAGGAATGGAGATGGAAGTCTGCAGCAGGCTGTTGGAGTTGCTGCCCGATGAATCTCTGGGGGAGAGCGAGGTGATAATGGCAGTGCAATGATCTCCGGGGAAGGACTGTGGTGCCGGGTCTTGGTCTTCGATTTCCCCCATTTGGGCGCCGCAGGTATTCCCATCGGCGCCGGGGAGCTTGGCACCGTAGTCGGTGCCGCGCTCAGTTCCACTGCCCCCGGTGCCGCGCGGGTAGTCTCCTCCGGCACCGTTGGGCCCCGTGCCGGGTGCCCTCTCTCCGGTGCCATCGGTGCCACAAGACTTGGTGTCGTGGAAGCCGGTGCCGACTCCTTAACAGCTGGAGGCCCCTGCACGGGCACATGTGCTGCGGCCTTCCCGCTATGAGAGGCCAGCGGACCCGGGCCCCGTGCTCCGCTCGTCCCGCTCGTAGAAGTAACTGGCAGGGATCGAGCTGGTGAAAGCTTTTTGTTCTTCTGCACAGAGGAAGTCAGAGAAGCTGCCTTCCTCTTGTGCGAGCCCGAAGAGCCCTCCTTATGAGGCGTCTCCCATGTCCCAGGCTGGAGGGCCTTGTCGAACAGAAACATTTTTAGCCTCATTTCCCTGTCCTTTTGCGCTCTAGCTGTAAGCTTAGACCAATGAGGGCATTTCTGGGGGACATGGGCTTCCCCGAGGCACCGAATACATTTGCTATGTCCATCTGAGGCAGGCATGGCCTCCCGGCATGATTCACATTTCTTAAAACCTGGCGAGGACATTGTTTGAGCTTTAAAGTCTAAGTGCTAACAGGGCATTTAGCAGTTAATCAGTCCGGTAGCAGATAACAGTTAACAGATAACTTTCAAGGCCTTCAGATAGCGGACCCGCCCGAGGCGGCCGCCTCCGTCCTTTTTCTTGCTCTCTTTTCCTTTTTAAACTATATACACTCTAACATAAACTACTATAATAACTAAGCAACAACTTGTAACCATTAACAATAAGTAAAACAGAGTTTATCTGTCTCAGGCGTTGGAGCCAGAGTGGATTCCATCTGCAGCCATTGGCGGTTGAGAAGGAACTGGCGGGGACCGGATCGCACATGTGACCGTAAGCGCGTGAAGGACCGACGCGCATCCGTGCATGTGCAACCCGACGGAGACTGCTGGAAATTTCCGATCTGCGGCGCCGGGGTGAGCCCGACACCTACTGTGGAGCACACACGGGGACCACTCGAAGAAGAACAGACATTAGGAATCTGAATACACATAAACCTGTCAGTGAGCATGTCAGTGGAGTAGGCCATTAATCTGTTAAAGACGTGAGAATATGCACCCCACAACAGAGAGACTTTAAAAGCACATTATGAAGGGAGATGTGTGAACTGGGGTTCATACTCAAATTCAATATATAATCACTTGACCTCAATAGAGATACCAATTAGCTCACACCTTACAGGTACTGTTTCCCTTTCTTTGGTATTCATAATGATCTCAGGCAGGACACTTAGTATCTTGTACTCCTCTCCACCACCGCTTCAGTTCTCTGCATCTGATTTGTCAATTTTTATTTCAATTTTTTTTTTTTGGATCTGTATTATAAAACCGTCAGTACTGTACTGGAAATGGCACATCTCCAGATCTGAAGAAGTGGGTCTGCCCCACGAAAGCTCATCATCTAATACATTATTTTGTTAGTTTTTAAAGTGCTACATGACTGCTGGTTTGTTTTGTTAGAATACAGACTAACATGGCTAACTCTCTGTTACTAGAACACCACTTGTCATCAGCTATAGTCCCCATCTTAAACCCTACCAGCACAACCAGCAATTTACAACCTATACTGGAACATGATGCTTCATTCTCACAGGCCTTGGGTCTCAGGCCATTCCTGTCCTACAAACACTCACCCAACCTCCAGAAAATACCAGCCACCACATTCAGTGTGCAAAGACCATAACTGAGTGTAAAGACTGGCTCAGAGAACAAGCAGATAAGCCCTCTTGAGTGTCAGCCACACATGAATATTAAGATTAAAGTGCAACATGCTGCTCTAAATATGTTCAATTGGACATCTTCATATAGAAAATGAACAGTGTTTTGAGGGGACCTGGCTTAAGATAGATAAGCAAATGGTGGTTAATCTGCAGTTTACTTCAGTAGAAGTTGGCTCAGGCCCTCAGTCTAAAAGCAGAGTTTTAACAGATCATTTCAGAAATTTTAAATTCTATTCTGATTTACAAATAAAGTAATTTGCTAAAATCCAACTGGAGAAATGGATCATCACAGAAGCTATCCTCCACTGTCATTTAAATACAAGTTCCCCTGTGAACAAAAAAGACAATGGAAAATTGAAGCATATAAATACTACAGTTAACATCCATATATTTTGAAATCTTCTAAATCATAAACTAAATAAACCCCTAACTGTTAGAAAGTCTGGGAATACACAGGCAATACTTCCAGCCGACCTTTGCCTGTGGTATTTAATGGGCAGTTTTTTATTACACCAAATAATTGTAGGCATCTAAGTAGCCATTTTAAACCTAAAATCTCAAGCCAAATTTTACATAAAATTAGATAATCTCACAAGCAAAGATTATGCCTCAAAAATGTCAACCTGAGATAAGTACTCAGAAAAACATTAGCTTGTTAAAATAGGAAGTTCTAACACAGCATTTTGCAATCTGTATTATAATAGTATTATGTTAAGTGCCTGCTAGAATTAAGTACAGAAATGGTAGGACAGAAATCTTAATTTTCCCCTGTTACTTTACTTGAATGTTTTGTTTGCCTTTAAACTTGACATATCACTCTATTCAGCTGCTTGCTAGATAGCACATGCTGACTGCTGTGGGTAGATAGCATACATACCAGAATGTAAAGATGATGTAACCTCAAATTGCAATGATGTATGTTTTGAAGGAGAAAGTATGTTGTTTCTTAACTGTTTTGCATAGCAATTTTTTACTGTGGTTTCTCCTCCCCTTCCCCAAGAAAATTCTGCTTTGATTTTCCCATTCAGTTAGAAATTTGGTTATATAATATTCCCAGTTTTGTAAACATGAAACTCCTATCAGAAGAGAGAACTAGCATGTGATTTCTCAGTGAAACAACTACACTGCAGTACAAAAATCCCACCAGCTGTGAAGCACCCTCAGGTTAAAATCAATTCTACTGCAGTCATTAAAATTCAGTATTGTGCTGAATTTGAAAGTTTTGGGACAGGATTCTAAAAGGACAAGGAAACCCACACAGTAATTGAGTTTTCATGAACACTGACTTCAGCTGAGCTGTGCGTACCAGGTGCTTGTACATGCAAATAGGTGGATGACCAATTGCCTCTTCTGTTTAATATATTCCCCAAGACAGCACACCCTATTATTTAATTCTTACCATGTGCTATTAAAACAAAAAGCAGTCAAGTAGCACTTTAAAGACTAGCAAAATAGTTCATTAGGTGAGCTTTCGTGGGACAGACCCACTTCTTCAGACCATAGCCAGACCAGAACAGACTCAATGTTTAAGGCACAGAGAACCAAAAACAGTGCCTTAAACATTGAGTCTGTTCTGGTCTGGCTATGGTCTGAAGAAGTGGGTCTGTCCCACGAAAGCTCACCTAATGAACTATTTTGCTAGTCTTTAAAGTGCTACTTGACTGCTTTTTGTTCTGATAGTGTGTAGACTAGCACAGCTCCCTCTCTGTTACTATTCAACATGTTCTATTAGTGTGTCTCATTCTTTGGCCACACACTTAACAAGCCAAATGGATAATTTGGAGACCGGTTCTTTGACCCATTTTCAGATTACTAAACGTTAAGAAATTCACCAGTCATAAAGGTGTAATGGCATTTGTGTTGATCTACATGTCTCAAAGTACCTGACAAGTAATACACAGCAGCTCTGTAAAAGAATTGTCTCCCACTGAGGCTGATGATAAAACTCGTTTTACCAAAACCTCAGCCTGTGCCCTAACTATGAGAATTGATGCTTTTATATGTACCTGAAAGGGAAATCTGAAGTCTCTTTTTTTTTTAAAAAAAAAAAATCATCTCAAACTTGTTGCAACTAAGATGTAGTGTATGTTTTTGTCTGTATTACTCTGAATTCTTCTGCATCTTTCTCAGCTCGAAGGCTAATTTAGAGCCTAGCCCTATATTTCCTGACCACATACAAATTGGGCATTTACAGGGAATTTAGGATGAGCAAGGAATGTAAAATCATTCCCTAATTCACCTGAATTGGCTATCCTGTCTGAAAATTATATTCAGACTGAGTAGTTGATTATTTTTGTTTTATATTGACTGCATCTTTAAAATGCAGTTGATTTGTGTATTTTTATTTAATACGATGTACCTTGCATTCTTCTCCTGTAGTTAACTCACATCTCTTGCTTACTTGACAGACAGCTTGACTGATCCCTGCAAGGAACTCCTAAATTCAGTAGATGGAAGGCTTGATGGGTCAGCAAAAATAGTTATCACCACAGTCATGAGTTGTGAAGTAATCCTCAACTCCAAAGTACCTGTGACATGAGCCTCAGGCTTGGGATTTTTAGTTCCAAGGCTATGGGAAGAGTCCTGCATTCATACCTCAGAAATATACCTACCTACCCTCCCTCCCCAACTAGCTCCCCAAAAGGAGTGAGAAAAACCTACCAATAAACCAGATAAGAGTAGAACAGGGCATGAGGGCTTCAGAGTGAAAGATGAGGGCATCCACAGAACCAGCCTTCAGCTGAAGTCAGGTTGAACAGGAAGATTTCATATTTGGATGCTCCATACCAAAAGGTATTGGAGGGGGCAGGAAATAATGATTTTCATTAATATCGCCTACAGAAGGGGTGTGGGGCTTCTCTCTCAGAACATTTAGTTCCATAAAAACTTTTTTCTTTCCCATTCACAAAGAAAACTTTAAATAAAGGGTTAAATGAACCATTGTATACACAGAACACAGCAACTCTTATATTTTGCTGCTGGGAAAATAAAAAGTACAACACAAACTGTAAACGGTCCAAGAAGGAAAGGCTGAATTGTAATTTTATGATGAAAGTGTTGCATCAGATACGAAGCTGAAGTGATCTTGACAAATGTTCTGTCCCCTGAATATTGTTTTTCTATTAGTCTTTGGCTAAAATTGATGTGTAAGTGAACAGAACAGATTTATGAATTAATTTCAGCATATACATATAAACACTATGAAAACTGGGGACCTAACTCCCTTGACCCCTTTGAAAAACCCAGCCTGCTAATAGAGACATTTGGTGAAAGAAACTATTAATCTTCAAACATAACATCTTTAAAGAAGTACTTAGATTAGAATTTCATTATCCTATGTTCTCTGCCCTGGAAATCAGTGCAGAAAAAAACAAGCTGATGACTAACAAACATGATGGGGTTAGCTCAGATATTACTGTCAGTGGACGAAAGCTGGAGACAGTGAAACAGTTCACATATGGGGGGGGGCAGTTGTCACTGGTCAAGGATCAAAGGCAGAAATTCTGACAAGAACTGCACAAACAGCAGCTGTGGCAAAGCTAATCTCAATTTAGAGGAACAAGACCATCTTCCTGGAATCTGAACTGAAACTGTACGTGAGATATAGACTGTTACAGCACAGCTTGAACAGAAAATACAGTTGTTAGAGATGAGTTACTCCTCTAAACTCCTGGGTGTCTCCTACTATGACCATGTCAGTCACTTAACATAGAGGGGTCTGCAACATCATCACCCAATGTGCTGGGTCATTGAAGACCTCTGGATGACTTTGAAGAAGAACAAGCAGAAGTGGTACAGGCATGTAACAAGATGATCTTGTCTTTCCAAGATCATTCTGCAAGGGACAGTATAAGGTAAGAGAAGAGGTACACAGAATAAGAGATGGACTGACAACTTAAGAGTGGACAGGAGTGGAGTCTGCGGAAACTCAAGCACTGGCATACAATCACTGATTGGATACAATTTGTTGACTGCTCATCAATGATGATGTCCCAACAACCAATGTGGTTATGGGAGTAATGACGATGATCATGTTCCCAATGAATTTTGCACTTGTAGCTAGAATACTTGGAATTGTAAGGAAAAATGTAGAAATTCCACGTTTTAACTTTTTTTTTTTTAAATTTCAAACTCATGAACAGTGGTTTTGTTTTTACTATGTATTGATTACCCCTCCACCTTCCTCCCAGAACGGGGTGTGATGATATAGCAACCAGCTCCAAAAGGATTTTAAGTAAATGTTAAGATGACAACACTAATTAAATCCTTGACTGGCAGTTGGCTCCTCTTCACTTTTTAAGAGAACAGAAAAGTATTTAACCCCTTTCGAAACTGCTGATTATTACTTATCTTCCACTCACAGCAATTTTGTCTGTTGTGTTTTATAGGCCACAGGAGAGATTCTTAGCAGCATCAAACAGGACTAACCTGTTTCCTCAGTCTTTTTATATACACAACCAGAGAAGCATATTAGCTCTCATAAAAATCACAAAGGGAAAAAAAACAACTCAGTGGCAGTGTGTCCATAGAGGTTTCACATAAAAGTTTACTAATGTCCATGTTTTTAATTCTCCACAGATAAAATGTTTGCAAATACATCAGTAGTAGTCCACAAACATTTTAAATACTTTATACAAGGATTCAGTAAACAATCAACATTAATAAATTATCATTTCCTCCTTCAAAAAGTCGATTTTTGAAGAAAATAGAACATTATATTTGGCTTGCACACAATTTTGGTGCACTTTGAAAGGGACAGGTTGAATGTTAAAACCTTGAAAATGAGCACCTGCCCTTATCTACATGTTTTACCTAGTAAACAAATACAAACATCATGGCTTTCTATTAAAATTGTCAAATTATCTATTAAGAGCAGAAGTCCATGGTAGGAGGACTGCATTAAAATCCATTGCCTTTGACTTCTAGCAATCTAATTAAAAATAAAATACCGTGTTTTCTTTAAACTTAAACTGAAGATTGTTTTGTGCTGCTGCCTTGTGAGCCCAGAAACTTTAGCCAAAATGAACCTCATTTTTGAAGTAAATGGATGGCCTGTGTTCCAATTTCACAGTTCCTTCAGTCCCCTCATGATTCTTGTTGGGTCCTCTTCTGTGAGGCTTTTCCCTGACACATGTATTTATTGGATAGGCTGCCTAAACAGAAACAAAGAAAGAAAGTCACATTACTGACACTAAAACCAAACAGAAAAGCAATAATCTGAACACAAGATTATGGAAACATCTTATTTCTAAGTGTGCTCTACATTGCGTGTTCCACCCTAGAAAGCAAGAACAGAAATTGGACAAACACTGTCTGAGCCAGTTTAGATTCAACCCTGGGATGATGAAGATTGAAACCTCAACATCTTACTTTCTGAGAGTTGGGGAACACCACTTCCTTCTCTGCTGCAGTACTAAGCACCCATTCCTAACAACTATAAGGTGGGTGCTCAGACTGAAATGCCTACAAAGTATTGGTCATTTTTAAAGAAAATTTGGCCCTAACGATTGATTAAAATTCATTTTAAAGTAAGTGAAACAGATGTGTGTAAGGGAATCACAGTCCTATGTGGCTTCTAATACAATTCACAGACTGGGCACCTGGTGCAAGTAGAGCTCCATTACTAGATCTTTTTACTTTTCACTCAGGCAGTGATTTGCATTGTTCTGACAGCTCTCTCGAGCCTAACTTTTGTCATGATTTGACCTCTGTCTCCTACTCTGGTAACTGGTTTGTACCAAGTATCTGATTTAATATCCAATCCCTTACGAAATTAAGGCTGCGTCTATGCTACATCATAAGGTCAATTTTAAGGCAGTTAGCTCAATTTTACAAGGTCATTATCTTCACTGTGAATGCCATTAGGTAGATTTTAGGGAGCAGTAAGTTTGATAGTATTAAACCCACAAAGCAACCTGGCATAGAGCCGAGTTTGAATTTAAAAGGTCGGGTTAATGCTAGTGTGGAAACAGCAATTATTTACATTGAGTTTATTGGCCTCCAGAGGTGTCCCATATGTATTTCACAATGTCCTGTGGTTGTCTGCTCTGGCTGCTACCAGCTCTCCAGCACTCCAGGTGCACAGAAAGTAGGTAACAGGAAGACCGTGAATTTGAATTCAGCACCAGAAAACCCAGGAAATTGAAGTGGGCACCTGCGCCTATTTTGAATTAATTTCTTTATTACCAGCATGGCAATCACAGCTGCCCATGGAAAAAAACAGCCCTTATGTGGGGTGGTGGCTCCTTCTCTGCACAGGATATAACAGGAGAGTCTGAGATTTTTTTTCTGCATTGGTGCCAGACCCTGTCCCACCGTACCGTGCGGCAGCTAGGCTGGGGGGTCATGCGTGTATGAAAGGCTGGGAAACTTCTTTTCTGTAGTTCATATTTGTACAGGGGTAACCCCTACCCCCTATATAATCAAGGTCTATCCTGCACCCAACCACATCACGTGACTACCCCCAACCCAATGTAAGCAAGTGCAGACCATGCTGCCAGACAGCACCATTTCCTAGATTGTGCACTGTGAAGGGCCCAAAGGCGGGAAAGATTTTAGGGGGCTGCCTGTTGCTGGGGGTAAGTCTACCCCCTGCTGCAATGATTTCGGGGACTCGGTGTTGATGATCAGCTTGTGATATCTGGCACCCACACATTCAACGAGTTCCCCCATGGCAGCCAGCAGTTGCCAAAAAATGGAATATGGCTTTGTGAGGCTGTGGATAAGGAAGGAAATGCTGGAAACTACATTCCTTGTCTGCAGCCCTGCAACCTGCCTGCAGGCAGGACAGCAGCAGGGAGAAGAGGTTGTGGCCCAGATGCTGAAGGACTGCATTTACACTTGTTTGTGTGCTTTCCAAGATAAGGACTCAGCACATCCCACCACTTCTTTCCCTTACTGCACCCCATTGCAGGCTTCAACTAGAAGAGCACAGGGAGATCCGCCATGTAGCTCCAGTATTCAGACTTCTGAACTCCCAACCCCGTATCTCTTGTACAGTTCCTGTGTGCAAGCCAGTTTATGGGCTTGCAGTTAGAGAAGATGTGTCTTTGCACTCTCTTCTCCTGACTATAATTCTGCAAACCTCCCTATGATGGCTGCACTCTGATGTCCCAGTACCTCCTCCTCTGGCTGTAGCCCTGAAATCTGGCCTGTAGCTTGTGTCTTTCTTTTTAAAAAAACTGTTCTTGATAAGTGGCATGCCCTTATCAATATCTGAATCCCCCTAACATTAAAAAGTCAGTGGGACAGGAGTGGCCCCTGGCAAAATGTTGCTGTTAATCTGAAGTTGTTAATAGCACAGTTGCTGTTCAGTGGAATCAACTACACAGACCTGTTTGGGGACTCAAGAACACTTTTCCTTTTTGTTTCTTCTTTTCATCAAATAAAAGTATTCCCTAAAAGAGACGCATACAGAGATAAACACACACACAAAATTCAACTGTTAGACAGGATTAGATTACAGATAAACAGTACTGTTCCTACAAAAAAAAAATCACGGTTGAAAACTCGACCAAAACTGCATTTTACTACTGTAAATTGCTTTAAGTATACTTAAGAACAACATGACTTAGGAAATTTTGCAGCACTCACCTGATTGACTCTACCCGCATGTTTAACAGCACTAGGTGAAGAAGGAGATCCACACAGACCTTCTGACTTTGATCCACCTTAGAAATTAAAGCAAAAATTTACTGAAAAGGTAAAAATATCATCTGATTAGAAATGCCAACAATTGATCATTATCTAACGGCAGTTATACGCACACTCATCCTTCTAACACCATAGTATTGCAGCATATAATGGCCTTTAATGTCTCAAGGGTGGTGAATACATACAGGGAACACCTATTATCCCCATTTTACAGAACTTGGGCAAAGTTAGAGAAGTGAATTGGCTAAGGTAATGCAAGCAATCCGAAGGAGACCAGGAAATTGAACCTTATATTTTAGGTCAGCACCTGAAGGCCTAAATCACATAGAACAGTGGTTCTTGAATCTTTCCAGATTCTGGAGTCTGATTTGTCTTGCATACCACCAAGTTTCATCTCGCTGAAAAAACCTCTGCTTACAAAAATCAGAAATACAAATACAGAAGTGTCACAGCATGCTGTTACTGAAAGTTAATTACATTCTCATTACCACCATATAATTATAAATCCATTGCATAAATATTGTATTCACATATCAGTGTACAGTATATAAAGCAGTCTAAACAAGTTACTGTCTGTATGAAATTTTAGTTTGTTCTGACTTCACTAGTGCTTTTTATGTAGCCTTCTGTAAAACTAGGCAAACACCTGGATGAGTTGAAGAGCAGACCTGAGTTCCACCAGAGGGCATGTGTATCCCTGGTTGAGAATCGGTGATACAGAATACTTATAAGGCCCTACAGGAAACAATTTATCAAAAGAGCTATCAACAGAACTTTGCTAGAACTAGCAGAATAAGTAGACTCATTGCATCAACAGTATGGTCTTTGGCCATGATGTTTCAAACTAAGGGACATATATTATGTAATATAAAAATAAGAAAATGATACCCAGTGGCAACTGTAGGTTGCTCTTACTGAAGCTTTCTGTACTGTGTACTTGAGTGATAGATTCTAAAACTAGATAACTAATTAAACAAGTCAAAAGGATTAACTAAGATAAACTTTTGTTTCCTAGCAACATCCAACATAGCAAACAGCTTGGTAATTTTACTTGTTAAATCACACACATATATTAAAAGACACAGACAGAATCTTGACAAATGATGCACTGGAAAGTGAATTATTTAAGTTAGTAGTCAGCTGATCTACATTGTTTTTCATCCACATCCCCATAAGCTTCTCCCAATAATCAGTTTTCCTTATGATATTTCAAGTCTTGCAACTAGGCCATTCACTGCTTAAACTTCAGACATTTTGTTTGTATACCCCAGGAAAAAAATTCTTCAAAATATTACCAGAGATGATTTGTCTTATGTCCAGAAATCATGACAGTTTTCCTGTGACAAACGTGGGGGAATACAGGAAGCTATTTAATGTCTGAATAATGTCTTCCCTTTTTCTTTCCTATTCACTCCACTTTTCCTTTCTAAGCTGCCTCTGTCCTTTCCTATATATTGTCTCAGTCTTTAAGACAATGTGTGAAATAACCCCTATGCTGGGCTTGGCCCAGCTCCACCACCACAAAAGCACAGAACAAAAACAATCCTATTCGGCCTCTGTCTTTCTTTGCATTGCATGTGTGACTTTGGTTTGCTGAGAAACAGAAATTGAAAGCCAAGACCTTTCAAGAAACAAAAGCTGGTAATTTGGCTGGACAGACTAGAACCATGAATCCATTTTCATGAGAGAGTGTCAGTGTAGGTTTATGATGAGTTTTCATTGTAAATGTTATTTTTTAAATAAGGAAATTTATTATTGTATTGATTTAATTTTTTTTTAAAAAAACAATTTTTTAAAGTACAAAATAATGTTTTTTATCCATACAATTTTCAAGTACATAAAAGGTTGTTACAAGAAGGAGGGAGAAAAATTGTTCTCCTTAACCTTTGAAGATAGGACAAGAAGCGATGGACGTAAATTGCATTAAGTGATATAGGTTGGAAATTAGGAACAGCTTCCTAAATTTCAGGGTAGTTAAGTATGGGACTAAATTGCTTAGAGAGGTTGTGGAATCTCCATCATTAGAGATTTTTAAAAGCAGGTTAGATATACACCTGGTCAGGGATGGCCTAGATGGTGTTTGGTCCAGCCATGACAGCAGGGGACTGGACTTGATGACTTTTTCAGGTTCCTTCTAGTCCCATGATACTACATCTCATCAGGATTATTATTCTCCTTTCTCACCTGTAAGGGAACATCTGCCTGCTTGGGAAATTGGAAAAGGGAGCATACCACCATAACAAACATCTTTGGCAACAGGCGCCTCATTTAAGGAGCAGCTGGCCTCATCCTAGGTATTGCATGTTAGTCTGAAAGTCCTCACTAACAAACTGGTCTTTGAGTAAAAGTAACACCTTGCCACAAAATAATGACAAATGTTTCTGCAAGAAGTGGATCTCTTCTGACAGGCTACTGATTTGAGAAACTTCATTTCCATATCCTGTTTGAGTAGTTACCACTTTGTGCTTACTGTGAATTGTTTAAAATCACTTATGGGAAAAGCTGTAAAATGCTTAAATGTATTTAGATTGTGGTAATTTAAAGTGCTGAGAACCACTTTCGAGCCAATCTTGATTGAAATGGAATCTAAAGTTTAAATATAGAGCTAACATGGATTCTGAGGGAACAAGTTTCGCAAATAGGAAAATGAACTCTTCTCCATACTCTGGCCCAGCTCCTCAGAGGTATTTCATCACTTAAAATCCATTGAGTTTCAAAAGGTACTTAGGCAACTAACATGCATGGATTTCGATCTAACTTAAGAGCCTAAATACCTTTGAGGATCTGGGTCATGCAGCCTATTTTTTGGCTCCAGTGAAAATCATGTCTACTCTTCCTAGGCAACAGGAGAAGACCTTAAGGACTAAGAACTGAACTGGACAACTTCATCCTATTCCTTTAAAAGTAATATTCAGTACTATGTATGCTCTGTATATTTGGTAAGACACTCATACAGACCTATTTAGACAATCTCACTAAATCCTCCAAAATTACGGGCTCTGTCTAAGACATGTGTGTGTCTAGGTTTCATACCTGCTGCTCCTTTATACTGAGGGCACTCTTTTTTAATGTGGCCTTCTCTCCCACAGATAAAACATCGTTTTTCTCTTAAGTCTCTGTCCTCCTGACGCTTCCATTTCTCTGCTGATTGCCTGGAAGTCTTGTCTCTTCCTGTTTCCACTGTTGTCCTCCCAAGTTTGTTTTTCTGAGGTGTACATAGTGTCATTCCTTCCTTGACTGAGGTATCTTTTTCTGTCGTTTTACTTTGGGTTTCTTTGTCCTCTTTGCTTCTTTTCTCACTGTTCTCTATGTACCTTTGGTTTTTAATATCTTCGTGATCATGTCGTCGTCTCAATCTGCAAAAGCAAAAGAGTGTCATAAAAGCAAATAGTTTCTCTCAGTAGGCAGAGAAAAGAAACCTGAATTAAACAGTATAATCTTTAAGAGAATTTCTGCAACATGCAATAAAAGTAAATATATTTTTTCTAGAAGTCTACATGGTGGGAAAACAACATAAAACATTAAATACATAAATTTAACACCTCTAAATTTACTTAAGGAGATGTTTATGCTGAACTCAAATGGAAAATATGAACAGTATGCAGCAAACACCCCATAATCAACTGTGGCTAAAAAGCAAGACATCTTTTCAACCAAGGTATCTAATGCTGTAGTAATTTTCATGGATTTCTATTCTAGCTACACAAGCTTCTTCCTGTTTACAAATCCCTGAAGATAAAAAAATCAGTCCACAATTTAATTGGTTTAAATTTGTTCAAATCTGGACTGACAACACTATAATACAAATAAGAAATGCTTAATCTTAAACACTGTGGTTTCATATTATATACTACATACAAAGACAGTGCAGGGTGGGAGGATAGCTCAGTGGTTTGAGCATTGGCCTGCTAAACCCAGGGATGTCAGCTCAATCCTTGAGGGGGCCATTTAGGATTCTGGGGCAAATGAAGGAAAAAAAAAGGGAGAGGCGGGAGAGATAGATGGTGCTTGGTCCTGCCAAGATGGCAGGGGACTGGACTCAATGACCTCCTGAGGTCCCTTCCAGCTCTATGAGATGTGTATCTCCACATATTACTAGCTAAGGAAAAATATTTATGAGGTAAAGCTCAAATTCTCTCAATTACCTACACTTCTGAAAATGAAGGAAGAATGACATTTAGTTTAGAACTCAACTGAGTGCTCATGGGCACTCAGATTTTATTAATGTCTTACTGTACACACCTGTAAGTTAAAATAGCATATTTATCAGCTCCAAAAGCTTAAGTCATAATGATAATCAAGGAGTAAATATGAAATAGCCATTTCCTCTAATAACTTACATGAATTTTTCATAAACTGGTATATTCTTCAAAAGACTTATTTATCTGGTGTACTTACCAGATTTCTAAAGACACCATATCTTACACACAATATATTCAAAGTTTACTTTAAGGATAACTTGGAAGCTAACAAAGACAATTAACTATGCATAAACAAATGTAATCACAAAACTGTAAACATCTAAACTACTACTTAAGGCAGCAATAGCTGCTGCATTCTTTCCACTTCCAAGGAAGACATTCAGTAAAATGGTTACAAAGAAATTTAGCAACATTGAAACTCTAACATATGGTGGCAGTTTCAAATATCCCTGTGTTCCAGAATCAGTTAGATGGTTTTGAAAATATACCTACTATTCTTTCCTTGTAATTTCATCTATGGTACATTTGCATAGGTACATGATGTGTGGATTCTTAACCTACATGTTTCAGCAATATCCATTTCACAATCCACTAATCAAATATAAAACTACTTAATAGTACAGAAAAGGATACTTCAGACAGTCTCTGCTTATGTTCCCGATTCACTAGCTGTCAAGAAAGTGTTTTGTTGCTGCTTTTTAAAAGTTAGTTGAAGGTTTTCAGTCAAATTGGTTCACCAGAAAATAGGTTTGTTTCATAAGTCTAGGAATTGTGTAGAAATAGAATGAAAGAGTCACATTTTCTCTTTGAGGAAAGCGCTCTTAAAGAGGAAAGCCATTAATGCAATTGCCCATGTCTTTGAAGATTGGTCAAGACTGAATATCATCTAATGGACACTGGACTATTTTCTCATATAATTAAGTGGTTCTGCTCAAAGTTTCCAACTAGCAGGATGAACTTTGATTTCTGTTAGGAATGTAGAAGTATCAGTAATCCAAGTCCCTTAAGCACTGGGTCCTCCATTATGTCATTTTTCAGTAGCACAAATCCTACAGTTCAGAAATTTATACAAATCCGTTTGGGTTCCTCCCAGGGTCTCAATGCACATGCCAGGGCTTTCTCCTCTTGAATCTATTTACCGATTTTCACCATTTTATGATCTGCCATTCTTAACTGCTTCAGTGGTGATTTCTACATTACCCATTTTAGCTGCAGGATCAGAAAGTTTACCATCTAAAATGCAGGATTCCTTGAAATATCTGTTTAGTATTTGACAAAGTGGGTCTCTGCCCATGAAAGCTTATGCTCCAAAAATTCTGTTAATCCATAAGGTGCCACAGGACTTCTCAGCACTTTTGTGGATACAGACTAACACAGCCACCCCTCTGATACTTGTCAGCTTAGCATTTGTTTTCTATTGTGATGACTGAACCACGAACATATGTAACAAATCCAGGACATCGTGCTCTTGCATGTAAGCTGAGCTCTGTTTTAGGGAGCAGATATCTAAATTCATGTTGTGGTGCCTTTTGCTTGCTTTTAGGTATCAGTAAATATCACAAAAGGTACTTTGCGGGGGATCCCTTGGATTTTATAAAGATAAACTATTAAACAAAACATACGGGAAGTTTTCGTGAGTTCTCTCTCCAGCACAAAACTAGTCAGCTTTGCATTCCAATTTTCTCTAAGTAATACTATTCTTTTTAAACCAGAACGAATACTATCCTTAAAACAGCTGAAAATACCATGGGTGAAATATATATTTCATAACCTATAAAATAGTTTTGCTATACAAAACCACCAAGAGAAATTGAGATAAGTAATTAGTGATAACCCAAAAAAAGTAAGATCAAAGTTATGCAAAAAACATTCTCAGTTTAATTTTACTATTTCTGCTCTAGAACAACTTAAAGACTACCTTTTAAATAAAATGTGAAGAACCTTGTCCGATTAAAACCACATAACCCCTACAATATACATACTTTCTCCGCATGGGACAGTCTTTCATAAAGTGCCCAATTTTACCACAAATTCTGCAGCATCTATCGTTCGGAGCCAGTTCTCCTTCTGTGAGTACTTCTGGGTCAAAGAAGTATTCCTACAAGGAAAATGCATAGTGTTATGCACCTTTTTTTTTCCAGATAAAAACAACTGGAAATGTAAGCCCAGCTATGACAAAGGCCATGTCAACACTAGCTGGCTATATCTACACTACACTTCTGTCCATCAAGGGGATGAAAAAAATAAACAAACCCTGGCAGAGCTACTGCCATTTGTTCAGGGTGGCTTATTTTCCCATCGGAACAGCTGCTGCTTGCCAACAAAGTATAGCTATACAGGATGCCTTACAATGGTACAGCTGTAGCATGACAGGGGTGATGCTGTGAGGTCTATAGTGTAGACACAGTGTAAGCATGAGGCCAAATTAGTGCAAGCAGCTCCCCGAAAGAGTGAAGGCAGGTATGCTTTGTGTCACTCTGTTGGGGTACGTAGTGCAGAATCAGGAAGGTCGTTAACTGACCATTGGTCTACAAATAACTCAAGTCGGCCTTCTTGAACTCCTATGTGGCTTCGAACACTGTAGTCTGAATGAGAATGAAGTTACAGCTATATTTCACTGTGTGTAATGGGACTACAATTCAAAACTGTGTAGCAGGCTTAAAGGTGAAAGCTTGTCCTTAACGGATTCTCTGACACCCTGGCTGCTGCTTTGCTCTAGGACAGCCTATTTAGTGCAACACTTTTTAATCAAAACGGTTTGGGATTGAGACTACAATGCTTGTACAATGGAGCCCTAACCTGTTTGATGTTACTAGGCACTTCCACAATATAAATGTTAAAAAAAACCAAACCCACCATCAACAACTTATAGCAAAAATGAAAAAAAAAAAAAAAAAAAAAACAAAAACCCACACACACTAGGGAAGCAATCACTCAAATTTGAAAGGAAAAAACTGTTTGCCATGCATACATTGCCAATAAATTCTTAACAGAATACAATTGTTTTCATGTGTACCATGCATGCAGCTTCACACTAGTTAAGGGGCTTAGATATACACCTACCACGCTCTTGCTTGATAACTGCTATCTTGTAAAGAAACTCACCATTTTTGAGGGGTATTCTTTAGGAAATCCTTTTATTGGGGTACCAAATACCCTTCTGCCATTGATAAAAGCCTTCATTATAAAGTTTGTCACTAAGGAAATAAAAGAGGAAAAAAAAATCAATCCTCTTAACAGAACAATCCTCACCAGTTCTGTGGAGCACTTGTGGACCAGGTAACTCACTTTTCCTTGATAAGCCAGCTCCAAGATTGTGGTTCAAATCAAAAGGATCTGTGTGAAAAAATTAATAGGTTTTACTCAAGTCCACGTGAAAGCAAACTATGAACAAAACTGATTAATATGAACACAAACAATCCAGTGTTGCTGTTTCTGATGAATCAATCCACTTAAATTGATTTTTCCAAATATTAAGAGGATATATTCAAAAGAGAATCTCAGCAGTCCAGCTGGGAACCAGCTTAACTGAAATGTTGTAAAAGAACAATTTTTGAAGGTGAGAGGTGAAAAAAATCTTTTATCAAAGTCAGATGACCTAGAAAAAGGTCTGTATTGATAAAATTTCCTGCATATAGATTCTGATGCAACACAGTATTTAAATATTTGGTGAACTTAAACCAATTTTATACCACAGGGATTACTCATGCACATATAGGCTAGCATGTATTTACATATTTTGTTGGATTAGAGTTTGGGTCTTCCAACAAAAAAAAAAAACCTGATTAAAATAAATGCATTGCATTGCTACAACATTCTGCATAATGCCATACAAAATCTAAATAAAGAAACAAACTTCTTCTAAGTAGATAGTTAATATTTTCCACATACGGGATATGATTATTAAGAACTAAGGCTGCGCCTACACTTGCCCACTTCTTTGAAGGAGGCATGGTAATCAACCTGATTGGACAGAATACCTATGAAGTGCTGCGATGGATATGCAACACTTCATTAGGCCAATTCTGCCCACGGCAACTTCTAAGTGCCGACATGCTGTGTAGCTGTGGGCACTTACATCAAAGTGCCTTTACTCCCACAAGTTTTGGGACTAAAGGCACTTCGAAGTGCTCACGGCTACACAGCATGCCGGCACTTCAAAGTTTGACACTTTGAAGTTGCTGCGGGCAGAACTGGCCTAATAAAGCACTGCATATTCATTAGTATTCAGGCTGATTACCATGCCCCCTTCGAAAAAAGGGAGCAAGAGTGGGCACAGCCTAAGCGGAGCAAGAGTAGAAGTCAAAAAATAAAACAGATTCTGAGGAACCAGAGAAAACATTAGAGCAAGATGGAATCTGGACTGAACTTCAGTTTTCTTAGCAATTCTGATAGTCCTCAAACAAAACTCACTACATAGTGATCTGTTTCACAACAAAATAAAATAAAACCTGTAAAAATTGCTTTACAACTTCACTTCGGTTGAGAAACAAGGGCTAAATTCTGACCCTACTGAAGTCATTGTGGGGGGCTGCCTGAAGAACCAGGATTTCACTCAATGTATTTAGGAGGAAGATATCCTAATCCATCAGTATGAAAGTGATATATGTGAGAAGAGAAGATTTAGCAAATGGGTTTTAAAGCAATTTCACACAGCAATCAGCTCTGCGTTAATGCCTGCAATACCTTCAATAACAATATATTTGGAAGTCCACTGCTTCTTGAAAGTTGTAAGCAGATTTTTTCTTCTGATACAGATAACATGTTCTTTGAAATCAAATTCTTCTGTGTAGAAGCGGAGAAGTCCCAGCCATAGCTCCCCGACAGACTCAGTGTTTGAACCATACTCTGGCCAACAGGCTGGCTGGAAGTAAGAGAGAAATATCTTTTGTTCTGATATTCAGTGATTCTGACATCTTAAGAAAATACGCATTCATAATTATGGTGTATTAAATTATATGTAACTGTGGTTATACACAAATGTGGTCTAGAATCACCCTAAATCATATTCCATCCTTTTATAGTTTGAAGGTTAATATTCATAATCAAATTTTCCTATCTAATGATTGGTGGTTACTTTTTAGCATTAAGATTTACAATTTTTTTAAAATCAACTTTACTGTTTATTTTTATAGCAGGCAAAATTGATATATGTTTTGTTAATTACATTTAGGTTGGATACCCCTTCAACACAGTGATTCTTTACGTCACCTAATGTCAGGTGGGGAAGAAACTGACAGTATAGCATATCAGGAATTGTTTTTTAACAAGCCAGATATGATTACTGTTAAATGCAAAGCATTCAGATTTTGCACAAAAATTACTCTCTGGTGCACTCGAGAACAACGTGAAGTCTTATGGCACCTTATAGACTAACAGATATTTTGGAGCATAAGCTTTCGTGGGCAAAGACCCGCTTCATCAGATGAAGCGGGTCTTTGCCCACGAAAGCTTATGCTCCAAAATATCTGTTAGTCTATAAGGTGTCACAAGACTTCGCATGGTTCTCGAGGATACAGACTAACACAGCTACCTCTCTGATACACCTCTGGTGCACTGATCTCTTGTACTGTACACAACCCATTACGTTATGGTAGCTTGACAGCACTTTATTGACCTTTTCAAAAATCATTTTAAGTGAATGGCTTTGTTTCCTATATTGCTTTGGAAATCTTAGATTTGAGTGTTTTAATGAAATTAGAGATATATTTTAGAAGATCTATTGTATTTTATTTAGGCTAAGCCAATAAATGCGAGTATGTACAAATGTACTGAAATTTTCTGCCATGCCCTTTTTCAAAGAAGATAATTCTGCTTTTCAGTTTTATGCTTGGCTCTCAATCTTAGTAATGTTATTCTTTTCTCCTCTAAACAAAATATGTCCATAGACATAGGTTGTCATAACAATATTTGGCTTAATTTAACAGCTGAAAAACTTTTAGAAGATGATCCTTTTACAATTATTTTCAGCATTTTTCTAAACATGTTTCGATTACTAACGCAAGGTGTTGAAGCACTGCTTCACAGTTCCAGTAGTAAAAGCTGGCAGAGCTGTGTCCAAGAATGCATGATATTTATACATGGCAAAAGACATTTTATTCAGCATGCTGGGGAACAGGAGTGCCAATAAACTGGAAATGCTGGCTAACTGAGATGGGGGTGCAGCGCAGGTAAAGGGAGGGCTGCAGAGCACAGTTTCTGGGAGGGAGTTTCGGTCTGAGAGGGGTCTGGGGCATGGGAGGAGCCTGAGGTGCTGGATCGGAGTAAGAGATGTTCGCCTCCGGCATCCCCTGCAAGCAGCTCCCTGACTCCGCTGCTTCTGAAGGAGGTGCAGCCAGGTGGCCCTGCTTCTAGCAGGCAAGCTGCCTCTGTCTGCAGACACTGTCTCCCACAGCTTGCATTGGGTGCAGATCCCAGCCAATGAGCTGGGTGCCATGGAATTAATGTTCAGGGAGGGAAGGTAGAGGCAATGTGCCTGTAGAACTGACTGGCCACTCATCCGCTGGAAGAGCAAGGACAGGAAGCCGCTTTTGGGGGCTGCCAGAAGTGAGTCTCTCTCTCCCATCCGGCACCCTGAGCCCTTCCCATGCCCTAATATCTACCCCAAGTCCCTCCCTTGACCCAAACTCCCGCCTAGAGGGTGCCTGGCAGCCCATCCCATGCCCCAGTTCCCAGACAGCCCCATACCAACCACACTATGAAATGGACTTCCTGCATAGATCAGAAATGCCAGTTTACTGAGCTTGAAGACTGATAAAGTAACAGATAAAAGGGATTTTACTGTAACGAAACAATATGCTGTCTGTAGCCAGACACTGTCTTTTTCAACTTATGTGTAAAACATATCAGCAAACGTCCTTGTTAGTAACTACCTTTTACATTGATTTACTGCATGTTTCTAAAACATGCCTTACCAGGAGTTAATTTCTCTTTTCAGAGTGTATTGCACAATAAAGTTTTATCAGAAAAGTGAACAGAAAAGACTCACCAACTCATCTAGTTTATCGAAGAAATAAATATTCCAACCATCAACTAAAATTTCAGGTTTCTTTGACTCCCTGTAGATCTAAGAACAGAATGTTAACTAGTTAGAGCTGTGGTTTTCAATCAATGTGCCATAGCACACTGGTTTGTGCCATGAGAACTGCATAAGTGTGCTGGGAAATTTCATCAGCACCATCGCGCGCATGTGTGGAGTGGGAGAATTGATGACCCTGCACCAGCTGGAGCTCAAGCAGCAAAACAGCTTGAGTCCCAGCTAGCATGAGGTTCATCAATTTCCCCTTTGCAGAGCCACCATAAGGGGAAATGCCGATCCTGCAGGACTCTGTTTGGGTTGGGAGGCAGCTGAAATGTGCTTCCTGGCCTGAATGAGCTAGAAGGGAGCCCATCCCCACTCTCTGCTGTGGCAAAGGGACCCTGTTGGACCTGGGGCACAGTTTAAATGCCGCGACCTGGCTCCAGTGGGCTGGGAGGGAGGGGAGCCTGCATTCAGTGGTTATTCATTTACTCCACATCCCTAGCATAGCACTGGGCAGATTTTAAAAATGTGGTCACTGTCTCAGGCAGTGTACTCTGTGGTGGATGTGAAACATTAATGCATTTGATCCTCGCTTAGCTTGTTGTATAGACTGCTATGTTGTAAACCTCTCTAGTAAGACTGTAACCATAGTAAATGTAAGTTAAGTGTGGCATTTATGAGCAGCTAATTCAGGGGTAAAATGTAGGTGCACCAGGGAATTGTTTGTCTCACTGAAGTGTGCTGTGTTATTAAAAGGTTGGGAACCACTGAGTTACAGCATGGCTATTCAGACTTCAAAATTATGGTCCGGCCCCTTCCCCCCACCAAAAAAAAAAAAAATCGTAATAGTACCAATTTATTCCTTGATATACAGTACCTCTTGGAGAACAGGAATGACAGGTGGTTTTCGCTGCTGAAGAAAATAAAGCACCATAAGAGTATATGCATAGGATGACAGGCTACCTCTAGATGCATCTCCAATGTCGCACACCTGGAAAGAGAAAAGCTAACTATAAAACTTTTTACTGTGGGTGTTATCACTTGCAGAATGCACGAAGTGTTACTCACCTTTGTAAAGACTTTCATTGTATAACACAGATACTTTACTCTGGGATCTATGGCTGCATAAGAGGACAAGAGTCTTGTATTATGCAGGGCCTGTAAATAATAAGTAGGTCAAATATAGGATCTGGAGTGAGAGGAGAAAAGCAGTAGTTAGCTAAAGCCTCTGAAAATGACCTATTTACTTAGGAGGAGCAAAGATCTAGAATGATTCATGGTTACTTCATTTGCATGGCTTGCATATGTACACATAGGTGCTCACATGCGCGTGTGTGTGTGGGTGCACGTGAGCATAAATACTTACAGTATTTACAAGTTAATCTGTTAAACCCGCTGAATTCAAAGGCAAAACTCAGGAAAAACATTTTTCTAGTTCTCCACTTCGGAAAAGAAGTGTTCACCAGAGTGGAGGTATCACCTGCTCAGGTGGAAAGTGTTTAACAAGATCCTTAACTTTCATTGACTCACAAACAATATGCAGAAGCATCCAAATTATACCTCAGAATAGTGAAGCATGATCCTTCTACTATGTTTGCGACACATGTGATAGAGCCTAAATCCTGGGGTAATTCCTAAATCCACAAACTTTCAGAGTTTTCCTGTTCTGAAGAAGCAGGTCTGTCCCACAAAAGCTAATGAAATTATACTGTTAGTCTGTAAAGTGGTACAGGGCTTCTTTTTTGCTTCAGCACAGAAATGCAAGCTGAATCATACAGTTGCGTAACCTGAAGAACAGGCTTTCACTATACCTAGCATTTAAAATAGTCTCCCTCTGCTAATACAGAGACTGAGGAAGGTTTTCTATTGCTTGGCACTAAAACTTACTTTCCCTTGCTGTTTCAAAGAATTTGCTTTTAAAATCTCCGATTTAAAAACAAATTAAAATATTTGGCCAACTACATTTTGCTTCCACGGAGAATGCAACAACTCAGGCAAGTTGGGTTTGGAAACATTCAGAAAGTCTCTGATTGTAGCACCCAAGGCTTTTTGTAATCCAGGGTTTAAATCCTATGAGTTATAAAATGCTAGTGGGGGCCATATTTGAATCTGGTAAAAGAAAATTCTTTTTCCAGCTAATATTATCCACCTTTCACCAGCCTAATTTTCTGAAGCACATTGTGGAGAGATGAGACTGTCTGGATATCTTGACAATTCCCACACTTAACACATGCAGTGATGGTCTTCTTGCTGCTCAGGAGAATGTTACTTCTTTCCCTGCAAGTCCTACCAAAGGATCAAGATACCCCAAAACACTGACATTTGCTATGATTACACTAAATGTACTACTACAGGTTGAAACTGTCTAAGCTGGGAATCTGGTGGGGCAACAGTCATGGCCTCGGAGAGCCTTAGCAACTAAGAGCAGGGGCCAGTTGGACATATGGCAGCAAGGGGGCCAGCAGCGGGGAGCCCTATAACTGGGAGCCCAGTTGGGGCTCAGAGGGGAGCCCTGAAGGAGGGGCCAGTAGCCAAGAGGGAAACCTGTGATGAGGGAGGCTAATGGCCCCCCAGGAGATTCTGGAAGCCAGCAGCCGAGGAGCAAGCATTTATCTGCTACCCTGACCCAGCAAACTCCCTTGTTTGGGACTGGTCAGGTTACCAGAGTGCCAGAACAGGTAGGTCCAACCTGTAGCACACCCTCTTAAGCAGAAGACATCTGCTCCGCCTCCTTTGACTTCACCAAGAAAGAGTCAAAAGGAGGATCAGAACCTAAGAAAATCTAACAGGTAATTTTTATCGTGATCTTACCAGTGTGTTATATAAACTGATGTCTACTTCAAGACCACTTCTCACATGGAAAAACTTGACAATTGGCACTTTAGCAGTTGTTATTGGCAAGACATTTCTTAGACCTAGGAGAGAATATTAATTTTGGCTTTCACTTAAATACAATTATAATGGTATCAGAAGCACTAAGAAGGGCTTAGAAAAATTACAAACAGATTTCTTTAGGATCCAAGAACAGATATCAAAGCTATTGTTTAACTCTACTTATATTAAAGGTACAAAAATAATTTACATAATATAGTTGTTCTGTTATATAATATAGTTATTACAGACATGCCAGAAACATTGAATAATTAAAATTTTATTTAACATTACCTGAAAGCAAAATAATTGTCTAAATATCTAAACAGCAAAAATACTTAATTGGTATAGAGTGAGTTAATAATTTAAAAATATTTATGAAATCCTCACAAAAACTTTTAAAATAGGATTACATAACAATATATTCCTGAAACTGGAATGTCCAGTGTCTGCCATCTTCAGAATTATTAATGTTATTTATCAGCAAAAGATGGATACGCAAAACCAAACCTGACAGGTCAAACTTTAACTTAGGACTTGTTTTCATGTATGTTATAATACACTATCATAGTTTAATTTACATCTGGTCCTACAAACCTGAGAACTCTTCAATGGGCCTACTCATGCAAACGAAGATGTACAAATGTTCACAATCTAAATCCCCAACACTGCTAGCACTAAACTTATTAATACATTAGTTATCCTAATGGTATTTGTGTATTTATAACCCAAATCTTCTGACTCCATACATAGTTTAGAAATTCATAGACACAAAACTAGTGAGTCTTATTCTCTAGAAAGGTACCTGAGTGTTTCTTAAGTACTCTTGCTAATTCTTCAATTATTCTTATGCAATCAAGTCCCTGAAAAGGAGAGGAAAAATATTTTAGTGCACTGATGGTTTGTGCTGATCACAAAATTCTAGAACGGTTATGATTAGAAAGTGTTCTGGCCAAGTCATTTCAATGGACGTCTTTCATTGCCTGCCAGTCTTAAAGCCATATCGTTAAAAGGATAACTACACTGTACACTCAGCGACATTCAAACCAAACAGTTTCAAAATTCAAATTATGTTCAAACAACACTAAAAGCCCCCCAAAGCTTGTTTTAAAGAATCATAGCACACCAAACTGGAAGGGACCTTGAGAGGTTCATTCCCATGCCCTCATGGCACCACCAAGCGCTGTCTAGAGTCTCTGTCTAGACCACGGACTTTATAAAATTGGATTTAAAATGCTCACTAATTTATATCAATTTAAAAGAAAGACTTGCTTCTTTCCTACCTCCTCCTAGCTTACCACGCATCAGCACTGTGATGCTAAACCAGTATGCTTCATTCATTTCCATCTCGTACATTAACACTTCACTGCAGAATCTACGAATACGCTCAGCAGTAAAGGAAAAAATTCTTAAATCAGATTAGCTGACCTAGCTGCAAGACGCACCTAGAATACTGGACAATTAACATTTTTGGTAGAAGCTCTATTTCCTTTTTCAGCTCTTGTGCAAGTCCTTCCTTCAAAAGGGTGTCAAGAGATTGTAGTCACAGCAACAATAGCTATATTATCTGTACCATACCAGTACAAATTATACATTTATACAAAAAAGTGTGCTAAGTTTACCTCAGCAGTTTCCAGTCCATCAACTGTCATACAGATATCCAGGTCACTCTGTTTGAAGCCAAAACCATTTTTTGACGAGCCAAACAAGTTCAACCTGGCACCTATAAAGGATATCATATTATAACCACATGACATAACATTAGTTCATTTTTAATAGGTAGAGTTTAAGTTAGACAATGTTGAACACTACTTTTTTGTAACAATGGACTTTACAAGGAATATCTGTTAAATACAGGGCACATTTCTTGATTTTTCTATGGATGAGAACACTGTACCATTACTGGCCTAATTCACCACATTTTAGAAGTAATAAATTAAAAGCATTTTAATCAAAACAAAACAGTATCCATACAGCAAAATTTTCTTTTTGGCATTAAGCCAAAAAGGTTTGTGAGCAGTCAAAAAGTAAACTTATAAGGGTCTCTGTCAATTTGTATTTTTGGAAATTGATTCAGCACACCTTTGGATAAAACACTTTTAAACAATACATACTGAAAATTTCTTTTTCCACTGATTTCTTTAGGAAAGCTTCTCTATCTTCTTTACAGGGTTCTTTTCAGCAAGAAAGATGGAGGAGGAATTTCTATACAACAGGTGCTGAAAAACAGCCCCTCTACCAGCAGTTTCTTTTAGCTAATCTTGGGTGTTATTCATAACTAAAATGTGCTCAAAATTTTCATATTTCAATCTGATTTACAAGATGGGGAAGAGTATCCCCCCAACTTCTCTTTTCTGGCTTTTGTTAATTTTTGAATGACTTTAGTAAACAGCAGGTACCTACAGTAACGACAGATTTTCACACCCTGTAAACGTCTAAATAATAAGGGGGATTTTGGATTGGAAGAGAGAGCTTGGAAATAACTATCCAAGTGACTAATATGATCACCATAAACCTGCTCTGGTGACAAGCCACATGTCTTAATTATAAAATGAAAATTAAGATTAAATATAAAACGTAGGCTAAATACAGAAGTTAATTTTCATATATTTCAATGCCAGAAGAAAATACAGTGATCATTTAATGTGATTTCCTGTATAACTGATACTCACACTGTTTAAGTACCTCAGACACAATTAATTTAATCTCATTTAACTCCCCTGAGGTAGGGGAAGAATCCGCCTCATTTTACAAGTCACAATGAAGACAGAGAGATTAAGAAATTTACCCAGGATCAAATGGGAGTCTGACACACCCAGGAATAAATAAAGTAGCACACACTAGATTATTAGCACAAGGATTTGAGCTAACTGCTTGAGGATCTGCATATGTGATACAAGAACTCTCTTCAGACTAAGGGCTTGGCTACACTGTTTTTCTTCCCCCTGAAGGAAAAAAAAATTTTTTTTTCCGTAAAAACCCCAAACTGTTCTCACAGCCCAGCAGGATAATTCAGGCGTTTCCCTAGCAATAATTACTCTAGCTCTGTGAACAACTTTTGCTGACCACCCCTGGCTTTCAAGGTTGAAAGGGAATGTGTGCGCACAAACCACTGCTATTATCTGCTCACGTGGAGGCTCCTTTGGCAATGTTGTAGCTGTGAACTGCGGCTGTAAATGAGAACGCTGCATTTCACAATGCTGTGCCTGTGTGAATGCGATTTCTCACACTACTTTATTTAGTAAGCAACTTCAAAGTTGAGCTTCTACACACCCTACTTCGAAGTTAAATTTCAAAGTAGGGCTCTACCCCATTCCTGGGAATGGAGAAAAGACTTCAAAGTTAGGCTCCCTACCTTGAAGTAAGGGAACATGTGCATAGACTCTCTGCTGGCTACTTCGATGTAGTCCCTAACTTCCAAGTTAGTTCCCAGTGTAAAGGCACCTTTTGTGTAAGTTCAAGGTAGCTGGACATAATGTATGAGGTGGACACATTACACTAACAGCGAGTTGAAATTATTGCAACAGAAAATATTCCAAATTGATTTCGAGGTCATATAGCATAGTCTTGAGCAACTGAGCAGAATATTTTAAGATGTTTAAATGAGCCAGCTTTGTTCTTTGTACTGGTACAATGACATTGTTGAAAATACCAAAAAAGTAAAACATGAAATATGAATATGAATAGAAATTTACATAATTACCTGGAAACTCTTGTCTGATGAAGCTTTCCAGATTTTGCCGTATATGTTCACGTGCCTGATCCTCTATAATATTTGGAGCAAAATCCTCTTTAAAAAAACAGAAATACACATCAGGCAAAGTACGTAAAAGCATTGGCTCAATTAAGTGACAGGAAGGGGAAAAAAAGAGGAAATTGATACGGAAGGGGACGAGAGGGAAGAGTAGGTGAAAGAAGAGAAATACTAAGTTAAAGAAAATAAAACAGAAAAAAAAAAGTACATTTTGTCTGGTCAGAAGTCAAGGTTGCCATACTGAAATAAAAGGAGGAAACAGTTCAACAAAATCTGAAATCAGCATATTCCTTGAAGGATTTTGTTGCCTAAGAGTCAATGTTTTTAGAAAAAGGATGCCTCATTTAGGTTCAGAAGTCTGTTTGTCGATGCCTAAATTTTGAAAATACCAAATATCCAACAGCTTTCATTGACTCCATGTTTAGTTCAAGGAGTCATGAGATCAGCCTACACACTTCAGATTTTTACTCTTTGGAGGTATAGTTTTCACAGTGTGAATGTAACCAATATCACCTGCAATTAAGCAATTAAACTAATATTACTAACCCCATAGAACTTCACTTTTTGTATCAGTTTTATTACTCATAAAACCCACCTCAACAGATGCTGTTGATCCAAGTGAATTCCCTAAAGAACTATTAAAATCTATCCAACTACTTCATATTTTCCATAAACATATTGAAAGAGTTCAGTTGATGACTTACTGTAACACTGGATGCAAACTTGATCTAAAGTATTTGAAAACTTGGGTGTCAATGCGGGCAAAGGGTCTAGCTCAATTTTTTTGAAGTCTTCTGGACAATCCCTCTTTAGGTGACCTTCTCGTTTGCACAAGCTACACACAACCATAGGAGACTGTGTGAATAGAAAGCAAGACATTTTTTAATCTATGGACCTTTAGTCAATCAGAACTATACTTAGATTAGTCTTGGACTGTAAGTAATATTTCCTGCTGGTTAGCATTTAAGAGCTTACCTTGCCCTTTGTGAAAGCAGATTTATTAAATTCATAAAAGAGCTCAGAGTCCATAAACTGTTCTGTTAGTATGCTCTCTTCACAAAGGCTTCCTTTCTCCATAAAATCCTCTTCCTTCAAATCTACCTTCAGAGATTTATCTATATGTTTTCCCACCTCTGAGTCTTCATATTTAAGAGGGATGGACAATTCTGCCTCATCCTCAGACAGTGCATCTTCATCCCCAGATCCAGTGTAAGTATTTTCCAGCTCATCTTCAGCAGTCACAATACAACCATGTTCTGTTTGGTTTCTAGGACTCTGTTCTCCCTCCTCCTCCTCCTCTTCATCTGAGTTATTGATTTCAGATATCTGGTCTTGTAATGAAGGCACAAATTTATTCAGGGTATCATCCAGCTCATCAGTTTCTTCTGTGCTCTCTTCATCCATGTCAGCCTTATCATCAAGAGTAACATTGCACTCCAAACCAAACTCATCGCTCTCTGTGACTACAGTGCTCTGAAAAACTTCCATGTCTGAAATGCTGTAGGCTTCAATACCATGTTCACTTGCTGGAACAGGGAGCTCTCCATTTTCACTGTCTTCATCCAAGCTTTGATCCATAACTAGCACATTTTTCTGCCATTTCTTATCTTGTTCAAATTCTTCCTCTTCTTCCTCTTCGTCATTTCCACTTTCTGTCTCTACACAGCTTTGTTTAAAGTCCTTGTTATCACCAGAAATAATCTCTTCAATTACAAAGTCTGAATCTTCATGAGCAGATCCCAAATGCCCTATATCCTCTGTCAATTCTTCTTTGCTCACGCTTTTAGAGACAAACACCTCTGAACAATTAACTGAACATGCCTCAGGTGTATCTATATTTATAGCAATAACATTCATACAATCAGCAGCTACCCCTTCTGCCTTTTTGTCACCTACATTTTGTATACCACTGGCATCATGGGTTATGGTGTCTTTTTCAGGTTCTGATTTTTGTGATGTCTCCTCACTGACATTCAAAGGCTTTTTTAGACTGGATTTTGAAGGTTTTTTGTGGGGCAAAGCAAAATATTTGTAAGTTGCCCGTAAGCAATGAAGAATATATTCATATACTAGCTGACTGTTCAGAGTTCTTGCCACATTCCTCTTCACTGAGTAAGGATCTAAAAGAAAAAGGAAATGATGAACTCATCAAATGCAGAATTCTATAGCTTCATTGATGGATATAAAGTTATTCAGAGAAGCAAAGACAGATTTGATTTGTCCTGTTATGTCTTACAACACTTAGCTATATTGTGGATTAAATTAATATTCTGTTCTAGGAACATATTAGCATAGGTTGACCTTCTCTTGTCGGGTACCCTTGGGGCATGACCAGTGCCAAACAAGAGAATTTGCCAGACCACAGGAAGTCAATATTATTTAGCAGCATCACCAACACTTCTAAGGGCCCAGTAGGCTATGGAAGACATTTATGGGTAAAATACAGCTAAACAACAGCACAGAACACTGGGAGCCAGGACTGTTAGCTGGAAAGAAATTTTATGGGATGATGGGAAACTTGACCACGCCCACAGTACGTGGTCGTCCGGCTAACTAAATCATGCCAGGTTACGGATGTTGCATGATGTGAGAGTGTCAAACTGGAGAGGTTCAACCTGTAGAGAGTTAAGTTTATTGCAATGTGGAAGAAACTATATATATTAAATGGTACCACAGAGGAAGATACAGCTGAAATTGTTTTTCTAACATGTCTAACAGCATAGTTCATAAGTCAGAGAGCTGAAAATCTAAACTGAGAAGTTCACTTACCTTCCACCGCAATACGCTTTTTAGGCCAGTCCTTGGATTCACGAGACACTGCTTCTTTGAGTCGTATACTAATGACCAGGTCGGCCAAATTAAACTCCAAGGCATAGAAGCGAAGCAGTTCTACCCAAAGCTGTCCAACTGGTGCTAAACACTGGTGTCCTGAATCAAACACTAAGGGAACCTGTTAATTAGAAAGCAAAAGCTTAAACCCTCTTCCATACTAAAGTATATTAAAAAATTCTCCACTGCTGGTAGAAACATCATTCTGACAGTCTAAAACTTGCATTTCATTGACACACAGTCTCTGATAGCCACACACACACAGAGCCAAAGAAAAATGCAGAACAATACTAAGTTTTTAAATAAACTTGTTACTTAAACGTTACAATGATGTGGAGGCTAGCTCACAATGATAATAATATAATGAAGCCACAACAAATAATACAATGGCTAAATATTATCTCTGCAATGAGTGTTCAGATCTCCACAATAAAAGTTAATACTCTACTCAAACAAGGAAACTACAACATTATGGGCTTGTCTACACTAGCTCCCTACTTCGAAGGGAGGATGGTAAGTAGGGTGTTGGGAGTTTATTAATGAAGTGCTGCGGTGCATATGCAGCATGTTATTAAGCAAATTCCCCCCCACAGCAACTTCAAAATGTTAAACTGGTTGAGCTGCGGCTAGACGCGAGCTGGCACTTTGAAGTTTAACACTTTGAAGTTGCCGTGGGAGGAATTTGCTTAATGACATGCTGCATATGCACCGCAGCACTTCATTAATAAACTCCCAACACCCTACTTACCATCTTCCCTTTGAAGTAGGGAGCTAGTGTAGACGCAGCCTATGAGAGTTAAATATATACTTAGAGTTACAAAAGAGGACTATTTAAAGAGATAGGTATCTTAATTTATACTGATTTATGGTAACATCTCAAACCCTTTTACTAAAATTCAGTAATGATTGGACAGTTACATTTCTGATGGTGGCTAATAGTAATGATTGTGTATTTAAATAAAAATGCTCCTGTGATATAATTAATACATTTCAAAATGAGCATTTTAGAACACAAAAACCTCAGGCTAAAGGATTATAGCCTATCAAATGTAAATAATTTTTCAGAAACAAATTTTGTATGGTCTCTGAAACATACAGGCACAAAGTATGCCCCACAAGTAAGAACAGGAAGTGACAGACATAGCAAATTAATTACATTGTTCAGAATATTTCTGGATACTTATTCTGACAACTAAGACAGTTTGGCCTCTTTGGTTGGAGTTGTTTCTTAGGACTAAATCAATTTTTTGCACAAAGCAAAAGACATTGCAAGTACTGGCATTCACTGTTAGTCGATTTTGGTATTATGACAAATTATTGACAGGTGTTTTAGTGTACATTATGCATTTCATTAGAATAGTACTATTCAGAAAGCCCTAGCTTTTCTGGCTATACACTTTCTTAATATAATTTGTAAGGATTTAGTTTACGTGAAATTATAATGGCTCTAACTTATAAACACAGCACAAAATATTTTAATATTTCATATATTATCTATATAAAGATTGCTTAGTATTTTACCAAAAATGTTTTTTTGGAAAGATAATAGAGTATCTTACACTAAAAATTAAAAGTGTTAACCATTAGAAAAAGGTTTTGAAAAGAGCAACAAAAACGATGAGGAGTTTGGGTCGGGCTCTACATGAAGAGAGATTAGAAAGACTGGGACTTTTCATCTTAGAAAAGGGGAGACTAAGGGAGATATGACAGAGGTCTATAAAATCATGACAAGTATGGAGAAAGTGAACACGGAAAATTATGTACTTGTTTCCATAAGAACTAGGGATCACCAAATGAAATAATAGGTTAAACAAAGTTTAAAACAAAAGCGGTATTTCTTCATACAGTGCACAGTCAACCTATGGAAGTACTCAGAGGATGTTGTGAAGACCAGGACTTTAAATGGGGTTAAAAAAAAAAAGCTAGAAAAGTCATGGAGAATAGGTCCATCAAAATTTACTAGCCAGGATGAGTGAGAATGGTGTCCCTAGCCTCTGTTTGTCAGAGGCTGAAAATGGGTGATTGAGAAGGGATTGTTTGATTATTCTCTGTTCTGTTCACTCTAGGGCATCTCACATTGGGCACTGTTGGAATACAGGATACTGGGCTAGACACACATTGGGTCTGACCCACTATGGATGTTCTTATGTTCATTATATTGGATCAAATCTATACAATTTCTATATTACAACATACTCACACCTCTAATTAGAATTGAATTTATACAATTACGCTATTTCTTAAATAAAAGAGGCAATATTGTTAGATTAGAAAAATAAAGAGGTAATTTAGTAATAAGAATCCTGCACCAGTAGTTTGAAATTAAGAGCTACTCATTTGCTGTAGTTAAGTTTGAAACAGGATTTTTTTGAATTCTTTCAACTACAGGTGTTCCCTAGTTTAACAGAGATTAATAACCCAATGCTGTGGACCTGGGACTACTTAGTGCCAAGTAGTTGAGGGCACAGTGATGCATGAGGATTATAGGGATCCCATGGATCTGCTCTCTGCATACTGGTTTACCAAACAGTGTCATATAATGAAAACCTGTGTGTCATTGCTCATCATAATCACTGTGAGATGTAAAAACAACAAGAAGTCCTGTGGTACCTTATAGACTAACAGATATTTTGAAGCATAAACTCTCGTGGGCAAAGACTCGCTCCATCCAGTGCATCTTTGGTCTTTGCCCGTGAAAGCTCATGCTCCAAAATATCTGTAAGTCTATAAGGTGCCACAGGATTTCCTGTTTTTGCAGATACAGACGAACACAGATATCCCTCTGACTATTATGAGATGTACATACAGATAACATGAAAGGTGTCTGGTACACGTACACTGGTGCTTAAGGTCTGAGTTAAGGCAGGTCACCAGAAGGGGGAATCAACGTAGTCCTGCCAGGCAAGAGGGAAGAGATGCTTATCTCTGACTTGGTGGTTAAGTGTATTATGTATTGTTTGTTTATGTATGTATGAGCATAAGGCTAATCAAGAGAACAAAAAAACAACAAGAAAAGAGAATGGAGGAAAACACACTAATGGGAGGAGATGAGAGAAATCCTGCTCACAAGTTCAGACACAAATAAATTTGCGATTTAACTATATAGAGAAGCTATGTAGCTGCGATGTCCTTTGAGAACAGTGGGTCTGGTAACTAGGTGAATGTCTAGTGGTTCAGCGACAGAACAGTACAGGCATGATTGGAGGACTCAGGTGTTGGAGTTTGCCTATCATTACCCGGGAAAGAGAGAGCGGGACCTATGGAAATCTGGAGAAGAAAGTTTGCGTTACCAGTAGCTGAAGGGAGTCAGAGAGTGATCCACAGTGAGCATAGTAAAGGCTTCCTCATGCTGAGGGCAAACAGTAGTGAAGTGCTTTACAACTCTGGGAACCCGACAGGAAGAAAAAATACCTAAAAAATTAGAATTGCACTCTGATCTCTTCAAAACAAAAAAGCAGTCTCATAGCACCTTAAAGACTAACAATATTATTTATTAGATTATGAATTTTCGTGAGACAGACCCACTTCTTCCGATCTCCTACTAGTAATCATATTTGTCTTTAGTTATTAGGATGTCACATACACAACAGAAAAATCACCACAGAATTAGGGAGAAAGAGTGGATGAAATAATGCATTTCATTACCAGCCATCTGTCTCTTTAATACCTTAGGACGGACATGACCACAACAGTGCATACGAGCCACTGAATTATGCAGTTCACCTTTGCAATACATAAACAACTTTACTTCACTTAAAATAAAGATAGAAAAGAAAAAAAAAAGGCAGTCAAGTAGCACTTTAAAGTCAAGTCAAGTGCTACTTGACTGCTTTTTTGTTTTGATACTATATAGACTAACATGGCTCCTTCTCTGTTACTATTCAAAATAAAGACAGGTTTTTCATTGCTGAAAGCAGCACTAGTGATTTCTAATTTCTAAGGAAGTAAGCGAAATGGTGCAGACCTTGCCCCTTTTAGGAGAAGCTTCTTTTGGAGAATCACCATCATGAACTGTAGGATTATACTCCCAGACCACAATATCGTTCTCAACGTCTTTAAGGCTGAAGTTCACTAATTTGCTTAATGAGAATCCCCCAATCTGCAGAGAGCAGAGGAAAAAACACAAGACATGTTTTGTTTTAATCTGAAGGGGTTTTAACTAACCTTTTCTGTAGTATTCACCATCCAGAAAAAAACTCAATATTTAAAAGACGTACAAAAATCATCATATACTATATCCATAGTAAAGACAGGCTCTTTTCCCCTGCAGTTAATCCATTTTCTGATTACATCACAAATTTGTAGTATAATTCCATTAGCAGATTTTCACTATGAGAAATTACACCTAAAATCTATCTAGTTATGATTTATATTTGTAATTTTTACTTTGTTAGTAGTTCGATTATGTGGCTTTAAATAAAATTTTATATAGAGATGGCTTTTGATTCTTTAACCAAAATCAAGTCCTGTGTGCAAATGACAAGTATGTAAAAAGTTTTAAAGTATACTAGGGATTAAATAAATCAGTGTTTGAAGAAGAATGTTCTAAGCCTAGGAAAAAATGCCTAAGTCCCATCCAAATTTACAGAAAATTTAAATGTCACATAAACAGAAAAAATAGGAAATTTTGAAGTTTGAAAAATTTGAAGTTTCAAGAGTGTGAAAATTTTACCCATTTTATACCCACCTTAATTAATCCCCTGTGCACAGACATTATGATACAGTTTTTAAATATGTAAAAATATTATTTTTCCCCCACAGTGTCCCTGCCCCATCAGTGCTCAATATGGACCTGCACTAGGAAATGGGGCCACCCACTGAACAATGAGAAAATAAAGTAGCGAATAAACTACTCATTAAGTGTCCATACCATGCACTAAATGCAGCCAGTTTCCTGTGGAGAACAGTATGTGATCATGTAATTAAAGAGTGCATCATAATTCATGTGCACAAGGGGATAAATTAAAATTGCTCAACCAACTTTAAACTGTGCCATTTCCGACCGCCTGATACACTGCAATTATAATGTTTTTTTAACAAATATTACGCAGACAAAAGCGATATTTATATTTTGCTGTTGGTGACTGAGGCTATGTCTACACAGCAGAACTATTTCTGGATACCTTGGTATCCCCAAACAGCTACTCCACATCTTTGAATATTTTTCTAAATAACGGGTGTGCTGTTTTGGCAACCCTCTACTCCTCATTGCAGGAGGAGTAAGGGATGCTTCGAAACAGCACATTATTTTGACATTTGACAGCACCAAATGCCGAAATAGCCTATTTTGAAATAAACTTGAAATAAAATGCAATTTGCACAGCACAAATTCCTTATCTTATTTCATATTCAGGGTGCCTTGTAGATGTAGCCTAAGTGTCTCACTCTTCTGCACGAAAGACAAGGAAAATTATAACAAACAGATTTAGAAAATAGCACCCTCAAACTAACAATACTTAAAGTAGTACATACCCACAATCCCAAATAAACAGGCAGAAATGGCTCCTTCCTCTGTTGTAGAAAGAAAATGACCATTAAAGCAAACACATAAGATGGCAAACCTCCTTCTTCAGGACGATCAGCACAACACAGCTACAAAAAAATTAAAACATATTAATTTTTTTCTGCATCAGGCATTTTATTACAATAGTCTTTTGGTATCTATCATTCTACTATTTGCAAAACTGTTAGTCAGTTTTAAATACTGCAAGAAAGAAGATGCACATATGTGATTTGCTGTGGGATGTGTGTTTGGTTCCACAGGACCTCATGTAATAATTAAAGTCACAGCCACCTCGCCTCGACTTGCAGGAAAATTCAAGTTTTGCAGGGGGTTGGAGAAACCCCAGTCTAATTCAAAAGTTTACTGTACTGCTACTTTCCTGTAAGGGGCCAGGGGTTACTGGTTGAACCAGCTGGCTGGGAGCCTTAGACCAAGCTGAGCCTTGGCCATATAGCCATAAGTCTGGTTTGACTAGACTTTTTTTTTGTTTGTTTTTTTTTGGGGGGAACCAGGAGAAGAGGGATAGCTGGTTTGAGTGTTGGCCTGCTAAACCCAGGTTTGAGAGTTCGCTCCTGGAGGGAGCCCTCTAGGAATGTGCAACAAACAGATCCAAAAAGTCTGTCGGGGATGGTGATAGGTCCTGCTGTGAGAGCAGGGGACTAGACTCAATGACCTTGGAAGGTCCCTTACAGTTCTGTGAGATAGGTATATCTCCATTTATATTTTTTATTATTTTTTCCACAGCTGGGCACAACATTGATCTAACCTAATAAAGCAATATGAAGGGCATGGCAATAGCAATCTGCTTGTGACAAATACCAGATCAAAAAGAGTACCCCTTTTCCAAGAAGAGACTCAGAGCAATCACATTACCAAACTTCAACTGCAGATTTACTAGAATGACATTCAACTAAAGTGCCATGAAAACCAAGATGTATCTTGGAAACAGTTTTGTACACTGCATACCTTCTTTTATTTTGGCTCTTGTTTTGAGCAGTGCATCAGAGAACAATTGGACAAAAAAAGTGTTTCAGACATTTACACCTATTTGTGTGTGTGTTCTTCCTTTTATAATTAAACAAAACTCACCTTCGCCCAGTATCTGAAGGCAATTACTAAAGGTACAAGAGTTGGTTCTAGTTTTCCCAGAGTAGCCAAATGGTTTGTCGTCAGACAAGCATTTTCATTCCCTGCACTCACTTTACAAACAAGGCCACTACAATGACAAAGAAAAAAACTGAAAATATGTCAGGTATTTTAAGGAAACTGATATGTCAGATGAAAATTTTACCACATATTATAAACTGAGGCTATAACGAGAGATTTAACAGCCTCAGAAACTTTACAATTAAAGAAAGCAAACAACTAGTGGGATCTGCATATTTAGGTTTAGTGTGTCAAATTTTTAAGATTTTACAAGGAGTAAAACAGTTCTGAAATCTACATCAACTCATCACTCTGCTTCTGGACGTTTTTTAAAGCAACTCAAACATTTAGTCAATGAACAAAAACATTTGACAATCTCGTTTACTTCCATTAATCAAAATAAATTTCATTGTACCAAATTGTCTGAATAAAAATATTTCATAAATTACTTCCAGAGTGAAAGGGGGGTGATCACAAATGAACGACCAAGTAGCTACAAATGACTGGTGATAGATTCTGAATCAGTAGCTAGTTACACAATATTTCATCAATCTTAAGTCATATGTAGTAAGTGGGCAAAATAAAATGCCTCACTCCTTTTCTCATAGCACTAAATCTATTTAAACCCCCCATGCATTTTTTAATACTAAATTTGCATTGCCTAAAATGGAAGAAAGGAAATTTTCTTCTATAGCAATCACTCCCACCAGTGCAGAGACACGCATGGTAGTAAAATGCAAGGTTTTTTGGTTTTTTTTTAAATGTGGTTGGTTTTTAAGAAGACTAGGAAAGAGGGGTTGAGGAAGAAATAACTCTTACCCTCCTATTCTACGCTAGGAATGACTTGCCCATAAGTTTTGTGTATCAAGATCCATGGAACTGTAATAATTTAGTACAGAAACATCATTTTTTCAGGTGTGGGTACGTGTAATTTACATTGCTATATGTTATTAGAACACACAAATTGACAACTGAGACCTTTGCTTTTCTTTGCACACCACCACTGGTACTCTAGCATGGAAATCTGCATCAACATCAATAAAAGTTTCTGGGGGAAAAGACAAAAGAAAAAGCCACATTAAGCACATTATTTAAAAAAAGCTTTGTGTTTAAGGAGAAAGTCATACAGCGTAAGGAGTAGAACTAGATTCTGGGCCAATCAGTCTGGCTCATACAAGGATCACCTCAGCTTAGAGATTTGACCAACTCAGGCATGAGAGTAGAAACTTAAATCTGGTGGGTAAACATTGACAAACATTAAAAATATGAAAGGGAAAATGTGATCCAACTATGTAAACTTGCAGCGTTTCTAAACTACATCACGTCACTGCTGGTAAAGGCTACTACAAGGAACACAGTCTCAGAAGGTAGCCGTGTTAGTTAGGAGGTTCCCAAAAAACAAGCATGCCTCTAGCACCTTAAAAACTAAACATTTTATTCATTAGGTAATTCAATGAGCTTTCGTGGGGAAGACCGACTTTATCAGGACTGCTTGTTTTTACCAGGATAATGAAAGAATGCTCAGTAGTATACACATGGCTATCAATGAGCATTTGTGCTTGGAATCATTTTCAAGATATTCATCCACGTTGGTGATTTTACTGTAGAGAAGTGAAGGCTCAGAATAATTACAGTACTTGAGAAAGAAAGAGGACATTACAAAAGTGGATAGATGAAGGAGTGTGGGGTAATCTCAGTTAAACAGAATGAAGCCACTAAAGCCCATTTTCCCCAACATCCTCCTGAGACCGTTTATCTAGACACTATATACTGTACATCTGCTTTTAATAGGTCACCTTTATTTGGATCATTCCACATTTCATTTTTTTCTCTCCTTTCCTTTATCAACTTTATACAATGCAATGCTCACATCCAGTTCTTATCGCTGTTCTCTTCATTTTCTCCTCTTCATTCTCGTTTTTCCTTTCAAATAGTGCTCAGTCTCTGTTATCACCTCAGTATACTTACTATTTTTGTTTTGTATTTATGCAGTCAGCCACTATTCAAACAGCCAACAACAGGATTCTTCATGCAACTTTAGGGTTTTAAGCTTGCTGACCAGTTCAAAACCACTTCAAAAATCAGTCAAAATTATCTAGATCTATTGCACTATTGCCTTGTCAAGTACGTTTTCCACAACTATTGAAAAGACAGATTAGGAGAGCTACTTTCCTCAGGATGGACCCCTGCAGGCTCCCTTTAAAGTGGCAACCTAATCTACATACACAAATGCAAGTAGGTTGCGTCTATACTACAGTCCCCTTTCAGAGGAGGAATGCAAATGAGGGAGAGCGAAAATGCAAATGAAGTGCTGCACATCTAGTGTGATCGTGTTTCCAAAAGAGACTTTTCTTTAAAACCAGCAGTGTAGACGGGGTTCCTTTGGGGGAAGAAAACCTGTTTTGGAAAGAATCCTTATTACTGAGGTGCACAGTTCTTTTGAAAACATTCCTCCCCCTGCCCCGATGGAACCCCATCTACACTGATGGCTTTGTTTTCAGAAAAGTCTCTTCTGGAAATGTGATCGCATGAGATTATGCAAATGAAGTGTGAGATTTGTAAATCAGAGTTTCATTTGCATTTTCTATCTCCCTCATTTGCATTCCTCCTCCAAAAGGGGAATGTAGCATAGACGCAGCTGTAACTGATTAGGGGAATATAGTGTAGCTGCAGCTGAGTAGAAAGACAAAGCTAATCTCATTCTCCTCCAATTATGCAAACGACTAGTGAGGAAGGTATTAAGATAGATTTTATGCTATTTTGCCTAATTAATATACACATATTTAATACACTTCCCTTTACAGTAATACGTGTCCCCTAAATGAAAGTTATTCTATTTCAGGAAATAGCTTGCAATTGTTTGCTTCTTAAAGAATAATTCAGCTAATATAAATAAGATGGTCAAAATAAACAGAGCACTATGCTATTAACTAACAATATTTTTAAAAACAGTTTTAGCATTACATGCTTTCCATAAACATATTAGTGAAATCTGTTTTTAAACTTCTTAGCATATGAGAAGGGCCTATCAGTACAATCTTAAAAATATCCTTGACCTCAACTTTTTTTTTTTTTGGTTGTGAGGGAAGGTAAAACCTCTCTCACACAAGATATCCTAGAAAAGGAGTTGCCCTCCTTTTTTTTTCTCCTTTCTATGTGTTCTATTTAGATTTTCAAGACCCCATTTCCAGCTGGGCTTAATCTGGTCTTCACTGTTATGCATAATTAGGACCCAGAAGAATTATTTTACTACCCCAACATGCAGGTGTTTAGTTTGCATATAAACATGTGATCTTAGATACAAAACATCAGCACACCAAAAATGTGTGCATAGATGTGCGCACAGTTATGTATACTCACAAGAAGGCTTGGAGCTGAAAATAGGATCTTAAGTACTTTGTAACAAAGATTAGTCCGTCTTATTTCAAGTCAGAAGCACCATGCACCCCTATGGTGCTACGTGAATCATCCTCACAAGCTAGTCAATGTCAAGATGGGCAATACAATACACTTTGGGTGTGTCTACATGGGCACAGATCTTTGAAATAGCCATGCTAACGGCCATTTCAAAGATTATTAATGAGGCACTGAATTGACTATTCAGTGCCTCATTAGCGTTAGGATGCTTCCGGCCGTGGTGCTTCAAAAGTGCCGCTTTCAAAAGCACGCGGCTCGGCGCGGCTCTACGGGGGTCCTTTTTGAAAGGACCCCGCACCTTTCAAAATCCCCTTATCCCGCTCACTGATTGGAATAAGGGGATTTCTACAGGTGCGGGTCCTTTCAAGAAGGACCCCCGTATAACCACACCAAGCCTGTCAATTTACTAGTGTATAAGAAGAATGAAACGAAAGACAGAAACAGATTTAACGTTATGCTATAAATGTGAATTGAGCGCTTGATTTGATGTATCTATTTTAAGAAGTTTTGCATTCAGTAAAGGTGAATTGTGATAATAGCAAAAAATGATTTTGAAATGAAATGGAAAGCCACGAACACGTATTTCTTACCACCATTCTTCAGACTTTCTTGTACAAGTAAGAGAACATCCGGTTGAGTCATCTGTGAAATGATACCCAAATGTAGTCAAATAATAGAAATTTAAATAATAAACTAAGGAGCTGTGCCCCCTGTTTGCTACACTCACCAACCCCTCTCTTGTCCAGAGGGTTGGAGGAGCCATGTGGCCAGCACCAGCTTTCCCTCCCAACCCCTCTCCCCACCCTGGTCTGCCTGCTGCCTGGGAAGGTGTGGGAGAGGTTGCTGTGGATGGCTCCAGCAGGGAAGCAATGGAGGTGGGCTGGAGGCAGGCTACCTCCAGGCCATGACTGGGAGGGAAGGTGCATCTCAGAGCCGAGTTCTGGCTGCCGCTACTGACTCCCCTCACTGCCAGTCAGGAAGCAGGAAGCGGCTCCTCTGTCAATAGCAGCAGACACAGCTTTGCTGTGAACAGCACCTTCCCTGCCCAGCAGAGGAAATAGGAGAGCGCAGTCAGAGCTGAGCTGGGGCTGCCACTACTGGTGGGAGCCATGCCCTGCTGCCCAGCCCGGAGGCAAGGGGAGTCAATAGCAGCAGCAGGAGCTTGACTCTGAGAGGCACCTTCCTTTCCTGCCATGGCTATTGGCAGTGGCTCCTCCCAGCTCCTCCCTGACCTGGCAAGTCCCAGGTCCAGTGGCAGGGACGTGGTAGTGTGGAGCTTGAGGTGTGGAGTGTGGCCACAGCAGGCCAAAGAGCTGTGCAACCCATCCTAGTCTTCCCAGGGCCTCCTCCTCCCACCCTGGCCCCTCTCTCCCTACCTCCACCCCCCAGGCATCATTCTGTCACCTGGGAGGAAAACCATTCACGTGTAGTGAGAGGCTTTGAAAAATGTGGTTCTGTTCTGAAAAGTGCCTTCTCACACGAAAGACTGATTTCCTATGTCCACTTATTCAAATGACTGTTTTACTCGTTAGTGTTCTTGACCCAGATGAAGGAGCATTGAATTGTGTTTTTGCACACCCAACAGAAAGTTATCAAATGCCGTCACTTAAACTTATTCAAGCCCACTGAAAGTATAGCAGTATGGCACAGAAGCCACTTAGAACAGAAGTTTTATTACTGACGAAGTGGAGCAAGAAACATTCAGATGAATGTGATTCTTACATCCCAAGTTGGGTGTGAGGGGCTTGCGGTTAGAAAAAGACGTGTTCAGTTCACAAGCGAAAATAAAATATGCTATTACTGAAACAAACATGGAACCCCATAACCAGTGTTCTCCATAAGCGCAGTGCTTGGGCGGCTGCCAAGGAGAGATTCTGGTGTTGCCCAGTTGATTGGCAGAGTGCCTACAGCCACCCACAACCAGCAGCATGTGTTTCTGTTGGTGGTGCTCATCTACACATGCCTCAGTGCACATAAAATTTAGTCTGTGAATGGATGGAAAAAATAGAGGGACCATTGCCCACAAGTGTTTTTTCTCTCAGGTCAAAATAATTTTTCATACTAGAATAACACTGTTAGAACGCAACATACTTGTGGTTTATAAAATGCCCCCAGTTTTGCTCTCACTTTTGGATATCTAGAGATGAACTCAGTATTTACCTCAAGCATTAAGATATCAATTGCTTACAAATCATGGGCATCTTAGAGACTTTATTAAGCATCTTTTGAATCTATATTGTTTTCCAACCATGCTTAAGCATTTTCGCATTAGTCAAGGATAACACCTCCTACATGCCAATTGAGATTTGTTAGTTTTTCAGCAATTCAGATTAAGAATACCTAAAAGAAGAAAGGAGAACGCTTGCAATGTAGTCTAGGAAGAAATGGAATAAAGCAGTGAGACTAGCTGCTCAAAGGGACACCAGAGCTGATTACAGACCCACTGATTTGCCAGGCATACAGATATTTTAAAAGAAGATGAATGAGAAGCGGATGAGAGGCTGGATATCAGTCAACAGTTGCACTTGTTGCCAGGAAGGCTAATGGAATATTAGGGTGCATTAGAAGGAGCATTTCCAGCCCATCTAAAGAAGTTATTATTCCCCTCTATTTGGCACTGGGGAGGCCACATGTGGAGTATTGTGCCCAATTTTGGGCCCCCCAGTATATAAAGGATGTAGATGCACTGGAAAGAATCCAGCAGAAGGCAATGAAAATGATTAGGGGGCTGGAGTACATGACCTAGGGGGAGAGGCTGAAGGATTTGGGCTTATTTAGTTTGCAGAAGAGAAGAGTGAGGGGTGATTTGACAGCAGCCTTCAACTTCCTGAAGAGGGGCTCTAAAGGGAATGGAGAGAGACTGTTCTCAGTAGTGACAATGGCGGAACGAGGAGCAATGCTCTGAAGCTACAGATGGGGAGGTGTAGGTTGGATATTAGGAAAATCCTAACCCAGGAGAGTGGTGAAGCACTGGAATGCCTTAACTAGAAAGTTGGTGGAATCTCCATCTCTAGAGGTTTTCACATCACAGTTTGACAAAGTCTGGGATGATTTAGTTGGGGTTGATCCTGCTTTAGGCAGGGGGCTGGACTTCATAACCTTCTGAGGTCCCTTGCAGACATAGGATTCTATGATTTTAAGATTCTTTATCCGTAGAATAGACTCAGTAAAAGGAAGAAGTTTGTTATTTTGTGAAGATTTTAAGCCACACTTATATGTCTGGATGGATCAAGATTTGTCACTTCACTAGGACAAAACATGTTTTTGCTGCTATTTTGCTTTTGAAAATTCCTTAATTTTATAACTTTAAAAATTGTAAAGCCTCTATGGTGATGTAAGGAAAGCGTCAATTCCTCTGATAGCATCTCAGACATTCAGCAGAGCCTTTACAATTGGAGCTTATCTGCCGAGAGATGCACTCCTAGGAGGGAGGTACTCTCGGGAGCAAAAGTAAAATGGGAGCTTTTGACTACCCACTGTTTTAAGAAAACTGTTTCTTTATTTTATTTAATTTAGCAGTTTATTCAAACCCCTGTAACACCTGCTCCCAAAGCTCTGGCAAGCACAATAAGCCTGAAGAGTTGCTGATTTTAAGTGTTCTGCAAAGAAAGCCAGAATCTACTTAAATAGGAGTTGCTGCTCTCCTTACAGCTTCCCAGGACATAGATATGAAAGACCAAAATCTTCCAACTTGTGTGTTGACAGTTGGGCATCTCTATCCAACAGAGGAGTATCTAAAAAACACAAATACGTGCAAAGAGGGGTTTTTAATACTTTCGTCTTTAAAAGATAAAGGAGGAGATTGTGGTTGGTGCAGGTTCACTGTGTAATCTAAGACAAGTCACGTCATCTGTAAAATGGATATAAGTGTCCTGGGACGTGAGGTTTTATTACTTAGTATTTGCAGAGTGCTTTGAGTTTATTGGATTGATGATGTATTAACACAGTAGAATCACTACACATACTACTATTAACAACAGATTAAGATGGTTTAGTTAAGGTACAGTTAACAATACCTCCCTTTGGATCAGTACACTTTGGCAAAAAATGAACCTTGCTTACTTACACTGGCTGGAAACTGGACATCAATGTTTATATCAGAAGTTTTGAAACCAAATCTGCTACAGGAAGAGCCGTACAGCCTTAACGAGCAATCTGCAAAGAAAGGTATTCTTTATGTTTACTCAACATGTAAATTCAAATCCTGGGTTGGAATGCAGTCACTCTGCAATGCCTTGCCAGCATACTCTAGTCCTACAGTAAGTGTACATAGCTATCAAAGTATCACTCCAGTTCCCAAGTACTGTAAACTCTTTACTATCCAGCATTCTATCATCTGAAACTCACATTTTAACCATAAGTAAATTTTAGTTATGTTTTCCATACGCACAGGATGGAAAAAGTCAATACAAATAAGTACAGCATATACAGTATAGATTTACAGTATACAATAGCACTGTTGTTCGTAAATAAAGTACTCTGCATGCATTTGTTTGTTTCTTAATATCTAATTTTGTTTTCTTTAGTGTTATGCACTGCAAAGTATACCTCTCTACTATCCAGAATATCTGAATATCTGACAACCTCCCAGTTCCAGAGCTGCTGGATATGAAAGAGTTTACTGTATCTTTCAGTAGAAATGGTCTAGCCTAACAGTCTGTACACCTCATCCCTGCTGGTCCTGTTGATACATTAGCTGCTTAGAACAACCTTCAGGTTAAAATATTAGCTCTATGACCAAGCAGAAAATACTGACAAAAACAATTTACATCACTGGTTCAGCTTGTCACCATTTTAGAGATTAATCACAGAATCATAGAATCACAGAGCTGGAAGGGACCTCAAGAGGTCATCGAGTCCAGTCCCCTGCTCCAAGCAGGATCAACACCAGCTAAGTCATCCCAGCCATGACTATGTCAAGCCAGGACCTAAAAACCTCTAAGGATGGAGATTCCACCACCTCTCTAGGCAACGCATTCCAATGCTTCACCACCCTCCTGGTGAAGTAGTTTTTCTTAATATCTAACCTACACCTATCCCCTCTTCAACTTCAGACCATTACTCCTTGTTCTGCCATCTGACACCACTGAGAACAGATTCTCACTCTCCTTTTTAGAGCTCCCCTTCAGGAAGTTGAAGGCTGCTATTAAATCACCTCTAAGTCTTCTCTTCTGTAAACTAAACAAGCCCAAATCCCTCAGCCTATCCTCATAGGTCTTCTGCTCCAGACCCTTAATCATTTTTGTTGCCCTTCACTGAAATTGCTCCAGCAAATCCATATCCTTTTTATACTGGGGGGCCCAAAACTGGACACAATATTCCAGATGTGGCCTCACCAGTGCCGAATAAAGAGGAATAACTACTTCTTTAGATCTGCTTGAAATGCTCCTCCTAATGCACCCTAGTATGCTGCTAGCCTTCAAGGCTACAAGGGCACAGTGTTTACTCATATCCAGCCTTTCATCCACCATAACCCCTAGGTCCCTTTCCATCGTACTGCTGCTGAGCCAGTCGGTCCCCAGCTTGTAACAATGTTTGGGATTCTTCTGCCCCAGGTGCAGGACTCTACACCTCTCCTTATTGAACCGCATCAGATTTCTTTTGGCCCAGTCCTCCAATTTATCCAGGCCACTCTAGATTCTCTCTCTACCCTCCAACGAATCTACCTCTCCCCGTAGTTTTATGTCTTCCGCAAACTTGCTGAGGGTGCAATCCAGTCTCTCATCCAGGTCATTAATAAAGATGCTGAATAACACCAGCCCCAGAACTGAGCCTTGCCACACTCCGCTTGAAACAGACCGCCATCCAGATATTGAGCCACTGAAATTGAAGGTATTAAATCACCCCTCAGTCTTCTCTTCTGCAATCTAAATAAGCCCAAATCCCTCAGCCTCTCCTCATGTGTCATGTGCTCCAGCCCCTTAATCATTTTTGATACCCTCCGCTGAATCTGCTCCAGCACATCCACATCTTTTCTATACTGGGGGGTCCCAGAACTGGACACAATACTTCAGATGTGGCCTCACTAGCGCCAAATTGAGGGGAACAACCACGTCTCTAGATCTGCTCGAAATACTCCTCCTAATGCAACTCAATATGCCATTGGCCTGCTTGGCTACAAGGCCACACTCTTTACTCATATACTCGTACTCATCCACTATAATCCCTAATACTCTTGCACAGAAAGATGCTTTTTCTTTTCCGTGTGCGGTAAACCCTTGAGAAGTGTGATTTCAAATTTGTGCTTAACTCACATTAACATGAATTAAGTGCAAATCAAAACCACACCCCACCTCTCCTCCAACTCCTAGCTCCCCCAGCAGAGAGAGCGTGGCAGACACACAACTGCATGCAGCGTGGTTTCTCCCAGAACTGTGCCATAAGCCTCTGTCTGCGCGCCAGGCTCCCCAGCTGGGAGAAATAGCAGTGCAAGCAGCTGTGTGACCCCCAGTGGCAGAAGCTGGGTGCCACATGGCTGCCTCCCCACTTCCCCCAGCTGCCCACTCCCTCAATCCCCCCCAGCAAATTTACATGAAATTCAATTTACACGGAGGTTATCCAGGACACAACCTCTGAGTAAATCGAGGGACCACAGTATTTGACAAACCAAATTGCAAAGTTATACCTGGCAGTTTTTGGTGCAATACGTCTTCCATTGTTGTTTTAATTTTGAGTCTTTCTTCCAAATCGTCATTATTTAAGCCAAACTCTTCAACTACATTTTCAATGGCAACACCAATAGCTTGTATCTGGGAAGGTGTTGGTGGAGGCAGGGTAGTCAGCAGTTCTTCTTCTTGCTTTTCCTTCAAGGATAACCATATTTTAACATATTTAAATGACTCTCTTGAATGGCTTTAATGACATAAGGGTGGTTACACATCAATTATTGCAATAAACACTTCTGTGGGCTCATCTATATCACAGAGATAGTTACCAGTTTCAAACAGTTGACATGTTAGGACACAGTTAAGGTCTAGAAAAATCTAGGTAAAAAAATCTTTGTCAATCATCTATCTAGATAAAGAACTAGACACTTCACTAGGTTTCAGTAATTTAAAAAATCCATACGCCTATATAAAAGGCACAATATCTCTTACTCCCTATAAGGAGTAGTATGAGATACCCAAGGTTGAAGGCAAAAGGGAAACCTCAGACGTGCCTTTCAATTTCTTCTATCTCTGGGACAAAGGTTGAGGGGGGGAGCAGGCTCACTTTATTTCAGTAATAAAATGCCAAAATGCAGCGATGGTGGCAAAAGTTTTAGATATTTGATTACAGTAGGTCCCCTGACTTACACAAGTTTGACTTATGTGCTTCTTGCAATAACGTGAGTCGAAATCGTGAGTGGCAGGGAACCAGGCTCCTGCACCCGTCAGTTTCCTGGCTCCCACACGTGGTGGGCAGCCGGGAGCCAGGCTCAGCAGCACCTTGGCCAGTTTCCCAGCTCACCACCACTCGCTGTTGTACCTGGCCTAGGGTGCCACACCGCTCACAGGAACGGGAGCCAGGTGCAGCCAGGACTAGGGTACCTGAAGGCAGCAGGGCCCCTCCGCAACCAGGTTCAGACTTAAATTTGACTTTCACGTGGTTGCCCAGGAACACAACCTATGCGTATGTTGAGGGTTTACTGTATTATGCTTACATATACAATTACTATTTTAATTATTCAGATATATATTTCACCAAAGTATATTATTCAACAACCTTCTCATTTTATCTAGGCTATTTTCAAAATGGCAATCTTCACTTAAATGGGAAAATTAAAACTTCGGAATTCATTCTTACTAACCCATTCTAAATCAACTATATTATAGCTGTCAAAAATAAGAAGTCCTGTGGCACCTTATAGATTGACATATTTTGGAGCATAAGCTTTTGCGGGCAAAGACCCGCTTCATCAGATGCCTGAGTTGTGGCCGGGGTTGTTCCAGAGGAGGATTTAAAGAGGGGGTCCCAGTAAAGGGGAGGGCCAGAGCTGACAACTTCTATTCAGTCAGGGTGGAAATGGCCCATCATAGGCAGTTAGTGTGGAGTAGTGAACATCAAGAGAGAAGAAAAGAAGCCAGTTCAGTCAGGGGATGTGGCCCATTGTCAGCAAAGAAACTGCTTTTGTAATGGGCCAGTCACTCCCAGTCTCTGTTCACTCCTTGGTTGACGGAGTCAAATTTGCAAATGAATTGCAGCTCAGAAATTCTCTTTTAATTTTATTTTTGAATTTTTTTGTTGCAGGATGGCTACTTTTAAACCTGTTACTGAGTGTCCAGGGAGACTGAAGTGGTCTCCTACAGGTTTTGTATGTTACCATTCCTGATGTCTGATTTACATCCATTTATTCTTTTACATAGAGACTATCCAGTCTACAAACAAAAAAAAATTAAATCCTTCTCTGGAACACTCCTCCCACCTCATGCATCTGATGAAGCAGGTCTTTGCCAACGAAAGCTTATGCTCCAAAATATGTTAGTCTATAAGGTGACACTGGACTTTTTGTTGTTTTTGAAGATACAGACTAACACAGCTACCTCTCTGATAGCTCTCAGAGTGCCATTTAATTACACATGAAAAAGAGAGCACATGCAATTTTACATTATACTGTTACACAACTCATGAACAAATAAGATTAAGTTGCTACAGCTTTTTATGTCATAACTTCTACATTAAAAGAAAGCTCCCTTTAATGACAGTTATTATGAGATATCAGTAATATCTTCACAGCAGTCCTGATTTCACTCTATGCTGAAAAGTATCTTAAAGCCATGTGTATGTCACTTTTATCAATATGACTGGAGTTACAGTTTAGAGGTGCACTCTGCACACTAGCAGAATATTAAGCATGGTAAGAACAAGGCAAGATTTCAGGTCATCATTACAGGTTGGACCTCCCTGGGTGGACATCCTCATGACTCAACCAGTCCCTAACCTGGGAGTTTGCTGGACCAGGGAAAGTCATTGCCAGCCTTTCTGTTGCCCCTGCTCCCAAGGTTGCCACCCAGCCACTGACCCCAGCCAGGCTCCCAGCCTCCTGGCCTCCCTACCCCAGCCACAGAGGTGGCAGGGACCTTGGAGAGTCATTGAGTCCAGTCTTCTGCCCTCACAGGGGGACCTATCACCATCCCTAACAGATTTTAAAAAAAACAAAAAAAAAAAAAAAAAGCTAACCTCTCCCAGACACTTGAAAGGCCCCATCAAAGGTTGCCTCACAACCCTGGGTTTACAAGGTCAACACTCTAACCACCGAGCTATTCCTTCCCACTAGAAGATCTGCGGCCTGGCTGCTAGACCAGAGAGTCTCAGATTAGAGAGGTTCAACCTGTAGGAGGATAACAATAGCTTTGTATCTGTTTGTGTCATTAACTCACCTTCATATTTTTCTTATGCTTCTTCTCTTTGATGTGCTTATGAGCAAATATCACTGACTCCATCAAAGCATCACATAGTTTGCAGGCATATTTGGCTGTTGGGTAGTTTCGAGGACGCTAAAATTGAGATTTTTCATTGACTAAGATACAGAAAGATGTTATCTTCATTTAACACATCTACCAAGGTCGATCAGATTGTAAGCCGAAAAACGCATCTTCCCTCTTCCTAACCCTGGTTTGTCACCTCTCTAATTGCTGGTAACCAGAACCCCAAGAGTCTGCCCCTCCTCTGTCTCGTCTCCCCAACGCCACACTACCAATGCTCACTCCTCTTCCCACTTCCCATTCTCTCTCACTGGATTGTCTCAAGGAGCTTGCCTACATGTAGAAGGTGGCCCTGATTCAGCAGATGCTGGCACAAGCCTTTGGTCTCTCAGTTCACAGATTAAAATCTGTATGTGATAAAATATGAGAATACTGTACATACAAAGAGAGTGTTGTCACCTTCTTTAGTCTGTAAATGCAGTCCCTCTTTAATCGCTCTTCAGCCTGCTGCAACCCTAGTAGTTCCTTCATTGACAGCACTGACTCATCTATAACAGGGCCTTCCATATCATCATCTTCATCATAGTCCTCTTTTCTTGTCCTTCTTGATCTCCTGGGTTTCCTATGTTTCTTCATTTCTTAAAGAGTTATCAGAATAAATACACTGTAAGATCACTGCAGAGTACACAACAGAATGGAGAATGAAACTAACACACTAAATAAGTCAGACTTGTCACAGTTTCCTTTTCTGTCATATGCAAGTCATCCTCTCTGAAAAGTACAATTCCTCCCCATCCTGGTTTGTGCATATTCATGCTATACCCTAACGCAAGGGAGCACAAAGTGGTGCCAGGCCCTCTTGGTGCAGTGGGGGGCGGGCAGGGTAGAAATTTTATAAAGGGGGTACAGCACAATTGGCTGCTGCATATCAGGCTCATCCCTCTCATTAGAAACGTTGAAATATGTTACTGTTTTTATGTATGTGTATTCACCTTTATATACCATTAATAAAGGTTTTACATTGTACATACTTATTTTCTTACACATGCCAAAAGGTTTTCCCCCCACCCCCATATGAAATTCCCATGGGTTCCATTATTGTCAGAAGGTACTTCAACAGCCAATAATGTAACTGGGTGCAAAAAAGAACCTGACACGTTCATGAAGGATAGGTCCATCAACAGCCATTAACCAAAATGCTGATTCAGGACATAAGGAAATAACCCCAAGTTCTGGGTGATCCTAAACTCCATTTGGGGTGGAATCTCCATCCCTAGGGTGTTTTTGAGTCCTGGCTTGGCAAAGCCCTGGCTAGGATGATTTAGATGGGGCTGATCCTGCTTTAGGCAGGGGGCAGAACTCGATGACCTCCTGAGGTCTCTTCCCACCCTAGAATTCTATGATTCTATAAACTTTTCACTGCCAGAAGCCTGAACAAGAGGACAGGATCACTTGATAATTGCCCTATTCTGTTCCTTCCTACTGATGCCTCTGGCACCAGCTACCAGTTAGAAGACGGGAACTTTGGCTACATGGACCGTGGTTTTGACCTAATTTGGGCATTCTTACCTTCTTATATTGTCAGTCACCTCATACATATCTTCCAACACAAAATGATGTCATGTACAGTGGATCCCCGAGATATGCGCACTCAAGTAGCACGTACCTCAAGTTAACGTGACTCAGTGGTGGAGAAACTTACCAGCGCTACTGTACTGTTCAGTTTCCTCACTCCTGTCGGCCAAGATGCCACCACTGACAGGAGCAGAGAAACAACTCTTCTTGGCGGCAGCCTGACTCTCGCCACCCCTGACAGGAGTGGTTTCCCCACTTCTGTCAGGGGCAGCAACTGAGAGTCAGGCACTCAGCTGCCGCCACTGACAGAAGTGGGGAATCTGACCAGGGCTGCTGCCAGTGGAGGAAGGTTGGGAACCAGGTGGGCAGCCTGGTTCCCAGCTCCACTCTGCTTGCAGAGCTGGGAAACTGATCATTGCTGCTGCCCTGGTCAATTTCCTGGCTCCCCCAGGGTTGTGCGAAATTTGACTTGTGTGGGGGTCTATTGTATTAATTTAACAAATTCTTTTTTATCAAGCTATTCTAGTTGTCACCCACTAACACTGTGCAATGGCATTAAAAATCTTCACACTTTGATGAAAGAGAATGTCTAGATATCAAACAGTACAATTTAATTTCACAAGGTGTAGCAGAAGGAAAAGGCAGCACACTCCTTCTGTGGGTGGCAGGGGAAGGAGCCAGGGAAGAATGGTGATAAGTCAGTTATTCACATTTCTTTTAAAGAAGTAAAACCTTTTTAACTAACCATGCAGTGCACTGTATATCACCATCCAATTTAGTGGTTCTCTACTTGAAGGTCAATACAGTGTTAGAACAACATTTTAAGGCAAGATTGGTGAATGCCTCTCTGGTGTGAATCTTATTTTCTCCTTACGGGAGGTAAAGTTTCTTTTCAAATCAGAATACCCCCCAACCTCCCACGACAGCTTCCTTATTTTACAAAATAAGTCTTTTAGGCTACTTCTACACTAGCTCAAATCTTCAAAATGGCCATGCAAATGGCCACTGAAATACATATTCAGCACCTCATTAGCATGCTGCTGGCCACAGCTCTTTGAAATTGCTGCTTTTTGCTGCTGTGCTTCTCATCCAGATGGTGGTCCTTTTTGAAAGGACTCCGCCAACTTCGAAATCCCCTTATTCCTACCTGCCTATGTTTTTAAATCTGCTGATAGGAATAAGGGGATTTCGAAGTTGGCGGGGTCCTTTCGAAAAGGACCCCTGTCTGGACAAGCCGCGAGGCAGTGAAAAGCAGCAATTTCAAAGAGCCGCAGCCAGCAGCATGCTAATCAAGCACTGAATTTGCATGGCCATTTTGAAGATTTGGGCTAGTGTAGACAGGACCTTATAGTTTTATCTTTAAGTTACAGACTGAAACATGTGTAAAAGTTACCTGCATAAGAAAACAGTATGTTAAGTTAGCTATTTTCCAGTTTGTCATATTCCTATATCCTTTTCAATTTATTAACTAGTTTACTGAACAAGTTGTGTCTAAGTTTAGTATGTGGTCATATAATAGGTACTACCAATCAGCTGTGCAACTTCTTCAACAGTGTCTAAAGGCTGGAAAGACTTCTATGAAGTTTTATATTGGAAAATGCAGACTATTGAAGTTGTAGACTGTGACATGACACGTGTTGGTACATACTTCTCTAACATTTATAAAGTGATTAACTTACTAAACCAACATGATTTTTTTTATGAAATGATCATGCTATGTAACTATCTTTATGTCATATAACAATACTGCTTAAAATGCTCCCTTTGAGGACAGTCAATACTGTGCAAAATGTAATGGAATAGAAATGGTTTTATTTCTTTTTTGCATTAACAAAGAACCTTAAAATTGTATTTTAGAGATAAGCATTTAATTAATTTTACTTGAAAAGCTATGTAAAAAGTGTGTTCATTACCAGAGTTTCCTTTCAGCGTGTCTGACATTTCTTCATTTATGTCTTTCTGAAGTTGTCTTCTTACATTTCTGTTTCCTGCAGCTTCACTCTCCTGAAAAGAATCTTTTCTTGTCCTGTTAAATACAGGAGTCCGTACTGCAGATTTGTACTCTCTCCAGCTGTCTAAATTGCCACGATGGTCATCAGATATCCACTTCTTTATCTGATCTTTTTGGGTATCATTTGTCCTTACCCCTTGGTTATAGCCCATGTTTTTAAATGAACTTGAGCTATTCAAAATACCATGTGGTCCTTTTCTGGGACTGTTTCCATAGGGACCCGGTGATCCCTTTTTCTTCTGAAAGCCTGTATCTATTTTGTTGCCATGTCCATAATCATCCATAGCTTGATAGTCCTGTTGTAAAGGATTCCTCTTCCACTGTTCTTCTTCTAAAACTCCCCACTCCTTTTTTCTTTTGACAAAATAAGGTTTTCCAGCCTCTCCCATTGTATTTGCTATTCAGTACAATAATTTGCACCTGGAAATAAATCAGGAGATAGTTTTCGATAATCAACTCCTTAACAACAGGTTAAAGAGAAATAAAAACTTTTACGCGACAAGTCATTTCCGATATGCCACAACACACTGCAATCTCACCAAGATTAGAGCTGGGCAACTTCTTTTCCCCAACAATAGTATATTAGCCAAAATATGAATGTACCAAGGTACCAAAATAGTTTGCAAATATGGAAGGTAGCTTTAATCAAAAAGATTTTTTTAAATACTTCAACATTTCCTTTTAACATTTCTTTTGAACAGTGTTTTTCCCCCCAAATTGGCAGTCTTATTTCTTTTGACCTAGCTGTATATCTTCTGTTTCTTTGCTTTTAGTGCAAAAATGGTTTGAAATGATTTTTCTATCACCAAAGGGGGAAAAAACATGTTCATTCATTCCAAATCACAACTAGTATTTTAAAAATCATAAAAATGAGGTCTGTATCACTCATAACATACATTTTCATTTTGTATTGCATTTTTTTATTTTGTATTAAAGCAATACAACTAATTTAATTTGAAACAGGACTGTGCCTGCCATCATATATATAATTTTTTCCAGGAAGCTGTAACTCAAATTTAAGACAACATTTTGAAGGGCTCAACCCAGGGGTTAATAAACAAAACATCTCCCATCTGAAAACTAAAGCTTTAGGTACAGCAGAACACATGTAGAGGAAAAGGCCAGAGGCACCTAAGATCACATCTCCACTGTGACAAAAACCTGTGACACCAAGTCAGAGAATCAGCAGACTTGGGCTTGCAGGGGTTAGACTGCAGTGCTAAATACTGTAGTGTGGACATTCAGGCTGGAACCTGAGATGCTCCCCTCTCATCTACTCTGAAATTTTACCCCACTATAGAAATACCCTGAGTGTATGCAGACACCTAACTGGAAGTTAGGTGCCTAACCTGCTGAAATGCTTTAATCAATTCTACTACAGTAAACTCTTTTATATCCGGCACCCCTGGGTCCAGGAGGTTGCCAGATATTCAAATATGCTGGATGACGGTGAGGTGTCTTCCCCTGGTCCTTGATGCAGCTCCATGCCAGCCTGCAGGGGCCTCTTGTCCTGCTCTCCTGCTGCAGCATGGTGGTCTCACTCAGCTCCTTCTTCTCCACCTCATGGCAGGCCAACAGCTCCTCCTGCTCAGCTCGGCTGGTGTAGCACCTCCTCCCACTGCCAGCTATGCTGCTGGGCTGCCCTTCTTCCCCGGGGGGGGGCAGGGGGGCCAGCAGCTGGGCCTCACCATGCTGCTGCTGCTCCCATCATGCCTGACCCAAATGGTGGGGGTTCCCTGAGGTCAGCACACTGCTCTCTAGCTGCTTTCAGTTTCAGTGCAGCTGCGCACTTGGGGGCCTCCAGGGCCTCACCCAGCCAGAACAGCCAAAACCACCTGAACAACACAAGGACTCCCCTCAGTGGGGCTGCCTTTTCCTAGGCAGCCAGCTCAGGTGCACCTCAATGCCAGTTGTGGCAGGGCATGTGCCACTCCCTGGGCAGTGGCTGGATTCTGCTCCTTGTGTGACCAATGGGTGGGAGAGGAGTGGGATGAGGAGGCAGCTGTGAGCAGTGCAGCCCTTTGGATGAGGAGGCGGCCTAGGTGCTAGGATGACACTTGGTGCCAGTTGTTTGAGAATTTTAGTAGAATAAATACCTGTTAAAAGACAGTTTACTTTATGTCCTGCACCTGCATCTTTAGTTGCTTACATACCTTTATATATCTGGCCAAAAGTTACCAGTCTCCCTCAAAGTTTATTCATCTTTCAGTAAATAGGGAAGAGTTTATTTTCCAGTGGTTCAAAAGGTCTAAACCACAAAGATGTTACACTGAAAATTAAGGCATAATAAACTAGGTGACTTCTTGGATGGGTGGACTGACAGTAAATCCACAGTTGCAGAGTGCCCGGAAGCTCCACAACTGCTACAGACTACTCGCAGGAGAGAGAGTTTTGGCACCCCCTCAAAGCAACTTCCCACATCGGGCACAGATGAACGAAAACCAGTTGTGCTGTGGATGTGCTAGTAATCGAGCTACACGTCTTACTGTTGCCCCACACGAACCCAAACACGCTCAACAGCCCGGGGAGATTAGGAAATGCACCGCACTCAGGCAGGAATCACGCGGCTGAGCTGTCAAGGTGCCAGGCCTTCCGGGCGGGGTGCGCCCGCGTTTGGGCGTATGCTCCCCCGCCCCGCAGGGCTCCAGCGAGGACAGGGGACACCCAGCCCCTCTCGCACTGGACGGGCCTGTTCCACACACGCGGCTGCGAACTGCTGACAGCGCTGCCCGAAGAGGGGCCGCCACCCCGCGCGCCGGGCCCCCAGCGCCCCGCTACCGCCCGCTGCGGCCGAAAGGCCGGGCCGGCTACTGGGGCTGAGGGGCTGGTAGGAGCTCAGGGGCCTGACCCGACCCCTCTTGCTCTGCCTGCCCAGCAACGCGGTTTCCCCGGAGCCGCAGGTCAACGAAGCGAGCCGGGCCCGGGGGAGCGGGAGCCCCAGGACACAGGGCCGGGCGCGGCAGGGACAGCTAGTCACCGGGAGACGGGGACAGGCTCAGCCAACAGCCGCGGCGGAGGAGCAGAGAGAGCTGCCGCGGCCCCGAGCCCTCACTCACCCCGGCTCCCTCTCGGCCCCGCCGCCTATCGCTCCTTCTTCATTGTGCCGCTGGAGGCGGAAGCGCCCGAGCGCCGCACAAGCCCGGCCGCGCAGCGTTGCCGGAACCGCTCCCGCTCCGTCCGCGCGCACTTCACCTGCCCGGCGCGCCGCGATGACGTCACACCGGGCGGCCGGGACGCGGAGTAGAGCGCCGTTGCCTGGGCCCATGGACGGCGGGCGGGGACGGGGCTGAGGGCGGAATGGCCTCCTCGCTGGTCAGAGCCACGGTCCGGGCCGTGAGCAAGAGGAAGATCCAGGCCACCCGGGCCGCCCTCACCCTGGTGCGTCGGGCGGGGGGCGGGCGGTGACTGGCCGGGCCCTGGCCGCGGTGCAGCGCTGCTCCCTGAGCGCCAGCCCGGGGCGGGGGCGCAGAGGTCCCGCGGGACGCCAGCAAATGGCCAGGGCCGCCCTCCCGACGGGGAGTTCCCCTTGGGCCCGTCCCGGCGCCCCGCGTGTGTCGCAGGCCGGCGGGTGAGGGCGGGGGCGGCGCGGTGCACGAGCCCAGGGTCTGATGGGGAGGAGGGGGTGGGGGACGTAAAGCCCCGACCGCTGAGTGAGGGCAGCGCGCGAGACTCTGGCGGTCATCTCTCGGCACCGTGCAGCAAAGCGGGAGCGGGGCGGCGTGTGGAGAGCTGCAGCAGAGATGTTTCAGCCAGGCCCTTGATACGCGGCAGATCCGGGGCTCTCCAGCGCTACGGAGCAGCCCTGGTCCACGGTGGCCGCTGGCAGCTGCAGCCCAGCCGGAGCAGCCGTGATCCCGGGGCCGTGCCGCGGCTGGGGGGCGTCCCACGTCAGTTAACTAATTAAAGAGATTTTACATTCCTTGTTTGAGGTTTCAGCCATAACATTAGTTATCCGGTGCTCATAACCTTAGGAATTTTTTTCCGCTGTTGGGACATAACCTGATTTCCAGCGCCTGTCAAGAGGTTTTCCTTCAGTGCATGGGTTAACCTTGAAAAAATAGCCTGAAGCCCTATTTTAATAGCTGCTACCAATTGCTTATAGTATTTGCAGCACAGGCTTGGAAAGAACTGATCGCATTTACACAAATTACAGTTTTTCTCTCAAACTGAGACACCAAATTATTAAAACTTCAGAACTCCATGCAGTATCTGCTTGATTGGACTGAGATTAGGAAATTAGTTTTATTTGGTGGTTTTATGAGATTCAGAAGGAAAACTGCAGCAGTGTACATTTATTTCACCTGGAGAAGGTTATCTTAACTACAAAAGCAAGATTTAAAAAAATGAAAACCAAATTTCTATAGAAACTGCCCCCTTTTTTACTATGGAAATGTCTTGCTCACAAGTGACAGGTGCATTTGTCAATGTTGGCTTTTTTGTTGTAGATTTTATGCCATTATGAGGGTGCCTTATATCTTCCTTTGGACTGGCAGCCAGTCTACATTACGGGAGACATGCTGTTGAACTAGATGTATTAAGTTTCTGGTATGGCATTCCTATGTTCTGGTGAATGAACAGCAGGTAGCTTGCTTTGTTTGTTGCTGAAGCTATTTTGTGACTCCTAGACCTTGATAGGAGTGCTTTCTGTGGAATCAGACTGCCGTCCACTCAGGTTTCATGGCTCTAACTCTCTACCCTCCTCCCTCATGTGCCTTACATTTACCAGCCCCTTCCCCTCCTTTCCAGCACTTTAGGAGCACAGGAATCACATGATAGGAAATCGGTCCACACTCCAGCTCTGTGAGGGGTCTGGGAGAAATGCTGAGAACAGCTGATTTGCAGGGTTCCAGCTCTGTGAGGGAAGGGAAGGAGTGTGGATGGAGCACAAGTCAGGTGATTTTTGTGTTCCTAAAGTGCTGAGAGGGAGGGGGAGGTATGGAAATGTGCAGAGCTCTGGCACCCCGGTATGCGACAGACATGAGGAGAGGAGCAGCCATGGGGTCCAGGAGCTGCCTGCTGTCCAAGGGCTGCAGGTTGCCCACCATTGGACTAGAGCCATTAATTCATTTTTATGAGACTAAGTGTAGATATAGGATGTTTGTGATGAGATTTAATTGTAACTGTTTTTAAATGAAAAATTTTGTATTTTATATATTTTAAAAGTATAATTTAAAAATTAATCATTGTTTTTAAATTTTATTTTTAATCTCTGCCCTGTCAGACTGTGAATGGCTTTCCCACTACACTTCCATCTTATTGGCCTGGAGCTCCTTCAAGGCAGGTGACAAAATCATCCTCTTGAAGGAATGCTCTCTGGCATGTTTATTTTACCTGGGCTTCCGTTCTTGATGAGCATTCTGCAGGTTTTCTCAACCAATGGCTAAAGAGTTTTCTGATGGTGTTCTGCTGTTTATCTGCAAAATTCAAAGTGTTAGTCCCTGGAGAAAGTGTAACTTGCATACATTGCTGTTTCATCAATTGTAAGGCTCCTTAACCTTACGGACATAAGTGAATTCAAAGGATGAGACCTTCATAGTGGGATATGATTATGGGTCTGTAGGCAAAGAGTAACTGCTGCAACACTAGATACCAATAATTGGAGAGCTCATTCACAAATTTGTAGATTGTCTCACAAAGTTCTGTTAAATTTTCCATCAGAAGATTCATCTGGTGGTGGTTGTTAGGGTTCGCAACCAAGAGGTTCATCCTATGAGCTTCCCAAAGTGTCATGTTCTCTGCCAGGAAATTAGTTCCAGAATTTATAAAAATGTATTGCATCTTTGACCTACCCTGTCAAAAATATCTAAGTGCCTGGCACAAACACTTAGCCTTGATGTTGTGTAGAGCTACTGCTTCAGGCCATTGCTTGGTAACATCCATGAAAGACAATATACAGTGAACCCTTGAGTTGCATGGGGGTTGCATTTCTACAACCCCTGCATAACTTGAATTTTTATGCAAGTGAAGGGGAGAGGGGAACCAGGCTGCTGCCTATTCCTGGCTCCCCTGGGCTTGCAGGAGCCAGGAAGCTGACCAGCCCAGCATGACTAGTCAGTTTCTTGATTCCCAGAGTGGCAGAGAGCCAGGAACCAGGGGCAACCTGGTTCCCATCTCTCTGCTGCTTGCCTGACCCAGGAAATTGACCAGTTGGTCAGTTTTCCAGGTCTCGGATGTGGCAGGGAGCTGGGAATCAGGCAGCACCCTGGTTCCCCTTAGCTTGCAGAGAGGAGAAACTGAGCGGGGCGGCAGCCTTGGTCAGTTTCCTGGCTCCAGCCAGTGAAGGGGAGCTGGGAACCAGGGGCAGCCTGGCTCCCAGTTCCCCTCTGCTCCTTGGAGCCAGGAAACTAACCAAGGCTGATGCCCTGCTCAGTTTCCTGGCTCTGCAAGCAGAGGGGAGCCAGGAGCCAGGCTTCCTCTGGCTCCCAGCTCCCCTCCACTCCGGAGGCCTGGAAACCACTCCTGTCGGGGGTGGCAGCTGAGAGTCAGGCTGCTGTCTCTGACAGGAGTGGTTTCCCGCCATCACAGGTGGCAGCCTGACTGGCAGCTGCTGCCCCTGGCAAGAGCAGGAAACTGATCCTGTCAGGGACAGCAGCCTGACTCACGGCTGCTGCCCTTGACAAGAGCAGGAAACCACTCCTGTGAGGGGCGGCAGGAGTCAGGCTGCTGCCCCTCACAGGAGTGGTTTCCCACTCCTGTGAGGAGCAGTAATTGCATTAACCCAAGACATGCACAACTTGTTGCATGTACCTCAAGGGTTTACTGTATACTGTTTTCCTCTGGGTGTCTTTTTCTGGAATTGAACCTCTATTATGGAGAGTGGCTGGAGGGGTCCTTGACTTGGTCTTGCAGGTTTCCCATCTGCTGGCACATCTCACATTGACAGACACGGGTAGAAATGTCCTTGACAATTCCCTCTTTTCCCAAATGGTTTTTGGTCCTGTTCACCCCAGCATGGCCAAGGATTATTGTGTACTAAGCTCAAGAGCGTTATCCTGTACTTAGTTGGAACTACCAGCAGTCTAGGACAATACTAGTCCTCCTTGTTCCCAACAGAAGGAGTCTCTTTTTGTTTAAAAGTTCTCTTTCTACAAGTCGGGACTTTTCAGAAGAGGTGAGATGCAGTGGTTTGCTCTGTGCTGCCATGCAAACTTCCTTGATGCTCTTACCTGTCTCCTGCTCTGCCTGAAACTGCTCTCTTGGGGCTGGTGACATCTGCATCCTACTGGTTTGTAGACTTGGTCTCTGTGGAAGCAATGCTGGGGACATAGGTGTCTCTGCTGGCTGTGAGCCACTGTTTTGGGCGCTAGCATGACATTGTAGTATGTGGTTACAAACTTAACAAAAAAAAATCTTGTGGTGAGCATCTCAACAAGCTTCTTAATTTTCAGTTCTGTATTTTTAAAAAAGTGAATTTAAATTTTAGTCCTAAACCGTCTGTGACATTTCCATTTATCATAAATGTATAGTCTGGTGGGGACCAAGGGCTTATTTGTTCCTCTTTATAGTCCTCTTTTTTAAGTCCTTGTGTTTACATCTGAAAAACAGCTCAAAATTGTGCAATTTAGGCTGTTGATTGCAGTTTGTAACCATTAAGCACAGCAGGTCAAAGGGCTAGTTTATACTCTTGCTGGCAACACTCGTGGGAGAAGTTTACTTCTAAGATGCGGGAGGATAAGCTGAATGAAAAACTTGAAAGCTATGAGGCTGGACTGAGACTGAGCTTTAATTTGCAATAGGCACTAGCAGCAGTAAAAGACTGAATAGTCTTCAGAACATTTTTAGTGCAGGGAATCATTAATAAAAATCTCTCTATTTTCAGACTCCATCTGCTGTACTTAAAATTAAACAGCTTCTTAAAGATAAACCTGAGCATGTAAGTACAAATGGAGGGCACTTTTGTACATTTTTGTAAAGTTCATGAGTGTACCTTATGAACAGTGCTCTTTATTATGATTATTATTATTATTATTATTATTGTTAGCAAATGCCCAGTGAAATACTTGTAATCAGTGGAAAACAGTGCTACTTGAAACAGTCAGTACAGACACAATATAGACATGAGATCTTTCATATTTTAATAGATGCATTTATCCAACAAGCTTTATTTCATGCACCAAACTCAAATGAAGTGGGGAAACGCATAATGAAAGTATGTGAAAGATAAAATTCCAACATGCATTCCTTTAAAGATTTAACAAGATTTTCAAGTATATCCCATACTGTTACTTTGATGAAGCTAGTCTAATCCCTTGATGCTAGTAAGGTAATTATTTCCTAATGGCAAGAGATTTCCAGTGTGATGGTATTTTTTAAATAGTTTCATAAAACTTTTGAATTTCTTAAAGCAGATTATTGTGTTGTGACATGTCCTCATAATGTTATTTCTTCTGGCCCGGTAGTATTTGGGGTCTTGCCAGATTGTTTCTGTTAGGAAAAGATATTCATGCTATAGTCAGGTATTTGGTGTCATTCTGTTTATTTACAGGAACATACAGAAGTTATGTTTCTCTCAAGGCAGTAAAAACAAACAGCAGGTGTTTCCCTTACTCACAGATTGAGATCTGCCTCTCCAGTGATTACTGTGCATCTTACATTATCAGGGCCATTCACAGTACTACCTCTCTTACTTTCCGCTGCTTTTCTGTTTATCTTACCCACAGCTACAAGTCCTTGTCCTTGTGTTTGTAACTAATCTAAAGGAACCCTCTCAGCCCACATGGTTTAATTTCTGATCAGCTTTGCCATGTGGACATTACGTTGGGTGATGGCTGCTTTGTTTTGCAGCTATCACTACAAAGAGGGACATTTAAGTGTTGCCTGCCAATCAGTTTTTACAAGGTCTGATTTTTCATAAATTAAAGGAAGACACTCTTGATGTTAGCCATTAACACTGTTCAAAACAACAATTATACAGGTTATTTCCCTCACTCCCTTACCTATAATTGGAGTAAAGATTTCATGGGTAGGGTACCATATGGCTTTTTGGAATAGACCGTGCTACTCTTCAAAGTATTTTGTGGTCCTTGTGTCCCTGTTTACTCTTTGGCTATTGTTGATATCAGGCATATCAAACTCAAAGCCTGGTGAGGGTGGCACAAATGAAAACTTATGGCTTTCAGGGCCACCAGAGAAAATGTACTTCTATTGGAAATTAGTAATTACTTATTAGAGATCATGTTTTAGGTATATTTTATAAATTTTTTAGGTCTTGTTTGAATATAATACAATAATTTTAATTTAGAATTTAATAGTGAATTTTATTGTTTTATAATTGTGTTAATAGTTCATAAATTTTGATGTGTGAAATTGTTATATGCACACATAATATTAATTTAAATATACATTTAAGGTGATTTTTAATTAGTTTATGATACTTAACTTGCAAGCATAACACTTGTAGGTTCAAAATAGTTTGCTTGTTCCCTTCTAACTTTCGCTTTAACATCTCCTCTTTTAGCTACCATTTGCATAGATTGTGGGTTTTATGGTAGGATTTCTCATACCCACACCACTTTGTGTATATTCTTTCAGGTGTGAATACAAAGTAGTAAAAAGGCAAGCAGCACTGCAATCATTAGATCTCTCTCACACCATCTTTAATTCCTATTAATGGTCATTAGTACCATGGGTTCTAGTCTTAATCTATATCCAAGGGAATTCTTTCCTGTCTTCCAACTGAAAATACAGCATTTTGGGAATATTTGGGACAGCTACAAATAATCCAAATTAGTTTATAAAGCCCAGCATAAAATTTTATAGCCAGGAGGATGGAGGGAGAGAGTCTCCCATTTATTTAATTTATACCCCATCTCTCCCTCCTACCCAGCCACACACAATCTTCCTCACTAATCAGTCAAATTTAAGTGTCAGAAACCTGTGCAGGGAATGTTTTAAATGGCTTTATAGAGCTTTTCAACATCTCACCACCACCCCCCTGAAGAAATTCTGGGGCACTTTGCAAACATGGGGTGCTGAGGCAGCATGCTGAGCTGGGCCCAAGTGCCTGTGTGTGTAATAGACAACTATTACTTAAACCCTCATACTCCAAGTGGAGCACAGGTCATCTACAAGAAGTTTTCTTGGTGCTTCAGAATCTCAGTGGCAGCCATCTGGCCCAGTTTCAGAGTGACTCAGAGCCAAGTGGAATCAGAAGGGCATTTCAGTGCAAGGGTGGGCCTAACTGAGTGAGCTTCAGGAATTCACCCACTAATGTGATCACTGACTGGCTGGTGGGAATACCATAAAGGGTCTCTAGTACTGAACTTCCTAAGTAGGGAGAGGAAATAACAACCAAGCTAGCAAGTGGAGTGTGGCCACAGAGGGTATATGTATAAAGAAAGAGCACAGCTCATCTGCAGCTGTATTCACGGTGGCTTGGCATATTTCCCTTCTTGGAAAGGAGCTTGTTGGCAGAGCCATGTGCTCCTAGCACAGCAGCAAGGAAAATCAAAAAACAGGTGGGGAACATGGGGCTGGATCAGCATTATGCAAAGCATGAGCCTCGTTCATTTCACTCTGCAAAAGCATCCCGCAATGCAGCTTTGCTAGACCAATGGTTCTGCAGACAGTCCTGTGGCCCTAAACTTACTTTATAAACAATGTAACCAGGCAGGCTGCACTTACATACTTTATAAAAATGTAGTAGTTGGCCACCAAAAAAAAAAAAAAAAAATCAATTGGGCCACATGTTTGACATGCTTGGTTTACATGGATGCTCTTTTGGTCTGATCTTTGTGTAGTTAGTGGTTAGAATATGTGAACTGGATCATGAATCAGTGTGGTTGGCTTTTAAGGTTGAGCAGACCTTAAAACGGGAGGGACTGAGTAGTAAGAGCTGAGTGATAACATGGCTAATGAGAATTATAATGCATATAACTTATTAATATACTGTAAAATAGAGGTTTTCTCCACTAATCATCTTAGCAATACAGTAAGGCCTCGACATTTGTGAGTGCAACATTTGCGAATTCAGTAATTTGCAAATCCCTCTTCCCTGGGGCTCCACGCAGGCAGTGCCAGCACCAGCCTCTTCCCCAGGGCTCTGGGTGGGGAGTGCTGGCAGCTGGTGTTTCCCCAGGGCTCCATATTCACAAAAATCAACATTCGCGAGTGTTCTGAACCTGGAACCCTCGTGAATATTGTGACCCTACTGTACTGTGAAAATGTAACTGTATTTGGCTCAGCCTCAAACTTCCCAGCATTATTATTCCTACAGTGAGAAGTGTTACCCTGTAACTCATAGTGCAGGCATATGCAAAATCCTGTACAATTTTTACTGGGCGGATGAGAAAATTTGAAACATTGACGTCATTACATGTGTTACATCAGTCCTCCCAGATCTTGGAAGCTATGTAAGATCAGGCCAATGGCTAGATATACCTCGAAGTATTCTTAAAGTAAACAATAGTTTGTCTTCTGAGTCAATACTGACCAATGCCCTTGGGATGGGGTATAGTCCCAGAAGACCCCTTGGGATGTCCCCCAGTACGCTGATCATTTCACTGACCCCTGCCTTTTTGCTCTCTGGGTTTTCCCATCACCATCTCCTTCTGGGCCAGATCATCTAGTCTTCCCCAGACCATCTAGTCTTCCCCAGACCAGGCACAGAACTGGGGTTACCATCCCCACTCCTTCAGAACAATGCAGATTCTGATTTACTTCAGTTCTGGGAGGATGCAGTTCTAGGGCACAGCAGCCAGGAAACCAACCCCTAAAAGGATCAAAATCCTAAATAAATCCATCTCTTGCTGTGGAAAATATTTGCACAGAAAATGCTCATCAGGTAAGCCCCCTTTATCAATGAAAGGCATATATGAACAGGGGAAGCCTTCCCCATGTGGTAATTACTTACACTGGGCTTGATTATGAGAGTTTTTATTAAGCAAAAGCAATAGGATTTAAGTGGTTATTAGTAAAAACAGATCAAAGTGAGTCACCTAATTAAAATAAAAGAAGAATTCAGAGCAAGCTGTAATTTCCCTCTCTGCTACATAAACCCTGGCTTCTGTCTACTCCAGTCATCTGAGGTAGTAGGTCTTACCCACAAAAGCTCATTACCTAATACATTTGCTAGTCAGTAAGGGTGCTACAGGATGGCTTCTTATTTTTGAAGCTACAGACTAACACAGCTACCCCATAAGATTTCTTGGATAAATGAGTTGGATGAATTTGTTTAGACAAGGGTCCCGCCCTTCCTTGGGGCACTAATGGGTCCCTGGCACTTCTTGCAAGAGTAGACATCTGAACACTGATGTTTTGTTAACTTTCAACTAAGGTAACTGGAGTTAACCTCTCTATTACAATTCCACGTATTTTTCTTTAGATGAAATATTCTTTGCTACATGTCCAGATCCACTGTCAGCTTACTGGCAGCTGTTTAGCATGAATTATATTAAGCCCTTAAATTCTTTCTGTGGTGAGTGAATGTGTAAGTTTATAAAATGCTGTGGATAGACAGTAGTAAATAAACACATTGTCTTATATGAAAGTTATAAAATTATGTAGCATTGAAGCAACATTTTCTCATCCAAACTGCTTATACAACCAAACCTCTACAATGGTGCCAATAATTATTCTAATGTAATTCACTAGTAAACTGTTTTTTACATACCGTAGGTCTTTGTCTACAATAAGAAAAATGTGTAGCTTGTCACTATTTTAGAACTGCCTGTGGTAACAAAAGTAGAATGTAACAGCAACAAAGGGTCCTGTGGCATCTTATAGACTAACAGAAAAGTTTTGAGCATGAGCTTTCGTGAGCACAAACTCACTTCATCAGATGCTGGTCTTGGAAATCTGCAGGGCCAGGTATAAATAAGCCAGAGCAAGGGTGGGGATAACAAGGTTAGCTCAGTCAGCAAGGGTGAGGCTTACTACCTGCAGTTGATCTGGAGGTGTGAACACCAAGGGAGGGGAAGCTGCTTCTGTATTTAGCCAGCCATTCGCAGTCTTTGTTTAAGCCAGAGCTGAGGGCATCGAATTTGCAGATGAATTGTAGCTCAGAAATTTCTCTTTGGAGTCTGGTCCTGAAATTTCTTTGCTGTAAGATAGCTACTTTTAAGTCTGCTACTGTGTGGCCTGGGAGATTGAAGTGCTCTACTACAGGTTTTTGTGTATTGCCATTTCTAATTTCTGATTTGTGTGCATAGAATGGAAGTTGTAGTGTAGACAAGACTCCAGCTAACCCTGACAATATGATGGCAGAAATGCCTCTACTGTGTTTACATTTTCACCACTATTATAGTGTATCGAATAGGAGTTAAGCTTCAGTTTGAATATGCATTACACATTTTATAAGTTAAAGTTTGGACTGTCTCTTCTAGTCAGTACCAACGTCTCCCCTTTACTTCCCCACAAAAAGTTTGGATTTTCATTCCTGAAACAAATGTATACTAATTTTAACCTAGATGCCAAAGGGAAAACATCAAGTGGTAGCTAACAGGCTAGTTAGTTCACTGACTTTCCAACTTTCTGCTGGGATACTATAAACTCAAATAAAAATTGATAAGACTCTTAAATTTCAGATAGGCGTGAAAGTTGGAGTCCGCACAAGGGGGTGTAATGGACTTTCATACACGTTAGAATATACAAAAACAAAATGTGACTCCGATGAAGAAGTAGTTCAAGATGGTGAGTTTTATTTGTTCTTAACTTTTATTTGTTCTTGAAGCAATAAAAGGGGCTGGGGGAGGGTAGGTCACATATGGAACAACTTGATTATAAAATTTCAAAACTGCAATGTAGAAGAGAGAGAGGCTAGAGTGCACTAGCTGCATGAAGTTACTGAAAGAAATCCTTGGATGCGTTATGGGAATAGCTGTTGTTCTTTTTAGATTCCATTATAAAAGTACTTGTTAAAACTTAAATACTGTTGGCACAGAGCACTAACTGCATCCTTTTTCCTTCCCATCATATGCCTGGGCTGTGCTGTCAGTTAGGGGTTTTCCAGGGCTGAGAATCTGTGTTTACATCTGGTGTTGGGGTGACAGCTTTGAATTGAGGCTCGGGTTTCATAGGATCCTCCTTTTACAGGCTGCTTGGTGAAGTACATCCACTCTGGTCACAAGCACTTCCTTGCCAACACAACCTACTTCTTTCAGCTAACTTTGGAGGCTCCAGGCCCCGGGGGTTGCTGCATCACTTGGACTGAATATACTAAAAGAAAACAAAAGACTTTCCAAAAATGACTGCTTTTATATAAACTAATGGATACTCTTCTTGGGTTTATCATTTTTTGATTGTTTTTATTTCTTCACATACAAAACCAAATTGACTTACTAAAATGAACAAAAATATAATACTTTATATATCAAAACTGCAGTCTTAATGTTCAACATCCAGCAGCCTGTAAAACTTGCTATTAAGACTGATTTATGTAGGTTGAACCTCTCTAGTCCGGCACCCTCAGGACCTGACTGGGGCCAAATGAGAGAGCTTGCCGGACCATGGAAGGTCAGTATTGTCCAGCAGCATTAGCAACAGTTCCACTGCTTACTGGGCTCTTAGAAGTAATTTAGGGGTAAATTACAGCTAAATAACAGCACAGAACACTGAGACCCAGGACTGGTGGGTGTAAGCAAACTTCATGCGCTTAAGGGAAACAGCCACACCCATAAGTGGTTGTCCAGCAAACTAAAATCATGCTGTATTACAGATGTTGCCAGATGAGGGAGTACCAGACTAGAGAATTTCAACCTATACTATAAAGTCAGAAAGGTTCATAGTGATCATCTCATCTGATCTTCATATATAGTACAGGCCATAAAACTTTCCTAAAAAAGTCCAGTCTTGAGTTAAAGATGGTCACCGCTGGTGGTGCTTCCGCCATGGGCCTTTTTATGTTGTTCCAAGGGCTAATCTCTCTGTTGAAAATGTATGTATTTTTTCCAGTCTTATGCATGTGGGTATGTCAAAACTGCACTTTATTGCACAGTTACACAATTACATTTCCATAATCCCTCAAAAATATATCATCATAGCAGTATGCGGCTCTCTATAAATGATTTTCTCAACCTGAGTTCTCCAGCAGAAGGAAGAAAAGGATAAAAGTGATATCCTGAAAGAAGCAAGAAAATAAGACAATAATTACACTGACAGACTTTGGTTTGAGCTTCATTTTATATCCTACTTATCTACAGGATTGTCCTGTAACACAAGAAGAGTTCAAAATGAGCAGCACCTTTGTCAGATTATATAACAATTGTTTTGTTTTTGTCTCCTCGAAGGAGTCAGAGTGTTTATTGAAAAGAAAGCACAGCTGACACTCCTAGGAACTGAAATGAACTATGTAGAAGACAAACTGTCCAGTGAATTTGTCTTCAATAACCCAAACATCAAAGGAACATGTGGCTGTGGAGAAAGCTTTAACATTTGAAATCTCAGGACTAGTACCTCAGCTTTAACACTGAAACACTTCATAATTGTGACTTTCTAAGGACATCATATTTCTTTCAGGTTTTAGGCTATGTAAAGTGTTTCAAATGTGGCTGCCTTTCAAGGAAAATAAAGTGAATGCCTTTTGAAAATGTGACCTGTGTGTTAAATTTCAGCATGGTGTATTATGCAGTAATTTGGTTGAACTGGGCTCTAGACAGTAAGAACAGCAAGGTGCAGTTGCACTTCTGTGTTTTCCGACTTAGATGGAAATATTTTACCTTTTCTTGTCACTTCCCTCTTTCACTTCCTCTAGGCCCCCAAAAAGTATAAGAGCACACTGCTTATATACTGTGCTTTAACTAGAAAGAAAACTGTAGGACTAAACATGTATGACTTGACTTCAGAATTTACTTATACTAATTTAAAAAGAAAACACACCAGAAAAATAGGTCTCTGACAGAGGTTTGTGATGTTTTCACCACATCATACTTTGTATATGGCTTTACTGGTGATCTAGTCTCAAAGAAAAATTAGTAAGCTCTAAGAGGGAGGAAATCCTCCATTCTAGTGCTAAAATTTTCTTGTTATATCTCCAACAATGACTACTTCTTGGAATGAGCAAATCCAAGTCTCCAAAGTAAGCTCAGAATTAGCTTATTCCCTATATAAATGTTTTCCTTTCCTTGTAACAAGCACAATCTCCTTGCTACAGCCAGGAAGACGAATAGCATGGAGTTCAACAATAATGCCACATTGTCAGCCATTTGAATGTTAAGACAGAATACACACAGGACTCCTTTTCACACATCCCATTTGTCTGTCTTTGCCCCCCACCCTTTCTTGACCAAGACAGGTCCTGCCTGTTTGTCATGCACATTTTTCCCCACCCCTCCCCCATGCTCTCTGGTCACCCAATGAGAAAATGAGGTTATAACGAGGGAGGGACTTTTGTCACTTTCTTTTGGTCATACCCATGACGGCCTTTCCTTCACAGTTCAAAACTTATTGGTAACTTGAGTAGGTGTTAGGTTTTCCTGTGTAAGGTTGACTCTGCAGTTTGTTCAACAGTTGTTTGGGGTAAAGGCAACTTTGTAAAAAGGAACATTTCAGTGTAGTTTGAAAAGCACTTCAGATTCTTTATGGTTTGTATAAAAAGCAAAATTAGATTTTTATGAAACCAGCATTGGCATACATTTAAAAAGACACCCTGTTGCTTGGGAAAAGCCATTTTCTTTCATAGCAAGAAAGTGGTTGGATCCTCTCCTCACTCAAGATCCGTCTGGCTACATACCAATCTTCCCAGCTTGTATCGTTCTTCTGCACCTCCTCACTCAGGCATCAGTAAACATCTCTCCAGTCTTTTCGGAAAGGCTGGGTAATTCAAGTGGCCACTAATGCACCAAGCCACTAACTTGTGCAGCTTGCAGGAAGGCTAGAGAGGGCAGGAGGTGATTGTTGGTAGAGTATTTGAGCTGAAAGTTTGCCTGTAATAAAGGAAGAGGGGAGTGAGGTGGAATGGAGCTCACAATAAATACCTGGAAGTTGGTTTTAAAGGAGGGGGGAGTTGAAATGGGGGCCGGTGGAGGGGGCAGAGATGAGGTTGATTAAGGCGTAAAGCACAGAGAGTGACCATCCAGAGGTGAATGCATTCTGGAGAGCTGTTTGTTGATACTTGAGAGGGAGAACTGTGTAATGTTGCCTGCTGAGGGAATAGAAATGCAGCTAGTTCTGAGGGGAAAAGAAAACTAGGACATCATCCTACCAACATTCAGCACAGCAACAGCAGGCCAAAGCTTTTACGTGTATTGGGTGAAATTCATGTTTGAATTTTAATTATTTTGTAATGTATGCACTTTTGATACAAAAACTGGAATTCTTCTGTATCAACTGTCATGTACAAATGGTTGCTTATTGTATGTAGTGGTTATAGACTCATAACAAAGAACATGGGGAATACCTAACAACCAACTAAGCAGATTTGAATTCCTAATGCCACAGTCTCATTCCTACCCCATTCCTCCCTATCAAGTCTATGTGGTATTACAGAGCTAATATCAAGAATCCCTGTGATGGGCAGTGTCCCACATTTGTAAGCCTATTCCTTACTGGAAGATAAAGAATATAACAAGTTGTTGGTAAAAGTGCTATCCCTGTATTCACTCTATTTTTATAGACTGCATGGGTTCGTGATTATGATCTGAGTGAAATTTCATCATTGCGTGTTTTGTGAAAATCTCTGAAGAGTTGTCATGTTTACTAAAGCACCTAACGCACAATCTATTACAGTACATTTATGTGAATGCTAGTAACTTATGAATATAGTTTTGTTAATCAGCCCATTTATAATTTGTATAATACTGTGTGTTGAATTCTCAGTTGTAATAAATATCTGCCTGTTGGTAAATAAAAATACTCCTGTTCTGCACAGCTGAAACAAACTAGCACTTCAAAGTCACATAAATATAGCATAATTGCTGTAGGGGCTCATAAACTGATGTTCACTAAGGAATATTCACTTAGGCTGGGTCTAAAACTTCTTTCAGAAGTGCATGTCCACACACAAAAAAGTGGATCTGAAAATCAATCTGCTCTTTCAATAGAGAGCTCCCACACAGCCCCTGCCCTTTTGAAAAAAGGACCCATGGAGCACGAACACATGTATTTATTTGAAAGAAGCTTTTAAAAGAAGGCTCTTCCTGATCCTGGAGCAGAAGAGGGCTTTCAGAAGAAGAGCCATGTTCTTTTGATTTCGGCTTAAAAGAGCACATTTTGTATGTAGGCACGCCATGTTTTTTTTTGTTTTTTTTTTTGAAAAAGAGTCACATTTTCCGAAAGAACTTGCTAGTGTAGATGCAGTCTTACTGTTTTCTATGTGTAAGTAACACTGGGAAAATACTGTAGTTACTGTCATTTTTAAGTATAAGAATGAAAATATTTTGTTTGTCTCAGAATATGCATTCATTAGTCTTTTTTATACATTAACTGGAAAAGAAGAGTGATAAAGGGTAATCGTGGGTGGGGTTTTTTTTTTTTAACGGTTTGGCTTTCCCTCTTAAGGCTGAAATTCAAGCAATCACGTGCTCATTTTAAAAGTGTCTGTCAAATTTACTTACCAGATTCCTCTGAAGGGAGAAAAAGATTTTGTGTAGAATAGTTTGTGTTTCATACAAAGGTTTTCTTGGCATAAATTTGCAGTGGTGGGGTGACTCAGAAGTGGAAGAAATCAGTAACTGCTAATAGTACTAGTAACAGAGAGGAAGCGGTGCTAGTCTATACACTATCAAAACAAAAAGCAAAACTATTTTGCTAGTCTTCAAAGTGCTACTTGACTGCTTTTGTTTTGCTAATGGTAACAATTCACTGTCTCTCTTTGCTACAGATAAGATATGCCTTGAGACAGCAGTGTCTTACACAATTCCTCTTTGTTACAATTGGGTGTGTGGAACTGTTAGAATGTGCTCCCTCTAGCAGTGATAGGTACTACTTTGCCAAAAACTCGACAGTGCAAGACACTACTCTCTGAAAGAATTACCTACACCAGAGAGCAGTTTTTAGCAAATTAAGACAAGTCAGCAAATAAGACCAATATTATGCTCTTGGTAGTTATAGGGTACTTCTACTACCCAGACATCTGCTGGGAAAATAGCACAGCAGGGCACATATTACCCAATAAGTTCTTGAAATGTGTTGAAAACAATTTATTTTTTCAGAAGGTGGAGCAAGCTGCTCAGGAAGAAGCTGTTTTAGATTTGATTTTGACAAATAGGGAGGAACTGGTTGAGAATTTGGAAGTGGAAGGCAGCTTTGGTGGGAGTGATCATAAAATAACAGACTTTGTGATTTTTTTAAGGAGTTGTAGGAGGGAGAATCAAATAAAGATAATGGTTTTAAAGGAGGCAGACTAGGGGGCACATTAATGAGGCAGTTCAGAAGATGCTAATGAGATGCTGACATGAATATGCAGCACCTCATTAGCATAATGGCAGCCATGCACGTTTCAAAAGTGCTACTTTTGGAACGCATACCACCCATGTAGATGGGAGCTTTTCGAAAGGATGTCCCCCTGCTTACTTTGAAATCTCCTTCTTACTATTTGGTTTTAGGGGTAAGGGGCTTTCAAAGTCAGGGGTGTCCTTTTTGAAAAGCCTCCGTCTACATCGGCGGTGCTCAGTTCGAAAGCGGCACTTCCGAATCGCGCATGGCCGCTATTATGCTGCATATTCATGTCAGTGCCTCGTTAGCATCTTCTGAACTGCCTCATTAACGTGCCCGCTCCGAAAGGAGGGGGCTGTGTCTACACATGCCAGAAAGATTGCACTACTGGTGCAGAGGGTCAAGGAAGCCTTCCAATGGCAGTCTGGAATCACCTCTTTTTGCACAATCTCAACCTGCTTCAGCTGCTAGAGACCTTCTCCAACTTCCTTGGTTAGCAATGCAGCCTACATAAAGTCTTTCTGGCATCCTAATACCCAACAGCTGATCTTGATTTTGCAAGGTGGTGACTGATAGCTGTGGGGTCGGTGAGGATAGAAGTTCTGTGAGAGTAGATGCATTTGCAGTGGTTCTGAAATTAGGAGTACTGGGCTGCAGCAGCAGCAGCATCCCCTGGCTTGAAGTGGTTTCCATCATGGAGAGGGTTTGAAATTTTGTTCAGTAGCTTTCCATGCTGCCATTATATAAATTATTCCAAAAGCTTTGCATTCTTGTTGGGATTAGTCAGTTAGGAACTGGAAAGGGAATGGTGCAAGCTCTAATCCAGAGAAGGAAGGGGACACCTGGCATGAACATGAGGGAGGAATACACATCATTTATATGGGGATAGGGAAGGATAAACTGTTGAATAAAATTAGGAACTATGGATATAAAATAGCAGTTCCTTTTCTCATTGTGTACACTGAACATCAACACTAAACCCTTCCTCTGTGCTCTGAGTTATCTCCTAGTTTATCTATTCTCTATTAAAATTAGACTTTTTTCAGAGAATTCCTGTTGCATTCAAAAATATTTTTTTTTATTCTGCATCAGAAGAAAATCCAAAATGTTGAAATATCACAGAACAGTTTCTTTCTAGAAATATCAAAATGATATAGTTCAGTAAGGTTGAAATAATTTTATTTTGCTTTTATTGATTCAATTTGTTACATAATAGTTAATATGCTTCAACTATTATGCTGTTGGGCTATGTCTACACAAGAGGCTTTTTGCGGCAAAACTGGGCTTTCGTTGGGAAAAACCATGGAGTGGCTACATGCAAAACGTGCTTTTGTCGACAAAACCCAGCGTATCCGCTGGCAGTGTTATACCTCTCCCCATTCAGGTATAACGCCTCTCTCAGCAGTATTCTGTTGAGAAAACAGCCATGTACATGCTCTGGGGTCCATTTTCTCATCAGAGGGGTCCTCCATGGTGCCAGCCAGCTGGAGCAGGGAGGTGCCTTCCCACCGCAATCATGGCTCTATGGTTGGTGCCTCTGGCTGCTTTTAAAAGCACAGGAAGTCCCAGAAACCCTGTGCAGGAAGCTGGAGGAGTGGCTGCGGGCTTTCAACATGCGTCCAGCACCACACCTCAGCAGCTCCTCCCTGCATTTTAGAAACTTGTTGCAGGCTGCCCAAGACCCTCTGTGACCCCTCACAGGACACTGGAGAGGGGTCTCAGGAGTCACCCCAGGATATCAGGAAGCAGGCCTCTTCCTAGTCTGGTCCTTGCTGGCACTGTGGGCCGATGACCCAGTCCTGCTTGACCCTGGGACCAAGCACAGCCACCCCTCCCACACCTGAAGGAGCTCTGTCAGTGCTTTGTGTGCGCCTGGGGCACATGGTAGAGGTCAGGCAGGGATGGCCACCTGCCCCGATTATGAGGAATTGGACCACCACCTTGGGGGCAATGATGGTGTACCCAGCCTGGAGACCATCGACACTGGGGTGGGGGAGGCCCACCCCTGCTGCAGCCAGTGACCCAGGAACACCACTGTAGCCTGCCTAGGATCTGCCAGTGGATCCTAATCATAGTCCTGGACTTGGGTCCCTCCAGCGTTGCCACCTTTACACAGGCATCACTGGACCTCTACACAGGACTGCCCAGTGGGTACCCCATAGGTTCCAAACCCCGGGGGAGGTGGTAAGAGGGGTGTGCTATGGGCCTTGCTGGGGCAGCTCGGGCACAAACCCATGCCATGGGCCCATGATGTGCTCATGTTCATAGCATTGTGTCCCATCTGCACCCAGCTGGCATCCCCCAGGCATGGCTGTCAGCCCATTGTATGTGCTCCAGGACCCTGGAGGGGGGCAGTCTGCCTCTGCCATGGCTGGGAGTGGGACAGCTGCATGGGTGACAGCCTGACCCTAGGCACACCAGAGGGAACTGTGGCTCTCGGCTTGCAGGCACAACTGCGGGCAAGAGGCAGCACCCACCCAAGGGGACAGCACTGTGAGCTGCATGCATGGGGTGGGTAGTCTGGGAAAGGCACAGCAGCACCCGGCTTGCCCACCACCCAAGCCGGAACCCCTTTGTGGCATGCCCCCTCCAGCTGCTAGCCTGTCAAACTCAGGGGTGGGGGCTGCAGTCAGGCTGCTCCTGTGACACCACAGGCTCCCTGTATGGCAGGGCCTGCCATGCAGGGGGCACGCATGTATGCACCCTGAACAGCCTCATCTCACAGCCTGGGGAGGGGGCTGGACCTCGGGGTGTGCTGCTTGAAGGACTCACCTTTCTTTCTCCGCTTACAGCTGCACCACCTGAGGGTGGGACCAGCCCCACTACTGCAGCCAGGCAGCCCAAGGGAGGAGCTGGAGCTGGGGGGAAACACAGGGTGGTGCTCCTGTGAGATGGCAGCCCACCACTGGCAGTGTGTGCTCACTGTCAGAGGGGACATCATCACTCAGAGAATGACACCATCTGGGCTTACATGGCCATCATCTGGCGGCAGAATGAGATCACTATGCAGTGGCTGCAGTAGGAAGAGGCCTGGCAGTGGGCACAGACCTCCAGTCAGTGGCTGGCCCAGGTCAACCAGCTGCTGGACCTTGTGGAGGCCCCTTCACTCCCGTTCCTGCCACTGCTCTCCCTCCTGTCCCTCCCATTGCTGGTCCCCTTGACCCCATGTCCTCTGAATCCTGCAGTGGGCCATGGATATGGCTGGGGTCCATGCCCTCCCAGGACCCTCCTGCATTCCTTGCCCCCACTGTTCTCCGTGACACACCAGACCCTGCAGCAGCTCCCCCATCTCCCTACCTCACTGTGATCCCGGCCCCAACCTAGCCCCAAGTTGCACCCCAACCCCAGGGCAGCAGTGGATATCGGGGCTGGTTCAACTCACGATCCTCCACCCCTGCAGTAGAATGATGCCCCCCATTCCCAGTTGAGAGGCCCCATGTCCCAACCACCTCCCCCACTTTATATAGCAGTCACATTGCCCCTTGTGCATAGTTGTCACAGTAATGTTTATTTTTTTACAGTTCTAATTTTAAGTAAAGGTTTATTTTTATGCACCACTTCTGCGTCCCTCCCTGTTGGTTGCGGGAGGTTGAGGAGACGGGTGGTGGTGGGAAGGGGATGCGGGCAGACCATGGGCAGAGCTCTCCCGCAGGGTCTCCCAGATGCATGCCCTGTCCCTGTGCACTTGTTGGCTGGGGGCCACACCCAGCTGTTCATAGGAGCCTCCACCCTCTGCAGCCCACCCCGGAGGAAGTCCTACCCCTTCTGCTCCAGCAGATTGAGGAGGGCACAACAGGTGGCCACCATGTAGGGGACATTCTGCTGCCACACATCCAGCCAGGTTAGGAGGCAGTGGAACCTCCCCTTCAAGCACCTGAAGGCACACTCCACTGGGTTCCTTACCCACGTGAGGCGGGTATTGAATAGGTTCTGTTTGGGGTCCAGGTGCCAAATGTAGGGCTTCAGCCATGGCAGGAGTGGGTAGGCTGCATCCCCCACCATGCACAAAGGCATCTGCTTGTCCCTAATGGCCAGTTACTGGCAGGGGACACAGGTGCCCACCTCCATCTTCCAGCACAGACTGAAGTTCTGGACGACTCTGGCAACACAGGTCTGTCCCAACCACTCAACATGGATGTCCAGGAATTGTCCTTGGTGGTCCACCAGGGTGTGCATGACTGTGGAGTGGTAGTTCTTCCTGTTGATATAGCATGTGGCACTGGGTTCAGGGGCCCAGTTGGGGATGTGGGTCCTGTCCAGTGCCCCAAAACAATTGGGGAAGCTGAGGGCATCAAAGCGGGCCATGAGGGCATCCACGTACCTGATGCAGACAAGCCTCTGGACTAGGATTTTGTTGATGGTCTTCACCACCTGCGCAGGTGGGAGACCAAATGTGCCCCTGAGAGAGACTTGAGGGAAATAGCATCCCTGGGCTCTGGAGAGCTCCACAGCCCCATCCCTGCCTCCCCCTCTCTCTTTTCTCCCCTTCCCTCCCCTCTTCTTCCTTCCCCCTGTGCAGGGCCTGTGGCCCAATGGTGCCTTAACTGCAAAGTATGGCCCCTAGAGTGGATCTCCCAATGACCTTCTGCATCCATCCTATTCTCAGAATCTTTCTATAACAACTCCTTTTGAACACCAATATTCTTCTTTTCAAATCTTTCGTTATCACCCATGTCTCACAGCTGTACAACATGCTGCTGAATACACGTTTTTCAAGACACCCAGCTTCGTTCTTAAGCTAATTGCTTTGCTTTTCCAGATCTTATCCATCACCTTCAAATTCTCTCTTGCTTTCGCTATTCTAGTCACTGTTTCCTTCTTACAGTCTAGATCATATGTTATGTTGTTCCCCAGATGTGAACTTCTCTACATTTTATAGTTCAATACCTTCCACACTGATCTTCCTTCCTATTTCCTTATCTCCAAATACCATTGTTTTTGTTTTATCGATGTTCATAATCAGTCCATACTGCTTTCCTTCTTCATTTAACACCTGCACCGTTTTCGCTAGCTTCTCCTCATCTTCCTCAATGATAGCTATATCATCCGTGAACCGCAAGTTGTTAGTTCTTTTCCTGTGCACTGATATCTCTTCCTTGATCTTGTCCATCACTCTCTCCAGATGTGCGATGAAGATACTTGGCGATATTGGATCTCCTTGTCTCGTACCTCTACTTGTTTTAAACCAACTTCCCAACTCCCCAAATGTTTTCACCGCTACCTCTGCATTATCATTGATATCTTTCAACAACCGTATTACTCTGCCATCCACTCCGTATGACTCCAAACACCTCCCAAGTCACTTTCTGATTTATACTGTCAAATGTCTTTTGAAAAATTGACAAAGCGAGTGTATACGTTTTTGTACTTTCGTCGAGCTTTCTCCTCTATCAGTCTTAGTGCCAATATCTGCTGTATGGTAGTTCTATCATTTCTGAACCCTGCTTGCTTGTCTGCTATATGTTCTTCTATCTGCGATCTTAATCTCTCAGTCAGTATCATCATCAGCACCTTACCTAGATGACTCATTAGGGCAATCGTTCTGTAGTTCTTGCACTCAAATCTACTTCCTTTCTTGGGTATTGACACTAGCACAGATCTTGTCCATTCCTGAGGTGCCTTCCCTTCTTTCCATGCTGTATTACATAGTCGGTGTATTTCCTGAATCATGCTTTCTCCACCATATTTGATCATCTCTCCTGTGATCTTATTTCCAGGGCTCTTGTTGGTCTTCAATCATTTCACTGCTTTTTCTACTTCCTCCTTTGAAATATCGGTTTTGCTCTTGATGCTTGGGGGGAGATCTCTCTTTCAGTTCTTCAGTCAGTCTCTCTGAGACACTCGGGTCCAACTGCGCTTTGTATAGATCAGTGCAATATCTTGTCCATCGCTGCACAATCTTCTCCCTGTTCATGAGCACTTCTTCGTTCTCATCTTTGATCGCCATCTGCTTAGGTTGCAATTTCCTATTGTGACAAAGTCCCTTGTCAGCCTCTGTGGGTCCCTGCGCTTCCTGGTGGATCTGTGCTGCCTCAGAGACTCACGGAGGCCCCCCTTTTGCCCAGGCCCTTCCAAAGGCAGGGGTCTCCGCTTAGCGAGCCATCCTCATCATAGGCAGGACCAGTATAGGGAGAATAATACCAGTCCCCTTGCAGGCCCGCGCCTGCTCCAGTAAAGTGATCCCTCAGCGGAAGGGTGGGGGGAGTCCAGACCCACCCTCTACCCTGGACTCCAGCCCAGGGTCCCTATGAGAACAAGAGGCAACCAGCAAGACCTTTACCCTGCCCCAAAGTAGTAGCCTCATCCTGGGCCACTTCGCCCACCACTTCCCCGTGGTACCTTTTCGCTGTGCTCCTGCTCCTGCTCCTCCTAAAACCTTCCCCCCTGCTACCAGATGGGGAGCCTTTTATAGGGAGCCCAGGGCCTATCTGACCAATGAAGGTCTGGGCCTTGACAGGGAACAGAAATGCTCGGTCCTCCAGGCTGCGGGGATCCCACCTGGGCTGTGTCTACATGTGCCCCAAACTTCGAAATGGCCATGCAAATGGCCATTTCGAAGTTTACTAATGAAGCGCTGAAATGCATATTCAGCGCTTCATTAGCATGCGGGCGGCAGCCGCGCTTCGAAATTGACGCTCCTTGCCGCCGCGCGGCGCGTCCAGACGGGACTCCTTTTCGAAAGGATGCTGCCTACTTCAAAGTCCCCTTATTCCCATGAGCTCATGGGAATAAGGGGACTTCGAAGTAGGCGGCGTCCTTTCGAAAAGGAGCCCCATCTGGACGCGCTGCGCGGCGGCAAGGAGCGTCAATTTCGAAGCGCGGCTGCCGCCCGCATGCTAATGAAACACTGAATATGCATTTCAGCGCTTCATTAGTAAACTTCGAAATGGCCATTTGCATGGCCATTTCGAAGTTTGGGGCACATGTAGACACAGCCCTGGGGAGCCCCACAGTTGGGAGGTGAGTTCTTGGGGACAGGCAGCCTTTGGCTGCTTCAACCCCCTCTGGGACTGTCTTTTGGCCCCTTTCTTGGGCCAGCTCCCCTTTCCCTGCCTTAGGCAGGTTGCTCCTTTCCTCCCCCCCACTCCACCCTTCCTGGCTAGTTTCCCTCTGGAGCTGCTGGGTGGGTGGAGTGTGGGGGGACTGTTGCTGCCCTGCCTCTTGGCAGGGAAGGGGATACCCTTCCCCCCTTTTTTTCCATCTTCTGGGAGGGAATTTTCTGGCCCTCCATTTGGGCCCACTCTGTCCATCTACTGGCTGCTGCATCCTCGCTGCTTCGGAGGAGGTAAGGGGCTTTCTTGGGCGGTGGCCGGGCTCTCCCTCTGCAGCTTGCTGTGGAGTGGCTGGCGGGGGGGTGAGTTTAGGTGGGGTCCCTCTCCACCAGGGCTCCACAGGGGTGGCTGCATAGTTGGGGGTGGGGTGTTAGGGTGTGGTCCCTGCCCCACCCCTGCAGCCACTGCCTCCTTTGCCACCCCCCCACACCCAGCTGCCGCTGGGGCCCTCTCCATCCGGGCCCCACCCTAACCATCTGCCCCTTCCTCTGTTTCTGTGAGGCTGTACAGCAGCTGCTGTGGGCCCACCCCTCAGGTACCCGTGGGCACATCCCTCCCTTTATACCCCCTGCCCCCCCCTTTCTGGTTGGCTCTGCCACCGCCTTTCTTCCCCCTCTTCTCCCTCCCCTTTGGGCCCGCGAATCCCCCCCCCTTCTTTTGTGAGGTGCCCCTTCCCCTTCCTTGCACTCACCTTCCCACACGCACATCTTGAATTCCCCCCACATCCCAGTGCAGAAGCAGGAGCCATCTTATCATCTTGTGCTGGGAGTTGGGGCCTTTTTGTGTTCCCTTTCCTTTGGTTTTTTTTAACCCTCCTGCCCCACCCCTGCCTGTCCAGGTCCTCAGCCTGGCTGGTAGGGGAGGGGCAGCCATTTTCATTTCTCTTTCTTTTTCCCCTCTCCCCTCCCCCGCTAGTTAAAGGACCCACTCCCATTTTTTCACGAATCCTTATACCTTATAAAATGGCCCCCACCACCCACTGGGGGGTTGTCCATAGATGCTCCCCTCCCCCTCCACTGTCACTCCTTCCACCTCTGCAGCAGCGGCTGACTCATCCAGGGCTGCCGGGAACTCTGTGACGGTTGAGGGCGCGGGCATGGGCTCTGGGGCTCCTGCTGCCCCTGCCGTGGCATCCTCCTCCGATGACCCTGCCCCTCATCCATCCCCCCCAAAAGGGCAGGAAGGGCCAGGGGACCAGAAAGGGCAAGAGCCCTGCCCAGAAGGCCAAACCTCCCGTGGCTGGGCCCTCCACCCCAGCTGCTGATGCACCTGCTGCAGCCCCTCTTCCCCCACCCCCCCCGCTCCCACCACTGATCCTGAGGGCTCGGATCCCTCGGTCCCCAGGTCGTATGCCCAGGTGGCGGCAGCCGCCTTACACCCTGCTCCTTCCGCCTCCAATCGGAATACCATCCCCGATGGTCATGGCCCCTTCCCCACCCTCACCAGGAGGCATGGAGTCCGCTGCCTCATGGTGTCAGCCTCGCGCCACGTGGAGACCTACATGCGGGCATTGACATGGGTGGTGGCGCCCGCGGCCATGGTGGCGGCCTCTCGAATGTTCGGGAAGATCGTCTTCTTCCTGGCGTTGGAGGCCGCTGCGCAGGAGGCGGTGGAGAAGGGCTTGGTGGTCGGAGGCATCTATGTGCCCCTGGAGCCGCTTGAGGACCTGGGCATGCGGGTGGTTTTCTCCTCTGTCCCTCCCTTCCTTCCCAATTCCGCCCTTCTGCCTTTCCTCACCTCCCTGGGCCGAGCCTTGTCAGTCCTGAGTCCCCTCCCTCTTGGCTGCAAAGACCCCGCCCGATGGCATGTGGTCTCCTTCCACCGGCAGGCGCAAATCCAACTGCTGCCGGCGGCAGTACAGGGCGGGGTGGCCCAGCAGGGGACTATACTGGTGCCTCATCAAGGGGCCCAGTACCGGGTCTTTTATTCCTTGGGGGAGGCCTGGTGCTTTGTGTGTCGGGTGGCGGGGCATGTCCGGAGGGATTGCCCCCGGCCCAGCATGAAAGAGAAGAGCCTGGGACCTCCTGCAACCTGGGGGGTGCCAGCCACACAACCGGCGACACCCCGACCGCGACAGGCCCTGGGACTGCCCCTCCTCTTCCTGCCCCGGACAGAACCATCGCCGCTAGGGTGTCGGAGGATGCCCAGGCACATGGCGAGGGGCAAGAAGAAGCAGGTGCCAGCACCCAAGCGGGCATTCAAGCCAGGTCTGTGGAGGAGAGGGAGGCAGGGCCGGCGGCAGGACCTGTACAGGGCCCACCCCAGGGTGGGCCGTCCCTTTCCCTCGCTGTCCCGTCCTCCTTCTCCTTCCCTGCCTCCTCGTTGCCTCCATCTCCTGGTCCTTCCTCCTCCACCACTGAGCCCAACTCTCTGGAGGACTGGGTATTGGTAAGGAGGAAGCACAAGAAAAGAAGCGCATGCACCCGGCACTCCACCCCGTTGGAGGATGGGGTGGATGTACCACGCAAAGCATTAAAGAAAGCTACCAGCCCTGATCCATCTGCTGAACACCTGGCTACTGACCATCTGCCGGGGGTGACTGAGGCCACGGCGGCGGCAATGGAGAATATCGCCCCTCCTGTCCCGGAGCCTGAGCCCAAAGGGGCAGAGGGGGCTTGTCCTGAGCCCGTGCCCTCCTCTGACACCCCTCCGGCCGCTGCCAGACCACTGTCGCGGGGTGCCGGGAGGAGATGAGCCTCGGCCTCGCCCTCCTCTCACAGGAGGTCGAGGCCCTAGACCTTACGCCGGCTGCTCTGGACGTAGAGGGTCTGCTGCTAGAGGCCTGTGGGCCAGCCACCCACACCCAGCCACCCCCCTCACCTTCTCTCTCCCCACCTGCCAGCGATCCCCCAACCATTATCCTCCCTTGTTCTGGGACATCGAGGGTGCAACCGCTCCCCTAGCTGAGGATCACCTCCCGGCTTTAGCTGTCCTGCCTCCGGATATCTTGGAGGGATTTGTGTTCCCCTTGTACCCTGCCTCCCCCCCCGGTATTGAAAACCCCAGCGCTGACCCCTCCACCTCACGGGTGCCTGCTGTTAGATGCAATGGCACCTCACCCTTATCCCCCCCTCCCCTCTTGCCACCTGGAAAAGCCCCCCTCCCCACACCCCTCTTACTCTTACCCCCACTTCCACCCCCTCTTCCAGTCAAAGTCCCGTCCCAGAAGCTGTGCCCCAAACCACTCCAGACCCTCCTCCTCCTCCTTTCTCTCCCTGACCCCCTCTCCCTCCGCCTTCCCCTTCTCTCCACGACACTCACCCTTCCCCCAATACATTCATCACCTTTGCCCCCATCCCCATTCTTCCTGCACCTCCCCTCAATCCTTGTCTGCTCATAACTGCTCCGGAGGCCGCAATCCCTCGGGAGGCCCTCTTTGTCTCACCCTCTCCCAGCACCTCTGGGGCTGCTCTCCCTCCACCACCCCTAGTTCTCTCAAAACCAAGCCCCAGCCACTGCATGACCTTCCCTGCCAGCCGCGGAGCCCAAAAGGATACGAGGCCGAGGGGCACTCAGGACCCCAAGGCCTCGGGACCCCACGTGCTGGCGGACGAGATGCGCGAGTCCTTGGAGAACGTTCGCAGCTCCAAGAACAAAGTAGCTCTTGCCCTCCAGTGCTGGGGTGACTTCCATCTCATCTTTGAGTCCGTGAGGGCCCTTCTGAAGGAGGGCAAGGGGACCAGGAGGAGGGACGCCACGGCCTACCAACGGGCCTGCGGCTTCCGTGATGCCCTAATCATCTATGGCGTCAGCCACGGCTTGCTGCGCAGCCCCACGGGGACCGCTGGCGTTCCCTCCGGTGAGGATCCTCCCCAGCCCTCTAAATGCTGCCGATCATCTTTGCCACCTTGAACACCAGGGGCTGCAGGTGGGGTTTCCGCAGGTGCCAGGTGCTCTCCTTCCTCCGAGGGGAGGGTACTCGGTCACCTTCCTCCAGGAGACCCACACTACTCCGGCCGCAGAAGCCAGCTGGTGGCTGGAGTGGGGAGACGGGGTCCACCTTAGTCACCTCTCAGCCCATCAGGCCGGGGTGGCGGCCCTGTTCTCCCCACACCTGCAGCCCGAGGTGCTGGGGAGTGTCAAGGTCATGCAAGGCTGCTTGCTATATCTCCGGGTACAGGTGGAGGGGCTGCCCCTCCACCTCGTCAACGTTTACGCCCCAACATCCGGCCCGGAGAGAACATCCTTCTTCCGGCAGGCGGCGGCCTTCCTTGACTCCATCGATCCTCACGAGCGCCTGGTCCTCAGCAGGGATTTCAACTGCACCCTCGAGGAACAGGACCCTACAGGGATGGAGCAGTGCCTGGCCACTGCGGACATCCTCAGAGAGCTTATTAATCATCGCTCCCTGGTGGACGTCTGGCACAGCCACCACCCGGATGAGGACACCGTCTTTACTTACGTCCAGGTGGTGGGCCACAAATCCATGCACTCCTGGTTGGACCGCATCTACATCTCTCGCCACCATCTCTCGCGGGCCCACTCCTCCAGCGTGCAGCCGGCCCCCTTCTCAGACCACCACTTAGTAGCTGTGAAGGCTTCCCTCCTGCCGGGGAAGTGGGGGTCGGCCTACTGTCATTTTAATAACAAGCTGCTGGAGGATGTGGGCTTCCTGGCGTCCTTCCAGGAGTTCTGGCTGGCCTGGTGCGGGCAACAGTGTGCCCTTCTCTTGGCGCAGCGGTGGTGAGATCTGGGAAAGGTGCGCGCGCAGCTCTTCTGCCGTGACTATACCCGGGGGGCCAGCCGGCGGCCGGATGCGTTGATAGGACAGCTGGAGCGGGAGGTTCTTGAGCTGGAGAGGCACCTGGCCACCAGCCCCGGAGATCCATCCCTCTGCGGCACGTACCGGGAGAAGCAGGACGAGCTCAGGGCCCTCGACGCCCTTCGGGCACAGGGGACCTTAGTGAGGTCACGGATCCAGCTCCTTCAGGAGATGGACCGCGGCTCCCGCTTCTTCTATGCCTTGGAGAAAAAGAGGGGTGCCAAGAAACATATCCTCTACCTCCTTGCGGAGGATGGCACCCCTCTTATGGATCCGGCGGAAATGCGCGAGAGGCCTTGCACCTTCTACGCCACCCTTTTCTCCCCAGATCCGACCGACGCCGACACCTGCAGAGTGCTTTGGGACCAACTCCCTTCGGTCAGCACGGGCGACCGGGACCTGCTAGAGCTTCCTCTCACTCTGGCTGAGCTCTCAGAAGCCCTCTGTCTCATGCCAACCAACAAGTCCCCGGGCATGGACGGTCTGATTGTGAAGTTCTACCACTTGTTTTGGGACGTCCTCGGTCCAGACCTGCTCAGCGTCTGGGCCGAGTCCTTGCAAAGTGGGGTCCTCCCCCTGTCGTGCAGGCGGGCCGTCCTCACCCTGCTGCCCAAAAAGTGGGACCCCCGCGACCTTCGGAACTGGCGTCCCATCTCGCTCCTCAGCACGGACTACAAGATTATTGCTAAAGCCATCTCCCATCACTTGGGGTTTGTGCTGCAGGACGTGGTCCATCCCGACCAGACCTACACCGTCCCGGGCTGCACCATCTTCGACAACCTCTATCCGGTCCGGGATCTCTTGGAGCTTGGGTGTAGGGATGGTCTGTCGTTCACCCTCCTATCCATCGATCAGGAAAAGGCGTTCGACAGGGTGGACCACGGGTATCTCCTGGGCACTCTGCGGGCCTTCGGCTTCGGACCCCATTTCATCGGGTTTCTCCGGGTGCTGTACGATGCCTCAGAGTGTTTGGTCAAGCTCAACTGGATCCTGACCGCTCCAGTCAGCTTCGGGCGAGGGGTGCGTCAAGGCTGCCCGCTCTCAGGCCAGCTCTACGCTCTGGCCGTCTAGCCCTTCCTCCGTCTCCTTCAATGAAGGTTGACGGGGTTGGTGCTCCATGAGCCAGAGCTGCGGCTGGTTCTGTCAGCGTATGCCAACGACGTACTCCTCATGGTCCAGGACCCGGTGCGGTTGGAGGCCTGCCAAGCTGTTTCCTTGGCAGCCTCCTCTGCCCGGGTCAACTGGGTCAAGAGCTCTGGCCTGGTGGTTGGGGCTGGGTGGTTGGTGGGCCACCTCCCACCCGCACTTCAGGCCATTCAGTGGAGCGTGGGTCCGCTATCTTATCTGGGCGTCTTTCTATCTGCCACGCATCCCTCTCCTCCGGAAAACTGGCAGGGTTTAGACGGCAGGGCGGCTGAGCGGTTGCGGATGTGGTCGGGGCTGCTCCAGTGCCTCTCCCTACGGGGGAGGGCACTGGTGCTTAACCAGCTAGTCCTGTCCATGCTGTGGCACCGTCTCAACACCCTTGTCCCACCCCCGGGTTTCCTGGCCGCCCTCCAGAAGGTAGTTCTGGAGTTCTTTTGGCCAGGACTGCACTGGGTCCCTGCAGGAGTTCTTCATCTCCCCCCGGAGGAGGGAGGGCAGGGCCTGACCTGCCTATGTGCTCAGGTCCATGTCGTCCGCCTCCGGGCCCTGCAGGGACTCCTTAACAGCAATAGTGCAGATAGTCCGGCGTGGAGCATGCTGGCGCACGCTTTCCTTCATCGCTTCCGAGGGCTCTGATATGACTGGCAGCTCCTTTATGTGCCTTTGAGAGGCCATCCGCAAGACATCTCGGAGCTGCCGGCCTTCCACCAGGACCTCCTCTGCACCTGGTGGCTGCTCTCAGTCTCCAGGTCTTTAGGGGCTGCTGCGGGGGAAGACCTCCTCATGGAGCCCCTGCTACACAACCCGTACCTCCATGTGCAGGCGGCAGAGTCCTCCGTGGTGTGCTGGAGGCTAGTCCTCGGTGGAATCACCAGGGTCAGAGACCTCCTGGACTACAGCTGGGGAGACTGGATGGAGGCCCCGGCGCTTGCCCAGCGCATGGGGCTCTCCACCCTACATTCTCCCCAGCACATACTCAAGGAGGTGAAGGCCACCTTGCCACCCACTGCTCACGTCGACCTGCGCCGGGTCTTGCAAGAGGGTGCACCCCGCACCCCTCTCACTCCTGGCCCTCCGGATCTCTCCGTGGGCCCCTGGCTCTGTGAGCCTTCCTGCCAGCCCTCCCCTGCATCATCCCAGCCAGCTGCACGTCTTGCAGCCGGTCCCTTTCGAACCGCGCCCAGATATCATCTGTACACGCTCCACTATCCCATCCTCATGTCCCGCCCAGACCACAAGTGGTGGGACCTTCTACCATCTTCGGAGGGTGGGGAGCCCCGGTGGGCCAGCCTTTATTCTTCTCTGGTCCCGCGGCCCGCCGGGGACATCAGCTGGAGAATCCTGCATGGGGCGGTGAGCACGGGCATGTACCTGGTGTGGTTCACCCCCCTCCTGGATACCTGTTTCTTTTGTGCCACGAGGGAGACCCTGACGCACATTTACATCGAGTGCGTCAGGTTGCAGCCCCTCTTCCGGCTCCTCCAGAACCTCCTGCTGAGGTTCTGGCTGCACTTCTCCCCGCACCTCCTCATTCTAGCACACCCCATCTGTGGCCCCACTAAGTCACAGGACCTCCTTGTCAGCCTCCTCCTGGCTATGGCCAAGGTAGCCATTTATAACCCTCGGGAGAGGAGGCTGGCGGGGGTGGGAAGCCTGCGACTGTGGGGCCTATTTCCGCTCCACTCACGAATCCGGGCAGAGTTCCTTTGGGCGGCGTCCACTGGCTCTCTTGACACCTTTGAGGGGCAGTGGGCGCTGTCCGGGGTTCTCTGCTTGGTGTCCCCTTCTGGTTCCCTCATTTTAAACCTTTGACCTCCACTCCCGTCCCTGTTTTTTCTTCAGTTGTCCCCCGCACTCTGTTGGGGCCAGGGTTTTTTTTAATGGGATCCCTCTTCTATTAAGAGGGGCCTTTTAGTCGTGGGCGGGTTGTGCCCGCCCACTCCGTGGTCTCCAAATAGACCCAGTATACTGTCCTTCTAGAAGGCTCCGGAAGCTTCCAGGTAAGGGTCTACCACCGGGTTTTCCACACTCTTAATATTCCTAATTGTCTTATACACCCCCCGGTCTTATATTCACTGTAATACCTCTCAATATCTTCACATTGCTCCTCTAACCATTTCTTCTTATCCTTTCTGGCTGCTTTCCTTACCTCATTGCATTTAATCCTATATTGCTGTTCGGCCATCTCAGAAACATCTCTTCTGATCTTCAGTGCTCTTTTCTCTTGAACCAACTTCAGTGTCTTCTGGGTAATCCACTTCTTATTGATCTTTTCTTCTGGAACAGTCTGCTCAATTGCCTCTTCTATAGCGATGGCTATCCCTGCGACTCTCTTATCTAGGTCCTTCTGTGTGGCGATAATCTTAATCTTTTTGAGCGCTGTTCTGTATGCATTCCCTGTTCCTTCCTCACATAGCCTCACCACATCTCTTCTTTTCTTAAACTGTGTCTTACGTTTTCTTTTGAGTTTTAGCTTGATGTTTGCAATCACTAGACTGTGGTCTGTCTATATCCACTCCTTGGAAAGTTCGGCACTGCTGTACTGATGTTATCCATCTTCTTGTTATCAAAATCATATCTATCATGTTCTTGGACTTCCCATCATTCGATCGCCATGTCCACTTCCTACATCCTTTTGTTGGAATCTTGTGTTGCAAATCATCATTTCATGCTCTGTAGCAAACTCTAACAGTTTCTCACCTCGTTCATTTCTTTCTCGATATCCAAACCTTCCCATGATTCTCTCCCAACTTTCATTATGTTCCAACCTTCACATTCCAATCTCCTCTGATGATCAACACATCTTTCTTCGGTATCTCCTCCACCGTCTTTGTCAAGTCTTTATAAAATAGCTCAATCTTTTCCTCCATACTGTCCAACGTGGGTGCATACACCTGAATGACTGAGATGTTGAACGGTTTTGCTTCGAATCGCACGACCATCATTCTTGCACTCTCCAGTTTGTGTCCTAATAATGCTCTTCTAGCTCTTTTGCTAAGAAGGAATCCAACTCCTGCTTCATGCTTCGTTTCGTTTCCTGACCAAATGACTTCGCAATCGCATAGCTCTCCTGATCCTGTCCAACGCATCTCTGCCAGTCCAAGTATATCACATCGATATCTCTCCATTCCCTTTTGAAGCAGCTCTAATTTTCCAGTTGCCCACAGTGTTTGGAAGTTCCATGTTCCAATGGATAGCATATGTGTTCGGTGTAATTTCTTTCGGTGGTCAACTTATCGACGCATCTTTTAACATTTTAACATTTGGTTGTACTGGCATCAGAGTTCATTCGTATTGTTGTTTGACAGTCAGCGCATCGACACACATCTGACTAACCCTCCTCCTTCATCCAGGCTTGGGACTGGCAATGGAATGTACCCAAACTAAACTCTTATGTATAGAGGTATTGAGAGCTTGCTAAAACAAAAATACATAAACTCCCTTATTTAAGAATGCAATATTTTCAATTTACTTTTTGTAATGTCCAAAATCAAGTGCCAAACATAGTCTGTTTAGAAAGTACTTTTGTTTCGGGTTAATTTCCCTAATAAAAATTATAAACACAGGAATTTCTCCAAATTCTAGGAACTTAAGAGCGCCAAGCAAACAGCATTTGAGAAGATTCACTAGACTGAGTGAGCTGACACGAAGCCACATTCTACTAGAGCACTGTGTAGAATAGTCTATTATGCAAACACCCCAGCACAATTGTACCATAAGGTTAAGAGTTTGAGGTTCTTGAGCCTGCCTTCTACACCAGGATCAATTTCACCCTTTGTTTTATCTCAGATAAAACAAATGTAACCCTTCTGTTAAGGCCAGATGCCTGCCAGAAGGGCCGGGTTTAACTTTTGTGGGGTTTTCCTATCAAGGATACAACCAACCGTTTCGAGCCCCCACCCAGTGGCCTGGGACAATTTTACCCCCGTGCTGGGTGCCTGTAAGGCGGTTCTCCGCCCTCCCTCGCAAGCACAGAGTCTGAGATAGAAATGGCTTGTTTAATGACCGTAACCTACCCCAAGGTTACAGCGACAGATGCAGTATATCTCAGCACAGAAGAGACAAAACCCCTTTTACCCAGATACCATCCCCATATGCAGTAGAACCCAGTCTCTTGCTGGGGCTCTTGGCCCTTTTCCACACACACACAGTTACAGGGTGTACCCTCTGCGGTGCAGTCCCAAACTCAAAGCCCACAGATGCATCACCAGGGCAATACTAGCTGTCCACTTGTCTGTAGCCTCCCCTTGCTGTCACCAGCCGTCTGCCAGTCACCGTCATCGCTCCTACTGGCCGCCCGCCAGTCGCTGTCGTCTCTCCTACCAGCCGCCCGCCAGTCACTGTCTGCTGCTGCCGCTCCTACCAGCCACCCGCTGGTCCTGCTGTTGTCCGCCGGTCCTAACCCCACTGCTTGGGACTGCCCTAAGGCAGAACCCAGTGATTTCAGCTCTGCGTGGCCTCAGCTGCCACTCTGTGATTTCAGCTCTTGGTATCTCTAGTGTGGGGTGTATCCGAGTTGGGAGTCCAAACACTGAGAAGTACTTTTCCCACAATACCCGTGCCACAGTGGTGGCTCTCTGGTCCCATGTGGGGTAGGCCAGAGCGTATTGGGTAAAGTGATCAGTTACCACTAAGATGTTTTCAATATTCGTCCTATCCAGTTCCAGAGACAAGAAGTCAATGCATACCAGTTCCAAGGGTTTGCTGGTCGTGATGCTCTGCAGATAGGCTGCTCTAGTGGGCAGAGTTTTGCGTTGAACACATCGAGCACACGTCTCACATTTCCTGCGTACATCGTCAGCCATCCGGGGCCAATAGAACCTATTACGGAGAAGCTTAAGTGTTCTTTCCATACCCAAATGTCCGAAATCATCATGCAGAGCCCTCATGGCCAGAACCCTGTACTCGGTCGGTAGTACCAGTTGTGTTCGTCGATTTTGCAATGGATCTACGGTGACCCCGTGCAGCATGCCTTGTATCAGTCTCAGTTTGTTCCACTCCCTTAGTAGTATTTTACTTCCCAGAGTGGAGGGAACAATGGTTCGAGGGTCTTGCCCCTCTCTTTTTGCGAGTAGGGTGTCACGGATGTCGGCATCTTGCAACTGGGCTTTTTGCCAGTCCGCTGCATTGAGCCTAGGCAATGGCGATTGATCCAACGCAATATAGTTCACAGAGGCCGACGGCACACTCTTGGGTGGTAAACCTAGAGTTTCAGCAATGCAGCTCTCAGGGGCCTGGGACTTGTGATAACTTCCATTGCAAATGGCTCTTACTCCATCTAGAGGAATTTCAGCAATCTCTGGTGGCTGTGGGCGTCGTGACAATGCATCGGCGTCAATGTTGCTTCTGCCCGATCGGTACTGTAGGCTGAACTCGTAGCTGGCCAAGGCAGCCACCCATCTCTGCCCAGTGGCGTCCAGCTTAGCACTTGTCAATACATATGTCAATGGATTGTTGTCTGTCCATACTTGGAACTTAGCACCATATAGGTAGTCACGAAACTTCTCAGTGATGGCCCACTTCAAGGCCAAGAACTCCAGCTTGTGGATCGGGTAACGGGTCTCACTGTCAGACAATCCTCGGCTAGCGAAGGCCACAGGCCTATGTTTGCCGTCCATGTCTTGGTATAACACCGCCCCTAACCCTTCCAAACTGGCATCCGTATGCAAGATAAAGGGTTTGTTTGGGTCAGCAAACACAAGGACTGGAGCATGAGTTAGGCAGTTAATGATCTTTTGGAAAGCTTTCTCACACCTTTCATCCCATTGTGATCCAAAAGGCTCTAGAGGGCCACGGGACTTCTGCCCTGGCAGTCTTGAGGGCCCCCCCCTCACCCTTGGTCTTAGCCTTGCTCTTGTTGAGCGGGTATTCACGAGTGAGATCATTTAAAGGCTTGATAATAGATGCATAATGTTCCACAAATCTACGGTAATATCCACTAAATTCAAGAAAGGTTTTAAGCTCTCAGTAATTGTTGGGACGTGGCCATGTGACCAGTGCCTCTATTTTGTCTGGATCAGTACTCACACCTTCCTGGGACACAATGTGACCCACATACTTCACCGATGTTCTACAAAACTGGCATTTGTCAATAGAAAGTTTCAACCCATAGGCCTCCAACCGGTCGAGGACCTTAAGAAGTCTTTCTTCATGCTCCTCCAATGTTCTTCCGAATACGATCAGGTCATCCAAGTAAACCAAGACTTGCAGTAGGTTCATGTCTCCTACAACTTTCTCCATAAGACGCTGGAATGTGGCTGGTGCCCCGGAAATCCCTTGCGGTATGCATTCGAACTGGTAGAACCCTAATGGGCAGATGAAGGCTGTCTTTTCTTTATCTTCTGCCCCCAAAGGAATCTGATAGTATCCACTTTGAAGGTCTAAAACTGAGAACCACTGTCTTCCTAGCAGGCAGTCTAAGGCATCTTGGATCCGAGGCATAGTGTACTGGTCAGTCACCGTACGCCTGTTTAGGGTGCGGTAATTAATACACATCTGGATTTTTCCATTCTTTTTACAGACCACAACAATGGGTGAAGCATATGGGCTGCGGGACTCTGTAATGATGCCATTCTCTGCCAGCTCTTGAAGATGCTGTCGCACATCTTCCATCTCAGAAAGGGCGATCTTTCTAGATCTCTCCCGGAAGGGTCGAGAATCATGCAGCCTGATGTTATGTTCAACCCCTTTTGCACATCCCACATCCCACTCATGCAGTGAGAATACCTTTGTTCTCTTGCAAAGCTTTTCCCTTAACCGCGTCTTCCATTCCTCAGACAGTGGTGAATTTCCAAAGTCGAATTTTTCTGGATATATCGTTGGGGCTGGAGTACCACACTGGGGCTTCACCACTGCATCGGGCTCAAAAAGGTCTGCTATTTTTTGCCCTCGCTTTACAACAATATCACGACTCGTCTCATTAGCAATTAGTATAGTTACTTCTTCCTGGGCTTCAGTGGGTAGGGCTATAACTCCACTGGGAACCAGCACTCCTTCAGAAAGGCCTCCATCAGCTGGTTGCTCTACCATAGCGAGAGTCCCTCTGCTGCTCTTTAGCCAGGTACTCCTAGTGAGCACCTCTTGCTCTGTTCTTGCAGGCACTACTATGGGAGTTGTGCCCACATACCTCAGGGTACCCATTGGTAGTTCAGGCAACCCCTGTTTAGAATCCTCAAATTTTTTGTAGGCTTCAGCACAAAGTGCATGAATCATCAGGGTGCTCAGGTATTGGTCCCCGGCCCGTCATCTGCAATATTTTGCCAGTACTTTAAAAAGACTGGAGTTGGTCCCTATGAGCACCGACACGTCAGAGATCCCCTTGGGGTCAGGGCATATTAAGGCAACTGTGTCCACCTCCTCTCTTACCCCCGCCACATCTTCTGGGAACTCTAGGTGCACGATGATATACCCCGCATAGGGGTATTCATTCAGGCTGAGTCCACACAGGCCGAGACCTGTCAATGGCTGGATAGGCAGGTGCCCAAGCCTTTGTTGATAGAATGACTGGAATATGATCGTCACTTGAGACCCTGTATCAAGGACGGCTGTACATTCCACCCCTTCTATTTTCACATTGACTTCTGCTCTAGGTCCTATTAGTCCTTGTGGGAAAGCCGTGGGTCTGTCTCTTCTAGGGGAGCCCTCGCTTCCCGAGGGTGTGGGCGGCTCCTTTCCCAGACCCTGTAGCCGTTTCCCGACTTTTCCCAGGTGGCCCTTAGCTTTTGGTACACCAGTGTTGGATTTTTCTTATTTCGACATCTTGCTGCAGTGTGTCCTTCCTGACCACATTTGTAGCAGAAGAAGGATCCTATACTTGGCCGGCCTGCAGAAGTAGCTGTCCTGAGCCCAGTCTTATGGACCGCTGCTGCTAGCTGTTCACCACTCCCTGGTGCCCGCGCTCAACCTACAGCACCCCTCAGTTTGTCCACCTGCACCATCAGGTCTTGCACTCTTTGGGCAAGCTTCTCTCCACCGTTCACCATCAATGTTTTGGGGAGTTGCGAGGGGGCCGTGCTGCCATGTTTGGATGGTTGAGTGCCCCCGCTCTCACTGGTGGCCTGCCTTTCTTCCTCTTCTCGGATCTCTTTAATCAATCGCGAATAGCTGGGTGGGGCCGCCAGTCGTTCCCTTAACCGAAGGTGGAATAGGATGGGGTGCTGGTATTGCGCTCCCCTCACAATTTGGGACACTCGAGTTCGATCCGTTTGCTCCGCTGTGATGGCTCCATGCAAGACAACTCTCTGCAGTAGTTTTTCCAACCTCTGAACATAGGTTGATAACTTTTCACCTCTCTGTTGTCTGGTGCTCAAGAATTTGCAATAAACTTCCTCCGAATCTTTAGTCCTCCCAAAGGCATGATTGAGAACTTCTAAGCAGTCATGTGCACTAGCCTCCGGATTACCCAGCTTCAACGTACGAATGACATCCAGCGCGGGACGCCGGAGACTCTCTATTAGTCGCCTTCTCTTCTCAGCTTCAGGTACTGCCCACTCTTGGAGCATTTCAGTGGTATGTTCTAACCAGGGCTCAAACGCTTCTTCCCCGGGTATTGGGACCGCACCACCCGAAAATAAGCGTAACTTATGGTATGAACTAGATTCATGATGAGGTTGCAGGACCTTCTCCAATGCTTGTCCCAAAGCTTTGGCCCATACATCCATAGAAGGGCCAGGGGCCGATGGTTCAGCACTCAGTAGACGTGACACGTCAGCCATAGTCTTTCCTTCCTGTGCCAAAAAGGCTGTCATCTTCTCCTCAAATACAGCGTGTGAAGCGGGGCCTGTTGCAAAGGCCTTGGCGATCACAACTTTCAAAGTGCCAGTGGGAATCTTTATCTCACTTGGGATCTGCAAAGAGTCCACAGCTACTGGCAATTCACATAGCACCACAAATGCTTTGTCGTCTACTTGAGGTCTACGCCCCCGTATGCGACACCTCGTTAGAGAATCAATGGCTTTTGTTAGAAGGGCCTTAATTGGGCCATCTTCCATACCCTTAGATATCCCTAAAACTAATAGACAATTTCTAGGGTCAATACCCAACTCCTCACACCACTCTTCTAGCATATGGCCAGCCATGGTACAAACTCTAACTTATCCCGCAACAACAACTGCTTCTTACAATGTTATATATATATACGTGTGTGCTTGCGAGGGGTACTACCCAGCAAAAGAGATCCCGGACGAGCTCCCACTTACGTAACCCTTCTGTTAACACCAGATGCCTGCCAGAAGGGCCAGGTTTAACTTTTGTGGGGTTTTCCTATCAAGGATACAACCAACCGGCTCGAGCCCCCACCCAGTGGCCTGGGACAATTTTACCCCCGTGCTGGGTGCCTGTAAGGTGGTTCTCCCCCCCGCTCGCAAGCACAGAGTCTGAGATAGAAATGGCTTGTTTAATGACCGTAACCTACCCCAAGGTTACAGCGACAGATGCAGTATATCTCAGCACAGAAGAGACAAAACCCCTTTTACCCAGATACCATCCCCATATGCAGTAGAACCCAGTCTCTTGCTGGGGCTCTTGGCCCTTTTCCACACACACACACACACGCAGTTACAGGGTGTACCCTCTGCGGTGCAGTCCCAAACTCAAAGCCCACAGATACATCACCAGGGCAATACTAGCTGTCCACTTGTCTGTAGCCTCCCCTTGCTGTCACCAGCCGTCTGCCAGTCGTCATTGTCCACCACCGCTCCGACCAGCCACCCACTGGTCCTGCTGTTGTCTGCCGGTCCTAACCCCACTGCTTGGGACTGCCCTAAGGCAGAACCCACTGATTTCAACTCTGTGTGGCCTCAGCTACCACTCTGTGATTTCAGCTCTTGGTATCCCTAGTGTGGGGTTTCACAAACCCCCTAGTATCCAGCTCTATCTTTTAACAGGTGGGGAGGGTTAGTTAAGCCAGGCTTAGAGCTATATGGCCAAGGCATAGGCAGGACCAAGGCACTCAGCAAGCCAACTCAACCAGTATCTCTCCTTTTCTCTCTCACAATGCTTTAAACCAGGGAGCCCTGTGTAATCAATCTCTTACACAGCTAAGGCGACTGCCCTGTCCCCCACAACAACCCAGAGCATTGGTGAGATCTCACAACTCCCCCATTAAGTGTCAGCTTAAATTGTGATTTTACAACTACATGTTTACAATAGACCAAATCTCATGGCTTACTTGCTACCCATTAGGCTTTGCCTGAAAAGGTATCACACATGCACACCTTTTGCATTCTTATGCAGATGACCTCTGGGAGACTCATTCCTCCCAGCCTTCAGCAGCACTGCATTCCTTCTGCCACATTCCCTACACAAAAAAAGGAATGAAAAATGTTCCATTGGGGAGTAACACTGAAATAACAACCCCCCATCCTAATTAAAAGCTACCACCACACCTCAGACTAGGTGATGCAGAAAAGGAGAAAAGATTGCCCTGCACCCCTCCAGCAAGTAGCAACACCTGCTCCTTCTGTTATAAGACCTGAGGCTCCACAGTTGGGTGGGTCAGTCCTCAACAGACTCACAAATAGGAGGGAAACATGGAGACATCCTACTCGTTATCGAGTGACAGCCGAGAAGAGTGTTAATAGTTAACCAGCCAAATGTGCCCAGTTCATATAGCAATCTATAAGGCTGCCAGATTCCTCCTTTGAAATGTATAGTTTGAGATTTAGACTTCCTCTTAAGTGCCTGTGTTTGAAATCTAGGTCCCAAGCATACAAAGTCTTGTATCATCATACTACTTGTGAAGCTGTTTCCTTTACCTCACAGAACTACAGTAAACCTTTGGTTTAACGAACTTATGGGAGGGAGGGGTGTCCATTAATGCTGAAAGTCTGTTATACCCGAATAGTTATACTGTAGTATTATGCACATGACCTTCCCAGCTCATCACTCACTCCTGTCCCCCATTTCCCTTCCCCCTCCTGCCCCATTCTTCCCCTCACACCTCCATCTCCCTCTCCCAATTACCAGGAGAGGAGCTTAATGGCAGCCTGGCTCCTTCCACCTCCTGCAGCTCTCAATGGTGCGGCCCCTCTATTCCCCGGCTCCGAGCTGCCCACGCAAAGGTAGAATGTGGCCACCCCCAGCCCATCAGTGGGCAGCAGCCTCTAACACCATTCCTGCTACTCATTACCATTGCAGGCAGTGGCGGCTGGGCGCCGACATGATCCATGCACGTGGGGCTGGCGGAGGAGAGCTCCTGCACCCCTGCTGCAGCCCCCAGCCACAGCAGTGGCTCTCCAGCCCTGGCAGTCCCAGAAGCTACAGCAGCTCCTCCAGCCCCAACAACGGCTTTGGTGAATCTCCAGCATTTATTTGGGTGAGGGCAGAGGGGCTGGCAGACAGCGTCCATTATTTCCAAATTATGTTTTATCAAGGCCTATTAAATTGAGGGTTTACTGTGTTCACCTCTTCACTGGTTCAAAGTTCTAGTTCTTTCTAATAATCAAAATGTACAGGCACTTGCCACAGGGTGGCAGCAAATTCCCAGATCCTATCTTTCAAAACATGTATCAGAGAGGTAGTGGTGTTAGTGTGTAGCTTTGAGAACAACAAGAAGTCCTGTGGCATCTTATAGACTAATAGATATTTCGGAGCATCAGCTTTCATAGGCAAAGACCCACTTCATCAGATGCATGAACTCATCACTCATGAACTTCATCTTCTCAAGTCCATGGTTTTTAAAACTGGCTTATGGAACATTCCATGTATTTAAATTTTAATTATGTTATGGGATGATGGTGATGATGGCTACCATATTATGCAATATTGTTTATATTTTTGCATGTATATTTTTCTGTAAGTTTGCCAGAGTTTGAAATGTAAGAGATAGTATAGAAATCTGGATATCCCTCCAGTATCTGCTCAAGGAAAGCCTTAGTCTGGGGTGCAATTAGGGGGCTCGCAGGACATGCCCTGCATGTGAGCCTAATCCACAGCGGGGCTGCAGCTGCTCCCAGAGCTCCCCTGCAGACTGCCTTGCTAAGAAACAGGCAGTCAAGCAGGAGAAAGGAGGTTTCTGGAGGTGTGTTGCCCCCTCTACCCCCGGGCTGTCCCAACAGTCGGACTCCCTCCCCGTGCCTTTGGGGCTGGGGGTTGCAGCCAGAAGTCCCTGGAACGCTCGGGCTCTCAGGGAGTGAGTGCAAAGTGCACAGCCTCTGCTCCAGCATCTCGCTCCCACTGCCCAGAGAGGGACAGCAGAAACTTGAAGCCGTGAACTTCACCTCGCTCCCTGGACGTTCCAAAGCACCAGTAACCAGCTATGTGTGGCAGCAGCGCCCGCCAGCCTCCCACCGCTGTTTTCACCCCCTGCACTCTCCCCTACACTCCCACCCTTGCCCTGAGCCCCTATCCCCGGCCCTTATTCCTGCACACCAAACCTCCCTGCCCGGAGTCCCCATCCCTTGCCATTATGCCTGAACCCCCCTTCCCACCTTCCCTGATCCACCCACACTCCACCCCACTCCTACACTTCTTACAGCTACTGTGGTATATCACACCCCATGCACTCCACTGGTCTGAATGCCCCCCCGCAGGGCAGTGCGACACAACAGCACCAGCAAGATGGGGGTGGGGCACCTTCCTTCTCACCAAGATGCCACACCTGGCAGCCCCCTCCCACATGAACCCCTCAGTTTTGGCTACACCCCGGAGCCCAGAGAGCCCACAAATCTACTAGCCCTGCCAACCCCCCATCCTCAGGTTCTGGGGCTGGTGTGTGAGGGGAGTTCCTTTTTCGTTTTTCAGTCAGGGCCCACATCAGTGAGGTGTGGTTCTATTTGTTTTGTTTTTTGCATCTCACTGATGTGGCCCTGCACTGGTTGATTTCATGTGTCAGTGGCCCTTAACCCAAGAAAGGTTCCCTACTCCAGTGTAAAAAATTAAGTTAGTTTCACACCTGAGTGTAGGGTAACATGATTAACACACAAAGCACTGGAACATTGTCAAGTGGGATTTTCAAAGGCACCTAAATGACTCTGGCATTCAAGTCTTCTTGACTGTCCATAAGAGGGTTTGTGGTCCTAAATCACAGAGGAGCTTTAGACGTCCTACCAGTATTTCATTTTTATGAAAAAGAGAGATGATTTTGTGGCTAAGGCACAGGACTGTAAATCAGATCTGGTTGGCTTCCTGGCTTTGCCACAGACTTCCTGCCTGGCTATGGGAATATCACTTAATCTCACTGTGCCTTTATTCCTAATCCATTAAATTCCCAATATTCCTTGACTTCCACAGGGTGGCTTGCCTCTGCCCATTTTACCTTCTTTGCAGTGCTGGCTGTTTGGAGCCAGACCTGTCTCTCTGTGTCCATACAGCACCTAGCACCACTGACCTCTGCTCTTAGTTGGAGACTCTAGGCACTACAGTATCACTAAAGATGCAGGTTTTGAATACAAAAATAATGAATTGCTATAAAAGTTTACAGGAGCAGATGAGAATGGTTTTCCCTGTTTTCAGTAATGGAGAAACTACGGTGCAAAGAGGTGAAGGGACTTGCCCAGAATTCCACTGCACATCAGTGGCACTGCAGAGACAAGAAAACAGCACCCTGCCTCTTAGTCCTATGCTAAAGTGACAGTCTCCTTACTTCAGAATAGTTTTCCATGTACCCATTGCATCTAGGTCATTCTACTGAATCCATAAGAAGCACACATATATAGTAGGAATATAGTGGAGCTGTTGATTCAGTAGGGGATTCTAACTCCTGGAATCTGTGGGAGTTGGAGGGTTGATTGCCCTGAATCAGGCCCACTATTGGGAATTATTGGCCAGCATACAAAAATAAGCAGGCAAGGTAAGTTTCAATGGAGGTGATTGTCTGGTTTTGCACGAGTTGAATAATCTATCACAATCCATGATAAGAGTCCCTATAGAAATTACAGTTCCAGATGTCAAAGCACCATAGAGAACAAAATAAATGACTGTTAGAGTATCATACAACTCATGAATGCAGCTAGCAGTGAACGAACAGTGAGAAGTAGATGTCATCTACCATGTAAAGTGAGAGTAAAGTTTGTGGAATTCCACTGACATGAGAAATACCTGACCTAGCTTACAGGTTTGATTTCTAACATTAGCTCTGTATGTATGCATGTTTGTGTCATTAGAAAACAGGAGCAGGGTTATAGTATGAGAGATAGTCTCTCTTGTCTGAAGTGAGATGTGATGGAACAGAGAGAATCTGCAATTAGTAAAGATGAACAATATATTTAGCTTCAGGCTTGTATTAATGCCGCTGATACTTACTGAATTGCACTTCAGACCAAGTCCTCCTACTGTACCTGGGATACCGCTCAGGTGCACTGGAAACCAGCCCCACTAGTGTCCTGTCTAATATTTCAACCACCCAAATTGCAATCCTGAGAACCTGCGCTGGAAGCCAGGGTACTCTGGATTGTCATTTGGGTGGTTGAAATACTAAACACAGTTAGAACTGTGCAAAATTATTTAATAGCACTTTCATACACGGAGAAGATGGATAAAACAATTAATGTTAGATAAGCAGTAATGCTCCAGAGGTGAGCAGTGAGAGGAGAGGGGGACCCAAAGTCATATCTTCCATGGCCTCCATCCCAGAGCAGCTGGTTGCATCCCCAACCTAAGCTATTGCATTGTTCTGCACAAGGACCTATTTTCCTCTACCTTTAAGTTACAGTTGCCCAGCAATTCATTGTTCCACGGGCAAGTAATGCCTGACAAACCTAATTGCCTTTTCAGATGAGGTAAGTGGCTCTGTGGATATGGGGAAAGGCATGGTGAAATACCTTGACCTTAGGAGGGTGACCAGCCATTCCATTTTTACCAGGAGAGTCTAGGTTTTAAGCCCCTTCGCAAGCATCCTGACTTTCACCAAATGGACAGATTGCCCCACATGTTGCCCTCACACGGCTGGTCAGTGCAGCTGCAGCAGCAGTATGTTTGTGGCTGGCAGCCAGAACAGGTTTTTGAAGCAGGGTCCAAGCATGCAGCAACAGTAGAGGTAGCCCTGTCTTAATACAGAGGGGTAAGGCTGGTAGTGTGTGTCTGCCCAATGTGCACCCACATTCAGGATTTGTCGAGAGGGAGAGGGGAGGTCTCCTAGATGTGAGGTTGAAGCCCCAATCGCCAGTACCCTTAGTCACAGGCGGGGACATTCCAAGGCAGGGACAGGGCAACCCCCCACCAGTGACCTCAGGCACAGGGCCGTGGGCACCCTCCATCACACCACAGACCTGTCTCACCCCCACCCTGGCCTTCCCATGGGCATTGCCTGGAGTAGGCAGTGGGGCAGAAAACACAGCATCTCACTTCCTCCCTACTCCTCACCCCCACTGCACTCAGCATTCAGTGCTCAGCTGTGGCCTCCTGTCCAGATGAGCCCCACTTCACAGTGGGAGGCAAGGAGTGGGGGCCTCCTGGCAGCAGAGTGGTGGGCTCAATGAGTGGGGAGGCCACGGCTGAGCATCGCTTGGTGAGTGGGGAAGGGAGAAGGAAGTTGTGGAGGAGGTGATCTGCTACAGCTTCTGCCCCAGGCAGTCCTGCCCCACAGGACAAGGTTGGATGGCCACAGGACCCCCAAAAGCGCAGGGCCTGGTGCAGCTGCCCCATCCCTTCCTGTGGATGGGCCAGCTGTGATCATAGGGCTAAAGTCCCTTCCTTTAGCATTGTGGCCATTTTCCTTGGCACCCTGTGTTGTGGGGCGCTAGCCCCCATTGTCAGTGAGCACTGAGATGGGGTGGCAGCCTCCATCCCTGGCGGCTGCTGCTGGGTCAGAAGGCTGCAGCAGCCCCCATTTCTGGTGCCCTACCATGGGGCAGCAGCTGGGAATGGCAGGGCTTAGTCCTGCATGTCCAGTGTGCTCCCTGTGGAGGAGAACCTCCAAAGCCTTTGGGGCAGAGTCAGGGCTGGATTAACCTTCTGTGGGCCTGGAGGAAGCATTTCAGTGGGCCTCCAAGGGGACAAAGGAGCATGACACAGGGAATCCAGTCCTCAGCGCAAGGTGCTAACTAGAGGCAAAGGAGCATGGCATGGCAGGGGCAGCCCTGCTTTGCCTAGGCCAGTGCAAGGACATTATTGGCAAACTAGCAGTTTCAGACACGCTGTGGGCCTCCTGGACCTTTACTGCTAGCATGCCCCTTTCTCTTGATGGGCAGGGCCGTGCCATGCCCCACAGCTCCCACCCCACTCAATACCTCCCCTGTCTCCCTACGGCCAGAGCCCACCGCCCACGGCCCTGCCAGAAGCACAGCACCCTGCACACCACCCAGATCCAGAGTCCCACCACACCTGCCAAGAACCCTTGCTCCCTAGTCTCCCAACACACACTCCTTTCCTGACATACACACATCCCTGACCCTCCCGGACACCCACTCCCCTACACCCTGCCTCCTGGCTGCACTCACTGGCCTTACTGGGAAGTGACTATGTCTGCCAGTCTGAGCCAGGTGCACAGCCAGCTCTGGTATGGGAGTGGGGAATCACTCCAGTTCCTTGGGAGTGGAGCCGTCAGCCAAGCCAGGGCGTACCTCTGCCAGGCTTCCTCAAGGCATGCTTGCCGAGAGGGATCCAGCTAAGCCCCCACATAACTGTTCGCCCCACACACACCTGACTAAGACTACGTCTACACTAGGAGATAAATTCAAATTTAAGGCCATTGGCTCGATTGTACCCTGTGACTGTCTTCATTGTAAATACCATTAGCTCCATTTAGGGAGCACTAATGTCGAAATCATAATATCATCAGAACCAGGTGGGAGTAGCGTCAAGTTTGAATTTAACACTTTGAATGAAGGCGAGTGTGGAGGCGCCATGTCTGTGAATCAAATTCATTAGCCTCCAGAGGCTGCCTGGCACTGTTGCACCTTGCTCCCTGCCACTCACAAGAGCCAGAAAACTGACCAACGCAGCCCCTGGCTCCCTTCTGCACCTGGCTCCCAGCTCCTTCCAGCCAAGCGCAGCAGCACTAGTCAGTTTTCTGGCTCCCTCAAGCTGTGGGGCCCCAGGACCCAAGCAGCAGGTTGAGCGCTGCCAGGGGTGGGTACAGCAGGGCCCGGGATGCGGGGCTGAGGGAACTGTGGGATAGGTTCCCACAATGCACTGCTGCAACAGTCGATGTTGGGCCACTCTAGTGTGGCAGCTCCAACGTGACTTTGTGTGGACTTTGTGAGAAGTGAGGATACTCAAAATTGAATTTATAAAACCCAGCGTTATAAAATTGAATTTATTTGGTAATGAAGACATAGCCTGAGACCGGCTAGGATTCGGCACCACTCTCAGGCAGTTCAGCTCTGGGGAGACAGATGCAGTTTTATTAGGATTTTCTAGATCTGAAGAAGTGGGTCTGTCCCATGAAAGCTCATCACCCAATACATTGTTTTGTTAGTCTTTAAAGTGCTACAGGACTGCTCTTCTGTTCTGTGACGATACAGGCAAACAGAGCTACCTCTCTGTGACTGTTTTTTTCACTCATTCCTCCTGGGCAGGGCTTTTTTTCTAGAAAAAAAGATGCCAGAACCCAAGGCCCCAAACCACACCTCCCTCCAGGTGGCTTAACCTCTCACAGTCCCAAACCACACTCACCAGGCTTAACCTCACCACCAAACCCAGGATTCACTTACCTTACCCAGGAGCTCTGTGTGCCACTCTCTGCTGCTCCTTCTCCATGCTGCCATCTGGTCTTCACCGTGGCTGCACGCCCCCCCGACCCCAGCCCTCTGTCTTCTCCGCATACAGTGCGACAGAGCCAGCACCCAGTGCCCTGCCACGCTGAAAGAACAGGACTCAGTTTAATTGGTTTCACAGCCAGACCCCTCCTCCTGAGCCACATTTCACCATCTCCCCAGTCCCGAATGGGGAGCATAGCCCAGCTGCCTTCCAAAATGGCAGCGCCGTGAATAAAGGTGCCAGAACACTGTTCCGTGGCTTTCCAGCAGAAAAAAAGCCCTGGTTTTACTGGTATGTCTTATTCCAGTTAGGGAGGAAGGATAATTTATACTGCTACAAAGCACTTTTATACCAGGATAAATTTTTGCACATCTCGGATGTACTGATCAGTAAAAAACTTACATCCTTAACTGAAGCAAGAATGTGTTTTGAAAAGGTCTTATAAAAATGTGCAAGATTTAATTAACACATTGTTAAGCACCACACAATCCCAAGACAGTCATGTTTAAGAATTTGCTAACTGGCCAGTTAACCCCATAAACTTTGCCTCCATCTGTAATAAAATCTGCACACGCCATACAAGTAGCTTGATTGATTGTCGCAATAGTATGCGAAAATGCAGAGTGCACTCTTTATGTTATCAGCAATCCTCAAAGTGTCATTACTGCCACTGGGGTGTACACATTATAAGAATATTACTGTGCCTGCAAGCCATATATCTACCTACAGCTGCCTGATTACAGGATTTAGTGTCAGAACAAGTAGCTAGCGGCAGACGGAAGCCTTTCTAATTTTCAGGAGAGTATTGCTAAGAGCATTCCGCACTCCCCCTAGCTGGAATGCCACAGCTCATTCCTATGGCCTTAATCTGCAGTAAAGCCATTGGACTGAGCTGTCTTGAGGGCTTTGATGTATTTTTTCCTAGGGTAAGTCCTTGCTGTGAGGGGCCAGTGCATCACACTCCAGAAGGAAACTGAAAAACCAATTGCGCTAATAAATAGTGTTGGAAATACGTTCCAATCACAGCAGCACATCATGTAGCGCTAGCGTCTTGAGGCAGCATTAAGGACTGGGTGGGGGTTAATGCCTCCTTCTCCTCCCAACTTTGGGTGAGCTGTGCCACATAAACACAGCCCACCCAGTGCGATTAGAAAAGCCCCCAGCTCAGAAGGAAATACTGAACCAATGCTTTACATGAAAAGTTTGCTGTGTGAATAGTGGACAATTTGGAGAGTCGCGGCCAGTCTTCCCTGTAAGCTGAGTTCTTGGGCAGCTGCCCAGGAGAATGTCAGATGCTGCCCAGCTGTTTAGCAGAGTGCCCATAGCCAGCAACATGTGTTTCTATCGGTGGTGTGCATCACGTGTCTTGGTCCACATAAAATTTATTCTGCCCATGTATGGAAAAAAAATTATGGGGAACAGCTGTCATGGCCGGGGATGTTTCACCCGCTTAGGTCCATTAGCCTCCCCAGCCAGGCAACGTATTTGCCCTCTCTCTTAATGCACTGCAATGCACTGGCAAAGGATAATTTGGATCCATAGTTTCCTATTTTGTTCATGATTTCCTCCCACATTCCTTACTTCAGTCATTGATGTGCCTCACAGCACAAATCTTGTCTCCTTGTGGGGCTGCTGGTGGGAGGGGAGGGGCTGCATTTCTATGATTCAGTAAGGGTAGCTAAGGTCCCAGGGAGGCTGAGAAATCCCCACTACTGGAGGTTTGTAAGAACAGGCTGGACAAGCGTTTGGCTGCGATGGCCACATTCAGCAGATCCTGTCTGTGCAGGAGGCTGGACTGACCTCTCCAGGCCCCTTCTAGCTCTGTCTTTCTTTGATCCAGAATTTAGCCCATCTGGCCTCAGAGCACCTTTAAAGACACTCCACAATGACTTTGCAGAGGAATCTTGCAGGTTGGCATGAACAGACCCGAGGGCTTTAGCAGGCAGAGAGGAGACCCCAACCCCTGCACCAGAGAGCTCATAGCTGCCTCCAGCCATGGTCCACAGCTCCTCTCAGTCTGGGGTCTCCAGCACCAGTGAACCCACCCTCCACCCTGCCAAAGTGCCAGATCAGCCAGGGCTCCCTCCCTCACCTCAGCCCCCCAGGACAGCCTCCCACCAGCGCCACGCCAGGCATGTCTCCAGCCGTGTGTGTCTCAAGAGGCAGAGGCCCCCGCTGCTGGTGGAATGTCCAGGCTGAGTTACACCAAGTTTCCTGTTGGACCAGCGGCTCTGGCTGAGCCCTTGTTGCATCAGGCACCAGCCACCCACTTGCAGCGCCCCTGCTGCAGCCCACCAGCCAGCCTGCTGTGCACTCACCTGCGGGGGCAGGATCAGGTACCCCGGCCCACATCCAACACCCTGCAGCAGCCCCTGGGCCACAGGCAGCCGGCAGGAGGCAGGGCTCCCTAGGCACACACTAGCTGCCCTGCTGTCCAGGCTCCCGAGCAGAGCATGGCTAGGCTGGGCACCACACATATCCCAAGCACCATACCTTGACTTCCCCTATTGGCTGCAGTTGTCTTTGCTGCAGTTGCCCCCACACAGCGCAACCAGGCCTGGGACTCCACCATCCTCCTCCTCCTCCACCTGGGGGGCCACTCGGATCTGCTCCGGGCAGCTGCCCAACTGCCCAGCATCCCCAGCGGCCTCCAGGACCACACTGGGCAGCAGGAGCTGCATAGCTCCCAGGAGCCGCGTTGGGACTGGAGGAAGCGTGCGGGCATGCGTGGAGCAGGGGGAGGAGCGCTCCATGTGGGTGGCTGTACTGCACTACATTTCGCCACCCCCCCACTGTCCTTAATGGGGAGCATAGCCCAACCACCTTCCAAAATGGCAGCACTGGGAAAATGGTGCTGTAACACCATTCTGCAACATTCGGGCAGAAAAAACCCCTGCTTCTGGGCACTCGCAAATATATTTGGTGCCAGGCCCACAAAAGTTAATTTGGCCTTGGATTTCACCAACGGGCTACTGTTCCGGGAAAACAAAAAAACAAACAAACAAAAAAGGACCTAAGGCTAAATATGGGGTGGGTAGAAGTTTTGTAACATAAGTACACAACCAAATTTTACTGCGCTCACAATAACCTTTTGTGGTCAGATTTCTGATAGGCAGTGGTGGCAGCAATTGCTCTGAGGAACATGAGTCAATGTTGGGTATGAAGCATTGCAAGGCTACAGACACGTGAAGTTTGACCTTTATTCTAGAAATGTCACAGTTTACACTCCTAGAAAAGGACTCTTCAGTAAGGGAGGACAGTCGGGTTATATGTCAAATGTGGACCACATTTTTTCAGTTGTTCATGGTGACTGTAACGACATTTCTTGACATCTTCAAGCAAAAAATACACGGCCACTGAATGAATTTTGGAACTTTTGGTTCAGCAAAACACAGATGCTGATCGAATGCACGTAAGTGAGCAACTGTTTGCTTACCATTCTATGTGCCATGGACATAGTTTGAGACAAAGTGATTTTACCTTGAAATTGATTAAAAAAACTTTACCAACCCAAATTTTTGTCTGCACTGCAGTGTTATAGCTCTGTTATCAACAGAAGAATTACAGTGTAATGTAGAGAAGTGCTTATTTATCACACTTAGGCTATGTCTACACTTGCCCCATTCTCAAAGAGGGTATGGTAATCAGGATGATGGGAGATTACTAATGAAGTGCTGCAATGAATGAGCAGCACTTCATTAGGCTAATTCTCCCCCACAGCAACTTCAAAGTATAGCCACGGGCACTTCGAAGCGCCTTTAATCCCGATTACCATGCCGCCTTCTTTGAAGAGGCCAAGTGTAGACACAGCCTTAGTGTGAATGCATCAAACAAAAAGGACCAAAAGCTATTCTCTGTTCTTGTGCACTATTTGCTTATGTGAGATACACACAAAAAGGGTTTTCTTCTCTAACATGTGAAACTCCTGATGTGCAGGATGAATTTCTATATCAATTAATTGAGAAACACTCTAATGAAAAGCTTGTTGTGCTTTGTGCAGACAATGCCTATACAGATTATTGTGGTGTTAAATGTGCTGGGAAAAACAACATATGGCAAAAACTGCAAATCACATAAGGGAAAGATCTTTGGTATTTGCTGTGGTGCCCACATTGTTCATAACTGTCTGCGGACAGCAGCTGACTGTCTCCCAGTTGATCTGGAGTCCTTTCCTGTGAAAGTTTATAAATAGTTCCACATTTACACTATTCATGTGAAAGAATTGAAAGACTTCTGTTGATTTGTTGACTCTGAGTATTTGAAATTGCTAGAGCATGGTAACACACAATTCCTGTCTCTTGGACCAGCGCTAGACAGAATTTTGTCGATGGACTCAAGTATATTTTCTCTCGCTAGACAAATGCCCACCATTGTCCAAGGAAGTCTGGAGTGTCCCTTACACCCAACTCTGGCTTGCGTTTGCTAGTGAGGAAGCAGTCATCTTTCAGAAGACAGCAGAGGCAGCTGAGGAAAAAATAACTCATCGGTGACAGAAGTTGCACTGTATATTTGTGCCCTTCAAAATAGTTTAACAGACTCAAAGAAGGATATGTCACATCACACACAAAGATCCTTATACAATCTTTTGTAGAGGAAGGGAAAATTAATGAACAGGAATTTTACAATGCCATTGAGAATTTTATTCAACATCTTTAATGCACTGGGAGCACTGAAAACTTGCCTTTGAGGCCACAGAATAGCTTGAATGGGCCCTATTGAGAAGCATGCTGGAATGGGATGATATACAGAGTAGTCTTGCCATTTGCCACACAAGAATTCCTGCCCTGATAGATGAGAATCCCCTTTTTGAGGAATGGACAAATACCAAACCAGTAATATCATGTCACACGTCTGACTGGAACTCTCAGAAAACACCCATTTCTGAAAAGTGGGGAATGTTTTTCAAGAGATGGGCAGCAAGGCAATAGAAGACTCAGATTTGGCAAAGGCAGTTGGTTTGTTTTGTGTTTGCCAGCAGCCACAGCCCCCGTTGAATGTGTCTTTACAGTAATAAATGCAGTTTGGGCACTGGAAAAATCACATCTCAGTGCTTCTACCATGAAAGGTATTTTATCTGTCTGAGTGAATTTTGACCTAGACTGTACTACTGCATTTTATGAGAAATTGCTGGAATAACAACTGTATCCTTCCAAAAATGTTTCATGTGACAAATGCAGTCTACAAGAAGCATCATGGTCTGAAGGACAGCAAGGTGAGGACAAGGCAGGAACTTCTAAAGAGCAGTAATCACTTAATTATAAGCATATATTTTTAATTTTTTGCCTATTATAATGATGCAATAGGTCTTTTTTTAATGGGTGGTCAGTCAACAATGTTATTTTGAACGTATGTTCTGCATAATTCTGATTGCCTACTGATGAACTTGCTTAAATACGAGCAGTTTTATCAGGTGTCCTGAATTTGGAATAGGGAAATATGGTCACCCTAGCCTTCAGCAAAGCTTTTGACACTGCATCCCACAGTATTCTTGCAAGCAAGTTAATGCAGTATGAATGGATTATATGATAGATTGAAAGCTTGCTAGATTGTCTGGATCAATGGAAAGTGGTCAAAAGCTCAATGGCTAATTGGCAGCTGATATCAAGCAAGGGGTTGGTCCTGAGGCTGATTTTTGTTCACTAGCTTCATTAATAATCTGGGGTTGGTTTGCACCCTCAGCAAGTTTGCAGATGACACTAAGCTCATGGGAGAGGGAAAAAGGTAGGGATAAGGTCCAGAATGACCTAGACAAGTTGGTGGATTGGACCAAAAGAAATCCAAGGTTCAACAAGGAGAAGTGCGGAATCTAGCAGTTAGGACGGGAGAATCCTATGCATCCCTGCAGGCTGGGAACCAGCTGGCTAAGCGGCACTACTCCAGAAAGGGCCTGGGCATTCCAGTAGACAAGAGGCTGAATCTGAGTCAACTGTACCCTTGCTGCAAAGCAGGCTAATGGCATATTGGGCTACATTAGCAGGAGCAGTGCATTTTTTTGTAAAAAAAAGAAAGACGAGACTGTACTCAGCTTGCTCCTTGTCACTGCTCCGCTAGCCAGTCTTGTGGCTGGGGCTGCTGAGGTACCAGTAAGTACCAGCGGAAAAAAAGCACTGAGTAGAAGCATTGTCAGCAGATCGATGGAAGTGGTTATTCCCCTTTGGTCAGCACTGATGAGGTGACATCCACAGTATTGAGTCCAATTTTATTCCCGCATCCCCACTTCAGAAAGGAGGTAGACAAACTGAAGAGAGTAAAGTGGAGTGCAGTGAAAATGGTTAGGGCCTGGGGCACATGACTTGTGAGCAGAGGCTAAGGTACTGGCCTTATTTAGTCTGAAGGGGAGAAGAATGAGGGGGAATTTGATATCAGCCTTCAACTACCTGAAGAGGCGTTCCAAAGAAGAAGGAACAAGGCTAGTCTTAGCACTGCTAGATGACAACACAAATCAATGGTCTGAAGTTGTGGTGAGGGAGGTCTAGGTTGGATATTAGGGAAAAACTACTTCACCAGGAGGCTGGTGATGTATTGGAATGGGTTACCAAGGGAGATGGTGGAATCTCCATCCTTAAAAGTTTTTAAGGCCAGGCTTGACAAGCCCTGTCCGGAATGATTTAGTTGGGGTTGGTCCTGCTTTGAGTGGGGTGCTGGACTAGATGACCTCCCAGAGTCTCTTCCAACCCTAGTTTTCTATGATAAATTTCCTTGATTCACAAAACTTCATAAATTCATTTACCAATGTGTGGTAGAGCAGCCTATTTACCCATTTAAACACTAATATTTCTAAGATCGTCAGACAAGTAAATGCTTCAGAGGACTTATACCAGAAGAATTAAATTGTCAAACTGACAAGTTATATATAGCAAACAAGAACTTTGATTTGTTATGGGTGGATGCATGGAATGGAGGTTCAATATCTTGGAAAGAAATTCTCTTAGCATTTTGTGAAAAACTGTGAATTTGTTCAGCTGATCACAAATATTTTGAAAGGAATTAGGAAATAAAAATAATATTATTCAACTGGCTTGATCTAGAATAAAGGAAAGCATGAGCCAATGGAAGATCCATGAATACTGAAGCCCTAGATCAAATGAGATGTACCTAACACACATGACTTACAGGTATTAGAAAAGACTGACTTTAGAGTGTGAACTCTACAACTGCAAGCCTAAGTACTTGGTATTGAGTATAGCAATCTGTAACCTGCTTTCCTTCCTTTGTTCTATTGCTGCAGAGCAGTTGACTGCCCACTTCACCTCAAATGTTTTTTTACAGCATGTTTATTCCTCATGCTAAACAATTTGTTCCAGTCTGAATGTAACTGTGACTCTGGGAGTACCTTTCCAAGATCAAGAAAAACTGTGAGTACAAAGATTGTCTTTGACTGGAGTAACTTCAGTTGATGAATGACATCTACCATCTTGTTTTCATCATAAATACTTTTGGTTTCTGCCTGTAGATCATTATCCATAAACCCAAATTAACTAAACATATCTAAATGTTAGAAACAAATGCCTAATCATTTAATAGCAATTGGCATTTCTGTGGATAACTAGAAAGATGCAACTGTTTTTGAGTGGTGGTCTTAGGCTGATATTAGCTATACATCCAGCAGTCTACCAAGTACGAAAGTTGTCCATACTTAACCCACCAGCAATAAGGCCACTTATAACTGGAGAGAACCCAGCAATTCTGACTTTTCATAGAGGCTCACAAAAACATTGTAGAAGCCTTGCCGCTTGTGAACTGTATCTTGATTCATATTTATAACTGAATTTGAGAAATTACATTTTCACTAGATGGCAGCAGATTCAAAATGATACGTTTGGAAAAAAATGCCCATAGAACTGGCCAATGAGAGAAATGTATAAGAATTTCTCTTTATAAAAGTTCTTATATCTTGCAAAGTGTCTATTTTTCCTCTTCGTACAGCTGTCACAGAAGCCATTATGTATATTCTTGACAGAGAAATTACCAGTACATTAGCTGATTACCTTCACTCCTTAAAGAACCCTAAAGCTTCATTGGTTTTTCTTTTCCTGAGGATGAGAAACTGTTGGACCCTGAAATTCTGGGTAAATCTCCCAAAACTGGTCTTTAATCAAGTAATTTTTGGGGTACTTTTTCCACCTCTGTCAGGGATTAAAAGTGCAGGTGCTTTCACTTCTGGATACTTGTGTATAATACAGAAGTGACATGTGTACTTAAATATATCACCTCCCCACCCACCAAAAGCAGTTGAGCTTTTACTCAAGTAACTTTTTGGGTACTTTTCCCACCTGTGGTGCCAGATGAGGGAGGTGCAACCTGAACAACACAACCGTAAGTTAAATCATTTTGGAAATAAGTGGTCCCACAATAATTCTACCTCACAGAGATGTAAATGAGGACAAACTCCCCCAAATCTGGAATTACTCTGGTGTAACACAGATTTAAGTGAGATAAGAATCAGGTCCCAAAATTGCTTTGAGGTATCTTTACTTGTTAACATCTAAAATTTACGTGTTCTTTTCTCCAAGAGTAGCTGTATTCAGAAGCAGGTAGAATATTTTTCACACATAAATATGACAAAAAATGTTATATGGGCTGATAAAAACTTACATCAGTGTAAATCAAGGATAATTCCTATAAAGTCAGACGTTACATTTGTCTGTGACAAGAACATGGGTGGGACTGGAACATGTCCTGGCTTGCTACTGGTCTTAAGAGCAGATCTGCTTAATGATGTTCTAACCTGTGCTTTTTTTTTGTAAGAAAAGAGCTGGTATGCAGCCAGCTCCCTGCCCCACTGGGGTCCCTGGGGCTGGAGCTGCTGGTGGGCTCTGCCATCCTGCCAGATCCCAGCCCCAGAGCTGCTGGGGTTCCCCAGCCCCACTGGGTCCTGTGGCTGGAGCTGCCAGTGGGGCTCTTCACTTGGCCAGCTCCCAGCCCCAGAGTTGGTGGGACTTCCCAGGCCCAACCGGGCCCCTAGGGCTGGAGCTACCAGTGGAATTTTGTGCCCCTGCTGGCTCCTAGCCCTGGAGCTACTGGGGTTTCCTTGGCCCTGGCCGGGTCCCCACCCGGCTGGGGATTCCATGGCTGGGGCAGCAGAGATACCGTCACAAAAAAAGCCCTGGTGCTAACCAATCAGGCAATATGGCCAGTCAGTCTTGTTAGATAGCATAGAGACTGGCTCTGCTGCAGGGCCGGAGGCAGAGCCGGGCCGGAGGCAGAGCCAGTCTGGAAGCAGGATCTTGTTCCAGACAACTGCTGTGAAACTGAAATGAGAGGAGAAAACCGACCCTCTAATTCAGTGGTTCCCAACCTTTTCAGTAACATGGCACACTTCAATGAGACAAACAATTCCATGGCACACCCACTGTTTCCAGCTGAATCAATTGCTGATAAACATCACATTTACTTACATTTACTAGGGTTATGGTCTTACGAGAGAGGTTTGCAATGTAGTAGTGCAATACAACAAGCTAAACAAGGTTCAAATGCATTAATGTTTCAAATCAACCACAGGAAACACCAGTTTAGACAACAACAAGAAGTCTTTGAGCACAGACTTATTTTCAAAATCTTCTCAACACCAGACTAGGGATTTTGAGTAAATGAGAAACCACTGAAAATTTCAGCAGCTACTCAATTACTCGGGGATGGAGGAATAGGCTCCAGAAAGCAGGCTCTCCTGCCCACCAGCCTGCTGGAGCGAGGCTGTGGCAGTTAAACTGCATCCTAGCTCCAAAAGGCTCCCTCCCTCCCATTAGGCACAGCAGGGAGTGAAGGTGGGCTCCCTGCCAGCTCGTGCAGCCCAGGAAGCAGCATTTCAGCTGCCTCCTGGCATGAACAGGGTCCTGTGGGGTTGGCATTTCCCATCACGGTGGCTCTGCAAAAGCCACTGCAATGGAGGGAATCCACTGTGATGGGAAACAGACAAAATTTCATGGTATACTTGGACAGCTCTCACAGCACACCAGTGTGCACATTGGTTGAAAACCATGGCTCTAAGTCCTCCACTCAGGCATGAGAACACCAGGGACCTGATTCTATACTTTCTTGCACCTTCTGTTACACATTTCTATTTGTGCAAAGTGAGTGTGAAATGCTACCATTCTGAGCTGCAGGTTTTTACTCCCACTTGCTACTCATTTTGCTCAGATGCAAATGACCATATAAGGTGCAAAGCAATGGAGCATCACCCCCCGCAACCTCCATTCCAGACCTTGACAACACTAAACTGCTAGAGCTATCACAGCAAACCTTTCCCTTGCCCAGAGTGAAGACAGCTTAGAATGCTTTTGCTAGTATAGTTCCAGCTCACCAAATGAAAAGCTATATTTACTTTTTACCCCCAGTGTTTGTACACTAGGGCTGTGTCTACACTATAGCATTCTGTTGCCAGAAGTCACTGTCGACAGATATTTCCTGACAGAACCTCTGTCGACAGAATGCATCCACACCTACTAGAGGTTCCCCTGTTGATGCCCTCTGTCACCAGAGAGTGGCCAGTTGTCCCAGCCCTCTGTTGACAGAATAGCCAACCAGAAGCTTTGCAAACAAGGCAGCCCGGTGAACCAGAAGCCCTCTCTGTCGACAGAGGGCCCACCGGAGCATCTTCGCTATTTTTTTTGCCAACAGAATCTGTCAACAGAGGCTCTGTGCCTTGAAGGTCACAACAGAAGTGTGCCAAGAAAAGTGCTGCATTCTGTCAACAGATTTTCAATAGAATGCATTTGCAATGTAGACTCTCCCTGGTCTTGTCAACAGAAGGCCATGCCAGCCGCGCCAGCCACCCAAGCTGCCCAAGCTGCACCAGAGCCATGTGTCAGCTCCACTGCTTGAGCCCTGGGCCACTTTGCCACACTGCGCTGTCCAGTTATTGGAGACTGTGGCTCTAACCCCAACCCCCAGGCCCCTGTTCTAACCCCAGCCCCCTTCTGTGCCCTTCCCCAAAGCCAAGCACTACCAGCCTTCACTCTAACCCCATCCTCCTCCTGCCCCAAACCCAAACCGCCCTTCCTCAGTACTGATTCACATTTACAGGAAGGAGCTCAATGTGGTTCTTTGCCAGCCGCCTGCTTTTTATAGTAGCTGAGCCGGCTTGCCCGTTGAAAATGGCAGGGGCTGTTCACAGCACCCTGGCATGCTGAAGCAAGGAGGACTCAACTTGACTGGTTTAATTCCCTTGCTTAAGTACACCAGTGTGCTGTGAGCCAGAAGCAAGAGCGACAGCATCATCAGCAGGAGCCCTGAGCCATGTAACAGCTGCTTAAAGAGCAGTTAAAAAATGACGGCACTAGTGCCAGACAAAAAAGGGGTGGAAAGCTGTTCTGCGGAGTGCCACCAGTAAAAAAACCCTGGATACAATAGGCCAGATCCTCATCTGATGGAGCTGCTTCGTGAGTGGCAGAGAGGCACAACCAAACACGGTTCAGAATGCAAGCGTCTGGGTCAGAAGATATTCTGGTGTAAGCAGCTCTGCTGCCTCTCTATAACTCATAGGGAAGAATCTTCCCCTCTGATGGCCTCTCTTATGTTTTCTTCCATCCCTGTGCAATATAAATTTTGTTATATGCACCAAAGCGTGCGAAGATGTGCACCACCACTACAGACACATGCTGCTGGCTTTAGGCACTGTGAGCACTCTTCATAATTTGAATCTCTCTTGAGTGGCTGAGCAGCCACTCGTCTTTCAGGGAACACTTCCCTCCCCGTCCAGCTAGTCAAGGTGGTGGCTGATATGTGGATTTGGCCCTTCAGCTTCCAGTAGTGTCACCATAATAGTTTTTAGAGCTATATGAATCATTGGCTCACCAAATAATAAAATATAGCCAACAGCATCTTTCTTATGTCTAGATTTTTGTCAACAACATGGACATTTGTCAACAAAACCTGGGGAGCTGCCAGATTGCAAAGCACGTTCTGTTGACAGTAAGACAGGACAACATATGTGGACTCTCTAGTCAGCCCCTGTGCTACCAGCACTTCAAGCTTTCTTCGTGATACCACCGACTTCCTCAGGAAACTACAATCCATTGGTGACCTTCCTGAAAACACCATCCTGGCCACCACGGATGTAGAGGCCCTTTCCACGAATATCCCACATGAAGATGGGCCCCAAGCTATTAGGAACTTTATCCCTGATGAGATCAAGGCACAAATGGTGGCGGAGCTTTGTGACTTTGTCCTCACCCACAACTATTTCAGATCTGGGGACAAATTATACCTTCAAATCAGTGGCACTTCTATGGTCACCCATATGGCCCCATAATATGCCAATATTTTTATGGCTGACCTGGAACAACGCTTTCTCAGTTCTTGTCCCCTAGTGCCCCTCCTCCACCTGCACTACACTGATGACATCTTCATCATCTAGACCCAGGGGAAGAAAGCTCTTGAAGAGTTCCACTGTGATTTCAAGAGTTTCCACCCCACCATCAACCTTAGCCCGGATCAGTCTACACAAGAGATCCACTTCCTGGACACTACTGTGCAGATAAGCGATGGTCACATAAATACCACCCTATACTGAAAACCCACAGGCCGCTATGCTTATCTACATGCCTCCAGCTTCCACCCAGGGCACCCTACACGATCCATTGTATACAGCCAGACACTAAGGTACAACTGTATTTGCTCTGGTCCATCAGATGGAGACAAACATCTACAAGACCTTTACCAAGCTTTCCTCTAACTACAATACCCACCTAAAGAAGTGAGCCAGACGGGTACCCAGAAGCCACCTGCTACAAGACAGGCCTCGCAAGGAAAACAAGAGACCACCACTGGCCATCACCTACAGCCCCTACCTAAGGCCTCTCCATCAGTGATCTGCAACCCATCCTGGACAATGATCCTTCACTCTCACAGACCTTGGGAGGCAGGCCTGTCCTCACCTATAGACAACCTGCCAACCTTAGACAAATTCTCACCAGCAACTATAGCTCACAACACACTAACTCTAAACCTGTAACCAATCCCTGCAACAAACCTCGCTGCCAACCCTGCTCACATATCTACACCAGTGATATCATCACAGGACCTAACGTCAACCATACCATCGGGGCTCCTTTACCTGCACATCTACTAATATAATATATGCCATCATGTGCCAGCAATGCCCCACTACAATTTACATTGGCCAAACTGGACAGTCTTTACATAAAAGAATAAATGGACGTAAATCAGACATCAGGAATGGTAATCTACAGAAGCCTGTGGGAGAGCACTTCAATCTCCCTGAACACTCAGTAACAGATTTCAAAGTGGCAGTCCTAAAACAAAGAAATTTCAAAAATCAAATGGAGAGAGAAATCTCTGAACTGCAATTTATTTGCAAATTTGACTCCATCAACCAAGGATTAAACAGAGACTGGGAGTGGCTCGCCCCTCACAAAAGCAGCTTCTCTGCCCTGGGTGTTACTATCTCCCCATTAGACTCTGACAATTGTCCCACATCCCCGTCTGATCTGACTTGTATTTTCCTCTTTTGATATATACTTCTGATAATGTGCCATTTCCACCTTGCTGAATGGACCTTGTCACCTCTGGCCCTCCCTTTTATTGGGACCGCACTCTTTAAATACCCGTCTGGAACCCGCTCCCCACTCATGCATCTGATGAAGCAGGTCTTTGCCCACAAAAGCTTATGCTCCAAAATATCTGTTAGTCTATAAGGTGCCACAGGACTTCTTGTTGTTCTCGAAGATACAGACTAACATGGCTTTCTCTCTGATACCAGTAAGACAGGTGTGTCACATGCATCTTATCAAGAAGAGCTTGGCCACCTCTGTCTTTGTCGTCAAACCAGTGCTTCTGCCTACATTTTTGGAAACTAAGGATCTTGAGAGCAGTTCTGTGGGTTGTTTCTTTGACATTAATCCAATCATCCTCAATAGTGGGTGACCATTCTGGACCTTCATTGCCGTTGACTAAGGAAGCGTCAAGTCTGCATTGAAACAGTGTGTGTGTCTCAGGTATTTCAAGTTTACCGATACACAGCTTTTTTTCAGCATACAGCAGAATGATGACAATTTGGTGGGCAAAGGCTCAAGGAGACAACACTGCGTACCATGTAGTGGTCAGACCAGGAGCCCGTGTCACGCACTGCATGAGTCAACTTGACATCAGAAAGATCTCTTTATTTTGTGATGAAGTAGTCAATCATATGCCAATGCTTACACTGAGGGTGCATCCAAGTTGCTTCGTATTTGTTCGCCTTTTGGAAGAATGTGCTTGTAATAGCAAACTTGCGCTTCACACAAGCTTGAAGAAGAAGAATGCCATTTGAGCTCTCACTGCCAGTGCCAAGATGTCCAAGCACTTTTGGCCATGTGGTGTAGTCCTGACCAGCTCAAGTATTACTATCACTGAGTATAGATAGTTTGGATTTAAAAGGCACTGAAGAAATCACTGAATTCAGGTTAGCGTGAAAAGCCTCCCTGTCATGATCTGCAGCAGTCAAAGTGGGTGCATATGCACTAACAAATACAAGGCATTGTCCCTGTGTCAGTCTAAACTTTGTGGTCATAAGGTGAGGTCTGATAGCATGTGGCTCAGATTCAAGCTGTGGGTGTCTTGATGGTGAAGCCAATGACCCTGTACTGAACCTGAGTCAGAATGTACCTGATACTAAGCTGTTATCTGTGGGGAGGGTCCTGGTACCATACAACCTGTCCTGTTATCTTACTGAAATGTGTTGCTGTGTATCACTGAGTGCTTGCTAATGTGCTGATCAGCCCTGTCTCTGCCAAATTCCTCTCAGCAAGACTTGGCTTTCTCTCACACTTCAACCTTTTTCTATTAGCCTTGTTAACCCTGTGTTGTTCAGGCTTTAGCTTCAGCTTTGGCCTGTTAGTGTTGCTGTATCAGAGAGGTAGCCATGTTAGTCTGTAGCTTTGAGAACAACAAAAAATCTTGTGGCACCTTATAGACTAACAGATGCATCTGATGAAGTGGGTCTTTGTCCATGAAAGCTTATGCTCCAAAATATCTCTTAGTCTATAAGGTGCCACAAGACTTTTTGTTGTTCTCAGTGTTGCTGTGTGTTAACAAAGCATTGACTATTGCTCAGGCCTTGTGGTTTTAGGATTCACAGCAGGCCCTCTTATTACTACAGCTGCCACTGCCACCGCTGCCATGTGCTTGTCCCAGCAAGTGGTGTGGTGTGTGCATGGAGTCGGCAGAGGGCGCTCCACATACGCAGGTCTGAGGAGCTACAATTCACCACACCGCAGTGTCCAGTTCACCCCATGTGGCGAGTGGCAAGCGTATTGGACACTGCGGCTTTATTATGACTTATGAGATGGGTATCAGCTTTTGCAGCAGCATAAGAGTGGGTATTTACAACACATCATGCTTCACTTAATTATTCTCTTTTTGGAATAATCTGTATTCCGGAAGTGCATCATGGTTAATGTCAGTTCCATCTTCAGCACCTCTCTTTTAGCTTCAGAAGCTGCTTTTTCCTCTTCCCACTGTTCTGTACTCAGAATTTGTGGCTAGAGCACAGGAACTTGGGAAATCCCTAGCTTTACACCAGATTTTCCACTGACTGAGTCTGTGGCCTTGGGCAATTTTATCTAATTGTTCTGTGCCTCAGTTTTCCTTCTGCAAATGAAGATAATACCTACCTCAAAGCAGTATTAATCAGTTTAAGTCTGTAAAGAGATTTGAAATAAAGGGGTATATAAGTGCTAATTAGTGGTATTATAGTTGTTTGCTGGGAGTTTTAAAATCCCAAAGTAGGCATTCCATGCAGATTTCTTAACCCGATATTAATTTTTCTCTTGGATCTCAGCAAAGCAATGCTAGTATATTAAAAAGAGGCAAATAATTACATAGGCAGTTTCCCACCTTTTGATAGAAATCTGCAGCATGGTTTACCATTAGCCTCACCAAAAGCTTTGCAGTTAGAAAACCTAAAACCATCTGTGTACATGTAAAACCTGTTGGCAGGTTTCCACATGTGGTTCATACATTCCTTTGCCTGTGCAGTTTGAAGCTGTCAAAAGCTAATTAAATAATTACGTGGTTGTTACTGCAGCTCTGTGTATTCTTCATTACATTATAGGGCTGCGGTTTGAGGCACTCTTGGTGCCCTAGGTTTCAAAATATCACTAATGGAAGGTGTGCTCTTGTTGCATATTGTCAGAAAAAGGAAAGGAAACTTCTTTAACTTCAGTCTGTCACTCGCTGTGCTCTGTACTGTATATTTCCTGTGTACATCATAGATGTGCAGACATTCACATACATATTACTGCCTCCTGCTGTTGGCCAGAGTCATATACTGCTTACAATCATAGCCAAGCCATGTGCAGGAATACTGAAAACCCAGTGATGGTGTCTTGCAATAAGGACATGTTCTGCAAAGTGCGGACTCAAATTTTGTAGCACCTGTGATTCCGTGGCGATGGGAAAATCATGAAACAAAAAAGCAGCAAACCGAAAGCGGGGGAACTCTACGAGGAGTTGGTGGTGTGCCAAAGTCAAGACTTTGAATGAGTATTCAAAAACTTTGGTTCCTACTCCCAGCACTGCCACTAACTCATTCTGGAAAGTCATTTAATCACTCTGCCACAGTGAAAACTAGGATGTGGATAACATTTCCCATTACATGGGACTGCAAAAAGGATGATTCCTTTAGTGTCTCTTTTTGGATCCTCAGGCAGAAAGTGCAATACCAAATGCAACATGTTGAATCCCATGTTTGGCCAAGTAATTAATTTTCGCCAGAATGGGAATTTGTATTTCATTAACAGAAACATACCACTTCAGATTTCCCCCACTTTCTCAATAGGAATTACATAATTAGAGCAAATACAGACAAAATATAATGCCACTATATAAATCCATGGTATTCCCGCACCCGGAAAGCTACATTAAGTTCTTGTTGCCCAGTCTCAAAATAACTGTATAGTATTGGAAAAGGTGACGAGAAAGGCAGCAAAAATAATTAGGAGGTATGCAACAGCTTCAATATGAGAATGGGACTATTCAGCTTAGAAAAGAGACAGCTAAGGAGAGGTATCATACGGGTTTATAAAACCATGGAAGTTACAGAGAAAGTGAACAAGGAAGTCTCGTTTACCCCTTCATGTAACACAAGACTAGAGGTTGTCTGATTAAATTAAGAGGTAGCAAGTTTAAAACAAACACAAGGAACTTTTTTGCACAACACAGTCAACCTGAGGAACTCATTGCCAGGATAGGTTATGGAGGCCAAAAGTATGTAAATGGATTAAAGAGAATTAGATATGTTGATGGAGGATAGGTCCATCAACAGCTATTACCCAAGATTTCAGGCACACAATTTCCTCCTCAAACTCCACCATGAAGCCTCTAGGGGTTCCATGCCAGTCCCAAGCCTGGAAAAAGGAGGAGGGTTGGTCAGATGAGTGATGATGTGCTAAAATGCCAGTATGACTAAATGATAAAAGATGCTGGCTTGGACATTGCCTGGATAAACAAGGACCATGACATCAATCAAGCAATCAGGGTTGGGTTGGTAAGTTGGCTACTGAAAAAAAATTACAACTAGCACACATGCTATCACTTGGAACATGGAATGGCTGAACACTGTGGGCAACTGGAAAATCAGAGCTGCTTCAGAAGGAGATGGAGAGGTACCAGTGCAATGTACTTGGACTTGCAGAGATGCATTGGATGGCATCGGGAGAGATGTGCGTTTGCAAAGTCATTTGGTAAGGGAATGAAACAAAACACGAGGCAGGAGTCTGATTCCTTCTTAGCAAGAGAGATAGAGGAGGATTATTAGGATACAAACCAGTGAGTGCAAGAATGATGGTAGTGAGATTCGAAGCAAAACCGTTCAACATCTCAGTCATTTGGGTGTATGCACCTGCCTCGGACAGTATGGAGGAAGAGATTGAGCTATTCTATAAAGAGTTGACAAAGATGCTGGATGAGATACTGAAGAGAGGTGTGTTGATCATCAGAGGAGATTGGAATGCAAAGCTTGGAACAGAAAATGAAGGTTGGGAGAGAGTCATGGAAAGGTTTGGATACAGAGAAAGAAACGAATGAGGTGAGAAACTACTATTGTTTGCTAAGGAGCACGAGATGGTGATCTGCAACACAAGAGTCCAACAAAAGGACTGTAGGAAGTGGACATGGCAATCGAATAATGGGAAGTCCAAGGACATGATAGATGTGATTTTGATAAGAAGTAGATGGGTAATATCAGTAAAGCGGTGCTGAACTTTCCAAGGAGCAGGTATAGACTCGGACTACAGTTTAGTGATTGCCAACTTCAAGATAAAACTCAAGAGAAAGTGTAAGACACAGTTTAAGAAGAGAAGAGACATGGTGAAGCTAGGTGAGGAAGAAATAGGGAATGTGTACAGAGCCGTGCTTGAAGAGAAGATTGGGAATTTGACCACAGAGAAAGACTTAGGTAAGAATCAAAGGGATAGCCATGATGATAGAAGAGGCAATTGAGCAGACTGTTATGGAAGAAGAGAAGATCAATAAGAAGTGGATTACGCAGAAGACACTGAAATTGGTCCAGGAAAAGAGAGTGCTGAAGATCAGAAGGAGTATTTCCGAGAGGGCAGAACAACAATATAGGGTGAAATGCAATCAGGTAAGGAAAGTGGTCAGAAAGGATAAAGTGAAATGGCTAGAGGAGCAGTGTGAAGATATAGAGAGCTATTACGGTGAATGTAAGACCAGGGAGGTGTATGAAATTACTAGGAATGTTAATAGGAAGTGACAACCGAAGCAGATAGAGATCAAAGATGAGAATGAAAAGGTACTCATGAACAAGGAGAAGATTGTCCAGTGATGGAAGAGATATTGCATCAATCTGTACAAAGCACAGTTGGACCCAAGTGTATCAGAGAGACTGATAAAAGAACTGAAAGAGAAATCTCTGCCGAGTATTGAGAGCGAGACTGATATTTCAAAGGAGGAAGTAGAAGAAGCAGTGAAATGACTAAAGAACAACAAGAGCCCTGGAAGTGATAAGATCACGGGAGAGATGGTCAAATACAGTGGAGAAAGTATGATTCAGGAAATACACCGACTATGTAATATAGTAACAGAGAGAAAGCTGTGCTAGTCTATATACTATCAAAACAAAAAAGCAGTAAAGTAGCACTTTAAAGACTAACAAAATAATTTATTAGGTGAGCTTTCATGAGACAGACCCACATAAGGAATGGACTAGATCTGTGCTAGTGACAATGCACAAGAAAGGAAGTACATTGGAGTGCAAGAACTACAGAACGATTGCCCTAATCAGTCACCTAGGCAAGGTGCTGATGATGATACTGCGGAGAGACTAAGATTGTAGATAGAAGAATATAGCAGATGAGTAAGCGGGGTTCAGGAGAGATAGAAGCACCATACAGCAAGTATTGGCACTAAGATGGATAGTGGAGAAAGCTTGATGAAAGAACAAGAACATATACACTTGCTTTGTTGATTTTCAGAGGGCATTTGACAGTATATATATGAAAGTGACTTGGGCAGTGTTGGAGTTGTATGGAGTGGATAGCAGACTGATACGGTTGTTGGAGGATATCAATGACAATGTGGAGGCAGTGGTGAGAACGTATGGGGAGTTGGGAAGTTGGTTTAAAACAAGTAGAGGTACGAGACAAGGAGATCCAATATTGCCAAGTATCTTCATCGCACATCTAGAGACAGCGATGGATAAGATCAAGGAAGAGGTAGAAAGGATATTCACGGGAAAAGAAGTAACAACTTGAGATACATGGATGATATAGCATCATGAAAGAAGATGAGGAGAAGCTATCAAAAATGGTGCAGGTGCTAAACGAGGAAAGGAAGCAGTACGGACTGATAATGAACATTGATAAAACAAAAACAGTGGTATTTGGAGATAAGGAAATAGGAAGGAAGATCAGTGTAGATGGGATCGAACTAGAGAACATAAAGTTCACGTATCTGGGGAGTAATATAACATATGACCTAGACTGTAAGAAGCAAATTGCGACTAGAATAGCAAAAGCAAGAGTGAGTTTGAAGGTGATGGATGAGATCTGGAAAAGCAAAGCAATTAGCTTAGGAACGAAGCTGAGCATCTTGAAAATGTGTGTATTCAGCAGCATGTTGTACGGATGTGAGAAAAGGGTAATAACAAAAAATTTGAAGAGAAGAATATTGGCATTCGAGAGGAGTTGTTATAGAAAGATCCTGAGAATACAATGGATGCAAAAGGTCACCAACGAGGAATTATATAGGAAGATACAGCTGAAAGAGAATTTACTGCAGAAGGTTGTACAACGGAAGTTCCAGCTATGAGGGCATATCTGCAGAATGAACAATGAATGAAAAATCAAGACGTTGGTATTCGGCATAGTGGATGGTTCAAATAGGAGAGGCGGCTCCACAGAGAATGAACAGATGATCTAGTAGACTGGTGCGGAGGTAGTCTACAGAAGCTAAGCCACTCCTCACTGGACGGGGAAAGATGGAAGGAAATAATGAGGGAGGCATCAGACACCAACAGGTGCTGAGCCCATGGTTGTTGATGACGATGATGAATCCCCTCCTCAGAGTGTCCCTAAACCTCTGACCACTAGAAACTGCGACTGGAGAACATGGGATTGATCACTTAATCACACTATTCTATTCATTCCTTGGGAAGCAGCTGGCACTGGCCACTGTCAAAACACAGGATGCTGTGCTGTATGGACCACTGATCTGACCTAGTCTAGCCATTTTCATGTTTTGTGTATCTCTCACATCACTGGACAGAGGCCATGACATTGGGATAGGCCCAAAACAGCCAGGCCACTGAATAACACGGTGAGATTCACCCCAGAGAGTGGGAACAGGAATGGCATTACTATTTGAGAGAGGTCATCTCTGATCCCTGCCTGGAGCTCCACGGGCATTTCCTGAAGTTGCTTAATGAATCCACTGAATAACCACATCTCTGGACATCAGAACCACATGGCAGGATAACTGACCTTGAAGATACTTCCCATTAAAACTACATTAAAACTCAGATTCCACATAGAGTCAACATTTTACATATGGAGCAGATGATGGATGGAAAAATTACTGCAGCAAAGCTATATGCTACACAACTACTCCCATTTAATGAGATTTATGAGGCAATTTCAATTTTAGTATTTTCCTTTAATTTATTAAACTTTATCACGTCTGTAGTTGCTCACTTGATCAAAAAATAATCAATGCTAAATTCATTTTAGATTTCCACAGCAGGCTCTCACACTATAATAAGGACCATTGTAAGGTCTCTTTCACATACTTTGATGTTTGATCTAACAATTAACTTCCCCACCCCACACCCGCCTCTCTCTGCTCTTCTATCTGATTTGCCAACCTTGATAACAATTTTTCTGATTTGTCAACCTTGATAACCATTTTTGGACTTCTGTGCTTTATATATTGAGTCTGTTCTGGTATGGCTGTGATTGAAAAGTGGGTCTGTCCCACGAAAGCTCATCACCTCATAAGTTACTTGGTTAGTCTTTAAAGTGCTATATGACTGCTGTTCTGTTTTGATAGAATACAGAATAACACGGCTATCTCTCTGTCACACTATAATACATTGCTACAGCTGGTGCCCTCCTCAGAGTAGAGTGACCATATCTCCCTCTCCCAAATATGCTACCCGGGAAGCGGCAGCCGTCAGCTCTCCCCCCGAGCCTGGGGGAAGCTTCAGCCCTCAGCGATCCCCCGGAACCTGAGGAAGCCTGTGCAGCTGCTGGCAGAAAAGGGGGGTGAAGGGGGATGGCCCAAATACAGGACAATGAGTCCCTTTTAAAAAAATACGTTGGGATGCTTTTTTGGTGTCCCAAATACAGGACCGTCCCTGTGGCAGGGTCTCCTGCCCCACCTTGCTTCCAAGGGCCCTGGAATCACCACCCAGGGCTCCATGGTCAGGCCTCTGCAGCCCAGTCACAGTTTGCAGGCTTCCCGGCCCAATCAGGCCTCTGTGGCCTAGTCACATTTCACAGGCCCCTGTGACCTAGTCAGGCCTCTGCGGCCTAGTCCCAGTTCGAGTCCCAGTTCACAGGCCTCACGGCCCAGTCAGGCCTCTGCAACCCAATCCCAGTTTGTGGCCTTACAGCCCGGTCAGGCCTCTGTGGCCTCAGTCCTCCCTGCCTTAGGCTCACAGGGAGGTAGGGACAGGGGAGCTTGGGCCCTCCCGCTCCAGCCCAGGGCCCTTTTGGTGGTGGATGTGAGACCCCAGCCACCAGCCTCGGTGGGGATCCCCACTGCAATGCGGTGAATATCCGGGTTACCTTCTCAGTTCCCCTGCCCTGGGCTGCTTCCTACCCCATTCTTGGCATGGTCCATTGCCTCCGCTCAGGTCTCGCCCCCACCAGCTGCATCTGCCATGGGCTGCTGTTCCGGTGACGGCTGCCACCACTGTCGCTGCTGCCCCTTGGGAGGCTGTGACGGCGGTTGCAGTGGCTGCTGCTGCTGCCCGGTTAGTTGCCGTGGCTGCTCCTCAGATGGCCGCGCTTCCTGGGCTTCTGCGGGAGCTCCTCCCCCCATGCTGGTCAGCCCCAATGGCTAGGCTTCTTCAGCCTTTATACCTGGCCTACAATGGGTGCATGCCCAGCAGGGCTTTGGGGATGTGACCTTTCCCATCCAATAGCCCTGGCTTTCCACGCCGTGCTCAGTTGGTCTGCCCCATCATATCCTTGCTCAGTGTGGGGTTGGTACACCCCATCACAGTACCCCCAATATGGGATGGATGGTCACCCTACCTCAGATCCACATTTGACTTCATGACCATCAGTCTGTAGATTTGTAGACGCCTCTCAGAAATCTGGGCACCCATGATGCAGTAGTTCAAATTCACATATTAGTTATAAAAACCTTTTCGTTAAAGTAGTTTTGGGTACTTCCTTTTCGTCCCTCTTCTCCCTCAGCAGAGTTTACAAGTGGCCACAGTTTAATTCCCACAAACTAAAATACAAACAAACAAGAAAACAGAACTTTCACCTTTGTAGTACACGGGAGCTACTAAAAAGTTGTATCAGAAGTTTACTTCTACTGGCTTTGCAGCAGCAAGCCGCCATAACATTCATGTATATATACTCAGACATAAATCCACCACACACACAAAATAAAATTATAATTTGCATTTAAGCTTTTTCAAGTGCATTTCTCATTAATACAAGCACCAAAAGTCTAGGAAATTATAATTTAGGGCCAGATTCCGATGCTTTTATTCCATATGGAATAGTACCTCACTCCCAAAGAGTTCTGCTGAAGTCAATGTGACTACTTATGAGCAGGTTGCTACCCACCACAAGTAAAAGTATTGGAACATGGCTCTTGATTGTTTGCTGCTTTGGACAGCTTCTTAGGGTCAAGCAGGCAACAAGGGATTTTGGAGCTCCACACCTAAAGACAGACATTGGATCCACAGTGGGCTTTGATTTATTTGCTCTGGACAATATGTTTCTGTTTTCCCATGATAGACTCTAGGTTTTTGGTTGAAACCTAATATGGGTTTTATTACAATTAAGAATCCTATATCCCTTCTTGGCTATGTCTACCCTAGCTCCAAACTTCGAAATGGCCAGCTCATTGGAATAAGGGGACTTTGAAGTAGTCGGGGTCCTTTCGAAAAGGAGCCCCGTTGGGATGAGCCGTGCGGCGGCGAGCCATGTCAATTTTGAAGTGCCGTGGCCGCCCGCATGCTAATGAAGTGCTGAATATGCATTTCAGCGGTTCATTAGTAAACTTCGAAATGGCCATTTGCGTGGCCATTTCGAAGTTTGGGGCTAGTGTAGACGTGGCCCTTGCTAATAAAAATGAGGTGCATCTTGAATACAATTTTTATTAATGAATTCATTATCTCATTGTTCTTATCGCAAAAGAGTTGTTAAAGGAACAAAGGCTCTGCTCTACAAATGAGTCAAATACATTAGCTTTTCTACTGAGTGAACCTGCAGGGATGTGGCTAAAAAGTTGCACCTCTTCCGTATTAGCTTCTTCCCAGCTGCACATAATAGTACACACCCACATTTCCATCTTAAACTTCACCACAACATATTCCATTCCAACATAAACCTGTTCTGTCATATAAGGCACCAATCTAAGGGTCCAATATCAAACATATAAATTTAATTCAAATTTTTGGTTTGTATTTTTGGACATTTCTCCTATCGTCAGTTATGTTAATCTCTATATAAGGATAGAACATTCCTAACACTGGATCTATGATAGTATGAGCATTAGTTTAGACCTACATATTAAAATACAATCATTTGTTTGTTGTAATAGATTTTCTGCCAGGTTGTGGTCCGTTAGTTGAGATACAGTCAATTTTTCTGCAAGGGAATCATGCTTATTTAACATTTGGAAAAAAATGGTGTTAAAGTTTCCTTCAAAGCCATAGCCATGTGTTTAATGCTCACTGGGGCTAAATCCAAATTTTCTGATGTCAACTGCTCTCCAGTTTCAAGAACACATGGGCTAGAATGGTGAACCAAGTCCTTTTTGGATGAGTTTGCCCAATGTTCCATATACCTCTTATCTCTCATTCTCTGCTTCCAGGTCCCTCTGCACCTCTGGAGTTCTCTTTTTGCGCTGTTGGGATCCAGCTCCCTGCTCTAATTAAAGAACCAGCCTGTTTCCTTCCTTTGACTTTCAGAAATTTCTTCCCCACGTAGGCAATTGTAGACCAGGATCATTTAACCCCTTTTCTTGGTGAAACTAAATAGACAGAGCTTCAGTTATTAGTAATGATAAAACAAACAATATTTCCAGTTCGTAAAGTCCTTTCTCTATCTCTTTTCTGAAACCTGTCTGTTTTGCAGCCTCCATTTTGAAATGTGGACATCAAAACTGAATGCAATATTCATTAATGATCTCATTAATCCTGTATATAGCAATATTATGAAGAATATTCCTTATACTGGGGCACTACAGCATTGGGGCGCATCCTCAGGGTGGCAGACTGAAGAAGCCCTCCATGGAGTGATCTCAAGGGGTTGAACAGAATAATATGGAATAAGGTGCCCTTGACCAACAGTACCTAGGAGAAGGGAAACTCTGATTTCAAAGTGGGGCAGACTGAGCTCACTGAGCCTTTTTAGGTGCATCAGTCTAGAAGATGGAAACTCTGACCTCCATCCTGTGCTCTCTCCCTCTAAAGCACGTTGGAGTTCTTGTGCCTATGCACGATGATCGGTGTGAGAAGAGAGAGCGGGGTTAGAACTCACAAGCCAACCCCACTTAAATACATTCATATGCGAAGGTATCTCTCTTGACACTAAAGATCTACCTCCTGATGAAAGTCCTACGGCAATGGGCAAGTGATGTTGGATGCAGGTGAAGTATACCACTGGAAGCTGTAGCAATGAGAGGGCCTTCTGGGTATCTTAAAAGCAATAGTCAATGCTTTGTTAACATACAGCAAAGCCCACAGGCCTAAGCTGAGGCTAAAGTCTGAACAACACAGGGTTAACTAGGCTATCAGAAAAAGTTGAACTGTGAGCGAAACCAAAGTCTTGCTCAGAGGAATTTGGCAGAGACAAGGCTGATCAGAACATTGCCAAGCACTCAGTGGTACACAGAAACATATTTCAGTAAGATAACAGGACATGTTGTACACTCCCAGGATCCTTCCCATAGATTACAGTTTAGCATCAGGTACATTCTGACCCAGGTTCAGTACAGGGTCATTATGACAACATGATGGATAGTGTTGTTTTCATGGTACCTTGTACCCAATAATGGGTAAGATCTAGTTACATTAAGGGATGTTAACATATTACAATTGGGGAGGCCCCTGAGACATGTAATATATATGTAAGTTGTTTATACCTGTGTATAAATGTGTGTGTAACAGGAGCTTCGTCGAGTGACCTAGGGGATGACGGAGCCCCCTTGTCATCAACTGAGTCACATCCATTGTCAACGCATGTGCATGTATTAGTGTAAAACTGATGGCGTCCAAGCGGGGACACCCAGTGTACTAAAGCCATGTGTCAATAACAATAAACCTGGTTCCAGTTCCTTCGTACCTCACTCGATTTGTGGTTGTTGGGAGCTTCCAGATGTCTGTTGCATTGGCTAACTGCAAAAGCCAGCGCAGCAGTTCGGAGGCTAGCAGCACATCCTGGAGCAGATCAGACATCCAGACCCCACACCGGTAACAGTGTCTTGCTACAGCAGTGACTTCTCCTGTGGCTTTTGCCCCGGCACGACTCCTGCACTTCTTGACCTACCACAACTCTTGCAGCTCCAGCTGCCCCAGTGCGGCCCCAGCAGCTGCAGCCCACCACAGCTCCTGCAGCCACAGCTGAGGCCAAGGCACCGCTTGCTGGGCTCTGATGGCTCCTTCAGCGGCCGCTTTAGTGAGTCACTGGCATTCAGATTGCGTGTGGAGGGGGTTGGCGGGGGGGTGCCTGTCTTGAAGGGAGGGGGCGGACACTGTTAGAGCAGGGTGGCTGGGGGTGGCTGGCTCTGGGCGATGGTATTTATTTAGAGTTGTGGCGGGGACTCAGGGGCTGTGGCGAACACAGAAGGACAACAACCACAAGTGTGGTGATCCTTGAATTACTATTGGACACCACTGCTCTAAAGGGTTTGTAATTTCCATGACTAGCAAACTCCATGATTTTATATTTGGAGGAAAGTGCTTTTTCATTCAAGCACCTATATAAGATAAAATGAAAATGGACTCCAACTTCACTCCAAACCCCAAATGAACCCAAACTTTGTCCAAGCTTCAAAAAGTGAAGGCCACTTTTTTACATAGCTGAAGTTTTCATCTTTTCTGGTCTTTTGTTTTTTGCTTTTGGCTGGGATAGGAAGTGCTGAAAAATCCCAAGAAAAAGTTATCTTTCAAGAGCCAAAGGAAATGCATACAACAAAAGCCCAAAGCATGTGTGAGAACGTTTAAAACCTGGGGCAGGGTCCAGTTTCAAGCAAATCTGAGCTGATTTGTGGTTTCCAGCTGTTATGTTTGGGGCACATCCAAAAATCCACTTGCTGAAACTTCTCCAGATGTTTAGGTTGGCCCTGTGTGCAATGTGTGAGTAGGGTGGACTGGATTCAGCTACATTTGGGGGATGGAAATTGACTCTAAAAGTGCTCTCCTTTCCCCATCCGAATGGAAAGGCCAGCTCTTCTCATTAGTATTTTTAGCGCACTGGGAGGTTGGTACTAAGCTAACTGCTGCTCACTTAGTCTACATGGTGGGTTCTATTTTGGGATACAAAGGTATCCCAAAATAGCTGCCCGCATCTGTGCAATCCACCCGTCATCTCAAAGCAGTTTTCAAGATAACGGGTGTGCTATCCCAGCACCCCTGTAAACCTCATCACATGAGGCGCACAGGAATGACTTGAAATAGGGCTTTATTTCAGCATGTGACAGCATTTACGCAGCACCACGTGCCAAAGTAGCCTATTTCAAAATATACTGGGAACAAGCTACACAATCTGTGTAGCGCACATTGGATAGCTTATTTCGAGGTTAGGGTGCCATCTAGATGTAGCCTTAGGCACCTGCTGAGCCGCAGGTCCCGTCTAATTGCCTGTGTCACAGCCATGGAAGTTGCAACAATGATAACGTGTGTTCTCTATCCCAGTGCCATTCAGAGTGCAGTAACAGGTGTTCCACCAGGGCACCAGAATGAGAAAGTCGATCACGCTGCTGGGCAATGAGTGAGAATGCTGGAACTGGTGCAGCTTTTCTTCTCTCTCTCTCAGACCTCCCTACCCAGGCTGGTCCTGGAGTTTAGAAAGAGCTACGGGAGGAAATTTGAAGCCTTAATCAAGTGAATGATTACCTGCTTCCCTTTCTGATTTCTCACACAACTGGGCCATGTCTACACTAGCCCAAATCTTTGAAGTGGCCATGCAAATGGCCATTTCGAAGATGACTAATAAGGCGCTGAAATGCATATTCAGTGCCTCATTAGCATGCTGCCAGCCAGGGCTCTTCGAAATTGGCGTGTTTCACTGCCGTGCGGCTCGTCCAGACAGGGCTCCTTTTCGAAAGGACCCCGGCAACTTCAAAATCCCCTTACTCCTGTCAGCAGATTTAAAAACATGGGCAGACAGGAATAAGGGGATTTCGAAGTTGGCGGGGTCCTTTCAAAAAGGAGCCCCGTCTGAACCAGAAGTGATCTGTGGGGGAGAGGGGCTGCCCAGCCACGACTGGGAGTGGGCCAGCTGCACATTCAGCAACCTGGTCCCGGACACTCCACTGAGGACTGTGGACTCCCCACCACTAGCAGTTACGCCTGCAGCCGACAGGCAGCACTCCCCACCATTGGGGGTGCATGTGGGGTGCATGTGGGGGGCCCATGTGGAGGGCCTGGCTGTACCCGGCTCACCTGCCACCCATGTGGGGACCCATCTGTAACTAGGTGCGCCCCCAGGCCGCCAGCCCATTGGGTGGGGAAGGGGAGGCCCAGTGGTCAGCCCATTCCCTGTGACACCACAGAATCCCCATGTGGCAGGCCCCGCCACGCAGGGGGTATGTGCACCCAGGACGACCCTACCCCATGGCTCGGAGGAGTGGGGGCTGCTGATTGTGGGGGTGGAGGGCAGGGCTTCAGTGGCCATGCTGCAGGAAGGACTCACTGCCTCCCCTTCTCTGCTTACAGCTGCACCATCTGAGGGCCAGGCCAGCCCTACCACCTAGCCAGGCAGCCCCAGAGAGAAGCCGGAGCCAGGTGACCCGGGAGCAGTGCCATGGAGGGAGGGCACCCCATCACCACCAGAGCATGCCCATGGCCAGAGGCCCCATTGCTGATCAGAGGATGACAGCCAATGAGCTGTGGTAGATGCTCTCTGGCAGCAGAACAGGATCACCGAGCAGAGGCTGTGGCAGGAAGAGGAGTGGCACCAGGACCAGGGACAGGGCTTGGACCAGTGGCTGGCCAAAGCTGTCCCCGGCAGCTCTCCTTCCCACTGCTGCACTTGCTCCTTCTTCTGCCTCCGTCCCTGCTCCCCCAGCCCCTGTCCCTGCTCCCTCAGAGCCCATGCCCCATGATGTAGTTTCTTGACGCCATCCTCTGTCACAGGCTGGAGTTCCAGAACACCCTGGCATTGTGGGTGCAACCCAGCCACCCAACACAGATGTTCAGGAACTGTCTTCAGTGGTCCACCAGGGCCTACGTGATGATGGAATGAGAGCCCTTGCAGCTGACGTAGTGTCCGGTGCTTTGGTCTGGGGCCTGGATGGGGATGTGTTTCCTCTCCAGCACCCTGGAACAGTTGAGGAAATGGAGGGCAGCAAAGCTGGCCATGAAGCTGGAGCACGATCATGCTGATGGCCTGCACCACCTGCGAATGGAGGAGACTGGACATGCACAGGAATGACTGGAGGGGATAGTGCCCCTGGGTCCCAGTGGTCTTCACAGCTCCCGCCCATCCACCCTCTTTCCCTTTTCCTTTCTCTTCTGTCCCCCCCACTTCCTCTGTTCCGCCCCCTCCCATGCAGGGCCTGCAGCCTGAGGATGCCTTTCCTGCATATGTGCGGCTCTGATCCGCCCACAGAAGTTTTGTCAGAAGATATATTCTGACAAAAACTTGTGCTGACAAATCCGTCTAGTCTAGACACAGCCCCTGTGTTGCTTGGGTCCTTAACTGAAATGAGTTTTGCTTTTTTCATTTAAATCATTGTTCTGATCTGGGGCTGGGGGTGAGGGGTTCAGTAGGTAGGCAGCCCAAGGCAGAGAAGACAACCCCAGCCCTCTGTCACTGTAGCAGCTTACAGCCATGTGAGAAGTGCCTGTCCATGGCCGCTGCAGCAGGCACAGCCAAGGGAGGGGTGCATGGGGGTGCGGGGGGACAGAGAGACACAGGAACAAACTCCAGAGTATGTAGTAAGATAGCGGTCTGTTTCTTCACCCCTGTCCCTCTGTTGTCCCAAGTGGGTTATAGCTGTCTTTCTCCCCATCTCTATCCCCTTGCTGCCCCCCTGTGGTCATTCTGCAGTATAGCTGTTCCTCCTACCAGAACTCTCTTTCCATTCTATGATAAACAATCTAAATCCAGGCACATCCCATTGTCCTGGCACAACCAAACCCTTCCCGTGCTTCACCTTATGATATGAGGAAGCTGCATACATTTGGTGTTCCTACTCTTATAATTTAGGAGGATTTCTTGAATGAACGGATAGACACGCAAAGTTTCTAAAATGTATAGTAGGTTGTTAGCCTCTATACACACACCCCAGGCTTAATCAGGCCCAATCTAAGTCCCACCTTCTTTTGTTTTTTTATTCAAGGCCAGCAACATAAGATGTGCAAGTCTGTTTTTGCCATCCTGTTAGTTTAAGTTCTTCATATCTGATTCAATGTGAATAGAATGTCTCAGTCAACGTTTTGCATGATCTTCATTGCACAGCAATGCTTTACCCAAGGCATTAGCTTCACTGTTGTCTGAGTTTGTTTCATTTATTTTGAAAATGGAAAGAAAATATGTTCTGGAAAGTTCAGTCCAGCACTGTTTTGATTCAAAGCTGCAGGGAAAAAAGATTTCCCACCTCCAGAACCCATAATTTTTCTTCACTGGTACCGCTGTAAGGGCCTGATCCAGTGTTCAGTGGTGCCAATGGAAATCTTTCCATGGGAAACAATAGGCGATAAATACCTAAATGAAAATGTAAAAATGAGTAAGCATAAATTTTGCATAAAAAGAACAATAAAGCATCAGGTACTTAGGCAGAAGTTAGGTTGGCAGGTTTCATCTTGATATCAACATTCCTGGGAACAAATCCGGTAGACCCTTGGTCCTGTTTCTTGCTTACCTAAGCTTTGTGCTGGAATGAATGAGAGAGAAGCACCAGAAGTATTCATTTTTCTTCTCAAATCAAATATGTAACAGATGTGTTTTTAAACAAAGTTTCATAATCCTGGGAACAGCGTTCCCTTAATGTCATGGCTTTGTTTTAAATAAAGTAAGAAATCTTTGGATCCAGTTCTCCTCTCACACTGTTGTAGATCCAGAGTGTCTCTTTCCAAGTCAACGGACTTATATCTGATATAAGCAAAGCCCAGCTGCTCCTGGAAGTACTATCCCACACCCAGCTGTACTTCACTGGTGAGTCCTGACCATGCAAGCTCCAACAATGCAGGATTTTAGGGCAGTTATCCAGATGGCACTCTCTCCATTCCATATGGGTAGGAGTGAGGAGCAGAATTCATTCTACAGGAAGGACACCTAAGCTCTGGCGTATCTAAGATTTTCCTCTTTGCATATTCTCCAGCTTCATTTCTAAGAATCCCTGCCCCTAGTTCATTGTTTTGAAACGTTGACTTCAAACTCAAACTTGAATTTTGTCTTTTTGCTATAGAAGACCAGATCTTCAGCTGTGTGGAGAGTCTTATTATATCTTCAGTCTTTTCACTATGCCTATGTATAACAGCTGAGAGTCTGGGTCAGAGCATCTGCTAAGGTTTCTGCACACTGCAGCAGTTTGTGAAAGAGTCCATCTACAATATGTTCTAAGCCTCTTCTAGTCCTCTTCATTAATGGCACCAGTTTGAGGTTGGTTTTGTTGGTATCAGACAGTGCATTGACTTCAAAACCAAACTAGAAATCTTTTCTTCTTCTCTCCATGTTTTTAATTGGCCAGATTAAATAAATCATTCTCCAGGAAAACTTATGTCTATAGCATGGACATCACCAGTTCCAAATCACCTACTGGTGGGATTCTTGAAAATTATTTTAAGACAAATTGGAACTCTATGAACCCTCTGAGTTCTTTTCCAGAATCAGGATTGCTATCCAGAATTTCTCTTTTAAGAGCCATTCCAAAAAAAGTCAAGTTCCAGTCTTTAAGTTCCTGGGAGAAACCTTGTTAAATTGCTTCCCATTGTCAAGTTACTTAAAATACTATAACCAGAAGCAACTCAACTATATTCATGAAGAGAGAAAAATAAAAACCAGGTGAGTCACATGCAACAACCTCTTTGGTAAAAATGTTTGGGTTTTTGGTTTGATTTTCAACATTTCATTAGCCAAAATGAAAGAAAATGGGGGAAGTAAAACAATGTCAGTGGGTTACTGCTCTCTGTGTAAGTCATTCATTCCAACGTTACCATTTCTACAGCACAAAGAACAACGTGGCCTTGACTCATGTGCTTAAATTTATCTCTATTCACGAAAACACTAAACTTAAACTTAAGCGTGAGCAGAAATCTCCTAGAAGTCAATGTGACTAAAGCAGGTGCTTAACTTTGAATTGAATTATTTCCTCAATTTGAAGGGCCAGATTCAGCAGTACATTGGGCCATGTTTGCACCACTCTGTTGTGAAACTGTTAGAAGCCAAGGCAGGTTTTTCACTGTTCTGCCTCACCTCGCTGGAATGTACTGGTGAGTTTGCCCAGAAAAGTTACAAAGAACAAATATTTTTGATATACGTTGAATCCCCTAAAGATGACCCAACAAACCACAATGAAACTGGCCAGACTAAATAAAGGAGAAAGCATTAAAAATAAAAGGATTTTTTAAAGAAAAAAATGAAAGTAACTTGCTAGCTTTCCTGTGAACATAGTAGAAATATTTTATGTATTGAGAAATCCGGGAGCTTGGCATGTCTTATTAGGCTTGCTTAAGCTTTCTCTCCTTATGCCAGGAAAAAGTGTATTTCTAAGTCAGCAAATAAACTGATAGTCTCAAGGAAAGTTTTGCAGGTTGTCAGAACTGTTTGAGTCAATTTATTTTAAGATGCAAACATGCGTTATTCATTTTTGTTGCTACCTGTGAGTTCTTCAGTTGATGGCCATCTAAGAAGGCTGTGGTGCCAGTCTGGCAACATTACAGCAGCAGCTGCCTCGTTTGCTGGCTCCTAATAGCATGTGAATGAAGAAAAATAGTGACAGTTTGGCATACTTAAATGTGATGCCTTCCAAAATGTAAGTCAGACAGCATTAGTCTTATCCAAAAACAATGAGCTCTTTTAGTGTTAGCTGTTAAAACTCACACAGTTGCAAAATGTAAAAATGCAATTCAGAAGGCTGACCATGATGTGAATGGGAGCTGCATGACTTAAGAAGGTCCTTGTAGTTTGTACCCTTTTGTCCTGTTGACATTTTGTGTGTGAGTGTATAACTGGATATATTAGTAACACTGAACAAACTTATTTGGAAGATGCAAAGTCAAAGCCCTGGCTTTAGGGTAAGCCACTAGAGAGGAGAACCACGCCTTAAAGAAAGCTTTGGGGTGACCTAAAAAGAGACTAATGAGAATGTGGATATGGCATACAGTGGAAGAATTAGAACATGTGAGAAGAACTTCAACCAATGAGGCTGTTGCACTAGTAGTAGCAACACTGTAAGCACTGATATAGACAAGGCCAGATCTATCGCTAAAAGGAGGTTTTGGAGGCTCTGTCTCTCCAGCTACATCTTGACTAGAGCAATCTGTTGACAGAAGATTCTGATGGAAGATCTCTTCCGGCAAAAGAGCTGTTGCCAGATTGCAGCCAGACTGCAAGGAGGATCAAAAAAGTGATTGCTCTGTTGACAGAGCGCAGCCAGACTGCCCAGTTGCTCTCTTGACAGAACAGCCCTGGAACCCCATCAGATGGTTGCACGGTTGGCAATCGCTTCTGGGAGCTGCGCCAAGATGCTCCCTTAAAGGCCACCCCCCGCCAACGCCCATTCCCTGTCCATGATGAGGCTTGTCTACATCCACGAGGGACGGCACAGCTGCTACAGCAGGGCTCACATGCTTGCTGAGAGGGACATGGCACTTTCTAGCCGTGCCGAGGCAGTGGGGTCCCTGCTTGGGTGGCAGGTGAGCTGGGAGAAGCCTGACCCTCTCCCACGCCACGTGCAGCTCGCAGAACTGTCCGTAGGTGCAGGTGCTGCCTCCCACCTGCGTACTTGCCTGCGTGCCAGGAGCTGCACTCCTTGGTGTGCCTGGGGTTAGGCTGGTGCCCATGTGGCTAGCCTGTTCCCAGCCAATGCAGGGACTGGCGAGGTGTCCCCCCGCCCAGGTCTGGGGCTCATCCAGCTTCCCGTGAAGCTGTCACAGGGCTGTCACCAGTGCCTGGGGGCTGCCTGCTGGGTCTGGGTGGGACACGCTGCCTTTCACATGGTTCCACATGCCAGGACTGCAGTGCAAGTTCCCACCTGAGCTAGCCTGGCGATGTTTGCAGCACACCCCATCTGTGCCTGCCTCCCATGCCCTGGGGTGTGCAATGCATGGGGTACTTCCTGGCGGGGCCCTTGCCCAGCTCTGGACATGCCCTGGAGATGGCCTGGCTTGAGACCGATGATGAGGGTGCTGCTGCCACTTGCCTTGGACTGTGTGTACACCTCCGGCTCCCTAGGAGGTTGGGTCCCAGGGTGCTGCTGTTCCTCCTCTTCGGACTCTGGCTGCAGTGGGGAGGGGCCTCTTTTGCGGTGTTTACGGGGCAGACAGAGGGGATGTGTCAGGTTGTCTGCCCCCATGAGCTGGTGCAGCTCCCTGTAGTAGTGGCAGGTCCTGCCTCAGATCTCTGGCTGGCATCATGGGCCTGGGTGTAGCCCTGGTGAAGTTCCTCCACCTTCACTAGCACGGGCAGGGTGGCCACATTCCACCAGGGTGGTGGCCAGCCAGACTTGAGGGGGCGTTGCACTTCTTCACCTTGGGGTCAAGGAGGGTCTCTTCCTCACCCCACAAGTTGACAGATCTCTGTGGACAGAGGCCTTCTGCCTCGTGGGGAATAGCAGAATGGTGCCAACAAAACTTCTGAGGTCTGGTGATTTACTGTCAAAAGAACGCCTTGGAAATGTGGATGCTCCACGGGTTTTGTCATGGTATTTTGTTGACGAAACCCTCCAGTGCAGATGTAGACTCCAGTTCTCCACCTTTTCCCTGTCAGACTGTGGAACTGACATTAATTCAGCTGCAGAACTGCTGTGTATCTCCCACAACAGCCGTGTCTACACGTGCACGCTACTTCGAAGTAGTGGCACTAACTTTGAAATAGCGCCCGTCATGGCTACACATGTTGGGCGCTATTTCGATGTTAACATCGATGTTAGGCGGCGAGACGTCGAAGCCGCTAACCCCATGAGGGGATGGGAATAGCGCCCTACTTCGAAGTTGAACGTCGAAGTAGGGACTGTGTAGTCGTTGCGCGTCCCGCAACATTGAAATAGCGGGGTCCGCCATGGCGGCCATCAGCTGAGGGGTTGAGAGACACTCTCTCTTCAGCTCCTGCGGGGCTCTATGGTCACCGTGTGCAGCAGCCCTTAGCCCAGGGCTTCTGGCTGCTGCTGCGGCAGCTGGGGATCCATGCTGCAGGCACAGGGTCTGCAACCAGTTGTCGGCTCTGTGGATCTTGTGTTGTTTAGTGCAACTGTGTCTGGGAGGGGCCCTTTAAGGGAGCGGCTTGCTGTTGAGTCCGCCCTGTGACCCTGTCTGCAGCTGTGCCTGGCGCCCTTATTTCGATGTGTGCTACTTTGGCGTGTAGACGTTCCCTCGCAGCACCTATTTCGATGTGGTGCTGCACAACGTCGATGTTGAACATCGACGTTGCCAGCCCTGGAGGACATGTAGACGTTATTCATCGAAATAGCCTATTTCGATGTCGCCACATCGAAATAGGCTACTTCGATGTAGGCTTCACGTGTAGACGTAGCCAAGGTGTGCTGCACCCGAACCAATAAAGTGGACGGTAACATAGAGTAATTAGTGAACACAAAGGGCTTGAATCTCAGTTATGCTAAGCCCATACTGCTTCTGATAGTGCAAGGGATCTTTACTGTAAACGAGCCAGATCCAGAGTGCATAGCGATACTGGTGCAGGAGGACTCAGTCTAAACAAGTTTCTAACATAACAATGTCAAGTACTGTGTTGCAGTGAGGGCAGTTTATTAGTGTGAATCACACCTGAGGAGAGAGAACTGAGGGTGGGACTGTGAAGCTAAAGGAGCATTTGCAGTAGTTTAGCTCAGGAGAAACTAAGACCGTGACTAAGGTGAAAAGCACAGGATGAGAAAATGGAACGTTGTCCTGTGGAAAGTCATGTAACGGAGCCTGGAGTGGAATGCTATTGTAATAGTGAACTGTTGAGTGATGGGTGTGCTGGAATGCTTAGTGAATGCAAGAATGGACAGTGAGCATATATTTTGTCAAATATCAATTTATTGTTGTCCCATATTTTGCAAAGAGGAAAAAGTGTCAGTGATAGAAACATTTCCTGGTGAAACTAGCAGGGCTAGCAAACAAAAGCAGCGCAAAACTCGGTAATTAAAGAGTAATTTGCATATCAGGTTAGGACTATATTTTAACCACTGCAGTGTGTTTTGCAAAGCAAAAGTGTGCATCTTTTCCTTTCATACAGTCAGCTTTGCAGGGGGTGGGTTACATTCTACGTGTGGGAAAGAAACCAAGATGACAGCCGTGTTACTCCATACACAGAAAGTAAAATAGATTTGTTATGGGCAACTTTGTTCCCCAGTAAAATCCTGGCAATCTTAGAACAATTTTGTTGCATGTAGCTCAAAGGTGTAGCCTTATGCCGATATGCAGGCCTTTAGGTATGTAATCCCTTGTAGGTGACAACTAGTACAGTCCTCTTTAAGTATAATATTACATTGTCTGTGGAAAGAACTGGGTAGGGGGAGGTGAAAAGAGGGGCTCAGAAGACAAAGTCCATTGGAACAAATCCCTGTGACTGCTGGAATAGAGAGCAAAAGAAAAACGGAGACTGTGAGAAGATCTGCAAAGAGTTTAAGTATAAGTTACTTGTTCATATGATGTTCACAGGGTTCCTCCTAGGGGGGTTTCTTCTACTGTTGACTTCCTTTAGGTAGAAAACCCTGTTTTCTTTCAAAGAGGAATCACCATTGGACAAAAAGAGTTTAAACAGGTTCTATCATTCAGATTAGCTGTAGAAATCTGCAAATACTTTGTAAGGTTCTCATAATGCTGGACTTGGTGAGGTTTGTCTGAACTGCTGAGAAAGCTTATCTTCATGAGATCACTAGTTCAGTTCTGAAGAATAAAGAAAAGCACTGAAACCTCATCCAAATGGAACTGCCAGATGGTCTCTGATTTGTTCATCACCTTTTAAAAAAGACAAAACTTGAAACTAGTATACCTTGAGTCAGAAACTATCAATGGTACACGGCCAAGATTTTTTCACTGAGTCCCCTTTACTATTAGTGAAGATAGTTCAGGAAATGCAAAGGGAGACATATTGAATGAATTTCATCTAAATCCCCAGCAAAACTGTGTTTTATTTTATTGAAGGAAACTGAATTATGCAGTCCCTCATAGCAGCAAAACCAGTTTCTCTGCCACCCACTCGAGCTATCTGGGGTCAGGGTTATGTCTGGGCAGAGAAAGATGAAGGAGGAGTGATCAGAGGTTGAGTGACCCAGTAGCCTCCAGTTGGCTCATGATTCCTAGGAGACCATTGCCAAAGAATGCATATTATGTCAGCCTCCAGGCTACACTTATTTACACCAAGGCCTGGACAGAGATTTAGGCTACATCTACACGTGCCCCAAACTTTGAAATGGCCATGCAAATGGCCATTTCGAAGTTTACTAATGAAGCGCTGAAATGCATATTCAGCGCTTCATTAGCATGCGGGCGGCAGCGACGCTTCGAAATTGACGCGCGTTGCTGCCGCGTGGCGTGTCCAGACGGGGCTCCTTTTCGAAAGGGCCCCGCCTACTTCGAAGTCCCCTTATTCCCATGAGCTCACGGGAATAAGGGGACTTCGAAGTAGGCGGGGCCCTTTCGAAAAGGAGCCCCGTCTGGACACGCCGCGCGGCAGCAACGCGCGTCAATTTCGAAGCGTCGCTGCCGCCCGCATGCTAATGAAGCGCTGAATATGCATTTCAGCGCTTCATTAGTAAACTTCGAAATGGCCATTTGCATGGCCATTTCGAAGTTTGGGGCACATGTAGACACGGCCTTAGGGAGCTCTGACTGTCTTTCTGCTTCCCATTTGTGCTTTAACAGAGGAGTGTTTCCTTTGCTTTGCAGCTTTGTATGCATCAGCACTGATGTTATGATACTTTGCTAGTGATGTCAGACTGTTGTCTTATGATGATTATGGTGTCAAATTTCATATTATGGATTCACTTATGGCCACCTCTAATGAGTGCTCTGGGAAGAAAGGGAAGGAAACAAAATTGCTCCTTTCCCCTTAGCACAACTATGTCAGAGGCATCCACAATTTATATATTAGCGTTTGAAAGCATAAAGGAAAAAGGTTAGCCACCACTGTCGATGGAGGTGTGAGTACTGTGCCACTGCCCGCTGCAGAGCCATACTGTGAGCAGTACAGGCTATGGTTGTAAAAACAAGAGCAACAGCTGCTTTTCCTAAGGCCTAGTCTACACTACTGCTGCCCCCCCAGCCATAGATCTAAAATACGCAACTTCAGTGTATGTGGATAGCATAGCTGAAGTTGAGGTACTTAGCGCAATGTCTTCCATGCAGTAAGGTGACTGGGTGGCTGTTCTCCTGTTGACTCTGCCTACTCTTTGGGGTACCAGAGTCAATGGGAGAGGTTTCAGTGGTTGATTTATTGCGCCTAAGCAGATGTTATGCCTTGACTGCTGGTAGATAAATCATTGGAGCATTGATCCACTGTGTAGTGAAGAATAGTCCTAAGTATGCTCCTAGCACTCGAAGGTATTATCCTTGTTCCTTCTCAATGTAGGTGTAATGCCATGGCCATACAGTGCTACCGTTTCCCATGCCCACCTAGGCTGTGGTTCACAGAGCTGTAAGTGTACCTTATAATCTCACTGCAGAATCACTTTCTTCTGGTTGCAGTATTAATCCCTTTACAAATTGCATTCATACAATAGCAGTAATTATGAAACATGGAAACAAATAGATGAAAACATGTGGGAGGTATACATTAGATTTGTTTGAGCTGGCTGTACATTTGACATTTTCCTGAGAAACTTGAAGTCCCTCCTTAACATATAACCTTTCCCCTCTCTTTCCCTTGGCATTCTAGGAACCAAGAACCAAATGGTATTCTGTCTGGGCTTGTCTACACTTGCCCCAAACTTCGAAGGCGGCATGTTAATCAGGGCGACGGGAGATTACTAATGAAGTGACATGGTGAATATGCAGCACTTCATAAGGCTAATTCTCCCCCATGGCAACTTCAAAGTGTCAAACTTCAAAGTGCTGGCATGCGGGTAGCAGGAGTAAAGGCACTTCAAAGTCATGCGGGCACTTCGAAGTGGCCATGGCTACGCGCAGGCCAACACTTCAAAGTTTGACACTTTGAAGTTGCCACGGGGGAGAATTAGCCTAATGAAGTGCTGCATATTCACCCCAGCACTTTATCAGCAATCTCCCGTCACCTTAATTACCATGCTCCCTTTGAAGTTGGGGGCAAGTGTAGACCCAGCCTCTGCGTTAGCAAGTAAATTTAAAGCACATCACCTTGAAATAGCACATATTATTACTCATGGAACCCTCTAGGCAAACTGCATCTACTTGCATACTCACTAAGAACATTTGGTTTCAGACACACACTAGCTTTGTGCCATAAGGGAACAGGGCTGTCCACTCCAAAGCACCCGACACGTAAATAGAAAAGAATTGTATTGTTTTCTCTTTTTGCATTTCTGTTTAATTTTAATGTCCTGTTATCTAAATATTGCATTCCAGATACTTACAAGTTTTACCATTGACAGTTGACTTATTTCCACACAATAAAACTGAATTAAAATGGACTGAGTGCATGTATTAGTAATTTAATGGTGAAAAACTTTACACGGGTGTTCTAATTATCTCCCAATATTACAAACCCAAGGAACCAATCAGCTCTTAAGGCACATCAGCAGGGTCCACATGTGAGTCCCCAGGAAGTTACTAGGGCATACATTGCTACACACTAAATGGTCATGTAAAGCTCTCAGTTTCTCTAGAAGCCTCATTTAAAGTCTAAATTATGTCAGCCAGTTTTCTTTATTCATTACTTTAGTGATGCATTGAAACAATCTTAAGAGATTAGTGAGGCAATTTTCCTTTGACTAATACATGCTGGTTAAACTATCAAATCATGGTCTTCCAAACGTGTTCATATTGTGTTAAATGATCATTTCAACCAATTTGTCAGACACAGATGTAGAACTTGCTGGTCTATAATTTCTCAGCTCACCATTATAATCTTTTAAATATAGAGATACTTTATTTACTACCCACCAGTCCTCAGGAACACTAGCTGTCTTTACACAAGACTGTATGTTTTTGCTAGAACCTTACTTATTTTTCACTTGAGCTCTTTCAGAACTCTTGGATGTACCATCTGTGATTTGGCGACTTACTGTTTTTTTGAAATAGCAGTTCGCTCTTGTGACACTTCTATTTTTGAGTAATACATCTTTATTACCAGAAGGAAACAGGGAGGCTGTTTCTACACAGGCCACTACCTTCAGAAGTGGCATGCTAATACATGGAGCGAAAGATGCTAATGAGGTGCAGGTGCAAATTCCCCATGGCTCATTAGCATAATGTCACATGATTTGGAGTCTGGAAGACCATTTTTCCAGACTCCAAAATGCCACGTAGAAGCACGGCCGCTGGGGGGGCTTCTGGAAGGATGTGCTTCTTCCAGAGGCCCCTTCTTCCCAAAAATTTTTGGGAAGAAGGGGCCTCCGGAAGAAGGACTTCCTTTTGGAAGCCCCACCAAAGACTGAGCTTCTACATGGTGTTTTGGAGTCTGGAAGAATGATCTTCCGGACTACAAATCACATGACATTATACTAATGAAGTGCGGGGAATTTGCATCCACACCTCATTAGCATCTTTCGCTCCATGTATTAGCATGCCGCTTCTGAAGAAAGTGGCCTGTGTAGAAACGGCCACACATAGTAGGTAGTTCCCAAACACCCTTTCTGGTGACACAGAAAACATTGTTTCTTAGTAATGTCCTTATCACCCTTAAGTGTTCCCTTTTGAATCCTGGTGATACAGGAGATGTACTAGTTCTCTCAGGTTTCCTCAATCTTTTGTAGTTTAACAGGTTTAGGTATTTGCTCATTGACATCCACTTTGACCCTCCTTGTTTCCCTTTTATTTTCTTCCTGTTCTAATCTATGCTCCTGTTTATAGGCTTCCCTAGGTCAGATTTCCAATTCTGAAGCATCTCTGGTGCCAGCTAGCTTCTCAGACCTTGCCACTCAGCCATACTGGTTTAACAGCTTGCCTTTCTGGCTTCAGGCCCGCCAACGTGCAAGAGAGGAAAAGGGTGCAGCTGCCCTGAGTCCTTTGAAGTGCTGTGTCAGTGCTGCGGCACTGATGCTTGTGACTATGAGGGAGAAGGAACCTGGTGCTGCGGTCTGTGTGGTGTTGAGGACTGACTGCTCTTGGCCCCAACCCTTCTGACTTTGGCTTTGGCTCTGTCCCAGGGTGTGAAGCCCTCCTCCACCTTGCTCTGGGGCCCATTATGCTTGTTGCCCTCACTGCCTGGTTTCCTTGTAGTTCAGGGGCAACGGTATTGGCTGAGCCTCTATTATTATTAAATAACATTCATGCCCTGTAAGTATTTCACTTGCTTTGCTTTTAAAGTTAGGGCCTTTTTGATTAACTTTATTTTATGAAGTCTCCCTTTGTAAGGATTGGTTTTATTGTGTCTTTTTTGTTATCTTACCTTCCCCTTTGATGTTGAAACTAATTGTATCGTCGTCACCAGTGCTCAATGGCTCAGCTAATGTCACTTCTTGAATGAGCTCCTGTTCACTATTTAACAGTAAGTCAAGAACAGCTTTTCCTTTCAGTGCTCTAGAACAAGCTGTTCCAAAAGTAATCACTTAATGTCAAGATATTGCTTTTCTAGCTTTGTCTCCCTATGCTCTTTGACTGTTTTATGCTTGAGTAGTGGAAGTTCCCTGTTATTAGTTAGATTTTGGATGCTGGTGGAGAAGAGAGTACTGCATTACAGAGGGTCAACCTGCACCAGCATGTACCACATCCATAGGCTCCTCCCCAGCACTCTCCAAAAGTATGCCTAGTAGGGATGTTAATGGTTAAGCAGTTAATCAGTAAGCCTCATCCTAACCAGTTACAGTTCAGCAGTGTGGGCTAGAGCAGCACCCTGCCCGCCATGGGGAAGGGGTTGCTTCAGCTTGGCTGGGGTGGTGGGGCTGGACAGCCTGACAGGGCTGGAGTGACCTCCCTTCTGTGGGCAGGGCCTGCTTTGCCAGGCTGGAGTTCCCCCACCCATGGCGCACTGGGGACCATGTCTGCTCTGCCCAGCCGGAGCATCCTTGCCTGTAGCACTCTGGGGACCAGGATTGATCTGCTGCGCTGGAATATCCCCCACTCATGGCAGTGCCATGGGCAGGGAAGCTCCAGCCTGGCTGAAGCAGTCCAAGGCCCCGAAATACCATGATCAGGGTGTGTGTGGTGGGGGGGAAGTGGGGCTGGGAAGGCTGTTCCAGCTCAGCTGGGCTGGCATGGCCTCCCCAGCTGCCCACCCCCAACATTTAATTGGTTAACCAGTTAAATCTACTGTTTAACTGGTTAACCAATTAAATGGGATTTTACATCCCTACTGCCTAGGTGTTTTGTGACATTTGCCAACTTTCTACCTTGCACAAAGCCAGCTTAGACCTGCGGTACACAGGAGCAGAGGAGATGCACTTGGCCTAAAGTTAACCTTTATTTGTGATCATTCAATACATTAAGGTTATTTTGCATGGCTCTTTGGATGGACTCTAACCATTGTAAAGCCTGAGAGAATCTCTCTACAAGCCTTGTAAGCAGTGTTTAATATTTTTTTCCACAGGCAGGCTAGTTCTTGTAAACTTAATTATCTTGGATTTATGGCTTGATTCCTGGCACTGTTGGTGAGGTTAGGAATTCACTGATGACTGGAAAGTTGCAGCTCTGTACTTTATAGACATAGTTGAGCTTTTTGACATAGAAAAGCTTTTGTGTGTGGAATCTGGCAATATTCCTGCCACCAGTAATGGTAGAGAAGATCTCTGCACACAGACTAACATGCCTTCAAGAGAAATACAATATTGGGTTGGTGAGAATGTTCTGTATAATAATGTGAAACCCTTGTTTGATGCCACCAGATGGCAGAAAATACATTCTTTAGTATGTGAGTGCTGAAGATAGATGAAGTCTGGCTTAATATTGGTGCTGTTCAGTAGCATCCTGTTCACAGGGGCCTTTCTTATTCAGAGGCCTTCAGTAACTGTTTGACTAGTGATTATTCCAAGATGGATTTACATCTTAAGAGGCGGTTGTGCACAAAAAATCTGCCTGACAATCTGAGACCACATCTTGTTTGCTGTACACCACAAGCATGAAGTTGCATGCTAAAATTACTCACTCAGCCATCCTGATCCCTTCTGCCATGGGTGATGTAGTACATTTGTTTACTCAGTAGCGAAGAAGTTTTCGAAGCGGTAACCTATCATATACAGTAACAGGCCCATACAATGAGCACCCCATGAAACCTTCAGTTACAATTTGGGTATCCTGGCAATTGACAAAACTGAGACAATTTACATTGGCAGCAACAGATTTTACCTTTAAGGCTCAGATAGAGTAGCAGTGTATGGGCTCCCCTGCATGTAACCAGTTCAGAGCTAATTCAGTGCACAATGTGGTATCTATCTCAGAAGTCGGTGTCCACCTTCCCACGGTGAAACTCAATACCAGCAATACTTACAAATTGCCCCATAGCAACTAAAGGAGAAAGTTGAATTAAGGTATGTAACTCCAGCTATATTAATTATGTAGCAGGAGTCGATGCACCCTAATTCGGGCTTCCACACTGTCTCTACTGCAGGAGGTCGATGGAAGCGTTTGCTCCCATTGACTTCCCTTATTCCTAATGAGGGGCAAGAGTACCAGCACCAATGCAGGTACCCTGCAACTTTGATTTAGCTTGTTCCTACAAGGTCTGCTAAATCAAACTCCAGAAGACCAACTGTGGCAGCATCAATCTTCCCAGCAGTGTAGATGTAGCCATAATCTCACCTAAACACCACTGAAATTAGTCAGAAGGATGTCGCTGTCATAACTCTATGTAAAATATTTCATTGCGGCATAAAATTAGTATTCCCCTCCACTGACATTGCTTGTACTCTGAATGATATGCTCCTAAAGTTTGTAGAAAAGTTGCAAGGATTAAAAACATGTAAAGGTGCAAATGCTCTGGGATACAGTTCAATATATGTTAGTCAACATGATACATAATGCAGTTGGGGTCAATCCAAATGAAATCAAGCAAGCTTCAGAATCCCTTTTCTATCACATCACATAAGAGCATTTCACTTACAAGGGATTAATGCCCTAACCTCTTAGCTAATTAGCGTGAAACACAATCATCCTTATGTAATAAGATTAGACCATAGAAGGTGAACTCAATGCAAATTTCTAATCAATTTTCCACTAACTGGAACATATAATGAGGGCTGGTAGACTTAAACTTAGTATCTGTTCAAGCACACTATGGAAGTCATCATTATTTTTCACGAAAGTTCTTAGTCTCAAGAAAAAAAACATGATGTGGTTTACATTTCTATGCTGCTCCCCACAGATCTGAGACCTTAAAACTAAGTGGATGCCAAAGCTTGAACAACTGAAGGCATTCTTGAATAAGGCTCACTGAGATTCTGTGATGGGAAAGTCTGATCTTATTACTCACTGTAAAAGACTGAGAATTAGTGACTGGGCTTCAGATGAAGACAATTCCTCCAATGAGTCTGATCCATAGTCCACTATAATTAGTGGAGAGATGCCCACGGGCTTCAAGTCAGATTCTGTATTGCCAACAGAAAATTTTGCCAAGGGATTCACTACAAATCCTTCTGAATTTAATTTTTACTTCATCTGTCCCACTGGGATTTCATTTTTGGTCTGATAAGATTTCTTACCTTCATAGGATCATTCCTTCTAGAAACTGAAGTTATCCATTAAGAAAATCATTAAATCTGGAAAGCAAAAAGATACACAGAATCTGAAATAGTAATTTTTTCCAGTCATAATTATTAAAACAAACAAACAAAAAGCTTTTGAGGTTTATTGATCATTTTTGGTCAGAAAGTACACAGGCTACAAAATGAAATTGTCCTGTGGAGCGTTACCTGTTTTCTGATGCCTCAAGGATACATATACTCTCACTTGTATAATTTGTTTTAAATGTAACCCTTCAAAATGTCTTTAAACTGTGACTACTCAATTGTACAGTCCTATGTAAAAATCTGAGCCAAAGCTGAATTAAATCAATGGTCAACTTTCCACTAACTTAGTGGGTTTTGGATTCGGCCCTTTGTCATCAGAGGAAGCCTGGTTAAATGAAAACTGGTTGATAGCATTTACAAGGCAGCAAAGTCTGCTTGTCTTGTTAAACTTCAGGATGTGTGCCAAAGTGTTTATTCCCCTTTTGTGTAATGCTGTTTCTTTTGATGTAACTTATGCAGTAACTGCAAGATGCAAATTCTTATTTCATAAATTTGAATTTTTCAGGGGGGATTTTAAATGGCACTCCATTTCTTCTAAGACATCTAAACAAAGTGGCCAGGCTTGCACAAATGTTCCACACATCCAGCAACTCAGCACCTCCTGAAATAAATAGACATGCTATTTAGGTACCTAAGTGGGATATGCTTCGAGGTGACCTCTTTTCATGTTTAAAACATTTTATTAACCATGTTTATACTTGCAGCGTCCAAGTGACCCCTTATGTAGGCAGCGGGAACGCCACACTTAAATCAGGGGAATTACATCAAGAGTCAATGTAACCTATATTCTTCAGCCTCTTTCATTCAAGGATCTCAAAATGCATTACAAGTAGTCATTAATAAATACTTAGAAGACTTTTGAGGAGTGATTAAATATATTGTGTATGATTTGCCTCCTTCATATTTCACAAATGGCATATTTTATGTGAAAATGACTTTTGGGATTTTTGGAATATTTTACTTCAAATAATTATTAGTTTCTTGAAAAGTCAGGAAAAATAATCAAAGCTTGTGGGAGAAGGTGTAGGAAAACTCATGTTAAATAAATTGGTGAAAAAACTTTTCACTTCCTGAGCCAATTATTTGTCATAAATTTCAAGTAGCTCTAGTGAAGAGCAGTATTTTTTTAAAAAGCTGACAAAGACACCAGTTCAGGGCAGCACTTAAGCATTTAAACACATGCTTAAGCACTGTCCTTAATAGGGCTGCTTTCCAAAATCAGTGCCATAATATAACTTCAGTATTTTGGTATTAGGGAGATTCATTTCCAAACAGTTCATGAGAGACATGAAGCTAAATTCTCTGCACATTACTTTGAAAAATCCCTGTGGAAGCTGTGGCAGCAAAGGGTGCCTGGTATTACTCTTCACAATTAAGCTAAATCAGGCAGGAAGTTAGCATTGCTTGGTGGGTAGTCATGCCTACATTCTTGAACTTTTAAAAAGGATTATATTTTCCACAATATATTATTATATAAAAATAGTCTCAATGGCAAACCTATCAGTTTGCCCTGTGGTAAAGATTTGTCAAGAGCCTTCACGTAACAAGGTACTTTTCAACAAGAAAATAATTTTGTCAGTTGAACATACTGCATAATTAAAGGATTAACATTTTCTTGAAATGGAATTATGAAAGAGACAAGTTTTGTGTTAACTCTTTCCTGGATAAATTATGTGCCATGAATTTTTAAGTGTAAGATTGAAATGTCAGGGTATGTGCCAGTTATAGATTTACAAAATAGTCATTTGAAAATATTTTTGGTGGAACGTGCTAAATTTTCTATCACAGCGTTGAGAGAGACCTCAAAAGGTAGCATAATCCAGGAGACAGGACATAGAACAGAACCAAGCAATTTGTTACTCCCACATCAATACTCACCCAGTTCATGAGATCAGGGCTGAGCAAACTTTTTACATCAGGCCCCACTTTTCATCCCTGCAATTAGCAGGGCAACCCCCACCCTGTCTAATGGAATCCAAACCAATGGAAATTTTGGTTATGTTCATATAAAAAACCAAACAAAACAACAACCCTTTCAGAGCGTGCAAGAAAATAAGTCTGTAGCATGTAAAAACTTTATTAATTGGTATATACAAGTGAACACACATAAATAAAAGCAGCAACAAAGAGTCCTGTGGCACCTTATAGACTAACAGAAAAGTTTTGAGCATGAGCTTTCGTGAGCACAGACTCACTTCATCAGATGCTGGTCTTGGAAATCTGCAGGGCCAGGTATAAACAAGCCAGAGCAAGGGTGGGGATAACAAGGTTAGCTCAGTCAGCAAGGGTGAGGCTTACTACCGGCAGTTGATCTGGAGGTGTGAACACCAAGGGAGAGGAAGCTGCTTCTGTATTTAGCCAGCCATTCGCAGTCTTTGTTTAAGCCAGAGCTGAGGGCATCGAATCTGCAAATTTGATGCCCTCAGCTCTGGCTTAAACAAAGACTGCGAATGGCTGGCTAAATACAGAAGCAGCTTCCTCTCCCTTGGTGTTCACACCTCCAGATCAACTGCCGGTAGTAAGCCTCACCCTTGCTGACTGAGCTAACCTTGTTATCCCCACCCTTGCTCTGGCTTATTTATACCTGGCCCTGCAGATTTCCAAGACCAGCATCTGATGAAGTGAGTCTGTGCTCACGAAAGCTCATGCTCAAAACTTTTCTGTTAGTCTATAAGGTGCCACAGGACCCTTCGTTGCTGTTACAGATCCAGACTAACACGGCTACCCCTCCAATATAAATAAAAGCAGTAATACATTGTAGCATTTTTAATGAGATGGATGAGCCTGAGACTCAGCAGCCAATCATGCTGCGCCCCAGCCCCCCTAATGTAATTTCATCCCACAGGGGTCTGCCCCCACTTTGTACTGCCTGCACCCCTGTACTAAACCAGTGAGACTCCAGTAGATACACCCCCGCCCCCGACTCCTGCAGGTTGAAAACTTGGGTGAATTCTGAGGAAATGCAATTTTTCAGTATTTCATATGCTCGAGGGTTAAAACCTTCATTTCATGCACATTCACCATCAGATAATACTGAGTCTAAGTACAAGTCGCAGGCTAGTTTAATATATGATTTGTGTTTATACTAGTAGTTACTTATGTCCACAGAGCGCCTTTAAGCTCTGCAAAGCCTTCATATGCACTTGCCCTTCCTTATTTTTAGGGTCTATAAATATCACAACTAATTTCAACACTGCTTTCAAAGAAAATCTCTCTTTTTATTATAGAACAAGTGCTGGAATGCAAATTTATTTTTAGGGATTAAAGTTCCTTAGTGATTTAACCCCCTGCCCTCATCCAATCTAGTTTTGGTTTGCATGTCAGTGATGTTATTTGTGAGCTGCCTTTGACATGCTCACATGACTGAGGTGGATAAGTCATCAACTTTTGACTAGGATGTACTGCTGCAAAGCTGTGGATTTATAATTGCACCTTCATCCATACGGGACACAAACTATATTACCAGAAACAGACCAAGCATACTGTAAGTTTAAAACCACTTCAGGCTAAAATAGTTTTAATGTGGTGAGCTGGCCACTATTATGGGGCCAAACCATTAGTCTGCTCTGACTTGCTAAGCCACATTGAATTGCTCCAAGCTGAAATGGTTTAACAGTATTTAAAACCTTTTCAGCAAAAACAATTTTAACATATGTGTAGACAGTGGTCTCAGAAGCTACATGACAAAAATGTTTCTACTGCAAGTCTTTTTCCATGGAAAACTATATTTTTGATTAAACAAATTTGTTGATAAAGTATTTACTTTCTGAAGAAAATGTTGGCTTTTCATAAAAAATGAACACGCAAAAAGATTTTCAATTCAGAAATGTAAAACATTTAATTCTGGCGTCTTCTACCACAAGAAATGTTTCAAAATTCCCAAATCAAAATGCTTCATTTTCACTTTGTTCTACATGAAATCATACCCTCCTGAGTGGCTGTGTTGATTCATGTGAATTATAAGTCAGGCACCAGGTGTCCTTTCCCCTCCACAAGTGTGGGATCCCTGGCTGCATTTCCCATGATGCACCATAGCAGTGTGACTCCCATATGAGTCAGCACAAGGTGAGACTATGTGCCTCACAGGAGAAGTAGTATAAGCATGTAGGCTGACTAATAAAATATGGGGACATGAAGCAGCTGAACTACAAGTCACATGTCAACACAGGTGGGCAGTGTATTATTGAACTACTCCAAAATAAAATATTTCTATTTGGTTCAACGAAGCAAAATATTTTGTTTAAATTTTCTCACAAAATCTTTTGGTTTTCAGAAGAAGGCTTTTGGGTTTTAAACTAATAGTAAAAATGTCCATGTTAAAAACTAAAAGTCTGAACAACTGTTCTAAATGTTAACAAAATCCTTGTACTTGGTCACTATTTATATGAGGAGAACAACAAGAAGTCCTGTGGCACCTTATAGACTAACAGATATTTTGGAGCATAAGCTTTTGTGGGCAAAGACCCTCATCGAAAAAGATGAATATAAGACAAAATATCTGTTAGGTGCCACAGGACTTCTTGTTGTTCTTGAAGATACAGACTAACACAGCTACCTCTCTGATCTATGGGGACAGCTACTTTCAGGAAGTATGTTCCTGGAAGAACCACAGTAAGTAAGCTAACAGACTTTATTTTGCTTATTCCGCTTGAATTTTTAGAGGAAGTTCTTCTTTGACCCAGCAAATTAAATGTATGTTTTCTTATATGTTTTCCTTCCAGCGATGGCTCTTAGTTTCAGGGCTAACAGGTGGAGTTACAATAATACTGTAAATTCTCAGTTTATGCTCTGTATTACTGTTCTGTATGGTCTGGAGCCTTAACTGAGGTAAGACATTTTCAGTGATATTTAGGAATCGAATACTTTCACTATACAGTAGTTACAAAACACTTGAGAATGAAAACAGGCGAACAAATATCATTCTGTCTGCAATCGAGAGGACGAGTTAAATCACAGCCAGCTGATTTTGGCCAATTCTACATAGAATAAAATAGAGGTACAGGGACTATCTCTACCCTCAGTCTCTTTTGTGTAAATAAATTCACCTTTTATACCTGAAAAGAATATTTCAGAATTATCATTCCTAGTTAAGAAATATTCATAACCTAAGCTACATAAAAATATCAGTCACGGTACAGAAAAAGTAAAAGTATTCAATAAATATTTCTAATTTGCTTTTAGAAAGAAGCAGGATGATGAAATCCTATTATACTGTCACAAGGAAACACTTTCCATTCCACTGGTAACTAGGGAGGATGTTCAACAGCAGCCACGCATTGCACCTCTCAAATCTGGGATTCTCTCATCCAACAGATCACAGATGTTCCAGGACCATAGGGTCCCAGGGCTAGGGCCAGACTGGCATCAGTGGGCTTGTATCTGGAGCACCCAGGAGCCACCTGGCATCAGAAGCCCAGGATATTCCTCTGGTCAGGCAAATTCTCTTGTTCAAGACCTGTCAGATCCCAATGATGCCAAACCTGGGCGGTGCAGCCTGTGTATATTTTAAAAACAGCCCCCAAGAATTTTAAAAATAACAAATTAAGGAATGCTTTTAACCATGACTGTTGATTTTTCACAATCTTGGAACACTGGGGAAGTTTCAGTGGTCTGGAAAAAGCAGATGTTGTGCTAATATTTTAAAAGGGTAAACAAGATGACCCAGGTAGCTATAGACTGGCTAGCTTGATTTTGATCCCAAGTAAAGTCATGGAAAGGCTACTATGGAATGCAGCCAGTAAAGAGTGCAAGGATGGTAGCATGCCAGTCAATGTAGTCGTATGGAAAATTTGTCTTGTCAAATTTGATTTTTGCTGTGCTTATTTTGATTGATAAAGGTAACTGTTTCTTCATGTATTATTGTAGGTTGGTGGATCTCTCCCTCCGGATCTCAAGGAGACCATGCCCCTTCATCATACAAGTCTGCTAAACTTTCTCCAAGCAGGAAAAAAGGTGGGGGAATTAGCAGTTCCCAAGGGGTCCATCCTCCAAGTGGAATGGGCCAAACACAGGTTGGGTTCTGGCCTGTAATCGGCGGGTATGGTAGCAGTTTAAGCACCTAACTGCTAAGGAGGGCCGAGTAGCTAAAAATCAAGAGCATGGTCTGCATCTGGGCAGAGCAGCAGCAATTTATTCACCCTCTTACCAGGTGGGTTGGAGCAGCACCCAACCAATGCAATCAGAAAGAGCTGCAGAAATCTATTCCCCTGGCCTTTAAAGCAGGGAGCGATCAGGGTTTGGGGGGTGAGAGACCCACACAGTGTAGGTAGCTCAGGTTTGGGGGTGAGCAGAGGGGCACAGGCCTCCTGGAGGCTTATAGAGGAGGAGTACTGCCACTTCAGAGGGGACACAGGCTCACCCAATTCCACCGCATCTCAACCCAGGGTCCTAACAGGCAGAGCACTCTACCACTGGGTTAGTGGGGATCTGCCCACCATGTGCTGATCTGACTTCAGGCTCACTCTCCACCAGACTATTGCCTGGTTCCCTGGGTTACTTCCTTCTTTCCCTCTCAGACGTACCTGTGTCCAGGGGTCACCTTCAGTCTCCCCATAGTACGCTACCGGGGTAGTGATAGCTGTTCCTCCCCATGAAAAACACCAAGGCTCCCTGGCAGGATTCCCTGTAAGGAGAGCACTTGGATGACCTCCCAAGAGAGATTCAGGTGCTGCCCAGCTGATTAGCAGCCAGCAGCATGTGTCTCTACTGGTGGTGAACATCTCCATATGCCTTGGTGTGCATAACAAAATGTATTCCACCCAATGGAGGAAAAAAATTAGAGGGAACACTGCTCCCTAGAAGCTCAAGCAGGTCCCCTGGTTCTTCTGGGTAATCCTTTCTAGCAGCAAGGAAAGAGCTTCTGTCTCCTCTGGCAGCTCCCAGATAACTGAGCTGCTGGGCTGGCCTTTTATATTTCCTTCCCTTGACACACGCCTCTGCTTCCGGAATTCAGACTATGGCCCTCCTGGCTCTGCTCAGCTTGCAGCTATCCTTCTGCGTCTGCATCTGCGGGAGGCTGTGCCTCCTCATTGCAATTATTAATGATTATTATGATCAATTTATATTATCGTAGCACCTATTCATGAATCACTGTGCTACTTAGACTTCCATAAGTGTAGGAATTGGGTAATGTCCTTTGCAATAGCTTGGGAGCCACCTAGTGGACCTCCATGTATTCTGCTGCAGAAGTCTGCAGAGCCTAACAAAGCAAACATTTATGAGGACCTAAGCCTTGTATATTAGTATATAGCTAGAAAATACGGTAACTAGGAACTCAACCATGTTCATGTGCTTTACTCATATTATTAATATTGTGTAGAGAGCAAAGACTTACTCTCATGGTTTTTGGTAAAAAATAGCACTACTCAATAATCAGCAAAGTCCCTATTAAGAATGAATTAAAAGCCATTTAACAGCTAAAACTCAAAAATACTTGTAAATTGGAAATGAACACCCTATTGGGGCTGCTTGTAATGGATATCATCAGGGATCTGTTCTCTACCAAAGGCTGTTCACGATATTTATGAGCAATGGGTGAAAAATGTAAAATCACTGTTCATAAAATTTGCTGATGATGCAAATTGGTAGAATAGTAGATGTTGGGGATGAGTCACTTCTATGGATCAGTGTGGATTGCTTATTAAAGTGGGCTCATTTGAACAATGTGTGCATTAACATCTAAGAACACAAAGACTTGGCTGACTTTATTCTGGGAAGCAATGACTTTGAGAAGCATCTGAGGGTCACAGCAGATACCCAATAGAACATAAATTCCCAGGAGATCATGTAAAGTGAGTAAATGTGACCCTTATGTGCATAAGTAGGTGAATATCTAGTAAAAATAGGAATGTGGTATTACCCCTCTATACCACATTAGTAAAACCAGCACTAGAACACAGTTTTGGTGCTAACACTTAAGAAAGGATGCTGAAAAATTGGAAAGGGTTCTGGTAAAAACTAAAAGAATAATTCAAGATCTGGAAAACCTGCCTTATGGAGAGATCTAAGAATAGAAGTCTCTATCTATAAGAAGCTTAATCTATAAGATTATTTTTAAGAAGCTCAAAATATTTAATTTATCCAAGGTTTCAAGATAATTTGATCATAGTTTGTACACAATTGCATGGTGAAAGAGATGTCTGATTTCAGAGGGCTCTTTAATCTAGCAGAAAAAAGTCATAATGAGATCAAATGTCTCAAAGGTCAAGCTAGACAAATTCAGACTGAAAATAAGGTACAGATTTTTAGCAAGGAAAGAAATCAATCTTCGCAAAATTTACTGAGTCATGTAGTGGATTCTCCATAATAGGTCAGATCAGTAGTCCATCTTCCTCAGTATTATCCTATTTTCCCACAGTGGTGAGTGCCAGATGCTTTAGAGGTAATGAAAAGAACAGGTAATCACAGACTGTCTGTTGTCCACTTCCAGCTTCAGGTGATCGGAGCTAGGGATATGCGGGGAATGGGCCTGACCTCCTGGCTAATAGCCACCAATGGACCTATCTTCTATTAACTTACTTAGATCTTTTTTGGGCTCCGTTATAGTTGTGGCCTTACAACATGCCCGGGCAATGAATTCCACAAGTGGGCTCTGTGTGTGTGTGTGAAGAATATTTTCTTTTGTTTGTTTTAAACCTGCTGCCTACTCATTTAATTGGGTGGCACCTCTTTCTTGTATGATGTGAAGGAGTAAATATCTCTTTCTCCTCAATTTTTATAGTTATCTATCGTACCCCTCAGAGTTCTCTCTTTTCCACACTGAAAGATCCAAGTCTTTTTAATTTTTCCTCATATGGAAGCTGTTCTATAACCTAATTATTTTGCTGTCCTTCTCTGTACCTTGTCCAATTGTAATATTTCTTTTTTTTATTTTTCTTTTCGAGATGGGGTGACTCAAATTCTTAAATTTAAAACTGCATATTCTGTCTAAAAGATTTGCTGTAGCTCAGGAAGAAGCTATATTTTTTTTGCAGGAATTTTTGGATAAGTTCCTGCGGTCTATGTTATACAGAAGTTCAGACTAGACCACGGGTGAGCAATAAAAAAGTGGCGGCCATCTAAGGTTAGTCCCTGGTAGACTACCGCCACTGTATTTATCTGCACGTCTGCAGGTATAGGTTAATCGCAGCTCTCGTTGGCCACAGATTGCCATTTGTGGCCAATTGGAGTGGCAAGAAATTCTGTGGACAGGTACACTGCTTCCCACTGCTCCCATTTGCTGCAGATGGTGATCAGTGGCCAATGAGAGCTGTGGTCACCTGCTATGTGCAGAGGTGAAGGTAAATATAGAGGTGGGAGCCTGCTAGGGACTAACAGTGGCAGACTGGATCTAGCCCATGGTCTTGTATTTGCCCAGTCTGCTGGACTAGATCATAACAGTCCCTTTGGCCTTAAAAATCTATGACATTTTTTTGCTTCTGGCCTACTTTGCCAGCTGAAAGAATGCATTAGGAAAGAACTGAAGAGGTCTGTGGCAAATAATGAGGCCTATTAGACTATGTAAAATTCCTCCAGAATTCAGTATATTTCATCTCTCTTCTCTTTCCTCTCTCTTGGCAGTCACTCGATAATGAGTAGGACGTCTTCATGTCACCCTCCTATTTGTGAGTCCATTGATGGCTGATCAGCCTGATTCTGGCGCCCCATGTCTTATGACAGGAGGGGCAGGTATCAGTAGCTGTTGGAGGGGTGCAGGGCAGTTTTCGATACTCTTTTGTTCTTCACCACCTATCCTCGTCTGCACTAAGGTGGGAACTCTCAAATTGTGCCACCCCCTCATGAATTACCAAGTATATGTTGTACAGACAATGTGGTATGGAATTTAAAAAGTCAGCTGTGGAATATTTTCAGACCAATACCAGCTGAAACTCACCAAAAGCAAGATATGACATTTATATCAGTTATGACAAGTACCCTAAACTCATATGATCATGTGTGTAACGACTCAACATATATGTGACAAGCTCGTTGTCCTGCTGTTTCTCTCAGGCTGAGTTGAGCTTCAGATGCTTCATGCATGATCTATGAACTTTAACATCCTGAACTCACAGGAGTCCACCAAACAGATCCCACATCTTTGAATTTAAGGCACATTTATGAGTTACATAGGGTGCGTCTACACTAGCCAGCTACTTTGAAGTAGCTGGCACAACGTCGAAACAGCATGTGTCGCGTCTACACGCGCCGTGTGCTATTTCGACATTGAAATCAACGTTAGGTGGTGAGATGTTGAAATCGCTATTCCCTTCCAAAGATGGGAATAGTGCCCTACTTCGACGTTCAACGAGTGTAGACGATCCGCGTTCCGCTACTTCAAAATAGCGGGGTCCTCCATGGTGGCCATCAGCTGAGGGGTTGAGAGACGCTCTGTCCAGCCCCTGCGGGGTGCTATGGTCACCACGTGCAGCAGCCCTTAGCTCAGGGCTTCTGGCTGCTTCTGCTGCAGCTGGGGGTCCATGCTGCGTGCACAGGGTCTGCAAACTGTTGTTGGCTCTGTGGATCTTGCGCTGTGCAGGGCGTGTGTGTCTGGGAGGGGCCCTTTAAGGGAGCAGCTTGGGGCTTTGCTGGCCCCTTATTTCGATGGGGAGCACTTGTGTGTGTGGACGCTCCACATTTCCTTCTGGGGTGGCTCCTTTGGCTGTTCCCTGTCGCTACTTCGACATGGAATGTCGACGGCACCAGCCCTAGAGGACGTTTAGATGATATGCGTTGAAGTAGCCTATTTCAATGTCCTTACTTTGAAATAGGCTATTTCAACGTAGTGTGCTAGTGTAGACGTAGCCATAAAAAATTCTGGAAAGCTGGCTGAACATTGACAATATTCCAGAGAATGTATGAGCTCCTTCAGGTGGAGGACACCTCCCCCAGCCATGAGCTTCCTGGACACACCCCATGGAGCTGGAGTCCAACCCAAGAGAGCAGCAGCCTGAGAGTAAGAGTGACACTGCATCCCTTGCCAGCAACCGGACCCTGCTCATCAGCTTGGAGTTGGACCCTTCCTCCAGCCAGGACACCTCCAGGGACTCACCAGACCTTTCTGCGGTCTCTGCTGGTGAGTACCCAATGGGTCACACACCCTGGGGCCCAGGGTAGTGGATGAGAGTGGGTCATGCCACGATCCCCACGAGGCTGGTTTGGGTGAGATGCCGCCCTGTGAACCCAGCACCTGCACATGTGCTCAAGACATTGTGGTCCACCCGGTCCGACCACACAGCTGCAGGGCACGGGCACCAGTACCAGCCCACTGCCAGCCCTATGGGAGGCTGACAGGGCCTCAGGGCCCTTGGGGGAGCCTTCCTGCCCCTGACATGGCTGGAGGTGGGACAGCCACACGGGCAAGGGCCCAACCTCAGACACACCACGATGGGCCATGCAGGGCACAGGCAACATGCACACCCATAGACAGTGCCACAAGCTTCGTGTGTGCAGGGGCAGGGGGATTGGGAGGGCTCTGGGACCCATGTGGATGGAAGGACTTACCATCTCGCCTCCTTGTCTCCCCTCAAGCTGGACTGTTGGCAGGCTGGGCTGGACCCACCTATTCACAAGTGCCAGCCAGCCCCCAGGAGGAGCTGGAGCCAGAGCCCAGGCCTAGAGCCAGAGCCAGAGTTGCCACACCTGCAGAACCACTAGCGCTGAGGTGCAGTACAGGTCCATGGTGGTGCAGTCAACCCTGTGGACAGAGGGCCCTTTGCCAGGTCGAGGAGGACCGGGGGCCCTCAGGCGGGTCACCAACAGAATGGAGTGGCAGCTGTGGTCTGACAAGGCATGGTGGGTAAGGGACTGGGAGTGGCAGGTGCAGGCATGGGACCAGCTGAAGTCCCACCTGTAGGAATAGGGTCTAGCATGACCTAGATAAATTGGAGAATTGGGCCAAAAGTAATCTGATGGGGTTCAACAAGGACAGGTGCAGAGTCCTGCACTTGGGACAGAAGAATCCCAACCATGATTACAGGCTGGGTGACGACTGGCTAAGTAGTAGTGCAGCAGAAAAGGACCTGGGGATTAAGGTGGATGAGAGGCTGGATATGAGTAAATAGTGTGGCCTTATAGCCAAGAAAGCTAATGGCATATTGGGATGTATTAGGAGAAGCATTTCCAGCAGATCTAGAGAAGTTATTCCCCTCTATTCGGCGCTGGTGAGGTCTCATCTGGAGTATTGTGTCCTGTACTGGGCCCCCCCACCCTTTTAGAAAGGATGTGGATGTATTGGAGTGGGTTCAGCAGAGGGCAATGAAAATTATTAGAGAGCTGGAGCACAAGACCTATGAGGAGAGGCTGAGGGATTTGAGCTTATTTAGTTTGCAGAAGAAAAGAGTGTGGGGCAATTTGATAGCAGCCTTCAACTTCCTGAAAGGGAGCTCTAAAGAGGATGGAGAGAGGCTGTTCTCAGTAGTGATGGATGGCAGAAAAAAGAGCAATGTTCTGAAGTCACAGTGGGAGAGGTGTATATTGGATATTAGGAAAAATGTCATCAGATCACCGGGGTGGGGCACAGCCACTGCCCCTGACAGACGGCCTGCAGAAGGGGGCCTATGTGGGGGGCTCTGCGGTGCTGCTGGAGGATGGCCACCAGCAGCACTGCCAGCAGGCTGGCCATGGCCTGGAGGAAATTCCCCTTGGGGAGCTGCTGAGGATCCATAAGGGTCTCTGCTCTGTGCAAAGGGTGTGCTGTGCTGTGAACGGCCTGGCAGCCCTGAGCATGTGTAGGGTGTGTGTGTTGGGAGGGGCCCTTTAAAGGAGCGAATGGCTGCAGGTCCCAGAAGGGCTTTTCAGCCACGCGACCTCTGTCCGCGGCCTTTCCTGGCCACTTATTTTGAAATAGGGGCCCGGAGTGTGTAGACGTTTCCTTTCGAAGTGCTGGTCTGCTATTTCGAAATAGCGGGTGGTAATTTCAATCCTCTTTGTGTAGAAGCCCTAAATAGATAAGTATATTTTAATAGAACCTTTGCATTACTATGTATCTTTGTATTTCCTGTATTATCCTGTGTTCTAGTAGTAGCTTTGTAACACTGTGTATCTAACTCCATGTTGTACCTAAGACTCCATTTTGAGGGCTATGCTCTTCTGTATTAGCCTACAAACCTTGTGCTGTCTCTGTATGAAAATGGGTGTGTGTGAGATGCATCTGGAAGCGTGAATGTGGATGCTTAGAGTTACCCTCTGGAGCCAGCCTCACTGGACAATAAAGACTTGGAGGCTGAAGAACAATGAGAATTGGACTCTACAACAGTGACCCACCCAGAGAGGAAGATTAAGTCCCATCTGTAGGTGATGAGTCACACAGAAACCTGGGGCAGTGGGAAAGGATCAAACCCATCTGCCATTGACTGGTGACTCATAGTGCCTGGGGCAGTGGGACAGAACCAGGACTATGGACTAAAAGCTGTAAAAGATGCGTACAGCACTACAGAATTGAGTTCTTCTCATCTTGTCAACACTGGAGCATTGATCCAGATCAACAGAACCTGGCTGCACACTCACATCTAATCCATCTGGCCAGTGGATTAGCGTGAGAAACCTTTGGTAAGAATAAGTAACAAGAAGACAGTGTGTGCGTGTGTGTGTGTGTATGTCTGTGAGTAAACTATGTATATTAGATGCATATAATATAATGGTACTATATTCTCAATAAACATGATGTTCTTGCCTTATTCCTTTAAAAAGAGCCTATGTGCTTCTTACAAGTGTAACATTTTTGGAGGAGAATGTGGGCTTCAGGAGGGCTTGTCAGCCATGCGACCTCCCTCCGCAGTGCTTCATGGCCTCTTATTTCGAAGTGCCGGACTGCTATTTCAAAATGGTGGGTGGTGATTTCGATCCATTTTGTATGTGAGGACGTATAATTTCGAAGGCCGTAACTTCGAAGTTGGCCTTTGAAATAAGCTCTGTCAAGATTAAGGTATAGTGCAGACACAGCCTTAGTGTTGGTTTGGGACTACTTAAATCAATCCTGTATCTCTTCAGGGAGATAGGTCCGTTTCCAATCCATGTGAGATTGTGATGATTGAGTTTCCTGACGTTGTCTCAGCTTTTTGTTACTTCTCCTGATTCACTTCTCTATTGTCAGAAAGCTCAAGATCTTTTATATGAAGCACATTTCATTCTCAGCTACCTGGACAGGCTCATACGCAGGAATCTCTGGAGGGGGTTGTTTTTCAGTAAATGTGGAAAGGAATTTTTTTTAAGATAAAGGAGTTCAAAATAGTCATGCAAAGAGTTTGCATAAGAGAAGTTACTGAAAATATGGAGTAGAAACAGTAAAACAGATTGGTAAATAATTTGGATATACTAAAAATATAGAGTAATAAAGGTTTTGTAGATATTAGCTCCTGGGATCTTGCTGTAATATCCTAAATGAAAAACAATATTACAAAATATTTCAGTCTTCTGAGGGTGAGACTTGGGCCAAAGCCACCTACTCCCTGTGTACCCACGTTCTCCACTCACAGTGCCACCCCCTTGCAGCAGCCCTCTCCATACACAGCAACTACTGTCTGGGAGTCTCACAGCTTCCCCCTCACCCCTCCATTCCTGTTGCTAGTGGCCAAGGGCATGCTGGGAAATGTAGTCCCTTCCCTGCTCCTGGGCCCCCTCTCTAGGCAGGGAGCTGCCCAGCGAACTTCAGCTCTCAAGTTGCCTTGGGATCCTCCATCACGCCCTGCAGGCTCCCCCGCTGCACAGTGGAACAGGGAGGAAGGGAAACAAACCAGATATGGGGGTGGGAAGCATCCACAACTTTCACCCCCATCCCGTACATATGGGCCTGCTGGACCTGCCAGGATTTCATGAAGTTTGAATGGGCACCATTCCGTTAGATTCTGGAAGACAGGTGTTCACTGCTAGAAGGAAGAGCGCTGTACAACATTCAGATTTTCTTCAAGTCTCACCCTTTTTAGTCCCCAGGCAATATGGGAAGTACCACAGTGGCCAGCCTCACTTGTTTTCATTCTGAGTTCCATACTTTCCTGACTAATTTTACACCTCCTGTACTGATTATGGCTAACGGTGCCAGAAGCTCTGTTTTTAGTAGGATAAATTCCAGTGTCCGAATTAGCACTGCACGAGTCCTGGTTGCAGTGCAAATAATCTGAGTAAAGCGTCACAAGGAAGCGATACTTTGTCAGCGATTGCCCATCACAACGCTGAAAGGAGATTTGCTAACTGAACTCTTATCATCCCCTCCTCCAAATGCCGCTGCTGTTTTCAAAGTAAGGTGGTGCCACGTCTCTGTTCTGCACTCCAAGCTCTGTGGTCTGAATTTCTGAGCAATGGCTGGCTGTGTCAGCTGCCCTTTTCTGGGTTAGATTATTTATTTCAGCATAGCAATAAACTACTCAAATGAATTATAAATCTCTGCAGAGGGCTGTTTTATTTCCTGACTCAGCAACTGAAGGTTGTGATATACATAGTGTGAGCAAATGTCCCTATTTTATAGGAGCAGTCCCAATATCCTGAGCTTTTACGTATCTAGGCCCCTATTACCACCCCACCCCACCCCACGCCACCCCATCCCATCCCAATATTTCACACTTGCTCTCTGGTCACCCCAGATATACAGTAACTGTTCTTTTATCTGTTGCAACTGGTCCCTTAGCAGTCTTCAGGCAGTCTTGACCTTTCCATTTTTCCTCAGTGACATTTCACTGGGCATTAGAGACCTTTGGTAGGAGGAATTTCTCTGTCGAGATATGAAACACTATTCCAAAGAGCAACCATGAGAATTTTAACCCAGACCTCAGTTTTCTGCTTTACGACTTTGATTGCCCATTTTAATTAACACCCCCCACCCCACCCCACCCCACTACTTATTACCTTCTTTGGTTGTTGGGCACCTTAACAGATCTAATCTTTAAAAACAAAAACAACAACAGCAGCAACAACAAAAACAGGGATGAGGCAACTAGAGAGAAACAAATTAGTTGTGGAAAACCTCAGATTTAGGAAAGGATGATTATGCTGAGCTAACTACAATTGTAACTGAATCATATATTCAGGAAGCTTTCAGAGTTCAAGAGCCACCATGAAAGTGCCATGTATTAAGGTATAGACAATGGTGGGTTAGCGGCCTAAGTTGTGTGAACCCTTCCCAATTCACTCTGGAACAGGTTAGTCAGCTTTGCATCAGAATCAGCTTATGTGGACATGCAGGCTCTGAAGCGTGGAAATGTACAGATTTAAATAAATTCATATTTCCCTGAGCCAGATCTTGTTGCAAATCCATAGACGAGGCTCAGATTCAGTGGGCTTGTGTATATTTGCACAAGTACAAGATTTGGCCCAAAATGAATAGCATAGTTGGAAGAAAAACATTTAAGAACAAATCAAGGGTCAAGTCTGTCCATAGCACCCGCATAGGGTTTATTGGGGGTCATTTCCTCAGCCATGCTTTCATCATCTGAGTTGGGGTAATTAGCATTCACAGTCAGAGGATGGAAAGTTTATCACTTTCAGGGTTCAGAAGAAACAAAAAAGAAAGGTGAATAAAAACAGTAACAACCATTCCTGAAACAGCATCTCTACTTCAATGGGCTTTGGATGAGCTGCAGTCTGTCTCAATGTCCTCTGGTCAGCCACAACAAAGTATCATGGTAATTGTTAATAGTCTGGCCCACCTTTCTCTCAGGGTGCATGAACTGTCTGTAGGCTTCGGAGCAGGCCCCCGCCATCTGTCAGACCTTATCCTAAGAGCTAGGGAGACTAGAGATCCATCTTCTCAGAGCTGCTTCTTAAGAGCTGGGCTTCTTCCCTTTTGAACTCTTCCTCCAGTCCTGATATGTTCTGCAGGAGAGAGTGTGTGTGTGTGTGTGTGTGTGTGTGTGCACGTGCACTATTTGAACTGCTTTCTGGCAGACAGAGGGTTTAGTCATAGGAAGATCATCATTACAAGCAGTTAGAAAAATCACTCATTTTGGTAACAAATTCCCATTAATTAGTTTCAGAAAGCTAAGTCACGTAAGTGAGGTGAAAACATAATTGGACTGTACGTACTGTGTGCGCTTGAGGCGGGTAGGGATGAAGGAGAAGTAATGTTGTTTAGGCTGTTGGTAACCTGCCAGTATCACAGACTTTACCCTTGTCAGACGAATACTGAATTCTGTGTTCCCTGGTAGATCCAAATTGCACACACCCAGTTTGACTGAAATTTCCCACTGGAAAAAGATTGCAAAACAAAACGTGGTGAGACATAAATTACATCCCAGGTTCTGTACACACTAATGCAGTATGGCATACTATTATATCGCTGTTGTTGGGTCTGCCATAAAATGCAAGGCCCTGAGTGGAGAACTCAAGGGGACTGATAAATCTGTGTAATTTATTCAAACCACTGGGAAAATTCCTTCCTCCTTCCCCCAAACACTCTCTTGGCTGAACTCTGAAATTCATCGGCCAGATGGATGAGCTCCCTAAAGGAGTATGAGATACCACAGAACATTCCTGGCAGACACATGGTTTAGTCACAGGAAGATCATCATTACAAGTAGTTTGAAAAACCACCTAGAAAACATTCACTCATTGAGATTGCAGCTGCATCAGATTTTCTCCCTCCTGAGGAATGTGCTGTTTATTCAGTCTCTTTTGGGAAAGTAGTATTATCAGTGTGGTGTTTAGCAATAGGGGGCATCTCTAAATAGGGTGTGAACACTTTAATGGCATTCCATGTTTTACGTTTAAGAGACCGCCAGAACCCAACTATGCAATAGAATGCCTATGTCGCTTGGCCTTGCAAACTGTGTGTGTTTGGTAAGCCTGGTTGTTGGGATCCCAGCAGAGCCATCTGGTACCTTCACGTGATGCAAAGAGCACCAGACAATAAACAGAGGTGCCCAGGCCCAAAACACCACATATCAAACCCGCTGTTGCTGTTATTGAAGTTTATGGGAGTTTTGCTCTGAACTTCACTGGCGGAAGGGACAGAACCCACACAACTTCTGCAGAGCACTAAACTGATTGCCTAGGAAGGAAAAAAAGGAGACAAAGTTAGTGTAAATGGTAGTAATTAAGAATGTATAAAAAGTTTATATAATAGGGATATCTCAAAGTTCTATATTTACAGCTTCAGGTTGAAGTCTCTAGTCCAGCACCCTCAGACCCTTACTGGCGCTAGACGAGACCAAGGGAGATCAATGCTCTCTAGCAGCATTACCAACACTTCCACTTCAAACTGGGACATTTAGGAGACATTTGGGGTAAATTACAGCTAAATAACAGCACAGAACACTGTGAGCCAGGACTGGTGACTGGAAACAAACTTTATGGGACTCTGGGAAACTTGGCCACACCCATGGTAAATGGTCATCCGGCTAACTAAATTCATGCAGGATTACAGCTGTTGCCAGACAAGAGAATTCCAGATTAAAGAATTTCAACTTGCACTGAATTGGAGTAACTTGTAGGGAAGGCGTGAGGAGATGGTAAAACACCTGCAGTAGGATCCAGGGTAATTTCCCCTGGACAATTTAAGCATGTTCTGTTTTGCCCAGGGTGTTAACTGTCCCAAGGGAAAAAAAGCCCCCACATTTGCACTCCAGTAGGTTCATTAAGGGCTTTGGATAAAATCTATCATCCCTGGGAGCATGGCTTAGCTCCACTGAGGGGTGGGCAGCGTATGCCACCAGAAGCTGTGAAACGCCATCCCGCTTCCCTCCTTTGGTTTGAACAGTCAGTAAGTACTCCACTGGAAAATCTCTTTACAGCGTGTCTAACGGTTGGTTTTATTTTGTATACAGGAAAAGTACTGGGTGTGGGATAGCTTGATTACCTCAAGGGCAACAGAGCATCATTTCTTTAAAAGGGTGGTGGTGGGAACCTCTTCCCCCGCTTGCCATGGATGGATAAAACAAAAAGGACCAGCCATGACTATTTCCTATTCCAATTCTCACCCACTGTAGAAAACTGGACTTCTGCCCCTTCCCTCCATGGCTAAAAAGAGAGGCAAGGGACTGGGCTTTCTGCTCCTACTCCACAGGGCCTTTCCATGTGTCACCGGAGACAGGCTTTGGAAGTGAGTCTGGGGAGCATTCTAAGGTGTAGCGCTAGCTACCTTACATAGCGGCATGACAAAACAGAGTACGTTGACGCAGACAGGTTTCAAATTTGGCCTAGATCAGCATGCAGCAGGTAACTTCTAGCTCACACCTGCAGTGTCCACCAGTGGGGCCGACAGCCACTGTGGGCCTGGCAGCAAGTTAGTCCCCAGTACCGCCTGGAGCTCGGTGCTGCTGCCCCCACAAGCCCTCAGAAGCTGTACAGAGCAGTTACATGACACTCCCTTCATTTTGAAGGGGCCCAGAGCTCTCAGCTGCTGCTGCTGTGGCAGTGTTGGTGGCTGGGAACCCTGGGCCCCTTTGAAACACTGGACCCCTATACAGTTGCTTCCCTTGCTCCCTGCCCTGCCCCATCCCCATTGGTAGGCCTAGTGTCTACACAGGATAGGTAGGGTGCTGCACATTGGAGTGCTACACATGCACACAGCCTTAGGCCTGTCTGTGGCACTTCTGCAAGAAACCTGCCGCTCCAGACAGAAAAACGGGCAGGCCGTGGCCTAGGCGCCCCTCTCCCATCTCCTGTCACTGTTCCTAGTGATCTCCTTATTCCTGTTTCTGGAAAGGACTGAGCTTTCAAATGCCATCAATATTAGCACAGAGAAGAAAGTTCAACACCACGCCTTTATAGTTATGTTACAGTTGAAGCCATACCAGCTCTTCCCTTGAAAAAGAAAACAAACCATTCTTCATCTGGAAAAGAAACACATTTATTACTGGAAAAATACCTAACAGCATCCAAAAAAAGAGAGTTGGGGGGTGGGGGGGAATCAACTTCAAAACAACATCAAATAAATCCCAGACTCTTTAAATTTCAACAACATTTAAAAAAAATCTGAACTGGATATAAATAATGGTGTATCCTCTGCTTGGCAGGAGATCTCTCTCCAGTAGGGCTTTTGTCACTAACAGAGCTCAAAGTTAATTCTTTCACCGCTCTATTGTGTTATTTTGGAGCGGCTCTGAACAAAACATTGGGGTTTCTATTCCAAAATAAATATGCAAGGCTCAGAGCTTTGCTGCAGTTGTTTGTAGACTTAGCTAAATGCCTCCTTTCTTTTTCTAGGCCAAGCTAAAGGATATGCAAGCTAGATTGTTGGTAAACTCTAAAGCCTGCTGCTAAAATCATCATCATTGGTGATCCCTCAAGGTCAGAGGTCAGATAGGTTTTATATTTCATGGGTCCATAGGTGACTGAGGAGTCCTATTCTTGAGCCACAGGCTTGTTGGCAGATGTTGCAGGTGGCAGGGGAAGACAGGGTTGGGACACAATTGCTATATGGCTGTTGTCTTTACTTTCTTTTCTGGCATTTTTCTTCAACCAAGGTGAGGCGTTTTTCCTCGAAAGTGGATGCTTCCTCTCTGACAAGTCTTTTCCAGTTATCCATATCCTGGGCTTCTGTCTGTTTGTGGAGTTGGTGCCACATTTCTTAATCTTTCTCCTGAGGATGTGTAAAGCTTTTATTTTTTTCTTTTTGCTTCCCTTTTCCTTTCGTGAGTTGGCTGTACAGCAGTTGTTTCCATAAGTGTACAGCAGGCATGCACATACAACGTCTGCTCCATCTCAGCTGGTGCTGGATATTCATGGCTCCCACACTGAAGATGTTGGCCTCTGGGAGGACGCAGACATTAGTATGACAATCCTCACACTACACGTTGAGGGTCTTCCAAAGAAAGTGCTGTTGCTAACATTCTAAGGTGTTTTCTATAGGTCACGTTAACCCTTAGTATGAACAAGGACAGCAATTATCTTACACATTGCAAGGACTGCTTCCCTTCCTTTGATGTCCATAATTATCTCTGGCAAGACACTTAACATCCCCCATCCCTCACCCCGCTCCTTCAGTTCTATGTATTTGATTTGTCATTTTTTTTGGACCTCTGAGTCTGGACTGGAAATTCTATACATCTGAAGAAGTGGGTCTGTCCCATGAAAGCTCATCACCTAATAAACCATTTTATTAGCCTTTTAAAGTGCTACATGACTGCTGGTTTGTTTTGTTAGCTGTAGAAGAGAGTTATGATTACCACCACTTTATAAACTAAAGTCTGGAATCTGTTCTGCTGTTGTGATTGTTGAATTAATGAGACAGTCTTCCAAAGGCAAGGCTGTCACAGTGGATTCTGTGCTGAATCTCAATATCTATGTTCGCCCTCTGTGAGAGATCATTGCCAAAATAGACAAAGTGTTCTGCATTTTCCATTTCTTCTTTGTCAACGTAGACCTTGATAGCTGGGACTGATGACTGACCAGGAACTGGCTGGTGGAGAACTTTTTTGCTTTGCTGATGTCCACAGTTAACCCAAGGCATTTGTAAGCTTTGGAGATACCATTAAGGGTAGCTTTTAGACCTTCCTTGGAATGTGCAGCTATAGCTCCACCTGCATACGGAGTTTGGTTATTGTTGCTGATATGACTTTAAGCCTGGCACAGAGATTAGAAAGATTGAAGATGCTGTCAGTCTGATATTGGATGCCAATGCCCTGTGATAGATTGAATTGGATTAATGTTTTCACAGGCTATGTCTTCATGGTGGGTGCTATTTCAGGACACAAAAGTATCCCAAAATAGCAATGCCATGGCCTTTCACAGAGCCTGAAATAGCTAATTTCAGGCTTGCTATTCTGGTTCTGGTACCCTCGTCGTATGAGGAGTAGCGGAACATTTGAAATCGTCCCATATTCCAAAATTTTGTACCATTTGGATGGCACCAACTTCAGAATAAGGTATTTTGAAATAATTTATGCAATTTGCATAGGGCAAATTAAGTAAATTATTTAAAAAATATTTATCCATGTAAATGTAGCCACAGAAGCTAAGACAGTGGAGAAGAAGATGGGTGCCAGTACATAGCCTTATTTTATACCATAGGGCTTATAGGTAATTGTTGCAGTCACTTCTGTCTCCTTTGTTCATATACAAGGTTACAATGTTGGAATCCCACATGTCCTGTGGAACCTCACCCTCCCTCCAGCACAGGCACAGCAGCTCATGTAGGAGTTCCAGGAGTGTGTCCAAGGCACACTTGATTACACCTGGCCTGGGGCCTTTCCTACTGCAGTGCTGTCAATAACTTTCTTCAATTTGACCACAGTTGGTTTCTGGTCCAGCTCGTCCATGACTGACAGGAGCCCGATGGCATTGAGGGCGGTATCAACCACAGTGTTCTCGCATGAGTACAGTTCGGAGTAGTGCTCGACCCATTGCTCCTTCTGTTTGGCTTTGTCAGTGATGACTTCACCAGATTTGGATGTCAGAGGTGCCGTCTTGTTCTGGATGGGTCCCATTGCCTTCTTTATGCCCTCGTACATTCCCCTGAGATTACCAGAGTCAGCACAGGTCTGGACACTGCTGCATAGCTTAAGCCAGTAGCTGTTGGCACAGCGCCTGGCTGTCTGCTGTATTATTTTTCTGGCTACTCTGAGTGCTTGCTGGGTTCTCTGACTGGGTGAACGTTTATATTGCAGAAGTGCAGCACGCTTCTTTTCGATGACTGAAATCATCTCATTGGAGTTAGCTTCGAACCAGTCATGTGTGTTTCCAGCTCTTCTTCCAAACACTGACAAGGCCGTGTTGTAAATTGTATCCCTCAGATGCTGCCATCTGATGTTGCATCAGCACTCCCAGGGCTGCTGCGCAGCTTCTCCTCAAGGGTCTCTCTGAACATTTCAGCTTTTTCTGAGTTTGCCGTCTTTCTGGCATCAATGCGGGGCCTTCCAGTTGGTTGAGAATGGTGCAGCTTCTTGGGTCTCAGCTTGAGCTTGGAGCAGACTAGCGAATGATCTGTATCGCAGCCGGCACTATGGTAGCTGCGTGTCAGGAGGATGTTTTTGATGTTGTCGCGTCTGGTGATGACCAAGTCTAATTGGTGCCAGTGTTTCGAGCGTGGGTGTCTCCATGACACTCTTTGCTGTGGCTTGGTTTGGAAAAATGTGTTTGTGATGCACAGATTGTGGTACGTGCAAAGTTCGAGGAGATGCTGTCCGTTGTCATTCATTTTTCCCACACTGAAGTGACCTAGGCAAGAGGGCCATGAGTCATGATTGGCTCCAACTCTTGCATTGAAGTCACCCAAAAGGTACAATTGGTCACGAGCAGGTATTTGCACTATGGCGGCACTGAGCTCCTCATAGAACTTGTCCTTTGCTTCTGGTGTGGCGTTCAGGTTTGGAGCGTAAGCGCTGTTCAGGTGGACGGGACCGGTGCAGGTTTGCAGTTTGACCTGAAGGAGTCTTTCTGATCCGCCTGTGACTAGTTCCACCATTTGTAGAAGGGTGTTTCTGATGGCAAGCCAACACCAAGCTCCCTGGGTTCCTGTTGGGCTTTGCCCTGCCAGAAAAAGGTGTAGTCCTTTTCCTTTAGGGATCCCGAAGCTGCGAGTCACATCTCCTGCAAAGTGGCGATGTCAGCTTGGAGCCTCTTCAGTTCCTTGTTGATGACAGCGGTCTTTCGAGTGTCACTGATGTCCTGAAGATTTTCAGTCAAACCAGTCAACATGGTCCATACATTCCAACAAGCAAGCTTGAAACTTTGATGATTTTCTTTTCTTAATAATTTTCTTGTTGGTTTGTCTGGGCTCATTTCAGTCACTTGTCAGGTTTGGGAACCTTAAGCCTCATGCACTCAGTGAGGCAAGTGAACTATGGTGAGACAGTACTCTACTGGCTGGGGGTTGCCCAGCTTAAGGTGGGCAGTGACTGTCCAATGAGATGCGATGATCTCTCCCACCGTCGGAAGCAACCCCTGGCGCTCATTCTCTACGCCAATTGAGCAAGAGCTTATAACCGGTATCTGTTGCCTCCCATGTTGGTTCAACGCTGTTAAGCGATGCTGGAGTACCTCTCCAGGTGCAAGCCTGGGCAATTTTTATGGAGACCCTGGCCTGCCCAGACACAAGGCCCTCCCTCTTGGCTTTACTTATATAGTCCAATGGAAAGGACAACCTCTATATTTAGTACCAGCTCAGCTGCAGGAGTTGCTGGGACAGTGCCAGAAGTTGACACAGAGCCGCCTTAGGACTCCCCTCTGGATTTTCTGTCAGGGTTTACTCCCTTAGCCTTACTCCTTCCCAGGATAACCCACAAAGCAGTGGGGCAACAATTACCGTGGAATCTCCCTTCTAAGTATCACTGGTAAATTGTTTGCTCGTGTCATCCTCAGCAGACTCCAGAAGCTTGCTGAGAGGGTGTATCCTGAATCCCAGTGCGGATTCTGCACCAAGAGATCTACCATTGACATGATCTTCTCCCTGAGGCAGCTGCAGGAGAAATGCAGGGAGCAGAGGAAGCCACTCTATGTAGCCTTCATCGACCTGACCAAGGCTTTCAACTCGGTTAGTAGGAATGGACTGTTTAAATTGCTTCACAAGATAGGCTGTCCACCATGGCTACTCAAGATGATCCAGTCTTTTTACAAAGACACAAGAGGAACCATCCAATATAACGGCACATCATCGGATGCCTTCAGCGTCAGGAGTGGTGTCAAACTAGGATGCGTCCTTGCTCCGACATTGTTCGGGATCTTCTTCGCACTCCTCCTGAAGCAGCCTTTGGATCTTCAACAAAGGGCATCTTTTTGCACACAAGATGTGACGGAAAACTGTTTAATCTTGCAAGGCTGAAGGATAAGTCTAAGGTGCAGGAAGTGCTCATTAGAGACATGCTGTTCGCAGACGATGCTGACGTAGTAACACACACAGAAGGCCAGCTTCGAAAACTGCTGGATCAGTCCTCCAAAGCATGCAAGGACTTCGGGCTTACCATCAGCCTAGAGAAGACAAACGTACTTGGTCAGGACGTTGCTGAACCTCCATCAATCAGCATTGACAATTACACGCTAGAGGTCTTCCATGAGTTTACTTACCTCAGGTCCACCTTCACTGACACCCTGTTGCTGGAGTTTGAGCTAAACAGGAGGATTGGAAAAGCATCCACAACTCTGTTCAGACTTAGCAAGAGAGTGTGGAACAACAACAAGCTGTACACTCACACCAAAATGCAAGTCTACAGAGCCTGCATCCTCAGAACCCTCCTCTACGGCAGCGAGTCTTGGACCTTGGACGCCCGCCAAGAAATGAGGCTGAATGTCTTCCACTTGCACTGCCTCAGGCGCATTCTTGGGTTATCATGGAAGGACAGAGAGCCCAACAAAGCCGTCCTTGAGAAAGCTGGAATTCCAACCATGCATACCCTCCTCAGGCAGTGGCGGCTCCGCTGGCTTGGCCACATCAACAGGCTGAATGATGGAAGGATCCCAAAAGACATCTTGTATGGCGAGCTAGCCTCTGGCAAAAGACCTCCTGGACGCCCTCAGTTGCACTACAAAAACATCTGTAAGAGGGACCTCAAAGAGGTAGACATTGACCCAGATAGTTGGGAAGAGCTGGCAGATGACCGCAGCAGCTGGAAGCAGGAACTACACACAGGCCTTCAGAAGGGCGAGATGAAGATCAGACAGCTGGCAGAGGAGAAGCGAGCCCGTAGAAAGGACAGCAAGGACCTGCCAGACACCCACTACATATGCAGCAGATGTAGCAAGGACTGTCACCCTCGCGTGGGCCTCCACAGTCACAGTCAACGCTGCAAATGACGATCTTAAATGGAGTTACGAAGGGCGCAATCCATAGTCTACGCAGACTGAAGGATGCCTTGGAACTAGGGCTCATAGGCAGAACTACTGCACAGGATGGAGTTAGTCATCTGGCTGTGCAGGGTCTTAGAATGATTATACATTTTCTTTGGCACTGCAACTTTGACATGTAAGCAAGGGTAAAGGCATATTAATAATAAGAGGGTTATCAGGGAGGGTGTGGGGCCTTTACTGGATGAGGGCAGTAACCATGTGACAGATGATGTGGGAAAAGCTGAAGTACCCAATGCTTTTTTTGCCTCTGTCTTCATGGACAAGATTGTCTCCCAAGGCACTGCACTATAGGAAGGAGGTGGGCAGCCCTTGGTGGGGAAAGAACAGAATAACTGCTATTTAGAAGAGCTAGGAACACACAAATCCATGGTGCATTGTTACAAGAAATACACAAATCCATGGGTCGGAATTTAATGCAGGGATTTCTTTGGTGGACCATATTCTAAGGGGCAGCAAATGAAGCTTGTTCCTCAGTGTTTCTCCCTATACTTTCAGTACTGCAGATGGTATGCCATCAGGACCTCATGCTTCATCATTCTTCATTGTTTAATTGTTTTGCGGACATCCTCAGATGTCATTGGTTTGGCAAGAGTGTTCCATATTGGATGATGAGAGCTGGAGCTAATGATGCCATCAGTCAGTCCTTTCTGAGTTTAGAAGCTTTTGGTAGTGTTCCTTTGAGCACTCTCTGATGGATTTATCATCTTTAAGAGGGGTACTACCTTCTTCAGATCTCAGAGGTGCAACGCCACAGAAGCCTGGTATGCACAGGTTCTATGACTCTCAAAAAAAGCTCCAGATAGCTTGGTTGTCAAGAAAAGGGCTGTAATCTCAGTGTTGTTATCAAATCAATCCCGGTAGTGGCGGATAGCAATGCCAATATATTCCTCATGGATGGTCTGGTTTAGGTCCAGTACTATTTTCCACATTACAAAAGAATCAATGTCAAAATAGAAAAGCTTTCAATGGGATGTTTTCATCATGGGTTTTAACCTGGGCTTTTTTTCCCTTTTTTAAATTATACAGAACTATGAGGTTCTCCTGTGCTGAAGGTTAAACATCAACTCTTGCATCCAGGGACATCTCTTAGAAATTAGAATCAACAACCAGTTCTCCTCTCCCCCCACAGTGAATTTAGGTTCATGAAGCTATAGGTCTTGCAGCTCTCTGCCTAGAGGAATGTTATGTTCTGGATGGTAGGACAGGTTCCACTTCCTGAAACCAGGATTCTCTGGCCCAGTAACAAGACCATGGATGTTACTGGACCAGAGAGCCCCAGGCCAAGAAGCTGTTAGAAGGAGCTCAGCAGGGCTTCTTGAGTGGGACCAGCACCCCTGGTGGGCGTTTAGGTCCATGCCAGGAGGTTGGGGGACTGAAGCCAGCCTTGGCAGGGCTGGTGGCTGGGGCTGCAGCCAGCAGCCAGGCCACGTCTGGGATTGGGGCCAGCGTAGGCTGGGTTGGAGGTAAGGGGGTTGGAGGTAAGGTAAGCTTCAGACGGGGGGACAGAGGCAAAGGGGCCAATGGGGTGTGGAGCTGTCAGCAGGGTGGGGCAGCAGGCTGTGGGGACAGGGAGACTACCCTTCGTTCTGCAAATTGCCTCTTTCGGAAGTGGTGAGGTCCCAAGGGTGCCAGACAAGGGAGATGCAACCTGCAATACCTTTCAGCCTGACACCCTCACTTGGCACTACTGCTGGACTACTGCATCTCCACGTTGCCCCAGTATGGGACTGTGACTTAAGGGCACAACTTGCCTGTAATATTTTATGCCAATAACATAATACAGTAAAATTCCTTTAATCCGGCCTCTGATGGTCCGGAAATCCTGCTGGTCTGGCACCTGTAGTCCCCTGAGATACACGAGGGTTGTGGGAGGAGTGAAGAACCTGGAGGAGTGTGGGGTGGTGAAGCAGCTGGCACTACAGTGCTGCCCAATTCGCCCGCTCTCCCTGTGCACAGGAGTTGAGACTTGAAGACCAGAACAGCCTCGGGCATGCGGGAATAGAGGGAGCTGGCACCTGCTGCCAGGTAACAAGCATGGTCTTGGCTGGACCCAGCCTGTGGTGCCCAGGCCCTACCTAGGCTCTGCCCCCTTAGTGCAGCACAGACTGGCCTCCTCCACCCCTGCTTGGCAGAGACTGACTGCGTGGCCTGGCCCCCTCTTACCGGGTCGACCCTGCGCATGCAGGGGAGGGCCTGGCTCTCAGATGTCTGTTAGCTGTGTGGTGAAGCAGCCTGCAGAGCTGCTGTCCCCAGCACCATGGTGCTGGCCCAGGGCATGCTGAGCTCTGCAGGCCTCCAGGGCCCCGCTCATTGGGTGGTGGTGGTAGTGGATGGGCGTGTGTGCACTTCTTCTCCTCTGCCATTGGGCGTGTGAGCAGCACTGTAGAGCCTGCAGGGGTGGTGAAGAAGTTGGGGATGCACTGGGGTGGTGAGCTGCGATGGGGGGGTTGAACTAGGGTGTGGGGGTTATGGTGACAGCCAATAATCTGGAAAATTTGGTAATCTGGCACCTGTCTGGTCTCAGATGTGCTGGATTAAAGGAATTTTACTGTAGTACTTTTTTTTTTAACTGCAACAGTCATTTTTTAGAATTAGAAGGCAAAGAGTTCAACCCTACAACAGTAGCAGAAGCTGTTATTTATATGTCTTTGATAAGAGATTGATTTAAAAGTGTGAAAGGTGGATAATTAACAATAATTAACAATAAACATGCCTCTTCCATCAGCAGCCACAAAGTGTATTATTTCTCTCCTCCCCTTCCTCCCCTGCATCACCCAACACACTCAGGCCATCTAAAAGGAGGTCAGAAACCACTGAACAATTAATGTTCTCATTTACATGGCTAAATTCTCCTTCTCCACATAGTTTCTCTGAACAGCCTTACAAGGAAGGCTGAATTATCAGAGAGGTTAGCCCTGGAAACCTTGCGGCTAATAATGGTGTAAGTCATTGCAACTGTTAAATCTGATCATTGAACACATACCTAGATGGGAACATTATGCTCCTTTAACCCCTTTCTAGGTCAGGGCTCAATAAACATACATGGATATGCAAACATTACGTTTCATTATTCCTATTCTAGTAGCACTGAGGTCTTAGACTTCCCTTGAGACTGGCTTCCACTGTGCTGCATTGCATATATACTCAAGCATAGTCTATACCTGAAAATGTTTTCTGGAATAATTATACAAGCTCCCCTAGCAAAGACCGCATTTATCTGCAAAAGAATGCTTTTGGCAGAGTACAGCTTAAAACAGTTCCCTGAACAAAATAAACTACAGTATTACTAGGGCTTGAGGTGGAATAGCTATGTAAGTCCAGGGCAGGGTTGGGGAGGAGTAGTTGACCGTGGGTGGAAAATAAAAGAAAAATCACATCTCTGACTGATATAACTCTGCCAGCAAAACTTTTCAAGAGAGCATGCTACAGTGAGGTACAGTCTGTGATCCAAAAAGTTTATATTTAAACAAATCTGATAGCTCCCACTTCGGCAGGAGGCACTGAGAAATTAAAGCCCGGATCCTGCCCTCTAGGACTCATGCCTGTGGTTAATTTTACAAAGTCAGAGCCTCTTAGTGCCTAAAATTAAGCACATGCTTAAGTCTTGCAGATTGTGGTTTGTAATTTGCCCCAACCAGGTCACGCTTGAGTTCTATGGGAACTGAATCCTTCTCTATTGACTACCAGTGCAATGACTTAACCAATAAGCCATCCTTCTTAGAGAGACCATACATATAGTTACATAGAGAGAAATTACTGTTGTTAAACATGAGGCAAAATATACTGCAAAAGAAAAATATGTTTTAAATTAAGGATTAATTTGGTATTTCATGTGAGAGTGGTGCAGCTGGAATAGTAAACACATTGAAAATTTTAACTTCTTCCAAACATAGTACTTGAAGCCTTGAATATTTTTGCTGTTCCAATACTGCTGTTGCTTTTGAATGAACTCATAGAGCTATTTCACAGAGCCTCATTTTTTTTATATGTCTTTATAGGTCCTTAGAAGAAACGGTCTTGCATTCTGATGCAAATTAAAAATAAACCAAGGAAACCAAGGCTGATTTTTCTGTCCCTTTGCAACACATTGAGTCATATGTGGTTCTCTGCCTTGAATGGGATAGTAAAGAAAAGAAATTATAAAAATATGGTTTTTTTTGTAGATTCTTCATTGGAATTTATTGCAGCTCTTCATTTGAGCATGATCTTGTGGAAAACAGGGATAAAAGAATCCAGGACAGATGAAATGCCAGCAAAACTGTAGAAAAATGCAAAGAAACTCAGGATGTTTTACAGCATTCTAGACAGGTTTTTATTTTCAATTTAAAGCTGCCTCTGCTTGTGGGAATTTACATGGAACACAATGGAAAACACTTTCCTTACTCAAATGGTTCATTTTTATCTTCTGCCAAAAAAGACAATAATCTGATTTACAGTTCTGTTGGCTGAACAAACAACTTTGGGCTGGAAACTTTGACAATCCTTTCTAGCTTTGTTTCTCTATCCAGGCCTTTCATCTTGGTCCCTGTGAGCACTTTCTCTGTTCATGTTGTGTTCTTCCTCTGTATCTCCTGTGCTGTTCAACTTTGATTCCAAGGTGCTTGTTCTCTCTTTTAGAAGATGAATACCTTCTGTCTTGGTAGACACTCTTTCAGCTCTGCCTATCATGTAGCTCTCTGCTTCCAGACCAAGACTCTGCTCCAAGCTCCATTCTTTTACACTTCCTGCCCTATTTCTAGGACAAGTTCTCTTGGTCTTTGCTTCGGGCATTGGGAATATGGGTGTACTTTTCTGAGATATCATTCCACTTCACTTAAGGCTCCCTTCTCGGCACTCTGGCTGTTCAAGGCTACCTTCTTCTTTTTACACCCTCCACCCAATTCACAAATGTTACCTCTGGACCACTGGCACCATTTAGCGCTCAGCTTCAGTCCTCATGAAGCCTATCTCATGGTCTCTTCTCCACTTCCTTCCTCTATTTTCTTCCTTTCTGGTCTCACCCTAACACTATATGCTTGTCAGATATGGGGGGCACACTTCAGAATAAGTTAATTCAAAGTCCTCATTCCACCACATTCCTCCAGCCATACAAGTGTAAGGCCAGCAGACCCGGGTTGCTGGCACCAGGGCTAGAACCACAAGCATAGGGTCTAAAGTCCTGCACTCTGCCACATGAGCTAAAGGTCAAACTGGCTCTCAGCGACATCTGTAGAGCACAGACTCACTCACCCCGGATGAGGTCTCCATACCTCTGGGCACTACATGCTTCCCTGGGCTGAGGAAGCAAGTCCCAAGCTTCTGAGACCTTCCGGCAGTTCTTCCTGGCCAATGCACCAGTTGTAATGCCAACAGACCCAGTTTGCTGGCACCAAGAATAAAACCAGGTCTAAAGCCCTGCACTCTACTGCATGAGCTAAAGGCCAGCTGGTTCTCAGCCAGCACTGTAGAGCGGAGACTTCACTCACCCCAGATGAGATCTCAGTACCTCTGGGTACTACACAAGGATAGCTTTAAACATTACACAGGTCACAAGCTTGGTTCCATCATGTAAGCTGTGTCCATGTTACTTAAGGGCCTGCTTCAACAAGCTTGATAAACACATGCCTAATCCTAAGCATACGAGTATTCCCAGTTGGGTATATAAGCATGCACAGGTTGAACCTTTCTAGTCCAGCACTTTCTTATCTGGCAACATCTATAATTCAGCATAATTTTAGTTAGCAGGATGACCACTTGTCACGGGTGTGGCCAAGATGGGGTGTCATAAAATTTGTTTGCAGCCACCAGTCCCGGCTCTCAGTGTTCTGTTCTGTTATTTAGCTGTACTTTACCCCTAACTGTCTCCAAAGAGCCCAGAAAGCAGTGGAAGTGTCGGTAAAGCTGATAGACACTATTGATCTCCCGTGGCCCAATAAACTCTCTTGTTTGGCACCAGTCAGGTCCCAAGGGTGCTGAACTAGAGACGTACAACCTGTACTTAAATCTATGCAGTACCAGAGCTTATATGGGTTCAAGTCATAGCATCCCTGGGGAAGGAGGAAGCCATACCATGTTACAGCAAACACCAATTCTAATGGCCTCCCAAAGCTACATGCTATATTTCAGAGCTCGCACATATGACCCATTAGGTTGTATAAAGACATAAAACAATACACTGAATCCCCATGCTGCGTAAAAGTGAGTTGCATAACAAAAATATCACCACTGTTAAAGAAAAAGCAAAATGATGAAGGGTCAGATTTTTGACATCACTGAAGTTAATGCTGGCAGTTAACTACTTACTGAGTGAAATACTCAGTGAGGGTGAAAAAATTATTTTAAAATGCATTATTATTTTAATATCTGGTATGAGTAGCAAACAGGAAAGAGTTTGTGTTATTTTATATGTGTAACCTTGAATGGCGGCATGCTGTGCTACTCCAGACTGTCAGAAGAAGCTTTAGGTCAAGTACATAAAAGGTTGTTACCAGGAGGAGAGAGATAATTTTTTCTCTTTAACTTCTGAGGATAGGACAAGAAGCAATGGGCTAAAATTGCAGCAAGGGAGGTTTAGGTTAGACGTTAGGAAAAACTTCCTAACTGTCAGGGGCTACGTCTACACTAGCACACTACATTGAAGTAGCCTATTTCGATGTAAGAATATTTCTTACATCGAAATAGGCTACTTCGATGAGTATTGTCTACACATCCTCCAGGGCTGTTGCCATCGACATTCAACGTCGAAGCAGCGACAGAGAATGTCAAAAGGAGCCACTCCAGAAGGAAATGCAGAGTGTCCACACACACAAGCGCTCCCTATTGAAATAAGGGGCCAGCAAAGCCCCAAGCCACTCCCTTAAAGGGCCCCTCCCAGACACACTCACCCTGCACAGCACGAGATCCACAGAGCTGACAACTGGTTGGAGACCCCGTGCACACAGCATGGACCCCCAGCTGCAGCAGCAGCAGCAGCAGCCAGAAGCCCTGGGCTAAGGGCTGCTGCACGCGGCGACCATAGAGCCCCGCAGGGGCTGGACAGAGCATCTCTCAACCCCTCAGCTGATGGCTGCCTTGGAGGACCCCACTATTTCAACACAGCGGGACACGGATAATCTACACACGCCCTACTTCGACATTGAATGTCGAAGTAGGGCGCTATTCCCATCTTCAGATAGGAATAGCGATTTCGACATCTCGCCACCTAACGTCAATTGCAACATTGAAATAGGTCACGGCATGTGTAGACGCGACGCGTACTATTTTGATGTTGTGCCAGCTACTTCGAAGTAGCCAGCTAGTGTAGACACACCCAGGATGTTTAAGCAGTGGAATAAATTGCCTAGGGAGGTTCTGGAATCTCCCTCACAGGAGGTATTTAAGAACAGGTTGAACAAATACCTGTCAGGGATGGTCTAGATGGTGCTTGGTCCTGCCAAAAGTGCAGGGAACTGGACTCAGTGACCTCTCAAGGTTCCAACCCGTTCTAGTGTTCTATTCTAATTTACTCATTGAGAAGGAGCTTGATAACCCTCTGATACCTTGCCAGTAACAATCACTTCTTATGTACCCAACTTCCACACATTCCTGTCCTGAGATATTCAGGTTACCATTGTCTACAAGATGTTCCACAGATAGTCACGTGTTCGTGATATTGGAAATGGGATAGTTCCCTGAGCTAGAGTCAGTTTTTGATACCAACTTAGTACTGGTAGCATTATTCACACAAACTTGACCTCTCAAAAATATATGCTGCTTTTCCATACGATCCTGTGCCTCCTTCTTCTCTCTTTCATACCACACTCTCCAAACCCAGGTGAGTTAGGTAGTGGTGACTGGACAGTACCAGACTACACTTCCCTTGGGAATGGAGACAGACCTGAGGCATTTCAGGACTCTAGGACTCCACACCATGGACACCAGGCCACAAGTGGGGTTAGGCAAATGGGGCAGGGGGAAGTGGTGAGGGAAATGGAAACTTGCCTGTTGGACATTCACACTAGCAAGTGCATTGACTGCTGCCAAAGTTATCATGGGGAAGTGTTTTACTTGGCATGCTGTGATGTTGCTGTGTTTTCTTAATTAATTCTGTTCTCCTGTAACATCATGAAGCTGCCTCCCTCTTCCTTCTCCTCCACCGTCAGGGCCCTTTAAGAACTCCTGGCTCAACCAGGGTTCAAACAGTTTCCATAAGAGGACCCATTTATTTAGTTCCGTAGTACAAACTGGCCTCCAATGCCTCAAGCCCAGTTCAGGGTCTTACTCTAGATTCATTCAAAATAACACAAAAAATAAATTTATGGGCTTTTCTGTCTGGAGAAATTTGTCCCAATCTTGCTTGCTTCTTCAGCTGCTTCATGGCTGATTCAGGAACTTTCTTGCTCTCTGAAGACATAACTTCAGCTCTATGCATTCCTGCTTTCACTTAAGCTTCCAGAACTTTACATCTTGAGAGCAACTGCTCCAAGCCAAGTTCAGCTCAAACTGTTATCAGGGTTAGCTTACCCACAGTATCTCCAATCCATGACACAAGCCATCTTGTTACCATCCCCACCCCCAGATTTAATGTAAAGACTCACTGCTTGTGAGTTAGGAAAGTCTTGTCTATCAGTGGCACCCTTGGAAGGTATTGCTTGTTCCTGTGTTTCTGGGTGTTGGCTGTTAGTCTTACGAGAAACCTCTAGCTGTTTGAAGCTGGCATTTGTTATAGGCAACAACAGCTGGCAGAAAAGTTCCACATGTGCTTAAGTGCATTGTTGGCTTGGACCGAAGTGCTCAAAACCTAGCAGGATCAAGCACCATGCTAGTTGTATTTTAGTGAAGGAGTCACCTAGACTTTGAAAACCTGAGGGTGGCATTAGCAACTCGATAGGCTCACAAGCCCAATACTCAATTTGCAAGTCAATTTATAATTCCTCTCAATAGAGGAAATTATTTGCAGTTTCAATTGGCGAGTGAAAAACTTGCAGTTGCTCAGGTTTGTCTGCACTGTGCAGTAACAAGCAGAGGACAATTGCGGCCTGCACTGTAGGAGACTTTTGCATTTGACTTTTGTGCTACACTTTGTCTCCCTCTCTCCCATATTAGCAAACTAGCTACATGCCAAGAACAACCAGTGACTGCATTTTTGTGTCCAAAATGCAAAAACTGCCTTTTATAATGAGTTGCTCTGGAGGGTCTCTAGGGAACTGTCCAGCAAAAGAGCTCCTTCTAAAAGCAGCATGGCTTGGAGATTTCCTTTGTGTGATTCAATCTGAGACCTGCCAGAGAGAGAGCAGAGAGGAGAAATACTTGTGATTTAGAGTCTGGAATAAAGCTTGGTAATTAAAGACTCAACAATAATGAAAAAGGGGAAATCACAAAAGGTAAAGTTGGCTGCAAAGACTTGCTGCTACTGCAGCTGTTCACACTGTGTCAAATGCCAGAGATTAAAAAAAAAGTGTTCTTAAGAACCTGGTGTTAGCACTACATCTTTAAGGAATTGGCAAGAAATGTCCTGAAATAACTCAATAGGATTTGTTAAATAATTAAACCAGTGATGTGAAAGTCAAGACCAAGTCTATTTCCTGTAAAATGCAGCAGAAGGACAAATTCACTGTTGCTGTAAGTGGGTGTACTTTCAGTTGTTTCCATTGGCCACTCCTTCACTTTGGCTCAAAGAGTATAGACTCCATAGGAATCAGTTTGCTATGTTCCTTCCTCTATACTCTACTTTGCTCTACTCTGTAGTGGTACCTATCTTAATTGAATCATCAGTGATGGTACTGAACAACACCAAGCCACATTATTCCTTTCCTTCATGTTTGAGTGAATTGTCAAAAGATGAAGGACTAGGACCGTTACACAGTCAAGATCAAGGTTTGGATCAGATGCCCATTTAATGCTCAATAAAGCAGGCTTGTCTTTTTAGAAGAGGATAGAGATTAGAATAATGACATATGGTCTCATCCAAGTCAAATTGAGTCAATGGGACTCTTCGCATTAACTTCAGCAGGACTTGGGTCAGGTCTTCTGAAAGGAATCAAAAGTCAGACTGTTGGGTTGGATTTAGATTGTGATGAAGAATGACACTATTATAAAGATTGTGTTAATAGACAGTTCTCTGACTCTTTAAAAACTATGAATGTTTGCTCCACTCCATTTACCTGCATTTAAAAAGTGCCTGGAAATGCTGAACCATACACCAAGCATGTCACTTGTGAGTTGCTTTACTTGTTAGTTTGGGAAAAGGGGGTCTTTTAAGGGAAAAGGTTCATATATAATTATGATGCAAACAATACATTTTTGTTGAATAAATATTATTATTCCTTTAATTTAAAATGGCTTTAGGCTAAGTTTGTCCTGAGTGTATTCATAATGCCAATTTTGAAGACAGGCTTTTTTTTTTTTCCAAGACCAGAAGCAAATTTAATCAAGAAAATCTGCTCTGAAAAGCATGGGTGTGGGTGTGGGTGTGTGTGCAAGCGTGCGCTTAAATAGATACCTGCAAGCGGCTGAAGAGTTTTTATGATCCACATGTGGATCAAAATTATTCAGGGAAAGGAATATCTCTCAGTCCACCTCTGTATAAACTGAGCAAAAAAATACTATTAATATCAATAATAAGCTGTCCTGACACACCTTAAAGACTAACAAATTTATTAGGTCATGAGCTGTTACTCACTAAAGCTCATGACCTAATACATTTGTTGTTCTTTGAGGTGTTGCAGGATTACTTGTTGGTTGTGAAGCTACAAACTAACATGGCTACCCTTGTGAAACTAAAGATTGAACCTCTGTAATCCATCACTGTCTTGTCTGGCAACATTCGTAATCCAGCCTGATTTTAGTTATCATGGGTGTGACCAAGTTTCCTGAGGTCCCATAAAGTTTGTTTACAATCACCAGTCCTATCTGTCAGTGTTCTGTGCTCTTGTTTACCTCTAATTTGCTCCAAAATGTCTTCTAAGACCCTAGCAAGCAGTGGAAGTGTTGGTAATACTGCTAAACGATATTGACCTCCTCTGGTCCGGCAAAGTCACTCGTTCGGCTCTGGTCATGCCCAGAGGGAGTCAGACTAGAAAGGTTCAACCTGTACTAACATCAAAATTTTAATTATATTTTGTCCCAGGAGTGCTGAGCTGTTCCCATAGTTGTCAAAATGTCCATATGTTTGTGTGTACAAAATGGCAAACTATAGGTCATTGCCATTGACTTTGTGGCTTCAACGTAGACATACCACATGTACAGTGAGGTTCTGTATTAACAAGGAAAGAAACAGCCACACTGTGAAGGGGTATATTAGATTGTCATCAGATGGTATATAATATTCTGTGACAAAATAATGCATTGATACTTATTATGACAGCAAACTGATTTGGTCTGGGGCCAATTTTTTTTTTTGCCATCAATACTGCTTCAGTTTGTGGTGGAACTCTGCCAATCCTGCCAGTTCTCCTTGCTCCAGCTGAGCCCCTGAAAGTTAACTTTCAGAGGCTGCCTGTGATTAGACAGTAAGGTCTCTGTAAGTGTGGTCTCCTATGAGCAGCTGTATGTTTTTTCTATAGAGGGAGCTTGTCATTAAAGAAGTGAGAAGATGAGTGGGTGGTACCTTGGGCTGTTTTTCTTTTACTTTGGCCCTCGTTTACTTTAAATGCTATGAAGGAGTCTGCGTTAGCTGATGGTGCTCACAATTCACTCGTACTGATGAAGGCAGCTTGACAGCTGCATAAATCACTGCTAGATACCACTAATAGATTGCCACATAAGAATTTGCACCAGACCACCCAAGCACAGCTCAGGGGCAGCCTGCAAGTCACACTACGCATGCACGTAAGTACAGTAATGCAAATCGCTTAACCTTTTGTTGCTCTTGTTAGTATAATAAGCACTTCACATAATCTTCCCTTTCAGGAAGTGTAGTTGTTTCTACACTCCACTTTCAGCTTATTTGCCTGGCAGGTAAAGAAAGATATTGGTGTCTAGTGCTTTCCACCATCAATGACTGCCGTCTTGAATGCAGGTTTTATTTGTTCATAGGGCGTCCAGCTTTCTTTCTCTGAATTGTTCAACCTAGTGGGAGGGAGGAAAGGGGGAGAAGAGGGAAATGGGTGTTTGGCTCAGTGTTAAGTACATCTTGTATGGTAGACTGAAAAGCTTCTACAAGACAAAGCAATCATTAAAGAGCTAGTGTGTGCCGCCTGTCTAATATTGCGGAATTTTATTCTGCCATCTGTAACTGAAGGCACAGTGAAAGTCAGGACTCAGTAACGTACATATCAAAAGAAAATATGAAGAATGTTGGCATAGGAAGTTGGTTCTAGTGTTGTATGTTCAAATGCTGGTGAAAAGACTAGCTGCTGCATTGAAACCTGTAAAGTCATTGATTCCTTTCATACCTGACATGAGCCATTTTCTGAAAAGCTTTAGTTAATAACAGGCTTACATTATCCATCCCAGTACTGCATGTTGAGAAAGATGCTCCTTATTTTATGCCAATTTTTTGAGATTTTTTTCAGGAATTGTCTTTACAGATTCCCAGAGTGACAGCTGCCAGATGGACTCTTGGCCCTTAGGCTAAGATTAAGGGTAAGGAGAACTTCTTATCTGACATATCCCAGTTAAGAAACTATCTTCTCACTCTCAAGGGGCAAAGATAGAATGATTTAATAGCCCCCACCCCATTTCTAGCTACTGAAGTCCTGAGATGACATCATGGTAAAATGATTAGTTCTTTTTTCTTCTTTCCCTTCTATAACAGTTACATTACTGACACAGGTGCAATATCTTTGTGTGGAGATATTCAGTACATGCCTGAAACATTTATTACTCATCACCTGTTACTTGGGATGGGGATATCTCAAAAACAATTCCAATATTCAGTTCATACACCATGTTCTCTATACTTGCTGGATATTGCAAGAACACACTTCAATAAGAAAGGGTCAGACTGTCATAGATGTATCCACAAAACCGTATTTGCATAATTTGCACACATAATTACTAGGGCTGTGGAAAATCTTGGCCTCTATGTGGTCTGTTAGGCTCTAACTGATCATTTGCCTATACAATTATCACTATTCTGTACACAGTCAAGGCACCTGAAAGTGGAAATTAAGGGTGTGTGCAGCTGTGAAAATCTGGTTCATAACATATCAAATCTCCACCTGATATAAATTAAATTAGCCCCCCAGATGTCAGTGGAGCTACACAAATTTACACAAGCTGAGGTTCTAGCTTAGTTTTTGGAGATCCTTAACCCACTCCATCTACGAGCAGGGCAGTAGGGAAAGAAACCTGCCTTATGGTTAGGTGATGTGGAGCTGTCTTTTGGAAAGGAGGTCACAGGTAAGCTCTGTGTGGCTTTTAGGAATTGGACAAAATGTGATGGAGCTATCGTACCTATAGTTTCTAGACGAAGGCAAGAATTTTCTGTTCTCAGGTTTTGCATCTACCATCTTTTCCCCAATATACTTTTTCTTCCATGCCAGGTAGCTGCCTTCATGAACTGTCAGCTGGGAATTCCCTTCCTGTGTCACAAGGCCTTGTGCAGATCCTGGCTACCTGAAAGCGAAATAGGTAAAAGGCATGGAGCCTCATTCTCCATGTCTCTTGTTACATCACCCCAATGGGCAGATACTGAAATAAACTAACCATTCAAGCAAGAGTTGTAAAGTGGCTTCAGTGGCATTTGTAACTCTTAACTGAGTGTCTGAATATGTTGATGAGTGAATTGTGAGTGATAAACTATTTTCAGAAATCAAAATCCTTGTAAACATTGGCGCAAAAATAATTTTCCTCAAATATTCACACTTGTCCACAGACACTTCCTCTTTAACTCACTTTGTTGTCCAATCAAGGGAGCAGAAATAATACCATACAATTTAGATCTATCCACAGACCTATGTGCTGATACGACCAAAGAGCACGTGTAACTGGTTTTAGTTAACCATTAAGTATTAAGATATTAGCTCACCTACCTTGTCTCACTAAAACACTTTGCTTTTCAAAGTTAGCTGTCAATCAAGCATATGAGGTCCAGTTGACCTGAAACTCTGCAGATGGTTTCTTATCACGCAGCAGGGGAATCTTATTGTACTGTTTACGGCAAATATTAAATGCAGATTTTTTGCGGGGGGTGGGGATTGTTTGTTACATAATAAGAAGTTACATGTACACTGAACTGTTTTTCATAATATGGCAAAGCACTTCATTCCATTGATGGGAACGAGACGCATGAAAGCATATGGAATACCCACAACTGGCTGCCACAGGGCCAGCTCCCTGGGGCCAGCTGCTGGCTGCCTAAGGCTGGTTGCTGGCTGCCTAGGGTGGCTGCCATAGAATGGGCTTCTGGCTCCCTGGGGCTGGCTGCTGGCTGCCCAGGGCAAGCTGCTGGCTGCCATGGGACTGGCTGCCTGGGGCCATATGCCAGCTGCCCTGGAAGGCTGCCATGGGATGGACTGGCAGAGAAAGGCTAGGGGAGTGATAATCATACCCTTAGATTATCCCTATTTGCCGGCTGGGATGGGGGAGTGACAGGGTGTTGGATAAAACAGAATATTGGGTAACCAGGCGTCAGATAATCAGAGTTGTATCGTACTTTGATCTGTCTGTTTTCACTCGTGACAACTTAAATCCTACCTATTATACTTAATAAAATAGACTTTTATTTATTATCAAGGCCAGTGTAATTAATTGTTACTGGGGAGGGGGTAGGGAGAGAAGATTGTGTATATCTCTCATTCATTGATAAAGGTGGCTTACCTGATGAGTTTTCTCTGTGTAAAACTTTTGCTCGGTGAAAGATGGATTTGTAGAGGATGGGGTTGGTCTCTTTTTGGGGGTTGGTTTCCTGGGTGCTGAGCCTAGACCTGAATCCTCTTAGAGCTGAAGTGGATGAGTGTCTGCCTTGTTCTGCAGAAGGACTGGTGACCCAACTCTGTGCCTTGACTTGGGGAGACCACAGGATCTGGCTCAGTGAGACAGAGTGGTGGGAAGCCCCAGAGAACAAGAAGGTGTGAGCCAGTGGCGTGATCAGCATAGTGGGAAACAATCCCAAGGGGAGTTCTGTTATTGCACCCCATCCCAAACACCACTAGTGAAATATAGACCTCTAGTTCAAGGCAGCTTCTATTTATCCCCTCTTATGGGAGCGGCCTCCTGGCATGGCTGAGCCCTGAAAACCCACTGGGGCCACAAGCATCACTTTGTGGCAGTAAATATATGGAGCTGAGGTTATAACAGGTCATACAAGCCATGTCTGGCTCATTTCCTTTCTTTCTACGGCTAGTAGGGTCAGATGCTCCATTCCATACCAGGAGAGCATGTCTTGGTTTTAACCCAAATCTCATGTTAACTGATTGTAGTTTAGATGTGTTAAATAGATAGATAATTTTATGTCATTTGCTTCTGAGCCTTTATATCAGGAGACAAAAGAGTAGATTCAAGCAGTAAGTTTTGTGTTTCTCTACCTTTTTAAAATTGGAAGCACATACTTTCGGCCTAATGCGTCTGAGGATGATCTCAGGCCTGACTGGTCACTCATATGGTGGTTTGTGTGTCTGGCTCTGGAGGTGCTGCAGGGCCAGGGAGGATGATTTCATTGACTGCATTTGTCCCTTCAAGACCTAGTCACAGTTCAACTGGGTCTGTATTCCCCTGCTGTGATCCATCTTCGGTTTCTAGCACCACAATTATCACCTCTCTTAAGAGGAAGACAGGCACCACTCCACCTGACTCGGGTATTTCCAGGCTGCATTTCCATGCCTGCCCTTTGAATTCCCTGGCAAGACAGACAGCCAAAGCCAGTCTGCTTTGCCTTCCTTCCGTAAAAGTGGCACACGATGTGTTTGAGCACAGGTACGTTGGCATGCTGCACTTTCTATGCAACCACCTTTGCTCTTAAAATGAAAGAACCGCAGAGAAATCATATTGAAACAATAAAGGAATCTACAAGCATAAATAGTCTCGGAGGGGTAGCTGTTTTAGTCTGTATCTTCACAAAACAAAACACGCAGTCCTGTAGCACCTTAAAGACTAACAATGTTATTTATTAGGTAACGCGCTTTCATGGGTAAGACCACCAGATTTGACCCTAATAAATAACATTGTTGGTCTTTAAGGTGCGACAGAGCTGCTTGCTTTGTTACACACATGCTGATAAGTTTACCAGAGATCACCCCAGTTCTAGCTAGGGCCCTAGAAAATAAGCTGTCCTTCAACACCCCAGTCCCCTAACTGGTTTTTTCTGTGGTTACATGTTTATAACCACCTTGGTATGGAACAAGCACATCCATGAGTCTGAAATACTTTTTTTATACAGTTTGGGAGTTTGATCTGTGCTAGGTGATCTTCAGATAAAAGGTGCCCTCCTCAGGATAAAGCTTCAAAAGCCTGAGCTTTTGAATAACTGGAGAAATTACATTCACCTACACTTTCCCTAGAAACCCACTTAACTTTTAAATGGTCAAATTACTTCAAATAGCCCTTTGAAATTTATAAGACTTCCCAGGTTTTCATTACTTAGGTCTCTTCCCTAGAGACCTACAATCCCACAGGAATACATAAATCTTTATAATGAATTCCTGTGATACTTAATTCAATGAGTCTAACTGCATTCAGCAAGGTTTGTCCATGATATTGCAGATACATCTCCAAAAACTGGGATTACCAGAGCTTCAGTGTAGACTGGTAAGAATGCATTGTCTACTCTTGCTGCCTGTTTACTACAGAATGGAGGCTCATTTTCTAGACCCACGATAGTGTACAATGCCACATGTTGCAGTGGCTGGCTGCAGAGAGCTACTATTGAAGGGATCTCATTGTCCATGTCCCTATATTGGGAAGAAAGGGAGAGCAAAAAAAAAAAAATGACACAAAAAGGATGTTTTTAAAAATATGCTCTTGTACTTTTAATTTATAATTCTTTAATTCTTAAAATCATAAGCAAAGAGGGCCTGCCAAAACAAAAAAATCCTTGTCATCCTCTGTGATTGTGGCCAATTAGATTAGTTGAACATTTTAAATTGTGTTTGCATTGCTACCAATGTGAGACTGTGGTATTTACAGTGTGGTCGCCTGTGGTCTTTGACTCTAAAATTGAGACAAACTTAATTATGCTTAGCAGCCTGTGGTATTTTCTCCCATGCCAGACCTTCTTTAATTTACTTACAGTGATTTCTTGAGGGAGGTGTTTCTTTCATTTTTTTCTTTTTGTCCACTGCATAGCATCATTTGCCTTGAGCCTGAATTTGGGGTTGATTGTCAAGAACATATCTTGATAATACTTGCCCCAGAAACTTGTGTTTTTAAGTTTGGTGTTTCTTGGCTTGTTGGCCTGATGCATTTGCATTTACTCATGAGTGTCTTTCTGGTTCCTATGTAGTCTGATACTGGGCCAATGAGTCACATGGAGTGGATCTACCCAGCGTGCTATGTCGTATAAAATGTAACTTCCCAGAAATATATACTCTAGGCATCTGGATCTCTTCTCCAAGAAGTCAAAAACCCTTTCAGTGATAGATCTGGTGGCTTTGTGGCTAGCTTTATCATTTTCTTGTCAGAGATTCTACATCTGAAACAGGAATCAACAGCAATGTCTTTATTTTTTTGCAATCTTTTCTTGTGTTTCAACAGGAGAAATGTGATGCTCCAATAATCACCTGGGCCAAATTTATGCCTGCCTGTAAAACTGTGCTGTGGGCAGAAACACTGCGGCTAGATTCTCAAAAGCAGCAAAGTGTCTATCTGTCAATTTACCAAAACCCCTAAATACCAAAATCAGGCCCCAGACTGATTCTGAAAACTCACACTCAGCTGTCCCTGAACCCTAAACTCACTCAATACTCAATTTTTGCAGTAGATATTCCTAAGGCTCCTCTGCTTCAAACTTGGAGCTTGTGTGCTGAGGTCTCATGCCAGGTATCTGGGTACCTAAGCTGCAGATTCATGAAATGGGGAACAGTGGGCATTTATTCACCTAACTGACCTGTGGAGTACTTCTTGGAAGCATGCTTGGACCACATGTATCACATTCGCCTCCTACAGATACATTTATACAAAATGGTAGCAGTAGCAGTGTCCCCTTATAATTCTTAGTCCAGTGGCTAGTATACCCACATAAGATATGGCAGGGCCATCTCCCTGTTAAAGACCCCCTCCATCTGTATGGTTGCCAGACGTCCCAAAATCTGCAGGACAGTTCCCAATTTCCATGACAAGTCCCACGCCTCATATTTACACAAAAATGTCCCACAATGTTCCACTTGTCATGGAAATTCCCTGCCCCCAGGATTCCTGCATCTGGAGCTGCCAGAGGTGGTCCATGCCCCAGTTGGATCCCAGCTGTGTGGCTGTGGGGTCCCTCCGCCTCCTGGCTTGGGATTCTGTGGCTGGGGCTGCCTGTCCCACACAAATTTTCAAAAAATCTGGCAGCCCTATCTTCCTGCAAAGGAGGTGGGAATTGAATAGAGCTCTGCTACCGTTCATGTAGGGATCATAGAATCATAGAACACTAGCACTGGAAGGGACCTCGAGAGGCCATCGAGTCCAGCCCCCTGCCCCAATGGCAGGACCAAGTTCTATCTCAACCATCCCTGATAGACATCTATCTAACCTGTTCTTAAATATCTCCAGCAATGGAGATTCCGCAACCTCCCTTGGCAATTTATTCCACTGTCTGACTGCCCTGACAGTTAGGAACTTTTTCCTAATGTCCAACCTAAACCTCCCTTCCTGCAGTTTAAGCCTGTTGCCTCTTGGTCTATCCTCTGAGGCCAAGAAGAACAAGTTTTCTCCTTCCTCCGTATGACTCCCTTTTAGATACCTGAAAACTGCTATCATGTCTCCCCTCAATCTTCTCTTTTCCAAACTAAACATACCCAATTCTTTCAAACTTTTTTCATAGGTCACATTCTCTAGACCTTTAATCCTTCTTGTCGCTCTTTTCTGGACCCTCTCTAGTTTCTCCACATCTTTTTTGAACAATGGTCTAGACAGTACTTGGTCCTGCCATTGGGGCAGGGGGCTGGACTCAATGACCTCTCAAGGTCCCTTCCAGTCCTAGCATTCTATGATTCTATGTAGGTGCCCTAGTTGCATCGCTACAGGAAATAGCTCAAGGGGAGTCTTGCTGTTCTCTCCTCTTAAAGCTCTTCGACTCATTAATCAGCACTGATGCCAGATAGGTGCTGGAACTAGGAGCACTGCTGTACCCTTGCTTGAAGTGGTTTCCATCATACACAGGGTTTATTATAGCTTAGTCCTATGGCTCTCAGTGCCCCCACTGTACCAATTGTTCCATCCCCCTGGTCAGTGCCAAATGCATAGAAAAAGTTTGCAGCTGAGAATCCAAGAAATCCCCTGCCTCCATACAGCCTGAATTTACACATCTGCTTCTGACTGGGAGGGAGAGTTAAAACCCATCCCAGCTCTTGGCACTTTCCACTGGCTAGCTTAGGTGAAGCATCACCTAGCGTGCATGGTTCTGAGTTGTTTATCTCTCCCCATTTATTGATATAGCAGCCTAGGCACTGAATTCAGGCTATTGAATCCCCAGGGAGGGTGAGATAGAGAATAAGTCCTTGTCTACATCTGTAAGTTTAAGGTGCAGCCACAGCAGCATTTTAATGAGGCAGTGTGGTCCAGGCAGCAGGGCTGGGAGAGCACTCGCTGAGCTGCAGGAAAACCACCTCCACGCGCTGGGAATAGCTAAGCACCGGGAGCTTGTTTACACTGGCATTTTACAGTGCTGTAACATGCTGCACTGTGTGTGTGTTTTGCCCTAAGTTTGTCTCCTGGACCTAATCCTTTTGTTTTCAAGAAGTCAAGTGTTATTTAATAGCTCTGAGAAGATAATTGTAAAGTAGCAGATATTGAGAAAGTAATTAACTGTGACAGATGACATCAATTTAACAAAGTACTTAATTTATGCTTTAAAAATGTTTGTATGCAATAAAAAAAGAAAAGAACTGAGAAAATTACCATCCGGTGGTGGTGGCGGGGTAATAAAGACTCTTGTTGTCTTTACATTCTTTTTGGTTTATGTTTCTTTGTCATTTAAAGCTCGACTAATCTCTCATATCTGAGAATCAGTTCCTACTGACAGGGTATAAGACATCAAAAACTCCCACTATCTTGGAGATAAGTTATCTAAAGAAAGATCACCACTCACACAAACTTTCACTGTCCATCCTTCTCAGATGTTCTGAGCTTTTGGGAAGGATTTAACTAGCGGCTAGGCGGCCAGTGGGAGCATGACCAGCTGGGAGCTGCAAACAGGGGGATGCTAACAGGGGAGTTTGCCTGGGAGAGAAGGTGAACCCCACTGAACCAGGAGGCTCTAATATCATCTGAGGGAATTCTCTGAATAAAGAGAAAATGGATGGTGCCAAGTCTATTGACAAGTCAGCTGTTGTGACCTGCACTGCATTTGCTATGTTTGTCTTCCTCTTGGAACATAGATGGGATTTCGTATGTACCAAGTGCAAGCTGACCGTCATCTTGGAAGAAAAGATTAGAGGACTTGAGGCCCAAATATCAACCCTCCGGTCCGTCAGAGAAGGTGAAGACTTCCTTGACAGAAGGCAGCATTTAGTCCTGCAGGCGCAGCATGCTGAGCAACCAGTCAGGGCAGAATAAACCAAGGAGGAAAACTGGAAATATGTAACCTCCAGGAGACCAAAGCCAATTCAGGTATCTCCAATTCTGGTGGAGGTAAGTAACTGCTTTCAGGTTCCCTGCACAGGTGATATGGTGGAGAATGCTGTGGCAGAGACCTCTCAGGGAAAGGATCAGAAGAAGTCCCCACTGACTGGAAGGCATGGGATGTGTAGTCTGAGGGATGGCAGTTCTACAACCACCTCTCCCATGGGAAGAGGACAGGTGATGGTGGTTGGGGACTCCCTCCTAAGAGGGATGGAGTCATCCGTCTGCCATCCAGACCTGGAATGTTGGGAAATTTGGGGATTACCAGGAGCTAGCATCCAGGATGTGACATAGAGACTTCCAAAAATTATCAAACCTGCAGACTATTACCCCTTCCTACTTTTCCATATAGGAATTAATGACACAGGAAAGAACAACCTTGAGCAGATCACTGCAGGTTATGAAATTCTGGGAAGGAAGCTCAGGGAATATGGAGAGCAAGTGGTGTTCTTGTCCATTCTCCCTGTTGAAGGAAGGAGTCCAGGCAGAGATTGTTGTATTGTGGAAGTAAATGCGTGATTTCACAGGTGGCATTGGAGAGAAAAATTTGGTTTCTTCAACCATGGGTTTCTGTTTTGGGAACAAGGATTGATAGGAAGTGATGGGCTCCACCTAATGAAGAGAGAAAAGACCATCTTTGCAGGCAGTCTTGCAAACCTAGTGAGGAGAGCTTTAAACTAGGTTCATCGGGGAATGGTGACACAAGCCCTGATGTAAGTGGGGAAGGAGGATGCAACAACAAAGGAGGAGCCCTGGTTCGAAGGAGAAAGTAGGCCAATCAGCTAACTATCTAAGGTGTTTGAACAAAAATGCCCGAAGCCTGGAAAATGAACAGGAAGAGCAGGTCCTGGCACAGTCAAAGTATGAGGTGATTGGAATAATGGAGACTTGGTGGGATGACTCACATAAGTGGAGCACTGTCATGGAAGGGTATAAACTGTTCAAGAAGAACAGGCAGGGGAGAAAAGGAGGAGGAGTTGCGCTCTATGTGAGGGGGCAGTATGATTGCTCAGAGCTCCAGTATATGGAGGGAGAAAAGCCTGTTGAGAGTCTTTGGATTAAGCTCAGAAGTGGAAGCAACAGAGATGATGTTGTGGTTGGTGTCTCCTATGGACCACCAGATCAGGTAGATGAAGTAGATATGCATTTCTTCTGATAACTAAGAGAAGCTACCAAATCACAGACCCTGGTTCACATGGGAGAGTTTAATCACTCAAACATTTGTTGGGAGACCAATAGAGCAGCACACAGACAAACCAGAAAGCTTTTGAAGAAAGTTGGGGATAACTTCCTGGTACAAGTGCTGAAGAAACAGACCAGGGCCATGCGCAGCTTGACCTGCTGCTCACAAACAGGGAAGAACTAGTGGGCGAAATAGAAGTGGGTGGCAATCTGTGCTGCAGCAATCATGAGATGGTAGATTGCAGGGTTCTGACTAAAGGAAGAAAGCCGAGCAGTAAAATGCAGACCCTGAATTTCAGAAGAGCAGACTTCGATTCCCTGAAAGAACTGATGGGCAGGATTTCCTGGAAACTAATACGAAGGGGAAAGGAGTTCAGGAGCACTGGCAGTATTTTAAAGAAGTCTTATTGAAGGCGCAGGAACAAACCATCCTGATGCACAGTAAGAAAAGCAAATACGGTAGGCAGACAGCTTGGCTTACAAGGGAAATCCTTGGTGAACTTAATCACAAAAAGGATTAGTATAAGAAGTGGAAACTTGGACAGATGACTAAGGAGGGGTATAAATATATGGTTGGAGAATGCCGGGAAGTAATCAGAAAAGCGGAAGCAAAATTAGAATTGCAGATAGCAAGGAATGTGAAGGGCAACAAGAAGGCATGTCAACAATAACAGGGTTATCAGGAAGGTTGTGGGGCCATTACTGGATGAAAGAGGTAATCTGGAGACAGATGACTTGGGAAAGGTTGAAGTACTCAATGCTTTCCTTGCTTCAGTCCTCATGGACAAGGTCATCTCCCAGACTATGGCACTAGGCAATGCACTATGGGAAGGAGGTGGGCAGCCCTCAGTGAGAAAAGAACAGGTTAAGAGCTATTTAGAAAAGCTAGATGCACACAGATTCATGGGTCCCTATTTAATGCACCCAAGGGTGCTGAGGGAATTGGCAGATGTCATTGTAAAGCCTTTGACTGTTGTCTTTGAAAACTTGTGGAGATCGGGAGAGGTCTCAGATGATTGGAAAAAGGCAAATGTAGTGCCCATCTTTAAGAAAGTAAAGAAGTAAAAGCCAGGGAACTATAGACCAGTCAGCCTCACCTCAGTCCCTGGAAAAATCATGGAGCAGATCCTCAAGGAATCCATTTTGAAGTGCTTGGAAGAGGGAAAAGTGATTTAGAGCAGTCAACATTCACCAAGGGCACGTCATGCCTGAGCAATCTGATTAGCTTTTATGATGACATAACCGATGATATAACTGGCTCTGTGGACATGGGGAAGTCAATGAACGTGATGTACCTTGACTTTAGCAAAGCTTTTGCAACAGTTTCCCACAACATTCTTGCCCCAAAGTTAAGGAAATATGTATTTGGATACATGGACTGTAAGATGGATAGAAAGCTGGCTAGATGGTTGGGCCCAATGGGTAGCGATCAATGGCTCACTGTCTGGGTGTTGGTCACTTTCAAGAGTGTGCTCCAAGGGTCAGTTGTAGGGCCAGTATTATTCAACATCTTTATTAATGACCTGGATGAGGGGATGGATTGCACCCTCCGCAAATTTGCATATGACATTAAGCTAGGGGGATAGGTAATAAGTTGGAGAGATAGGGCCCAGAGTGACATAGATAAATTGGAGGATTGGGCCAAAAGAAATCTGGCGAGGTTCAGCAAGGAGAAGTGCAGATTCTTGCACTTGGGATGGAAGAATCCCTAGCATTGTTGCATGTTGGGTGCTGAATGGCTAAGCAGCAGTGCAGCAGAAAAGGACTGGGAGATTACAGTGGATGAGAGGCTGGATATGAGTCAATAATATGCCCTTGAACCCAAGAAGGCTAATGGCATATTGGGGTTGGAGAAGCATTTCCAGCAGACCTAGAGATGTCATTATGCCAAGTGTCCCATGATCCCATAAAGTTTGTTAAAAGCTACCAGTCCTGGCTGTCACTGTTATGTGCTGTTATTGGGCTGTAATTTACTTCTAAATGTCTTCTAAGAGCCCTGTAAGTAATGGAAGTGTTGGTAAAGCTGCTAGACAATACTGGTCCAAAACTGGTCCAATATTGGTCCAGCAAATTCTCTCATCCAGCACCGGTCAGGTCCTGAGGTGCTCGACTCAAGAAGTTCAATCTGTATTTTGAAATTCTTCATGAGGAAATATTTCAAGACATGCAAAACATTGAGATTTGTGTGAATCCTGTGCATGCGTTGTCTCTTCATGTATTTACGGTCTCTGAATTGAAATATTGATGAAAATGCTCCATTTCAGCTGATTATACGACACATAATTATAAATCATTCCAAATTTATTTACAAGCAGACTCCAAAGGGTGTGAGAATGTTAGGAAACCTTCCAACAAATCTGGGACAAAGTTTGAGTTTCTGACAAAATTTGGAGAATTTTGTCTGATTTGGAGGTTTTGATATTTAGTTCTAAATACAAAGAACACACAAAGTAATTTTTAAGTTATTATATGAGTATGAAACAGTAGTAACACAGATGACTTACACAGTATGTGGATGGTATTTTATGAGGAATCATTTAAAGGGCTCCTAAGAGGTTCCTCTTAAAATTATTTTGAATCTGGTAGGTGAGCATTGGAACCCACTTAGGCCAGTATATTTGGATATTGTTTGTTAACATTTCTATGGTAAAGTTATCTTGGCTGCTTCTTCCCATCAGTGCTGCATAAAGTGTCCAAATAAAATAAAGGTTTGGTTTCCAAACCCCTGTCCAATGCAGTCCAGAGAAATGTAGATTGTCTTCAGAAGTGGTAAAAAGACAGAGCCAAATCTGACATCAAAGTCATGTTCTGGTTTTCTTCCTTATCTGATCCAGAGGAAATACTTTATCTCAAGAATTTTCTTTAGCTCTGTGAAGCATTCTCATGCCCTCAACGGTCTGATGTCTGGGTCTTAGTAAAGGGGTTCATCTGAATCCCCTGTAAAAGGTCAGGATGTGACGGATGAGCTTTGTAGAATGGGAGTTTTCTGCTTTGTGATGAGAGAAAACACACTGTTATCATTATATTGTTCCAATAGAGAGAACATCTGACTCACACTGAAATGGTTATTACTTATATTTGTCCTTACTGACCTCTGAATTTTTGGGAAGCAGCATCAGACGTTACAAATTTAGTATGAAATAAAGAATATAACATGAGTGAAATTGAATGCAGTCCTGACCATTAAGGGGTCCTGTACCTCTCACCTTGTAACTCTGAGACAAATGAGACATAATCTGAACTATGCTGAATGCCATGCTGTCCAGAGTCTCAAAAATAACCCAGACATCATAATCAAACCAGCTGACAAAGGGGGTGCTGTTGTCATCCTGAATAGGTCAGACTAGGAACAGGAGGCAGCCAGACAACTCTCCAACAACACATTTTATGGACCTCTCTCCGCTGATCCCACTTTGGAATTCCAAAGGAAATTACAACAACTACTGAAGGAACTCCCTGCTGCTACTCGGGACCTAATTAACTCAGACACACCATCTGAGCTGCAGCCTGGATTATTCTATTTACTTCCCAAAATCCACAAACCTGGAAACCCTGGATGCCCTATCATTTCAGGTATTGGCACCCTTACCACCGGACTATCCAGTTACGTGGACTCCCTCCTCAAACCCTATGCCACCAACGCTCCCAGCTATAGCTGAGATACCACCAACTTCCTGAGGAAATTACAAAACATCGGAAAAGTTTCTGATAACATCATCCTTGCCACAATGGACGTAGAGGCTCTGTACACTAATATTCCACATAAAGACGGATTACAAGCAATCAGGAATACCATCCCTGATGCCACCACAGCCAATCTGGTGTCTGACCTCTGTAACTTTGTTCTCACACACAATTATTTCCGTTTTGAGGACAATTTATACCTCCAGATCAGTGGAACTGCTATGGGCACCCACATGGCCCCACAATATGCTAATATATTTATGGCTGACCTGGAACAACGATTCCTCAGCTCTTGTCCCCTATTACTACTCTTCTACTTAAGATACATTGATGACATCTTTATGATTTGGACCCATGGTACAGAGGCTCTAGAGGAATTCCACAGAGACTTTAACAATCTACGCCCCACCATCAACTTATGCCTTGATTACAACATGCAAGAGATACATTTCCTGGACACTACAGTACTAATCAAGGATGGCCTGATCAGTACCACACTGTACCGAAAACCCACTGATCGCTATACTTATCTACACCCTTCTAGTTTCCATCATGCACATGTTTACAGTCAAGCTCTTAGGTACAATCGCATTTGCTCTGATCCAACTGACAGAGACCAAAAACTACAAGAACTTTACCAAATATTCATAAACCTGAATTACCCCCCCCGGGAAGTAAAAAAAAACAAATTGACAGGGACAGACGAATACCCAGAGACCAGCTACTCCAAGATCGGCCCAAAAAAGCCAAGAACAGAACACCACTGGTCATCACCTACAGCCCCCAACTCAGACCACTGCAACGAATTATTAAAGACCTACAACCTAGCCTTAATCAGGATGCCACACTCCAGAAGGCCCTGGGTGACAGGCCTGTTCTCTCCTACAGACAACCTCCCAACCTCATGAGGATCCTCACTAACAGCCACAGTCTATACCCCAGGAATACCAGTCCTGGAACCTTTCCCTGCAACAAAGCCCGCTGCCAGCTTTGTCCACATATCTTCCCTGGGAATACCATCACTGGACCTAACCAGGTTACTCACAGAATCACGGGCACTTTCTCATGCTCCTCCACTAACATCATATATGGAATCATGTGCCAACAATGCCCAGATGCTTTGTATATTGGACAGACTTCTAACTCCCTTAGACAAAGGGTCAATGGGCACAAAACAGACATCAAAACACTCCAGATTCACAAACCAGTTAGTCAACATTTTAATGGAATGGGGCATTCTGTCAATGACCTAAAGGTATTTGTGTTACTGAAAAGGAATTATCGCACTGTTTTGGAAAGAGAAACATCTGAGCTGGCTTTTATATTCAAATTCGGCACATTAACACATGGTTTAAATCGTGATGGGAACTTTCTGAGTCACTATAGGGGCTTGTCTGCATAGTTGGCTCAATCTAATTCTTGACCTTCCCCCCCGCACCCCTCCACTCTCTGATTTGCTCACCTTGATTATCTTTTTCTGATTTGTCCTCCTTGCTTACTGTTTTTGGTTCTCTGGGTCTTAAATACTGAGTCTGTTCTGGTCTGGCTATGGTCTGAAGAAGTGGGTCTGTCCCACGAAAGCTCACCTAATAAACCATTTTGCTAGTCTTTAAAGTGCTACTTGACTGCTTTTTGTTTTGATAGTGTATAGACTAGCACAGCTTCCTCTTTGTTACTTGTAACTCTGAGTGTCTGTGGTTAACTGCAGCCAATCCTGGTTTAGTAACTCTGATCATAGCATCCTGTCTACAGCCATCTCTGGAGCAAACATGCTGCAGGTTCACAGCCCTATTCTGAAAGGCTGTGGCCACACTACCCCCCGCCTTTTGGAAGGGATATACTAATGAGAGATTTCAGAAGATGCTAATGAGGCACTGACATGAATATGCATCATGTCATTAGTATAATGGTGACTGCACATGATTCAAAAGTGCTGCTTTCGAAATGCATACCTCCTGTATAGCCGGGGGACCCTTCGAAAGAACCCCCTGATTTTGAAAGCCCCTTCTTCCTAAAACCAAATAAGAATAAGAAATCAGAGGGTCCTTTCGAAAGGCCCCTGGCTACACAGTTGGTGTGTGTTCCAAAAGCATCACTTTCAAAGTGCTCATGGTGGCCATTATGCTAATGAGGCACTGCATAGTCATTAACATGCTCCTGCCGAAGGAGACGGGTAGTGTGGCCACAGTCAGTATATCAAGACAATGAAATACTGTTATTAGTTCTGCCATTTCTCATTCAGGGACTGAAAGCACATCACATTATACTGCGTCTGGAAAGAGTAAGTAGAGAAGAAAACACCCAGGTAAACAGGTACTAGGTGGGACTTTATGAAATGGCTGTAGTTAGAAAAGCCAAAATGATCTGAATCAGATTTAAGAAAAGTACTTGCAACTGAGCCTTATTTGAAATAAACCACCTCTTTTCTTTTGCACTAGCTTGAATGATGAGTGGCAGTACAAGACCTCATTTCCGTTCCACTTGTCCTTTATCGTTTGTTTAGGAAGCCTTTATTGTTGTTGTAAGAGAGGTTTATTTCGCCTCATCAAAGAAAAAATTTCCTCTGCAGCATGAGCCCACCCGTTTGATATTTTGGATGTGAGAATGACAGCTGTTGAACAAAAGACTGGGGAGAGTTAGGGAGTTTAATATTGTTAACAGAGCATTTCCATTGTGTTGTCATTGGGATATTTATCTTCACCTGGGATTTCAGCATTAAGTAAAAGTAAACATTTTTCTGACTGTGCTCCAGGAAAGGAGGGTTCCCTGATACTTCTAATCAAAAGACTGAGATATGAATACATGAATAAATGTTATGTGCTGGTATTATTGGACAGAAATATTAAGGATAAGGAAATGGGGTTGGAAAAATTAAGAACCTTATTTCCAAAGGAGTTGCGTAGTAAGTTTTTTTTTGTCTCCTCAAAACTCTTTTACACATGCTATACTGAAATTCATGTTAACACTGCATTTTCTGTCACATTCATCTGTTGCACACAGTTGACATTTATTTTGAAACTACTCCTTTGAACAACTAATCAGTGTTAAGACATGCCTGTATCCAACTAATGGCTGGTTACTCCATCTGAGTAGCCATTCAAGAAAGCTACCTTTGTCATCACTGACTCTAGAAAATCCAAAACAATAGCACCATACAAAGTCCAATAGCCTAGGCCCTAGTTCTGCTCTGAGTCATACCCTTCTAAAGCTGGACTAAAACTAGTGACTTTTTTAGAATGATTCTGGATTTATTCCAGTTTAACTTGGAGCAGAATCTATAAAATCTGCAATAATATAAAATGAATATCCAGAGGTATTGATCAGAAGAAAATATGGCTTCATGGGACAAAAATAAGAATCATGGCACCAGCATAGATTTCCAGTACAGCTTGATTCAGTGAGTTTTTTTTCATGTTTTATCACCTTATCAGAAGAATAGTATTGCTTTGTCTCCTCAAGTGCCTGGAGTAAGTAGGTACAGCCAAGGCGAGGTCTACTCTTAAGTGGCAGGTTGAATTAAGGTACATAATTCCAACTATGTAAATTATATACCTAGAGCTGACACACCTTAATTCCGGTTTAAGTGCCATTTCCAAAAAGGGAGGTTTACAGCAGCATTTGCTCCCTCTGACTTCCCTGACTCCTAACGGGAGACAGGAGTAGCGGAACTGATGCAGGTGCCCTTTGAGTTTGATTTAGCACATCTCTACAAGGCACGCTTAATCTAATTCTGGAAGAATTCTGGCAGGTTTCATCTTTTCAGAAGTATAAACATGACCTCAGATGGTTTTGATGGAATGGTTCCTCTTATGCCAGGTCTGAATTTGGTTACTTTTTCCTTAAAAGAAAAACCTCAGTGCTGCTAATTCTTTCATTTAAGACCAAATCCCAATCCTACTAAAGATAGTGGCAATACATCCCTTGGCTCTTTTGGGACCAATATTTTATCATTATGGTTTGGTTCTGTGAGATGCTGAATGCATCCAAAGAATGGAGCTGAGAGTGTGGAGTGTTTTTCAGGAGGTGGTTATCACCTTGGACCCAGTATAAACCTCTTACCCTGGCTCAAGGGCTATTCCAGTAAGATACTATTACACTAAAGCACTGTTTTTCAGACAAACCCTCCAGGGTCCCATGTACTCCTTTTAAATGATCAAATCTTTATAAATTGTAATTGATTGAAAGGGCCCTAATCTGGCCTCCTAGAGCATGGCTGAGTGTTTATGTAGAACTCTAAATGTGCCTCAAATGCCCTGTATGTTTAAAAGTATTTCATTTGTATGTGGATACACCATATTTAACATATGTAACCGTAATGGGGAATTAATATTTGTGTGTGTGTGTATATATATATATATATATAAGTATCGTGCACACCTTCAAATGAACCTTCTGAGAGAGAGACTCAGTAATTGTGAGGCATCCATTACTCAGGGGTGCATTCCTGACATTTCCCTGCAAAAAGGCCTGATGGCCAAATGTCAGGAATGTGCCTGTAAGTGAAAAATGCCTGGCAATTACTGAAGTTGGCTTAGAGCCTCTCTTTTTGATATTTTCAAGCTTACTTAAACACGTACATATTATCCTGATGTGCCAAGAGCAAATCACAAGCAACTCCTCTGGCATCAGTGGAGTTACAGACCAGTGTGAAGCTGGTGTATGTGAAAGTGGAAACAGGCCCATTTTTACATTTTTATTAAAATATGCTCATTCACTTGTCTTGGGAGTCTAAGATTTACCTTATAATAGCACCCATGCCCTGACTTCTCCAGAACCCTATTGTACTAGCTGTTGTATACACATAAAATAGCTCTAATAAGAGACTGATGTAGAATTTGTGGATTAAAGAATTTTGAGAGTATAAGAAAACAAAATATTTAAGACAGCACTGTAAAGCCATCTGAAAGAAGTGAGTCTTAAATAGTGATGTATTGGAGAGCAGCATGATGCTTTGTCCATGAATTTATCTTGTTCTTTTTTGTACCCTGTTACAGTCTAGGCCATGGGTGTCCAACCTTTTGGCTTGCCTGGGCCACACTGAGTGAAGAGGAATTGTCTTGGGCTGCATATAAAATATATAATATAGTTAATGTATATAAATCACATAATAATGTTAAAAGTTTACCATCTTGTGGGGCTGCATTACTAACTGTCCAGGGCTGCATGTGGCCCATGGGCCGCGGGTTGGACACGCCTGGTCTAGGCCTTCACAATATCCTCTGGCAAGGAGTTCCACAGGTTGACTGTGTGTTGTGTTAAGAATTACTTCTTTTCATTTGTTTTAAACATGCTATCTATTAATTTTATTTGATGTCTCCTAGTTCTTCTGTGATGGGAAGGAGTGTGGGGCGAAGAAGCTATTGTGAGCCAGCTCAAATCCAGCAAAAGAAATGCTGATATTTATGGCATAATATCATGAGGCATGATTGAGAAAGGTTACAACAGGGACAGTCAGCAGTGCCGTATGAAGATCAAGGAGTTGCACCAGAATTACGAGAAAGGCAAGACAGCCAACTGTCATTCTGGGGCATCTCCCAAGAAATGCTGATACTATGATGAGCTGCATGCTATTCTGGTGACAGACGCAACCTCTTCCCCCAAAAGCAGTATCAACAGCTCTTGTCATGGGCAGTGTGCTGAAGTACATGATGCTGAGGAACTGGTGTCCAAGAGCAGGGAGCAGTCTAGCTTAGACTTATGCCCTGAAAGCCAGGAGCTTTTCAGCCAGCTGGAGCCCTTGGTAGATCCTTAACTCAGGAGGCAGCTTCAGAGGCAAATCTGGATCCTAGATAAGGCACTTTAAGTTTTTTTCCTACTGATAGTAGTGTGCTGCAACCGTGTTGTGGAGGGTCTATGCCCCTTTCCCATAGAACAGCTTGTTAATGTGCCTGGGGATGGAGCATAGATCCTGCTTTGACAAAAAGCTGAAGCTCTTAGATAGGCACTTGTGGATTTCCATCAGGAGATTTTTTGGGGAGACTTGACTTATTCTTGCTTCCATGGTAAGACACGTTACCACGCCAAGCCACCAGTAAGTGATCTGGAATCATGGCAACACAGAGCATTCTCGCAAATTTTCCAACATGATAGTGAGTCAGAAGAAGCAATCTTTCCTTATCCCTTTTCCTTAGTATAATCAGTCTGCTGTCTTGACTGGCTGCCTAGAATGCATGGCAAATTTCATGAGTCACTAATAATTTTTTGCCTGGCATCCTACTCAGTGCAGAGCAAAACTCATGCATCTCCTAGTGCAGCTACTTTAAAATCCAGGGCAGGCATGTGATTATCCATGAGGAAGCCCCCCCTCCCCCGTTCCTCTCTTCCAGTGCCCCCAGTGACTTTTAATGATTTTCTAACTTGTTCAGCAGCAGCCACTTGGGAATTTAAAATACAGGCACTCTTTTAAGCAGCATCAGCTCAGTCCCCTATAGTCTGGCATTGCTGTGTCATGCCTAGCCATCCCTACATGCTGCTTCACACTTCACCACGCCAAAATGATGACCGTAAACCTCTTCCATGGACAAGCTCAAAGTGTTCTGGGTGGAATCTTGCATTCTTCTGTCTTACAAGCAACAAGAGTGACTTTAAAGTTGCAATGTGTTCTTCAACACAGACAGGCAGCCTTTATTTGTGTGACTATTGCCATAGTTCTGAGTAAAGATACAAATGTTGCTATGCTAATGCCTATTTCTAAATCAGTTTTATCAGCAAATGACCATGTAAAAAGACCAAGAGTGCACAGTTCAGCAGATAGCTGGCTGCCTACAATGTAGAGGGAGACGAAGACCAAAAATGATTTGTTGGAGAACTATATGGCAGCAGTTTCAAAACAAAAGAGAGAAATTAGTGATTGGAGGAAGCAAATGATAGAGTCACCACAATGAATGCATGAATCAGTCATGTCCTTTGTGGTCTATTACTGAATTCAGTGATAGAGAAATCACAATTGGACAGATCTATTATGAGCAGGCAGACATAATTAATTACCTCACTGCTAGAGTCAGAGATCTATGCATGGTCCCACCCACAAATGCCCCATTACATGCTCCCCATCCATACATATTGCCTTCCCCTTTTAGAGGCACAGCATCCCCGGGCTACTCTAGGCCACACTAACACATGCCACCCTTACCCCATTCAGTCTCCTTCTCTGGCTAGGGCACTGTATCTCCCAGCCACTCCAGGCACCATCATTGTAGACCTCACTCAACCCAGTCAGCCCAGTCCCCTGCTCTGGGCTCAGTATCTCCCAGCCAGTCATCCCCCCACCCCTTTTAATATCTCATGTCTCCACACATTCAGCACCCTGCTGTCTTTGGGGACCCAGAATGAGGAGAGAAATGTCACAGAGAGCCCGCTTCCTAGCCCCAAAACCTCAACACCCACCAGAGGGCTAACCTTTGACTAACCAGGAACTTAACACCCTTTTTTCCCTATATTCCCCACTCTTTCTCTAGTGCCCCCTAAATAAAAACATAGTTTGGAAAAAAGAGTTTTGTTTATTGGTTAACATGCTTTGGGCGATGGTTGTGTCACAGTTCATGGGGGATTCCTTAAAGGGCAAGGAAACAAGATGGTTGGAGGGGATGCCAGTTAAGGACGTTCATGCTCATTCACAAACATAGTTTTCAAGGCATCCCTGATTTCAGTGCATCTTTCTGGGCTTTCCTGTTTTCCCTTGGGGTCGGCTGCTGATAATTTTTTAACTGGACCTCTGCCTCAGCGCCCCCCACAGGCATGAAACTCCCCGTCCCCTTGACTTGCACATATTATGAAGAAAACAGCAGTCCCCAATGGATATGTCTCTCTATGGCCCTGGCAACAATGACCTGGTTAGGCGTGGGCATTATGCTCAGAAGATACTGCATCATAGTGTGCAAATTGACCACAAAACACTGCATCAAACTTTGAAATATATCAGGATCTGTGTTCGTGTCTGTAATAGTGGCTGACAATCGAGATGAAAACCACACTGGGTGCATCTACACTTGCATTCCTCTTTCGAAAGAGGTATGCAAATGAGAGAAATTGAAAATGAGGTAGTAATTTGCATATTTGACCCTTCATTTGCATATTATAATTTCAAAAAAGCTTCTTTTGAAAGAAGAAAGCCACTATATATGCTGCTCTTTTGAAAGTAAACCCATCTTTGAAAGACTCCTTCTTCTTTAATTTAATGAGAAGAAGGAGTCTTTTGAAGATGAGTTTACTTTCAAAAGAACAGCATCTACACTGGCTTTCTTCTTTCGAAAGAAGCTCTTTCAAAATTAGAACATGCAAATTAGGCATCAAACATGCAAATTTATACCTCATTTACATTTTTGATTTACCTCATTGGCATACTGCTTTTGAAAGAGGAATGCAAGTGTAGATGCACCCACAAAAAATATGCAATTTTTTTTCCAGGCAGAAGTTGCGGGGCGAGAAAAATGCATTCTGGGATGGTGACATCAGAAACCCAGAAACACTTACAGGCATTTTTTCCCCATAAGACACTCTCACATAATCCAAAAATGCAATGGGGGAGTGGGTATTGTGGGATAGGTGCCCATAGGTGCTTCCACACAGTCAGACTCAGGCACCTTTGTGTGGACCAACTAAATTGACTTTCTTAGCTGGTCAGGACACTCGACCTTGACTTTCTAAAATCTAGTGTTAAAAATTCGACTTTAACAAATTCAGCTTCATTTGCAAGTATAGACATACCCCCAGTAGAGAGTCAAATACCTTAGCAGAGCATGTACACCTAGGTTTTTATTGCTGGTGATGCTGCATATTTGCCTTAGGGGCACATACAAAAATCATCATGCACTTGGAGGGAGAAAATCTGTGTACGGATGGAAAGGATTAGAGGGAACATTGCAGCCCATGGGCCAGATCTGGCACCCAGCTTTCCTTCATCCAGCTCGTGGAGAGGTTCAGGGCTTCCCTTCTCCCCTGCTGTGGGGCAAGCCAGTGCTAGCACTCCAGTCCTGCTGCAAGTTTTCTTGCCTCAGCACCCCGTCACAGGCTGGAGTGCTAGTGCTGGCTTGCTGCGGGGGGGGGGCGGGGGGGAGGGAAGACTTGAGCCTCACTGTGGGCTGGATCGAGGGAAGGCAGGGGCTGGTTTTGGCAGTGTGAGGGAGCTCCAGCACCCCAAATGTGTCTGTATTTCTTGCCTGACCCCCATCTGCACCCTGGGGGCCAGGTCAGTAAAGTTTGTTTTTTGTTTTTTATTTGTTTTTATTTTGTTCTTTTGCATTTCTCTGGGGCCAGGCTAGTGAGGATTTTGTTGTTTTTACTTCTTCCTGGTGGGGGGCTCTGAATGATTTTTCTTTGGGTCAGTTCTCCCACTCCCACATTTTAGGCATGACAGCAGAAGTGGGTTTTTAAGAGTGACCAGCGGGTTGGCTTTTTTCTGGATGATCCAGGAAGGCTAAGTGATGTAGAGAGGGTTATGTATGAGAAGGCATAGAGGTGATTTTTAATGAGACTGACAAAGAAGGAACAAGGGCAGAGCAGAGGTCCAGAGGACAATGCACAGCTAGACAAAGGAAGAGAGTGGGCTGGGGAGGCCAATGCTCAAACCACTGAGCTATCCCTCCCCCCAGCATAGACTACTTAAAGAGCTGAACAGAAATTGAGATGTGCTATGTAAGTATTTGGAGAGAGTGAAGGATTCAAAGAGGCAAATGATGTGAGTAAATTGAAATCCAAGCAAGTTTTCTTTTGTTGCTTCAAAGAATTGTGGGGAATGCCCATCTGACTGTGTTATAGAGCATCAGAGAGGTCATTTGAAGTAAGGGAACAGTGTGCGAAAAGGCCCAGGGTGGTGGGGAGATAACATGGCTTAAAACCATCTTTGTGTTCTCCCGATCCCCCAGAAAAATCTTGTTCCTGTGACCGTGAATTAGTTCAGTATCCGACACAAATTGGAACAGCCTTGGGGGTACTCTAACGTATGCAGAAACAAAGAGTACCCAGGAACATGGCCACTCTGGCTACACTCCCTCCTTCCTTCCTATACTGACTCTACACGAGATCCTGTTGGAAAACAGTGTTTCCCTCCTCAGGGAAATTCTGATAGCCTACACTCTGTTTAAAACCTGAATCAAGAGGAAAAGTCAAAATACCAATTTTTCTGCAATGACATTTTTCCGAAACAATTCAGTTCAGAAATGTCCAAAGAAGAGAGAAAGTGAATCTTGAAACTGACAATGCCTTGTTTGAATTTGCAAGATCACAATGAGGGAGTCATAAAGTGCTGGTGAAGGTAAGTAAAAAGTGATGTTGGACGAATGGTTGGATGAATGGATCAATTCTTCTTCTGCTGTGAATAGAGTGGTGCTGATGGATTCCAGATGAGGATTTGGCCCTCTGATTTAACTGCAGTATGCTCACAAACAAACATTACCCCCAAAATTAAAAACAAACCTACAGAAATAACACCCCCTCATTGAAACATCAAAGCCTTGAAGTGAAATCTCAAGCTTACATCTCAAACACAGCTTTATTTTCGAGTCATTGGTTTCTTTGTGATTATGAGTAAAGCTCTTCAAAATGCAGTGTGCCCTGTCCCTCACCCCCACCATGCCTTTTTCAATTTGCAAGGTTTCATAAACCCTGGATTTTACTCTGAGTTCAGATGAGCCTCACCTGGGATTAAGGACACTTGCAGATACAGTGTTGTTAAGCTGTTTAGGAGGCAGTGTCACATTCTTTACTAGTTGTACGATGTATGTGCATGTTGCAAAGCCTTGAAGGAAAGAATAAGACACTTACACCCTTGGTGGGACTCTGAACAGTAACATTAATCAGTGTGGGAAGAATAACACAGAGGCCTGTGGTTCTTGTGTGATAGTTTTATGAGAAGCTGTGAAAACAAGCAAACAAATCAACCAACCAACAAGCACCAATCAGAAAATTAAATATAAACTGTGTTAAAATATTAAGGGTCCTTTTAAATTCACAGAAGTCAGGAAATGTAGAGTTAGGGCTGCCTGTCCATCTTTAGCTCAGCCTGTTTCTGGATAGATGTTGGGCAGTGGCTATTTTGAATGGGGCTTTCGGAAAGTGTTTCACCTTTAGCTCTTGGTTTCCTGGCTCTTCTGTGGCTGGAAGCACTCCCATAACATTTCAGAATATTACTTTTTTTATCTTCAAATGGAGGTCTAATGTTATTTTTGCCACATTTCCTTAAAAATCCAGACAGATGCAAACTATGCCACACCACTCGACTTTTAAATCCAACCCCAGTTCACACTAGCTAACAGTGTTTATGCTGTCAATTAAAAGCATCACTTTTTTGAATTATATAGGGAGTGAAATGATGTCTGACAGCTGCGAATTGCAGAAAAAGGGCCCTATTGTTCAAAGAACTGCCCTTAATATAGAAAAAAATGCTTGCTAAACGTTTGATTCACAAGTATGGCAAACATTAATTGGCCATAAATTTAACAAGCGTTGGTTCAACCATTCCATAATCTCCACCCACCTCATTCCCTCCCCTCCCCACTTCATTATTTCCTATTAGTCTTTTCCTGCATGGGCTAACTCAGAGACAACCCCACTACCCCTTAACATGTTTCCATCTTTCTGCTGATAACCTTCTTGCTCTACTTCATTCGGCGCATTTCATCAGGGGGTTTATGAAAGAATGCAATCCGGCTATGCAAAGCCAGTGTCGTCAACTCTAATAATTGTATGGCAAGTCTCCTGGCATTCAATGGGTGTTTTAATCTTCCTGGAGGCATAAGATTAGGGGAGAACCTCAGTTTTGTTTTTAAAAAGCAAGTTTATACTTATTTGTGTTTGAAAAGAAAATCTTGAAAATGTGACCTGAGTGCATCCTAATGACTTAAAAAACAAAAGGCAAATAACACCCCCACCCCCACTATATATTATTTTCCTAAAATCTGTTCATTGTAAGCCAATCTCTGGTTTTAGGGGCCTTATTCAGGATTTTGAAGGCTTCGGGATGGCAGTACTAAGGAAATTGATAATCATTAATGATGTACACTTTGTGGCCTCTCTAGCTAGTTCATGTGCTGCAGACTGTACAAAATGAGACTGTAATGGGATTCCACAGCTACATCCATTTCCGCATTTCCCTTTTCCAGTATCCTCAGCCTTTTAAATACAAACTGGAAGACTGTGATGGGGTGTACCTATCTCGCTCTGGTCCTGCAAAGATTAACTGTGCATTGCAGCCTGAGGAAGCCACACCCCTTCACCCCGCTTGGCATCTTCAACCTGGACACGGGATGTAAAAGGAAGCAGCCCATCTCTGGGCTGACTACTGACATGTGAAGAGACAGGCTGTAAGCTCTTCCCGGGGGTGGCCACAGGTCCTTACCCCAGTAGCAAGGCACACAGAGGCCCAGGTGGATTTCAGGCTGCCTGGCAAACCTGGAGAGGAGCTTGTGCCATCAGGCACTACTGCCTAAGATCCCTGGAATGTGGAGGAACCTGGGACCTTTGCTGAGGGAGAAAGGGACCTTAGGCTGCTTCGACACTCACCCCTTCCTGTCAAAGGGGGCATGGTAATGAGGCAGTTCAAAGCAGGCTAATGAGGCACTGACATGCATATTCAGTGCCTTATTAGCATAGTAGCAGCCATGCGAATTTCGAAGTGAAAACTGGCAGTGTAGATGTGGGCAGGTTCAAAATAAGCATCCAGCTTCAAAGGTCCCTTGCTCCCACAAAACTAGTTGGGAGTAAGGGACTGTCGAAGTGGGGCGCTTATTTTGAAGCTGCCCCCATCTACACTGTCAATCTGAAATTCGAAGTCTGCTCTTTGAAATTTGCATGGCTGCCATTGTACTAACAAGGTGCTGAATATGCATGCTAGCGCCTCATTGGTCTGCTTCTCGCTGACTGGTTACCATGCCCCTCTGACAGAAGGGGGCGAGTGTAGAAGCAGCCTTAGGCTCTCTTCTGGTGAGTGAATGAGGAGTCAGTCAGCATGTTTCAGGAGGATCCCCTCTGACTTGGTGGGGCGCATCCCGGCCAGGGCTTTGACTTGGACTCAAAGGAGCACAGTAGGCCCAAGTCCACACTTCCTGGGTGCCCCCAAAGTGGCAATCCACTTCCCCAATGGGCCAATAGGCTACACAATCCCACAGAGATGGGCTACTCTGTTGACTGTAGCCATTGGGCCACACTGCCTTAAGCTGAAGGGTCGCTTATACTGACTCCACCACTTCACTCGATCCGCAATGGCAATTAGGATTGTCACCAAGTGGAGAAGTCGGAGGAAACAGATCTGATGAAAGATCAATGCACAAGGCTTGAAGGACCCCATCAGATAAAGTGTTTTCCAGATAGTGCTCCAAAGGAAGCTGCAGACAGTACACCCTGAAGACGTGGAAGAACAGTGGTGTCAATTGAAAAATTCCATCACTGGAGCTTATGGAGAAGCCATTGGCTACCAGACCAGGAAGCATCAGGACTGGTTTGATTAAAACGCTGTGGAAGACGCGTAGTCAGACAAGAAGCTTGAGATTTACTTCCAGGAAGTGTGGTAGATTATACGTAGCTATACATTTAATTGTGTCCATGAAAAACTGCACTCAGGCTTGTCATGGGGTGTAAAACCTGGCACTTCCTGCTACATACTCTACAAGGAGTTGTAGGACCAAGGCCTAACTCTATGTGGAGGCTAACCTGCTGCTATCCATCTGGGATAATTATTGATGGTTAATAGTGTAGGCTCTGCTGTCAAAGCCTAACTCACAGACCTCTGGTAACCTGTGGCTGGGTTTTTTGGAAAATAAGAGCTCACTTAGGCCATGAATACACTAGTCCCAAACTTCGAAATGGCCATGCAAATGGCCATTTTGAAGTTTACTAATGAAGTGCTGAAATACATATTCAGCACCTCTTTAGCATGTGGGCGGCCGCGGCACTTTGAAATTGACACGGCTCGCCGCCGCGCGGCTCGTCCCGACTGGGCTCCTTTTTGAAAGGACCCTGCCTACTTCGAAGTCCCATCTGCTCATAGGAATAAGGGGACTTTGAAGTAGGCAGGGTCCTTTCGAAAAGGAGCCCCCTCGGGACGAGCTGTGCGGTGGTGAGCCCTGTCAATTTCGAAGTGCTGTGGCCGCCCACATGCTAATGAGGAGCTGAATATGTATTTCAGCGCTTCATTAGTAAACTTCGAAATGGCCATTTGCATGGCCATTTTGAAGTTTGGGACTAGTGTAGACACGGCCTTAGATACATAAAACACATCAGAAACAAAAAGGAGAACTGAAACAACAAAGGTTTGGTATGCTAACCCAGGAGCCATGCGTTTTTATTGTGGTACCTTGGTTTTTAATGAAAGAATTGCATTTGAGTAACTGGAAATTCTATTTCTTATTTATTGCTTTACACCTTGTTGAGAGGATGGCTCTGGTTTTGGGACAGCTTGTGATATTGAACTGGAGGTGCTGCTTGTGAAAGGTGTTTGTAGATAGCCAGAGGGGCTCCAGCCTGAGCTTCATCAACAAAGCAAAGATAGCAGTAGCAGTGTAAGAATCCTTATTAATATGGGTCATCAGTATCCAGGGCAATGAGTGTCTAGGCCCTCAGTGTTTGGGCCATAACTGTACAGTAAAGGTGATAGGAATTGTCATTGAAACATTTATTCACTAAAACTGATGATTCATGAAAACCACCAGCTGTTCATGAAACAGTGTCAGGTTCAACAGATCCCTGGGCTCAAAAATTGTAGTTAAAAAGAGGTGTGAGATTATCAAAAAATCTCCCACTTCAGCACTGGAAAGTGTTGGTTTTTCTGAGTTAAGGTGACTTTTGGTTTCAAAATGTTACAAAATATACACTGGAAAAAAAGCTTAAAAGGAAAAAAAAGATAAAAATCAAAACAAAATTATTTGAAACCAATGAAATCATCATTTTCAAGGAAGATGTGGAGAAATTGAAGAGGGTCAAGAGGCTAGCAACAAAAATGATTATAGGTCTAGAAAACATGACCTAGGAGGGAAGACTGAGAGAATTTGGGCTGTTTAATCTGAAAAAAAGAGATGACTAGTACTGGTCTACACTAGGGATCAAAACTGATACCAGATACGTGGATTCTAGCTATGCAAATGGCATAGCTAGATTTGTGTAGTTACAACTGATGTATCAGGACTGACTTTCCCTTCCCTGGTGTAGATAAGGGATCTTTGGGCTGGCACCGATGTCCCTTACTCTACACGTCAGCCTGGAGTACCAGGGTTGACAGCCGAGCCTAGAGAGATTGATTTTTGCTGTATCTTTACATGTGCAGCAAAATTGATCCACAGGTCAATTGCAGCATGCCCAACTGCCCCCCGTAAGTATAGACATACCCTAAGGAGGGGACATGATAGCAGCTTTCAAGTATCTAAAAGGGTGCTGTTGAAGGAGGGAGAAAAATTCTTTTCCTTGACCTCTGATGACAGACAAGGAGCAATAGGCTTAGACTGCAGCAAGGGAGGTTTAGGTTGGACATTAAGAAAAACGTTCTAACAGCCAGAGCAGTTGAACACTGGAATAAATTGCCTGGGGAAGTTGTAGAACACCCATAATTGGAGATATTTAAGAGCAAATGAGATAAACATCTATCTGGGATGATCTAGATGGTGCCTGGTCCTGCCATGAGTGCATGGGACTGGACTTGATGAACTCTTGAGGTCCCTTCCAGTTCTAGGGTTCCATGATTTTATAATCAAAATATGCTGATTGACCTGAACTGAAAAAAATAAGACTTTGCGTTCTGCAACATTTTGTGACTGAGATCTTTTGTTCTGGTTCTGGATGGAAAAAAACTTCAGAATGTTAAAAATTCTTACAGATTGGGAAAACCACGTCCTGTCCTTCCATACAGTAATATTTTTCACTGACAGTGAAATATATCTATTGTGCTCTTTGATAGTGAGTTCTCTTCTTTCGTGAATTATAGTCCAATTAACTCCTAGGAGGCACACACAACAGATCGTCAGCTGGTATGCATGGTGCAGTTCAGTTGGCTACAGTGGAGCTAAACACATTTTCACCAGCTGAGAGTCTAGCCCTTAAAATTTTAAAAACAATCATATTACATTTTTAAGCTGGTAAAATGGACCCAAATCTTTCAGCCCTGGGCTTCGAGCCAAACGGCATAGTTTCAGTTTTTCCCACATGCAGCAATGACTTATGTTTCAATAGTAAAGCCTGGAATCTGTCAAAAACTGCTCTGGAGATAGATCTGGCCCTTGTCTATAACAAAGTTACTGATATATATCTCAGTGCAGTCAGCATGTGCGTATACATGCAGCCCCCTCCCTTTAAAGACTGCAGAAATTTGTATACATATCTTAATAAGAATAAACGCATCTATCCTTATAATCAAAATGTAATAGGGGGTTCAAAGTTACATATTTTATCACTGTCAGTTCATCTAGCTCAAAACTCACAGACAATCTAACCACCTGGGATGAAAAAATGCAAGTTATAATGATTTAAATATTTCCTAAAAGACAAGATTACTGTTGTTATCTACTACAAATACGGGGTGAATATACAAAGGCTGTACGTACATATCTTGCCTTAGCCAGGGTTCTGACAGATTTACTCCTGACTGCAAAGAAGCAGAACCAGTCATATTGTGAGAATATAGTGAATCAAATTGCTCACTATTTTAAACTGGCACAAAGCCAGAATAATTCCACCATAGTTTCTGTAACAGAGGAGAATTTTTGTATCATTTTTGCTGCAATTTTCAGCCAGTTATTTAGGCAACAAAAGTTCTATAGTTAGGCATATAAATCCACACCTAAGTGCCTAAAATAAAAACAGGATGTTCTCTACACCTACCCTCCCCATAGGTATCAGTGAAACATTCATGTTTGGTCTAAAAAGGGGCACATTGACACTAACACTGACCCTTCATAGGCGTGGGGTGAGGGTAAAGGGAATGTTCAGGTATCAATCCAGTGTAAGTGGGAGCATGAGGTTTTTTGAAGGGGCTTTCTTGTGTCTTCATCAATTTGGTTTTCCTTGGCATTCGTGATAACTTATTTTGAGGGAGTGCACATGAGCGATGGGAGCGGGAAACAGGAAAATCTCAGACATTTTCCTCCTCCACAATGCAGCTGCAGCTCTGCCTCATTCTTGAGAGTTCAAGGAAAAGCTGTCATGGCTCAGGCTCAGACACACTCACACACGGTATCAAGCCACATTTCGGTTTGTTTTCTTCTTAAGGTATTTTTTTAAACACTTGAGGAATTTTGGCACTGAGCTCCTGCTGAAAATCAATGAGTGCTGACGGCCTAACTTCTTCAGGCATATTTGAAAATTTCCCCCTTGCTCACATTTACAAGTCTCATTTTACACAATCATAGGTCTTACAGCAAAATTAGAAAGATGAAACGATCGTTTGAATAACCTTGTTGAGAATATCTTCCCTCAAAGAGACCATCTTACGATTTAGAGACCATCAAGGGAGCTATAACAATATCCTTTTATTGGACCAGTTGTCAGGATGTCCCATGTCATATATGCATCAGTCCATGTGATGCCTGGAAAGATTACAGTTTCCTGTTTTGTTTTGCTTCATTGTAAGCAAATACCATAAACTTGTACATATCTTGGCTCAAACCCTAAACTCCTTACTCAGGTTTTAGGCCAGGCTTACTCAGGCAAACTTGTGCTGAAGTCAATTGGCGGTAATATCCTGTTCTGGATTGAGGCTTCTTTGACATGGGTCCAGTTCGCAGCTTATCCACTAATTCAGTGCATGACTTTGATAAATCACATAATATAAAGTATTATGGAATTAATTCAGTGTTACGGCATTTACGTAGGTACTTTTAGGGGCTTCATCACTGCAGTCTCAGAACACATCACAGTCATTGGTGGATTTTATCCTAAGAACACTCTGGTGAGGTAGGGATAGATTATCCCCATTGTACAGATCGGGAACCAGCATTCCCTCTATATTTTTCCATCCAGGGTCAGAATAAATTTTGTTAGGTGCACCAAGGCATGTGCAGATGTGCATCACCAGTAGAAAAACATACTACACACTGTGGGTGCTCTGCTGATCAGCTGGGCAGCACTTGAATCCCTCCTGGGCAGCCACCCAAGATCTCAGCTTACTGGGAACACTGGTGGGAACTGAAGCATAGGACAGATTAAGTGACTCACCAAAGTCACCTGCTGATTTTTGGATAAGCCAGAAACTGAATCCAGGTCAATGAAGCCTCAGTCCTGATGCAATCCACTGGGCCATTCCTCCTACAGTTTGGCTTTGATAACTGTCTGTGACTGGCTAGATGTGTGACAGAGATTTCACTGTTCAATGCAGTTTTACTACCTTCCAAACTAAAGTTCCGAAAAGGGGAGCCCTACAGGGAACAGTGGGGCAAGCTGCCACACCCATCTCATGTGGCCTCTGGAGACAATATGTCTGTGGAGGGCAGCAGGTATAATGCTTTCTGGGTGCTGGGTGGAGCTCTCACTAGCAGTCCCCATGACCACTATGCTGTAGCTGAAGAATACACTGCACTAGTCAGTGTATGTATGGCCCCAGTGTCCCACACAACCCAGACATAGTCCTTTGACTGTGGCAGTGAAGGCCTACCCCCCACCCCGCCCTTGTGTATTCCTGGCACAGAAGAATCCAAATGATGGTTGCCTCTCATATGGGAATGCTACAGGAAAGTAGCTCACAGTGAAAGCTCCCTCCACCCTAAGAATATATGCTAGTGTACGCATTATTTGGCTCTGAAAATTTGGGATGAATTTAGTGCTCATGAAGGCTGCCAGATTGACCACTCTGGACTGGAGTATCTAAGGCTCTTGCTGCATCTACATTTAGAAGGTCAATTTGAATCAAAGTTATGCAAATCAGGGCATGTGATTCTGCTTGGGTTGATGGTGATATTACACATTACTCATTTGAACAGCAACACTGTTATGAAGCATCATACGTGTGCTGCAGTTTATTTCATAGGAGCCATGCTGGTCCAGTCAACATGAATAGATGGATAATTCCATGTCCTCTCTTCAGGTGTAATAGCAATATAGCCCCTGCCTTGTGATAGGAGGGTATTTCTGAGGGAGGAAAGTGCAGTTGTTGATACTCATTTTATATGCGCTCACTTTTATGAAATGCAACGGAAATGTAGCATCACGGTTTTATGAATAAAGAATGCCCAAAGAATTCTCTGTATAGACTCAACTAGTTTAAAACTGTTTTTCTCCACCTCTTGACACCTTTTCTTGTGTTTTGCTTTTGATTACGGCTTTCTCAGCTGCCTCTTTTTATGGTGCAAGGCTGATTTATGGTCACCAGGCAGAATGTCAGGCCTCCTGTGTTAAATGGTAGAAAGGAACCCAGTTCCCAGTCATTTGTTCTGGTTTCCCTCAGGCTGCCCTTTGGAGTGTCAGCTCTGACAGGCTACTCCCACTACTGCTTTCCCCTCCACTCTGACAGCATGCTAGAGTGTGTGGTGTGTCCTAGGGAAACACAAACTGTAGGCTGTTAGGAGCTGGGTGGGTAGCATGAAGTTATAGCGTAAGTATATCTAGACAGGGTTGCTCATTCGTTGGCCTTTCTATTAAAAAAAAAGGGCAAACGAGCCCCAACATTTAAATATGGTCAGTACAAAGAAGTTTTTACCAAGCATAAAACCAACAGAACAGTTTCCAAGATTTTTTTTTGTTTCATGCCAGTGAAAATAGATTCTTTGTTTAGTTTTTAAATAGAAGTTTCCCTTGCAGCATTTGCCACCCTGCGTCTTATTAGAGCAAGAGAATCTGACAGCAAAATTGAGTAAAAAAATGCATAACCTAAATGGAGACAGTTGCAAAATATGAGGAGTAAATTAAGGACTTTAAGTAGTCTGCTTATTTTAATGATCTATGGTGTTTTTGTAGCACAGAAAAACATGTTTTGGAGATTTTCTTTTTAAAAAATGTGAATTTTAATTGGATAGTGACCCTTGAAAAAACTTCTGGAAATAATAGACATTTATGAAATGATATTCAGAGATAGTTAACATGTGTAGAGCTCACTGACTTCAACTGGAATGATGAGTGCTCAGTATTTCTGAAAATCAGGCTGTGTATGTAATTGCACTTGCCATGTTAGTCATCATGTTGTACACAGAGATGAGTCAAAACCAGACTCTGAACGCTGTAGGATTTTAATATTGGTGCGTGATGGTTCAAAGTGAAATAGATGGATCATAATCGGTTCCTACAAATTTCAGCCCAAGCCAGAAGTTCTTATCTGAAATGGACTTATCTGCTTCTTATCTTAGTTGGTTCTTTTCTGAAATTGACCAGATTTCCATTCTTGCAGCATTTGCTATTCAAATTCTTTTAAATCTTGTGAGATTAATTTCAGATTTCTGAGCATCAGGATGGAAGGCATCTGACAAAACCAGATGATTTCAAGAATTTTTCACCTTTTTCAGCAAAAATCTTGTGAGGATAACCTATGACATTTTTTCTCTTTCAAAACAAACATAAAACTTTGTCTGGATTCAACTTGGGCCCCACTCCTGGCCTAAAATTATTCAGATTTCAACACACTGTCCTTTGTCCATCTCCAGTGTGGTACATTTCAATGTTTAGCTTTGGAAATTTACTGTGGGCAGCTTAATACGATCAGTGTGTGCATAAATGTCAACGTTCTCCCTGTTATACTCCGAACTATACTGATCTGCCAAACTGGCTAAGCAGCACAAATTATTCCTCTTTATGTTTACAAAGTCTGAATCTGATCTGAGTGAAATTCTGTGATCTGTGTTTTGCAGGATTTGTGCGAGTGAGGCTGGTATGTTACAAAAAGGGATAGATGAAGTTTAAAAAGAAAACAAAGGGTGAAATTTTCTTACATCTGCGCACTGGGCTCAACTTTAATACTCTGCTATACTTAAATGGGAAGAAACAAGGAAATAGTTTTGCTGTTAGTTTCCTTTTTATTTGCATTTGTTTTATAGTACAGCAGTTCCCAACTGTGGGTCAGGACCCCAAAGTGGGTTGCAGCCCCCTTTGAATGGGATCACCAGGGCTAGCTTAGACTTGCTTAGACTTGGACCTGGGGTTGAAGCCCAAGCTCCACTGCCCAATGCTGAAGCCAAAGCCCAAGGGGTTTAAGCCCTGGGTAGTGGGGCTCAGGTTGCAAGCTCCCTGTATGTGGCTGAAGCTCTTGAACTAGCTTTGGCCCCTTCCTGAACACAGTGCAAGGCAGAAGCTGTTTTTTTTAGATGGAATAAAATTTGTGAGGTTTACTTCTGATTTACAACAGGAACTTGGATGGTCAATAGGAAAATGGTGAATGCTAGTTTAGAAAGTAGTGTGTGCCAAAGGCATATAGTTCTGCCTTTTTCTCTCAGACTGTTGTTGAGAACTAAAGGCATTCCAGGTTAAAGTCTGGGTGGGTGTCTAACAGATTACTCATAACAGGGCTGTGCTGCTTTTATATCAAGGCTAGCCTGACAAGTGCAGTGAACCCTCTGAGATGGGTTCACACTGTGGCACGTTATGGCAATTTGGAACTGTTGCTCTTTCTAGCCTAACAGAGACTGACATTAAAGCTTCTTCCACCCTCAGAATTTGCCAAGATTCGTGGATTCTCTGAAGAATGCCAATGGAAATTTCTTGATCATTTGAGAACCCCCAGAGCCTCTTGAATCTTACTGCTAGGAGGACTCTAAACTCCTCAAGAAGACCTTTTGAAAATCAGCAAAAATGGCTGGGGCTGTGCTCTGAGTAGCTTTGTTCTGAGACGTGTGGCTTAAGAAATAAAGTGGAATCCCGAGGAGGACAAGCTGCTCCCTGGCTCAGTGTGAGCTCTGTCAATCAGGACGAAAGAGTACACAAGAGAAAATGCCACCTGTAGCATAGTTCTCCTTGCACACCAATTTTACACCAGAGAAACTCTTGATTTACGCCAGTGTAAATGAGGGAGAAGCAAGGGTAAGAACTATAATATTGCATCCAAACAGTGATGGGACACTGCAGGGACAGTCCAATGTTCCTGACTGCTAACCGCGCTATGCCTCCACCATACCTCCTCGCGGGCAGACAAGGCCTGAAGGCAGTAGATCACTGCAGTCTCACTGCATCTGGGCCAGCTAGAGAAAAGTTGTGCAGATAATCCAGATTTTGTACCTCTTGCAAACTATTTTGCCTTCCTCTGCATGGCCTCTCACCAGCATGGGGTGGCATGGGAGTTTACAAATAGTGTGGGATGAGCTGGGAGCATGGCCAGGGGCTCTGGAGACCTAAACTTGGTATATATAGTAAGAGCTGCATACTACTACATCCTATGACCTGAGATGAAGGATGGTGCTGAGGGAGGGCTCTCATGTGTGACTCAGAACCCACAAGTTCAATTTACTGCTTTGCCGTCGCCTTCCTTTGACCTCAGGAAAACCACTTAATTTTTCTGTTCCCCAGTTCCCTGTCTTTAAAATGGGGATAATAGTATTTCCCAGCCTTCTGGGGGTCTGAGATATGCACAAATATTATGGCAATAGGGCCAGAGAACTCCCCAAGATAGACAGAACTGTAGTACCGGCTACACAGATGCCCAACGCCAAGAAGATTGTTGGGGAGAATTCCTGTCTTCAGTTCCACTTAGATAAAGCAGCTTTGTTGTATGTGTGTGTATGTTCATAGGCATTTACTCATGTGCTTAGAGAAAAATAACAGGGGCACACACACAGAGAAACAAGTCAGGAGGATGACTCACAGAAAAGCGTATTTCAAGCATATATGTAGCATGTCATACCTAGGAGTATGAACAGAAATAAACGGAAGTGGGCACGTTCATATTGTATCCTATGCAGTAATGTAGGGCTAATATGAAAAACATAGTCTGCTTGTATTGTATTTGTATATGAGATATGCTTGCACAGAGAGCCAGAGGGGTCCCAGCATAGGGCTGGCAACATCTGAGTGGTATGCACTGGTTCTACTTGCCGTATGGCCTTGGGCAGCACACTGAACCTCTTTGCTACTCGGCCTGTGGACTGGGGCTATCAAAAGGAGCTGAGCTATCTCTAAGCAGCGTGCTGAGAGTGAATGTCTGTGAAGGTGAAGAACACAGCCACAGATGCCAGCAAAAAGGAGAAAGAAGGAGAAGAAAAGGAACAAGAGAAAAGGAAATGAATAAAAAAGGAGCAAATGAGGGAAACAAAAATGAGTGACTGACCGGAGGAGGAAACCCTGAAACAACAAAATCTCTTGGGAGCGACACACCTTTGCGTGGAGATTTGCACCTCTTTTATTAAAGGGTGAGCACGGTAAAGTTCAGCACCTGGTGCTGGGGTGATTGGACACCTCTTCTGGCAGCCCCTTTTTATGTCTCCCTGAGGCCAGGGCTGTAGAGGGCTTGCAGCAGAAGGGAATCACTAGTAGAGTATCACAGCTACTGCCTCACTTGCTATTGCCCCCAATGTGCCTCCTCCCTTCCCCACCCCATCCCCTTGATCGTTGGCTTCAGAGGAGCAGATTCGGGGCTGGCCTTTGGGCTGCCCTTACACCTACCCTATGGCCTCTGTGTGCCAGCACAGCCAGCCCAAAGGAGCACAGGCAACAGCACTGGCTCTTTCCTCGGCCCCCGAAACATGGGAGGAAATATTTGGTTGCTTTTAACAACACGCTATTCAGCAGAGCTTGCTGGGGTCAGCTGGGTGTTATGCTAGTGTGCCTGGATCAGCACCACACAAATACATATACCGCTAGCAATTAACAAAGGTCTGGCGGAGGGGGAGGCTTTTGCTGAGCCCCTTTGTCGTTCCACTGCTGCTTCTCATTTCCCTGCCTTTTATTTTCCCTCTGTCTGTCGTCATCTGCTTCTTCTTTCCACCTTCATCTCTTGCTTTCTCTAGTCTGATTAGGACACGGCCCTCAGCAGGTGCCGCTCATGCTTTACGGTTCTGGAGCTAAAATCGTGGGCCAGCCCTGACTGCGTGAGGGAACTCATTCAGCGAATGAGAGGCCACAGGACTGGTTTTCTGGTCGACCTTTTCGATCCTAGGGCTTCTGAAGAATAACTCCGAGCACTGCCTGTGGGAACCCTTATTGCAAGATGAAAGTGAAAGAAAGGTAATAATTACATTTAAACAATCAGCCAAAGCAAATCTCACCTTTGGGCTTGTATATTTGCAGTGAAGCAATAATTACAAGGCCCTTGTGTTGCAGCATTGTGTTTGCTTTGAAAAACAGAATGCCCCTGCTCCCCACTGGATGCGTAATTGGATCTCCTGAATCAAAGTAGTGATGCAGTAAAAGTTTATTTATCCAGGGCTTGTTAAAAGAAAAACTGAAAGGAATGAAAAAAAGCTCCCACTTAGGGGATAGGACTAAATACCCACAGGGTATCCCTCCCCCATGCTCTTTCAAGCTTTTTTGTTTCTCAATCTGCTTGGAAAGCAAAAGCAAATTGCCAGAAGTGAGATTAGTAGGCAATATTGTTCTAAGGACAATAGGTCTTGCTGGACCTGCATGAGATCTCTGCTTCAAAAACACTGCCGGACCTGGAGGTGTGTGAGCTCTTAATTGCCTACCTCTGATAAACGGGCAGTAAGAAAAAAAAAATCTCATTCAGCCCTGCATTAGCCTGGATCAAGTCCACTTGCTAATCAGAGTTTAATGAGGAGACTGCTAGCCCTGATATGTTCAAAATGTTCAAACCTGCCTTGGCCCTGTGTTTGTGTGGTTAGCATTTCCTCTCCTCTCTCACCCCAGTATACAGGTCTACAAAGAGAACTACGCATCCTGAGAGGAATCAATTAAATTTGGGCCAGGCACCCTGGGTCTTTGGAAGGGAGAGTGGGAGATGATGAATGTCCTCCTTAGAAGAAGTGAAAAAGTTGGGGTCATGGAGTTACATGATTATAATTCAGTATCCAGACATCCAGATGCTTTACAGTTAGTCACTGAGGCAAAAGGCCCACACTGCTCAAAAGCAGATCGGACAAATGGAAGGGTTTCCAACACTTTACCCTACGTAAGACTGGCTCTGCTGGTTTTCACACATAGAAGTGACTAGAAACGACAAGTCAGGCCTCTGAACATTATTGGTATTTTTTATTATTTGTATTCAGAGTCCCAGTCATGGATCAGACACCCATGTACAAGGTGCTGTAAAACACAGACCAAAAACCAGGCCACATGCCAACCAAATTATGAGATTGTTCATCTTTGGAGTTGCCTTCTGGTTTTTGAACCTTCCGAACCACATCTTTTTGGAAATCATAAGGGCGAGCAATATACTTTTGTTTTTGTTGCGAAAGCCGAGATTCTCACATTATCATTTGACATATAGAAGCTGAGTCGTTAGGAGAAACAGTAAATATTGTGACACTAATAATAAAATCATGAAAGCTGGTAAGAGTGAAGTCAATGGAGTTACATCAGGGAGAAGTCATGTGAGTCAGAGCACAATCAGGCCCTCCTGTGCTCAAAATACTTCAAGAAAGTGACAATGTCTAGCACTGACACAAAATATGAGGTCCCCATTCTCTATTTCCCTTTATGCTGCTCCAAAAACATTCAGTTCTTCAAGATCTCAGGGTAATTTGCTATCTCTGCTATGGTTTTTTTTCTGTTTAGAAAGAATATTTTCATAACTTCTCTTGGTGTGAGTTTGTGATAAATGCCAATGTTGATATTGGTTTCAGTGTAAATAATTGGAAGAGACAGGAAATGATTAATTTAAGATTGGAATGAAATGTAAAACCATTACACTCAGTTGATTTCAGGCTTCTCATCCTTAAAACTCATGTCTTCCATTTACGTAAATTATATCAGATTTCAAGTGCCATTTTGTAATGCTATGATTTAGAAGAACCAAATTAATCAGCCCTATATTTAAAAAAAATACTTCCCTCTAAACTCAACCTATAATACCAATTTTGTAGAGTCCCAAGCATTTATTGTATCAAAACACTAATACTCAACACTGCAGAGGAAAATGGCTATAGTGACTATGGCTATGTCTACACTGGAGCATAAAGTTGATTTTAAGGCACTTGACTCAATTTTACAATGTGCCTGTCTTCACTCCAAATACCATTAAGCTGATTTTAAGGGACACTAAGGTCAACTTTCTTACCCTGCACCTCTGAAGCAGTGTAACACCAAATTTGAATTTACAGTGCAGAATTAATGCCACCGTAGGAACAGTGTTACTTTAATTCAATTTTATGAGTCTCCAGAGGTATCCCACAATGTGTCTGTTCTGACCGCTTTCATCTGTGCAGCTCTCCAGGGCTATGTCTACATTAGCATTCTCCTTTTGAAAGAGGCATGCAAATGAGGGAAATCAAAAATGCAAATGAGGCACAGATTTAATATCTGGCACCTCATTCACATATTCTTTAGAAAGAGTTTCTTTTGAAAGAAGAAAAGCATTTGCATTTTTGATTTCCCTCATTTGCATGTCTCTTTCAAAAGAGAAATGCTAGAGTAGATGTAGCCCAGGTGTGCAGGAAGTAGGAAACAGGAAGGCCAGCACTTTGAATTCATTTTCTCTCTGGCCAGTGTGGTGATTACAGCTAGTCATGATTTCTCAGGGTTTGCCCTCCCTCCCATATAAGGCTAGCACATTTTATGGGGTCTGACCCCCATAAGGCACCATGCACCCGGTGGGTTAGCTCCCTCCGCCCACCATGAGGCTAACCCCCGTGCCACCATACCATGTGGCGGCTGGGCAATGCGGACCATGCCTGCAGACTGTGCCACGTTCTGTCCTGTATGGGGCTTCGCTGCTTGAGTGGCCTTACCCTCATTGGGATGGAAGCAGAATGTGTCTGCGGGACTGTTCCGGGAGTAAAGGGTGTTTGCTGGATGCATAGTGGATGGAGATGAGACAGGCAGTGAGCATGAAAAGCTTTATTAACGATGGCTTAATCAATGTTACAAGAGGAATTAAGAGGGGACACCTAGCATGCTGTAGCCATCTGTCTCAACATCACGTTGGGTGACGGACAGGGGAAAGCCTGTACTTATGGGGCGGTTACCAAACCGCAGACGGAGAGCAGAACCCACACCGACATCTGGCCGAAAGGTTCCGGATTTTCAGCGGGAGGGACAAGCAACTTGGGCCAGCCGATGGACTTGTCAAGGTACACACGTCTCCGATTTGGGATGGGGGAATTGACCTTTTATCGGGGTTTGGACATGGAAGCAACCCACTGGGCCAATGCCAGTGCAATGTGTCCTTTTTAGGAGTTGTCCTTTTTAGGAGCCTTTTCAATGCTTGGTGAGGTGGTGGCCTCCTTCTTCATATGTGACTAAGCCCTTAGCTCCTTGGGGTGGGGTGGGGGTTTGTTAATGCACTCTGGCATGTCGGGTTTTGATTGGGTGGTGAAGCCTTGATCATGCACGGAGCACATGCAGGCCACGGCTTGCAACACTGTTGTGGTCACGCCACAAACGGCTGTGCCCACAGGGACACATGCGGTACTCTCCCTTCCCAAATGCCGTGGCTCAGGGGAGGATTTCCTGTGATGGATGGAGCTTGTGGTCGCTCTCTCTCTTCCTGAACATAAGCAGTGCCTGGAACTAGGGCTTCTGTACTAGAAGGCACGGGGAATCCCTTCATTCTTTTCTCAACTTTTCTGTCTTCAATTTAAAATCTCTTGAAATAATTCTTTTGTAAAAACTGTCTCTTTCTGTAATGTGGACAACTGAAAGATTTCTTTCACTGGGGAAAGGAGCTTCTGAAAAATAGCCATTTGTTTTCAACAACTGGGGGAATGAGGGCAATGCAGTCTGGGAAGATGACATCACACACCCACAACCACTTCTGGGGTATTTTTTCCCATAACACACTGCAAAAACCCAGAATGCAATGGGGCTGAGGGAACTGTGGGATAGATGCCCACAATACACTACTGCAACAGTTGAACTTTGATGATTTAATGGGGATGCAATAAGTTGATTTTGTAAGCTGTTGTGGGCACTCAACTTCAACTTTATAAAATCTAGCATTACAAAGTTGACTGCAGTAAATTTAACTTTATTTCATAGGGTAGATGTAGCCTTTGCAAAAAGTATTTGATTGAAAAATAATTACCCTGGAGGGTTTTTTTCAACTGAACACTAATATTCTGCTTTGCCTGAGTCTTAGAGCTGTTTAGGAAATTACTTTGTCCTAGAAATTTTTTGATAAAATCATTTTAAAAACATTTATCCTAAACTCTGGTAGGTGTCATAATACAGGGTCTGTCTGTTTTAAACAGGAATTCAAATCTACAGGGAATTAAAAAGAAAGCCTTTTGCACAGTCTAAGTTCCAACTTTGTCTCCCTTCCTTACTAGTGACTACACTCTATCTGGAATGCTATAAAATACTGATAGTGGCTGTGTCTACACGTGCCCCAAACTTCGAAATGGCCATGCAAATGCCCATTTCGAAGTTTACTAATGAAGCGCTGAAATGCATATTCAACGCTTCATTAGCATGCGGGCGGCAGCCGCGCTTCGAAATTGAAACTCCTTGCCGCCGCGCGGCGCGTCCAGACGGGGCTCCTTTTCTAAAGGACGCCGCCTACTTCGAAGTCCCCTTATTCCAATGAGCTCATGGGAATACGGGGACTTCGAAGTAGGCGGCATCCTTTCGAAAAGGAGCCCCGTCTGGACGCGACGCGCGGCGGCGAGGAGCGTCAATTTCGAAGCGCGGCTGCCGCCTGCATGCTAATGAAGCGCTGAATATGCATTTCAGCGCTTCATTAGTAAACTTCGAAATGGCCATTTGCATGGCCATTTCGAAGTTTGGGGCACGTGTAGACATAGCCAGTAATACTTCAAGTAAATGTATTATTACAGTCAAGAGCCTAGATGGATTTTGTTTTTAAACAGCACAGGTTGTATCCTTCTAGTCTGGCACTATCTGGTACAGCAACATCCTGATCCAGCATGATTTTCGTTAGCTGGGTACCGTTTTATCATGGGTGCGGCCAAGCTTCCTGTGGTCTCAAAAAGTTTGTTTACAGACACTGGTCTTGGCTGTAAGTATTCTGTGCTGTTATTTAGCTGTAATTTGCCCTAAATGTCTTCAAAGAGCCCAGTAAGCACTGGACATGTTAGTAATGCTGCTAGACATAAATTCTCTCATCTGCACCTTTCAGGTCCAGAGTCTGCTGGATTAGAGAAGTTCAACCTGCACATAGTTCATGAGCCACTGAGAAACACTTCCCTCAGCAGAACCTAAACGTATCAAAGCTTTATGCCCATGCAGCAACAGAAATACAAAATGTTCTGACCTCTGCTTTGGCTAAACCATAGAATTGCCTCATAGAACTCCCCAGATAGCTGTGCATTAGGGGAGGAAATGTAGACTGGTCAATGAGCCGAACCCAGAGAGAAGAATGGGGGGCATGAGGCTCCCAAGCTGCAATGCCTGAGAGGCAGCTCAGGTGGATGCAATGCCATCCATGTTAGTTCATTTCATTTTGATGAAAAATGATGAAACAAGATGTTTAACGAGTCAGAATCAAAATATTTCTGAACATTCCATTTTGCAAAAACAATTTATATTTCCAATTTTTGCCTTAATTCAGGGTAAAAGCAAATGCCAGATTATCAAAATGTCCTGAAAGACAGAAAATTCCAATTTTAACTAGATCAGCTTCTGATAACACACCCAAACTAAAGTTATTCAAGATAGTTTGAATCTCAAAAAAGCTTTTGCTCATATTTCAGTTGTGCATGAAGGCTCAGAACAGTTCTTATTTTATCCATGTTTTTTTTATGGAAGAGAAAGCTTGCCAGTGACTTTGGAAGCCCTTTACAAGATACAGAGCCCCTTTGTTCTCAAGTGTTCTGCTAGAATAATGAATTTATAATAATCTGCCAGGAGCTTTAAGTTGTAGCCATAAAATAAGATTTATAGAACAACCTATTTAGGCAGGGCAAGGTCACAGTGAAACCTAGTGCTTTACTTCTATCTGTAAAACACTAACAATATTGTATAGAAGAAAAGAGAATAGGTTCTGATGTTATTGCTTTGGTACAGATGCAGCTCTAGGATTCTCAGACATGACCTTCTGAAAACTCTAGGTAACTAGAAGAAAACACAGCTCCAAGTGGTTTCTTCCTCTTTTTCTGAAGTTCTGAAGTAGGTTTGCCCCATGAAGGCTCATCACCTGATAAATTATTTTGTTAGTCTTTAAAGTGCAACACAACCGCTTTTTTATATCCAAAAGAGATGGGAGAACAGGAAAGAACAAAAAACATTATCAGATAATAAGGGATTTGATTGTATTATACCATTTGTGTGAATCAGGAGTAACTCCATGGACACTAAGGCTACGTCTACACTACAGCGTTATGTTGAAGTAATGCACTTAGAAGTAGCGATGTTGAAATACTCTACTTTGATGCGTAGCATCTACACACCATGCGGGCCAAGCGCTGTCGACATTCAACGTCGAAGTAGCCAGGTGCTACATTGAAAGGGGCCACCCCAGACGCCGAAAGGGAGTGTCCACACGCACAAGCGGCCCCTTTAGAAATAAGGGACCAGGAAAGCCTGTGGATGGGGTCACAGGGCAGATGAGCCCTTCTGGGGCAAGAGCAAGCCACCCTTTAAAGGTGCTCTCCCAAACACACTCGGCCTGCACAACATGAGCCCTGTGTTGGTGGCACTAGCCTCGCAGACCTCAAGCCTGCAGATGTGGATGTCCAGCAGCAGCAGCAGCAGTTGGAAGCCCTCCAAGTGGTCTTCCATGGGGCAGGTGCCCTGCTAGATGCTGCATGAGCAGCCAATCAGCAGCTCCTGGCAGGGGAGCCTTCCCCAGGGGCAGAAGGGGACACCCTGACCATTGGGCCCTCCTGCTCAGCCAGCTCTGGAGCTACCCTACCAGCTCTGAGTGGTGGGAGCACCTGGTTATGGGGGAATGGAATGATGACCAGTGGCTGCGGAACTTCCAAATGCACCGGCAGACCTTCATGGAGCTCTGCCAGTGGCTCACCCCTGCCCTGAGGCACCAGAACACACAGATGTGGCACACCCTCACCGTAGGGAAGAGGGTTGCGATTGCTGTCTGGAAGCTGGCCACTCCAAACAGCTACTGCTCCATGGGCCACAGCTGGGACCATTGTGATGGAGGTAAGGAGGCCTGGGCATGCACCTACTGGGGGTTAGGAGGCCTGGGAGGAGGCCCTGGGGAGGGTGGCCTGGGAAGGGGTCAGGGAGGGGGGCCCAGGTGGGGGGCCAGGGAGGGAGGGGCCGGGGAAGGGGGCCTGGGTGCAGGGACAGGGCACACTTTGTGCACCCTCACAGGTGCCCATGTCCCCTCCCCACGGGTGGTGTGTTCGCTCAATGCCTTGGTGCTCCAGAGGATCATCCAAGTCAGGGACCTGGATGTGGCTGTTGTAAGATTTGCTGCCATGGGGTTCCTGAACTGCTTTGGGGCCCTTGATGGGACCAACATCCCCATCCTTGCCATGGATCACAGTGGCTGAACCATGGCAGGCAGGTGGTTGAGCGGGCCTTCGGGTGCCTGAAGGGCCAGTGGTGCTGCTTCCTGGTCCACCTGGATGTGGGCCTGCCAAACATCCCCCAGGTTGTGGGTGCCTGCTGCATGTCCCCCCAACCTGGTGACAGCAAGGGGGGGCCTTTGTGCAGGGGTGGGTGGTTGAGGCCAGAACAGGCTACCTCCAGCTGGCTGCTGCCTTTAGCCACCAGGGCCACGAGGAGAGAGTCCTGGTCCAGGACGCTCTGCAGGAGTAGTTTGTTTGGGGGTCCCAGTGAGCGCCACCCAGGCTATCCCTGGTGGGCCTCCTGCACACTGCCCTACCACCAACACACTGCTTCCACCACTCACACTCTGCCCCCACCGAAAGCACACATACCACAGGGGTTTGAGAAAAATAAAACTGAATTCTTGTTAACTAATCAAAATGCTCACCTATGATTTTGGAACAATAAACAAATACCATAACTATGTACAAGGAAAGGGGATAACTATATACAAAGTGAAGATAACTATAATACATGAGGGGGAGCACATGGATGGGCTGGCCATCAGCCCATCACTCCGGGGTGGAGGTGGGAGGTGCGACCCCTGCCATGTCTGGGTCACTGGCCCCATCTTTTCCGGGGTCCCTGGAAAAGCTGGCTGGGGGCTGAGAGGATGGGGATATACGACTGAGGTAGGTTCTTGGCCCAGTCATTGGCCCTAGTGGGCTCCTGCCTTGCGGGGGTGGCAGGCGGGACAGCAGGTGGGGCAGCAGGTAGGGTGGTGGGGGGAGGCAGCCGGGCCACCAGCACCTCAAAGGAGGTGGCCACCTGGTTAAAGTTGTCCATTAAGTCCCACCAGGCCTCCTGGTGCCAGGAGACCTCCTGCTCCTCGAAGCAGAGCCTCTGCTCCCTGATGTCCTCCTGGTGCCGGAGGGCGGTGGCCACCTCAGGGTCCAAGGAGGTGCGCCTCTGGCCCCGGCAGGGGCAGGCCCATTCTGGTGCCGGCAGCGCCCCAGGCAGTCATGATCCATGGATCCAGGGGGGCTCTCCAGGACCATGGATGGTGCAGCTGCAGAAACGGGGGAAGAGAGAGGGAGGCCACGAGTACTGAGCCCTGCCCTGTGGCCCACACCCTCCCCACGTTCCTCTGTGGGCATCTGGTCCCCATTCCCTGTCCCCACATCAGTGCATGTGGTGTCCCTGTGGGTGGCCCCTGCATGTGGTCTGCCCCCCTCACCCCTCCTCCTGGGGGCTGGGCACAGTGCTGTCTGTGGGTGTGGGTGCTGACGGGCACTGGCAGCTATGGCACCATCCCAGGGCCTTGGTCTGCTGGGGGTGTGGGGGCCCCCCAGTCACATATAGTGCCCCCGCCCCATGCCCTGGGCATGTGTGCTCTGTGGGAGATATACCTGACAGTCCACCACCATGGTCGGGGAGACCCGATGGGCAGATGCCCAGCTGGAGCTTTGGGAGGGGACATCCATCACCAGCTCCCCCTCCTTGCTGGACCACGGGGATGGTGGGGCAGATGGTCCTGGCTCTGGCCCTGGGGGTGCTGGGCTGGCCTCTGGTCCTGACTCTGGCTCCATGTCCTGCTGGGGCTCCTCGGCTGTGGTGTTGAGGATGGCTGGAGGGAGGAGGTGGCCCAGGATGGCCCTGGGCTCTCGGTAATGGGGCAAGTGGCAAGGGTGGCCCCAGACTGGCTGGCCGAGTCCCATGCCTGGGCATAACCCTGCTGCAACTCTGACTTTACTCCTGGTGTGGTCAGGAGTGTGGGCAGGATGACCCCAGGTGGTCAGGTCCTCGGCCAGCTGGGTGAATGCTTCAGCATTCCGTCGCTTGCTCCCCATTACTTGGAGCACCTCCTCCTCACCCCAGAGCCCCAGCTGGTACAGGAGCTTGGAATCAGTCCAGGAAGGGCCCTGCATCCTTCCCTGCTGCCTAGAGGCCTGGTAGTCATGGGATGGTCTGGAGGGAGATCCCTGGGAGTGCTTGGGGGGCTGGCGGGTTGCCATCACCTCGCTGCGGTCCGAGCAGGGGCGCCTCGTGCCATGGCTGCTGCCTGCATATTCTCAGCTTCCTGCTATGTGGTTTTTGGGTCGGTGCGGCTTTAAGAGCCGCTGGGTGCATAGATCATAGAGCTCTGCAGGGGCTGGACGGCATGTCTGCTCCTAACAGCTGATTGCTGCTATGCCAGACCCCGCTATTTCGAAGCAGTGGGACGCGGATTGTCTACACACATCCTACTTCGATGTTAGATGCCGAAGTAGGGCGCTATTCCCATCTCATAGGAATAACAAGTTCAACACCTCCACACCTAACGTTGATTTCAACTTTGAAGTGGCGCCTGGTGTGTGTAGATGCGGCTCACGCTATTTTGAAGTTGTGCCTGCTACTTCAAAGTCACGCTCTAGTGCAGGCACACCTTAAGAGGCCAGATTCTATCTTCCATTATGGCCCCCTTTATGTCACTTCCATAGTGCAAAGAGGCAGTAAAGATGTTAAGAATAGTGCCGTGGTGAATGCTGGGTGAATGGCTGAAGATAACAAAGTTGTGATGGGGATAGGAAGTGGGGTGGGATGGCAGGAGCATCTTGTCCTCTGGTTCTTCTGAACAGCAAATCACCCCACAGTTGGCTGTAAATTAAAGCAGTCACCAGGCTGCTCTAAATCATGCTGGAGTCAAATTGGAGCCTAGAGCATTTCTCAATATGGAAGGCACATCTCCCCTTGCTGTCCACCTTCCTGGGCTGCTAATTCTATGCTGAACGATAATTCTAATTCTATGATAAACACAATGCAAACTATAGCCCGCTGCAACTACGCTTCTGTAAAACAGTATGAGAGGAGCATGAGGCCCACACCAATGGGAAACCTCAGACGAATGTACAATATGCCTAAATGAAAAGCAGAATGAACGTTTTGAGAAGTTTCCTAAACAGAAGTGCTTTTTACCCTGCCATTCAAAGGACTGTGCCAGGGCCCGCGATGCAAGGATGAAACAATATTTTTAATAGGGAAACAGAAAGTTCAGAAGTTTTTCAAACCTCCAGAAAAGTTTGTGCTCCTTTCACGTTTTGGGTGAAGATTTGGGTCATGTTTCAGGATGGTTTCTTGACCCCCTAATTACTATTATTAACACTCCTAACTGTACTCTTTAGAAAATCCTTCTGCTAAGGAGGGCTTGAGTGAGCTAATGAGAATGAGAGGGAAAAGAGGGCCCTTGTTTGCATTTTAAATACTTCAGCTCACTAATTAGGGAACAAGTCGAATTCCTCTCTTGGAACGGGGAGAGTTCAGGGAGAGGTGGGAGCAAGAACAATATTTTTTAGATCTGTCACTTTAAAATATACCCACGGCTGCTTTGACATGGCAACCAATGTATTTTAAAGTAACAATAAGTAACTTTATCCTCCCTTTAGGCTTTTTGTAGAGTTTGTTTGTGTTTTAAAAAATGAGCCAGGAAGGTTTTTCCAAGGTCTCACAACTTTAATGAAGAATAACAATTTCTGATGGTCTAATTATCTATTGATATTTATAAATTTACATTTATAAATAATCTAATTAGATGTTCTAATCTAATAAAATGATGACAATTATTTATTTGCAAATAAAATCTGAGAGTCAGGATGCTTTGCATCTACAGCTCTGTTATTGTGTAGCCTTGCAGTATTCTGACAGCAAATAGACTCTCCACAGATAGTGTTGTTTCAGGCAGACAGTCCAACTGTCTGCATATTGTTGGTTGTATTTTTGCTGTATTTGGATGCTTTTTTGCTGTTACATCAGCTCCACACACACCCTGACTGTTCTCTTCAGTGGCCTTAGAGCTCAAGTAATTTTATCCAGAAGGTATAACACAAGGGAGATATTTGATATTTTTCACTGCTGTAGAAAACTATTTCAGCAATTAGCGCCTGAACTTCGTTGCTACGTGGTTCACATTTTCCCTCCCAAGTAAAGAACGAGTTTTTATTTGGCACAAAATATTCTTCTTCCTCTAATTCAATTAGACATTCCCTTTAGTGGTATCAATTGGGGTGGCTCTCTGTGGACTTTGAAATGATTTACACTAATTCACAATGTGGAAAAAATGCAGTTTGTACCAAACCCAGATTTTGAAGGATGCATTTCCAGAGCATAAACAAGAGTAAAAGTATGAGTTACTCTCCACACCCAGGAAAAAGGCGTTTTCTCTGAGCTAAGGAATTTGATGGAGAGATTTGCTTTGACAAATATTTAGGCCAGTCGGTGTTTGTTTTGTAGTTTCAGAGGGTGATACCTACTCCCGTGCAACACTGGAGGACCATTTAAGCCTTTTTGGAGGGCTTAAGTGGGACATAAGTGGTTTACAGCACTTGTGCTGTCCCTTTGCATAGGAGGGGTGTCACCTGCAAAATCTACACACACAGGTACAATTTAACTAGGGGATTTGTTTGTGGAAATAAAATTGTCCACTTATTAACACACTTTTGCACTTATGTATGCAACATCACCCTTTTTAAATGCTGTTCTTCAAGTGGTATAAAAATTTCCACATATCAATATCAATTTGAATCCTCCAAAAAAGAATTCCTTAATGCTGAGGCACAGCAATAACATCCTGCAGTGTATAACTTTGGGGTGTATAACTCCTATTAGTGCTAATGTGTGGGATGAGGACAGAACTGATTTTTGCTTGAGGGGTGGTGGGAGAATATGCTACCTTTTCAGTCTTATAGTGCAGTGGAGTATCTTCCCCTGTGTGGCTATATCTACACTACCAAGTTATTTCAAAGAAGCCAGGTCTCTTTCAAAAAATCCTATGGAGTGTCTACACACGAAATGTGTTCTTTCGATATTAAATTGGAAGAACGCAGCACTTTTCCCAGCACCCCTCTTCCGCTCCTGGATGAGGAAGAGCACCTTTTTTCTGAAAGATTCTCATGGAAAAAAATGTGTGTAGACATACCCTGGGGGCCTTTTTTATGAAACAGCAGCCCTCCATGGCGCCAGATTTTTGTTATCAGTAGCGTTTCCTGGCCCATTCTTTTGGAAGAGTGGCCATGGTATGGCTGCTCTCTATTGAAAGAACAGATTGATTTTTGATCCACTTTTTTGTGTGTGGTCATGATCTTTCGAAAAAAGGTTTTTGGGAAGAGGTCTTCTGAAAGAACTTCTTTCAAAGGACCACTGTAGTATACACATAGCCCATGAGTACTGTCAGCCTGTTGCGAATTTGATTCTCTAAAACACCAAGTGGAAGAATGGGGCCTCAGAATGTTGCAAAGTGTTTGTAGCATCTATCACAAGCAGTGTCTATAAAATTGTGTTTAACTGGAATCAAAGTGGATTGCTGCTTCCCAGAAGAGCAGCTAAGTTCTTGTTAAATTTGAATAATGGAGAGTTTTGGTCTGTTCACTAATTAAACTTGTTTTTAAACAATATTTTCCAGCTAATTTAAATCCAATAAATTATAGATAGCTTTGCTGACATTCTGGCTCACAGGAGACCATGTTGGGAACACAGAGGCAGGGAATAAGACAAGTCATCCGAATTCTGTAAATATAGTCCTCTTAAAATATTTTCAAAACCAACAAGAAGTTCTGTGGCACCTTATAGACTAACAGATATTTTGGAGCATAAGCTTTCGTGGGCAAAGACCCACTTCGTCAGATGCATCAAAATGTGTACAGAATATTTTGCACAAATTGATTCCTGCACTGTGTGTTTGCAATGGAATCATGGAAGCACTTGACTGGATCCATTTTTTTCCCAACATGAACTTTTAAATGTATTGTAAATTTACTCTTCATGTCTGATTACAGTTCCATGGTGATTTATTTCGTTACCTTTACCCTTTCCTGGACAGGCATGGTTATCTTTCTCACACAGTGACAGACAGCTGTTTTCAATACTGTTCTCAAAAGACAAACCTGAATCAGCAGCAAGGTGCCATCTGTGCAAAGATTTAGAAAGAAAGAAAGAAAGAAAGAAAGAAAGAAAGAAAGAAAGAAAGGAGAGATGGCAGCTTCTTTCACACATGAGCTCTGAGTTGGCCACTTGGAATGAAATTAAATAACTTTCGAATACGTCATCTAAATGTATTTTCTCCTTTAAGCAGGTTTAAACAAAAGCACATTGCTTTTTTTCTTTCCTTGTTTCCTTGACATCACAATGTGATGGTGCCTGTCTGAAGGCCAGACACAGAATGAGGTGTATGCGTGGAACATATGGAATTAGTTTCCCTCTGAATGATAAACACATGAGTTTCCTCCATCGTCCTGTCACTATTTTAACAGCTCAGAAATAAGCTGAACACTAGAAGTGAGCTATGAGGTAATAAAATTATTGTTCCCAGAATGCAGCCTGCTCCTGCAAATGCCAAAGTGTGAGTTTGCCTTTATATGACTGTAATTAATTGCCCAGCTCACATGAGGGAAGTTACGCACATGCTTCAGTGTCTGAAAAAGCAGAGCCTAGATAGCTTTCCACAGTTTCTCAACTTTTCGCTTTTCTTTTGGGTAATAACATGTATGGGTCAAAATATAGTAAAGGATGGGTGTGAAGGTTCACAAATAAGGGTACCAAGGTCAGTAGAGTTTATGTTCAGGACAGACCATTGTGATCATCTAATTTGGCCTCCTGCCTAGCAAGATTACAACTCTCTGATGGGTGAGTCTGTATCCACAAAAACAATGAGTGTCTTGGCACTTTAAAGACTACCAGGTTTATTTGGGCATAAGCTTCTGGGGGCAAAAATGAAGTGGGTTGTGAAGAAGGGAGTCAAGGAAAAGGTTACCAAACAGAAGTGCCTATGGAATCATTAACATCACAGGAATCAAGAATGAGGGTAATCAGTATAATTCAGCAGATCTGGAAAAGTGTCTGTTTTAAACTGTTTATGTGACTTCAATGCCTGTGAGGAAAAGGGCTTTGACTGATCTGAAAAATGAAATCATCTGTCCCCATGGGCACTGGCCGTGCACGCTTGCCCACATTGCTTCTGCAATGAACCAGATTCTGGTCTCTCTTTTTGTCTCCAATGGAACATAAACAACTCAATCCCCCAAAATTTGACCCCCTGAGGATTTCCCCTCTGCAGCACCTTCTTTAGGTGGTATCACCATTATAACAACTCCTATGCCTATCCCTTTTCGCATCCTAGCATAAAGGATAAGGCTGCAAGAAAGGAAGCATTTCGAGGTTGTTGCCCTGCCCTGACAACCCCTGTTAGCTGGATTAGCCCTTAAATGCTGTTGGCAGTCAGCACAAGATGAGCAGTGCTCAGGGCTGAGGGTGGAGGGGAACGGGACAGGATGCCTTAATGCATCCTGTTCCCAACTATCCTGAGCAGTGCCAAATGCATCTCAGACCCAATTTCCACTACAGCCTGGAGGAACTACCATCATCCAAATAACAACATAAAAAGAGTGGACACACCACTTCCATGACTCTTGCTTTTGTGTTGCAGCTAATAGGTATTGACAAAAAGCTGACTGCCATAAATCTCTGGCATTGGCCAGTTGGGCACCCTATTGTTACTTTCACTAGTGCAGATTTCATTCTTGTGAAAAACCCCACCTGCTACGGAGTTACTGTCTTCCTTCAGAGAAATTCACAATCTGTCTCCTTCCTTTAATTGTATTAGTAAGCCTCAAAGACAAAATGCACAAGCAGAATATGCAGATCCAGGAATCCTAGTGACAAAGAAAACCGGTGATAGTACAGATGGTTGGTGCACCTTTCTTTATTAGTAGTAAACTCAAAAGAAGTTAAGCATGTTTAAGAACAGAGTAGTTTTTAATTTCCTCCCCAAAGTGATCATTTACTTTAGTGATTTACAGTAGCTTCAAAATTGCAGCTTTATGTTCCCTAAGTATATGAGGAGTCTAATGATTCAAGATAGATGTTTACATCACCAATGACAGAGGAGATATGAGCCCAGTGAAGTTTATATCCTGACTAAGAGTCTGCCATAGACTAGAAAATCTGAAAATAATAGAAACTTTTGGACCTTCTTTGAAAAGTACAGAAAATGAAAGTTTAAAGTGGTAACTCAAATGCCCCATGCCAGCCCCTGCAAACAAAAAACAACTGCAAATGAGAAAAAGATGTAAAATCATCCATTGTCTGTCACTATACATGGCTTTTGCAGTGCCAAACCAGTGTTTCATTCTGTTGAACAAACAAACATTTGTAGTATATGAAGGTGATACTAACATTGAGAATTACCCAATGAAAAAATAAGTGAAAAAGACTTCATTAAATTGCAAGACACTCCATTAGAAGAAATGGTTTGTATGAGACTTTTTTCTGAGTGAAGGTTGAGTAAAATCAAAAGGGAAGTAGGATTTGGCCTTACCAGTGCAAATAATAATTATTACTATTATTAACCATTCGCCATCATCTTAATTTACAGCAGAGTCATAGCTGTTCTAACTCTAACCATTGCTTGAGCAGATGGATCTTCAAGACCAGGGATTCCTAGCTAATTCCTGCTGTCCCTCCACACCTTGTCAAGCAGAGACTGGCTGCTAGGTGGACTCTGACCCAACTTTTACTTATATTATAACACTGTCAGGAGAAGCCATTCCTTCTTCTGTGCCAATGACAACACACATATCTGTCTGTAACAGATATATCTAGCACCTTTTGGTCATAAACTGGTTTCTTCACTTGTTATATTTTGCTACACTCTAAAGCACAAACTCTCATAAAATTAGCAACAAGAAAATCATGTAGTTTTTGTTTTTGTTTAAACAGCATCTGAATTATTTATTGTTTTGCACTCCAAAGATTCTATCCAAGAGTCCTCTTATCTGTACCCATTTCCCACTATTACTTACTAAAGGTACAATGAGAGGTCCTGGTTGCAGCTGTTTAGCACAAGAAAACCTACGTTCAGGATTTGATTCTGGAAGACATGCTGCATGATATTGAGTGAAGACTACTGCTCTTTGCGTGAGGGCATTTCTAGGGGTCTAGCACTGTGCTAGAATATATACAGTGGAAGTGAAGGATATAGTTATTAAGGAAGATGAGGAGAGCTAGTGAGAATGGTGCAGGTGCTAAATGAGGAAGGGAACTGGGATGGACTGATTATGAACAACGATAAAAACAAAAACAATGGCATTTGGAGATAAGGAAATGGGAAGGAAGATCATTGTGGAGGTGATCGAATTAGAGGATGTAGAGAAGTTCATGTATCTGGGGAGTAACATGATGTATGATCTAGATTGTAAGAAGAAAATAGCGACTAGAATAATGAAAGCAAGAGCGAGTTTGAAGACGATGGATAAGATCTGGAAAAGCAAAGCAATTACCTTAGGAACAAAGCTGAGCATCTTGAAACATGTATTCAGCAGCATGTTGTATGGATGTGAGACAAGGCTGATAAAAGATTCAAAGAGAAGGATAACCTCATCCCTTGTTAAACAAGTACTTTACTTACGAGTACTCATTAAAATGAGGGACACATATACTTACCTTTGTTCACTGGTCGAGTGAACTCCCTCCGCCAATACAAGCCTTTGCGGCTCCAACCTGCCGCAACATGACCCTCGCTGCCGGCCCCACACACCTAAACTGCTACAGCCTGAAACCCGCCCCCCCACCAGCCCTGCACACCCCAAACCGCTGCAGCCTTAACCCCTCACTGGCCCCGCAGATCCCAAACCTCCATAGCCTGAACCCCCTGCTGGCCCCCCAGACGCCAAACCGCCACAGCCTGACCCACCGCTGGCCCCGCACAACCAAACCCCACAGCCCAAACCCCTCCTCCCCCACTGGCCTCGCAGATCCAAAATGCCACAGCCTGAACCCCACTGCCGGCCACACAGACCCCAAACCGTCGCAGACTGAAACCCCACTCCTGCCTGCCCCCACAGACCCAGCCTGCCACCATGTTTTAACCCTCCCTCCCGCTCATGGCGCTAAACTGTTCCCAGCTTTTAACCTGCCCCAACCCCCAGACCCAAGGTTCACTCACCTTTCAAAAGCAGCGCCACATGCTGCCACTCCTTTGCCAAGTTAGGAGCACTAGGAACCAATCAGAGACTTTTACATGTATTTTAATGGTAATTTAGAGTCCCTCTTATGAGTTTTCGCCTATGAGCAGAAACTTGGGAACCAGTTGTGCTCGTATAGCGAGGGATGAGTGCATTGGCATTCGGGAGGGGTTGTTATAGAAAGATCCTGAGAACAGGATGGATGCAGAAGATCACCAGTGAGGAACTATATAGTAAGATATAGCCAAAAGAGGGTGTACTGCAGAAGGTTATACAACGGAAGTTACAGCTGTTCTGGCGTATCTGCAGAATGAATGATGAACTGAAAAACAAGACCCTGGTATTTAGCATAATGGACAATTCTATAAGAGAGGCAGGCCCCACAGAGAATGGGTGGATGTTACGATAGATTGGTTTGGAGCTAATTTACAGACACGAAGCCACTCTGCACTGGACAGAGAAAGATGGAAAGAAATAGTGAGGGAGGCATCAGACACCAGTGGGCGCTGAGCCCATGGTTGTTGATTTTCTTTATTTAAAATATTTTTACCCTCCTTCTCAATTTCAAATATTGGAGGCAGCTTACAATGTGTTTTTTAAAAAAATATAAACATATATAAAAAGATTTAAAACTACAAACTCCAGAAGGACATAAAACCTACTAAAACATATCAGAAGAAGGATCACACACACAAACTCAAAGACCAATAAAAGCCTGAGTAAAAAGGGTGGCTTTAACCTGTCACCAAAACAATGTTAATGTCGGCACCATGTGAATATCCCACAGAAAGGAATTGCACAGCTTGGGAGCAAAGGCTGACAAGGCCCTGCTCCCGGTTGATGTTAATCTTATCTCCCTGAGTGGGGGAACTGTGAGCAGAACCTCCCCAGCTGACCTCAATCCCTGGGTGAGTTCATATGAGAAAAGATGGTCCTTTAAGCACCATGGACCCAACTCCTTTAGGCTTTGTAAGTCATGACCAATCCCATAAACACTTTGATGATGATGATGATGATGATTTCTAGGAGTCAAACATGTAATTATCCCAAATAATTTTTAGTATCAGTTAATAGATGGATTATTTTGAGGGTTATTATGGAATCCTCAGGTTAAAGGTAAGCATATTTCTGTATGATATTTTAATTCTACTGTGCTGGGTATGTACTACAGGTTGTAGCTTCCTGGACTAGCACCATCGGACCCTGAGTGGTCCCAAACAAGGGAATTTGCCAGATCATGGTGGGGAGGGGTGTCATGCCTCTGGGATCATCCGGGGGCCACCCCTCCATGGCTGCCACCCACTCTCTACTCTCATTCTGCCTATTGGGCTCTGCTCCTTGTGGGGCTCCCTGCCACTGGGCTTCTGGTGGGGCTCCCCACCTCCAGCTTGCCTCTCTGTCACAGTTGGGTGGGTGGCAAGGTTTCCTGCTCCAGGGGAGATGCCCCAGCAGGTCTCCCTGCTGTTCTTTATGCCACCTTCCCAGCTGTCCACCATGGGGCTGCCAGCTCAGCTCCCTGGCCCACTGCCACTGCAGGGCTGCCAGCAGGTCTCTCTGCCCCAGCTGGGCTCTGCTCAGGGCTCCCCACCTTCAGCCCGGTAGGAGTGGACCCAGCATCCAGAGCAGCTTCAGGAAGTTGGTGCTCTCTGTTTCAGGCGGTCTCTGGTCCACCAACATCTATGGTCTTGCCAGACCACGGAAGTTGCTGGACGAGACCAAGCCAGGTGAGAGAGATTCAACTTGTAGATGACTACCAATAGCATTGTGCTACACTATATATAGTGGATGTGAATGAAAAAGTCCAATTTCTAACACTGTTGAGACACAAAATTAGGTACAATCATTACCCATAATCAACCTTCTGCATAGGAGAGATTTAAGAGCAAAGCCAAACCAAATACAGGCCTTGATAGCCAGAGTTAGGCCTTGAAAGAGGGCCAAAGGTAGGCCTTGAGATAGATTGAAGGCAAGGCTTTGAAAGCCAAAGAAAGATCTTTTGATTTTATCATGCTACTTTTTTAATACTGGAAAATATTGACTTTGCAGCTGGACATATGTAGCTATCATGAAAGTTTCTTACAGTGAACAAAGGACAACTTAGTCTGCAAGCGAGACAGCTGTCTTTCCATTGGCTGTTTAGAAATGATTTTATGACAGAGGCATAATTTTCAATGGCTTTTGGGAATATGTTGGCAAGAACCATTATGGGAATGAAATTGGAAGGAGGTTGAATCTGAGGCATTATTTTAAGGACAATGACATATTTTAAAATATTTGGTGTATTAAAACGGAGGCGCTGGAAGAAAAGCTTAACCTTCCTTCTCTGCTTTGCTGGTCAAATGGGCCAATTATTTTGCCGACCTCAGGGTCTGAATTTCAAAGGGGGCTGAGGACAGGCTTAGGCCTGCTGCTATGGCAAATTCCCAAATACCCAATTACTGACCTCAGGAGGAGTCAGCGTTCCAGAGATTAGAGTCACTGGGAGTTTACTTCACAAACTCACTTCTAATAATATACCCTGGTGCATACACCATTAACCTGCCTTTTTCAGTTAGCACATAAAATATGTCTCAAGGCAAAATAGTTACTAACTGGCTGGGGTAGGAGTTACATCTCTAATTGGAAACAGCAACAGCTGCAGAGAAAAGTAATAAAAGCATATAACAAGTAGACACATACAGTGAATTATGGTGAGTAGAGGTAACCATTCCATAAGGCCAATCTCAGCAGAAACAACGGGCATTTTAGTGCTCCAGGGAATGACAGTAACCCTGAATATTGAGGAGCGTCCCAAGGATTAACTCTGTTCTTACTAACTGGTTTTACAAACGTAATCTTGGCACATTTCCCAGGTTTGCTTGGTTATTATTTACACAGCATTTATTTGCATGTTTGCATTATTTTCAGGGGAAGCTAATCCTCTTCTTTTTTTCCCTCCGTTTGGTGTCAGGATGCATTTCAATCAGGAAAGCCTTTGGTATGAGACTGCTTGATGTAGCGCTATTGTGTCTCAGATGTCAGTTATACTAAGGCATCTTTTGGCTTTCAGTTATTCTAATATGAGTGACCTGCTGTTTCTCTATACAGGTTTTTCCCACTGCTTTCATAATTAAACATCCAAGGCCAAAGCCTGAACACTTTGTATCTGCTGAGCACTGATAACTGCTGCTAAAGTCAACTGGCATGCGGGAGACAGAAGAGGTGGTATATTAGCAAACAGAAATCACTCTTCCTCTCTCTGTCCCTATCTCTAAAGGACAGATTTTCTCCTCTGTATCAGTCATAATGTGACATGGCATTGAAGGGGGTTTCTGGTGTCAGCTAAGGCACAAACCCTTATGTGCTATATTCTAACTGCCTTTTTCAGTTTTTATTCGGTTCTTGCTCAGCCAGATTCTCACCGAATTCAGAAAACAATGGATTTTGGCAATGGTCCGTGAAGCTAGCAGGGACAAACATCTTTCCACCACGGTTCTGGAAATGAAGTCCATTACCATATGGGAGTTTTGTTTGCTGAAGGGTGGTGCTGTGTTTCAAATATGCTTTCCTACTGATATTTGAGATATGTCCAGTACATAGAGGATGATAGCAAACTTAAAGATTTACAGATTTTTAGCTAAGTTGCTGGAGATAGGCTGCAGGTTGGCTGGAGTGTGCTTCGTAAGAGCACTATTATCTGTACTGAGCAGTTCACTGGTAACCTACTTGCCTATTTTAGTGGATTTTAATCTGTTCCGGATGAAGAATTGACCAAAATGTTAAGAAATTAGTACAATTTCTTGGCATGATGGTTTGAGGCCATATATATCACTTCGAAGATGATTCTAAAGAGATGTGGTGTCAGAACAAATCTTGGCTGGCTTCATTTGACATTACAAATGGAGCCATAAGAATCTGTCCATGGTGTCTTCATCCAGCATTCCATCATGTGCCTGCCATATAATGATTTGCACAAAATTCTACAGACAGGTGCATCCTGAAGGGAGTTTCCAGCTTTCCAGTTGGCTTATGGTGTCAAAAACTTCGTTAAGTCAATAAAGTCTGCATACATATCCATATTTTTCTTGTAACTGCACAGAATAAAGTGTATTTCAAGAGTATTTTCTGCTGCCCCACACAAGCAGTGTTTCTGAAAAGGTGTGAATGGTTATAGCCATTAATAAAAGATTTGACAGCAGCAGGCAAAGCATTTTTTCATATATGTGATTAGAAGAACATGTGACAAAGTGCTGAACATATTTAATTGCCCGAGTAGTCTGAATTTTTATAGGACAAAGCCTCTCTCCCACATTATCCTAAAACAGGCATTTGGCCAATGGGTGCATGTTGCAATCCTAAAGGCTAAAGAATCTCTGCTCAAGCACAGTATAATTACCAAGAAAGGTAGTTTGGTTTTGTTGACTGGAATGGAAAATTTCTGTTTCACTGGAAACTTGAATTTGTGATTTCCCAATATGGACAGGTGCCAAATTCAAAATGTCTCTGACTTTGGATGTTGTTATACTGTGTCGAGAAAGAAGACAAACCCCAACTCATTAGCTATCAAAAGACTGCTAAAATATTACAAAACACGATTATTTAATTCAGAAGCACAACATGAATTTGTGGAGTGGGGAGTTGCTTATCAATAAGCCACATCACTTGGCATAGATGGCTACATTTTAGAAGGTACCACACAGTAGGAAAGGGAAAACAATAAGAAACACTACAACTAGAACATACTTTTATATTCTTCTGGATGGGAAAAGTCTTGACAGTACAGGGCCTGATGATGTTTTACTGAATTTACCTAAGCACAATCTTATGTGTCTGCATGGTATGGTATGGTATGGTACAGGACTGAATAAATTAGAGGATTAGAGAATAACATGAAGGAGATGACAATCCCTCTGTACCTAATTACCCATACCTCTGTGTCAGGGAAGTAGAGTAAAAATCAGAGCATGACTTCTATCTCTTTCCCTTTTACCTCTGTGAAAGGCTTGTGAGAAAAATGCCAGTAAAAATCTACAAATCTGTAGTATACCCTACATATTCATTGTAGTCTTATTAAACCATTAATAACTGAAAAACAAACATCTCCATTATTGGCATTCCCAGCCCTCCACTAAAGGATATGGCCTCTATTTCAATCTACCACGTCAAAGCTGTGGTTGTTTTCTAGTTCTGAGCTTCCTCTCTTAAATGGCACCACAAAAGAGAGTGGCTTTTTTGTACCTACACAACTCTCATAGGACTGTGTGTCATTTACACTGAATCCTCTTTGCACCACTCTGGTAATACGAAGGCACTTTGGCGTTAATGTAAATATGATCCTTTCTCAAGATGAGTTTTGATTTCATTAGGCCTGTCTGTATTATGTGGGAGCAAGATTCTGCATAAAACTAGCTCCTGCCATCTGTGAGAATAGTCATTATAACTCCATGCACAAAGGTAGGCATAGAATTTTGTGGGACGCCGGGCCCCATTCTAATACTTCCTCATGGAATATTAACCCCCTTTCAGAGAAATGTTTTGACATCTTGTTATACTTTATGGCTACGTCTACACTAGCACACTACATCGAAGTAGCCTACTTCGACGTAAGAACATCAAAATAGGCTACTTAGAAGCATATCGTCTACACATCCTCCAGGGCTGGTGCCATCGCATTCAACGTCAAAGTAGTGACGGAGAACATCGAAAGGAGCTGTCCCAGAAGAAAATGCAGAGCATCCAGATACACAAGTGCTCCCCGTCGATATAAGGGGCCAGCAAAGCCCCAAGCTGCTCCCTTAAAGGGCCCCTCCCAGACACACTCGGCCTTCACAGCACAAGATCCACAGAGCTGACAACGGGTTGCAGACCCCGTGCACACAGCATGAACCCCCAGCTGCAGCAGCAGCAGCAGCAGCAGCAGCAGCAGCAGCAGCAGCAGCCAGAAGCCCTGAGTAAGGGCTGCTGCACGTGGCGACCACAGAGCCCCGCAGGGGCTGGACAGAGCGTCTCTCAACCCCTCAGCTGATGGCTGCCATGGAGGACCCCGCTATTTTGATGTAGCGGGATGCGGATCGTCTACACACACCCTACTTCGACATTGAACGTCGAAGTAGGGCGCTATTCCCATCTTCGGATAGGAATAGCTATTTCGACGTCTCGCTGCCTTATGTCAATTTCAACATCAAAATAGCTCACGGCACGTGTAGACGCAACGTGTACTCTTTTGACATTGTGCCAGCTACTTTGAAGTAGCTGTCTAGTGTAGATGCACCCCATGTTACTAGATATTTGTTCTGATTAAGAAAGTACCACTTATTAGTCATGGATCACTACACCAACTATTAGAGCAATTCCAACTAAAATGGCACACTGGCAAGAGTTCCTGTTTGGTTAATACTATAATATATTTGAGGAGCAAGTTATCCTACATGTCATACTGGATGATTCTCTCAGAAAGGTCTGTTGTGATGCTTGGGAGAAGAAGGAAAATGAGTTGCTGCAGAACATTGTTGATATTTTGACCTCAGGAATATTTCTACCTTTTTTTTTTCAAAATTAGAAGCTGGAAATAACTGCATACAATTAAAGCTAGAAAGGACAAGAAGCTCCAACCAAATATGTATTGTATGTGCCACTTGTGACAGTTGTGGTATGCCACAGAGAGCCAGAGGAACACAGAAAGCCAATCGGGACAGTGTAACCAGGGTAACACAGAAGGAGGGGAGAGATTTATTGACACGAAGAAGAAACTAACAAAGCTTACGCTTCCATCAAACTGAGACTCAGTTGACAGTGCCTTGAATTATGAAAATACGACCTTTATACCTTAGTGACTGGCCTATATCTTCAAGATGCCATGGTGAAGAGTGCAGAATAAAAGCTTAGGCTGTCTTTACACTTTGCACTTGATCGACAAAACCTTTGTTATTCATGGGTGCTTAAAAAAATCAACAACACATGAATGACAAAATTTTGCCACAGCATGTGAAAGTGTGAACGCTGCTTTGTCAGCAGATGTGCTTTTGCTGCCTACAAAGTGAAATTCCCTCCCTGGGGATGGAAGTATTTTGTTGGCAAAAAGAGCTGACAAACAGATTCACACACACTGGCTTTTATGGGCAGGATGTGTCAGTACAGCCTTGTCACTAAAAGCTGTCTAGTGTAGATAGACCCTAAGCGTAAGAGAAACACAGACAGATCTCTTATTGAGTGCAAGACAGTGATTCTGTAAGCTATGATTAAAGCCAGACTTTCCAAAGTAGCCTACAGCAGTAATGTGCTGAATTCAGTGAGATTTGTGTACGTAACACTAGGTGTCTTCAAAAATTCAAGCCTAGAAGTCTTTACACTTGGGATTTCATATTGTTTCTTAAAATGGCTTTTCTGTATTACAATAGTAAATTGTATTACAGTTAGCAGAGTTCCTCATAGTTACACAATCTAAGGTGAGTTCTTGACCCTTCTGAAGCCAATAGCAAATCTCCCATCACTTCAGTGGGGCCAGGATTTCACCTTAAGTCTACACTTCGGTTCAGGGGTAGATCTAGTAGAGCGGGGATTTTGAAATTGTGATCCGTGTGTCCCTGGGGTACATGAGAGGTCTCTGGGGTGTGCTTTGGAGAGACTGTGCAGTCATGGATTTATTATTTTATTCATTGCACTTTCAAAATAGGCTGCTTCGACAAAGCTTTAGAACAGTGGAAACTGGTTATGTAAAATAGGATAGGTAATTTACTTCAGGCTGTACCAATGAGAACACAGATACATGGAGACATTGATGTACAGCGCTCTCACCTCACCTTGTGCGAATCACTGTACAGTACAGCTTCAGTCACCTAGCAACAGCCCAGTGTAGTTGAGTTCAAGACTTAGCGGGATTCGTTTTTTTTTCCCCCTCCAGTTGTATATGTTGCACTACACCTATGTGAGTACCTAATGGTGAAATATAGGCTGATGGCTAAAGACTGGCAGTGTTGAGAACACACAAAGTATCAGTGATGAGAAGGGCAGGGGTGCATGGACAGATCGTAGATCTGGAAGAAGACATGAGGGCTGCTGGTAAATCTGGAAGGGGGTGCACAAGTAGAAAAGTTTCAGAAACTCTGTGATAGAGTAAATACACATGCGCGTATTGGGCTAAATGTTGTCTACAGGTAAGTAGGCGTATAAATTCAAAGTGCAGGGGGGAATTTCACAAGTACCTATGGTATGCAGGAGCACAGTTCCCTGTGAAGGTTAGTGGAATTTGTGCTTCTGATTCCCTTTCATGCATAAAGTCCCTGAGAATTGTTAACTCTTATTGGCTACGTCTACACGTGAAGCCAACATCGAAATAGGCTATTTCGATGAATAACGTCTACACGTCCTCCAGGGCTGGCAACGTCGATGTTCAACTTTGACGTTGCGCGGCACCACATCGAAATAGGCGCTGCGAGGGTACGTCTACACGCCAAAGTAGCACACATCGAAATAAGGGTGCCAGGCACAGCTGCAGACAGGGTCACAGGGCGGACTCAACAGCAAGCCGCTCCCTTAAAGGGCCCCTCCCAGACACAGTTGCACTAAACACCACAAGATCCACAGAGCCGACAACTGGTTGCAGACCCTGTGCCTGCAGCATGGATCCCCAGCCGCCGCAGCAGCAGCCAGAAGCCCTGGGCTAAGGGCTGCTGCCCACGGTGACCATAGAGCCCCGCAGGGGCTGGAGAGAGAGCATCTCTCAACCCCCCAGCTGATGGCCGCCATGGAGGACCCAGCAATTTCGACGTTGCGGGACGCGGATCGTCTACACGGTCCCTACTTCGACGTTGAACGTCGAAGTAGGGCGCTATTCCGATCCCCTCATGAGGTTAGCGACTTTGACGTCTCGCCGCCTAACGTCGAAGTTAACTTCGAAATAGCGCCCGACGCGTGTAGCCGCGACGGGCGCTATTTCGAAGTTAGTGCCGCTACTTCGAAGTAGCGTGCACATGTAGACACAGCTATTGGGTTGTTATATCATGAGGATGCTTATTGAGCACAAAGACACTGCTTTCAGTACCCAGCAGCTTGACAGCCATTAAAAAGCCTGGTTTTCAGAAGGTACTGAACATCGATTCTCTAAAAATCAGACCATCCTCAAAGTGTTTCAAGTTGTGCACCCAAAGTTTTTAGTCACTTCTAAAAATATATTCTCAGCACAGTTGCTCAGTATCAATGGTTGCACATAGAAACATTGTTTGCTTTGGTGCAAGAAGATGTGTACGGCGCCATCAGTGCACACAAGAGTATGTGAAAGTAATAGGTATTGCATAGATGAGTAAACACTAGAAACTATAGGGTAAGGCATATGATAGCTACATGTAAGGGAATCCCAGGAAAACCAGAACTGATTTCTATGGGTGTAACAGGATCTAAGTCATTTGTTTGTTGTTTTTACATGTAGTATGTAACCCGTCTATCTTCAAAACAGTCCTGACATTGTATGGTTAGGGTCTAATTTCTTCCATGCTGGTATCCTATATTTCTTGCATTTAAATTAGCCACAACTTCAATACAGTAATATATTGGGAAAGCTTGGTGATGCGCTAAAGAGAGTGGGGCCTGTATGGTAATATTAGCTTCCAAAAGCAATGAAGGAAAGTGACAAAAACTTGCATCACTGACCAATGAGAAAGAACAAAAGCAAAGTTGCCGTATGAGAGCACAGTATGTGCAGGTTGAACCTCTCCAATCTGGAACTCTCTTGTCTTCCAACATCCATAATCTGGAATGACCACTTACCATGGGTGTGGCCAAGTTTCCCTTAAGCTTTGTTTCTAGCCACCAGGCCTGGCTCTCTGTTCTGTGCTGCTATTTAGCTGTATGTTACCCCTAAATGTCTTTTAAGATCCCAGTGAGCAGACAAAGTGCTAGTAATGCTGTTAGACGATATTGACCTCCCATGGTCCAGCAAATTCTGTCGTCTGGCACCGGTCAGGTCCTGAAGGTGCTGGATTAGAGAGTTTCAACCTGTATTTATCTATCCATTCTGACAATCTACACAGGAGTGATAGAAAATGATAGCTGAACTCTGTACACAGAAAGACTGCTTTGAATTGTAATCAAAAGGTTTAATGGTGTACGTACCACACTTTTTGTTTCCAATCAAGTAAGAAATAACTCCAGAATTGTATTCCTTGTAGTATTTTGGCACTTTCACCTTTGGATGAAGATAGGAAAAGGGAACACAAAGAGACAAGTAGACGAAAAATATATTTTTAAATGTCAGCTGAGGAACAGATCCTGAACTGGTATAAATTGCTGTATTTCCAGCTACACACATTTACACAAGCTGAGACTCTAATACTGAACTTTTTGGAACCACCCCCAAATGCCACAATAGTTAGAAAAAGGACTATTGCCAAGTTATAAAAACCAGTTTGAGTTTTATTCAAACCACTTTACTAATTTAAATAAAATTACGAGTCTGATTCAAGCAAGTACGTTCAGAAGTTAAGGTGAAACTCCATCTTTTGTACATTTTTTAAAAATGACATGAAGAGGTTTATAATAAAGCACCCTGGGTCTCTGTGGATCTAAAGCAAGGTATAACTAAATCAACTAACTATATTTTTTATTAAAAATAATGTATTCCTGACCATTTTAATGTCAAGTTTCAGCTTGATGTTTTTTAAAATGGGCAAATTACAAAGACCTAAAAAAAAAGGGGCGGAGGCTCATAATGGAAATGCTGACAAACCCTTAACTACAGCAGGGTTGCTGGGCGCCACTCTAATAAAAGGTGGCAGGGATCCAGGAGGCTTCGCAGCTGCATGTCTAAACTTTATTAAGTATCTGACTATAGTTTGAAGGTCCTCGCCAGATCATAAGTCATTTAATTCTGACACATTCCAGTTCATAATTAGTGTTGTACTAATATGTTCCAAACTGGTGCCAGCGTTTTTTGTTTTATATATATATTCTTGGTGTGTTGTTTTCTTTTTTAAATTTTTTTAAAATCCCTGTAAAACAAGACTGTTCCGAAAACCAGTGATGCGCTTACATTGGCAGCTAAGCACACTCATGTTTTCAAATCCTAAGGCTAAAATAGTTCAAATGCTAAATGCCAGTATCTGGAACAGGACCGTGAAACACACAAACATCTGTAAGCAGCCAAAGAAAAGCAATTTCTAATTTTCTCTAAGCAATGTATTTTTCTTGTCTTTGAGCATCCAGCAGCAACACAAATAATTATTAAAATATGACCAGGAAGTCTTGCACTTAGGAAATAATTTGTAAACACAAGCATGATAGCTTTAAACAAATTACCAAGTAATATATAAAATGCTAAAATAACACACATCAGATGTGTCTGTATTTCAATCCACTATTAGTGCCTAAAACCAATATATATTTATTTAAATGCTTACATTTTGAGAATAAATTTGACACTGTTTATGGTCTGTTTCGTATGTGATCTATCAAAGAGTAACAACCATTTATCTTCAGGTTAACTTCCCATATTATTGATTATTTTATCAGTTATCCAACTGTGTGTGTTATTGATTTTGTAGTCAGAGCTATATTTAGTGCCTACACCACAAACGTACCCAAGCTATTTGGCTCCATATCGTCAGTACTTGCTGCTCCAAGCTATCACACAAGCCCTAATTTTTCCCTTACTGCACCAAAGCTGCATACACAGGAAGGAAGACCAGCCATCCATATGGCTCCATTCCTCACCCTTCACCCATTTTTACCTGGCCCAAGGTCTCTTTAAGATGTAGGCTCCACACTTAAGTAGGATGAGGGGTTAGGAAAGCCATAAAAGATGGACCTGTAAATACCTTTCTCCAGAAAGTGGAAATCCAATCAAGTATCAATATTAAGGCTCTACTAAGTCTTGAGTGGAGCCACTCTATGCTATAGAATCGTAGAACACTAGAAGTGGAAGGGACCTCAAGAGGCCATCAGGTCCAGTTCCCTGCACTCATGGCATGACCAAGTACCATCTAGACCAGCCCTGACAGAGGTCTGTCTAACATGCTCTTAAATATCTCTGGTGATAGAGATTTCACAACCTCCGTAGGCAATTTATTCCAGTGTTTAACCACCCTGACAGTGAGGAATTTTTTTCTAATTTCCAACCTAAACCTCCCTTGCTGCAGTTTAAGATCATTGCTTCTTGTCCTATCCTCAGAGGCCATGAACAATTTTTCTCCCTCCACCTTGTAATGCTCTTTTAGGTACTTGAAAACCACTATCAAGTCCCCTATAAGTCTTCTCTTTTCTAAACTAAGCAAGCCCTGTTTTTTCAGTCTTTCCTCATAGCTCATGTTCTCCAGACCTTTAATCATTCTTGTTGTTCTTCTTTGGACTTTCTCCACATCCCTCTTGAAATGTGGTGCCTGAAACTGCACACAATACTCTGAGACCTAATCAGCAAAGAGTAGAGTGAAAGAATGACTCCTCATGTCTTGCTCATAACAACCCTGTTAATGCATCCCTGAATCATGTTTGCTTTTTTTTCAGCAGTGTCACGGTGTTGATTCATATTTAGCTTGAGGTCCACTATGACCCCTAGATCCCTTTCTGTAGTACTCCTTGCTAGACAGTTGCTTGCCACACTGTATGTATCTAATCTCTTTAACAGAGTTTTCATAGACCACTGCTCATAGCCATGCAAGTAAGGAACTATGGAGTGCCATAGGGGAGAGTGTGGTGGCACAAGGTGTCCACATAGGTTCCCAGTAAATCCATTGGCTTTTGAAAGTGAATTTTCTGGTTCTTCTACGGGGTAACATCTTGTTCCTCTCCTGAAAGAAGACTTCTGAAGAAATTCCAAGGCAGCAGGTTCTTTAGATCTAGCACCACAAACAACAACACAAGCCATTGTCTGAGTTATAGAAGAACTTCTTTAGCTATGAGAAAGCAGTAGGCTGTTAGAGTCCTCTTGTTTTGACTGCCACACAGAAGTGATCACATGCACTAGATTCCTAGTCCAGCAAAGCACTTAAGAACACGTGCAACCTTACACATGCCAGTAGTCCACTCAAATTAACGGGATTACTCATGTGCTTAAAGTAACACAAATGCGTGAGTGCTTTGCTGGACTGAGATTTAAATCACAGTATAAAAATGATATCAGGTATAACTTTGCAGCACAGGAACTGAGATGCAAGGTTTTGGGGAAGCATTAAATCATCACTTTTATTTTTATGTCAGGATCTTAAAAGACAAGGAACATGATCTATTAGAATCATGATGAACATTTCATCTGCAGATTCTTATATAAATATTTTTGGTCCCAGCATGGAAGGGAAAATTGGCTATAATTACAGAACTTTCTCTAGCACATGGGCTTTCCAGCTTTACTTAATTTTTGTACTGTACATTTAGTCCTTAATAATTAATCTCATGGAATTCTTCACCCCAGTCATCTGCTAGGAACCCACCAGGAGGAATCCCTAGAGATCGCTGGAGACTAACATGAAATGGAAGAAAAACATGGAATGATTTGAGCATGTGCTGAAATACTGTCCCAGATAGGGTTGGAAATCTGAGAGGGGGCCAAAGGTGTAACACACAGCAGTACAGTAGCTGGCCTGGGACAATCCTTTTTAATTAGGTTGCAGATAAATATTTGATTCACATCAAAATGAGGACAATTATATATGCTGCTGACAGCTGTTCATACTTTTGCAACCCATCACAGAAAGCAAGAAAAATTCCAGTGAGCGTTTGGAAAGGCTTTTGGTGCAAAGTATGGAAGAGCTGATTTCTACAATGTTTGTATTTTTCCATTCTCCACTCTTTCCTTCCGTGTAGAACTCGACAAGCCCAGAAATATGCTGTCATCCATCCCCGCAAACCTGTAGTTTTCTGCAGATAGAACCGTAAGTCTTTGCTACCAGCAGGGTTATGTCAGCTCCATTCTGCACAGATTATCAAGGAGAGAAAATTGCTCCCTTTGGCTTCTTAACACCTCTAACCATATGTCCACACTGAAGAAAAAACCAAAAAACTGATCTGAGCCAGGGAGTCTCAGGGCTCAAGTAAACTGACTTGGGGTCATGCTATGAAGCTCACAATAATAGTGTACATGTTTTGGCTCAGGCTGGAGTCTGGTTCTCTCAGAGCCATCCCCAGGCTCAGCCCAAGCCCACAAAGCTACACCACTGTTTTCAGAGCCGTACTGCAAGCCATGAAAGCCCAAATCAGTGGATCAGATCTTTGAGATTCCCAGCCACAGGTGTTTTTGTGCAGTGCAGTCATAGCCTAAGAGTCGAACTACTAATTTGCAAAGACTGGACTTCAGGGGAGAAGACAATTATAGAAATGCCAGTTGTGGTGCCACTGTTTAAGGCTAAGCAGAAACTCCTCCTGAAATTTTACAAGGAAAGCTGTTAATTATGAATTAGTTTTATGAATTCAAATTAATTTTTGAAATTGCCCTCTAAGAATTTAGCTAAGAATGTTTTAATCCCAGATAATCCAAATAACAGAACGAGACTCTTCAAGCTTAGCTGTCATCAAAATTTACTGAGACCTCATGCACTGACTACACGTGAAAACTTTTTTAGGTCCAAGGGTCATTTTTGTCCATGATTCATTATAGGTGAAAGTTTTCTTTTTCGGCTGTGCCCGAAGAATTAATGTTCCACAGAGAACCACCCTATTTCAGAAGGGTCACACGTGCGGAAGCTTGAAGGTATGAGAGTTGTATTCTAACTTTCTTGTCATCCTATTTAAAAAAAGAAAAGAAAAGAAAAGAAAAGAAAACTCGGACGATCTGGCCAACGACAGAGCTGTTGAATGTCAGGCAATGGTCTCTTGGGCAGATAGCTCACACAAACTTCCTCCAAAGCCTCAGTAACATCCTGTCATTAGGTGGAGATGTTGGTCGAGTTGCAGCACATCTGTACTTTCCACCAGCTTGTCTCTGAAGGACACCTTGAAGCACAAAGTTCCTTTAACGTATTCGGGTCTTCTGCCAGCCGCCCATACTGGGCATACCTGTTCTGCAATAAAATACCCGAAACTGGTCCATGTCCCCTGGGCCAGGCTGCAGGGATATATAGTAGCAGCAGTCTTGGGCTGTATTGCTGGTTCTCCAGTCCTCATTATACCCTCTCAGCCTGAGAACCTGAACGACTCTGTGTGGGCTTGCCAGGGGCATTTTACCACAGAGTAGCCACACCTACTGAAACTCAAGCACACTTGAGAGTAAAGGGGCAAGCTCACAGTTTGTAATTAGGAACTCCTGATTATTCCTTTGGTCCTGGTACCCTTGTTTGATCAACAGTTATTTATATAGCTGCACACGAGTATGAATTATTAGGAATGAATGAAGGCGCCACCACAGAATGTGAAAAAGCAGAACTGAATAGGGTAATCACTTCCATCTTCTACTCCAACAGTCTCCAGCTCCCTTACTCTTTTTGGAACACTCTTCCTTGGGTTTCTATAGCAACTTGGGCTAATTTCTTTTACTACATTCCATGCTCCTCCATCAAAGGGATTTTATTTTGCATTCATGGGTCTCCATTTTCTTAGCGGAAGTTCACTAGACTGGCTTCACAAACAGCTGAACTATTGATCCTCTATAGGGGCTCGTCTATACTGCCAGCTCTCCAGTGGCTCAGATGGACAGCGGCCCCCCTGGCCATTCCCTTGTCTATAAAAGTTAAGATGTTTGGTCTTGTCAAAAAGGGGTGCGGAGGAGGCTGAGCAAGGGCCTCTCTTGCACTGGCTAACAGCTGGCTAGCCAGAGAGGGAAATACAAGCTGCACCTGCCTAGGGAACATGGTAGTGGCTGTGCTCCCTGGGAGCGCTGGACACAATGTGTCTCCAATTCAGACTGCCTCCCAAAATGCCTCCTAAAGTTCCCCATGGGGCAGCACACCTTGGCAATAGCCCCTGCACTAGTTAAGCCTGTGCATTAACAACACGATTGGGTCTGGCATGCACATAAACACCTCCCCCACCTTTTCATTTATTGCCAGTTCAAAGAAAAAGCAGCCAACCTGGGGAAAAAATCAGTGCATTTCTGTAGTGATATCTTTATTGTAGGACATGATGAATTTTTTTCTCCATGCAGTTGAGTCATGCATCGGTTTTTGTTCCCCAGTTTAGCGCTATGGGTAGCCAAAGCCAGTTTCATATTTAGAACACATGGTGCTCTTGGGGAAAGAAAAGAAAAAAAGCTATAGCCAAAAATTATACTTGTAAAGCATTGTTATCATACAGCTTATTTAAAGTAGAGCAAAGGGGTTTATTTTCTGGAACAAAATGGCTTTAAAATCTTTTATGCACATTTGTTTCTGATACATCAGTGTCCAGTGCACTGCAAAAGAGCAGCTGTTGTCCAAATGGGACTAATTTACTCAGATTGTTATTTTAAAACATAGGAAATGCAAATATTGCATTTAAAAGTGATTGTCCCTTGGGTTGTTTTATTGTAAATCTAAATTAACAGATTTGAAGGGGCAGTGGCCTGTGATAATCAAGTGGTGGTATTTCCATACTTTCCAAGAGATAAGTTAAAATGTAACATTTGGCTTTTAAAAGAAAAATGTATGCGTTTGCTTGGGTATGTACACTCAATCTTTAGAGCAGCCAGTCGAGCTGTATGCCTCCCTGGCCCCTGGGCAAGGTGGAGATGGTGGTTTGCTCGTGTCCCCAGGAGAGGCGGGGCCTCTGGAAGAAGTGACGGGGCTGGGAACCCTGCTTCAGTGCCATCCAGAATGCCACATCCTCCCATGACACTCCGGCAATTATTTAAAGGGTCCAGAAGTCCTGATGCCGTCACTGCTGCAGCAACAGCGGCCAGGATCTCCAGAACCTTTTTCTATCACCTGGTCCTGTGGCAACAGTCCTGTTTGCTCCCAGCCTCCATCAGTGGGCCTGAGCACAGGTTTTTGCTTGTGAATGCTCTTAGCAGGGTGGGTGGACAGTTTCCCATCTACATCGTTTCTCCCAGAGAATTAGGATTTCAACTCAACGTTATTTTTTATAAGTGACTTCTCCAGAATATGTAAATTTTTTTTTCATGAAAAATGCCAAGGGCTTAAAAACAGTCTAAAGCATAAATATTTTGATTTTAGTACCCTGACACGGTGCTTTATGGGATTTGTTGTTTGATTTAGTAACGTCCCCATTCTCTTCCAAGGGCTGGGTTCTCCAGGCTGACTGCATAGCTCATAATTCGTCCTCATCAGAGGCTCTAAGTATGGCACTACTTCTAATCATAAAAGGAGATTGTGGAGTATTGTGGGAGAAGTAGTGTGAAGAAGCATCCCAAACTAGAAAGAAGAATAGAAACCTGATCACTGTAGTAGCATTTTGGAATCAAAATATTTTACTTTTCATTTTAAATATTTATTTTTTAGCCAAAATATTTCAAGCTTTGATTCTTTTTTCCCCCAAAAGTAAAAAATAGGGTGGAAAAATTTAACAAAAACTTCTTTTTTCATTTTTGTCAAAATTCTCCATAGAAAAAGGGCCCATTGTCTAACCAACTCTTCTCATTAAGTTTTTATTGGGTTTAAGAAGTGCATAATGTCAGGCATCTTAGTAGAGCTTGGGTCCTTGTATCCCTGTAAGAGCTAGTGGAGAGCTACTGACTCCCACAGTACAGTCACCCAGGCTGCCATATTGTCTGCCATATCTGTGTAGGGACCATTTCGCTTAGGATCTCACTGCTCCATGTTCCTCTGCACAATTCCAGGTGTTTGGATACACTGCAGTTGCACAGAATCCAAAGTTCTTTGCCTTACCACTCTCTCTTTGCAGGAGAGATGGAGAGGTACAAATGCCAGGGAGGAGGCTGAGATGGCAAGAAGATGTTTGCAGGACTAGAGGACCAGAGGCTAAAGAAAAACGGTGGCAGAAGTATGGAGTGTGGATGAACAGGAGCAGAAGTCGCTGGGAAGACAAGCTGAGGTGCCATAAAAATGACATTTCTTCATGAGCTTATGTCCTATTTTCTAACAGTTGCAATGGAAATGCATTCAAAGTTACCCAGTAATTCACAGTCCTCCATTTTACAACTTTGTGGATCAGTAAGATCCACAGGAGTAATGAATGCAACACTGTATAGGTGAATATTGGAAGGATGTTAGTTTTGGTTGAACACACATCACAAATCACATTGTCTGGTTCCAGACTTAATGGACATAAATCTCAGAATCAACTTTCCAGCCTGAAAGTCATGCATGTGACTTCAGTGTCTCTTTCTGCCAACTTCTCTAACTTCACTTAGCATCTAACAGTTTCCTTGCATATTGCTGCCAGTATACTTGCAGGCCAGAATCTTCCTGGAAAGTGGACACCAAAAGGGACCCAAATGCAGTTGGAGTAAAATCAGTTTTTTAACTTCTAGTCTACCTGTATCTCGAGGTTGCTTTAGCATTTGAGCTGAGTTGTATGATTCCCAGCTTGTGTAGATGTGCCCATGCTCAAGATCACATGCTAAAGATAGTCATGTAGTAAGGATAGTACCTGCAGTGGCTTGGGTTTCAAGAACACCCCTAGCACATCCTGACAGGCACATACTTGGACAGTTAGCTTGAGCTGCCATCCTTGCTACACCAGCTGCAGTGCTAATCAGAGTGTGCTAGCTTCACTAGAGGTACTACAGACACTCTGTGGGAGCTGGAAATCACTCCTCTCAGCTCAGATGCACACATACGCTAAGGCTTATGGTTGAAAAGTGACTAAAGATGTGAGGTGCCTCAATTGTTGAGTGTTAGACATGACTCACCTAAACATCTAGTTTCCAGACTTTCAAAGACAGAAAGAAAGCCGTGCTAGTGTATATACTATCAAAACAAAAAAACAGTAAGGTAGCACTTTAAAGACTAACAAAATAATTTATTAGGTGATGAGCTTTCGTGGGACAGACCCACTTCTTCAGAAGCTCACCTAATAAACTATTTTGTTAGTCTTTAAAGTGCTACTTTACTGCTGTTTTGTTTTGACAGACTTTCAGAGAGTGAGGCTCAGCAATTTCCGAAAAGCAGGGCCTCTTCATTACATCTCAGGCTGGGCGTCCAACATCACTAGTCACTTTGGAATCAGCTGTTCTTACAGCCACAACCAGATGAAATATACTCCTGGTCTGATGGCCCCAAGTAGGATTTAGCATCTCCAGTTTGCCAAGTAAAACACATGCGCCACATAACTCTTTTCCTGCTCTGCATTTTTGGTACTTTTTCTCTCACCTTCCTGTCTTTTAGCAATTAATTACTTTATCTAAGAAATTTGTCTATGAGGAATCAGAGTGTGAGAAGCTGGAAAAAAAGCCTGAAAGCAGCAGGGTGAATAAATAATCGTCTCAATGCATTTAGTAACTGATGCAAACCAAAGGAAATGTGGAGGAGGGAAGAAATACATTTTCTGAGAGAGACGCTAGTGCTTGTTTAAAGCTCAGGTAATGGTCCTTTTAGAGCATTGGAACTGCCTCCCAACCCCTTTTTTTCAAATAATTGCTAAAGCTTTTCTTAGCTCGTCTTGTTTCTTTAATAAATTATTTCAGCAGCTGTTTTCTTAGTTAATAAAAAGCCGTATTTGTGCTTCATCCCTCACTCCCATGTTGTTTAAATCATAGAAGTATTAGGGGGAAAGTCATTCTAAGTCCTCTAGTCCTTCCTACACCTGGTGTCAAATGTCTTCTTCTGTTCTCAACATGATTGTGCCAGATGCTGTCTGTATAAGTCATCTATTCGGCTCTATCTACAGGCTGCACTTAATGACTTTGGGGAAGAAGGAATGCTAAGCAGCCTCCAATCAGGGTCTTTGTTCTTGGTGCAGCATGGGAAAACTTGACTGATGCCCAGACTCGTCTGTCTGAAGGACAATGAAAATTGGCCTGTGGAATTGTGATACCTTTGACAGACTCCTAAAACATGCATTTAGAACTCAAATGTGAAATTGCAGAGTTATTAACTGTGGTTTGTAACCTATCCTTTAAATCCGCTTCCGTACCCAATGACTGGAAGACGGCCAATATAATGCCAATATTTAAAAAAGGCTCCAGAGGAGACCCTGGCAATTATAGACCGATAAGTCTAACATCAGTACCAGGCAAATTAGTAGAAACAATAGTAAAGAATAAAATTGCAAGGCACGTAGAAGAACACGAATTGTTGGGCAAAAGTCAGCATGGTTTCTGCAGAGGGAAGTCATGTCTAACTAATCTATTAGAATTCTTTGAAGGGGTTAATAAACATGTGGACAAGGGGCACCCAGTGGACATAATATACCTAGACTTCCAGAAGGCCTTTGACACGGTCCCACACCAAAGGCTTTTATGTAAATTAGGCGGTCATGGGATAGGAGGAAAGATCCTTTCATGGATCGGGAATTGGTTAAAAGACAGAAAACAAAGGGTTGGAATAAATGGTAAATTTTCACAATGGAGGGGGGTAACTAGTGGTGTTCCCCAGGGGTGAGTCCTGGGACCGATCCTGTTCAACTTGTTCATCAATGATCTAGAAAACGAGGTAAGCAGTGAGGTGGCAAAGTTTGCAGATGACACCAAGTTGTTCAGGACAGTCAAAACCAAAAGGGATTGTGAAGAACTACAAAAAGATCTCAGCAAACTGAGTGATTGGGCAGCAAAATGGCAAATGAAATTTAATGTGGGTAAGTGTAAGGTAATGCACATTGGAAAAAATAACCCAAATTACACGTACAACATGATGGGGTCAAATTTAGCTACGACAGATCAGGAAAGGGATCTTGGAGTTATAGTGGATAGTTCTCTGAAGACATCCACACAGTGTGCAGCGGCAGTTAGTAAAGCAAATAGGATGTTAGGAATTATTAAAAAAGGGATAGATAATAAGACAAAAGATATCATACTTCTCCTATATAAAACTATGGTATGCCCACATCTTGAGTACTGTGTGCAGATGTGGTCTCCTCACCTCAAAAAAGATATATTGGCATTAGAAAAGGTACAGAAAAGGGCGACTAAGATGATTAGTGGTTTGGAACGGGTCCCATATGGGGAGAGGCTAGAGAGACTGGGACTTTTCAGTATGGAAAAGAGGCGATTGAGGGGTGATATGATAGAGGTATATAAAATCATGAATGGTGTGGAGAAAGTGAACATAGAAAACTTATTTACCTTTTCCCATAATACAAGAACTAGGGGACACCAAATGAAATTGATGGGTAGTAGGTTCAAAACTAATAAAAGGAAATTTTTCTTCACACAGTGCACATTCAGCCTGTGGACCTCCTTGCCCGAGGAGGCTGAGAAGGCCAGGACTCTATTAGGGTTTAAAAAAGAGCTCGATAAATTTTTGCAGGTTAGGTCCATAAATGGCTATTAGCCAGGGGTAAAGTATGGTGCCCTAGCCTTCAGTACAAGGGCAGGAGATGGATGGCAGGCGATAAATCACTTGATCATTGTCTTCTGTTCTCCTTCTCTGGGGCACCTGGCATTGGCCACTGTCGGCAGACGGGATACTGGGCTGGATGGACCTTTGGTCTGACCCAGTATGGCCATTCTTATGTTCTTATGCATCCAGCGGCACTGTGTCTACCCTGAAAAACACCAGGATTTGAATGTTGGGTCCCGTCTTGACTTAGATTCTGACTGTCCATCCCCCATCCCCTGTGGTCCTGATCCCTGGGTCTAAGTCCAGGGTTGGTGTGATTTGCGCATAGATTGAAGTGAAGGTTAGGCTTAAGCCTGAGTTTGAGCCTTGAGCTTACATTGCAGTGAAGATATACTCTAAGAATCACTACAATGTCTCTTACCTTTCAAGGATGTGCCCAGGCAGGGAGATCCTTCAGGAGCCAGATCTGCCTGTTTTTGTTTTTGCCAGGATCCAGTCATTGGAGTTGAACTAGGTAAAGAGATTTTTTTTCCCCTTAAGTGCTTTATGTGAACTTGAGCTATCTGACAGAGTCACCAGACCACAGGACAAGGTGTATATGTGTCAGGGGGGCTGGCTCTGCACTCCAGGAAGGGGTGTGGCCTCAAGAGGTAAAGACAGGGCCTGGACAGCCAACCCTTAGCACCGTCCAGAACACGCTGCCTGGAGCTCTTGAAGCATTCCACCTTGGCACTGTGGTGGCAATTGAAAGGGCCCAGAGCTCCAGCTGCAGCAGCTGCCCCTTTGAATCACCAAGCCCCAAGGCAATTGCCCCGTTTGCCGCTCCTGATGGCAGGCCTGTGTGAACTTCACTTCACTCTGCAGTATCTGAGCAAGTGTGCAGACAGCAGTTAATAGCGTGCATTAACCTTCTCTGTAGAAATCCCCTCTGCCAGAACTTGGTTCATCTACCTCAAAAGGGAAGAGATGAACAGAGAATATGGGGAAGAGTCTGTTGTATGGGGTCCAAGCAGAGCCATCCTCACTCATATGCAAAATAAGGGGGGTTACTGGTTCTTAATGTCTACCCACCCACCTCTTCCTATCCCTTTTCTGTGGCTGTGCTTCTTCCAGGGAAGATCTAGTTAACGTAAAAGTGAAAAAGCCTGTAAGACCTATTAGCAGACCACTGAACCCATGAAAGTGCCAAGTGACAGTGAAACCTCTTAATAGGCTATCAAAACAAAAAACAGTCAAGTAGCACTTTAAAGACTAGCAAAATGGATTTTGCTAGTCTTTAAAGTGCTACTTGACTGTTTTTTGTTTTGATAGTGTATAGACTAGCACGGCTTCCTCTTTGTTACTCTTAATAGGCATTTGTCAACCCCAGGTCTAACCGACAGTTTCTGAATTTACTGTGTTAGTCTACAGGACCTTTGTTTAGAAGATCTCTTAAAACATTTCATTTGTATGTTGTTGAAGATTCTTAAATCATATCTTTAAAAAATTGTGATACCATCCCACCCCCAACTCCCAACTCCCCGCTCCCCGTCCAGGCTGGTCATAGGGGCACCAGTTTAATAGTAATACTTAGGGCCCCACAAATTCCAAGGACAGCCCTAGGTCCAGGAGTCTAGCTGTTATGGTGACAAGCACTTGAGATAGCTGGAGAGATGAAGAGATTCTAATAGAAATGCCGTCCTTGGTCTTCCTGTTCCAAAGACATTCTTTGTATGAGGTAGGGGAAAGTCAATCCCATCATGGAAAAGAAGGAGAAGGAGAGATAATAAGGAAATGAGTCAGACACAAAGAATTGTTGGCAAATGCAGATACTTCCTAGCAAAGAAGGACAGTTTTCAGTTGATCTAATGTAGAAAACCACAGATAATATGTGCCTGGTTTTTATTTAGTTCCCCTGGTAGTTTTAGAAATGCTAGAGTGTAATAAAAGGGGAGAAAGTGAGAAACAAAACCTTTTCGCTCCCCACCACTCCCCCACACCACCCTAGGGAGCAAACTCTAAATCTGAAGCAGTGTTTTTCTTTGGTTTTAGCCATTTTTTTTTAAATAGAGGTTTTGAGAAGTGGTTCTACTGTAGCCATTTCTGAAGAGGTAAAACATGTGGTTTGTTCAACCAGGCTGTTTCTAATCAGGACTGATTAATTCATATCACTATATAGTTACAATGGTGCTAACTGAAATTTTATTTAAGATTGCATTAATTGATATACCCAAGGTAGTCTAGATTCATTGGTAAACGCCTCGGTTTCCAGTTTGGATTCTCACAGCATGGGCTGGTGTAAGTGTGGAAGCCACATACTGGAGGTCTCATGGTGACACTAAAAACTTACTTGGCATTTCTAAAAATTCTAGAAATAATGCTGCCTGCAGTGACTCTTCAGGGCAGACTATGGGGAACCTGGCCACATGCCCCCAAAAGGCTGGGAGTGCTATACTTAGGGTTCACCAACCAATTAACAAGTGTCAACGCCTTGGGCATTATCATGGCCTCACATGAAATCACCAGTAGTTCTCTCAGGAGCTCTAATCTGTCTTGCTACCCAAGTGAGCCTACTTTGTGATAGATAATCTCTTACAGCAAGAATCCCCAGCAATGTTCAGATTACTCCCAGTCTCAAGGATCAGTCACCTATCCCAGATCAATTGTATCTTAGATCTCACACCAAAGATAAAACTTTTGACCAATCCTATAATAAACTGCATGAAAATTTATTAAGTAGGGAAAAGAAGTTTGAGTTATTTACAAGATTAAAGTGAATAAACATAGCTACACAAACAAGTTACAATCTTAAACTTCCATAATCAGCAGGAACTACATGTCCTTTAGATTTTACCAAGGCTAAACAGATGGGAATCTTTTGCTCAGAGACACCTAATCCTTCCCCATCCGCAGTACAAGTGGTACAAAGATAATCAGCTCCAATTTTCTCCTCACATGTTTTGACTGCACAGCTCAGCTGACAGGAAGAGTCCTTTGCAAGACACCTCATTACAGGGAGGAGACAGAACAACAGCAGAAGTCTTTTGGCCTTTTTTGATGTTACATAGGGAAAGCCCAGTTGCAACATCCCACACTAATCCTTCTGGTATTGATGGACCTTCCTTTTTGGGAGGGGCATAATGCACTCTGCTGAAGATCAGCACGTCACACTAATGTCCCTCCTCTGTCTGGTGATTATCCACTCACAGAGGCTAACAATCCTCGCAGAACAGGATATAGATGTTATAAGCGAGATTAATGCATGTAGCAATTCACATGTATTCAATAAACTCTAAGCACAAGACACATTCTTATACTTTTAATACCTATTTTAACAATTCCATCACTCAGGTAAGCCAGACTGACCATAGCTCTGAATTTATCTGTGTTCAGCTGAGAGATGGGGATCTTGTTCTGCCAGCATCACAGTAGACAATAAATGTCTTTGTTAAAAGCATTGCAGCTCAGCTTAAATGAGGAAAACAAACGATTTTACCCAAGTCTTTCTACTTCTTCTCTACTCAGGATGCAGAATTTATCATGGCTTCAGTGGAAACATTTTTTGGGAAGCCCTTTACTGAAATATTGTGAGCATATCAGAATTTGTCACTGGCCTAATTTCTGTCCTTTATGAAGCAGTCACTTAAATCAACAACAGAAATTGATAAGACAAACATTCAAATGCCCATGAAAAAACTTCACACTGGAGAGACTTTCATGCACCACCAATAATTCTAAGCAGAACATAACAAACCTAAAGCTTTAAGCTTGGTACGAAGATAATGATGGACATTATGGCTATGTCTACGCTACAGTGATCTGTCCGACAAAACACCTGTCAACAGATTGTGGCCATACACTAACGTGGATTGACTGAGTGATCCACTCTGTTGGCAGAAAGTGGCCAGGGCAGAACGGGGCCCTGGAAGCCCCACAAACAGGGCTGTGCAGCCAGCAAGACCTTCTGGGTGCTCCAGCCAGGTGTGCCTTTAAAGCCTCCCCTGGCCTGTGCCTGCCCATGCTGAGCCTCCTGCGTGCTTCCCCGGCTAGCCACCCAAGGGATCAAAAACAGGGCACAGCTGGCACGGACCAGGAGCAGCCTCTGGGTAGGCCCCTTGCAGCCCAGCAGCTGCTGCTGCCTATCTCCCTGGCTTTCTTTCACCGTGTCTGGAGGGAAATGCCGAACCCCAAGGCTGATGAGGATGCCATGGTGCTGCCCCAGTGCCCCATGTGCCCTCGCCCCCCCCCCCAGGATGCCATGACGGATGTGGCGACACAACACCAGGGCAGACTGGTGGGAGCAGCTAGTAATGGGGGAGTGGCACGACAGTCAGTGGCGCAAACCTTCTGCACGAGAAGGGACCCCTTCCAGGAGCGCTGCACCTGGCTTGCTCCCACACTATAGCGGCAAGACACCTGCATGTGGCCCGCCATCCCCATTGAGAAGTGGGTGGCCATAGCTTTGTGGAAGCTCATCACCCGGGACAGTTACCGCTCTGTGGTGAACCAATTTGGGTGGGGAAGTCCACTGCCAGGGTTGTCCTGATGCAAGTAAGCCATTCCCAGGCTGCAGTCTTGGTATCGGGGGGAAGGGGAAAGATGGGGCCCCAGCCATGGGGGGGCATCAGGGAAGCCCCATCCCCAAGCGTGGGGCCGGGCCTTGCCAGGCCATGCCATCCTCACAGAGACCTGCAGCCGAGTGGACCACTGCATGGGGGCCTTGGGAGGGGATGGGGTAAGGGATGGGAGAGGGCAGGGGAGGCCACAAGGCCGTGGGATCCAGGGGCTGCCTCCTACGACCCCTTATGTGTGTGTTTGGTCTTCTCCACTTCCAGATGGTGAGGGCTATCGATAGCATCCTGCTCAGGAGGCTCATCTGAGTGAGCAACCTGGATGCAACCGTGCCTGGATTCAGTGCTCTGAGGTTCCCAAACTGTTTTGGGGCAAAAGATGGGACCCACATACCAGTCTGCATCCTGGACCACAGCGTGGCACAGTGCATACACTGGAAGGGGTATCACTCTGTCATCCTGCAGGCCCTGGTGAACTACCATGGTCAGTTCACTGATGTCTGCGATGGGTGGTCAGGCCAGGTACAAGGCTCCAGGGTGTTCAGGAACTCTGGCCTGTGCCATGGGATGGCAGTGGGCACATACATCCTCCAGCATGACATGCCGGTAAGAGATGGCCACATGCCCTTGTGCATGGTGTGGGATACCAATCGCTAATATGCCTATACGCTGGCCACCTGGACCAGACCAAGGAGCTGCTCAACATCTGCCTCATCCGAGTGCTTAACCTTGTCAAGTGCACTTTTCAGCATCTAAATGTGAGGCTTTGCTGCTTCCTCACCAGACTGGACATGGTGGGAGGACTGCATCCCTGCAGTGGTGGCTGCCTGGTGTGTCCTCCACAAAGGGGAGATCTTCCTCCAGGGGTGTGGGGGTGGATGTGGACCATGGCTATGAGCAGCTGGCCATGACCACAGTCCCAGCCAGCCAGGAGGACATGGATAGGGTCCGCATCAGGGAGGCCCTAAGGTAGAGCTTATCCCAAAGACCCCAGTTATCCTTCCCAGGATACCCCCAGTGGGGGCTTCAGGCCCAGAGCCCTACACTATCGCCACCACAACCCCTTCCTTTGACCTCTCACCCACCGACCCATCCCCAATAAAGAGGGATCACAGAATCATAGAACACTAGAACTGGAAGGGACTTCAAGAGGTCATCTAGTCCAGTTCCCTGCCCTCTCAGCAGGACCAAGCATTGTCTAGACTATCCCTGATGAGTGTCTTTCTAACCTGCTCTTAACCTGCAGGGGCGGTGAACCCTTTTTACTTAACAGAGAAATGTGTTATAATAAACATTGTTAATACAAACTATGTACAATGTACACTTATTGGGGGGTTTGGCTGGGGGCATCTGAACATGGTTTGGGAGCCTGGGACAGGGGATGTGGGGGGCTTCCATCTAGGGAGGGGGTGGTGGCCAAGGACACACAGAGGAGCAGGATCCTGAGTGGTCGTGGCCACAGGATCCCCTCCCATTGTGGGTTTGGGTCCCCTTTGTGGCTGGATTGGAGCTGGGAGCAAAGGGATATACGGGGCTTGCAGAGCCAGGGCAGGGTCAGGGTTGGCTGGGGCAGTAGAGGGGGCCTGGGGAGCAGGGATGCCGGCCACAGCCACTGCTCACTGCAGGGCCTACAGCATGGCCTCTGGCATGGGAACTGATGGGGCAAGGGCTGGAGGGCAGGGAATGGGCCTGGGGCAGAGATGGGGAGAACCAGGTGGGTGGCAGCTGAGGTGAGGGGGGCAGACAGGGATCAGGTGCAGGAGGGTGACTGGGGGGCAGTGGGGGAGGTGGATGGACATGCCTGAGCTCGTGTGTCCTCCCAGATGGTCCTGATCCTGTGAAGCTTGGCCATTCCATGACACCTCAGGCCACTCCAGGACCTGCTCCCACCACTCCCAGTCCTCCCACTGATGCTGCTCCTGCAGCTGGTTTTGGTGGGCCAGGAAGGCCACATAGAGGCATAGAGACTCATCCCCAGCGATGTGGTGGGACTGTCGTGGGTGGCCCTGCTCCTATGGTGGTGGTGGTAGCAGCGGTGGGCTGGCTGTGGTGAGTGCCGGGCATGGATAAGCGGGGGCTCTGGGTGGCAGTCTGGATTGGTGGACGCTGGTGAAGTGGGGGCGCTGGACCAACCCTCCAAAGGTGCAGCTGTGTGGGAGGAGAGAAGGAAAGATGGTGAGTCATTCCCACCATGGAGCCCCATTGCCCCTGCCTCCCACCCATCGCAAGCAGTAACCTCAGCCCCTCCAACCCCTCCAATGGTCTAGTGGCCCAGAAGGGGTGTCAGGCCACAGAAGAGTCCTTGTGTGGGTGGTGGGTGAACCGGGCATGGACTGACTCTCCTTGGGGAGCCCCCTCCCCTGGGTCCTGGGGCACATGTGACCTCCCCTCGGGCTGGCACTGGGCTGGTGCCCATGCCAGAGGCTGCCCGCTGGGTCTTAGTTGGGGCCCAGCCTGGGCTGGCCTGGTGAGTGATGCACCCCATGTACACCTACCCCCCGTGGCCCAGTGTATGTGATGTGTGGGGTACTCACCAGAGGGGCCCTTGAACAGGTCCAGTGACATCCAAGGTGTGGCATTACTGGAGGGGCCTGACACAATCACCAGGGTCCCCTGGCTTGAGTCCCGGTCTGAATCATTCCCTGGCTGGGGCTCCTGTGGGGTATGAGGCTGGTCCAGCTCCAGCTGCTGTGGGATGGCCACCTTGGCTGCACTGACATCCTCAATCATTGGTACACCATCATCCCCGCTGAGCAGCTGGTGGAGCTCCTTGTAGTATGGGCAGGTGGGTGTCTCTGCCTCCATCCCTGACTGTCACCTGGCATCCTGGGCTCACGTATAGCTCTGGCAGAGCTCCTTCACCTTGGCTGGCACCTGCTTCATGGTGCAGACTAGGGGACTGAGTCCCACCAGGGCTTCAGCCAGGTGAATTTTCCCTGGGACGTTCCTGTGCTTGGCACTGGGGTCCGGAATAGGGATCCAGAGGGGGCCTGCTTTTTTGACCCCAGGGTGGGTCCTGGGAACCCTGGGATACATCCTATGAGGGCCCAGAGGGGTCTTAGAAGGCCTGGCTTATTCTTCCAGGGCTCAAGGAGTGTTGGTCAGCACATGTAGCTGTGTGGCAGTGTTGCTTGCATGGGTCAGCTTCTGGCTATGGGGTTTCTGGGGCTTCCTGCAGGTTTAAAAGTGTCTGGCAGCACTGATTATAGAGGTCTGATTGCTTTGGAGGGGGCATTTTGGTGCTCCGGTTGGCCAGCTCCAGGGAGGGCCGTTCTGTCCCCCGAAATCCCCCAGGCCATCCACACGCTTGTTGTTTCAACAGGAACTCTCGGCAAAAGCAGTATGCCTCATGGCAGAGAGCCAGAACACTGCCAAGGAATGTGCCATGTTTCAGTGAGATGCTGTTGACAAACCCATTTTGTGTGTGGACGCTCAGCGAGTTTAGATGACAAAACCAGGGTTTTGATGGCAAACTCTCTAGTGTAATCATAGCCATTTAGGACATGGTTTATGGTTGCAAAAAACATGACGTCTGTGTCAAGGGACAACAAGAATACCAGCTGGGAAGAGAAAAGAGGGTGAACAGAACAGAGGAAAGTAGGCAAGTCCATCAACAAGCCATTCAGAAGCATGAACAGACCAGTACAAGACTGAAGTAAATGGCAGAAACTGATTGACATGCCATGTACCTGAGAGGATGGGAGGAAAGAGAAGAAAGTTGTCAAAGCGAACATGCTGCTATTTCTTTGCTTTTATGTGGTATTGACATTTTTACCACAATAAGTCTTTGCCTTAGAGGGGGAAGATTATTTTTTGTGACTGAAAAAATCTTGGTACCGTTCCTGAAATGCGCAATGCAGGAACCAGGGATCAAAGGGGGCTTAATGACAGCTCTGCTTTCCACAGCCAACTCTGGCTGCTGGGTCATTATTTGAAATTGTACCAGTCCCCAGGCAGCATTTATGCGGCCTTGAATCACCGGGACTCCAGACCCATACCTCCCTGATAGATTCCCTGGTGGCATAATGCCGCCTGCATTGGAGAGCTCCTCAGCTGCCTGTTTAGGGCATCTTTACAGTCCCTACTGCACAGCTAGAGGGTGCTCAAGAATCTGTCTCATCATTCTGGCTGCCATGACAACTTCAGGAATCTGGACCACAAGGGCATCACATCCACTTTCCTCAGCAATGATGGATGCATAGAAGCTGTCCTGCAAACAGCAGGTAGGAATTCTGTAGGGATCCTCCCAGGTAACCTCCCTAAAATCCTACAAGCACTCCTGATTGAATCACAGCCTGCTGCTATTGTGACTTAGTACCTGGTTGTTCTGTAAATTTGAATATAATTAGAGAGAGTTGCTATTTAACTGGCTCACCTGCCAGTGATTACCTAATATGGGTAGAGCCAGAGGCAGAAGGAAATGTAACACTGATTTCTAATCAAATACTGACAGCTATTCAAGTAAACCTCCCACTGAAGTCAATGGTAAATATTTGGACTGCAAGTATCACCACTGAATATATTTACCAGTCTGGTGTGGAGACATGGGGCCTTTTTGTATAGCATTCACTAGAGGGGAATCTGAGACTTACAGTCCATTTTGCAAAGGATGGTGGGGATTTTAGTTCTTTAGTAAACTACAGATTGAACTGTAGGAGGCTCCAGCCTTTGGCAAGCTTGCAGGAGAGAAGTGTCTTCGGACTCCATAGAATTTCATTCCAGGAGTGGAGCTTGTGTTCCACAAAAGTACCCATATTAGTAGAGGCAACTTAAGGAGGAAAATCAAAAATCCATCCTGTGGTTAGGCATCTAGTGTACTGTGCTGCAAATCATCCAGGCCAGAATAATTGCACTGTTACCTGTTGTCTCCACTATTGTCTCTTGTCTTTTAATTTAATAGGTAGCTCTTGGGCAGAGGCCATCTTGCCGTTATATGTTGGTAGAGTATCTAACCCAGTTGGGCAGGAGTTTCTCCGTGCTACAGCAATACTGAAGCAGTGAGCGTTGATCATAGACTCATAGAATCTGAGGGGTGGAAGGGACCTCAGGAGGTCATTGAGTCCAGCCCCCAGTGGTTGCTGCTAAAGCACCTTTATGGCACACATTATCCAATATTAACCACGGAAAAAGGATTGTTCCCAGAGCCACATTGGACATGGAATAGATCATGGCTACGTCTACACGTGAAGCCAACATCGAAATAGCTTATTTCGATGTAGCAACATCGAAATAGGCTATTTCGATGAATAACGTCTACACGTCCTCCAGGGCTGGCAACGTAGATGTTCAACTTCGACGTTGCGCGGCACCACATCGAAATAGGCGCTGCGAGGGAACGTCTACATGCCAAAGTAGCACACATCGAAATAAGGGTGCCGGGAACAGCTGCAGACAGGGTCACAGGGCGGACTCAACAGCAAGCCGCTCCCTTAAAGGGCCCCTCCCAGACACAGTTGCACTAAACAACACAAGATCCACAGAGCCGACAACTGGTTGCAGACCCTGTGCCTGCAGCATGGATTCCCAGCTGCAGCAGCAGCAGCCAGAAGCCCTGGGCTAAGGGCTGCTGCCCACGGTGACCATAGAGCCCCGCAGGGGCTGGAGAGAGAGCATCTCTCAACCCCCCAGCTGATGGCTGCCATGGAGGACCCGGCAATTTCGACGTTGCGGGACGCGGATCGTCTACACGGTCCCTACTTCAACGTTGAACGTCGAAGTAGGGCGCTATTCCGATCCCCTCATGGGGTTAGCGACTTCGACGTCTCGCCGCCTAACGTCGAAGTTAGTGCCCCTACTTCGAAGTAGCGTGCATGTGTAGACACAGCTAATATGTCCAGAGAGCTAACATTTCCTTTGCCTTTGTAGGAGACAGCTTTATACCATGTAACCAACTAAAGCCAGAAAAATCAGAGGAAGGGGACAATTAGGCCTTTAAAAATGAGATTATGATGAGATTAATAACATTATACACATGATGACTTACATGTTACACAAAGGAAATGCAGTGTAGAGGGTACCCCAAGTGTGAGGCAGAATATACTTCATCTGGCTCGTCTGTTTTTTCAAGCAGCAGTATACCGCAGCCTTTAACTGAAGTATTAGAGTGATTTCATTTAGTTTTCCATTCTGGCACTATAAGAAAAAATGAGTAGTGGTCACATTAATCCAGTTTTCCACTGACCTAAATAAATTATTTGTACATTCTGAAAGGTTTCCCCCCCAATACTTTAAAGCTAATCCTATGAGAGATATTACCAAAGCTTGGCTCTATATTGCGGCATAAGATTAAGCCTTATCTCAGTCAGGAAGAGCTCATCTGGAGTTTCCTTTCTTCTTCTCAGCCATCTTGCTGAAGCCTGATTTCCTTTCAAGTATGATTTCTTTCATGTTTTTGAATCAGCTTTTTCCAGTGTGCACATCTGACAATATTAATGATATGCCAGCATTTTAGAAAGGCCTTCCTTGATTAGGACATCGATCACTTAAGAGCAAAATGAAGAATTTCAAATTAGATTCCACAGAAGAGAGGGCACCCTGTTGACATGCTGTTGCAAGACCAGTTTTGAAAGCCTTGTAAGAGTGCAGGAATCAAGATGGTGCTAGCCACTTGAGCAATGGGCTGATGCCATTAAGCTGAACAATTGGAGACTCTGTATGCCTTATGCTGCAGGATATTTGAATGTTGAAGAACAGTACAGACTCACATGGGTAAGTAAGAAACTGGGGCAATGAAAAGAAAAGGAAACAGCATTATAGGCTACATGAGAAGATAGATTAATATATATTTCTGGGCAACCACAGGACTGTTTCTTCATCAGCTCCATTTTCAGGTGCAGCTGGCCAAGAGCTAGATACAATGCCTTGAGGCCCTTCCAAATTTCCAGATCTATTTGGTGAGGAATTACAGTTATAGAGACCTGATTTTGTGAAGAGGCTTCTGTAAAGAAAAAGGTCAGATCCTCCCCTGGCATAAATCACTGTAGCTCCTCTGCGAATCCTACTCTACATACATCCTTGCTCCTGAAAGAATGGCAAACAATGTGAAAAAAAAAGTCTCTCTGCTTTGTTCCTGGAGTCCCAAAGCTTGTTGACCTTCTTGTGAAGGAGCAGTCCCAGGAGGAATACCTGGTCCAGAAAGTGAAATTGGTTCAATGTACAAGTTATCGCCTGCTGTTTGAGGCAGACCTCATTGAGATGCACAGAAAAGACCACCTAGGGCTCTGCAGAGATTGACCAACAATCAGCATGTCCACACTGATTACATATGTTGCCTGCAGCTGCATCTTGATTACCTGCACAGTACCCCAAAGCTGTCGTGCTAAAATTAGAGCTATACATGGAACACATTGCTCCTTAAGAGACTACTTTCAGCAATAATTCTGTCTCTTCCTTAGTATCTGTCATATTCAACATAAATCATTGCTAAGATGGCATTCAAATTAGCAAGAGACAAGGTGGGAGAGGAGATATACCCTGGGCCTGTTCTCCCTTCAGGCAATCTCCATGATTTTAGATTTGTCTTCAGACCGCCTATATTTCAGAAGCCTGAAAAAGGCAACACCTTTTACACACCACAATGATCATTTGTCCACTCAAAGAAAAATGGGTTTCCTGAGGAGGAAATTCTATGTCCTTATCATACCTGCCCTTGAGAAATTTTGCATATGATATCAGTAGATCTTTATTCCCTCTTTCATCTATTTCTCTTCTCTTGTGCTGCTTGTGCAACTGCATTTTGATAGATTATACCCTGCTGTTTACAAACTTGTAAATTGGTTTAACTTGTCCCCAGCAAAAAATTGAGAACTGCTGTTTGTGTCAGAAAGTGGTCTGAACTGAGAACTTTGTTGGTATTAGCAAATACATAAATGATCATTAATAATTCTGCATTCGGTTACAACAGTATGGCTGTGTCTACATGTGCCCCAAACTTCGAAATGGCCATGCAAATGACCATTTCGAAGTTTACTAATGAAGAGCTGAAATGCATATTCAGCGCTTCATTAGCATGCGGGCGGCAGCCGCGCTTCGAAATTGACGCTCCTTGCCGCCGCGCGGTGCGTCCAGACGGGGCTCCTTTTCGAAAGGATGCTGTCTACTTCAAAGTCCCCGTATTCCCATGAGCTCATGGGAATAAGGGGACTTCGAAGTAGGCGGCGTCCTTTCGAAAAGGAGCCCCGTCTGGACGCGCCGCGCGGCGGCAAGGAGCGTCAATTTCGAAGCGCGGCTGCCGCCCGCATGCTAATGAAGCGCTGAATATGCATTTCAGCGCTTCATTAGTAAACTTCGAAATGGCCATTTGCATGGCCATTTCGAAGTTTGGGGCACGTGTAGACACAGCCTATAAATCCAGAGCAGTGTCACCGGAATAAAGCAGTTACTTGGCATTGCCACCGGGGTGTCAGAACCAGGGAGGGAGGGACTGGCTAGCATGCTTGCAACAGAAGTATTGGCAGGGCTGATCTATTTTTCTGCCCCTGCAATCTTTCCTCTCTGTGTTGGGTGAAGGTGCCCACCTTCTCCTTTGGCCCAACTCCCTCTGTATCAGGGAAAGGGGGTACCTGAGTTGGGGAAGTGGGTGGGTGAGAAAAGTGGTGACATTTTGAGAGTGGGATGAACAGGAGCAGCAGAATTTATGTAAAAGCAACAGCCGGGGCAGAGGAGTGGGGGGCCGGGGAGCTGGATATGTGAAGGAGATGGGACACTGTGCCCCAGTAGCCACTCTCATCATGCCCCTTCCTCCCTTGCTGTGCTTCTCTGAAGCCAAGGCAAGGGCCTGCCCTGATACTCTGCCACATCTCACCGTGCCAGAACCCCAGGAGACCCCTGAGTTGCCTTTGCGCCCTGGGTTCCTCTGCACACATCCCCTGCTCCGAACCTCAGCCCTCTCACCATTCCAGGCACACTTCCACCATCTCTACTTTACATTGATGTGAATGTGAGAATTAGGTTCCATGTTTCCATGTGGGAGGCAGATGTGAGAGAGTATCCAGAAATCATACATCCTGAACTGGAAATGAACTTAATGAATAATATTGTGTAACAATATGAAAGAGACCATTTAAATAACAGATATCACAATTATTGCTCCTGAATATGCTGTGCTAAGGAAAAGGGCCAGGCCCAATATCTACTACTTTATCCAGTTCTACACTGTAGCAGATTTGACATGACAAGAATCCCCTGTATGGGGAGTCTGACGTGATAAAAACAAGCTATTAACAGCTAGCTGATCAGTAAAATATCCTTTTCCAGGACTAATTGTGTAAGAAAAGGAGATTCTGCTAGGCCCACTCTAGACTCTTGTCTCTGGAGACTAGCCATCATTGCTAACACGAAAAGCCAATCCATTCTCCATGCTGGCTCACTCTTGCTCCTTTCTCCGCAGCAAGCTGACCAACTGTGCTAAATTATGCATGGAGGTTTTGGCAGCATGACCTACTTCCCACAGAAGACTGAGCAGTGAAATGTTCTTTTCTTTTGAGGCAGAGGCTGGTTTTGAACCATTAAGCTGTGGTGCACAGTATGAAAAGCCATTAACTGCCACTTAACACATGAACTTGCCCTGTTTTTGTCATCACACACCTTCTTCGGCAGGTGTATTGCTAAATGAACCAGTAATTAGTTGTCTTACATTAGTGAACAGCTGCACTATCCACATTTACTTCTGCAAAGAGTTATTCTGTTACAAAGTTTTTAATGATGGTGAAAGTCTCTTCATTTTACATTTCCATTTAACCCTTTGCCCTATATTCAGCTTTAGCAATGGCAGGCATTCAGTCTTGTTCTAAAGCTGTGCAAAGATTTGACCAGAAGTCTTATGGTATTATCAGGCAGACAAAATGGAGCCAATTCCTTCCTGTAGTCCTTACTTGGGCAAGACGGCCAATGAAGTCCAAGAGACTGGAGGTCAACAGTAACACATTAAAATCCAGGGAAGTTGAGCTGAGACAGGACTGAAAAAAAGCAGAGTAAGGACTTCAAAAATTTGGCTCAAGCGAGGGATGAAATGCTATCAGAGCCTCATTGCAGATTTCATCACTTACTTCTTTAATGTGGGGGAGACAGGATGTCAGGGCTGAGTGCCACTATGAGAGGCTCAGAGCAGAACTTGATCCAGAGTAAATACATATTTGCTGTATAGTTCCAATTTATTATTCCCAGACTATTTGTTGTCTTTGATTATTTTTGACAAATGAACTGATTCTTGTTTTAGACAAAACTTAAAATAAAGGATCATGTGTAATGCCTGAAAAGGAAAATTCTATGAGCTTTTGTAGAGTTGTACCTAAAGGGGTCGATTTGGTCCCTCGTGATTTGAAATAGTGGTTGAGCTGTTCAGAATATTTTCTTTTATATCCTGTTCAATACGGTATTTCTATACAGAAATTCTAAAATGTTATCCTCACTCTCCTCTCTCATTAAGGGATGTGAAGGGTAACAGGAGGGGATGTTAAGAATAAGAGGGTTGTCAGAGAAGGTGTGGGGCCGTTACTGGATGAGAGTTATAAACTAGTGACGGATGATGTAAGAAAAGCTGAAGTACTCAATGCTTTTTTTGCCTCAGTCTTCATGGGTGAGGTGCTATGACACTATGGTGCTAGCCAATGCAATATGGGAAGGTGGAGGGCAGACCTTGGTGGGGGAGGTATGGGTTAAGAGCTACTTAGAAAAACTATATGTACACAAGTGCATGGGACTGGATTTAATGCACCCAAGGTAGTGAGGGAATTGGCAGATGTCATTGCTGAGCCTTTGGCCATTATCTTTGAAGACTCTTGGAGATCGAGAGAGATCCCAGATAACTGGAAAAAGGCAAGTGTTGTGCCCCTCTTTAAAAAAGGAAAGAAGGACAATCCAGGGAACTATAGGCCACTCAGCCTTACCTCAGTATCTGGGAAAATAATGGAAGAGATCCTCCAGGAATCCATTTTGAAGCATTTGGAAGAGGGGAAAGTGATCAAAAGTAGTCAACATGGATTCACCAAGGGCAAGTCCTGCCTGACCAATCTGATTAGCTTTTATGATGCGGTAACTGGCTCTGTGGACATGGGGAAGATGTGTGGATGTCTACACTGCAGGGTATTAAGTAGAAATAAGTTATTCCTGAATAGAGCATACACAGTGCAAGAGCATTTCCAAATTGAGCATTCATACTCCAGAGCCCTGTTTTGGGTGTGTGTCCAATCATACCAGGCCTTGCTCGGCATTGTTGGATGTCAACAGAAAATGCAAGGTGCCCTAGGAATCAGGAAGTTGTCCCATGAGCCCCTTCTCTTCCTGAATCTCCCCCCATATTTTCCTGTTCCTTTCTGTGCCATTTCAGTATGCCACAGGGACCTCAGCTTGCCTGCATATGCAAGGAAGCAGCAATGCAGCTGTGACACTATGGACTCCTCACCCCACACATTAAGTAACCAGCCTGAGAAGAGCCCTCTGCAGAAGCCATGACCACAAAATAAAAGCAGAAAAAGCCAAAAAATGAAACCAATGAAAGGCTAATGTTTGATTGCTTTGAAATCAAGCTGGGGAAACACTCACAAGGGATTTTTTAATTACCACAGATCGCAGCGGGAGGGAGGAAAGGGGTATGCCTGGTTGGGGGAAAGGGTGAACAGTGATTAACTGGCAGAAGAGGGGAGGGATCAGTTCCCAGTACGGAGCCAGAGAATTATGTACATTTTTAATGGGTGAGAGTAATTAATCAGAGGAACAATCTACCAAAGGCTGTGGTCAGAGGAGCTTATTACATGAGTACTATGGGGTTGAAGCACCCATGAGAAAGAATCAGTGGTTGCTGAACACTCCTGGCAGACAAGCTCCCCCTTCTGCTGCCTGGGGTGTTAGAACAATTTTTTGCAGTAAGGGTGCTGAGGGTCATTGAACCAAACTGTAAATCCTGTACATAATGGAAACCACTTCAAGTCAGGGGGTGCTTCATCTCTCACATGCTGTTGGCTCCACTGACCTGCTCCTCCCCAAGCCAGCCAGCACTTCTGGAGTGCCACAAACAGCTGGTTCATGGTGCTCAAAAAGCTCTGGGTGGGAGACAGGGGTGTGGGGATGGGGTGTGCTTGAGGGAGGCAGCAGTTTGGGGAAGAAGGATGTAATAAGGGTGGGACAGTGCATCTATAGGACTGTGAAATAACTAATGTATAGCACCCCAATAATAATTAGTTTACACAGTTGTGTTTTTTTGTGCTCTGGTTGCCTGTGGAATTCCCAGCCTCTTTTAGGCTGTGCTCCATAGAGTTCCACCATAAACCCGGAAACTGAGATAAAGGAATATTATTTTTTCTTAAAGAAAAGCATGTACATGGCAAAACAAAAACTAAGGATCCTCACAAAACAAAGTTCAATATTCTTGCAGTGTACTGGATCGGAGCTGGAACTTGGAATGTGGGGCCAGTGGGGGCACCCATTGCAGCTGCGCTGAGCCCCGAACCGGGCCTGGAGCTTGGAACATGGGACTGGGGTGGGGGGACCTAAGGCTATGTCTACACTAGAGGGTTTTGTCAACAAAAGCCAGGGAGCATCCAGATCCCCAAGGCGTCGTGTCAACAGTAAACTCACAGGACACAGCACTTTTGTTGACAGACATTCCATGCTCCCCACAAGGCATAATGCCTCTGTTGAGTGAGCTCTGTTGACAGAAAGCTGGTCTGGATGATCTGCGGGGGGGGTCTCTCTGTCAACAGACAGGGTTTCCGGAACACCAGGCAGCCCTGTCGGTTGTGCTTCTGGTTGACTGTTTTGCCAATAGAGTGAAACTTGCCTGCTTGGCAGTTTGGCCACGACCTATTGACAGAAGTTACGTCAGAGGTTATATTCTGACAAAAACTTCTGTCAAGAAATCTCTGTAACCTAGACATAGCCTAAGAGACTGATGTGCCGAGGTCATGGCAGAGAGGCAGGTGGGAGGTGAAGGTGGCTGGTGAGTTAGTGAACAGAATAAAATGATGGTGAAGTGGTGAGCAGAACAAGAGGCTGCTGAGGCAGCACATGGCTGGCAAGGCTGTGGAGAAGTGAGTAGCTGTCCAGGTGGCCAGGTAGAGAGGAACCCCAGCTGCAGGGGCAGCCAATGGAGAACTGCAGCTAGCAGGATGGCCCTCAGAGAGGAACCTGGGCTGGTGCAGTGGCTAGATGGCAAAGAGTAAGTGCTGGAGTAAGTGTTCAGATGGATGAGTGCTGGAAGAAGCAATGTGTCTCTTCCCTGGGTGGAAGATGGACTTACATGACTGCACCTCTGAACTCCCAATTCTCACTGACTAAGGACAACCACTGTTGGGGGTAAAGTGGGGTAAAGTGAGGGAGCAGAGAGGGGCACAGAAAAGGAACTTTTGGCTGTAGAACTCATCAACATGGGGCAGAAGACATTGCCCCACACACTCTGTGGGATGGCTGTCCTGCTGCTCACCACTCTGTGATTACGAATCCTGCTCGTGCCATGTTCTCTAACTAATGTCGGATGACTTCCCTCTCTTCATTAAAAGTTTCTTTTCTACATTCAGACCCTGTGCTTGCGACTGGGGAGTGTCCACAGGCGGTGTGTAATTTTCCCAGTTTACTGAGTGGAGGCTCAAGCTGACTCTGGGATGTATTGTTGAAGAGGAACCCTGAGCCATTGACTCAGGTGCTGGCTGCTGCTGGCTCCACCTAGCAGAAGAGTTGCATAAAAATAAGAAGTCTTGATGTTTTAGACAGTAGTTTATTCTCCAGCACTCACACTCATAGGAAGCCAAATCCTGAAGTCTTGACTCAATTTTTTATCTGATTCTTCCTGAGACCAAATTCCCATTACCCCAATATGAGTGTCAACACTGGGGAAATTCTATGAAACCTGCAAGTGTTGTTCACAGATTCCCTTTTCTGATCATTACAGATGGGATTTTCAAATAAGTTTTTGGGAGTTAGATACCCTAGCTTATTAAAATTAAATAGTAGTCAGTCACATAAATCCCGTAAGCACCTTTAAAAACCCCATTCTATGTCATTATAGAATTAACTGATTTTAATGGGAGGTTAGCCAGTGTATGGTTTAACTGAAGATTTCAGGACTGAATATGTAGATTTCTGGAGTGAACACAAGCGCAAACGATACTCGTTTTACAAGTCAGGATGAAATTTCCCTCCATGCCACATGCCCGAGCTTGTATCTGACAGTTACATTGCGCTCTTTCTGTCTTGCACGTAAACCATCATCAATAAAGATTTTGGAATCGGAACTTAGCTGACACTTCTGTTGATGATGCTGGAGGCAGAATAGATTCCACTTCACTCTCTTGCAGCAACCACTAGCTGTGCAGCACTGACAGTAGTTGAAACTTGCTTTTATCAGTCAACTAAGCAGGTGGGACTTGGAAGGCAAATAGGGAGAAGATATCTAATAATGCCCATTCTCTGGCACGTTACTGTTTGGAAACCCTCTTTTAATGAATGCTATCCAATGCCAGATGTTCCAGTGGAAATTTCTAAACCCTTGGACGCATCCTACTTTGTGTCTGGCATTGTAGGAAGGAAGACGAATTTCCTTGCTGTTCCTGTTAGGTTTTGCAGCCCTCGCCAACTAAACACTCTCGTGACTCTTTTGATATTTGTCAGTAAGTTAGCGTGCAATTTGCTCAGTGGAAACAGGGTAAGTCCTTAATTATGGTGTCACAGTGGAATTTTCTCAGGGCTGCATTAGATTATTATACTCAACTGTACACTGACCTTAACCTCTGTCAATATACATATATATTTGTGTAAACGGACTTTCTCTAAAAAAAAATCAAACCTCAAAACTCCATACGGGTTTGCATGTTGGGGGAAAAAAGACTTGTGTGAACTTGCATATAGTATGCCCAATCGCAAAGGTATTTTCTGTGAATTAGGCCATAAAACTGCAATTCTAAACAGTCTCACAATTAATTCTTCAGCTATGCAGTCCAATTAGGACAAATACTTCCTTTCTGGTTTAATTAGTGATGAGTAAGCTCGTTAGAGCTTATTTGTATAAAATATGTACTCATTACACAAGGCCAGGATTTTGTTCAGCTTGTTAGAAATGTCATGAAAAAGAACTTTCTCACACTGCCTCTGGCCTTTTTAACACTTTGAAAACTACGGGTCTGACAACCTACTTGCTAGTTGTTCTCAACATCCAGTACACTTGCTTCTGCCGGTAAAAGAGCCAATTGTGTTACACTTGGTATATTTGGAAACTTTGTTCTGCCACGGAGATAGAGATCTTTCACGCACAGATCTTACCCCAAGTAATATCCCTCCCTGTGACTTAATCTCCTTGTCTGTATATATTCATATGAGGCCACAGAATTTGTTAATCTTTTTTCTCAGCTCTCTGGCATCTTGATGAAAAGGTTGATACTAACAGCATGTTTACTGAGAAAAGAGCCGACGACCTATAAAACAGCATGTAAAAGTCAGTCCATGTGTCTAAAGAAAAATTATTCTGATCCCCCACCCCCTGCTCCTTTTTATTTTTGCTACATATATATTTATTTAGCTGAAAATCTTAATTAGAGCTGCCTTACCCATTAGTGGAGAAAGTATCTGCATGAATATCAGCTTGCCTTGGGTCATGGGTTCTAGTGTTCAGATCTGAACCTACTGTTAATATTATCCTTCAGTATTGGGATTTAGCATGGATTTTCACCTGATCAGCTCTAGCCCTGAGGTCTCTGAAGGACATGAGAGCAAGAAAGGGTTTACTTAAGCTCCAATCTCCCAAGAGCTGGACACAAAGCTATTAGTCATTACAAATGTATCAGGCGCAGCAGAAGCCACAAAACTCCAGGAGAAACTGCAAACCTAAAGTGACGCCAGAGCAAGATGGCTGTAGGTAGCTAGGAAAGGCATGCTACTTGAGCATTGGCCTGCTAAGCCTGGGGTTGTGAGTTCAGCCCTTGAGGGGGCCATTTAAGGATCTGAGGCTAATAGATAAATTAAAAAAGAAGGGGAGGGTGCTTGGCCCTGGCAAGGGGCTGAACTCGATGACCTCCTGAGGTCCCTTCTTGCTCTAGGAGGTGTGTGGAGCTACACAGTCAAAGATTAGAGGCCAATTTATTCCTGATAAATTGCCATGCTGTGAGCAAAATCAATGGTATTGACATGCAAACCAGAAGTGCACAAAGTGTGGGATGGGGAAAGGGGGGCAGGTGAGAAGAAGCATGAGCAATATGAGCATTTAAGCATGTATTGATCATTTCACACATGCAGATATGCCGGTTTGCTCCTGCAAATGAGGGGGTTTATATGCACAGTGAGTGCATATCCAAATACTCTATGCCTGAACCTGGCTTTCAGGTTTTGAGAATTCTGACCATGAATGCCTCCAGTTCTCACTAGACTACTAGAAAGTTCCAGTTCAACAAAGCAGACATCAAGGAAACTGAAGAAAACAACAAGAAGACCCAGTTTCCTTTAAAAATTAGTGGGGTTCCCAAATTTCAGAGTGAGCTTGCTGGGAAGTAAGAAAGCCCTTAAATGAAGTAAGCCTGAGAATTTGGTTTTGGAAGTTTTTTCCCAGTGGCAAAATGAGGCTCCATACATCTCTAGGTGTCATAGGGATCTGCCAGCTAGGTTTTAGGGCATAGTCTCATTGAAAGGGGTAATAGCCGCTTACAAAGACAGTCAAAAAAGCCTCTGAAACGCCTTGAGTAGAACATGGCACTAACAACGGTGTATTTGGGGCCTAAACCAAAGCCACAGAAGTTAATAAAAATCTTTCTGTTGACTCCATTTGTTTTGGTATTAACAACATATTGTTGTGTAAAAACAGCTCACAGTTTAGGTTTGAACTCTACCCATCCAATTAAGCTACTGAGCTGTGAATTCATTTACTCAGTGCCAGCACCTTTAGGAGCATCCTGTGGGTAATTCGCAGTGTGAATAATTTGAAAACAGTGTCATTTCCTTTATTTCATTTTCGCTTGAGGTAGATTTAAGACGACATCGTGGCAGTGATGGTTCTGTATTTTCACAGGTGTCACGTCGTCATCTGTTAGCCTGAATGTTTGCTTTATTATAGGTAGGCGTGGTACCTAGTCTCAAAGAGGTAGCCAGCTGGTCTCTGGGTATTCGCCTAGCCCTGTTGTTATGTTTTTTAATTTCCCCTGGTGGGTAATTCAGGTTGATGAATATTTGGTAGACATCTTGTAGTTTTTGGTCTCTGTCAGTAGGATGAGAGCAAATGCGATTGTACCTAAGGGCTTGACTGTAAACAATGGATCTCATTATGTATGCACGATGGACGCTAGAAGCGTGCAGGTAAGTGTTGCGATCAGTGGGTTTCCGGTACAGTGTGGTACCGATCAGGCCATTAAAATAACAAATCAACAGAGCCAGACAAATACCCAGAGACCAGCTACTCCAAGACAGGCCCAAAAAAGCCAAGAACAGAACACCACTGGTCATTACCTACAGCCCCCAACTCAAACCACTGCAACGAATTATTAAAGACCTACAACCTGTCCTTAATCAGGATGCCACACTCCAGAAGGCCCTAGGTGACAGGCCTGTTCTCTCCTACAGACAACCTCCCAACCTTATGAGGATTCTCACCAACAGCCACAGTCTATACCACAGGAACACCAGTCCTAGAACTTCTTCTTGCAACAAAGCCCACTGCCAACTTTGTCCACATATCTTTTCTGGAGATACCGTCACTGGACCTAATCAGGTTATTGACAGAATCACGGGCACATTCTTATGTTCCTCAATTACAATCATATATGCCATCATGTGCCAACAATGCCCAGATGCTTTGTATATTGGACAGACTTCAAACTCCCTTAGACAAAGGGTTAATGGGCACAAAACAGACATCAAAACACTCCAGATCCACAACTCTGTTAGCCAGCATTTTAATGGAGTGGGCCATTCTGTTAACGACTTAAGAGTCTGTGTGTTACTGAAGAAGAATTTTCACAACACTCTTGAAAGAGAGGCTGCCGAACTCTCTTTTATATTCAAATCTGACACATCAACACATGATTGGAACCGGGATGGGAATTTTCTCAGTCACTGTAGGGGCTCGTTTGCATACTTGGCTTAATCTAATTCTTGACTCCCCCCCGCCCCCTTCTGCCCCCTACTCCTGATTTGCTCACCTTGGTCATTTTTTTTTCTGATTTGTCCACTTTAATTACTGTTTTTGGTTCTCTGCCTTAAATATTGAGCCTGTTCTGGTATGGCTATGGTCTGAAGAAGTGCGTCTGTCCCACGAAAGCTCATCACCTAATAAATTATTTTGTTAGTCTTGTAGTGAGTCAGTATGGCCTCCTGCAGACCCGGAGGCCGGGGAGACTATGCAGAGGTCCTGGTGGGCGGGGCCGGAGCCAGGAGACCAGAGGCCCGCCCCTCAGAGGGCGGGGCCAAGGGCTAGAAGAGCCAAAGGAGGGACTCAGGACCCATTCGGGCCTGGGCCTCCGGGCAGGGAGGACGTGCCTGCACGAGCTCCTCGGCACCAAAGGGAGAGGGCCTGCTGCTGCCCAGCCAGGCCGGAGGAGCAAGCCCCCAGAGGCTCCAAGCAACCCCGGGTCCATATGCCCCAAGGAGACTACCCGGACTTCCCAGACCTACCAGGACCTTCACGCCGGCGGAGGCCCCCCGCCTTGGAAGAGGCCCCAGGAGCGGGCTGCCCCAGAGTCCCGGCGGATCCTTACAGCACTCAGACCCAGGATCGCCTTGCGTCTCCTGTATTGCCGCCGCCTGACTACCCTAACGACATTGTTATGGACGATTGGCCGGAGCCCCCGAAGGTGGATGACCCGGAGGAGACCGACCTAGGGGGACCCCTCGACCAGATGGACTGGGACCTTCCGCCAGCAGAGGGTGAGGTAGGAAGTGGCCCGGGGAACGACGCTCACGAATCGATGGCAGTGTGTTGCGGTCTGGATCCCCACTGCCGGGATGGCATGTGAGCGACCCCCCCCCAGGGCCCCGGGCTGGGTCGCAGTGGAGTGGGAGGGCCTGCGACCCCCTGCCCCACTCCTTGACAGGGCCAGCCTGTGCTGGGCCTGGGCTTAAACCCCTTGTGTTGCTGCCCCGCCCCAAACTGAGGGCTGGGCTTGTGTTTAAACCCTTGTGTTGCTGACCCGCCCCAAACTGAGGGCTGGGCCTGTGGTTACACCTTGTGTTGCTGCCCCGCCCCAGACTGAGGGCTGGGCCCAGAACTGTGCTAGTACTTGGGGACTGCTGCCCTACCCTGAACTGAGGGCCGGGCCTAGAACTGTACTATTACCTGTGAACTGCTGCCCTGCCCTGGACTGAGGGCTGGGCCCAGAACTATACTACTCTTGTGAACTGCGGCCCCGCCCTAGGTTGAGGGCTGGGGCCTGTATGGTGTTGTAGCGGTGAGCCGCTGACCACCCGAACTGGGTACGGGCTGGTGCTCTAACCCCTTTTTGCTGCCGCCCGCCCTAGGCCAAGGGGCTGGGCATCTCTGGACGTGTTACAAGTCTTTAAAGTGATACTGGACTGCTTTTTTGTTTTCATAGTATATACACTAGCACAGCTCCCTCTCTGTTACTAATGACAGATGGTTTATATCAAGACTCAAGACTGAGTCCACGGAGCAAACAACAAGAGTCATGTGACTGCATGTCACAAGCCATAAAGAGGCAGCTGGTAGGAGGAGACCCAGGCCAGTGAAGACAGGAGGAGCTTTCCAGAGTAGCCAGGAAGAGATACTGAAAAATAACAGTCCTTTTCTAAGTCCAGCTGGCAGAAAGTGGAAAGCTATTCTTTATGCAGAATTTTGTTTTACCTGGTGCTTTTTTGTCTTCATGCTGCCTTGTCCACCAGCCAAGAGGACCTTAATTCTAATTGCCATCCTGTTCCCCCCTTCCCACTTTAACTGAAACCCAACTTTGGCAATCTCAAGAATTGCCTGCTATAGCTATAACCTCATGCTTTATCATGTTCTAATCCCGGCTTTCAAATACTATCAAGGAGTCATGCATGTTAGAAATGAAAGGGAATTCAAGGGGAAGACAAGCAATATGGTTATCTGGATGATGTGATTTTAAGGTCCATTTTCCCATGGCCTTCTAGGGATAAACACCTTCAGCAAACCTGTACAAACCAGTTCCAAGAACTGATCCCGAACCACTGTACAGAAAGAAAATATATCAATGCCTGATTTTGAAAGGATTTTTTTTCTGAAAGAAACTATGCGAATTCTCATAGGATAAAGTGTGTCATTATTTCTCTGTCCTAAACACACAGAAAAAGCTATGAGCAGTTTTTTCAGTTAACACTTGTTCAGCTGTGCTAAATTTATCAAAAGCAATTGCTCCCAGGTGAAGAATTTTTCAGGCAAACATACAACCAGTGTAAAGGCACCAACCCCACTCTTATTATCATGAATATTTGAAACAGAAGCGGAAGATTAAAGGGACTTTGCCTGACCAAAGAACCCCCAAGAGTTTGGCTGGACAGTGACAGAGAGACACCAAATATCCCTAACAAACTAAGAATGCGTCAGAAGTTACCAGTAGGAAAATCTTGCATAGTAAGGAATGCACTAAACTGTAACTGTCAAATTCCCCATATAACCCGTTGTATTTGTGTCAGGAGTCTCTAGAGCTATCACATTACTGAAGCCAGCTTTTAGTAACCTTACCACTAAATGATTCAAATCACCTGCTAGAATAATAATACCTGCTCTGACCAGAACCCTGATGCAGAAGTTTTTTCCTATTCAGCAAAGTACTTAAGCTTGTTTTTAAATTTAGGCATATGCAAAACTCACATTGACCTCAATGGGAGCTAAACACATGTTTAAAGTTAAACATGTGCTTAAGGGCTTTGCTGAATAAGGACTGATGTGAGTATGTGTTTAAATGCTTGCTGAATGGAACCATGATGCTTTACCCAGTTAATTTCACTTTTCATCGGGTCTGTGAAACAGCATCTCTGTGACATCTGAAGTAGGCAAGGAGTCTAATGCTTTTCAATTAACTTTTGTCTCCAGCTGGAATTTACATTTTTTGAAGTACATATATCAAAATATTGTTTTGCTTGTAACTGAAGAATGAACACTATGCCAGCTGGCCTGCCTGCCTCGGCTCTTCAGTGTTTCACGAACAAGATTGAGTTGCTAGTCATCAAATAAGTGCAAGACAGGCAGCATGCAAATGATACACTTAAATATGGGCAGCTGAAATTGACTTGAATAAGCAGTTACCACTGACGTAGATGAAACATTTTATTTCATCTAAAGACTGCTTTCCTTGCAGAGTGCAAATGGAAAAAGTGTATGATCATGTGTGCATCACATGAGCAGGTAAGAGAAATAAAATGTGATTGTGAGAGGCACAATGATAATTATAGATTTTTTTTTGTTATGGAACACTAAAACATCTGGGAGACATTTAGGTCTTCTTTCCTGTTGTTGTTTAAAGCAATGGTTATTCTTTAAAAAGGTGAGCAGTGCATCTGAGGCACCTAAGGCAGTATATGTTCAAGAACACCTATGAGCTGTGTCTACACGTGCACGCTACTTCGAAGTAGTGGCACTAACTTCGAAATAGTGCCCGTCACGGCTACACGTGTCGGGCGCTATTTCGAAGTTAACTTCGACGTTAGGCGGAGAGACGTCGAAGTCGCTAACCTCATGAGGGGATCGGAATAGCGCCCTACTTCGACGTTCAACGTCGAAGTAGGGACCGTGTAGACGATCCGCGTCCCGCAACGTCGAAATTGCCGGGTCCTCCATGGCGGCCATCAGCTGGGGGGTTGAGAGATGCTCTCTCTCCAGCCCCTGCGGGGCTCTATGGTCACTGTGGGCAACAGCCCTTAGCCCAGGGCTTCTGGCTGCTGCTGCAGCAGCTGGGGATCCATGCTACATGCACAGGGTCTGCAACCAGTTGTCGGCTCTGTGTATCTTGTGTTGTTTAGTGCAACTGTGTCTGGGAGGGGCCCTTTAAGGGAGCGGCTTGCTGTTGAGTCCACCCTGTGACCCTGTCTGCAGCTGTGCCTGGCACCCTTATTTCGATGTGTGCTACTTTGGCATGTAGACGTACCCTCGCAGCGCCTATTTCGATGTGGTGCCGCGCAACGTCGAAGTTGAACATCGACGTTGCCAGCCATGGAGGACGTGTAGACGTTATTCATCGAAATAACCTATTTCGATGTTGCTACATCGAAATAAGCTATTTCGATGTTGGCTTCACGTGTAGACATAGCCATGATGAGGTAAGAGAAAGGGGTAATGGTTAGCTGAAATATTATTCTCCTGGGGCTCTTCTGAAAGGTGATGTGAATAGAGGTGGATAGAGCATCCTGCAGGTTTTGCAAAACAACTGGAACAGAGTGAGAATTCCAGGCATGTCATTCCATCAAATGTCATATAATCATGCAAAATGTAATTGTATTTATAGTGACTCCCACCAGACATCTTAGTACACATTAGAAACACGAAGTGCTCAAGTGTGCTTCTCCAGAGGCTGAGTTGCACTGGGGAGGTGCACACTGAAGTCTCAGTGCCTGCTGGCATTTTACTTTTGAATGGCATGTCTCTTATGGAATCATAGAATCCAAGGGCTGGAAGGGATCGCAGGAGATCATCTAGTCTAGCCCCCTGCCAAAAGCAGGATCAACCCCAACTAAGTCATCCCAGCCAGGATCTTGTCAAGTGGGGACTTAAAAAGCTCTAGGGATGGAATTTCCACCACATCTCCAGGCAATGCATTCCTGTGCTTCATGACTCTCTGCTTGAAATAGTTTTTCATAATATCCAATTATATGTCCTGTTCTGTAACTTGAGACCATTGCTCCTTGTTCTGCCATCTGTCACTTCGGAGAACAGCCTCCATCCTTCCTCTTTAGAGTCTACCTTCAGAAAGTTGAAGGCTGCTATCAGATCACCCTTGTCCTCTTCAAACTAAATAAACCCAAATCTTTGAGCCTCTCCTTGTAAGTCATGTGCTCCAGTCCCCTAATAATTTTTGTTGCCCTCCTCTGGACCTCTCCAATGCATCTACACCCTTTCTATACTAGGGGGCCCTAGATGTGGCCTCACCAGTGCTGAGTAGAGGGGAATAATAACTTCTCTAGATCTGCTGGAAATACTCCTCCTAATGCACCCCAAAGTGCCGCTAGCCTTCTTGGCTACAAGGGCACACTATTGACCCATATCCAGCTTCTCATCCACTGTAATTCCCAGGTCCTTTTCTGCTGCACTGCTGCTTAGCCAGTCGGTCCACAGTCTGTAACAATGCTTGGGATTCTTCCGTCCAAAGTGCAGGACTCTGAAACTCATCAGATTTCTTTTCACCCAATCTTCAAATTTATCTTGGTCACTCTGGACCCTATCCCTACCCTTCAATGTATCTACCTGACCCCCTAGCTTAGTGTCATCTGTAAATTTTCTGAGGGTGCAATCCATCCCCTCGTTCAGGTCATTAATAAAGATATTAAACAATACCAGCCCTAGAGCCACTCCTTGGGGCACTCCACTTGAAACTGACCACCAACCATACATTGAGCCATTGATCACTACCCACTGGGCCCAATCTTCTAGCTAGCTTTCCATCTGTCTTGCAGTTCATGTATCCAATCCATATTTCCTTAACTTGCTAGCAAGAATATTGTGTCAGACTGTATCAAAAGTTTCGTTAATGTCAAGGTACATCACATCCATTGACTTCCCCATATTATCCACAGAACCAGTTACCTCATCATAGAAGCTAATCAGATTGGTCAGGCATGACTTGCGCTTGGTGAATCCGTGTTGACTATTCCTGACCACTTTTCCCTCTCCGGTGCTTCACAATGGTTTCTTTGAGGATCCCCTCCATGTTTTTTTCAGGGACTGAGGCAAGGCGGACCAGTCTATAGTGCCCTGGATTGTCTTTTTTTCCTTTTTTAAAGGTGGACACTATATTTGCCATTTTCTGATCATTTGGGACCTCTCCCAATCTCCACAAGTTTTCAAAGATAATGGCCAATGGCTCTGCAATGACATCTGCCAATTCCCTCGAAATCTCTGAGCGCATTAAATCCGGACCCATGGATTTCTATATGTCTAGCTTTTCTAAATAGCTCTTAACCAGTTCTTTCCCCGCTGAGAGCTGCCCACCTCCTTGCCATACTGCATTGCCCAGTGCCATAGTCTGGGAGCTGACCTTGTCCGTGGAGACAGAGGCAAAAATTCCCACATCATTTGCCACAAGGTTACCTACCCCATCCAGTAAGGGCCCCACACCACACCATCCCTGATCACCCTCTTATTGTTGTCAAGTATCAGAGGGGTAGCTGTGTTAGTCTGGATCTGTAGAGCAACGAAGGGTCCTGTGCCACCATATAGACTAACAGAAAAGTTTAGAGCATGAGCTTTCGTGAGTTAACTCACTTCTTCAGATGACCAGCATCTGAAGAAGTGAGTTAACTCACGAAAGCTCATGCTCTAAACTTTTCTGTTAGTCTATAAGGTGCCACAGGACCCTTCGTTCCTCTTATTGTTAGCATTCCTGTAGAAACCCTTCTTGTTATCCTTCACATTCCTTGCTAGCTACAGTTCCAGTTGTGCTTTCACTTTGCTGATTACTCCCCTGCATTCTCCAGCAATATATTTATACTCCTCCTTAGTCATCTGTCCAAGTTTCTACTTCTTATATGCATCCTCTTTGAGTTTAAGCTCACAAAGGATTTCCCTGATAAGCCAAGCTGTTTGCCTACCATATTTGCTCTTCTTACTGCACATTGGGATGATTTCTGACTGTATCTTCAATAGAGGTTCTTTACAATACTGCCAGTTCTCCTGAACTCCTTTCTCCTTCATATTAGCTCCTTAGGGGATCCTACTCATCAGTTCTCTCAGGGAGTCCAGTGAGGGACAGGGCCTTCCTTGTCAGCTTTCTGTGACTAGTGGGCTGCCAAGATTCACACTGGAGGGTGAGGTTGCCGTGTGGAACTGCGGGACGCTGGAGCAGTCAAGTGTGCACTGGCAGCTGAGTCGGGGCAAACCCGGGCAGGGCCAGAGGGAGGCAGCGAGGGTGAATAGTGGGTGCTTCTGGGATTGCGCTGCTCAGGGGTGTGGGGCCAAGGGGTCCCTTTCAGCCTGCAGCAGGAGGGGAGGCGGGAAAGGCAAGGTTGCAGTGAATGACCCAGGCTGGAAGGGTGCCCCAGCACTGCTGGTACTCCCCTATGCCCGAGCTGGCTCCCTGGCTCTGGCAATCCTGTGCCCCCAGCCTCAGCCCTGCCATGGTCCCCAGCCCCAGATTTGCCATCACAGCCCTGCACTTGGACAGATCCCTGGCCCGGGAGGCCTGTTGCAGGCCTGGAGGCTGGCCCGGTGCCTTTGACCCCAGTTCCATCCATTAGTGGTGGCTCCAGTGAGTAAGGTGGAATATATGGGGGTGGGCTGTGCTGTGGGTGCCTGGCTCTGGGGAGCGGGATGGCATTGATTTAGAGCAGGGAGGGGAAGCTGTGGTTGTGTGTTGGGGGGTGAAGCCTGGGGCTGGTGTGGAGCTGCAGGGCGGCGGGTTAAGCATGGAGGCTGGGGCAGGGGCAGTTTGGGGGTTGAGTTCTGGCACATTTTTTTCTAGAAAAAAAGCCCTGTATTTATCTGTATATTGCATGCATCGCCTTCCTAAGTCATATGTCTTGTTAGCCTGGAAGCTGCGTACGGCCACAGGGTGGTGGTGGTGTTGGTCTTATATGTTTGTATCCCAATTAGCACCATACAAATTACATCAATTCAGAGGAGACAAGACCTCAGGACTTTCTACCCATGATTACCCTATATAAGTAGATCCACTTACTTCAAGAACTATTGACCCTCCTGGCACAACTCCGTGTGATTACTCTGGCGAAGAATGATAGCAAAATTTATGGAGCTGTTCTTTTGACATGAAGATGAAATATGGCCTAGGACTTAGCCTGGGCATGAAGCATAGTCCTCTCTGCACTACACATTTTAACCATTTTACAATGAAGGCAAACGTATTGTCACCGGACCTCCTGAACTGGTTATTTTTGTCATTTAGGCAGGGCCAAAAATCTGAGCTCAGAATTTTTCTTCTTTTGCTATTTTTGCTTTGGCCAGCGCTATTTAGAGGGTGGAGAAGTGCCTGCTTAGTTCAATCAAACTTCTGCATGGGAGACAGATGTTTTCCTATTATGAAGGAATCTGATCTTCATTAAAATCAAGTACTTTTTAATGTTGTGCCCAAACATCAGAAACAACGGCATATTTTAGTTTTGATTTTCATAACTTAAAGATACAAATTCCTAGCTGGGCAAACTAGGAATGGAAATAGTATGTTTTACATATATCATCCTCTCTTTAGTTCACATCCTCTCTAGAATAGTTTTGAAATTATGAGAAGAAACATTTTAATTAATGTCAGCAAGAAGTTTGAAGATCTGAAGCAGCATAAAACCATAAAGGATGGTATTATTAATTAAGTACTGTTTGTTAAATCATATATTGCTAGTGACTGTTGCTTTTCCTTAAGCAAACAGATTTCCCTCTCCCGTGGCAATTGACACCTGGGGTGTGTGTGAAATATCCCATTACCCATATTGGTTCTTCCAGAGCACTCGCACACACAAACAAAATTAGATACAGGACAAACCCCAAAGCTTTAGGGATTTGAACCCATTTCTCTGTGCCTCTCCACACCACGTGCAATTTTGCAGTTTTTTATAGAAGGCTTCCATATCCTAGTGTTGTGCTCTCGTTCTGATCGCACAACTGGTGAGTAATATGCATTGCAATTTCAGCATGTTTTCACGGCATGGCTATTCATGGCTTTTTCTCCTGATTATACTGCCAGCTCTATTTTCAGCCGGCAGTTGAACCATGTTGGGATTCTGGTTCTCACGTGAGTGTTAATATTGTGAGAAATCCTCATTATATTTACCAAACTTCATATATTATTGGAAATTTACTTCCTGATGATGTCCCCCGATTTCTAAGTGACCCCCCACCCATCACCACCTTTTCTGTTCTTTAGACCCTCTGTGTTAAACAAGAGGAGCAACACCCTCCCCTCAGAACGCCTCCTTACTGCCAGATGGGAATTGTGAGAAAAGATACTTACTTTGGTCCCTGTTGGCTGGGGCCACACGAGCCCCTGCCCTTTGCAGGGGCTATGGGAATGAGGCACTTCAGCAGATGCTAATGAGGTGCTGCCACAAACATGCAGCACCTCAGCATAATGACGTCCGGGCACGTTTTGAAAGTGTCGGTTTCTAGACGCACGCTGACTGGGTAGCCAGGAGCCTTTTGAAAAGACCCCCTGGTTTCTAAAGCCCCTTCTTCCCAAAACCAAATGGGAAGAAGGGGCTTTCGAAGTCTAGGGGGTCCTTTCCAAACGCCCCTGTCTACATGGGCGGCGTGCGTTTCAAAAGCAGCCCTTCCAAAACCTGAGTGGCTGCCGTTATGCTAATGAGGTGCTGCATATTCATGGAGCACCTCATTAGCAGCTGCTGAAGTGGCTCACTAGCATCCCTCTCCAAAAGGCGGGGGCTAATGTAGCCACAGCCCCTATTCCTAGAAATTTTTGTCTCTCTCTCTTACCGGGCTTCCTGGGCCAGCCTTAAAGAAACAGCACATATGGAAGTCATTGGAATGACCCCACTGCAAAACTGGAGTAACACAATGGCTGGTAAGGCTCAAGAGGGTGATCTCAACCAGAATCAAGAACTGACTTTTGCAAAGTGACCCCTGTCTGGAAAATTATGTGAACCAAAATCCCAGATCTGAACTCCAGACAGATTCTGAGCAACCTGGAGCAAAATTCTATATTTGTACAGTACCTGGAGCAATGGGGTCCTGGTTCGTGACTTGATATCCTACGTGCTATAGAATGACAACAAACTTTTAAAAGCTTGAAATTCTGATCCAGGTGATGTGGCCCCTCATTCTCTGATGTTAATTGTGTAATGAGGAAATTGGAAACAATTATGCACATGTGAAGGTGAAGATGTAGTCAGTTCGTGGATAACTGGCTATAGTTTCAGTCCACGTGGGCTCTCTTACCCTGAATTTTGCTTTCTGTTTTGCATTAAATGAAACCAAAATATCAAAGGGAAACTCTGTCACTATCACTAGGTTTCTCAAAGCCAGTGAAGTAAAAATTTTGCCTGGTGTTCAACACAATGCCATCATTTGACTCTGCTTTATTATAAACTGGCCCCAGGTCTACAAACCTTTGAGTAATAGTAATCAGAACTCATTTCTGACTTTGTTCCAAAACCTGAAATCAGATGTGTTTTGTGTCCTCTAGAGTTCTGGAATATTTTGCTTGCTGTACTTTTGGAACACAAGTTTCCTGTGGAGGGTAGGAGCTGTCTGTTTGCATGCTCCAAGTGAGCTCACAGAGTTTGCACCAGTTACCTGAAAGCTGTAGTAACTTCCACTGCTGTGCAGCACTTTGAGAGAAGAGAGGCCCAGAGTTTATTTCCATGGGATGTTGTGGTGTGCAGGAAGCAGGGACCTCTTTAACATAAGCTCTTTTCACCCAGCTCAGTCCAGCATACAACTGAGGTTAGGCCTGTTGTTTTTGGCAGTGCAGGTTAAACTGATCTTTATCCCAACAGGTCATGCCACTGAGCAGCAGGTCCTGTGCTATGTAATGGACAAGTCTGACATTAGTCTTATTTTCCTATGAGCAAATCCTTTCCCCCGTGTACCATCTAAATTATTAGACAAATTTCTATGGAGATCCACAAGGGGAGTACCAGGAGCTCCCACAGCTGAATTAGAGGAAAGCAGAAAAAAGCCTTATGTGTGAGCTATTTCTTTTTTTAAAGGCATCTGTGCCCAGGATTACAAAGGATCCTGTTGGCACCAATTAGGACGGAGAATATTAAAAACTAAGTTCACCTGTGGGCTATATAGGTCTGCTTGCAATCATAAAAGCTCCATGGTGGGGGAGCAGGCAGGAAGTGTTGGCACTAAGGGAACCAGAATTAGTAAGGGTTGCACCAGGAGAAGCAGGGCCTTAGAGGCTACGTCTACACGTGCAGCCAACATCGAAATAGTCTATTTCGATGAATAACGTCTACACGTCCTCCAGGGCCGGCAACGTCGATGTTGAACTTCGACGTTGCTCAGCCCACCATCGAAATAGGCGCAGCGAGGGAACGTCTACACGTCAAAGTAGCACACATCGAAATAGGGATGCCAGGCACAGCTGCAGACAGGGTCACAGGGCGGACTCAACAGCCAGCCGCTCCCTTAAAGGGCTCCTCCCAGACACAGTTGCACTAAACAACACAAGATACACAGAGCTGACAACTGGTTGCAGACCCTGTGCCTGCAGCATAGATCCCCAGCTGCCGCAGAAGCAGCCAGAAGCCCTGGGCTAAGGGCTGCTGCCCACGGTGACCATAGAGCCCCGCAGGTGCTGGAGAGAGAGCATCTCTCAACCCCCCAGCTGATGGCCGCCATGGAGGACCCAGCAATTTCGACGTTGCGGGACGCGGATCGTCTACACGGTCCCTACTTCGACGTTGAACGTCGAAGTAGGGCGCTATTCCTATCTCCTCATGAGGTTAGCGACTTCGACGTCTCGCCGCCTAACGTTGAAGTTAACTTCGAAATAGCGCCCGACGCGTGTAGACGCAACGGGCGCTATTTCGAAGTTGGTGCCGCTACTTCGAAGTAGCGTGCACGTGTAGACGCAGCTAGAAGTAGCTCATTTGTTAGCTGTTAGAGAGGTATTCTCTAGTAACGTTCTGATTTAGGGATGGTTTGTTTGCAGAAGTGTCACTTTTCGTCAGCAGAGGACATCATCTTAGGGTGCAATAGCTTTGATGATTTATTTTGGTATGATGTGATGCACTCGTCACATGGAAAAAATACTCCAGAGAGCTATAGTAGCCTGGTATTTGTTTCACTTAGGCTGATAGCTCTTCTCTTTGTTCCTATACAAAAGTACCTATGTAGCTGGTGTAGCCACATACTCATAAATAAAATAAAACAATAAGAAGTCCTGTGGCACCTTATCGACTAACAGATATTTTGGAGTATAAGCTTTCGTGGGCAAAGACCCGCTTCATCAGATGCATGAGGGGGGTGGGTTCAGAGGAAGATTTAAAAAAGGAGTCTCAGTAAAGGGGAGGGCCAGAGCTGACAAGGTCTATTCAGTCAAGGTGGATGTGGCTCATTATCAGCAGTTAATGTTGAGTTGTGAACATCAAAAGAGGAGAAATCCAGTTAGTTCGGTCTGGGGGATGTGGCCCATAATCAGTAGCTAATGTGGAGGTGTGACATCAAGAGTGGAGAAACTGCTTTTGTAATGGGCCAACCACTCCCAGTCTCTGTTCAATCCTTGGTTGATGAAGACTAATTTGCAAATGAATTGCAGCTCTGAAATTTCTCTTTGCATTTTATTTTTGAAATTTTTTTGTTGTAGGACTGCTACCTTTAAATCTGTTACTCAATGTCCAGGGAGATTGAAGTGTTCTACAAGTTTTTGTATGTTACCATTCCAAATGTCTGATTTATCTCCATTTATTCTTTACATAGAGACTGTCCAGTTTGGCCAATGTAAATTGCAGTGAGGCATTCCTGGCACATGATGGCATATATTAATTATTATATTAGTAGATGTGCAGGTGAAAGAGCCCATGATGGTGAGGTTGATGTTAGGTCCTGTGATGATATCGCTGGTGTAGATATGTGAGCAGAGTTGGCAGCAAGGTTTGTTGCAGGGATTGATTCCAGGTTTAGAGTTACTGTGCTGTGGTCTATAGCTGTTGGTAAGAATTTGTATGAGGTTCACGGGCTGTCTGTAGGCAAGGAGAGGCCTGCCTCCCAAGGTCTGTGAGAGTGAAGGATCGTTGTCCAGGACAGGTTGTAGATCACTGACGATGTGTTGGAGAGGCTTTAGCTGGGGGCTGTATGTGATGGCCAGTGGTGTTCTCTTGTTTTCCTTGAGGGGCCTGTCTTGTAGCAGGTGGCTTCTGGGTACACGTCAATCTGTTTCTTCACTTCCTTAGGTGGATATTGTATTTCAAGAAAAGCTTGGTAAAGGTCTTGTAGGTATTTGTCTCTGTCTGAGGGATTGGAGCAAATGCCGTTGTACTTTAGTGCCTGGCCGCATACAATGGATCATGTAGTCTGCCCTGGATGGAAGCTGGAGGCATGCAGGTAAACATAGCAGTTCATGAATTTTTGGTATAGGGTGGTATATATATGACCTATAAGCTACGTCTACACTGGGATGCTACATCGAAATAGCTTATTTCAATGTAGCAAAATCGAAATAAGGTATTTCAATGAATAGCGTGTACACATCCTCCAGGGCTGGTGCCGTCGACATTCAACATCGACGTTGGGCAGCACTACATCGAAGTAGGCGCTGCAGGAGAGCATCTACATGCCAAAGCGTCCCACATCGAAATAAGGGTGCCAGGAACAGCTGCAGACAGGGTCACAGGGCGGACTAGCACTTCCCAGGCAACAGCAAGCCGCTCCCTTAAAGGGCCCCTCCCAGACACACTTGCACTAAACAGCACAAGATCCACAGAGCCGACAACTGGTTGCAGACCCTGTGCATGCAGCACGGATCCCCAGCTGCAGCAGCAGCAGCCAGAAGCCCTGGGCTAAGGGCTGCTGCACACGGTGACCGTAGAGCCCTGCAGGGGCTAGAGAGAGCGTCTCTCAACCCCTCAGCTGATGGACGCCATGGCGGACCCCGCTATTTCGATGTTGCGGGAAGTAGATCGTCTACACGTGCCCTACTTCGACGTTCAACGTCGAAGTAGGGCACTGGTCCCATCTCCTGTTGGGGATAGCGACTTTGACATCTCGCCGCCTTACATCGATTTCAACTTCGAAATAGCGCTCGCCATGTGTAGACGTGATGGGCTCTATTTCGAAGTTGGCACGGCTACTTCGAAGTAGCCGACTCGTGTAGACGCGGCTATAGTGACCTAAAGAACCTATAGTGCAGAAATCCATAGAGTACAGGTAATACACATAATATATCTGTAAGGAATGTGCCAGCAGGAGCACAATACTGCTGAAGAATTTGAGGAATGTGTCCTTTAGAGATTATATGCATGAAAATGCAAAGGTGTGCATATGTAATACCCTGCAAACAAAGCCTGATGGGTAGCAAGCATAGCAATGGAATTCTATTGTAAATAACATGTTGTGTAAAGTCACAATTTATGCTATCACCCAGTGTAAGAATTGTAGAGGCTCACCAATTCTCAAAGTCGTTGTGGGGGTACATCGATGCATAAGATATGGGTCACACAGGGCTACCCTCATTTGAGCATTGTGAAGTAGCAGGGAAGAGAGATTACCTGTTGGCTAGGAGCTTTAGGCCAAACTGAGCCTTAGCTATAAGTCCAGTTTGACTAGTCCTTCCCCCAGCTGTTCAAAGACAGAACTAAAAGCCCTGATTGATGCTGGAGTTTGTACTCTGGTTGTGTGACAATCCTTTCTGGTGGATATTGAGATTGAGCTGAAATCACAGAGTGGCGGCTGAAGCCCCTGAGAACTCAAATCACAGGTTCTTGCTTCAAGCCAAACCCACAAAGCGGCAGATGGCCAGCACAGCAGCTGGCAGGAGCGACCAGCAGGTGGCTGGTAGGAAAAGTGGCAAGCGGCCAGCAGGATGGCTGGCAGGAGCAAGCAAACCACAAGACCAGCACACAGGTGGCATTGCCTCAGGCTCAATGAGGAAAATCATCAAGGTGATGTGTCAGGGCCTGCAGGGACTAAACAGAGCTGTAAGTAGGACATTTGAAGTGGGGCATGGAGCAAATTTGGCTATGTGAATGAGACCCTTATACTGTCTGCTATAGACTGCCAGATCAGGGAGGTGAGGTAGATGAGGACTTCTTCAGACAACTAAGGGAGCTTCTATATCACAGGCCCTGGTTCTGATGGGAGACTTTAATGACGTAGATATTTGTTGGGAGACCAATACAGCAGCTCACAGACAATCCAGAAAGTTTTTGAAGAATGTTGGGGATAACTTCTTGGAACAAGTGCTGAAGGAACCAACCAGGAGCTGTGCACAACTTGACCTGCTGCTCACAAAGAGGGAAGAATTAGTAGGAGAAATAGAAGTGGGTGGCAGCCTGGGCTTTAGTGACCACGAGATGGTGAATTTCAGGATCCTGATAACATGAAGACAGGTGAGCAGTAATATACAGACCTTTGATTTCAAAAAAGCAGACTTTGACTCCCTGAAGCTACGTCTACACGTGAACGCTACATCGAAATAGCTTATTTCGATGTAGCAACATCGAAATAGGCTATTTCGATGAATAACGTCTACACATCCTCCAGGGCTGGCAACGTCGACGTTCAACTTCGACGTTGCACAGCACCAAATCGAAATAGGCGCTGCGAGGGAATGTCTACACGCCATAGTAGCACACATCGAAATAAGGGTGCCAGGAACAGCTGCAGACAGGGTCACAGGGCGGACTAGCACTTCCGGGGCAACAGCTAGCCGCTCCCTTAAAGGGCCCCTCCCAGACACACGCAGCCTGCACAGCACGCGGTCTGCACAGCCATAGGCACGCACACCTTGAGCGACGCAGGCATGGACCCCCAGCAGCAGCAGCAGCAGCCAGAGGTCCACACAGCCGCCCCTGCAGAAGCAGTGCTCGCCCTGCTCGATGCCATGCAGGAGGCAGCTGAGCACCTCCTTGCCACAGAGGAGGAGCTGCCTGCAGGGGAGGAGGACTCAACCCCCAACCCTGCAGCACCCCGCCGCCCCCCCCGCCTCACACGCCACCGGCTGTGGAGCTACCCCACCAGCACTGACTGGTGGGAGCGGCTGGTGCTCGGAGAGTGGGACGATGACCGCTGGCTCCAGAACTTTCGGATGAGCTGGCAGACATTTCTGGAGCTATGCCAGTGGCTCACCCCCGCACTCAGGCACCAGGATACCGCCATGCGGCGTGCCCTCAGCGTCGAGAAACGGGTCGGCATCGCTGTCTGGAAGCTGGCCACTCCAGACAGCTACCGATGCGTGGGCCAGCAGTTTGGCGTCGGCAAGGCCACCGTCGGGGCTGTCCTTATGGAGGTAAGAGGACCCACGGGGGAAGGGGGAAGCAGTCCTGGCAGGGGAGGGGAGGGCAGGGGAGGGGGGCCCTGGCAGGGGAGGGCCCCACACACCCTGCTCACCCCTCATTGGTGCTCTCCCATGTGCTTCCCCTGCAGGTCGTCCGCGCCATCAACGCCCTGCTCCTCCACAGGCTCGTGAGGCTTGGGGACCCGGATGCCGCCATCGCGGGCTTTGCCACCCTGGGCTTCCCCAATTGCTTCGGGGCTCTGGATGGGACTCACATCCCCATCTGCGCCCCGCAACACAGTGGAGGACGCTACATAAACAGGAAGGGCTACCACTCAGTGGTCCTCCAGGCCTTGGTGGACAGCCGGGGCTGTTTCCTGGACATTTATGTGGGCTGGCCTGGCAGCACCCACGACGCCCGGGTTTTCCGGAACTCGGGCCTGTGCTGCCGGCTGGAGGCGGGGACCTACATCCCCCAGAGGGAGATCCCTGTGGGGGACACCACCATGCCCCTCTGCGTCATCGCAGATGTGGCATACCCACTCCGGCCCTGGCTCATGCACCCGTACACGTGCCATCTGTCTGCCAGCCAGAAGCGCTTCAACCAGCGCCTGAACCACGCGCGCCAGGTGGTGGAGCGCACATTTGGCCACCTCAAAGGGCACTGGAGGTGTCTCCTCACCCGCCTTGATGCGGGCCCCACCAACATCCCCCAGATTGTGGGTGCGTGCAGCGCCCTACACAACCTCGTGGAGAGCAAGGGGGAGGCCTTCTTTCAGGGCTGGGCTGTGGAGGCCGGCAGGGCCGATGTGCAGCCACCCGCTGCCCCCAGTCGCCAGGTGGACCCCGAAGGGACCCAGGTCCGGGAGGCCCTGCAGGCCCAGTTCGATGAGGCCGTGGGGTGAACGCTGGCAGGCTCCCCACTGCACCCCCCCATCCTCCACAACACTCCCTGCCCCTACGCCCACACCACAGAGCACCCAAGAGCACACCCCCTGACTTTTCTTGTAAAAATAAAAGCAGACAGTTGTTTGTCAGCTCAAACATTTTCTTTACTACAACTCTTACTATTATTATTATTATTATAAATATTCTGAACAAGACAAACTATGTACAGGGGAAATCAAACTGATAAATATATATACATTATAAAAATCGGGATAACATGAAAGGGGAAGACAAGGAAGGGGAGAACTATTTACATGGGGGGTAAGGATCAGCAACGTAATGGGTCACAAATACAAACTATTTACAAGAAAAGAACAATAAACTGGGGGGAATATATACAAAGGGGGGGGCACGTCTTGGGCCCCACGCCCCTACAGTCCAGCGCTGGGGGTGGGCAGCCGGGATCCCCGCCTCGGCCGCAGCCCTGGCCGGGGCTGGCTGGGGGCTGGGTGGACCGGGAGATACGGCCGTCGAGTGTCAGTTGGCCCCAGGTCCCCTCGGCAGAATGGCCCTTGGTGGTGGGTGGTGGTGCGATGGCGGACGGCGCAGCGGGTGGAGCAGGCAGGGCGGGCGCTGCGGCGGCAGGCGCGGCCTGAGGGGCCAGGGAGTCCGCGATGCGGTTGAGGGTCCGCATGTAGGCCCCCCATGCCTCCTGGCGCCAGGCCAGTGCCCGCTTCTGCAGGTGGAGGTGGCGTTCCTCCACCCGCAGCCGCTGCTCGGCGACCTCCAGCTGCCGACAGTGCAGGGCCAGCAGCTGGGGGTCTGTCGCCAGCGGCTGGTGGTGCTGCGTCCGCCGTCTTCCCTGCCGTGGGGCCAGTTGTTGCTCTGCCAAGGGGCTGGCCTGGAGTGATGGCCCTGGAGGGCTTTCCAGGACCACTGACACCTCGCCGGCACTCTCCGGTCTTTCCGATGGTGCAGCTGCGGGATGCAGGAGGGGGGGAAGAAGAATGGAGACAGCCGTTAGTGTGGGCCTCGAGCTGTGGCCCTTCTCCCCCCACCCCTCTGCTGCAGGTTCCCCATCCTCGTCCCCGGGAGATGTCGCTGTGATGGGGTTCTGGGGTCCCCCTGCACTGCACCCCATCCGCTGGCAGGAGTGACTCTCAACTCAGCAGGTACGACAGGAGGTTTATTAGGCAACAGATGCCCAGTTTCTCCCAGAAGCGACAGTACAGCAGTCAGAGATGGTCCTTCCAACCCGTCCTGGGGAGAAGACCCCGAGGGGTGCCCCTCTGGGGTGTAGCTTTCCCCCTCCTCAGGCTGGCTGCCTTCCAGCTCTCCCTTCCCCTAGCCTCTAACTGCCGCCCCCGATTCAAACCCAGCTTGGCTCCTCCCTCCTCTTTGTTCAGGGCAGAGGTGTAACCTGCCAGTTGTAGCCCCAGGATCATCCTTAGCCACCGGGAGCTATTCAGCTTGTTTCTCATATCTAGCCTGAGTCTTGCATTTGCACCCCCCCCCCTCACTCCATCACATGCTGCTGCTGCTGCTGGGTGTCCCACCACGTCCCCCCGGGGGACCCTAGAGGTTCCGCTCCCCCCAGCCCCAGGGATGGGGCATGGCACTGTCGTGCTGGGGGGTCAGGGGCTGATGCACTCCTGTGAGGGACATGCCACTGCTGTGCTTGGGGCCATGGTCATCTGGGCATGTGGAGGGCCCTGGTCATATCTATTACCCCCACCCCTCAACCCCGGGGGGTGCGCACCAGGGGGGTACATACCTGACCGTCCACTCCCACGGTCGGGGGACACCCAGGGGGGCGGACGCCCGGCTGGAGCTCCTGGATGGGAGAATGATGTGCAGGCCAGCGTCCTCCTCCTCCTCCTCCGGTGCCCCTGGGGTGGGCTCCTGGGGGGACCCCCGGGGTGCGGGGCTTGCCCCCCGGAGGTGGACTCCGCCTCCGGGGCCTACTGGGGTTCCTCAGCCGAGGTATCAAGAGTGGCCGGAGGGGAGGAGGTGTGCCGGGGGCCCAGGATGGCCCTGAGCTCCCTGTAAAAGGGGCAAGTGACGGGGGCGGCCCCAGATTGGCCGGCCGCATCCCGGGCCCGGGCGTAACCCTGCCGCAGCTCCTTCACTTTACTCTGGACATGATCCGGAGTGCAGGCAGGGTGACCCCGGGCGGCCAGGCCCTCGGCCAGCCGAGTGAATGCATCCGCATTCTGCCTCTTGCTCCCCATTACCTGGAGCATCTCCTCCTCGCTCCAGAGCCCCAGCAGGTCCCGAAGCTCGGCCTCCGTCCAGGAGGGGGCCCGCTGCCGCTTCCCCGCATGGCTGCTGGGCTGTGAGCCCTGGCTCCCCTTGGGGGTGGTTCCCTGGGGACGCTGGGGGGGGGGCTGCCAGGCGGCCATCGCATCGGGTGGGGGTGTGTGTGGCTGCGGAGGAGCGTGCAGGCTAGCCGCGTGTTACTGCTGCTGCCTGCACGCTCTCTCAGCTTCCTGCACAGGAAGGGAGGGGGTGGGGAGCTTTAAGGGGCCGCTCCACGCGGCCACCATTGAGCTCAGGGGCTGGAGAGAGTGTCTCTCAACCCATCAGCTGATGGCCGCCATGGAGGACCCCGCAATTTCGATGTTGCAGGACGCGCAACGACTACATGTTCCCTACTTCGACGTTGAATGTCGAAGTGGGGCGCTATTCCCATCCCCTCATGGGGTTAGCGGCTTCGACGTCTCGCCGCCTAACGTCAATGTTAACTTCGAAATAGCGCCCGACACGTGTCGCCGTGATGGGCGCCATTTCGAAGTTGGTGCTGCTACTTCGAAGTAGCGTGCACGTGTAGATGCGGCTTGAGAGAACTGATGGGCAGGATTCCTGGGGAAACAATGATGAAGGGGAAAAGAGTTCAAGAGCACTGTCAGTATTTTAAAGAAGTTTTAATGAAGGCACAGGAACAAACCATCCTGCTGCATAGTAAGAAAAGCAAATATAGTAGGCAGCCAGCTTGGCTTAACAGGGAAAACTTTGGTCAGCTTATACTCAAAAAAGATACCTATAAAAAATGGAAATGTTGACAGTTGGCTAAGGAAGAGTGTAAATACATGGCTGGAGAATGCCGGGCAGTAATCAGGAAAGTGAAAGAACAATTGGAACTGCAGCTGGCAAGGGATGTGAAGGGTAATGAGAAGGGTTTCTACAGGCAAGTTAACAATAAATGGGTTATCAGAGAAGGTGTGGGGCTGTTACTGGATGAAAGAGGTAACCTAGTGATGGATGATGTAAGAAAAGCTGACGTACTCTGCTTTTTTTGCCTCAGTCTTCACAGACAAGGAAAGCTCCTACACTACGGTGCTAGTCATTGTGGTATGGAAAGGTGGAGGGCAGCCATCTGTGGGGAAGGGACGAGTTAAGAGCTACCTAGAAAAAGTAGATGTACACAAATCTGTGGGTCTGTATGTAATGCACCCAAGGGTACTGAGGGACTTGGCAGTTGTTATTCCTGAGCCTTTGGCCATTACCTTTGAAGACTCTTGGAGATCGTGAGAGATCACGGGTGACTGGAAAAAGGCAAACATAGTTCCCATCTTTAAAAAAGGAAAGAAGGACAATCCAGGGAACTATCTACTGGTCAGCCTTATCTCAATGCCTGGCAAAATAATGGAGGGGATCCTCAAAGAATTCATTTTGGAGCATTTGGAAGAGGGGAAAGTGATCAAGAGTAGTCAACATGGATTCACCAAGGGAAAGTTGTGCCTGACCAATCTGATTAACTTCTATTATGTGGTAACAGGCTCTGGGGAAGTCACTGGATGTGGGAAAGTCAGTGGATGTGATACACCTTGACTTCAGCAAAGCTTTTGATAGTCTCCCACAACATTCTTGCCCATAAGTTGAGGAAGTATGGATTGGATCCATGGACTATCAAATAGATAGAAAGCTGGCTTGACGGTCGGTCCCAACGGGTAGTGGTCAATGGTTCAATATCTGGATGGTGGTGGTTCAACATCTTTATTAATGGTCTGGATGAGGGACTGGATTGCACCATCAGCAAGTTTGCAGATGACGGTAAGCCAGGGGGAAAGGCAGATATGCTGGAGGGTAGAGATAGGATCCAGAGAATGCCTCTTTCAAAAGTGCAATGCTAGTGTAGACACAGCCTGGGTGTAGTATTTTGCCAAGCTAATGCCATATGACTTCTCTGCCTCTTTCATTAAAAGTTTCTTTTCTACGCTCAGACTCTATGCTTGTGAGTGGGGAAGCCTTGCCTCTCTGAGGTACCCAGGGGTGCGTCAATTTCCCAGGCTACTGGGTGGGGGTTCAAGCCAGTTCTGTGTGAGATGGATGAAAAAGAACCTCTAGATATTGAACCTGGCCTTGGCTTCTACTGACTGCTATTGGCAGAAGGGTTACACGTCCTTTGCTCACACTGCACAAATGTATGGGTTCTGCTATATTTGCCGAGACAAGTCTGGGAGCTCTGAATTTCCTGGGTTTTAGTGGTCATTAAATCTTAGATTTCAAATTGCAGTACCAGCCCATTTTTGCATTGAATTTAAATTTTAATAGGAAAATAAGAAAAAAAAGGAAACAACTTACAAAAAATACTTATGAAATCATCCTGTTATCTTTTAAAAATGCTTGAGTAATTAAAATTATTCCAGAGCCTTTTAGATCAGGCTTGGCCCAATATTTTTTACAGACACTACTTCATTCAAGTGTAAATAACTGAGAAGAGAAGTATCAGTTCCACAGAGCTGTGTATGATTCCCAAACCAAGAACCATTCTTGTGAGCACCTGAAATGAGTGCCAGACAAAAGACCATTAGCCAGCCCAGTGTTGAGAGAGATGGAAATGTGTTCAACTGGATTGATATATGTTGCTGGTATCTGAAAGCCTTTGGCTTGGTTTCCCCTCCCATTGTCTTTATATGAAACAATAACAATATAATTACAAACATTTTGACCAGTAGGGTTGTGTTGCCAAGCAGACAAAAATTAAGGTTATTCAGCTTTGGTTTTTTGCTAAACAGGTACAAAACAGAGGGCTGCAGCAAATCTAAGGCTACGTCTACACGTGCAGCCAACATCGAAATAGCTTATTTCGATGTTGCGACATCAAAATACTCTATTTCGATGAATAACGTCTACACGTCCTCCAGGGCCGGCAACGTCGATGTTCAACTTCGACGTTGCTCAGCCCAACATCGAAATAGGCGCAGCGAGGGAACGTCTACATGTCAAAGTAGCACACATCGAAATAGGGATGCCAGGCACAGCTGCAGACAGGGTCACAGGGCGGACTCAACAGCCAGCCGCTCCCTTAAAGGGCCCCTCCCAGACACAGTTGCACTAAACAACACAAGATACACAGAGCTGACAACTGGTTGCAGACCCTGTGCCTGCAGCATAGATCCCCAGCTGCCGCAGAAGCAGCCAGAAGCCCTGGGCTAAGGGCTGCTGCCCACGGTGACCATAGAGCCCTGCAGGGGCTGGAGAGAGAGCATCTCTCAACCCCCCAGCTGATGGCCGCCATGGAGGACCCAGCAATTTTGACGTTGCGGGACGCGGATCGTCTACACGGTCCCTACTTCGACGTTGAACGTCGAAGTAGGCCGCTATTCCGATCCCCTCATGAGGTTAGCGACTTCGACATCTCGCCGCCTAACGTCGAAGTTAACTTCGAAATAGCGCCCGACGCGTGTAGACGTGACGGGCGCTATTTCGAAGTTGGTGCCGCTACTTCGAAGTAGCGTGCACGTGTAGACGCAGCTTAAATGTGCTATTGAGAGAGTATGTAGGTGCTCTGTGCTGGATCCAACAGATAAGGAGTTAATTCCTTTCTCATGTCTTTGGTTGCCTACAGCCACACCAATTGCATGGCAATGATGCTGGTCTCCGCAACAGAACTAGTGTAGAACTAAGGGCTTACGCTACAGAATCCTAGACTAATGACTCCCTGAGATAGGGTACAGAATACTTATACAGGGCCACATGTGGTTTTTTTTTTTCTAAAGCTTTTCTGCTGTTTCTTCCTTCTCTACTTTAGTCCTCTTTTACTGGGATGGCTTAAGGCTGTGCCCCCAGTTACTGTGCAGCATCTGAAAGTAGCTTCACTAAGCTTCTGTATTACACACGCTGCATTGTGTCCACTGCCAGTCAGATTCTGCACAATCCCTTCCAACATCTGGGGCAGCTGTAAGACTTGCCCTGACTGTCTGTTGGGAGCAGCGCTCATCACAAATGGAAATAAAAGTCACTGAAGTTACTGCAGGTTCCTGTCACACCTTTGGGAGAAAAACTTTTCCCTGCAAGGCTTTGCTGGGGGCTGCTTTAATTGAATCATCAAGAACTAATGGGTTGTTCTATTTAGCATCCACTTTCAGGTAACAACCTATTCCAACGTCACAGAACCAACTCATGCAGCATTGGGATTGATTAGCTTTGCAGTGTTTTTAAAGAGGCTGCCCTAACATTTTCCTGTATGGTTTTGTCAGGCAGGGAATAATAATCATCCCAATCTCTTCTACAGCCTGTTTCATCAGTAGTTTGCAAAGTGCTTCACAGGGGAGGTCAATATTATTACCCCTGTTTTACAGAAGGGCAACTGAGGCACTATGAGGAGCATTGTTTTGCTCAAGGTCACTCAGGAGGCCAGGACGCAGAAATGGGAGCAGAAAGTTCGCCTCCGAAACCCTTGCCAGGCTTGCTTCACTGGGCCAAAAGGAAAGCGCATAATTAGTGGGTGGCACACTATAATGAATTAGGCTCATAGGTGCTGGAAGTAAACATGGGGGGGGGTGCTGTGGTTTTCCACTCAGGTTGCCCATGCCCAGGGGCTGGCCCTACTGCTTGGCTCCACCAGCCCCTCTCCAGTCCCCCATCAGCCCTCTGGGGTCCTGCTGGCCCTGTGCCTTGGCTTCCAAATGCCCCCTCCAGGTCCTGCCAGCCCCACTGGCTTTAGCATCCCCTTGGTGTTCTGCCACCTGCTGACCCATCCGTGAGGGTCTAGACCACCAGCCCTGGTGGCTGTGTTGCTGCTGTAGATCCTGCCACTGGCCCAGAGCTCCACAGATGCTTTCAGCTGTGGCTATGTTGTCAGTTCTCCTGGCATTGTTGCAAATGGTGTCCAATGTATTCAGTCTGGAAGAGTTGGCAACTCAAGGTGTGACCCCTGCCCGGGACAGTGTGGGTGGGTGTGAAGAGATTCTGGGTGCAGGTGCAGCTTAGAGTCCCCACTCTAAAAATATTTCCAGCACCACCGATTAGGCTTCCTGGATTCCTTTCCCAGCTGTGCCACTGACCCATTTCATGACCAGGGAGAGTCATAATTTATCCATGCTTAATCTTGAGAGACAACACCTCCCTACCCACATCTATCCTTCAAACAGAGTGGATAATTGGAGATTGAAAAAACACTTTTGAGATCCTTGGATAAAAGGTGTTATAGGCCATAAAAAGAAAGTGTGGTTATATAGTATGTAATATTTTTCTCAAAGACTAACTTAATGGGATAACAACTAGGCTTAAGCCTGGGAAAAGCAAAATATGATCACTTCACAGGTGTTTTGGCTTGATTTTCAATATGCTTAATAATTTGGAAAGCATCTTTGTAAAAGTGCATCTGATAGTGTACTTTATATATTTTACTGCTTTATTTTATATAGAACTAATGCTTATAGTATAATTATTTTTGTCTTTTGGGTTCTTTTTATGCCTAAATATGCACAATTTAAAATATTTTTAATAAAAATATGTAGAAAGCAACAAAACCACAATATATCCTGGGCGTTAGATCAGAAAACTTGTGTTAATGTCTTTTTTCCATGTGAGTTCCTTAGGGGAGTACACATTAAATCATGCTGTTTGTATGGCAAAATAGCTATGGTTTTTCATCATCAGTGATTCTCAGAAAAAAAATTGGTGTTCTAACAGGACACACACCAGATGATGGGTGGCTCTGAAAACAACTTATATATTTCCTCATTAGGTAATTATGAACATAAGAACACTCTGAGTTTCACCCTTCAAAAGTCCATGTATGAGCTCATGCAGAATTTGAGCTGAAGCTTGTTTTAATAGTCATAACAGATTTAAAACAAATCCTCCTAGCCAAACTTCAGGCAAAGGAAACTGGCTCTGTTTTGGTTTAGATTGGCAAAGGGGAAATTAAACTCTCCAAAAGGATTAAAAACCATACTAAAAAATAAAACACTTAAATATGAAGGGGAAGAACATGAAACAAGCCAAGAAGAGATATGGCAAAGTCACAAAAGCAAAGCCAAACCTAACACATATGCATCTTTCTTTATTCAGATTTGAAGTAAATATTCATGGATGATTCCATACCCTACTTGTTATAGGGATATGAGATTTTGAATTAGAGATCAGACTTCATGCTTTATGTAGCTTCATAGCTCTGAATTATGTGGTACTATCCCCCAAGTCCTCTCTCCTTCACTATTCTCTCTTTTCCTGTCTTCTATGGTATTCTTTGTTACTTCTTTTTAGATTTTCTTTCTTTTTTTTTCAATGTCTCCCTCCTGAGACTTTCGCACTGAATTGCTTCTTTGTGCTTTAGAAGTTTTAGAAGGAATACTAGAAGTTGTAACCATTGGCTAGGAGATGTCTGGGTGATTTAGAGCCCAGGAAGATATGGCAAGTTTGGTCTTAGGTAGCTCGGAGACAATTGAAGCTTTTGTAGTATGGAGAGAATGTATCCCCTCTATATCACCTCTGTTTCGGACAAGGGTTGATGCAAAGTAAGGTTTGTCTTGACTAGGACAGAAAGGTGTATTGCTAGAATATGGGAGCTTCCAACCAGGATAGTCTAATGTAGGTAATGAAGGGTATTACTTTCAACATGTACCATATCAGCAAGTTGAAGTGTTCAAACCCCTAGGCTGTGTCTAGACTAGCTGTTAGCTGATGGCTGGGTAATGACTGGTCTGTGAGCTTAATTACATCTGAGTCTTTAACTGCTAGGACTCGCAGTCCCTTCTCAGCAGGCAGCCAGAATGGCTGACAGATGCCCCAAAGATCCACCCGAGTCTTTAACTGCTAGGACAGGCAGTCCCTTCGCAGCGGGAAGCCAGTGTGGCTGACAGGTGCCCCAAATGTTGGTGCAGAGAGCTTATTCCACCCGAGTCTTTAACTGCTAGGACAGACTGTCCCTTCACAGTGGGCAGCCAGGGAGGCTGACAGGTGCCCCATGAGTCTGTCCCGTGGAGGTGACACGACTCAGCGCTCAGCTCTCACTGCACCTTACCACTGACCAGGCTGATAGATAGAAATCAAATCTTAATGGTTACAAGGTTATTGCTCTATCTTCTTAACTACTAGTAGGATGATACATATGACATGCCGATTAGATTACAAGTGAAAAGTTACCCATTTGAGGACCAGACGCCTCAGCCTAAAGAGCTCTTGCTATTAAATGTGCACAAAAGTACATTGCAGGTATAATTCTCACCCCTGCATCCTTCAACTCTGGCATAGCCAAAGTCATTCACTGAATCCCTCGGGAAGAACAGTACGAGGAGGGCGTCCCCTGGGTCCTCGGGAGGCAAAGACCTTACCCAACCGGCAGGTATAGGTAATTGGAGCTCAGTTACAGTGGGCTGCCAGGCCCTTCTTTAAACCCCATGGGTCACATACACTCTTCCTTATCTAAAGGTACCAATTGTACTGGTTCGTCTTTGTGACGCCAGTTCTTACAAGGGAGTTGTAACTTAATTTACACTTGTAAGATAGAGATAACTAAATCATTAAGACAGGACATTCTTTTTGTGTGGGTGGGAGATTCCTCTCCTGGGACAATGTGTGCGTGTATCAATTATCAGTACCAGCCAAGGGCAGTTTGAGGCCCTGTGGTCATCAGCTGGACTGTTAGCCCTCTCATCTGCGTTCTTTTGTCCAGGGTCATGATGAGACAGCACATCTGTGTTTTTGAAGCATCAAAGACTGTGCTTGAGATAAGCGCATCTGTGCTTTCAAACATTCCAAGACTGTGCTGTTTCTTTGTGCTCAGAGGCACCTAAAAGCGGCAAGATGGAGTCGAGCAGGGGGATTCTGTCTGGCTACACTAGCCCCCAACTTCAAAGAGGGCATGGTAATTAGGGTGTTGGGAGATTACTAATAAGTGCTGTAGGGCAGATGCAGCACTTCATTAGGCTAAAGCTCCCCCGTGGCAACTTCGAAGTGTGGAACTTCGAAGTGACAGCTTGCGTATAGCTGCTGGTTCTTCGAAGTGCCTGTGCTACTTCAAAATTTTGAGGAGTAAAGGGACTTCGGAGTAGCGCGGGCACTTCGAAGTACTCACAGCTCACCTGTGGTTACACACAAGCCGGCACTTTGAAGTTTCACACTTTGAAGTTGCTGCAGGGGAGATTTAGCCTAATGAAGTGCTGCATATGCACCGCAGCTCTTCGTTAGTAATCTCCTGACACCCTAATTACCATGCCCTCTTCGAAGTTGGGGGCTAGTCTAGACGCAGCCCTAGTCTTTGAGATGACTTGTTTAGCACATGCTAAAATACAGCTTTGGGTTGCCTGCACTAGAAAGTTAGACCATTCTAGCAAGACGTCTGCCTCCTTGTCGACCCCATTCTGCATTTTAGCAAAAGTGGCAGAATCCTCAAGAGCTGCCACACTGCTCCTTGTTCTAATATTTGCCAATACTTCCTTTAAGGATGGAGAAATACGTTAGCTTGATATTTCTGCTAAAGAATCAGCAATTAGATAGTTAATATCCACATTTTAGGTATCCCTCCTTCTGCTCTGGAGTGATTACCTGTCCCATTGTGAGTCACTGGGAACAATTCTCGCCTCCCAGAGGGCCTGGGTCTCTTCCTCCATGCAGTGGCACTGGAACAATTTTTAGAGTGGGTGTGCTGAACTGCACACCCCCTTACTTCTGTTCATGCTCCTCACCACCACTATCTAGAGCTGGGGCCAGTGGCCATGGGGCCGGCTGTGGAGCAGGACACAGGGCTGGCAGCCGAGGCCCTGTGTATGCTGATTGGGACCCAGGTCTGGAAGTGAAGTCCCTGGGCATCAGTGGGCCTGGCAACTGGGACCCTAGATGGTAGGAGTGCAGGGCTGGCAGACAGGAACCTGGGCAGCAGGGGCTTGTGGCAGGGACACCCCAAACCTGGTGTTATGCCCCTTCTTCCCATGACTATACCTTCATGGACTTTGCTCTGAGTTCCAGATCACTTTCCTAAGCTGCTACATTCAGGGCATTTAAAATTGCTCAGAAATGTATTACATCTAACTTTGGCACCATCTGTTAAAGAACGCATAGACTCAAATCAAGAAAAGCTCATCAGTGAACCAAACCATACCATAGGATATCTGAGGACAGTAATTCCATGCTCTAATAATAAGAATATAGCAACGGGAAGATGTTACTGACTGCCTGACCGTAATGGTGATAGTGACTGGAAAATGCTAAAGGAGATTTGAGATAATATTAAAATAAAAGCATCCAGGTCGTTGATGTGCATGAGCCCCTGGAGCATGAGGTGTTAATGGCCCACACTGCCTGTGAAGGGAGGAGACCAGACACACATGTGAGACTGGGGGAGAGAGTGCCCCTGAGCCCCAGCACACTCCTCTGATCCCACCATCCTTGTTCCCCAAGCTCTCCAGGAGCTCCTCTTAGGAGGCCACCCCCGCAATGGCAGGGCTGTGTGAGGGTGGGGCACACGGTTCCCTGGGGATAGGGCTTTCCCACAACCCCTCCTGCCTCACACCCCTGCCCCACCTTGTGAGGCTCTCCCTTGGGCAGTACCCCGCACCCCAGACCCCTCTCCCCTCTCCTTCCCCCCATTGATGGCTGATCAGTCTGATTCAGGAGCTGCAGATCTTATCACAGAAGGGGCAGTTGTTGGTAGCTGTTGCACAGATGCTGGGCACTGTTTGACGCTCTTTTCTTCTTCTCCATCTCTCCTTGCCTGCACTGCTTTCTATAAAGGCAAAGCAATGCACATTGGGCAGCATAATCCCAACTGTGCATATAAAATGATTGGGTCTAAAATAGCTGCTAACACTCAATACAGATGTCGGAGTCCTGACAGATAGTGCTCTGGAAACATTCACTCAATGTGCAGTGGCAGTCAAAAAAGCAAACTTACTACTGGGAATCACTAAGAATTGAGTACTTAATAAGACAAAATATCAGATCGCTGCTTTGTAAATCCATGGCACACCTATATCTGACTACTGTGTGTGGATGTGTTCGCCCCATATCCAAAAAGATATTTTGGACTTGGAAAAGGCTCAGAAAAGGGCAATAAAAGTGATTAGGCATATGGAATGGCTTCTGAATGAAGAGAGATTAATAAGACTGGGACTTTTAGCTTGGATAAGAGCTGACTAAGGGGAGATATGATTGAAGTCTACAAAATCAATATTGGTGTACAGAAAGCAGATAAGGAAGTGACATTTACTCCTTCTCATAGCACAAGAAGTAAGAGGCAGCAAATGAAATTATTAGGCAGCAGGGTTAAAACAAATAAAGTATTTCTGCACACCATGTGCAATAACCTCAGGAATTCTTTGCCAGAGGACCTTGTGAAGGCCAAGACTATAACAGGGTTCAAAAAAGCAGTAGATAACTTCTTGGAGGATAGGTCCATCAATGGCTATTGGCCAGGATGGGCAAAGATGGTGTCTTTCACCTCTGCTTGCCAAAAAGTGGGAATGAGCGTAAGGGAATGAGTCATGTGATGATTATCTGTTCCATTAATCTCCTCTGGTTCATCTACAACTGGCCTCCATTGGAGGACAGCATACAGGACTAGATGGCCCTTGGGTCTGACCCATTATGGTCATTTTTATGTTTTATCATTCACACTTAAGCCATGTGGTAACTCTGTTGCTCCTTTGTACAGCTAGTAGATTTTTTTACTGGGGAACACTAATAAAATTAGCTTGTTTTTCTCATTGAAGAATCATTGACAAACTGATCCTGATTTTTGCAAATGCATTCATTATTTGCAGATGTGTACTGGGTAATTTAAGTGATGGTAGTAAAATAAACTATTGTGAAATAAATAACTGAGAGTCATCATCTACTGGAAGAACTTACCAATGACTATATTGGAATCTCCATTAGTGGTACTGTTAAAATCAGAATTGGATGTTTTTCTAAAAAAAAAATATGTCACAGTGAAAAAAGGAACTATTTGTGGTAGGTTCTATGACCTGTGTTATGCAAGAGATCAGACTAAATTATCAGAATGTTCTTTTCTGGCCATATGATCTATGAATTTATGTGAATAAATGTTTGCCTACGGGGAATTTGAAAATTGTTCATATTGACTGTTGATTCTTAATTATTCATGATCACCGACATCATATATTTAGGCTTCTGAGAATTCAGGTTTTTTTAAAATGTAATTTCAATATATAATATCAATGTTTATTTTCAGCTCTTAAACAAGTATCAATTTAAATTTTACAGAATTATGGGTTTTAAGCAATTATTAATATTTTTATCAATTTAAATGTTCACAGTAACGCGAAAATATGAGAAGGCAGCATCAGACAATAGTTTGATGACAGTAGATGCTGAGGTTCAAAAATTTATGACTTTATAATCATTCAAACAAATTGTCAATATCACATTTCAAAATATACACAGTTAATTTCCCTAAATCAAACTCTAATAAATTCTCAAGCAGCATTTTATTTTCATTGCCTATTTGTAAATGTTAATGGTAATAAGTGGAAATATTTTTCATCAGTTTGGATTTGTACAATAAAATTGATGTGTTCCAACAAAAATCTAATCCTTCACAGCCTATGCAAATAATTGTTTTTTTCTCCCTAGTTAGATAAATGGATTTTTTAAAACAGTAGGTTTGATTTGGGTGTGTCTTTAGTTAAGATATATGACCTTTGTGGGAGAGGTTTTGTGAGAATGTTTTGGCTAGTCACTATTCTCCACTGTTCTTTACCAAGACATCGTAGTACATGAAGCTAATGAAGCATCTAGTAGTGATGTTTCTTGGGGATCTTTCAGACTTCCATCTTATCACAATTCAGCCTTGATCCAGATGCTTTGTTTCCAGTAGTCTCACTGTCTTTTTTTCCCTACTGCGGACTCCCTGATGCCAGTATTTTGCCAAAAGTATAGGATAAAAAGTGTAAATTTGTACTACTTGAAGTAGATGTTCTGCTCAGTCAGTGCTGAATTAAAGTCCATTTGCAATGACTTTAAAATAACCTCTTCTGTAAAACACATAAGCTTAGGAAAACAAAAAGCAGTCAAGTAGCACTTTAAAGACTAGCAAAATAGTTTATTAGGTGAGCTTTCGTGGGACAGACCCACTTCTTCAGACCATAGCCAGACCAGAACAGACTCAATATTTAAGACACAGAGAACCAAAAACAGTAAGCAAGGAGGACAAATCAGAAAAAGATAATCAAGGTGAGCAAATCAGAGAGTGGAGGGGTGGGGGGGAAGATCAAGAATTAGATTGAGTTAAGTATGCAGACGAGCCCCTATAGTGACTCAGAAAGTTCACATCACGATTTAAATCATGTGTTAATGTTCCGAATTTGAATATAAATGTCAATTCGTCCGCTTCCCTTTCTACAAAGGAGCGATAATTTCTTTTCAGTAACACACATACCTTTAGGTCATTGACAGAATGCCCCATTCCATTAAAATGTTGACTAACTGGTTTGTGGATCTGGAGTGTTTTGATGTCTGTTTTGTGCCCGTTGACCCTTTGTCTAAGGGAGTTAGAAGTCTGTCCAATATACAAAGCATCTGGGCATTGTTGGCACATGATGGCATATATGATGTTAGTAGAGGAGCATGAGAAAGTGCCCGTGATTCTGTGAGTAACCTGGTTAGGTCCAGTGATGGTATTTCCAGAGAAGATGTGTGGACAAAGCTGGCAGCGGGCTTTGTTGCAGGGAAAGGTTCCAGGACTGGTATTCCTGGGGTATAGACTGTGGCTGTTAGTGAGGATCCTCATGAGGTTGGGAGGTTGTCTGTAGGAGAGAACAGGCACATCACCCAGGGCCTTCCTTATTATAGACACAGGGCCTTCCTGGGGAAGGGGCTCTAAAGAGGGTGGAGAGAGGCTGTTCTCAGTAGTGACGGATGGCAGAACCAGCACTAATGGTCTCATGTTACAGAGGGGGAGGAGTAGGTTGGATATTAGGAAAAACTATTTCAGGAGAGTGGAATGTCCAGAGAGGGATGATTTAATTGGAGATGATCCTGCTTCAAGCAGGAGGCTGGACTAGATGACCTCCTAAGGTCCCTTCCAGCCCTAGAATTCAAAGATTGTATGACTTATTTAATAGCACTGAGTAAGGCCCCATAAATCTTAAGGATGTCCCTGACATGGAAGGGCTGGTTTGCAGTGTTGACCTATTTGTACATTGCTGGGGGGTGGCTTCCTGCACACATTTGTGTGTCTTCTGCCATTACTGGGTAATGGTTAAGTACATGATCCAAGAGCAGGAATATGGTGTGGGTCTAGGAAAGATGACATTTGATTATTAGGGTTTTGCCAAAACCAAAACACAACCATATACATTTGAACCTCTTTAAGCCAGCAAACTAGGGGGGTAGGCTATGAGACAGAGGGAGGGTACATGAAGTGGATGGTGGCATTGGGTCTGGGCATGAGGTTGATGCCGGTGAAGTACTTGCTTCACATGTGCCTCCTGAGGGGCACATGTGACTTCACACTCCCCACCACTCCCAGACCCTGTTATGGGAATGGCAGGGAAAAGGCCTCTAGAGAAGCGCTTCACTGCTGTTTCCCCAAATGGGGGTAAGGGTGAGTGGCAGTGTTTAGAACTGCTTCCTCCTTCCCCTGTCACTGTCTGAACCATGAGTATTCCTGGGCTAGGGATACCCGCATTACAGACAGTCAAGTGTAGTCTCTGGAGCTTATCTGCAGTAGGTAGCAAGTTACTTTCTTGGGGCTGCCTTTAGTCTTAGAAGCTAGGGGCATGCACTATGTTAGCAGAGATGTTAATTAAATCTCTCTCAATAGTTTACCTGTTACAGTATCTACTTACATCTATGGGAACAGGAAGTTAAAAAGTAAAATTGGTGAAACCCTGGCCCGGACCAGCACACACACTGCAACTAGTTTGGTAAGATACTGTTATGGATGACATTTTTGTGTCACATTAGGGGAAATGTTTCTTTTGCTGTTCTTAACTGAGGCTGATGTTTGACTACTTGCAGTACATAGCAAAGATCACGACAGCAGTAGCACAGACACTGTAGCGCAGCCTTGACACTCTGAATGAAGGGTTCATTATACCAAGTGGTACAATAACTTCAGCTTTCAGAGAAAGAAAAAGCAGAGTTGGTAATTGAGGGAATTCATTTACTTCATTATAGAAAATGAAATCCAACAGAGTGTTTGCCACTTTTCAATGGT